>NC_088099.1:3169166-5658333 GCF_036370855.1 Dromaius novaehollandiae | reverse complement strand
TTTCAGCGGTAACAGCGAACTTCAAGTCAGAGGGAAAAAAAACACAGTCTATGAAGGGAATGTGCTTTTTTTTTCTTTTCTTCCTTATTTGGTATTCAGGAAAAGCAGCATTTTTCTGCAGCATTTTAGGAGAGTAAATAATCAGGAACATGCTGCAGAAAGAGCTGGGAAAGGGCCAGAAAACATGGGTGTGAGGCAGGGGAATGGCCATATGCTGGCAAGGTTTCCTTCGCGCAGATGAGGGTTGATGAGGACTTCTCAGTCTGAGCTGGAGGAGATGAGGGGGCAACGGAGGGGTGGATCTGCAGTCTGGCTGAGCGGGGATGGCGCGGCTCCCAGGGAGCGTAGGAGATCCTGTCTCGGGACGAGGCGATGGACCAGATCCCCTCCCAGTCTTTCCTGACAGTGCTCCGAGTGTATCCGAGCTCAGGCAGCCAGAATGGGAATCACTCGCCACCATCAGAGGACCCCTGTCAAACTCTCCTTGCACGCTCTTGGTTTGTGCAGGTTCCCTGGCAGGGTGCCCGGGTGGGCTGTGGAGGAGCCTGTTGTAGTGGTTTTCTGAGACCTCCAAGGCCACGCTGGGCTGGGGGACAGCTCAAGTCTTGTCAGAAACACATGTCACTCCACCAGGAGTGAGAGGGGAGCTGGCAATTTCTTGCCGGCTTTGATGCATCAACTAGAGCCTTTTTTTCCCCCAAATATTGATAAAAACTCTCATTTTGAGGAAAAAGAAACAAGGAGAGAGGCAGAGACCTTACCCTGAGATCAGAAGCGCTGACTCTCAAAAGCAAGGTTAAAACCAGAGATAATCCAGAATTTGGTGGTGACTACATTGACAAGTGAAATGTCTTCTCTGCCAAGGAAAACAATGGTTTCATTCACCCCTCCCCCTTTTTTATTTTGCAATTGGAAATATGAAACTTCTGATCTGAAAAAAGAATGTGCAATAAATTACATTTTTGAACAGCTCTGTTTAAATTGTGCTCCTGTAGCAAAGCGACCCACTGAACCCTTCACTGGTCACTTCTCTGCAGCGAGCAGAGAGCAAGGGGCTGGGAGATGTCAGGTTTCTTTGCATGGTCCCACAATGCAGCCATACAGAGGAAACGAGAAATAATTCAGAACTTAAATGCTGCTGTGAAGAGAACATCAGTCTCATCTGAACGTGTAAACCTACAACTCCAGGAGTGTGTAAATGCAGTTCTTCGAGGGAGTTTGTGTTGTGACAGTTGTCCCTGCTTTGGCATGCTGCGAGCCATGAGAGGCGGACTTGGGAGAGAGAAGGGTGTGATCTGAACAGATCCCAGTATTCAACTGTCAAATATTAATGGGCCAAGAATGCTGCAGCTGTAAAATGTGGAAACAAAATAATTCTGTTTTGCAGAAGGACCTCATCAGAGATGACTCCACCAGCACACAATCCACCAATCCATCACTGCGCAGAATCCCACATGAGAAGGTGGGATAATGACTATAATTTTAATGTACTCCAAGATGTTTTAAATAAACTTGGTAAACTAAAAATACCCTGCTTTTCCATGAAGGCTCTGACTTTCTGAGGTAATGCTGCCCCAGAGCTGCTGACAGTTCGTGTGCCAGCTCCTTCTACTGCACCTCAGGGCTCCATAAACCATGTCACACTCTTCCGCCTCGCCTTGTGGAAAGCCTTTGCCTCTGCATTTTGCAGACCTTTCCTTCAGAAAAATCTCTGCTGTTTCTCTTGCAGTCCGGAGATCAGGCATGGAGCTACATATCCCGTGGCTGAGTAAGAGTTTCAGAAGGACCAGAGGAAGGAGACCAGGAAGTTAACAGACAGGGTGGAAAGCAAGGAGTCTGGGGCAGCTGAATGCTTCGGTGTGGTCGGAAGTGTCAGTGAAGCAAATAGTGTGTTTGTAGCACAGTACTGAACATTGAAAATAATGCTTTAAATTGCTTCCACGGACATGAAATCTGAAGATTTGGAAATATCTCCTGAGATTGATTGACTGGTTGATTGATTTGATTACATGTATTTGGTATTTGTGCATTAGGGCTTGATTCAGTTGTCTAAACATAGTTTCTTAGTACCAATTTAGATGCTATAGAGTATCTGGGCCCAGACTTCAGCTCTTGTTTCTGAAGAGTACACGCCTTCCCTAGGCTCTGTGTCGCTTTGCCAGCACCGTGGGATGTCTCAGATATACAAGGGCATCTCAGATGGCACAAGGCTCCTGTGCGTAGGCAACTGAATCCCACCCTCTGAGTCATGAAGGCTCGCAGAGATCATGTTTTCAAGGTTTTCTCTGCAGTCACTGGGACCAGAACTTCACCTTAAAAATAAATAACATCCAAAGCCAATATTCTTGGATAGACAATTAATTTTGTGGGGCTGGTTTGGAAATTATCTGAAAGCTGAGCTGCACCATAAGGTTGCAAATCTTGGCAGCTGTGACAAGAAGCAAACTGTACGTTTGGCCTAGAATTGCCTCTTCTACATGAACAGTGAAAAAGAACCTCATCTCCTTTCATTTATTTGCAGAGGTCTCCACAGGTCTCTTGCTGGTGTCCTCTCCTGCTGGAAGGGAGGAAACCTAAGATGAAACTGGCTGTTGCATTTGCACAAAAGCAAAATTCTTAGTTAGCCTATCATGACTACAGATAATAATCAGTGTGCCTGCAACAACACAGAAGTTCACTGGACCATTCCTATGGCTAACTCATTTAATATAACAAGGTGAAACCTGCTTCTTTCCTGAATTAGGATCTGGGTTGAGTTTTGACCAGCGCTAGGGAGGTTTCTGATTCTGGACTGCACTATTCTTTGCTCTTGAGCAAAGAATGGGAGCAAATGGATCAGACTGGACTGCCAGATTTTTGCATTCATTTGTAGGGTCTTCTGCATCAAACATGCAGGGCAAACTCACACAAAAGGAAACAAAGGATTGCACAAACTCCAGCTGATATGAAACTGATGACCTTAGATCTGCTCCTTGGTTGACCGCTGTGAAATTATTGTTGCAGACATAAGCATCATAAATTTTTGTGTCTGGATTTTTTCCTACGTCCTGTTTAATAATGTTTCTTGGCAATTTCTTAGTAGATACTTTTTAGCCCTGGCACAGTTCCTAGATTACTTGCAATTAACCACATTAATATTCATCTTTAAAAATAGCAAGGAGTAGGTATCCAGCCTCCCCAGCTGAACACCTTTGAATGTGGGGAGAGCCTGCAATCAAACAGAGCCTGGATCTGAACCACACAGGTGGGAGAGAAACTACCTGGTCTCTCAATGTCCTTTTTAGTCTGCGTTTCTGGGACCTCCTCACCTTTTTTTCTCCTTCCTGGTAAATTCATGCTCATCATTTCTAGTCTTTGCAGTGTTGGCTCATTTATATAGACACTTCTGCATTGAGATAAGGCATTTATCTTTAAATGAGTGCCACAACTTAGGCCACTTCAGTCCCAGGTAGAGTGACCTACATCTGACACATTTTACAGGGTGCTGCAATGTCAGTGTGCCTGTTGAGCTGGGTAGAAAAACCCAACAAGCAGTCCTTCTCCTTCCTCTGCTTGAGCTCTGTCAGCTTGAAGTGGAAATGACCTGGCTGTTAATTTAGTTTTGAGCTTCCCTGCCTGAGCCTCTCTCAGCCTCTCTGAAATGTGAAGGGAACATGCTGTTATCTTAAGACACAGAGGGCTGCTCAAGAAGAATAGACCCCTCTGGGAGGCACATTTTCATCTCTGCTGCTCTTCTTATTTCTCCCTCGGTGAAGAGAGCTAGCAAGAAGTGGTATAGGAAGAGACCTAGCAGTTAACGGAGCACAGACAGAGGAGAGGGCTGTATTCCCATACTTACACATCACCTTCCACGCTGAGTCCTCGATGTAATACTGAGCGATGCTTTTCCTCACGCTTGTTCCAGGGCAGTTTCCGGCACTGGGGAGATGGCTCTGGGCCATCACTCCACAGGATTTCTCACCCTGCGGCACTGCGGTGACTCCTGCTCCATTGAGAACGATATTGCTCAAATCGCTTCCTCCCAGAAGATTTGCACAGGTCTGAGCAGGGCCAGAAACCCAGGCCAGGACATGGCAAATGGAGGGCAACAAAATGGCTGTGTGCTGTGACCCCAAAGGCAGCTAGTGGGGCTGAACCACTGCAGGAGGAGCACTGAGCTCCACACCCTGCAAAGAGGTCCAAGGCCAGTGAAAAGGGGAGCTTGAGCACGTGACTAGAGGAACTGGGGCCTGGAGCAGAGATTCACGTATAATCAGCAAAGGAAAGCAACAGCCAGGGATAACGCTTCCCTCCAGGAGCCTTTAAGAGCCAGATCCCAAGGGGAGCCCTGCAGAACCAGGACTGGCCTTTGAGGAAAGCAGATCTTTTGACTTTAGGTCCATGGCAGCCAAGGTGCAACTGAGCTGAATATGAATGTAATCTACTGGCCCAGGCTTCAAGAACGAGCTTGTATAATACTAGGGGACAAGGTTGTGGGGGAAGGGGACACCTGATGTATATGTCTTGAAAGGTAAGACTAGTCCTGCTACCTCCTACCAAGCCGTCACACAGAAACAGCGGTCCCTCACACTCCTCCAGCTTGCAGAGAGTCCCTGGCTACCTGGATATCAGTGACTGCTTCTGGGGAAGACCAAAAGCAGCAACTGGGACTGGTACAGATGGAGCAAATTGCTCATGCAGGACAGGGCTTGGTGTGGGGCACAGCAGAGCCACTTCCAACACGGGGATGGCTTGTGCTCCCTTTCCTCTCCCCCAGGCAGACTATGACGGGGATATAAAGCAAAGCATGGAGGAAGGACCCCAAGGAGGTGGTGTAACAGCTGCTGCGATGACCTCTGACTGCAGTCCAGCTCTCCTTCACATGCTGACGTGGAGAGCTTCCCATCTCTTGCCTCGGCTTGTTTGATGTTTCCCTGCAGAAGCCTCATGGTGTGGTCGTCTTCTCTCTTTCAGGTGTTGTTCTCGTGGAGAGCAACTTGAGCCCTAGAGTTTCTGTGAGCTCTACCATAGGGGCTTACTCAGACAGCCACAGAGGAGGGATAGATGGGCTGTGCATTTGGGATCCCGTGGCGTGGACCTCCCTGGATGAGGCACTACAGCACTTTCGCAGCCTGAGAAACATGTCATGAAGCAAGACCTCATGGTCCACTGAGGCGACTTGGTAAGTCTGGCATCCTTTCTGCCATTTGATGCAATCTGGTGTGGTAGGGAGGTAGAGATGGGACGGCCCCTGTGGCATGAATAAATGGGCCCTGAACCTGGACATTCTCCATGTTATAGACAGGATGTAGTTCAACTCCTTTGTGAGAATAAATCAACAGAGCTCAGTGGCCCCATCAAAATAATAATGAGGGATGAATTTGGTGTCTAACATGAGATTAGAAAGCAGGAGTAGTGTGCAAATACTGAGGAGCTGGGTAAGCATAAAGGAATCGCAGCATCTCTCTGTGGCCTGGTTTTTGTGCCTATAAGACTGGGATTCTTGTACTCACTTGTTTCACTGGTATATGAAGTGACAGACATCTATCTCAGACCCTTGGATAAATGGATTATGTAGCAGTGCTACACACCGCAGAGTCTGTAAGTGAAATATTCCAATAATTCTAACAGCCCCAAGGATGGGAAGTGCTACCTGCTCTCACCATCCTCCCAATTAAACTTGATTCTGTGCAGGGCAGGCACCTTGTAGGAAACTGAAAGTCTAACCCAAGTCCTTAAGACTCAGCGAAGAGTGTCTGCCTGAATTTGATGGGCTTTGGTCATTCATTTTCCTGCAATAACAAGCAAAGTGCTGGCTACTGTTCAGGTGGTGTAGAGGATGCAATCTGCATGTGACTGTGGCCACCACATCATATCACCTGGGTCACCAGCTGGGAATCAGTGTAGGCCACTTCTGCCCTGCTCTGCATCCCAGCCACAGGTTTGTTTCACCTTTGGCCTGCAGAAACTGCCCAGTCAGGCTTTTACAATTGTGTCTTCTCCATCTGACTTCTTCAGCAGATGCTGGTTTCCTTCCTCCCTTCTAGTATTTTGTCTCATCCTTTTAACGTATTCAGGCATGACCATGGATCAGCTGGGAAAAGGAGGTGGTTGAACTCACGCTGTCTTGGGGAAATGGGTGGGTTCCCAGGCCCTGGGGGTGTCCTTACCCCCACCTATGACAAAGGGTGATGACAGCTGTCCCAGCATTTAAAAAAATGAATTATTTAGTCTTGAAAGCTTGACCCTTTTAGTCCTTGATCTTTTAAAATCAGCAGGAAGACTATGGTAGTATCTTACAATAGCGAGTGCTTGAGGCAATGCCTTCCACCAGACATTTGGAGGTTTTAATAATTTTTGGTGTTTCTCATAATTTCAGTTCATAAATCCAGGGCGGTTACAGTGATGATTCATGCAGGATGCATCCTGTTTCTTCTCTCCCACATCTCTTTGGCAAAAAGCTGCTACGGATTAGGAACTTTACCCTTCATTTTTTGAAATTGCTCTCCCACTATAGGCTTCAAATGAGAGTTGCTGTGCTATTTCACTGTGTGCTATTTCAGAGTGCTGGCTTATTTGATGTAGTCATCATCTGTATGAGAAGAGGTGTGTACATGAATCAATGGTATAGTTCAGCTTCATCTGCATTAGAAAAGCATAAAAATGAGTGAAATGCAATAGCTGAAACATGCTTTCTTAAGATGATATGCCAAATCAGCACTTCAGATGTATGCCAAGACACTTTTTAAGCAAGGGCTGCAGAATAAACAGGGTCCTACAATTTCACATTATGACTTCTACATTTTCATTTTCACCTCTGGTGAAAGGAGTGTGTCAAGGCCTGGGTGAGTTTTCTGAAAGTTGTACGCTATCATCTCTTTCATCTGCCTTTAAAAGAAAAAAGAAAAAGAATGTTTGGTTTTCTACATCCTTGGGTTTTTTTATTGCCCAACTCTAGGAAATGCAGATGCTTTTCAGCATAGACCCTGGAGGAAGGTTGCTCTTCTCTGTAAAAGAGGTGACAGAGCAAGCCATGAGCAACCATGTTAACAGAAAGCAGCTGGTCTAAAAGGCTTTAAGAAGTCCAGGGGTTCCTTCTCAGGGACCTGTTGTCTGCTCAGGATCTATCTGCTCACTGTGCATCTCACCAGGTGGGAGAGTAGAGCCACCCAACCCAAGTCCTCTTCTGCTGCAGTAGCTCTATTTGATCAATTAATAAAAAAAAGGATTAAAAAAAAATCCTCGAAGGAACAGATAGTCTTAGCTGTCAGACTTGCTTTCTTTGTTCTTCAGTAACAGTGAGGGAAAAAGAAAATATCCTTACATTTACATAGACTAATCCCATCACCTCTTGAGCCTCAGATGCCAGAAGCCTGACTGTGAACATAGCCTACATTTCACTGGGAGAAGGAACCGCAACATGCAAACACCTTGCTTACAGGAAAGGAGAGCACTAGGAACTGTTGGAACATGACTTACTTCATCCTAAAATCAATGTTTAAAATAGGTCAGATGAATCTCACTCTAGGGCTGCTGTTTTCTCACCATTGGCTGTAAAAGAAGCTTGGGGTGCAGCTGTAGGGAGCTACTGTGAAAATACTTAATGTTAGGTGAAACAAATCTCACTTGTCTGTCGGAGGGGTCTGAATACAGACGTTACTTCCCTCTATTGACTGTGCAGGGGGGCAATGTCCGACAGTCCTAAAGACAGGCCGCCGGGCTTAATCATTACTCTCTTGCTCTCCTAATCACCCAAGAAATATTGGAGATAGCAGAGACTCAATTCTGCATCTCTTTGCTCTCCAGACCATACTTTAATGGCTGGGCTTGTCTTTGTTCCTGGTGCTTTTAAGTTATGAGTCAATAGAAACATCCTTATTCCAGTTTTAGAAGTATTAGCTTCTATTTGGTATTAAAATCTTTAGTATTAGCATGTATTTCTGCTTATCATCACAAGCACAAAAGATAGTAGGTAGAAGAGGAAATGAGCAACCAGCTCTATTCAATATTAACAGTTTTGCAGCTCTGGAGGCACGCTCAAGCAAGTTTATCTCCCCCCAAAACTGGGAAGCTGAGTAAAAGCACTTGGTAGAAGAGTGACCCCAGGGAGGATGAGATACCTTCTACATAATTATCTCCAGTCAGGGTTTGGCTCTGCTGTAGTAGATATTAATCTTCCACTCCCACTGCCAAATGGCCACGTAACAGCCCTTGTGGTAAAATATGTGAATAGAAGGTAAAGGAATGCAATGTTCATCTTGTTTTGCGTGGTTCAGGATCAAATGCACCAAGTACCGGTAGCATATTTCACATCTCATAGAGCTATGCCTTATCGCAAGGCTATATCCTGTTGGCATCACAACATACCCAGCCTCACAGCCAAAACTCCTATCAAGCAATCTCTGCCCTGAGGATCTTGTAACTAAAAGGTGAATGGAAAAAAAAGCAAGGCATGCTGGGAGAGCTTTAGGCTTTGATTCAGTAAGGGCTGTGAGCATGCGTTTCATTTAAATGAGCCCTGAAATTCACTCCCATCAATAAATCTTAAGAATATTCTTATGAAAATAAGCCATGATTATTTCTTTCCCCCCCAAAAAAAGGACAATAAAATAGAACCAGCTCCAAAATTATGGAAATAATCACCATTAATTTATGGCCTCATCGACTGTGGGAGATACTATTGTTTTTTAAAGGCTGTTCATAATGCTGTTACCTACTGTGATCAATAACCACCTTGTAGTAAAGTCCCAAGGTGCTGGCAGAGGCAACCACAATATTCCCTGCAATTGCTACTCATGTTATATTTATGAGGGTGAGGTCACAAAAGCCAGCTGCAGGAGCAAATTCAGCCCTGGCCTAACCTGACACAGTATCTTTGGGAGATGCACATGCTTCCACCGAACCTGAAATTTTAAGTAATAAAAACCCACTTAGGAGAACGCATCCCCCTATCCCCCCTCCCACAGACTGCCAACTTACAGGGCACTTGGATGACCCTGGTTTTAGCATAGGTTTGCAATTTAGTATCAATGCCATCATTACAACTTTTATTTCAAGAGACTAATGACATCATATATTAGGCTGAGCTATTCCCTTTCAGAAGACCCTTAACCTTGGTCTTTGTATATGGGCTTATATAGGCCTTAGAGCCATAAAGTATGGGCAACTGTAGCTTCAATGAAATAAATTTAAGTGAATATGTTACTCTGCATTTGTGAGGTACAAGTAGCACTAAAAAAGATAGTAACCATGGTTTAGCTATCACTCTAACTCTTTATACTGTGATAATTGTATCCTTGAACCTGAGACAGCATGGTAATATGGAAGGGAAAGTGGCGTTAATCCAAGCCCCAATTCTGCATGGAAGTTAAAAAAGCACTACCTGTTTGGAGTCTTGTAAATCCAGTAGGGAATCAGAGTTCTAAAAGGAAAGAAGATGTGCAATAAATAATCACAGCTCATGGATGGATTACCATCACTTGCAGGGTGTAAATCAAAGCCTGATGCCCTTCCAAACGATGGGATCTGGTTCAATCCCACGTCGGTGGCTCAGCAGAGGAGCTTGCAGATGCAGCTCTAGGACTTGCGGTAAGAGTTCACCCAAGTGAGCTCCCGTCTGGTCTTCGAGCTGGTGGCTTCACAGGGCGGCTGTGGGAGGCACCTCCGTTTTGGGTACCAGGAGCAATACTGCCAATGCAAACAGTGCATTTCCCGTCTACCTGCCAGATCTTCCTCTTTTCGGGCTACCTGCTGGCAGCAGCCGGGTTGCAATGAAACGAGGAGGCAGAGAGCTTTCCCTCTCTCTCCCTTCCCCTGAAACATTAGGCTGTCACACAAAGGAGCTGGGAATCTCATGGGACTCATCCCTCTCCGGCAGAGGAAGATAAGGGCTTGTGCTGTCCTCGTGCCCTTTGGTGCCGTTCTGCTTTATGCCTGCACGAAATCTGTCCCCAGGGTTCGGAGCGAGAGTGGCCGTCGCCGCTATCCTGCTTGGCATGGGGTGTGTTTAAAGGTTGCCACGGTGACTGTGATGGCAGCGTTTAAAAATGGCACAGGCTGTCATTTAACGCCGGCTGGATAGGGATCGCAGGGAAGGTCACTCAGTGACCTGGCATGACCCGCTACGGATTCGCGGCCCTTTCGAGCAGAAATGTTTGGGGGTGATCAGGGAGGGGGGCTCCCACGTGTGCGTGTGAGCCGTGCATCCACGGGGAGTCACACCTTTGGGCTGAGGTTAGGAGGAATACCAGCCTAACCGAAACAACGCTCTTGAGGAACAAGGCACTTCATATTACAGCAGATAAACCTGCTTTAATTACACGTGTGTAGTAAGCAGGGGAGCAAGAACTGACGATAAAAAAGACGCAACAGCCCCAACAGAATTAGCTTAATTTCTCCTGTGCCCTTAATTATCTTGGAGGAGAAAGGGCTTGAGGGATATGAGATGCCTCTGGAGCGGAGGGGGAGGGAAGGCTTCGTTATCTGCTCGCAAGGCTCTCCCACCCTGCCCACATTCCCTGCCTCCCACACCCACGATCCCAGCGTTCCCCGAGCATGACGCCGGCACTGCCGTCGCTGCCATCCTCCGTGACGAGGGCCAGCTACAAACCACGTGTGAGGTTACCCGGGAGCACCGTGCTCAGAGAGATTTTGTTAATACAGCATGCCTCAAAAGCAGTTGGAGGTGATCAGTGTTGGAGGACGTTTTGGTAGCACCACAGCGAGCAGGGGGGCAGCCCTCTGCCCAGTGTCCACCCAAATAATAATAATAAATCTGCACTTTGATAGCTGTGCGTGCTTTGCACATCCATGTGCGCCTGCAAATCGCTCATTATTAGGGCATATTAATAAGCACGATGACCAGGTTGTGGCTACAAACAGATGAGAGAGGAACTCATTCGCGTGCCCCATCTGCGTGCATGGAGCAGGACGCAGCTGCCCTGGGGATGATGGGTTTTGTTACTGCTTTCTTCTTGTGTCAGCCAGACTATGCACATCGTGGGTCATGCTAGTGGCCTCTCAGCCTTCTGATAAAACTGCCCTGAATCTGGGAACCAGGAATCCACCTGCACTTCTCTATTTAATGTAGAGTTTGACCCTACCCACCTGTCCTCTTACCACTCCCCCTCTCCTCTGCTGCTAGGACCGTCTCCTCCTCCAGCTTCTCTGCAGTCCCTGGGAGCCTTTCTTTGCTCTGAGTCTGTGGAGACATCCCCAATCCTGCTGCAATTGCACCGAGTGAGGGCAGGCAGCCTCTGGATGCAAGACTTGGGGTGGCACAAAGCTGGGTTTGCCCCCAACTTGGGGCCTTCTCTGGCTCTTCCAGGCAGGAGGAAGACCTCATCACAAGACTGGTCTCTTAGGTATCTCTTCTAAGATCAATCTTCCACTGACTAGAAGGAAGGTGAAGTGTGCTAATAATGAAGTGGTGCCAGGGAGTGTTCCTGGCTGAATTCAATCAACTGTCATGTTAATTGTTAGGCCAGCAGGGCCAGGGACCATCCCCAGCAGGCGGTTTGGGAGGATCTGCTTAGCTGGGTGTAAGGACAAGAGCCATGTCATCAAAGAAAACCCAAAAGGTCAGAAAATGGTCCTAAGCACATGTAGCACTCATACAGATGTGTCCTAAATGACCTGCTAGGATGTTTTTTAGACAGCTCAAATTAGTTGAGGTGAATCCTGCTGTTAGCACTAATTGGTGATCATCCTGGAGTCTTTGCAGTTACATTGTACGGTACTGTCTACCCTACCTCTACTGTACCCACAGGCCACTCTACAATAGTTACCCCCCACCCCTCCTAGCTACAAGAGTGATGAACAAGCCACCTTGCCATCTCTTTAAAAGGTGTCTTTATTGGCATCCCCCAGCCCCTGGTTAGTTTATAGTAAAGGCTTCTTGAGTGGGAGATGCCAATTTTACCATCCCGATTAACCTGCGCAGTGCAACAACGTGATTTTGTAACAATTCCCATTCCAGACAAGTTACAAAAACCTGAAAAAGCCCCCCAGCATGGGTGGGAAGGTCGGCGGCGGGAGGAGTATCATTATCCGATTGCCAAGGCAGGGATTTCGAGATCGTTTTCTCCAAGACCACCCAGGAAATAAGTGGCAATACAAGATTAGAGTTTGGGCTCCCAGCTCCAGCTCCCAGCCCCAGGCTTAAACCACGAAACCAAAAACACTTCTGCAAACCTCATAGTCTTCTGTTAAAATAATTTGAAAAGATTAAGTGATGTTAAACTCTTAATCCTGCAGCCTTTTCTCAGGCCAAACTCCAGTTAAAATCAAATAAGCAAAGACTTTAACATTGGGCCATAAGGCAAACAAACTGCTGCAATCATTTTTTTTTTAGCCTACAATACTGCAAGAACAAGCAATTATCTTAAAGCTACAGCATTCTCAGGAAGAGAACTGTATATAAAACATGTTCGCTATGACTTCTTGGGCCAGCTTTGTGATTTTCCTTTTCGAATTTATGAGATACTAACGGAAGAGGAGATTTTTAACTATATCTGCTAGAAGACGGAATGACTTTCAATTTCCAAAGTAGATGTTTAAAAATAAGAAAATTTCATGTGAGATGATAAAGCTTTAACTTGGAGTGTCTATCCTGATTCTTTCTATGAGCATATCCCTCTAAAAGACTTACAGCTGGGCAAAGATAGATCTTTAACTAAAAATGTTGAAAAAAATTCTTACTAAAGGAAAGAATACAGCTTCTTTAATCACTGAATATTGTTTATTGCAAAATATTTGGGAATTGAGAGGAAAAGTTTTAAAGAAATACGCTTTTAGACTATAATAGAACAGCCATTATGAAATACATAAAATTTTGCTATTCAGAAGTGAAATTGTCTTAAAATGACTATCCGCAGGTTTTCAGCCAAAGCAGAAATGGGTAATTCAGTCCTGTGAAATATCACTGTCTTTCACTGGGTAGTTTATTGCAGAAGGAGATGCAGCCACTTCCAGCAAAGAGGAATATGTGAAATGCGATGGGACAGTTTGTTATAGCATATTTATGGAGCGAATCTTTTTTAGGACCTTCGCCGAGGCAAGAGTCCAAGTCAGTGTCCCGCAGAAGCCTGGATTCTCGTGCTGAAGCAACAAAACCTGCAGGCTCTCCAGCTGATGAACCATAAAGGGCTGGGCATGGTTCTTTACTTGTTTGCACCAGCGTAAATCAGGAGCGAGTCTGCTGACATCCGAGATATTACGCCTTTCTCCAGTCAGTGCTTAGAAGCAAAAAATAAGACCTCGCTACAGACCATAGCTGTGCTTTAGGCTTTGTGGGAATGTTTTAAAATATGTGCTTTAATGTACTGCAGCAGAACATCCTCTAAAAGGCCTTGACTGAAAAGAATTATTTTAATAATGGGGAAGAAAGATCGGAGTTTGAGTCAACAAAAAGACAGTCTGTATTGGGATTGTCAAGGGAAAATGGTTCTATTCAGCCTTATTCTTTGCTCACATAAATGACACAAAGGAGGAGTTGCTCAGGTGGAGTGGATAAGGTTATAGTGGTACTAAATCATTGGAAGAAAGTATCAGGCTTGAAATTTCATTCCTTCCAGCCTCAAAAAAAACCACAGCTTCCCATGGGCTAGGTTGTGCCTATATAAGACTTTCCTTCCTGCCTCCTCGTAATGATTTATGTTTGCTTGCAGGGTGTTATTTAGCCATAAGGTATCCCTTTGCGCTATGTGATCTCCAGACAGGGTGTGGTCCTGGTAAACAATGAGACAAATGAGAACTCGAGTGATGTAGGACCCTATTTTTGTCTATAGCCATTGGAATAAGGGTTGTGTCCATATGTCTGGGCATTTCTTGGGGGCTGGTAGCATGCAGGTTTCCAACTTCTCATGGCCAGCTGGGAACAGAGCCAGAAACTGCTGGTCCTGGGCGTCAGGACCGCTCCGTATGCGGAGGTTACTCTCCAGGCACTAGGCATATGCTACCTACATTGTCTGGGGTGAATAATAACAATAAAAAAAGGAAATATTCAAGTGTTTTTACTGATGAATTGAAACCATGCTTACTCACACATGATTGTTGCACATCATTGAAGTTTCTAAAGCAAATCCTTACCCCTCACTTGTAGGACCCATAGTCAGGCTCACAATACAGGGAGTAACATAGCTGAATCACAGATTCAAAAAGTGATTGGAAGAGATCTCTGGAGATCACTTGCTCCAGCCCCTGCTCAAAGCAGCACTAAAACAGGGGACAATTTTAAAGGTTACTCAGCGCCTTAACTGTGAAACTGTTCAGCTATTGAGGAAGGATACTGTCATTCCTGTACTTTATTATTCTTTTCTTTAAATCACCAGAGGATTAAAAAATCTCTTATCTTTTAATTAAGGATCAGTTTAGCTTCAGATTGCAGCATAATTTAATTTATTCAGAACATTCCTAGAGTTAATTGACATCAGCCCATATACAATGGCGTTTTCTGTCTTGGTGCGCTTCCAGCTCTCCATCACACAGTGGTTCGTGCAGTCCAGGCTGCACGGATGCATGAAAGAGAAGGCTGGTCGTGCCTTAAGGCTGCTTCTTGCACCCTGAAGCCACATTGACTTCAAAGGAATTCAGTGGTCTGGTGCAAGCTGAGACCCTTCACAAAATGACTTCCGCAGACCTGAGCGGAGAATGAAGACCGTCCACACACATCAGTCCCATGGCCCATCTAGCTCAGGTCCTGTGTCTGACAAGGGATCAAGGGTGGATGCCTCAAGAAGAGTATGAGAACAGCACAAACAGGGGTATTCCCTTGAATATGAGTCCTCAGTCTTATTTTGTGGTTCTCAGATTTCTATAAGTGCTGTTTCTGTATTTAATAACTCTTCATTTTTCTCTCCCATTAATTAGTCCAGTGCTATCTTGAACACATGTAAATTTTTTGCATCCATACTGTCAAGCAGCAAGGAGTTCCTCAATTTAATTTTGCTTTACAGTCAATGAGAGTGAAATTAGCCCCACAGGGAATGCGGGATGAGCCATGATAAAAAAACGAGGTCATCTGATAAAGGCAGTACAAGTTGCAGGTACAAAGACATTAAGGCATTTTACTGCATGTTCAGATGTGTGAGCTGAGCCCTGCATGGAGGTCACTTGTCAAAGGTTACACGATCACAGAGGTGGAAGAGTTAAATCTGTTAGCACAGGCTAGCAAGCAGGTCACTGCTTTCTATACCTCTGTCTTTAAAAAAGCTGCTGTTCTTCAGCTGTGTCTGCCTGGTAGGCCACCATGGCTTGGCACGGCATTTTCTGCAATACTGAACAGAAATCAACACTCAACAGCAGCTGGAAGCCTGGGACCCAGGACACAGCACAGGTGCTCAGTGCACAGATGGTGTGATCCCTGGATTTATGGTGGGAGCGTGGAAATCCAGTGCTGAAGAGGTACAAAGGGGGGTCATGAAGTCAGCTCTCACTCTTCAGCAGGTGCCAGATAATTGTCTTTTGTCCTAAGTGAATCCAAGTTCCTGTGCGATGTGCGGAGTGGTAGAAGAATACGGTGATATTATAGCCTGATTAATTCCCACCTGCTCCTAATATGTTTCGCATATAAATTATAGCATCTTTCGCATATAGCAAATTATAGAAAACCCTAAGTTTCAGCTCCAGATCTGAACATCAAGAGTGGGACACAGTTATCCCCTGCTATTGCCCCCCCCCCCCCCATTTCTCATATTGCTGAGTTGCCCTGGGGTATCTCTCTTGATCTCCATCTGTCCCTCCAGGATGTTGCAGATCTCCTGCAGGTCCTGCATCACATTGACATGGATGTTGCAGATCCCCAGTGGCATCTCAACAACGCAGCTATGCTTAAGCAGCAGATCTGAGCCTCTAAATCCTGGGAGAGGGTTAGCATGGGAGCAGCAGATGAAGTCAGCAGGACATAGCTGTCCTCTCTCCACTGAGACAACTGCTGGGTGCTTTGGCTCCACTGCCTAATTTGCTCATGTGGCATGCCCTGACTTGCCCAGGTGTGAGGCAAAAACATGCATTGTTACAGGCCCCTCTGTCAGTTTGACGGGGGAGTGAATTCCCTTTCCAACCTTGACCCTCTGAAAGCTCGTCCAGCCCGTGGAGGAACCTGAGCGTGCACCGTTCCCCACCTGATGCCGTGCAGGCTGTGGAGGCTGTTGTGGTAGCTCTAGCTGTGCATCGAGAACAAAACCATCCCATGACACTGTTGGCAATCTTGTCTTTTTTTCAGTTTGCATGACTTTGCACATCAAAGACAGGCTGTAAGGAGAGCACTGATCCAAGTCGGAGGGCTCAGTGATGGCTAATGATGGGACGATGTCATGGCAAGCCCAAGCAGACTGGCTTTACCACAAATCATTTCTCCAGTTCTGTTCCTGGCGTGGCTGCATAAGCTACTGGGCTGGCACAAGGAAAGGGGCAAGATCAGGCCAGGAGCAAATGGGCAGACTTTGGTGGGGATGTAGGCTAGTGCTGGTAATGGTTTATACCAGCTCTAAGTGCTTGCAAAGCTATGGCCCAATTTAAACCATTATATCATTAAGTATTTAATTAATGAAAATGAATAATTAATCATATATGTTCCTACAGTCCTAATGATAATATTGTTGCTAACAAACAATAATTAACAATGGATTGTATTTTGAGAGATAGTAATAGTGCTGATACTATTATGATTCTGAATACACTCTGGAGACAGTCGTGTGGGTTGATCTAACCTGAATATCTCCGAGGTGGGTTTGTTAGCCCAGCTCTGGTGGTAGAGCCCAGCAGGCAAACCTTTCCTACAGCACATCTGGGCTTTCTTTGCCTTCCTTGCCCCAGCATCACCAAGATCCTTCAAGGAACGTGGACTTGAGAGTGCTTCTGATTTGGGCAGAGCTCATGTTGGGAGCATGAGGTATTACCACAGCTTAGGAGTGAGAGAGTCGGAGCAATAGTGGAGATTTATCTCTGAGGGCTCCTGCAATTTATTCTGACACTGCCTGTTGTCTGGGCTCTGCCTGGAAATCCAGCCTCAGCAACTGGTTCCCTTTGCCCCCACCCTCGCTATGTCCACACGTGCTCCTCCAGTAGAGGTAAGGGAAACTTGCCAGCAGAAGCTGGAAAACCACCATTTCTTCCTTATCCACTGCTGGGCACCTCATGTCGGGCACTGCAGGAACACAGAAGATGTTGGTTTCTTCCCCAAGTGCCAGAGTATGGGAGTGGTGGGAGTGGGTGGGTTGTGACTTTTGACTTGTTTGCTACCTGCCATTTATACTTGCTTTGTGTGTTTGCTAATGCCAAGAGCTTCTGTCTGAGTTGAGACCTATGAGAACTGCTATAATGCAGGTAGGGATTAAATAATAATAATTGCAGTAGTGATGATGATGACAATGTTACCATGATATATATCAGGCACCCAGACTCTTGGTGAACTGCAGGATGAAGTGTGAGCTTTCTACACAGTCAGGAACAACTCAGAGAGTGTTTGGAAGATTCAGGAGGAAAAGCTGGTTTGACTTTTGGCGTTCTAAGGGAGGAAACTCTCAGGAAATATTTTCCTGGCTGTGGGAGTAGCTGGTGCGATGGGTAACACGTTTGCTGTACACACGTTCTCATCTCACTTTGCATCCTCAGGAATGCAAGGTTAGCAGGAAAATGCAGCTGGGAATCCACAATGAAAAATTCTGCCGACTCTTCAAAGAGCATCTCTGATCGCTTTCACAGGCACGTTCAGTTTTAGAGGCGATATTGCTGATGTGAGGAGCTATGGGTCTAAAAGCTGCAGGGCCACCCTCTGAATGGAGGGGCAATATGGGGCTCTAGAGAAGAAATGCTGAGCCTGCTGGGAGGGAAGAAGTATGTAGGTGTGGGGGTGCCAATGGTAAAGTGTATCACTGCTTCTGGGGGGCTGTCCCAACATCTTGGGGTGTTGCACAAGAACCTGAGTCGGTTCTTCTCTGATCAGCCCTGCTGTGGCAGCCATCCTGCCGAATCCATCCCTGCAATCCCTCGGAGATTGTAGAAACCCTCACAGGGGATGTTGAGACTCTCAGTGACTTGCGGTCTCCTATTTAATCTCTTTTTTCTGCTTCCTTTAATTCCTCTGGGGTTTCCTCCCTCTTCCACCGTTCAGTGGCCAAGGCCATTGCTGAGTACAGGAAGCAACGCAAGGACAGGAGAGGAGAAGACCCAGCCAACTGGCAAGATAAGCTGCTGGCAAGAGTATCTCCTCGATCCTGCTTCCACGTACACTGAAGCATTCGGTGCTCAGTTGTCTACAGAAATGAGTCTGTTCCCTGGGGCTACCCAGAGGAGATGGCTTCCTCTGCAAGGGCCCGGGGTGACCTAGCGAGTGGGACAGTGATGCAGACCCATGTCGCTGTGTTTAACTTACCAGCCTTCAGAGGAGCCGGCAATGGTCGAACAGAAGAGCGTGGAACTGGAAGGGACTTGCAGAGTCATTCAGGCTCCATGCTGGATTAGTAAGGGTTTTTTGGCCCCTTCTCCCTTCCCGGGAGGCTGTGCCATAACATCACTGCTCTGATAGTCGGAAACCTTCATGTAACTACTAGATCTCATTGACTCACTTTCAGTTCATTTGCTCTTAATTTTGCAGTGCTTAATCTCTCCTGTTTACCCCTGCGATGAATCTGCAGATGGCAGCTGTATCCCGTCTCAGCTCCCATTTCAGTAGACTAAGCAAGCTTGGGGTAGCTATCCTTATGGGGCAGAAGGTTCATGGATCAAAGACTTCGCCTCTACTTGCATCAAGCGATTTGCCCCAAGAACAGATTTGTCTTGATGTTATTAAACATAGATCATTAGAAGAAAAAACGATAGAATGGTCTTAGTCTTGGTGATGCCAAACACATGCACAGAAATATATGGGTTTTTTTTTTCTGAATTAATTGAAAAACAAGATCCATCATGATATCAAGGCTTATGGGAAAAAAGTGTGTTCTTTTTTTGCATGAGCAATCCTAATTGTGGACTGGTGCTAAAAGAGCTGCTGGAGGATGAGAGCTTTCAAAAGTTAATTGATTAGAGGAAAATCCCACCTTCTTAATAGTTTTTCAGCCTCATTTCATACTTTACAGCTATTACATAGTTATAAAGTAGCTGCTAGAAGTGCCCCTGCTTTACAGATGGGAAAACTATTTCTCATGAAAAGATCAAAGTCCCAGTTTCCATATCTGAGCACCTCTACTGATAAATCACATGCCAAGATACTGAAGTTCAGTGTCAGCTCTCTGCTCTCAGACCAAGAAGACCGTACAACAACTACTCAAAAGCGGAGAGCTTAATTTTAATTAACTATCGATTTTTTTTTAATTAGGGACATATTAAAAAATATTGGTCATTGATATGCTGTTCAGCTCTATTATTTAACCAACTTTTTGAAAAGAGATTACCCGTGGCTGTGGATCAGCTGGAGATCCTCACTCACAGAAACACTTCTTTACAAAAAGAAATCTGATGAAGTTACGCTCTCGTGCTGACCATGTATCACTGCTCGTGGGGCTGGTAATGCTAGTATAACCCTATTTACTGCTCCGTTGACAAACTAAAAGCTTTCCAAATGGGCAAGGATACATATATCTCTAAAGAAAATGAGAGACCTTCACTTTTGGGGAGACCCCCCAAAGATCTGACAACATTTTTTACACGTCTGTGCTACCGCATGGAGTAAATCCAACCCGGAGACCTCCAAGCTGAGCTGCTGACAAAACCAACAAAGCAGCAATGAAGTCAGTGAAAAGCAAGCAAGGATGACTGTCTCTGGAAGGAGAAAAAAGGCTTTTTTGAACTCCAAGGCTCCAAAAGACAGCTTTTGTGGCTTGGCTGTGGGGCAAGTCTAGGTTAGTCGTTGTAACTTGGCCCTATCATTTGTCATGATTTTATTCTGAGCCTCATACTTCTTGTGGTGCGGGGGAGTCAACGATGGCCCCTTGAAGTCAATGGAAATTTTGCCTTTAGCTTCCACGAAGGCCACAATTTAATTCTCAAATATTTTTTTATAAATCTCTAGCCTTAAGAGTCCTATAAGGATGTGAGAAACGCCTTTTTCCATTTTCAGCTAACAGGCTGCAAATGTGACCTCTGGATAGTCCAAGCACAGATGCTAATAAGAAGTTGCATTTATTTATTTAATATTTCAGTCTCTTTTGCACAAGGAGGTGGAGCAGACTGAGGACTGGCCCTTATTTTTGACTGTTCAAGGTCAGAAAAGCTACTGAGGAAAGTTTTTTTAACCTCTCTGCAGAGTGCTCTAATTTTCAGGGGATGTGAGATGGGATTCAGCTGGCTGGTTTAAGTCATTTAGATGTAGGTGTCTACAGTAGCAAGTGTCTATATGGGAGCTAGGGTCATGCATATCCCACACCTCGGTGTCTGGTGCCATTTGAGATGGTCAGGATGTTCCATCTGGCTTCCAGCTGGGTCCAGAAGGGCACAGGTCTCCTGTACGTCCCATGTAAGATCTGCCAGCCCCCTGTCTTGAACACTCTGGAGCTTCTCAAAGGCATTATCTGCTTGTGTTTAGGAACTGAATCACCCTCCTATGTCAAGGTCAACCTGTTCTTGAAACGCTCGCCGTGGCTGGTGGGGGCAATCCTCTGTCATGTGCCTGGCTGTGCCCATCCAGCCCATCTCGAGGTTGAATGTGAGCAACTAAGGAAACTCTGGGCCTTCCCTTTTCTATAAATGATTCACCAGGAGCGAGCAATGAAGGACACCCCTGGCTTCCCTCAGCTGAAGGGAAACCGAGAGCTGAGCAGTGGCCCTGACAGGGCTCCATGAGCCAGATGAGGACCACCTGCCATGGACAACAGGCGTTTCATCCCAAGTGATCTCAACCCACAGCTCAAGAGCTGCACCCTCTCTCCCCTGTGCTCCCCAGAAGGGGCTTGGGGAGCTCTTCAGTGCTCGTGTGGCCTCGGAGGGGCAGCAACAGGGTGACTGGAGAGGGGAAGGCGCGCACAGCAGTCCGGCCAGTCCTGGAAATCAGACGGGGCTAAGCACTGAGACAAAATAGCTGGGTCTAACCCAAAATAGACAGGGGATCTTTAACATGACCTGTCTGCCCCAGCTGCTGTCCTCCTAAAGCTTGGAGCACTTTGGTGGGACATGCCGCCAATTTGAGCACAAGAGATGTGGGGCCAAAGCCACTTGCAGCACTCAGGCCGTGAGAGAGGTGTCAAGTGCTGAAGAAAAGGGAGATAAAATCTCCATCCTCTTCAGGATGATCTGCTCAGCCCTTTCATTTGCCTGCCAGCTGTATAGCCTTCTCTTCCCTTCTTCGTCACATTCTCTCGCTCATAATTATTTCATCAAATCAGCTTCTTCTTCTCCTCCTTTTTTCTCCTGCAAGTCTCAAGCTGCTCAACTCCAGTCTGAGATAAATCTTTCTAAAATAACAGCTGCTTCTGCATCCCCCATGCCTGGATGGCTGTTTTTATCATGTTTGCTATTAAACATAGCTACGTATATAAAATATATATTATATATATTTAATGTGCCTTTCTTTTCCTCTCGTTGCTATTTCCTTTCCACTGTCTTGCTTTTTCTCCCTGTCTCACTCTTAATTTCCTATTTTTCTGGCTCCATTCAGCCATTTGTCACTGCTTGGGCGTTTTTTTTTTTTTCTTTTGTCGAGAGATGTTTTCTCCAGGAATGTTTCCCACCAACGCAAGCTGCCTGGCCCATTAACTTCCAGAGTTCAGCTGACAGCCTGAACTCCAAGTCCCACTGCCTTGTGATCCTGAGTGCTTTTGAGATGCTGGAACTGGTTGGTAAAACAACCCAGTCACATGCATGAGAGGAAAAAGAAATACTGTTTCATGGTAAAAAAAGATAATAAATTTTAAAGCTGTGCTTTGGTCTCTCTCTGTCTCTCTCTTTTCCTGCCTCTTGCATGATAATCTGATAAATGGTTGTTAAAGCTTGACTGTTTTTTAACTGGAGCTTTATTGAAAGATTTGCTGCTGCAGATTAATTTGTGTTAAATTCCTCGCAAACATGCAGAAGAGTCCAATCCATTGTAATTCGTGAAGACTGATCAGGTTCGTATCCATATTATTGGCACAGAGAAAGGCCATTGAAATCTTTGTTTAAGCACTAAACTGGTAATGTGAATTATCTGTATTTAAATTAGCAAGCTTGAATTTGAGAATTCATTAGGCTTTCCTGCTAATTGGGTCTTGCTAATGATGAGACAGCATCATTAAACTGACGTTGTCCCCGCCATCTTGTTAGCTGACAATTTAAGGGATTGTAAAAGGCAGCCAGCAGGGAGGCTGCATCACTCCAGAGGTTGTTAATGGGCTTTGGAGCTCGCTCTGCTCAGAGTCAGTGGTTTGATGCCAGCTCAACATGTGTCTACGTAGCAAAAATAATTGCCATGGTAGATGCCATGCAAAAGTGCTGCTAGAGGAAGACACACACGGGGCACGAGATGACGTTTTATTGGCCCTAAGTAACCTAGGAACACGGCTGCGGATGCATGGACGTCATCTCTGTGTTAATGATTTACACACAGACAAACCTGAGACCCTCCTGGAGCAAGAAGATGAAGGCTGAATGGGCTGGGTTAAGGGAATCTGTTGTTGTCCACGGCCTGGCTCACCACAGGAGTTAATTATTTAGCTCCACTGTCTTAGCCCCAAGGTAGGGGACATCGCGATTAATGTGCACAGTAGAGGCTTGTCGGAGTCGCAGGTTCAAGCCCCACAAATAGCCCAGATGGGCACAGCCTCATGCGCATGATGGATAACCCTGTCTCCTGTGGGGAAGCACTCTTTCGCGGCTAACACGGCCTCGGGGAGATCTGACCTCCCATTGTCCGTGCTCCAACGCCTGGGGACGGCTGACCGCTGCTCAGCCTGTTCTTAAGATGAAATGCTGCATTCCTGCTTTGTTAGCAGGGAGGATTGAGGCCGGAGCATGCTCTGGCTCTGTTTCCTATTGCTTTTGTAAGGGAAAAATAGGCTGTTTTTTTCAGCAGGAGTATTTTTTATGTTCGTACACTTGCTTGCATTTGACTATGGTTATCTCCTTTGACTGCTAGTTCTTCACAGACCTGGAGCACTCAAAACGCGGTTGCGGCTTGCATACAGCCTCCTCCGTACGCTCAGATTCCAACAGCTGAGGTAGTGGGAACACCAGTGGGCAAAGAAAGTAAATGGATTAGGTAGTTAAACCTCCACCTTGATGATTTAGCGATAATTACATATTGAAAAGCAAAACGAGCGGGTGTTTGCATAGCAACTGACATATAACTACACCCTAATTACAGTCCTGTCACAGGAGGAGACAGCCATTCAAAAAGCTTGCGTCCTACCTCTGTGTCTTCCCCTCCGTGCTCCATTCCCACGTTGTGGACCAGGGGACATGTGGCACCAGTGAACTGACAGGCGAGCCTGCCTCAGGGTGTAGGATGTGTGATGGGTTTTCAGAAGCACCTGGGCTGCCAGAGGACCTCCACAGGTGGGACAGGACACTCGAGGGGTGTCCCGTGAACTCACAGCTGGGGGAGGAGACCTGACTCCTGGCAGATCCCTCAGGAGATGGTTTGAAAAATGAGTAGATGAAGGTGCTCCTGGTGTAGGGCAGACCACATGCAAAGCTGTCCCTGCCAGCAGTGAGAGATCCAGGGAGAGCAGAGGTGCAGGCACCCCACATTTTAGTGCAGAAGGGCTCGGAGGGAGAGTGTGTGGTTGCCTGGGGTTTCTCTTTTTTGTTTGCGTTTCAGTGTGTCTGGGAAGCCAAAGAACCAGGGACAGGAAGGTGCAGGAGGAGGTGACTGAAAATCCGTAAGAGATGGACCAGAGCATGCTCCAGATTCACTAGGGAGTATGTACTGAAACCTGAAAAAAAGGGGAAGCTGGTGCTCTAGCAAAATCCATACAATAGAGTACAGCCTGGGGTGGCTTTATAAAAATTAATTACCACAGATTTTTACATGCATGCGTATGGCCCATTTAGAGCCAAACAATCATGTTACTGATATTTTTTTCTTCCACAAAATGATGCATCTTCTTCTCCTTTGAATTTTGCCAAATGATATGATTTGAAGCAGGAACACAGAAAGAAGCACCAAAGCATTTAAGCAACAGCCTTACATTGGCCTAAAAAGGATTAAGACCCAGTGGGGATAGGCAGGCAAATACCTCTCTCTATCAGCTCTGAACATAATCTTGACCATCCTGGAGAACTCATGACCAACATCAGGTGATAATCAAACCTCAGAGATTTTAGGGCCACAACCTTAGTAAGGCCAAAACAAGACACCATGAAGGGTCCTTGTTTTTCAGGGCAGATTCACAGCCCTTTGGAAATTCGGTCTCCTTAGGGACACATGGCCAAAATCTGCAGTCATATGTGAAAGTTTAGGCTCTGAGAGTGAGACTTGTCAGACTATAGATAGACGTAGACAGAGCAGACATCTAGTTTTCCAGAGTCCTTCGCAGTCTCTAGAGATTTAGGACGGGATTCAGCTGTGTGAGTCCCTCACAGGTGTCCAGCACCCTCTCAGACTACCCAGGTACCGGAGATGTCCACGTAGCGGGGTGATGCCACATCTGGGGAGGATCCACACAGGAACAGCAGCTGGAGGCAGGGGTACCTGAGACATTTCAGAGGGCAGCAGACAGTATTTGGGGGCAACTGGATGGGGCCCTAGTTGTGCAGGTATTGGAGTCCTGGGTGCAATTCATCCCATCCCAGCACAGATGTCTAAAATAGGGCAGATGAATCATGCCCTGAAAGTGGCTGTTTCTCTCTGCTGACTATAAAAGGAACCTGGGGTGACCGGCTCTGCTGGTAATGTCTGCATTGTGGATCTATGAAGTCGGGTGAGAGAAATCTCACATCTCCCACCACTTTGTCTCTTTTTCTTACCTGGAAGAGTCACCTTTCAAGATAACAGGATGTCCCAGGCTCCAGGGCCACTTAATCCTGTACTGAGCTGCTCAAATAAATGCCAGCAGTCTGCTGGGTAGAAATTCCCGCAGACTTGCTTGAAAAGTGAAAGTCAATTCTGAAGCAAGGCTATTTCACTTTAGTGCAGTGGACAAGAATTCAGCAGAAATTTCAGAGCTAAATTAAAGGGTTTTAGTGCAGCCAACAGGAAAATGAGTGATGCAATCAACCCACTCTTCCTGGTCTTGCTTATTTTGAGATTAAATTAAAACTATTGTATTCCATCCCGTCAGTTTACACTTCCCACAAATTCTTGTGCTGACTACATGGAGTTCCCTTGTAAGAATTATTGTGGGGGGAATGTGAGGAATTAGGGGTCTTATCTCTTCCCCACCCGAACTAATCCACTTCTGTGCCTTGCCAGGAGCAAGCAGCTCATCTGAAGGTCTTCCATCAAGTTGAAGCCCATGCAAATTGTTGATAAAAATGATGTGCTTAAATGTCATCATTAGGTTTCATTGTTATCAGCCTGCTAAGATTAGCAGCATCACTCATATTAAGATTTGCAAATGGAAGGAGACATCACTGAATTGGTTTCTCAAGTTTTCTATGCAACCATAAGGGTCAGAGTTTATACTGAGACAGTTTAAATTAAAGGTGGATAGTGGATTTCTTTTTTCTTTTCCCCTGTAGGAGGAAGGGGGTTGAAAGAAAAAGGAGAAGAAACTGCAGAAATAGCAACAGCCAAGGCCCGTTTGACCACGCAGGCTTGACGGCAGCATGGGTTGTGATGTATACACTTGTGCAGTAGGAAATGGACTGCAGCCATAACAGAGCAGCTGTCAGATGATAACTTGCAGTCATTTGCAATCTGTGCTGGAGGCAGACCAAAGGCCCGAGCCAATGCTTCAAGTTATCCAGGCCTTCCCTCTGGGTCTTAACTCCATTTTCTTTACATCCCATAGAATAAGTCTCTTCTGCTGCTCTACTGTAGCACAGCAGTGACATCCAGGGGCCATTTCATTTGCTGTTGAGATCAGCCTACCGATATCCAAGAGTGTATGTACCTGTGCCAAAACCCCACTGAAGTTGCTTGGAAAGATCCCCATTGATGTCAACAAGCTTTTGATCCATCTGTTTTACTCTATGTTTTTTAACAGTTAGCAAAAAAAGAGCTTTCGTGCCCAATTACCTTGGTTGCTACCTTTTTGGCTGAGTAATCTAAGAGAAGCCCCCCTCAGTCAGCCTTCTGCTCAATGCGCAAAATGACTGTGTGTGCTATGATTCACCCAGTCCCACCACGTCTCCCAAGAGCAATGACCTACAACACTGGTGCTTGCATTCACCTGGGACGGTGGTGATGGACTGGTTCCTGCATCTCCTGATGGCACCAGCACAGCCTCAAGCTTTGCACCAGACTCACACCAAAACCCAGCTCCACCGACTCCTCTAAGCAAGCAGCCAGCAAGCTGCTGAGTCAAAGGCAGTCAGACATGGTCTTAGTCACCTTGCTCCACGGTGAGCAGTTGATGCCCAATCCTGGCAAGCTCTAGTTGTGTTGGATGAGGGGTCATCTGGGCTTGGTGGGGGAAACCTGACCTCAGTACGACTGATTCTGCTGTGTGGCCTGACACTGAGCGCAGATCCTTCCCCACTCCTTGGACGGGTCTTTGGATGGGTGGAAAGCACCAAATAGTGACTAAGGACTGGACGCAAGTCATTTAACATGCTCTATGTGGAATGCAAATGTTTTTTACTGTAAATTAGTGCTTTGTCTAGCTCTCACCAAGAACCACCATTCTGGGAATGACTAGCAGTGATCATTACAGCCATTTATATGAATCCTGAGAACCTTCATTGCCATCTCTTAACCGCTGCTTCAAGTCTGTAACTTTTGTTTGAATAGAGAAAACAGTTTTAAAAGATGTCCAGTCTTGTTTTAAAGGCTACAGCCTATCAGAGAATCTACCATCTCTCTCAATATATTTGTTCAGTGATTAAATATTCTCAGTGGCACAGATCTCTCACCTGAATTTAATCTGGGTTTCTTGTGACTGCATCTCATTACACCTTTCCTTGATGTAGTTTCCAGCATTTGTACCTAGGTAGATGTTGGTAATCTAGAATTAAGTCACTTTGTTTTTTCTTGGAGGTATTTTTTCATTCTAAAGTAGGTTTTCAAAGCTTGAAATCATTCTGGCAGGATTTCTCCCGATCTCTTCTGTTTTTTTAACATCTTTTTTTGGACATGTGGACATCGGAACTAGACATAACTTTTCAGAAATGGTCTCACTAATGCTGTTTACAGAGATAATATCACTTCAGCACTCCCACTTCATCTTTGCCGGTCATGCAGCCAAGGATTACTCTAACCCTCTTGGCTAAGGCGTCACTGGGAGTTCATACTCAAGTGATTATCTACCAGGACCATTCAATTCTGTTTTGAGTCACTGGTTTCCAGGATGCATCCCCCCATTTTGTGGTGTGACCTACATTCCTTGTTCCAAAATGTCTGACTTTTCATTTGGCTGCATTAAAATAAGCTATTCATACATATCCTCTTCAGCAATCAGCACCTGCCTGCACAACTAGGCTGTATCCATTGTTACTTATCATGAATCTCGTTTTTATACTGCTTGCAAATTTTACCAGCTCTCTATTTTCTTGCCATTCATAAATAAGGGGCTGCTGCCTTGTGGTTATCTTAGCATTCACTAGCTATTTGCTCTTCACATTTTTCTTACTCCCACTTTCTCTCAGCTTACATTTCACCACCCTTGCTTTTTCTCCTTTTCGCTAACCTCATTGGGGTCTGCTTTTATTTTCTAAAGGCTACTCATTTGGCTTGAATCACTGGACACAATGGTAAATGTTTCCGTTCGAGGGCAGGTGAAATGAAAGAGATTCGCCGAGAACACGCCCTGCATGTTGCTGTTCTGTGAAGGCCTGGAAATGGACTATACAGCCCAATGCAATGATCATTTTGTATTCAGAATGAGGATCTGAAAATATTTCTCAAAAGAGAAGAAATGCCCAAAGCTACCGGAGGTGGTTCTCCAGAATCTTTTATTCTCAGCAAAAAGAAAAAGAAGTTTTACCATGGCTCAGTAACAGCTTTTTAAAACTATTTACCTGGTATACCAGAACACTGATAGATAGGTAGCAAAGGAAATGTGTGGCTACAGGCTTAACTACAGCATGGCGAGCCCTTGCTCCATGGCATCTCACCTTGCAGATGATTTTTGGTTTTCCCCAGGCTGGGCTCAAAGGCGGGCTGAAGAAATTAAAGGAGAAGGGGAGGTTTTTGCTTTTGTATCCTTTATCCATGGTTAGGATACTGGTCAAAGAGAAGGAGGAACTAGCAAAAATAGATAAGAAAATCTCTCTGTAAATAACAGGCAAGGTGCTCCCAGCGTGAATGGAGAAGGGAAAACAAGAAGTCTCTCACAAGGGCCTCACAAGAGCCTTGTTAAATGCACAAGTAGAGCCCAGGGTATAGGAGTTAAGGTTTTTGTCATGAAAAAGTTATTTGCGTGCTTCTATTTCATCCATTTATAGAACTCCTTCCCCACGGTACTGGAGAAGCTCATCATCTTTTAGTGGTTTTAAAATCATAATGTCTGTGCAAATTGCTCTTTTTCCCATTCTGCTGCTGGAGAATCGACCCAGGCCAAATTAAGTGCCTTGCCTGGCATCATACCGGCAGCCGATGGCAGGAAGATACATGATCAAAAGTTACTGCTGTAGCTGCTGCTCCATCCAGTCCCTTTGCCTGACGGACCCTCGAGCTGCTCGTGGCGGGGGCCTGGCTATTGCGGGGGTGAGATACTGCAGGTCCTCTCCTGATGGCATCACCCAACCAAACCTTCAAAAACGAATAGTCTTCTGTGTGAAACCAGCACTTGCTTGAATCTCCTATGCAAAGAATAAAAGCTTTTCAGAATAGCCAGCATGATTATTCATGACTACTTGTTTGCAGCAGTGCTTGTTTTCCATGACAGCACCGATGAGCTCACCTCAGTGAAGATTTATGTGGGAGCATCAACAGCTGAAGGTTTTGCACTGGCGAAGACATCGACCAGCATGGTCCGTCTGCCCCATGGGGGCACAGAGGGTGAGGGCTGGACCTGAAACCAGCACCCATCCCAGACCCATTTACTGGTAGAGATATAGGTGAAGGTTTGGGGGTCTCTGGTTCTCCTGAAGAAGCTCAGCCTGGTTTTTTGTGAGCAGTCACAGGTGATGGGTGGAAACGGTTGGTACCAAGTTTCCTTGAGGACAGATGCCCAAGGCTGCATGGGGAGTATGTGGCAGAGCTGGGGAGGGAGCGCAGATGATTTGTTGGAGCCAGAGGAGCATTTCACAGGAGGGACCCTGTCCTGTCCCCTTCCTTTCCCACCACCGCCTGCCTGCCCACCCGCCTCCCTCCATGTGCTCCAACTGCTGCGACTGGAATTTCCTGCCTGCTGAGACCTCGACTGTGCTGCCTTAACACCCACTGAAAGTCTCTTTTTTTTCCCCCTCGATTTTGTTTGTCTGTGGTTTTGCACAGGGAAAAACCGAAGCAGCCAGAGGTTTCCAGGAGACCATATTCTGCACCACCCATCAGAGAGCAGACAATAATATTTAGCCGCTTTGATCAGTTTATTGTTACAGTATATTTAGATGGCTAGCTGCAAATTCCCAAGCAGCGGCTGCAGCTGCGAGCAATGTGGTGTGTGTGGCAGAGCCCAAAAATAAAGGGAGGACTTGTCAGTGCAGCGTAGTGCCGGTCGGGCTGTCTGCCGCTGCTCCGCCAAGCAGCGTGATGTAAAACCCCTCCTTTAATTTGTTTTCCAGAAAATTCATTTTGAAAAGTGCTCTGCGAATTGCTTGGCAGCAGCTGGAGGAAATGGGCTCGTTAGGACGTCAGCTGTCAGACTCGGCAGCCCGCTCCGCCAAGCCCCGGCCGGCGGGATGGCGTGGGGCAGCGTGGAGGGCTGTCGGTCCCGCCGGGGACAAGTCCTGCCGGGCCGGGGCCACGGGGAGTTACTCTCGGTCAGGCCGTGATGAAAGCCCAAGCGCCTGGACCGTATTTATCTGCATGCTTGCACAGCGCCCAGCGCAGAGCAGTCTGCGCCTGTAGATGCTGCACTAAAGCGAATGATAAATAATAAGCCAAGAAGGAGTCAATGCACTTTAATCCACGTAAGTGAAAGGCTTCAGTTAACTGGGAAGGATGCTCCGGGCGGCTAAGCCCTGCTGCACTGGGTGCTTTCCCCAAAGTGTCACAGACGTTTGGGGAAAGTGGCCAGGCAAGACCGACAAGGAGAGGAAGAGGAAGTGCAAGGAGAGGGGATGAGGCAGAAATGGCTTCTCTGGGACTCGAGAGCTGGAAACAGGTGTCCTCACAAATTTTGTCTTTCTGCCCACGAGAAGCTGGAAAGTGCCTCCTTTTTCTTTCCCAAGCAATGCAGTGTCTCTCTCTCTTTTTTTTTTTTCATTACTATGGCAAACACAATCTTTTTCCTCCTTCTCTTGGAAGGCAGGGGAAGAGAGATTGCTTGTTCCCATAAAATCAGAGTTGTGAGGGACCTCAAAGGCCATCACATACACCCATGGCTTGAAACCAGACCAGATCAAAGAGATGTTGCTATGGAAGAAGTAACATTTAATTCTTGCTCTGAAAGACCTCCACAACATCCTGGCAATCTGCCCTAGTGACTGGACACACTTTCCATTATAAAGTAGTGCCTGATATGTAGCCTAGATTTCCCTTGGTGCAACATAACCCCTTACTTGTCCTGGCCTTCAGGACAAGGAGAACATATGGTTGCCTAGTGCCCTCGACAGCCTTCAGAAGTGCACCTTGGCCTGTGTTGTGCCTTGATCAGGATGGTGAAGTCAGACTGCATTTCTAGATAGTGAATAAATTATGAAGACTCCTTTCTTTCTGGAAAAAAAGGTTCATCCTTCTTTTCTTTACTTCCACCAACCCATACCTCTCACCAGAGCCCCTCAGGGGAGACCATTGCTGGAGACAAGGCCATTGTAAATCACCTCCCTAACTTCTGCCATGACTTCTGACTATTAGGCCAAACTTGGGCTTTGTGCAGCAAAAATAGGCATGCATGATAATCTTACTGGCTTTAGTGGAATTAACCGAGTGATTTACTTACACACATGCCTCGGTGCTTTCCTGGAGGAGGTCTTAGGCATCCATAGCCAGTCTTTGAGAGAAGCAGTCTCTTTGGTGAAGGCACTGGTACCGTTGTTCACCACTTTCCTTGCAGATCCCATAGTGCTCCCCCACCCTGTAAGCACCACCTCCCCAGGGGTGCAAGTCCACACTGGATCAGCCACATCTGGAAACTCTGGACTTCCTCTCCCTGTCTCTCCTTCAGCAGAGCGGGATGGGTAACACCTACATCTGGCAGAGGCTGTCACTCGTGCTCTCCCCAAAGTGGGGATAGAGGCTCCTCAGCTTCACAGCCTTCATCTGCCCTTCCTGGAGAAAGAGGACCAGCCAGAATTAGCCAGCCGGACTTTGTTCAGTGTGGTGGTTACTTCAGGTCCCAGTTTGAGGTGTTTAACATGCTCCTGAATATGAAGATATCTAATACAGGGTTTAGCTAAAGTTCCTGCTTTTTTTTCCAACTACTTCAAATAGTTTACTTGGAGATAATCCCACTACCTATTTCATTAAACCCTCCCTGCTCAGGAAGCTAAAGACAAAACTCAGGATCCCACTTAGGGGACCAGGCAGCTAAAACATCTTCCACTAAACCCTGTCCAAAGTGCTGTGAGCTCTTCAGCTCTCAGCTAAGAGGAGGCACCAGTCCAGAGAGCAGTGAATTTGATGAGAGACCGCCTGATGACTTCGCTGGCCTTTGAAGCATGGCAATTGCTGAGCGTTATGGCTTAATGCTGTAGGTGAGTGGAAGGGCAGTGCAAACTCCCTTGCTACCTTCCTGCGAGTCACCTACTCCATAACTCACTCGAGTCATTTCTTCCTGCAAAGAGGGGCGAGCTGAAGAATTTTGTTGGCCAAATTAGGGTTTTTTTTTGTCCTTTTGGAAAAAGAACAGCAGAGCAATTCTTTCCCCTTGCCTTCTCCTGTGCTGTACCAGTAGCTGCACTGAAGCTGATTGATTAGTTTAATAACAGGCAGTTGATATGCAGCCATAAAATTATGCACTTTTACTCATCAGCCTGATTGAACTCCTCTGCTGACTGTACAGGAGCAGAACGGCAGAGTTATAATAATGAGGGAAACAGCCGAGGGAAAAGCAAGTGCTGTGGTGTTATTGTTGTTGTTTTAAAGCTGAGGAAGAAAATGACTCCAGGGAGGAGCCTTTCCAAAATAAATACCAAAATACAGAGGGAAAATGTTAAGATGCAATTAGCGCTGGTGTAAGTGCCATTAAAAGTCTACTGGGGCTGGAGGCATCAGTAGAGCTTCTCTTACATACACCTGGCCTCTGCTGTGGTTTCAGGATGGTGGGGCCCGAGTGGGACAGGCCTCGTCGGATAGCCCCAGTCCCCACATCCTTGGAAAGAGTGAGAGGGGCTGAGCCCTTTGAAGGACGAGCCAACCATGATGAGAAGGCAGCAGGTATTCCCAGCTTGATTTCTTGCTGACTCTTGCCAAGGAGGGAAGGATAAGAGAGGATAGAGCTGGGAAGAACATGTCTAGGAAGTGTTGTCCCCTCCAACCCCATGCTAATGGCACACGTAGAGAGAAGATAGAGTGACAGAGGCCTGGGAAGCTGCTCCATGGGACTAATCACCTGGGCTCTTGCAGCCTGGCCCTCCCCGGGTTACACTGCGGGGCTGCTGGTTATGTTCTTACGGCGCTGAGCTCTGCTCTCTGCCTCCCTCCAGGTGGGCGCTGGCAGACCTGAAATCAGACTCTGTCCTGGAGGATGTCAATCACACACTCTGAGGCAGCCAAAGGGAACTGAAAGTTCCCATTCAGCCATGAATCAATATGCAGGAGCAGGCAGCGGGGAGGGCGAACGGGCAAGAGCTTTCTGATGAAAAGCCACCCTGCCCCCATCCGTGCATGGAGAATGGCATTTAAGACTTTATTTCCCCATAAAATATTTCCCAGTGCTGCTCAGCACTCAAGCATGGTTGCTTGGTTGACAGGCTCGGTGTTTGTCCTGCACACATTCATTTTATTTATAAGACTAATTTGTCTGCGAATAGGTCAGCCTGTTTCTTGTGGCTCTGATCCCTGTTGGTCTCACTGCTGTGAAACATTTTAATTGAATCTAGCCACACACTGCATCCCCAGCACAGATATCAGACAGAGCGCTTGCTGCCTTGCAGCTAGGTCTGGTGTCCTTCCAGAAGGCCCAATCCAAAGATACTAGAGTTTTTCCTGGGACCAGATTTCCCAGAGGGAGGGGACAGGAACAGGGTAGACAACAAGCACCGCTTGGAATTTACATCCTCCCAGACAAAAGTTTGACAGATTTAGCACAACTTTTCTTGCCCTTCCCATTGATTGCATGCTATCCAGGTTGTTCTGGAAGCAACTCTCTCCCTGCTTGCTCCAATGGGCTTTGGGTCAGGCCAAGCATGTCTTGCACAACGCTGTTGGCTGCACTGGTGCGTCTAAGGGTGCTGCTTCTCCAGTTACCCCCTTGCCTGGGGTTCTCGGGTGGATTTGCATCCTGGGCTCCTGCTGTGCCACCTCCTGGTTCCTCATCTCCCTCTGGACAGTAGTGACTGGGTTGCTGTCCGTGCATACTATCTTGTCCAGGTTCTCTCTCCAAGAACTATAGGTCAGGAAACTCCTTCACAGTTTCTGTCAGCCAAATGATGACTGAAGTATTCACCCTGTTTGGTTGAGATGAGTGACTCCTGAGGCCAGTGGGGTATAAATCAGTGTCATTATTAAATCAGACTCTTGAGCAGAATCCCCAAACAGGCTGTTTGTAAGTTGGTAGTCCCATGGCTTCCAACGCTCCTGTAAATAGTCACTCCTTCCTCAGCTAGCATGGACTAAACACTCCAGTTAAGTTTAAGCAAGGTTAAAACACCCAAATGTAGGTATCCACCTGGGAGCCAGGTGCCCCAGATCCTAGCGTAGTCCATGAGGAGCTAGCTGCTACAGTGAAGGGAGTCTAGAGAGCTATTCATCCAACCAAATAAGGGTGAGACAAATAGCTCTTCAGGTTGTTTTAATAGGGGATCCATTCAGCTGCCACAGGTAGGCATCTCGTACTTTTAGACACCATGAGGAGACATTTAGCAGACACAAGACCTGTGTCCTCAGGATCCCTGAGAGCAGCAGAGGATCAGCCCTCTATGCCTCTGCATGGGTCCCTGTGGTGACTACAGTGTTTCCCCACACTCATCCTCAGAGGTGGAGTTCTGCTGCTTGTCACAGATATCTGGTGTCACTTTAGGCACAGTCAGACACCTTTCCTGTCCTCCAGCTGTTGCAATCCTGTTTTCAGTGAGTCCATGAGATTTCTGTGAAACCGCAGCCGAAGTAACCTCCCAGTGAGAGGAAAGTTAGGGTTTCAAAAGCTGGAGCCATTGTCTAGCTATCTCTTTATGTTCAGGGAGTAATTTAACGAACTCCCTTCCCTCAAGGCAATGGCCATAATCCTCTGGTAGCTCCTGGCAGGTTTCCAGTGCCAGCTGCAGCATATGTCTCCCAGTCTCTTGCTATTTCTTGTAGTTAGCTGTAGAGCTGGTCCAGTTTCTGCTGAAACCAGTAGAAGTCTTTCTGTTTACAGCACAGAGATGGGTCAGATGTTGGGAAGAACATCCTCCCACAAGCTCAGGAAGCAGAGGAGTGAGGTCCTAGGTTACAGCCCTGGAAGACCTGGACCCTGCTTTCTCCCTCTGCTGGTGTGTGGCCTCCAGAGGAAGGATGCAAGAAGGGCAGAGAGTGAATATCAGTGTGAAAGGTCATTACTAAGGTTATTTAGTAATTATTATTCAATATTTATATATCTCTATAGCTTTCTTTGATATTTTACAGAGATAAATACATACTTCCTTCCCAGCAGCCTGCAGTCTTCGTTAGACTTAGCAAAGGAAGATGTGGAGTATGGACCTGAATTCGGAATAACATTGGTGCTAAAGCAATACCTTGTTCTGTTGCTAAGAATCAGGCCCATGCACGGCTTCTCATCCTCTGAGCTGTCACAGCCTGCAACGGAAGCGATACGCACACTGTGCTCTAGCAGTGACTTTGCTTCTATTCTTCTTCATCTAAAGTGAAAACAGACCCTGAAGATCACATACAACCTTCCCTTCTGAAAGTGAAAATGCTAGGAAAACATTATTTCTTTACACAACAAAGCTGGAAAACAACATTTCACTGCTTCTTCAGGCTTCCTTTCCTCTTCTTTTTTTCTGGGGAAAAAAAAAGTTAACAGGATGGAAAACTCCAGTATTGAGATTCATCATTAAAGTCTTAAATGGCAACAACCATTCCAAATAATTTGGAAAAAAAAAAAGTAAAACCATACAAAACTTCCCCCCTTCTTATTTTGAGTAGTTGCAAATAAGAGCCCTTTCCGAGGGAAAGGATGTTAAAAGGAGAAAACATAAGAGAAGGCAAAGGAAGAGGAAGGTAACATGGACAGAGGTTGCAACAACAAAAAGTATTCTGAATCAAAGGATGTTGCAAACAGATCATATATACTTGGAGATATTTTTAAACTATTTTTAAGTCAGGTAGCTCAGAGTAGAAGGAGAAAAATGTGTAGTTTGAGTTAGGAGTCTAGGAGAAGGAATAAATATTAGCCTTGAGGAGGAAGCTTCAAGGCAGAGGCAGTGAGGTCGGGAAAGCTGGCCCATTGAACAGGCTGGTGTGTGACATGGAAAGTCACAAACATCCTGAAACACCTTCTTCTAGGTACCCCAGAGAGGCCTCGGTGGAGTTTCTGGCCATGCTTCCCCCGTGCTGTCCTGACTGCTGACTGGACAGATGAGACAAGCAGCTGTGGGTATCTCCTGCCTTTTTAATCTCCCGGTTCCTCATTCACCTCCTTGCTCACTCGTTACTTAGGGTGGAGCCGTAGGTAGCCTACCCCTGTGTCTGCAGAGGTCTACAGTCGCTTCCTCGTCAACAGTTGGGAGGATGTGTCCATGGTCAGATGAACCATGCCCTGGAAGTACTTCTTTCTCCCCAGTGACTCTGAAGGATACTGAGGTGGTGTTTTTAGTTGAAGACATCTCCACTGCAGATGTCTGAAGTTAGCTGACGTGGATGTCATGCCCACACTCTTAAGGGCTGACTTTTAGCAACAGCCACTCAGTAAAGGCTCTGTTCCCCCCACATTTCTGGCTGAGCCATACACAGTGAGTTTTGAGTCTCCTTTAACTCTGACTAAAAGGAGCTTATCCTTTCTGCTTGAGCAGCAGGGATTCTTCTGGTTAGATGCCAGAATGACTCATGATATACCCTGTCTTGAAGTCACCCAGGTGCACAACATTTGACAGTAGACTGCAAGGTGTCAGGACCAGGGTCTGTCTGTACAGGTCTAGCTACAGCAGCCTTGGGCTGAAACCACAGATACAATTGTTAGTAGAAAGAACACCTACACATTAGTTCTTGCCAGCTGAGAGGGGAAACCTACCCAACAGCGCGCCCCTGGTGATGTCCTGCCTTGAGCAGAAGGCTGTATTAGATGGCCTCCTGAGGTCCCTTCCAATCTGATTTATCCTGTGATCCCAGGAGTACAAGCGAATTCACCAAGGCGGTTGTACGCATTACATTAAGGATCCTGAACAGGATGGAGCAAGCAAAGACCGCAATGATTTCAGCAGGGCCAGGGGTCCTACGGCAGGGTCTCGGTCCTCCTCACAGTGTTCGGCTTTTACACACAGTTCCATCAGAATTTGGTTTCTTTTCTGCAATGTCCCAGATTGACTCCACAGATTTTCCTCCCCTCCCCAGAGCATTACGATTCCCTTGGCTTGAGAAAAGGGGATTTTACAGCCAGCCAGGAGAGAAACAGATGCACAAGAGATTTCATCCCCGCTACACCTCTCTGAAGCACTTTGCCATTCTGGTTTCCTTCACACATGTAGCCCCTTACCCCCAGCCCTTTCCCAGAACGGCCTCTCCCCCTCCTTGGAGAGGAGAGGAGAGGAGAGGAGAGGAGAGGAGAGGAGAGGAGAGGAGAGGAGAGGAGAGGAGAGGAGAGGGAGAGGGAGAGGGAGAGGAGAGAGGGAGAGGAGAGAGGGAGAGGGAGAGGAGAGAGGGAGAGGAGAGAGGGAGAGGGAGAGGGAGAGGGAGAGGGAGAGGGAGAGGAAGGGAGAGGGAAGGGAAGGGAAGGGAGAGGGAGAGGGAGAGGGAGAGGGAAGGGAAGGGAAGGGAAGGGAAGGGAAGGGAAGGGAAGGGAAGGGAAGATTTGCCAATGATTTTAAAAGATATTATGCAAAAAGTAGAAGAAAAACATCCTGAAGCCAAATGTAGGTCTTAAATGTACTGCCTGTGTTTTTCTCTCTGCAGAGAAGCTCTGTGTGCCACTGCATACTTTAGGATGGTCACTGCCTTTGTTTTCTTCTGGCTGTGTGACCTCTCGGTCATCAAAAATGTCATAACAGCAGCAGAACCAGCGTGCAGAGCCTCCGGCTCCCCCGAAGCAGCCCCTTCCAGCCAGGGATACGCTCCGTCGGCTGAAGAGAAACTCTGCTTGAAACACCAGAGAGCAATCTGGAGTTAGAAACAACAGAGCAACTGGGGACAAGAGGGAGAGGAGGGTGCAAATTTGGGGACCTTGGTCCGACTGATCCTATCATGTCCCATTGCATATAACCCATCACATATTAGTATATCCAATACTAATGCTCCATGGACTGCAACAGCAGCCACGGTGGGCCAAAATGCCCAAAACTCCCCTCAGATATCAGCCTGTGCCATGCTTTCTCTGATTTCCTTGGAAAGAGAGGGTTTCTCTGTGTCCCTCTCCCTGTGATACTGTCACTGTGGGACCATGAGGCTGACATACTGCAAAAGCCTCCAACTGCACAAGCAACATGTGGCAGGGAGCAGGGTCTTTCCCAGATGGTGTTGCTTTATTTTGTAGTTGACATTTAGCTGTCACTGAGATGGGCACATTAAAAGCATGATAAGACAAATATTTGCCCAGCATCCAAAGCTGTAGATAAGTAAATTGCTCAGTGCTTCCAGCGTTTCTCACACAACATGAGTAGAGATGCACAAAGCCCAGAGCCAGGAAAATCCCTAGCTAGTCTGATCATTCACAGGCTATTAAAGATAACGAGTCACCCATCTGGGAGACCTATTTACTGGCCTAAAGGTCTGCTTCTCAGGTGGGCGACCTTGATTTGAAAGTAGGCATCTGTCCTTCAGAGTGTGTCCTAATCATTTGGCACCTTCCCTGTTAAACTGTGCCTCATTTCTACGGCAAATTCATCTGAGCCCTTCGCTCCTATTAGTTTTTTCTCCCCTAGATTAGGCAGCCCTGTGTCCCCTCCCCTTGCAAGCAATCCTATGCTGTAATCAAGTCCACTCCCAATTTTAGCTTGTGTTCGTTATGCCTCTCCCTGTGATGAATTAGCTCCAGCTCTCAGATTATTTTTGTGACTCACCATTCCCAGCTTCCCAGCATTATTTTTAACTGGAACTTTGCAGTACCTGTTTCGCTAGATCCCTGCATGGAATAACCTTATCTCTGCATCCTCTTATATTGACTTATCTCTCCATTTCCAACAAGAAAACAGTCCTTTCTGACCCTCCTCTCGGGTGAGTTCATGGCCTGCTGTTTGCCGCTTTATTTATTTATTCATTTATTGCGGAATCACTGCTCTCCCCATGACCAGATGGGACTGTCCTTTCTTTGAATGTCATTAGCTAGTAAACACTGATCCCAAGGCAAACATTAATTTTTAGTCCAGTGTTGAATTCATCCACATCCACCATACTGAGGTCCTAAACTGAGTGATTTCATTTTCAGTGCACGACATCGTGTTGTCAGAAATTACCAGCTGTGTTTTTAGAAATGCTAATGCTATTCTACTACTAGAGTGCAGGTTTCAGACTGAAACCTCTGTTAACCGTCTTTTCATTTCTGCATATTAAAGACTGGAGCTCTTCTCCACTTGAATTCAATGGCTCATAACAGATCCCCACCACCACACAGTCTTGGGTAATGATAGCACAAAGATGCAAAGGCATGAAAGACTCTCTGGCTCTGAACTATCAATAAATCTTGAATGGATAGTATTTTTTTTATTAATAGGTGTCCTCATTCCCTTTCCTCCCCTCCTTCTCCCTAAACATACAACGGTCCATTATTGTAACACCCCACTCTTGTGAATTCCTCGTTTGTTATTCCAGACTCATAGTAGTAGGATATAAACTACCAAACACGCTCATCTTATTCTTTGTCACATCAGTTCAATCTGCTCAGGTCATATAAAATCTGGCCTTGTTTTGCATTTGCCTACTGTAGTCCTGCCCATTTTGTTGTCAGTTTAAAACACTTTTGCTTGCATTCTCTAGTATCCAGCCAAAAAAAGTGTTAGCTTTCCAACCCTGGAGCTTTTGTCTTTCTTTGTCATCTGGCCATCTTTTTGTTCTCCCACAAAATGAAAACTTCCAGCTTCATGTCACAGAGGAGGCAGTTCACTTAAGTATTTTTTGCTTTCTTTCTCCATCTCAGGAAAATCTCCCAAAAGCCCTCATTAAACTTATTTTTTCCTCAGACTATCGGAGACTCTGAAGTCTTCTCTGATCTGCATAACTCCACGTGATGCTCCATCTGTTGTTGGCTTCCATGTATTTACTTACTAAGGGGAAATTTGAAAAAATGACTTCAAGATCTGGCCAATGTCACTGTCATTGCTCAAAACAAAGTCTGCTGTGGACTGAGCTCTGACTCTGATTTGCTCCAGACTGTTCTAGTTCAGTCCTAGGGATACTGACTGAGTGAGGGACCTGGGAAATGCTTCCTATGCAGCACTTCACCTAGCATGAAGCTATCTTAGCTCATGGCAGAACCAGGAATGTGGACCAGGAAGGGACAACATCGGCCAACCAGGCTTCCAAAGATAGCAGCAGTGAAATTATGGCTGTTTAGCTCAGAAGAGGTCCCCAGAGTATCTGTTCTGTACTTGCCATTTCACCAAGAGATGCAAAACCCTCCCAGCTCCTGGTAATAAAAGATGTTATTCAGAAGACTGCAAGTCATTAACTATTGTATGCCTCAGACGAACAACTGAGAGTGCAAGCATCACAACGTCCTAGGCCCTTGACATAGGAGTGAAAAAACTATCCCAAACGGTCCCTGCTTGTTTGCTCTGGGGAAATACCCTGTGACCTCCCAAAACCATGCCTACAAGCCCAAGAGCAGAATGACTGAAGGAATACGCTGAAGGCTGAACAGTGCCATTTGCTTGGTGATTGCAGGGCAGAGCAACGTGGGAAAGGACAGCACGGTGGATCCTCTCCTGAAGGACAGCCAGGCAGGAGCTGCTTTCCAGAACGGCCGACAGCCCCACCAATTTGAGCTCTGGAGCCAGTGGAGCTGAAGCCACTACGCACAAACCCGTTTTAACGGGAGGCAGTATCAACATAACCCAGACTCTGCATTCAGATGTAGACTGGACAGAAGGTGTGTCAGGGTTTATATATACATAATTCCCTCTCTGTTTCTGTCTCTGTATGGGAAAACATGATGCCAACAGCTGGGCCTGCAGGTCAAGTATATTTATACATATGTGTATATGTGTATGGCCAATGAGGTGTATTAAAAACAGTTTATTTCAGAAATAGCATCATTTTTCCTGGTGAAGGAGAATAGCTCCTCTTATTTTCTGTGCAACTTGTATTTTTGGGCTTAGCAAGGCAAAATGCCAAGGAACGACAGCATGTTTACCCAAGAGCAGCTAAAAGAGCTGTGTAGCAATCAAGGTATTGAGTGGGTAGGGCTGAAAATAGATCAGCCTGGAAAGACTTTGATCAAAAATGTTCAGCAGGGGACTGGATGGCCGTGAGCACTTGCGACAAACTACAGAGACTTTCACTCTTTGGAAATACATCCCTACTTTGCCTGAGCTAATTAGGTGCAATGCATTTGTGCAATGCATCCACGGTCCCTCTTGCTGACTCACTGGGCCATAGGTACTCCCAGCTGTGGGGGCTGAATTTGTCCTCTTTCATCCTTTGAGGCTGAACTTTCTAGGTCAACACGAGCAAGGTGCACAGTCTTTCTTTAGTTATTCCTAATCCTGAACCTTATCATGAAGTGATATCATCACTGGGAATACAGTGTTTGGGGAATGGGAAACTGTTGTTTCCCATGAAACATGAAATGAAAATGTGTAGCCTGACTGGGACATCAACAAGGCCACCATCTCAGTCTTTCTGGGACATTTTTCTGAGTCCAACCCTTGAAGCACTCCTGAGCTCTCACTAAGAAGAGCTCTAACCCTTCTCCAAGCTGATAAAGTTTTGCCCGTTCCTTTCTTGAGGAGCAGACAGGCTCTGCTCTCTGCCAAGCCCAACCTGCCTGTGTGATTACCAAGTTATTTGCCTAAGGCTTCATATATCTCACTTCTTATAAAACCTTGTGCCAGCTCTCCATTCTGGGCATGTCTACATTGCTGTTTTGGCCAAGGGTCTAGGTCTGGCATGTCTCTTGGCGTCCTGACAGTCATGACAGATTATATGAGAAGAAAGTATTCAGGTTTCTCTAGCGGGTCCAGGAAAGCTCTCACTGTGTGATAGAAGAGGCCTTCCAGGCCTCCCGGAAAATAGTCACACAGCCCAGGCTCTGGCTTTGAAGGTGTGGATATACAACAGATCTAGTCATAGGCCCTGGGCTCAGGTCCAGGCAAAACGAACAATATCGTCATGTCTTTGTAGCACTTTGTTTGGAACCGTTTCCGTTTCTTAATTGCCTTATTTTGTTGCAAATGGCTTAGGAGGTTTCACTACGAGGCTCTTTTTGCAATTGCTCAATTGCAGGGATTGGGATCAGGGAGACCAGGTGACCATGTAGGGCTGTGAGAGGTTTATCCACCTGATACGGTATTGCAGAACCAGGGTGTCTCCTCAAAACATCAGCTGTGGAGCTCATTACACACTTGGGCATTTACTGTTATCAAGGAAACCATGGTCAGCTCAGGCTGTACATTTTCAGGGCTGCCAGACTTGTAGCTCTGTAAACCATGAGGGGGAAAAAGCAAAAGTAACATCTAAGGCTTGTTTGAACATGGCCCTGCAGCTCCCCACTGGCTGCAGAGCACACCGAGTCCACTGCCGTTCTGGGTGATGCAGCTCAGATCTGTCCCCTCCAGCCCCGCGGATGTTTACGACTGTACCAGACCCCATAGGAAATGGCTTGAATATGGTCCAAGTGATTACCTGAGGTTTTCCAGCTCCCTGCATCACATCTGGCACAAGCAAGCCGAGAGTGGCAGAATTGCTGGCTCCAGGCCTCCTCCATGCCATAAATCCCAGGTCCTTTGATGGCCAGGGTAGAATTTTAGCACCATACAGGAGGTTTAGATACCCAATTGCTCTTTGAACATGATGGTACTGGCCATACAGTTCTCACAAATGTTGAAAAATCTCGACCTTGTTATCCACATCAGTCCTCTCCTGGATTAATTAACAGCACAAACCCTATTGATTCCTGTACAAACTGCTGCATGCCTACTACTTTAAAAAACTCATGGAAGGAGGGGAAACAAAATAAAAAAAGCTGTCAGAGCTTTTCATTTCAGAAAGAGGAAATCACAATGAAAATTAAAAAAAAAGTCAGACCTTTTCAGTGCCACTATTTTTGTCCTGGGCTTACAACACTGCTGGTTTCCTGCTCTCCAGTAAAGCTGAATAGATCTTCAAATGCACAAACTGTACAAGTGTCAGCAGCTTGCCGGATGACTTTTCTTCATCAGACAAACCTGCGGATGGCAGCAAGTTTGTGATAACTTGTAAGTGAGCCTACAGGTGCTGGTTCAACAGTCTTGGAAAGCAAAGGGTTGAAGTTTTGCAGAAAAAAAGATACTAATGAAATACATGATCTTCCAACTTCAATCTGAAGGTCCTCCCTGCCTGATGGAGGAGAGGGTAATGGGACTCTTTGGTCCAGCAGCAACTCTAGACAAGGATGTGTTCTCTCTCTTGCATGATTTAGCTAGAAGTGAATGTGAAAGAAAACATCAAACTTGGTATGGAGAACAAGCTTAGGTTTTTAGCTCATGCACAAATATTACAGGTTCCTGTGCAGTGGTAATACCATCCTTTCTCCTTCTGTGCCCTGTCACCAGGAGAAGGAGTTTGGAGGAATCCATCCTGCTCCATGGGACAACCATTTGCAATCTTGAAAAGATACTGAGTCCCATCTGAAAGGCAACAGAACTTGCTGATGTGATCTCTGTTAGTGTGGATGGCTTTTTATTTGGGGGCTGGCTGTAGTTTGAGAGTTACTGGTTTAGAGGAAGTGATTTAGGAAACTGAGGCAGAAATTTAGGAGAAACTGCATTACTCTGATTTTTTTGCGTGAACTTGGTTACTTACTATGGATCAGCTGACACACCTCAATTTGTTAAACCAGGGTAATGTGATCTTAAGTCTAAGTCTGTAGACACAACCATGGAAAGAGCATTTCCAGGTATAGCCTATTTATACTACACAATATTGTTTTTCAGTTTCCCGTGGATACTGTTTCTGAGGTCAGCCTTTCACTCTGTGAAAGAAACACATAGCCAACAAAAGCTGTTGAAGGCCAAGGTCTTTCAACACATCTTCAGTTCAGACCAACAATTGGGAAGGTGGTTAAAATGGATATTATGTGCTCCTTTTTACCTTGGCGACAGCAGGTCAGGATGCCTTGATGCTGATGTCAATGCCATTCTGTTCTAGAGGGCTCTTCTGCTGTGCTCAGCACTTCGCTACTTAATATTTTCCAGGAGTACTTTAGTGAACATCTGTCACTGTGTGGGTTCTCTCCCCAGAGGGAGAAGCGTATTCAGGGGAGTGTTTTATATATGCTGCTCTGTGTTTATCTTGGAGAGGGTAAGATCAAAGAAACATGCTGCGCACCTGGAGCAGGAGGTGGGGAAGTGTGTGGTGAGCCTCTGTTTCTGCAGGAGCTAATACCACCACCATAAGCTGGCCTGCAGGAATATTTTGTCACCCACAGAGAGGGACTCCCCCACACCTGTAGGAAACTCCGTGTGCTACAGGAGACTAGGGAATAACTCAGCGGCTGCACCCTCCGTTACACCAGCACCCTCCGTTACACCAGCACCCCCAAGGTTGAGACCAAGGCTCCTCGAGGAGCCCCATGAGAAGCTGCATGTTCAAGTCTGGCATGTCCAGGATGGGGAGTTGCACTGCACTGCCTGTTCCCAGAGGGAATCTCCTAAAATCAGGAAGATAGGACACCACCATCTAAGAGCTGCCTGAAAAGTTATTGCTCTGCCGTCCCTTTTGAGCACAGCAATAGCTTTGAAGGGCCAGGCAGTGTTGTGGGTTGCCTCTGGGGGGGCTGGCACTGAGCAGTGAAGATCAGTGGGCTGCGGAAGCCTGGTTCTCTCCTTTGGCAGGGCCAGATGAGCTGGCTGTGGTGTGGCCAGGTCCCTGTGAGCAGTACCACCATCCTCAAGCACCCAGCTGTCATGAGCCAGATGTCTGAGAAATAAAAGTAAAATATAACTCGGGGTTGTGTGTTATTTAACTTTTTTTGTGTGTGTGCCTTTTGGGTGCTCAAATGAACGCTTTTTTTTTTTTTTTTTTTTTTTTATAACACTAATATTGGTGCTCCCCTACTTGCTTGACTTCAAGATCTTTGGCTTTAAAATGGAGAAAACTCATGAAACTGGAGATAAAGTAGTGCTGTTTCAGTGCTGAAGGTACCTGCCAGCTTCCTAGCCCCAGTTTGTCCTACAATGGACCCAGCTGCTCTTCCCTGAAGACCTGGAGAGTTTACATCGAATCCACTCAGCTGATTGTCTCTTCTGATCCCCAGCAATGGGCACCAGCACATGGACCACGTTGCCAGGCCAAGATGTCTGTCTAATAGGAAGTTCCCTGCTTGTGGAAGGAACTTTTTGTGGCTCATGACTCTGGACAGAAAAAATGCATTTGAACTGCTTGTGCATTGAGGGACTGAGTCAGCAGACTGAAGAGGACTTACATAACGATCTCCATCTTTCCCACAGAGAAGATGAGAGATGGTTCATTTTAGCTTGTGATGGCAAAAAAGTAGCACTCCACTGCATGCCTGGAGCTCAGGGGCTTGATCCTGCTCACAGCAAAGATCTCCAAAGGTGCTTAGTATTTGGGAAGACTGCATTTATTCCTAGTAGTGTAGAGGCATGGAAAATCCCATGTGCCCAATAACCCGTGCAGAGGTAAGCACAGACATCAGGCAGCTCCATCCTTGTTTGTATTCAATGCACATTTAGAAGCATGCATAAAAACCACCATGACTGGATAACACTCTCTTGGAGACCACTTGTATTTCATATCACCTCAGCCTAGTGCCACAGCTAAAACTCCTTTGCAAACCTGGGAAAATTATTTGCAGGGCTATCGAAGCTCAAAGAACAGCTCCAGCCAGGGGCCCTTCTGCTCCTTGGGTTTTTCTGGCAGCTTTTATGTAATCAACGTAAGGATTGGGGTATTTTTCAGGGAAGAATTTTGGGGAGGAAAATCAGTGAATACTGCAAGGAGCAGTTTTGTGTCCTGCCACTAGCACCCATGCATCATAGCTGCATTTTCCCCTGAGTCCTTGTGCATACCTGTCTGAAAATTACCAGGAGCCCACTGAGCACATTTGATTACAGGGACAGTCAGGGGTGAGGCTAGTTTGGAAGCTGGTATAGATTACAAATCACGTAACTTTGGAGACTGCAGGCTTTTTACATGCACCCACTGTTCTGTACGTGAGGGCCTGGGGGACTGTTTGAGGACTAGCAAAAGCTGAGCTGCAGACTCACTCCAAAATCCCCCTGAAGAAAATGTCTCAATCCAGCTGGCTGTGGGTGTCTCTCCACTCTCAGGATCCTACTGAAGCGGCCTGATGCTGAGGTGCTGTTTGAAGCTTGACTGGTCCATCAGCAGGGAAGCTTGCAAAGCCAGACTGTCACAGCTGCATGTCCCCGGGGCTGTGGGTCAGCCGTGGTGCTGTGAGCATTACAGATCAGGACCTAATGGTAAAACGAGAGTCAGCGCGGGAATATGCCTTGCAATGTGGCCAGCTGACTTGCTCACAGCTAACTGTCAGTTTAGGGCTTCTGTCAGTTCCAGCTGTAAATTTGATGGTGGCTTCCACGTTTCATGGCTGCTGGTGTGTTGAGGTCAGCAAATACTGTACGAGCAGGGTGGGTTATGATTTAATGTAAGAAGGGCCTGGAATCTGTGGGGAGATGAAGAGTGATCCTAGCAAAGGCTGCTTGAGTGGCTATAGTGTGTGCGTGGGTTTGGATGCCTTCTCCTACAGCAAGCCCTGGCACAGAGGCCAGGACTCCTCTCTCCTGCCTTCCAGCTCCCATGGTAGGACTCTACCCCTGGGTTAGTCACTCCACACTCCCTTTGCAGACAGTGGAGACCCTTTCAGGGCACAACTCATCTCATCCTAAAGGAGTCAGCTGAAACGGGTCAAATGATTCCCATCATCCCATCTTGCAGGCTGCTCCCTCCAAGCATATTAAACTTTCTTCTCTAGCCATGTGTGAGACACCTGGCCCTGAGTCATGGGATGGAGGATGGGGTTCACATGAGAGGACCAGGGCTGCTCTGCTTGGCCCTAGCCAGGCCAGGCAGGAGGCATCAGGGAACTGGAAGGTCACCATGACCCAGTGCCACAAAGGAGTCACATGCAAGCCTGGTCATAGGGTGGAACGCAATTCGCTCTGTGAATGCTACGCTCAGTGTCATTTCCATCCCTCATTTGGAAGCACCCCAACTTTGTGGATTTTGTGTTTTCTGATATGTTTCTGCAGCACTTGGCACAGCATTTGTATTGACAAAGCGTTAGATTCCCTGCTAATGCCATACTTGCCTGTTCTCCTCTTCATGTTTTGCCCTAAGTGATGGGAAAACCCCAAGTGACTTCTTTCAGAACTACTAGTGAAATTTATTGCTCCCTCTGATTCCAACAGAGAGACCAGGGATGGAAGAAGGCATTTGTACAGCCCTTCCATGCACTTACATCCATTAAACCTGCAAGTGCAATACTTGCAGCTCTCTCACATGTGTTTTCTGTTTGTTTGTTTTTTGTCACAATGCCTTTTCTTCTGTAATAGGCATCTGGCTACATTCCAGGCTGCTCCTCTCGAGTGGTTCCAGCTCATGTAGGGGTGAAAGTAAGCCATAGCCCTGCTTTGCATTTCTTTTATATGAAGCTAGAAGGAGGGATGTGAAGACCTAGAACAATCTCTGGGGTCTTCTGTGATCTGTGAGGCTGCTCTGGGGTTGCTCTGCAGCTAGGCATCCTCCTCACTATGTCACTAGCAGCATCTCTCCTCCCTTCTTTATTTCCAGCCTCCAGGCCAGGGTTATGTCCGTCTTACACTACCCCTGCACCAGTGAAAACTTTCGTTATAGCTCCTGTGCAGTCCATACATTGTCTATCAGAGCCAGAGCAGGAAGAAACGTCCACTGTCTCCTCATCTGATGCATATCTCTCCAGGTTAAGAGTCAACAATTAAAATCATGTCTTTTATTCATGTTCACTTTCTAGCTCCATCCACATCTCCATGTGGGTATAGAAGCACAGAAAATTGTGGGTCTGCCGCAGGCTGTCAGAGCTGATGTACCCCAGGTATTCATCACCACTACAGGAGAATGCTGGCTTTTTAACATGTAGCCCAGTAGTCCCTGGCATTTTTGGCAAGGAAATTGGCAGATATGATCATGCTATTTCTCTCCTGGCCTCCCCTCTACCACCTGTGGGCCAGGAAATCAGTTCCAACCACTTCTGAGGTAGCTTTGCAGTCCTGGTGACCTCAAGTCTACAGAGTTTGTGAAGCTAGCCAGTCAGATGCGGGGGGAAGAGAGAGAGAGAAAGGAGACCTTATCATTTTATTTGACATGAGAGAATCTACCCAGGGGTTCAGCCTTGAGTCTTGCATCCAGGGAAGACCAGCTTACTTAGGATCACTTGTTCCTTTAAACACCAGCCATACGGATTCAAGAGAAGCAAGAGGATCTGTTAACCTACCCTACTGTCTCCAGTCACTGCACCATGTCAGGCTGGTTTGAGCTGGGGATAAGGCCTAGAGAAGAGCATCTCTGCTCCCATGGTACAGCAAAACTACACTGATATTCCTGGCATGGTTCTGCCCTTGTTCATGCCTTCGTGCTTCTCCCTCTGGGCTCTTGCTAGTTATCACGGAGGGCGCCAAAGAGGCCTGTTGTGATCCTGCTCATTTCCCTGCCTGAAACCTGGTGTTTGGCTGTGTAATCAGGAAAAGGTAGGTCCCCCCCACACCCATTTCCTGCGCTTTGATGCCCACACTTTTGCTGCAAACAGGTCTGAGCATTGCTACAGCTCCACAGTTCTTGCTCTAGCCGACAGCTGTCTGAGCACTGGAGATGCTGAGCTTGCCATTTGGCATCATCAGCTGATGACATGAACTCCTTGATCTGCCCCGTGTCTGGCTGCTCTCCTTGGGACCCCTCTGGGGCTGCAGCTACTTGCTGGAAAGGTGTTTTATCTGCAGTCATCTCAGTGCTTGCTGGAGGAAGCTCAGCCTTTACAACTAAGGCTGTCACTGGCAAATAGTTTCCTTGGTCTCCCACATGTGTCCACACCTCGTTTGTCATCTCTTGTCATCTCTGCATACTTCACAGCAACCTGGTCCTTGCTTTCTCCAACCCAGGAGGGTGCTGGTTGACCACAGCAGTTTCCAGGTGCTGATGCAACAGGAATGGCAACTAACAGCGCCGTTCTGCCAGCACTTGGGGTTGAACCGGGTCACCAGCAGCATCCCTGCGGGATAAACACGAATAGCAGTCATGCTGCTGCATGGACAAGACAACTGAAACACGAGGAGCCACGGGCAGGAATCTGAAGCCTGCTGACTACAGCTCTCGGAAACGCTGTGTGCACATGCGCGTGTGTAGATGTTGGTGGGCACATGAGCTGTTTCACAACCGAGCCCTGTCCACAACACATCAGGCTTCAAGATGTGTTTTGTTTTGATGTGGGTCGGCTCATCCATCCAGGCTAGAGCATGGTTAGGTGCAGAGCTAGGCTGCAAGTGCTGAGGGGCACGGGAAGGAGCAGTCATGGGTAAACAGTAAGCGTTTAACCTAGATCATCTGCTGCTGCTGGATTAATTTCTAACCTGTGCTTTCAGCTGGCCAACAGGAACTTGTTAGGCTGAATTTATATCTCTAGTTTCAGGTTACAGCCTGGCCCTTTAAAATAAATCAACACTGACTTTCAGTTACTTTAAAATGCTGGGCTGAAGATTAGAGACAGAGAAAAAAACAAATTTTCTCTGATCACTTGTCAAGGTCCTGAGAAGGAGGCAGCCCTAAGCTACAGACGGCTAGAGAGCAGCAAGAGACCTCCTTGAGAGCAAAGGAAGGGATGGAGAGCCACAGGGCAAGGAACCAGCCGAAGGAGGCTTGGACCTGTGCGTGAAGGAGCTCTCCTTCTGCTTGATCTTGGCTCTGGACCAACTTTCTGTGCACTCTTTGCGAAGAAACAAGTTTGAATCATTGTCTCTCTTGTTTTCTCTTGTATACCATCCTATAGCAAACCTGAACACTTGGAAGCGCTGCGGAGGAAGGGGGATTTTGAGAATTTTTTTAATCTGATTCTCTTGCGACCTGGGCTGGCAGTCTCAAGGGATAGCTTCAGGTAACGTCTGACCTAGGCTCCAGACTCATCTGCATGTGGGTTTGGGTGTGTTTAAGCTAAGTTAAACCTGCCAGTCATTTAAAGTTTGCTTATATATACTCACACCAAGGAGAGCTCAGCTGGTTGGACTGACTGTTACAAAGCCTCTTTCTAGGAAAAAAGCTTTGCGCAACAAAAGGGAAAATAGGTCATTGTCAAGGTTTAGGGCATCTGCAAAAGAAAGTAAACAAGTGATGTGATGTTGCTGGGCGAAATGGGAGGGCAGCTCAGCGCAGGTCCTGGGCATGCTTTGCACTGTGCAGGGTCTACCCTGTGCTTGGTACAAGGCCATACCTGCAAGAAGGCTCAGCTCTTCCTGGGAGGAAAGTCAGCCTCGTGTTTAGGGCAATGCGGTTCAGATTTTTACCCTGCTTGGATTATCTCTGTGATCTCAGGTAAATCATTTAATCCCAGTGCCCGTCTGGATAATGGGAGAAATCATGGCCCCTTAGCACCCAGCACTTTGTAGAAGCTCTTTGGGGCAGAGATTGCATCACGGCACGATGCGTCTAGAGCAAAGGGGCCCAGGTGTGCCCCACAGCCCACTGGCTCTGCTGCAGGGCTGCTGAGAAGAGCAGGAAGAGGAGGCAGGGGACGGAGTAGTTTGCTGGCATAGGCAGAAGGCTGAAAGACCAGGTCTTGCAAGCCTGAGGTCAGTGGGTTTCATTGACCGGGACACATCATGCTGGAGCATTCCCTGGCCATTTCCCCCAGGGACCCACAGGACCTACAGGCCTGGTAACCCACAGATTCGGCACGTTCACGGGCAGCCTAAGGGTCTGCACCGACTCCTGGAGACCCTTTCCAGAGCATCTCCTGTCACCTTCACGCTCCGGATGGCTGCACCACTGGACTGTACCAGCCACAGCCAGGACACACCCAGGAGTGAGTCTGTCCCAGAGAGAGTAACATGTAAAAAGAAACAAAAACAAAACAAAAAATAACAACCACCAACCAACTGAAAAAGCACCAGAGGTCATGAAAAATGCCCTCAGACATTTGGCAGCAAAATCCTTGGGGAAACTCAGCTTTCTCCCCGGATGATATTAAAACACCAGCATGTTACCATCCCACCACCCAGCTCCTCATCTCTCCTTTCTCCCCAGAGGGCCGATGGGGAGAGGGACCAGGAGGAGGTGGGTGCAGCAGACGGCAAGGAGGGACCGCTCACGCCGGCACGCGTGTGCAGGGAGGACGGGCCGCGCGCCTGTGCGCTGGCTTGCTGGGGAAGGAGAGGAACACGCTGTTCTTGCAGCGAGCGCTGTGGTTTCATCCTCCGCGGGAGGGGCTGGGCTGCGCCTGGAAGGAGCTGCAGAGCCGCGGGGGCCGCGCGCGGGCTACTCTTACTATAAAGCACATCTGCCAGCCGCCTGGCTCTCCCGTCCGCCAGCGAGTACATCTTGTTTGTGTTTTTCTGCGAGCACACTCCCAGCGGGTTATGTCAGAGGTGAGGAATGCGGGCCACCCTGTGTCATGAGATCAGACTCACATTTTTAGGCCGAACGCTCTACCGTATTTTCTGGGAAGCAGCACGCACTCGGCACGCGGGGCCGCGGAGGGGTGGGAGATGCCCCTTCGCCGCGCTCCCTTTTTTCCACCCCTTGCTCCAGCGAATGGGGCTCGTATGCTGGAACAAGCTCTCCTTCTGTTCCTCGCAAGGAGCGCGGAAGGAAACGCAGTGAATTAACGCGAATGAAAAGAGAGCAGTGAGCGGTTCTCAGGCGCGATGCCAAATGCCTGGGAAACGCTTATGGAGAGCCAGCGGAGAGCTGCTTCCCGGCGCTGGGAAGGCATCAGCACCCTGAAACGGCCCATGAGGGAAACTCATCCAAGCACCGGTACCCACAAGATACCACCATCCCAGGGGTGGAGAACATCAGGACAGGCAGTGACCCATCAAGAGCCATCAGGGAGGCTGGGAAAGCTGGGCTTGGAGCTCCTTATGCGAAGTCTCGGTCTGACCGAAAGCACTGCACCCAGTCAGTGACTTCCCCCCAGTTTTACTGCTGGGAACCAACCCTTATATCCAGCCTTCCTAAAATTTCATGACTCCGCTCTGCAGGAGTCCTTCTGCTCAAGGAAAACTGGTGCAAAATAACACTGCTGGTCTCTTACAGGCTCGCTGCGTTGCCCTTTTCCAGGTTTTGTTGTTTAAGACCTGATGCCTGATTCTCAGCTCCGTTTCCCACTTAGGGCAGAAGTGGAGCAGAGGGGAGCTGGTTTGATCTCAGCACTGTGGCACAGGAAACCCACTGAGGTGGAAGGGAGGACTCCAACAGTGCTCGAAACCTGCTTGGACTCTGGTAGAGTGAAAAGCTCTCATTATCTGTTCTGATGTGGAGTTTGTTTCCTTTTTTTTTCTTAACTGCAATAGTAGCAGTTATTCTGAGATTGAAAAGAGAAAAGCTTCTATCGATCACGTCCAGACTGAACACCACTCTTTTTTTGTTCTGTTTTGCCTTATGGCGGGGTTGACATGACTGTGTTTTGTTCTGTGTCAGAAGGAAAACAAACTCTGAAATACCAAATTCTTTCACACAATGGACTTTCCTTTCTCTAAATATCCCTGCGAGATGGGCCTCTTACAGCTCTCTCCTCTTCCCAGAAAAAGAGAACAAATACTAGGAAATCTGGAGAGATGAACTGCACTGAGTTTGGCTGCTGCGGAGGAGCGCGGAGACCAGCCCCACGTTAGTCACCGGCTCCACTTCCGGCTGATCCCCACCCGGAGGGGGTAGGTGGACCTTCGGCAAGCACTGATGGTCTCCGTGATGGTGGTAGCTTTCTGCTGTGCACCTCAGACTCCTTTCTGTGTCTCTGCAAGTCGTGATAGGGGATAGTTTCAGGTTCGCCTCTCTCATCCCAGCCCCTCCGTCACTTAATGCCCTGTTTATCATGTCACATCCACGGGCAGGCCCTGGCCCTCTGCCCAGATTCCTCCTGTGACTCTACCTCGAAGCTCTGCTGTCACAAGAGTCTCTTTGGGGAATTTCCCGTTTTGTGGCAAATCTTGCTTTTGGGTCCCCTCTGTACTTGTGGCTAGGAGGACCAAGAGGAGACGGAGCAGAGAGGTGAACCAGGTGCTTAGAGGAGCGGAGGAGTAGGCTGAAAGGCCGGCAAACAGCATGCCTAGCAAGTCAGCGGGACCTCTCAGGAGACCCTAGACCCTGCACTGGGCAAGGGGGTGGAGGTCCCACCACCGCGTGAGGGTGGTGTGTTGATAGGAAGGGGGTGGTGGCTGGCTCACAAAAACAAGGAGAGTTATGCTATTGCATGGGATCTCTGAGAATATGGGGTGGTTTAGCTACCTTCTTTTTCTTACCCCTTTGCCTTCCTTTCCTTTCAGAAAGTTATGCTTCGATAAGATTCTCTGTTTTATCATATGAGGTGGAGGAAGTCACCGGATTGTCTGAGACTGGATTTCATTTTTCCTAGATTTGGAGAGGAAAGAAAAGAAGGCTTGAGACAGCATTTAGCAACAGACCTGGACACTGAACTAGGGCCTTATGACTGCCAGACGATGCCTGAAGAAGAGGTTGATAGCCCATCTCTGCTGATCCAGAAGCCTTCCACTATAAACGACATAAAGAAAAGATCTTGGCTTTCATTCCACCTTTCAGGTGCCCAGCATGCTTAGAGGAACAGAAATTATCATTAGCAATGATAAAGTACATTTATGCTTGATATAAGTTCAGCTGAACTACTGTGAACTCATTCATTTTTGTTATGCTCTTTCAATTTGGGGGAAATACACTGACATTGCTTAGCAACCTTTAATCATTTTGGCAGAGAATAGTAATCCAGGAAGGTTGAAGTTTATGTCCGTTACTCTGCCCCAGATGGTTACTTGATCTCCCAAATAATAAGTATCTGGCCTTGGCCATTTGCCTCTAATCAGCATTATTTTCCGAATTGCAAATGAATGTCTTGAAGTGCGTATTTCTTGTCTTTAATGTTACCATCTTGGATCATTATTCATTCTGTAGTGTGACAGTGCAAACTTGCACCATGATATCTCAGGCAGATCCAAGAATATAATGCACTAATATTTCCGTGTCTGACCCAGGCAGACATTTTCTGGTTTCATTAGGCAGTGCTCAGCAGTGAGATGTACTGTCCCTGCCAAAGCAGATACTGTAGGTTCTTTATTTCCTGATTGTCACTTTTTCTATGACTGCTTCAAACAGATACAAGCAGCGTAGAAAGAACAGTGCTTCCCCTGTCAGGGATAGGACTGAAAAGACAGGAAAAGACTAAAAGAAGAATGCAGTGAAAGGCACCACCAAACCCAGGGGCTTGATTCTCACCTCTCTTAAAACAGTATAAATAAGCTATGAGATCTGACTTAGACTCTGTATCTCTAAAGCTAGTAGAACCAGAAATACGTATTTTAGACCAATTACACTGTAGAATATACATGAGATATTCAAAACACCTAAGGGCATCATCAGACAGTGCATTAATTCAAATTTTAGGGCCAGATCTAAATACTAGGGCCACAAGAACCAGATCTTTAACCTAGTATAATGTGTCTCTGTTGGATCATTTTTGTTTAAAAGATTTTCCACCACAGAATCTCTGTGCTGCTCTGTTAACCTACCTGCTGGGATGTCCTGCAGCCAGCCCAGATGCATTCCCACCAAGCCCTCTGCCTGTGTTTCTGCTCTCTGTACTCTGAGTCTTTAGATGTCTCTGTCATTTCCTATCAGCTGGCTTGTGTTTTGCCTGTTCTGCTGGATACTAACCTACTGCCAATTTTTCCATGCTTTTCGTAACCACCATACATGATTGGTTGTTCTCTCTGCTCAGATTCACGGTAAAGTTGCCCTTGCCCATACTCTTTCCTATGAAACTCACTGGATGATCATCCTATGCACTCTGACTCTTAAGCAATCGGACTCACCTGCACAGAAAAACAATGAGGTAGAGCTGGAAAGTCCAAGCAGGAGGCCTAGGCCAGCCTCTGTGGAGCAAGAGGACAAGACTTGCAAGGAGATTTTGTTCCTTGATATCTGCAAGTTTCCCATAGGAATCAGCAGAGATACCTGGCTTGATTGGATTCAGCTAGCTGTCCCTCCTGGCACCCTCTCCACTTCGTTACTGGTCAAACCTGCTGGCTAGGAATGAGGTTGCTATTTCACCTCTACCCATATCCTCCAGGGCAGATCTAGAGACCTGGTGGAGCATGGGGCCATGGTTAGTCTACCTGAAGGCCAAGGACATTAGGGGGTATCCTGGTACCACTGGGGTGTTTTGCCGCTACTACAGAGAGGCGTCTTGAGCACTGTTCTAGGATAGATGTATCACTGCAGAGTATGGCCAGGGATTCCCTGAAACATCACTGTATTCAGGGGATCAGGTATCCCACAGCTCTGTGAGCAAGCAGTTTGTCAGGCCTCAAAGTTAATCCTTCCTGGTTCCACAGGGCAGTGAGAGAGCTACAGGGGCTCTTGGTGGTTTTGGTTCTCCTCCATTGTGACTCATTCCTCCAGTCCTCCTTGCTCTTACAAGCATCTTGCAGGGCAAAAAAGGAAAAAAAAAAAGATCCTGGTACAGAAAAGACAGTCATCATAACGCTTCATCTTCCTTTACGCTAGGAATCAGAAGACATCTGGGAGATGATGGTGCTGGTGAATTGTTGCATAAGCCAGTGCACAAAGTTTTCAGGCAGCAACTGCTGCATGGTGATCTAAACAGCTTCAACAGGCTCTTTGCCAGGCATATCCTGTCCAGCTTGTGCTGGACTGACTGGCAGTGAGGTGAGTCTGTGGTTGCCAACTTCAAATGACCAAGACTAGCCTCGTTTCAGTGCTCAGTGGCTGATTCATGTTTTGGTCTTCTGCCTCGCCCAGTCTAGGGTTAGCTCAGCACACGTCTCCCTCAGCACCACCTTCCTGCCTGCAAGTCTCTCCCTCCTCTAGCCCAAACCTCTGCCACAAGTCCTCTCTGTTCTCCTGGACCGGACACCATGCAAGGCAAGAGCCAGCAGTTTGTCAGCTTTGATTTGTCATCATCTAGGAAAAGCTCTGGCCAGTTCTGCCAGTTGTACTTTCTCTTGCGCTGCCATTCCCGATAGCCATTCCCGATCCAAAGAATCAACGTTTATCTCCATCACCCTGGCTCCTGGGGAAAGGCCACTTCTGGGGTCACTGTTCCTATACGGCACTGCTGAAGATGGCATCCACAAAGGGAAGCGGTGGAAATGGTGCTGTGCCCTGGCAGCGCAGTGGCTGCCTGGCAGTCGCTTCTTGTTTTTTTTGAGGCTTTTGCTAAGGCAATGGCTGACCTCAGAAACATCAGCCTGTCCTCAAAGGAAATGCCTTCCACCATGCAAGAGCACTCGTGTCCTGGAGCACCAGGGAATGCTGCAGTGCTGGATGTGATGGCTTGTAGCATGAGTAGACTGCTGGTCACCATGAACATGACAGCAAGTACTCTTGATTTAGCACAAAAGCCTGGCCATGGGATTATGAGAACACATCAGACCTCTGCAAGCTTTGTACCACCATGAAATGCTCAAGTTTGATCTCAATGACTTACCTGACTATGGCGTGAGTTAAGGATCGAAACTTGGTTTCCTATAGGACTCGGACCCCCAAATGATGTGTGTGTATGTGGTCCCTTTCCTCAAACAACTACAGAGTGAAGACAAATGGGTTTTCTCTCCAACAGATGGGCTTCAGACAGGTGCTGTTAGAGGCTCAGGGATGGAAAATCAAAGAAAATGCTCTGATGTGGCCTGTCACCAGTTTAAAGAAAAAAGAGCAAGTGAGATGTGGCTTTCTTATTCTACCTTGCTATTGAGATGCACTAGCAGTGCCATAACACAAGTATTTATCAACTTGTCCTCTCTACTGTGGTGGGTCAGAAAAGCATTTTTACCTTGTCTTAAAGACAGGAGACTGGGATATGTCTTAAAGACAGGCGACTGGGATAAGTCCTTTGGGACAACAACGATCTGTTTACGTAGCACAGGTCCCAGAAGAAGCAGAGCTGTGTTATAATGGCATTCTGTAAAACAACAGAAAACAAAAGCTTTTCTTTCTCCCTAAATAAATCAGTTCTGTGTTTTCTTTGTGGTTCACTTTTAAAGGCTTGCTCGATTTAAGGAGGATGTGGTCATACTCATTGGAAACTCCAGATGCTACAAGAGATAAACACAAATCTGCATTAAATTCACATTTTTGATGAGTTATATCTCAACGTTTTCATTCTATTTTTCTCACAAAGTGATGGCAGCCTGCTACAGCTATCATGTTCCTTGGAGAACATTTGCCCAATACTTTTGATGTCTCCTCCTCGATTTCTTCCACAGGATCCAAAGTCTTTTTTTTTTATTTATTGATGTTGCTGTAGCCAAGGAGAGAAATCAACACAGTAATGAATTATAGACTGTGCTGTAGGACATTTCATTAGTATTGTTTTTAGTGTGAACAAGCTCCAGATCATTAAAGATGAGTTCAGGTTACAGCATTCACTTCTGGCTTCTGAACTGTCCTAAGTGGTGGGGAGTGCCTGGACTGCGTATTTTCTCTCGGGTCATTAGGATGGTGAGATTCTTCAGCAAAATGTGGTTCTGTGTGCAGGTTTGAGTTCTGAAGGAACCTAGTTCATAACAGTCCAGCCTCGTTTATAACAATAGAGCCTATCCACTCAGAAAGCTTTCACTAGACATTTAAAAAATCTTAAAATCAATATGAGGAAAAGATCAATTTTTGTTGCACGCTGTTTGTCAGTGCTAGGCACTGGCTTTCTGCAGACTGGTCCAACCCTTCACCTGCAGGACATTTCCATCCAGCCCACCAGCTTTCCTGCTGTGGGCTGAAGGAGCTGAGGGCTGCTCTTAAGACAGAAAGTGAAGCCAGTCAGTCACTCCTTGGACTGGCAGTAACCAACAAGACACTGCTGCATGATCTCTGAGGGACACATTCTCAAACTGCCACCTAGTCACCAGCAAAGAGAAGGCTGGACCATTGTGGTTCATACCACGACCTTTCCCTCAACATTTTCTTCCAACATTTCCATTTGTTGTAACAGCTGGGGAAACACAGTTGAGGACAGGAAGAGAGAATTCCTCTGAGCAGAATTAAAACACCCCATCTGTTTGCACCATTGCTGGCCCCTGTGCTTCACCTCCCTCATCTCTGCAGAGAGAATAAAGCCACTTGCTTCCTTTGTGTGATATCTTGAGATCTGCAGGTGGAAAGAGCTCTAGGAGAGCTGGGTGATTCAGCTGCCTGTAGCATGACCTACATTCTCTTCAACATAGAGGAGCTTGGGGAATTCTACTGGAAAAGCCCCATATCATCAGGAAATGAATATACAGCTCCACTACCACTAGCATAGAGACACACCAAAAAATGGCATCTTCTGGATGCCAAGGAATAGCATCTTCTTTCTGTGTAGCTTACCTTTGACCCCTAGCCTGGATTCTCTGCTTCTCCAGAAAGCCCTTCTAAGCCTGCGATCAAGATGCTGGCAAGAGCTGCACAAGCTAGATCCTATGAGAAATCCCGATATTGGATTGGGATATTGGGCTGACCTCACACCCACCTTTCCCACCGTGTACGGACTAAGGCACTTGGACACTGTTCAGGTTCAGCTGCTGGGTTGCATGCAAGTTCACCAAGTGCCTGGTTGTGCTGCAGCTCTGAGCAGATACCAACACCTTCGCTTCAAACATTAGCTGAATCCCTATATACTGGGAGCTTCCTTCCCCGAATGGCTGTGGGGGGCATGTGCCATGCGACATTACCCGCTCCTTCTCTTCTCGCTCTGAGATGTGCGTAACACCCCCCAGTTTTCCTAGTGTATGGGGCAGGATCCACCAAACTATTTGGGCAGTTTTGTGTGCTGCGCTGACTCCTGGCCATCGCAGGAGTGGGCAGAAACATTCAAACGGTAGCAGAGAGCTTTGGTTTTGATGCCCTAACAGGGAGAGTGCATGCAGCACCCAGGCCTGTGGAAGTGCATTTCTGAGAGGGGAGGTGATCACAGCATTGACCACTGGAGCAGCTGCCCTAGAAGCGGTGAACAGCCGTCACCCAGAGCTGGAGACAGCAGCACTAACAAAGCCTCTCCTCCAGCCAAGCCAGGCTTAAAAGAGAGGCAGTACTAATGAGTTGACCATCATGCCCATCCCTCCCTAAGCATCCTGTTGAGCTGCAGAAGATTAAATGCATGACAGGAACATAACACGCGCTGCCTCTGCAAAGGTTAACACTAGCATCTTCAATTCCTCTGCAGAAGAGCAACTCCGAATGTCATCTAGGAAAAAAAAAACAAAAAACAAAAAAACAGAGTCTTGCTTTCTCCTTGAACATGAAAACTCTTTGATTCACTTCAAGCAAAACCAAATGAAACTGCTGAACTTCAGTAGTCTTGTGAAGATGATGTACAGTGCTGTGGTAAAGTACTGAACAGGAAGGTGTCCCCAATCTCACAGCCACCCTTGGACACGATTAGAGGAGTAACTTAGACTTTTCCCTCTGAATGCTCCATTTATTATAAATAACCACCATCTTTAATCATAACATTGCCAGCGGAAAGCCTCGCAGGAATGCTGTTGTCATCTGTAAGCACTGGAGCCTGGGAAGGAGAGCAGGGTGGGAGGTGTTTAGTTATTCGCTGGGCTCTTTCATGAGGGCTGCATTCAGATCTACCTGCGTGCGTGAAGCACAGCTATTTGGAAAGTCTGGGCAGCCTCCAGCAAGCTCCTCTTTGGGTATTTCAGAACTATAGCACAGCACATTCTCCTGAAGATATTCAAAACACATGTGAATGCACTCTTGCCTAACCTTGGAGTTTATAGCTCATACAGCTAGTTAAAAAGTCGAGAGAATTAGGCATAAGTGCACATTGGGCCTGGAAGATGCCTTGGATTGGGCTTTGAAGATTTAAGGTACACCCTGTTTTTGATTTTCAACTCCTATGGGAAATGTTTCCTCTTCTGTCTAAGCAAAGCCATATTTTTCAGCCAGGCATTTGACCTGAAGAATGAAGCCAATTATTGTGTGACTCACAAGGTAAAATCGACACAAAAAGCCTTGGGAACACAGCCTGATTCAATTGCCCTGTAAAATGCCACTATGGCACAAGCAGGTATGGAGCAGTATTTTTACCATCTGGGAGGAAAAGAGGCACGGACCCTTTTGGGAAGTGAAATGAAACCAGTGCTTATCTCTAACAGCTTCAGATATGGCTCTGAAGATAAAATTGCAGCATATTTTCTCTTTAAATCCTTCTGTGGGGATAATGGTTATTCACTAGTTCTGTGGCTCCTGACAGGATCAGGACCTCTAATGTACTAAGCACTGCTGTACTGCACACACGATGGCCTGCACTTGTCAACTCAGTACCTGGGGAAGTGTAGGGTGACTCCGGTGGCATTGATGAAACCTATAGAAAAGCTACTTGGGGTGGAGAGAAATGCTTTAGATCCCAGCTGGTTTGAATTTTCAGTGCAGTTGTAAAAAATCAAACGATCGCTTAGCATGCAGTCAATGGATTTAGGAAAGCTTTTTTTAACCAAAACTGACTGTGGGCTTCTCTAACACTCACGGTCAGAGATGTCACCTCCAATGCATGTGGTGGCTGTCCTCTGTTCTGCCAGAGTCACTGCAGTCCTTGGAGGTGGCCTGGAGGGAAAGCTCGTTCTGCGCTGACTCAGTACGGTGGGGCGTCGTGCGAGAGCCTGGAAATCTCTGTGGTCTTGAAGTCCCCCTAACCGGACTCAGGACCCACTTGCAGTGGTGAAGGCACTGACTGACGTACAACGGCCTGTGCTGTCCTGAAATGAAAACATTGATCTGCTCTAAGTGCTCAGGAAAGGTGCCAGATTATCAGATGCCGTTGTCTCTTTGTTCGCAACCCAGTGAGAGTGAAGACTGCCCCGGTACAAGCTTTCCACGTATACGTTGACCCCGATGGTCTGAGCTCTGGATCAGACATTGTACCACCCACCTGGGGCCTAGCGCTTATTATGGACTGACCTTTTCCTGGAGACCAAGGGACTGCAAAGACAACCCTTGTATGCCGTGCTAGAGGCTATGTTCATGGAGCAGAAGGGTAGCAGTTAAACAGCTCTCCATAACCCACGAGATCTTGTACTTTTCCACCAAACTGCAATGCAGATTCCAGTCTGCTGCATGGGCCACCACAGAGCCAGAAAATATTAAATAAGCTGCAGTCTGAACCAAGCAGTGCCATGTTGACTCTGGTGTCCTTGAGGTGCCATCCCCTGCTGCTAGCTCTCTAAAATGCTTTGTCCTCTCTGTTTTCAAGCTGAGCTGCCCTTTCTGACCAGATCTTCAAGGCTAGGAACAAGCCAGCTGGGATCAGATGTCGAGGCAGAAGAAACCATGACCAGGGAGGCATGAGGTGTACAATCCAATAGACAACAATAATTGGCTCATACTGTTTGGGTCTATTATGTATTGAAGCTGTCGGGTGTAGAAGTGGAGTGTAAGAACATCACAGATGCAGAGATGTCACCATTTTCTGAGCACTGTGTGAAGGGTAAAGCTACCGCCCCGCTGAGGGAGTCTATTAAACTTTTCCATGTGGTTGCCTTGAGCTGCGTTATGCTGGAGCAGCAAGACGTTCATTAAGCAGCCCCCGGCACTCAAATCAGCGGTGCCCAGAGAGGAAGTCCAAAGAAATGGTTTCTCGGAGGAGCACGTACGAGCACCCACTTGAAGGACAACGGCTCCTTTCCAGGCTCCAGCTGGAGAGCCACAGCTGCTTTGCCAATTTGGGAAGCTCGAGATGGAAAGGTTATAAACAGCTGAAAGGTGACGGTGCAGACAAAGCAGGATGAGTCGCAGGGTCTGCCCGTGAGCTTCTCGGTGGGCTCTGACGGTGAAGGTGACCCGGGGATCCCTCTGTGGAGCACTTCAGTGGGCTTAAACACCTCCCTGTGAGGTGTTTGAACACCTCGTTGGTGCAATTACACTTTCCCTGAAACCTCTTTTTTCTAGGTGAGGATACGTGCTGTTGGATAGGCAGGTGGTATTGGCTTGGTCACTGCTGTCCGGAAAGGAAGGGAGCACCAGTTTTTTGTGGTTGTCACAGTGCTGCTGGGTGAGAGAGGACACTGCTCAGCTCCACCGGTTCACGTGAGATGAGGCCAAAGCTGCATTGGCCTGTGGGGCTGTAACAGCTGGCATGCGAGAGATTTCTACAGGGCATGATTTATCCTCGTGCTTCATACCTAAAGGAGCAACTGGGCAGGCCTTGCTTCAATCCCCGCTCTTGCAATTATCCTTGGGCATCGTTCCTACCTGGTGCACACCTGAAGGGGCACTTCATCTTTTCTGGCTAAAGGAATTTGTCTTAACTAAAGCGTTTCAATTAAAAGTCAGATCTGAATCGCTGGAAAGTGCCAGAGACAAGAGTCATTAATACTGGAATGCAAGTTTTAAATTATTTTTAATATGCTCTGCAAGGCATCCATAAAAGGCCCTTAATCAATATGCATTTGAATTCCCTGCATTAGGGCTTGCAGAATTTAAATTCATGACAGAGGAGGGCTCGGGAAACCAACCAGCACTTCTATCAGAAACTTCTATCTTGCACAGTCAAACCTGGGAGACTGCCTGGGTCCAAGCTACAGACCCTATTGACTGTAGGTCGTGTGACTGAAGGAATCAGACTTCTTTTGTGCCAAAATGAACTAATGGTCTCAGCTCAGTTCCTCGAAAATGGGTACTGGGGGATAAATTGACACTGGGGGAAGCCTTTGAGTCTCCGATAGTGATGGAAACCAGCATTTTTCTTGGCCATCGCAGCCAGTATAAAATATTCATTGGCACCCCTGGCTATTTAAGTGTTGCCTGAGCATCCTCAGGCAAGGAGAGCAGAGAGGCTGAAGCAGGACCGAGCCACTGCTGCCAGCTCTCCCAGTGGGCAGCGAGGGCAGGGGAGATCCGTCAGCTCAAAGTGGGAGCGCGGAGGAGCGCGAACTTTCCCGAGTCGAGAGGCGACAAGGGCCCCAGTGCAAGAAAGCAGTTATGTGAGTGCAGGGGGATATACGATTTGAAATAAAGTCTGTGGCTGGATCAGGGCCAGGGGTGCAGAAAAGAAATTTCCGGCAAAGAGAAACCTCTAGGAAGAACCAAACCCTAGAGGAAGCTCAGGGTGAGGTTTTTGCTTCCTATTTAACTCTAAAAAAAGCCCTGTCCTAGGAGGGGGCGTTTCAGCAATACTCAGCGTGTCCTGTGTTAGCGACGGGATGGAAAGCATGGCTATGGGGCAGTGTGAGGAGCCACATCCTCAGACAGACCCAAAACAGACACATGTGGGTCGTGCCTTGCCTCCTGATGCAGGGAACGGCACCACTGCCTGAGACTCGATGGGAGATGACACCAGAGGCCAGAGAGGCCTCTGAAGAAGCAGCCCTGTGCAGGAGCACCCTTCTCTCCTTCTTTGCCACCCCAAAGCCTGTCCCTAGTCCCCTGGATCAGCCCAGTTGGGTATATCTAGGGCAGGGGATAACAAAGGTAATGTGCTTTGATGCCCTATATTACATCTCCATGGGCCTCGAGGCGTCCTTCTCCACCCTTCAGCCCACCAACCCTCCTGCGGTTCCCTTCTCAGGGGCGCCTGCCTCTCTGGACGTGACTCCCCCACGGTTTGGAGACATCACCCCAGGGCTTGCTCCTCACGGGACCCCGGGGACCTTGGCCAGGTCCGGGCGAGTGGCCCTGCAGGACTCTCCGTGGCTTGGCACGGCCCAGGGATGGACAAACATCACCCTTCGAATGGGTCCTAGGATGGAGGAAGCACTGAAAGGAGCAGGGACAGTCGCCTCAGCGAACTTTAAGAAATTAAATTGGGGCCTGGGCACAGATCTGAGCACTGTCCCATGATCGTTTGCAGACATTGACATGATCCATAGCATGCTTATGGATGGGGCCAAATTTCTCCCCAGGGAAATGCCCAGATATGGCTTGGGGGGCTGTTCCCCAGGGGCAGGTTGGATGCAGCCACCCCACTCCAGCTCTGCAGAGCAAAGCCAGGTCAGGCCATCTGCCCCACAGGCGTCGTGCCCCAGGCCCTGCTTAATTTGCTGCTGGCCTAAAAATCCTCCAGCGCTGACCCCAGGAAATCTTCTTGAACCTCGTGTGCCCATCACCGTGGCTTTGATTGTGTTCAGAGGGATGAATCTGTCTGACTTTGCTGCCTCTGAGCCTTGAAATGAGAAGCTAGGGAAAAGCAGGCAGCACCAGGACTTTCTGAGAGAGAGAGAGAGGGAGGGAGAAAAAAAAGAAAACAAACCCAAAAACGGAGGCGGGAGGGAAGGAAAAGGGAGGATTTTGTCTCGGGGAAAGGTAGCATGGGGGCGGCGAAGCCTCGAAGGAGCGTCGTCTCCGCTGGAGTTGCGAAAGGGCTTTCTGCTTGGGTTTCGGTGCCCCTCGGTTTTGCAAGGCATCCCGGCACGGAAACGCTGGCCCACGCTGCGCCTTCCAAAAAAACCAGCAGGAATGCTGGAAAACGAAGAGGCCCCGTTGCGGGGAAGGGCCGGAGGGAAGGGAAGAGCGCAGCGTCCGCGAGGGAGGAAAACAGGCGGCGGGGAAGGAGGCCGCCTGCCATCTAGCGGCATCCGAGCCGGGGCCCGTCCTGGCCGCCGTTACATAATCCGGGCGGATTAAAAAAAAAAATCAAAAAGCCAAGCCGAGCCCAAGGACAGCAACACCCAAGACCCCAACATCACCGTTTTCGGGGCCGATCCCACCTGCCCATGGGCACGCCAGGGGATCGGTTCCTATTTTGGGGCGTTTCGGAGGATTTTTCCCGGTTCCCCCCTCCGCGCCGAACGGCAGGGCCCTCTCCGTTGGCTTTTCTCCCGAGATGAGGAGCACGTACTGTACAACCGCCAGAAAAATGCGCTGAGCCGTAAGCGCAGCGGAGCAGAAATGTACTTGGCAATGTTTGCTAACCTACAGTTCAGGCTGAACGGAGAGGTTGTGTATTCCCGAGTGTTTCTCCTCTTTTTTTTTTTTTTCCCCTCTCCCACACTGACTCCTTTCCCCCTCCTTCCACCTCCGTTTCGTTCCAGCTCACTTGGCCACTAGAGGATTTTTCCTCCTTTTCCCTCCCGTAAAAGCAGTTCCCTCCCCTGTCAGCGCACGGCTTTCTCCTCCTCTCCATCCCTTCCCATCGCCTGCAGCCCGGCTCGGTGCTGCCTCTCTCCTGCCTCTCGTTTCGTGGCCTTCCAGCTCCCATCCTGCTGGTAACCCTTCTTTCGCACCCATGATTGCAACCGAGCTGGGGACCCAGAAAAATGGAGCAGGGACCCTCTATGTCCTCAACCCTGCTGCCTTTCCTCAAGCCTTCATGGAAAATCCTGCCCTTCTCCCAGCCGAAATGCTCTCCTCCATCACCCTCTCCGCATCCCGTGGCTTAGGCACTGCTTCTCTCCTCCTCCGCCTGGATGTCTCCCACCTCCATGGCAGCGTTCACCTTCAAATGGAGGGATAGGGACAGAGGGGTCAAGGGGCCCCATCCTGGCCCTACCAATATCAATGCCAAAATCGCTGCTGGCTGGGGGAGGCACAGCCTTGCTCCCGAATCTGCTGGCAGGAAAAAGGGGCTGGCAAACAGGGAGAGACGTTCAGGTAGAGGTGAGGACACCTTCATGGCCAAACCTTTCCTCCCGCACCTGAACCTTGTGGCCAGAGCAGTGCAGAGCCCCTCCATGGGACGTCACGGGGAGAAAGCGATGCCTTGCCTTGAGGAGGTGCTGGGCAAACGTGTGGCAGCCCGGGTACGGCATTTCTGTCCCTAACCCCACCAGCAGCCCCTGGGGGGACCTGGACCAGCATCCCTGGCAGGCCTGTGTCCTACAGGGACTGGGACAAGAAGTGCGTGGAGGATGGTAGTGGCATGGAGGAAGTCTGGATGGAGATTTCAACCCCTGTTGTGTCAGGGAACGTTGAGACCCTGTGAGGTCCCATTGCCCCGCAATGTCCCTTTGCAGAGGGCTTTAGAGGAGAGACCCAACTCAGATGTTCTCAGTCTCCCTACTCAAAGTTGTCCATCAAATGCAAAGAGGAACCCAATTTCCTTAGGGACATCTAAAGAGAGGCAAAGCTGGGTCTCGGAGGGAGTGAAGGCAAATGTGCAGACGTGAGCTGTTACCTCACCCAGACGCCAGGGCAGATGATGTGCCTGGGAGTGCTGGTGCTGGATGTTCACCTGCCTGCTCCCGCAGCCCGTGGCCACACCGTCACCCCGCGGAGAGGCCAGTCCTGCTGCCGGCTTCCAGTGTTGCCTCCCCGCCACCCAGGGAGGCATTTGTCAGGATGTAAAGCCTTGATTTTAGCGCAGGTATTATTCTTGATGGGTCTGGCCTAGATGCCTAGAAATATTTAACATTTCCCACCAAAATCAGCTGGGAGCTGGGGCCCAACCGACCCAGGTAACCCTGGTTCTGACCCACTTCTGCCATCCCTGACTGTTCAGAGTGCATTTTGCTTGCAGCCCTGGGCTCGCTAAAAATGCTGCCCAGTTCTCCGCCTTTCCTGCACCATCTCACGAGAATCCAGCAATTTGCCTTGGGACCAGACACCCCTGAAGCGCACTCTTACCGCCTTTGGCAAGTCCGTAGGAAAGTTCACCGTCTTCTAACCTTGCACAGGAAGCGTGTCCAGCCTCTCTTTCTTTATTTTTTTCTTTTTTTTGTTGTTGTTGTTCCTTTATCTAAGAAAACAACATGACTGTAAAAGTTCAAGCTGACTCTACAGTTAAATCATCGTGAAAACCTGGAGTAGTCAAATGTGTCATTAAGGATTTATTTACAAGGCCAAGTCTTACTGCTCGATCTTGCTACGAGGGCGCTTTCAGCCAGCCACGTGACTTGCCAGACGCTTTTAAAGTCCTTCAAGGACCACTTTTGCCAGGCTGCCTTGCAATAAGCTCAGAGAAGTAGGAAGCCAAATCTCCTGCGTTGTGTCCTCCTTCCCTCAGCCTCAGCTGATGTGAAGCCTGCGTTGACCTTGCAAAGCGGAGACCAGATTTTGCTCCCCCTTAGCCTCAGGGGATGCAGCCCGTGTTTTTTGCTTTGGGGGAAGTGCTACAGCCATCAGCTGGATGGAGATTTGGGGAAAAGGCCTCTGTGGCCCTTGGGGCGGGGGCTGTGCTGTGCCAGCTGGACTCGGCGCCGGGAACCAGTCCCGGCTCATTTCATTTACAGGAGGAGATGTTGCCACACGATTGTGGGCATGTCTCCCTGGCTGGGGTCAGCCCTGGGCATGAGAAAAGGTTATCAAGGGAGATTCAGGAAGGCAAAACCTGTTGCACTTGGTGTACATCTTTGTCGGGAAGGTCTTCTCGAGCTCTGGGAGTGCGATTGATAGGTGATGCCTCCAACCCAGGCTCTTTGGTGCTTCGTCATGACTGTCGCGACCTGCCTGGTCCCAGTGAAGCCCAACTGCTCCAGCGGGTCACGAGGGGACATTTGATCCCTGCCGTATGTGTTAGTTGAGGCCCCAGCTACGGGAGTCTGGCACTTTGCGGGGGCAAACCTGACTGCCGCCCGCCCAGCACCGGAGGGGAGCCCGGTAGGTTATTAGGGCTAATTGCACTATCTTCATATCGCAGATCCCCGCGACGGGCTAGAAGGGGGCTGCGGAGTCCTGAAGCTCTTAACAGCACTCGATCAATTAAAAAAAAATTAAAAAAAGAGGAAATGAACAGGCAGAAACCCAGCATTAACCTTGCGCGAGAGCGGTTTCCAAGTAGGTACGCCAGGGAAATAAAAACAGCAATTTGCAACTAAATAAAAATAACAATTAAGCATTTGAAATACAAATGCACCATTCAGAAGCAGCGGATAAATATTCAGACACATTCGTTAGGAGGTTGAGGCTGTCTCTCAAACAGGCAGACAGGTACAAAGCACCAGGCTGAATACTCCAATTAATGCAAAATCGCATCACGCTCTGCTCCTGCCTCGACCGAGGGATGGAGGGAAGGTGCGATGCCGATGAGGACGGAAGGGATGGGAAACCATGGGTGGGAAGTGCGGGTTTTTTAATTGGCATTTAATTCGCAGGCAGCAAGAGCGGTGCGGCGGCAGCGATGCCTCGGGCCCCGCACGCGCTCCCCCGGCACCGTTCGGGAGCGGAGGGGCTGAGGATCAGGCAAAAGCAAAACACCGTCGAGTACCAAAGCGACAAAGCTATCGGAGCTCAAATACCGTGGCAGAGCAAAAAAATAACACGGCCCCGGGCTTTTCGTGCCGCGGGGGCAGTGAGCATTGCCCCAAGGGCAGCGGTATCACGCTGGGGGCAGCGGGCATTGCCCCGGGGGCAGCGGGTATCACACCGGGGACAGTAGGCGTTGCCCCGGCTGCAGTGGGCATTGCCCGGTGCCTGTGCACCCGGGGGCAGCAGGTCCCACCCCAGATGCAATGGGCATCGCCCAGGGCCCGTGCACCGGGTGCAGTGAGCATTGCTGAGGACCCATGCGCTGGGTGCAGCAGGTCCCAGCCTGGGGACCGCGGGCATTGCCCAGGGCCGTGCACCGGGGGCAGCAGGCATTGCCCAGGGCCGTGCACTGGCTGCAGCAGGTCCTAGCCCACAGGCATTGCCCCGGGGGCAGTGGGCATTGCCCAGGCCCATGCACTGGTGGCAGCGGGCATTGCCCAGGGTCATGCATCGGCCGCAACAGGTCCCAGCCTGGGGACAGCAGGCATTGCCCAGGGCTATGCACCAGCTGCAGCAGGTCCCAGCCTGGGGACCGCAGGCATTGCCCAGGGCCGTGCACCGGGGGCAGCGGGCATTGCCCAGGGCCATGCACTGGCCGCAACAGGTCCCAGCCTGCGGGCACTGCCTGGGGGGCAGTGGGCATTGCTCAGGGCTGTGCACCCAGGAGGAGTGGGCATTGCCCCGAGGACAGCAGGCATTGCCCAGGGCCATGCACCAGGAGTAGCAGGCATTGCCCAGCGCTGTGCACCGGCAGCAACGGGCATTGCCCCAGGGCAGCGGGCATTGCCCAGGTCTGTGCACCAAGAGCAGCAGGCATTGCCCTGGGAGCAGCGGGCATTGCCCAGGGCTGTGCACCGGGAGCAGCGGGCATTGCCCCGGCAGCAGCAGGCATTGCCCAGGGCCGTGTACCCGGGGGCAGCGGGCATTGCCCAGGACCGTGCACTGGCTGCAGCAGGTCCTAGCCCACAGGCATTGCCCCGGGGGCAGTGGGCATTGCCCAGGGCTGTGCACCAGCTGCAGCAGGTCCCAGCTTGCGGGCACTGCCTGGGGGGCAGTGGGCATTGCTCAGGGCTGTGCACCCAGGAGGAGCGGGCATTGCCCAGGGCTGTGCACCGGGAGCAGCGGGCATTGCCCCGGCAGCAGCAGGCATTGCCCAGGGCCGTGTACCGGGAGCAGCGGGCATTGCCCAGGGCCGTGCACCCGGGGACAGCGGGCATTGCCCAGGGCCGTGCATCAGGAGTAGCAGGCATTGCCCAAGGCCGTGCACCGGCAGCAGCAGGCATTGCCCCGGTAGCAGCGGGCATTGCCCAGGGCTGTGCACCGGCAGCAGCGGGCATTGCCCCGGCAGCAGCAGGCATTGCCCAGGGCTGTGCACCGGGAGCAGCAGTCACTGCCCAGGGCCGTGTACCGGGAGCAGCGGGCATTGCCCCGGCAGCAGCAGGCATTGCCCAGGGCCGTGCACCCGGGGACAGCGGGCATTGCCCAGGGCTGTGCACCGGCAGCAGCGGGCATTGCCCCGGCAGCAGCAGGCATTGCCCAGGGCCGTGTACCGGGAGCAGCGGGCATTGCCCAGGGCCGTGCACCCGGGGACAGCGGGCATTGCCCAGGGCTGTGCACCGGGAGCAGCGGGCATTGCCCCGGCAGCAGCAGGCATTGCCCAGGGCCGTGCACCGGGAGCAGCGGGCATTGCCCAGGGCCGTGCACCCGGGGACAGCGGGCACTGCCCAGTACCGCGCACCGGCGGCAGCAGCTCCCGCCGCGGCAGCGGGCGGCTCCCCGGGGCACGCGCAACCCACGGAGGGGGCGGGGCTCGCGCCGCCGCACGGGCACGCGCAGCCCGGGCGCGCGCGCCGCGGAGCCGGGACTGGGGGGGGGGGGGAGCGTGAGCGCGTCCTCGCGCGCTCCCTGGCGGCCGCGCTGCGCAGCACCGCGCCGCTCGCGCCGTGCCGAATCTGCGGCGGGGCGGGCGGCGCTGTTGCTGTTGCTGCTGCTGCCGGCGCCGCCGCCGCTGCTGCCGGCGCCGCCGCCGCGGCTCGTGCGGAAAGTGCGGCGGCGGGGCGCGGGCCGGCTTTACGCCGGGCGGGATTTCATCATGCGGGGGGGGGCAGGGCGGCGCGCCGCGCCTCTCCATGCCGCTGCCGCCCCGTAGCGCCCTGCCCGCCCTGCTGCGCCGCCTGCGCCGCCTCGCCCGCCCGCCCGCCGCCCCGCTCCGCTCCCGGCCCGCCGCGGCCGCCGCCCCGGCACCCGCCGCCATGGACGGCCCGCAAGCCGAGGCGCTGCTCGCGCCGCTCCGGCAGGCGGTGCGGCACCAGGTAACCCGGCCCGGCGCGGCTGGGGGGGACCCGGCTGGAGGGGGGCGGGCTGAGGGGGGGGGGTGTCCGGGCTGGGGGGGGTGTCCGGGCTGGGGGGGTCCCGCTGAGGGAGACCCGGCTGGGGGCGTGGGGTCCTTGCTGGGGGGGTGGCCCGGCTGAGGAGGGTCTTGCTGAGGAAGACCCTGCTGAAGGGGTGTGCCAGGCTGAGAAGGCCTGGCTGAGGGGGGTCCCGCTGAGGAGGAGGGGGGGTCCTCCTGGGGGGGGTCCTGGTTGAGAGGGGCTTCTTGCTGAGGGAGCTGGGACACCCTCCTCCCGCTGAGTGACCCGGCTGGCGGGCTCTGGCTGTGTGGCAGCCCCCCTTCCTCCAGCCATCTGCCCCCGCAGCGTGCAGGTACCCCGGCTTGGATCTGTGGGGACGTGTCCCCAAAGGGAGCCCGCAGTGGTCCCCCCCGCTCCACAGGGCCCCCCCTGCATGTGCAGGAGGTGCTGTGTGGATCTGTCGCCCTGGAGATGCGCTGAAGTGTCTCCTCTCTGCCCCGTAGAGCCCTGCTTGTGGCCCTATAGCTCCAGTGTGTGGGGCACTGCCATGTCCTATGGGCTTGAGCCCCTAGGGATGGATGTGTGTCCCCCCACACGCCCCGGACTGTCCGTAGCAGTGTCCTTCTGGCCCCTAGTAAAGGGTCCCTGTGGGTTTGCCCTGCGTTTCTTCCCCCTGGGGAGGTGGGTCTGCGTGTGTCTCCTCTCCGGGGTGGGTTTTGCTCTGCCCAGAGCACTGGGTTGGCGTGTGGAGTACGTGGGTGGCTCCATGTGCGAGTTCCCCTGCAGGATTGTCCCTCTCCCTCCCCACAGAGGTGGTGTGTGGAGGTACCTTGCAGAACTGGATCTATGTGTCAGTGTATCTGGGCTCACCTCCCTGCTTCTCAGCTGGGTTTAATGTGTCCTCCTTTCCTAGCTAGGGCTCACTTTGTCATGCTTTTATGGCCCCAGAGCCGGCTCTTCATATTTTCTTTATGAAACACTGTATAGGTTTCCTCATCTGATAGAGTCACATCATGACTTCGCTTTAGAGCTCAGTTTGTTTTAGGTTTTGCAGGTAAAGAATAACCTCTTATAATTGCGCATTTGCCTGGTACAGTAAGGAAGACTCATTTCTTGGTGCATTTTCCATTTCATCATTCTTATATGTCTAAAACGTAGGTGTCTCCTATTAGCTGGGGCTATACAGCTTTCTCTTTTTGTCTCATTTACAGGTGAAGCTATTATCTTTAGTTTCCTTCTTAGCTGAGAAGGATTTAATTCTTTCTCGATTTCATAGGTGAATCTAGATCTCGGTACCCTTGCTGTGTATGTGTAAGGCTATGAGGCCTTTTACAGCACTTGGAATTTCCCCTTCCTCCCTGCTTTAACAGCAAGATCTATGTCTGTGGGTTCCCCACATGCCTCCTTTACGTAGCTGAATCTGTAGTCTTATGCTTAGCTGCACACATAGCTACGTGTGTGTCCCATATATTGGTAGATTCGTGCATGTGTTTTCCCATTAAATGAGTGGATTTATGGCCCTCTAATTATACTAGCACTTCAATGAGTTTTTATTATGAATCACTGTGCAGCATAATACCTTGGCAGGGGTGTTCCTTGTAAATAAAATGATGATGTCTAGAACTAGCCAATTTATTTATTTTAAAATTCCATAGCATGGATCTTGTAATCTGCCTTTTAAATATAAATACACCTCTCCTCTCTAGCTGGCTGTGGGATTGGAACAGAAGTATGGGGTGCCAAGGAAAGGTTGGTGGGTGAATATGTGTAGCTGGAACCATGAATACCACGTTGTAATGTACAGCTTACAATAGTAATTCAGTGAGGTGTTTATGCAGGAGGAAAGGGATAGTGTAAGGAAGAATGGGGTAGCTGGTATCTTTTAATACAGCAGACCTTGTCTGTCAGCCCTTGGAGAAGTGTAGAAGCAGCTTAGTTAAACCTAAGGGAACCTTAATCTATGGAGAGGGAAGTGAGCGGTGTATCTTTCTGCAGCAGTGCCTGATGCAATAGGCTGCCGTGATCCAGGGGTGGATCCCTCTGCTTCACTGTTCTGTGGGACAAAGCTGCAGCAAAATTTGCCACATCGAGTGCTGCTGTGCACTCCTCCTCTGGGCTGGGCTCAAGCTTGTAGCTTTAATTAGATTGAGTCCTGTCAGCAAACATAATTGTTTGCTTCAGTTGTGTTTTTTTTTCTCTTGTGTATGTCTGAATACTGTTTTACTTATAGGTCAGGACAAAGAGTTGCTGTACGCTGCTTTTAGATGCTCAGCAAAGAGCAGGGTGATAGCTCTGTTGAGTCAGCGGTAGTTGCTTTGCAGCTGCCTTGATGTTTTTTCCACTGCCGACCCCCTAGCTCAACAAAGGCAATTTGGACTTATTACTTTAAAAGAAAAAAAAAATCAGATCCCTCCCTCTGCCACGTTTCCCAGGAATGGCAGTTCAAGTCCTCAGCTCTAGAGTGAAACTTTGACGTTTTGATGGAACTAGTTAACAGGAAGGAAACAGCAGATTTGTTCTCTTCTTGTAGCCGACAGGATTCTTATTTTTTCTTCTTTTTTTGGTTAATGTTTGTTTTAATGCAGTCACTTTTGACTCTTCTTCCATTTATTAGTAAAATTAGCCTTTGAATCTCTGAGTCTCTGAAACATTTGAAACTAGCTTTTGTGATTGGATTGTTGAATGGCAACCTGTGTACTCCCTTTTCTTTTGGGTGCTTAGTGCCTGTAATATTAATGTACAAAACCCCCAGAATTTCTGAAGAAGCTGGTGTTGTAGAAATAATCAGTGTTGTAGTTTGTTTGAGTTGGGGTGTTTTTTCTTCTTTTTGTTCAATGGGGAAATGCTAGATACAAGAAAGATGCTGAATTTAGAACATCTGATTCTTAGAACATCCCTTGTGGGAACGCATTAACATCTCTCTGCTTTTTCTTCCTGGGGCTACTCCTTTGTCCTCAGTAATTCAGGATGGTCCTTGATTTTGGCTGAAGAAGAGTGAATGGAAGGGGAGATTGTTAATTAATGTATCTCCAAGGCCAAGCAAGTCATAACTGCTGAGAAACGTGTTCTGAAAACCATGCTGTTGGGTACTTAGGGATTAATCATGTCACAGACTTGTTTACCTGTCCCAGTTCCCTGGGACAAAAGTCCTAACTGGACAAAGAGACCTTTGTGGTGCCTTTACAAGGTGATGGTGGATTGCCTAAAGTCAAGACCTCAGTGAAAGGTCTCCAAAGGCTTTTGCTGCTCTGAAATATTTGGGCTTTTTTTTTTTTTTTTGTATTCTTTTTCAAAAGATGCTGGACAGGTCTTAATAACAGTAATAGTATTTACAGGTAATGCCATGTCTTCTTTGCATAGACATAGGCTAAAAAGTTGAGCTTTTATAAGAGTTTCTTCTAAAAAGTTGTGTACTTCGTGGTCAATTTTGACCAAGTTTGACAGAGGAATAGAGATCTAAAATGGTCATGAATTGTGAAGAGAAGGAAGGGGGTAGATAAAAGAAGTCTTATTAATATGCCTGCTGAGAAAGAGGGCACAAAGCCCTTATTAACCATCTGAGAATCCACTTAAGAGTGCATCCTCAAAGAAAAGTAGGATTTGTGGAAATCCACTGTCATCGACTTCACTGGTGGTGGTGCATACAAGGGCATATTTGCATCCTGAGATTTAATAATTGGTTAGGGATTTAACAATTGGTTTTGCGTGGGGAGAGTTGCTTCTTAATTTCTCGAGCGACATCCAGTTCTGCTGACTCTCAAAAGCAAAAGCGAACCTCACTTCTACTGTGTGAGACAGCCTCTTGAGACCTGGGTTGGGTAGGGAGGGCGGAGGGGGCATGGAGAGGCAGGACAAATACTCCTTTTGGATTGCCAGGGGAGCTGAAAGGAGGATAATTCTTTTCTGTGGCATTCAAAAAAAGAATCTACATCATGTGTTTTGTCTCTTTCTTCCAGGGAGAACTAGTAAGGAAGCTGAAGGAAGAGAAGGCCCCCCAGGTGGATATAGACAGAGCTGTAGCAGAGCTCAAAGCTCGGAAGAGGGTCCTAGAAGCCAAGGTGAGTCTCGAAACTAAATTTGAGTTCCACGGTTTTGTCCAAAAAGCCTTGGAATCTCTAACTAGTACTTTTTTACAGTGTTGTTTCAGGCTAAACAGTTGTAACCAGGGTAGAGTGTTCAAATTCACTTTTCAAATAATTTACAAGGGTGAACAAGTGATCAAGGGTGAGCAAGACATTAGACAGCATTACATCAGCAATAAATAAAGCAATAAACAGGAATTCAAGTTATTAAAAGTCAAAGTTGAAATTCAGTGTATGTGTCACCCATCTCTGTTTACTGTGTAGATCTTTTCTGTGCATATTGAGAGAAATGCAAAATGCTGTTTGCTGTAGTGAGGTTCATGTTCAGATTCTTCATAGGACATTTGAATTCCCAAACTCGCAGTGAACATGTTTGTTTAGAAACTGATTTCAATGCTACTGTTTAAACAATGTTTTGGAAGCATTTCAAATGGCCTAAAGTTTGTTTCAACCTTCTGGAGAGGGATGTTTTTAAATTCTGCTCCCCCCTTTTTTTTAAATGCAGTTGTGCCTGAAATAACATTCTACAAATGAAAATGTGGAATTTCAAGTTTATTTTGTCTCTAGATCAATAAACAAGTAAAAATACACTTCCTTACCCTGTAGGCTTCCATCCCCTTCTCTCCACCCCCAGACTGAAACTATGAGAATCTCTTGAAGCATAAAAACTGTCAGGTCTGCAGATTCACGTAGGAAAGTGCTAGGTTCTTTATAGTCCATAGGGAAATGATTATAATTGTGCTTCAGCGGTTATCTTCAGAAAAAAGTAAAATAAAGCAGGTATTACACCAGTGCTTGGAACTTCCTTAACACTATGAGTACTTGAGTTGAAACCAGTTCACCCTATTCGGCCTTCAGAGTCATCTGGGGAGAACAGTTAGCGTTCTCTGAGGACTAGCATTATGATTAGCTGCTTGCATACATCTAGCCCGAGTAAGAAGATGTCATTTTTACTTACTCACTATTCGGCACAGAACTACACTTTGAAACCTGTGCTTTATTCATGGCGAAGTCCTTCTGCAATAAATTGTGTCCAAATTCTTTCCCAGTTCTGTTTCCCATCCCTCAGAAACTTGACATAGAGAGAAGCAGTGAGGCAGGTTAAGAGTCTTGGTGTTCCTTTGAGCCCCACCTTTCTGTTGGAGGAGTGCCTGAAGGATGCAGCGTAGAGGCATTGCGTGCCAGTTACACAATTTGTGTGGGCTGTATCCCTGTTAGTGGAAGAATGACCTTGCAAAAGCAGCATCTGCTCTTGTGAGTGCGGCACTCCAGTATAATCATTCCTTCCTGACAGTGTTTCCAGCAATGCATCACTGTTGCTTGCAACTTCTGCAGAATGCAGCATTGCGAATGCTCATTAGCTTTAGCTAGCAGCCACCGACCGATACACTTTTCAAGCCCTATGATTCCCAGTTAAACATAGCTGAGTAGCTCTGATCCTGAAGCCTTGGACAGTGCAGTGGTTTTGTGTTTAAGATTCCTTGTCTTTATGTCCTCAAACCGTATCTGTTCTTAAGTCAGTAGATAAGTTGTCTCCTGTACTGGGTCTTTCCCCTCTTGAAGGCTACCTCAGGCTTTCCTGTCTTTTATTTATGAAAATAGATAGAAGAGACTGTCCCTTGGACTTCTGCAACAGTCAGTTTATTAACAGTTCTCTGCAGGTAGAAGAAGAGTTCTAGGAGTTTCCTCACCCTTTTCAGTTCCTCCTGCACTACTGGCCATTTCTTCTTTCCAGTTCAAAATTGGACAGTGTCACTGTCACCCTCCTGTCCGTCTCTTGGCAATAACTATCCTTTCTGTTAAGAAACCCTGATGACTGTGAAATGTGATCTTTGGGCAGTATGTCAAACGGATTCCCTTTCTATGTTTAAAGGTGCTGTTTTGGTTCTTGCTGTCATTTATGCTCGCTCTCTCTTTCTTTTGTTCTTTGTCTCTCATGTAGACTTACCTGTTGGCCTATCCTAGTGGAAGCTGAAGAGGTTCAGTGCTTCTAAAAAGCCGGCCGTGTTTATTTGTATGCTGCTCTAGATGCTTAAAAAAAACCCAATATTGGTCATACAATACTTTTAGTTACCAAAGGCTGTTCAAAATGATAGTATTAGCCACTTCTGAGTTCACTTGTTGAACTTACTGGCTTAACCCTGTTTCAATTGTTAAAGTGTCTTGGTTGAAGAAAATCTTCTTTCAAGTCTTTTAGCTTCACTAACGGGGTTGGTTGCAGAAGTCCAAATCAAGTAAATAGTCCCTCAGATACCGAGTCTGGAGTCAGAAACAGTTGTTCTCTCTGTGTCGCTTTTGTTGGATATGTACCAACAATTAACTGAAAACTAATGGTAAAATAATGTTGTGTTTTTTTTAAACATTATTATCTGTGCCTTCCTGTGGTAAACCAGTAGATGTGTATCTGTAATTGCTCTGCCTAACAGGATTTTGGATAAAATAGCAGTGAGCCTGCTGTAAAACACTTTCTTAGAATTCAGTCAGTGCATTTAGGCATTCTGTAACTGTAACTTTTCTCAGACCGTAGGGTAGTCACACGTTTGTACAAGACGGCATTTTGTAAATAGGTATTCTTTGTACAAGTAGCTAAATACGTACCTTTGGCAGAGAACAAGAAAGATGCTAGTCATAATCTTGATAACCAAATTAAAAAGTTTCTGAAACGAAGGATTGAACAGATGCAAACATACCAGAATTTAGATGTCTGTAGTCTGCCGTGGTCACTTTCAGCTCCCTTTATAGTCAGAAGACAGAAATAGATCAGAAGAATTGCTTTGGAAATTGCTATTTCTCCCCAATGATTGTAAAGAGAGCTGACGATGACTAGCTCGGACTTAGGTGTCTGAAAGTTAGAGCAGATGAGATTACCTCCAGCGTCTAAAGTGCTGCATTCAGACGATCATGTTCATAATTGAGCACGTGAATCTCAGTGTGACCATCGCTCTTTGGAAAATGAACATGTTGGCAGGATAACTTTCCTTCAAAATGGTCTTTACAGACTTTTGACTCATAATGGTGAATGGGAAGGGTTTGTCCTGCTGCCAGAAACTGAAACTCTTGATCGTTTTTGGTTTGCTTGACTTACAGGAGCTAGCCTTACAGCCCAAAGATGACATTGTGGACAGAATTAAAATGGAGGACACCCTGAAGAGGAGGTTTTTCTATGATCAAGCCTTTTCAATTTATGGAGGTACAGATTTAAAGAAATTTAAATTTTAATCCCCTTAGGATGATGTTCTGGTCTTTCTAGCTGTGTTTGAAATGCTCTATCCTCTGGATGTTGTATTAATGCAATGTGGAAAGACTTTTTAAAAGTTGGCTTTAAAATTGCTCCTGCTTGAGTCTGTAAGTCTCTCAAAAGTTTCCTCTCCCTTAAAAGGGGAAAGCGTAGGGGGTGGGGTGGGGGCTCAAATTTTGCCTTTTGCTTTCTGAATGCAAATGAATGGAGTTAAGTTCTGAGCATTACATTGTAGCAGGTAGTTGCTTTGCAGGGGAATAGAGTATTTTTTCATTAAGGGGATGATCAGCTTACTTATACCTATCCACCATCTCTATCTGAGCTTTATTCAACAAGATAACTTTGCTCAAAACTACTGCAAACTTCGGAACCTGTTACCTTAATCAACTTTGTCACTGAACTTCACTGAACAGGTGGACAAATGTGGCTGGTAAACTTCTTCAGACAGCTGATTTGAGCCTCCTCAGGAGGTAGCACAGTGCTATGGTTACTGCTTTTTCACCTATGATACTAAAATACATATTTTGGTTTGTTGTATTAGCTTCTTTTTTCTTTTTCATTTTTGTACCTAAACTGGTATTGGCAGACACATTTTATTGATGACAATGCATACTCCAGAGGGATATTTTATTATAACCTCTTCTGTATTCAGATTCCTCCTTCAAGCAGGATTCTGCAATGAAACTGGTCACAAAATATAATCCACTGGAGAAGGGAGCGTGACTTGTGCAGTTGTAGAACGCATGGATTTATCACTTTCAGCTTTTGCCACTACCTGACGCTCCAGCGTACTGTGCAGCAGAACTGTACTAAATAATGTAGGGTAGTGTCCATCTAGATGCTTCATAGTGTTTACTTTCAGCCTTTATGGCATGGGTCTTTATATAAAAAACACTCTATAGAGAGCCACACTCTGTATTCTGTTTAGCACAAAGCAGTTCATGCTCAGAAAATGACCTCAGACTTAAACCAAATGATGGGAACATTGAGATGGAAGGGTATTTCCTCCAAATGGTGCATGTTCGTATAATTGCTCGCCTACCATATTTTTGTTTCTCTTTTTCCCTGCAGGTGTCAGCGGTCTGTATGACTTTGGGCCTGTTGGATGTGCTTTGAAGAACAACATCATCCAGGCCTGGAGACAGCACTTTATACAGGAGGAGCAAATCCTGGAGATTGACTGTACGATGCTCACGCCAGAGCCAGTTCTGAAGTAAATATGGGTCTTTCTTTCTGCAGTGTGTCATTTCTGGTCATAGTTGTTTTTTACAGTCTTCTGTAAAATTACCCACTGGGAACTTGAGAGTAGGTCACCCAATTTCATACCCTGTTGTAGTGCAAAATAATTAGATGTCAGTACACAGGTCAGTGTGAGAAGCCGTTGTTCCCATAAGTCAGTGGGATTGATGTGTCTGAGTGTCTAGAGTCTCCTAGCAGTCCCATTAGGTAGGAAAATGCCATTATCCCCTTTTTTAACAGATGAATAAAACCAGAAAAAAGATTCGTTGACCTGCCTAAATCGAGGACACCTGGGTCATGCTTTATGCCAGTGACCAGGCTCTTTGACCATACTTCCCTTCTCTGTGGAAGGATGGCAATATGCAATGTGTCAGTTGAAGTCTGAATGCAAGTAATGCTACTGTAGCCCTGGGGATTGAAGTCCTCCTTTTATCTGCATCTCAAATAGAGAGGCTAAGCGACAAGGCCCTTCTGCCTGCCAAGCCCTGTCAGTTTGTCTCAGCCCTGACCTGGATGGACCATCTTGAAGGAGGAGAGCATAGTTCAGGCTCTGGAGCCATTCGTCTCCTCATATCTCTGCTAGCACTACTAAAAAGTTTGCCAAACAAGTCACAGAATCACAGAACAGTTGGGGTTGGAAGGAACCTCTAGAGATCATCTGGTCTAACCTCACTGCTCAAGCAGGGTCAGTCAAAGCAGGCTGCCCAGGACCATGTCCAATCAGGTTTTCAGCATCTCCAAGAATGGAAACTCCACAGCCTCTCTGGGCAATCTGTTCCAGTGCTCAACCACCCTCACAGTGAAGAAGCTTGAGCATGTCAGGAGCTTTGGGAATGAAAGTCTGAGTGGGGTCAACTCCATTACTTTGTATGGGTCATGGCACAACCATCAGAAGCTTTTATGGGTCACTGATGCAAAATAGTGAGAGTCTGTCCCCCTGAACTACTATGTACTCCTCACAAATGCGTCCGTGTCTTATTTCAATCACAGTGCAGTGTCTGAAGACGGTAAGTGTCATCTTACTGAAACATTTCAAAATTGAGTGATAGTGATACCTCCTCACGGATTGCATTATTTCTGTGGGATGTTACTACTTAGTGTGGATCTGTACCCGAAGCAAGAGTGCGCCTGCAGTTTGGGTGTGTGGTGTGAAGGGTATCTCTTCAAAATTGGTTTGTGTGGTGGGCTCACACAGCACTCTGGGCTGTCCAGTAGCAGCTTTCATGCTCCTTTTTTATGTTGTCTTTTCTAGGACTTCTGGCCATGTAGACAAGTTTGCTGACTTCATGGTGAAAGATGTGAAAAATGGGGAATGTTTTCGTGCCGATCATCTCTTAAAAGGTGTGGGTTTTGTTTCAAGGCTGAGATGGGTTTGGAGATGTCCCATTGTTGGTGCAAGCAAGGGAACAGAGTATCTTTCTCAAGGAAGGAATAGGCCAGTTGGTGTAGCTTATCTATCATGTTCATATTTGTAGTTCATTAATCATGACTTCTTTTCTATGCCAAAGACTCCTTAAGTTCTCAGTCTCACCAAAATGCTCTGTTAATGTCTTAAATGAGGTAAAGGATTTATAGGAATAACATAGTTGAGTCTCTTTTTACAAGAAGTCCTGTGTCTTCAGGCCATAAGAGATTACTGTGTTGTATAATTCCCTCTTTGCTACTATGTTGTAGAGTTTTTCCTTGTATTTCGGTTGTTTTTTGTTCAGAACAGAGAAATGATTTACTGTTTCAGTAGCTTTTTGTTTAGAACAGAAAAGTGATTTACTGAAGATATAAGGAGACAGACCATGTTTTCCCTATGCAAGGATCCAATATAGGGCAGCTACTAACCTTGGTGTATACCCTGGAACTCAGTTGGTTTTTGGGAATGCTGAGTAGACTTTAGATGTTTCTTAGGTTTGCAAAGTCCACACACTTCTTTCTGGTTCTATTTAAAATTTGTTTAAAGAAGGAAAATCACAGCAAGGAATCCTAGGAATAAGAAACCTGTTTGAAACCTTTTCCATGTTCACCAGCTCCACTGTGAAAAGGATTGTTCCAGTCATGCTGCCTAGATTTTTAGCATTTTCCTTGGAAATAAAGTATGTAGAACAATCTGTGTTGGCATGAAACTGTTTTTGTAATATCCAATTTGAATTTTCCTTTTATTAAAAGACAAACTCATTTAGCCTCCCCCCGCTTTGCACACTGAACAGCATCATACCAAGCCTTTCTATGCCGCCTCCTCTGCAGCCCCATCACCAGCAGACAGCCACCTGCTGTTACTGCTACTAAAAAGTTGAACTGCTTTGTTCAAATGGGAGTGGGAAGTCTTGGCCTCACTGTCCATCTTTGTATCCCATGGAGGATGTTGTGCTTTAAAGTGAAAAGGCAGTCTAGCCCTACTGTACCAAGTCAATACGGCCTGTGAGTGCATTTGGATAAATTAGCTTTGCCGGTTCAGATTAGAGCTTGTTTTTAATTTCTAGTCTGCTTAGAAAGAAAATAATGAGCAAGAGACTACAAAGCCATTGCTTGAGTTTTCTGGAATGAGTTTTCTCTCAGGAAGAAACTAGATAAGGACCTGTTGTTTTCCCTGTGACAGAGTGGTACAGCAAACTGGTGCAGCTCCTCATTTGTAAATCATCATTTCCCCAGTAACATGAGTGGGATTATGCTGATAGACACCAGAAAATCAACTGACCTACTGAAAATGCTGTCTTTCAGGGGCATATGCTTATGTTACTGCTGGATAATCCTCCTGGTTCATCTGGCTTAGGCTGGGGTCAGTGATGGGATCACAGTATAAACTGACTGTGCACTTTTCTTGCTCACAGCTCACCTGCAAAAGCTTATGTCTGACAAGAAGTGCACAGCAGAGAAAAAGGCAGAAATGGAAAATGTTCTAACACAGGTATGTGCTTACTTGGGAACATGACTTCTTGAAAAATGTGTGTGCCGCAGGAGAAGTGTAAAACACTGAGTCCAGTAGCAAAATCTTCTCTGTGTCTCTAGGGATGGAGCACAATAGTTGCTTAACTGGGCACTTCCCATGTTTATTGCTGACTTCCTAGATACTAGGAGCTTGGAGAACCTATAGATACTAGGAGCTTGGAGAACCTGTAATAGTCCTATAAGATTAGTTGTAAAAGCTCTGAACTGTCCTCTCTGTGTACCCTCCTCCTTAATCTAGTTATCAGGGTCCCATTTTCCTGAAGGTCAGTATTCGATGGGGATAAGAGGGATCAAGCCATTGTAAAAGCTGGTGGTATTGCTGGTCTTTGCTCAAATGTCCGTACCTCAGAGATGCACGTAGGGCTGTATGTGCTCCTGAATACTGGAAACTTCACGTAGGGCTGTATGTGCTCCTAAATACTGGAAACTTACTGGTTAACCACATCTCCCTTCTGCTATTTGGAGGGATGTGAGTCTCTTGAATGTTGGATTGGTAGGGCTGAAGCTCTGTCCTTGGAGTTGATGTGCTCTACTCCGCTCCACAGCCTGGCAAAAAGTCTAATTCCTCTGAATCCCCTCTTTACCTTTCCAAAGGAACAGAGAGGTGAGTCTTGGCAGGGTTTTTCTGAACCACCTTAGCATTGAATCGCTATGTTTTAAAGTTGACTTGGTTTTGAAGCACTTGAGACATGTTCCTCTGTCTCTTAACACCCTGTACAAACTTGTCTTTTTTTACTGTGAGAATAGTCAGGGCTTAAGGCTAACATTCCTGAGCTGCAGTACAGGCATTTGCCTTCTGTTTGTTATTTGTTTTTTTACTTTGTTTTTAATGTTCGTTCTCATGACTTCTAGGATAACTGCTTTCAGAGCAATACATAAAGCGGATGGTTCCTTCCAGAAAGAGCAACATTTTTTTCCCCAGTGTATTGCATCACTGAGCAGCTGTCATGAGCTTTTCCACACTGCAGTACTGAACTTTGACCATCTGTCAGGGGAATCCCTCTATTAATAGATTCTTTTTATCTCCTGTTCTGAGGCTTTTCTGATATCTGAAAGGATCATGACAATTAGATCTAGAAGCAGCTCATTTAATCATGAACTTAAGTGTTAAATCATGGCGGTACTATCTAGTATAGCTTTTTTCTGGTACTTAAATTTAGAATTTACATTTAAATGTACATGTGCAAAATACTGGTGTATATAAATACACAAAATAGTTCTATAAATTGCTGCTCTTGTGCAGCTAGTTTGCGGTTAGATTTCTAGATCTCTTACTGATCTCTCTAGATCTCTCATCTTCCAGAGAAAGGAGAAGGTGGTGTCCTGGAAGGGGTTGATGTCATCCCACTTGTGAAAGTTTTTATCAGATTGTTTTCAGAGAAAATGGAAATGCTTTCACCAAGAACCTCTCTGCTGCAGATCAGTTCTATTTGAGAAATATGCAGAGCAGCTCTAAAGAGAACATCTGACGTGTGGCTTGGAGTATACCGTGCTTCATGCAGCAGAAGGAAGAGGAACAAATGCAGACAAAGCACTGCAGAAATTTTAGCTGACTTTCCTCTTTCTCAGTGCTGCAGCTTTTTTCTTCCCAACGCACTTCTCCCTGTGTTTTAGTGAAACTGTTCATAAGCTATTTGTGGCTGGTGATACAGTCCCAATGATTTTTTTCTGCTTCACACCCACTTTCATGCTCAATGCTTGCAGTTCTGTCAGGTCTTCAGGCTTTGGAAGACTCTGCAATATGGCTGAGTCATAGAGCCACATTGCTAAAAAGGGGTTGCAGATTTTCAAAATGTATGCTTCCATCATCGGTTCAAATTTTAGCTTGCTTAAAAAATTAGATTAACAGGAAATAGTATTTTTGGGGTGATGCTGCAGACTTCTGGATCATGCTCAGTAAAAGATGAAGACAGCATAATTTGTTCCTGTTATCTTGTCTAATAATTAAACTAATCCTCCTGTGTTTTGATATTAGTTGGACAACTATGGCCAGCAAGAACTTGCAGACCTCTTTGTGAACTACAACGTGAAATCGCCTATCACTGGGAATGACCTGTCCCCTCCTGTTTCTTTCAATTTGATGTTCAAGACCTCCATTGGACCTGGAGGAAATATGCCTGGGTGGGTACAAATCTCATTCTGCTCACACTCTCCCTTTTTCAGAGATCTCTCAGAATTAAAAATGAGGTCTCAATAGGACCGAAATACACAATTTTCTCTTGAACAGCCTTATCCCTGCCTTTCACTCCCAGTCTAGCATTCTTTGTACTCTTGGTGAAAGGTAGGGAGAACAAGGGAGTTGTAAGGGCCTTAGACTAAAATCGCTTCACAGCCCCATGATATAACAGTAGGGGTGTATTCATGGTTTGCTTGTGAAGTCCATATATGCAAGCAGCCTGGCGCAGCCCAGGCCAGAGCAGGAAAGGCAAAGGGGGTACATGTCTGACTTCCTTGACGTCACTGGCCATTGCATTTCACTCAAATACCTTTCCCCATTCTCCAAACGCAGACGGGTTGTACAGTTTGCTTTTGGAAATATCCTGTGGGGTGCTGTGTTTGGGCTGCAGCTGTTTTTTTTGTTTTTCTTTTTTTGTTTTTCTAAGCACTGTTGCTTTGATGTTTTGCTTCTGGAGTTAAAAGACTCAAGACAAAAAGAGGTAGCTTTAAGTTTTGTAGCAACATTGTATATTTTCTTCTCACTGCTTTCCCCACCCATTTGCCTTCCTGATTTTTTTTGTTCCCTTCCCCCTCCTCCTTTTAGCTATCTGAGGCCAGAAACTGCACAGGGAATATTCCTCAACTTCAAACGTCTTCTGGAATTCAACCAAGGCAAACTGCCTTTTGCTGCTGCCCAGATTGGAAATTCCTTCAGAAATGAGATCTCGCCCCGCTCTGGCCTCATCAGAGTCAGGTACTGCAAATTTGCTCTTTCAGCAGAACCTCTGGCAAGTGATTGGTTATACCTTGCAATGGGTAGCACCTCCCTTTTGTTCCAGTATTTGTATATGATTGTTTCTCTTCAGTGCAGTTCTCCCAGACATTTCTTATGTGTTTTAAAGTGCTCCTGATAACGTGCTTAGTGAGCCTCAGGCTTCACAGGCAAAGAATTCATTTAGTTAAGATTTTCACTGTAGAGTTCTGCCTAAAGCTCGCAGAGGAGACACAGGGTCTCTGAAATAGCTGTATTGTTAGAAATAGGTTAAAACCTAGATTAAACACAATTTTGCTAACAAAACTTGGCTTCCACTATAAACTAAACAAATCAAATTGAGGGTAGCACTGTTTTCTCTACAGGGCACACAGCTTTGCTTGTTTGATTACATTCATGCTACTTACTTTCAGACTGGAATCTGGAATCAAAACATGATTGACCTTGCAGCAGTATTTCCTTGTTTCAGTTCTGCAGATTCTGCAGTGCTGCAGCTTATTACAAAGAGGAAGTAAAGAGATAACCTGGCTTGAGACACGTGTATTTGTGTCCCAATATCAGTCAAGCAGGAAGGCTCAGGGTTATTACTGAGAATTATTTTTGAAGCTATCTCAGGGTAAAAGTGATTATTGCACTTTAAGGATAATCTCTATATTTAAACTGAATCATTATGAGCAGATGTCTCGCCCTGTCTAATTTGGAACGAGAGCTCCCCTGCGCAGTGGGGGGGTTCTGTTGTACACGCAGACAGTGTGTGTTGTGAATGTGGTAACTGATTAATAGGGTGCCATAAATGTCACTGAGAGGCACTGGTATTGCTGTCACTAAGGGAGCTCTTTGGAATTTTCTCAGTCTTCCTGTTCTCTCTTGCATATCTGGAAATGAACAGGTTTTGTCATTGAAATACGTTTCCAGTCAAATGTAAATTATATGCTTGTGGCACATTTATAGGAGAGTGTGCTATTATGCTTTCATAACAAATTATATCCTGATGGCTGTTACTTAAAGTTAATGATTATATAGAAGTTTTTTTTTAAAGATTTTTGATAACAGTATAGTTCAACGTAAATTGGTTTCAAGTGTGAAGGCTAAGACTCAATGTATGAGTATAGATTTATTAAAGACAAGTTCATAAAACAGAATGTATACCATTTCTGGATATAGATGTGTGATTATCTCTAAGAAATTATCACATCGCCTGACCATTTTAGATACCTCTGCTATAAGTTCAGGCTACTGAATTCATTCCTATAGTTGACACTATAGGAAACCTGTGCTTCTAATAAGGGGACCACAATAGACTGGAAGACTTGAACATTTCCAAAGGTGGTATTCTCTGCTCTGACTCACAGCAGTGATATACAAGACCAGATAAATGAACTAGAAAGTCTTATTAGGATTCTGAAGATGAAAATAAATCCAGCGTTAAGATTAGCACATGTTCCGGTTCATGTTCCTGTTCATGTTACTCTGGATTTGCTTATGTTTTTTAAATGGCTGGCTTGCTTGTGAGAGGCGAAAGCGCAATCATTTATTAATGGGGTTGTGGCTGACTCATAAATTATTTCATACACATGGCTGTATGTGTTCCCCTTAGGGAATTCACCATGGCAGAAATCGAGCACTTTGTGGATCCTAGTGAGAAAAATCACCCAAAGTTTCAGAATGTGGCAGATCTCAACATCCTCCTGTACTCTTCCAAGGCACAGGTCAGCGGGCAGTCTGCCCATATAATGCGGCTGGGAGATGCTGTCCAACAGGTAATGTTCCTCTTGCAAGCATGTGGAGCTTGATCTTTTGAATATTGTTCTCAAAACTAAATTATGCACTGTTATGTCAGTGCAAGCTGGGGTTTGCTCCCAGATTTCGGAGTCAGTGCCCTCTGGTGAATCAGTGTGACTGAGACCCAAGCCAGGTCCTTGTTATCAGTGAGAAGAGTCTGCAGATAGTGCTGGGTTAGCAGTCAGAAGTTAAGCTTCACACTTATCTTATGGGAAAGGAATGGTAAATCTAACATCTGCTAAAAGGTCAGCAGTGACTGGGAATCTAATGCTCTGCTGCTTACCCCCATCAGTACATAGTTTGTGCCTTGGGGTTTCAGTTCCTGATTCTCCATGCATTCAAACGATGAAAGAATATGTTTGCTGGTGGGGGAGGAGAAAGAAAAAAGAGGCATTGTGTAGAGATTGCAAACTGTAGGGAAGAGCTGTTGTGGGGCCCTGAGCCATAACTGAAATTGCTTTTGCGCCATTTTGATACTAATGACAGCACTGTTGGGTACAGCAGGGCAACTTCAAGTAGAAGATATTTAGGGACAGTTAGTGATGAGTCCCAGAGTCGTAATAACTTACTGTTTTGTTCAGATGGAGATGCTGACAGCAGCTCTAGGTTGATTTGAGAAGATGTAATAGTGGGTTTCATGGAGGGCATGGTAGTTTATCACAGACAGCTGCAAGAAGTTCTGTCTGTACTGTGCCAGGTCATCTGCAGAGCTATGACACATCATGGCTTTGCTCCCATGGAAAGTAATGTCTGTGTGGTTTTTCTTCCCTCTTGTTCTCCTTCTAGGGTGTGATCAATAACTCCGTTCTCGGTTACTTCATTGGCAGAATCTACCTCTTCCTTACAAAGGTTGGTGTGTCCCCAGACAAACTGCGCTTCCGACAGCACATGGAGAATGAGATGGCTCATTATGCCTGTGACTGCTGGGATGCAGAGTCCAAAACATCGTATGTAAGTGGCAAAGCGAAGCAACAAATAACACTTCCTGTCAGATCTGTTGATAGTGCAGGAAAGGATCTGCTATATTTCCTGTTTTTTTTATAACTAGTGTAGGTGATGCTGATGTTTCTGTCCAGCCCCATGCTGGTATGAACAAGCTGCGATGGATTTATTCTGAATTAATGAGGACTCTAAGGAGACACTTCAGCTCCCTGCAGTGGACTTTTACCAAGCTTGTGAACTGTTCGTGCTTGTTCATAGGCTTCACATTAGTTGAATTTCATCTAGAATTAAAGGAAGGCAAGTCCTCTTGCCTTCTAATAACTATAACCCCTGTAGCAGCAGGGGGGAGGATCTGGTTTGCTGGAGGGTAGCTTCGTTTCTGCTAGAATGCTAGCTCTTCCTTTCTTGCTTCAGAGCCATAAGAAATGTGGGTTCACTCCTGCCTGCTCAGTCAGCTGTTGCTGGAGAAGGATTTTCCCAGAATATGTATCTGCCTGCTGAGTCATTAAGACCTTTCCAGTTCAGGCCTTGTTGGGTGCCCTGTTTTTATCTTCTCTTGTTGGATGGATTTTGAAGAATGTGTTTTTTCTTTCAGGTGAACCAGCAGAAGGTAGTTAGGGGCAAGGCAGACTCTTAGACTAATTTTAGATTCTTTTCGAGAGCTTTCAGCCTCTTCAGTAAGTCTCAGCCAAGTTTGTATCAGTTGAGATGATAGTTTCAAAAGAAATGTCTCAGAAGGCATGGTAGCTAGCCTTACTGATCGTGAACAGAGGAAGTCATTGCACTCCACAAGAATATGGGAGCTAATTTTTTGGCTTGAGTCAGAGGGTTTGTTTTTTTTTAAAAAAAAAAAAAAAGTGGTGAAGGGGATTCGCTCATGTATTCACTCATAATTCATTCATGTAGAGTGAAGCACATGTTCTTCTGCTTGACTAGCCTTTTGAAGAGGCTTGGGATATACCCAGACTTCAGAAAATATCTGAAGAACTCCATACAATCTAATTCCAGTAAAAGACTGAAAGATTGAAGGGATTCTGCTCAGGTCTGTGGGGTTAGACAGAAACATTGCAGATATCTTTGTGTGCGTAGATCCCGTATGAGGTCCCTTTCAAAGTCAGTAAAGCCGAACTGGGAGTGTGCTTAACCCAAAGGTGTCTGCATAGAGCACACGTTGAGGCTTCAGATAGTTCAGGCAGCCTTATTAATGGGCAGGAGGAATTTTCTGTGACCCAGGGGTAAGGAGGTTGTGTGTGGTTGAAACATCTGCTATCTGTCGGGCTTCTTTTTTTCTTTTTTTCTTTCTTTTTCTTTTCTTTTAAGGAGCTGAAGCAGGCTTAGCTCTCTAATGATGTTCCATTACAGCTAGTTAGAGGAATAGCGGCTGGTAAAGTTCTACCAAACGTAAGATTTAAAAAAGAAAAAAAAATCCTGCAGCTTGGATAAGTGATTTGTCTTCATATAGAAAAGCCCTGTAGAAATGAATGAGGGAATGGCTTCCTCTGAAAATAGATAGCTAACTTCCATATGCTCATAGCTTCTTCTCCCAGCCAGCTGTTTGGGAGCCAGCCCAAAATAGGCGAGCCATCTGTGGGCTGCACCATGTAAATACGATTAATAAACTTTGCAAGCCTTGTCATGGATCAGTACAGCACTTGTAGAGCAGTCTGTCTGATAACCTACCCCAGAAGCAGAGACAGCAATCCCAAGGGCCTGACAAAACCACCCTGTGAGCTAGGTTCAGTCTTTGGTTTGTCACTTAACTCTGATCAAAAATGTTTATACCAACCTGCAGCACTCAGCAGTAAGGAGCTAACCACTCTTAACAGTTTTAAATCCATTCTATAAAGTTACTATATTCTCTTTTATTCTGTGTTTTTTGAGAAATAACTCTAGTACCCTATTAGTTAAAAATTTCTCAGGACATTCTGAAACAGCACGATTTTTCAAACGTAGGGATCTTTTCTGTTCGCATACCCTTCCTGATACCCTGTTGTATCACTGCAATCTGGAATACCATATAAACAGGTTCTGGCTGCCTGTATATCTGTGCTGCTGTGACACAATGAGTAGAGAGAGCATCTGATGTGCCTTTTTTTCTATAGGGTTGCATTTTAGAAAATCCAGATGGTGGCTGCATTTGTAACACGTGTTGGAAGGCTTCATTGGTGATTTGTGCCTGAATGGTGTTTTGAGATTCTTCCTCGCCGTATATGCTGACGTGCTGAAAGAAGTGTTTCCCTTGCACGTTATCTGCGTCTTGTTTATTAGCTTGTAAGCCAGGCTTTTGGCCGTTCTGATGCGGCTGGTTGTCAGCTGTCTCTTCCATGCTTGTGTAGAGATGGAGCCCTGAAGGCATGATGTCTTCGTGTACCTACACTATGTGAGTGATAGGACTGTGCTGCGGCCCCAGCCCCAAGCTATTGGCACAGCGCTATGTTTTGCCAAGTCATGTGGAAAACCTGCCCCTGAACACAGGCACTGGTTAGATAACTGATTGTTTCCTCTGGAAACAAATGAAATCATTCAAATGAAGGAGCAACTAGTGAGTGAGGGCTGCTTATTGTAACAGAGCTAATTATGTAGAAAAAATAGTCATGGGAGCAGGGAGGGTGGAGGGCTTAGGACTAGATAAACATATTTGATGGTTAAGTGGACAAAATTAAGCGATTTGGTGAAGGCTTCCACTTTTGTTTTTTCAGGGTTGGATTGAGATCGTTGGCTGTGCTGATCGTTCCTGCTATGACCTCTCCTGCCATGCCCGAGCCACCAAAGTTCCTCTTGTAGCTGAGAAGCCTCTCAAAGAACCTATATCCTTTCAAAATAAACCAAATTCAGTGAAATGTGATTTGTTATTGAGATGTCCTGAAGGGCTGTGCAGCTCTATCTAAAGCTAAGTCTGTACATTTGAACAGGAAAACCTTGAGTTACACATCAGCATGACTTTTGGGGGGAACCTGCAAAGAATGCAGCCTGTGGGTAAAGTAAAGCATAAGGAGAAGTGCCGTCCCGCTTGGTTTTCTGCCTTAATGCTGTGCTCTTTTTTGACTGTGGAGCATAGTTTAAATATGACTCTGGAGTTACTACACCAGGTTACTCCATGTCATTCCGTGATTCTGCTGCTAGCTGTACCTAAAAAATATGCTTTCAGAATCTGTGACTGTCTGTCCTTCAGTACTTTTTGTTCTTTCTTCCCTCCTCTTGGAGGGAAGTTCCTTAAACCAGAAGTAGCAGAGGGGATGTTCTTTATGTTGGGTAGCGGTTAGCTTTGACGTAGCAAAAGAAGCAGGCCATGCACTCTGTGATCTGAAACTCCTTAACAGCCTCATACAAAACAGTCAGCATTGTTCAGTTTGAGGCAAATAAGGGAGCCATTGGCAAAGCTTATAAGAAGGATGCAAAAGTGGTGATGGAATACCTTTCCATGTGTGATGAGTGTTACGTCACTGAGATGGAGCAGCTGCTGAATGAGAAAGGGTGAGCTGGCTGCGTGTGCCTGGTGGCCTTCTCTGTCACTTCTGACAAGGTTCCCAAAGTGCTGCTTGGTTAATCTGAGCCTCCTGAAACCACCGTCCTCATGACAGTAGGCTGCATGGATCATCTGCAATGTTTTAATGCTGTCCCTTCCACCAAGTCATTGCTGGTCATCCATCAACATACAGTTAGGTGCAAACATCAGATATGCGTCCATAGTATTCATATGCGTTTTTATTTGCATGTGAACAAAGTTCTGCATTTCTTGGCAAGCTGGTTTTAGTGCAGTTAATCCACAGAAGACACAGACTTCAATGAAATGGTGTTTTCAGTGAAGAAAGTGTTCACCAGTTTCCCAAATCTGGTTTGAGAGTCGGCCAGGGCTAGCAGATGGTTTCGAAGTTATATTTCAGAACAAAATGAATAGGTCTGTGAGTGATGGAATTTAAGAACAAGTTATATAGGAACCAGAGCTTGTGTGTATATTCTCCAGTGTTTAGTGATAGGCTTTAGCACTCGTTACAGTTTTTCCTTCATCAAGGCGCCAGTTTGTGCATCATTCCGCTACCTGTCTGCCTGTACTCGTGTCCTGGAAATGACTCATGTTCAGTATTAGCTGGGTCACCAATCAGTTATGACTACTTCATATTTTAAAAGGTTAATTCGTACAAGCAGAAACTGAATTCAGGGCTATGGAAGCTGAATAGCACAACATGACTTGGAGATGATGGACAGAAAGGTATTTAATTAGGTGTGCAGGCTGAGGAACTAGGATTCCTTCCCAGCCTAATTAAGCAAAGATCCCTAAGTTTAGCTAGGCTCTTTGCAAAAAAAGTTATTGTGCTGCTTGAAATGGTACAAGATGTAAGGGCAATGAATACGTTGTATAAAGGTAACACTTCTTTTTCCTGATCTAAGATCTATTGCTTTTACATCTGTGTGGATGTAAAAGTGCAGAAAAAACAGTAGTATTCAAAATAGGGAGGGAAACTATTGCAGGGTATGGTGACCGTGCACAAATCAAAACTGGAGGAAAGTGAACCTCATTCTTCCACAATTCCACAGAAATGATTCAATAGATGAGTTTTAATCAGCATGCCAGGTTTGAATTGATAGTGGACTGCATATGATAATTATCGTTTAAATTCAGCGTTTTGTTATACCTGTGTTCATAGCAAAGCCTTTATAAACTTCAGTCCATTTCATATGGGGTCCATACGTGGGTGCTTTTCCTGACCACATAATTTCTTGTATTACACTCACCTAAATGCTCAAATGAGGAAGGTACCGTTGCTGATTTAGCTGAGTGCATGTGTTCACAGTATCAGTGTGTTAGACCTGCCTTTTGTGATAAAGTTTGTGTAAATCCGTTATGCAAAGAACTTGGATTTATGCTACAGCAGCAATTTTCTGTTAGGACTCTTAATAATAGACATTCGCTTCCCGTAAGCGGGATAGGTCAATACAGCTTTAATTCTCTTAAGTAAGGCGAATGTGCCAGTTGTAGGTTAATAAAGGAGCAAGAGATAGAAGTTAGAGGATGATAAATAATATCAAAAGCTCTAGAAATAAGCAAAAAAAAAAAAAAAGACTGCATCCCCACTCATTTAGAAAATGTGTTGATATATTTATTCTCCCCTCTCTTTGGAACCTGCCAAAATATAGTGTATTTTCCGACAACTCAGTTTTCATAAGAAGTCTGTGCGTTGGATGAGATATACAGTCTGCAGCAAATGCCTGTTTCATGTGCTTTGTTTTTTTTGTTTTTTCTTTTGGCATATATACTTCATCCTGAGACTCTTTCTTTTCCTAATTGAGTTTGCTTCAGGCCGTTAACCACATCTAAGCTCACTGTGATTATGAAAATTGTTACTTTTAATTTGTATATAGTAATTTTATTATTAATGTAAACTACTTTTAATGGGTATGCCACATGTTTCTTCCTTTGATCTTTGAGGTTTGCCCTGTCTTCTATCATCCCACTCTTAAAGTCAACAATTGATGCAATTTATGAAATGGAATATGTTTGTTTATTGCTGTAGCTTTTAAATCACTTCTTTTTCCTTTGCAGGGAATTTACTGTTGAAACTGAAGGGAAAACTTTTAAATTAACAAAGGACATGGTTACTGTGAAGAGATTTCAGAAAACATTGCATGGTAAATTCCTATCCTTTTTGTTGCTTGATCATCAAAGATAAGAGGCAGGTCAGGATGCAGTTTGAATGTGGACTTAGTTACATTGTACTGTTACTATTGTACTGTGGCACAGGAAAAATGCCAAATGTTATTTCCTTGAAATTCAGCGATGTAGCGAACTAGAAAGCTTTTGCACAGCAGTTGGATTTCAGTGACTATCGATGTAGGCCTGCCTGCCTGCTTCTTGCCTAGTCTGTTCAGTAACCGCTTTAACAGACTCTGGGCTCCTTAGTATTCATTCTGCTTCAGTTGCATATTCTGAGATTTGTAAGGTCCCACGTGGTGCTAAGAACCAGCTGCTGCGGGTGATGGAGAAGCTGGGGAGGGTGCACCAGTTTTGGAAGCTTGATTTTTCAAGCCCATTGCAATGCAGCAAACGAGTTGTGGCAGAGCCTGTTGCTGGGGCAGATCTCTGTACTCAAGCTCCCATTTTGACCCTGCTGCGTGGAGCCAGGGCTTCCGGCATCGGCCAGCTCGCCGGGCTGCTGTGCTGAGCAGACTCTTTAAGCTGGCAAGTCCAGTCAGTTCCTCTGGTGTTCGATAATCACATCAATCAGTGACTGCCGGTGCTCCCTGCCACGGAGCTTTTGCCCTGATTTGGGAAATGGGACTTGAAGGTGGTTTTTCCAAAGTGCACAAATTATAATTCCTCAAAGAAGTCTTGTCTTTCCAGTGAGCTCTGTAAGAGTCTCATCCCAGGTCATTTGGGAAATCTTTGTCAGAGCTAGAGACCAGAGTAGATTTTCCCCCAGTTCATACTGTAACTAGTGGATCATCCTGCCCTAGGCTGCGAACATGATATGAGTTGCTCCATCCCTCCCTAGCACATACAGATTGTATTTGTTCTTGCAGCTGTGTCATTGAAGTGTCCAGGTGTCTTTCAGTCAGCACATGCTAAGTCTGTGTCAGGCTTTGCCTCCTGACAGCTTCAGAGAAGGACTCAGAGTTGTAACTGGTATTGATTGTACCGTTGTAGGTGGCTAGCAAGCAGAACCCCAGTTGCTGGTTTTACTTTAAATTTGTACAGGTGAGCAGTATGGCTGCTCGCTCCACCAGGAGGCAAAGCTTATGGATTCCTTCTCTCTTGTCCCTTTGCATTGAAAGATCCGTGGCCCTGACTTAGCGGTGCAAAGTAAAAGTGGAACAGAGCTTGTGGAAGAAACAGTTGTTTGTTGTTCTGAAAGGACTGGTATAGCAGTGCTCACCTAGTTTACTGCTCTGTGTTCTCCATTTCAGTTTTTTAAACTAGTTTTTGAAAACATGTCAGCGCAGAGATAAGACTATTGCTTTGGAAACAAAGTCACACCCCAAATTAGGTGCTTAATTGAGGAGGACAGTAGGCACATAGAATGGCAGGCAAGTCAGGGTGCAGTGCTAGAGAGTTGGATTCCCCTCCCTTGATTTTCAGAAGCAGCTGATGCCTGTAATTGTTGCTCCTCCAGTTGTTATGTGAGCTTTTTCTAAAAAGCTGCACTGTCTTCTGAGCAGGGCAGCTGTCAACTGTGCTCCTGTCATGCTAGGAGGGGGAGAAGGAGGAAAAAGCCTCTTTGACAGATTTGTGGCAAAGACTGTAGAGAGTGATGGGTATATAATAATGTAGCACATCGCATCTTCTGAGAGCTTTGCAAACTAACTAGCTGATCCTCATTCTTCCCCCCTCTCGTGGTATATTGAGGGGGTGGAGATGGGGAGGGGAACAGTGTTGCAGCAGGTAGCTGAATGACTCGCTCGAGAACGCGGAGGAGTCTTGGGTGGGATTTGGGTTGGGTCTGAAGCTCTGTGCTTCTCTGCTCACAGTGCTGGACACAGGGGCTGCGTCTGTGCGTTAAACTGAAGCAGGCCAGGGCTTGAGCATTACCCTGCGATCATCTAGGCCGTTTAGCTGTTAGCTAAATGTGGATGAGGCCTCCCTGTTCTGAACTGGAGGAGGATCTGTGTGGATGCAAGTTGTACTGTGCTGTTTGCTCTCAGGGCCAGGGAAGGGGCCCTGGCTTGTTATTTACAGCCTCGATATAGTCTGTACATGGATTAAGTCCAGAACTCTTCTTCAAATATTTGTATTTAGAGCAGAAATGTTTTAACCTTTTTTTTTCATGTGCTCTGCTACATTAAATCCAGACCTTCTGAGCAGAAGAAAAACTTTCGTAAGCAGAATTTTTTTTTATATAAATTCTTCTTTACCATGATGTGCGCTCTCTTGTGTTTCAGTGGAAGAAATCATCCCGAATGTAATTGAACCCTCATTTGGTATTGGGAGGATCATGTACACAGTGTTCGAACACACATTCCAAATCCGAGAAGGAGATGAGCAGAGAACGGTGAGCTTTCCTGTGGCTGGGCCTCAGCTTAAAACCAGCTGCAAACATTTGCCTTTCCCTAACATCCAGAGGACAGGCTAAAATAAGACCACACAATACACAGTAGAGATGGGAAAACACAGGCGGGCTGTTGAACTGCTGTTCTTGCCAACGTACGTGTCAGTTATACACGTGCGCTGAGAGCATGCTGGGGTTGTGTGCACATGAGACACTTACTGTATTGCTTGCAAAGGGGCAGGAAATTTCTTCTTCACACTTGGTGGTGGCCTGTCACTTGAAGAAAGGCAGTTCTTCAGTGTTTTATTTCCTCTCTCTGCGGCTTGTCCTGAAGCCATAGTCCTGTGCAGCCAAATGAGCTGTTTCCAGAGTGCCCTCCTCCTCCCCCATTCAATCTTCTCTCATTCTGGACACCCCTAAAACCTTGGCCTGAAGCTCCACTGTAGCAGGAGTTGGAGGGAAATGTATGTTAAGTCTAGACCACCAGGCTGATCCGCGCAGGGCCCCTCTGAACCATTGCTGGTGGGTGGCCCGTGGGAAGCTGGCTGTGAAATTCATGCTGGTTCCTGTTCATTGTTCCTGGCTGCTGGATTGTGTTTACAGAAACTGAAAATAATATTGCTCCCTCATATCTACGGTTGCCACAGAGTGTGATACAGTTATGAGTGGGGTGACAGGATTCAAGAGCTCACAGCTGGATACATTTGACTTTTAATCACAAACTGCTAGCATATAGAACTGTGAGCTCTCTCTCCTAGTACCCATTTACTTTGTGTGGAGCCTGGGCTGCTCTATACTGTGGTACACCTAATTTGCATTACTTCTATACCCTTATAGGTCTTGCTGATTGTAAGGGCCAGGAAAAAATGTTTTCCACTTTTGGCGCTTCTTTGTTTTCTGTGGGTGCATCTGGTGGCAGGGTTTTGAAGGCCTTTCTGAACTGCATAAACTCCCTGTGTATGCTAGGTCCCTGTTGGAATCAAGCAGGGGACGGCAGTACAATTGTAAGAACTCCTCCCTTTAAACTTTATAAAATCTCTTAGAAAGTTCCATCTACCCTTCATTTTCCTGTTACTCAAATGAAGCTCACTTTTCCAGGAAGGGCTCTGGCAGACCTCTCTGTTGGTAGGAGGTAACGTTTGGCTGGCAGGAGTGAAGGGGGTGTGGAGTACAGCTGGAGTAAATGAATCTTGTTCCAGCAGTGAGAGGTGTTACCGCTGGAGCCCTGTGTGCTAATGGTTTACAGGTGGTCAGCTACTCCACTGGTGCAGTCACCCTGCCTCCAACCTCAGTCAGAGCTTGTTTTAACCTAAGAATCTGTCCTGTTAAAATTGAATTTATTTGTATTCTTTTTTTTTCTTTAGTTCTTCAGCTTCCCAGCTGTTGTAGCACCATTCAAGTGCTCTGTTCTTCCTCTGAGCCAGAATCAGGAATTCATGCCTTTTGTCAAGGAATTATGTAAGTGAGAAAACAATATAGTGGGTTCTATGGGAATGTGCACTGGAAAGTGTCTTCCTCAGTGCTATAGGAAGAGACCAGCATTGGGATCACATGACTCTTGTGAAAAGGAGAAGCACCAAACTAAAACAGTTGAGTTAGTTGAAATCGGTCAGTTTTGCGTATGTATGAAACTCTTCAGCCTAGACACAAAAAACCCCAACTCCTTGCTCTTCCCTGTGTTTGCAGTGTAAGAGCTATTTTTTACCTTCATTTCAAAAAGAAACTTTCCCTTCAGCCTGAGAGAGGCTGTCAGAAGCAATATTTCATTTATTAATTTTTTGAAGGGTTTAGCTCCCTCAGTTCCCTTAGCTCTTGCTGGTCACCTAATTATTTGAATCAGTCCAAGACCTGCTGAGCCTCCAAATGTTCTATCAAAATTCCTGATAATAACCATCTATAAGTGAATACATAAAGGACAGGAACATTGACTACATGTCAGACAGCGACCTTTGCTGCCTACAGTTGGTTCTGCCTGGGATCTTGTTTCTCTGTGGCAAGTGTTTCCAAGTTAAAGCAGAGTGTTGTGGGACTGTAATGACAGATGTGATGATGACCTTGCAGTTAAAGGCTGGAGGAGCATCAAGCCTGAGTCTGGGAAGAGCTGTGCCAGTGCTGTGAGGATGTGGGAGGCCTCTGTTGGGATCGTGCTGCCTCCGAAGTTTGTAATGAGTCCTGATGATTCTCCCCTCCCCGCTTTTTGCAGCCGAAGCACTCACCAGGAACGGCATCTCTCACAAGGTGGATGATTCCTCTGGGTCCATCGGCCGGCGTTATGCCAGGACTGACGAGGTCGGCGTGGCCTTCGGGATCACGATCGACTTTGACACTGTTAACCGAACACCTCACACTGCCACCCTTAGAGACCGCGACTCCATGCGCCAGATCCGAGCCGAGGTAAAGAGCAGGCAGATGGGTCTCGCTGCTGACAGTGCCAAGCCTGTTCCCTAGGGGTTGGTGAGGGGAAAGCCTCAGCTGCTCTGTCTGACCCAGGAACAGTTCCGGTCTCTGTGAGAGCTGCCCTTAGTTGTCATGGGCAATTCAGCTATTCCCAGAAATCCACAGGGAAGAGATACTGGTCAAACAGAAGATGCTGGCCCTGCTGCTGAAGTGAGAAGAGACTTTAATTTCCCTAGGATGCAGAGGTGTTGAAACCCATTCCTTGAGTTGATTGCACTGCTTTTAGAATGCCACTTTTCCAGTGAACATTGCTGAGTAAATGGAGTTGCTTGGCTGTGCCTGGCGGGTGCCTGCAGATTCAGAAGAACTGTGGCTGCTACAGTCTGGCTGACAGAGCACAGGACAAACAACTCTTCCAAGCTTGCTTCTTGCCAGTGTTGCCCACGTACCCATGAAGTTTGGGAACCATTGTCCTAAAGCAGTGCTTGTCCTAAGTACACCCTGCTAGGACAGCCGTAGTGCAGAGACTCAAATGGCAGGTTGCCCTGTGGAGGTCTCATTCCCTGTGAGCAAAACCTGCTCAGAGCAGTGGACATGCATGTCTGTCATGCCCTTCCCTGGCCCCCACCAGGAACCCGTTTTGGTTCCTGTAGAAGCAGGAGTTGGTGCTCATCTGTGAGGCTGGGTTGTTCTAGCTCTTCTCTGTACAGAAGCACTTGTACTGTTTGGGGCTTCTGAGTTGGTTGTGGGATCAGTTCAGTGTAACAGGCAGAACCAGTTCCTGGGTGGACCCCTCAGTCTGTGTATCACCTGGATGACCTTGTCCTACAATAACAGAGACAAAACTGTCTTCCCTGATTTTCTGTGAATTTCCTGGTTTCTCTAGTTGATCCTTCCCACCATGACAGTACACTATTAGTAGCAAAGAAAAAGCAATTGGCAGCTCCTTCTGTGCTAATCTTACAGTAAAGAGGGCCTGGCTAAATCCTGGCTTGCAGCATCTTTTGGATGTGTGTGTGTTTTCCTTCCCTTGCAAAAATGTAACATAACATTATGAGGGACCAACCTAGCTGTGCTCCATCACAGTGATGATTGCATTTTTGTGGTGGGTCACCCCTGAATAACTGAGCAGCCTCTGCTGAGATGATACAGACTGTTTTAGGATGTCCAATTAGTTAATGCTTTTTCTTCCCAAAAATGATCTTGCAGAAAAATATGATCTTGTCACCTGATCTGTTGCTGCTGTAAAAATTACCCATGTTCCCTAAGTATCCACCAGAACAACTTGATTTTGGCCTCTTGTTACATATGTCTTTGTGACTTTGTCTGCAGATCTCTGAACTTCCTGCCATCATTCGTGACCTGGCAAACGGTTACCTAACTTGGGCTGACGTTGAGGCAAAGTATCCACAATTTGAGGGACAAGAGACTGGCAAAAAGGACACAATAGAGGAATAAAGAAAAGGACCTGAAGTAAAACCCCATCAAATGTCTACTTTTTACTGTTCATGTTAATATGAAATAAACTTATCATGTATTATTCAAAGCTGCATTGTTTGTGCACACCGGGACTATTTGTTTTTTGTTTTTTTCTCAATTGCTGCCCGAATTGAACTTTAAAAACTGAAATAATTGCAGTCCAAGTTAAAGGTGTTATGAATAAAAATGCCATTATATATGCCTGCTTCTCTGTGTTGGTGCAGCCTTGTACTTTCTCCAGAAACATCTTTTCTCCTGCTGGCTGTGACTGTGGGTGTTACTGGTTATAACAGCCCCTCAAGAGGGCAGAACCTATGACCCGGGTTCAGACTTGACCTTGGACTCTTGTACATGATAGTACTGGTTGTTTGGCCTCATGTTCATGAAGGGATGATTAAGGTATTATTCCTCCTCTCACCATTGCTTAGTGGCTCAATCACCTACTTTAAGACATAGGTTTAGTGCTTTCTTTTGCCTGCTGGTATTTAATTCCTGTTTCTACAGTATTAGGAGTATTTGCATGCAGGAGAAGGGAGAGAGGGTGGAAAGTCCTGTTCCAGCTCTCGCTCTTGTTTGTCATGGTTGGTTTGCTTGGCTGAGGGAGCAAGCAGCTTTGAGTATGGAGAGGAGGAGCCCTGGCAGCGTCATTTTTTTTTTCCAGTAAATGTCTCCTGGCAGCCAGGACTGAACCCAGAGAAAGCCCTAAACAGGAGGGAAAGGAGCCAGGTATGCTTTGCCTTCCCTGGGCACCGGAGAAATTCAAACCTGTGTGCTGTCGGAGTGCCCTACTGCAGGGACAGTGGCTGGAGGTGGGAATGGCACCTTTGTGTCATTTCTTCTCAGCCTGCTCAGAGGTCCACAAGCCCTTGGAGAGGGCTCTGATACTGTCATTGCAGGATTTTCCATCCCTGGGCACGAAAGCTGTGTTTCAGAGGCTAGGGAAGCACCTTGCTCTTGGAGTTGTTGACAAAAAGTAGTTGGGAGCATGGTTTAGTGCTGCTGGAGCAAGAGAGGTGCTTCTGAACTGCCTGATTCCCTGCTGCCGTCACTGGTAATTGTATTTGAACCAGTTGCTTTGGGGAACCTCTTGGTGTAGCATGTGAGGGAACAGCAGCTCTTGCTAGGCAGCAAGGTATCTTTAGCCATCCACAGCAGAGAGAAACCTCACAAGACATGGGCTTTACAAAAGAATATAGATTATAGAATCAGGGCATAACATGAAGATATCAGCTTTCATTCAGGTTTAAGACAGTTCCTTGAAGGTAAGCAAGAAAACATGAACCCTGAGCAGCATGCAGGCCAATAAAAAGGACAGGTATTTATTTCAAAGGTCATGACATTTGGGCTGCTGTTGTGATTTGGTTGTTAAGTCAGTGTTTGGCTGTTAAAATCTGGTTCTTTGAATCTTGAGGACTGGATATTACGGTACAACCAACACTGGGCCCCCCATGCTGAGTGCTGTATGTACACCTAAACCCCGTCCTCTCCCCTGATACTTGAGCTTGCGTCTGATGTATTAGGAGCCCATTCATAGCCTTTGCCTTGCTCTGTGACTTGTGTGCTGGATGGTGCTGACTGGAGGTCCCTTACTGTCCATCGTGTCCTGGGCTGGGACAGCAGGCATGGTGCTGCTTCAAGCAACCTTCTGCCATGACCTCTGCTTCCCATGTGCTTGCAGGCCAGCTCCCAGGGGTGATTCCTACAGGGCTACTGCCTACAGGGCAGTAATTTACATTACTTTTTGCCTGAGCACAGAGCTATTGCTGCATGATTGCAGGGGGAGCCAAGCTGGAAATTGTTCCGTTTAATGAAGTCTTCAAGACATTTGCAAGAGTTGTTTTCTTTAAAATGTGACTGGAGACAATGCTGTACCATGAAATCAGATGCTAACCTAGGAGCTTATGGCTAAAATATCACTAATAAAAAGTTCCTCTGCATTGCAGGGTATTAGGTATGAAGAAAATCCCACGCTTTTGAGAAGGTCTGATCAGATAGCCTTATAACATCCCCTAATTCACGGAGTGGAGAAGAAAAGTTGATGTTTGCACGGAAAGTGTTCATCACAGCTAAATTCTGACCTTGGTAGCATAGTTGTACATTGCAATTCACCTGTGTGAACTTGCTGGTTGTTCCCTGATAAGTAAATCCGAGGACTGATGTTGGCTTCGGCCCTGGTGTATAAGAGATGCCGCTCCTGGCACTGTCAGCTGCAGGTGCATAAGCCTATTCAGAGCAGCTTTAGCTGTTAGACCCTTGCATAAGCTGGCCTGAGATTCAACAAGCAAAGGCTTTTAAAAAAGGAATACCAAAGAGGATGCTTGAAAACAGACTGATCTATGTGACAGGAAACTGCTTTCTCTGCACTAGCTGCGGCTACCTTCTCCAGCCTGGCAGGCAAACAGTAACTAGTGAATGTTTCTGAGTAATTCCCTTTAGTTTTATTTAAACTTCTGCAGGAGTAGATGGTTCAGGGACATTGGAGAGGGAGGGCCAGACAGGCACTGAGTGAAGGGGGTGATTCACCTAATGGATCCATCCCCCTAATTCGGTTTCCTTCATTTTGTTTGCTGGGCTTGTTTGCACAAATTCGCGCTGGTGGTAATGGGAGGCATTCAGACATGGCCAGGCAGAGCAGCAGAGATGGAGGGCAGCCCTTCATCTTATTTAGCCAAGAAGCACTGCTTTATATGGAACTGCCACTGCTTTCAAATGTCCTTTTCTTACCTCCTTCCCTCCCCAAACATCCTTGAGTTTGGCAGTTTTATGGTTCTGTCAAGTGCTTAAAAGGGTCTAATGGAAAGAGGAGGTTGACCTCAAGTGGGGTGAACACGCCAGGGTGTTTCTTTGGCCATGGGCAGATCCTGTCCTCACCGCACATTTCCATGCTTGTTGGATCCTTGTGCTTTTGTGTCTCCCACCATGCTGTTGTCTCAGGTACCTTCGAAGTGATGGTGGAAGTCATTGACATGGATCTGTGCTAGGATGCTTTTTTAGCCTCAGTTTCCCCTGTGCTGGGGTTAAGAAGAGTTAGCATCTTTGGCAAATGCTCCAAGATGCACAGAGCTAAATGTAACTAATGAAGCCTAGTTATTACTTGGAGGGAAACACGGACTAGAAAACCCGAGCTCAGACCGAGTCACTCCCATACATTCCCGCTGCCCACCATTGCCTTTCGAGCAGAGGTTGCAGTCTGGGGTCAGTTCCCCTTTGTCCCCTGTTGCTTACCATCCTTCCAGCTTTCTTGAAAAAGGTAGTTAACCCTCACACACACCCCTAATTAAATTTTTGCATTGCTCCCCTTTCAGCAGGAGAGAGATGGGAAGTGCTGGGGGAATTGTTGGGGTCAGTCCTGGGCAGACAAGGGTTTTTCCTGGCTGTGGTGCTTTGAAGGCCACCAGTCTTCACACTTCATGAGCCACGTCCTGCTCCATTCAAAGTAGTGTCCAAACTTCAGCCCATAGCCCACAGTGTCAGCATGGCGTATAGACTCACACACCTTCTCAGACACGGGAGGAAGAAATCCACTACACTTACCGACAAATCCTTTTGCCATCAGACCTAAATCCCACTTTGTCTTTCCTATTGCCAGCAGCCCCATGGCAATTGATGCCCTATCACAAGCATCAGAAGTTAATAATCACTGCCAGCAAATGTGGCAGCACAATTTCCTCAATGCAAGAACAGATGCGAGTTTGGAGGCATGACTGGGAAACCAGAAAGTAATTAGACAGCAAACTGCGTCTTGACTTCTCTCCTTGTCTTCAAAGGGGAGTGTTTAACCATTCAGGTAAGCCCCATGTGTGGTTTGTAGTTATAAATCTTGTCTAAGAAGAAAACAAGCCCTGGAATCAGCCACACTATTAAATTAGTTCAAGTGGAGACCTGACCAGTGCTAGCCACAAGTCAGGTGTTCCTGCCATTTCAGAGAGCTGGGCAAAGGATGAGAACATCTCTGGAGGAGATGAAATCTGGAGCTCTACCAGACAGATGCCAACTGTGCAGTCCTGGAGGCAAGCAGACAGCTGCCCCGGGCCCTGCACATTACCTGGAGGAAGCAGGGCTTCTCATTGCCCTTCCTGAGCTCATAGCCTGCGTCGTTATGAGATGTAGCCCGCTAAACACGTGTGGTCTTGCCCTGACTAATGTGTACGTGATTCACCAAAAAGATGCTCACTCACCTGATTCACCAAAAAGATGCTCACTCACCTGTGTCTCAAGAATTTAAGCAAACAAATAAAAAAGCTGGGACATGTCTGAGGACGTGTTTAAGTAAGACTTTCATGGCTGTTTTCACTGGGATCGTCCTGCTGCTCTGGCAGTGCAGAGTAGCTATTCGACAGGCTAAACTGGTTTTTTGGCTGATTCCTGGTCGCTGGGAGCTGCACCCATCTGCCAGCAGGTGCCAGATAACCAGGTGCTATGGCTTTGACCGGCACTCGATCATCCAGCAATCCACAGACTGCTTTGACAGGGTTTACAAAAAAAATACAGTTTGGAAGAGCCTGTCTGTTGCCACCCCTAAATCCACCCTGCGAGGGCTCTGCTCTTTGCCCCCTCAGCGTTTGGGGCCTGGCCGGCCAACGCGAGGTGGAACGCTGCTGCGCGGGTGCACCCGTCGGCACGGCAGCACCCGCCTCCCAGAAGAGGGTGCTGTCAGGCAGAGAATAGCAAGCGCTCGGAAATTCAGACGCTGAAACTGTGTGGTTTATTTTTAACTCTTGGACGTTTTTCAGCTGTGATACAGCCCTCGATCTGCAGCACGGCATTGCTCTAATGCTCTTTATTAATTCAATGGCTGAAAACGCTATTCCCACCCAGATTTTAATTTAAGTGAGACAGCTGTCCCAAGAATGTCTTAGAAACGTAATTCATCTTCAGGGTTGAGCATAGGCTGGGGAGTAAGTCTGAAGTTTCCCCAGTGAGCTCATGAACAGCTTGGAGTGGGGGGGGACCATCTGATTAAACGCAACGTTTGCAACAAGGATAGTTGTAGCCTCCTGGGCAGCCTCTAATTGGCAGCCTCTGGGGCACGATTTGTCTCCGTCTTAAGTGGACGTTGTAAACAGGCACCACCAAGCAGCCTGTTTCTGCCCACTGGCAGAGGGGGCCGCCGGGGAGAGGAGTTCAGCCGTCCGTGTTGACACGGCGGATGGAGGTCAACCTTGCCTAGCCTGTTTATTGCAAAAATCCCCAAATGAGACAGGCTGATAAAGAAGGCTGAGCACGAAGGGCTTGTCCTAACAAGGAGAGATCCAACAGATGTACTTTGGAAATTCAGCTTAAACCTTTTTGATTCATATCTTTGCTGTGACCTACATTTCACCTTCTGTGCCGGCTCGGAAGAGTTAAGTATTTATAAGCAAGGGCTGCTGAATCTCAATCTAGCTGTGCATCACTCTGCTGCACTCATTTCCATGTTCATATCCCAGCCGATCGTGCCGCGCTCTGCTTTCTGCTGTAATCTGCAGATATCTCCCCTGCAAGTGGATGGGAGAACATTGCTCATTCATTTCACAAAGCCATGAAAAATGAAAAGCACTGGCAAATCCAATTGGTCCTTTCTGAGTGAGCGTCTTGTGGGCTTTAGCTCCAGATTTATGTGCCACTAAAGGTCATTCCCACTTTTAGGAAGTACACCAAGGAGGTGAGTAGAAGATAACAGCTCACTTTCTCTGCTAATACAAGAATAAGGGAATGTTAAATAAAACTGGCAGGTGAGACGTTCAATATAACCTACAAATGGAAAGTATTCAGAGGAGAGATCACTGTATATTTGTGCTGTTCTTCTCTTTCTTATGCATCTCCTGATGGCCACTGTCTGATTTGTGAAATACCCAGGAGCGTTGGGAGACAAAGGAAGAACCAAAGTCATGATCAGTTTTCCATTTTCCCAGCATTTAGCACAAAGATTGACCCATATAAGCTAAAGACATCTATGCCCACTTTTAATTGATGCAGTCGTAAGAGAAGCATTTAAGACAATTCATTTGTAATCAGGTTAAACAAGGGCTGCTTCTGTGTTCGGACCCGGCTTCTAAGTCTTCATTTATAAAAGGAAAGAAAAATGCAGCTGCTTTGGGATAGTTTTACTGAATCACTCTGCATAAGAAGATTGAGGAATCGTCAGCTCCTGTTTCCAAAAAGCCAAGGAAAAGAAAGCTTATCATGTATTCTCTGTTTCGCTTTTCACCTCAGGAACAGAGCAAAGCTTTGCTTTTTCTTCAAGGGCCTCACGTTCGTAAAAGGGTATTTACATGGTTCAGTGTCGTAGCACTGAACAGGAGCCAGAGAACAAGGATCCCTGAACCTTTCAGAGGTAAATAATTTTATATTTCTGAGCTTCAGTTTCCTCCAGTATTAGGTGTGTATACCAATATTTTGCGGAAAGTGCCTTTATGGGTCCCTAAAACCAAGTGGTAAGGCTGAATTCAGCATCTGCTGGATATATACCCTTCCACTAACCCAGCAGGGTCTGGCTGAGGCCTTGCTACTCTTTGCGTTCGTCTAACAGGCAATTCCGAACTGCATCGTTTTCAGAGGACGGAGATGTGAGCAGCAGGCTGGTTTCCCCTTTGTCATCTGTCTCCCCTCTGATGAGAAACCCTTCAGTAATTTTCCAAATCCTGCAAACCCATCTGCAAAAATACAACAATGAAAAGAAAAGCTCATCGATTGAATTTTCTGCCTCTTGTGGGAGATCAGATATGAGATAATAAATAATATATTATATCCTCCAGGCAAAGCCCTGCTGGTCACTAATACCTAAGATTAGTTGTACTAATCCAGTGTGATCAAGAAGAGATGACTGTCTACTTGGCACTATTTTGGTCTCTCGTTTATGAAACTCCATCTCCATGTTTGAAAGAAAAGTCTTTACATAACCGTAATCACTCAGATAAGAAGAGGACTAAACTGTCCCAAAACATTTTATCTTCTGCACAGATGCTGCCTATGAATTTTGACTTGATTAAATAACACGGCAATGTAATATTTTGCTCTGAATAACAAACGTTCCTCTGTAGGAGGGAAGGAGCAAGCCTGCTCTCTTGACTGGCTATTTGGTGCAGAACAAGAATGGGGATCGATGGAGGTGGAGGTCAAACAATCCAGACGGTCACCTGGTTGGTGAGGGGCACTCCAAAAATGACTTGGAGACTTCAGGCTGAAACAACCTATTGTGTCACCAAGTGGCCTGTAACATAGATCTAGTTCAGAGACATGCAGCCCACGTGCCATCACAAACAGCAGAGCATTTCCCAGCACCTCATTAGCTAAATTAAGATCTGTGGCAAGCCATAGGAAGGGAACAGGAGAGCCTGGCGACCAGTGTCTTAGGTCATTGCATGAGAGAGAATTTGTTAAATAAACATTCAGCATCTTTTCCATCACATCCACCTACTGCTTCTTAAAAAAGGGTCACCTTGTAACATAGCCAGAATACAGTCATGTCCCAGCAAACACAACACTGGGCTGGCACGGAGAAGTGCAGTTTTAGGATGCTTATGGTGCAACATGTGAATTCAACCTGATCTAACACATTCCTAGGAGTCCTTGCATTGCACCAGTCCCTGGAGAGCTTCTTACAGCATTACTGAAATGCTAACAAAAAAGGCCTTTCTCTTTTTCCTGTCCTGCTGTTCCTTCCCCATTGATGATCATCTGCTTCTAAAACCACGGTCATTTGCAAAAGTAACAATCCAAGGAGAAGAGAACCAGGACGCACCAGATACTTGGAAACAGAGACAAAGTTTTTTCATCTGTCATAGCTCTCGCTGTTACAACTAATACTGAGTTTTTCAGGATGATTTACACCATGATAAGTAAGAACAGACTTGAATGCAAAGATGCTACTTCAAGCACTTGATGCCCCTGTGTAGACAACTGAGCTGAGCACTGGATCATCACCGACTGTCACAGGAGCTCAGCCACTGAGCTCAGAAGTGCACACCTAAATGCTGGTGTTTTAATGTGCAAGCTGAATCCCAGATGCGGTGCTTCCCAGTGCTGCTGTGATAACCAGGCTCGACACTCGCAGGACACTTCTGCAGTGAGTGCATCCCATAGTTTCTTCTTTTGTTCTTTTTATTAGAAAAATTGAGGCAAATCATCTGCAAAACACAGGAAATATAGGAAAAGAAATCTGGGAGGAAGAGGTGGATCTCATACTGGAAGATCCTATACAGGAAAAGTATGCTGGCATGTGATTTAAAAAAGGACAAGGAAAAATTGCAAAATGTCATTTATTTTGCTTTGTAAAAAAGGAACCTATAGAAGAATGGCAAATGAGAACATTGGATCATATGTTAAGATTTTAAAGTGAGTGTGCGCACTTCTGGCTAGTTCCTCCATCTCCTGCGTGGACACCATCTGTCTGGCAATAAATACAAACAGAGTTTTAAGAAAATACACATGGGAAATTAACATCTCCCTTTGTGTGGATTAGACTGGCCTTTCCACAAACATGCCCTATCCAAAACAGCTCATTCCCCCAGGAAGCCAATTGCTGGGGCCATTATTGGACAGATGGGACCTGGGTCATGGTGGGAGCCAAGGCACCTTGAGGCACCACTTGCCTTGTGTGGCATTAGATAGGGCAAGAAAAACTGCCGCTATCAGCAGGGTTTGGCATTGCTGCCTTCTGGTGTCCCCACAGCTGTGGCTCTTTCCCCGAATGGACTGGCTTGTGTGGACTAACAACCATGAGAACCGAAGGTGGGTGTCTCCTCTGAGCCTGTCTGCCCTGGCTCCCCTCTGCAACCAGTGGGGATCAAACCAGTACAGTCAGTCCAGCTAGGACTCTCATCCCAGAGCGGATGTCTAAACTAGGGCAGATAAATCACTCTCTCCAAGTCCCTATTTCTCTTCTTTGATTTAAAACAGAGACTGGGGTGACTGGCTCAGATGTTTACATCTATTCTGTAAATGGATTTAGGCCTTTAATTTTGTTTACCTACCCATTTGGCTCATCAGGTTACTGCACGGGGTTTGCAGACAGACCAGCCCAGCTTTTGCAAGCTAACAGTGGCATATTGAGACCTCTTTCAGCTCCTGTCATCACTTCATGGCAACAGAGCTCTTTGCCGTGGTTAATGGAAGGATATTAATTAAATGGAAGAGGCCTTTAGTAGCAGGAGCTATGGTGGGGGATGCAGCACAGGGCTCACAATGAATCCAGCACGAATAATCACTCCAGAGGAATGGTTTTAAATCCCGATCCTGCCAATTCCTGGGTAATTTTAAGGGTGTGAGGTGGCTTCCTGAGCTCCAAAGGCATGTGCAAATCAGCAGCTATGTACATGTGGGTGCCATGCTGCACCTCGGCGTGGCCTCAAAGGCAAAGCCCGGGTGCTAAGGAGGGAGCATTTTGGAGGAGCATGGGGAGCGGGAGGATGGGTGGCACTGCTCGCTGCATGGGCACAACAACCCCCCAGGGGAGGCTGTGAGCTCATTGGGAAAGAGCAATTAAACACACCATTTGCTGGTGCCACACTATGGTCAAGGCTGTAAAGGTGAGACGATATGGTCTCCTTTTCACTCCCTACCTCAGTGCACTGACTGGCAGATGCTGCGGCAGGACTGTGGGATGCCCAGAGCTGGTGGTACCCATGGGTGATGTTACCATGTCCTGCAGCTGCTGAGGAGCTGAACTGGCTTGCATTGGATTTCTCTGGCATTTCGCCAGGTTTAGGAGCCACATAGTGTCACGGCAACCAAGAATACTTGACCAGTGTAAGAAACAGGTCCGAGACCTCACAAACCGTGCCTCTAAAACCATGGCTGTGCTACAAATGTCCTCAGTTTTGTACAAACGTGCCCTGGGATTACCACTTACAATCAAGCCATGCATGAGTTTATTTTAAAGCAGGTTCCTTGGGAACAACAACAGTTTGAAATAAACCCTGCGTTGGCTTTGAGCCCGTGCTTACTCTGAGGCTCTAGGTCTGCAAACTGGCCCATGTTGGGTGGGCGTTTGCGCCCCATGAGTAGCGTTAAATGACTTCAGTGTGACTTCCCCAGGTGCCAGGACGGTCCCCATCCCTGAGTCCATTGGTAGTGATATCCTCCTGTATAGCTCGATCCAATTCTCCCATGGCAGTGGACCTCCACGCTGCCCTGCAGTGAGCACGTGCCCACAGGATGGTTGGGTGACTGCTGTTTCATGGTGCCGGTGTCTGCGGCTGGAGGCCTAGGTACAACACTGATCTGCTCCAGTTCCTGCCAGGAAGTTGGAGATGGCAAGTGTCTCAGTATTCGGTGTCTTGTTTTTTAACGCTCCAGTTCTTGGAGTCAGGCAAATATATCCGAAATCACAGATTTCATTTTCTTGCTTTAAAAAATGAGCTTTTCAGCCCTCCTGTTAGCCAAACAATAATAAAAAAAAATAGAAAAAACACCCCTGAAAAAGTGACTCTTAAAAATCAAAAAAGAAGCCAAAACACCTATGTATTCCCCCCCCCCATACCCAATTCTCACATTTTTAAGCCAGTTTTGACTGAGGCTTTATTCAGGGTTTCTCTGAATGCTGCAGTCCAGATCCTAGCAGGTGTTTTCATTCCTGACCCCCACCGAATGCTGTGAGATGTCCTGGCTGCTCCCAGGGAAGCATGGGAACATGGGCTGAGGGGGGATGCAGCATCCCTGTCCCCAAAGGAGCAGGTGCAAACACGGATTCGCTCCATCAGGGTACCTGCAGGACCTCATAGTCATCAGCATCAACCTCTGTCTTCACCACAATGACAGGGCCACTGTGGCCACCCACAGGCTCCAGTGCCATGTGGCCAGTTGTCAGGTCCTCAAGGGGCTCTTCTCCCTCACCAGGTGGGCTTCGCTTCTTGAGGTGGTTCCTCTGGTGCCTCTTGAAGTGGCCGATGGTGGTGTAGCTTTGCCCACAGTCAGAGCAGATGAATGGGCCCCTGCGGGTGTGGGTGAGCTGGTGCTTCATGAGGTTGGCCTTCTGCGAGAAGCTTTTTCCGCACTGGGGGCACTGGAAGGGTGCCTCTCCCGTGTGGACCCGCTGGTGGGTGACCAGGATCTCCTTCCTCTTGAAGCCCTTCCCGCACGTGGTGCACTTGAAGGGTCGGTCCTCAGCATGAGAGGGCTGGTGGAGCCGGAGCTGGGCCCGGTCGGGGAAGACCTGGCCGCACTTGCCACAGCGGTTGGGCTCGTACTTGGTGTGGACCCGCTGGTGGCTGACGAGGGCGATCTCCTTGCGGAAGCCCCTCCCGCAGACGGCACAGGGGAAGGGCCACTCCTCACCCGGGGGTCCAGGCGCTGGCGGGGGCCGGTGCTCCCGCGTGTGGACCCGCTGGTGGGCGGCGAGGGCCACTTTCTGGGTGAAGGCCCGGCCGCAGGCGGCGCAGGGGAAGGGCCGCTCGCCGGTGTGGGTGCGGCGGTGGACGGCAAGGCGGGACTTGTCGCTGAAGGCCTTGGGGCAGTCGGCGCAGGGGAAGGGCCGCTCGCCGGTGTGGGTGCAGAGGTGGACGGCCAGCTGGGCCTTCTGGGCAAAGCCCTTCCCGCACTCACCGCAGGCGAAGGGCTGCTCGCTGCCGGGGAGCCGCCGTCGGGGCCCGGCCGGGCTCTGCCGCCCCTCGCCCTCGCCACCGGCCTCTTCCCGGCCCCGCTCGTGGACGCGGCGGTGCTTGGCCAGGGCGACCTTCTGGCGGAAACCCTTTCCGCAGGCGGCGCAGGGGAAGGGGCGCTCGCCGGTGTGGGTGCGGCGGTGGACGGCAAGGCGGGACTTGTCGCCGAAGCGCTTGCCGCAGTCGCCGCAGGGGTAGGGCCGCTCGCCGGTGTGGACGCGCTGGTGGGCGACCAGCTGGGCGTGCTGGGCGAAGGTCTTGCCGCACTGCCCGCACCCATAGGGCTTCTCCCCGGTGTGGGTGCGCTGGTGCTTCACCAGCTCCGCCCGCCGGGCAAAGCCCTTGCCGCAGCACCCGCAGCGGTGGCCCCGGCCCTCCGTGTGGGCCCGCTGGTGGTTGGCCAGGTTGCCTTTCTTGGCGAAGGTCTTGCCGCACTGCCCGCAGGCGTGGGTGGCCCCGAGGGGCTTGCTGCCCCCGCTGGCAGCCCCTGGTGCCCGCTCGTGGACGCGTCGGTGGGCCGTGAGCCCGACCTTCTGGCTGAAGCGCTTCCCGCAGGCGGTGCAGGTGTGGGGGGCCTGGCGGGGGTGGCGGCTCTGGCGATGCCGCAGCATCTCCCCCTTGGTGCCGAAGCGGTCCCCGCAGGCCCCACAGACGTGGGCCGCGGGCCGCTCGTGGGTCCGCTGGTGGCGGGCGAGGTGGATCTTCTGGCGAAAGCGTCTTCCGCACGTGGCGCAGGCGTAGGGCTCCTCCCCGGTGTGGATCCTCTGGTGGGTCACCAGCACCGACTTCTTCTTGAACTCCTTCCCGCAGGCTCCGCAGCGGAAGATCTTCTCCCCTGCCGGTGTGGTTTCAGCCACGATGACCCTGGTGGCATCCCGCCGGCCTCCCTCGGTGCTGTGGACCCGCTGGTGCTTGATGAGGGTGATCTTCTGCCGGAAGCCGCGGCTGCACACCCCGCACTTGAAGGGGCGGTCACCTGTGTGGATGCGGTGGTGGGCCACCAGCTGCGACTTGTCCACAAAGCTCTTCTGGCAGCTGCCGCACTGGTAGGGCTTCTCGCCCGTGTGGATCCGGCGGTGCACGATGAGCTGCGACTTCTGGGTGAAGCTCTTCCCACAGTCCAGACACTTGTACGGTCGCTCCCCGGTGTGGATCCTCTGGTGCTCCTTGAGCTGCGATTTGGTGATGAACCTCTTGCTGCATTCGGTGCAAGGGAACGGCCTCTCGCCCATATGAGTACGGAGGTGCTTGGAAAGGTCCACTTTCATCTTGAAGCTCTTTTTGCACTCATTGCAGGCGTGGGGCTTCTCCTTCCTCTCAGGATCCCTCTGTGCCCTCTGATCTCCCTGGCCTTCCCCACTGACCTCCTCTCTGGCTCCGATGGCCTCTAGGTCCTGCAGCTCCCTGACTGGTTCAGTGTTTCTCTCCTTCTCATACCCTTCAGCCTCCATGTCCTCCTTGTGGGACTTCTGGTGGGCTGCTAGGATAACCTTGTGGTTAAAACTGCCCCCACAAATCGTAGAAGCATATAACTTCTCCTGGGGCTGGCTGAGATGATCCTCTACCTCCAAGAGCTCCAGAGTCATCGTGGCCGGCTGCTCCATCATGCCAGTCCTCAGAGGCTGTGGCCCAGGTGGTGTTCATTAGAAAACCGCTTACTGAGGGCATTTCTGGCCATTGCCTCCAGCTTTCCCTGCCTGCTGGGGCTCCTTGGAGCTGGTGACTGTGGGGAAGCACCAGTGCTAGTTTTCATTACTCTCTTTCAAATGAAAGTCCGTGTTTCTTTTCATGAGGTCTGAACCTGTAAAGAAAGCAAGCCAGAGGATGTTGTCAAGGCCAACAGGAAAAGAAAAATCAAGCCACACATGTGGTAAGGTGTCATGCAAAGAAGAAAATTATAAATAACATTATAAATAAAAGCCTAGCAAAGCTTGGTTAATTACAATAAAACTAAAGGCCATGAGACTGTAAAATCTATTAAGGGATAGAAGGAGTTTGCTGGAATTGCCTGGCACAGGCTGGAATTTCTTGACATCTCTGAGTCCTCATTACAAGAAATTGCTGTTTTGGCGGCTGTTCCTGCAGCGCTGATCTCTGAACAGGACATGACACCGCTTTAGCACCGCTCATTTTCTGCAACGGGGTGGTGAAGGCTGAGGACACACGATCACCAGCATTCCTAGAGGTAAGCACAGCTCTGCGAGGGGCACCTCCAGACCCATCTCCGGAGTGGATGAGAGGCAGTGCTGCACTGCTGTCTAACAGCCTGTGCCCAGGCTACACCAGCATGTCCCCAGAGGTGTGCAAAGCCCAGCGCTGAGCCAGGACGGCACCAGCAGCCCCGGGCCGAGATGGAGCCAGACACATCCCTCGCTGAGACCAGCTGCTACAGTCAGCTACGTCTCCTTCGGTGTGAGGGCAGAGAGGGGGCCTCCCCCAGCTCCACAAGGGGAAACTTTGGGAGAAGCAAACAGCTGCTTGTCTCTGGGACCCATCATGTCATGCTCCACGGCCCTCAGGCAGCAATGAAATCTCACAGCTGTGAAACCAAACTGTCCAAGCATGGTCTGAGGCTCGTCTGGCTGTGCCTCCCTCTCGGGGTTTACATCCCTTGGTGGGTGCCTATGCATTTCTTGAGAGACTTTTTGCCCTGTCCAAACAGGTTGGACTCCACCCGGGTCTCTGCACTGTGTTGCCACCTTGCTGTTGAGCTCCTCTCTTGGCCCCTCTGAATCACTCTGCAGAGGGGTCTTGTCCTCTGCCCTTCGCACAGAGGCAAAGGGGAAATAAGCCACTCAGGGGTGTCACATCTGCCTCAGCAAGGGGACAGCAACATCTGGGTCACATCTGCAGCCAGACCAGATGGAGGGAGAAGCGAAACCCAGTGCAACACTGGGGCAGACCCCAGAGCGTGTGCAAGGTTGCTGGGGCTGGAAGCTGGGAGGATGTCTGGAGGGACAGAGACTTCCTATCAGCATCCGGGAGGACAGCAAGGAGCCAACACTTTCTCCCCCTTCCCCTCGCCCTGTCATGGCTTGCCAAAAGTCCAGCTTTGCCCTAGTGCAGGGTTGAATTTGTGAGCTTTTGTGCCTGACCCATGAAGGACACAACAACACCACCACCAGCATTAGTGTCCCACCCTTGCGAAAAGCCCAGGGCACTGACACTTGAGCGAGAGAACAGCCCCATTTGCCATGGATTTTCCTCTTAGGTGAACCAAAGAGGGGAACACGGGAATCCCAGCACTTACGACCCCACGTCATAAGTGGGGACAGCTCGTGAGAAGGGGTGTCTGCTGGTGGCCTGGGCCAGCCTGTCTCAAAATCCTGGCCTCCCTCTGCCCCTTGACTCCTGAGTACCCTGAAGTGACAAGAGGTCCTGAGAAGTGCCTGCTCTGTCCCTCAGCTGGGCAAAGAGCGCCCTGATCCAGCTACCCTGCCTGGCTGCCAGGACATTTGCAACACCTCTAGCAACCTGCCAGGCAGCCCAGCACTGCACTCCCAGCACTGCCTGGCTAACGCACCGGGAGCAATGATGGATGCAGAGTGTGTTGTTCCCTCAAGGACCTTCAATTAGACCGAGGAATGGAAGCTGCTTCACTTTCTGTGAAGACCAGGAATCCCAAGACACTTTTCCGAGCCCAGAGATGGCCCCAGGCAAACTTCTCTCCCGGCTGTTTTGTGGGCTTGACCGTTTTTCCTTTCCACCCCAGAGGTGGCCGCATTTCAGCCAAGCAGCCTGAATGTCATTTGTGAAACACACTGATGTGAGCACCCCTTCTCAGCACCGCAGCTGCTGCTCGCTGCCTTGCATCAGGAATAACCCCCATACACATGCGCAAGCAAACACACAGGCACATGCATGCGCTCGCTCCTCCTTGCAAGGCAGAGGCTAGAGTAATTAACTCATTCCTGCCTGTGCCTCCATCACTCCTGCAGACACTTGCCGAGCAGGACAGATGTCCCAAAAGCATTGTGTTTAGGGCAGTTTTTCAAGGAAGAACACCCCTTTCTGTGCTTGCACTGCTGTTCCTATTCCCCGCATTTAACAAAGCCTAATTTCGTGCCAGTGCTTCGTGCTCCTGCGCCAAGCAGGGTCAGCTATACCTCTAACTTCGCAGGTCATCTCCAGCCAGGGGAGCAAGCAAAATCTATCAGGCAGGATTCAGCCTGAGAAAGACAAGCAAGGAGATTTATCCAGCCAGGAAAGGTTGCTCCCCCAAAGCCAACTTTTGCAAACACTCCTGGTTACACAACAGTGACCCAAACTTCCAGCCATTTCCTGCAGGATACATGCAAATGCCATGGAGGAGTTCAGCCCTGAGCCTCCCCATGCTGGCCCCGGACATCCCAGCTCAGTCATGTACTGACCTGTCTCCCATCTCCCTCAGCAACTGCAGCTCTGAAACTGTCCAAGTGTCATTGGCCAAATTTTCTTGTTTCTACCCACTTTGAGCTCATCTTCTTCTTCCACTTACTTCTCTAATGTCCGCTTGGTGCTGACTCACAGGAAGTCTGTGTCAGTGATGTAAAAGCTACCGGGGGAGGAGAGACAGAGAAAGAGAACCTGGATCAAGGAGGGAAGGGGCTTAGGAGTGGGAAATAGCAGCCCCAAAACCTCCCAGGCATCGGTGCAGGGATCCCCGCCGACGTTACATCCCTGCAGGTACCTCTGCTTGGCCGCCCAGCTCCCGGTCCTGGCGCACGCTGCCTGGGCTGCAGGCTCCTGGGAGCTGTAGTCCTGTGCAGGGATGCTGCTCACCCTTTCACTTTGGAGATCGCCTTGTTCTGGTGGCAGCGTGTCGTTTTAGGGAACTGTGGTGCTCACACTACAGCGGGCTGGAAATAGCTTTTGATTTACATTAGTTCTCTTTTTTGTTGCTATTCTTAGGTGGCTGAACTGCACCGCTTTGCATGAGAAGTCCCCACTAAAAGGGTATCTCTGAGCCCTCAGTGCGTGTCCTTTCACTCTCTGCTTGTGCCAGCCCCATCAGAGCTGTGTGAGCAGGGAAAACGATCATATCCATATCCATATCTATGGCCCTTTTTGTGTGTGGATCTCAAAGCACTTGTAAATGGGAAGTGAAGTGAGATGACTTGAAAGGGGGCATTTGGTGGGAGGGAGGGGAGGGTGGAGGGGTCTCCAGTCAGTTAGACCAAGGAACTTGTTTCCTCAAAGTAGCTATGAATTTTATTGAGAGTGTCCAGCTCCTGGGAGGTCTGGACTGCTTGTTGTTGGATGTTTCGTAGCAGCTAGCGGGCTGATTAGATTGGGTCGTAGCTATGACCACGAGCACTGATGCCTGCAGGGGCCCACAGTAAATGTTTGCCCCTGCTAGTATGGGTTGTGCAGCAGGTCCCAGAGCATTTGGTGGCTGCTGGACATTGCTAATCTGGGGCAATGGACGCAAGCCAGGCCAGTGCCCTCAGGGCCGGAGAATGGTGCTCGCTTTGTTTGATTTACTCATATGGACACAGCCAAGTGGCTTGGCTGTTTGTCACTAGCGCCTTTCAGAAGGCACCTCAGGTAGTAGAGTTAAAGTGTTTTGGGGGATGCACTTCCAGAATTAGACTGCTTTTTTAAAAAATACATTTTTTTAATGGAAAATTATTGTAAAAAAGGAGTTCACCATGTGTTAGTGGTTGCATGTTTTGTGCTCTTGGTGGTTTCTTATTTTGAGTATGTGCTCTCAGAGGTCACTTAGAAACCAAACTGACATCTTCTGACGTTATTCGGATGAAATGAGTCCACAACTGTTTCAAAGCATGACATGGGGGAGCAGAAGGGAAGGATGACAGTGTGTGCCTGATGCAGATTGCATGTGGGATTTTATGTGAGCCAAAGTTTTTCCTCAGTTTCCCCATCTCTAAAACTAGCCTAAAATGCCATAACTTTCTTATTTCTGACCTTTACAGTGACTTAATATCCTCAGAAAGAAAAAGTTATCATTGTCCCATTCTTGAAAATGTGGAAAAATCAGCTCTAGTTTTTCTCGACTCTTTAGGTAGGAAATTGGACCCTCTTCATCACCCTACGTCATATGCCTGGCTCACAGCTGACTTTGTGAGTGACCATGAATATGAATAACACATTCTCTTCGTTTCTATTCTTCCAGTTACAAAACAAAAAAAGATAGATAGACAAAAACAGGGCAAAGTAAATGATTTTATGTTCTCTTTTTTTTTTTAGTTAAGGAGGTAAGGTGAAATGGGCCGATTAAAACCCTTGGCTAGTCAAAAGGGAAGCCTCGGACAAAGGAGAACCAAAAGTCTCTGATGTCTGTGACCTAATGCCTTGGCCAGCTGATCACCTCTCTGGTCCTCAGGAGTGTGACCTCCAGTCACTTGGCTGACAAGTATTCCTGGCAAGGACAAAGTTTGGAGACATGATCTCTCGCTGTGTGAGCAGATGAGGCTTCATGCTGCTGTCGTACTAGTTCAGCAGCTAGGTGCCTTGGAGAGGTGGGGTTCTGCTCCCTGCCAACTCCCGCCACCGTCTGTGCACGCGCTCCCTCGAATGCGACCAAGAGACTGTGGTAGCAGGATGAGTCATTTAGCTGGATGACTTGGTGGAAAGCACCCTAAAAAAAATCCTTTAAGAGCTTTTCCATCTGAATGTTCTTCCCCCTCTCTCCCACCTCAGACTCTTAAGATATGCTCTCATTTCTTTTGCTGTATATGACACCAGACCATTTTTGCTTGCTGGCATGGTGAGGTGCAGAGGCAGAGAAAAGCAGTAATTACCCAAGCCAGAGCAAGATGCTTTCATGAGAACAGCAGCTTCGCCTGCCTTTGTGTGGCTTTTCTGTGAGCCCAGATGTACAGGCCACTGACAGCCAAAACAAGGACAGATGTTTGAGTTAGTGGTGGGTGTAAACTGATCCTCGTATCAGAGCACAGACTTTTTTGCTTAATCAAGTCTAAATAACCAGGGGTAGATCAGAGCTTTTTAGTCTTCTGGGCGCCCAGACTATTGGCTTGAATTAGATCCAAGAAAACCCCAGGATTTTCAAAGAGTTTTTTCTGGATACAGTCAGATTTCTCGTGCTTTTTACCAAGCAAATGTTACAGATGGTCTGGACCAGGTGAAGACATCCTAGGATGGGATAGGATGGAAGAGCAAAGGAAGAGTTAAGGGCTACCTACCACATAACTACTTGGCAAGGACATGGCTACATTGCTGGGGGGGACGCAAGGGCTGGGGACATTGGAGCTGGCTTTGATCTGGAAAGAGCTTTCTTCCAGTCAACTTTGTCACTGGATAAAAGGTACAGATCAAGATGCTCTTATTCTTTATTACAAGTGCAAGAAAAACAAAATATAACAGCAGAAATACAGATAGGCCTGACTGATTCTGCTGGATCCTGGACAAGGGTAGGGTTTTTTTGTTACTCTTCGTCAGTACAAATTGCTGCTCTCCATGCTCAATACTGTGCAGGTCTAGATGGCCAGCCTGGTCCCTGCTTTACATGGCAAAGGGGTTATTCCGTCTGCCTGGTCACCTGGGGTTTGCCCAAAAATGCAGAGAAAGGCACGTCCGGAGGGTCAGTCACTCTTTTCGTTCAGAAGTGCCCCATGGTAGTGCTTGTCTCCATCCGTGGACTGGAAGAGGCCCAAGGATTATGATGCTCCAAGCTGGAGAGCCAAGGCTGAGCCTTTGGGTCCCCCTGTGGTCCGTGGAGAGGGATGCGCTTCTCCAGAAACTGATTCAGAGTTAAAACCTTAGTGGGATTCTCTGGATCACCTCTAAAAGAGCTTTTTCTCTCTCTTTTGGCAGCAGAAGGAGGGAGGGATTTAGGAAATCTGGAAGCATGGTTCAAGATCTGAAGGGAGGCAGGGTGGACACCCACCATTGTACTGTTTTTTTACCACTCCAAGACTGTGGCTGCCAATGGGGACCTTGTGTGGCCTATATGCCTGCATTCACCCTGGCCACCCACACAGTGACCATGGAGAGGAGAAGGCATGCTCTCTTGCAGAGATGAGCAGCCTGGGCCACCATTTAGGGCAGGTTTTTAGCCCACTCTTATAAAGGGACCTGCACTACCTGGTACACCACAATGAAGGCCTCATAAGGCCCATCCTCGGCATGGATCTCCCTGACCCAGGGACAGCGAGTCCTCAGCCTTGCTCGTCATCTTTCTTGCAAGAGATACCTTCGGTCTCCCTCGATCCTATTGTGTCTCTCTTGGCACTGAGGCCTCTGGCGGGCTGTGAGTCCTCCCGTTGTGTCTCCTTCCACTCCTGTGGATGCCTCTGGACCTTCCTTGGTGGGCCATGAGGCTGTTCTTCAAGAAGAAATTCCCACATATACCACACTGGTATGCTTGGGTGTCTTCAGGGATGAATAGAAGGTAGCTTCTCACCACACTCAGGTTTTTCTCCTCTCTTTCACACCTGCCCAACTGGCTTTGGTAGTGGAGTGTCCTTCATGTGCTCTCCTCCTTCTTCCCACATGGGGTGTACTGATGTGGGTGGGGTCTGGAGGGTTTGGAGGCTACATGGCCATGTTCTTGGCTCCTGGCTTTTCACAGGAGAGTAGGCTGATATGTAGAGCTGGGTGCTTTGCTGCCAAGAAATGAGTTGCTACCTGTGTTTCCAGCCAGCATTTATTTATTCTTGTCTTTATTCAGCTTCACAGAGATTTAATTAGTGGGGAGGCTGCTCTCACTTCCCCTTCCTCATTTCAATTCCTGATGAGGTTTTCATTTTTAGCATTCTCTTCATGATGCTTCCACTTTTTTTTTCAGACCACCACACTGTAACTTGCTGGTCAAGGCTTGAAATAGAGTTGGACACAGTGCCAAAGCTGGAGAAAAAGCATATTCAGAGCTGTCTTTTTTGGAGGAAGTTCTGGAACTGACCCAGCTAGAATGAAGAGGAGGAACTGGGCCTTGCTGTGGACAGTGTTAAACAGAGCTAGGCATCAGGACTCCTGGATTCAGCTCTGGACTCTGGCATCGAGTTATCGTGTGGCTTCCAGAGGGTCATCTATCCTCTCTGTCCCTGTCTCTGCTTCATTTTGCTTAAAAGTTACCATACTTTTGCCAATTTAAAAGGGTTTTTTAGGGGGAGGGGGAGAGAGCGCTTGTGTTGCTGCCTCTTTCAGTTCTGACCTCTCCTCTGGTCACAGACAACCATGGGAACGCAGCATTCTTGGTCGCATCCACTGTCCTTTTTCTCTTGCTCTTACACTCTCAGGAACATGCACATTAGTATTTCCATTCAAAGCACTTGTCAGCCTTATTCATTCATCCATTTTAATTCAGCACTTAGGAAATCTCAAGAGTCCTTTTTTTCAGGTAGACCTGTATGAATATGTGGTCGTGTCTGATCTACTGTCCAAACCAAGAGTTTGTTCCAGGTAAACTTTAAAAAAATTTTTTTCTACTTCTTTCTCTGGAAAACAAACAAAAAGCCTAAGAACTCTTTTTAATATCTTTTACTTTCACCTCAGAATGAAGCATTTTGTTTTAGGATAGGTTTGACTCCTTCTAATGCAAAGATTAACCAAGAAAAACTCCTCCAAACCTGAAAAATTTGATGTTTGCATTCATTTTTAAAGTAAAAAGATTTTGAAACTTCAGAAATAATTTTGCCGGCTTTACAATTATTTTTCCTCTTTTTCTCTTTCCTCTTAGCTGGAAAAATTCACAAATTTGTAATGACATGAAAAATAACTTTCAGAGCCCCAAAGGCTGCCTGATATATACAGATGTATAATGGCACCATTACATGCTCGCCGCTCGATATTCTGCAGCAGACTAGCGCTAAACCCTTTGAAGCGTCTTGCTGAGGGCAGCAGGATGCTTTCTCTGTTTAAACTCCAGCATCTGGCTGACCACGCTGGGGTGCAACGTTAGCAGAAGACCTTCATAGCCTTCTGCCACTCACTGTGCTGGATACTTGGCAATAAATTTGAGAAAAGAAGGCAACAGAGAGAAGTCAAAGTTAGGCAGTACATTAACAGCTGCACTGCTCTGAGCCCCCAGCAGCAGCAAGCAATTTGGTGAACAGAAATGGTCCTTCTTATGCTGAGCTGAAGATGGATAGGACATGGAGATGGGTGGATATTTGCATGGAGATGTCAAAATGAAAAGTGTAGTCCTTTGCTACAGACTTTGTCAGCTATTTAACAAGCACGTCTTTAGGAGGTAAAAGAAGTCCCATTATGATGGGCAAATAATCACAAGGCATCCTTGTTATTTTAGCTGCAGGGAACACAGTAGTGCTTAGTTTAAGAAACAAAATGGATGCACACAAAGAGTATTTGATGCAGATTTGGAAATGTCCCCTGGAAACATTGCTAGGAATATGGTCCTGGGGTGGCCGTGGTCCCCAAGAGCCTCTCGTCCCTGGGACCATAAGACTGGAGCATCCCACAGGGACCCAGCATGGGAGGGGGCAGCCCATCACATCATTGAGAAGGGGCTGGTGCTCTCCGTGCCCTACTGGGAGTCGCAGTTGGGCTTGGAGAGCAATGGATGAGCCTCTGTGGGTCTCACATGGAATTAGAATTCCCCCTCTCCTGTTCCCCTGGGCTTTAACAGAGTCAAGCTACAGGGAACATTTATAGATGGGAGTGATTTGTACCATAAACCACTTTATTGGCAGGAGGGAAGTCCCAGAGAGATCATCTGTGCCCCAGCTGTGCCTCTAAGATACTGCTCCCTGCAGTTAGGAACACTGATCTATGACCTGTTTTTCCATCTTTCGCACTACACCGAAAAGGTTCTTTTGTGTGTATGTGGAGCTACTTGGTTTTGGGTGGTCCATCCAAGGAAATTCATGACAAGCTCTTTGACTTCTGACGGCACTTCAGTACTTAGTGGGGAACAGAAGCAGGCATGCCAGGGGCTGTTTACAGGGTTTTTCAGTTTAAGATCAGCTTCGCTTAAATGAGTTGAAACAAAAGGAATTAAACTTTAGAAGAAAAAGCAACAAAACCAAACAGTGCTGATTCACTGCGCAGATCCCCTAAGCTGGAGAGAGGGGGGAGTGCTTACCACTTACTGGGACTGGTCACAGCCTGCTCCCACTCTCCCCACTGGAGGAGCTGGATGGCTGTGGGACTTAAGGTGGTTCTTGTATTCCTGGCTGTGTGCCGTTCTGGGAGGAGAGGGTGATCCCCAGCAAGGCACATGCACAACCCCCCTGAGGAACTTCAGTCTTGTGAGGGAGACCCCCCAGCTGGTTGGGCTGGACCCCACTGCAGTAGCCTCTAAGGGATCATTTTGTAGCAATGCGCAGGGAATGAGATCTTCTGATTTATCCTTCCATCCTCTACTTCAGCTCTTGTGCACAGATGCTACAGAGATACTTACAGGTGCTTTTGGTAACACCATGATATCTGTGTACCTGCCTAGTCTCCCCCTCTCTCTCTCTCTCCTGCTGTCTACTTCTGATGGCACCACTAACCATGTGCCAGTGTCACGATGCAGTGAGGGCCACCTGCTCCCTAAGGGATGGGGAGCTGGGAGCTGAGGGAGACTCCAGCAGAGGCCGTGCCCTCACCCATGGGGTGCTGTCCTGCAGGAGCTGAACACGGTGGGCAGAGCCAGACACCAGTAACAGGGTCTATCAACTGCCCCAGACATGGCAAGTGATGAAGCAGGTCCAGAGTCCAACCAGGGAGTCCAGTAGCAAGCAAAAGGAGGCAGGGCCAATGACAGGGCTGGAAACAAGGCTGCAACGTAGGTACGAGGAGTTCATCCAGGAGACAAGCTACCTAGAGCATAGATCCAAGATCCATCCAGGAAGCAGAGGCTGGAGACCAGCACACCTACAGCACAGCTCAGGCCAGGGCTGAGCTGAAATGAGGCCCCAGGGTCCATCGACAGGATGTGGGGGGGGGGGGGGGGGGCACAAGTGAGGTTGGTGAGGGCCATTAAGGCCTCTGAGTGCCCTCAGGGCAGATAGTCAGCCCAGAAAAAGAGCACCTGCATGAGACCAACCCTCAGCCTCTCCGCTACACTGGAGATGGAGATGCTTCAAAGAGAGGAGCAAGAGCCCAAGAAGAAGCAACATTTCCTCATGCACAAGCTCATTCCTCTCTCACTTCCCCTCCCCACTGCCCCATGCTTAGAGCTTGTCTTGAAACATGAGAGTTCCTACCCTTTCCAATGGTTATTTTGAAGTCTCCAGACCATAAATGAACACTCTTGTCTGCAGTTTTCCAGTCTTTCTCACTCCCTTTGAACCTCCTGGCTTGAGTGTAGCTGCCTGAAGACTCTTCCTGACCATCACAGTTCTGGAAGGAGCATTCACGGGCTTCCCTAGCCACCCCAAGGCAGCTCACCTGGGATGCCAACACCATGGTGGGACAGTCCATGCTGCCACTTCGCTGATCAAAGCTATCAGAAGAAGAACACGACTTGCATCTAGTCCTGTCCCCCTTTGGTCCCTCTGCTGCAATGCACATGAAGGAGATGTCTGAAGCTCCAGTTTCACAGTTTCTAGATGCTACTGCTGTACACCAGGTGAAATGAACTGTCACTCATGGATTGGGTCAACTGATGGAGGGGATACTTTAAGATCAGTCACTAGCTGGGCCTTAAAGGAGAAAAACCCTAGAGTGGGTGTGAATAGCAGTCATGGCTTAGCACGACTCTGAAAAGAGCAAATAGTTACCAGCTACATTACCCAGCATAGGACTTTATTATCAGCAACTTCAGGCTACATTAAATTAATTTAATGCAAATAGGCTAAGCTGTGAGTAAGTGAGATTTAATCCAGACCTAACACATTCTTACAGGGGAGGCCAGGTTCTCCTGCTGTTTCGCTAGTTCAGTGTCATTCCTGCATGTTGTTAGAGCTGATGTTCAGTGAACTTCTGCTGTTCAGTCAGAGGCTTTACAGGCACCCTTTACTTCACCTTTCCTCCTCCTCTCTGCAGTCTTCAATCTGTCTCAGGCTAGTTAATGTTTTAATTAAATTATACTAAATGCAGCTACCACATTCTTTGTTACACATACTTTTTCACTTCTTTGCCTGACCACTCTGATGGAGCAGTTTTGGGGCCTGCAACACTAGCTGAATAACAGTGCGTCCCATTGACCAGTCAAAGTGGACTGAAGTTCATTTGTGCAGTAAAAGACTCTTAGCAAAAGACCGTCTGCGTCCTAAGCCAACACATTGAGCAGTCATTAGGAAAACTGTCATTCAAGGCTGCTTAGCTTGTAGTTTACAAAGATCAACATTTAGCTTAAGTCAAAGTCCATTTCCCCCCAAACTGAGCTCAGATCAAGGCTGTTCCCAGCTTTCCTGCAGGGACTGGTCTTTTGCTTCGCAGGCATGTCCAAAGGTGAGTGCATTTCAGCACCGGTACAGTGGTGGTTATTCTTGCGTGACTTCAAAATGTTGTTACACCCTAGCAGAAGATGCCTTCTATGCTCAGACCCTCTCTGTTCAGTTACTTGGAGGACAACATATACACAGAAATGGGAACGGTTTGTATCTTATAGGAGAAAAATTCCACTTGCAAAGCATTTTATCTTTTTTTTTTTCAGATGATGCAAATGAGAAAACCTGTGACTTGGCAGGGAAGGAACTCCAGATCTCTGCTTCCTACTTCTCCCTTTAGTTTGCTGACTCCAGCCTGCTCTGCCACCTCGGAGGAAGTCGTTATCTTTGAAACAGCAGCTCCCCAGGGAAGAGGCAGACAGAAGTGAAAGAGACAGAAATCAGCTTGGGGCAGAGAAAGGAGCAAGCAGCAGGTCTCTGCAGTGCCCACCTCGGAGTGGCAGTCCTTTCACAGGGGATAGCAATGGGTTGTAATTGTCTCCTGTCTGATTAGTGTAGAGAGACAGGCCAGCACTTTCCACAGCACCCAGCCCCATCTCAGGGGCCACTCTTCTTTGCTATTTCCAGGCTAACACTGGAAAAAGCATAAATCTTTCTATGACCTGGTTCAGAAAAACATATAGGTGGAACTAATCAGGAGCATATTGTACCTGTTCCTTCAATGAAGACCTCTCACATTTCCTTTGTTCCAGCATGTGAAACCCCTTTTGAGGCAGGGGACTGTGGTCAGGAGGTGGAGGCAGTGGCTGGGCCATGTTTACTTGGCAGTTCAGCTTGATCACCCATCACTCACCGGGACCCTTGCTGGTGGTATCCTGTAGCACCACACCGCTCCTGAGTGGGATGAGAGGTGGTAAGACGGTGGTAGGAGGTAAATACTCATTCCCCATGGAAGCTGCTAGCTGAAACTGAGCAGAGAAAGGGGCTGTGGGAGTATGTGATGCTGTGTGTCCTGTTGCTGGCTCTTACCTCACCCAGTTTTCACCCTGGTCTTTTCCTGTGCTTCATTCCCCATCTGTGGGGACATCAAACTCCCTTCAGCCTGGGATTCTCGAATAAGTTCTCGTGGGAACCGTCATGTTCTCAAAGGGCAAGTAAACATCCCAGGGCACTTATGTCCAAGCAGATGTTTGCTCTGGCCCCAGGCACCCTGTCATTCCCACCATACCATAACATGCTGAGCACCAATCAGCTCCATGCTTCCCACCACCAGCACAAAATACAGACTCCTGCACAAGTGCTCCATGACAGAGACTGTCTCCATCTCTCCTTCAGACAGGCCATCCTGAATGCTTGAACCAGAAATGATGTTAAGATGATATACAGAGATAGTCGATGACTCAAAGATGATCCAAAAAGTCCCACAGCCAAATTCCTCCTGAAATCCGCAGAAACAATCTGCATGTCTACAAACAGGACAGAAATAGGATAACAGGGCCTACCTGACCCACTGTGCAACACTGGAAAGTTTCCCTTTAGAAGTCATCAGAGCTTGGAGCTCTCTCCATTAACACCACTTTTACTTTGATTTAACTTCACTGGCTTCAGCCTGCCCACACTAAATTTGCTGTAGAGCTCTGAAAACAAAATCAGACCTTCTGGGCATCATTTTCACTTGCTGACTTAGGCTTCTAAGAGAATGCTTATAGATGTGGTGTTCGGTATGAAATCCATGCAGTAGAGAATAAGGCAATGATTTAGATTATCATCAGGGAGCCATTTTAATGGGTTTAGAGAGAAGAGGATGAAGGTTATTTTGCTACAAGGGAGCATGAGGATTTGGCATTGTTCAATTCCCATAAAATACATCTTGCCTCGGGCAGCTGGGTCATTACCATCAACATGACCGTCATGAGCAGACACTAGCCTTGGCAGCCTGATCCGCCTGTGAGTCATGTCTTTGGAGGGGTCCTTGAAGAAGCCACAGTATGACATCCCACTGCCTGGCAGATTGTGGCAGTACTGGAGGGAGCATGTTAATAGGAAGAACCTCTTTCCACTTCTAGCACTGTGCTCCTAAAGGTGGGACACCAAGGGTGGAGATCAGCTTGCAGATGGACACCTCCGTTTAAGGTCAGTTCAGTTTCCTACACCATGGTGTCTAGTGTCATTTGAGATACCCTAACGTGTCCAGCCTGGCCTCCAGTTGCGCATCCAGGAAGGTCAAGGTCTCCCATAAGGCCTGTGTCAATATCTGCCAGCCTTGTGCAGATACCTTAGGGCACTTTGCGTGGTACCTATGTGTGGGCCACTGAATGGAGCCCCACAATCTATATGTGGGAGTCTTAGCTCCTAGCCAGGTCAGTGGAGAGCTGGTCAATACAGTCAGCAAAGCTGGGAGGGCTCTTCACCAACCAGATGCATCTGGTTGGTGCATCTGTTATGCAGCTCATTCTGACATTGTTCATCTGTTGCATTCTGGGTAGAAATTAGTGAGGTTCTCTCAGTGATAACTGAGGAAAGAAAAAAAAAAACAGAAAAGAGGCTTTGCTTTTGTTCTTTAAATACTTACTTTATTGACGAGATATTACTATCAGCCCTGATTTTCTCCAGAAGCTGGGATACCCACACAGACCATAGTCAAAGGTGCAACATCCAATGATGTCCAGGAAAGCTACTGACATTAACTCACTGTCCTGTCTATGTGAGAGGAAACAATAGTACAACTGGCAAACCTCCAATACCACTGCCTTTTGCTGGTAAAAATCTCAATGACTAATGCTAGGCTAATGCAAAGGAAACGAATCCCTTCCATCTGGTGATTACATTCTGCCCACTGAAGGGCTCTGCTGTACCTCTGCCCCTCAGCAAGCCCAGCAGAGGGTTGTCTGGGCTCAGCCATATTTTTCCAGAGGAACACAGTTTACCAACCTTGCGGTGAAGCACCTAACCACGATACTGCCCGGACCCATTCTTCTAACAAGGATATCCCTTGGCACTCCCCTACCACGTCCTAAAGATGTTGTTTTCCCTTGTACGTCTGCCTTCTCCTCCCCAGAAATGAGTGTCTGCCTGGTCAGAGGGATCTGACAGGGGTTTTGATATCAACCAGTTTGGCTAAGGTTCATAGGTGAGGGCTTGGATAGACAATGGGCAGAGGTAGGCTCCTTCAGAGGCTGAGTCAGAGCTTGCTTTGACATTTGAAATCACCTCCTGGGGCTGCCTGCTGCATAGTGACTATTCGGAAAGCCAAGGGAGTCTAAACACTAAAATTGTTGTGCTTTTAGGCTTTAGCAGTTGTACTCAGTGTTAGGCTTGAATCACCACAGCAAAACAGCTCAACACAATTGAGCCCAAGCTGTTGGTAAAGGCAAAGCTCAAGTATAATTTTTCCTGTTCCCTCCCTTCCCTTCTTGCCTCAGTTTCCCTATCTGGAGAGGAAACTGGCCTGCTCCAGCGAAGGCAGTGCAAAAAACCCAGCAGTTTGGGTCTGCAGTGTCACAGCAGGTAGTTGCCCAAAGTCGTGCTACATGACTTTCAGATGCCTCCAAGAGGATGCCATGCCCTGGGAGAAGTAGGCAGTGTGGCTACTCCCGGTAGGCCATGGGGGATGGGGATGGGGTTTCCTTTCCTGTAAAGAACCAGAGTGGCTCTACCAGAGAGGTGGAGCCACTGTTTCACCGTTCAATGTTTCGCCCCTTGCCTCTGGGACCCCACCTATTACAGGAAGATGCTGAACCCTAATATGAGCCTTTGCCCTGCAGTGTCCTGATGGTTATGTAGCAATGTCACAGAGAAATCCTTGAGAGTGACTCAGGGGATCCTGGACTCCCGCCACAGCTCTGCTTCCCCAGGGACTTTCAAGACATAAAGATCTCTCTTACCAGGGAACACTCAAACAAAATCATTAGCAGTGAGCAATAAAAAACACCGAACTGTCCATGCTTTTGAGAAGCTGCACAGTTCCCTTCACACCAGCAAGAGAAGGGGAAAACATCCCAGCAGGGAAACAGTTTCCAGTCTTCTAGTCCATAAAGTCCAAAGCCCTTTTCAGCTATTTCTGTTGATTGTTTTGAATTCCATAAATAATGTCCAATAAAGTCAAAATCCTACCAAGAGCTTCACAGTAAAAGGCAATTAAAGCAGGTTGTTAAGAATCAGCACCAGTGTTAACTCATTACCCCGAGCTGGTGAGGTGAGTGATGACTCTGGGACTTGTGGTAGCAAAGGCAGTCCCTGAGACATCGGAGATGTAAAAACATTTGATACTAAGAAAAGAAATTCTCATTTGCACCCAGACAGTAGGGCTGTGGGGGTACAAGGCAGAATACAATCTGCTGGCTTCTTGGCTAGCTTTGGAAAACAGTCACTAATTTTGCATAACTTACCTCTAGGGACTTGACTTAAGTCAATTTGAGAGCCTGGTTTGCAGCATCCAAGGCTTCAAACCCTGGTCCCACTGGCTGGCAGCTATTTCTTCCAAATCTGTATCACCAGGTTGACTAGCAATTCAGATCCATCAACCTAGTGGGGTCAAGGTGTGAATCAGAGCTACAGGACGGGGAAGAAGAGAGCAGGCCCTTACTTTAAACCCTTGCCTAGATGGGATAGGTTCTCTTCAGCTTTCTCAGAAACACTGATATAATCATAATAAATACTTCCCAGGCCTCTCAGCTACATTTTGCCCAAACAAGACAATTTTGGTAACCACACCTTCTGCGTGCTTTAGAGAGACAGGCATCCTGTTACCAGGATCCCTCCATCTCCAAATGCTCTGCTGTGAACCAGAGGTACCCTGCAGCTGGTCTGCAGAAAAAAGCAGCAGATGACTGGTTTCCATCAGTGCTCTGCCCCTCTACCTCACTCAGGTTAAATCCCACCAGAGGTTCTGCATACATGAGGCCAGCAGAGTTTGTCCCCATCCCCATTCTCAAAAGGACTCTCCCCCAGGTGCGGGGACTAGGACGGATCAGCTCTTGTCCTCGCTTTTCACAGGGACCAGCACTCTCTGCTCGTTGTGGTGGGGACTGCTACTGCTCCTTGTGGCCTCCCCCCGTTTCATGTGTGGGACAGTTCCTTCCCGTATGTGGATTTTCTGATGCCTTCTCAGGTACTTCTTCAGCCGATACCGTTTCCCACACACCCCGCACTTGTAGGCCCCACCTCGGGAGTGGAGCAGCTGGTGTTTAATGAGCTGCCGCTTCTGGGGGAAGCATTTCCCACACTTGGTGCATTTGCAAGGTCCCATACGAATGTGGATTGTTTGGTGCCGGAAGAGATTGGCCTTCTGGTTGAAGGTCTTCTCGCACTCAGGGCACTGGTAGGGCTCCTCCTTGGTATGGATCCTCTGATGCCGAACCAGATTCGATCGCTGAGTGAAGCTCTTCCCACACTCAGTGCATTTAAAGGGCTCACTCATGTGGGCTCTCTGGTGCCGGACCAGTTTCCGGTTCATGCGGAAGCTCTCCCCGCACTCGCTGCACTTGTATGGCCCCTCACTTGTGTGGATCTTCCGGTGTCTGGTCAGGTTGGATTTCTGATTGAAACTCTTCCCGCACTCAGGACAGGGGAATATCCGTTCAGCTTTGGGAACTGCCTTTGCTGAGGGATCTTTCTTGGACTTGGATTTCTCTCGGTTTTCCAGCAGCCCTTCTTTGGCGGGCTGATGGCATTTCTTCTGCTTCCTCTTCGGGCTCTGGCTTTCCTGGTGGTCAGCCTCCACACCGGCTTCCTCTTTAATCTGGATCCTCCGAATGGCACTGCGGTTTGTCTTCTGCCCATAATGGATCCCATACTGAATGCTTTCCTGTGGTTCTTCCTTCACCTGGACCACTCTGTTGCCAACAGTGGGGACTTCCCCCACATGCTGCACATCAGCATCTCCTTCCTTTTTAACCTGGCTTCCACATAAAGCCATCAATGAGATCTTTGGGTCAAAGAGCTTTCCATAGCCCAGGTTTTCTGGTGGCTCTTCTTTGATGCAGAGTTTTTGGCAGGCTATTGCAGTAATATTTACTTCACCGTCAATGGCTCGTTCCAATTCTTCCTTCATCTGGATTTTCCAAGAAGGGCTCTTTGTATCAGATAGGTTTCTAGGTAGACTACACCCCTGAGATCCATCTCCATCACAGGAAATGTTGTCCAACACATTCTCCTTCAGTGTGAAGGCCAAGTCAGGCTCTTCTTTAATCTGGATGATCCGGAGAGACATGCTGTTGATGTGTCCCTCAAGTGGCTTTTGCTTGGCGTGGTTCCTCTGGTGGACGTTGAAATACCGCTTGGTACTCAAACTCTTCCCGCACTCGGTACAAATGAAGGGCCCTCCGCGGAGGTGTATCTTCTGGTGGGCCAGCAGCGTGGCACTTTGCCCAAAGCACCTGCTGCAATCAGGGCATTTGAAGGGCTTCTCTCGCTTATGGATCTCCCTGTGTGCGGTGAGTGTCCCCTTTTTCACAAAGCTCTTCCCACACTCAGTGCAGGCAAACGGTCTCTTCTCTCTGTGGGTCCTCATGTGGATGTTGAAGTATATCTTCGTGCTCAGGCTCTTCCCGCAGTGGGCACAAAGGTAGGGCCCACCCTTGGTGTGTGTCTTCTGGTGGGCGGCCAGGCATATCTCCAGGCGGAAGCAGCGCCCGCACTCCCCGCAGCAGAAGGGCCTCTCTCCCGTGTGGATGCTCTGGTGGGTTGTGAGGTGGCCCCGGGTCGTGAAGCGCCTCCCACACTCCCCGCAAGTGAAGAGCTCCTCTGCTGTGTGGATCTTCTGGTGTCTCTTCAGGTTTCCCTTCTTGCTGAAGGATTTACCACATTCCAGACATGAGTGTGTCTTCAACACCATGCGCTTAACCAGGTCCTTCATGACAGCAGTGCCTGGGCCTAGCAGTGTGTGATAGGGCTGCCAAGCAGCCAGCAGGTATGAAAAAGCCACAGTGTTATGGGGATGGACTGTCTAGGAGGATATAAAAACCATCAGCACTCACACATCAAAGTGCACTTTAATGGATGCACTTTGTTCCCCATAGGGAAAGGGTGGTGCTGCTCTACTCCAGGTCTGGTCTTCCTCATTTCTCAGTCACCTTTTATCTCAGCTGCAGGCATAATGTTTATAACTCCATCTCCTGCTTCCTCTAACCTCCCGGAGAGGCTTCCCAGGCATTCATGGAAACTCGAATTGTTGGACTGCAAAAAACAAAGAGCAAATTAAGGCATTATTTCTTCTCCACCAACACCATGCACTGTGTGAACACAACAGGTGGCACCTTGGCTGCTACGTGAGAGACTGAACCTGAGACTTTTGAAGCCACAGTCTAAGCTGGACTCCAACAGAGAGAGCTGGAACAAACTAATTTCCTCTGGCTACAGGGAGAATCTGTAATGTACTCAGACCAGCAAGGACCCTGAGGTTTTGGCTGTATTATTGCTCCTTTGGTAACTGACCTTCAGCATAACTCTATATGTTTTTACAGCCCTTCTACTGAGAAGATTTATAAATTAACAAGCTAATTAGTTAATGTGCTTTGCAATAACTGTTGCAACAAGTCCCGTTTCTGAAAAGTGACTGTGGAGCAGCCAAAATTCTCCAAACCTAGAAGAAAACCAACCTGAACAGGGAAAGGCATGTCAGCACTGTCCTCATTTCGCAGCTGGAGAACTGAGGCATGGGAAGCTTAAGTGACTCTATCCTGGTCACAGGAGGTTGAATCAATAGTCTGGGACCTATATTTTCCATTAGAAAAGCATTGTGTCACATTAGACAAGTGAGCCGCACAAACACCACCTCCTATCAAGACTGTGAATTCCCCTGAGGAAGGAGCCTGAAAGACTGAGAGGAGAAAGATATGGATGTTCCAGGTGCCTATCAACACAGGATATACACAGCTGGGGAGGCTGTCATGGCTGGAGAGGCTGCTGCCAAAATCACCAGTTATGGGACAAGCTGTCAGCAGGGACAGGGGTTGCCAGTGAGATCAGGCACTGGGGTCTGGGCTGTGGGGGACACTGTGGCTGAGAAGCTGAGTCCCTGGGAAGCCTGGTGCCAAGGTATAGGGAGTTGGGAAGATGGGGATGTGCCTGGCTCAGGGGCGAGAGACGTGGTTCTTGATGGGAGAGGTGATTCGGAAACCTGTAAGGAAGAAGCTGTATATCTAAATAATGCTGTGAGTTTGCAGATAACAAGAGTCAGAGTGGAAAATGAAGATACAGGCAGGGAAAGCTATTTCAGACTCGGTCACACCTCTTGTGTTCTCCCTTCAGCTAACCCATCTGGATTCCCATAGAAGCCAGTAAGAGCCATGATCGAAGTACAACGGTGCTTCTGTCCCAGCTGAATTCACCACACTGTTACAGAAAAGAACACAGAGGAAAAGTCTACCTGCAAAGCTTTACTGCGTCAGGAAAGATGAAACACATATGCTTGGAGGAGGATCTGGGTCTAGTGTTTGCTAGCCGAGGGGAGACCCTGTGGAGTATCGAGACCACCTCCCAGGGGACAGATAGCTAACACCAGCAATGGGTTTTAATACAACAGACAAAACCTCAACATCAGCCGGGCTCAAAAGAAAAGTTCAAAGGCATGTTTTTGCTGAGGAAGGGAATTAACCCTCTGAGCAGGTTGCGGAGGTAGCCTCCCTGCCACCAAGGATCCTTCTGCCAAGTCTGGCTGCTTTTCCGAGCGACACGCTCAGACGCAGGTGGGCAGGCTGGAGACAGGCTCGTCGCGAATGTGTCACGGCCTGTCCCTGCACACTGGATGCTCAGACCCACCCCTTGGAGGCAACAACTTGCTGGCCGGCAAATTCACAGCAGCGCTTCAATTGCCTCTGAGTTTTGACAAAAGGAACAAATATTTGAATTCAGATCACTGTAAAAGAAGAAATTCCTGCCTACTTTCTTCCTTTATTTTTTAGCATCCCGATCTTACAGATTCAATTCCTGCTGTTACTTCCAACTCTGCAATCCCCCAGACTCAGGGTTTGACTCAAGGGTCAGAGTCAAATCTCAGGGAGTTGCTGCTTCTTTATTTCAGCTACCTGGACAAATAGACAAGAGGTCGGCGGAAAGCATCTTACCTGAGTGAGCCATTAATCTCTGGCAGGCATGTCTTTCCTCCTGGGGAGTCAGCAGCACTACAGTGTTTGCGACTTGGCTGCAAGTTGTGCTGCAGCGGCAGCCGAGCTGACCTAAAGGAAGTCTGTGGCCAGAGCAGTGAGAGCTACCGGAGGAAGGGTGAAGCTAAACAAAGACAAAGAGCAAAGGTTGAACGAGCAGGGGGAGGATAGAGAAGATGCTCGTGATTTGCACCACTGAGATGGATTTTCATGCGGCCGCGATGGTGTTAGCGGGCTCGCGGGGAGGGTGAGGAAGGGAAATTCTCCCCGATGTGCCTTTCTTCTGCACCGCTACATTTGTGGGAAGCTGGAAGGGTCCCAGGTTCGCACTGCCTTCTGGGAATTGTAGTTCTCCTGAGAAGTCTTGGTCCCCGATCCTGCCCTTGCTGCCCCGGGTGCCAATGGGACAGGATCAGGCCATTTTTGTCTGGTCCCTACTGAGGGCACTGGCTTTTTGCTGCAGGAAGGAAAAAAGCCTGCAGTGCTGCAATCACCCTTCTTTCCTCCTGGGCTGTGCATGTCTGGGACTTTCTTTGGGAAGCATCACCAATGGAAAGGTGTATGTCAGGGAACACAGGAGTATTTCTGTGTCCACAGCAGCCTGCAATCCCCTGGTGGGTGGCAGCAACCAACACTGCTGTTCAGGTAGCAACAAAGCAGCTCAGTGAAAGTACAAAGAGGTTGTGCAGATTTTACAAGGGTGGACACTGAGGCGTGTGGTGTAAATTTGGTGAAGTGATGAGCACCATCTGGGAGAGGCTGAACCTCAGCAGGACATCACAGAAAGTGGTCAGACTTTCCTGAATCTGAATCTGAGGAATGAGGCTTAGAAACCCACAAGGAAGCTCGGTTCCAGGCTATTTCTCTGGTAGGGTTTTAGGAGCATGTGCACGAGGGAAAGCGACTCCAGCATGACGGTTCCCCGGGGCACAGGCTGTCCCACATCTCTGGGATTGGACCTATTGTCCAACCACTCAGCCAGCACCTCCAAGCCTGTCATAAATGTGGCCCAAGGATAAACCTGGTAGATTTACAGGCAGGGGTTGTCAAAAAAAAAAAAAAAAAAGAAGGGCTCATCGCCATAGGAGTGCCTGGGTAGTAGCTACTTGTAGCCTGCAACAAGAGGTCACCTGCACTGTGGTACAGCCTGGTCACTTACCCCCATCACCGTTGCAGCTGGCTCTGGGGCAGAGGCCAGGCTGTTTGCAGGGCTGGCTGCAAACACTCGCTCTCTAACCCTGGATCCAGTGTGCAGAGCAATGCAAAGATGAGATGTCCACCTAGGGAAGGGGAGATATCTGGGCATTTCCCTCTGGCTTTGCTAGCTCATTTTTCAAGTTGGCTTGGCAATGAAGTTCAGGTTCCTGAGGTAATTAGGCAGCAGTCGCAGATGAAACTGCTCTGCTGCCATCACTCACTGCCTATCCTGGGTCCCCCAGTGGTTCCCCGGCCACAGAGTCTTGACAGCCCATTTGATTAACAAACGACGTGAAAAAACAGGGCCAGACCCTCAGCACTACATAAAACCTTCACTTCTTTGGGGTAACCAAACTGTGAGCTGCCTGTGGTAACTAAGGACCTGGCTTGTTCTCTGGCAAGGAGATGACATAATGAAACATTGGCCCAGCCTCCAATGGTTTGCAGACCAGAGACTTTTTGGCCTTGGTATTCACTCTGTATGCATGGTCTTCCATAAAACTGTCCAGTCTCTCTTTGAACCCATAAAATCTTTAATGTTCACAGTGAAAATCTTTAATATCCACAGTGAGGCATTCCATAGTTTAATTAAACATCAATAAAGCAACCCTTATTGCATTTGTTTTGAAGTTGATACCTGCTGACTTTCCTTGATGCCCCATGAGTTCTGTAGCTGAGTGTAAAGGCATGAACCAGACTGTCCATTTTTCTTAGCTAGAAGCTTGTTTAAAATTGGCAGCAACAAGCTGAGCCTCCAGGTCAATTCCCCACACCCCTGCACAGTGTTGTCCATGACCCAGGCCACCTATTCCTCTGGCCCTTACCAGTGTCCTGCGACACTGCCACCAAGTCTGAAAGGAGTCTGTGCACATTGGGAAAGTGAAGCTGGCTTGGTGACGGTTGTACAGTCCGCTGCAGTGACTCTGATGCTGTAATGTACCACTAGATGCCAGTGAAAGCTCTTAACAGCCTGCTTGCACTTAGAGAACCAGAACCACAATTTGATGTGTTTTATTATACTTTTTAGAAGTTAATCCTTCACTTTTGATCTATCAAAAGCCTGCTTGTATCTGGGATTTTGGTAGTATGTATAAATATGTGTGTGAATGTGTTTGTGCGCATCATTTCTTTCTGTTTCTCTATGTATATATGCTTTTTTGACCTTTTCTGTATTCTTCAGAAGACAACTTCTTCCCAGAGCTTCTTCTGAAACCAGAAACCCCATGTTCCTTCCTTCATCCCCCTTCCATCAAGCACACCAGCTCCCTGCATCCTTCACTTGCCAAGTCCTCTGTCCACCACATCAGGTACTGCTGCCCTGACCTGGACAGTTGGTCCAAGAAACGTACTGGTGGTGGCATGGCAGCTCCAAGCCCTGTCCTGCTCTGGCAGATGTTGCTCACACCAGCAGCTGCAAACCAACTCCAGGGCTGAGCCTCTGTCCCCTTTGCACATGCCACAGGGCAGAAAGCTGCAGGTTGGATGTTGGTTATTTAGGCCTGGGATAGAGCACTGTAGGAGGCTGCAGGTGATCAAAAGTCAAGGTGTGGGTCCTCAGTTATCTAGCTGCAGAAGGAAGACTATTATTTCTTGTGGGGTAGAGCTTTCTCTTCAGTGGTAGGTGAAGATGCTGAACCCATTTGCCTGATGGGGCAAAGACGTCACAACTCCATGTGCCCAGGTCCAGCCCATAGCAAGGCTGAGGGTGTATTCCCAGTAGGCACCACACAAACACACATGTGCAAGATATGGACATATATACACAGCACCACGCAGACAAACACAAACACACAAACACAAGCAACAATGGCGTTATTCCATTCCCCTCTCTGGCTGATCAAGAGGAAGGTCTTTTAGTGGGATGTAGAAACACATACGTACAACATGGACCTTCCAGCAGCTGGACTGAGACATGCAGTCCACCCTGCAGCTGCCCATGGATCCCAGGTCTCCCCAGCTGCTGGCACCTGGGCATACAAACCCCAAAGCCCATAGTCCCCCTCCAGTGGCTGGTACAGATCCCCTTGCACACAAACTCATGCACTTGCACTCACCCCAGCTGCTGGCAGCAGACACATGGGCCCTCTTGCCTGCAGTCCCACTCCGGTTGGTGGCACTGGGCTTCACTCACTCCGGTCTCCCCAGTTGCTGGCACGTGGGCCCCTACAGCCCCTGGCCTGACTCCGGTTTCTGGCACTCAGGTTCTGCACACACACACGCATGCACGCAGAATAGAGAGCCCCTCATCTAGCAAAACAGTTAGAAAGGAGTTGAATAAGAAGACAGGACAGACTGTGCTGATCAGCCACAGAGCATGGCCAGACAAGTGTGCTGATCAGCCCTGTTTACACGCAACTGGCCCCTTTTTATTCTGTTAATCTCTCTAGTTTCCCATGTTTGTTCTTTCCCTAATCACCCAGATCCCTCCCTCTTTCTGCCTTTGGCTCCTCACCTGAACATCCCCAAATAAACCTTGTGCAACCCCCAAATGCTCTTCCCCTGCATCCCACACTGTGTCCCATTCCCCCAGGCAGTGATGCCCTCAGTCCAAAAGGAGCTTCAGAGAGCTGCCCCTGTTGGTTCACCTTGCTGGGTCTCACACCTGGACCATGGGGCTGATGCTGCCCTGGGACAGCCCCGGAGGAGCCAGACGGTGTGTCTGTTCCTCTGAGGAGGTAATTTGGGTCCTCCCCTTCCACTGTGCCTCTGCTCTCTTCTGTGCTTGTGGCGATGAGCCCTGCCTGGGCTGATGGCTCTCCTGTGGCAGGCATGGGAGCAGCCAGGCAGGGCGTTATCTGGGTTCCCCCACCTGCCACTGTTCCTCTGGGCTCCTTCATGTTTGTGGAGACATATATTGTCACATGATCTAACATTCACGTTAGGATAAGGAGAGATGAAATACGACAGCGACCCACCCCAGCTGGTGGGCAGGTCTCTAGGGGTGATGCCATTGCTTTAGATAAATCACAAAGGAGGGACTGAGGGAGGCTGAAGGGACAAAAGTTGCGCTGCTGGGCACAGAGCAGGGGGGATGATCACAGAGCAAAAGTGAGTTCGTGCAGAGATCCAGCTTGTGTATGTTTGGCATTTAGTGGGAAGGTGAAATGAATGAAACTTGTAGACCCTCATGTAGGAAGGAAACCCTACTGGGGCTCTGAAACCCTGTCAGGGTATTGAAACCATACTGGGTACTGAAATCATGGGGAAAGAGTAGGAAATGAGTAAAACCCATATGGCTGTATGCCAAGAGGTGTGTGGCTCTATGCTGCACTTTCCTGTTGTAGAAAATGGCATAGGACTGAAACGACCTCACATTTTAGCTTTTAGTGCCTTGGTTTCTGCAGGTCCTTTGCAGACCCTAAGCTGTCCCATGTTACCTACTGCTGTTTGCACAAGGTCTAAACCTTCAAGCAGCCCCATGCTTTTACACAAGCCCTTTCTTTGACCTGGTGAGTCAAAGTTCAAGTGGATCAGACTATCCAATGGTCACTTGGAGTGAATGCAAAACTCAGCACCTATCCAGTCTTGTATGTTGGGGCACAGCCACCCTCCCGCTGCAGGATCACCAGGGCTAGGGACATTTTCCACTTTGGCCAAGTTATGCTTTGGTGTTATATTCTACTCTTGTGCATGGTGCACCTCTTTCTCTCTGAAGTGTCTGGTGCTGGTTGCCATTGGAGACAAGATACTAAAGTCAGCAGAGTAGAAGTCTGATCCAGTTTTGCAATTGCTGTGTTGCTTTTTCAGACTAATCCAACTCTGTGTTTGACTGGCCAACTTTATCTGACAAGGCTGCACAGGAGAAGTGAGAATTAAATTTAAGCCAAGCTGCCATGTGCTCCAGTGATTGATTAATTACACAATGAAATAAAAATGGAATTTAGGGAAAATAAAGGAGGGAAAAAAATGAAACCTTCTCTCTGTTTTACAAAGGAAATATTGCCGCAGGTTTTATTAAAGATGCCACAACTAATTACATCAAGAGGCTTCAGGACACTGTGTTGCTTGTTGTTCTGAGTGCACACAATATGGGAGAGCTGGACAACGCGACACAGAGAGATAAGGGAACAGGGAGCCCAAACAGTTATTTGTTCAGGTGAGTCTGTGATTGTTCTTGAGATCTGCAAACACACTAGGTGCCAGCTGAATCTGAGGGAGACCTGTGCTGCCTTGCCACACTGTAAATTGTTTTCATTAATTTAGGAAACAACACTCACAGTGAGGCAAATGTGATAAAGGAGAATTAAGTGTTTATATGACAAGTGATTTTCCATGTTATCCCCCCACCCTGTTTCCCTCTAATTGCTTTTGAGCATCTGATGAGGAAGGAAGGAAGGAAAGCCCTTTCTTTCTCAGCCCACATCTCCTAGTGCCTCATTGTGCAGCCCAAGCCCAGAGCTTCCTGTCCTGCTGCCTTGAAATAATTGCAGTGTCTGTAGCCGCTTCCATATCTTTGATATTCAGCTGATAAGGGCTTGAAATGAGAAAATGGCTTAAGCACAAATGGGCCAGGCATTGGTTTCTAGCCCTGCCAGATCGCAGCAACCTGTCCTTGTGTCTGTCATACAATGCACAAACGAGACTGGGGTGGTGTCTCGTCCAGAAACATGTGGAGTATCGTGGTCAAACTGCCTGATGTCTGGCAGCGTGGTGGTATCCGCTGGAAAGAGATGGGCTTCCTGAATGTGGAGACTGAGTTGCCTTTTCCCCCCTCCTTGTGCTATGGGAATGAAACACCACATCCAGGTCTTCCTGCACTGTGGGGCAGAGAACTGGGATGCTACAAGGACTTTGGGATCTGGCCTGCACTGGCCTCCCCCACTCACCCTCCAAGTCTCACTCCCTTCAACCTGACTGTAACTTCCCCTCCCAAAATCACAAGCCCTGCCTACGGTGATTTAGAAAGCGTTAGGTGACATTCCCAAGGTCTCACAGCACTTTGGTGGCAGAAGAGAGAAGCATCTTGGTGGCTGGTATAAGTCAACGCAGCTCTGCTGACTTTAGTGATGCTTTAGTGCTGATTTGCACTAGCTGACGTCTGTCCTGGAAGCCGCAGGGGCTATTTCCCACCCTTTGACTTGCACAGCTCTACCTGGCCTGCCTTCCGAGAGACCCTCCCTTCCCAGACCTGCCCTGGCCAATACAGATGTTTATTTTTCATCCCATAATCAGTACAAAATAGAAGGATGTCCTAACTACTCTAGTCCCTCAGCCGCAGGAGCAGGACAGGCAACCTTCCCCTGCAGCCAGCCCGAATACTGGCTGACCGGATGATGTTACTGCCGTGAGTGACCTCTGCTCCTCCCAGCAAGGCCATCCTGTGGTCCCAGCACCAGCTTTTTGGCAACTGATCCACAGCCTCCACCTTCCGTCTGAGGTGCCCTGCAGCTCGCTGGCCTGTGCCACAGCAGCAGCAGACCTGCCTTTCACAGGCTCCGCTGATGTTTCGGAGATTTTGTGCCTTTATAACACACCAGCTGTGATTCAACACTTATTCTCCTGGCCTCATCCTCCATCCAGTACCAACCCCTAAGGTCCTCCCTGTCCCAGAAACACATGAAATAAAGTTGCAGAGATGTGAGTGCTACTTGCCCTCTGATGTCTTTCAATCCCAACGTCCCACTGAGAGGGGGCCATACCTTTATCCCCGAGGCTGACGTGCAAGGACTCCCTCACTGCTGGCCTTTGCTAGGTGCCTTCCAAGTGCAGCCCACAAAACAGCTCCTGGGCATGAGCTTGGCATTTGCTGGTGCCTCAATTTCCCTTTTTGGAGGGCAGAGTGGGAAAACCCACCTGTGAGCTCAAGGCACTGTGAGACTGTAGGCAGAGCAGGGAAGGGGAAGCCTTCGCTTTAAAAACACCTGCAGTGGAGCTAGGCTCCCTGGTGATGAGAGGAGCTTATATTCAGTGGAGGAATTTCAAGGGCATGATTCATCTGCTCTAATTTAGACATTTGCCTTAGGCTGAGATGAATCACACCCTGGACCCCACTGACCCCCTTTCTACTCGCTACCTAGGAAGCCCAGCTCAGACACGGATGTGCAGACGTTGCCATGTAAATCCTGCTGACAGCCAGCTCCCTGCGGGACCGAAGCCAGATGTACCAGCTCCCCTCTTCTCCCGACTCCTGCCCACCCCATTCCTCACTGGGATTCATCAGTGGAGATTAAAGGAAAGAGGCAGGTGAGAATTACCCTCTGGGAGGTCAAAGAAGTGTTATCCCTCTTCCAATGCTGCCCGTGTCACAAGATGCAGGGCTCGGAGCAATCCCAGTGCACTCTGCTGCACATAGCCCTGAGAGCTGCAGACAGCTCTGGGAGAGACGCTAATAAATGTATAATCGAATCCCTTAGGCTGTCTGGAAGGAGAGCTTGTTGCACCAATCCTTCTCTTTCCTTGCCTTCCACTATAAGAATATTTCTCCCTGTCTTGCACTGTTTTGCTCTGTGTAGTAATAATATAGCCTGAGAGGGAGCATCACCCTTTCCCCCATACCAGGGAAAAAAGTAACCCAGTGCTGAAGTATTTAGCCCAGTCCATGCTTACAGGATGGTGCCCCTTGGCATAGGGCAGTTATTTCTTTGTTTGGTTGCAATTCACTTTCATCTCTCTGACCCCCTTTGTCATCTCTCCCCACTCGTTCACTCCCTCTCACTTGAGCAACCAGGATTTCTATACATAAAGTCTGCAAGACTTAATAAGAGTGATAAAGACAATTTTAGTGTTTGCTTTGTGTGTGAAATATTTACAAATTCAAAGTGGTTTTTCTACCTACAGAGTAGAGAACTAATGAGCTGGTGAAGGGGAGTATCCAAGAAAGACCTTTCATGAACTTTTGTGATGTCTTTAAAAGCCAAGACCAGTTCACAAATTTGCTTTTTTAAGGATACGAAAGGTGAGCGGAATTAAAAGTCTTTGGCTCTTGCATTCTCCTTCTAATCTAATCTAATCTAATCTAATCATTCTAATGCTTAGGATGTGCTTTTAGACAGTACAGCAGAAAAGCTTTTGGATTCAAGCTAAGCATTCCTGAAAAACAAACTTACAGAGGATGAAAAGAGGTCTTGTGGAGTTACAGCAAGACGTGGAAGCCAGTGTTTCAACAGCAGTGTTTGGGAGCCCTTCTGGTCAAGGATGTGCAGGACCAATAATTCATATGCTCCTAGTGACTCAGCCATCACCCTGTAAGGAGATACCTGGAGTGCACATTCGTACTTATGAATCTCCAAGGCTCCACGTTCCTGCTGGCTAGCCGGCAGGATGGCATTGTTAGACAGCGAGCAAGGAAGACTCTTAACATTTGTTTATAAGTATTTAGCATCCTGCCTGGGTTAGAAGTCACGGTAACGCTCCTATGTTTTCAGAGAGCAACGTGAGCATTGCAGTATTCACAAGGATTTGTTGGGTGCCTGCTCAGGGGAGAAGAGATTTTTGACATTTCAGAGTTTGTTGTCTTGTTTTCTTACTCTTCTTTCGGAGGTGGAGAAAACAAGTGACATCCCAGTTCTTGTATTTTATACACACCTTCAAAGGAAAGGTTGCTTTAAAGGTCAGAAAGGAAGGCTGTGAATGAAAGAACCATGTTTCCTTGTTAGCCACACAATCAGTGTGGGCTATGATGTGCAGTCAGGCAGTCTTAGCTCTACACAGCAGACAGCAGTAGAAACCTCCTTGAACACTCTCTCTCATGCTCTCTCCATTTTCTTTGGAGGAAGCCAAATCCTTGATTTGAAAGAAAACCGCCAGCAAGACCTGGCTCTCAAAATTGTCTAAACACAGATATTCAGCATGGAGTCTTTTCAGGCACGGAATGGATGTAAAAACAACCTGATGACTCAGATAGCAGGATTGCTCTTTGGACGTGTGATTTCATTCTCTGGACAATCAATTTGGAGCTCCTGGAATCAACCTGTTTGCAGGCATCAGAGAGACCTGTTACCATCTAGCAACAAGAGAAAGAAATGTTCTTTAGTAATAACATGCAGTGTGAGGCCTTACATCATTAGCCAAGGATAGAAATCAATGGTTCAGTGTCCAGTTGGCAGCTGGTGATGAGTGGAGTCCCCCAAGGGTTGCTAGTAGGGCCCGTATTGTCCAGCATGTTCATGATCTTCAGTCAAGTGGTGGTACAGGCTGCCCAGAGGGGCTGTGAAGTCTCCATCCCCAGAGGTTTTTGAGACTGGACTGGATAGAGCCCTGAACAACCTGGTTTGCAGTCATCACTTTGACTGGAAGCTGGGCAGGAGAGCTCCTGAGGTCACTTCCAACCTGAAATATCTGATGATGCTATGATGCTATGACCTAGGCAATGACAGAGTGTACTCTCAGGAAATCTGCAGTTGGCACAAAGTTAAGGACAGCGGCTGACAGAGTGGCTGACAGAACTGCAATCCAAAGGGACCCTGGGAAACCTAAGGAGAAGCTGAGGGAATGGGGGGGGGGGGGCCGGGGGGAGTAATTTAGCAAGGTGAAGCAGAGGCTAAAGGTTGATCTAAGAGCTGCCTACAACTACTTGCAGGGGAGTCACAAAATCATTGAACCCAAACTCTTTTCAGTAATGGCAGATGATATAAGAAAGGGCAATGACCACAAATTTCAGTTTGAGAAGTTTAGGTGACACATCAGGAAAAAAATTTCCCTTAAGTCAGAGGTGCACAAGGGCCATTTTTTGTGCCTGGAGCTTCACATACACCAGAGTACAGCAGTGCGATTTTGCAGTGGTCAGTGGTTGTCTCTCCAGGATAGTAAGTACCAAGGATATCTCTTCCCCCTCATTGTAGAGAAGCTTTGTAAAGCACTTTTACATCTGAGTACACAGCCATGGTTGTACCTCACTTCCCCAGAAATCTGGTATTGTTCTGGGTTGAGATATGACTTCAAAGCTCGATTTGTTTTCCTACCTCTTCTTTAATTTATTTCAGAGATCACATATAGATTTACTTTGTGTGTGTGTGTGTACATGTGTAAAACCCTGGGTTGACCATTATGATATCCAATTTGTTCTCCAGTAAAACAGAGAATATGAAAACGAACCTTAAAGCGAAGCTCTGAATAACCACCTGTTTTCTGGAAAGGCATCCAATCTTTGCTGAAGATCAACAGATAGTTTATTCCCATGTTTGAAGGGATTTCTACAGTTTTATGTCCAAAGAAATGCTATTGCAGTCTAAGAGCTGTCGCAGCTTTAGAAAGTCTGTGATGGTGAGAACAGACGTTCTTTGGTCACTCTTTTCTGCATTCCGTGGAGGACTTCTCCTTCTCCCTGACTGATACTAATGGTGTGATAATAAATCTCACTTAGCATGAACCCAGGCACTCCTCTAGTGCTCCGTGGACTAGTCTGAGCTATCAATATGTGTTGCAAAAGTGAAAACATGAGGAGTTTCAACACAAGCATAACACCTTTAGCAGGAACTGAATCCCCTGTTGCTTCTCAACGGCTCCTTCTGCACAGTGAGAAGCTGTTAGTCCCCTCTCAGCCTGTGTAGGCAAACTGCCATGGTTATATAAACATGGGCTATGTCCCTGGAGAGCAAAGTGCTGTTAGCAAATCGTTGGATGGCTCTCCTGCTAAAAGGAATGGATGGTTCTTGTTAGCAGGATAAGCACCATAAAAGAAACCTTTGAAGTGACAGAGCTTTGTTGTTCTGCTGTTGAAACCAATGGGAGCTTTAATACTAACTTCAGCTGGAGTGGAACTAGGGTCTCTGCATTGCTCTTGGAGCATATGCTTAGGGAGAAGATAGACTCTGATCCTCCAGTGCCCCAAATCTGTTCAGACCAGAGCTGTTCTGTCATGGTGATTTGTTTGGGTGTCTGCACTATGCTGCAGGTAACCTCCATTTGCACAAGTGTCCACCCCACAAAGCCATCCCCAGCCTACACTGAGTCCTGCATCCAGCCTGGTACTGGAGGCTAGAGAGAGTTACAGGGCATCCTCCCTGGGAAGGTGAGTGCTCAGCCTCCAGACCCAGCAGTAGAGGCATTTCTCCTCCTGTATGCATCAGCCTGACCCAGTGATCAGTCCCCGGAGTTAGCACCAGATAAGCTGTACCTACCTGTGGTTGTGTCACCATTGCAATGGGAGATGTCGCAGCACCCTGTCCGACCTGCTTGTGCAGGACAGTGGCCCAGGATGATGAGATCCTACAGTCATATAGCCAAGGCAAATGTGCTCCAGATCTGTTGCATATGGAGGGGGAGGCCCTTGGGGATCCTTGCACTGCAAATCACTGCAGCCTGGGAAAATACCCCTCTGTGCTTGCCCTCTTCTCAGTCTTTCTTAGGTAGTCATGCTGGGGAACAGGCTATTGAGCTGGATGAACGTTTTCACTGACACAGGTCAGGTGTTAACTTGCAGAGCAGAACAGAAAGGAAGGAACTCCGCCTATGCAGAGGAGATATTTGGCATTTCTCTGGTTCAACAGCATGTCCAGGAGAGACTGGAGAGTCACCGAGGCAGCTGCTGGAGGTGTGCCCTACGTCAGACCCCTCTGTGCTAGTGTATGAAACAGTCTGGGAACAGTACAATGCTACTTCTCTGTATTGGTGTGACAGATTTACTCAGGAACTGCTACAGGTGGTATTGGTAATACTACAGATCACTGCAGTCCTTATTCATCTCTGAATCAAATGTAAAGTGATGAAGGTATGAAAACAGAAACAGCCCAGCATTGTGGGATCGTCTCTAGCCCTTTTTCAATCATCTGTGTCAGGGGGTGCCAGGGTGAGCATCTCTCCCGACACTGGGTTTCGATGCCTGTGCTCAAGATGAGCTCTGGTAGCCGAGTGGCCTCAGACAGCTGTAGAAATGCTGTGTGAGAAATTGCTGGGAGAAGACAAGCTGGGGGAGATGTTTTTTAAGTTCAAGCCCTTGCCCTTGGTCCTTGTCTGAGCTATGCTGCAGGTATGCCCGTGCCTGGATAGGTACATTGCAGATCCTGATCCCGACCTTCTGACTTGATTTTCTGGCTTGACCTCAAACCTGCCTCATCACCATGGATTCATCTGGTGACTTGGACCTGCCCTGCTCACCTTGCTCGGGTGCTGTGGGACTGTGCCCTTGTCTGTGAGGGCACTGTCCTGGCCTCCCTGGCTGCCAACCTCCTCCTCCTCCCTCGCAGGGCTGCCTTAGTCTCACTGCTCCCTGGTGAGGAGTTGGGAAGTGAAGGCAAGTGCCAATATCTCCAGTTTCACCAGTGAGGAAACCAAGGCCCACAGCAGGGAAATATTTTTGCTCCATATTCTGAAGCACTAACACAATGCTGCAAATTAAACCCAAGTTTCCATCGGTTTCCTAGGTGTATGTGTATGGGGGGACAGGACATCTAGGCTACGGTGCTTTAATTCAAGCTAAGAATTATTTAAATAGAGTTTTATACTGTTGCTAGTAAGCAGGTCTTTCCAGAAGGCTAAATGGAAAGCAGCAACCCGTTCTAGCTAGATGAATACTTTCCTTTTTTGCTACCTCAGCATTTTCTTGCACTGGAAACAATATCAATACTTCTTCTGCCTTCAGGTTTTTGCATGCAGATATCTCTATACAAATGAGACTATATCTTTAAGTCTTTCTTGCATGAAATGAATTGCTCACATTATTCCGCGTTGCCTAAAACTTGCTTAAAAATCTCCAGTGATGGAGAAACTTCAGCCTCCCCAGGCAATATATCCAAGTGTTTCTTCCAGAAGGAAGCAGAATTTATGTCACGGTCTTTCTAAAGACATCTCAGCCTGTGCATCAGAAAATGTCTTTTATAATGAATCTTGTCATTCTGATCCTCTGGTGCTGTTCACCATGAAGTGTAGCCCTTTTTCTGTTATTGCTCCCGACCAACACCACCTCACTAGCCTCTGCAGCATCACACAGCGTGTGATTTTACTGGCGAGAGTGGCTGATGTAATCACACTGAGCAGCGCTCTTCCCATGGAACGATTGGTCCCCGGTGTATCATGGTCTGGGCAACGAAAGTTAATTACAGAAACAACAAGCTGGCAGTCAGGTACCCGAGGCTTTGCTTAGTAATGCACTAAAGTTTCTCTTGGTGAGGGGCACTGCGTTGTGTCCATTTGGTAGAGTACATTTCAGTGTGCTTCTGCAAAGTGATAACACGGTGTTTCTGAAACAAATAGGACTGTTTATCAAACAACGATCCACAGAGGTGGTGCAATCCCAGCCATGTGCCTGTAGACTGCTTCTGGGTCCCTGCTTCAATTTTTTCCTTCTTGACCTCTTAACTCCTTCTTTCAGGTCCCCTGTATGTTGCTAAGAGCAGATCATGATAGCCTTGTTCTCACTGAGAGGCACACTGAGAAAACGGTCACCTGAGCTGATTTCAGACGTCTGAAGTAGTCTTTGCTCTGAGCAGTCATTAGGCTCCCTCTATTGTCAATAGAGAGGTATAATGACTCAGCCCATCCCAAGACACTTTCTGAAGATAAGTGGGCTGACATATGCTCTCAGGCATCCTCTTTCTCTATATACAGGGTGTCTGGCTTAGGTTAAACACCTAGGTAATTAAAATAAGGTGACATGAAGTCTTAGTCTTGGTCAGCAGAGTCCCATTGATGTCTGTGAGGCTGCTGGAGAAAGATTGCGTGCCCTTGCCTCAGTGGCTTAAACATGAATATCTAGTATCATAGGAAATGTTCTGCCCCACCAGCCTCCAACTTTTGCTCCAGGAGAGCACAAGCCTCCAAAGGCTCTGTCTCATATCTCTCTTCCCCGCGCAGTTATCTTGGATATCTCAGGGAAACTCAAGTGGCAATAAGCACCTACATTTAGACCTCTAATTTGATATGAGTAGAAGTGTACAAGTTGACCCAGTATATATATACAAAATAGTTCTGTGCGCTCCAGATGTCCTCACAACTGGATATTTTCACTTGCATTGTACATTTCCTTTGAGTCCTTCCAGTGGACAAAAATTAAATGTACCATCTTACAAATCACTCAGAAAAGACTAGTCTTCTCACTGATGGAGATACTGAAAAGAGTATTTTCCTGGGGAATCACTGAAGGACTTGAATGAGGATTTTGGTTCTGCCAAGAGTCAAATGAGCTGGTTCTTTCAGTAACTCACAGACTTTGACCTCTTTTTGAGAAAAACTTCATTCAGAGGTGAGGACACCTGTCAGGATTTGGAATTTCTCAGTGTATTTTTATCAGTGGATGGGAAATAACTTTTTTGAAAACAAAGATAATAGGAGCTGTGAAATCAGTCAGGCTTGGGTTCACATCAGCTGCTTCTTGGAAATGCTCATCAAATATATCAAAGCTTAAAAGCTTAAGGTCTCTTCTCCATAAAATCATGAAACTGACTTTAAATTTCTGAGACTAAAATAAATTTTTCCATGGTTTGAGCTCCAGAAGTAATCTTTTATACATTTTTGTGCTGCTCTTCATAAACACAAAGCTAAAAACTTTTTTTTTTCTGTCAGACACTTGAGATTCCCCATAACCATGCAACTTCAGACTGTTTTGTAGTAAGTGTAGCCATAGTTGAGGTTCTCAGGAACATCGTAAGTGTTTAGTCACACTGCTTAAGAAGAATCAAGTGATCAGAATAGTGCAAACAATCAAGACATTAGCAAAATAAAGGTTATATTTAAAAAAAACCTGTCCACCCTAGAAATGTCTACAGCTGAGCTAATCACTCCGGATGCCTTTGCTGTCAAAGGAGAAAATAGTCTCTTTCACAGCATGATTCATCTGCCCTATTTTAGCTTATGCCAAAGTATATGTCTGAACTGTGCTTCAGGCCCCATTGACCACATTGACTAGATCGCTACAGACTTCAGATGATTTGAGGGTAACTAGCTCGGATGAAGCCATGTAAATGCCAGTCTATTTGCTTTAGACTGAATATTCCTCCCTCTAGCTCTCTTCATGCATTGGACATTTGGCACAGAAACCATTGCAAGTCATATTTAGCCACATTTGCAACAACTCTCTCCTACTTCTTCATTTAACCCACAGTAATTGCAAGGGTGTGGGAGGAGAGTATGATCTTGCCAACTCTACTTTTTCTGCATTGTGTTTGACTACATTCACATACTAACACTGTGCAACAAAAGCCATGTCCCACAGTAATGAATGACTTTAAGCTGGCAGGGAGGAAAAGGCTGGTAATCAGCAGGCTGAAAATACAGGGAGAAGTGCAATGCTAACCTTTTCAGGGGAGCTGTTCTAGTTAACTTCAGTTGTTTGACAATGACCAAGAAACGTGATGCTTTTCCCCATTCTTTTCTCTGTCTGCCAGGAGGATGCGATCAGCAAAGAACCCCTGCTAGCAAAAAGCTTTGCAACACATATTTCCATGGTACTAAAAAGTGTATGAAACTCTAAAGTTGCCGAGTATGAAGCATCTTGGATCTTCTGCTGTTAATGTTATTTCATTAGGTCTGACATCCCTTATGCACCAAAGATAAACAGTATATTACAGCATCTCAAGAAAAGCTGCCTGTTTAGCACTGTCCTTCTTAATTCATACGGCATGTGTCTGCCAGTTCATATGAGAAATGGCTGATGGTTAAATCCTGTTGGTTTGTGATCCATGCTCCAAAAAGGTGATGATTGCAGTTGACATGCTGAACATAACATTTGCCATTAAGAACAATTACTTTCTATTTAGTGCTAGAAAGAGCTGACATTTACTGTGATCCTCACCTGGAAAGAGCATGTTTTTCCCCCTTTCAAAGCTGATAAGACAGCTGATAACCAGCTTCCAGATTATAGGCTTCCCAGCTGAGAATCAGCTGAAAAGGAACTAAACAGATAATGAGCTTTTCTTCAAATGGGGTGGCATGGGAAGGTAGATAGTGGGTAAGTGTCCTGAACTGGAAGCTAGGTGAGCAGGGCTGCTAGTCTTGCTGTTTCCCCAGCCACAATGCACTCTCAAGCACTCCTGCCTGCAATAATTTCAGGTCCTGACACCTCAATGGGAACCAGCAGTGTGAAGGATTGCCAGTACAGTGAGTCCTGAGGACTGGTGCATGTGGGACAGGCTGGGTGGGGGTTGTTTGTGTCTGGGGGAGCATTTGGTGAGACTGTGGATAAAGCTGGGACTGAAGAATTGGTGGGGGAAGGAGGAAGAAGCAGTTAAATTTTGAGCTGATAAATCCTTTTTCACCATTTTTGTTTCCTAGTCAGTAAATGGTTCTGATTAAAAGCCAGAACTAATGAGCCTAGTTGCACTGGTCATAAAAAGGAAACATTTTTGACTCTGAGGGGGGTTGATGCTCTGGACTTCTTAATCAGGTCCACAGCTGGAAAATTAAAGTACTCCCAAAGCTTTTGAAGATCTTGTTCATTGCATTGAACACTGTCAGTGTTGCAAATATACAAGATTATGTCTTTCTCCTGGGAACTGTGCAGAGATGCTGGCATATAATGGCTTTACCACCTCTACCTGATGGGCTGGCAGTTTTTGAGGAGGGCAGTCCTGCAGATTTGTGTGATGTGCAAAGAAGCCTGGAGCACTGATCCTGGAGCAAAGTGGTTCCCAAAAAGATGAAACACCTGGGCAGACAGTAGGGCCACCCACAGACACGAGCCAGAGCAGTGTTATGCTGCTTGGTACTCTGCTCTGGCCGGTGGACCTTGCTCAGCCAGTCAGCTGACTGCTCAGGCATGGTTGTTTATAGCCTCCCCGAGCTCAAGCCAACAAACCTCAGGGGAGCTTCTGAGGTTCCTCTGGAAACCTCCAAGGAAATTTCTCATGGCTAGTGACATGATTGCTGCAGAGAGGGGAGCCCTTTAAAAGCAAGATGTTAGACTGTTTTCTCCTCCCTTCTTAAAGCCCGAAGAGCGTGGGAGCAAAGGCCCATTTGTGGAAAGTTGGCAGCTCCTGGAGGACTCGGTTTGTGCCCTTGCCCTGGATGTTCCTTTGAGTCTGCTGCCAGTGTCCAACTTCAGGGTCTGCTGGGAGACTCTGGAGTCAGCTTGGAGGTGTTGCAGCAGTGCCAACCCTGCACGACTGATGCTGGGTAGATAAGAGTTCCCCGGGCCCTTCACAGAAGCACCTTGCCATTGCCTGTCTCAAGGCCAGATAGTATTGCTAACTTGAAGCTTTGGCTGTCTTTCCAAGGGAGCCATGAAACAGCAGAATACCTGGTTCATGATTTGGTAGAGAACTGCTCTACCATCATAGCCACTCCCTTGGAAGGTGTTTGGATGTGGTTACCCTGCAAGTGTCCAACTGAAGTCTGAGATTTACCAAGAAAAATAGTAGCTTTGGTCAAGGGCAAATCTGAAGTGCACCATCCATGGAGGTATGAATGCCATACCCAGCGTTACGGTACATGCTGCAGGGAGGAAGGTAATGACAAGATATTTTTCCAGGTTGACCAGCAGTCTGGGGAGACTGGAGTGTTGGGCCTTGATTGCCATGGCATCAGCACATGGTGGAAACAGGACTTCACAATGTATCTTGTGGTAAACATAAACAAGATACTCCAGATGCAGCAGTATTCTCTGAATTGTGCTCTGATACTCTTTACTGTTTACTTTATTCAGCAGTGCAGAGAGAAATGTCATTTGATCTGTGTAGACAGCACAGTGCAGCCAGCAGGAATCCATTATTTTCTTTGTCACTCACTGAAGATTATCATTAATTGACAGTCATTAACTGAAAAGTGCCTCTAATCAGTCAGCATTTTATCAAGTTATACACCCATCCATTCTAGAAATTACAGGCATCCAGTCTGCCTTGCGGTTGCTCATGGAAGTTGGATAAAACAGAGATAGACATGACCTTCAACCCCTCTCCCCCAAACAATCAGAAACACGTTATTAACTACCTCTTTCCTGTCCACCCATTGGTCTGCACAGGCTGAATCTCAAGGAATCAGATTTCACATCAGGACTTGACTAAATCCTACTTCAGAATTTTCCCTTTCTGAATGCTTAACAGTGATGCTCAAATTTAAAAATTAAATCTGCAGATTTAACAGATGCATCTATAATTAGCATCAGCAAACCACAGCATGATTTCCATATAAATACCTGAAAACATCCACACCCCAGCTTTCCTCTGACAACAGCAGCTGCAGCCTTAATGTCAGAGAGAATTGTGTCCCACGATTGCTGGTACCCTTTTTTACTAGATTTTTACCACTACCGAAGTTCAACAGTCTCCAAAGTAGGAGGTGAGTTCCCTAAACACATAGTACAGCATGCAACACTGAAGGAAGGGAACTATTCTGATGGAAGACAAACCTTTCCTTTCACAAAAGCCTTGTGGGATCTTGGCATTATGCCAAGACAGAAAACTCTGTTCACTTGGGCAGATTTTATCTCCAAGAGCCCCAAACAGCGAACACAACAGGAGTCAACTGGTAGCTTCAGTATGTTGCCAGATTGTGTCCGTCCTCGCAGTGATGTCTACAGAGAGGGTCATCACTCCAGCTCACAAACACCCAGAAAGAGTTGAAAGAATGAAGGCCTCTGAATTATGGGAACACTTACTGTTGCATGCAAAGAATCTACATTTAATAATATATTTGCTGTTCTCTCAGCAAACGGTATTAATACAGAGGCCAGCAGATGAAACAATTTATAACCAAGGCTGGAAGACATTGTTTAGTGTGTTGATTTATTAGGGATTTGTTTCATTTAGGAAACAATTTTCTCTGCTTTAGAAGAAAACTTAAAAATTATAATTTTAGAATTAGGTCTTTAAAATGAAAGTTAAAATAACAGTCATGTAGGAGGATAGCAAAATATTAACCATCTGGTTTCAGAGACAGTTCTCACATTTTGCCTTACAAGAACATTTACATTTCAAGGGATGGATCAGTGATGAAATTTTGGAAGGACTTAGGTGTTTATCTTAGGGGAAAGCGTCAGGGTTTCAGACACCTGTGCCAGCGATTCCCTGGTGAGTGGTGACTCCCAGTCCAGTGTACTGGATCTTGCAGATCCCTCGCTGACCCACCTCCCCCTGTGCGTGGGGAGGTTTGGAAACTGTACGAACAACAGATGTTTAAACTTTGCTGATGTTCCCAAAGATGATTGACCCATTGGGTATCCTTGGACTTTATCTAATTCAGATGGACATCACCAGCCAGACTCAAAGCACAGAAAACAATTGTGTGAGAGGAGATTCCCCACCCCCACCCCCCAGTTACACAGGAGTTGATTCAGTCTTATGTATCTCGAGTGGGCAGGGTGACCACTGATTATTATTCTGCCATTATTCTGCCTCGAGGGGCCCTCTTCCATCTCGCCTCTGTGCTTAGCATTTCCTTACAAGTTGCCTCCGTTCAGTTCCCCACTTGGCATGAGAGTGCAATGAAAGGCATGGACTCTGCACAGCCAGGGGAGACCTTACCTATGTCTCTGAGACACACTCTGTTAGCAGTGACCTTTCCATTGAGTGGAGAAGGACCCTGAGTACTTATATATAACAATATGGGCCCAACCTGACTGGACCAATGGCTGATATGTGGGGATGGAGATGCTTAAAGTAGTTGCCTGAAACAGAGAGCCTAAATGCAATGTCAGGGTGGTACTGAAACATCTACGGAGTACATGTGTGAACTGCCGTATAGTGAATCTCCTCAAACATTTCTAGGCCATAATTTATCTCACCCTAAAGCAGACCTCCAAAAAAGGACACATGCACTGCAAATGCCTACATGACTCCATGGTACTACAAGGGGAGACTAGACAAGTCACTTAATATAGAGACACATGCCACAGACGTCCAAAGTCAGATGAGATGACTTCTTTTGGTGCCTAACTCTGCAGACACCTTGTTTCTGTGCCGGCTAACCTGTCTCCTACATGATGGGAAGCTGGCAACTGTGTTCCCTCAAGCCTTTTAATGTAGCAGCCTGGCCCCGTGTGAGAAACCACTGAGTTTGCATTGGTTTGGAAGGAAGCAAAAACTTCTGTTTTTGGCTGGGTGACATTTTACAGGCTTTCTTCCATTCTCCATCTCTTCTTATTTTTACATTAACCAACTGTGACAATAATAACTGCCTAACAGTAGGAGAAAAAAAAATTGTTAGCATAAAAACAGAGTGAGTATCTTTAGAAAAAATAGTGGTACATTGTTTGCAATATTTTTACATACAAATGAGATCCACTGCTATAGAATTAACTCAGACATGGCAAACTGTTGTTTCAGGGAAATGGAAGGTTTTGATGAAAAACAGAGATAAGAAGTGATGGATATTGGGCAGGGGGGAATTACTTGGGGAAGTTTTCTATATTATCCTTTGAGGAATCTGGGTGCTTGGATGATGTATTAAACTTCTGAGCCTTTCCAGCATAGTGTGTTTTTATTATTATTATTATTATTTTTTTATTTGTTAGAATATTTTTAGGTTCCAGCACCACAATAAGAGACACAGACTTGCAGCAAGAGACAGTCACTCTGCCCCCATGAAGCACAACTCAGCTGAGGAAGGAAGGAAGGAAGCAGATTAGCAGAAAAGAGAAGGACTCACCAAGATAACGCTGAAGGCTGATGCTCTCTCTTTCCCCTTACACCTCCTCCCTATGGCTGGGAGCTCAGAGTGCTTCAGGACCTTTTATGCCCAATCACTTTCAAAATTCAAGGATGTCTGGAGGCTTAATTCAGGGAAGCGCTCCTTAAAATGCCCTGAAGCAGGCACATACACACGTGCATGGAAACAGGCTTAACACTCGCATTGCACTTAGCTGTAGAAGGGGTGGCAATGCCTGGCGTGCTCACAGACTGCATGTGCTTTCAGGGCAATTCGGTCACACTGTCCCCCAACCATCTGAGATAATATAGTTCCTTTCCAAAGCACCCCACTAAATTGGCCCCATTTTTCCATTATCTTGAACAGGAGCTGGCATTCAGCTCACTTTTGAGACACCTACTCCCTTGAGAAGCAGTACGAGGCGGCGGGAACTCCATCTTATGACTTACAGGTCTTCCCATCCAAGAAATACTGTGTCCTGGGCACCAAGTACTAACTAACCCTTCTCTTGTGAAGCAACATCTGAGAAGGATTTGCCTAAATCATTCATGATAGCTGTGAAAGAGAAGCAAATATGCCATTTTCATATAGCTAGAGACAATCATTTATGGGCTTATATTGCCTGGGTTAGACATTCAGAAGGAGATCTAACTCACCCAAGAACAGGATGGATAATTCATGCTCTAGAAGAGCCTGTTTCTCTCCATGAGGGGGCATGAGGTGTCCGACTCACCTGGAGCTGTCTATACCGCGCACATCTTGAGCTGGATGCAGCTTGTGGTGGAGGTGCAGAAATTTCAAAGGCTAAATGCAATGTATTCATGAGTTAGGTGCCTAAGTGTCTGTGATAGTAACTGGAGAGCAAGGGCCTGATTCAGCTGCCTTAACATCGGAATCTGGTGCTGCTGGAGGTTATTAAGGGTTTCTGAGACATTCATATGAGGCTGGAAGAGATGACGCCAGCCCATGGGAGCCCTGTGCCCTTCTGGATCAGCAGCCAGGCAGGATGCTCAAATAGCACTTGATATTTATTTTTGGGGAAGTGCACCCTAAGCCTCCACTAGCAAGCAAAGTGAGCCATGGATGTCTTGTCCTCTGCACTCAGGTGAGATGAATCCAACTCTAGGATAATGTAGGTTATAAGTCGTTTTGTTATCTTACTCTGCAGACAGCCACAATCTTGAACTTAAATAATCCTGAGAAGGAAACATAAATGCTCCAGTTTTATAGGTGTGTGCACTGGAGATCTTCAGCTCAGTCATTGCTGTGTTGATCAAAATTGTGGTCATTAAAAGTAAGAAATAAGGGCAAAATTCACCCTTTTTCACACACTTCTGCAGTGAGCAAGGGCTGAACATTTCCCAGCAGGCTATTTTACCTGGAGAAATGGCACCTCAGTGTTTCTTTTTTGTTCTCCCCTCACTTTTCTCTCTTTGAAATCACGCTTTGCCTTGTCAGCCAGCTCCTCTCCTTGGTTTCCACATAGTTGATCATGTTGCAAAGCAAAGCTTAATTGCTTTGACCTTGACAAAACTATGAGGAAGGAAGGGGAAAAAAAGGAGCCATGTTTTTCAGTAGTTAACATCAATTCACAATAGTTAAAATGAATGAAGTAGCATAATTACATTTAAGAAGAGAAATTTTTTTAATAATCTCACTGAATGGGAGCCTAGATGTAATACGTCTTTTCTTTTTTCAGGGTGGCATAACAGAGAATCATTATTTTTTGTAACAAACAGTATCTTCTTGTGTAAAATTCTGACTGGTAGAAAAGGCCTATTGTTCTGTATCACTGCAGGTATTATTTTATGATTAAAATTCTTTGTGTTTAAAAAACAGGGATTATTGAAAAAAAAATCAAGCTCCAAACTTAATTCTCTCCTGAGATAAAGATCTTCCATGTCCCTGACAAAAGAGATAAACACTTTAAAGTTTCCATTACCATTGCATCAGGTAAAACGACTTAAGAAAAAAATCTCTAGTTCCCTCTTCCACACTCAGGACTAAACAAAAATGCTTTTCCCAATGACTTTGTCCAGTCTGTAGTAAGTTCATAGAAAGGATTCTTCTTTTCCAATTCTTAAATTAAGGAAGCCAACAGAGATAGTGTCCTCTTGGCACACCAGCCTGTCACAAGTGGTACATATTCAAGCACTGTGACAAGCTGGTTGCCTTTATTTCTCCAGTGAGATGACCAGCGATTCACCTGCAGTTGATGCTTCAACTCAGGTTTAGGTACAAAGGTCAAGCTCATTGCTAGAATCAAAGCAAAATATTCTTCTGTGTACCTGGTATGACTTTTTCTAAGCCCTTTCCTAAGGCTTAGAAAGGCTAAGGGCTATGATGTTTTCCTAAGCCCTTTAAGAGATAGCCATGTCCTCATTAGAGCAGAGCATTTCTTCTCAACACAGCCCATATTTTTTGTTTCTTTTGCTGACTAGCCAGGCCTGGATCTGCCCAGCTGTGTGTTTGCTTTCTCAAGCACTAACTCCAACTGCTGCAATAGTAGGGTTAGTGTCCCTAAGGCTGCAAAAGCAAATAAAATGGGCTAGAGGCTACTGTGCAGCATTGACACCTACGTTCTGACGTTCTGACACATGTAGGTACCACTAAACTCTTATTCCTCTCTCCAGAAGAGGATGACTGTGTCAAAACTACCTATTGGGAATGGGTCCCGGCTTGTGCTAACCTCTAAATTGTGTCTGGGAATTGTGTGAGAAAGCTGACCTGGGTTGAAACTGTGCCAAGCACTGTGATAAGTATTGAACCCTATGGATCTTGTACCTGTATTTAATGGTGCTGAGATAGCATTAGAGCTGCAAGATGCAGGTCCCAGGCATGTTGGTGGGAAATGTGAACAGTGTCTTCATGGCACCCACAGGGCCAGCCAGGTGCACTGCCTGCATCCACTGGTCAGTTGTAGCCCTATATATTTGTCTACAGCAGCTGGACTTAGACAGGGATAGGGCTGTGTTTCTGAAAACAAGTGTAAAAGTGACATTCTCTTGCTCTGATCCTTGGGCTGAGTTCTTCCTTGGGATGGGGGATCTTGCAGTCCTGCTATCCAGCACTGAACTGGCACATCAAACCTTCATTCACCTTCTAGGCCATAAAACAACCAGTGATGACGACCGTTTCATATCAGTCCTCTTGGATGAGATGTTCTATAGTGACCTACAGGATCTGCTGTCCTTTCCCCCAAACCACGTGGCCCATCAGGATCAGGGTTTGGACTAGGTGGCTTCCCCATCTCCTGCAGTCTCTGATCTGCATGTTCCTGAGGTAGCAGAGCATCTGTGCAAGGCACATCCCTGACCTGCTCAGCTCTCCGTTTGAGTATGTCCTCCAGGATACAGAGGTGAATACTAAAAGAACTCCCTTATATAGGACCTGCAAAGTTTCCCGACATAACAAGGTGAAATCCTCTCCAGTTCCTGACAACAGTTCTGGAAACGAATGAAAAGGTCAGTTCCTCTCCGAGTATAGCAGAAACTTTCCTCAAGGAGATTGATCACAGATCCAAAGCCCTAGTGTGATGATCTGGTGGGCAGTGGTTACCTAAGTGACCGCCTGCAACAGATTTTCCTTAGAGAAGTTTTATATACTCAAGTGACACATCTTTATACTTTTCTTTTCCCATCTCACTTCATTTATTGACCTGTCGTACCTTATCTGACGCTGGCTTGTGAGCTGTCTGCCTCAGGGCTTCTTCTTGATCGATTTTTCTGTGTGATGCTTAGTGCAGCACAGCTTTGATCCAGCGTCCTCTGAAGATGCAATAGAAATAAACATAATGGTGGCATCATTTGGACCCCCTCTAGTCCTGCAGTGCTTATGGCCATGTGCATCATGCTCACATGCTTTCACACCACAGAGATAAACACAGCGTAAATGGGCAGATAGAAGAGCTTCATGCACAGTCACAGCACAGAAAAATCATCATGGAAACTAATGAACATATTAAGTTGTATTAGGTTGAGTGGAATTGAGTCACTTGAAGCATTAAGCTTGCAAAAGGAAGTACAATTGCATTTTTAATGCCAATACCTCTAATTACCATGTAGAAATGAGTTCTCTTCACTGCAGACTAGCCCTTATCATTTGCTGTATCTGATTAAGCTGAAGTCTGGTAGATGGAGGTGGAAGTGAGAAGTCTGACCCAGATAGCTGATAAGCCCACTTTAGCCTAATTGCAGATGAACTGATTAATTGAAGAATTGCATTAGGGATTAAATTTCAATCTTGGACTTTTGCTTGCTCACCAAGACGATGTCTTGAGGCCTTGTGTAGGCAGGTGGCACAGATTTCTTGTTCTCTGGAGCCTCCTGGGAGGGGAAATCTGACACAGCCTGGAAGGCAGCAGAACAGCCCTGAGGAGTTTTGGTCTCCAGGGAGGAAAAAGAGAGACTCGCTGTATCTGAATAAGCAAGCTCAGGTCCCAGCAACAATAACGACTCCACACTTCCCTGGCTGATTTATCTTGCTTCATGGCTCTGCCCTTTTGGGTCTAGAGCGGGGGTACACAGAGGTTTTGGAGCAAGGGATTGCATCCCTTTGCATGGACCTCAGTGCAGTGAACCAAGTTCTCTGGACTCTGCAACGAGGAGGCCTGGCTATGCTGCCCACCTGTGGGTTGCTTTTTTTGGAGTTAGGCTGGGTTTGTCTAAGCAGTTCAACCTTGTGCAAAACTGTATGTACATAGCTTTAGAGTCTATGTAGGGGGAACATTTTGTCTCCTTTTCTTTCCATCAAATCTGATGGAAAATCCTTTAAGGGAGCCATTCAAGCTCAGAGCTTGTGGGATACTTTCCAATGACACAAAGTTCAGTCTAAAAATACTGGTTTATTAATACTGAAATATTTCATCTAGTGTTCAGTGAACTTTCCCTAGTGTGAGGAAGGATTTTAACTTCAGATCATAGGCACTGGAAGCAGTGAGTTTCCCAGCCCTGTGCCAGTTTGCAGGAAAGAAACTAAGGGCACTTGGCCCTGACAGCCTCTAAGTGACTAATGAGACCATCAAGCATGCCAGTTTCCCTGCACACCTATAGACCCTAGCAACTCCAGTCCACCAGAAACTCTGATTTTTTTTGTTTGTTTGTTTATGTTTCTTTTGAGTTCCTTCCTGACTCAACACTGACCACAGATAAAAATAAAGCAAACAGAAACATTTTGCCTTCTCCCCATCACTCCAGTACACCACCCTCACATACACACATGTGCTCTTCCCTGGAAAGCATCCCAAATTTTATATGAACTTGGGAAAACAAGGAATCCCTGCTTCTCTGCCAGATATAGTGATTACATTTGTGCAATTGCTCACAATCATATTCAGTTTTGAAGGTTGCTGCATCTATTTCAGAAAGAAGCAGCCTGTGTACCCAACAGTATGTCTACTTTCCCTAGATGCACGAATTAGTTTAATAAAAGATATTATTTATACTTACAACTCCTCTCTTGCCTATGAACTTTATTCATGACAGTCCTTCCCAGTGCTCCCATTAGAGAGTATCTGCCTGTGAAGTACCAGATGTGCTAACAGAGGTTCAGCCAGGTTCAGGGACCCCTTTGCAGTATCTCAAGGCCAGGCAAACATCTGTGGTGACCTTAGTACCTGCACTAACAGGGCACACAAAGACACAGTTTACGGTCCAAGCAATGGGACTTAGAAATGTTTCTGAGTTGAGTGCAAGTTTAAAAAGTTGTTTGATCCAGGAGATAATCCCTTTCTGATCCCCTGTGAAAGGAGAGGAGGGAGGATCACACGGGTACCTCATTCACCTAGGGCTAATTTGATTTAAAGGGTCTCCAACCAGGACTAGCACAGCAGACTGATGCTTTCTTGGTGCAGGGAAGGGGAGGATACTACCATGGGCAGGTCCCAGCAGCTATTCACCATTGCTTCTCTACCAAGAGCAGCTATGGCCTTATTTTTGTCAACATAATTTAGTAGATCTGCCCTGGAAATGAGGACTTTTGCAGGGAGGAGGTGGGTCAACCACTTACCCTTGTGCCAATGCATCCCTTAGAGCATGTCTGACCGCAGCAAAAGGTACAGCTGCTTCGGAGGAGGAAATGGCTACAGGAAGGTGCTTGATTAGGTCTGGTAAAGGGAGAACCCTTGGGGCTTCTTACAGACTCCGGTATTTCCAGCAATACAAATAGGATGCTAAGATGCTGCTCAGACGTTGGACACGAACAGTGGAGGCAGAGGGACAGCAGAGAAGACATTGACACCCGTCCGTGGACCTCCCCAGTGAGGAAAAGCAAAATGGATGCCCTTAGTGATCGGGGTACATGATGGACTGCTAATGGTGGAGACATTCTCTAGTGAAGTCATGGCAGAGGAGCCAACTTCTGTCTCACCATAAGGATTTTTGGGGTGGGATTATCTCATTTAGACCTTTAAGAGAGTCTGCTGTGCAGCTGAATGTCATTATTCCCCTTCAGATACCAAGAGGGAAATTCTTGGGGGAAACTTTTATCTTTAGAGCTGAGCACATTCCCCCTCTTCCTTCCAGGATCACTTGGTATTAGGGAGAAACCCAGGACTGGAGTGACATACCAGCCATTTTGTAACAGGCTGTTTCAAGCCTAAGTCTATATTTTTCCAGGATGAAAATATACATGGACAAACATTCTGCGTTAAGCACCCCACTGTGCTGAAGTTTTGCTAAAATTTGTGATATATTTAGAGGATGCAAGGATTACTCCAAACGCACTGCTGAGATTTCTGAGCGCTATATTTCAGAGCACTAGCTCCAGGCTGTGGGATTTTGGTTCTCTGGTGGGTTCCTCTCTTGCTAGAGCAACTCCAAGTCACACATCTTTTTTGACTGTGCTGCTTGAGGACATTTTGATGCTGGCTGTGGGGTCAGCGTTGATCTCACGCTCGCTCAAGCAGGGACTGCGGGTGCAAGGATGTGCCCTCTAGGTCTTGCTCTGCGACGTGACACCAGAGAGCATGTTGGATTAGAATCAGGTTTGCTAACGAGTCAGAAATGTGCTGGCAGCCATGGAGATGAGACATATGGTCCCCCTTCCCTCCTTGCCTTCTGCAGTGACGATTGGCTTCCCTCTGTGATATGAAAGACTTCTCACAGTTATAAGGTCAGATACAGACTTCTCACCAGCTACCCTTCCTATCCCTGATCCCACTGCTTTGTTCAAGTCGCTGTGTGCGCAATAGTCCATGCGAGGACAGATTTAATTCTCAGTGGCACTTCTTTAGGTGTGGAGCTACTTAGTAGCTCTGTTGCTGGGCACAGCACAAAAAGTGAGAAAGCAATAGCCCAGGAGGAGATTATTAGCTGATTTCAGCTATCTATGTGCAATGTATTGTTTTGCAACCAACAGCCCTGGGCACTGGAGACCGAGAAGATGAGTTTGTAAATGTTGCTTCTTTGTTGCTGACTAGTCAGCTATTTGTTTTGTTTTATGAGACAAGCTGAGCTGTCAATATGCTAAAAAAAAAACAGAAAAAACTTGCTGAAAAGGGTTACAGGCAGCATAAGATTCTGTAAAGCAACAAGATATTTTTGAGCGTCCTTTTTCTGAGATGGTTTGACACTTTTAGTGGGGAAACTGGCTTCTGATCGGACAAGACGTGGGTGAAAGCTACAGCAAGGATGAGCTAATACATTATACCACTTTTCAAATTGGCTGTTGATGCCTGCTTTGAGTCCAGATGGGGGGAGCATGGGACTTGGTGTTTGGCTAGGCTTGTTTGTAAACACCTCCTTGTGCACTCTGTAATGCAGTGAGAAAGATCTGAAGGAATTTTTAGGGGCCGAGAAGCCACCGAGCAGTTCTGTGTCTCTCGAACGCAATGGTGGGAATTTCCCTAGTGGGACACAGTGGCGCCTGTGTGCTCTTTCTTGTGAAAGCTGCAGATAATGGATTTATGAGTGTGTTTTCACATCACAGCCTCCTTGGAGAGCTCCTCAGAAGGCTTTAGAGGAAGTGAAGAGGGAAACAGTTCCTTCTGAACAAGAAACAAAGGGGAAGAGCTGGAGCCAGCTTGACCTGCAGAGGGTCTTAGGTTAAGAAGAGGGCTTTGCAAATGCAGGGGGATGCCTGGGTTCATGGCTCCGAGAGCAGGGACATTGCAGACATGCTGGAAGTAGTTCAGAGATAGCACACCAAGCTGGGAAGAGGACAGCTCTCCTCTCCCTCACCAGTAGCCATTTATAAAGAGCACAGCAAATTTCCTAGCACAGGTGTGTGCCTAAGGATCCTCCCTCAGGAGGACAGCAGATGGGGCGGGGGACCTCATGCAGCTGTTTCTTCTGCAAAGAGGACAACTGTTTGAGGAGCTGAGGCAATTTCTGTGAGGTGCTTTCTTAGAGATCTTCAGTGCCTTTGAGAGCTTTTAATTGTGTCTAGAGATGAAAATGGCTAGGATCATCCTTAAGGAGGCCTTGTGGCTATTTTTCGGACAAACTATAATGGGAGATGTAGAATATGTCATGAACGGAAGGGCCACTGACCGTATGAAGAGGACTGCAGAGCTTTGGTTTTCACGTTAGCAAGCAAATGGGAAGAGAGGACTCCCACCCCAGCAGTATGATGCAGTTGATGGCCACTCAAGTCTTGCAATACATAGCAAGGATATGAAACTGGGTGATGGAGAGAATGGGAGGGGCTTCCCAAAGCTTTGATAGTGTGAACCTACCTTAGGTAGGATGTGTCTTGCCTCAGCATTGTATTTCCTGGCTTCTTATAACAGGCTGCTGATTCTCAGAAGATTTAAGTGCAGGATCAGGAGGAGGCAATGCTCTAGCATTTTGAGACGAAACCAGGCTGATCTGGGAACTTGTGATGGTCCTGCTTTCCTCTGGGGCCTTCATGAGGGCAGTAAATAGCTCCTGGACTGCAAGGAGCCAGAGTGCAGCAAGTCAAGCTTGGGAAAGGGATGTTTACAGAGAATGACCTACTGTCACTGAGGCATTTCTGATGGGACGGAAGAGTGCAAAGGAGCAACATATCTGTAATTTGTATTTAGCATTCTGAAGTTTTCATTTGGTGCTTAACAGTTTAATGCATTCATTTTTGTCCTTTAACCTTAATTCATTTTAGAGACTCACCAGAATAATTTATGTTCCATTCTAGTGTTTTAGTACTTGCCCCAGACAACTAAATGGGTGATGTGTCAGTCCATCAGCTGTATAAACCAGAGAGGAGCCAGTAAGCCTTTGCTCTTAAACTCTTGTGTTGTCTCTTAGTTACTGAGCATCCAACAAAACTCAGTCCCTAGTTACAATGGGCTGTTTTCTTGTTTCCCTTTCTCGTATGTGCTTGCATTGGGCTTGGGTCCTGGACAGCTCTGAGGAAGCTGAGTGTAGAGATGTCTGTGGATATTCCGACAAGGGGAATCCTCACCCATTCTTGCCTTGCAGTATCCAGGAAACCTCCATATTTGTGCTACAGCTTCACATTAAGGCTAGACGGTGTCCAAATCAGAGGTGTTCAAAGGACTAAACAACAGCACAGCTCCTCCCTATCACAGAATCACAGAATCACAGATTGGTTGAGATTGGAAGGGAGATCATCTAGTCCAACCCCCCTGCTCAAGCAGGGCCACATAGAGCACATTGCCCAGGACCACATCCAGCTGGCTTTTGAATATCTCCAAGGAAGGAGACTCCACAACCTCTCTGGATAGCCTCTTCCAATCACCCTGAAGTAAAGAAGTTTTCCTCATGTTCATATTCCCTTATATGGTTTCTATCTCCCCTATACTGTTCCCATTCATATGGAAAGATAGTTATATGCTGGATTTTTAAGACAGATATCAGAACAAGCAAGTTTTCACATGCTGTGTTGGTGCTAGTTGTGAGTACTCAATTGTTACTTTACTGCAAAAGTGCTGTGCACCAGCACCTTGGGCAGAGAGGGACCACTGTGCGCACAGGGTGAATTTGCTGGTTCTGCTGAACTCTGGTTGGAGTCACTTCTTGAAGCAGAAATGCTACTGGAAAACTGTGGGGACGGCCAAGGGCCTGCCCTGTAGACTCTAGGGCTTACACAGCTCATCTACATGACTAATTCTGGACTCCTGATTCCTCCTCCAAAAGGCAAATGTTTGCAAACACTGGGCATCATAATGATGCTGGTGTCAGAAGGGGCAATGCTACCACTAATCCATAGATTTACCTGTGCTCGATATTGGTGGCATACAGCTTAAATCAGATATACGGCCATGGGTTCATCTGCTGTTAGAGGAACAGTTCCTTCAGTTATATAGTTATAATAGGATTATATTGTCAGAGCTGTTTTTCTTTTGTTTCAAAAGAGGGAGTCAGGGAACAGCCTCTAAAGATGGGAGGGTGACTTGTTTCATAATGTATTGTGGATTTACTTTTCTCTCCGAAACACAAAGATTAGGCCAGGAATATAGATCCAAGAATAGACTCCAGGGTGACAATTCTCCTGTTCCTCCACCGTACATGGCTAGCAGACAGAAAGGTTGTCAAAATGCTGGAGTTAGGGAAATTTCTCCTACTTTGACTCATCTAATAATTTCAGATTAAATTCAGAATGGCAATTTGAACATGGATCAAAGCATTATGACAGCTGCCAGCCTTTGATACAAACTTTTCATTGGAAAAAGTGGTGGAAGGAACACAGCTTATATATTAGTGGATAATGGATTTTAAATTGCACATACTGTCACACCTAAAAAGTCTTGGATTTGTGCTGAGAACTGTTGTTCTCTGTCTTTAGACCTCACTGTGCAGTTGTTCAAGGGAAAATGGGTTTTCAGGACTTGTTTCATGGCTTCACTGATACCCTGTTGAACTGAAAATGTTTAACGAGACCCCGAGCTGACAGAAAGACGCCTTTAAGCTTGTTTTCTTTTTTCCTTTTTTTCCTTATTGCAACCCTGAATCAGCAAAGCATTGCAACACAAATATATTGCTGCTACTTGCAGTTCTCTGGCATGTGCCACTTGTTTGTTAGAGCTACACAGCTTTAGATTAATCTGTGTTGTGGTGGTGGTGCTTGTTGCTGTTATCACACATTTGCTCTCAAGAAGCATCTTGGATCCTCAGCTGTGTGTGGACCAAGTCTCGTGCAGGATGATGCACAACCATGGCAAAGAGACAGATTGGGGATTTATCTAACGTCCTGAGCTACATGTCTGGCCCTAGGACAGTCCCCCTTCAGCTACCGTTACTGCCAACAGAGAGAAAGAGACACTTGTAGAGTCCTTGAAGTCTATTTCAGATGCCTGTTTGAGGATGAGACAACTCATGCCCTGGACTCTGTTGGAGATGTTGAATAACTCTTTGATGACCCCCGAAGGCGCATAGGGTGACTTGCTAAAGGAGACTTATCCACCCAAGTGCCACAAGCTGGATGCTGTGGATGCTCCCAGAGTAGTTCATTGGCAAGGGTAAACTGTGTCCAGCATCAGAATGGCAGAAATGATGAACATGTTTCTCTCGTTAAACCACTCAAGCAATTCCTGATGGTAAAAGAGCCTTAGTGATAGTCATTCAGACAATTGGCTGCAGCTGTCTGTCTAGTGAAGATGTCTCCTTCTAGGGCAGTTTAGAAATGAGGCATCTCCCTCCTCTGTGTGTTAGAGAGCTGGGCTTGTTTGTCTGTGCTTCCACAGCACAACTCCCTCTAAGCGAACAGTGAAGAAATGGCTGCATCATAAAGCTGTTACTTTTGTGTCATTTTTGCAGGATTGCTAAATTCAAATCCATTCCATCAGAGGCAAGACTCTAACTCAGGTCACTTGCTTTTTGGTGAGCATGGACTTTTGGCTTCTGAGACCAGAACCAGTTCCTCACCATGAGCAGTGGAGAGCTCTTCCCACACGGTCTGGATGACCATGGCTCCCGTACCTCCGACCCAAGAAAGGTGGATCTCACGTGGTCTGTTTACGTTCCCTCCTCTTGTAGCTGATCAAAGTGAGCAACTCTGGGTTTTGTGAGAAAGATCTTCATACCCAGCACTGATGATGCTGCCCACAGCAGTCAGCTGGACCTCAGGATGTAACCAGGAGAAGGGGGGGAACACATATCACTCATGATCAGTTTGCTCTGCAAATTTTCTCTATATTTCTCTACATTTTCCCACCTGATGACATCTTTTACCTGGAAAATGACCTCCCAGGCCAGGGGCAGGTCATTCTTATGAAAACTTTTGTCACATTAATGGATTAACAAACACAACCAATGATGTGCTGTGGGACTTCTGAATGTTGCCCCTGCAATATGATTGTCTGGGTCTTCTATTTCACATAATAGCAAGAGGGAATGCTGAGAAGCCACTGAAATCAGGTGAGTTTGTCTAACCAGTCACCAACTGGATCACTCTTAGATCTGATGCTCTCTTCTGTCATGCAGATGATTGGTTTAATTTCCTTTTAATTTGTGAGCTGTCTGAACTAGAAGCTGATCCAGAGCAGCACAAAGGATGTAGCAGTCCTGGGTATTGTTGTGGAACTGGGAAATACAGTTACCTGGGACTCACCTAGATTTTTGTACTTTCTTTGTCCTCTTTGCTTCTGTGTGTAGTGTAAAAGCATGGCAGCTCAATTTCCTTCTTCCATACTGCCATGCCCCCAGCTTGTCTCCGTCACCCTCTGTCTCCCCTGGGTTCCCCATCCCCCATGTTCTCTTCTCTTTTTAAGTGTATATAGCTATCAAGTAGCTGAGAAAGCTGTGAGACCTCAAGCCAATAAAAAAATGTGGAGTACTCATTAAAGAGGGGTGTTATCTCAAGTCTATCCACAGAGACTACTTCCCTCTAGTCAAGCCATAATTTCAGTGTCTTGGGATGAGGTAGGGCACACCTCCAAAATCTCAATATTCCTCCTATTCATAGTGTCTGTAGCAACAGAAGACACTCTGAGATTAATCTATTTGAGACATGAACTATTGCAAAATTTTATTTGTGATTTTTTTTTTGGAACGACCTGGAGCAGTATCTAATTGTAGACAGAATGGCACCTTAAACACAAAGCAGAGTCTTCTTTAGTGGTGTTATTCAACAATAAATATCCTGCATTAATCAGAGGCAAGATACAAGGTCACCTCTTTGTTCTGATTCACTTTTCTTTAATTTGACTTCATTCCACCTACTGTCACTGCCTTTTTGAAAAGAAATCTACTTGAGTTGCTATGGTGCTAGCTTGTGTTATGCTTTGTCTCTTCAAGTCCAGAAGAAGGTATTATGCGGAGAGGAATTTCTGCAGCGGGACCATTTCATGTTTAGTTTCGATAGTATTGCTACAATGATCAGAGCAGGATTACATGAGGGTGGTGTTGTATATCCTGGTCAGGCTTTGCACTGGCAAAGCAAGCACCACCATCCCCATAGGTTCATATGTACCAAAACACAGTGTAGTGTACAGTTATACAGTTTGCCAGCTAGTCAGGCTACTAGGAATTTATACATTTTTATGCAAGACCCTGTCTCTGCCCATCCCCTGTAGAGGATTCCTATGTGACCTATAGTTTTTTGACCTCTCAGTTAGGTACATGTAAGTGGGTGGAATGCACCTGACTGGTAGAGTCCAGGTGTTGTTTTGTATTACTGAAGCGTGGGTTAGTAATACAGGAAAAGGGCTCTGTTGTTCTCAGACTGTGCATTATTTGGGGTAGATCTTCTTCTGCTCTCATGTATTCTTCAGAGCTAATTCCACAGTCAAATTCAGCTGTGATTCACACCAGTATGAAGTAATTCCATGAGTGTTTGGGTAATATTCTAGGTGTACGTTGATACAAATCAGGGCAGGGTGGTTCACTGGGATTATAATGGGGTAAAACTTCATGAGAGAAGAACAAAATATGAGAATGACACTCATCTCCAATCTGGACTTCTAGCTCCCATTATACTTAACAGAAATCTAGCCTACACCATTAATGGTGCCTAGCGAGTTGTTTAATGGACTTAATTAAAGGGCCTCAATCAGTTACCCATGTGTAGGAACCCACTAGCATTTAAGACATCCTACAGTATTCCTTCTGGCCTCTGTCTGCTTCCTTAGAAAGTCCACTGATAGGTCCTGTGTTATACTGGTCAGCCCATGAGTATGTCTCTGGAGCAGCTCATATAGCACTGGCATCTGTATTCAGGCAAGAAGAGAATGAGAAGCTGTGTATTTGTGCGTAAGAACACCAGTCTTGCTGAAGGCTGTATAAAATGGAATGAAAAAGAGGCAATAAATCATGGGTTTTTGAGTGTTTAGGATTTTTTTTAGTTAAATGTTGGTTTTGCTCTTTAATTTGAAGATAAATTTTTTGTTGTTATTTATTTTTGTATGTGTAAACAATGCTGTTTTAGTGATAAAATTAATAGTATAAAACTCATATGTCAGCGTTCAACTTCGCAAAATAAATCTATGGTGACAGTCTGACACAGGGCATGCTTTCCTCCAGAGGGATGATGATACCATTGTTAGTTTTCTCCTCCCACTTTATGCCACTCTAGATCAAAAGGAGCTCAACAGAAAACAGTAAACATGATTCATCGTTACATTATACTAATATAAAACCGAAGTGGCACAGCGACGAAATGATCTCAGTGGGCTCAAGCAGGTTCACAATCAGGGCCGTTTCTGTGCTGCAATGTAAAGGGTGAAACATCTGACTAGTCACTGAGGCTCCCTTGAGAGCAGACCGAGAAGTCAGTGGTGTAGTAAATGGAGTCCACAAAACATTTCAGAGCACTGAAGATGGCTCATGCTCTGGCCTGTCCCCAGGAGCAGCCACCTTTGCCCTCGGTGGCAGGGGGAACCTAAAAAGCACCCTGTGTCCCAGGTTGAGTGGGCAATATAAGCTTATTTGAGGTTTTATTTCAATGTTAATCATATTCTTCAGGTAATATCTTAAATGAAGAAAGGACTAAATCACCCAGTAACTGTGGATTATAGAGGTGACTTTGAACTTTCTGACTGAACTATTGGTCCCTAGGAAATAGCAAGTCATTGAAAGAAGAGCTGATTGTTGGAAGTCATTAATTTTGAAGACTCTCAAGGGATAAAAACTATTAATAGTGAAAGACAATTTGTTACGACTTTTCTGACATTGCTGATTTTTACACAGAAATGTTTTTTTCCTCTTGAAAATTATTCTTAGTTCAGAAGTCTGAATTAATATTCATTAAAAACAATAGTTTTAGAAGGCTAACATCAAAATTAAATTTCACTTTCAGATCAGAAGTTTATGAACATTTTGGAGAATACATGTTTCTTTCTACATATTTTTCCCTTGGGGACGGTCCCAATTATGCTCATTTGCGTTATGAACTATTGACAGGTTTCGTGTGAGGTCTTGGCAGATCTGACATAGCTATGGCAAGTGAAAGGATTTTAGTGTTTCCTTTCTCCTTACTGAAGTGATTTGGAGTAAAAATTCACCAGCTGGAAACAAGACGAGTGCTAGCATGAATGACGCTGTCATGATTCTGGCTTATGGCTCACCAGACAGGCAAGAGCCAATGCCACCTTTCTCTTAGCCCAGGGTTTCATGGGTTTTATTGCAAACATCAGAGCAGTGGAAAGGGAAATTTTATGCCTTCAGCTCTTCAGTCTCACTGAAAGCGCATTGAATTGTGCATGTTTACAGAGGTCATGATCCCTGTCAGCCCTTACTTAAAACTAAACGTAATAATATTTATCCTGGCTTATTTTGCCTTGATGCTACTAAAGTCTAACAGTTAGGAGAAAGAGTAGAACAAGCCCATGATCTGGCAACACAAAAAGGCAATTATTTTCCAAAGAGTTATTTCCTAAGAGCTATTTGCTCAAGACTAAGCTTACACCAAATCTGTTTGATATTCAGTGCTGAAACTTGACAGCTCAGTTGTCAGTTCTTCATGTGCTAAGAGCAAAGGGCAGCTGTGGAGAAAAAAGCACTCAAAAACACAGTCCAAATAAACCTCAGAGTCTGTGCATGTTTCAAATGCTTATCAGCTAAAGTCTTCTCCTGCTCTTTCTCTTACCAGCTTCATCACTTTCTCTGAAAGCAGGGGTGTGTGTGGGCAAAGGGGAGAGATGCATTTTCAGGGTTTGAATCAGGACATTTCTTGCATCTGAAAGGGCTCAGACTGACATCTGCCCCATCTCGGATTGTTATAACCCACCTGCATGTCTTTTTATAGTGTTTTATACAATAATTTCCTTGTCCTGGCATCCAGACATTTTCACTCTGATCCTCATGCAGAAGCCTGGATCAGGGTCCTCAGAGCCAAAGACCCCTTGGAGCTAGATGAAGTTTCTATCAGCTACTCAGGCCAGTTAAAGTCTTCAGAAAAACTATAGAAAGGGTGTTATCTAGGAAGCATCTTAATGCTATCTTTCTATGTAAAATGGACTGAGGAAGACACAGAAAATGAACTCAACTTAAAGACCTTCCAACTGCATCTGAGACAGATCTAGGCAGAGGTGAGAAAGGCCTGAAGCAGTCTGTGGTATTCAGGCCAAATAATACCTTGGGCGTCAGATTCATCTTAGATGCTTGATTCAGTTGCTTAAATGTCTGAGATGCTCTATCATGTCAGAAACACGCGCTTGGAGTTGTGTATGATGGAAGGACCATGTGAGAGAATAGGTCTGGACTGTCCTTGTCCAGCAGCTGGAGAAACCCAGCTGCCTACAGTGTGGATGACCATATGTCAGATGGCTACGCACTCAACATTGGGAATGGAGAGTAAGCAGTAAATGGAGTGAATCCTGTCATGGTAAAATAGACAGCCACAGTCGCTCAGAGCAATGCCACTGTGGACGCTGAGCCTGCTTGTCTTAAACAGAGGAAGAGGATTAAAGAAGGTCTGATCATGACCTAGGGGAAATTTCACAGAAGAAAGATTTCTGATAATACAGGGCTCAAGAAGATCTGTAGTCTGAGAACTGGAGCTAAATCAGTTCAAAATAGAGAATTAGCATGACAGTAAGATCATTATTATTAGTGATGATGACATTATTTCCAGTAACTGGAAACAATGTGACAAATGCCACTCTGTTTTGAGTCTAAATTGCTGGGATATGGCTTAAAAGTATGGTCTAGTTCAACCACAGAATGGGGATGACAGAGTAAAGTTCTGCAAAGCGCTACCAGTAGTCTTTCTTTAGGCCTCAAAGTGTCCGAGTCTCTGATCTCTAACATGTGATAACAACAAGGAAAGGAGGAAAATATCTGACATTTCATTCAGTGGTTAACATTTTGGCAGAGCAGAACTTTCTGTGATGAGTAAAGTTTGCTGAAAGAGCAAATATTGCAGGGGCATAAGTTTAAAGCTCTGGGATGAATTTCCTGCAAGAACTAATGACCTTCACTAGCATCACCGCCTTCTGCCTGGGCAGCTTTCATTAACAAGGATATAGAACTGCCTATAGGTTCCTTAAAATCATCCCGTGTTCCCCTGCATGCATACACAACCTGTCTGCAAGGAACAACACAAGAAAAAAATGTTTAAAAACACTGGTCAGATTAATGCCTACTTCATTACTAGCTATTGTAGTCATGGTCAAGAATGAAGTTAAACAGAAGCAGTGTATTCTAAGCAAACATCACTGTCTCCTTGGCAGCTGGTAATCGTTTCTCATGCCAATGAGCCAGAACTTGACCTGTACTTTACTAGGTGCCGTAAATTACTGTTATTAGACAATGCTCCAGCCTTTTTTCAGGTGATTTCCCTCCTCTCCTGATCAGGAATTTATTATTTTATATAAAATTTTATTATTTATATATTAAATTTATTATTATTTAATTATTTTATATATAAATGTATATATACACACACATATATATATACATATACACACACACACAGACATATACACACACACACACACATATATATATATATATATACACACACACACATATATATATATATGTAAAGTTTCTGAGCACTCACTGAAGGCTCCTGACTGCATGAAATTATACAAGTAGTTTCCAGCAGGATGATACAGCCAAGACTCAGGTAAACTCACACAGATATTTCCAAAGGGCTAGAGCTATCTGGCAGCAATGAAGCAGGAAAAAAGTGCATGTGTGAGAAAGAGAGAAGAGGTTTTCAGCTTTCTTGTGCCTGACTTTAAATGCCAGTGTCTGTGCATTTATTAATTCTTATCAAACCTTGAATAATTCCCTTTAAATTTTCTGCTGCGCACTAGTTTGGCCAACTGATTATTCTTTATTGAGAGCAAATTTGTGCTGGAATAACTTAAGCCCATAATGACTCTGCTATCCGGTCTGTGTTTGAATTAGCTAATAGGCCCAGAAGAGAAGACGGCAGCCAAATCCTGTTAGTCATAATGTGAAACTCTAGTTTGTTCAGCACCTTGTGCATGAAGAAATGGAGAAACTCACTGAAAACTGAAGTCAAATGGACATTATTCTGGCCAGTGTCCTGAGACAATAAACGAGAGCGAAATGGAGAGGTAGCTATGAGGAAAGGGGGTGCCTTTCACTGTCTTCAGAGCTGCTCAGAAGGCCAGAAAGTGAGTTCCTAAGATACAAGATTACCTAAAGCAGTAAAATCTGGTAATGCATATAGGGCTTGGGACCTACCTGTCCTCAAATTAGACCTGACTTACCAGTTTTCTACCCAAACAGGGCCTGTTGGTCACTTACTTCAGCAGCCTGGACTCTCCTGATTATGCAGACCAGAGTTTGAGCTGGCCAGCTCAAATATAGTGCCCAGGGTATCGTATGTTTAGATGAAGCCCCCAGTCTGCCTAGGGAGAAGGCTTGCGAGGGTGGAGGTCTCTGCCATTCAGCTGAGGCATAACCAATCTTTTGTTTGTTTGTTTTGCCAATGATGCCAACTAAATGTGGAAACAGATCATCCAAGAGCAAGGAAGACTCTAGCTGTGTCCCCAACAGAGTAAGGCAGAGAGGCAGCAAGTCTGCAAGGAGTGTTTCCTACAAGACGTGGTTCACAGGGATGCACCACAGTCTGACCTATAGTTGTTACTATGCTTTTTTGACTAAAGGCTGTAGTCTTCCTGTCAGCCTTGTATCCTTCAAACCTAGGACATAACCATCACGCGTGTGTATTCTGAAGCTGCCGGTAATCAGCTCTTCACTAGTAGCCCAGGGAATGTCATAGGGAAAAGGTATTACGTGTGTGCAGCTGCTATGCAAGTAAATATAGTTTTATATTATTCTGTTCAACACGCTTGCAGCGTGGTCTGGAGTTTTAATTTAGAGAATGGGAGATAATGAAAATGACAAGAGGTTTTAATGGGAAGATTGTTGTTTCCCAGTGGTGGTGCCTAGCATTTCTCTTTGTTCTTGCCTCTGAACTGTGAATGAGGATTAGTAACTATGCTACTAATAAAATATTACTTGCTGGGTCCTGAGGGACAGAGACAGCAGGGCAGAGACTGTCCTGCACATCAGGACAGTGGGTTTCAGGCCAGTAACAGGGGAAGTGCAGGAAATGGGAACCACAGGGAATATGTAGGTGTAGGGGAAAGCAGCTGCTGGAAAGCAGCTCTGCAGAGAAGGACCTGGGAGTCCAGGTGGACAAGTCAACCTCCCACCAGCAATGTGCCTTTGTGGCCAGGAAGGCCAACAGTATCCTGGGCTGCATTAGGAAGAGCATTGCCAGCAGGTCGAGGGAGGTGATCCTTCCCCTCTACTCAGCCGTGGAGAGGCCACATGGGTCCACTGGGACCAGTTCTGGGCTCCCCAATACAAGAGAGACATGGAGCTACTGGAGCCAGTCTGGCAGAGGGCTACTAAGATGATTAGGGGACTGGAGCATCTCTTATATGACGAAAGGCCGAGAGAGCTGGGACTGTTCAGGCTGGGGAAGAGAAGGTCGAGGCGTGATCTTATCAGTTCATATAAATATCTGAAGGGAGAGTGTAAAGAGTATGGGTCCAGACTCTTTTCAGTGGTGCCCAGTGATAGGATGAGCAGCAGTGGGCACAAACTGAAACACAGGAAATTCCACTTGAACACAAGAAAACAATCCTTGTCTGTGAGGGTGACTGGGCACTGGAATAGGTTGCCCAGAGAAGCTGTGGAGTCTCCATCCTGGGAGATTTTCAAAACCCGCCTGGACATGGTTCTGGGCAACCTGCTCTGGTTGACCCTGCTTGCACAGGAGGTCCAGGGGAACACATCCAGCCTAACAGCTGAGTCAGGAATGGCTTGGAGTTGCTTTTGACAGAGTTTTTTTCTTTCAGCTGTCCCCAAAGGACTACAGCAGCCAATGCAAGTGGTTTTACACTGGGGAAGGAAATATGCGCTGTAACTCTGGAATGTCTTCCTTGGCTTCATGTATGAGTTACAACTATTTTACAGCTTTTTCTTTTTTTTTTTTTTTTCAGATTAGTCATAGTAGAAAAGCAGGGTACCTAGAAAATCAGTCTGGGAAAACAAACAAAAAACCCAAACCCTCAGTCCCTTCTTGGTCTCTCTCTGAAGAACTACATATGTGTTAATTTCTATTCCTGAGAAATAATTTTAGGATGGTGGACTCCAGACACTGCCATTTTCTGCTGTCACCGTAATCTCTTCTTAGCATTGAGAGCCCAGCATGTGACATCTGTTTGTATTAGAGAAAACACGATGGTGAGCTTCCTCTTTGTCCATCCCTTCATTACTTTACAATTTTCTACCGATCCACAGTGCCCTTTCCTTATGCTGCCAGCCTGTGAGTTGAAGCTCAAGCCTGCTTGTCTCATTATAGCATTGAGTTTACGTCCATTTCAGTTTGCAAATGTGCTGCTTTCTGCTTACTACACTGTGCTGATTCAGTCCTCACTGCAGGAGAACAAGACATAACCTCATGTGCTTTTTCCCTCTTTCTCCCAGTGCTGTCTAATGCTGAGATAAAAGACAAAATAAATACAAGTCTTCATTTAGGAAATTACAAAGTTGGAAAATTGGGTGACTAATGCAGAATAATGAAAGTACTTTGATTGCAAGCGAAGAGCAGAAGGTACAGGAAAAGTTAAGTGAATACAAAGAAGTTTTCTTTGCCTTGATATAAGATGATAATGTCATGGGGTACTCGTGATGCGAAAGAGCCCCTCACAAATGGTTCACCTATATGAGTCCAGTGCCTTTTGAGAAGTCCCAGACCCCCTGCCTGGCCTCCAGTTTCTCACCTTCCAGAGTGCCTCCCTGCAGCCCCATGTCTCAGACAACCTATGACATCTCAGATGGCACTTGGCACCTATGCTCAGGCAATTCAACTAATGAGCTTGTGAGATTTAGCTCAGAAGATACCTAAATTTAGTGTTTTTACACTTGGGTCGCTGCCTGTGACCTGGCCCCTGAGCATCCCTTACAGTCAGTGGAGATCCAGTCAATATAGCCTGTGGGGTCCAGGGAGCTGTTGGGTACAGACCCTTCAGCTTAGGTGTCCTAATCAATGAGGTGAATCCTGATGGAGAGGCCTGAGCCTGATCTGTTGCCCTTGGAGATGGGCAGCACAGATGTTCCAGCTAAGCCAGTCACTCTGGACTATCTCTGCAGTCAACGGAGAGGAACAGGCATGTGTGGTATGCTGCTCCCGCAACCAAACTGAGATGTCTCCTTAGGATACAGGTGAGCTAGGAAGCCCGATGCTTTGTTATACAGCAGCAAGGCACTTGGGAAATTGCGTATTTAAAACACCATTTCGCACCCCAACTAATGCGCTTTGCATGACTACAGATGCAGATAGTTGGCATAATCACTGCAGAGTTTAAGATCAGTATTTCATATGGTTCTGGATACAGCTGTTACTCTGGCCCAGGCACCCAAAAGATGCTCCTTTCAGCATGGACACAGATGGGATATATAGGGTACACGAGGGGTACACAGACTCTGCCTTGACAACAAAATTGTCCCTGAACAGTAAACTAACTGAGCTGAGCCAGTCTGATCCTTTGTGTTGTTAGTTCAGATAGGACCAACTAATAAATAACGCTGTTCAAAATGATGCTGATGAGTAATTGATAAGGAAAAGAGTGTGATCCTTTCTTGCTGAAACATGGACTAGAAGATCTGATGCATTTGTTTTTTAATTGACTTTGACAGCAATGTTTTGGTTTTATGCTGCAGATGGGAGTTCTTGTGATTATTTTGCAAGGAGCCTGTCCCAAAGGAATCATAAATGTCTTGTGGCTAGAAGCTAATATCATTTCAGAACATGTGGGAAGGGCTGATTTATTGAAGGAGCCACATGAGGAGTTTTAGGTCTGCAAAAGTTTGAAGCTTTCCTTTCAATCCTTAGGCACACAGTGAGTTGGAGGGGGCAGGAGATTGGATCTGTTTCATTTTACATCTCTGCCTTTATGAGTTCAGTCTGAGAGGAAACTACAAGCTTCCCAGAGGAATTACGAAGTTGGCAACTTTGATAAAACATTTTTACGCAACTTTTTCTCTTTATTGCTTTGCAAGCAATTTTCAAACCCTAGTAAATGCTGAGAAAAGCAAGAATGCTTTGAAAACATGCACACCGAGTGGGGGAGAGGAAACAGGATGAGCAAGCCAGCTGCTGCTAACGAGGTGCAGGGTAGCCTATAAAACAGCACAAATGTGGAAGTATATTGCTAGTCACGGATATTTAGCAGTGAGTGTGTAAAAAGTTCAAAGTGAATAATCCCAAAAGTACCAAAATAAGAAAATCCAAGCATACAAAACTGAAACAAAGCAACCTTACCAGTTAAGACATTGGATGCTTGCATCATTATTCTGTGCTATTTCCCCCAGGCAATGAGCCTAGAGACTACCTTGAATATTTTATAGGAAAAGTGTGCTAGACCCTACCTGGCAGTAGGGAGGAGGAGAGACAATCTGTAAAAAGCTAAATCTCATGTTTCCCAAAGAAGAGGGACTTATCTCCAAAACTTATCTACCTTTGCCAGTAACATGAATGGATTTAATAAAAGATGCTGTCTTTACCAGCAAGTTATATAATGCAGACAGGCATCTTTATGCTGCTATATCCAAAGCTGATGTGGATTTTGGAGCCTGGAATAGGTCCGCGGTTTGTCACCTGCTGGTCAGGCAGGTTGGAAGTGAAAAATGAGAGTCATGGTCACTGCAGTGATCGAAAGACGTTTGCTCTGTGGATTGCCAGTCTTCACAGCGGGTGAGGTGCCCTGGGGTTAAGCTGATGCTGGGGCACATCTTCCCTCCCTTCTCTCTTCTGGCTTGTGGCTTGAGCCCCACAGTGTGCCTGTGCGTGGAGCCACGTGGTGGGAAGACACTATATCCTCAAATGGGCAGGGGGCAGAGGAGTCGGGACCTGATTGGGATGTGTCAAAGCGCCCAGTGCAAAGGACTTGATGGGCTTGTGTGACTTGGCATGCAGCTTGTGATGAGGAAACCTTCACCCACATCCACTTCTGAGGTTTGGTTCCTACAGACAGTTGTCACGGCACTTGGATGAATTGCAGCTCCACTCTACGCCAGGACAGAGTTTCTTTCCCATTCCCTGTCTCAGGTCCAGGTCTGAGGTATGAGTCCCTCTACAGGGGCAGAGCCACCAGTGCCAGCCTTCACTGCAGCAGCTGTAGTTCTCACTGGAGTAATTTGGTCAATTTGTGAGAGCTGCTAGACATTATTTTTCCACAAATACTAGAGAAATTGGGAAAAAAACCAGAAGGAAGCACTAGGTAAACAGCTTCCTGTTGATTTTACATTTAAGTTATTTAAAAAACTATACCTTTTTTAGCTTTTGGTCAATTTTAAAATAAAAAAAATCTTTAAATAACAAGTCAAAGCGTTTCACACTGACTTGTGAAATGCAGTGCTTAGTCATCACTAATGACATTTTGAACAACCTCTTTTCCTTCAGTCAAAATTATTATCTAATTTAACACAGTTTTGCAAATAACTTCAGTTCCTGTGAAATGCTCTTTTGGGAAAGAGATGTAAATTTTCTGTCCATTGGAAAAATGTCATCTTTCTCTGGCTCAGCCACCTAAACTGATTTGAGGACGGAGCTGGGTATATAAATAATACAACTTGCACATATTTACACCTGCAAAATGGAAACACTGCCTAAAAGAAATCTGCAGAGAGAGAAAGCAAGAGCCTACTCATCTAAATGAAAAAAGCAAGTGGAAAAGAACAGTGGTTTACCCTCTTATATTAATATACACCACCACCAAACAAGTTTGAAATGGCTTCAGGAGAAAGAGCAATGCTGTTCGTCCCCCTTGATGTTCTCCCAGGGTATGTGATATTGAGTTAAAAAGCCTGATTCTTGTCTTCAAAGTTCTTAGTGGTGTTTAAGTTATCAAAAAAAGAAAGAAATTAATCAATGGTTGTGATTAATTCTTTTGCATCTATGGATTTGCACCATGGAGCTTTCTACAGTGCATGGAGGACTTGTTAGTAGCGGTTGCACCCGAGTACGCAGCCACTAGGCACTGCCTGCTGTCACAGCTCATTTTGTTCATGGGGACACAGCTGTGTCCAGCCAAAGCCTGTGGAGGTCCAGGAAAGTCTTTCCATCCAGTTCAGGGGACATTTGCAGAAGACCTGTCAGATCTGCTTCACAAAGACATGCATGCGCTGCAAAATACATGAGCACCTGTAATGGGATCTACAAAGTCAATTAGCTCTGATACACACTCCGTTCTGCCAGAAATCAATAGGAATTAAGCACTCAGCCTGCATAGGGAAGTCTGAAAATCCTATTAGGTGCCTATCTGCCTCCTTAGATCCCAAAACACCTGTGGCTGATAGCATGGAAAAATGACCTTTGCATTATTTTTTGGGTGACAATGTACCAGGTAGTCACTTCTAGCTGGGGGGGGGGGGGGGGGATCATTTGCACAATGTGTACAGCTCACCCCTCTGATGTGTGCATTAAACCACAGGCGCAAAATACTGATCCAGTATTGTAGTCTAGTTTTCAGATGTGGATTGAACCTCTGAGATATATATGTGTGTGTGTGTGTGTGTGTAAATGTGTGTGTGTGTGTTGTGTGTGTGTGTGTGTGTGTGTGTGTGCGCGCGCGCGCGCGCCTTTTTTTGGTATTGCATATTGAAGTAAGAGCCCACATTGTATTAAGTGCTACACAGATATCCTCTGACAGAAGTCTGTATTTTACAGAGCTTCTGAAGGAATTAATACAAGCAGATAAAGAAAGAAACTTTCTTGGTGTGACATGAGAAGTCTGCAGGAGTCGTGGGAAGAGTGTGCAGGGCTCCTGCTCCCAATCCAAGACTTGATTTGCTTGCCTAGTGTTTCTTGGTCTGTGAGTCACTGTTTAGCCATGAGACATCCTCTTAAGTCGACAGAAGGACTAAAAACACATCCATGCTCCTACATATACTGCAAACAAATTGAAGGCTAATAAAAACCATCATTAGCTATGCAAAGAGAATGCCAGCTTTCACTTGGTTATTGCTATTGTGGCAACACAGCACACGATGACTAGATTAGTTATTTTTTTCCCCAAAAGGTTATGCAATCCTATTAAGGAAAGACTGCTCTAGACCTGATGACTTCTCTGAAATAACTGCACACATTCACAGAATTAAGGCAAACTTCAACCCAGCTGGGTAAGGAGAGCAGACTCACAGGGATCTCTGGGGGATGTGAAATCACAGCAATCAGAAGGTGACATAAAGAAAACGGGGCTGTCCAAGTGGCCTTCATTGCTTTGGCTACATACTGCTCCAGAGTCTGCCAAGAAGAGGCTGCCTTACCGCTGTACAAGGGAGAAACACCCCCTGTTTCAGACCTCAGAAACAGTCAGCTAATGTATCAGGAGCCACCGGTCAACAGGCAGCCCAACAGTTAGCCATGGACTGAACTGCTGAGCCATAAGTCAGCAATCAATGAGCATGCCCAAGGTGAAAAATGAGCCAACTACTAAATCACGGACAAGCCAGCTGCAGGACTGCCAAAAGTCTCTACTGTCCAAATGTGCTTTCAGGTTAAACATGCCTGGTCAGGATTGGGATGACCCAGGTTAATCACTATTCCCTGCTTAGGCTGGACTGAACAGCTCATTAACCGCCATACCAATAATCAGCAAGACAACATTAGACCCAGAGGACAGCCTCCCTGCAGGGTGCTGGTGCTGCTCCTTACAACCCTACCAGCAGCTTTATATTTCATCATTTTTCCACCTCAAAAGACTGAATTACTCATTTGACATATGCAGATATCCAGAGTGCAATTAATTGGTTCAGCCTTTGACATAACCCCTTGCAGCCTGGGAGCACAGAGGAGAGATGTGTTAAAAGGTCGGAGGGCTCATTTCACAGCCTTTAGAGATTGCTGAGCACAGATACTCTTTGTGAGAGCTGTCTTGCTCTTTAGCATCTGGGAAACTTGTTAGGTTTTTAATGAATTCTTTTTTAAAGGGTCACTACAGCACTGCTCCATAGTAATTACACTAAGCAGAAATGTTTTCTTCCTGCTATACTAATTATCAAGTGGAGAAACTCAAGAAACCAATATAGGCTCCAACCACACCATACAGATGGTGCATGTCTTTATTTTTTGTTGTTTTAGATACATATTTTAGCTATCAATCCATAATTTATATGCATTCTCATTTTTTTTCCCCAAAATTTCTCCTGAAATGCTTGTTACCTTCCAACTCTTCTGCCTTATATAAGAAAGGGAATAAGGTGAACCAGCCTGTGGAAATATGAAGGATTTATGTGAGACTTTCACACTAATGAACTACAGTATCCTTTTCTAGACAGGAAAATGCCATTTTCTGGATGAGAACCTGAGACTCCGAGGACCATATTCCCAGAAGAGTTTGTGTGTCCAGCTCCTGTGAAAACTAGATGTGTAGAGTGGGAATCATCCAGCAGAATATAGATATCTGCATTGAATAGGGCTCCTCATAGATCTACTCAATGCATCAGTGAAGTGGAGCACATGATTCAGCTCATCCGAAAGTAGGTCAGCTGAATCCCTGCCCTAAAAATTCTTGTTTCTCTCCATGGACTATAAGGAAAGCGTATGGTGCCTAACCGAAGAGCCGGTATCTACACTGCAGACGCAGTGAGGCAAGTCAAAGACCAGTGCAGTCAGAAGCTGGCTGCTCCCTACACAGCTCCCTCTCTGCTGTACACAGACTTGTGCGACCAAACACCAGCATTAAAGCACAATTTCTTCCCAAGACTTAAACTTGCTTGCACACAGCACTTGCTCACATTGCAAAGCACATGAGCACTGTGATAGCTAAGGTCATAAGTAATCCTGGAAATCAAAGTAGGTACCATGTACCTTGCTTCAGTACTGCTTCCACAGCTATTTCTGCTCCCAGGTCTTCCAGTTAGCTCTGAGCTCATGCAGAGCAAACTCCTATTTCCTTCAAGGGGCCATAAACAGTAGTACACCCGTCTGCACACACTGCAGCCAAATGCCCATTGTTGGGGACACCAAAGATGTCATCTTAACACTCTGCAAGGAAATCTTGCAAGTCAAGGAGCAGCCAGGAAACCAGCACCATTTACCTCAGTCCTGAGCAACTGGAGAACCACTCTGTACTCCCTACAATAGGCTGGGAAGCCCAAGGCCAGCTGTTTTGGTGCTAGATGCCAATAATAGTTGCAAGTCCTCAGGAAACAATCACCTACTCAGCATCAGCAGCAACCCCAAAACAAAAAAAGTAAGTTACTTGTTCAGTTCTACAGGGCAGTGGCTCTCCCAACAAGACAATGCTGAGGAAGTTCAGCCTGCTGTAAAGCGTGTCTGTTTATCTATTAAATGGGAGACATTTTGCAATCCTTCTTCTTCTTCCTCATACCTGCTTCTCTCAGGATGCTGTAAGCCCTGAAGGTTAATAAGTGACCTTACTTTGTGAAGAGAAGCCTATGTGTAGCCTGTCCTTGGAGTCCCTTGTGCTTGTGTCAGCCTGGGAAGAGTTTTCCAGTGGACATTTGTGAGTCACTGTGTTCATTCTTGTGACCCTCACCTTAAACTGGACCTCAACATCTCCACCTGACCATGGTTCCATTCCGCAAAGGAGTGTAAGTCCCTCTCTTCTTCCTCCAGTGCTGAGGTTGTACTGAGCTCTGCGCCCTGGGGCACATCCTCCCTTCTCTGTTCTTCCAGTGTATGGATGCTTTAGGTCTCACCTCTCCCTCTTCCTCATCCTCCTCCAAAAGCCTGCTGGCAGATTTGCCAGATGACCCTTAAGAACGGCAAATTGTCATTTTGTTCTTTGCTGGTGCTTTGCAATTTTACCCTTGAAAACTATTCTACTGTGGTCTGCTTAATGACCCTTTGTGCCAGATGCAGGGGACTTTTACTGGCATCTTCTGGGTGTTGGAGCTCAGTCTGGAAGCAAAAGATGGCAAAAGAAGCTACAAAGCCATTAATTTATAACTGAATTTGCCATTTGATACAAATCCCCATAAGAATGACTCTCAAAATCTCTCTTCAAACCTCAGTATCAAGCCAAATCCCCAAGCTGACATTCCCACAGTAGGTCTACTACATGGAATCTCGAATCTCACTTCTCCCTCCTTCCTCAGTCATCTCATTGAGGCACATGAACTCAAAAGAGATTTTGGATGGGGGAAATTTACAGAATTTTAGTTTGCTAATTTACATTTCTTATGCATCACCAGTCAGCTCAGTGTTGAATCCAGTGTAACAGGATGAGCTGAGAATGGAGACAATTCATCTTCCATTTAAGTGTCCCCTTACAGAGATTTTATCTTGTGCTTGTTCTTCTCATTGTCTCTTTACCAAAAAGGATTTCTGTCCCTGAGCTTGAATACAAAAACACTCTCAAGTCTACTGGTATCCAGGTCTCCTCTTCCTTTCCAGAGTAAAGAAAACAATGCTTAGTTTTATTGAAACCAACCCAGAGTAGTGTTTATTATTGAAAATATACAGTATTTCTGAACATTACATAAAAAGCCTAGTAGATACATCTGCTCTAGTTCAAAATGCTGAATAGATCATCTCTGTGCAGCATGTAGCACTATCCTCATAATGCAAACATCCTCTTTCTTGTTATCGTTATTTTTACAGTGCTTCCCTTTTGTATTTTTTAAACCCAGAAAACATGTTCTGCTGTCCTTCTCCACCCCAATCCTCAGGTGAAATCGAATAAAGACTTTCCAAGGCTACTTACATTGTTTCAAAAGTATGGGGCTAAGAGGAGTAAGGGTATTTTATAGAGCTATTCAGAGCTATTGCTGTCTTATCAAAACTTGGTTTACAAACAGGGCATGGCTTCTGCAAGGCAAAGTGCCCTGTGTTAAACAGTCCAGTGATGCCCTGGCCAACTCCCAGTCTAACAAAAGGAGAAATGGGGAAGGTAGATAAATTTGGAATCCCCACATCATCTCTCAGATTCTCTTTTTCTTGCTGCCACATGTTCTCAAAGGTCAGTTCTGCAAAGAAGAAACTTTTACCAAGAACCAAGAAGGAGACAGACTATCTACACACCAAATTGCTGAAATCAGTGGGAGCCAATGTACAGGACGAGATGGGCAGTATGTTAAAAATAGTCTTTGTTCACCACAATACGTGAAGGAAAAAGGAAAAAAAGAAAAAATCGATTGTTCCTGACACTGTGCTGTTTTAGATTTTGTATTGTGAACTTCCACAACATGCAGTCAGTGCTGAATCTCTTTCTTCTTTGAATCTGCTCCTCCACCATCCACTCCAGTAGGCTTTTGCCTGGTTGCCTTAAAGCAGCATCATGAATACGAGGAATGAGAGTCCACAAAGATATGATGGGCATCTCATTGCAGAAGAGCACAGTGTAGAAGAAAGGATGAAGAAAGGGGCTGGGGAGAGCGAAGAAAGGAGAACCCTGAAGGCCACCGGGTGATGCATGTATGTGTGGGGCATATCACACGGCTGCTGTCTGTTTGATGCTATGGAAGCTGATTCGTGTTGGAGATGTGGGGATAGACATGGCACGTGCCACACGCACTCGGAGGGAGTGATGGTCTTGCCAACGGTGCCATCTTTTCCTGGCAGCAGAACGGACCTGGTGAGAGAAAAAGGAAAGAATGTAAATACTTAGAATACTCAGATGTCCTCCATTCAAGGGACATTAGACCACATTTAAACAAATGATGGTAGGTGCAAGCCTCTGAAAGACTCTGGGCTTGATTCAACTGCCTAAACATGGGCATTCAGACCCACTGATATTCTCTTGGGTACTGCATTCCGGGAAAGGCATGAGCTTCCCATATCTCATATCTGCCACCTTCATGTGGATGTCCTAAATACCCTAGGCCATTTGAAATGGCAATAAACACCTAAGGTTAGGCAATTGAATCAAGCCCTCAAGGGGGATCCACTTGATGGATTTCTTAGGTAGACCTTTCTTAGGTGCTGTAATTGTCCACACTTTCCTTTATAAGAAAGTGAATCACAAATCATCTAACTAAACATTGGTATCTACAATGCAGGCATATACACCTGAGCTAGCTTCTGCAGCCTGCCTGTATAGGCAGTGGAGAGTTGTTCTGTAAAGTCAATGGAAAGTCATCCTCGAGCAGGTGTTTAAAATAGGCCAGATGAATCATGAACTGAAAGTGCCTATTTTTTTGCATGGACTATAGAGGGAGCCCAGGGAACTATTGCTCAAATATATATGTATACAAGGTAGAGAAAAGCAGGTGATAGGAACCCTACCCTGAAACACAGTGGGAGGGAAGGCTATAGATACTCATAAGATAGACTGTAACCTCTTCCTGCCAAACCACTAGCACAGAAAACTCAGAATCAGAATCTGGAATGAAACTTGACAACTTTTAGATGAGTTTCAGAACATTCCTGGTGACCTTCACTGACAGTGGATACTTGAGAGCTATTCAGACCCTTAACCTAGACAGCAAGGTAAGTAGACAAAATTAGATTAAATGAATCTGGGCCCAGCTTCTTGGGCAGTTAATGGCTAATTATAATCATGATACTTGAGTAGGATGCTGACATCCAGCTGCCAACATGAAATCCAGTCAAATTCAAAAAGAAGAGCATTTTAATACTCCAGCCTTTATACCAAGCCAGGGACTCCTTCTAAAAAGACATCTGTTGAGAAGGTGGGGTTAGGAATAATACAGTGTAGACATTACACTTAAGCTAGTGACCCATATTTCTCTTTATAACTAGCAAAGAATCAGTCAGTTTGGTCAGAGGGTATGACTCATCTCCTCCTAAAGCAGATGTTCAAAACAGGCCAGATTCTGTGGCCAGATGAAAAATGCCTATTTCCTTTCATTGCTTATAAAGTGAGTCTATACAACTAGCTTAGCTTTAGATGTCTGGATTATAAATTTAGCTAAATTTAGGAAATATTGACACTCTGAATATTTTTCAATCCTTAATGCAATTATCTTCAGTGCAGGGGAAGGGAGTGTTCTTATTCCCATTTTACCAACGGCAGGCTAAAGCTTGGGTATTAATAGCAGTGATGTTGTGGTAGAGTAGATCTCAACATGGATCAGCTACCATGGCAACTGTACAAGGCCTGGGATGAGCTTGCATAGCCCGTGAAAAACCCATGCTGACACAGCTTCTCAGTTATCAGCACCGGAACAAAGCCATCGTGGGTGTATCTGTATCACCACTGGGACTGCAGGGAAGATGGTGTTGAAATAAACCCTCCACAGCTGCACAGCCATTAGTTTTCTTTTAAAGCTTGGGCTCTGCCTTTGGGTGCAGACTGAAGCCTGCTCAAAACACAAGGAACACATACTTGAGGAACCAATCCCAGCTTCAGACCAGCTCCAACACACTGTATATAATGGGTGCTCAAATACATCATGTTAATGAGCTCAAGTAGCAAAGGTATTTCCCTTGCACACCCCACACTGCCAGTCCTCTGTGTCTTAGATTAACAGGAATGATGGACTGATGACAGTCCATAAGGAGGGCATGGGAGGAAGAGGTCTGAACTCCATCTCTCAGATGTTTTTCCTCCTCCCACGTCTTGGTGGGCCTTTGGGGTCTTAGACAGACCCATAGTTTACCGCATCACCAGATTTGCCCATGAAATACTCCTTATTTCAAACTTGTGAGCATTGACTTAGAAAACAGTTTTGAAATTGCCTTTTTGGGTGCCTTACTGGAGGGAATCCTGCAGCTGGAAGTATGCCTTTTCTGCCCAAATCCTTCTAGGAGGTACAAACTAAGCAGAACGGGCCTGAGGATCTCTTTCCTGGGCTACTTTCTTGGCTCAGTCACAAGCTTCCTGTGTTCTCTGTGCTACTTGCTTAGGGTCCAGTCTGTATTGCCTATAAGATGCAGTAACGAGTAGAAAGCATGACCCTGGTGGGATGATTCAGAACATTTCTTTTAGGTATTCCAGCTCTTTATACAGCCAATAGAGAGAGGTGAGCATTTCTGAAGAGTGACTGATTTGAGTCCAAGTAGATGACCTTTCCCATTGACAGTAAACATATCCTGAGCATTGAGGTGCCCTGGATTACCCCGCTGGACCTAAGACAGGCTCCTTAGTCACTCTGACACTTAAGGCAGGTAGATGTAGAGGCACAGTGAGCCTAGCTAAGTGCTGGCCACCTAAGGTAAATGATATAAGTAACATGTAAAGTGTCAGAGGGGTATCCAGTTTGTTGAAATAGCCCCATGAAGAATATGGGACTTGCTCTGCAGAGGGATATTGCCTCTAGAAAGCTCATTTCTCCCCAAATGTCACAAAATCATGAGATTTTGTTAGAAAACATTTTTCACATTTCTGCTGGAGTATAATTCGCCCTTGCACAGGGAGCCTGTGACCCACTTAAGTCCTTCAAAGAGGTGAATTTCTTCATCTCTGATGCAAACATAGAGGAAGTCCCTCTGTACAGCACAGCCTTGCTAATGATGTTAATAGTAGTCCTATGAGAGTCCTATGCATTCAGGTATCCGAGGTACTCCTGGAGCAGCTTTTCACTGGGTCATTAAAAGGGAGAGTCACTTCATGGGCTTGTTGTGTTTCTGAGCAACTTGTGTGAACAGATACTTACTCAGCCAGTGAAGCCAGACTAGATTTATCATTTGAGCTTCAAACCAATCAAGTCAAAAAGAGTCACCTGGAGATAAAGATGTGAGTCTAAACAAGCAGTTGTCTGAATGGCTTTATGATATGGTTTGCTTATAAGCTTTGAGAAAGGATAAAAAGTAGCAGCAAAAGTGCTGTCTTCTTGCACAGCCAGAGCCATTCCTAGGGGGTTTGGCACATGGAAGTAGGCTCTGCGCTTACAGGGGTGAGTGGAACGCATCTCTTAATGAGAGAATGAGTCACTGCAATTAGGATGTGACCAGAGTGCAAGCAGAATAGGTTAAGCTCAAATTTATCTCTTACAACTCAACTCAGAGACAAAAAGCTAGCTTAACTTTAGGTCAGAAAAGAAAAATGGCTGACTGTTACAGTAACATGTTAAAAAAAAAAACCACCAAAGAAGCAGTTACACATGGAGAAAGTAGTAAAAAAAGATAAAGCAAAATAGCAACTTAGAACCTGGTTGTTAATCTCCGTAAGAGCAACTATGCCTATCCATTAAGCATCTGTAGAGTCAGTACCGTGTCCTAGAGTCAGCATTAACATATCTATGACCTGAAATTAATAGCACTTGCCTGTAATAGCCCAAAGATTCATACAGACACTACTATCAGTGGTTAAAGCTTAATAAGCAGCCACAGAAATACAAATTATCAGCTTGATCTCTATATATAAACTTCAGTTGCTTGAGATGACAAAGTTTATCTGTGCTGCTGAACAGACAGATCAGTTCTGTGTTGGCCTTTGGTCTTTTTCCTGCAGTTACTGCCTCTGAAGTCCCCTTTTTGCCTACTGCAAATAATCACAGTTCCTCAGTATGTGGTCAAATCAGATTTATCAACATATTAGGGCCTATAGACTGTGGGCATTGCTCTCAATCAGGCATGCTTTTTGACAGTCAAGAGAAGGAATTCAGGCTGTGGGGTAGACAGAAATCACAGGGTGCTAGTTTCTCTTTCCTGATTAGATTGCCTAAGCTAGGAGTTCTCAAACTTTCGCCTACTACAGATCACATCTGATCAGAAAGATCATCCCCTCAAAAGAACAATTAAAAAAAAAAAAGAGAGATGAAAACATTCAAAGAGCGTTTGCTTTTAAAATAATAGGCATCAACTGCTATTACTTATGCTAGACACAAGTTGATGGTTAATTTCTTGAATGAGAAATGAGCTGAGGAAGGACCCCTCAGTGGCATTAGAATTCAGTTTTTGGAAGAAATGTCACGTCTTATTAGCAGAAGGGGAGAAAACTTCATCTGTTTACACAGTGCTTTGAACAAAGGGGTCCATCCACTCAGGGCTTTTTGATGTAATACAGAACTGTAATAGTAGTAATGCAGGGAAAAAGGGAGGGTCTTATAATACAAGTAGTGTTAAATGGAGCCATGAGGGTAATGAAAGTTCGAAGGAAGATGGGACTGGGATGCCTCCATGCTCTGTTCCCCAAGAATATGTCTCACATGAAAGTGTTAATAAGTGAGGGTCAGAGGGACAACAGCCATTCTATTGCTATCGAACAATCATGATGTTTCATGGTGTGTGAATATGTATTCCTAACTGAGCTCTTGCTTTCCTTGTATGCAGCGTTTCATTTCCAGAAAACCTGATCCAAAGGCAACTGAAATAAATGAAAAAGGTTCATATAGATCACAACGGGCTTTGGAACAGGCCAAGTTTTTGCTCCATGAAAATAGGTCTCAGTGATGAATTCAGGAAGTTCCACCTACACTTAAGTACCTTTGTGCCAAGCTTTGGACCCCTCTGTTAACTAGAGATAACCTTGGACTTTAAACATCTTTGGTTATGGATGGTGTTGAAAATTGTGGCAAAGCTGATGAAGAGTCATTCAGTTTCACTATGGATGTGGAAGAGGGACTTCCAAGCAATGTCCAGATCAGCAAAAGGGAACTGGATATGCACTTCTTAACTTTCAGGACACTGGTTTCACTGTGTCTGATCCTGTAGTAGAATCCACATCCTCAACATTCCTGAAGCCCTGGCCTCTGTCTGTACACAGCAGAGATGCAGTCAGAAAAAGCCATGGGATCTTGGCAACAGTTCATCAAAAGGAGATATCTAAAATAGGTCAGATGAATTCCACCCTCAGTTGGGTGAACTATAGCCTATAAAGGGAGCAGAGGGTGGTCAGCTCAGCTGCAGATGTGTATCTAACGTTAGGGGGATGAATTTCATCCATTATGTAATAGCACTTAAATGAAAGTAAGGAGGTGATACCTTGATACACTGAAAGTTTTCCATATGGTTAGGGTGTCCTTTCACCTTCAAGGAATCTAAATTTATTTAGATTTACATTTATTTAATCTAAAAGGCTTGTACAGTAAATGCTGATAAGGAGTCTATAGGCCAAGCCTTTCCAGGCAAGTGCAAATATGCTTGATTAAGTGCAAATCTGAATGAAAGCAAAGAAATATAACTTCCTAAGTACGGAGTTCACTGGAATAACAGATCTGGGGATTTGCAGGAGAGGAACTAATCAACTCTTGGTTGTTTCTAATGCACTTGGAGAAATAAGAGTGTGTTTTTGCGTATTTTTTGTAAATAATTTACATCACTGAGGGAATATACCTGTGTCCTACAGCCATCTCTCACCCTATTGGTATGGCTTTACAAGGCTCCCAGTAAAGCCAAACCCTCAAGCCATGTTACTGTTAGACAAAAGAGACAGCCAAACATATCTAGACAAAAATGGCATTACCAGTGCTTAACCCTCTTAGCGTTGGGAGGGGATGTAGTCAAAACAATCTGCAGAGCCCAAAGGAATGATGGCAATGTATCCTGTAATCTTAGGAGAATATAGCTTACATAGACCTTTTTTCCCAAATAGCCTACATCACATCAGTATTTAATGTACTGTTAAGATTCTTTTTCTCTGTAAAAAGCCCTGTTTCACTGCTCTGCAATTCAATCATTCTTTGGGAACCAGAGCTTTTGGCAGCAATTTCCTATATCGCTGTAATGGGTGGATAGTTCTGCAGCACCTGTCAGACTGGGAGGTTGAAGTTTAATTTCTAAAATGACAGCACAATTTTGTTAATATATGTAACTGTTTGAGAAGATAGCACAGTTCTGACTAGCTGTAACGACTGGCTGCACATTTCGTGGCGGAGTCTATATTGCTCCTTCCCTCTGGGCCACAGAATACCAGTGAGGAGCAGAACAAACCACTTGGGAGGGACACTATAAACACCATCAGCCCACTCCAAGCTCTGTGCCTTTGTAAAGGCCTACCCTGGAGTCACCCTCATGACAGCAGTGGTGTAGTGAAAGGTGTGAGGGAAAAGATCCTCAGACCAATTCCTACCATTCACCATGCCTGGACCTCTCGTCACTCCTTTCTCTCTCGCAGGACCCCAGTCTGAAGGGACCTATTGGAGTCACAGCAGTGAAGGTGACTTTCTATACGGATATACCTGGTTGTGGGAGATCGGGACATACAGAAGACAGCAGTCCTGGAATGAACTGTTGTCTGCTGGTCCCAGAGGGAAGGTTTGTTCCTCGAGTTGGCTTTACACAAGGGGACTTGCTCTGCAAGTCATGGTGGATGACTTCAGTTGGCTTTACTCCGAGCAGTGATCCCAAAGGGCATTCAGGAGCAGTACTTACACCGACATCATTGGGCCCCTTTGATCAGAAAGCAATCACTATGGAAGATTAAGCGGTAGCCTTCTAGTCCACCCCCATATTCATATTTATGCAGTGATTTGGAGGAACGCTTAATGCATGTCCTTCGGGTTCAGAATGAATAATATGAAGTCTGCTTAGATTGATGGGCAGGTGGATGACTAACCACTTAGGCGGTGATTCATAGCTGGCAATTATAATGAATAGCCTCCGAAGAAGATCAGATCAAAATAAGCTACTTTGAGCTTAATAGATTTTGAGAAACAGATGGTGCCTGGGTAAAGGGTCAATAAAAAAAAAAAATATTTATCCTTGCCTTGCACCTTGTTATGAGAATAATTTATTGTGCCATCTAATGAAGTAACCTGTTTTACTCCTCACTGGTTATGGTTCCTCTGTAAGTCAGCTAACTGATTTCCATCTTAAATGTTAATTCATAGCTGATTATTGACGCTGACCAGATAATACTGGAATATGAGGTCTGCTTGAGCTGAGAATTCATGCTTTGCAGAGTAATTTCAGACACAACTCTTGCCAGTTAAGTATCCCTCTGAGACATAGTTGGAGATGAAAGACAGCCACCTTACTATGAACATACGTTTCATAGAATTATAGACTAATTAAGGTTGGAAGGGGCCTCAGAAGGTCTTTAGTCCAACCCTCTGATCAAAGTAAGTCTAGCTTACAAATTGTATCCAATTTTGAAGTTATGTCAGGGCCTTATCCAGATGTTTTAAATAAGTCTAAGAATGGATCTCTCAAAACACCTCTGGGCCCCTCTTCCATCGATTAAACACCCTCACTGTAGGGTTTTTTTTCATAGTGTTTAACCAGAATTTCCCTTGTTTCCTTCATTCAGTTGACAGTGCGGTTAGCCCTTCTCTGTCTATCCCTTCACCAAGCACTACCACTTCATAAATTTGAATCATTCTAACGCATCATCACCTTCTTTCACAAGCACCCTGTTATGGTTATAACATAGCCATATGTTATGTGGTTATCATCTCCTATTATGGTTGGCAAGGTTTCCAAGGATTCCAGAACTCTCTGAGGGATTTTACTTCTCGTGCCTCGACCTTCAAAGCTGATGGTTTTTGGAAATTATATAAGGCACTTAATAACAAGGATAAGCATTTTCTGGAGGCAGGGGCCCTTCCCCCTTATCATCTTATTTCCATCATGCCTTTATCAGGTAACAGGAGTGGAGCCAAGCGTAGCAGTGAAATACTCTGCCCTATCGAGTGTTACCAGTGGCTGTCTGGAAATACTTTCTTTCCTTTGCTGGGGACACTGCAGTATCTGGGATCTGATCTCCTCCCCTGACTCCAATGAATGGCAGCCAGCTCAAGACCCAGCTAACACAACTGTGTAAACAGATGCATTTGGAAGGTCAAACTATAATTGTCCTCTTTCCTCTCTCTCTGAAATATGTTATTTTCTCTCAGGAGAAAACCACTCAGAAGCAAGGAGGTCTGGCTGCAAAGGTGGATACCACACTAGAGAAGGAGCTGGAGAGAAGACCCATCTTCCTTTAAAGATGTTTTATCCAGAATCAGTCAAAGAGGGAAGAGAAATGAATGGAATGCTGTATGCATCTGCCTGTGAGCAGAAGGTATATTCTAAAGAACTGAAAGAAGAAAATGGAGACAAAAGCATGAAGAATCTCTAAGTGATCCATGAGCCCAGAGCTTAATGGATAACAATTTAAGTGCTAGTGAATGTCACTATGTCTCTTCTGCTGGCTCTTGATGCCTTCCTCTGTAAAGTCTAAGCTGACCACTGTCTTCATTGGCCAGTTGTTAGGCCTAACAGCAGTAAGCCTTTCCTGGTAGTGAACCTATAGCAACTGTTTTCCTTGGTTTCGTATCATGCAACGAAAACAATCGTAAGGATACTCTACATCTGGTACTGAAATTCTCAAAGAATGTAGACAAACTCTTTGGGCAGCCTTTTCCACCGCTTGACTGTCCTCATGGTGAAAACGTTTCTCTTTATATCCAGTCTGAACCTCTCTTGTTTCAACTTATGCCCATTGTCTCTTATCCTCCTACCATGCAGCACCTTGAAGAGCCTGGCTCTGTTTTCTTAACGACTTCCTCAAAGGTATTGGAAGGCTGCTACTAGGTCCCTCTGAAGCCTTCTTCTCTCCAGGCTACACAAGCCCAGTTCCCTCAGCCTCTCCTCATAGGGAAGGTACTCCGGTGCCCTCAGGATGAGATTCATTCAAACAAATGCATGTGGATGAGCTCATCACTGTAGTTTTTTTCATAGACAAGAGTCAATGGAGTTGAGGAGGTGCTAAAGAAAACATCGAAAACAGGGCAGATGACTCCTGCCATATCAGTACCTCTCTCCATCAAGCATAAAGGGAGCCCACAGTGAGGAGCTCTGCTGTAGATATCAGTCCTGTAGATAACCAAGATCAGATGAGATGAATCTCATACTAGAGATCCTTTGGAAAGATAGGCTTTAATTAAGCGCATGCTATCAAGCTCAGTTACTGTATTGAATTCAGCAACTTGCACTAGAGAGGCTGAACAGAACATTCAGTGGTTTCTGTGAATCTATACTTTCAACTGTATTTACTTAATGAGAAAATACCATGAAAATATGCCCCTGACTCCAAGCAGCTTTCTTATACATTATAGCCTTGTTGTAAGACAATTGATGTTGGAAGAATAATTTTCAACAATTTAAAAAAACTAAAGATCTTTTTGTGACTGTAATAAATATTTCACAAATAGGAATTCTGTGTGGGAATTTGTTCTCTTCAGCACAGCTTCAAGCCAATTTATCTATACATACTCCAAAAAACTTCACCTTAAACTTAAAAAAAAAAAGTAACTTGAAATTAAATTCAGTCTTGTGATTTCTTAGTTGCTGGAGAAGTGTGTTTGAAGAGCATCTTGATTTTTTCAATCATTGAAAAAAAGTCAATAATTGACATTCATTTTGTTAAGTGATATGATGTAAATGCATATATCTTTGTACATTATGCCCTTTTTCATAACATCTCAAATTCTCAAAATTTGAGATGTTCTCATTCTCAGTTTTCTCAGAAGTGAAGAGATGCTCTTTACCACTGAGATTAAATCAAATGTGCTTACAAGCATTCTGGATAAGGTTGGTGAAAGAGTTAAAAACTCCTTTAAAAATAAAGGGCAAAATCAATTCACTAATATACAAGTTCACACTGAACTCTGAATGGCATTTTTATTTATCATTTAAAATCCAGTTTTAAATGTATTTTCAAGTCACAAATGTGTTTAAATTCTGCTAAATTCTGTAACTTTGCACACAAGACAAATACATACTCACCCCTTATATGTATCAGCTGAGAACATACTGTTAAGTGAAAGCTGAAAAGACACTTTAAATCTCATGACCATAAATTATTTCAGGTGCCAGATTCCTACATAACGTAATTCTAGAGATAACACAGAGTCATCTCATCTCATGTGTTTTCTGACTCAAAACAGTCATGAAAAAGCAGAAAGAGAGGAAAACATTGACTAAAAAACAATGCTCAGTTTTTTGAACAACTAAGCAGGTCTAGGTTTATATTAAGAGTAGTTTTTGCAAAGATCAGATTTGGGGCTGCTCTCTTCTTTATTGCTAATGCATGCTGATCACTGGCAAATCCAGCTCAAATGTAACATAACAAACTGATCTCAAACACCACAAAAAAGCAGGGTGGAAAAGAGAAGACAGCCCAGTACTTGAGTTCTGATCTTGAATGAAGTTCAAAGCCTTCTCGACCTGCAGACTCCTGGAGCAAACAAGGATACTAAGTAAAACAGTGCCTTGGCTTCTAACATAAAATAGCAGTTTGACCACTTCAATCACTGTCCAGGATACTGCAGGACTAATACACCAGAAAATGTGCGCACTGCTGTCTTATGATAGCATAAATCACCTTCAGGAGCCCCATTGCTATGGACAGAGCACAGACATCTAACTCCTACCCGTCTTTTTGAAAACACAGCTTAGGTGAGATGAAGCCCAGCCTCTTTGAAAAATCAGATTCCTCTTTCTTCCTTTGCTCATAGTTCATCTGCCTTTCCCTTCTCTCTCGCTCTCCTTTTTTTTTCCCCCTGATGCTGATTTTGCCCTCTGGGGCTAGTAGATGTTCTCTGCATCCAACAGATGCATCTTTTTTCCATAAAGTTTCTAGCCAATTTATATTATCCAAGTGCCAATGCCCTCTTATGCCCATTCATGGCACACACGGTTTGTCCACAGCAGCTTCAGAATTTTTCAGAAGTAACAAAACATAGAGCACTGTCAATTCCGCACCTAAACTGCTTTTCCCTTGTTTCACCAGAATAACTTGTGCAACATGTATCAGCTTAGAAAGTCATTCATATTTAAGACATGAAAAGTCATATCCCCAGTAAGGGGGCTTGACCGATGCACACCCTCTGAAGACCTGGCCCATGGGCTTAATTCTTATTGCAGTCAACAAAGCTACTCCTAGATCTGTCTGAAACGTTGTGTGCTGTGGAAATGAGGAAAAGGGAAGATATTTGTATTCCCAGGTCAAACTCCTACCCTGAAACATAAGAAAATAAAGTCATCCCATATGCAATTCTTCACATGGACTGCAATTTAATAGTTTCACTCTTTCACTTCAGTGATCCCCCTGCTGAACTCTCAAGCCAAAGCACAGCAAAATCAGGACCTAGACCTCTAATGGTGACATCTTGTATAACCAAGATGTGCCATCTTCAATTTGAGTGCTTGGAGTGCTGCCTTCTGCACGAGAACATCAGAACTGTCCAAGCAGCACAACTGTGCATCTGCATCTCTTCTGATCTGGGGGCCAAAGAGCTCATGGTGAGAGAAACAACAAATTTATACTCTAAGTTATATGGACACGTTTGTTTAAATCAATGAAAGCTACAAGATGTTACCTAGCACACACACTTTTAACCTTTGCTGACCTTCAGAGCTAGCACATTTGCAAAAAGACAGAAACTTGTGATCACTTTCATCCGTGAACCATATTGTACGAGCTTTACTATAGACAATTATTGGGAGTTTATAGGTACCTAGTGGTATCTGTATCAAATACTGAAAGGTTGAGGTGCAGCTGAGATCATGGCATTGTTAAAGTTTCAGATCAATGGATCTTCTAGCCTTCTTACTTGTGCCATAAGGGTAGGCCTGGCATTGTGTGGGATGAATTACCTGTTATATGCTTTATTACATGCATTTCAAGCACCCAGTTCTGTCATAACTGAAGAAGCTGAAGTATTTAAAAACATCTGAGACAGCAATTCATCAGTTCATGTCTTTGTTACAGTACAATCTTAGCAGGTGATGCAATTATTGGTTAAATGAGCAAAATCTGCTATGATCTCATTTACACTGCTGGGACCTCATGTGGATTGAGTGACATTCTCTTCATCCCTGCTTCTAGTAGAGATGCTGCCCTGAGAGCATGATGATACTTCTGTATTGTTCTTCTGATGTGAGGCTTTTTCATAAGAGATAATTGAGGAACACTTACAGTACTGCAAATACAACTGAAAATAAATCAATATGGCTTTCAATGCTTAGATATAGAAGTTAATAATGAGAAAACACACTGTCACAGAGACTGTGTGTCACAGCAACAACAAAGAGCAGTTTCATGTATGAAAAGCTGAGAGCATCCTTCTATGTATCTCACTATTGTTTAGCAAGAATTAGGTCAAACTGAGACTTCAATTGACTCAAGCACATTGCAGCATTTGAAAACTTACCATTCCTCATCTATAAAATAAGCCTCACAATGTTGCAATGGATTTGGATTGAAATAACGGTGGTTCAAAAGCTGAGAGCTGGTGTAACTAAGAATGTTTCAAATAATGCTCACAGCATTTTAGAAGAGGCAGTCACCTTATTATGCTCCTAAGCAAGGTAAGAGATGCTTCTTTCTTAGTTCTAAAAATGTCTGGGGGGAAAAAAAAAACCTATGATATTGACTCCCAGGACACTGTTTTGAGAGTGTGTGATCATGTTACTCATATCTCAGTCCATCTGTGCCCTTACTGACACTTTCAAATCTTTTGACCAGTTCCAACCACACTCCCCAGAAGTGCAGAAATCTCCAGGATAATTGTATTCCTACAAACGCTGTAAAAATCAGGCATCAGAGAGAAGAGAGAAGCCCAAATAAGTGCCACTACTGAGGGAAAGGCAAAGAGAGATCACTTGTTTTGCAGCAGGTGAAACGTGAATCAAAATTCATGCAATAGCAGGCCAACTCGAAAACACAAGCTCCAGATGAGACACAATATATATGAACTCTTGCTCAGTGCATAACTCATAGGGAATATAGAGGTGTATGGGAGAAGCTCCAATAACTGGGAAGGAAAAAAAAATGAACGGAAACCCAGTTTTTGTTAACCTTCTTGCTTGTGGGGAAACACTTGTAATGGGCTCAACTGGGCATTAGGAAAAGTCTTCTCCATGAGGATGGAGCAGCACTGGAGCAGATGCTAAGAGAGGCTGTGGCATCTACGTCCTTGGAGATTTTCAAACTCAGCTGGACAAGGCCTTGAGCAACTGATCTGAAGACAGCTCTGTTTTGAGCAGGAGATTGCACAAGATGACTCGAGAGTCTCTTCCAACTTGAATTAGTCTATCATACACACAAATATGTATTATTCCCTTTTGTTTCAACTCATCAGGAGCATTGCTCTTATACATGCCCTGTGGTAAAACACCAACTGATGTATGTGATCAGGTGAGAAGTCCTTTACAGTGGATACTTCCCCTACTTTGAGAAGAACAGAGCATCCACAACCCAGCAGGATCAACTTACAAAATAGCACTGAAATAAGCTAATAAGGGAATATGACTTCCTGAAAAAGGGAAGGTTTCTACACCCCTATGGAAAAAGACTCCTTGGGATAGGGTTTACCTGTCCTGGGTTTAGAACAGATGCCAGAGTTTTAATTAACTTGACCAAATAAAGATCTCTACTATTTAGAAATCTTCACCTAATCCACCACCCTGAATGCCTTCTATGGGCAATGAGGAAAAACTTTGCATTTCTAGGGCATAATGAATCTGACTTACTGCACTTCTGAATGACAGAAGTAAAATGCCCAAGACTCCACTGACTGTAAAAGTCCAGGTGACTAGCTCAGACACAGACATCTATAGTGGTGACATCTATCTTTAGCCGGATGGCTCCCCCGCAGCATGACCATAGATTCCTCTTAGCTAAATACAAGACTTCCTGACCCACTGGTTAAGGAACTGAGTGGTTAAGGAACCTACCTTTATACATCTAGTTTGACGTCTTAACCACCATGCTCAACTTTTTCATACCTCATATCTGGAGCTCAGTTTTGCCTGCCTACTGTCATAGGCACTAGACTTCACTTAGATCCTTCCTCTCCTATAGTTTATAAGACACAAGCACAGTCATAACTGTGTTCGAAGAATGCTAAGTGACAGTCCTTATGAATGAACTGTCAATAAGAAAGATCACTGCCTTTGGTCAATTTTGAATGTAAAAAATCTCATTCATCTGTCTTTGTAGAGACTCCTGTAAAACATTCTCCACAAAACATTTTACTAATAATTGAAATAAAATAGAACCAACAGCTCAGGGAAAGGGTCACTTGAGCAAAGAAGAAATAGTGCAGATAAAAAAAAAAGAGAGAGAGAGAAAGGAAAAAAAGTAAGTTATTATGGTTAAATAGAATAAAGTAAGTTAATAGAATGGGGAGGAATCAAGACTGATAAATGGATTCTCGGGACACCAGCTGGGCTTGTAAGCCTTCTGAAGGACTTCAGATTCACCTTTAAAGAATCTGTGACACTCCATAATTTGCATATATTTCCACTCAATTCACTGAAGAGGCCAAAGGATTTCTTTGCTTTGTTTAATAATGTCAGTGATGAGAGCACAAATGAGGGGAGAATACAGATGAACCCTGGAAGTGTCAAAGAAGACATGACATGTGGCAGGTATGGCACAGGTGGAGATTTTGGTGACATGCTGTGGTAACAACCAAGGCCTTCACATTTGCCTTGGTTGGCAGTGTAGCTTGTACAGGCCTTTCACTTCACAAGGAGGCAGGACACAGCCTTACTGCAAGCTTTTGCAGTGTCAGGTAATCTGGCCTTCAGGATGTGATCTGAGAAACATAACGTGTTTTCGGAATGCTTTATGAGTATGTGGAGATCTACTGAGGATAGGCACTATCAGTAGGGAAAGCTTTTATAATTGTACACTATGAGTTACAAACTTTGTAATTCTGGACGATGTGATCACAAACCCAGAAGAGGGTTTGAGAACAGTTATTTATATCTCATTGAATTTTCTACTTGTTTCTAGGCTATGGAGAGCTGAAGCTGGAACAGAACCAAAATTTCATCCTTTTAAACCTTTATGATACTTCAAAGACATTCCTTGTGTACCTTAAGATGAGTCCAAAGTCCTTCTACAGTTTTGAAGGAGACAACTTTGTAATATTTGGGGCACTTACCCTTATTATATATCTCAAAGAAGTAGTTAGGGAATTGCTATGGTTTAGCCAGGCAAGAGGAAGCTTTATATTAGATATAACCATATGGGTATCATGAAGATTTACCTCACAGACTCAGGTGTGTGTGAGTGTCTACATATGAGCTCAGCATCTAAGCAAGCATTACAGCCACTGGAGAGCTAGGCCATACTGTCAGTGAAGTCTAGCATTGTCCAGCTGAACAAATAGAGATGTCTCTTGTAGGAAAAGTTGATGAGAAAGAGATTGTACTGACTGTATTGACTATAGGCTTGAATTAGTAGCTTGGAGAGCTAGTGCCATTTGATAAGCCCTACTGCGTCCCACTTGGCTTTTCACTGCTGCTCCAGAAGGTCTGTATCTTCTATAGGTCCTGTGTCATATCTGGCAGACCCTTAGGGATGCCTCAGATACTCTATAGCCTCTCAAATGGTACTAGACATCTATATGTAGGCAATTGAGTAAAGACCTATATCTGCATTGACTATAATGGAATTCAGACACCAGATCACTTCCAGGCACCTGTGTCTAGACAGCCAAGCTGGGCATCTTAACCTTGAGCTGATTCCCACAGAACTGCCTATTTAAACTATAATAGTAGTGTGACATAGCTGGGAAAATCACCATTAAGGAAATCATATTCCAGATCTGCTATTGGATTGTTATCAAGGCACAGAAGAAATACATGAGGTGAATCATTCTGCCCTTCTACCAGCTTGATAATATCTGAACTCATTTAAGTTACAGCATATGGGAGGTTGATTTATGGCTTTGGAGAGAGAAGTTCAGACTGCTGTAGCGAAGGAGATATTTTGCCCACTTCAAGACAGCTGAAATAATCCCACAACAGCTAAAAGAATGAAAGCCTAGTATGAACTGCCCACTGGTCCTAGCCTAGGTCCACAAAATGAAAGTTAATTGGATTAATGCAAAGTCCTGATTGCCTGTCAAATTGATGGCCTAAGTTCCACTCCCTGCTGTTCACTGTGTCACCGGTGAAAAAAGCCCAACCCAACTCAACCCCAACCAAACCAAACCAAACCAAACCAAAAAAACCTTACTGCCTCCATGGAAGGCTCTCATTCTATATTAATAGTGTGAACTTGGGGAATATGACAAGCCTTACTGAAGGGACATACCAAACTTCTGGTGCCTTTAACCTCATCAGGAGACGGTACAGCACAGAGCCACGTGAAGAGATGTGTGCTGACAAGGATCACAAAGCAGCTCAGATACATGGCAAGTTTTTGAGGTAACTGTAGTCCTACAGCTAAGGAGTCTGTGCATTTCAGGGAATATTTCACCTCTATTTATTGAGGCAAACTGAGTGGTCAGAATTCACTGAAAGGAAGTCGGAAAGAGAACTAAAAATACTCTACTGCCAGTCTATAAAACCAGCATGAGCCTTGTTTGAGAAAGCAGTGTTGCTTCTTTTTCACATCACTCCAAAGCTGATGGAGAAGAAAGGATAAGAAGACAAGCCAGAAAAATACTGGCACTTTGCTGGCTGAGGTATAGAAAATGTTACAGAGCAGCTGGGTGAGAAGACATGCCCGTTCTTTCTCATAACACCACACACGGAGCCCACAAGGAAATTAAAAGGCAGCATGTGTGAAATATACTGATACTGCAGGAATAATTAAGACATGGAATTCATTTCTGCAAAGGCCCAGAATTTAATTGGACAAAGATGACACACTTAATGCAAATAAATGAGACACTGGCAGAGCAAGCAGAGGAAAAGACATAAATCTCACACTTCAGGGTGTTAAGTCAAACACTGAGGGGAGTTAGTGAGACATTTCTTGCACGAGTAGCAGTCCCCAAAATTTACACTGAGGAACAGCACCAACCCTGTCCCCCACCCTTTTCTTTAAATGCAACAGGTATTAATCACTCAGAGATGGATATCCACACAGAAGAAGTAACTCACTTAACTCAGCAGGGCAATTCCATTATAAAAATAGGTCACCTACAGCATATCCTTAACAAGAGCACAGCTTAGAAGTAATGCACATGTATGCCCAGAAATCATATTCAGAGTTAACGAGAAACTTCAAAGAAGTTGGACGACGAGGAACAAAAGTTTTATAATCTGAGTAGACTTCCTTTCCTCTGTCCTGACCTCCCAGGTGATAACCTGCATTTGATAAAGCTTCGTGAACAAAGGTCACCCACAAAGAGGGCTGTGAAATTCAGATGCACATTAAGGGAAATTTCTTCAAGAGCACCAGACTGATGTGACTACAACCCCATGCAAATACATCTCATTTCCCTAAAACCAGGCAGTCAGGTAGGTTCCACCTCCCAAGAATTAATTACATTGACAGCAGAGGATACAACTTACCTCACCATTCAAGAAGCAGTAAAATACTGACACAAAGAAACCCTGGAAACAATAGAAAGCAGTCAGTTATTAGATAAGTATTTTAACATGCAGAACTGGGAACTGAGCTTTATCCTGAGATCATCCTGAGCATAACCATACTCTTGTTGAGATCAGCCACTTCCAGACAGACCAAATCTCTACCCTACACTTTCATCAGAAAATACAAGGCCAGTTGCAGCTCACAGATAAGACGTGACAGCCAGAGTCTAGACAGCAATTCCACTGATCAGAGGCGTAACTGCACTGAAGTATATCTACAGCTTCTCACATGTGGATGTCAAGGATACCAGAGCGGGTTTCAAATGGCCTTAGATGGTTGTGCGTGGGCAAATGTATCAAATCAGGTTGTTTACGTTCCGCGGAGCTGAACTGCACTCTAGGATCTATTGACAGCAATGACTAGACTTTAATGACTATAATAGCAGCTCAGATGATGACACGATGACACTTTCACTTTTGAACCTGTGAGCACAGTCCCATCCATTTTGCTTTCAGCAATGATTGTAATGATTTTCACATAACAGAGAGATTCCCCATGCTTCCTTTCCTACATACATCTTCATATCACTAACAATAAAAATAAACACAGTGGCCTTTTTGGAGACATTAAGCATCAGCAGATAAATTTATTTTATGGAATTAAAAATGTGGATTGGTTCACTGGTAAGGGCTAAAGTCCCACTGTTCATAGATTAAAAGGGTCATTTTTCTTCTTGGATTTTGCGCTTCTGTTTCTGGTGTGATGCTCTGGGTTTCAAAGGCAAACATGCAATGAGTAAAAATAGCAGTCTACAGCTCAAAACCTTTGGAACCCACGGCCACAGGTGTGGTTTGAGAGTGTGTGTGCTCTGTATTTGTATTGATATCCTGAATAAAAGAGCACCCATTCCTGCAGAAGTAATATGCTAATGTTAAACACAGTTATACCCAGCTCAAGAAGGTCTTAAAGCAGAGGTGAAGCCACAGGACACACCCAAGCAGAAGTATATGGCTAAACATAGTAAGTTCAGTCTGGGTTTGTACTAAGTCCAGAAAGCTGGGGTAATTACTCACCTTCCACTGCCTTATACATCCTGGCAAAACTCCTATTAAATTCAAGGGAAGGAGGAGATGGGATACGAGTCCTCAGACAGTTGTTATGGTCTAACAGCAGAATGTATGCACCACTGCAGGAGAGCCAGGATGAGAGGGTGGGCACTATAGCTCATGTCTTACACAAGCAAGCCCAACACATAGGAGTTGTTTTCCTTTGCTGTGGCAACTTCTAGTCTAAATCTCAGCACCCTCTATACTCATTGAAGAGAGACAGGTACCTTGAGACTTTGATTCATCCTCCTCTCACAGTCAATTTAGAATGGGATGAAACATCATCTTTCTCTACTAGCATTAGAGGGAGCCTAGGTGAAGAGCTTCATCTAAAGACTGAACATATAAATGGCTGATGTTTAAGGGAGATGGATCCCTCTGGTATGCACCTGAGAGGAGAGCTGCACACCATATGACATGCTGCATGCATCTATTAAGTAAGCATGAACTACAAAGCTGAACTCTCTTCTACTATCAATTCTATCATGGACTTCATTGCTACAAGCTTCATTACTAAAGAACACAGGACCCTTTTAGCAGCAGCTAATACCAGCTATAAACTTGCTCTCCTACCTGAAAAGATTGCAGGAAGGAATTGAAATAGATGAAGACAATCTGGGAAATGTCATCTTCACCAGGGTTGACGAAGAAAAGCATATAGGTGATGCCTAGCAGAGGCAGAAGGACTAATGTTGCCTTGACTGCCTTCCTGTGGGGAGGAAAGAGAAAATACAAATGAACACAAGAGAGAACAACTGTGTTATCTGAACTGCTGCAAAATGACCCAGTTCAAACAAAGATCTCCTTTAGTGGAGAGAGAGCAGGAGACTGAGAGCAATTCAGAAGGAAGTGAAGTACCTATATTAGCTGGATGGGGAAATTAGGTGCCTCCATAAGACAGTTCAGCACCTGCACGTGTTGAACAGGGAGTAACCAAGAAGAAAACAGAAGGATGTCTTAAGACATGTCTGTTTAGGGCTGTCCCGCATGTACAGTCACTGGAGGAAAGAAGCATTTTCAGAAAGAAATTCACATGTCCACTTCTGTCCCGTTTCTAATTCAAGTGACTGGAGCTGGGGAGTACTAGTAACCCCTGTAGATACCTCCATCTCTCAGGGCACCCTGCTACGGCATTTTCTGAGGACAGCAGTGGAGGCCTATTTTTGCACAATGGCCTAACAATATGAGCATTTGCCCAGGGGGACTTCCAAATTTTAGACCCTTCTCAGCCTGCCTGCATAAGAACAGTCCCAAGGCTCGTGACCAGCTTATTCTATAACCCAGGATGGAAGCTCCTATCTGTCCTTCCAGGTCAGGCTTGGTCCTCAGGCAATGAAGGATACAGGTTTCCTAGGACTAGGAGAATAAGTAGAGGGAGCCTGATCACATGGCTGAAAGGGTGGACAGAGTTTAGCAGGGGGAGCAGGGAAAGAATGACAGCCTCCACTTTGGGTTGCAAAGTAATAGGTGAATTTGGTAGCAACAGTTTCTGATCAGTGCCTGACCACCTGAAGAAAGGTGTTCTGGGAAGGCTCTTACCTTTGATTCCAACTGTTTGTCCCCACACCCTGAACTCTAGTGGTCAAATGGAAACCTCTTCTACATCCTTGCCTTTCTCTCTTCATCCTCCAGACTGTTTCTGTCCTATCACCAACACTTGCTGTAGGCTGAAGCCTTAAAATTCCTCTCAGTTCCAATGAGTGTGGTTTTTTTACACCCCAGCATGAAAACATGAGAAGTGCATGATTCAGCAGCTGACCAGGGCAGTATAGCTGTTTCCATGAGACCTGCCCTATGCCTATCTCTCGTTTCTGTCTGGAGTGTAAATGTCTCTCTGCTACGTTTGTACACCCAACACAATGGCCTAGGGCTGTCTTACAAATAGTAAACAAGCAGATGGTGCACAATGAAGCTTAAATGATTATTAACAGAATAATCAGGGGCTAGTCTTTATTATTTGTGTTGTAATAGTATCTTGGGATGTTAACCACTGAACAGCACTTCATTGTGCCAGGTGCTGTACAAACATAGAAGAAAGCAACTTTGCTAGAAAGACCTTAAGCATAAAGCAGCGAGAGGTGGCTAAAGACAAACAGGTGGGCAGGTATGGGAGCACAAAGACACAGTCAGTGTCATATTAGAGTGACAGTCTTAAACTATCATCTGCCACATCATTTAATACTTTCTTAACAAAGCTTTGGAATGCCCAGCTTCAGAGCAACAAGGCTTGCTCCAGGCTTGCTCAGAATCGAAAGGGTTTCTATTTAGACTGTGAGAAAGAAGATTCCCTCACAGAATTTGTAACAGAGATAAGATCACCATCATCTGTTCAAGGACGAAGACAGTTACTTCAGATTGCCTCAGAATCTAATGTGTCTAATGATCCCTGCCAACAGCAGCATGGAGAAAAATGTACTGAGTTTTGAATCAGAGTTTTTTGTGCTAGTTCTAGTTTTATCTCATAAGGTTTGAGCATGAGAAAGGGATACTTTCTTCCTTCATTTCTTACTAAATGGGCAGAAAATAATCCAAATAAGAAAATCAGACCACTGCATTAACTTCACTGTTGCCCCAAAACCCCAGACAGGAGAGAGAGTAAGAAACCAGACAAAATAAGAACCCAATAATGCAGCAAAACTGTTTCCAAAGTCAAGAGCAGGCTGATTTGAGGACATGAGGATTCAAGCCTCAGCTTGGTACACTAGGATTTTTTTTAGAAATGACTTAGAGGATTGTGGCTGTCTTACTCCACAAAATCCATGCTATTTCACAGAACGGGAGGACTTCTTTATCTGTAAAGGAACCTGGACTGTGCTCTAAAGGCCCATCTTGCAAGATACTGCAAGTAGGAAGAGTGGAAGGGGCACTCAGTGTTTCCTGACAGATCTCAAAGAATGTTCTTTCATCACTGTTTCGGGTTGATGTGATGCCAGAAGGGGCCAGGCCACCTTCCTTCTGCTGCCCTTGCCTGAACGTCCCTGTCTCTTCCTTTCTGCAGCACCAGGGTTTCTGAGGTTGCACCATCACCCAGATCAAGGGACTGATCCACCTGAAAAGCCACCCCATTAAAAAGTAATGATTAGTTCAGGATCTGTCTCCTGACACAACCCCACTGACTGGCTACACTAATGCTGGTGCCAGCAAATGGGAGAGGGTAAAAACACCCTTCATTCCCACACCCTACATGTCAAAGCAATCATTAAACCCTATTGTAAATACCTGTGCTTGCACAGTAATCTGTGAACACAAAGTAATGATATTGCTATTGATTACAGGCAGAAGTGCTTTGACCCAGGTCTTTGCTCTGTTCTCCTTTAACTTCTGACTCTTCTAGGATCTTAGGAAAGCAAAGATTTTAGTACGCACATGGACATCATTTATTAGGAAGTCTTGATATTGTATTGTTTTGCTTCTACAAAGCTAGAGACCTGGACAGAGAAGTTATTCGATAGAGACTGAATATTTCTGCTCTAATTCTCCAGATCAGCTAAATGAACGATCTAATCATCAGTGAAATGAGTTATTATATATTTATATAATATAATGTATACACTTTTATATGTTTAGAAATTCATAGAATTCTGGTTCTCACTGACAGTTCAGCTTGCATTGGAAAGGGAAAACTTTTTCTTCTTGAAGTACTGTAGTAAGTGGGCATGAGTCAGGATGAGTTAGCTAATGACATTGCACTGTGCATTTTTCTATGTGACCTCATCACATGCACATCAAGGCATGTGAAACCCTGAAGGAGGTAAACAGGCTGGCAGCTGCTGCAGTGCACATCTGTCTCTCTGCCTGTAAGCCTTGGCTGTTTGCATTGTTTGGGCATTAAAATGGATTGGACAGAAAAAAATGCAGGCATACTTTTATAGATAGATAGCCTGCAAAAATTTATACCATGTAGCTAACTGTATGAGCTCAAGGGACAAGAAGGACACCCTCTAAGATAAACAGTAGCATCTAAAAAGACAAAGATGGAACAAGTACAAGAAAGGGAAGGCAATTCTTTCTTAACACTACAAAGAGCAAGAAGCATCAGCTGACTTACCTGTATTGTATTGTTTCTGAAGTGGTTGAAGCTCTCAGTTTTGTCATTAAAATCCTAACTATGTTAAATAGAAATACAAAATTTATCTGGAAAAGAAGAGAGAGAGAAAAAAAAAAGACAATGAGTCAAACAGTGGGTTAAAGGAGGAGACACCCCTTAAAAGGCATGTTTTGCAGTTCTGAGCCGATTGAAATCAACCTCTTTGTTTTACCACTGATTGCGGAAGACTCACAAGTTTACCAGAAATATCAGCTTATGCAATGAATATCCAACAGCAACTAATCTTTTCAAAACTGCAGTGAAAATGTATTACAAACCTACTGGCTCCAGTTAGGAGCCTTATTTTTCCTCCCCGCCTCACCCTTCCTGGGTGCCATAAAGAACTAAGGGTAGGATTTGTTAGACTATATGTATCTATCTCCACTTCAGCTGGATTCCCAAGGCCTCCCATGAAGATTATGTGGCAGCACGGTGCTGTGTTGATATAGCTGTTGTTTGAAACCACCCTCCTATTCCACAACAGGTTGTAATGGTTAGGTAGGGCTCTGATGAACAAGATACGTTGCAGAGATCTCAGTGTGAACTAGTCAGGCTGGACTCTTCATACTCTACGGAGGCTACTCATTTCACTCTACAGGAGAATTTATAACAGGGCAGATGAATCTTACCTGCAAAACGCCTGTTGTTTTGCACTGTCTTTAAAGTAAAGTGATATGATGAATTCACCGTTTACTTACCTTTTTAATCTATTGAGTTGGATAATTATTGTATCTTTTGAAATCTCACTGCTAGGAATTGAGATTTGCTATAGTTACTGTTGATGTAACATATGCTAATAAGTTTCTTATATAAGTTTCCTCTCAGTGTAAACAGGAAAGAAAAAAAAATTGAAAAGAAGATTCTGATTTCTAGGCTGTGATCAGCAGAAGGGTTTGGCACCTTGGAGCAAGTTTGGGTTGCTTTCAGCACATAAAGTAGGGTAGTTTGCAACATACTGCTCTGTCTCAAAATTGTCAATGATGCACACTGTGAGAACTACAGAATTGCTGTCTCAGGACTGCTAACCTATCGCTGTAAGAAGATATTTATCTCATACGCCTTTCCAGAGTCCCAGGCCTCCTGGCACGAATGAATGGAGCAATTTTGTGATTGACTTTCAGCAATTTATGAACAGAGCTATCTACGTAGCAGAGCTGTCAATTTAAAGGTGTTTGCAAAATACGTTCCATTTTTTTCCATGCCATGTGGCATGTTTCAGTGATTACAGTGTCTTGAGAACCGTCACATTATTCCCTTGGGTAATGGTAACACTGTTTATAACAAATGGTGCAGTAGGCACTCATAACAGACACCGAGAGACTGGTAATCCTGGGAACTGTGTACATTAAACATTTATTTGAGCTACCAAGATTCTGCTCCAAGAGTTACTGTGTGATGTTTTTGAAAGGATTTTCTTAGTGGAGCAGGGTCTTGGGGAGTAAAAAATAAAGTAACAAATAAAACAGTGCAGTTTGTCTCCTTGTTCTTGCTAGCAATTGTCTTTGCCGTATTTAAGAGCTCCAAGCCAACTGGTTCTCACTTTATTTAACAGAGACCAAAACTGCTTCAAATCACTGATTTGACTTGAATGTTAAATTCTTCTCACTGGTGACTGCACAGTTCCTCATTAACGAGAAGAGGAATGCTCAGCCAGTTGCTGCTGAGGTGGAGGTGGTGGGGGTGTTCTTCAAACACAGGAAGAAAAGTTCTGCCTCTGAAAATCTGCTACCAAATCACAGCATTCTTCATCAGCTCAGAGAAAGGTTTGGGTTACTTCTATCAAGGATGAAAAAAAGGCACCAAGCCAAAACCCACAGTTTTCACAATCATAATGGAAGATGCCAAATGGAATTATAGGCTCTTAGGCAAGGTTAAGTTCCAAATATAAGTAGAACTAATCACATGGGATTAACATGACCAACCTTACTGGAGAAAGCATTTCAAGTTTCGTGAGTCCTAGTCTGATGTGACAGCAGGGAACTGGAAATTCAAATTGCCATAGGCAGCATCAGAAAAATTAGGGATTTTTGATCTTCTCTGAAATTAAATTGCAGAAATATGATTCATCAGCCCAGAAGGAGAATTGCTAGCTGAAAAGTTTTAGAGTTACATCACTAGAAGTACTGTTACTCTATGTAAACCAATTTTTCATTCTCCCACCATTTCCCCCAAGCTCTCTAATCCAAGGGGTGCTAAAAGAAAACAATGACATACAAAAAGGATGTATTAATACTTCTTATCTAAATTAGCATGTATGTTTGCACTGATCCTTGGTGACAGCTGACTTGCTCATCTAGTTGACAGTGTTAATAGTGTCTGGATTAATACACACTCCGTGCTGGGTACCACTAAGAGCTGACCATCCCATGGAAGACAGATCAAGAACAGAATTCAACTATTTAAGCATAGGCACCTAGTGCCTTACAAAGGAACTCTTGCTGATAAGAGACTACATCTGCCTAGAGCAGCAACAGCAAAGCAGCCAGGATTTCCATACTCCCTAAAATGAAACATATGCGCCCACTTTCAGCAAGCTGTCCCAGGTGTGAGAGGGCAGACTGGTAGGAACATTATTCTGACATATAGCCTCCTTCTAGATTGGTAGAGAGGAACATTGCGGCCAGAAGAGAAGCCTCTGTCACTCACCCTGACTTCTCTTCCCAGTTCTACCATTGAATTTGCTGTATATCCTTAGTCACTTGGGCCAAAGTGTTCAAACTTAGGGGTCTGAAGGTAGACACTAAAATCCATCTGAGGAAGTACTCAGTAAGCTGAAAGTGTGCCTTTCAGAGTGACTGTGACTCTTGACTCTTCTGTTAATGCTTGTAGTAATGTATGTGTTCACAAGGTGGATGTTTTTGTAAACATCCTAGTGTCATCCTGTTGACCGTCTTACATCTTTCTTCCCAAATTCTCTACTGTGCAGCCTCTCAAACGATGGAGAGGAGGCTGTTGGTCTCCTCCTGCATGAAAGTGAATAGCCTTGCACAAGGCCCTAAGGTAGGTATCTACCCTTGAGCTAGCAACCTTCAGTTCTTTTAATAACCAATAGAGAAAAATAGCCACTTCTACATAGTTGCTCCTTATATCTGTCTGAAATGTCTGCTTCAGCATGAGTTGACCCTTCCCACTTTGAAGTGCCTCTTTCTTTCCACTATATAGAATGAGACTACTAATGTGACTTGCACAGACAGGCAGCCACGACTACAAATATTATAAGGCTATGTTTAATTGCCTAAACACAGGCAGTGAGGGCCACTTTTGGTGCCATGGTGTATCCTGCCCAACCTCAAGCTACTACTTCAGAAAGGCATGCACTTTCTAGAGGGTCTACGTCATCTCTGCCCGCCCCATGTGGAGCTGCTAGAGCAACTCAAAAGGCACCTATGTTTAGGCAAAAGGATCTCTATCCTGAGTAAGATGAAATGCATCCTGTCCTGATAGCTTAACATTTCCCAAAGGGACAACATCTCTGAATATAAAGTAACATTGATTTGCAAAAAGGCATGAAGCAACAGAAGACCTCTTTGGCAAAAGGTCGATTACCATAACCCATTTGACATTTTGGTGACACAGAAAAAACTGCCATTTACAGAAAATCTGTCCCACTGCTCACACAAGGCTTCAGGAACACTGATCCCAAGTTCCACTTTACTTAACTACAGAAACAGATGCAGACCTGAGAAGTTTATTTCTAGACCTGACTCTCATAAATTGCTACTCTATAAATAGCAAACCCAGAACCAAACCCCCCTCCCCGGATTCTTAGAGAGGGTCTCAATTTTAAAAACTGGTCCTAACTCCAGATCCAATATTTACTCACGCAATCACACTTTGCTAATGTTTACCAAACACCCTTTAAAATCCACCCTCAAAAGCACTGGTAGTTACCTAAGGACAAATGTCAGACTTGAGACCCATTCATCTGACCACATGGCACACCTTGATGTGTAAAGAAAGAGCGTGAGGACAAAACATTCAGTGATACCTCCTGAATACAGAGTCCTAGCTTTCAGCAACAGGCAACTTTGAGAACTTTTTGAGCAAGGTGTTAGAGACTCGTGTCTGTGTCTTGATGAGATTTTCTTCCCTGAATGAGTCTAACCTATGAATCTGATTACCTCTTGGTTTGGCCTTTATAACACCCTGTGGCAGTGAGTAGCACCTAATGGCATTAGCACGGAGCTCAATTCATGAGAAGGGTGGAGGAAAAACTGAAAAGAAAATAGATATGCCTAAAAAGACGTGAGAAACCTGATTCAAGAGAAGGGGGTTAAAGGGTGGATCAACACCATTTTGTCTGTCTTTCCTAGCAGACAAGATTTCTGGTTTTTGAAAGAGCTTGTTACCAGGAAAGTGGGGTGGAGCATCCTGGTCTGGCTGAACTGTACAGCAAGGTGAGATGTATTTATCAGCCCAAGAGACAATTACTCAGAGGCAAAGAGGGCTGTCAAGTCAGGGGACACCTGTGGCCTGATTTATGCATAAAGTCAGTTTAGAAAAATCACTTAGATCTCCTGGCTTTTAAATCTATGAGTAATTATGCACAGCTTTTTGAGGCTTAGGCTTCAATTCTCTCACAGGACTACTTTAAATATGTGTCACTGCACTGGGACAGACAAGAGTGCAGCCTTTGGCCTGTTATGTACAAAGCTCCTGTTACTAGTTCCTTCCCACAGGCTCCTTCAGGAAAAAAGATAACTATAATTTTTTTCCAAGTCTAGATTAGCTACCTAAAAGAAAAAAATGAAGTGACTTGTCCTTGCAGACAAAGTGATTCCATCACACAATGAGAATAAGAAGAGTAAGAGCGTTAAGAGGTGAGTTGGATTTGCCTCATCTCATTTTAGATTACTACTGGGCAGCTGGTCATCCCAGACTCCATTAATATTCAATGGAGAGAAACAGGCACTTTTCAACGAAATGAAAGCTAATAAGATATTTTCAGACAACAACAGCAAGGGTTCCCTTGTGGACTCCATTTGGGTTTCTCTGAGAGGGCTTTAAGACCTGGAATAAGATGACATCTCAAAGTCAGAGCAAAAAATCCTGAGGCAAAAGATGAAATTCACCAACTTTGAGGCTTATTTTGCCTAACAGAAACACATTTAAGTGTGTTCATTTCAATGATTTCTTTTAAAAGAACATTCCTTCATTTCAGAAAGACATTTGGCTCAGCAGCACCTTTCAGTAGCACTCCAAGAGGTCTAATCTGAAGACAGATGGGTACTGGGCAACCTGCTCTAGGTGACCCTCCTTGACAGGGGGGTTGTAAGAGATGAACTCTAAAGGTCCCTTCCAACCTTGACCATTCTGTGATTCTGTGATAAATTTTCTCTGCAGAATCAATTGCATTTTTATTATCCATTTGTCCACAGTGGGTTTGATATCACCATCATTACTACAACTCATGCAGATGATAACCTTGAGTTCATTCTGCACAGAAAACACAGCCTGGGAATCAAAGAAGGAACAGGCTATTGCACACAGCTTGCAAGAAAACGAACTCCTTGAAAGAAAATGGAGCTAGTTCTGAGCTGCTGTTCATCTATACAGTTCTAGTGACTACCACAATGATTCTGATTTACACATGAAGAAGACGAAGCCCCTGGTGTTTATTCCTTATATATAGAAGCATTTCAAAGGAAGAAAGATCTTACAATTGCAAAGAGAGTTTTCCTAGAAAAGAGCCTCTGTACTTTATTTAGTGAAGTACACAATAACCTGTCAAGAACTTTCCTGTTTCTGCTAGAGTTCTGTGTCAACAAATTAATTTCTCTCAGAACTGGACGGCTCTGACAAAACACACACATCAGTTCCTTAAACGGAGATTGATGATTGGATGTTTAAGAGAAGTAATGATGACAGGCAGCACGTTCTTTTCTTTATCTTTAATCTGACCTGATAATTTTACTCATTTTTGTTTATTCAACATGTTTTCCACTTCATAATGGACATGAGAAATAAGGAACTTTCATTCAATACATATTGATGGACAGATGAGTTTGAAGGTTAGGTCTTGAAGGTATCAAAAACAGCTTACTTCTTATTTTCTTACTGTTATTTATGATGTGCCAAGGATCTTCTTATTGCTGAAAGAAGACCCACTACAACTACAACCACTAACCAGCTACAGCTGGGAAAGAAGTGGTTTCCATATATTGTCAGAACTTTGAAGGTTTGTTGTTTCTCCTTCCCAAACTGGGATGAAAAGTCAGAGGCTCAAAATGGCTTTGTAAACCAGTCATTCAAAAAGCATTTGGATCGCTTGTTTTGGTAATGTTCAATTTTAATCTGAACATTCAAACCCAGAAGTCCTTTCAAAACAAAAGTAACTTTCCCATGAAAGATTTCTGTCATAAAATTTTTCCATCATAAAAATTGCTAAACTCCCTATGAGTAGAAATTCATTTCCCTTAGTGAGATGATATAGCCAAAATATTAACAAAAGAGAGAATTCTCACTGTGAAGGCTTCTTTGCAGTCATCCTTAAACTCAGGAGTTTAAACAGGAAGTCATTATGCTGTTCTTCTCTTTTGAGAGTTTAATGGGCAATTAGCATTTATTTTGCCCATTTGTGCTGTGCTTCCTGTTTTATGCCTCACAGAAACCTTGTACTTCTAAGCTTCCCAGAATGTTTGCTCCTCTTCTTCACTCCCAGGAAATGTAAATATTAATCTAATTAGACTTCGCATTTTTATACAAAGTGGTAAAGTCCACCCCAGGATTAACTAACCCAAATTGGCATCAGAGCAGTCATATCAGCCAGAGCATTATATACTCTCATCTTGACCTCAAATGAGCAGTCTGCCCATTTCTTAATTCATCTAATTGTCCTGTCACACTGTCCTGACACGATTCTCAGGCAGGGCCTTTTATTACAGAAGTTCCCCTTTCAAAGGTCACAGACACCATAATGATTCCTTTTCACATACAGAAAAGTGAATAATAAGATGTGATTATGAAGAGTGAGATGTAATGCAGTGGATGGTCAGGATTCGGGAGACTGTGGAAGCATCTCCCTGGAGCAACAGTGAAGAAACAGCTCTTCAGGCAAGCAGGGCAGGACTATAGACATCCTGGGGAAATGTACTGGATGGAATTGTATTTTGGTGGGGTAGGAAGAGGGAGGTAGTGTCCTTAGCTAGTGTCTGAGTTACACATCAGCACATGGACCCTTGCCTTTGTCCATGCTGTCACCTAAGCCCAAGTCCAAACCGAACCCCAGTCCCAGCTGGGATCACACCAGTCCCTCAGCTAGAGCCCTTAATCATGTTTAATCATGTCCACATCCTCCTTTCCAATCTTATGACCCCAACTGTGATCCTCTCACTACTGTGTCTGACCTCCTATCTCTTCTATGGGCAGGTGTCTCTCTGACAGGTCTTCCTGGCTCCCCCGAAATGTCTTGCATTCAAAAGGCTTTGTTAAAGGAACACACTGCAGGTCACTCCCCAGTCAAGTCACCCACCATGGGGTCTCTAGCCACATTAGACTTGACAGGGCTTCTCTCCAACTATTTCACTTGGCAAGCCAGGAGAGCACTGAATGTTGTAATACCAGTAAAAATAAATCCCATCAAAAACAACAATGGCACACAGAAAGTTATTGCCTAGAGGGAATGATAGCACCTCAACAACCAAATCATCACACCAGCACATTCAAGATAACCAAGATGACATGACAGCCTAAAACATGGGCATATTGTTAGGAATGGTCCACTTGGTAGTTCCCCAGCCTGGGCAGGTGTAAGTTGCCATATGTTGATAGTAAAAACTTCAAGAGAAAACTCAAGAGGCAGTCTTTCCCAAAGAGGAGCCATTCAGCATCTTACTGATGAAATGAAATTTCCTAATTGGAAAGGATGATGAGTACAGGGAGAGACCTCAGAGGATGGCCAATGAAAACTAATTTTTGAGAAAGTTTTCTGAGCAACTGTTGCTGGTCATGTGAGTTTCTTATTGCCTATGAAACAACAAAATTAGAAATTATAGAAAGAGACACAGAGAACTGTCAGGTGAAAGAGACAATGCAGGAGCATTGTCAGTATGGCCATTGACAGTATGGACTCAAGAGCTACAGAATCTAAACAACAGGAAGAGAGTAATAACAATGAGGGCAGGATTGGAGATAAAATCTTGATGGACTCTGATCAAATTAGCTCCTACATCCTAGGAATATCTGGCTATGACAGCATGCTTGCAAGCCAGTGAAAATGATGGTAAATGTCATGTAGGAATAACTCAGGGATGTCACAAGTCTGCAATTCATGAACTACAATCTTGTTAGCCATGGAAGAATAGGGAACTGCTAGAGAGAAGGAAATTAAAAAAAAAATCGATAGGAAAACTGAATTAATTAGCAATCCAGTTGTTGAGAAAAAGCATAAACCAGTCAGATAGGAAGGAGAAAGGAAAATGAAAAAATAGATCAATAATAATAAAAATGGATGAAAAATTCTCTGTCTCAGAACAGAACAATGCAGAAGTGGAAACAGAAGTGGGAGAAGAGTTGGAATAAACCAAGAAAATATGCAGAAGAAGCAATTATATCAGCAGTGAAGTTGTTTTCAAAGAACTAGGGGAGGCTTTTCAGAGAAAGCAAAAATGAAATACATACAGATTCATATATAAATGCAATGCATGTATATATAAAATGGGAATGAACAAAATCATTTTATAAGAATGGTCAAAAGAAAGGAACTTTAGCAAAAAAAAGGACTGCAAAAAATGTGAATGGAGCATTACAGTCAAGCACTGGGAATCAAAGATCAAGATGAGATGCACTACAATTACTATCTGATTGGAAAATACCGAAAAGGAATGGAGTCCACAATTATTGGTTAAGTTGTTTAATAAGCTTACATTCCCCACCCGCAATACACTGAAAGACATGTTGGAAAAATGTATGTAACGATAATTGTGTAATGACAGTTATGTTCTTTATAAGTGAAAGCGCTTATATGGTATTTTGAAAATCACATGAAATCATCAAGGAGCACATTGCAAGAAAAGCTTTGATGCATGAACAAGTTACCACAGAGCAACAGTTTACTGCATCATCTGAGCCATAGCTTACAGGAATTCCTACAGTAAATTAGCTTATTCCACAAGAATTAGCATTCACGATTTTTGAAGCTGAACCAGACCACGTATAATCTCAAACTGGGACACATTTGGCCAGGGAGAACTTGCATGGATATGTTGCCTTACGTGGTTAGATATATCCAAGAGGCCTTTTTGGTATGAAATTTTGCTAAAATAACTCTTGTGTGTTAATTGAGCTTTATCTTTTGCTTTATAACCTGAGACTCTTTATGCTAGCGAGAGATGGGTGGGAAGTGGCCTTCTGCATCCTAACTTCTTGCATTTATTAAAGACCATCGATCTTTTTGAATAGTCAGAATGTTATGGCCAAATTCCTACACTGAATATGTCTTCATTCAGCAATTGCAGCTGCCTATTCATTTTTAAATTTGCATCCAATTTCAGAGATCTCCCATTAGCAGCTAGTAAAAAATTAAAGCATCCTATTTTTATATGGCAATTCCACAGTATTTTTCAATTTCACTTCAGCAGACATCACACAGGAAATTCTCCCTGTTTTTTCACTGACTTGTAGCTCTATTTACAGCTGTATTTTCTTCTGGTGTGGCAGTCTATGTTTCATGGCACTCTGCAGTACCCAGTGAACCATTTTTATAAACACTGGGCTGACTGCAGTCCCTCTTAAATGGTGTCGCTATATAGCCTTAAAAACATTACAAGATGAATCTAGATCAACTGGATGCTTTTTTTCACAGAACTGTCATTTTAAAGACCTGAAGGTCAAAAAGATCATCACACTGGCAAACTAGGACACAGAACTGGAATAATTGTTAATTCCTACGGCTATTGTAAACAGCCATATTGAAACATCACTTTGCACAAGTGTGAAATACCCTCTCAAATAAGTTGTTACTATTCCTTTACTTCTATGAGAAGCCAGTTACTGAAGCTTATTTGTATGAATTTTAGAAACCTGGTTATTTGTAGCTTAAATATATTCATGATCCTTATGATAATTTCCTTTTCATCAATAATCTTTTAAGCTTAAGTAACTTCTCTCCCTTCTGTGACATATTTACAATAACTAATCATATCTTTCCACAGCCTTGGTTTTGGAAAGGTAAGCAAACTCAGACATTTACTGCAACTTTCTCCATGACATGATCTTACAGAACATCAACAAGTGATTGCTCTATCAGGTCCCATAACTTGGAATTGAGTGGGAGCTGGACACTGTAAAAGGCATTTGTTTGAATAAGACATAAAGGGGAAGAGCTGACATGGCTATTGTAAAGTCCTCTGAAAGAGTCATTGAGCAAGGGGACAAGCGAGATCCAGCTAATTCAGTCTACTCAGATTTCCAAAAGGAAACCAAGGTGTTTCTCCAAAGGCTCCTATAGAAATTAAGCTGTTACAGGACTGGAAGGAAGAGCATCACATGTAAAAGCATAAGAAAGAGAGGGTAGGAATGTATAGGCTCTTCTGAGTGGCAAGAGGCTACGGGTGGATCTGTACTATTCTACATAGTCTTCAATGATCTAGAAAAGGGAACAAACAACAGGTACTCAGGATAGCAAAAATAAAAGCTGATTGCAATGAGCTGCAAAATACTCACAATACTAAGTGACCAAGCAATAAAATGGCATATGAAATTGCATGATATAAAAGTAATGCAATGGGGAAGTAAAATAACCTTAACTATACATGCAGAGTTATGAACTCTATGTATTTTCACTTAGAAAAAAGATATTGAAATTATACTGGCTAGCTCCCTGAAAATTTCATCTCAGTTCCCACTAGTGCTCAGGAAAAGAAACAAAAAAATGTTTGGAATTACTGAGAAAGAAAGAGAAAATAAAACAGAGAACATAATGCTGCTATAAAAATCCACTGGTGTGGTCACACCATGAATACTATGGCAAGCTCTAGTCTTGCCACCTCAAAAATGCTACAGTAGAATTGCAACACAAAAGGGTGATGGGAGTATCAGTTATGGGATGGCTTCCATACAAGGGATACTTAAATAAACTCAAACTCTTAAGCCCAGGAAAGAGAAGATGAAGGCAGAAGATGACAGGAGGTTTATGAAATCATGGAGCAAAATGGGGAAAGTCAGTAGGGACTGTTTCGTCCTTGTCTTTTCTAACACAAGAGGCAGGGGAAAGTAACTAACATTAACAGCTGGTGGCTGAAAGTAAGCAGAGAGGGATATTTTCTTATTAAACTTGAATCGAACAGTGGAACTCATTTCCACAGAACACTATCCATACCTAAAGTTCACTGGAATTCAAAATATAGTGAAAAAAACTCAATGGAAAGAACCATCAGCAATAAGGACGCCTTTTTGGGCTTAAGAAGTCTCTTTGCTCCAACCTACTCAAGGATGAGAGATTATTCTAGGGCTGTATTACCGTACTGTTGCTATATTTTTATATCCTTTCCTACACACCTGCTATTGCCCACACTTGAAGAGAGATACTGGGTGAGAAGAACTTCTGGTCCGTGTTACTGTGGCCATTTTTACGTTCTTAGGCAGTGTGCCTTTTAGAAAGACATCCAGTTTCAATGTGAAGCTACTATAGACACACAGCAATTCATCGTTACTGATTAGCTCATCACAAAGACCACTTCAGTACACCTGTCAGTTGTCTCCTGGGCAAAATTCCACGTTGCCATAAGGATGAGCCCATCTTCTTAAGGACACTTAACTCTTCTGCAGCACTTGTCATTCAGGGATCTCAAAGCAATTTACAAAGGAGAATAAGTACCACTAAACTTGCTTTATAGCTGGGGAAACTGAGACCTAGGGCAGCAATATGAGTTGTTCAAAGGCAAATAGCTGATGAAGGCAGGGTTGGAAGCAAAATTCAGGTCTTCTTTTCAGCTCATATATTGGCTTGTGTCAGCAGTTCATTGGTTGTGGTGAATTATTTTCAAGTGGATCCAAAAAACAGAGGTTAGAAAACTGTTAAGTTCTCAAGCACAAGGAAAAAAAAATCTATTAAAGCTGAATGTAAAGTTTGAACAGACTAAATATTTGAGTTAATTAGCTGGGAAGCCCAAAATCTGCCTGCCTGAGAAACTGAAATGTTAATACAATCTTATCTCTGAGAAATATTTCAGAGCAGTTCATTTCCAGGGTCAGTTCACAATGGTGGTTATTGAGAAAAAAAAGCAGCTCAGTTAGCTGCCACCATTGCCTCTTTTCTGAGGGTCTTCCTCTGATCTTGCTGTGTTTTCATGATTCACCAATTCTTTGACATGGACTATATTTAAAATTGCATGTAAGAAATGTACTTTTCTTAATAAATTCATGCTGAAATTTAGTTCTGTGGCATGCATTTCCAGCCCTTTTCCCCTTAGGGGCAAAACTCTAACCTTCAGACAAGGATGTAGCATTAAATCCTGGCTGTGCCATTCTAAGGAAAGAAACCAGAATCAAAAATCCACTAATTCCAACAAAAAATGCCTAACAGAGTGTATTTTCTAGCGCTATCAGAAACTGAATTTCAAAGCATCTAATGCACTAGATGGCTAGATCTCTCCTGGCATATGTTCAGACCAAAATCCATTCAGGAATGAAACAAGAAAGGATGATTAATTAAAATTTCTCCCTCACATTTTTCTCAATAAAGATACGGGTTTGTTGCACAAGATACAGGTTCAGCATTTATACCCAGAGCTTCCTTTGTCTCTGAAACTGAAGCAAAAAGCTTCAAAGACTTTTGTCCTATTTCCTTATTTTCAGCCCAAGTCAAGATTCTGATTTCTTCTAAAGACAAATAGGAAAGCAACCAAATGAGTGTACTGATAGTTCAAAATTCTTGTATCCTGAGACTTAAGCTGAGAATAATACGGTTTAAGGATGAACTTGAGGACTGCAAAACTTGAGGATCAAAAGGATTTTATTCTTGTCCAATCTGCATTTGCCCAAGGCGGATCAGAATTCCTGCATGACCTGTTTCTTGGTGTTATGCCATTTTGTACTGTAGCCATTCAAAGAAGAGAGGGAAGGAAACAAGAAATTGAGAGCACTGGAAGTAATTTTTGACAGACTAAATCATCCTGTTTTTCAAAGAGACTCAGGCTCTTTAGAAGTAGGTTTTAGCCTTCTGTAGCTGAAAATAAGAACAGTTTAATCATATTCCCACCAGCCAGTATAATGATGGCTCCTGAAAACGCAGTCATGCTATTACTGTTTAACAAGTAACTACAACTCAGCTGAGCTGTACCTTGGGCACTTGGTTTTTAACTAACCAAAAATGTACAATTCTCTGAATTAGCCCAGACTTCCTTCTCTGGGAGTGAAACCAGTTTTGACTGCCCCATGCTGAGCATTCACATGTGGACAGGTAGTGGATTTTAATAGAATCATGGCAACTTTTAGGCTGAGGCAATTGGATTTTATGCCTGAGCCTTCTTTAGGAAATAATATTAGTTTCTCCTAGTACCATTCATGTCACTTTATCTTCCTAGAAGTACACACGCTGGGATAGTTCACCCACAGAATTTTCCTGGACGCTCTTTGATAAAACACGAACTTGTTTACCCACCATTTAAAATTCTTCATTAATTCAAATCCAACTCATTAATTGTGAGTGAAAGAGGTCACAAAATCGTATTATCTTTGAAATCTTTGCATCTTCTGTTTCTGGTGGCCTTTGTCCACCAGAGGGAAGAGAAAAGCAGGCAGCTAGATTTAGCCCTTTGTCCCTATCTACATTAAAGCAGAAGCATACTGACGTACTGGGGGGAGATCTTGACTGTGTTGCCCTGGGTACAAGGCAGATGTCAAACTTCAGTGCTCTTAATGCAGCTCATCTCATAGCATCCTTGAAAGAATCAGTAACTCCAACAATAAGAAGTGATGCTTGAGTCATTATATATGATTTGATTTGACTTGCATAAGGATCATAAAATGAGTCTGCTAGCTTCTTTAACACAGAGTAAAGCCATGTATTTTTAATTATAAACACAACATTTAACTGGCAGTAAAAAAATGCATTTTTAAAAATTGCATTTTGGCAATCAGGGGAATATTGTAACATGAGTTTTCTGATTTGCATTTTAGACTAAATTTTCAGAGAACTCTTTTCCTCACTCAGTGATGCTTTATGTTAGGAGCAACCATAAGGAAAATGAAAAAAGGACTTGCCCTTATGATTTGCTTAAATTGTATCAGCTGCTCCCCACTCCACAATGCAATTACTGCTGTTATCTCATTAGCACTTTAATTAGAGCCCAAGTGCAAGCCGATGTGGAAAAGTTCAATTCACAATGTCAATTCAGGGCAGTACATTTGGGGCATGATCAGGGCTGGGTTTGGTTATTGGCTCAGTCTAGAGCAGCCTCAGAGCTGTTCTAAATTGGAGACAGACATAATGGCCTGTATATAAAGAGGCAGCCTCTAACTGTACCTTTATTTTCTGTGTTTGTGGTCTTTACATTGAAAGGGCTTTCTGGGGAAGAACAAGGTTATTCCTATGGCTCTGGACTACCTATTGTGTTTGCTAGTGATCCCATCCAAGAAATTTACAGACCTGTAAACTAAAATGTGCTGAGTATTGCAAGCTTACTACCTTCTGATGTCTACATAAGATTTGCTTGTAAGTAAGTCTCTGTACCAATGAGTCAGTTTACTGTGAAGCCGTTTGTACTTTTAGGATGGCTCCCTTGGTGACATGCACACCAGCATGTTTCTCTCCTTAGCATGCACAGAAAAGATCTTTTACATGAAAAAGACTTTTTTTTTCCCTTTCACCTGCACACAATATGATGTTTGCTGCATCTTAACAATTAGCACGAAAAATAACTCCTGATTTCAGTTTAGGAATTGTTCCATTTAGTAGCTGGCTTCCTAGGCAACAGAGAAGCTGTTTTCATGCTGAATCACATGAAAGGTATAGCACTGACAAGGTGATAGCTCAAGGCTTCTAAGCCTTGAAAAAGCTGACAGGGGCTGCCTATTCTGGAGTCTTTGTGCCTTGTCCATAAGGGTTGGGGTGGCATAAGGGACAGCTCTACCCGTTCTAGGTTCCCTGGGTGGGGGGACTCCGCTGAGACCTGGGAATTCTTTGTCAGGACAACTGCCTCCTTGCTAGCTGTTTTTACCACAAAGGGATGGAAAAGTAGAATCGGCTCTTTCAACATCATCCTTTCTAATTGCATTGGCCTTTCCCATCCACTCCCAGTATTTTCTGCGAAAGCATCACTGCATTTTAGTTGAAGGTTGAACATGGTTTATGAATGAACTTCCACTCTTTCTCTGCCCACTGTTGGTTGGCCCTGGGGACAGAGTGCTGGATAGAGAAACAGCTTGTTAATTGTACGCTGCACTGAGAAGGAAATTAAAAAGAGGAAAGCTAACAAATACACTGTAACAGTGGGATTGAAGAAGATGCAGCTGACTACACAAGAAGATGCATTTTCTTACTGCAGTTACTACATTGTTCTAATAATGTGTATGATGGAAGTGCCCTAGCTCTCAAGAGCCTCAAGTGGAGGAGCAGATATTGTAACATACCTACTGTTTTTTGAACATTTTTCCATTCTAGGTCTCAAAACACTCTACAAAGGAAGGCAAGCAGAATAACAGAGAGACAGCTGAAATGAATGGCCTAATGTCAAGGAAACAACCAAAAACAGATCCCAGCAATTATGACTTTAAGTGTTAGCTACTGTGGCATCTTGAGAGAACAACTGAGGACATTTCACATTGTCTGTCTTACTTTATATAAAAGTAGATGTGGAACATCATAGGTGCCTATCAAATCATCCCTCTACGGAAGACGGTAGTGTCCTTCCACCCACACACATCCTTACCAGAAGAACAAGAATCACTGGCCCTTGATATATGTAGTCGATATACTTTCCCGGTTCTTTTCCAAACCAGCATCTGTAAGAAACAAAACAAATAACAGAATCATTTATAAATGGCAGTTCTTCTAGATGGACTATAATGTCAAAGACATCATAGAGAGATGTGCCCTTATGCCCCTAAGTTGTTTAATTACATACACAACAGGCAGCTGCCTGAGTTTTCTGCTACAAAATCTTCTATTTGGACACAGATACGAGCCCCATTTTCCCCTCCCTTTAAGTTCCCACTATGTTTCTGGCTATTGGCCATGTAAATATTTCCAAGAAACATGAGAACCCACTATAAGGAAGTGCAGAAAATGTATCCTGTTGGATCTGAAAAAAAGAACAAAATAAATACTCTTTGGGAGGAAAAAAAAAAACTGTTAATGTATAGCAGTGCCCATAGACACTTCAATTCCAGAAAGTAATGGCCTGTTGCTGTAGCAAATGTTTCTCAAGCTCTGTGTAAATAAGGTACTGGATGAATAAAGAATTCATCTCACTGGCTTTGAATCATTCTGAAGATCAGAAAATCCAGCATGCAATAGAGACCTTTTTGAAGCTAGGAAAAACCTGATCCAACACTTCCAAAAGGAAACGAACTTAACTTGGGCAAACATAATCATAGGTAAAGTGCTGGGCCTCAAACCAGCAGAAAGCCTGGATGCGTGTCAAGTGTGACAGTCCTAGCTTGACTTTGACTTCCACTAATAGCAAATGTTTTTCTCCCTGCTGTGTTATACAACAGACTATGCCAGTGCTTTCACAGTGACCCATACTGATGTTCATTCCGTTCCCTTAACTGAGAGAAGTAAATTGGTTATATTTATGCTAGTAAATGAACCAGAAGCAGGGCTCAGGCCTGGACTCAATCATTTACTGGACAACCATTACATGTCCTTTGTTCAGTTTTGGCCCCAGTCAAACAATGGCCAACTCCCAAACATTTCCTGGGGAACAAATCTGGAGTTAGCATGAGCCAGAGGCCATTCCCAATAGTCTACAAACTTCACATACTGTGATTTGGAGGCCAAGACAGTTTAATAATATGGATGTGAGCCACTCTATGCCATTTGGTCTCCAGCCTCAGGAATGATTCTGGCCCAGCTAATTTACTACTACAGATATATCCACAAAGTCTAGATCTTCCTGCTACCAAGCAGAGACAACTTTGCTGTCATAACCCTATATAACTCAGTCACTGGAGCTCCAGAGCTTGTCACTTAGGAGGTAGATTTTGGAGTTCAAATGTCTGAGTTTTTTCCTCTCTCCATGGATGACACATAGTGAGTCTATATAGGCAAAAATGATGGCTTCCCTGTGTTTGCCTTGTCTCAAAAGATAAGCTTGGTACTGCTGGAGACATGAAAACAAGGGCAATTCCTGAGCTAAGGAGACCATGGAGAGAGATGCAGATTTGCCCTTTTACAAACATACAAGAAATAACATTTATTGCCTCAAAGCGGTTACAATCCATAAGACAGGACATTGCAAGTAGCTGAGGCAAACAAACAGACATAAGAAAAGTGATGGCCCAAATGAAGTTCTTTTTAAATCATGTAATAGCCAAAAAGCCTATCTTTCTCCAGAAGGGGTTGCTTGCGGAAAGAGAAGGAGCTACCTGCCCATTGCAAAATGCTGTTATTGAACTGAATGTACAGAAATTCTGAAAAATACAGCAGGTCTCCAGGAGAACAGTTCATTATCACACAATTGTATTTCCTTTCCTTGATTCAATATCTACATCTTTTTAAGTTCCAACTGAGTGAGAGGGCTTTGAATATTTTATAGATATAAAACATAACTGTTATTCTCTGTTGCACTGAGTGCAAATTAGTGTAAACTGATAATTTTGCAACTAATCTTCCAAAATTTGGCACTGAGAGCAGGATTTGGAATAAAATACTTCCTGCAGCCCAAGTTATTATCCAAGAAGAATCCCCAGGAGAGCCTTAAATGAATGAAACTGATTTTTTGGATTAGGGAGATGAAAAGATGTGAAGAAAAAGGAATTGCAAGATATGCCAAGGAAGGAAACATAACTCTCCAGAAACTGCAAGACCTAGATTTGAGGGAGGTTGTTGAAGAGCACTTTGGGAGAACTATTAAATATTGTCTGAAATTCAGAGAACTAAGAGCTATTAGAAAAGGAGTTTCTGGCTGCTCTAGCAGAAGAATCCAAATGAGACTAATAAGGAAATAGACTGAGGCATGTGGCAGAACTCCGTGGGTTAACACAAGTCAGCAGAGAATTTGCGACGGGGCTAGTGGAGCAAAAAGGAGGTTCTGAGCCAAAGGCATCTCATTATCCTTTGGAATTTAAATACCACTTAAGTGTAAGACCATATTTAGAAGCAGAATACTAACATTTATTATTCGAAACCCAGTATCAGAACAAGGTTCCACTGAGTGATGAACCACACATGTACAGATACATACTACCACACAATTTGAGGAGACAAAGATGTGGCCAAGCACAGACTTCTACTACACAGGCATCTCCATGTGAGCTAGATGCTCCAGGTTCTGTTTGGAGTTAGTGGAGAAAAAAAGGCATTTCTAGGTTGATGTTCATCTCCTTAGGAAATAAATAAAACAGGTCTGTTAAATTGCAATCTAAACATTTCCAATTCTGTCCATTAACTCTCAAGAGAGTCAAGAGTGACAGGCCAGATATATGCCAATGACATATATGTCTGCCTTTGACTGGCTGTATCTCAGATTTACAGTCTAACTGTTCAGACTGGGACCTTTGTTGGGATATTGCAGTATGGACACAGTGCAACTCTGACTTTTCTGCCTGTCATCTTAACTCTTACCCATTATTCCTGCAATGAAATCAGCACCACACATTTCTTTAAAACCAAGCAGACAGAAACCTTAAACACTCACAGTACTTGCTGCATCAGAATTTTAATTTCAGCTGTGTGAAATTACATATAAAAGCCATATTCTTTTCTTTTTTATTTTTTTAGCTCTGGAAGAATAAACAAACACTCCCTGAATGTTGAAGAGAACCATGTATGAAGACAGTTCTAATCAGACTCAGAGATATATGAACACATTTCTACTGAATAACACTAATTAATATTCTTCATGGTTCTCTGATAGTTCTTTATATAACAAAAAAACATACTGGTTTTATCAGTACTGCTAATGAAATTTTACTAATATTTTCCTTATCAACTGTCCACCAGTGAAATTGCTACATTAATATCTCTTAAATATCTGTGTATTTTTTACTGAGATTTAATAGTACATTTTTCAGAGAATTGTCGGATTCTGCTAAAGAACTGCAAAACCCCAGACAAGGTATTTGCCACAGTACCAATTATATTTACCTCACTACACAGAAAAAAATGCAAAAACAAAGAAACCCTAACAAGCCAGCTGAAGCACTTTAATATTCTTCTTGTGCACTATTTTTGAGATTTTAAGCTATTTTGAGCTACAGAACTTGAACCCTAGTACAACCACCAACCAACTTCAGTCACAGTTCAAAAGCATGCTCAGCTAAAGAACAGAAGGCTCCCATTTCATCCTGGATTATAGACTGTCCATTGGGATATCCAAACAGACTGGGAGGTTGCAGAAGTGCATGTTTTTTATGTTTATCTCCAATTTGCTAGGTCTAACCACATGGGGGACCCACAAGTGGTTCTCCCAGTGATCAGGATAAACTGAGCCAGGAAGACTGGAGAGATTAGCCTATCTTGGCAATACTGGTTTCTCAAAGCCAGAAATTAATTTTCATTCTTCTGTCTATATTTGCACACACTTGCAGAATTCAGATTAAAGACATGATTTCAATATTATCCCAATCCCAGCACAGGGAAAGGATTCTGTGAATGTCACAAAGTTTAGTCCAAATTGCCCAGACAGTTAATACAGAACAGAGTGAAGAGAAAAATAGATGATTAGTTAAATACCCACACACTCGCATCACACGCAGATGTACCAGAGGTGCATTCCAACATGTGCTTTAGGAGCATCTGCCACTTTCCTCAGACCAGAAGGCAGTGAGCAGGAGCTATCTGGAGTATCACATGACTGCACACATGGCAATGCTTGAGCAGATGCTGGAGTATTTATGACTATTGAGAAGTCCTCAGGAAGCATTTTCTCTCGTATTTTGCTTCAGCTCATTTACTTCACTGAGTCTCCCCTGCATATGACATTATTATAAATGTGAAAAGCAGATTTCATTCACTACTCTTTGCCTTATGGGTCAATGCCTTTACCAGCTCTTCATTTACAAGAGCTCTGCCCTGCCTCTCTGGATGCATGCATTAGATCAAAGGAATGACACTGTTGAAGCATCCCATCTTGGTTTCTCAAGCAGAGTGATGAAGTACATGATTCCTGGCCCCACAGCTGACACTCAGCAGCACAGTGCTGAGGTTCCAGACTGTCACACCTCATGCTATGGCAGATGGAAGCCAAAAGGACTTTCTCTACAAGGATGTGTGTGAATGTTTCACTCGAGACAAACATCAGTTTAAAGACAGAAAGGTGAAAACATCCAAAAGCATTAGGTTTAGTTAGCCTGACTGGCAAAGAGTAACCTGGCACCTCCCTTCTTAGCAAGTGTGTGAGGCAAAAAGGCATGATGTATGTGAGTTAGACTGTAGAGATTTGTCCATACTTAAATTTAAAACTGAACTTAAGCACAAGCCCCATTTGATAATCCACCACCAGAGCAGAGAGCTTGATCCTTGGGACTCAGTAGGAACAAGCTAGCTGCTAAACACCAGTCTGCACACCAAAGAGAATCACCCCATTTTTCTCACTCTGCTATTTGTATTTTGCTTCCTCCTTTCTTCTGTAATGCTACACTGTTCAGGATCTGCACTGGTGAAAGGTAGCACACATACCTATATACATACCATGTCATTTTTTTATATCAATGATACATCAGGGTGAGATTGTTTTGCATTCACTTTGCAGGCATACAGACGATGATGGAAGGAGGCACTGGTAAAGATGATGCAGTGCTTTCTGCATCTATGCACCTTGTGTGCAGTCTGATCATAGATGTTATGGCATGTGTCAATCAGGTGTCCTGCTTCCCCTTATTTCTCTTGAGAGTGATGAGCAGTCTTCCAAAACAAGGTGTCCAAAACTTTGTGTTCAACCAGATGACTCACATCAGGAATGTTTAATGTGTATCACTACTATTAAAGCATATGGTATTTTCCCTCTTCTGGGTTTCAAGACACCTGTTTTCTTTTGTTTTGTGCTGGTTAAGCTGACTAGTTCTTTCAGCTCTGTCCTAGCTTCAGCACAATGAGACAGCTCCCACACTGACTCAGCTTGTGCAAGGTAACAACTATGAAGAATCTGACCATGAAGCAGACCCAGAATGCTGCAATCTTTCCCTTACACAGGACGAAGCAGTTCTGTGAGCACAGAAATCAAGGAAATCTGGTGACCTAAGGCTATCTCCCAGGGCTTCTTGACATGGATGCCTGAGGAAATAGGCTCCAACTGAAGTTTTTACTGACATTTTGAGACTGAAAATGTGAATTCTGCTGCATGATTATAGTAGCCAGGGCTGAGATTACACAAAACTTTTCAATCAATGAAAGGTATCCAGCTGGTGGCCAGTATGCATAATCCCTAGATTATGATCATGGTCACCACTAAGGCTACAGAAGAGAGACTGGTCAAGGGTTCAAACATTCATAGGGAGTATGGAAGATGGACTTAATAGGACAGGACAGAATTCCTCTTTTCTTAATGTAGATGCCTACAGTGTGGATGCTCATAGCTGAGCTAGTCATCCTATCACCCTTACAGTCAGGAGAGAGATATAGTGCTTGGAAGTCTAACTCATCCAACCTACTTGGTACATCTCCTTCAGCATGAGACAAAGTGGACCCCTGTTTCAACTGATCAGTGCTGATCATAAAAGACCACTGATTAGTGCAGATGGTGACACCTACAAGGCGGACACTAAAGTTTAATCAGATGAGCTCCAGATAGAAAGACAGTGTAGTCACATGGCAAACAGACTCACAAAGATTTTTTAAGGTTAGAGAGGGAAGCCGTATGGGATCAGATAACAGACATGTATCCAGACACTATCAAAAAGCACAATCTGAGCCAAATCTGACCAGTATTGATGTTTGTGGGTAAAAAAGCAAAGCACAGTTGCCTCTTTATCTCCTATACTATTCAATTTTGTGCACTTGTTGCTTCCAGTTGGAAAAGCCAGAAACAGAAATGCAACAAATTCCAGGCATAAGACTGTTCTTGGCAGACTGAAAACTGAATCCTGCACACCCAGGAAGCTAAATCCTCTAAACTCAATGGCAATTTTTTCCAAGGCCGTACTCATGCAAAACTCCCATAGAAGGAGACTACCCTGATTGTAAAGCATGTATAAAGCTATGAAATAAGAACCTCAGAGTTTAGGCAAGAGATCTGGGAAAGGCTTTTTACTTCCAAGAGCTCATTCAACCAGGGCTCTGAACTTTGAGATAGTCTCAGTTTGGATGGAATGATTTGACCTCTCCTCTTTCCTACATCAGCCTCATTTCTGAATCATCAGTTCAACCTGGATGCATTTACTAATTTATTTAGAGTGCTACATAAAAACAAATGTTAATATCACTTACTGTTCATTTTCATAATATAGTTTGCCAATGGCCCAGGCAATGATGATTGGGCAAGGAATACCTGCAACAACAGTAAAAAATCAGGAATTAATCACAATCGAGGTATATATGGATTAATTAGATGTAGATACAGATTTATATAAAGATAGGAGAGTCTTGGTTAATGGACTGGAAGACTCTAAATACAACTGCTCATATCTTCGCTGATACACCTGAGGCACTGCAATTGCTAAAACCTCTTGATATATAAAAAAATTCACCCAACAAGAAAAAAAATTCTAGTACCAGTAAGGCAAGTTAATACATTTCTTAGCAAACACACACATATATGCCTCTATTTCCATATAAGCAATCAGAACTGTTTTGCTGACTTACAGGAAATTTTCGTCCCTTTTCATTTTCCTGCAGTTGATATGGCAAAATCTTAAAGACAGCATTTGGAGATGCGTGTTGTTTAGGTTTTTATTTCCAGTCTGCAAGAAGCTTGTAAATGTATTGGGCTCTTCAGATGAAACCCATTTTCAACATTTTAGTGGGAACTTCTGTACTTGAATCTTCCCTGTGAAACAGGACGATGGGAAACAATCTCTTGATATCTTGCTATATCTGCATTCATTTGTTTTTTGCCCTCTCTAAACCATTCAGCTTCTTTTAGCCTTTTACATGTCATTCTGCCTCCTACAATATGCAGTGTGCTCTGTCCCTGTATCTAAATTCTTATCAAGCCCATGAATTTGCTTTATAGAACTTGCTTTCTCCGTTGTACTTAGAACTTCTACAGTAGACACACCAGCCCTCCCTAGGAATGCAATATCATTGCAGTAGATGAGGTGTATTTGTACACTTCATGTCTCTGCAGTGCCACTTCCTCTGCTTTTCATTTCTATTATAGTATAAATCTCAATTGTTATTTCAATCTCATGTCCAGAGCCTTGACCTTGCTGTGCTTGGCCTTCAGAGTCCAGCTGGTTTCAAGCAGAAGAGCTTCTTGCTGGAGTAGGAAATTGGAGGCAAGTAGAAGTCAGGAAAGCTGACCTTCCGACGAAAACCTCTTGCGGGAAACAGGGCTTTTTTCACCCATGCATTCCCCAGGTGAAGTCTGGATTGATGTCAGAGTTGGAAGAGGAGAATTTCCTGTCCGCATTTCCCCTTTACCTTTAACCTGTCACCTCAGGCAAAAAACAAACAAAAATGTCTCCAGCTCCATCCCTCATTCCAGCTCCCAGATTCATGTCCCTCTGAAATCATTGCCACTCTAAGGCTAATGCATAGGCAGAGGCCCAGCTTCAAGAACCCTCACTGGTACCTGCTTCTTTCCAACTGGAAGCAACATGACTAAAGCCCTCACGTAGAAGCCAGTATGGCCAGGTATCTAACTCTGCCCAGTTGCTGTCTCTTGGAAATGAAGGCTTTAAAGAGATGAAGCAGTATGGAAACAGCACTGCAAAACAGCAGGGATGGGACTGAATTGCTGAGTAGTCATTTTAACCTCAGCAAGAATCATAGTGCAGTTCTGACTTCCTGCCCCATAATGGTGGGGCTCTTGTGCCTTGTAAGTGATTATATTGTCTCTCTTCTTGCTCATCAGTGACTCGCAGTTAGGTGCACTTTGTTCCCTCATGCCCTGGCTGGTGAACATGAACAATACAGCCATACCCTTTCTGCTGGAGGAAAACATTTTACTTTTCCTTGCGAAGGAAGATCAGGGAAATTGACTGAGGATGGTAAAAGATGAAGTGTATGGGAAGGCAAAGCCAGCCTGAAAGCACCCAAGAAGGTGAGAGGAAAACTATATTCTTCACACAGCACGCTTGCATTTGTAAGCAGAGACCTAGAGGTCCCTGAGTGAGACAGAGAGATAAACTTCAGGGCACCAATCCAGTCAGGAGTTTGACAGATGCGTGAGCAGTTGATTTTCCAGTTTGGTGACAAAATTAAAAAATGTTGAAAAAAATCTGAATCAATTCCCCGCATAAACACTTTCTTTCTACTGTAATAACTCCACTTTCCTCCCATTCCATATCGGATTGAATGATATATTTTGTTTTTAAAGCATTTTCTGCCCCTTGTTATACCATCTGCTATTACTAAGAAGAGTTTGGCTCCACCATCTTTGTAACTGCACTTCAAACTACTTCTAAACACCTAGCAGATCCCTCTTTAGCCCCCTGTCTGCCAGACTAAACAAGCTCAGCTCCCTCAGCCTCACTTTATATGTCCTGTCCTCTAGACCCCTGGCCACTTTAAGTAGCCTTCTACTGGGTGAACTCCAGTTTTTCCACTCCCACTTTCCACTTCCACTCTTGACCTAAGAGGCCCAAAACTGAACATAGTATTCCAAAAGGTGGCCTTACAAAGCTGAGTAGAAGGGATTAATAACTCAGTCTGCTGGCCACTCTCCTAGTGTAGTATATGTGGTTACTTTATTCAAGATGAGAGGGCACTTCTGGCTCATATTCAGCCTGATATCCACTGTAACCCTCAGGTCCTTTTCAGTAGGGCTGCTACTCTGCCAGGTGGTTCCCAGACTGTACTGATGGACCAGACAATATTGATGCAGCTAGGGAAAAGAAGCAGCCTTTGCTCTAGCCCAGGCTGGTACAGTAGAAACGAGGTAACAGGGCAAGAAGAGAGTCATTTTTCTACCTTTGAGCAGCCACAGAGATGGCACAAAGAGAACCTGTGAGCCCTATTAAGGGCTCTTTTCTAGGAACAAAACCTTCAGCAGCCCAAAAGACAGCTGTAAGACTGGACTGGCAGGTAATTAGGCTTCTCTGCTAGTCAACTCATCACTTAGAAGTGTCTCATCTGTCTCTTGAGACTGAGTAGTCCACAAGGCATAGACAGTGTCTTTTCTGATTCAGGCTATGTTGAGCAGCAGTGTCTAATGGGATGTGATCAGCATTTTGCTGATCAAAGTGAAAAGAACGGGATATGAACTGCTGCATTCCTAAAGTGCTAAGCATGGGCATCCTTTTTCTTTCCCTTCCTTAAGACCAAGTACCTCAGGATCTAAATGAAGAAAATAAATCCAGAAGTAACCAGCTAGCTTTATTCATCACCACAGTGAGGAATTAAATCTGATCTCATGTTGTTCTGACATGAAGTTGGGTTTGAATGTCAGATTTCACCTCACTAGGACTTTTCAAGCTTATTTTTCCTGCTCTTGTTTTTATCACTTTAATGCCAGGCACCATGTAACGCCATTTTAAATGTGCACGGCACTTACACCATCCTATGAAGAGAAAGACCCATTTCCGCAGCTTATCTGTGGAGTAAGTCATTACTATGGCAGTGTGTAAGTAGCAGCCTTCCACAAACATCCAGAAGAAGTTGGTCACCACAAAATAATTGTAGACAGTGGTAATACAACGACACCAGGGCTGGAAAAAAAAAAGAAAAGAACATTTTAAAATCATGGTGAGAACATTTCAAAACCTATTTCTAGCTATCTCTTAAAAATAAATGATAAGTCTTTCAAGGAATGCAGAATTATACCTGTGACTTGGAATCAGAATATCTTATGTGTTGTCTGGTCATATGCAGCTATGTCCACAACGTTCTGCTGAGGACTGGCTTTGACCACGACATGCAGAATCACCTGTACCTGAGCATGTCTGGAAAAGTTAATATGCCATAAGGCACGTCCGCACCAGCAGCAGTTTGAGAAGCAGTGTGTGGAAAGAAGGAAAGAGGTAGGTCATATGACTGCCGATGATCTTTCATCTTTCAAAGAGGTGCAGCCATAGCCTAGATTCATATCCAAAGTAAAGGCAGCTTTTCTAACAGCCATGCAGTAACAACACAGATGAGGAATAGATGATTAACTATAGAGAGGCAGATGATAATATCACATCAGTAAATCACAGGTAACTACTGATGGGAATATCCACAGTGCTTTGCACAGAAGTCTGGGAAAACTGCTTTCTGACTAAGCAGGCATTCAGTATATGCAGGCATTTGGTATATTCCCTGAAGAGTGACACTAACTACCTTTGTTAGCTGAAATTATTGATGTCATTTTTGGTCTTCTAATTCTCCCCCCTTTTAATTGACACTGCTAGAGTGTTTTAAACACAGACCTTCAGTTAATTTTGTCTAGAACTTTGAATTCATGAGGTATTGGTGATATCTAGGTAACCAACACAGCAGCAGATACACAATCAAACCCAGCAACATTCTGTGGACTAAGAATTTATTGGATGAAAAACACATTTACAAAATGATTGCCCATTCATAAGTTGTGATCATTTCTGTTTATTGAGCAGCAAAAAACAGAAAAGAACTTTTGGATGTGTCAAAACGTTGTATCGAAACATTTCATTTCCACATTGTTTTATCAAGATTTGAAATTTAATTTGACTTGATCTTTAAAATAGAATTAAACAAAACAAAACAAAACAACTCAAAAGACTAAACACTTTGTTTTGAAACAAACTTTGCTTCAAAATGAGTAAAATTGTCTTTGTTTCTCCTTCTGGCCTGATAAAGGAAAGAAAAAAAAGAATCAAACCACCCTGTTTTTGATTAACACAAAACAAATATTTGGACTCCATTCCTGATTGGCCCCAAAACAAGGAAAACCAGCTTTTCTAGGGGGTTGACTCACATACTTGATTTTGCTGTCTAAGAAGGTATGAAGATAAATTAAACCTTTTGCTGCAGTTAGATTACTTAGGAGGCCTCAGTCTCATGTACATTCTTTGATGTCTGGACTCATGTTCTGCTCTTTCCCTCATGTGCAGCACTTACACAATTTTTCTCCTCTCCACAGATGCTCATTTTCACAAGAATCGTAAAAACTTAATTATCTTTGAGCCTCTTGCTCTTTTGTCAGACCTGAGTGAAATTGGCCAGTGGGCTGTGAAGGTAATAGGACACATATGGACAAATACACATAAAGGTAGTGAGATCTCCCTTTGCCTCATTTCCATAGGAAACGAGAACAAAATGAATTTTTGAGCAGCTCTGCACAGTTCCTTGAGGAATTATGGATTTATTATTATTGAATAATAAAACCAATTAGCAGAACTCATTAATTTCTACCATTTCATTTATTTGACTGAGGATACCTGATCCCCACACAGTATCCATCATTAGGCTCTAGATACCTTCAGCAATTCCCTCTTCTTGATTTATTAACATAAGCACTATAACTTCATGCAAAATGGTTCCATGTTGAGTCCTTGATGCTTCTGTTCCTGCATTATTTAATCTCCACTGATCAGCACAGAAGAGATCACATCATTAGCTGGCATAAATGATGTTGAACCCATTGATTTCAGTGGTGTCATTTTCATTCTGATTTATACCACAATAAGAACACCGACAAACTTACCATCAAGCTTGTAAAAGCACCTTCCCCAAAAGACTGCAGTGTTCTACAGAGAACAGATTAATACAGGAAAACTGAGGCATGAGGATCTGTCCTTACATTTGAATGTTTATATTTTCCTTGGTGCTCCATGGCCACATTTTAAAAGGCATTTGAATGCCTGACTCCAGCTTATTTTGCTTAAATAAGTGAAAAATCCTATATCAAGATTTACAGTATTGTCATCACAGTAAACCAAGCAGCATAAAACTGTCAACAATAAAGCAGATTTACCTCCATCTTCTATAGCCTGAAAATGTCAAAAACACAAACAAAGCAACCAGTGAATTAACAGGAGCAATATCTATTCCTTCTTAAAGGATCATCTGCTTGAATAATAATACAGAATTATGCATAGGTGTCTTAAAAAATCTTATAATCTTAGAATTCTTTTAATTTAAATACTGAAGACTTTTCTGTCTGTTTTTATAAACTATGGGATCAAAGTTCAGATGCCAAATCTGACATTTGAATAGTTAACCAAGGATGATGAATAGCCAGCAGACATTAAAGGGAATGGATCTCCAGGTTCCTAAGGTAGTTTTCCATACCCACAGGACTACTTCTTCCATGAGTGGAGCCACGTTGACTGACATCAGCTATGATTCCAGCTCATACTCTGTGGGCACTTTAGGTCATCCACCCTTGGAGGAAGTCATCAGGGGGGCAGCCCTAAAAGGAGAATACTCTACCGTAAGAAGTATAATATGTCACTTTAATACATCAAGAAGATTTATTCCCCAAGAAAATGTATAACCCTGGAGAAAAAGTGAGTGATACTTTTAATCCACTCATATTACTGGGGATTCTGGGTGACTCAAACAGAGGTCCATTACAATACTTACATATGGACCCTCATTCAACTCAGCATGTGAACTGGGAGTTACTTGAATGAACATGAAACAGCATGGAGAGTAAGTGAAATAGGAGCATGGTGATGTGCTGTATTTCTCAAGAGTGCTCAATGCCATGCAAAAAGATGCCATGCTCTTTGCTCACTTCAGCCCTCCAATTCTTTTACTGTGTGGGTCTGTCCTCCCCCTTGAATTGGCTCAAACTCTTAATCACCCCTTAGAAAGCTGATTTAGCTCACTTTGCCAAGAGAAAGCTCTTCCTTGATTTTTTTGTTGGCTGGATTGGTTTTCCACCAGTTCAGTGAGTTCAGTCTTCAAGGGTTCAGTCCTCTCCAAGTGGTTAAGAAAAGGACCAGAACTAGTCTGAGGGAAGCAGCAGAAGATGGAGTGAAGTGTTTAGGGCCCTAGAGGAATGAACCATTCCTTTCCGTGACAGGCAGCTGCTGATGGATGCAACCCAACTCACTTCATCCTCAGGGCCAGCACTATGAAGAAGTGATTAGCAGAAAAGTGGAATTTTGTAAAAAAAAAAAAAAAAAGAAAAAAGAAACATGATCAAGCAGCAAAAAATGTACTGAAATCATTTCAGTGGTGTTTCAGGGCTATTTCTCATTTTCTTTAGAGTCCCACTAATTCCAGAGGGCAAGGTGCCTGCTGTCATTAGACAAAATAGCTGACTCAGAGCCTGGACAGCCAATTATTTCTGTACGCTGTGCATGGAGGTGATGCCCTCTCTGAAGTGAATGCTTACCCCACATGAGCCCCATCACAGCAAGAAGTTCTCACAAAAATGTTCAAGAACCACTAAATTTAGTGTCTCACACTGTATTGTGCCTTGTATATAAATTTGGAAAGTATCTACAGTCAATGAAGATAAGAGAGAAGAACTGTGCTGGGGACAGGGATTTTGATGTTAAACAGCAGAACGCTGATATTCCGTCATGACGAAAGAAATGAAAATTTAGCACATTTTTTCCTCTTTTTGAAATGACATTGCAGTTGCCCTGGGCATGTAGATAGGTGCCCTTTGCAATATTTTTATCAGCTGAACAAATTCAGCATCCCGCACCAGCCTGCAAACTGCATGACAAATACATGCTGTCCCCAAGCACTTACTTCATTGCTTTCATGTATGTTGTGATCAATCATTTGAAGCAGAAACCACATCACATTCCTCAGGATGAATGTGGTGATCAGGTTCCAGTGGATAATATTCCGCAGGCATCTGATACTCCTAAACAGAGGAATGCATTTCAGTCATCATATATAATGAATACACATACACACATGAATGAGTATATAAAATAAACAAGCTAGTCTGTTCACTTGAAAAAATCCTCATGGTTTATCCCCATCCATTACTTCTCATACACTGCGGAACAGGAGATTCTGCTGTCCAATGGGACAGCAATAACTGTCTATGTAGCTGTCTATTGCTCTCTTCTCTACTAGTAAACATAGCAGGTTTGAGTCCCTTTCTCTGGTTCTGAGGGTACAGCCAGTGACAGTGCCAAAACTCAGCCTCTGCAATGCAGTCACAACCCAAACAGATAATGTAAACATAAAACAGCTGCAGAGGGACACCAAAATATGTATTTCTTCTCCTTGTCAAATACCTTTCTTCCAGAAACCATGAAGCGTAACAAAGCCATGCGTAGCAATTTGTCTTGCTAACTTGAGGACTTCCCTTTGACAAAATGAATTCAAGCTAGTGAAATGGGAGCTAATGGAAACTCCCCAAAATTCAAATGGTCATTTTGTCCCTGGTTATCATTGTGTGATTGCCCCCCCAAACGTACCAAGTCTATTACAATGTCAACTAGAATTGGTAAGTCCCAAAACAACAAGGCTGCAGTGGAGTCTGTTGCACTATTCACAGAAGGAGGTTTGGTGATAAATGTTCACTGTGTAGTGACAGAAACTGGAACACCTTGCATTTGGGGATTCTCTCTCTCTAATGACTCAGACAAGCTGGGCTGTGTGAAGTTCAAAAGTTCTCAGACTCATTAATGCAATAGGAGAGCAGGGACTGCCTAGTTCCCAAACCAGCTTTTGGTCTGCTGCACCATACTTTCTTAAACAATGGAGAAGCACTGTGTATTCCCCTTCACAAGAATATATTTGTGTATGTTCTTTCTCCTTCCACAACCCTCTTCTGGAATGCAATGTAAAATATGAGCACCCATTCTACAATGCTTTGCGGCACGATGCCATAAAACAAAAGAGAGGACACCTTAAACACTGCTGGCTGCTCAAAAGAGCTCCAGGAGACAGTTGGTGCCTGGTGCTGGTGCTAGCAACTAGAAGCAGCACTGAAGCTAGACAGTAAGTTACTCATTAAAGATTCAATCATCCGAGACAAGATCATTTATCTTCTCATTCTTTGTGAAATGTTAAAGGAAGGTGAGAGCCAAGTCACAGTTTTGCAGTTACAGCATGTTCAATTAAATGATCTTATCCCAGCTAAACACAAACCACTCCAGTAGCAAAATCACTCCAACGGGTACAAATAGCCAATGTTTCCTGGGATCATCAAGTTAGGGTTCTGCGTTTGGCCTATCAGTGTCCCTGCTTGCAAAGGAAGCTGTCAGATAACATGGGAGAAACACAGAAAGTGGTGTTTTCAAATCTGCTGATTTGAAAAGTCTGACTGACTATTGTTGATACCAGAGACAGCAAAGGTTCCTTAAAAAGAGAAGGCACAATCCAGTGACAAAATCTGCTATTGTGTCAGGTCTTTTGTATGACAAGCAAACCAGACTTGCTGATAACAAACACCAGTTTGTTACCATAAAACTCTCATTGCCCTTTTCCAAGCATCTGATTAGTCAGTCTTAGGGTCAGAAAAATTCTGTTATTTCCTTCAGCCTCACAAATCTCTCCAAGATTTCAGTGTAATCCAGCAAGAAACACATGGAAAAACTCCCACATATGAGATACTGAAGCTTACAGAAAGATGCTTAGAGGTATAATTCTACTAACTCAATGCCAAAACAGCTTCTGAGTTTAACAACTCAGGCTACAGGTATGAAATCTGTATTTGGTTTTCAGAGTCTCAATGACTCACAGCTGGAGTCAATTTTGAAAACAGTTCTCCAGCTGCTCAGATCCATTCATTTTTATAGAGGCTATAAAACCAAAGGGCATTATTCTCAGTGCAACCTGTGCTACCAGGGAACCTGTCAGGGACATGGCTCACTCTGAGAACTTCACTTCAAATAAAAGGGAAAGGTTCATGGCTAGGCTTTCCAAGAAACTAGGCAGCTAGCACCTGCTGACATTTATGCTGAAATGAACTGAAATACCCTAGAAACCCATCTGGCTCTGGGCAGACTTTAAAACATGTTGTTAAGGTCTGTTGTCCATTGACCATTTTGCACAGAAATGTCCTGTGGCTGGCTGTTATTTACCTAGATGTTTTGTTCACTCCTTTCTGGTTAAGGATTAGCAGGTTAAGGAAGGAGTTTGAAATACTGGTTTTGGGGGAAGAAGGAGGCAGGGGACTAGAAACTGAGGAAATTCAAGTCAAACTGTAGAGCTGCTGGGATGAAATTAATTGCTTTTGAGAGCTCTAACCACAAAACAGATCCAGAGCACTCTGCCACCTGAACGTATTCCTAGAGAAAGAGAAATAAAACCAGTGGAAAAAAAAATAATCCTTGCTACATCTTTCAGACATAGTTCAACCACTGCATACTCTGGAATATCATTAAATCCACCAGGAAAAAAAAAAAAAACTTGACCCTCACAAGACACAAAGCAGGACACTGGACTGGCCAGAGATGCAAAGAGAACCAAATCAATAATTGTAGACCTTTTGGTTCAGTTCCTAAGAAGAGATTTTCCCTGTATTAGGATCCTAGTCCTCAAAATCACATTCTTTTCTGTGTCTTGGAATATAGAGATAACCTCAGCATCTATTGGCCTCATGATCTCTGCCCTCCTTACTACTTCTCTGTTCATGGTTTCCTCTTCTTTGCCCATCTCTCTGCATCTACTATTGGCTTTTGTTTGGATTGCAAGTTGCTTGGGACAGAGGCCACTTTTTAGTAATGATCAGCACCAAGAGCAAGAAGGTCTGTTTTTGTTGGGAGCTCCCAGGATCTACAGATAATTATGATGATCAAGAGTCCTCCCTCTGTTTGGAAAAAACATGTTGCGCTGAGGGAAGATGTGTTCTTGGTGTTAAAATTAAGTAAAACCCTAAATGTGGCCCGCAGCTGGAATTTACGGAGATGGGCCTGCAGCCCTGTCAAATGAAGTTTTGGACTTGAAATATGGGCAGCTGGCCCCCATGTCCCATTACCTTTAGGAAAAGCCTAAAGTATAGGCTTATAGTATAGTAAAAATACTTTGGGTATTAGCAGCTCAGCACCATGGCCTCATTCCTCTTCTGAGACACCCCATGTGTGACACAGCTGATAAGTAGATGTTTTGACCTGTCAAAGAGCTTCATGTCTTTGGGGGTAATGGATCAAGTAGAAAAGGCGGCAAGGCAAACCTTTTGCTTTCCCAGCTGCAGTCTCTCCACAGCCACATTCCCCACCACATTGCTGCTTTGTCAAAGCAGCACAAACAGGTGAGATGTAGCAAGTGCTTTTGTGATGTCTGGACCATTACTCTTCTGGTATTAAGAACAGTTAGTATCTGAATGGAAACACCAGTACAGGCAGGCTGAGAAACACACCTTTGAAAGTGCTGCAGAGTTTCTCAGTGGCCCAGGCATTGAGGTGACCCCAGGCACAGAATGATTTTAACATTTTCATTATTTTTTTTTCTTTTTTTCTTTTTTCTTCTCCTTTTCATTTACTAAAAGTCCCAGATAGAGACCCAAAGGGGTTTTTTTGTTTGTAGAAAGCCCAGAGCACATGGTTTTTGTTTGTTTCTGTATCCTAACTACTACTAGCACAGAAATTGCAGTGGTGGTAATGCAATTCATAGCCAAAGGCAAGAAAAGTATAGAAATAACTATGTCAGATTCGTACTGGGAAGGCAGAAACAACAAGGTTAATATAGCGTGTGGAGGCTGCAGGGCACAACAGCTGAGGAGTGCAGCAAAGTCAATTGATACAACAAGATCTCTTCCTGGCCACCTGAGAAAGCTGCTTTTCCTTACAGCCATTGCCAGTGAACATTATTATCATCACCTAGTACAGGAAAGGCTTCCAGAGGGATACTGACTGAGAGAAGGTTCCATGATCTGGGAACAAATGCCTCCCACTCACCCCTCCTCACACACACACCCCGAGCCCCATAGGAGACCTTAGCTTCAGCTCCACAGCAGAATGTTAGACACAAAGAAGATGAAAGCAAACATACCTCTTGTTGGCCTTACTAATTAGTAAATCAAAAAACTGGTGTATGGTGAGAAATTACATATAATGACCTCCTTATTTGATTTAAAAACAGACCATGTTTCAAGGCCAAATGTCATTCTCTGGCTTGATATCACGTCACTGGCATCCTGAGTTGCTGGTTGTGTGGTAAGTTAGGGGCTTCCATGTTAGGAACAACAGCTGCAAATGAAAAGAAAGCAAAATTCCCCCACAGGTGACTGCAGCCTGTGTCAGAGGTGGGCAGAAAGAGTTTCTGTCTGTTGCAAGAGAAAGGACACTCTGCTAATTAATTCAGTGAAATGACCTCAATTGTATAAATGCATATGGAAAGCAGAGATTTAGAAAATCCATTCTTTTGATTTGGGAAATGCTGAAGCCTGAAAAAGCATGAAGCATGATCAATTCTTTCTGTACAAGCAGTCTCACTGATTCAGGAATGGATATCTATAAAAGGGTTTCTAAAATAGCCCTGGTAAAACTCAAAATAGCCTTCCTGTTGATTCATGTTTTTTTCTTCTCTATCCACACAGTGTTATTTTTCCTCTGGGATGTGCAGAGCTATTATTTTCTGATTCAAAGTATGACATAAATAATTAACATTAGCAATCATAATAATGTGCCAGCACGGTCAAAAGCTATCTATCTGAATTAGTAGAATCATCTGCATGGAATTAATTGCAAATGATAACTTTATTAAATGAGCTTGGAAACCTTCTATTAATTCATGTAGGATTCCATTAATAATGATGTTCAGTTAAGACTTCTGTTCCACCGGCTGTCTGAAAACAGCTGGCAGGAGAAGTCTGAGAGCACTTTCTTGGAGTTCTTCCCACTCCATAACTGTTGAACAAGTACGAAGGGCAGTCTTGGACAATACTTAAAAAAAATATATTTCCCCGTCAGTCTTTCCTAGGACAGGCAAAGCTCATGGACAAGCCATAAATGGCAAGAGTGGGAAGAATACCTAACTGCAAACCATTTCCCAGGCTGTGTGCCTGTTATCCTGGTGCTATCATCCACATGGAGGCCTCCCCTGAGGTCTTCATGGTTTCCCTGCACAATCTTGATCGATCAGTGCCTGTATTCTGGTACTCCTAATGCTCACAGATGGCAAAGGCAGCTGGAGAGGGTGGCAAGGAAATGAGCTTCTTGGTGGCAGTTGCCTAGGAGAATATAAATATTCCCACGTGAAAGGCAAGGGGCACTTCCAAGGGAAAAAGAAAAGCCAAGAAGAGAAAAATGGCTTCAATAGGAGGGTGGGGGCAAAATGCTCAGGTGAAGAGGAGAAGCAGCTACTTCTGTCAGTGTTTAGGATGTACTTAGACCCCCAAAACAAACCCATTGTGGAGCCATCTGTGCTCCACTAAGCCTTTTCCAAAACTTAACGTCTCTTGCATTCAAGCCAGCTTTTAAGCACAGGACACAGGGGATTCTGTTTGCTTTGGCCACAAAAGCTTAAAGCACTGACATTTCTAGGGTTGAAAGGCTGCAGAAAACACTACATAGAAGACCACAGGCAGGATAACCCCAGGGCAAGACCAGACCAAATGCATTCATTGTCACCAGTGTTTGTACCTGGCACTGTATGGCTGTGTAGCATTGTGAACAGGGGTCAAAAACAGCCCTCTGCAGACAGTGATGTGTTAACTGGCCCTAGGGAACACATGCAAAGCATGCCATTGGGGCACGGAGAGAGGGATTTCTTTTCCTACGGAGAAATCAAAGCTAGACCAAGGCAAATAGAAGTATTGTCTCTGCTTGAGAGAAACTGTACTTACTGCTGCTTGTGACAGGGAGATGCAAACAGACATAGGGCAATCCTTTGAAATTATCGGCATCCCAACACCCATGACCAGCATCCAGCTACCTGAGGGAAAGGAGCATCTAGTCTTCCAACAGACATGGGCCTGTCTGCACAGGCATTTGACCAGTGCAGATCAGCAGCATGAGGATCCTAAGTCTTCCAGGACAACCTCACCCTCCAGGCCAGCTCTGTCAGAAGAAGAGATTTCTTGCAAGGGCTGTAGCAATGTGCCGCATGGTGGGAAGAGGTTGCTGCAGCCAAAAGGGTAAGTCTCCTGTTTGGTACCTGACCATTGATTTGCTGAGGGAGTAGAGAGGCAGGATGAGCTACAAGATTCCAAACTGCATGAAAACTGGGTTTTATTCTCAACTCTGTTGTTGGATGACCTTGACTTAAGTCACTTCATTTTTCAGCATCAGGGAAATACTAATTCCAGCCTTTCTCAGCTCTCCCAAACTGAATACCCCTGATCAAGGAAGAAAAGCAGGCTGGGTCTGCTTTGTGATGGAGAGGACAGCAACAGGAAATATCAGGTTTTGCAGAGACCTGCCCAAAAGCAAATGGTAGAAACAGAAACCAACTGCACTGAAAGACTCTATGTAGAGGCAAGGAGGATTATACAACTCTCTTGCAAAGTCTTCTGAGAGCTACCACTGAGATAAGAGTATGAAAGCAAGGAATCCCTTCTCTTTGCTTTGCTTTACTGTTATTACAGTTTTACTCTTAGTCAGTTCAAGTGAAAATCTTCACTGCATTTTTTTCCTTACATGATTATTATATAAAAAAAGAGATAATTAAGTCTGGAGTCTGGGTAAATCATAGAATAATTTAGGTTAGAAGGAACTCTTAGCGGTGTAGTCTAAGCTCCTTCTCAGAGCAAGGCCAACATGAAAATAGATCTAGTTACCAGGAACTTGTCCTGTGAAGTCTCTAAGAACGTAGATTCAGCAGCTTCTCTAGGACCGTGCTGTAATGCCTGACCATAATTATGGTGAAAAATATCTTACTTATGCCCATCTGGAATTTCTCTTTCCCCAACTTTTGATCATTGTGTCTTGTCCTTTCCCTGCACATCGCTGAGGTGATTCTGGCTCAGTGTTCTCTATAATCAGCCTTACACAGCTGAAGAAATGCACAAATCTAACTTCCAAAACAGCTGTAAGAGTAGCAAAGCTGAAACAGGAAATGGTGAGGAAGAATAAAAGAGAAGAGAAAATGAAGAATTTAAAATTGAAAAAGATCAGAGTCACTAAAGAATAGAGACTCTCTTACACCCTTAATGGAGGCTATGAAAGGAAATTCCCAGGCAAAGCTTATTTAGTGCATGACCGACCAAATGAATTGTTTCCCATTGTCCCAATGGCACTCAATGTCCACATGCACCCACATCTACCCCTTGGTCTCTCTTTTTGATTTTCAAGACTAGCGGATAGGCCCTGGCAGAGATGGGAAGGTACAGAAGGCACAGGAGAGTTTTTAGATTCCTAAGATGAGCGTAAGCTGAGCTGAGGCCAATGGTGGGAGTGCTGAGAGGTGTGTAGCAGGAGATATCTGTGTGCCCAGTAGCAAAAAGTAGTGAGGGAGAAGAATAAATGGGAGTTCAACAAAAGAAATCACACTGGTGACGTGTCTACACATCATTTTTTTAAACCTCTGAGCCATATTTCCAGTAGTGAATAATAGAAGGCAGAGCCTTTTCCTTGGTTCTGTGGCAGCTGGAGTTACACAGCTTGCATCTGTACACCTAACCTCTCTTCCAAATGGCCACAGCCATACTGTCTGTTGGAAAACCTAGACTTTGAGAATTGCAGATACTGTCTGGGAGAGCACTAGCCAACACAGGTCACAGTCTGCCTGGGAGTGTGCTGACAATAAACAGTGTGGATAATCACAGGACAGTGCATCAGCCTGTGCCCTTGTCCTAGTCAGTGTACAAGGAGAGACATTCCTCCTGAGAACTACATGGTTAAATATGGGCTAACGGAAACCTAATCATGGATACTGCCATCTAAGACTATGGCTCCAGTCTTGATTGCTCTTCCACTGGAGAAATTCCCTCAGTGTATTTTCACAGGGACCAAGTTAGAAATATATGACTTCATTTAGTACAGTACGTGCTTGTGGCTTAGCTGGTTGAAGGAGCTTTAGGAATATGACCCAATCCACTTTGCTAAATGTCAGTCATATTGAGGCAAACTGTAAATGGGGCTGTGAAGTATCTTTCTAACAGGAGCTTCCTTGCAGCCTAGGTCTGAGGTAGTCCCCAGTAACAAACTACCTTTAGAGTAGCAGGGACACAATAAGTGGCTCCCTCCCTCTGAAATTTATCTAAGACATTGTCCTGTTGACCCAGGCTGTAGTTATAAGTTCAGAATGTGGAAGAGTGAATGTTTGCTATGAAGGGTGACCATTGCTACTGGATTGTCTAAATCAGAGTTAGGACTTCAGAAGCCAGACACTGGGAGCCGATGAAGGTTGATCTGGCTTATAGCTGCTGTTTGGGGAATATATGAGTGCACAATATGTCCTCATTTATTATCTTCTTGTGGGATTATATAAAAAAAGATCTAAAAGAAAAACAGTTTAAAAGATCAGCTAGGGAATTCAAGGTTTATGGACTTTTTTGCTTATAATATAATTAAGAATTGTTTATTAAATTATCTTCCTTTGCAGATACTGCATGGTTAAAACAGCACAGGGAAAGCCAATGGCACTGATGCTGCTGTTAACACTCTCCTTGGCCTCATTTCCATCAAAATATGGTGTGGAATATTTCATCATTTTGGCATATTTGGCAAGGAATTCAGGGAAGAATATATAAGATTATTTATAACCTGGGTGCTTCTTCAGCTGTCCAAATATTCATTCCTATGTTTCTAAACTTCCCCAGCTAAAGTGCCCACAGGAACCTGCTCTGTACCAAGCTACAAAGGAGAAGGCTTCCCTCCATCCCTGCCCTCATTCTTTCTATCCCTCTTCTTCCTCTTCATATAACACCAAAGCTGTACCAATATAAACTTCTGCAAGGTGGGAGCCAATCCCCACTCCCTTCCACGCCTCCCCTGGCTGTTATCAGCTTCATGGTGATCACTGCCCAGGTGGAAATGTTTCCCTGTGGTTCAAACCTCCCACAGGAAACTGCTGCTTCTGTAACACACACAGGCAGTCCATATGCCAGCAACAGTACACATGTCCCATTTAAGGATGATACGAGCAAGAGATTTTCCACATCTCTTGGGTTTTACTTGACACAGTAATAAGATGTAGCAGTAGCCATCATTTAGATTAGGCAGAAGAGAAGGTGGCTGGGTGCTAGACAACTGCACCAGATTTTGTGAAGGATATGGATGTGCGATTCCTCTGAGAAAACCTGAAATCAAACCATTTAATATTTAAACACCTAAATGTGCACTTCTAGTAGATAGCTCTAAACACCCAGGCTTGAAAATATCTTTTCTGATTCACCTATCCAGAGATGCCTCAGGGCAGGTTCTTTTTTGAAGTAAGTTGGCCTCCTGAACACGATACGTACCTAACGCAGACAACAAAAACTGCAAAGACAAAACTCTATTTTCTTTATTCCTCTGAGACTTTGGAAAATCTGCAAGAATTGCTCCAAATACATTTATTCACAACCAACAAAGGCAGAACAGAATACAAATGGGTTTTAGCTTGTTAATTAATACAGATTTAATCCTGCACAGAGCAGTTCTGTTACCTGAATTTAAACGAGTTGGTGTCTGTCTCCAAAGACACACCGTTGTGGCTAAAACCTCAGCAGTGACAGAAACACATCAGTAGGAACACAGCTCAAGCACAGGATAGAATCAGGAAACTTTAGCCTTCGAAGGCCAAGCCACTAAGTCATTCAGTCATATAGTCCTTCACAAATTCCCGAAACTCTAGTCTAAAACTCCAAGTTAGGTTTTCCTCCATTACATTTGCTCCAGAACCTTGCCGCTCTGCTGATTAGAAACCATCCTTCAATATCCGCTCAAGGGTCTATTCATAATGTGTCCATACCCTTTTCTTTTTGCACTAATATTGTCCTTGATTGTAAGTAGCATTTCTTTTTCTAAAGTTTATCCAACAGTGATGTATTTATAGGCAGCAATCATACTCCCTGACAACCTTCATATTTCTAGGCTACAGTACCACTATTTCAGATGCAGCTTTCATCTGTGGTTTCTGTGCTAGGCTCTGTACAAAGAGGGAACGTCTAGACTAAAGAACAAGTGATATAGATGTGAGATGAGAGGGGAGTGAGTAAAGACAGCAGAAAGCAAAGACATTGGTCTAAGGCTAGTCACCAAGAAACATGCTGCTGTCCTTTATCTTAGTCACTGAGGACACTTCAGGTGGATTCAAGCAGTACAGACACTTCAGATGTTTTGTTCTCAAAGATGACCAGTTAGTATCTCATTGAATATGTGCTTATTTACAGAGTTCCATTCATTTTCATTCCTGCCTTGCTGTTGGGAACCACACTATGGACAGAGTTTTGTCTCCAAACCAGCAGCCATTACTATCCACTAAACACATGCTGTGCCATTACCAGTATTTACAGCGAAGTTTAAAACATGCCATGTGCCTGAATCATTTTTTAAGGCCCTGCTGTGCTAACTGACAGATGGAACAGACTTAACAAGGCTAGGTGGAAAGCCAGAAGCTGAGAGAGAAAATGGAGCACTAACATGCAAATTAATTCATTAATTCATTTGTTTGACATTGTGTCCTGAGACTGACTCTTCTTTTCCTTGCTCCATAATAGAAAGGTATATACAGGATGACTGTGTATTAGATCTGGAGCCTGCTCTGCCCTAATCGCATCAGATATCACATCACTTTTAACTGCAACTCCTAGAGAAAGTATTAATTGTGCAGCTCACCTACCCACTTGATATATTCCCAATACTCAGCACTGGCTGATAGATGTCATATCACTCTACCCTACAAAACCTGCTCTGCACAAATGCTCTACATTTCTTCTGACAGGTTTCTACAAAGCATTTAATCAAGCCTTTTCATCCTTACTAATAGAGACCTGCAGCAGCTGTCTCACCAAATGCACACAGGACTGATGATCAAGAGGCAGCTCAGAGGAGCCTGGAACAAGGAAGGATAAAGGACAATGGGATCTCCCATTCCTAAAACCTGGGCGCTTGTTAAAAAAAAAGTGAAAATGTTCCTTCAAGAAAAAAATAAATTAGTCTCTGGGAGAAAAAAATAGATGGGATTTAGGCAATCTGGCTGTTACCAGCAGAAGGAAAGGGCACACTTCCTCAGTCCCATGAGAAATATCAGATATTTTAAAGAAGAAATAGGAAGAGATTAATGGAGGGGAATCAGGAAAGCAAAGTTTCCCTCAGGCCCTCATTTGCCTTCATTACCACCATACCAGTGACAAAAGATGCCGTGAGAACATGTCTGTGCAGTTTTTCAGAGCTGCCTTTTCCCAGCAATCTGTGCAGAAGGACTTGCCATTTTCAGTGCTCAGCCTATCTTCCTTTCAGCCCCCTCCTTCTCTGAGGAGTTCAAAACTCAGCGGAGACTTAGATGTTTCCCAGAACAAACACCTGTCTTCCTGGAGTCAATGCCTTTGCTTCAGTCACTACTGCACAAATAAAACATCTGCTGATTGAATCTAGTTAGGTCACTGCTGGCATCACACTGTTTAATAACAAAGACGGAGTTTAACAAAGGAATCACATTGCACCTCAGAGGCTGATATAACAGCATACTAACAAGGAAAAAAAGTCAGGGCACAGCAATTTGGGGTTCTGCATACTGAGCAACAGTAAAGGAAAAATGTCGTTCAAAAGGAATGCTTTTATTTTTTCTGCCTTTTTTTCTTTCTTTCTTTAGCTTGAATGGTAATTACTGTTAGCAGGATTCCTCCTATGGAAAATTCCTGCTTTATCAGAAATCAGAATGTGATTGTGTGGGAGGGTGAGAGCCATGTCAGCAGGAACTGCCTGTAGGCACCTGAGGGATGAATTAAATCTTTACTATTAATGAGAACACAAAGCCTGTGAGTTTCACAGCAGTGCAGATAGATACATTATACCAATGCCATGTGAAGTGCACTGAGCAAATCTCTCCCAGTCCTGCATCAGATACGAATGCTGCTCTACAGCACACCTGGTTTATGCAAAATATTCTTTACTTTTCCTTCTCAGCACTTTTCTTTTTGCTGTTGTTGTTTCTTGTGTCTTGCCTTGTAAAAACAGTGAGGCTTTCACACTTCTAAGACCACCTAAACTTACACCTTGAGGAATCATCCTTGACTTAGCCCCGTAGGAGCTATCTCAATGAATCATTGCCACTCAACGTGCCAAGGAAAATCAAGTCCTTTCCCACAATTTGGACTTCACTTTTTTTCTTCAAGTGCTGAATGTAAGTTTGCTGGCTTATTTTTCCTCACACAGCCAAGGAGGAGGGACTGGATCATAAGCCACAGAACTGGAGAAAGATGGAAGAGGTCTTAGCAGTAGAAGGGAATTCCCAGCTCAGTTCTCCTGCCTTCCCAGCTCTGCTGGGGTCTCCTGGCAACACAGAAATATGGTTGGCAGATGGTTTCATTGCTTGCTGCTACATCTGAGCTTTCTGCCCCTCAAAATATATTTTGGTGCAAGGTTCTTTAGGGTTTAAGGCAGCAGAACAATTCTATCAGGGTGGAGGGAGTGCCATGAAGAGAGGACAGAGGGGTGCATAAGGAACTGAAAGAGATGGGAACTGACAACAAGATGACACAGGACATATTTGGAAGAATAAGGAATACATCTAATTCTTCCCCTTCCCACCCCAGCAGGACTGAGAACTTAAACTTCCCATTGACGCAACAGGCACCTGGGCCGGGGCAGCAAAAGCAATGGCGAAGCTCATCTCCAAAAGCAGAACATCCTTCTCACTGGCCCATCAGCAAAGCAACATCCTCTTTGCCATGCTGGCCAGATATTTAACTTTCTCTTAAAACCACCAGTGTGAGAGATTTCTCAGACTTCTTCACAGCTGTGTTTCAGTGCAGCAGATGTGCTCCAGTCTATTCCTTTATTCCTATTCCATTTGCATTGACAGAGCAAAGGAAAATCAGGCAGACGACAGGTGAGAAGTCTAAAAATAGGGAGTGATTGTATATCTTGAGCCTTCCTCAAGGTCTTCTTTCTATCCTCACCCTGAGCAGGTACTACGGAGTGAGGTAGGTTGGTGGGGCAGGAATAAAGAGCTGATAGATTTCCACTGTGGGTAGAGTGGATACAGAAATACCCAATCTAGCCTTCTGGGTCTTCTACTGTTCTTTTAGCCAGGAATTATCTAAATCGTCCTGCTTCATGCAATTAATAGATGCCCTCTTCCATCCAGACTAAAACAGAAAGAAAAGCTCCAAACAACAGGACTCAAATGATCAGAACTGATTTGCCTTTGGGACACTTTGCAGAGATACATTTGACGAAGATGTGTAACTCTACAGAGACCAAGGTAGCTCATGTTGGCTTATGCCAGCTGGACAGTCACGTCAGGACACTAGATTTGTTCTGTATGGTGCAGTGTCCATCTCGAAAATGGAATATCTTTATTCAGGGCATGTACAGGGAACTACCTAAATGCTGCAGTCATTTTTAATGCCGAAATTGACTGCAATACTTAAACCTTGAAGTCAGAGTTCATATATCAGAAAAACTTAAAAGAGATTAAATAGGCTACTTCAATGTTGAAGGATAGATACATTTATAGCATATTATCTAATTGTTTCTGCTTTATTTACTTAAGCATTTATAAAAGATTCAGCATCAAAGCAGGGAATATAGTTACAATGAATAATTTGCATTCTTTATTCAGTGCAAATTAATTCAGGGCTCCAAGCACTACGGGAATTAGCATTATATGCACAGTAAAAAGGTAGAAACTGGAATTTAAAATCACAGATCTGAAACGTTACCACTGAACGTTCCAAGCTTTTTGCCCCCTTATTAGTGTAGATTATTCTGCTCAGAGATGCTGGAACGAAAGAAAATTCCTGTTGTGGATAAGAAAGACCCTCTCGCTAGGACTGCTCAAGAGAAAAACTTAGCATAGGCCTTCACAGAGATGTTCCATTCTAGGAAAGCAGTAATTCTTTTACTGAAACCACTGTCTATCATCATGTTGCAATCCTACGGGCCCTCCTCAACCTCCTTTCGCTCTGTTATATTTACAATATTTGTCTCAAGGATAACTGTTCCAGAGCACATAGTGCATTTGAGTCCAAGTTCAAGCTGAATGTTCCTAGACAAGGCAGCATAAATAATACAGAAATACTCTGACCAGGCCATTATTATTAAAAAATATTCCTGTGAATCAGCCTCCATACATATGTATAAAACCTATGATAGTGACCGATGCCTATTAACTTCCACTCACCCTTCTCCCCTGTCCTTTCTTTTCCCCTGCAGCCCTATCTTCTTCCCAAGCTTTGCTTTCACTGTGATATCCATGTGACCTGACACACATATTCCCTTCTGTACTACTGAACCAGGGAAGAGAGGAGTTTCCACATAGTTTCAATGACTTGAATCCCCCATCTCATGACCGCTGGTGGAGATAAAGCTCTTACTCACTTAGTTTTTATTTAAACAAACTTCTAAGTTCTTCAATGGGACAAGAATTGGAGCTAAGTGAAAGCACAGTGGAAAGATTACATTCCACCTCCCTGGGTCTAGATCTGGCCTTTATGTGTCAGGGAATGCAAAATGCCTTGTGTTTTAATGCACAGCCTTAGAAAAAAGAAAATTGTCCCCAAAACTTGAAATTCAACACACTTAAATCCCAGCTTCCCTTAATGAAGCACTCTGTGTGCTCACAGGGTTTTTACTGCATCAATAAATCATGCATAGTTTTCTTCCTGAATACAAATAGGCTCTGGGTCCTAAGCACGGAAGCCATCGTTACAGCTCATCCACTGCATTCATCAATGAAATCATGTACATGCTTGGGAGCATAAATGCCATGATCATTTTTCAAGGCCATACACAAGCTGGACAGCGTTGTTAGAGGGATCAAGTAAACCAATAGTAAGTTTCACACACCCAACCAAGTTAGAAGCATGCAAACAGATTACTCACCTCAAGCACAAGAAAAGCATAAAGGCAACTATAAGGGCCCCTACTGATATACAGTGCCCCAGGTAGTTTATGATGAGAGCAATCTTGTAATGGAGCGCATACTTCCTCTGGAGGTAAAGAGATAACATGATTAAATCAGCATGACTCTCTGAGTACTGACATTAAGGAACAGTTAATCAGTTTAGGAAACAGTAATTACTTTTCTTGAGTTTAAAATGATATAATAACCCCAGGGCTGATGCTTATGTATTAGCCAAGCATGCTGGACAGATGCAGAAGTGCAGGTTTGGTTTCATTTCAGTTTGGAATTTGTCCACAGTTTCTTACAGATCTCTGCAGAAAAAGTTTTTTCTTTCTGATTTTTTTTACTGCAGTTTCCTCAGGATTTGTTACTTTCTTCATTATTCTGTTTTAAAACTTTGCATTTTAAAGGTAAGGAGGTTACTAAAGACACAGGAGATGATCTTTCCACAGTCCCAGTATGATGCAAAACATCCCTTTATTAGGAGTCTAGATGGTCCTAATGAGCCAGGTTATGCTACTTTCCTATTCAGATAGATTGGTTTTCATATGAAAATGAATCAGTTGTCAGTAAGAATAAATGATAGGCCTTTTCTATAGGGGCAGCATTTTCTCTGAGGTACTTTCCTTGCAAACCAAGATCCTTATCTTTCCAATGAAGGGCAGAACCAATGCAGACTGAAAGAGTTAGAATCTAGCAGAGTCCCTCAGTTCTAACAGAGCCTGAAAGACCAGAGATCCACTGTTTTAAACATGGACCCAAGTGTGTGGTGAAACTTATATTGGTGTCTATTTCCTAGGATGCTGAGGGGATTGTTAGTAGGTTCTTGATCCTGCAAACAAAGAACAAATGTGCCCCCACCTAAATCAGTGTATTTAGTGATGTGGTCAAAATTTGACCTGGGTTTGTAAGACTTCAGCCTAATTGACTTATTTGCCAGAAGTAAATGGAAGATTCTTTTTTTGTGGTCTGCTGCTGGCTACAGAAATACAGAAGCAACTCCTTTCTTTGCCTGATGGAGAGGAAAAAGTAGAAAAATACTGAATCTGGTTAAAAATTGACAGTTACTTCAAGAACAAAACCCCCTGAAAACATATTTGGGGGGGGGGTGGTATTTGATTCCTTCAGGTTAAGAAGATCTTTCCCCCACTTTGGGATGTTCTCCTCTCTCAGAAGAGAAAAGCTATAAAGAAATAATAAAAAAGGGATAAGAAAGACCTTTGAAAAATAACTACCTAAATTTCCTCCCTCATGACAAAAAGAAAACCAAAATCATGCAAATGTCATCACTTTTCTACTTTGGGTTGAATTTCCTTTGTTTATTTTTTGTAACAATTTCCCTTAACGTTTTATTTCAGTCAAAAAAATTTGTCAGTGAATAAATGTTAGGATGAAACTACAACTAGCAGCTGTAGTTAGTATCTGCTCCATCATTTTATGAAGGCAGCATCTTCCAGCACTTTGCTAGAGTGAGTGAGCCCTTTTGGAATCATTTTCATGATGAAATTGCCTATATCTTCAGCCCATGGAGCAATGCGCTGTTTCTGGACAGAACTCAACCATATAAGGTATTCTCATGTCTATTATAAAATCCCTGAAAATAAACTTCCCTCTGCACAGGCACATTTCTGCATAGCCTTGAGGAGAACCAAAAAACAAGACACTGAACTTCGCTTATTCTAAAGTCACCAGGTAACTAAAGGGGAGGAATACACACTCTTACAGCTAGAATTGAAGTGCCTACCTGTAACACAATGTTGTGCTGTTCAGCTAGTGTCCCAGAACACTAGCTTGCTTATCTTCTTTCCCACTTAAGTGTTGGTGTGGTGCTAGAAATCTTCTAAAAGATGACAGTGTTTCTCCCAGCCAAGAAGTCTGCTCTTTGAACCTCACCCTACAGCTCTCTCTGTTGGCTCCTAACCATTATTTCAATTTCACTGAAGTTTTAAGAGGTTACAGTTCAGAAGAGAAGAAAATTAATTGGAAAAAATATAATCAAGCTCCTCTTTGAAGCACTGGCTTTGAAGGAAGAACAGGCACAACCTTTTTTTCTGTTGCTGACACTAACAATGTTTCCTGAAGGCAAATTCAAAGATCATACAAACAAGCACTGCCTCAGTGCCTATAAAAAACTGAGCTGACAGGGTGGCAAGATCACTTCCCACCAGTTTGTATGCAATCTGCATCTCTGGTAGAATGGGAGACAACACCTCCAGGGCTGAAAAATCCCATGCCCAGAATCAGCCATGCGTTGGCCAAAGCTCAGTTCAAGTAAAATACTTGCATAACTCTGTTCTGTCTCACTCTCCTGAAGGCATATGCATTTAAGAGGTAACAACCTTCTACTGCTACCCAGTATTCCTCTGCTTCCAGGAAGATGTTTCACTCCACTACAGTGCAAATTCAAGTCCTGTTCATGGATGAGGAGGCAGGTCTTTACATTAGAAAGGAGCTAAAAGAGGAGATGGTCAGGACATTGTGCTAGCTGTGCTTTCCAGATCACAGTAGGCACCATCATCAGTCTTCTTCCATGTCATATATTATCCATGGCAGTCATGTTCTATCAGACAGTGCAGCGTTATCTTCCAGCCAGCTTCTACTAGGTAAACTGAGAGAGAGGAGCCTCCTGTCTTTATCTGTACCAGCTTTGTACACTAAGTCACACTGGGCTCCTTACAGCTAGACTTCAGGCCGGGAGCCATTCTTTCCAGGGTAACTTTTCCTTTGTTTTAGCTAGGATGTGACTCCTAATCTGTCTGAACCAAACCAGCTAATGACTTGGACTTATGACCACCTAATGACTGTCCCAATCAAGATGACAAGGATTGTTGTCCCTCTAACAGGTCCTGCCAGGTTTACAGCACATATCTTCCTGAGCTCACCAAGAGGCTCTGCACTCTATTCCCAGTTTGGTCCCAATTTAGATTTCTTCCTGTTCCTCATCACCAGTCCAGCTTAAAGACACCATATCTCCTCTCCAAAGACTATTGGAAGCTGCTGGGAAGCATCTTTGTTATCCAAGATGCTGCCCTAATAAAAACTGGCCTTCTTTGGCTTCTGCTAGTTCTCCTTTCTTGGAGAGCCCTCTCCCTTCCTCCTCTCTTTCTTGATATCCAAAATAAGGGTACTATCTCACCTAATGAACTCCCTAAAATTTCAGTGACTGGGCAAAGCTGACTGTCTGTGGCTCCTTGGCAGTCAGGGAAAGGAGACAAGCACTGTGCAAGCATAGTCCACTTCTTGCAAAATGTTGAGGATAGTGACAAATCACTCCTTGAAGAGGCCTCTATATATTTCTCTTGACTGTTGAGGAAGACTAGATGACTAGTTTGGACTAAATGTGTAACTTTTAGACAATTAAAGATCAGCCAAGGTGAATATTACCTCAACTAAGCACCATATAAGCTAATGAAAGGTCAAAGCAGACTTGCACTGCTCCAAGTGGAGGGAGGAGGCAGTATTTCCTTGTGCTTTTGCTTACAAGTGGGAGCTCTCTCATCTCCCTCTGAGTTCACTGCTTTCCTGTTCTGAGCCAGCCGGAAGCTGTGTAACTGTGGCTAATACAACTGTGTTCCTAAGCAGGATACATTAACTCAGGCCCAGCATGGTGCTAACTTGGCTACACAGCCTCAAGGCACCTCAAAACAGTAGCAGAGCCAAACTCACATCCAGCTGCCATAGGCCACACAGGCAAACCCAAAGTTCCTAATTTATAGCTCTTTATGGAGGCTGAGATATTTTCTTTGCTGCCTGAGACACATTTGCCTTCTAACAAGATCACAGATTTGTGCCAGATGCAGTGAAGGTCTCTTTGAAACAGACACTTGTAGGCTGAGTGGAAGCTTTTCATTTATTACACATCATGCCATCCAGTATAAAGATTTTTGTGTCCGATTCCCGTGCCTGGAGTAGGAGCTAAACTACCATGCAGAGGGTGGGATTCCATCCAAGATTAAGACACCTACATTTGGGTATCTACTAAACATATGAACCAACATCCGAACCAAGGGCTGGAAAGAGCTGGGCACACACAGGCATGCCCCCTGATGTGCACACTGGAGACTGTGGTCCCTACGGTGACTGATGTTGAATTGCTGCTACAGAATGACACAGTTCTCCCAGAAGCCCTGTGTCACATCTGCCAGACCCATGGGGACACACTGGGGCATTTCAAACATAAACTACATAACTACTTGAAGGGCTAGAAAATCCCACCTGAAGTGTCTATCTAGGAGAGTAGCAGCCCCAGAGCACGGTCTTCTCAGGTACTGTCCTGTAGCCGCAGCTCATGACCACCAAGTTAAGCACTGATGTATTAACATAATCCATCAGTGAGTGTGTGCTACAGGAGCTTATGACCTCAGAGACTAACCCACAGCTCAGAAAAAAATTGCAATCTCCCTTGCTATGTTACCAACACTCTCTCATAATGAATGTAGCAATTGACACTGGGTTGACCTTGAAAACTCCTGTTCCCATGATCATGTATCTGTCACTGCATTTGAAGTTAAACCATGCACTTCCTTAGCACTCTGGCTGTAAGTAGCTAGGCTTGAAAATTGTGTTGTTTTCTGCCTTAAAAAAAAAAATACATAGAAAGTAGTTGAGTGGGGCTGGTGCATGGCATCTGCTGGGATCTATCAATAAATAACAATATACCCACATGTGTGCTTGCATCTCACCTTTAATCAAAATGGAAGATTGTGGAAATGCATGGGGGAATGAGGGATTTTTTTTTTTTTTTTGAGATCACAAAGTAACCTGAGTATTCACCTGTAACACTGAGCATTATGCAGAGATTTCAAAAATATTCACGAATGTTAATATCTGTAAAGCTTGACACAAATCTTCAAAGAACTACAAAATGAATTTTTAAGCTTTTGCAAACAAGGATGGTTGTACATGTGGGGGGAACATCTGCACTTTCCTATTTAAGGAACATGCTGTTTAAGAAGTTTTAAACTATTACCATAGCTACAAAGTTTTTAAAAGCAAAAACAGAGCAAAGGAAATAATCCTGTCCTCTAGTCACAACACTTCTCCAAACCCCTTAAAATAAAACTTGCCTGTATTTGTCTGTGCAGAGATAGCAACTGTTGAAGTCACGCAGACAAACAGATAACGAGCACCATTAAAATACGGCAGCATTTTCCTGAGCTGGTGGGGCTCTGTCAGATCAAGTTTCCCATACCAGGCTAACCCAAATCAAAGCTTTTGAACTTTGCCCAGCTCTGGACCCCATACCACTACCAGCTGCTACACACCCCCACTCTTGCTCATTAGGAAGGTGGTTTCACAGAAGTGTAAACCTATCTCCCTCCGAGCTGCAATGATCTGACGACTCTCTCAACCATGGTCACACTTCCACTCCTCTTGCTTGTGCTGGCCCTAGCACTCCCGTAAAAATGCAATAAGATGGTTCAGGGAACTGATTCAACTGAAAATTGACCTAGCAAAAAAAAATGAAGTTTTTCATTTTCAGTGGGAAGGAAATGTAAGGAGGGGCTGAACTGGGGTGGTCCCAACTTAGATCATCTAAAACTGCCATGGGAACTACCTCATTAGGCTGGAACACCTTGAATGTGTATCAGTCCCTCCGGACTACAGTTATGCTGTGGTGCATTTCTTCTTACTTTCTAGAAGCCTCTTGCAATTGAGGGGGAAGCTACCGCCAAGTGGCCCAGCCAGTGGATAAGAGTGGCCACCCCTCAGCAATTGATGTGTAGTTATCTGTTCTCTCATTCATTTGTCAAAGCCCACATTCAGCAACAACATGGGTCCTATGGGATGGATGCTGAGCCACAGCCAAAACAAATCATGACATTTCTGGGTGCAGCCCTATTCCAGATAGTTCCTGAGACCTAAATCCTGATTAACTCCACAAGGAACTGTAAGTAGGCCAGATCTTTTCTTCCTCCTCTGTGTTTGCAATGGACCTGGCACAACTCCAACAACAGAAAGAGTGGAAAAAAAACCAAAACATAAATAGCCCTGAACTGCTGGGTGCTACCCTGATTCTCAGAGAGAAAGTCACTCCTGGCAGAGAGAGAGTACAAAGCCTATGTATTTTTTATGTCCCATCTTAGCACTCAAAATAGGAGAAAGGGAAAAAAGACAGAAACATGGCCTAAAAAGCCTTTAAGTTTAAACTGTGTGAAGGTGAATGTCTATGATGCATCAAGAAAAGGCGAGCAATCCAAAAAGAAAAGGACTTCACGTAATCGCTTGCAGCCCTTCTGAAGGAGCTTAGCCCTATATGCTAATTTCCTTCTGTAAACTCCTATACAATGCAGGGCTGGCTCAGTCTTTTAAAGACAGCTGGGACCCATGCCTGCTTTTATGTGTTTTTCTGCTGCTGCCCCTTTACCTGTTTGCTGAAGGGAAAATCATATTGATATCTGGAAAGGCCAGCTGTTGATGAGACCTTAGAATTGGTAGGTACAGAGTGGAATCAGCTGGTGAGAGCTTTTATTTCTGTGCCAAGGAAGCTTTTGGTCTTATTACTAACATTTACTGTAGCAGCTATAGGCTCTATACAAAACTAGGAAGGATCTGCATAAACCTATATCATCAGGGACAGTGTAATAAAGCATCCTTTCTTTTCTAGAAAACATGTGAAGAAGGGATGTGAAGAGGGGATAAGGGGTTTGCCTGAACTCGCAGGGAGGATTTGTTGCAGAAACAAAAATGAAACGCAGCTCAGAAGTCCCAAATTAGTATGTTACCTTTAAGCTTAGCTTTGCACCCATGTATGCTGAAAAACGACATTGAGAAGAACAAAGGGAGAAATACAGACCTTGTCATCCAGAATAGGCTCGCACTGAGAGTAGTTTATCTTGGAAGCCCATGTCCCATTGCCCAGGCATTCTCTGTAGGCATTTCCTGATAGGCAGCAAAATAAAAGAGAGAAATGAACACTCTATACTGAACTTTACAAAGACTAGCAAATTCAGAGATTTAAGAAAGGGTTAATAGACCAGATTATTCACAAGGCAAACCAACCTATCTCACCTCTGTGATGACTGAAAACTAGAACAGCCTGCCAAGGAGAGAAGAGGAGAAATAGAGCACGTAAACACATACAGAGACAAATGTTTTTTCAAGATACTTGCTGATAATGGTTTCATACAGGTATAAGAAGGGCATCACAAGAGAAATCTTAATGTAAATACGGTCTTCTGAAAAGCAATTAAATGATGCATTCAGAAATGGGCAGAACAGTTTAGATCTTTAGTGCTCCATCTGGTAGAATGGTATGGTAAAGTTATTGCTCTGCTCCCTTCCCTTTATCCTATCCTATCCCTTTCTGTAAACCAGAAGAAATTTTCCTGCAGATACTGATTTTCTAGAGTCTTTCTATGCAACAGTAAAACTTCTGCACTCTTCAGGGCTGAAAAACTGAATCAGACTTAAGCGCCTTTCTCACAAGTTGGGGAAGGTTGGCCCACAAAGCCTTTACATTGGCTCCCAGTGTCTCCCAAACAGTTATGCACAGGAAGAACCTGAAACAGGAACAAGTTAACTACATTTCCCCACTCCTGGGGCAGGAAGACTGGGGAGTCCATATAAGAACACCTCTGAAAAGATTCCAGAAGTGGGCATTTTGGACAGGATGCGTTCACCCATACTCTAGGAGAAGAAAAGTACTCCCGATCCCTTCCCAAGGACCCATTTCTCCCATAATATGAGTGAAAATCAGGGATTAATTCACCAAAGTTGAGAGATTTCAAGTCCAGTTTCAATGTCATCCTGAGGAGCTCTGAAAACCACGTGCAGCAATGTCTGAGGGAGATTCAGTTTCTGGCAAGCACTCCTTTTCCTCACAGGGCACTCAGAGACAAAACTATTTTGCTGTACAAGCTACCTTCTTCCACTCCTAAAAGCAATGGGTTTTTTTGCATGCATATTTTGAACTGTGTCTCAGAGACTATAATATTAAAATAAAAAAGGAAATTCAAAAAATCCCCAAAAGACACATACAAGCAGCTGCATAATCAACTCTTCTTGTTGCCCTTTATCCAATTTCTCATTGGCCTTTGCCATGGTCATTCAGTGCTAGTTCAATACCCAGACATCAGGAAAACAAGATGTCAAATAAAAACATCAGACTCAAAGGTTATAGAAGTGCTGTTGACTATGATTCATAGAAAAGGCTAGCAAGGCTTTTTAAAATGTACCCTTTCTTACAGAGAAGAAAAGTCCGTGCAGAAGGCAACAAGGAACATTGACCTAGATGCTCCAGGTTACATAATATCCATACACGTCATTCAATTTCATGCTGCAGTGGTCTATTTGCACCTTTTCACTGCTTCCTCTTGAGCAGCAGAGCCAAATAAAATAGGAATGGCCAGCATTTTGATCCAGTAATGAGGTTTCATAGCTCTGGTCTCAGCTCTCAAACCACCTCTTTTAGCTCTCCCTTCTGGTGCACACAAAGGATGCTATTCAGTTTCCACATATGTCAAGGGCCATCTGAGATGCTCTGGGTACTTGAGACATTTTCCAGGACTAGCAGACATGCCACATGAGCTAGAGGAGATCTGTGCAGCAACTACAGGCTGGTGGAATAGCTTACAATGTCTGATGGCACTAGATGTTTATGTGTGAACAACTAAAGTTATGTTAGGTACCATGGGGTATCTACCAGGCTTCTGGGGAGCCACAGCTCTCCTGGGAGACCAGTGTGATATCTACCAGCATTGTGCAGATGTCTTAGCTACACTACAATCTGTGAAATGGTAAAAGCCACCTGTTTAGAACTGATTTCTATCTTATGCTTGGTCAGTGGAAGTGCTCTCTAAGCTTTATTGACTATATTGACCAGATCTCTACTGACTATAACAGATCCTAGACAGCTAGCACACATGGTAAAAAATGTACTTGATTTGTGAATGAATCCTACATTTAATTTCACTGGTAACATCCAAGTCACTATGGAGAGCCATGCCACAGGCAGGTCCTCAGTTTCAGTTTCTGCCACTGATTTGCAAATAAATGCATAAACTTCGCTCTCCTTCTTACTGGAAGAAAAGGTATTGACTGCAATTTTCTGTGCCTGACCTTCCTCTGAGGGTCAGCAGGTTTCTTTCCTCACTGCTCTGTCCATTATTACTAAATATACCAAGCTAAATACGTCTCATGGCACCTTTTACTCCCTCCTCTGCAACTAAGCCTGAGTGGGATTTAGGTGCCTAGATCCAAGTTGCATCCCTGAAAACCCCTGTATTTGACATTTCATTTTGGCCATCAACAGAAAAGTTTTCTGTGCAGAATGCTGGCTGGGTTTGATTCTCTGTACCAAACATCTCACTCTCCAGCCACCAAGTGGGAACTTTTGGTGCCTAACCAGATCTGCAATTCCACTTCCAGGGTGGTGCCCATTAGACACCCACATATTTATTTATTCTGACTCTTCCTCTCCTTCACCATATATCACTAGCTTAGATGTGAAGACAACAAACACAACATTGTGAGACACTTGTACTTCAATGTACAACGAGGGCTATGTAAGTACATGAGAGGGAAAGGCACATTTGAGTCGAGGCGATATTTATCCGTCCAAAAGCAAGGTGACTCGTCTTTTCCTAATTTTCCTCCAGATGAGAAATTGACAGCAGAGAGAAATAGCTTGAACTTGGTGAAAGGGGTGTGTGTGTCAAAACTAGGGAGAGAAGACTCACTGTCCATCAAAGCTCCCTTCAAAGATTTCTCTTGGTTGAAAAAGAAAGCAAATACGAGGATTGCTCCACCCCTTCCCACCAGCTTCTTCCTCTGCTCTTTTCATTACTATTTCCATTTTACAGATATGCAAACAGAAACAAAAAGTGTGGGGATGACTTCTTAAAAGTGACCTGGCAGGACAGTGGCAGAGCTGCAAAACATCACAAATCATGTTTTCAACTCTATCAGGCCAAAATGCCTCTGGCTTCTGGACTGCATCTTCCCTGCTCATTATAATCTTTTCAAAAGGATGGTAACTTGAAAATCCTGCCAGCAGTAAGTGAGCAATTTAGTTCTTTCCACATGAGTGTGGGCTCTTCCCTCCAAGGATTAAGAGCCTCAGCACAACCCCAAACAAGCACTCACCAGTGGGAAAAGGCTCCTGTGATCTGCAGCATATCACTAGGAGAAAGGCACCTAACTATTCCTTTGGATTCACACTAGTTGACTGACTCTCATGTTAAACACTCAGTGAAAACTCTCAAGAGTTTCTCTTTCTCATTGTCAGACATTCAGAGTGCCTTGCCCTATCCTTTATCATCTGCATTGAGGGAGCAGGTAAATGGAACAAGGTCCCTTTGAAGGCCGAATGGCTTTGCTTGCACTTGAAATCTTGTTACCAAAATGGGTGATTTGCAATTCTATAGTCAGTCTGGGATTGCATGAAAAAGGTATATGCATGAATGCCAGTGACAGCAAAGTGGTTACTGGCCCCATCTTTGAACACAGAATCTCATATAGTACAAAAGAAGTATTAAGAAACAGACCAGGATCAGAGAAGCAAGGTTGAGTGTAATGAAGGCCATTCATTTCCACCTCCATACTGATGTGTAATCCCTTCACTTAGAATGTTAGGAACCACCAAATGTGCCTCCAAGCTCTCTTTCAAAGCAAATGCAGATATCCTATACTACGCTCACATCAAAGGAGTTACTTCAGAACCAGTGATCTGTGTTGTTGAGCTGCCACATAACATCTCTTACAAAGTGAATATCTGAACAAGAGAATGATAAAACCAAACACCAAATTTCTCTAGTCCTGGTCTCCAGTATCAACTGCTTCTCGGAAACAAACACAGCAAGTAGATCTGACCTCTGGGAATCTCTCATTCCAAACTCTGTATTCCTAAGTAATTTATATCCCAAACCAAAGGTTTTCCTTCTTTCTTCCATGTAATGCATTTGCATTACAACATTAGTTCTAATGAAAGCAAATTTCCAATCATACTGAATGTACTTTCATATATATGCTTTAATAACAGAATACAGTTAATTACTCAGTCTTTTAAAGAAGAACTATCTTTTTTTAATGAGTGAGGTATTATCAGAGAGTAAGAGCCTGACCGCAGGCATCCTGACGAAGTGGCTCTTGTTCATGCACAGATCCACAGCATACAGTCAGTGAGTCTAGCATTTCTTGGGGATGTTAGACCAGTTACATATGCACTGGTAGGAGGCTTACTGCACTCACAGTCAGCCAGTCATATCTCGACATGCTGCATTTCCTGTATATGCTTATACATCTCTGCACAGAAGAGTCTGGATAAAATAATGGTAACTTTTAATGAACAATCTTCTTAATTCTTTCTACAGTGGCAAACAGCTGCTTTATAGCATCCCTGCTTAGCCTCAAAAGTGACATGTAGAAGATGATGAACGAACAGACACTGGACTCAATGACGGGCTAAGTCACTGGGACATGCAGAGTCATAGCAGTGATCCAAGAAAAGCATGGCACCAAACAGATGCCAGTCAGAGGTTCTACCAAAGACAGCAATGGAAAATATATGTCCACCAGCTTCAGAATATACAAAGGAGAAGAGGGAAACCAATAGCCAGTGATCTTACCTAGAGACTTCTGTAATTTCTTTGGTCATTGATCACGCTGAAAAATATTCCTTCCCACCTGGTTTTCCAATGAGAACTGGGATTAATGTGCTTTGTGCCATGAAAATTCCTGCCCTTTACTTTAAGCATGTGCACAGAGAGAGACTGGATTAAGTTTATTTATTCTTAAAGATTCTCATGAAAAGGGAGAAAAAGAGAGAGTCACGAGGGAGAAATCCATTGTAGAAACACACAGTGAGTGCCTGGGAAGAAAACAGTAGATAAACGATCTTTTTAAGGACACAATAGGTAATGAGAGCTATTAGCACAGTTTCTTTTCTTTCTGCTGAAACAAAAATGGTGCTAATTTTCATTTCCTTAGACAAGTGGCATATTGAAGAGTTCAGGATATTTTGTTTTCTTATCACTTCTTGTTCCTTACTGATTTTATTCTAAAGAATAGATAAACCAAATAAATGAAGACACTTGTCATGATTATAACTTGTGATTAGTTGTGCTCTGTATGCATTTGCACTCACACAACGCAACTGCACAGATTTAATCTTCATGCAAGCCAATAAGGAGCACTAGATGATTCACGATGACATAGGCAACACACAACCATTATACACCTAGTTTTCAACATGCCAACCAATATTCACTTTTATACTTCAATTTCCAGCCTCTTCTTTGATCTTGAAAATGCTGATCTCCCTTTTTTGTAGATTATTCTGCTTCACCATCAACCCAGCAGACAGGGAAGGAAGTAAGAGGGGTCTTCCTGAACACACAGAAATATCCAGGAGTGCTCAGGCTGTCAGTCAGGTTGTTAGCTGTCAGAAAAACGGATTTCATTCCCACTAGGCCAGCCAGTACATCATATGCATTTTCATATTCTCTTAATGGCTGATTCAGTCATGTTGATCATGGTCATATTCTATCAGTAAAGCCAATGACAGCAATGGCAATATTCCTAGAGTCAAACTCAGCAATTACAGCCTCTCAGCCAGCGTATTGCAATATATTCCACTACTGCTCCTTCACTGAGGGGGCTATGTGGCTGTGGCTGCTGTTTTGACAGCAGGATGCGAGTGCTTGATTCCATACACTACCCAAGATTTCATTTCCAGCTTTCTAAAATTAGTTTTGAAATCTTTATTTACCTGCATACACAAAGATAGTGAAAGCACCAACATTTACAGCTCTTACGGATTCTAAGGTGATGTACAAGGGATGTCCATTTCTGAAAAACTTTCCATGTCACAAAAACATATCACAAAAATGTAGTAGGCAAGAAAATCTGAACATGACTGTAATGAGACATTGTCAGGAATGGAACTGGGGAACCCTGCTCCATACAGACAGCCACCTACAGTTGGAATGGGGAATCTTCATTGTATGAAGGAGACTGTCCTCCCCAATATTTTACGGTTTGTTAGTAACACTGCTAGAGACTTGTCTACAAAGATCTCAGTGTTGCATCTAACAAGCAATGGAGCTGCAATAGTCAACAGTCATCAACCTGACAGATCTACTGCAGTGATTCACAGATTTTTCTGCTCATGCCCCACATTCTGAACTTAGGATGTCACCTAGAGACTCACTGTTCTACTTAGCAACCACTGCGATTGGGTGACCTACAATAAGTCATACTATTCAGTCAGTGTTGCTGACTGTTTCAAAGTTGAAATTGCTTATATGAATGTTATACTTAAAACACAGATAATCAATGACACCAGACAATGAAAGTATGTGCACAACAAGTAACAGGAAAAACTTTATCAGTGAAACACTACTGTGCTCTAGAGCAACTTTAGAACATGGCTTATGTTCAGTGGTTTACATCATCTTGACAGATTAAACCTCGACCTTAATTTTATTTGTAATTGTAGATAATGTCGCATTGCCAAATGGAATATGCAAGAAGGAGTATTTGATGAGTGGCTTTATTTTATTTTATTTTTTTTCTGCCCCTGTTGAAGAATACAAAACTTTTTAGCTAGCAGTAATCCGGTCTGTACAGATTGGGCTGGTGGCAGCCTTGTATTTACTCAGTGAAACTCCATTAACAGCATGAAGTAAAAGACAGGAGAACAGGGAAAAGGCAGGTGTGTGTAATTCTCAGCAGGAAACTAAGCACATCCTTCCAATCATTAGTGAATGAAAGACATGTCCAGACATTGCATACAAGCACTACTGTAATGGATCTTTTGTCTCTGACAACTGGAACTAAGCTGGTTTGGAAAAAAAAAAATTTAGACATCTTGTTATGCCTAGTGTAGATGACTTTCTGACAAGGTTTACATTTCCAGTCATCATTGAAATGGAAATCTGCATTCTCCAAATATTTACCCCCTTTGTCCTGGATCTCATGCACACAGAGCATTATGACCTATGATTATGAGACAAATTCATCTGCTACTGTAGTGCGGGAAATAAATAGGCAAATGAATAAATAAATAAAACACAGTCTGTTAAGTTCTGAGCTGTGCAGCTAAAGGTATCTGACCGCTTTGACAGCTTGCTGATCCATGCTAGTTGTCAGCCAACCCGAAAAGAAGGGTCCATCAACCAAAAAAATGAATCCCCCCACTAAATAAACTGCCTGAAGTTTTGGAAAGTGGTGTTAGCAGTGACTATGGCAATCTCAGAGAATCACAGATGAAGCAGACAACCGAGAGAGCACAGTGGGTCATACAGTCCATCTCCCTGCCAACAGGATTTGTTCAGTCCAGATTAAACAGCGTAAGCCTCACGAATTTCTAGTAATTGTCGTGTAGAAGTATTTTCAGACATTCTGCTAAATCTCTCCACTGGGAATCTTTTTCCTAATATCCAAAATGACATTCTCTCCCCTTTTTAAGACAACTATCAAACTCTTTTTCCCCCTCTACTATCCTCTGACCAAGCCAAATAACTTGCTTTCCTTCTTGGGGGTTATGCCTGCCTATGTACCACAACCAGAGTTTGACCTTGCAATTTTAGTATATCAATTATTCAATGTGAAACTAGCTTTGTTCAGTATTTCTCATCAGTCTGTTCCTACACTGGCTTCAGGGCACAGCAAAGTAGGCCATATAGCAATCAGCCCCAGCATGGAGGTATAATACAAGTTTGCTAATGGAAAGCAAGCACAGCTAAGACAGACACTTCTTTTCACATGTAACATTAAAAGAGGCCCTTCTGTGAAATACTGGCCTGTAAAATCAGAAGAAAAGGTGGATAAGACCAGTTTTCTCTCAGTACTAGGATTAGAGCCAGGTGGCATGGAGCTGGGTGACATTTTTGAGTTGAATAGAAGATTTTTGAAACACAGCTTTAGAGCAACCAGAAAGTCTTGCCAAGTCTTGTCAATTTTATCCAGGTTTCACCCAAAAGACAACATGAAAAAGCTGAAGGTTTTGAAGGTTTTTAACTTGGTTTCCAAAGGACAGCATTTTGTGAAGAGTCAAAAAACACAGAGGGAAAAAAAGAAAAAGCTAGCCTTGAACATTGCAGCCCATCAACTAGGACACTTACTTGGAACATGGAGAACTTCTTTGACTCTGGCCCCTCCACTTCTAGATTTAAAGAGGGACTTGAATCCGGTTCAATGGACCCCATCCTTACAGTGGTCTCCTAACCACTGGGATATTGCAAGCATCTCCCAGTGTCTCCTGCACTAACTAAACTAAAAGGTTATGGGACCGTTCATAGTCAACAGTGATGCCCATTATGATTTGATGAAAAAACTTCAATTTCACTTGTGCTTAAACTTTCCAATTTCAGATCATTTTTATTTATTTAAAAACATTCAAAATAAAATATTTCCCTTTGGATCAAGCGAAATATTTTCTCTCACATGCTTACCCACAATGATCCATGTAAATCCAACAAAACTGTAGGATATGAGAACCTTGGGTTGGATGCTCAGATTTCATAGGATCCAGATCAAATGAGACATAGAAAACCCTGTGCTGCATAAAGGATATGTCACTTTGTGAGTACACTATTCTTAGTCCTTTTTCAAAGTCTCAGAAAAACAGCAAGCTACTAAAAATACGGGCTGAATCATGAGCCTTAAATTATTTATTCATGTGCATCGTTCCCACCTGAGGTCCTTGGTGGGTTTCTTCTGATTGTTGTAATGCCAAGTTAGAGATAGATAGGATTCACAGTGCACCAGTGCACTGCTTGCTATTTCTAGAAAACATAAATGACAACAGTAGTGCTCTGGTATAATTGTAACAGCAGCCAGAAGTCCATGAGCTTGAAAAGAAAAAACTCTCTCCACATACTTTATCTGTGAATGAAGGATAGTCAGAGAAAAACACAGTTCAACTAATGCTTAATACCTTGTACATCAGCCAACACTGCTTGAAAGCCAAGCTTTGTGCAAAGAGAGGGCTTCTTAGATGTCATGTATTTTTATTTGATGTGCATGTAAAATGATAATGCACTTACATGTTCCCCTAGAAAAGTATTTCTGACCTCACCCTGTCAAGCTCACCAATCTGATGTTTCTCCAGCCTTTCAAGCACACAAGAAACTTTATTCAGCTTTCTATTGTTTCCCTTTGCCAGAAATCCTTAAAAGCTTTATGAGAAGCTCAAGCAGTCTAATTATGCTCACTTACTGTATCAATTTCCTATCTGCTAAAGAGCTCACGTAATTCACAGAGGTCATACAACACGTCAAAATTGAAGGCAAGAACAGAACCTTTCAGAAGTTTAGAAAACCTCCAGCTTGGAGAGAGAGAGAGAAAAAAAAAAGAAATTCTCCAGATTTCTAGCCCAAGGCCTACTGCATTTGGAGTAGTTGTTAAGATTCGAGTCTTGCCCATACCCTTGTGCACACCCACACACAGACCCTCTTTCGCACATAGGCAGCACCTCTGAACACTGTAAGACAATGTTACTTAGGCAAGCTGAACAGTTTTAATGCTTGCTGCACTGTAGGTCTACAAAATGTCATCCAGGGTATACCGTTCTGTCAGACTGCACCTCTTTTTCCGTTTCCCATTTCTTCTCTTAAGTGCTGAGATCCAAGAATCAGACAAGGAACTCTTTTTAATTCTGCCCAATGAAATACCTGTCAACACAAAACTAAGTACACATTCTTCTTGACATTCCCATCTCCTGCAAGTAAACCCCACACAACATTCCTTAGGAAATAAAAATCCAACTTCTCACAACGTTTTTCATTCTTTTGATTCATTCATCATTAACAAAAAGTGTGGCATAAAATACTTCTCTCTGATTCCAAACATGTTTTATTCCTTTTCAGCTTCATATTGAACTGTTTCAGAATCGAGCTGTGCACAACGGCAGGGAATCCCAAAATAGTTACCCCTAACAGAACAATCACTCCTTAGAAGGATGTTTAGGAAATTATCCTGGAAACTGCTCTCATTGTCACATCTTTTACAACTTCTGTTTGGAACCCTTCTCCAGCCCTTCTGGTTACTAATTCAACAAAACAGAATTACTATCCCTATGTAAAATTATTATCCCTATATACTATTAACTCCTTTAGGAAACTATTTCATGGCTTGTGATTAAGAAAATTCCTGTTCTGAAATGCCAGGACTATTCTGTTATAGAAATGACTGAGCAAGAAGACAGAGATAGGTAAACATGCTCACTAGCATTTGATAAATACTCAGTTAACCCTGCGTTCACAAACATGCAAGTGCACCCTTGGTTTTTTTGCTCTGATTGACACTACAGAGTTTGGCCCACATATGTCAAAAGCACTAAGGAAGGATAGAAATGAAAATAACCTCCTCTTTTCAGTGCCTGTCAAAAAGTGCTGCAGTGCTTAGAATTAAAAATGTAAGCTGTAATAGCTTGCAAAATTCATCCTCTCAACAAAAATGGAAGTTATTTTTCTTCCTGTACTGTATTACTGTGCTGAACTTGACATGAAGATGCAGGGCAAGTCTGCACGCTCCTGAGGCTATTTGCACTTTGCAGCTAATTCTCTGAGACAGCACGCACACAAACATGAATGCTCATAGAACCCAACGGTTTTCAATTCAGATTTGTATGCATTTCTAAACAGACAGAAAAGAAGAGGGAGATTATGAAGCAATTTACATTGGACTATTCCTCAGGTTATTACCTTTTCCTTTCACTTGGTTGTCAGCACATGAAAAAAGTCAGCAAGAACAAACACCCACCGTCTTCATTCTATCTGAACAGGAAAAACTGCTGTGAGAGGAAAGTCTGAAATTCATGCTGGGCTTGAAAGTCAAGATTGCAACACACACCTATTCAAATTAATCTTTGCTGCCAGGTATCAGATGCAAGAAAGATGAAACACTTGGCCACTTATGTGTCTCTGCTTCAAATGTTTATTTTGATTTTATTACACAGTAAGTATTCAACCATGTCTGCTCTGAGAGTGGTAAATTCTACTGAATTTTCTTATGAAATATCCTGAGGAACATTTTTCTTTAAAAAGTCTGAGCACTCTGAGCAGGCTGAACTTTGGCTAGTGGTATTGTTTATGGGTGGTCCAACCTGGAGTGCCACCTCCAACGGAGGGTAGGTGGCAGATACATTCTTCTATCTATTTCTCTCTCAAATCACTCTCTCCTCTCAACGCTTTTGCTCACAGACTTTTTCCTCCTTAGGATGCTGAGCTTTATTGTATTTAAGAAATTCTCACTCTTCTATAGGCTGCCACACCTCAACTGCCTGCAGGGAAGGCCCACATTATTCTTTGCAAGAAGAATCTGATTCCGTCCGTATTTGAATTAAATTCTATCGGCCTGTTCTCAAGAACAGCTCTTATTCACACATTACAGCTGAAATTCTGTATAAAGGAAAAAAGTTTATTGGAGAAAAAACCCTACTCATTTAACATACAGACACCATCTCTGGTCATAGCAAGTCATAGAAACTTGGATCACTAGAAACCAAAGCAGCACAGGAGCAATCTCTCTTCACACCTGCCCTTCTTATACACCTCCCTGCATATGAAAGTGATCTTAAGATTAAGACCCATAAATTCTGATGTGACGATGCAGGTGCCCACATGTGAGTAAAGGTTTTAATTCACATGGTGCTAGATAGACTAGTACTAAGCTAGTACTATTTGAGGTGTCCTACAGTCTTGAAGGCATCCATTCAATTTAGGGCATCTCAGATAGCACAAGATTCCTAAATTTAAGCAAGTGAACTGATCCCCAGTCAATGCAGTCAGCATTGTCTAGATTGATATTCAGGTGATCAGCAGCCATCTACTTTATGGGGCTGAACTGTTCTCTGTGTTACATTGACTAGATCTACATTAACAATAAGGGAACTTAGATGTCTAGAACATATACACACCTTCATATAGACAACTAAATTTAGCATCTGGGCTAAACAAAGTATTGGCCTAGATAGATACTTGGTCTGATGTGGAACCACCACTCTTATGTCCTGTTTTAAACACTTCCTTCACTTGAAGCCTGGATGATTTAGTTGTTTCAAGAAAGACAGACTATCATCCAAACAGAATTCATGGGGATTGTGCACAAATTATTAGGAAAACTGTAGCTTGGAACATGTGGGAATATCCATGTACACAGATTCCTAGAAAACACAGGAACGAGAAAATATTCACTGCTGGTTAGTCCAATAGCTCATCAACCCTCCAATTGTTCTGTAGTAGTAGCGACTCACTGCGAAGCACTAAGCCTGGAGGAGATAAGTCATTACCCAGGGCTGAAGCCGTGTTTTTTCTCATTCTGAGAGCCTAGGAGAGCACACAGCTATCAAGTTTCCCTGACTAACCCCCTTCTGGAATGCTATCAGGGCACTGGCTGATAAAGATGTTTGACCTTCATAGTAATTGTCTCTTAGTTGAAATTCAGAATTCAACTATTCACTTACCACAATTGCTGAATGCACAGAGAGATGGCAAAGACAACAACGAGAGGTGTAACTGTTCTTTATTACCCATAGCTAGAGCGCAGTGGAACTGAGAAGCAATATGAACTGATGAACACTGTAGTGGCAGAGAGGGGAAAGGAGCCTGGGTATGGAGTTCTCCTATGACAGCTGACTCTAGAAGACAGTGTGTACAACCTGCTGAGGTAAATGAGTCCCAGTGTTCAGCCTCCCCCTAGTTTAATTTCTGCTGAGGTAAGTGGGAATGTGGGGAGCAGCGTTCTTCTCACAGTGCCTTCACTGCCTGCAGTTTATTCAGGAATTTGCCGACTTTATGGAATCTGAACTGTGATCACATAAGCAAAACAAAGCAGCTGTGTGAATGTTTTAATGATGGAGCATAGAAAGTCAATGTTCATCAGGAATCCTGACCTAGTCCCAGCTAAGAGCTCTGCAAAAATAATGAGAAAGGTTGCTGAGAAAGGAAGGAGGAAGCTACGGATGCTACTGGATTCCAAAATGTGCCCTTTTACTTGGCATTTGCCTATGTGGTTCAAATGCCTTGGGATGTGATACTCAGATGAAATCCCAGTCTGACAGCAGAGCCTGTGAGACGGAAGCAGCACAGAGGAGAGAGCAGGGCCCTCAGAAAATAACTGAGGGACTCAGGAACTCAGGGAGAGATATCACACATGACACAGGAAACTAGCCTTGCTAAAGGTCAAGAGGATCTACAAAACCTGACTATCACAGAGTCAGTATTTGGGTTTGGCTGTACCCCTATAACTTTCATTGGGAACCAAAAAAGCCGCTTAGATTTACAGGGATATTTTTGTTGGTTGTATCCTTCATGTTATACTCTTGTCTGGATCATACATCCAGCACTTTACAAGAGTCATTGAATTTTAGAAAGTTAGAGTCTTACAGGATGATTCGGACAGATCCTGTCACACTTATATGTCTGAGGATGTCAATGTCTAGACAAAAATACAACATACGGTTCTATTAACTTATGCTGGGTTTGGTTGCCAGAAAGCACCATGTCGTCCTTATGCCCAAATATCCAGCAGGGGAGCACAGGGAAGGAACAGCCTGTCTACCCGACAGAAGAAAATTGCAAGCACAAAACCACTCGCCAAAGCCATTGCCTGACAACTTTCAGAACTAAATCTGATACAAGAGATTAAAAATCCAGGATGCTTCTTGGCAGATATGAGTCCCTTTTGCTGAGCCGCAACTCTCTTTCTAAAAATGCAGCTTCAAAAATGTGGTAAGAATGGACAGGTTGAAGCATTTTCTGTGAAGTAAACTTGATTCTTCTTAATATAAAATGCCCCCTAACTGTATTATCCTATAGGATGAACAAACTACTCAGTTACACCAAGAGCCTGAATTTTGATTGTGGAGATGACTGCTGATGTGACAGGAATGATCTTGGATACCAATAGCTCCTTTCAGCCATCACAGACTGGGTTTGTTCAAAATAAGAATGTGAAGTCTTTGCAGATGCAGAGAAATACAACAACAATCCTAAGTCTTAAAGTCCTATTACACCTCATAATGGCACTATGCTTTCTGTTGATTCTCTCTCCCTGTAAAAACCCTCTTTCTCCCACTAGGGAGCAGGACCAGGAAGGTTTAAAAACAACTGCAAGGATGTTCTTGCCAGGAGGAAAGGAATGACCATCTCAAATCTTTCTTCCTTCTTACAGAGCCACAAAGAAGAACAGAAAACATTCATTAAAGAAATGGACTTAAAGAATGCAAAAGGGCTTGAGCTCCAGTTTTGCCACCCTGTCTGCCAGTTTTTGTCTTCCCATCCCAGGCCTATCAAATAAATAACATTAGCCAAACATAGCACTGCAGTGGGGAACACTCTGTCCACAGATGTTTTAAGTGATAAGAAGGGCAGCAGACACTAGCTGACTTTGTAGATAGGCCATGTGCTACCTTGCTAATGTACCTACTGGTTAGGAATTGAATTTGAAAGCCCACCAACTGCTAAGCCACTCAGGGCTCCCCTTCCTATACTCTATATTACAGCTTCAACTACTATAAACATTGCAGCATTTGCATGCTTTCCCAAAATGTATTATGAAACATGAATCACGTGCCAATCCTTTCCTCTAGGACAGCATGAGCCAAAACTTTAAATAGGATCAGAAGCCTGATGAAATAACATTTCATCTGATGTACACTAGTACTGGACAGATAACAGAAAATTATTTGATCTGCAAGTAATATCACAATGGGAGTGAAAAAGTATGAGACTGGTTTTGTGAGGCAGCTGTAAAGAACTGCATTGTTTTGGGAGGGCTGTTTTCATAAACGCACCACCTTCTGAATTAGAAAACGCAGATCAAATACATGCAGTTTGCACTCTGAATGCAATACGGGGCCGTCTGCAGTGCTCCTTGTTCTCTGTTTCAGTCCAGTTTCCCAAGACATCTCCCATCTTCCACCCAAATGAACCTTGTCCTCAGAAGAAGCCCCTTGTGCACAAGGACCAGAGTGATTACACACGGGCCAGGAAGATCATGCATGATGTGCAACCAGCTCAGGCAAAATGGGAAAGAGGAGATAATGCTGTTCCCCTGACATAACCTTATTAATACAATGCATCGTTCATCTGGAAAGCCTGCTGTTATGTGGGAAGGTGCTTTCTTATCACCTGATAATTATTGTCTCTTTGGGGGTTTGAAAAGGCATGGGAGGGAGAAGGGGGATTTTAAAAACTCTTCTCATTTTATAGCATATAATGGGGGTTGTCAGCACATGCTGTGACAGTCTAAGAAAAGCAGTTCACCAACCTCATTTCTTGGCTAAGCTTTCTAATGTATGTTGTTTAAGAGCCTGAGCTCATTTCAGCTAGGAATGATTGGTAAGCCGTATCTGAACCATCTCATGTGGCTTCAGGTTTACCACAGCTTGGCAAATGTAGTATGTCATCTTTGCACACCACTCTTCGAGGCCCAAATACATGTCATCTCATTGCTATCTTTAACACTCTCCATAAAACCCCACCACAAAAAGAATCAGGGTTTCCAACTAACCCAAGAGCCATCTTGTTAATGGATTATCTAGTCCATTTAATCCTCTGTATGCAAAGCCATCTTCTAATGGAAGCCCACCCCAGGGGAGGACTGAAGATAATGGCTGCTCTGCAGAGGGGAGGTTCTTGTATTTCTCTCCCAGCATCAGAGCCAAGGTAATAAAGAAGCATCAGGGCCAAAGGGCAAGAAAAGACTCAGAGTGGTTGAGGTTTTGCAAGTGTTACATTAAACAGCGGTACATATTTGTGTGCAGAAAGAAGAGAAACTGTGCTCCCAGATCAGTACTGGAGGAGAAGAGACTGTTTAAACGGGCACTGCTATGGGCCCTTAAACACCATGGATAATCCAGCAGAAGAGAATTATATGATATGCACCTCTACACAAACCTTCCCAGTGCCTCTCATGCATGAACTGTAAGCACCATGTCTGAAATAGGAAGGTTGGGGTTCCTCTACGTTCAAAATCAGTGCTGCCAAAGTTGGCAAAGAACACTCTTCCCTTGGATACATTTACCACACAGCTTTGTGTCTACAAGGAAGTGGATTGAAATGACTAAGTCATTTCATACTGGCACAAAAGATTGCACACCTTGCAAATACTGCACACCCAGTTCTCAACAGTTATATGCACTGCACTGACACAGGGTATAAATCTTATGCTGGTGATATAACTCTGTTCTCTGTGCAAAAGAGACAGAAGAGCTCCCATAACATCCCAGACACTTCTTCGAGCACTGAAAATATGAATCTTTTGATTGTTTCAGCATAGCTCAATTTTTTCCTCAACATGCATTCATTTCCACACCAGGGCCTCTCCTTCTACCAACTTGGAATGACATCATTTGGTCTGCTTTAAAGTCATTTTGTTGGTAACTTTAATTCCTCACTTTCAGGCCATCTTCTAAAATTTTGTCTCTGATTACAATAATTACTTTTTAACTTCTCCAGCCCTTCAACAGATTGAAGTGTGAATATTACAGACCAGGGCTGTCTGTGCTAGTGTCTAATCCACTAGACTTCTGTCCCAGAAGGATGAAACACTCCTTCCACTTTTGTGATTGCTAAGGATCTTATTCCAAATGAGAGGGAAAGGTTACCATGTTAAGGATAAAAACAAGCCTTCTTCCCCTATATTTCATAAGTTTTCCTTTTCCTCAAGCTGACTATGCAGGCCTTTACTTTAGTTCTAGAATCAAGGCTTTCAGAACCCAAACTTGTCGGCTTCACCCGCCATGGGTCCATGTACAAACTTTCCGGGGTACATGCTGGCTCTGGGGGTTCTGAAGAAGCAACATGAACTGGTTCCAGACTGAAAATACCCCATAAAAATGGGATGTGCGGTCATATTTTTTTAATCCAGATCAGTCTCCTGAGCCTATTCATAGTATGGTTCCCAAACGGCATGACTATAAGGAGAACATAAATATGAATGAGGCTCTGTGGAAAGGAAAGAGGGAAAGAAGGCGGTGAGGAGAGAGAGACAGGCTTCTCACCCCAGCACTATCCCTAAGCAAATGATACATCCAGCTAGGATATCAGCCAAAAACTTGGAGTGAAGGGAAATGCTCTAGGTATTTCAAAGAGGATAAAAGAGTTGTTGATGCTTCAGCACATGTCAGATTTACAGTATAATAGACATATGTCTGCACAAATGGACCAGAAGGCAAGATGCTCTAGAAAGCTCCCTATCACTCAGTAGCTCGCTTTGCTCACTCTTTAAGCAGTTGCAGGCTTCCTGTCATGCTGACATGGGAGATGAGCACTAACAGAATCGCTGTTCACAGTGAGAGTGCAAGAAGAGGATTTCTTTTTTTAAACACAATGAGAAATAGAAGAGAGGAAAAAAAGTGTCTTGAAGAAGATTTAGAATTTCCTTTGGGAAAAGACAGCAATAAGGCCAGACAAAATATGTCTCAAAGTGCTCATTCACCTAGGTGAAGTATTTAGTGCTCACCATTCACTTCCATTTAGACCAGATTCTCCCATTTGGACACTTTCTACCTTTCTTGGTAAAAGATGTCCTCTTATGAAAAGAAAAAAACATCACTGAGCACTCATAAATTACATTTGTAATGTGACTGGGGCAGATTTATCCCCAGTGTCATTTTAACCATGGAATAACTCCAACAGAGAGCAATTAAGCTTTTAGTATTTAACTACTGGGTATTCAAATGACAACTGCTTAAGTCATATTCTGTTTGCTACCAAATCACAAAATCTTAAAGCCCAAGTTTCCCATGAACAACTGGTGGTAGAAAAGAAAAATCATGATGTGTGAATGGGCAGACAAACCGCAATGGACTTCAATGAATCCAAAGCACATGAAAAGGCATCTTTAATTTATAACATTTTTCAAAGCAACACAACTTGGACTCCATCTGCCAAATAACAATGAGAAACTGGCTTATATATCAAACATAGAAGTGGTGACATCAGCCTTGTTTAATTTGATATATGAATCAAGGTAATATTTGTATGTATTTGTTTTAGGATGTAATTTTGCCTTTATAAAGCAGTGAATTACATTTTATGGCAATACAGCCTTCACGTGCATGTAACAGCCTGGGGTACAGAAAAGCTACCTAATATTTTTAAAAACTGTGTTAGCTGTGGCAACCATTTGGACACTGTTCTTCCGAAATGAGAACAGGAAAATATTTATAGTGCAACATAAACACACTGCCCAAATTTTATATCTCAGTAGATTAAGCAATATCAGCTGCCAAATGAGCAGCCAAATCCTGAAGCCTCTTCTGTAAGAAAAGTAGTAAATAACTCCTAGAGTATCCACCAGAAATGTGCATTTTGACCCAGTGTCTCAAAAGAACACATAAGTGCAGTTCTATTAAGCTCTAACACTGTTTGTGTCCATTTTAACTCTAGGGATTTGATCTTAAAATATTGCAGTAGGAAGACCTGGTCTCTCTAACTGCTGCTCTTCCATCTCCCTGTCACAGAGTAATGCAAATTGCAAAAGACTTTCTGGAACACTTACAGCTCACTGGATGGTGGCTAGTAGCAATTTACTGCATCATCCTTCAGTAATATATTCACCACCTCTGAAGGCACATAACTCCATTTGTGGGTCAGACCTTATCTCTAGATAAGATAAAAAGATAGGCAATAGTGGAACAAAAGCTTAAAAATAAATAAATAAACAAGCAAAGTAACAAAATACAGTATAGTTCCATAGTGCTAAGTTCTAATTAGTTGTCCCAGCATGTCAGCCAGTCTGGCAAGCCTGCCTAATTGGCTGCCACAAGCTTCTCCAAGGAATTCCTCGAGCTCTCTCTTTTGCTTGTATTGTAATAAGGGCTCTCAAAGCCCATTCAAGCTGCCTGTCCTTTTCTAGGTCAGGGTGGAACGGTCTTTCCTCGTGTACTTGCTTCTAAACATAGACAAGCGTAGGTTGGAAAGGAGCTCTAAAGAGCATCTGGTACAACCTTCTGTTGAAAGCAAGGCCTTAGATTAAGTTTTCTAGGGCTGTGTCAAGCTGAATCTTGAATATTTCTGGTGAGGGAGATTCCACCACTTCTCTGGGCAACCTATCCCAATGTTTAATTGTTTGTACAATGAAGATTTTTTTTCCGTCATATCTACATGGGATTTCCCCTGAAACAAACTGTGCTTGCTGTCTCTTTTCTTGTCACTTGTATTTTTGTGAATACAGTACTGAAGGTCAGTCTATTCGTCTTGGTGGCCTTTTGCTGGACCCTCTCCAAATTTCCAGTGTCTCCCTTGTACTGGGGGGATCAAAAACTGGACAGGGTATTCCAGGTGTGGCCTAAAAAGTGCTGAGATGAATGGAATAATCACATCCCTTGATCTGCTGGCTATACTCTTGCTGATGCAACCCAGGACAGTTTGCCTTCATTGGCACAAGGATGAATTTGCTTCCTTCCCTACAATCAGTCATTGGGACACCAGAGTCAAGCCTATGTCAGAAAATTAGGGTACTTCCTCCACATATGACTTAAATAGCATTTCAATTGCATTCCTTGATTAGATTATATTCCTGGCTTCACCTTTTACTTCCTCTCCTCTTCCCCCCATTGAAAGCCTCATAAGATACAAGAAGATCATTTCATAAAGCACTTAAATGCATAGACTTCAGTCTACATTTCCACCCTCACTTCGCAATACCAAACACAATGCAATACATGGAGATACTCAGACTGAGTAGCAATTTCTGCACATAATTTTAAGGAGATTCTATCATTAATAGAAGTAATATTTTATAGATGATTTCACAGACCCCTGCAGATACATGTTACTAGACAGACACGGGATTCCCAGTTTCTATACTTAGCTTTACAATGGGGGTGCTGCAAGATGGTGAAGAGGCCACCTTGAGACTCTCAAGGTATTTCTTATGAGTCTTGTAAAATTACATTAGATGCTTATGTGTGGGCAGATGAATTTAGTCCCCGTAACTACACTGCACACAATCCAGTTTGCTAAACATAAGCCTCTTTGAGAGGATCTGTGCTATCCCACCTGACCACCAGCTATTATTCCAGACAAAAATGTGCCTCCATTACATTTTGGGTCACACCTGCCAGCCCTGTGAGGACATTCAAATGGCACTGGACACCTGTGGATTGGCAACTGAATCCTGTCTCTGGCTTACACAGAAACATTTTAGAATCTGACATCAAGGTGTCCAGATACGAAACGTTCCTGAGTTGCCATATCTAAAGGTGGGTATGTCCAGATTGTGGTCTGGCCTATGCATCTTCCTCTGTTGACCAGAAAGGGAACTGAGATGAGTGGCTTAGTCTAGTCATCATTCAGAGATACCTAAGATTCAGTGAATAAAATCCCACTTTGTGTAGATAGTCCAAATAAGAATTTATTCTGGACCTTGAGGTACAGCAAGTACCATTATCTAGCACTGAGCCTAGAAGAATTCTGGGACTAATAAAACCTAAAACAAATGGTACTGTCTTTCAGGAAGTGTATAATGCAGGAGGGTTGTTTAAGGCACACACACAGCATTCAGCAAACCATATCTATAGAAGAGACATAAAGTTAACAGTTCTTGAATCTGGACTTTGATGTCTCAATGGTTTTAGCAGGAGTAATGATTAATTAATATCCACAAAAGAACATCTTGAGTCTTCCAGATTCGATTCTTTCTTCTAAAGTGGTATCTGGAAGTTTTCTACAGCAATGACTGCACTTATAATAGAAGGAGCCTCAGTCAGAGGTCCAAGCCCTCATTGTGCTATCAATCAGATGCACTCAGGTGAAACCGAAAACAGCACCTTTCCCAAATTTCCATGAGATAAGGTTATGAAGAAACAGTACAAGAAGAAGTAACTGAGTACTAGAGTGGTGGATCCAAGCCAGTCAGTGATAAAATTGCAAGCAGCAGAACAGAAAAAGTTGTCACAGTTCACTGCTAGTGAAGAACATAGTTGTTCCAGGACAGACTTCCATTAGCTTCCATCAAACCCACACAGCACAGAACAAACCTATGTTCACAGAGAAGTAATGAACAGTGAGCACACCAGGGGAAAGATGGCTCTTACATAAATTCTACTGGCACCCATATAAAAACAAGGCTCAATCCATACATAACAAAAACGTTGATTAGGGGGGTCACAGCCAAACCCTCATTTCACCTGCTATAACTTAGAAAGAGAGGTTTGCTGCATATCACTTCATAAATGAAATGCTACTGAATAAAAGGCAACTTTATTGTTGCTTACACAGTTACCGTGTTCTTGAGTAGCTCACATTAAAGATTATTTTAAAGCAAATCATTACTAAGAATTTTGTTCTTCTCAGCTATCTGATCTTAATTATATCATGTACAATGAGATCATTTGATGCACTAGCTTTTATCTCTGCTCCTCCTAAAAATAGAATATAAATCTTTATATAGATAAAAGGTTCATTTTGTAGTTACACATGAAGTGTTCGTGATAAAATGTCTTTGCCTTTCCTGTAAAGACAAACAGTAATAATTATCTTTGGACCAAATCAATAGAAGAAGGTTAGCAGACTTTCTAATGAGGCTACAATCTTAAGATTTGTTCTCATTATTTTTGAAACATGACGGGGATGCAATATACATCATGTAACAGTTCCTTCTAGTCATCATCTGTGAAATTCAGTTAATCAGATATAATTAGCTGTCACATCTGTACATCCAGAATATGAGAGGGAGAAACCTTCAGCTTCGGAGAATGACTCTGGATTTAGTTCAATCTAACTAAGAGAAGCGTACAGCTCATTATCGCTGTTTAGTTAGACATATAATGCAGGATGCACATCTTGTCAGTTTGAGTACCTCTGTTTCCTCAGTAGTGAAAACCATTTACAAAAACTATTCACAGCAGCCTGCAGAGAAAGCTACTTGATTTCATGTGACACCAGGCCAGCTTACAAATCTTCCTTTAAAAAAGTTCCCCTGCTTCCTCAAACCTGTTCTCTTTTTACCGCTCACTTTCCTTTTATACATTTTTCCCATCTTGAAATATCATTTCAGGATCAGCCAAAATAAACAACCTCAGAAAACGTCAACAAATACTGAGCTACACACAATACGTTTGTAGAAGGATTCTTGTGACCTGTATAGCAGCACTAACGGCTCCTAAATTGTTGCAGCTTTCAAAAGACTTCTTCTTTCTGTAACTAGATGAAACATCTGGATCAACAGAAGCTCCAGTAAGCAGTTCATGCAATTATATGTCAATGCTGCTTCCTTTCGTGACATTCAGAATACCTTTAAGAGAGTCCTAATTGATTAGAGGGAAAAATACTGAACAGCAAGAGCTTAACCACCTGCCCTTTCCAATATCCTGTGAAACAGCAGTGTGAAAGACAATTTGCCATGCAGTAACTATGAGGGAAGTGGCTTCACAAATGCTGCTGAGGCAATGGAAACAGAAGTTCTTCGAGATCAGTTGAATGGAGCCCAGGCACTGAATGAAAACCTGAAAGTGTCACAGTACAGTTCCTTGACAATCAGCTGGTACCAGACTGTCTGCAGAGTGTCTTTTATTTTTGGAGCAAAGTTAGAGAAGGTAGAAACACACATCCAACTTGCACAACCTTGGGGAGTTTTAAGAACCACGCTAAATAGGATGTGATTTAAGAAACTGTAGGAAAGTTTGAAAATATTAGCAGGGAATGAAGATAATTATCACAGAGCAGGGAGTCTGTTTCAGTGAAAAGAGAACAGTGTCATAATCCTTTGAAGACAACCAACCTAAAGCTTAATGGAAAAAAAAAAAAAGTGAATTTAGTTCAGATTCTCTATTTTGGGAATGAACATGTGCTGCAGACAGAGAGAATTTCTCCATATGACTTCAGTAAGCTGTTAAGAGATAAAAATGTCTTTCAGTTAGCACATTAAATCCTGATTGTTTGCTGAGATTGAAAACCAGGTAGTATATTTAAATATAGTCCCACACTGATTAGGTGTTGGATTTAAAATACTCACACCTGTCTTTAAATACAGGCACAGATCACTATTTACTTCCATGTTCACTACCAGAACAAGTATGTGAAAATCATGACTGCAGGGAGTATTTGTACTGCAGTACGGAGGAGTGGGGGGAACATAACCAAGCTGAACAGGGCAGTGAGACCGCAGTACCATAGCCAGGCGCCGACATCTCTGCCTTCCAGTAATAGCTGGACTTGAGCATCAGACACTGGCAGTTTTGCTGTTACAACTTTGATGCTATTGATACTCAATTGCTTGATTGATATACTAGGTATAACTATACTAGTCATACAAGTTAAATCACACCTCTGGACTGTGGAGTAGACCTGTCCCTAAAAGTATCCTTCAAACACCCCAACTTAGCTCTCTAGAAGCCTTTCCTTAGGACAACATGCTGTGCTCTGTCCCAAGCCCTCCTGCAGCATTCAGTCCCCATAACCATATTTCCAAGGTTTAAGAATTTTGAAAAAGCGTTGGAATGAACTTTGTGGTATTTTTTCCAACTCCTCCTCTCTTTTCTCTCTTACATTTTCTGGCCAACTAAGGCCCTTCTAGAGCCTCCGGGGGCAGAACATGTTTTCCAGTGTTTGTCTGGGGCCTACCAAAGAAAGAGATCTGATTCCTATGCATTACACCAGTGCAAGGAAAATGAAAGTAACTTCTACTATCAATAACAAATTAATACGAATAATTATGTCCATCCAGGAAAAAAACAAAAGCAAAAAGAACCCCACAGAGACTCTTGCCTGATCTTGCAAAAATTGCATCCAGTTCTTGCAACTGAAAGGATCATTTACATTTGAATGCATTCATGAGATTCATCTATACTTTTATGACATCGCTGATACTGGAGCTGAAAACTACTTACCAAGAAACATTCTTGTGCATATATTAGCACTTACTTGTAAAAGAACACGGAAATGTTTGAGACTCTTTTTCCGTATCAGTGGTCTCTAACGCCTTCATACAAAGCTTTTTCTTGCAAAGCTTCCTGTCAGACCCTTTTAGTCAAACACAGGCCTATGTGAATTGTTTTCATGTAGCAGTACTGCCTCATTAAAAAATTATATATATTATATATAGGGGAATTGTATAAACTGTGTAATTAGTTCATCTCTGTCATCACTGGCAATGGGAATAGCTGTGAAGGTGGAACAGACTGTGAAGTTAAGGACACCTACTCATGAGTAAGGATTGCAACGGCAAAACTGACCAGCCCTAGCAGTCTGTCTTCTCCAGCACACAGAAAACTGAGATGATCATTAACTAGAGGCACTTGCAAGACACTCGTTTAAGGCAAACACCTTCTATAAACTGCAGCAAACCAAAGGGTGACTCATGGGCTGATTAGTATCTGTGAGCTGGGACATGGGGTGGACAGAGACAGTATCCTCAGCTTCTGGATTAGGCTACGTTAGCCCCACTGATGGTTTAAACTTTGGCAATGACCAGTAAAGAACTAATTCTTCCCCCCGCCCTTCCTTGTCCCCTTTACTTTTTTCCTCTTCTCCCCTCTGTCCTGAGAACAGCTCTGTTTCTCTTCCTACTACTTACCCATTTAAGCATAGGCCCTGGTGCTGTCCTTTCTTTAATGTAGATTTATACTACCAGTTTCACTCCCATTCCACTTCTGTCTGTCAGCTGCCCAAACCCTGATGACACTATATGACACACCTGCACTGCTCAAAGACCGAAAAGTTGCAGCTGCATTCATGGGACTGATATATCAAACAGACAACAAGCTTTCAGTGAATCAAGATTCTGTTATTTTGGTTTTAGCACTAAAAGGCAACACAGAGCTTGATCAAAGGCTGTTTTTTCTAACAGTCTTTTTCGCGTTATCACCTGAGAGTCTGAACTCCTCTTCATTGTGCTACAGTGCTGAAGGATGAAAACACATTTTCAGAAAATTTTATTTGCAAAAGAGAACTCAGCTTGTGGAAAATAATGACAAACTCCACTGATAAAGCAGGACATTTCAATAATTTGTTTCACTGGATCAATGAAAGAGGCAAAAATCCACTGGATGGGATGGGATATCTGACAACAGAATATGCATTATACTAGCAAATGCAGCCTAGGAAACAACTCCGCATTGCAGAGAATAGCTGAAGAAATGTGACTTTGATAACTTAGCATTTCCTCTGGCACATGGAAATACTGTAGGTGCTATAGACCAACAGATCTGCACTAAGGCAGTAAGGCCTGAAAATAAAGAGATATAAACTGTAAAGACGGATCAGCAAGCTTAGAAATATATTGGTATCTGTAATGATCACTTACACATTAAATATCCAAGCTTGTGGATATTTTTGCAACTCCAAAGATGTTAATCACATTAACTTCAGTTTTCTCAGTTTTTTTCCCCACACAAAGGGATGTTTTTTACTCAATAACATTAACTTGATGGGAATAGAAGATTTCAGTGCTGAAAGAGTCCTGGAGACAATAGTAGTAAGATATTAAAATCTGACAGTCTACCTAGCACTTTGTACATCTGAAATCCTTTGCATGAAAGCTCTTACAGACAAGTGCAAAACACATAATCTGTCCTCAAAACTGTCCTGCTCAGCCCCAAAGAATTGAGTGTCACCGTGGAACAAAAGCAACATGATATCGAGGAACTTCACACATTCTAAACCAAAGAAGCAGGAGATGAGTCTTTATGGAGTTGGAAGGCTTCAGAACTCCTGATTTATTGCAAACACCTTACAAAGGGCAAGACCAAAGGACGGGAGACTGAAGTAGCTTGCCTGAGTTCAGCTGCAGGATATTAAATAGGTGTCATTTACTGTCTATTCTCACAGTTAAGGGCTGCACTCAGCATGAGACCACCCTACTCTCCATCCCTTTCACACAAGCACAGCCACAAACACTGTCTTTTGACTGCAGCATGGTGTCAGAACAACCCCACACGTTAGTGGCATCCTGCACAGACTAGTGTGCAAAGGCCAAGGGTATCCTGGGTTGCAGTAGGAAGAGCGTTGGCAGCAGGTGGAGGGAGGTGATCCTTCCCCTTTACTCAGCCCTGGAGAGGCTGCGTCTGGAGTACTGCATCCAGTACTGGGCTCCCTAATACAAGAGAGACATGGAGCTACTGGAGCGAGTCCAGTGGAGGGCTACTAAGATGATTAAGAGACTGGAGCATCTCTCATATGACGAAAGGCTGAGAGAGCTGGGACTGTTCAGCCTTGACAAGAGAAGGCTGAGGGGGGATCTTATCAGTGCATTTAAATATCTAAAGGGAGGGTGCAGAGAGGATGGGTCCAGACTCTTTTTAGCGGTGCCCAGCAATAGGACGAGAGGCAATGGGCACAAACTGAAACATAGGAAGTTCCAGCTGAATATAAGGAAAAACTTCTTTACTGGGAGGGTGATTGAGCACTGGAACAGGTTGACTAGATACTCAGAAGCCATCTGGAGGTATTCAAAAGCCATCTGCACAGGGTCCTGGACAGCCTGCTCTAGGTGACCCTGCTTGAGCAAGGGACTTGGACTGCATGATCTGCAGAGGTCCCTTCCAACTTCAACCGTTCTGTGATTCTGTGATTCAGTGCAAACCATGGTCAAGCTTTGCATTCACGCTTAAAGCTGCTGTTTCAAGGCAGGTAGACAGAACCAAAGTGGTTCTAACATGAGCTACTGGTCCTTTCACCTGCCTGCTCACCCACTCACAAACTCAGAGGATGTGAAAGACAGAGGGGAAAGAGAAAAAGAAGACCACAAAGGAAACAAGTCCATGAACAGCTGTATCTCTGCAGCACAGAAAGAGGGAAAGCACTTACACCAAACGTTAAAATTAAGCTAGGCACCTTCTTTTCATTTACAAGACAGGTATGTTGGCTCTGTCATGACACTGTTTATTAATTTGTCCAAAGACTCTGGCAGGACTGATGTTGGTAATTGTGTCTGTTATTCCATTCTGCCTGCCTTGGATGCAGGACAGCATATATCACACTTGTTCTTTATATCTGGTGTTTAACTAATAATTCCTCTCTCTCACTTACTGCTTTTTGGGATAGAAGCTCATATTTTTGCCTGTTCATTGTCTCACAGTTGGCATCCAGCTTGCATGACACTCCAGTTCTTCCCCCAACTGCCTTCTCTCTGCCTCTTAATGTGCCTCATCCTTTCACAAGGGTTCATGCACTACATTCCTTTACTGCACTAACATCTGAGGAGCCATTCCTCACCTGTGCTCTTCTTTGCTCTTTTCCTATCTAACCTCACAACACTTTATCTCTTACTTGTCTTAGAGATGGCTGCCAATTCTCCTCACCTCTGCACAACCTGCCATGTTACACTGCTCACTCTTACTGCTCTTACTCCTGCACAACTGCATTTCTACATCTTACTTCACTTAACCGATTCACTAAAATCTTTCTCATCAACTGTACCCCTTCCCATTCCCACAATGAGACTTAACTCATATTCTTCTCCAGGCACAAGGTCTCTGCCTCTCCACTCACTTTCACCTCAGCTACTAACCTCCCTCTCCATTCCCAGTCTGCTTGGCTGATGCTCTGCTCTTCCCCTGGCCAGTCTATTCTCTGCTATCCTTTCTTTTCCTTCATATTTCCACTCTCTCTGCAACCTTCTGTAATTCCTCCCCTTTTGCAGAACAGCAAGAAATTTGCACTGAGAAACTTGTCAGTCCCCATGAGATGAAAAATGTTTTAATTCTGAGAATTGGTCTACATGGTCCCAGATGGCCTCAGAGTCATCTTCCAGGCATGGCAGGGACTCCTGTATCATTTTCCCCACTGTTTGGATGCAAACTCCAGGCTTATCACAGGGACATCTGGAACAAAATCAGTTGTGCTCTCTTCTGAGAACTGATTAACAGGTTTATTCCTCTTAAAGTGGAAGAGAATGTGGATTCCAAAGTCAGAGTTCAGGTTTCTAGCAAGCAGCAAACAACACTCAGACTTTTGAAACTTCCAGCACTTAAAGTGCATAACTTCACCTCACAAAAGTTATTTTTATCTGGTCCTTCTACCTTGAGTATCTGCTTTCCTGAATGAGCCATCAATGAATCATCAACATTTAAGGATTAAATCAAAGCAATTAGCCCTGCCTTTTCCAGCTGATTTTCATCAAGGTAACATGGCAACTAGACAAATGTTAGTGCCCTGTGATCTCACTTGATTCCCCAAAAAGCAGGCAAGGGAGGAACTAAAACAAGAAAAAATGGTGCAGTGTAAATATGCATATCAATAGGTAAAGTATGTGGAACCTAAGCAAGAGACTGAGACCACTCTTACTCTGTAATGCATCACATGGTATAAATCACAAAGTCATCTAGTCCAACTTGCAGTATGTCTTCTTTCCACACCAATCCATAACTTTCTGAACTGAGCATTCAAAATTAAAAGAGACGCTTCATTTTCAGAAGGTACTGGGCAAATCAGAGTAAAGTTTTTAAAGCTGCTCATGAACCTAAGGACTTGAACACACAACCAACTTAGCACAGCTAAAGGAACTTCTTCCCCTGAAATTTAAGGAAATGCATTTTAGCTAATGTTTACCAGAAACTGAGTGCACACACAGTCAGTTACCATATGGTCCCAGAGCATCTGAATGATTCATTCAGATGTCTGCCCCATTAACTTTCTGTGCCTAGTCAGGTTACTGTGTGGAATGGGGAATCGGGAACCGAGTTTAAATAGAGGTGTAGAAAAGGCAGCACATTCAAGGCAGGCAGGAACTATGTGGATTACCTCATCAGTTGAAGAAGTGATGAAAAAAATAACACTACAAATTTTCTTGAGGCTCTGTAATTGGCATGAGCTGTCAGGTGTTACACCTCTGCTCATCCAAAGTTTGCTGCTGTAATCACAGTAACTCAGTCATGCATCTGCAGCTTAAATCTAACAGAGAATCAGTATAAGAAGAATCTGTGGGAAATACCTTACACCCATTTTCTGAAAAATTGAACACAATTATTGTATTTCTAGTTACAAGCGAGTGTTTTCCATATTCACTAACAATAAATTGAAACCTACTGCCATGATGTCTGTGCTTTTCTGACACACGCCCTTCTACAGCTCAGCTCACAGGCCCTTCTGTTTCCCTCAACGCTCACTGAAGGAACAAAACAAAGTACTAAATGGATCTTGTGTAGGAATAAAATGCTTATTATTATTGCTGCCAGGATTTGTTTTACAAAAGAAATGTGCAACAAATTCAGGGAAGATGAAGGGTTTAAGAACAGATTAAGAACTGGTTTGTAGGTGGACAGTGACAACTTAACTAAAAGAGAAAGATCTCGGTGGGTGATCTTCTAGCTCTCCCCAAGAAAGGGTAAGAACTCGCAGCAAATCTCAACATTCAGATCCCGCAGACTCTTCCCTGGTGCATCTGTAATAAAGAACTCATTGCAGAAGAATAGCTGGGCTGCGAAATGCAATCATTCACCACTAGCACGGTAGCTGCATTTTGATCCAGCTCTGTCATATTTTGGGACTGAGGCTTTGAAGCACAAGGCAGATCCAAACGGATCTCCTTGTTCTTTCACTCCTCCTCCAAAAAAAGAAAAGAAAAGAAAAGAAAAGAAAAGAAAAGAAAAGAAAAGAAAAGAAAAGAAAAGAAAAGAAAAGAAAAGAAAAGAAAAGAAAAGAAAAGAAAAGAGAAAAAAGAAAAAAAACCTTCATATTTTAGTGCTGAAAAGGTTTCCTTAGTCACAGTCAGTTTTGGTGCAGTGCTGCCAGCTGACAGGTGGAAACATTCATTTTTAGAGAGGTCTAAGAAGAGGGAGACATTTGTTAAATATGAATTATTGGATCAGTAATGGGGAAAGTGGATAAGTTTATACATGAAGTTTGTGAAGTGGGAAATTCTGATCAGACTAGCAGGACAAAACAAAACAAACATGTATGTATGGGATTTCATTAAAGAAAGAGCGGTTTGTTTTGTTTTTTTAAACAGAGCTCGTTCCTGTCTTAATCACTTACTTCAGTGGATTGCTTATTATTGCAAAAGTATCATACAGAACAGGATCTGGCCCTCTGTTATTCCCAGCACTGCAGAGAAAGAAATCAGAATAGAGCAATCCGAGCTCTATTTATTTTAGGAATTTGTCCCAAGAGCTAAAGACTAAAAACTCCACAAGTAACATCTGATGGGAATTAAACTGCACTGAGAAAGAAAATTATCTACCAAAAATCCATTCCCTCCAATTTCCATTGGATACCATATTTCTCATTGCCTTTCCAAACTACTAAAAATGGCTATCATGTCTCATATTCAAGGAACTACATTTCAACAGTTAATTCAGCAAGCTGGATGTCAAGTCAGAAAGGAGTCTGGAGTCCCAAACTGAGTAAGAGTGCCCCTTTCACAAGACAGCAGACCATGAGCAAGTTCTTGCATGACATTTGGAGTCTGTGGACTTTACTGGGACCAGGACAAAGCTTGAAGTACTGCCCTTTCAAGACATAGTAGTCTTAAGGATTGACCATTACTCTTATCTCCCTCCATGAACAGCCACTGAAGAACACAGAAAAAAGCACAAAGAACATAAGTCCAATCAATGTTCAGTGAGCTGCAGAAAACCTTTCCAGTCAGCAGGAGGCAAGTTCAGCAGCCACAATTAAGGAAGGTATTGTCCCACTGTTACTATGCCTACTTGTATTCTTGTTAAGTGGGAACACCCTGAAGCCTCTGTCAAGCACCCTAGGGTCTACAGGAGGAATCAAACAGTCCTTACCAGGAGACAGCTCTCATGCAAGAGAGATCAAGTTGATGCAACAGGGAGGAGCACAGTAATTAACACGGTGCATACAACAAGGAGGAATCCTTATCTCATTCAAATGCAGGTGCTTGTTGCCTGCTGAAGCATCTTTGATGGAAATGTTTCATCCCGGAATGGCTATACATGTTTTGCACAGCTCCACGCCTTCAAACACAATGCATTCTTTCCTGGGAACAAAGCTTGGCACTTCCCTTCCTTCAGCCTTATTGAGCAGCTCTGGTAAAACCATTGCCAACCCCCTCCCCTCAGCCAGTGACCTGCTCCCTAGCAAGTGCTCCACAAAGGCAGGGACAGCGGGGTTCCTTCCAGAACATCCTCCATTACCTCCTCTGCTGTGTCCTTGTCCTCACTTCACTCACTGCCCTTCAGTGAGTTCCTTTTACCACCCAGTGGGATGTGGAAGCTGTAGAGGCAGCACTGTCAGTAATAATAGCAGACCAAATCCCAGGGACACTATTCACACCAGTTTTCTTTTACCCCATCCATCATTTCCACCCCCAACTGAGTCAGTGTACTTGGGCTGAGGACACTTACTTTACCTGCACTTTAAGTGACACCCTGTGGCTGCAAGAAGGAATTACGGGTGGCCATTCCCTCAGTGACACTCTCTCACTGTCTTGTGACAAATAAACACAGAGGCTAAAACCCAGTAGGTCACAGACCTACTAAGTGCTCAATAAATGGAGAGAACAGCCTGATTCCACTTTCCGCTGCCGGGTTCCAATCCTTTCCCTCCCACGACTTGGCTGGATGGAAAGCTGGTTGTAAGGCAGAATAATGAAGAAAATCCCACATCCATGAGAGAGTCCCTACACTAGAAGTAGCTGGGTGGGATTTTTCCACTCAATTCAGTGTTGCGAGATGAGGAATTTTGGCTTTGTTTTCCCTTGTCATGCATTTAATTTTTTCCCCTTCTCCTATTTGTTCAAATGCTGTTCCCTCTTCCACTTCTCCCCCGGCGCTGCAAGCACACAGTTGCACAAGTACTGCCTGTTTCCTAACTTGTGGGAAGAAATCGAGCCCCAATCCATCTGTTTACCATCTGGCAGTTGCTATCAGCTTAGACAACAGCTCACTATCTCATGCAAGGGACAGAGAGGGGCATGGGGCAGCATCCTTGCAGAGAAGGTCACAGAAGCCTCTAAAGAAATGAGGGCAACCCTGGGTTTGCCCACCCTCCAGAAAGCCACAGGGCTGCCCTCTCAGAGTCCCACCATTTCTCTGTCACTGCAAAAATCCACTTTTCCTGACAATCCAGGGAGATGACCCCTCTGCCACAAGTTCAGGATTAGCCCCCTGAAATACTGATACAGGCAAAGCAAGGAACTGGGCCTCCAGCTACCGAAGTCAGGTTTGATTTACTTGGGCGGAAGATCAGACAAGCCCGGTGTGAACAGCAGCAGCAATTCCTGACTCTGGGAAATGTGTGAAATCTGCCTCAGAAATCAAATATGCCTAAAGTTAAGAGAATCTCAGTGAGGCACAACAGGAACATAACAGAGCCGCCTCATAACTTACCAGTGAAGAACAAAAATACCAAACAGTGGTTAATTAGCTGGAGAAAAGGTCCCTCAACATGACTGAAGTAGGATTAATAACCTTCTTATTTTACTACACTTGATTAACTTCTGTTCTGCGCTCAATGAAAAGATCACATATTTCACAGGACGATAGTAGTGGAAACAGGAAAGATGGTTTATTTTCATTCTTTTTAAATATTGTCAACACTCTTCTTCAAAACTGCAACACCAGAATGATCTCTTACACCTCAAATTATACTTCACGAGGAAAAGGAAAAATAACAAAAACTTCTAAAAAAAAAAGTGTAAAACAGCTTCCATGCATGCACACACTGAAACGAAGAGCTTCCCACAGCCATATTTGTAGAAGAATCTAACCTGAACCAGCAAGAGAAAATGAACAAAGATGGTTGAAATCTTAATCCGGAAACAGCACTATCAGAGTCAAGCTGACCTAATCAACTGCAGATTTGGTCTCCTTAGAGAGAAACTTTATGAGCCTAAAAATATGTTTTATTTCCTCCCTCCAGAATTCCAATTCTGGCCTCTTTTTCCTCTGCCATGTTTACTCTGTTTCCCATGTGTCCCTTTCCGTTAGCTTTCAGATACCAATATTTGACTGGCAAATACTGAGTTGGTCACCCCAGGATAGTTGAAACATGGCTTCTCCAAGACAGCTAACTCTCATTTTCACAACCTTTTTGTAATGAGCAAATAGTTAAAGTTGGTTATAAAATTCTTTTCTTACCTGACATCTCCTCCTGTCCTTAAACAGGCCAGTGGAGAAAAAGCCTTCCAGCCATCTAACAAGATCACAGAAGAGGAAAAGGAGGTGGGTGAGTAGTTTTAGGCCTTGGTAGTACTTTTCCAAGTCTGCAAACACGTGTGCATTGCTTAGCAAAAAGAGGAACTTAGATATTTGATCTTCAACTCTCTTCACTCAGAAGTGTGTTTTAAATATATAAAGAGCCCTTCAGTCCCAGTGCCAGTATACTAGAGCTGGTTAGCATCTGCTAGTTTTCAGGCTCTGATACTTCCTCTCACCTTGTCCTCTTCCCCACCCCATACCTCAGCTGCTGCTCTGCAGTGCACCCAGCTGTACCTCCAGGACTCACTATTCATGCTAGCAAGGCTGTGTTGCCTGGCATTTTATTTCTCTTTCTAGCTAATATGAATGGCCACCAGAGCATAAAGGGTCTCTGTCTTTTATGAGAGGAATTAGATTTGAAATTGCACCCTTTAGAAATAACCTCTCAGGAGAAAGTAAGCGATGTGAATGTGATCATAGAAGTGCTCAGGACAGTAAAATACACAAGATAAAACATGAGTGAAAATGCTAATAGAGCCTCTAGGCCAGCCATTTATAAAAAGTCACATTTCTTTAATTGCCAGATCTTACCCATATAGTATGAAAAAAGCTCTAAAACTGATGATTTCCAAGTAAGACTCACGTTTTATATGCAAGCTGAAACCACTGCTCCAGAAGAATTTTGAACAATACTTAATCAGAAAGAAAAGCAGCAAAGGTTAGATCTTGTTGAAAGAATGGATGTTTAACCTATGAAAATTAGCTCTTTCCCTCCTTTAAAAACTAAATTATCTCTTTAACCCCTTTCAAAAAGAGAAGGAGTGGAAAGAGCTATTAATTCACTTCTTCACCTTTCCTTCAGAACAGAAAAGACTATCTGCCTGTGTTCAAGATGAGTGACAAAGAACTACAGGAATTTTTCTGTCAGTGTGGAGTAAGCAATGTCAATAGGTACAACCACAATACTTGTGTCAATGGCCTGCTTTCTCCCCTGTCTGTCCACAGTGAACAACAGCCTGGGTTGCTTGGTCACCCACCCTCTTGCAGTCAGTCTCAGCAAAGGCAGCTGGGTGTAGGTCCACCTAGGAAAAGGTGGTGTGCACAGCCTCAGAACAAGGAGCAGGCAAAGGGGGGATGAATCCCCAGCAGCGCAAGGCTGGCAGTGCTCCTGTGCCTGTCTTCAGCAGCACAGTCACTGGAGAAAATGAGGATTCTTTTTGCAATATGCAAAACACTCATATGAAGTGGCTATCTCAGTCAAAGAGCTTTCCTGTACAGACAGGGAGGTGGGTTTGCAGAGCAGGAACCAGAGCTATAGAGACCTTTTGTCCCTGTTGATCACAAAAGCAGTCTGACCTCCTAATGTCAATCCCCAGGAGTGGGTCCATTTCGCTCAACAGACACTCAGGGACGGATTCATCTGCCTAAACATAGGCATCGTATCATTCGTCTTAGGGTATTTGCGAGACCCATAGGGGCTGGAAGATAAAACACACACCTACAGAAGATCTGGGCCCTCTGGAACAGCAGCTGTGTGCCAGGCAAGATACCCCTAGACATATCCAATGGCACTAGCACTTCTGCATGGACTACTGAAGTGATCTGTAGGTGTTCACTTTAGGCTGAGCTGAGTAACTCTCCAGACTTCATCTGTAGTCACTTGAGCTCCATTAACTTGTACTAGAGCTTACATATTTAGCTTAGCTGTGGATACCTACATGTAAATTCCTAAATTTAGGTATCTTAATCTGCAAGCTGAAGACCTTCCACTGCTTCCACCTTCTGCCCGCAGCCAACACAAACCAAGCTATCCAGCCCCCAATGGACTTGTCTCATCGTAGAATACCCCTCCCCTTCAGTGGATGTTGCAGACAAACTCAAATCAGGCAGCCAGGGCTAGAAGTGTCACCACTTATTGCCTATCAGATGACCATCTAATCCTGGAACTCCCCATGGCAAAGGACAATTTATACTTCAAAGGCAACGGATAATTTATACTTTATACTTTAGCCTGTAACATGCTATAAGTGCTTATATATATACCTTTTTTGTAAGCAGCAGAAAGAGTCTCATTACTGCCCATTTGCTGAATTAATCAAGCTTCAGAATAGCCTAATAAGTGAATTAATCTGTTTTCTAAAATGAGAATAAAAGCTTCACACTGTCAAAGCATAAACACACCTAGAGGGCAGCAATCATATTGTCATCTTTAACTATATATAGATCCTGAACAGAGACAAGTGCACAGCAACACACTGCACTGACACATACATTTTTTCCTTGTTTTTTTTTTTTTACTTTTAAGAACTATACAAGAGTTTTGCTGCAAAAAAGTAAAGTTGTAAGTGAATGGCATCATCTTCAGATCCTTGACAAAAGAATATTTTGCCTATATTCACAAAACATACTAAAGAGTAACCAGATTTTGATTTGTCAGCATGATTTTGTTCCCCACATAAAAAGGGAGAAAAAATCAAAAAAACAAAGTGTCAGAGATGAAAAATACTCACGGACTAACAGAGTTTCTGTTTTATGAATCCAGCTGAAACTTCTCTGAGTCACTCAGCAGTTCCCAAGAGACTCACAGACACACACGCACAAGTTCATCACAAGAATTTTTTGCAGTTAGAATGGAAATCTGATTTTTTGCAAACTGTTTACTTTATAGCGGCAAACAGGGTTTTTATGTACCAGTACCTGTCCTTAAATCTTTGACTCAGGAACCTTTTTGTTAAGTTCTGCTGGCATATTTCAGGGTTCGATAGTGTTCCCCATCTGAGCACTCAGGGCTTGTATGTTAGACAGAGTGACAGTCAAAGTATTACAGTTGCTGAGTGGGACACCAAGCAGGGGTAAGTCCATATGAAGCCTTTGGTGAGTTGATTGTGGTGCTGCTACCTACTACTTCATCTTGAAAGGCATACGCTACATACACAGAGACTACAATAAGTCAGACGAATAGCCCTGTGACTCAGGGAGCCTGGTTTCTGAACGATTTGTGTCTTGTGCTTATCTGAGTGTGGTGTATAGGAGGGTGCAAATGCTAGTCTAAGCTTTTCATGCATTTTGCACACTTACAAGACTGGATTTTCTAGTGTCTAATGAGTCACAAGCAGATGTAAAAAAGCATTTGTCTAAAGAGAGTATTACTGGGTTCAGGTCCTCTAACCGGCAAGCTACTTTTATGACACTGGCAGGAGCTTGGAATCTTTTGAGACCTCCGTTTCTAAAAAAAAATTGCTGAAATTTCCCCAAAAGGTGTATAGATATTAAAATGACAAACATGGTCATAGCCACACAAAACCAATTTAAAAATATGCTATGGTTCCTACAAGGTAACAGCTCTCAGACCAGCAACGCACAACAGCATAATCAATAGATGAGTTATGATCCAGCACTAGATAAGCCGTTAGTAGAAGAAAGCCATTGCATGCTGCCTGTTCCACGCTTTTCCCATTTCTCTCTCAAAAACAATTCAGCACAGTTTTATACACAATTGTTTCTTCCTTTGCCTCTGTCAAAATGCAGACGAAAGAAAACAGGACAAAGCTACACTACACGTCCTAGACAAAAATCTTGTGTTAATCCAAGCCATCTCCTAATCAGACCTTGACTTTACAGCTCGATTATTCACCTCTGACATTTGCAAGCTCCATCTCCTGTTGTTTATTAGTTGACTGTGCTTACTTTATTATCTGCATTAGGTGCACAGTCTAGGTTTGAAGCCCATTGAGTCCTGCTACAAATGGCCCTCTAACCATCCCATAAAATAACTTGGCGAAATGATGCAGGTAAAAGTAGTCAGCCTGCATCAGTATTTGGCCTTCCCAAACTTCTGACATGTTCTGCATGTACTACCTGCCACGTCTTTCAAATCACAAAAGAGATTGCATCTTTGCATTCAAATTTTAAACTGCTCTCCTGCTGCTTTCCCAACCCTTAATCATCAACTACCAAGCCACGAGAAGCTGTTCATTTTACAACCCGACTCAAATCTAGGTATAGTTCTTTTTTTCCTCTTCTGTGCCAGGACTTGGAGAATCTACACACGCAGAAGAGTAGAAGATCGACTGCAAGCCACCTACCGTGGTTTCAGTGTAGTTTAGCACTCTAATGCAAGCTACATGTGTTACAGATCTAAGCACCAGTATGCACTATCAATCAGTCCTGAAAAAATATATTTTCTGAATGTGAACACTCATGTTTTGAAAGGAGAAAAATATGCATTTTCCCCGGCTATGACAAAATCGCATTTCAGCAATTCAATATAATTTCTTCATTAGTATATTTTTAAATTTTTTTTAAAAGTCACTGTTTTAAGAGCAAGTAATTTAAGAAAATTTAACACAAACATTAGCCGCAACTGAAAAGGAGGAAAGCAGGGAAGAACTTTAAATCAGGTCAATGATGAAATATTGAAAACATTAACAGAGTTCATCATAATACACTGTGGTATTTAAATCTTTCTAAATTCCCTGCACAGGAAAGTCATTTAAATTCTCTCCAGTATGTTTATGATATAAATAAGGAATCATCCATAATGCATTTCTCTTTTTTTTCCTTCATTCTTTCCTTTTGGAAAAACAAAAATAAGACAGTGGAAATACTGACATTCCCCACCAAAAAAAAGGAAAAAACACCCACATTTCTTTCATGTACCTTTCCTATGGCTAATCTTTTGAGGGTCCATTCCGATACATTTCCTCATCTCTGAGCTGTCCTTAGCTTTCAGAAAATTTCCACTGAACGGGACCAGGAAGGTAGTGGACTGTTTGCTATGATCAAAGACAGCACAACGCCGTTCTTTGTCTGTGCCTACATACTCTGTTGCAAAGCACACACAGGTCTGAGAATACGTGTTTGAGGATGATCCTGTAGTTCAGCAGGGTAACCTTGCTCCCCTCAGAGATAAGGATGACGGAACATAGTCCTCAAGAACAGCTCTGAAAGAGGGCTTTGTTTGCATAGGAAATATACAGCACTTTTGTCTAGTTATCTGACCCTTGACAACTGGAGTTGGAGAAAGAGGAAATTCACTTTCACAAGTTAGAAAACAAGGTCTAAGATGACAGGGTCATGCTTTTATGGGACTTACTGAGAATGCCAGCTCTGTGAAATTAACACTAACTTAAAATTAAACCACCAACACCTTAGTAACAATTAGGAGTGAAATACAGAGTGAAATGTCCACATAGTCAAAAGCACCCTAAATCACTTGAAAAATGACTGGCAGATAAGTAGGATATGCATACTTGGAGTTAATATGTGAAAAACTCCTAACAAAAGGTCCAAACAATATTGACAGATAAGGAAAAGGAAATGAGTGCCTGGGTCCAACAGTCTGAATAATAAATTCTTAGTGAGTCATCATGATTGTTTACCTCTAAGACTAGATCATCAGTTCCAAGAGATTTCTAAGGAGCCCTCATACTCCCTTGCTCTGAATTTTATCTGCCTCATAATATCCTCTCCTGTTTCCCTTGCAGTGAAGATGCAGCCACCCGTCTCATAAGCCAACTGCCAATGAAGTTACTAAAAGATTCCAGACCTCAGACTTCTGCTTGTTAGATACAACTTTTAGCCCAGTTTGCCCCCCCTGTTCACACAAACAGCCTCTTAAAAACAGAGTCCTTTCAAAACACAGTTCTTAGGTGTTAAGACTAGGTACTCTGCAAGCCAGAGGATCTCTACTTTAACCAGATGGCTGAGGCACAGGTACAGTAAAACATGCCTACTGCCATACACATGTACACATGAACAAACACACACAGACAGACAGACAGCACAGTGCATTTCACTGTCTCCTTAGATTGCAGAGGGCATTTTTGCCCAGATCTACCTAAATACACTTAAGGAAAGAATAATCAGTGTCCAAAATGCTGTGCTTCTGAGAAATCTGCATCATTCCAGGCAGGAATTTTGAATATACAGGCTGGAATGTGGAGGAAATGTTTATTCCCAGGCAAACACTTTTTTCTTTTTTTCTTTTTAATGGGAAATATATTTTGAGTTTCCCTAGGTGCCTTCTCAGCATCAGATCTATAGGAGAAGAAAAGGAGTTTGTACTTACTCGTGGTGTTGTATTTGATCCCATTGAAGAACTCCGGGCAGGGTCTCTCTACTAGTTCCCCCGCGGAGGTTCTGGGCCAGCAGGTCCCGATCTGATCGGTGGTGGCATTGCAATATGGACCTTTTACATTAAAAAAGAGACAGAGAGAGAAAAGGGAAAGAGAAGCAGTTGAAAAGCACAAAAGCGACACACTGTGCATCACAAAGCAAACTGTGAATCTTAGCTCTCAAAAAGCTTTTCCGACCCCAGCACTAGGTAACGTTTCCTACCATCAAAGCCCAGGAAAGGGATAGAGGAACTCTCTAAAAAAGTCTCTTGTAAATGATCCAGGAGGCTGCAGTTGGCATCAAATTCTTCTAAGATGAACTGAGATATAGTCACATCCATTATTCCCCCCTGGGGCTACTGGACTGGATAAGGCTCCTTCCCCTTTTCTGGTTCTTGTCCCCTCTCCTTTCTTCCTCTTTGGAAACAAATGATCATCAGTCTGCGGACACCCTGCAATCTTGTGTGTGTGAGCCTCTCTCCCTCCCAGCGTGCTGACAACTTGGCTGAGAGTCCGCGTCTGGCTGTGCAGTTCAATCCCCTGAGCTCTTCTTTGCTTTAAAACAGCAGCTCAGGAACCAATGGGATCACACAGAGCCCAGAGTAAGGGGCTTGCATCTCTTAGCCGGCTGCCCTGGTCTAGCAGCTCTCTAATGCTGCCTCACATTGCCAGACTGTTGTATTGCTTGCTCTCCCTCCCTCTTCTCACTCTCTCTAACACACACATGCGCGCGCACGTACACACACACACACACACACACACACAGAATTTGATTGTTAGCTGCAGGGATGATCGCTTCTGCAAAAATGCTCACTGCAAGTTAAAGCCAGGAAGAAAAGGAAAAGCCATAGGATTAATATAAACTCCTCTGGCTGGTTGGGAAGCAAAGCAATTCCTGTGTCCTGGACAGGGAGGAGAGAGGAGAAGAGACCCCCTGTCCAGAAGCTGGGGTACTGGATCCTGAGCAGGCCTTGAGAAAGAGGAGAAATAATGAAATTTAAGACACAGATATGGTCTGATAGAAGGGAGGCATCAGAATAAAGGAATCTGGAGTAACGACCTAGAGAGGAGGCAGAATAGTGACAGGAAGGGAAGGGTTGGGAACCAAGCCTGCAAAAAGCAAGGCATAGAGGCAACACATATTTCAGCCCTTAATGCAGACAGGATGGGATGGGATGGAATAGGGTAGGACAGGGTAGACAACAGAGTAGGGCAAGGCACAGGGGGCAGAATTAGAGCTTTGGCGCAAAGAACAGACTACTTAGGGGACAAGAAAGAAAAGAGAGGCTATCGTCTCCTTCTCTAGTGATAGGATGCAGCAAGGCATCCAAAAAGGATGCATATCCAGTCTGTCAGGACACAGGAGGGAGATCCTCTGCTAGAGGAAACTGTGATGCTGGTAGGGAGAGAAGAGCAAAGAGCTTGAGCAAATAAGGTCACCATGGAACAGGATCAGAAAGGTGTAGGAAGAGGAGAGATGAAGGCAGTTTGGAGGGAGATGCCCAGACAGTTGGTCATCTTTGGGAAAGTCAAAGCTCAGTAAAGAGGAGCTGATTAAAGTTCTTCACCCTGGCACATGCTAGAGAGCAACCTAGACATAACCAGTCTTTCTGTCTTTCTACACAAAGAAATGAGGAAATCTTTAGGAAAAATCGTCAAAACCTTGCTAAGGAAAAAGGAAGATAGAACTGATGATGCTAGGGTCATGGATTTAGAAGGATCTTAGGAAGCAAATGGGAAACTGAGTTGGGAGAAAAGCAAGATAAGCATATATGCTGGTGGCACAGATGAATGCAGAAACTGAAGGTGAGAACAACAAAGAAGTTCTGACAGAAAAAAAAGGGGTCCAGCAATGGAATCCTGTGTAGCAGTTTGTGTTCATAGCTTTAGATTGGACATGTTTTTTATGTTGACTTCAAAGCAATGGTATCAGACTCTCAGTAATATCTCTCTCTCACCCTTCTTTGACCCAGACTTTCCCTTTACTCATATTTAAGATCAAAAGGCTTCATTCTTCATCCTTCAAGGACTGCAAAAGGTGTGTTCTCCAACAAAAAGAAAAAGAACAAATCATTGGGTTAGGAGGGAAAATAAATTACCAACATGCACTGATGAGGGAACTAGACAGAAAACTCTTTTGCCATCAGGGAATCTGGGGATTTTTTAACGTTTTCATAGGCTATGACAGAAAAAAATGAGTTCCATCATGTTTTGAGGTGAAGATTTTTATTCTAAATATGCAAAACCCATGAATTAGTGAGCATCTCAACTCTCCAGGCTGTTTGATGTTCCGAGGCAAGTGAATGCCTCTCTCTCTGATTCTGGAGCCGTGATCTCCTTCCCAAATGAATGCTTCCAAAGTTGGAATCCTTCCTGAGAAGTCAGTTTTCCAACAAATTGGCCTTTGTCAACACCACCAGATCTCTTCTTCCCACACATCTCTAATCCCAAGAATCACTATGGCAAATTTACTCAGCATCATTCATACCACATGACCACCACCAGCATGCTTGTTGTCTTTAAACAGGGCTTTGAGGAGAAAACACTATCTCTGGAACTCTGAAGCAAGGGGGATTAAAGTTGCTCTGAACCTCTAGGCAACTCACAGTAGTCTATCCCTTCAACTCTCTCTTCAGCTCTACACTTTAAATTGCTTTGTTTCTTCCTGGAAGGGCAGTTGAATTCAGAAAATTCTGAAGTTCAAGAAAACCTGTTCCTCAAGCAGAGCTTCCTATAATGATGGCCATGAGATGTTCTCAGGAGACAGTAAGGGCTTAGTGGCATCACTGGGTCCAGCGGACATTTCAGTTGAGGCAGAACTGATCAGTGAGTAGGGCCTTGGTCTAGAATGCTGACCAGAGTTTCTTTCCTGCTTCTGGCTGCAGCTCTGTAGAACAAAATCATATAGCCTGGGCAACGGTCTCCATTACTCACTTGTCTGCCTCATCTATTTCCTCACACTACTTAAACAGCACCTGGCACACTGGAATCTAAAGCCTTGGCTAGAGGCTTTGGGCACTGGAGTTTACCCAATTTTTGGAGGAACGCATTGTTTTTTACAACTAAAAATAAAGATAGTTTCAAAAAATGAACTACTCTTAAATTTGGTAAATGTTTCACTTTTCTAAATGTTGGTGTGTATTTTTCAGCAGAAACACTTGACGTTTTTTCAGAAGAAACCTGTCATATATTGCAAAGTGGAACACTGAACTGGATTTCATTTCAGAACTGTTTTTTATAGTGGTTAAAACCCATAAAAGCAGACCAAAACAAAAATAAATATTTTTTTTCTGAATGAAGAAAATGATCTCCACATTTCAGTGAGAAGAGCTAGAAAATCATCTAGTCAAGCTAAAATGATTCTACCCACCATCATCTTTTAACTTCAGTTACCCTTAGGAAAACAGAAGCTGTACATACAGCACAGATAAACATAAACAAACACAGAGGTGACAAACAAATTTTCAGGGATTAAGTCTTGATGAAGAAGATAATTTGTTATTCCTCAATTCACAAATTAGCACTACTGTTTAATAATCTCTTTGCAGCTCTACTGTAGCCTCTTGCTGAAAAGCTACTTTTGCAACTTTCCCTGGGTACAGTTACTTAGTAGAAGTCTTCTTGGGCTGGATCTAGTCAGATTCTGATCATGTTAATTTGACTCATTTGATGAGAAAATGTTGCTCTTTTTAAAAGAAGCAAATCCAATTAAATCAAAGATTGACAGAAATATTGTAGCTGCTGACACTGCTGATTCTCTGCCGATTCACTACCTTTCTGTGATATATTTGATACATATAAAGACCTACTAGATAATGTCAAGCAGTAGGTAACAGAGATCCGGCCTAAGAATAACTGAGCAACCAAAGGCGGCTGGTAATTGCACTTGGCAGGAGAAAGGCTTTATCAATTTGTCAGTGAGCTTGTTTTTGTGTAGTCATTTTCACTGGTTTGTTTGTCTGGGTATGCATGACATATATGCACAATTAAAGTGTATAAGAACATCTGAATATATAAGATTATGGAAGTGAACACGGCAGATAAACAAATATGTAAACACAGCAACACTTCAGTCAGCCTCTCATGTAGAAGAGAAAGTGCCCTACGGCTCTTCTGGAAAAGGAATTAGCTCTGTCCATGAATGGACTACTATATTCTCTGGTATTAGAAATCTTTGCATGTCAGTCCTTGCACAACTGTTATCCAGATAGTTTTCAGCTTCCTCCTCAATCCACAGTTGGTAGATTTGCCCCACAAAAATTAACTAAGAAATATGACACTATGCTGTTTAACCATGACAAGCAGCACCAAAACTCAGCCCTGTGTGGACAGAGGCAGTCAGGATGTGTGGGTGTGGGTGCAGGGGGAGGGGTGGCTGCAAAACCAGCTGACTGCTCCTCGGCCATGTCTAGTAGAGGCACCTCCTCTCCACAGACACTCAACCTCTACAAAATCAAGAGACCATGGTATATTTCAATAATGAAGAGGGGGAAGAAGCCAGTTCTTTCCTCATTCCCCTTGCTCAGAAACAGAAAAGCCAGCTCACTATAACTCACACAGCCTTCTTTACCCACTACAGTGACTATCTCCCATTATTCATCTCCCACTTCTCCTTACCTATCCAGGTGAAGAGCTGATGCTTTCCAAGCACATCTCTCCTATTCAACGCATAAAGCTTAGGACAACGGAAATACACATCATTCATCAAACCATCTGGTTATATCAATACTCTTCCTATCTTAGTTCCATGGGTTTTCAGTAATTTACCTCACCAATAGGGTAGTACCACACAGAGTCACACTCCTGACTACTGCCTCTTCAGGTCTTTTAATCCAAGTAAATTCCACATCCAAACCATACTCATCACCTAACATTACAAACTGGTATGTTTACACGGGCTTGGATGTAGCAAGTCAGCTATATACATGAAGATCTGAGCCAAAAATGTGGTATCATCTTCAGGGTAATAGTACAACACCTTCTGGTTGAACCTCCCTCCTGTCTGGCCTGATTGGAGTTAATACAGGTCTATGTGATAGCCCATGAACACCATGTGATGTCTATCACATCCTCCATGAGACAAAAATCCAAGAGAATCTCAAAGAAAGGCTGCCCCACCCTGGTTTTGATGGCAGAGAGAAGGATGAAGAGGAAGGAAGGGAAGGAGGAAGAAACACAGTTCTTATTTGTAGAGATGAAGTGTTTAGATCCATAGAGGATAGTCAAGAGACAGAACTAAGGGTGATGGCAGAAATGCAGTGTCGTCAACTCGTATCTCACACAACGCAGCTGCTCTAATGGGAAGTTTATCTGTCTACCTTTGCATTTGTCTATTTCTACATTATTGGCACCTTTAAATATGAGGCAGGATGGTTTCAAATGGCACAATAAGAAGTATTTTCCCAAGTCTCTTTTTTCTTCTGTTTGAAAAATGTTCCCCAATATTCCTTAATTAAGCAATGACCTTTCAGAACCTGACTTTACAGTTAGTGGGACTTTTCAGCTGAGTAAGGACTACAAGACTAGACACTTTAAAGAAGATACTAAATTACCAGATGGGCTCCTGGACCACAAACCTGAAGGCCCTTCTGCTAAAAAGCACTGCAAAATTGATCTGACTGCACTCTCAAGTGTAGTGACAACATGGCCACAGGCTGCTGAAGTATTTGCCTTTTCTTCTTGTTCCAGCTAAGCCAACAATGAATGCAAAGATAATTTTCAGAGTAGGAACAGAATAAGCTTACAGGATGTAGGACTAGGCAATTCAAGCACCAAAAGAGATGGACAGTACACCTCCAGAACTACTCTAGGAATGTCATATATGACTAACGTGTCTGCCATACTATGATAAAACTTCTCAAAATGAATTATATTCTGCTATCGGAGTCAACGCTAAAGAAAACTACTCTTCAAATTCAGAGAAAACCACTCTTCAGATCTTCTGATCAAAATCTGGTCCTTAATGCATGTACTTGGGATGTACTCAGAATGAGCAGAGTTGCAAATTGTTGTATGCAGAAAGGAATATCGGACAGAGATAAATACAAATCTTTGTTTCAGTTGATAGACTCATTTCTTAAAAACAGAATACACCCTTTATTGCTGGAAATGAAGTATGACTATAGTAAGCAAAGATAAAATTAAAAAATGCAGGTTTGCAATGATGAATTTCTGCAGCTTCACTGATGTTGGAAAATATTTACTGTGGATGTAGAAAGATTTCAACAGTATAAATAATAAATGGCTTCTAGCTACACATTAATATATTTCATCCAGTGCATTAATACGCTTGTCATTCTGTACAGCTATAAAACCTGTACAAGTGAATCATGTTACATGAGACAAATGATGAGACATTGCAGGGAGATTATAAGAACACACAAAAGAACCAACCTTGACACACTCATAAACTGCCAATGTTTTGTTTTTTTTAAAAAAAAAGAGGTGTTTTGGATGAATGTGCAAAACACCATCTACCATATAAGAGACCACAGAAATACGCATTCCAGAATAACTGTCATTTTATACAAGATCAAAATCAGGGTCAACATTTCTCAGGCATGTAAGAACACAAAGGACCAATTTTATATATTTATTTATGCCTGGCAATGGCCTGGCCCTCTGTTTACAGTCTAAGCAAATAAAATCAGAAAATGGGTATCAGGTGACATCTGTGTAAATGATGACAATGAGCATGTTTCTCCGTTCCACTTTCTATAAAGTAGGATGGGACCACTGCCAGATAAGAAGTATTGAATCAGGGTGTCTTGCCCTGCTCACCTCCTTACAAAACATATGCAATAAGGTTTCTTGTGGCATAATTCAGGCCATGCCAGACAAGATTTTTCTTTCCATGCCTGCCACTCTATTTCCTTGTGATAGCTTTCAGTGCACACTGGGAAGATCTGAGTAGTTGCCCCATATGGTCTTAAAATTAGGATGCAGCACAGAAAGAAAAGATGGAGGGTTTCAAAATGCTCAGAAGTCATCTCCCCTGAACACACACAGGCAGTATGCATGATAATTGACTTTGAAATATCCTATAGCTCAGAAAGCAGAGAAAGAACGTACAAATCACTACAGTTCATGTTGTTCAGTGTACCATCTCTGACAATGACCAGAACCAGATGCTTCAGAGAATGGTGTAGCCCACCAACCTCCTGCTCCAAATTCATTAAATCACAGAATCACAGAATGGTTGAGGTTGGAAGGGACCTCTGCAGATCATCCAGTCCAACCCCCTTGCTCAAGCAGGGTCACCTAGAGCACGTTGCCCAGGACCATGTCCTGACAGCTTTTGAAGATCTCCATGGAAGAAGACTCCACGACTTGTCTAGTCAACTTGTCCCAGTGCTCTGTTGCCCTCCCAGTAAAGAAGTTTTTCCTTACATTCAGATGGAGCTTCCTGTGTTTCAGTTTGTGCCCATCGCCTCTTGTCCTATAGCTGGGTACCACTCAAAAGAGTCTGGCACCATCCTCTTTACACCCTGCCTTCAGATACTTATACATATTGATAAGATCCCCCCTCAGTCTTCTCTTGTCTAGGCTGAACAGTCCCAGCTCTCTCAGCCTTTCCTCATATGAGAGATGCTCTAGAGAGGAACTCAGTCTCTCTGTCAATTCATATCGGAATTGGCCAGTATGTTCAGGAGGAGAATGATGAAGAGCAGACCAAAGATGCCCTGTTTTTCAGCAAGACTGGCTTAACAAAACAGTCTGTAACATATAAAATAAGTTGCCAGGCAAGATATTGCCAGAGAGCAACAAGAGTCTAATCCAACCTAATAAAAATAATAGCTGCTGGATAGAAGAAAAAAAAATAGTTTTTGTCTTAAGAATCAGGAATTCAGAAACCTGCATTTTGTTACTGTGTTTGCTAAGAGATTACCACACGATACTGACAAATATGTCTTGCATATGTGGAAAAAATCTTACACCCGCAGCAAGTTTTTCCAGTTGACCAGAAACTTGTATTGTCTCCTTTTGTTTTCTCTGAAATCTGTAGCTAATCTAATTTTGAACTGGTTCTTCTGGAAAGGGAACAAGCAGTGGGTGATCTGTTATGCAGACGGTCTTGGAAGCTGGTTGTGCTTCTGTTTCCTCCTCCATAAAGTAGAGCTAGTGGTATGAAACAGCTTCACAAAGGTATTAAAAGCTTCATTTGATTGACATTTGAAGACATTATAACTGTTAAATATACAATGTTTCAGAAGCATTGTCACATGGAATTTCCAAATTATAATCCCATCAGTGGTTTGGTATCCTAAGCAACATCAGGACCTTCTAGCAACGGTCACTAAATGAACATATAGGGAGAAAGAGTCCCCACCTTCCTAAATGCTTAATGACCTAAGGTGAGATAAATTCAGCAGAGGAGATAAAAAAAATCAGAAGCACAGTAAATTATCCAAAGTCAGACAGAAATCACCAGCAAAGGAAGGGAATGCATACTGGAGTGGGTTTCATGTCACATCTGTCTAGGTATCTCCAGTGTAGATGTCTCCAGATGAGCCAATTAAGTTAGGCTTCTTTTTCAGTCAATGGAAAGAAATGGGAAATTTGTAATACAATTTATCTGATCTATTGTAGTCATCTACTTTATGCTGCGCTTAATTTTGCCCCAACCTCCATCCAATATTCTGAGTAGATTTCTGCTGTCTGTAAAAGAAACCTGTAGAGATTAGGGCTGTTGTAAATGTCTGCATTTCAGCAAAACCTAGATGCCTAGAACACAGGCCAAAATGTTTCCTGAGCCCTTCTCCAACTGGCCCACAGCACCTAGTCTCACTGGAGTGTCTGGCAACTGTATTCCCATGAATGTGAGCCAATTACTTAGTAGGAGATCAAACAAAACCAGTTTAAATAAAACAGGTCAAGAATAAAGATAGGAATAAAAATGTCATATTAAGATAGGACTATCACAATACCAGCAATGCATCATCATGTGCTTAGAGATTCCATGTTTTAAATTTAATGCAAGTATGTACAAAAGAAAATCAATACAACAGGAACACTGTATAACACATTTGTATCCTACTGCTGGCTAGCTGATTATTACAAGGATTCCAGGACAGTCAGCGAGCACCAGAGAAAATGTGAGAAAAAAGGGAGGAAATTATAAGCAGTCATGCCAACTTCAGAAAGTGAGATACTAGCTCTCAAGAGCATCATTATGTAACAGATAGCTAGGAAGGATCCAATCACACTACGTAGAATCTGGACTGATTAAGCATGAAAAAATGGATTATCATAATATTACTAGGGCCATGATAACCGAGGAGAGCTTTAGAAAGAACCTAATGATTCCCTGATTTGACTTGCAAAGCACTTTAGAACCGCTACCATATGAGACTGCTGCCCCAGAAGAACAGAATGTGTGGAAGGGCATTATGTGTGTGTCTGTAGTACTGGTTTGTGCCTGCGTCTGGTATCAGAGACCCTTGCTGACTATATAAATTGGGATGCCTCCTGGGATAACAAATCCATGTGCCCCCCTTCAGATCTCGCCCTTAGCTGGGCTTGCTACCCCTTGACCTCTTCATTGGCAAGGACAATATTTCTAATTCTGTATCAGAGTAACCCAGGCTCCTTCTCTATGCCAGCCTTCCTGAGTTAAAAGGATGGTTCCCTCTAACTACTTTCTTTGGATAATTCTTACCTTTCTTGCTCCCCAGCTCTCTCCCTATACTATTCCTTCCACAATATTTTCTCTTGTAACAGCTCCTCAGCTTTTCCTCTGCAACTCTGGGGCAGTAGCCTGACTGTCCTTTAATGTGACCATTTGCAGCATAGAATAGTATGTGCTTTGCATCTCATGCTGGCTTCCCATCAGAGCTCACAGACCATGTGAAGCCTTTTGGGAAGACCCTGGGATAGCGGGATGCCAATAAAAGCCAAGACAATATTAACCCACATCACACAGGGATACTGCACTCCCAAAGACACTACAGGAGAGGATCTTCCAGGTTTTCTCACAGCTGTCCAGGAAAAAAATAGTTTTCATTGCTTGAAATTATTAAACGTCAGTATTTTGTTAGAAGTATCCTTGCCTGTGTAACTGCAAAGCTGCCATTCAGGAGAAGAACAAGTGAAATCATCCCCCTTGCATAGGTATAGACTGAATGTTTAGAGGTCAATGGTAGCAGAGGCATTCATCTCACCTAATTTCAGCCATCTAAAAGTCTAGTCTAAGCCAGGTATCTAGGCTCTCTTACAGTCAACAGGGAGATGGCCACTTTCAGAGACTGATGATTCATTCTATTTGGAGATAAATGCTCTCTTCAGATTTGTAACTTCTAGATGTTCTACTTAGTAGGATGTAATTCATCTCAACATATGTATAGATACATCTGTATTTTATACAGAGCTCTCTCCTGCCAACACATCATCTAGCTGAGATGGATATTGGAGCTGTACATGTACATTAGGTATAAATTGAGGAGGACAAATCATGCAGTGCAGTACAGCATATTTCAAAGCAGAAAAAAATGGTTACACTAAGCTACCTCTACAAGACCAATCAATCACCTTTAATTCCATCAAAGGCTGAGAAACTCCTCCATTTCACTGAGCTTTGCGTCTACTATGAATGATCGCGGGGAACTCTACTGCACACACACAGACATACCCACATGCTCACATACAGCAGCTTCTGAAAGAAGTAGCTTGTGTGATCACATTCACCTCTTGCACGTTAATAGAAAAAATGCTTTAAGATAATTCTGGAGACACTCAGCATAAAATTGCATGTCATAAGAACACTCTTCTCACATTACACAGTGTAAAATATTAAAAGATATGCATTTGGTTTATCACTACTTCTGTTCTTTCTAAGCATGTCTTGTGTTGAAGGATATGTTCCTTCATAAAGGCTGTTCCCTTGTTCAAAGTCAGTTTCATTGAGGGACTCTTTGGTGCTCAAATGTTGTTCGACTTTAAACCCATGCTTAAGTTTCACTCACTTCAGGAACTAAGGAGGAGCTTGAGTGATTTAGTAAGTAGAGGCACTTTGTTGAACTGGAAAGTAAATGCTGCTTTGGTTGAAATGCAGATATATTTGTTCAAATATATTGTTTTCCCTTGGATTTTATTGGTCTTGTATAAAGCTTCAGAGAAGCTTGTCACTCTGAAGCATACATTTTGAGCCACCTGTAAACTCAATGTGTCCACTTTATGGATGAGAACTTTCACAAAAGGAATAATCCTGGAAAACCATTTAAAGCATCAAAAATACTGTTTCTTTTTTTCTTTTTCTTTTTTTAATCAGGTGATTGGATAGAGACTAAGAACTAAATCTATACCTGATTACATCAGCACTGGTTACAGTGGATTTTTACAAAAGCCAAGGATCAATCCCCAAGGATTCAATGGGAAATAGTTGAAGACTGACATAAAGGCCAGCATTAAAATAGACTCATTTTCAAGCATGTAACTATCATCAAGTAAAATAAAATAGCTGCTATTGTGATAGATATTTTTGTAACAGGTGCAGCAAAAAATTAATCTCAGGAACTGTGGCACTTCCAATCTATTTGACAGCACAACTGGTTTCTTTTCCAATGATGTGTTAATCTGTTTTGTATTTAGTAAACTGCTCATCTCACCCAAATGAATATTAAAACAAGAGTTTGGGGAAACATGTAACATTCTGATTAAACATTTTGTCATTCATCTGCTCTCACACTCAGTTGCAAAAAGACAACTTATCATCTTATCTCTAAGCAAGAGCTGTTTCTTTGAGGGTCTCATCAAATCTCTTTATTAACCTTTTCAGTATCTCCTGCCTCCAATCAGAGTAGCCATTCACAAAGTAGCTAACTGGCAACTGTCATAAGTAGATCTCATACTATGTGGATTGATACCTGGAAAAGATATTTTTCAGCACTTCTTTCCTTCCCCTAGCTAATAAACTCATCACAATCATTATTTAGTGCAATACTGCAGGCAGAAAGCACCTGCTCATCGTAACTTTGCCCTTTGGATCTATTTAATGAAGAAATAATTATTGTTTGTGAAGAGATTTTTCTGCAGTTACTGCAATTTGAATACTAAGAATTATTTCAATGAGGAACAAGTTCTCCTCATCTTCATTTCCTGTACAAAGTTATTAAACATAAGACCTATTAGCTTATCCCTAAAGTATTTTCCCCTGCATGTTAATAACCCTTCCTAGATAGAAATGATGAATGAATATATACATATCATTTCTTTCCGGGATCGCAAGAGAGTTTGACAAGTGCTGTGGAATTCTTCTGGATCGAAGACACAAATGTGAGCAGGAAATAAGTCACTCCTAACAGGACTGGAAGTTACCACCTTTGATATATTTAGCACATATTTCTCCCACTAGTTTCTAGACTTGCTTGGCTCACTGCCATAGCAACATTGATTTCTTTTGCTTGGCCACTGGAGGGCTCTCCTAATTCTCCACTACTGCAAAAGAAATATTTGAATTTTAAAAAAATCAAAAAGGAAAACCTGTTTATAGTTACCTGCATATATATATATACACTAAAAAAAACATGAAAACAAATAAAACAGGAGAGTTCACCAGTTCATACAAACATTTGCATGTGGACAAATGGTATTCTACTACCACTTTTGCTTCAACAGCAAAAATATTGGTACAGCAATTTTACAAACAGGATTGTCAACTGCACAAGAGAGAATGGGTTTGAGGTGGAGAGCAAGCTTGGTCCTTATCACCTTTTCTTACTCATATTGCATCCTTTCACTCTGAAATCAAGATACAACACAATTCTTTTTTTTCAGCTAGGTGTCCTTTCAGACCTCTGACATCTTTTTCCCATAATATTTCTCCACCCACTCCTCTGACTAATTCAGTTTGTCTCCTGGTAAACACTGACGGATCAATCACCTTATCCTTTTCCCTTTAATGGAGCTCCTGTGGAAAGAAGAGATCATATAAAGCTTTCTATTGCCCTGGGGGAAGAAGTAAGCCATATCTACACTGCTGTGAGTCCTTGCAGGCTATTGCAGGTTGAGAATTTCTGAGCAATGTTTTGGGGAATTTGTTTTTTTTCTTTTTTTAATGAGGAGGACTGAATTAAAGCTAAATCGTCTTGTGGAAACAGAATGGTTTTGATAAACCTTTGATAGGAAAGTGTTTTGAGTGCTAAAATACGAGACGAGTAGCTTTGTCCATTCCAAAATAAACAATTAGGATGGACACTCCCTTCAGATGAGGGAAAACCAGCTGTAGGGCCTTGCTTTGCTCAGTTTTGCCCTGCACCTTTGTGTCTCATAGCCCAGCTAGAGACCAAACTCTCTTTTCTCTTCTCTGTGGCCCCACTAAATTGAACCTTGTTTATGTGCAGAGGGTACAGCAGTTTCCACAGTCCTCATTGGAAGATGTCTACCTCCAAAAAGACACCAGCTTAATGATTCCTCACCTCTTTGAGGCATGGGAGATCAATCTGCCCGAATGAGACTGATGACATAATTTAACTTAATCTAGCCACAGTAAAGTTTCCTAGCTACTGTGGTGTTTTTACTATTCACTTAGGTACACTGTCACATGGCATGAGTAAAAAGACTGAAATCAGGAAGAGTGAGGTCTGCTGCAGGCCATGAAAGTTCAGAAAAGGGTCAGACACCATACAGTCATCTGCTACAAACCTGTCACTACCATTTGGGGGAAGATGTGCATGTTGCCATTATACTGGCATCACTTCTCACAGCTGCTTTGGACGTATTCTGCTGTAAGTGACATATAAGGCACCCAGCCAATCACACATGGCAGAAGACATTTTCTTCTCCTTGACTCAGAAGAAATGGTTTGGATAGTCCTGATTGTGATGATTTTACCCAGCTCCTCCAGACAACAGAAAAACCACCTACAATAACAGATAATTGATTTCTTTGGCTTCTGTGACTCTGCTTCTGTCTTTGAATATAAAATAAGCTAGAGTTGGGCTTGAATGCCCTAGGGGTCACTTTAATTACACATTAATTTTTTGGTCTGAATTGCATGGGATTTTTTGTTTGCCAGATGACAGAAAATGTAGTCAGAAGAAGAATGCTTTAAAAGCTGGAGCATGCATGTACATCGGTTTCCTAGATTTTTTTGAAATTTGCAGTTTCCTAAATGAAACAAAAGGTTGTAAGCCGTAAAATTTAGCTGTTGGTTAGCTTATCCTAAAGGCCCATGAGATCAGCGATGTGTTACAGTTAATAGTAATATTTCTGTGCTTGGACCTGTGGTAGGTCCTGTACAAACACAGACTGGAAGCTCCAGGTGAGAACACTCTGACCAAGTACATGTGCAAAAAACCTGCCTGCGAGCTAATCAGCTAGACTTCCTTTATAGTGAATGAACAAAACCAGACATATTTGGCCACAATTCATTCCATTATAGAGTTGACTTATAAAACAGATGAATGTATAAATGCTATAACTAGCAAATGTCTATAGGAGGAGCCTGAGGTGTCTGACAATGCAATTGTCTACAAATACATATCTAAAGTTAGATACTGCAGTTGTCGACACTCTACATATTTAAAGTAAGGTAAGCTGGATCCTCTCTTCCACCTCCACGCATAAGCACAGGTTATTCTTTCAATATAGGACGAGCATGTAGTTCCTTTCAAGACATGTGTGATTCATGATTCAGCAGCACTCCTGAGAGTTTAAGGTTAAAATTCCAGTCTCCACTAAAATCAATATCTGAATGTTCCTCCACACCAAGAAAGCCATGATTTCATTTGAAATACATTATTATTTTATGGAAGTGGAAGAACAGCTCTTTTTACACTAACTCTAACAAATTAAAAACCACCACCAACAAAAAATCCTCCTTATTGGAAACCTCTGAGAATAAGAAGTGATCTGTATTTTTGAGAGGAAAACACCACTCCTTTTCAGCAGAATTGTATTAGTTTTTATGGACTGCATTCCCTAGAAGGCTTTGCTGGAGGCAAAAATCTGTAGAAAATTCAAGCCACGTAGTTCACAGAAGAACTGATAGATAGGCACTGCTCAGGCCAATTTCTGCTCTGAGTTACAGATGAAGTGGATGTGACCATTTGTCTCAGTTTAAAAGTCTGTAGGGTAGCTGTCCATGGCAGAGAAATCTCTAGGTTCCCTTGAAAGTCAAGAGGAATCCAGCCAGTACAGTAAGTGGACTCTGCAGGATTATTTCACTCACTATAAAGTAGACATTAAAACAGGTCAGATTAATCGTCTTCTAAAAGTTGTTCTTTCTTGACATTAACTATAAAGGCACCCTGGGTTGACTTGCTCACAGGGACATGCCTATGTTATGAATGTCTGAAGTTAGGGACAGGATTCAGATCCCCACCTGTAGAGGAAATTAAAAAAAAAATCTGCCTAAAAATGTTTTCCTGGAAAATAAGCCTAAATTTGTGGAGAGCTGAACACCTGGATTTGGGGCTTTGTTTTGGCTTTCCTTTTTGTAAAATTTCCCATGATGATTTTTATTATGGCTCACATAGGAATCCTGTTTCTAATCACAGTATCTTATTTCATCTTCATAGGCAAGCTCAGGAAGTGTAGGCTAGGTGAGTGGACAGTGAGGTATCTTGAGAACTGGCTGAACGGCAGAGCTCAGAGGGTTGTGATCAGTGGTGCAAAGTCTAGTTGGAGACCTGTAACTAGCGGTGTCCCTCAGGGTCAGTATTGGGTCCAGTATTGTTCAACTTATTCATCAATGACCTGGATGAAGGGACAGAGTGCACCCTCAGCAAGTTTGCTGATGATACAAACCTGAGAGGAGTAGCTGATGCACCAGAGGGTTGTGCTGCCATTCAGAGAGACCTTGACAGGCTGGAGAGATGGGCAGAGAGGAACCTCATGAAGTTCAATAAAGGCAAGTGCAGGGTCCTGCACCTAGGGAGGAATAATCCAATGCACCAGTACAGGTTGGGGGTAGACCTGCTGGAAAGCAGCTCTGCGGAGAAGAACCTGGGAGTCCTGGTGGACTACAAGTTGTCCAGGAGCCAGCAATGTGCCCCCATGGCAAAGAAGGCCAGTGGTATCCTGGGGTTGCATTAGGAAGAGCGTTGCCAGCAGGTGGAGGGAGGTGATCCTCCCCATCTACTCAGCCCTGGTGAGGCCGCATTTGGAGTGCTGTGTCCAGTGCTGGGCTCCCCAGTACAAGAGAAACATGGAGCTACTGGAGCAAGTCCACCAGAGGGCCACTCAGATGATTAAGAGACTGGAGCATCTCTCCTATGAGGAGAGGCTGAGAGAGCTGGGACTGTTCAGCCTAGAGAAGACTGAGGGAGGATTTTATCAATGTGTATAAGTATCTGAAGGGAGCTTGTAAAGAGGATGGTGCCAGACTCTTTTCAGTGGTGCCCAGCGATAGGACAAGAGGCAATGGGCACAAACTGAAACACAAGAACTTCTGTCTGAACATGAGGGAAAACTTCTTTACTGGGAGGGTGACTGAGCACTGGAACAGGTTGACTAGATATTCAAAAGCCATCTGGAGATATTCAAAAGCCATCTGGACAGGGTCCTGAGCAGCCTGCTCTAGGTGACCCTGCTTGAGCAGGGGGGTTGGACTGGATGATCTGCAGAGGTCCCTTCCAACCTCAACCATTCTGCGATTCTGTGATTTAATGAATGGTTGATTTGCACTGACCAGTAACATCAATTAAGAGAAAAGTGAATAGTGAACTAGAAATAACTGCCACAGTCTTACTTATACATAATCCAAACAGCATCACTTTGGCTTTGTAACCTCTAAAACCAGCCACCATTACATTCAGTGCCTCCTGACGGAAAGGTCTTGTTAACCAGACAACATAACCAGCACTACTGCAAGAGATCAGGTGCAGTTTTTCATTTCACTGGTCTGTACAGCTGTGCCATGCTCCTGAAAAAACTACCAAGGTTTGTGAAGCATAAGGTACTTATGCAAATAATGGCATATATTACAGCTGAATCAGTGTTCTTCATAGAGGTTTGCAGAGAGCAAGCTAAAATGCTTTCCACCAGCTGACAACTGCTCACACCAAACTCTGGGGGTGCGCAGAATAAAAAGATGTCTTGAGTGTACCTTTTAAAGTTTTTAATACCTGCAGTAATACCTGAGTTAGAGCAGACTGTAAACTTTTGATGTTAGATTGGTCTTTCTGTGGTTAGCTGTAAGCCCAAGATTAAACGAATCTGGAAACAAAGCTATCTCGTGCTACAACCCAGCCCAGTAAAACACGCTGTGGGAAGGCTTAAGCGATCGCTGTCATCTTCCTACACAGGGCTACATCTGAGACAGCTGGACCCAAACAGTAGTTAGTACATTGTAAGATACATGATCTTACTCCGTATTTGCTGGCATAACAGATTCATGGTCTGCTGTAACACACCGACCAGCTGAACAAAACTACCCATTTTGACCCCTTTCTCAGGACAAAGTAGGAGTTACACTGCCGAAGGCTAGGAACTCAGTGCTGTTGGAAACAACATGCAATTCATACAAGCACTCAAAAAATATCCAGCCACTGCGAAGTGCTAGGTCTGGGGATTTTCTACTGAATAGACAGCTCTTACATAGAAAATATACTTTGATTTCCAGGGGTTTACACTGCTACTGTTAATACATCCCATCAGCTTGGGACTGATGTAATTTTAAAAGTGTTAGTTAAAAGTAGCAAATCTCATTGAAGTTCATGCTTTCCAGAATAAATACAAATGGATGGAGGGAGGCAGGCAACTGTAAACTCTTACTAGTTAAAAGATAAAAACTCTTCTTTTCTGAGCATGTTCAGATCTGCACAGTGTCTATCCCAAGAGACATGCTAATCTGATTTAGCTTCTAGATACTACCATAATATGAAAATGAATAATAACAACAGTAATACCATTTATAACCACAAGACAGACTGTGACTATTCCATTCTGAGATTAGAACAGCCCCCAAAAAATGAGAACTCACTGGTCTCCTAAAGGCTTTCATTAATCAGCTGGAACAGCAAGAACAGAGGAAAAAGACTATTATTCTAGAAAACAGCTGGGAACAGCACGGAGTGCACATGCATTTGCATAGAATAAGATATTAAAAAATTAAGATATCCAAACCAGAGCTGGTCATTTTCCATTTATGTGCAGCAGAGGAAAACAAATGCCTCCACAAGCCAATGCATTTAATTTTAAGATTGACTCCTAAGGGTGACTATCCCTCTGGAGGTGCCTGTTTCTTTGTACTGACTATAAAAACCAGTAACTAATTCAGATGCAGACAGCTACTGTTAGGTGAGCTCCAGCTCTCTAGCAAGGCAAAGATTTGGGCAAGGCCCCAACATATCAAGAACAGACCCTGCATCTTTCCTCTCCTTGTTCAACCACCTAAAGGCCATGCTGTTGCCTTCAGGTATCACGTGTCCTCCTCTCCCAGCTGCTGCAACATAACCAGCCCTCTTTGTGTTTATCATCTGACTCACAATTGTCCTTTCCTCTACTGATAATAGAGAGATTTTGTAATGTTTTCAAAGACTATCTGCACTTTAACAACCATTCCAATTCTCAGAGCAAAAAGTATGAATAGCACCTACTTTTGTGACCCCAAGAGGAAATAAATGGTTTGTAACTACATAATCTACACTACAGTGTATGGATGGTAAAAATGACATCTTTTCAGCAATAAAGTAGATTTCTTTATTATGAATCACTGAAAATGATCTTCGGTGGCACACAACTTGTGGAAGTGGTAATTATCCGAGTGTGCTCTAAGTAAAACATCCTGCTGCTTTTCTCCCTGGCTAATGCTAGCTTTTTTTAAAAATAGACAATTAAGTATGTTCTGTTTTATCTTTTTTTGAAGGTTTTCATATACTTGACAGGAGTTTTTAAAATCCTGTCAGAATCTTATAAAGAAGAAATCTTCCTAAAGGTAAAAATGGTTTTATTCTTGCTTAGACATCTACTAGCAATCAGACGCATTAAGAGAATGGATTTTTTTGTAAGTTTGCTTTTGCCCATGGGAAATTTTACGTTATCATTGCCTTAAGCACTTGTGTTGGAAACTCCTAAACAGACAGGAATAGCATATACTCTGACTTTAATTATATCTACTGTTTGGGAATCCCTTGGTACATTAGGGAAACTGAAAGGAAAGGCACTGAATCTAGGCCCATGCTCATACTACTACCACTTGCTTCACGTAACTTTTCTGCTACTCTGTGTTATTATTTTTGATCTAGATCATATCTAGAATTTTCTTTAACAAGATCATGTTTAAGTGTGTCTTGATAACTTTTTCAGAGTATCTGTGGTTGCATGCTGTGCTATGCTATCAATCACTGAAAATATTGCTCATCTTCCAGATGCACCAAAAGATTTTACATTTAAACCATGACCTTGATGTAGCATTCAGCAAACACAAATACAAGTTTGAAAAATACTTTCTCAAATCTTGGTCTTAGTATCCCAAGATAACTGCTTCTCAATTAGGTCTTAAATTGATGAGCTCATGCAGAAATGGCAGTAGAAGGAGAAAGCCATAGTATCTCCCAGATACCTATCCCAACCCTTATCTTAAGAGCAAAGGCCAGCTCTGGATGCTTCTCTGTTTCATTTCCATAGGCCACAACTTTCTAGCAACTTAAGAGGCAAAGGCAGATGAGTAAGGACTGGTGGGGACTTCTAGATAGCTGCGTAAGGGAGATGTAGGGGAGGGTCTGAGGGTGCAAAGAGGAGGATGAACTGAGAGATAGGGTGTCCTCTATCTCAGGACTCTGTAAGAAGCAGGAAGAGAGAGTGGTGGAATAGGCTGGAGAAGAGGGGAGACATACACAGCCACCCCAAATCCCTCAGCCTCTCCCTCTGCAGGGAAATTTCCAAATTAGCACTGACCCTTTACCCTCTGTGCTCTCTGTCAGGAACCAGCTCAGCCAAACCTCTTCATTTGCAAGGGGCAGCAAATTCCAGTTGTGCCACAGGCAATCTCAATCACACAATTTTAGAGTCATAAAACATAGCTATGCAACACATTTGATAAGTGCAGAGTTGAGAGGGACAAGGAGTCCAATCTCTAAAGAGACACTGTCTCACAACTGCTCTGAGGTTCAAAACATAAATAAAGGGGAAAGTACCATGAATAAGGAAGTGAATGACACTGACTTGAAATTCCCATCATGATAATGCAGCCAAGGAAGGAAAAACATTGCTTCCCCACACAAAGACCTTGGCAGCACTTAGCTAACGGGGCCTCTTCCGTCCACCTCCTGGTAACTGAGCTGGAAAGGGCAAAGGGCAGTAATTACAAAGCAGAACTGCTATTTGCAAGGTGCAATGTAATCATGGGCCAAAGGCCAAGCTTTGAATGGAAGATCTTTTCCACATACTCACATACAAAAAATACAAATTATGTTTTTATGATGAAGGGACTTCTTATCTGCTCATTTGTTGCATTAGCTACTAAGAACTGATTTACAAAACCTGCTTTACTGGCTGAGCATCAATTATAGCAAAACACATAATGGCAAATCAAAAATAACAATTGAAAACAATAACTATTTTAAGTTTGATCTTGAAAGCAATGAAGGAAGCACAGGAGAAAAACAGCACGTGGAAAGACATTCCACTAGCCTGAAGCAAGAGGTGATGGCACTCTAAGATGGAGTCTGTTGGTAGCTGCAGAGGTACAAGAAGGACTCACCGGACAGAGGTGGTTTGGCCCACGCTGTTGCTCATGTGATGGGGCAGAATTGAGCCCCTGTGTTTGCACACTGCACTTGGCCCAACAACAAATGAACCACCAAGAATAAAGTGCAAGAGGTGAAGGAAACCACTGAATGAGACTGAGCTGACATGAAGATAAATAAAGAAAGAGCTTAAGAACACAGCACTTATGATGCTTTTAAGAGATACTCTGAGAGATTCCAGGAAGAAAGAGGTATATAGTACGGGCTGTCATGGTAACAATACCATGTTAGATGAAGGTGAAGGCTGCAAGTTCTGACATGATGGTATAAGACCTCTGTAGGTGTTGGCTTGCCCACATGATTCTTTTCTTTCTTGACAGCCTTCTCTGAACAGATCATTACTTAAGTTAAGCTAATTTATTTATCCAGTAAACATGCCAATAACAATGATAATTCAGAGCATCCATCAGTAGCACTTTCACGCCAATCAAAGGCTGTATACACTTGTGAAAGGAAGAGGACAGGCATTTTTATATACTGATCACTTTACCCTAGCTGCTCACGGATGGTCTACATACAGATGCAAAATCTTGAAGAGCCAACAGGTCTTCTGCAGATTAAGGCTAGTACGGCATAAAGATGCTTCAACAGCATACAACATGGCAAGCCACTGTCACTGTCATGCTAGCATGCTAACTCTTTTCTCTCCATCAAAATATACAGTGCCACATTTCATATGGGAATAGAATAGTGATTAGAGCATAGGACAGAGAGACAGGAATGTGACCTTCAGCAAGTTATTACCCTTTCCTTTACTTCTGTTTCCAATAAGAGGAGAATATACTGTGACCTCCAGATATTCCTAAACCCTGCCTCAGCATTCACTTCCCCAAAATAATGACTTCCATCCCATGGGACTTCACAGCAGCCATGGAAATCCAAACTTATTCCCATATTTTTTTCCATGGAGGTATAAATGCCAGTTTCACCTCTGTGTCTCTAAGGTTTTTGAAGAAGCTTAAATGAAAATATCAACACATAAGAGCTCCAGCTAAAAGCCAGAGCAGTTACATTAGTCAGTTTGAAAGTTCTCATTATGCAGCATGTGAGCACATAAGACTACCACAGGGTATTTAAAACCTGCAATCCAAGAAGTGTCAGCTGCTTACTTTTAATTGTCATCTTTTAGTACTAACCAAGTACTGCAGACAGGTTGCAGAAACCAAAATGTCTCAAGTTCTAATATTCCTACAGTGATTAGCTTTGCAGCCTTGGGGAAATCATTTAATTTTCACCATATACAAACCAGAGACAAAAATACCTCCTCCTCAAATTCCACAAGTCCTGCAAAGATGCTTTAGCTATTAATTTTTACATTTTAAATGATGGACAGCTAACTAGAACAATGTGATCCTATTTGTTGTAACATTTCAAAGAAAAAGTAATTCAAAATAGTAAACTTAAACTAAAATACTCAAGACCAGAGTCAGGCATCCTGAAAACAGCTGAGGAGTTAAAAAAATGCTCTGAAATCTGCAATGCAGATCCAAAATCTAGTATTCTTTTCTTGTTTCATCTATAGAGTATGAGACTGCAGAATAACAAAATAATAGACACTGTGTAGTGCTGCATACATTTTTCCTCAACTGTGTTTTTTCTCAAATAAAATAGGTAATTTATTTCACTTTCTTGTGGATGCTGACGAAATTATAATGATTGTAATACAAAAAATAGAAGTCATAATCATTTCTACTGTACATGTTTTCACTGATGCCCTTGGGTTCTCTGTCTCCTTGTTAAAAATAGTCATATAATGTTACCCTACAGCTTAGGGAAATAGTAGCCAAAACTTTAATAATATATATAGCTATATTCATCTTGACTGCCATATTATCAAAAACAACCATTTTTTAAAAGTATAAACACTGGGTGAACTACTGTATCACATGTCTCAGAGATTTTTACCCTAATTAGGATAGCAAACTATTTTATAGCAACCAGGAAAACAATATTTGTGCTAATAAAAGTTTACATTTGGACCTGAGAACGCTTCCTAAGAAATGAAGTGAAAGAATCCAAAGAGCAGTCAATCAAAACAATAGTCAGAGAACATCTTCTGGTCTGAGTGAATGGGACAGTCTCTCCCAAGCAGAAATGTCAAGCACTTTGAGTAGCAACTATAGCCTTTAAAATACCATTTTTTAGCTCTGAAACACAAAAAATCTACAATTTTCAGGAGAAAGAGGAAAAAAAAACTTTCAGGAGCTTTCTGCCTGACTTACTGACGTTATTTATACATGAATAAAATGGAGATTTGTGCAAAGTTTTAAAGTAACTCAAACAAGAGACTAGGAAATATTTTCTGGAAAAATTAAAGCAAAAAACACCCCATCATATTCTAAAATCATGGTATTCAAAGCTTTCGAAGTTCAGCCAGTGGCTACACAAGGAGGTCAATTTCAGCATAATGACACTTTTCATTCTTAACAAAGGCATAAAATATTTCAAGCAATTTTCACATCAATAATTGTATACCTATATATAAATGTATACATACATACACATGCACACACACATACATATATATAAACAAAGTGGTCAGATGAGAAGCCATACTGAGAAGCCATCCAGCTTAGCTAGAAGCCTTGATTTTAGCTAATACAAATCCAAAGACCTGATGACCCCAGAAGTTTGTCTTACACATTGATGATTCATCTAAAGATCTCATACCACGTTTGCAGTGGTGGATCAGAAGCAGTCTCCTTGAGCAGATTAAGAAAGAAATTTTAACTATAGCTCCCTTCTACTATTAACTCTTTCCCCCTTCTTTACACAGAAGGCGGAAAGCAATAGTCTTCCACACACTACAAAATTACCTCAGGGATACTTTCAAAGAAAGAGAAGGTTTTTAGGAGAACGATTAATTTCCTGTAACTCTAGACTTCGCAAAGAAGACATCTGCAGCTGAGTGGGCCTTAGGCTGCCTCTATAACCAATACAGAAAAAACAGGCATGTTTAAAAATACAAGAACAGCCATACTGCTTCTGACAGAAGATCTATCCACTCCAACCTACTGTCTCCAGTACCCATAAGTGGATGCTTAAGGAAGAACACAGGAACAGGAGATACCAGCCTCCATCTTTCAGCTCAGGGGACTTCCTGAACAACATGAGGTTTCTGTGGTAACCCTCTATATATTTAGCAAAGTCAGCAGGCAAGAGAGAAACTTCTAAATGCTCAGTGTTATGTAACAGGAACATCAGTACAAGATGTAGTTTCAAGAGACTGAAGCCAGAGCCTAGCAAAGGTTCAGTTCTCTACGGTGTTCTGGAGAGGATTTCAGAGAGGACAAACAAATCCACAAATGGGTTTGCAGGTTTATTACAGCAGCACTATTTAGAGGTATGAAATCCAATTCTGTAGCAAATTAATGGAGTTTAGATACATAGCATTTACACCTTTGGAAATCAGTTTCTCATTTGTCTCTTCCCTTAGCTACAGGTATGTGCACTTTCAGAAGCACTTCCATCAAAGTGAGCAACATTAGTCAGTGGAGTGTATCGCTATAGTGACTGAGTCTTTTTTCATGAGTAAAGACATGTGCAGGGTGAACTGAGTGCACAGTTCGGGTCCTAATGGCTTATACAGACTGTGTTAACAATTTCCATTAACTTTTTCTTATACATCCAGCCTGCACACTTTGATAGTTTAATGAGTAAGATGAATGCCTGCAGGAAAACAAAAACAAAAACAAAAACAAAAACCAAAACAAACCTCACACAGATCTTATTTTTTAATGGAATGAGAAAGCTCTACAATGTAAAGCAAGTGCTTTAGGGGTCAGCTTTGCATTTTTACTAGCTTTAGTGCTTGACTATTTCTTCATACACATGGCTATAAAATGAGATGTCCCAACTTCAGGGTTGGAGGCCAAGGCAAACCAATCCCATACAAAACAGAGTTTATCCAGAAAAGGAGGACCAAGTGATGCAGGAGAGAGCTAAATCAGAAGGCACCAGCTGTCAGCTGCAAGTCAACCAGCTTGCAATAGGTGCTTTATGTAAGTTAAAGCTCTGATCCACTGTCTATGTTCACATCCACTGTCTACATTCACATCCTGATTCAGAGAAGCCATGACAGCACCTATGAGTATGTTGTGTCTTAACTGCTTTCCCTTCTCCAGGCCACCCACTTGATTCTCACACAGCTTCTTTGAGCACATCTTGCAAGGTGCTAATAGCAGATGGGAGAAGGGCAGTCTATTCTCTTACTGTCACAAGGTGCTAATGAAGTAAGGCAGTGCTAGCATGTATCAGTTTACACACAAGGGATGGAAACACACAGAAATTAAGATTATACCTTTACAGAGAAGTGAATGGTGCCCATTTGCACTCTGGGCTGTCTATATGATGAATCTGACTCTGAGTGTGGCTCAGGGCACTCCTCCAAAGGCAGCCTGGAAGCATGCATTGTGCCAAAAGCAGGAAGGCAAAGTCAAGATAACCACTGCCTGTCAATGAAAGCATGTTTAGAAGCTCATTCATGAACTGGGAAGTGAACTCAGCCAAGGGGTCATAAGGTGTTGAGCATTTTATTGAAATCAGAAACCAAAAAAATTCAATTCCCTTTCTAGCCCACCTCTCCCATTTCCTAAAAATAATTATCCTTCAGCACTATATGTTTCAGGCATCCTCTTGAACCACTCAACGTTCCAAAAAGTGCAGTCTGTAGTATCACTATTGCTACGTGGTCTTACTCTCTGGATTGGCCACATGGTTACTTCACTCCCTAAAGGGCTCTTCAACCCACAAACCCAGAGAGAAATGCTGATTTAAAGGACAGGAGGTGTTTTCATTTCAGACCAGATTTGCCGACATGATTCCATTCGAAAGGAAAAGGCACTCCATCTGTTTTGCAGAACTTAACAAAATGAGAGGTTCCACAGAGTACATTTTTATCTGGCAAGTGCACAAAAAATGACATCTAATTTAGAAGCCACATTTGGCAAATGGTATTTATTGTCCCAAATGCAGAAATCCAAAGATCTAAGTCTATTCAGTGAAGTGTGGCATTACAACACTCCATACCAAGAGTCTATTAAGAGCATATCACTCAGAAGTGACAAATCCAGAACTCAGGTATGCAGTTCTTCTGAAATAAACAATAAAACTCAGTGGCATGTCCCCAGTGTAACATGTTTTATTTAGGAGCTATTGTGGCGGACAGATGAGTGAACTTTTGCCTTAAACACTTCTTGGTACATAAGGTGCAAGCAAACCATAACCCCAAACAAGCCATCTGTCCCCGGCGGAAACAGGACTGAGCTGCTGCGACCCCCGAAACGGTCTCCCTGCGACCACCCGGGACACACCGAGCCTGCGCCGAACCAGGGCACGATCGGGCAGAGACTTTGGGACCTGGCCCTAGTTCAGTGAGAAAGGGCCCCAGAGCTGGTGCAGACTGGAAAGATAAGGGAGTTACCAGCAGTCTGCATTCCTGTGCTTCACACGCCAGGAGGGAGGATGTGAAGGCTTTGAAATAAGGCCTGCTTGGGCGCCAGGACCCTGGGGAGCAGGGCCTCCTCTCACTGCTGAAACAGTGTTAATTAAGGGGGGGGTCTGGATTATATCCTCTTCGTCAGGACCTTGGAAGATAACACCTACTGTCACTGCTGGGGCAGTGCTGGAACACCACCTCTTTGTGTTTGTGCCTTGAGAGACAAGGGTGGGACCCAAGGAAACAAAACACATCTCTCAGCAGAAACCGCAACAGTAAAGATAAGGGAGAAAAACAGCCTGCCTAGGAACAACGATGAGACCCAATAAGGAGCAGGAGATCCCAGGCCTAAAAATTACTATTGGTCTGAACTACCACGTGAGGGGTGGGAAACTTAATTTGAAAAAGCTGTAATTGCCCAGGGATCTCTTTGTTCGGGGTCCCTCTTCGGAGGCACCCAACTCGAGCTGTAATTACTGCACGCGTGTCATTACAATTTATTTAATTAATTTGCCTTGATTTGGCTCCAAACTTTTCAGCGGGAACCTAGGGTCAGACCCTGCTCGAGTTGTAATTACTGCACGCGCATCGCTAAAATTTACACCCAGGGTGAAGAGGACCAACGGGACGCCGCTGGATCCACGGGTGGTGATATCTCTTTCTCTCTCCCCCTTTCTCTCTGTCTCTCTCTCTCCCCCTTTCTCTCTCTTTCTCTCTCTCCTCCCCTTCGCCTTTCCCCACATTTTCCCCCCACTCCGTGGAAAATAAAGTTAAAAGGTTGTACGATATTTGATCGGTTTTAGCGTCTTAATCTCATCCTTGGGATCGTAACGAAACCCTCCCGATATTGGATCGGGACAGCTATGCCTGCCTTATTTTCATTCCTTTAAAATTTTGTCCTGTTCCTTTTCCCCTTCCTTACTCTTCAGAGCATCCCAGGTTGGCAGCATGGAACCACTATGGCAGTGCCATCAGGTTGATTATGGTGAATGATTCTGGTCTCTAATGGGATCACAGGATCTGCCCTGACTTCATACCATCAGCAACACTGCTCTACATTCCTCCCTCAGAACCACATGCCTGACTTCTCAGTGACTCCAGACAGACATGGTCAAGCCAGCAAGCTCTTACTGAAACATGTTTCTCATTCATTCAGAATTATAACGAAAAGCCAGACCCCAACTGGCAGAAGCAGCTACTCATATATATACATATATATAAAAAAAGCTTCTCTATGTGGCTCTCATCACTATAATAGTTGAGCACTTTACAACCTCTCCTTTTTGGCATTCAGAAGATGTTAGTGATGTAAGGCAGTGCTAGCATGCATCAGTTTACACACAGGGGCTTAAGACACACGGAGATTAAGATCATACCTTCTCAGAGACTTGAAATTAAGGATTGTCCCTAAACTCCCTCCTATTCAGCTAAAATTCTTCTGTCCAAAGTCCCCTGATTCTTTTATCCTCACATAACTAGTCTAAGTATAGCTATATATCTGACTATAGCCAACAACTAGAGGCAGGTGGCTTGTTACCTTGGCCATGACGAAATAAGTATTACCACTTGAATACTGACTGGTCCCCAAACATCTTCCCACAGTTCCCCCCAGTACCCAGGAAGCTGTTAAATCCTCTAAAATCCTTGCAAATGATCTTGGCACTGCACAACTGACTGAAGTGAAAATATATGTATTTCAATAGTCTTAATCTGGAGGTGAATCCAGGAGGTGCTTTGCCCGTCAGTCAGTTAGTCAGCTCAGCACTTCTTTGCAGTGAATTTTGTAAGAACTTGTCATCCTCTGGGCACCTGGAGTAACTGTGGGAAGCTTCAGATATGTTTATATAGCTCATCCATAAATCATTTTTAAAAACCACACAGTAAATAGTATTGCTGTACAGCAAATGATCTTTTCCAGTAGAACACAGTACTTACTGGACTGTCAACACAGTTTCTTAATATGTGAGAGCTTCTATGTACCCCCCAGTTTGGAACTGTCTCAAACTTGAGAAATGCCATTTTCTCAAATTATAAGGCAGTGATATAAAGTGTGCAACAACACACACTGCAATCAGCTTTATTTTGGGAAGCACAAGCAAGCAGTGCTAGACTGACTGGTATGTCATTTGAGGCAGTGAGAAAGTAAAGCACCATCATCACCTCTATTTAGATAGTGTTATTGTGGCATATGAAAATAGGAAGTGCTAGGAAGACTGCCTGTGTCCTTCGCCTAGGCTTTAATCATGCAGACGCTGATGCTCAAGGTTAACTTTATGCCTGTAAGCAGTAACTGAGTTGTGTCGATGTGATGAAAGCACATTCCTAGCTGCCCCACTCGCAGCTGCAGGAGTAAACGAGTACGTAGGTTCAGCCAGCAGGCTGATGTGAAGACTGCAAAGCACAAGTTAAAATGAATAGCATGTGTCATTATAAATGGAAGTGATCACTGATGTGACCTGCTGGGAAAATCAGAAGGGAAACAGTGAGAATTGCTGCCATGCCATTAATGTGGAGGGATATTTAGAGATGTAATTTGGCCAAATTTTCTGTCTCTAAGAAATAGAATAGTGCAATGCACAAAAATAAATGAGCCTCTGGGCACTGTCTCACCTATGCAGTTCTGGATAAAAAGCCAGTTATAGAATATGTTTGTTTGTAGTGAAACTTTCATCTACTAAAAGATTAATCAGTTGAAATTGCCTATTAAAAATTAACAACAGTCAGACAAGCAAAATCTACAGCCTGTGTGCACTGAGCATCAGGGGCATCAAGACAAAACATTTTTCCATTGGTGGCCACAGCAACTTCATGAAATCATCTTGTCAGAGATTTCCAACTCTATACACTTTTGAGCCAGAAATGTGGGTTACATCTTCCATTTTTGCAGACTAAAGACTTTATGGAATTCAATTTGCAGATTTTTATGGAACTCTTACGCAGAGGTGTCTACATAGGGCTGTCCAGACTGAGCTGAATATCTATGGTCAAGTAATAGTCAATGGAGAGCTGGGGTAGGATTCAGATGAATATAATGGTATCTAGTGCCATTAGAGGTGCCCTGAGATATCTGTCCACCCAGCAGCTGCTACTCCAGATGGCACAGGTCTCTTGTAGGTTCTGTGCCATATTTGCCAGCCCTCCACGTCCTGGATACCCCAGAGCATCTCAAATGGTGTTGGGCACTGACATGAGGGCAACTAAATTCCCCCCCCCCCCCCCCCCCCCCACTGACAATAAGGGGATCTCTGGCACTTTTCTTACATGTAAACACATTCAGATATGTAATCTGTGAGGTAAATCCCACCATATGAGTCAATGAGAGCCCCAGTACCAGCACACTGGCAACTAAGCATCTCCAGTTTCACCTATTGCCTTTTGCACTGAAGCCCCAGGTTCAGTCCCATATGCCCGGTTCATAGAAGCAACCTCCATACATGCAATGAGTAAAAATGACTCAACCAAACCTGTATTCATAGCAAATCAGGATGGTGGCACAATGACCAGGATACAAAGACACACTGAAACATATGTTAGCACAAGACAGTCACACTTGTCTGACCTGCCGTAATTCACTATCAGTGGAACTCCCAAACAGAATAAAGAAAGAACAACCAAGAGTAAGATCTAATCTCAGCTGGTCAAGTTAATCCCCTGTTTAGCAAGTTTTCATTGAACAACTTCAAACTCAGTATCTTCAGCATAGATGAACACACCACACACAAGTACACTGCCCTTCCAACAGGCAATTGCATGGAGTTCGCCTTAAAAAAGGCAATGTTGCCATGTTGCTCCTGGGTTAGAAATAAACACAGTATGAAGAATCCAAATGAAAAAAAAAGTCATCTAGCTGCAGATAAGATATCCATTTCCAGTAAAGTAGCACAGATAAATCATCCATAAACAAAACCTAGAAATCTCAGATTTTGTTTGAATAAAGCTATAAGATGAGAGGAGCCCTTCTCAGAGTCTGCAATGCCCATTACCTCCCAGAAGAATTACAGAAGTTATTTAGAGCCACCTGCACTTGTGCCTAGCTCGGATCTGCCTGGGGACATCATCAAAACAAAAAATAATAAAAATAAAAGCACTGTAGTGAATGGTCAGTTTTAGGGTGGCAGGAATTCTGCACAAACATACCAGCAAGTCTGCAAACTTTTTCTGGCCAAAATGATGGGGAATAATTTTCTAAAAAAATTAACCTGGACAGCTTTTAACATTCAAAATGAAGCTTTACCATGTTTTACTTTTCTGTCTATGCAGATGAATATTTCAAAATCACATTAATATGAATGTAATGTTTAAAACAGTGGCAAAATTAAATTACATATTTAATAGGTTCTGCAAAGAAATGCTTCAAATTTTCATTTCAGCAAGAAACTCACATTTTAGGATGCTTTTTTTCCAGTTTATTTGGTTTTGTCACCACCACACGCACATACGTATATCCATATACTTGCCCCCAGCCCAAACAAATGCACATGTACTTTTCACAGCCAGAAACAGATCAGATCCATGATCTCCAGGCAGAATGCAAAGGTCTGAAATGACCTTATACATACTTTTATATATATATGTATATATACACACATTTTTATGTGTATATATATGTGTACATTTGTTACATAGGAAGCAGTTCTACTTTTGTAGCTTAATCTCATTAATTTAAGCTAGAATGACAAAGATTGTGGTGGCAAACACACAGCTATTACATACTATCTTTCGACATGTACTTACAAAACTAACCTGCAGAGATGTGAGTACACATGCTGTCTCTCTCCCTCCCAGGTAGTTATTACTGCTGTCTAACATACATTTGAGCAGTTTCCCCTGAAAAGTGGTTATGACTTATTCTAGAGGAGCTGAGGACATCTGTGATTGGTTTACATGAAAGCTCTAGGCAAGAAGCTGTCTTAGCAGCTTAACACTGATAACCATATTAAGAAGTTATCTGATGTGTGACAGTGACTAGACAGGAAGTTTGATTTATGCTCGAGAATGGCAGGTGATTTCACAGATTCTTCTCTTGAATGGACCTTGCTTTGGTCAGTGCCTGCCCAGGAGGAATAGTGCTAACTTAGATGTATTGCATGAGATTCATTAAGGTTCAACAAAGAATAAGAAAACAGGCTTCTTTCATACCTTCCCAGTTTTATGCTATTGTGAATGCTGGAGAAAATCTTAGTATAACTCACTGGCCCAGCAACAGGGTAAATTATGGTAATCTCCAAGTGATGTCAGCATAGTTGGAGACTTCACCAGCATCTTTGACAAGCCATGTGTTGGAATCCATTCAGGATATAATTTTCCTACCACCACTGATTTGTTCCCTCTACCAGAGCTTCTCCAAAGACTTGAGAAGACAACATCACAGTGGTATACTCCACAGTTTGAATAGGTGGAATCCTGCACCACCAGCAATTCTGGACTGCTTCTGTGGTATGCCAGTCTTTCACCATACTACAAATTGACCAGAACCAGGATAAGGAACCAACCTCCACCTCAAGAAGATCCTGTCACCAGGAGTAACAAATCATTTTTACTTTAAGTGAATTCCTGCACATCATGAAATGAAATGTATGACACACATGATCTACTGCTACCTATCCTTTACTGGATCATTTGCATAGCCTCAAACACTGTAAATATAAATTACAATGTACAAAGTGAGTGAAGGGTAAGAAGGAGAGAGAAAACAGAGAAAATAATTCTTATATTGATAAAATCAGCACAGTAGCACTAGCCATCTACTTCCTGTTTACTTTTTTCAAAGTAAATTCCTGTTTTCAGACGAGTCATCCTTTGACAAGGTCTTAAAGATTCACTTGCTTGGCCAAACATGCCAATGGACTAAAAGGTAGGATCAAAAGATTTCCATGGAGATTAAAAGCAAGTAGGATCAGATATAAGCCAAGACTAGTTGTCTCTTGTGAAGATATATAAGATGGGAATCTCAAAGGATGTGAAGGGAAGCATGACAAAACCCATGGAATATTAGTGTGAACAGATGACCCATTTCCTCTGAATTCCTATAAAAATTCAAGCCATGACTCAGTGCATGTATCATACACACATACAGAATTATTGTCGTCCAGTCATCCTTGAGATTACTATAATTCTAGTCAAACCATATCAGAGAGTACATCTGGAACATCTTCAACTAAGTTACTACAGAAAAATCTTGCCATTTCAACAAATTCCCCTTATATATGAAAGCAAAGAATTAAATGTAATTCCTCTTCATTTCTACACCTACACACACATGCATTCCCATCAAGCACAAATGTTACACCCAAGCAATCATGAAAATACCAAGGATTTTCAAGGAAACAATGCCCCCAAAAGAGAATGAGTTATATCACCTTTCACCTGTTAAAAGCATTGGCTGGTTTAAATCACTTCAGACTGAAATTACATTTTTATTCACTTGGTGATTCAGAAAACTTACACATATATGAGATTCTAAAAATCATTTTATGCCATCTGTTTGTGACACTTAGCGTGAAATTTTTGGGGGGGAGGGGGGGAGTTAGTAATTATAGAGGGAGGAAATCAACATATTGGACTATGTAACAGCATGGCCTGGAAAACAGACAAGGAAAATAACATAACCAATCCCAAAACTTAATGTTTACCATTCTCCCAGCTATAAATAACATTTGTTCTAGATGGCTGCCTTTGGGGGGATTTAGCTGATTTTTCCTCTCTAAAAGTCTGTACCTGCACTGTGAGAAAGCACATGGGTTCAGACACTGCAGACTCTTTGGTCTGCTTCTACACCTCCACCTTGCTGGATGGAACATGCCAATGATTCAATGTTACACAGTCTTATTGTTACAAGGCTTGAAAGTGCCTACAGTTCTCACCTGGATGCAGGGTGAGATTCAGCTTACCTCTTTTGGGGCATTAACAATGTAGAGTTATTGATAGGAGCTTGTTATCCTTGGCTCCTTTTAAAGAAAATCATTTCAAAAGCATGATATTTCTGCCCAATTTTAGACCCTAGTTTAGGATGAAGTAAGTCACCACATTGATAAGAGTATGTTGGTCCATGTTAAGCAAAAGAACAAATTTTTGCCCCTCGTATTTCCCAAAGTTGACTTCATGCTTATGCCTTATACCCTTCACTTATGCGGCTTAGGGTTTTACCACATATGTAAGCCCTTGCTCAAAGTAGAATACAGGCTCACAGGATGTTGAAGCAGGCTGCAGAAAGAGCTTCATCGGAAGATATGTTCTACAAAAGCAGTATGTTCGACTGTCTCCATGTAACAATCAGATTTCATTAATTTCATAGCAGTGCTTTGCTTTTCAGATCACTGATACCTTACAATAATAGTGCAATATGAGAGGCTTCTGGGACTTCTCTCTTCCCTTTTCATATGAAAATGGTATTATAGTAGTTGCACTCAGACTGAGAAAATTCCTTGTGTTCACGCATCATGTAAACAGCCCAGAAAATTATTTTATGCCAACAATTGAGAAGTAAATTGTTTGCCAACTTTTAAGACAGCCTAGTGTGAAATTTAGTTTCTGCAATAAAATCTCTGGACAGGGAAGAACAAAAGGCACATTAGGAATTAATGGAAAGATTTACAATAATATTTACAAAAATATTAAAGAGGCGAAGAACACCTGGAGGAAGGATACAAAATTATAGAAGTTTTCACAAAATTTCATCAATCTTTCCTTTGTTTTCAGCTACAGAATGGAATGGATGATCAATAAAATTAACACAAGGAAAAATATCACATGAGGCAGGGTTGCTTCCTGGTTGGCAATGGCACAAGCTGCAGAGCTCAGGCTAGATTCATAATACAGGTCAATGCACCCATTTATATGCAAATTAAGAGGCAGTTAAGGCAACAAAACTTTCAGACTTAACTATAAAGGTAGATCAGCTTATTGTCCTGATGGAATTGATACAGTCAGAGTAAAGCACAATTGATCTGACATATTACGCAGAAAGAGTTTATCTTTTCCTTAAGCCTCACTTCCTTGGTCATCACTCATGGCTGAAGAACTGGCTGAATGGTAATATCTGCAGTCATACAAGATTAAATTTCTCCTTTGCGTGAATTTACTGGGAGGAAAGAGGGTGTGCAGGGGAAAGCAATAATCCTACCTCTCCTCTCAGTAGTATCACTCATTGCAGCATCTGTCTTCAGTCACCCTCAGAGCAGCAGCTGGGGATGTGCCTCTCCCACTTCTGAAGCATGGCTGGATTCAATTTCACAGCTATGACAATATCATTTTCACACTGTTGCATTTTAGCCAGACAATAGCATCTCAGTACAAGAATCAGTGCTTTGCCCTACTTTTAAAAACTGGCATGAGCAAGGTGAAGACCCCATATTCTCCCCACTCTTTCCTACTGTCTGCCTTCTAGAGAGTCTGTGATATTCTCTTCTTTCTCCATCCTACTGCCAGTGCCCCTCAGTGCTCCTGCGCTACCTCTCTGTCAGAACATCCTTCTCTCTTAACCTGAGAAGTTAGTTAGATTCAGGCTTTGGAAACCTGAGGGTAGAACCAGGCAATAGAAACAGTAAAGTAATAAAGCTTTGAGGTTAAGCTTTCGTACAATGTTTTGAATTGAAGGACTGGTGTTTTTCATGGCAGATACTCCACTGACCTTATTGAGATGGCTCAAGGTCCATCTCCAGCTCAGATGAGCTGTCAGTCTGGTCAGAGCACCTTAGTCTCTATAGTAATTGTCACACGAGGGCCAGATATGACTCACACATTCACCTGTCTTTCATTACCCAGCCTTGATGCCCCTTGCTGCATTTGGAGAACTGTGGGAAGCATGAGTTTGGACCGGTCTGAATATAGACACATTATATGTGCTGACTGATCAGTCAATGGATATGGTCAGGTCAACAGACTAAATTATGAAAGATGAGTGTTGTTATTAGTACATCTGCAGCTGTTTCCAGGTGTGACAAATTCAAAGCTTTCTTTCTGTGTCACACCACTGTACATTCTCACCGCTGAAAACACAAGGCTGGTGGCACTGTGTTTATCTCAGCGGGGAAAGAGGTTCCTGGAGCAAGGACACTTTGAAAACAGATCCTACAGTAACAGGAAGCCACAGAGAAAGAGAAATAAATACCTGTTATATTGGTGCGGGCTGACAAAGCTTCACAGTACTTTTCCAGCAGAACAGACAAGGGCAAGTTCACAGAAGATTCACAGTGGAGAACTATCTGAATGAACAGAGAGAAACAAAACAAAACAAACAGTAAAGCAGCAGAGAACGGCAGAATTTCTCATTTATGAGTAGAACAATCGCCAGTATTTTTACAGCCATTCCCATTCATAACTGGTTCACATACAGACACCCCTCAATATAGAGAACATTTCTGGTTACACTTGCTTAGCTCCATGACATCAGGTGGTGTTCCTAAGACTAAATGCAGACACCTGCATTAGGTAGGAACTATCTACCCTGGGCTTCTTCTTGTCCCCCAGGGCTTAACCCACTCAATAGCATGAAAGCTCAGGACACAATTTATCTTGCCTTAAAGTATATGCCTAAAACATAGCAGATGAATCATACCCCACTCAAGACCGTATGTGGAATTTATCTCAATTAACTTTAAATGTCTACATAGGTGCTAAAGGTCTGTGCACGGAGAAGAAGGAGAGACAGGAACTGCCAAAGAACAATTCAGAAGGCTTTAGGAAAGTGTTTCTATTGACTGTATAGGAAAAGCAGGCATCCCTGTAATGTGATCCTTGGCTCTTGTTACCCGGTAAGAAACACAGGAGTCTCTGACCCTCAGAATTCGGAGTGCTGAGCTCTCCTCTGAGGTCAAGCACTAGTGAAAAAGAGAGCAGCAACATCAGCATGAGCACTTCAAGAAAGCTGCAGGTTTGGTAAGGCAAAACAGTACATAACAAACTAGATTTTAGGAAACATATTTAGACGTGAAGACAAGGAATATGTGAAAGGTGAAATTACAGAAGTGTCCACTGCATACAGAGGAGAGGTAGCCCGCTGAACCATACATCTAAATGTACAGCTGAGTTGGGATGATGCTGGGAGCAAGAGCAGAACTTCAAGAATGGCAGAACTAAAAGTGATCAGAAAATTCAAGAATGACACATCACTAACAGAAACTTCCATTTTCAGACTGAAGTAAAAGCTTCCTGACTACTTCTGAGGGGATATAAAACCTTGAAAATGCACAAAATTGTTCTTCTACTTATGCAGAATGACTCTAACATAATACAGGCAGCTCTTGCTCAAGGAAATGACCATACCCTTGATTGTTGACATTACATTTCAGTGCTTTAAAGTGATTGCAGAACTTTTTATGTCACTGAATTCCTCATCACTTAATAAGCAGTGGAATAAACAATCATGGCAATAGAATTCATCAGCAGTGTTAGTCTCTAAAGAGCAGCTATTCTTTGTACAATAACATTTTTATACATTTCTCACTTTCCTGGTATGTTACAAAATACGAAGTCTTGAAATACAAACAAAAAGCCCTTCCCAGATTTTATTCCTGTCAAATAAACATGGTGAATCCATTTTTTTCTCCCCCAGGGAGACTCGAACTCCTGCCTCCCATAGCAAATCCTTCCAGGCTACTGACCATGCATGCTCAGGTCAAGGCAACAAGTCAGGGAAAGGCAACAGCACTGCTGCAGCCAGAGCAGATGCCATCTCACAGGGCTCTGTACTCAACCGAGTCAGCTAGAAAGCAGAGTCTCTAGTGGTCATGTCATGACATAGCACAGGCACTTCTTCCCTTATGTCTCCCCCCCTCTGCTACCTCACAGGCCAAAGCACTGTCTCACACTTCAAAGAAGAAACTCAAGACATCTACATGTACTGTAAATACACTGCAGGTTCAGCTGTCCACTTCATAAGATGATGGGAAAGAACACACAGAGGTCAAGTTTAGCACAGCATGTGTAGGAACGAAAAAGGTTAAATGTCACATTTGCTTTAGGGTCAACTTAGGTTCACTTGGCTAACAGGAAAAACGCCTTCCACATATTATGTTACTTTTGCTTTCATTTTCTCTCCACTTACCATAACAAATAGCTTTCTTGTGTGTAACACTAATTTTATAAATTATATTTAAAACAGACAAAGCCAAAAAACAAAACCCTTAAACAATGAGAACAGCAAAAAAAAAGAAAGATCTAAGTTACGCATAATTTTAAAGATAAAGAACTGGGCCTGCGACTGTATATATTTATTGAAATATTAGTTGCCTTCAGTAACTAAGGCACTACTTTACTCAAACTGCACTTCCTCTTAAGACACGTCCTGTCCCAAGTCCTCTTCCCGAGTCAGTTCTAGACGGTCTTGCACATTAATCTGAAATATGTGCTGAAATATCTCTCTTAATTTCTATGAGCCACTATGGACATTTATGAAAAAATAGAAATAATACACTAAGTCAGAGATTAAGGAGAAAGGATTCCCTTATGTTCTAAAGCAGGAGCACCAAATAATAGTCTTCAGGCCAGTGCTGACTCTCCAGAACAATATATCCAGCCTTCGGCCCACTTCCTGTTCACACCTGAGAGGGCTTTCAGGAAAGAGGTGGATGAACTGTTCTAGTGCATCACTGCCTGCCTCCCTCATGGTCAGTTCAGACCCTTCCCCTTGACGATGGCCTTTGCACTTCATTCATCCATGAAAGGTCGTCTTCTCTGTCAGAGGGCATACCGCTACAAGACACCATTAGAGGAACTTGCCATAAGATCACCTCTAGATATGGGAAGGGCAGGTGAAAAGGGCAAGAATCTGAGAGACTTGAGAAGTCTCAAGACACTAGTGCTCTTCCTCTGAAAATGCCCATGGAATGGCCTCAATCCCGCAGACATTTGTTTATGCACAGTTTGTTCTCTGTCATGCAAGTACTTCCATGAATTACTAACATGAAGTCATAGATACACATATTCAACATTACATAACATATATAACCATATATAACATACCTCAATGGATCCATATGGAGAGCCCTGGGCATAGACAAATGTCTGACCCAATGCAGTGTTGCCTCCTCTCAGTTCCTACCAGAATTTGTGGTTGTTTCATGCAAATTAGAGTGGACCTTAATTTTAACCATGATTAGCACAGAGTCCTGATCTGTAAGATTACTGCATTCTTCTAAGTAGTGGTATAGAGAAAACAAAGTTGCATTGTGATCCACCTGTGCGAGAGAGGTTGATTTCTTCTCTCATACTAGAAAGAGCTACAGTCATATAAACAAGTCCAAATAGTTATGAATATGATCTAAAACAGTCAGTATAGGCATGCATACAATGGACAGCTTCTTGTAAGTTTAAATATCTAGCAATAACGAGAAGTAAAATGGATGAAGTCAGCATGAATGAAAACTGAGGGAAAGAGCTGAAGTGGGAAAGGATGGCACATGAAATTGCAACATTTGCTGCTCAGTGGAGGGAGTGAAGCTAGGGAGGCAGTGAATGCTGCCAAACATGGACAGATGCGTACATTCTGCTTTCCCACTTTCACATAAGAATTCCTAAATATAATATTCTAGCTGTCTGATAAAAAAACAACTTTTTAGAAAATGCTGTTGTAGCCCCTTGTAAAATATCTGCTGGTGGCATGCTGAAAAAATCAGAGGTGTTAACACTGGAGACCTAGTCTCAAAATAGGAGAGTAAAAACTCTCCTTTGCAAAAAATGTAGGATCTAGTACTTGTGAGGACCTAGAGAAGCCCATCCTGTGGAACTGTATCAGCATTTGATCAGAGGACCAGGAAGACTGTGGAATTTATCTCAACTAGCTCAGACCTCCAAAATAAAGAGAGCAACAGCTGAGCTGATCACTCAGGGCTCCCTTTACAGTGTAGGGAGAGAAATAGGAATTTTTCAGGTGCAGTTCATCTGCTGTATTTTAAAATTTTAAGTTGAAATGAGTCAGGCCTTGATCTACATTGACTGCATTAGCTAGGTCCCACCCATTACAAGGACAGACTAATTTATATGTAGGAATTTCTACTGAGGATATATCTGTTGAATAAAATGAATCCTTCCTAAACTGTTTTTAAACATTAAATACAAAAAGATAGGTGAAAACATTCTTAGCAGTGCTGGCTACAGAAGACAGGAACATATCACCATCTTATATAGTTATCTGGAGTGCTCCTGTTTTCTTTCATTTACCAAAAAGATAAAGTGACCTTCCAGCAATGAATAATTTTGTATAGTTATAGATCACAACACATGCTCACATCATAGCTGACAAGAGAAGGATCCATCTCACATCTCCACTGCAACACAAAAATTAGGCCTCAGTCTAAATTCGCCATCGATGCTCCTTTTAAACTCAAAGCACTTCCTACTCCTGAGACAGAGATCTACAGCAATGGCATGAATGATGTCAGGAAGGTGCTTATGCCTAGCTTAGATGACTAACCTACACTACAGGCATAGATTTGAGCATATCAAAGTAAGGGGAGACAATTGCCATCCACCCATCTTCCCTCCTAAGCCCCTTAATTGATGGAGCAGGAATCAGAAGAGCTTGTCCAGTCAAATCTCTATGCCCTCCCAAAGCAACATGAGATACCAAGAAGGAGTAAAATAACATTTGAACCATGGGCTACAGCTATCTTCAAATAAAATTATTTAGTGGAAAGATTTTTCAGGCCACACACTTGAAGAGTTTCTCTCTTAAGTCCCCAGGATATTTGTGGATATCATGTTCAGCATCTGGAAGGGGAGCAAGTCCTTCAAACTGCTCCTGTCTTCATGTCTGCCCTTTTGCTAGGTCTTCACACCAAGACCATGACTAATTCTTGCCAACTCTTTCAACCCCACACTATGAATCCCCTCAGCATTTCACATATGATTCACCTCACTCAGCTACCTCAGAACCCATTATGTTCGGTGGATACATGGTGGAAAAAAAAAGCACTGTCAAGGCACAATCCGTCACCTTATTTTAAACATCCACTTTAGGATGAGATGACTCATGCACTGGACCCACAGACAACTCTCTACTGGCCACACAGGGAACCCAGGGTGACTAGCTCAAACTTAAAAATCTCATTTACTAAAGTTAATCTCAGCACAGTATATCAGCTACTTCCCTCAGGAAAACTTTTATCTACCTGAATAGTCCCTGCGAAGACCACTCATCCATCCAACCTCATCACACCATCACTACACTCTGAGGCCTCCCTTCACAGCTCCCACCATTTCTAGCTTATCAAATTTGAGCTCCTCATCCTTTTTTAGGACCTCTGCCAACATACCTCCAACTTTTTTACAATCTCCCATTCTGGATCAAGGCATTAATCAGCTAGTGATATCAGCTGTCGCAGTTCACAGAATGTCAGCAATAGTAGCTCTACTATTCCTCATAGTAGTAATAGTCCTAATGGTACCTCGATGTCCTCCATAAAATGTTCCTTTCAGTAAAGATGTCATGATAATTCACTGCTGATGATTAGTGCCCCCTCTGTCTCTTTCTTAATTCTCTTTCTCTTCATCCATTGCTTCTTTTCTAAACTGTTAGCTCTCTGGGGCTAGAGCCCAGTTTTAGCTTCTGTATCTGAAAACACAAATCACAGTGAAATTGGACTCCAAGACTGGAACAAGGGAAGATCAAACAACAGTCTGTCACTACCTAAAGGGAAATTATAGAGGAGTTGGATTCTTCTCAGAATTTTACAGCAAAAGGACAAGAGGCAATGTTCACAATGTGCAGCAAGGGAAATCCTGACTGGACCTGAAGAAAAAATTATGCACCATGACAGTGGCTGAGCACTGGAAAAGGTGTCCAGAGATATTGTGGAACCTCCATCCTTGCAGATTTTCAAAACTCAACCCTGAGCAGCCGGATCTGGAGTTAGCCCTGCTTTGAGCAGGAGGCTATACAAGAGACCTCCAGATATCCCTTCCAACCTAAATTATTTTTTTATTCTGTGATTCTAGGACATATAACCCATATGGCAATAAGAATAACAGATAACAGTTATTCCCAAACCCTTCTTACTACCAGTGCTGTAATTATGTTAACAGTTTACAGATTGTATCTTAAACAATAACCAGCAATCTATAGGCTCTTTCATTCATACTACTAATATTTTGGACTCTGTTCTTATGATCATAGAATCACAGCATCACAGAAGAGTTGGGTTGGAAAGGACTTCTGGAGATCATCTGGTCCAAACTCCCTGCTCAAGCAGGGTCAGCCAGAGCAGGTTGTATGGAACCAGGTGGCTTTTCAATATCTCCAAGGATGGAGACTCTGCAATTTCTCTGTGCAACCTGTTCCAGTGCTGTCACCCTCACAGTGAAAAAGTGTTTTCTTATGCTCAAACAGAATTTCCTGTGCTTCAATGTGTGCCCATTGCCTTTCATCCGGAGAAGGCACCATCGAGAAGAGTCTGGCTCCACCTTCTTTACCATCTTCTTTCCATCAAATACTTATGAACATTGATAAGATCCCCCTGAGCCTTCTCTTCTCCAGGTTGAATAGAACTCTCAACCTTTCCTCATATGACAGATAATTCAGTCACTTAATCATCTTTGTGGCCCTTGGCTGGAGTCACTCTAGTAAATCCATGTCTTTATTGTACTGGGGAGCCCAGCACTGGGCACAGCACTCCAGCTGCAGCCTCACCAGTGCTGAGCAGAGGGGAAGGATCACCTCCCTTGACCTGCTGGCAAGTACTAATTCAAAAATTAGGACAAATGCCATGAAAAGAAGATACTCTATCAACAGCATTTAAGGTATTTTAAAATTATTTTTATATTCAAAGATAGAATTTTCTTAACTTTTTTTTCTGGCAGAAATAAAGAAATACTGAAATTCTGCCAAGATTTGAAAATGTTCATGAAAAGATACTTGCTTTGAGAAAGTAGGGTTTTGTTACTCTTAGGAAGGTCTATGACCCCCGAGATGGACTTTAAACAGCTGATCTCCCAGCAGACAGTACATAAAGCTGGATGAATAAAGGTCCATTTTCAGATCCGCTCTCTATCTGATTTAGAGCTCACCTAGTCAAAATCCTGTCACATGCTCTGAGGCATCACTCTTGCCTGCCAGGCAGCCAGAGATAACCCTGGCCTTCCATGCTGCTTTGACAGGGTCAGTTGACAAGAGAAGGAGCAGACTGGTCCCTAGATGACCTTGCTCCCAAGACAAGGAAACAACATGAGCACAAGACTCCTCTAAGTAGCCCTGGGGACTGGAGCTGAGCAAGCAGAAAGGTTACGCCTGTGATGTCCACACTACAAAGTACAGCCACTGGAGCTGGCTCACGGTCCATCTCTCTGCTTCTGCTGGCATGGATCCTCCTGAAATCCAAGCTATGGCTGGGCTGTGGGAGTCTGCTACTGCCACTCAAACGGAATTGATACTTCAGTTCATGCAGTGAGATGCCTGTGAGCAGAGCCTGGCTGCCAGCCCCACAGACAACCTGTTCAGACTCATCAGCACACTTCCTTTTATTTGCTTTCCTCCTCTTCCTTCTTCACGCCTTCCTCCCTGATTCTCCACGCGAAAGGCTGCCACTGTTAGAGGACAGCACCCCCAAAACACAGGACAACACAGAAATAGCACTATTCAAGACACCTCCTGCATCCCAGCAACTCAGGTAACAACAAGAGAGATTACCCCACAGTCCTCAGAGGCAAGAGGCTCCCTTTCAGTTCTCTGGCACTTCAGCTACTATTACCAGGGCAAGAGTTTAGCATTGCATCAAGGACAACTAATGTATTTTAATCTCCATCTGCATTATTCACTATTTTACTTCCACTGCATACACAATCAAGAGAGTGGATAGTTATTCAATCAGGATTACACAAAACTTTATAGGGCTTTAATTAGTTTTGCTTTCTTACAGCTCTCCCTTGAAGTACTGCTCAGCTCTCGACATACCAAATGGATTTTCTTACTTAGTGAAAACAAGCTGAGTTCCTGAACAAACACAAGCAGTTAGTTGATCATTCCCAGAGAAGGACAGCTTCCAAGTTTTCCACCCATTTAGCTCTGCAATACAGCTGTCAATCTGGGAAACAAGACGTGCAGGGGCACGAGCAACACACTCCCAGCAACTGACTCACAACGTGGGCTCACTCGCACAGGGAGAGGTACTCTTGAGCCAAGGGTCAGGTCAGGCTATCGAAACTCATCTCTTTGAAACAGTTTTCTGTTCTGAACACCAACTGTTCTGAACACTGTGACTGCCACATGTGCCTCCAAAGTGGCACTGCCTTTGTCAAGATCACGTAGAGCAGACAGGTCTTCTGCTTGTGAGAGCTGATCCAAATATCCCCAGACCCAGAGAACTGACTGCTACCCAACTTACAAAAGCAGGACATGGCTATATTGCAAAGAGCATTGCAGGAAGCAGCTAAGAACTACCCATACACTCGCACCAGAAACTGGAAGTGGAATTTTCACACATTTGGACATAATTCACAAAATCATTAAGCATCTGTTTTCTGCAGGATAGCACTTGTTAGCTGATTCTGACCACAACAGTAAGCAACTATTTTCTATTTGTCTTTTCTTATAAGGGCGACAGCAATGTTTATCAAACTCTTCAAAGAGAGAGAAAAAAAAAGAAAACCACATAAAACTTTATCCAAAAACTTTAACCTCAAAACAAATATAGCTACTTTCACATTTATTAAGATGAAAAGGATTAACTGGAAAAGAAAGTAGTTCTCTATAAAGAAATCACTTGATAAAGCAAACCAGCAGGAAGTGTTTAATTATCAAGGATGATTCTTATGAAAGATAAGGAGGCAAAGAAAATGTTTATGTAGTGCTTTAATACATTTCATTGAATATCTAGAACTAGGCAATGAAGCTGCCATGTGGCTAGTTGGACAGCACCAGTCTTACACCAAGAATTAAGGTTGAACTTGAAGAGAGAACAGACTACATTCCAGATGAAACTAGTATAGCTTAAAAGAATAGAAGGATATATGTGTAATCAAGATTTGATCTATTCATGTCAATTTATAGACAGGGAGGATGAATTCCTGCAGAAATGTCATTTACTGGATAAAGTTTTATTCTAAAGTAAACCAGCTTTTCCCCAAAGGCTCCTTGTTGGGTCTTCAGGGTTGTAAAGCTGAAAGTGATATAAGCTTAAAATGATCAAATTCGGCAGTGAACGTAGCCTATCCTTACCATCCAAATTTCCTCCACTCCCCTCCCAAAAAATAAAAAAAATTGCAGAAATATTAAAAAAATCCAGAAATGTGTAAAAGTTTGTTCTAGGAGTAATATTTTAAAAATATTTAGCTTGATAACCTACATGGCAGAACAAAATCAAAAAAGAAAATACGGAACACACTCTTTAAAAATTTGATAACATTCCATTACCTTACTTTTTTATTGCGAGTATCTCAGCTCATCACATCGCCCTGCAGTAGTCACTAACACAAAGAAGGCTGAATTAAAAGCAATGGAGAGTGTGCCTTAGAGGAAAATACCTCCCTCGGGCACCACTGATAGCCCTGAGCAATGAGAGTACAGTATGCTCCATCTAAGCTAATAAATCAGTAAGTGCCAAGGCCTGTTTTAAATACTTAATCATTTATACTATTACATTTTTTAGAATGGTGCCTGGCCACATTTTTGCCCCAAACCATCCAGTAGTATCCCAGGCTGTTCCTGGGAATGATCTGGGAGTTTGACAGAGCTATGGACCATGCCCAGTAGGCAGTTTGCACAGAGTCACCCCATTTTGGAGGTTGAAAGTTTAATAGCATAGACACAAGCCATTCTCTGGCATTTGGCCTCAAGGCTAGAGAACGGTCCTGGCACTTTTTAGTTTATTAGCAGAGCTGTAAGCTACAAGAGAAACACTGAACACATGTGGAGCTGATAGCAGATGCTCTGAAACGAGTTCTGTGCATCGTCTTCCTCCTCCAGCTTCAACGGAGGTACACAACAAGCAGGGCAGAAAGAATTGTGGCCTAGTTTGTGATATGAGGGCCACGGGGTTTAGAGGACTCGGTCATTACTTCTCCCCAGCTATTGATGGACTAGCGAAATATAAGCAGATGCCTTGTATGAACAAAAGCTGAAGGCTGTTTGTTTTCTAGCTGACGACAACTATGAATATCAGTGAAATATTCCATGGAAAAGCTACCAGTCAATCAACATCAGCCTTTTTTCCTTGCATCTAACTGTCTCCTTCAAACGTAATTACCACAAGATGGCTACAGACTTAAACCCTACCAAAGTACGACACTAGCAGAGACTTCTCACGATCAGACGTTTATGCTGCATTAATTCACAGTAGGACTGAATTTTGGCAGTCTCGGACCAGGAATATTATTTAACGTGTCACCACTGGCTGATATATCCAAACTGCTCTGGCTATTTTAACAGTTTTAGGAGAGCATATGAATTATGACAAGCTTTGCTTTTGTTTTTGATAAATCCTTCCCCTTCCCCCCAAATACGTGAGCTCAGCAAGGACTCTGTATCAAAATGTCAAAGGATTCATTTGCCTTTGTTTTATGATTTGTTTGTTTGTTTGTTTTTCACATTCAAGTATATGCATTTTCCAGTGTATCATATGTACAGAAACCCTTTACAGAACATAAATCTCAGGGCATGCTGTGCAAGTCTTCACTCTTCTGCTGACCAGCCCTGTGAAATCTGACAGATCACTTGCACCAGCATTTTCATGTGGCAGATCTAATTCTGTACTAGAAAGTTGCCTCATTTCTTAAGTGTTGCAAACTTGCAGTTCCCATAAAACACAATTGCTCAGCTGCTGTGAAAACTTAAGCTTGCTTTACTTAATCATATAAGGGCCTGCTCCCACAAGCAGCTACGTCTTTTCTCAAATCCAGCAACGTAAATAGACCCATTGACTCCAAGTCAACTTACAAGTGTTTGCAAGTTGAACATCAACATAAGAGCTTTGAATTTGAGCCAAAGTTTTAAAATGTTGCTACTAAACTTTTGGGTGCAAAGCTTTGTCCAGCTTTAAAGCAGAGACTGAGATCTACCAGTTACATTCGTGGATGAAAACAATCCCCCAAAGAAGGGTAAAGGCTCTGCATTTATTATAGCTGGAGCAACAAGTGTCCTATACATAAGGCTGAAGATGGCATTCCAGTACATTATCTCAACATATACCACAAACATACACACGAGTCTGTATTAGACCCAAGTATGCTACATCCAAACATGCTCCTCCATATAAACACACTCAGAATATACTCCAAATACACCTTTCTCTCCGAATAAAAGGATCTTCTGCAAATGACATTTTGATTCTTCATCCTCACTACTTTAAAAACAAAATCTTCCTTTCAAGGAAGTTTTTTTGTCTTTAGGGAAACAAGCCAACCACCAAAATTTACAGAAATAATCCAAATTCAAAGCTACAGAAAACTGAAAATCTGTCCACAGATTACATCTGGAGGGGAAACACATAATGTTTTTTGATTCATTGAAAAGGGATTAGCCTGGGAACTCTGGGTACCTCTGGCTCTGTCAGCCTCACTGGCAAGAAGTCCCTCACAGTTTAAAACATAAACTGTTTTTCTGGACCTGGGGAGAGCAATAAGGGGAAACAACTCTGGAACAGAAGAAGGCAGAAGCGGAGACTAGGAAGAAATGGGGTTTGGAATTGAAAATAGCAAGTGTGTAGACTCATGCCACTCTGATCCCATGTGCCCTGATCCCTGACTGGCAAAAAAGACATTGGCGAAGCTGAGAAAATACTTTGTCTTCCAAGATCAAGAAAGCTACTGCAAAGCTCTTAACAAGAAATTGTTGTTTTCCTTTCGAGCCTTTTGCTTTCCGAGACCCGGCTTCCCTTTACCCTTCTTTGTAAAGTTAGATAACAAGACAAGATAGAACAGGAGGAAATAAAACAGCTTTTCTTCCTTTTTTCTAAGGGGATATTAAAGATGAGCCACTTGTGCTACAAGCCAGAAGGCTCACTGCCGCTTTTTTAATGCTGCAGGAACAGCCACAACAAATTACAAGCAAGATCAATGCAGCTCCTGCTTAATCTCTCACATCTGCTCTGCAGGTATCACTTCACACACTATCACTCAAACAAGCCACCAAAAAAGTTGGTCCAACTTTGGAGCGTGGGCTGGGAAAGATTTTTTAAGTCCAGGCTGACACAGGCCACGGAGCAGCCACTGTGCTGGGTGCGTGGGCCGAGCCCTGTCCTTCGCCACCACCGTTTGCTGATCCCTAAGGTGAAGGAGTAATGGGAAACTGAGCACACGCGGCGAGGAGAGGGAGGCTGGCTGTGGGTGAGAGGCTGAGGACGAAGGGAAGCGCCTGGGCCACTCGCACTCCCGCTGAAGTGGGGAGGTGGCAGGAAAACGCCTTTCGTGTGGGGCAGGGACAGCCTTCGGGGCTGGCGCTGCGACCCCAGGCGAGTGCCCACGCTGGGCCTTTTTGCTAAGGGAGTCGGGGCATGGGGAGAGGGGAAGCAGCTCCTTCGCTGACAAGGGGCTACCCACGCCTCAGCCCGGGGGCTCTGAGGGGACCGCGTCGCCCCCAGCGGTGACCCACCGCCGGGACGGGGTCTCCCAGCGCCCAGGGATGCGGCGGGATTGTGAGGGAGCAGGGAAACGGCCTGCGGGATGGGGTCGCCCAGGCCCTGCAGACTGCGGGAGCGGCCAGCGGGACGGGGTCCGTCAGCGCCCGGGAAGGGCGGGATCTGTGAGGGAGCCGTTAACGGCCCCCGGGACGGGGTCTCTCAGGGGCGGGTGGGACCCGTGAGGGAGCGGGTAACGGCCTCGGGGACGAGGTCTCTCAACGCCCGGGGATGGGGCGGGATCTGTGAGGGAGCCGTTAACGGCCCCCGGGACGGGGTCTCTCAGGGGCGGGCGGGGTCGAGGAGGGAGCCGTTAACGGCCCCCGGGACAGGGTCTCTCAGAGGCGGGCGGGACCCGTGAGGGAGCCGTTAACGGCCCCCGGGACGGGGTCTCTCAGGGGCGGGCGGGGTCGGGGAGGGAGCCGTTAACGGCCCCGGGGACGGGGTCTCTCGGGGCGGGCGGGACCCGTGAGGGAGCCGTTAACAGCCCACGGGACGGGGTCTCTCATTGCCCGGAGACTGAGGGAGCGAGTAACGCCCCCGGGACGGGGTCTCTCAGCGCCCGGCGGCGGGCGCGACGTGTGAGGGGGCGCAGCCACCGCTCCCTCAAAGACCGCGGGGCTCCCCGCAGTCGTGGGGCGTCCCCGTCCCTCCTTCCCTGCTCCCCCCGCCGCGCCACCCCCTCCACGGCCCCGGCGGGCTTCGGCACTTACGGGCAGGAGCAGGAGCGCGGCGGCCGCCGCCGCCGGGAGGCTGCGCTGCGGCGCCCGCCCCGCCATGGGGCCGCGGGGTCTCTCCGGGGCCGGCGCTGCCCGCTCAGCCGGAGCCTCCGCGCTGCCCCGGCTCTGGCATCTCCCCCCGCCGCTGCCCTTGACCCCTGCCCGCCCGCGGAGGAGCCAGCCCCGGCGCCGCCGGCGCGTCCCAGGGCAAACCCCCCGGAGGGAGGGAGGGAGCCGGGCGGGGGAGCCAAACCCGCCCTCCGCCTGGGACGCTTCGGGGATGGAGGCGGCTGGAGGCGCCCCGGGGGAGCGCGACCCCCGAAGCCTCCAGGAGCAAGGGGGCTCTCCCTCTCCCCACACACACTGGGTGCTACAGGGATCTACCCCCCACCTTCCCCGCCAGGCAGTAGCTGCAATAGGGACTCTGCTGACCCCAACCCTCCAGGAGCAACGAGGTCACCACCTGCCAAGCACTGAGTGCAATGGCAGCTCCCTTCCCCAAGCAGTAGGGGCAATGGGGATGCCTCCAATGCAAACCTCCAGAAATAATGGGGACCCCCCGCGGTACTGGGGCTTGCACTGCCCAAAACTCTCCAGGAGCAATGGGATTCCCCCTTCCCAGGCTCTAGGTGCAATGGGGACCTCTCCCCAGAACTAGGTGCAATGGGGGAACCCTGAAAAGCCTCCAGGAGTAAGAGCCTCCCGCTCCTCTCCTGGCATTAGATGCAATGGAGACTCCATTGCCAATAAGCTTTTAGGACCAAAGGGTCCCTCACTGCCCAGGCAGTTGGTGCATTCGAGACCCCTTACAAGCCTCTACCTGCAGGAGGGAATTCTCCCTGGCACTATCAGAACAACCTGACAAGTCTCCTGCAATAACAGGGACCCCCCAAGGACTAGATGCAATGGTCCGAGGTGCAATGGGGACCTCCCTCTCCATGATAACCAGGAGCAAGTCCTCTTCGGTACCCCAAAGGCAAGGGGGTTCCAGCTTATTGTGCACCAAGTTCAACAGAAAACCTTCCCTCAAGTCCCTGGGTGCATGGGGATCGCCTTTGCTATTCATTAGCTGCAATGGTGAGACCCTTCACTCACAGCCCTAAGCATGCAGCAGTCCTTGCTTCCCCTGTGAGACTGCCCAACAGCACCTCTCAGCCAGGCAAGTGAAAACCAGCCTGCATTGCTGTTCCCTGTGCGCTTGGTCTCCATAAAGAGATCTCTGTCCTGCTCTTCTCATTCATGAATACTCATCAGACTGGACCTCAATGCCAGCAAAGACAAAACAAGGTCACGCCATGTCCTCATGCCATATGTGTGCAGACACACTTGCCCTCGGGGCTCTTGGCTTTCTGCTCTGAGTCCTCACCCCTCTGCTTAGGGTGGCTGTTGGTGCTAAGTGAACAGGAGTTTTATGATTTGGACACCAGACCCTTTTGGGGCCCATAAGCTCCTGTACTAACAACTAATAACTTCTGCATCCAGGTAGGCCTCTCCATGCAATGGATGCATTTGTGGTCTTGTTAGACTGCCAGCATCAAGCCAGACCCTGGGCTGCCCAGTACTAGCATTGAGCCTAGCAGGATTTTCCCTCTCTGTTCCATCTCATCTACCCAGAGGACAGCCAGGTGGAATGCGAATCACAATCAGTATCTGCCCACAGCTGCAGCTGGGACTGTCCCCAAGAGCTGAGCTGTGTCCACAGGCAGTACATGAGCCTCAGTCGTAACTCTGGAGCAGGCACAGACACAACCTGTTCCTTCACAGCCGAGTGCTGGATTTCAGCAGGGAGCGGTGTCATGCACTGTCACCTCTGGTGGAGTAAGCCTGCCCTAGTCACCTGTTGCCAGCGGTCTTCTTTCAGGGAGCTGGTGCCTTTTCCTCCCTGAGACACTCTCTGCCCACCAGTCTTTGTGTTTTTAATCAAAATTGATTAGCACAAGGGTCATGGTGGCACAGAGGAAAGAGTCCCTTTTGCACAACAAATCCTCAGGGTTTGCATAAGCTTAGCAAGCCTCACTTTGAGCCAGAAATGCCTGTATATCTTTTTTTGAGAGATGTTGAATTATGTTGCTTTCTGAAGTTTTCTCAGAAAGGTATAAAGCAGCAACTTCTCAACCTCCCTGTGATGCCTACAAAGAGGCTTAAGTCTCTAAATCCCATTTAATAATCCCACTTAATACAGTGTGAATCTCACGCGAGATGTGCACTTTCATACAATAGTGAATCTGGAATACTCCTCCTAACACAAAAGTTTTCAAAAGGCAGCATTATTTTCTCTTTTCCTTTGGCTATTCAATGGTTTGAATGCATTTAAATATTTAAGCTTGCATCCTTGTTCCTCCCCTGTCAGTTGCACACCAATATTTGTTTTCTTTTTTATTAAAAGAAAACAAAACCGTAACCAAAGTTGTATGCTTCCAATTAATATGAATGCTTTCATGAAAATGAAATACAGTTTTTTATTTCATTTAAATATCCACCTGCAGGACTGGAAACTCACATGCAACAGGATTATGTGAATGCACGAAAATCAGCAAAGGAAGCCTGAAGCTGCATATACATAGACTTAGGTCAGCTGCCCTGAAATCAGAAAGTTTTTTCAGCACACTGCTCCACAGCTCTCTGTTATGATTCATCTGTGTTTATTGCACTGTCTAGAACCAGAGCCTCATAATGGTAAAAGCTGCACTGAAACAGAACAAAACAACCCCAAACTGTGACTATCTAAGGATTAAACAAATCATTCCCTTAGCCTCGTTTCCAGGACTTTTTCCCTCATAGCTGATTGTGAACTCCAACCAGAGCTTTTTATTGATGGAGTGGCTTATAAGGTCACTCTCCATCGGAGCCTCTTGTGTTACTTAAGGGTTGAGCTCATGCTGAAGCTTTTCTTTCAGTCAGGGTGCTCCTGGGGACTCTTCTCCCAACCATCTCTTTTTATAAAACTTGCAGGAACGTTCGTCTCAGTTGGCTTTATGGATGAAATTGGTCAAAGAGCTAAAATGGAGACAGAGAGACATATACAGACACAGATATATATACACACACAGGTGCATGTGGTTGTGACATATGAAATGTAAGCCTCGTTCTTCTAGGAAACAGAGTAAGGAACAGCAGGTCAATGCAGACAGACTCGGGAATGCAGGAGAAGAAAGTGACAATTCTGAGCGATCTGATGGAGGGAGGCCTCATATGGGATCATGGCGTGGATCCAATTGTTCAGTTCCTGCCTAAATGACTTTCAGATGTTTCTTACCATTGTGCTCATACAAGGGCATACTTCCCCTTGCTTGTTTTGGGGGGAGAGTCCTCTTCTTAAAGCTTAAGTCCTGGAAGGACTTACCTTCAGCTCTAAGCCTTCAAGTATTCCCACTGCTGTCAGTGGCCCAACCATACAGACAAGATCCTCTCTGGAAGGAAGGTATGGCCAGCTTTTGGTGTAACACTTAACACAGTAAGGTCCTTGCCATGTCTGGAACCCTGAGAAGTTCCTACAATATACCTAAGTAATTCAGAAAGCAGTCATAATAATAATAATGAAGACACCACACAAGATGTAAGTATTCAAAGGGTGGAATCAGACCGAATCAGGTGCCAACTTTGTATCACTGAAATGTTAGATGATCTCCCAGAGGGATGAGACATCTTCCAGTAAGAGTGGAAGGAACCACAGGAAATATCAAATGTCTCTAGCCAGGTAAGACCCAGAGTTTGTAGCTCTCTTCCAAGGATAGGTTCCCAGTGAAGTGATGGCAGGGATAACATTGCTGGACTACTTGTCTGTGAAAAGGAGCACCATAGGTGTTTGACCTAAGCTATAGGTCAGTTTATGGAGACTGAACTCTAGTTGCTGCATCTGTCCTATGAGTATCCTGAGTGAGCATGCTCCGTATCTCCTCTGAAGCTGAGCCTGGACTGAAAAAGTCCTGGGAACAGAAAGAGACAAGCATGTGGTGACCACAGACATGACTGGATGCAGAGTGGTGCCTGCACTTTATACTGGACCACCATTGGATAAAAACATCCAAACAGTCTGGATTTAGGTTCTGGCATTAGCCTCAACCTCGACCCAGGCCATCTACACTCAGCACAAAATGCAGGTTTCACTCCCATTGTCAGGATTCAAATAATGCAGGCTCTTGGGGAAGGTGGGCAAACTGAGTCCCCATTCGGGATCTTAGGTAGATTTTAGGTCTCTTGTGCAGGATCAGAGTGAATTCAATTTTAAGTAAGTATCAGCTGTGTCTAAGCCCCTAAGCTAATAATGCTAAACTCCTTCCAGAAAAGCTGTGACAGCTCATAACAGCTACAGATCCTTCAAAGTGTTGTAGTGCCCTATCCCTTTTTGACTGCATCAGTTTCAGCTGTTTCGAAGATGCAGGTTAATTGATCTAGGTATGGCGGGCCTGAAAATGGTCAGGCTGGGAAAGAGAATGGGAGGAGTCCTCCTGCTTCTTGTAGAGTGAATGAATGACACAGGGAGAACACATGATGACATTTGAAACCAGAATAATGTCTGCAAGGGAGGAAAGTTAGCTGGAGGGCTGTTATTAATAATGAATGTAATTGTTTCCAGAAATAAAGGAGGGTCAGAGTTGGTAACTAGCACAGCTCTAGATAACAGAAATCACTCTGACAATGTAGAGGCACATAGCTTCTTACTCCTCAATAAGGTAGTAATTGCAATTACACTTGAATGAAGAATTTAAGTGGGATGGAGAAAATGGGTTAAATTTAAAGAAAGTTCCAAAGTTTGAAATGGGTCCTAATAGTGAAGTCTCTGGGGTGTAGTATAAACCTTGGGAGTGGGGAGAGAGGAGGAAAATAAGGTGGAAGCATCACCCCTTAGGCATAAAATAGATTTTCTGGCGTTCTTTGCCATGGAATTCATGTGGACACCATCTTCTCACGGAATAACACAGGGCTTCTCCTTGGGATAGTATCCCCAGCTCTGTGTTTTGCACATCCTCCTGCAAAGGCAGTGCACTCAGCCCATGGCTCAGGCCAAGCTTCCCAAGATCCCCACAAACCCCAGCTGGCATCAAGCCCATATGGACTGGATGAATTGTTCTGGTGGCTGCAGGCACTATAGATGCTCCTCTTTCCCTGAGTTGGTTGGGGGACAGCAAAGCTGACACACTGCGGGATGCTCGTCTGGGTGCCCTTGCAGTCAGACTTTTGAGTGTCTGGCTGCTGCTAGCAGGAAGGCTGCGAAGCACAACTGGGAGCCTGGGTACCATTGCTCTGATGGGCTCTTGAAATTCCCTGGCAAAGCAGTTTCATAGCTGAATTTCCTGTCCAAGCAAGAGCAGCTGTGGAGCCTCTTCTCAGCCTGAGATCCTATTAAAGAGAAAACAGCCTGGGGCAAGACGTTATCACAAACCACAGACCTCACTGCACCACCACTGTTGCTGGTGCTGCTTTGTCCTTGCCCCGGGGAAGAGATTTTAGACATCAGTCCCTAGTAGAAAGCTGGCGAAAACATCTGGGGGAACTGACTGCAGGACAACACTTTTTCCTTGACCTCTCTAGGTGAAAAAGAACAGGTCAAGCCACTCTCATCTGGCCTACATCAGTTGTGGTGGGAGGGCAGTTAAACTTGTCAGGAAGACACTAATAAAAGGAGTAAGAACAATATTGACTACCAAGAGATAATTATAAGGACAAGGAAACGTAGAGTGATACTTCCATAATCCAGAGATCAATGGCTCAAGAACTTGTTGATACAAGAAGTGCTGTCTTTGTATTTAATTTTTTCAAGGTGCCTTCCTCCTGTGTTTTCCCTGGTTATCCAGGAAATTATTATAGTACCTCACTAGAAGGATAAGCTACTGCTTTTTGCATGGATCACAGGAAGGAGCAGAAGGAGGAGCTATGGATTGCACAAATGATGACACAGGTCCCAACTGAGGAAAGCATTAGTTGCACTTGCTTCAGCCCATCCATACTTATCTAAGTACTGAACCCTATATAAACCTGTGTCATGCTTGTAATTACTTCAGTGGGGCTTTAAAATGTACAATGAATGTTTCCCTATGTGGGTGGGGGAGGGGGGAAATGTGTCGACAGAGCAATTTGGCTTCAGAATTTGAAGCCACCCTGATACCCTCTAAGTAGATCTGACATTTTGATAGATCCTCAGTGTAACTTGATTCCTTCCAAATAACTTGCAAGTTTTTCCTGTGGAAGCAGATCTTGGATCTTCACATATCAGAAAGGGAACATCTTATTTAGCCTCTCTCTTTTCTTCTTTTTTCAGAAATATATTCCATTCATTTTGCGTTTAGGTGGCTGTGCTAACCTATACTTTACCACACTGACACTGAGAAGGATTTGCCACTAGACAATCAGATAAAGATCAAGACCCACATTTTCTGCACGCAACTTAAAATTCCCATTTATTAACCTCAAACCTTACTCATCCTTTTCCATTGCAGTGCTTTCTGCAGAACATCATAGTTTTCGGTGCTGTTTCCTAAATTTTATATGTTCTCCCACTTCACAGGCAATCTGTTCAAACAATACTCTTGCTCCAAAGAGTGAATTTTTGATATCAGCAATATTGAAGAAAGGTAAATAACAAAACCTGAGGCCTAAAATCCCAATCGTTTTAACCTGCAATAATTTCACAGGTTACTGTTAAGGCCTCAAAAGGAAAGACTCAATTACAGTTCTCTTAGGAACATGAAGTGAAAAAAAGAGAGAGTTACTGGTTTCTCCAGTATCCTGCAAAAACAAGAAATTCACATTACTGATGTTCTTCTTTCCTGTTTAATTTCTCTTTAGATCTTTCTGATTTGGTTTACCACTTTGGATTCTTGTTTTCTGAAGGTTATGTGTTTGGCTCAAACAATTGGTTCGTCTTTTGTTTTTGGTATCATCTTTCATGTTGAAGTAGTTTCTGTTCTGAACTGAGTCTCAGAAGCCCCTTCAAGTCCTGCAATTTAAATGGGTGACTGTGGACAGGACTGCTCTCATAGCCTGAGGAATCTAAATGCAGATGTCTCCATGTGAATTAGTGCTGGGCTCCCATCATAGTCAATGGAGATCTAGTGAACAGAGTAAAGCCTAAAGAGCTATTTTTTTCTGCTCGATAGGGCTCTTTGGGCTCAGCTGAATTTGCATATCCCACTGGCTCTATGGAGTAGATCTTCTTTAACTGGAATGGGCATGGAGACATCTAAATGTAGGTGTACTAATCTTTGTACAGAATCCTGTACTGCATGTCAGCTGAACCATGTTTTCACGATTTGCGTGCTTCCAGCCCATCACAAGTCTCCGTGAAAAACAGAGAAGCTAAGGTGCTTTAGCTCTGTTTGCTGTGGATTGAGCGTATGCACATGGCTGGTGATTGCATGCTGCACAGGGTAATTCAATTAGGTCTTCACTGATTTCCCTACATTTGAGTATGTCCTTTCTGACAAGCTTCAGCACTGTCTTTGAAAGCTTCCTTGCTGAAGGGCAGTTTCACAGATGAGGTTTTGGGAGGATCCTTCCCTTCAATAGACTGCTTGCCTTGAATGCTTTGGGGGTCTTAATTATTTTAGTATCTGAGTTATTGTCACTTCCTGGCCCCAGAAATGCTGAATCATTTTAGGTTTTCCTTCTGGGGGTTTTATCACAGCACCACACTCAGCATATCGGGAAATTCCTTAGAAAAAAATTGCCAATGCTTATTTTATTTCTTGTCCCCATCTGCCAACACTGCCCTTTAGCTTTCATAGTGAAGTATCTGATTTTTTTGTTTTTTTTTTTTTTGGTGAACTGTTCTCAGCCTCTTTGGGAACTCACAGCATAGTAAACAAGGTAAAACCTTCATGGTATTCATGCAGTTCCCTGCAGCTTTAGTGGAGGAGCCTCTAAAATTTGACTCAGCACGTGGCAGGTAAATGAACTAGAAGCAGCTTTACAAATACTCACTTGTCAGTCACAGCAATAATACTCCAATTTTGCACTTTGTAACCATGTGCATTTCAGCAAAGTAAAACCAGAGTTACACATGGCAGAGCCAGGCTTATAAAGGAGAAGAATGCATAAAATGAGAGGGTTTCCACATCCCCTTTTCCAGAATTCAGTTGCCAACATCGTCTGTCTCTTTTCTTCTCTGTAGCCTAATAGCATTGTAACATCCCTGAAGAAAAGCATGGCTCTTTTCCCAAGAGTGACTGACTTCTATTTTGGATTGCGCTTGCTGCATTTTTCCATTCAGGGTGCCTAAAGTTAGCCACTTGAAGCCATATTGGGCATGTAAGCGCATGCATAAATATGTATAAGGACCAGCCTCGTTTCAGTGAGCTAAGCATCTACACAAAAGAAGTTAGAATTAGGTATGTCTGTGAGTTAGGGCTCTCAGATTGCGCATATAGTTATAGAGATATAGAGAATATATATATATGCTGAATGTGACCATAGAGTTTGCTTTTGCAACATTTTCATGAGTATATAAATTACTTGCAAAAATCTTACTGCCAAGAAACTGGTAGTCAAGCAAATGACTTACCTTCTGTTAGGAAAAGAAAACAAGAAACTTGTACATATATATTTTTTTTCCTTTTACTTCTTGTCTCTCAGTCACCTCTACTTTGCTAGCTACTAGGGTCAGCAGCAGCACAGTACTCCACTTGGTGAACAATGGGTCCAGAAATTATGCTGGTAAATAGAAGTAAATGCAAACAGAGACTGCACACTAAGCAGAGATTTCTGTTAATATTTCAGGCTCTGTATAGGACATTCAGAACATGTATAGGACATTCAATTTCTTAAAAAGGACATAGGAAATGAGATATTGGTGCCCAGGAAAGTTTCTGGCTCAGCAAACTGCCATCACAGGTGGGACAGCGCTGAAGAAAAGTGGTTATCTACAGTGTGCTTGCAGCAGGGCTGGTCTCTCCAGCCTTCCTTCATAGCCAGTGGATATCTAGTCAATACAGTCAGAAGAGTCCAGGTTCGGTTCACATCACCCTAAACTTGATGTCTACAGTCACTCTGATGAGCCACAACCTAATTCTGTCAGTTTCTTCCCTTTGACTATGAAAGGAGCTGTGAGCGATGAGTTGAGATGGGAACATCTGCATGGCAGATATCTGAAGCTAGATGAGATGAATCTGGTCCCATCTGTCCTGGGAGAAGGAAACTACATGGCAAGTTGCATTACTTGCCGTATACTTAGCTGTTGTTCATTGTGGTAATATTATGACAGTTAACAGTGACCAAAGATCTGGCCCAGTTCACTTAAATCCTTACTTAAAGGCATTACCTTTAGGCAAGAGAGCACATTTGATTTCTGACGCCTTTCTTGTTCTTAGCAATTAATTAGTGTCACCTTTAGCGACAGTTCCCAATGATGAACATCTGTCTCTCAGAATTTGAATCAAAACTGCATGTGTTGCTTTATTTTATATGAGAGCTCTTACAGGCAGGAAAGCCCTAGGAACTTTTAGTCATTCCTGTTAATTCGCTCCTAAATATTTCAGCAATCAGCTACAGCAGTTTCAAACTTGATAGCTTTGGGTATGAAATTTTACAGCGTAATGCTTCATGCATTCCGTCAGTATCTAATTAAAATACATGCTGGCAGACTTACTGTGGCTCAGCCAAGACTGCTTGTGTGCTCATTTTTTTGCCTTTCTGAACAGCAGTAATAATCCCTTTTCATGAGATTTCTTTGAATCATATGTCTTTAACAGTCTCTGTTTCACTAAGAGTTCATTTTGGGGGGGCTTACAATAATTTATTTTATAAATAAATAATGGCCTTACTTGCATTACCTCAAGTTATGATGGTCCAACCTTTCTCCTCAAAATGTAAAGGCATTCCTGTAAAATTCCAACTCTTTATTTATCTTAGCAGAGATGAAGCTATCCAGGCACTTACAGAAACGTCCTTTTAGGCCTTGAAGGCAGAAAAAAAGATATTTATGCTAGTTGCTCATCACTCTGCATTGCTAATCATCCTTTCCTCCATCTAGTCTTCTAATTCTCTACCCCACCTAGTGCTGAGCTACCATCTCAGGTGGAAGCCATCATTTTCAAGGGAAAAGCTGCTACCTCCAAGCCCCATATTCTTCTTGCATTTCTGGGATGTGCAAATCTCAAGCTGGAAAGCAGGGGAATGTAAGCAAATGGAAAGCATCCCCTCTACAAACCCTTTTTGTCTTCTCTGATCCTCTTACCTGTCCTCTGTAGAATTACCAAGGGGTTCAGATTCAAATCCCTGTGCTTTCAACATCACATCTCAGACCTCTGTCACAGGACCTAAAGAAGAATACATGGTGGTAAGTAGTAGTAGAAATTGGTTGTCTGACCAGCTGCTTGAAAATAAGGTTACAAACACAGTTGGACAGTGTGTTTTCTATGGGAAAAAGGGCATAGCATTCAATGACTACAAGCAACAGAGTGCAACAACACACCAGCTGGCACCAGAAATCATTCAGTAGGACACGTTGCTTGTTCAAATTGCTGTTCATTCTTCTGCACCCTTCGCACTGTCTCCACTTTTGCCTTTCTCAGAGCTGTTATTCTCTACCACAGACAACCAGCTGGAGGAAAGGTAGTGATCTTCTCCTGGTGAAGTACTGAGTTGTCCCACATTCCCATCAATGCCTTTCTCCATCTCCCTTTTTTGAAGAAAAGCTTAAATAACATAATGCACTACCCTATCTGGAGATGGAAAGGGAACCCTTTCTTACGGTTTATTCTAAGGAGAGAATTGATGTTTCTAAGGAGAGAATTGATATTTCTTCAGGGTTTCATTTTCCCCCCATAAAGTGGGAAAGTGAAGGGGAAGAACCAGTTCTACTGGCAAAAGCTTTATGGAAGGAAGGTTGTCATTAAATGCATGCTGAAGTATCAGTGAAAGCAGATAATTTTACTATGAAAATGTAACGGAATGGAGTTATGATAGCAGAACCGGGATGCATCATTTCATAATTATTTATTGAAGAACTGGTAATAAAGGATTTCTTTTTGCTCAGAAATCAAGTTCTCTGGGTATTGGTTTGAAAACAATTTCTATTTATCAGAAAAATTCTACCCTACATGCTGAGATATGAAAAGAAAAGATTATTGTTAGCACTAACCTAATTTCTACTTTAATGACAACAGAGGTAGCGAGATTGAGCTAAAGACACTTACTTACACTTAAAATGCTCAAGGGTATGCGATTTCTGTTTTGTTTGTGTTCCTTTTTAGGTGGAAAGCAAACAAGATACGTTTCTTGCAGATAAAATGATGACAGCAATTGACAATGTTGAGCTTCTTCCCTGGAAAACCAAGTTCTCAGCTGTGAAAGACTGAAATTTTAATGTAGAAAGTGGTTCATGTCCTCTTGGATTCCAAGAACAGAGAGGGGAAGCATTTGACAGACTTAACAAAGGCTTTATTCATCCTGATTTGAAATCTTTGAAACAGCTGTCCAAGGCATGTAAGGATCAACAAATAATATTCCTCAAGTACGTGCAGCTGTGAATAGTACTGGCTGAGTGGCAGACAGAACCCACAGACCTTTCTTTCAATGCACGTGAAAAAAAATCAGGATGGAGGTGGAATGTACAGATACAGAGATGTCCTGAAAACAGCAGTTCCTGCATACTGGTCTGTGAATGACTGGTAAGTCTTGGGACAACAGTAAAACATGCAGCTAGTTTTCAAAATCACGTCATCTTTATAATGCTTGAACTAATATTTTGATGTGAATGCAGGGGCCCAACAGGAAATTCTAAGTTTTGCAGTGACCTGCTGAACTACATGCATTTTATAAAAACTAAAGACCTAGACATCTCCCTATGTGAAGACAGAAAGCAAATGGCAGGAATGAATGAAACCAACACTGTCGAATATGATACTGGCACATTTCTTCTCATCCACATTGAAAAGGATTCAAAAGTATTCTACATTGTTTAATGAAAACAGATTCAAAAATTTTGTATCAGTGCTGTATGGAATTAACCTATTTCAAAAATAACCTTGGGGATTTTCAGTACTCCCCTGGACGAGGCCCTGAGCCTGACTTTGAAGTCAGTTCTGCTTGAGCAGGAATTAGACTAGATATCGCCAGGGATTCCTTCCAACCTAAGTTTTTCTATGATTCTATATTTCATTGACTTTGACTTACCCATACAGGCAGCATTTTTCCTTTGGGAAAAGTAAAGTTTTGTAAAACTCCTGAGGGGGAAAAAGGTAAAGTTTAGTTATTGTCAGCAAGTCACGGTCATTGTCAGATTATGCTCTGTCAAGAGTAAATTGCCCATATGATTTACACTACGAGCCAGATGTCACATAGACAAGCTTCTCATCAAATAAGCCTCATCAAGCTTCTGCCCCAAATACATGGACTTGCTTTCCACATAATCTCTGACAAGGGTGGTATCAACAAAGCTGAGTAAGTCAATTGTCTGATCTAGCTTGGGAGTGAAACTGTGGAGAACATAAACAGATCCCCCATGGCTACACAGCAAAACACAGATGATAGTACTTCTATTGAAAGAAAAGGAAAAGGCACTTCAGGCAAAGAAGGTTTCCCATAGCTGAGCTGCCTTTCCACAGAGCACTGTCTTCTTGAGAAGATGTGTCCCCTTTTCTGGGACTGGATCATACATGTCATCCAAATAACCACTGCATCAGACAGAAAAATGCACATCACATCTGAGACCCTCACGCTCTTCTTAAGCAGCCCCTAAAAAATGTAGACATTAACAGTTTAACCTCCAAAAATGCAACACTGCTTTCTTTAGAATCATAAATTCCAGGGAAGTTAAACCAAAACAACTGTCCCCCGACTGTTTCATCCAAAGGAAACACCTTAGTCCACTTTGAAGAGCAATCACGATTAAAACAAAAAACACAGGCTTTGGTCTAATGAGGACAACAGAATAACAGAATAACATTTCAGGTTATAAAAGTAAAGCCTAAAAATAAGAAAGGGCAAGCTTAAATACATCTGATGTCTGCCTCTTGTTAATCTGCCACTGATGCATCTAGTGCAGCAAATAAGCCATCCCAGCCATCTTTCCCCCTGTGCTGCTGTCTTCAAGAAGGACTTGATTTTGAGAGCACGTCTCCTCAGTGATATCCAAGGGGATTCAGAGCAATATCTGGGAATGCTCATTTCTCCTTCCTCTGTTCAGTGAAGGAGACTCACTGTGCTGAGCCTTTGATGGGTGACTGTCAAAATGAAAATGTGAAGTTTTCTTAAATTTACCAAGCGTTAGGTATAGAGGACTGTCCCTTATAGCGCATTCTCACACTAAGCTTGTCTTTCTGTGTTGGAAGCTTATTGAGTTTCAGCATTCTCTAACCTCTCTCTTCCCAAACAGCAAAACTTACACTATGAGGCTTTCCAGGATGTGTAACTCCCACATTGATCTGAAACTGATTTCATGATTCTTCAATTCAGAAATAAAATTTAATAATGGAGAAAAGACCACCTTGGTCTACTGGCTTGGTAAGGGCCTGAGAGCCACAAATTAAAACCTCACACATTCCACTGCTGACATATTATGTCTTCAGACAAGGCAACTCTCTTCAATTCTGTTTTCCTCATCCATAAAGTTGGAAAGACACTGAATATTTCTGTGGTTATCACAAAATGCAATATCAATATGCAAAGCATGGAGCATTTGGTGTTCATATTGCAAAAAAAAAATTTTATGCCTGGGTGGCAAGCAGAAAGTCCCCCCCATTGCATCAGGGGGTATACTGATCACTGGGTTCATTGCCAATGAACTAAAGGCTACTGTTTATCTATCTCGATTACATAATAGTTTTATGATGGAAAAAGCATAGGATGCTGGCTGCTAATTTCATTTTATCTGTGGACAGTCCTACAAAACCAGAAAAGCCTTGGGGACAGTGTCCTCCTTTTCCCTTTCTTTCAGCCCCAGTTTTAAATTCATCATTTCCTGTAGTCTAATAGGCAACATGTTACAATATCCAGTTTAAATCAGGACTACTGGCTTAAGGCCACCAGGATTAATATAATAGAGTAATCCAGTCTTAATGAGGTATAAAAAGGAGCTTGACAGTAGTTCAAAAGCAGTTATTAGATGTATGGCTTGTCTGTGACCACTGAAGCATGCAAAGAATGTTATTAATAGGTCTGCAGACAGGTGAATAGGTCTGCAGGCCATGGATTAGTTTCATGTAGCAACAGGCAGTGGTGTTTTAGGTAAGTGGAAACTTCAATGACAAATATGTTGATAAACTTTCCAAGAGCTTGAGGAAACAGCAGCGGTAAATAGATAAGGATAAATGTGTTAAGGAAACATTTGTACCTCAGATTCATCCTTCAGCTACATCTCCTCCACCCATCCCAACTTTCAGAAGCCTTTCACAGGGCTGTGTGATCACAGCAGTGACCCCATGGTAAATGAGGTGTCACCTCCTTGGAGCTGTGCTGCTGTAAAAGCACCGTAGGCTATATAAGAGCATAAGGATGGCTGTGCCTCGTCAAACCAAAGGTATGTCTAGCCCCAAATCCATGGGCCATTGTATGACTACAATAAGAATAGGGCAAGCAGATAGTGATATTTCCCTGAAATATTTCCGTGGCCTCTGGCAATTTCTGTCCCAAAGATTTACTAGGTCAGGGGGTTATGTATTAGCATTTAAAAACCATTAATAACTTTTTCTTCTATGAATTTGTCCATTTATTCCACATATATTCCATATTTCATGCTTATTTCTATATATGTCCATTATTTTACACCCATGTAAACTCCTACCTTTCACAGCATGCTGTGTCAAAGAGTTCCACAGTTAACGCACTGGGAAGAACCATTTCCTAGCATGGGTTTTGAATCTATGACTTGGTAGTTTTCTTTTACACCCCTTAGTTCTTGAATTGAAAAGACAGTAAATAGTCATTCCCTGGCCACCTCCTCCAGGCTCCAAATTTTCCAGACATCGCTATGTTTGCAATATAGTCCATGGCAAGTTCAGGGAACACTACTGGGATGAAAACAGGATAACATAGTAAATGACCACATTTCTTTTGTATTTATCATACACATTTGTAACTCACTGGCTAACAACCTCTATGTTCTTCTCTGATAGTGTAAGTTATAATAAGATCTATAATTCTGTTTGTCCCAGAACTGAGGACATAATGGTTTTCATGCTCATGCTTTTAAGTAAAAGGTTTGATGTCTAAAGAACAGTTGTCAGGACAAACAATGGCACAAACAAGGAGTCATTTTGTAGAGGACAAAAAATGTGTCCGTAACTTTTTTTTTTTTTAATTAAAGAGCACAGATCTATGTAAGAATAAGAGATGTACATCATATGAAGCAGAAAAGAGATAATGAGCCAATTTTTTTCCAGCTCTTGCTGGAGTAAGTCAGCCTTGTTGGAATTTTTCTGGCTTCGTAGTAGTGTCAGCACGATTACAGCTTCATAGTTTTAAAACAGTCTAAATACTGAGCCAGGTCTTGCCGTCATTAAATGCAAAAAGCAGTAATTTTCATTAGTCTCAGTGAAGATCTCTGCTTAAAAGCTGAGTCCCAATCTTGCTCATTTGCTTTCAAGAAGTAAATGCCTTTCTTTCAGTAAGTGTACTTTTCAGCAAAAGTAAATTCAGTCTGTTGAGGTTCTGAGCAGCTGTTTAAGTCTGGAGACTTAACAGATCAATAGGAAAATGCCTATTGAGAGGCAAAACATTAAGTGTTACATTAAGGATTTTCTACAGGATCTACATTCTCATGACAAAGAGGCATCAGGTCACCTGTTTAATTAAGCCCAAGTGTTTGCCTATGTTATTCATTAAGGCAGAATGCAAAATATAGTCATATGTCTGCTTCCAAAATTCCTTATAGAATTAATATAACTCTTTTTGGCATCCCACAACTTGCGCTTTAGCTCTGAGAACTGTAGATCATCTGAAACAACACATCAGAAACATTCCCGGGGAACATTTTCCCACTGGGAAATGTCAATCTGTCAAAAGAAAAATGTATTATGGGACTACGTCAACTCTGATAAAACAATGTGTTGAATAATCAGAATGGAACAGTTCCATAGAAATATTCTCTTCTCAGTCTTTTGGGAGCAGCAGGGTTTGTTTTCCATTTTAAAACATCTTTTTGTTTTACTTTATTTCACATGAAACAAAAAGACCAGAAATAATGAAACATTTTGAATTTCCCCAAACAAAGAGCAGTTGATGTTATTGTTAATTTCATTTCATGAGGAAATTTGTTTTTCTTTTGTTCATTTTATATTGGATTCTTTTTTCACTTCTCAGAATTTCAAGTGAAAAAGAAAATATATTTCCTTCTCCAGTTTTAATTTAAGTCATGTATTTCCCAAAGACTTAGTGGTTAAATCCTTTAAGAATTCTTAAATTGGGTAGACAATTGTACTGTGCAGTTGTAGTAGGAACACAAGGCCAAAAAGAAGGAAAGGAAAAATGAAGAAAAATAGGTTAAATGAGAATGAGGCCACTTCCTTCAGAAACTGTGCCTGAGAGGCCATGTTCCAACAAAACCTCTTCCCATGTGGATTCTACCCTTAAGTGTACCACTCACTCTGTAATTACCAGGGATTTTCACATTTACTGTGCATCTCTGCATCTGGCTGTGTAGCCTACTGAAGGCAAGAACTGCTTGCAGTATGCTGAGCTCCCTGGAAATGAGACAGCTCCTAACCTGCAACTCTATAGCAACAGTTAAGCCTCTAAATATGACTGATTTAGAGAAAGGGTGTTTGGGTTCAGGAACCACATGATGTCACCATGGCCTAAAATTCAAGGCCTTTTCTTGCTCACACTCAGAGACGTATTGAGGACTTGGTGTTTTGCTGTGGCAAGAGATTCTTGTCTAAGAAAAAGCGGCAGACAAATCAGATTCTTCTTCCTCTTTAAACTGGGAAGAAGGGAGAGAAATGCATTTTCTGCATGACAATAGCACACACAGAAAGGGAAAGGAAAATGTAGAAAGCACAGAAATATATAGAATTAAATATGGAATATTGGAGCACATGTGAATAAATGGACAAATTCATAGAAGAAAAAGCTGTTAAGGTTTTTTTTAAAATACAAAGACATACCACTTGATCTTGGGAATCTGACTGACTCCACAGAGATATTCATGGTCATGAACACCTTAATCTTAGTAGGTGTGGACTGCTATCAGGGCTCACTCCAATGCAGAAATCAACATAAATTTAGGCTGATTCTATCTATGGAGCAAGAAGCCATGACTAATCTCTGTGTAAGCTGGCATATTTTATTTCATCTGAGACTAGTTTGTTTTACCCATGGGTCTGCCATTGTTGTCTCTTAAAGTAATATATGCCCTCCTTTCTGTGGGAAGATCTGGATCAGAGTCATGGAAACTCATTGTGCCGCGGGCCATATGCCTCTCAAAATGCAACTTTGATGGGTCGATTAGCAAGGCTAATTTATCTGACTGGAACATCCTACTGACACAGCTATATTGTTTCCATGTCCAGAATAGCTTGGTTGGGACTAGACTGAATATCTCAGCCTTGGCAGCACATTGCAGAACGTAGATATTTCCCAGGGGACATATCCATAATCTATCTGCTTTGGAGACAGATGCTGCCAGCTATCACAGTGATATATTATTGCTTTCCATATACAATCAAGATGAATGGCAGTATTGTGCAGATTCTCTGGCATTCTCCCTCCTAGATTCAGAATATGTTTAAGGATAGAATGTTTTATGACTCATTTTGTTTTGTGGTGGTGAGACAAAGTGTGGAAGAATTTCAGAATGAAAAGTATCTTCTCCAGGACTGAGGTATTGAAGTCTCTCATGAAGAAAACCAGATTCTGGAGTTGCTTGAACTTCTCCAGAGGATTGGTCCATAGCCAGATACCAGATAACCCAGATAACCACTAGGTTTTGTCCCAGGCTCATGCATGTCTTGGTTTGAGAGCCACTGAAGTGACAGTTAGAGACATGGAGATAAAAATTGTCATGTTCTGTACCAATTGGTGTCCATGCATTGTCCAGGTAACAATGAGTGACTGTAGCATAGCCTGAATCTGATAAATGCATGGATTACAAGTGCTTATCAGGAGAAAGAGATGGCAATATTCGGTAAGAATGAAGTAAAACAACTAAGGAAATTTGGATCATCCAAGATCAACTATACTGGAAGACTTCATATCACCCTGACAAATAAGGGCTGTTATGACTCCCAAAGAGACAGCTTCTTGTTGTCTTGGCCCTTTGGTTTCAGCAACATCAAGAGCTAAATGAACTTACTGAAGGTATTTGGACATTTTAGAAGCTATCATAGTTTCCTCAGTGCAAGAAAAAAGATATATGGTCATTAGAATGGAGTCAGTGCCTCACTAGACAGGCTAATGGCATTGTTACTACTTCAGAATCACAGAATGGTCACTGTTGGAAAGGACTTCTGGAGATCATCTGATCCAAACTCCCTGCTCAAGCAGGGTCAGCCAGAGCAGGTTGTATGGGACCAGGTCCAGGTGCGTTTTCAATTATCTCCAAGGATGGAGACTCTGCAACTTCTCTGTGCAACCTGTTCCAATGCTCAGTCACCCTCACAGTGAAAAAGTGTTTTCTTACGCTCAGATAGAATTTCCTGTGCTTATATTTGGCCCATTGCCTTTCATCCTGTCACTGACACCACTGAAAAGAGTCTGGCCCCATCCTCCCATCAGATATTTATCAACGCTGATAAGATTGTCCCTGAGCTTTTTCTTCTCCAGGCTGAACAGTCCCAGCTCTCTCAGCCTCTCCTCATATGACAGATAATCCAGTCCCTTAATCATCTTTGTGGCCCTTGGCTGGAGTCACTCCAGTAAATCCATGTCTTTCTTGTACTGGGGAGCCCAGCACTGGACACAGCACTCCAGGTGTGGCCTCGCCAGTGCTGAGCAGAGGGGAAGGATCATCTCTTTCAACCTGCTGGCAATGCTCTTCCTAATGCAGCCAAGGATGCCCTTGCCCTTCTTTGCCATAAGGGCAATTTGCTGGCTTGTGTTCAACTTGTTCACAAGGACTCCCAGGTCCTTCTCTGCAAAGCTGCTTTCCAGCCAGTTGGTCCCCGTCATGTACTGGTACATGGGACTGTTCATCCCTGGGTACAGGACTTTGCCTTTCCCTTTGTTGTACTTTACCTAATGGTCTCATGGAGATACTGAAGGAAGAAAAAATGGTATATATATTTAGATCATCTTAGAGGGGAAGGCCTTGGAAGAGGGAAACAGCACAGGAGAGGAATCAACAGAGCTGCAAAAGAGCTTAAGCCCTTCACCTTTTCCATGTTGTGTTGGTTTTTCAGCACCAGTCCACTTTCTAGTCTGCGCATCACTCCACTCACCACTTAAATGCACCCATCAGATGGAGAAGTAAAACCAAAACTCCATAGTCTGGATCTTGTCTGCAAAATTCAGGATGGGACCTGATTCTTTCATACATATCAATTAAGGTCAGGTTTTTTTAAGCAGCTTAAAGATCATGAGTGTAGTCTACATGCAGTATGTAAGCAGCCAAGACCCTTAGGACAGTGGCAGATTGTAAGTAATGATTTGCTCCACCAATCCAGCAAGCCCCACTTGTTTGTATCACAGTGACAAAACCTCTGTGGGGAAAAGAAAACAACAAAAAAGAACAAAACACAACTCACAAAGCCTCATAAAATTGGATTATTGTTTTTTTCAGTTTGGGATAAGAATGTAAAACTAAATTTCAGCCATCAAGGCTTACCAGCCAGTGAGATCACTAAGGGAACCTTTATACAATCTTCATGGCATGCACCATGGCATTATGCACCTTTAGGCTAAGATCCCCATGTAGGAACACACACACAGCCCATGTGCTGTAATTCAGAGTACTTTGCTGATATATAAGGGAATCCTGCAGATCTTGAGCAGAATCCCTGATGATGACTTTGTACAGATGCTAAATATCCTTAACTTTGGCTCACCTCTAAATAAATTAGCGTTCCCAAAACTTGATAATACCTTTGCAAGAAAAGAAGTCTAAAGGAGGCATTTCCCAATTCAGCCACTTTCCTCCACATATGGAACCCAGCATATTTCATCTCAAGAAGCTAAGTGGCACTCAGAAACTTAAGCTCCAGTTTTCAAAAGTGCTGTGCCTCTAACTAGGGTGAGAAATTTCTTGTGATTTAGGGTTTGACTTTAAGCTATGGTCCAACAGAGATCAAGAGTCCTGACCATCCTCACCTGGGGCCTTAATGCACCACAACCACCCCTCAGCCCAGGACCTATGGGCGATGGGGCTCCATTTAAGTTTAGCCCTTGAGCTTCAGTTCTGGTTTGAGTTACACTGTAGGAGTAGTGGTCTTGAGCTTAGCCATAGCTGTGTGTGGCTATGAACACCTTTGATCCAGACCGTGACTGATGGACTGAGTTCCCAACTTGGCTTTGGACCTGCCTGGTGATCACTGGACTGCTTGACTCTGGCTGTCATTGCTGGACCTTGATCCTCACCTGCAGCTTGCCTTTATGGCTTGACCTCAGACCTGCCCCATCACCATGAACTTGCCTGATGGTCTGGATTCTTGGTTAAACCTGGCTGCCACCTCTGGGCTGGCCCTGTCTGCCTTGCTTGGGGGCTGTGGAATGTGACCTTGGCAAGGGAGGCTTCTGTTCTGCTGCCTGTGGTATCTCCTTTGGTTCCTGGCTTCCTGTCCCTTAGGGAGCTGCTGGCCTTTGCTGCTCCCTGACACAGACATTTCATAGCTCATGTTGTTGCGTGACAGCTGTCTACTACACCCTGGAACAGGACCAACTCTTCACAAAGACTGCCAAACCCCTGAAAGAAGGTGAGAAATCTTTCATCACTTGAGAGGTAGCTTAGAGTTAATCAGCAACCATTTGTAGAGTATCTCACAGGACCAAAAGCCTGAGGCATCCAATCCCACCACAGCTAAGACCTCATGTGAAGGGAGAGAAACACCTTTATAAATGAAGGAAACAAACTTTCTTATGATATTGAATAACACTGAGAACAAAACTGTGGTAGACTTGAAGAGGAACATATCCCTAACTAAGTAATTAGAAGCTCCCCTATTAAATATTTATGCATATTTAAATTAATTTTACATTTAAATTTAATAAATTGTTAATAATTTTTAATTTTATTTTTATTTAAATACATTGTTAATAAATATTTATACATGTTTTTGCATAGTGATACTAAATCCTTATGTTTAAGCCAAACATTCCTCTACCAGTGGGTTAAGATGAAAGTTTAGTCTTTAGCTGCTCATTAAGAGGCTTTTCCATCTCCTGCCTCAGCTGGGAGGATGAACCCAGGCTGATCAGATCTGGGTATTCCTATGAAACAGCAAATACTAGAGGAGATCTTTACAGGTGATTTTAATAACTTTACCAACATATTCCCATGCACTTCTATAAGCAGCTGCTTATTTCTGTAACAAGATCAATGAAGCTTGGATTGCTTAACACTTATTAGAAGAGCTTATAGTCACTAATTAGTTAATCTGTATTTTTCTTCAAAGGCTGTATGTGATGGAGCTGGAGAATGTTCACCAAATCAGCCTAAAGAGTGACAACTTTATCTCATAGAAAACTCAGATCCCTAGGCATTCAGAGTTTATTGTCAAGAAAAACATTTGCATGGTCCTCCTGGAAGACAGTGGACCTGTGGAACTTTTAGCTGGTATTTCTCAAACAAAGTAAAAGGAACAGACAGTAACTTGTAATAATAATTAGCAAGCCTGTTCTATAAATGCTGGATCTCTTAACTAGAAGATGTAAGGCAGATTTTGTAGGAATCCAGGGAAGGAGATTAACCTGCAAACCAAAGGCAAAGAATCTCAAATGTCAAAGTTCAGGCTTTAGAATATCTCTTAGCTTTTCTAGTTCTCTCAGTCAGGTACCTTGATATGTCCCTTTCATATGAACGTCAGTTAACATGAAGGCATTTCAGCATCAACAGTTTACTTTCCTTAGTCCTTGTTCCCTGTCACAGTCCTCTTGACTAAACCTTTGAGGAATACACACTGCACATTAGCCACATACAGGATTACTCTCCTTGAAGCAAATGTATATAGCAGAATTACTAAGATGCAAATTAATCTTCAGCACATGACCTCATCACTTGTTCTGCCTTTTAGGCTTCTCAGTGTACTTCCAGTACAAAGATGTTGCTAATTTGCCATTGAAATGGCAAATTCAGGGAAGCATCCTAGCTTAAAAAGCTGCTAAAGCACCTAAGTCACTAGTGTAAATGTGTCTAATGCAGACTTACAAAACTAGTTTTAAACTCGCTTCCTCAGGCAGAGACTGGGCCCATCTCTGGGTATAGAGGGCTCAGAATCTGAAAATAACTGGCCAGATCTTTCACTGCCTTCTTGAACAGAAGTTGGCAACTGATTGTACTGCAGCATAAATGCCTCCTAACATAGAAGCAAACCTGAAAATTATAAAGTGAAAGGGTTAACCTTAGAAAAAGAAACTCAAGCAAATACAGAGAAGTCTGTCGAGCATTTCCCAACCCTAATGAAATCTGTGATCACTGACAGAGCAAACACAGAGCAAAAGGGGAACCTACTCTGCAAAACAGAGGCATTTGTACCTTCTCGCTGACTTCTTCTTGCTAGGGAAGGATGTGGGCTTGTAGAGGCATCGCAGAGAAAAGGAGGGATGAAAGGGACTAGGCAGTAGGCTGGTGAGGTAGGACAGTCCTGTGTACCATAAGGGCTTGCTTGCTGACTCCATCAAGTGGACATGGTCTGTGTCTTTGAGAATCAAGCTACTTTTGTTTAGGACCCCTCTGGGAGAGGGAGGAAAAGGTTTATCTGTGTTTAGAGTTTTTCTTGCCCCAGTTGATTTAGTGACCTGTTTTGTAGCTTTGCTCTTAAAGAATTAAGCCAGCTCAAATGAGGGTGCAAATGAATGTGACATGGAGGAAGTGAACAGTGAGGGAACATGTAAACCAGCTTTGCTGCTGCAGAACATGCCATATGGAACCATGATTTCCACTTCGATGTAGCTGACACACTTCTGAAATATTTGTCACAGTGAAGGTTACTGGATACCCACCAGGTAATTCATCAACTTCAGAAAGAAAAGGTGTATATTCTTTTTTTTTCCTCTCCTTCCCTTGAAAAATCATAAGAAGGGTTCACACACCTTGCCAAAGGGCCTTGAGAAGCCTTTAAAAAGCCAAGCTTTAATCATTAAGGCTAGCTGATCTTGACTGTAATCACTGAGATCTGATGGAAAGTTATCCAAGGACTATTAATGTTGGTAACAGTGAGGTAAGGCAACACTGTACTTCAGCACACTCGACTGATCTGCTGCAAGAGCAGTTTCTGATAAGCACATGGATCACCAGTGACTTTTCAAAACAGCAGTGTTGCTGAAGCTAAATTTTAGAAATCATGAGCAGTCCCCCCAAAAGAGAGGGTTTTTTAAGACTTGTTTTCCCCATATCTAAAGGAGTCCTTGGGTTTATTTGGATCGGGTATTCAAGACTTTTCTCACAACCAGTCAGACCATAGAAAATGTGGAGGGACCTTTGGGTTTTCTTTCTTAACTCCTTTCCAATGGCTTCACTGTAGGAGCTAGAAAAATAAGTGAAGTGTGAACTAGTGAGGAGTTTCTCAGTGAAGAGTGTGAGCTGGCAGCACTGAATTGCTGACTGGAGTGAAATTAGGTGCTTCTCCATATTAATGGGCAGCACAGTTACTAACAATTTCTGTTTTCAACAGTGTGCCAGCCAAGGGAGAGTCCTGAAACTCAATTCATCAGAATTTCAAAGTTTATGGTGAAACAGAACAACCATGCAGGTTTCAGGAGCCATAGGAACACTTTTTCATCCAGAATATTAGCGCATTGATTTGATGCTGGTTTTCTTTCCCAGCAGCTCATTCTGATCAGGTGTATTTTGTCTGCTCCACTGTTTCTCCCTCTCAAACATACACAAATAGTCATTCATGTAATCTTTCTACTTAACCAGCTATCTATATGCATACGCACATCTCCTGCATAAAACTGCAGTACAGATTCATGTGTTTCATAAGACACCTCTCCTTTTAAAAATAGCAGTGCCTGTTTGGGAATGCTGCCTGCCTGTCCCTGCCATAGGATACTCACTTAACATTGCATCTCCCTATTGTGTCAGCATGAGGCTATCGACTGGGGAGGTGGAGCCAGACTCTCAAATTCTTCAGTGAAATCCCAGCAGCTGCATGACCCTCATGGTGAGCACTTTAGTCAATTTATTTTTAGAAAGGCTGTTTTAAAGAGACTAAGTCTGTCCTCCGTTGCCCAGAAATAACTTGAGGTAAATTCTGCTGTGGTAAAGGAGCCTGCAGATACTAAATTAGTCTGTAAGGGCAGATCCAGGCATCATTTACTTTCCAGCCCAAGTTTAAGAAGGATTTTACTATTGCTGTTGATTTTATACAGAGGATGTTTCATCACTGTGGTGACAGAAGTTAGTGCAAAGTAAAGCCAGACAGACAAATTGCCTTCCATTCTCGATGGGCTGCACTTGAACGGAAGATTTGGGAAAAAGAGCGGAGTCTGGTATGATTGATTTATGTAATCATGCAATTGCTGAAAAGCAGTTTTGTCTAACACATTTTAGAATAGTCTAAAACAATCATTGTATGTAATGACCCCCAGGAAGAGCTAAATCAGACTGTGCTAGCTCGTTGAGCGTGGTACGGTAGGTAAGCAGCAGCTCTCTGACACTCATATTGTGGCTATTTGGGATACCTGTGGCAGTGGTTTTAAAACTCCATTGGGTCAACCAGCTGACTCCAAGTAGGCATCTATATTTGCAAATTAAATGTGTTCGCTGGTTCTGATGGACAACCAGCATAAAACATCCCACATCTGCTGTGTTTAGCTCTCTTAGTATCTGAAACTGGGGGCTACATCCAAAGAGCTTGTTGGGAACAGAGGCTGGCCTGTGCTAACTTGCAGTCTGTCTAGGATATGTCGGTTGGCTCAGGCCAAATCTGTGCCCAGCAGCACGCTCCGTTTGACAGTAGAGATGATCACACTCTAGGGACGGTTCCTGGAACACCTTAATTTCTCAGTACGGATGAAACTAAAGGGGATTAGGATGCAGCACTGAACATCAGGAAAGAGCCCAAATACAAGGGATGAGTCCCCTGAGAAAAACTTAAGAAAGCAAGGAACAGCAAGAATGGTTCAGGTATGCATTTCTGCCCCAGATGTTGCTGACTCTGCCTTACAAGCCAACAGCTGTGCAGGGGTGGAGAACTTGACGGACCTTGAATTCAGATCTTGACTTCATGATTATTTCACTCTTAGCTTTCTATCCAATGTTTAGTATAAATTCCCAAAACAATCCAAGGAAACACTCTTTTTGCCTCTCCTCATATCATGTGGGATTCGGACATCTATCCCTGGGGATTCTCCAGGCTCTGAAGTGTATTTTTATGGCAATACCTAACTACAGGCAGATGCGCTTGAATCCAGAGGCGAGTGTGTCCCATATATTTTTTTTCGGCATTTCCTACTAGCCAGTCTGCTCATTCCAGGGCTGTGAATGTGGATAACCTGAACTGTAACTGAAGCTGAAGACAGCGTGGGGAATTTGAAGGAAAAGTTCTTCACTCTAGAATCTCAGTGTCCGAACACTTATCCCTACCTTTGCATCTGTCTATTTGTCATTAAATCATGCTATACAACAGACTGTAATCTTTAATGAAATAATCTTCCCAATTCTATGGTTTAAAAGCCACATACTATGTTTCTAGTTTATCTTTCATAAATGGATAGCAATCCTTCAACTCTTAGATTAAATCTGTGTATTTGTTCATGCTTGCTAAACCACAAATCGCACTGTCAGTTCAGAAAGCTTAGTTTGAAAGTCTAATCAAGCCTGACACTTTCACAAGACACTTAATACAAAATTCTTGGAAAGGTGCTTTTCAATCTAGTAGATTATTGAATTAATTGACAGTGGTAATTCCATTGCTGTGTATAGATGGAGAAAGGAGAGCTAAACGGCTCACTGACTTGGAACTGAGACAGTCCCCTGAGGATATTAATGTCACTAAGTCCATAAAGGGATTATATAGTCCAATAAAAATAGAAACAAAGTCAATGCCTTGTTTAAAAAGACAAAGAAGGTCAACCACAACTTGATCAGGGCAATTCAGATAAAGTGAGCATGAAGGGAACTGAAACACATTCATCAGGAGTGGGTAAATAATCCTGAATGAGTGATTTATTCTCCTGTTTCTTATTTGCAAATTTTCCATGCTCAATGGTTATTATTCTTTTTGTGCAGAAGTTCTTAACAAAACTCTTCAGCAAATAACCCAATGTCTCTAGCCTGTTCACAAGCAGTTTATTGCGAGAATGTTATCTCTGACAGTGAAAGATCAGCTTGTTTGGGCTGGCTGCAGAAGGTTTGTGTCCCGCTTGGAAGGCGATAACTCTTCAAATGAATCATCCTTGTATTGCCAGGAGCCATGCTTACAAGTCTGAAAGGAGCAATTAGCAGTAAATATCAGTCTTTTCTGGGTAATGAGCCTTTATGCTTCTAAGAACTAGGCTTAATTGGGGAACAAGCAGTCACTTTGTCCTCGGAGTCGCTGGAGCCTGCTGAAGAGGGAGGAGTCTTTTGTGTGACATTTTATGTCAGTTCTCGTGTGAGGTCTCCTGTCAGCTGTGTCCACTTGGCTAATACCATTCATGAAATACTTTTTTCTCAGGATTGCTATGCAATATTCACTAAAAATAAGCAATTCCAGGTCTTCTTACAGCTAGTAGGACTGCCATAGACATAAGAGCCCAAAAGATAGACCTGCTCAGGTACCTATGAGGGTCCAAGAGATGTCAGTGGAGTGATGTGACTGACATGGCCTCCACACTTGCTCTAGCACCTATCTGGTAACTGGAAGCTACTGGGGTGATCCCAGAAGTACCGTGCTGACCTGTGCTTGCTGGGGGATTTCAGGCAGCAGTGACCACAAGCTGTCGATGCAAGACACGGAGGGGATTTTGTTCTGCCACAGCCAGTCCTTTGCATGCCCCACTTGCCTTGAGGAGGACAAAAGCCTGCTCGCAGTGCTCACCTGGGCAGGGGCAGCTCCTTTCCTGCTGTGGTTTTCCTTACCTTTTGGAAGACAGGAGTGCTAGGCAATTTACAGAGCTAGCAATTTTTGGCCTTGCTGGTACAGTCCAGTGCAGCTGGTAATCAAAGCTGATCATTATTCATGTAGCATTATTATAGTGCACCTGCTGACAAACTTCTTTCCAGGGTTTTCCAGGTACAGTAAAAATAATAACAGCTAATTCTTATGTAACTGCCTGTAGCAGTCTCATTCCATTTCCTCCCAGAGAGCTTTCTTATAACATACATATGCATTTATGAAACCAGGATGTTGTTTTGTGTATTGAGTCTTCATATTTCTAAGAACTGTGACTGACTGGGAGAAGAGCTGTCACTTCTCCATTACTGCCAGCCTGTTCAGACTCCTACCCACTCAGTGCTCTCTCCTGGGCAACAGTATTGCTATTCTTTAATCTGTGGTAATTGTTTTGCTATTGCTATTCAGCTAACATGAAAATTCAGTGGTTAAAAATAAGCAGCAAGCTTAGGCAGTTTCTATCTAAACTGGAGAAAAAGGAATTAGTGTCTGAAGTGACCTTAGATGGTACTGGCTGATTAAAGGTTAAATTTTATACTCAACACTTGCGCCTCTCTGTGATACAGGGGTCTGAGTGCAGGTCCCCACCTAAATCCAATAGGCAACAGATTTGATTTGTGGTCTCAAAGCTTCTGGAACAAAGAGTGAACTATTGCCCCTTCAGTCAGACCCTTTCTTAAGCAGCCATTACAGCCCTGTTGAAATGCTATGCTCAGTTCCATTTAAAAAATTACTTTTTTTTCCAAAGGTTAAAAAAAACTGCTCAGAATTTCCTGATCAAACCTTCTTAGGATCCCATTAGGTTCTATCAAATTAATCTTTGCTGTAGGATTTTCCTAGATCTAATTTATTTGCTGGTGTTAGCTAATAAATGAAAAGGATTCTGATATGATTTTGTCCCATGCGTAAGTATTAGCAAAGCCGCAGCACAAACCAGAGTTCTGCAAATACATATGCAAATGCATTAGAAATTGCTTGTTTCCTGCAGTCAAGAGGCAATTTACATATGCAATCCATCACTTTCCACTTGCTGAACTTTCAAGCGACAACTTAAGGGAACTTCTGGGATACCGTGAAATCCAGGATAAAGATAGTAACATGGATTCATGAAAATAGATTCACCAAGGCGATGGTGTTTGGCATTAGCACAGACGGGTGGGTGGTATGATACTGGGGTACTGGGCACCACCAAAGAACCCAACGGCACTTGGCTGTAACAAGTACACAAGAGGCCACCTGATAAATCTGTTCAAAGAGCAATAAAAGTTTCTGGCCATCTAACGTTTGTGTGCAGCTAATGGCCTATAGTGTGAAAAGACATAGTATTGTAGTCAAATCCAGGTATTCCTGATGCTTATAGAATGACTGTGTTTCCAGTAACGGTCTGGAGCTTTGACACGGATAAGAACTCTCCTAACTCTCTTCTGTAATCCAGTGCTGACTCCTCAAAACCAGGCTTGTAACACAACCTCCGTATCACTACAGCCCTACATCAGAGGTGCTCATTCACCAGGTGCAGAGCTACTTAAAGGGCGTACGGCACCTCACGTGCTCCAGTTCACGTTGTGTGGGAATGGCTGCATGGCTCTATGCTCTCCAGTTCTCCCGGGGCTGTTTTCCTCCCTGTTTATCACTCTAAATAGTGGATGTAGGAGACAGCTGGGTCACATTGTCACCCACCCACAAAAGCAGCATTTTGCCATCTCTTCATACAGTGTCAATAACTGATAAGCCTAAACTGCAAAATGCTTCAGGAATAGTGGAAAAAGCTGAGCCCACTATGCTGAGAACTTTTTTCCCTTCCAAGAATGAGGCATAAGCCAAAGGTTAGAACTGTTTCATTTTAGGGCAAACAGAGCTATGGATGTGACTGACTAATATAAATGAAGAATCTTTAAATTGCATATTACAGAGCAGACTGGGTATATATACTTTTTTATTATTAGTCATTTAAACTACCAATATGCAAGCGATGTTCAGAAAATATTTGCTCCTGGTTTTAAATAAACTTTGGCTTATGCTGATATTCATAACACATTTGCTTTGAACTACAGTCCAGAGAAAAAAAAAATTTCAGATCACATTTGTGTGATTCTCAGTCTGTACTTTCTTCACAAGCCATTTGTCATGTCGATTTAAACACAGGGATTCAAAATTCAGGATCTGTTGGGTAGCTTCTGTGTATTTCAGTTCCTTGCAATGGGAGCAGAGCATTGCACATCTTCAGGGAATAATTCCGTATATGAATTTAAAATATACTCTCTGCAAATACACTTCAGTACTCACCTAATTTTTTCTGTTTCCACAAGCACAGAAGCTCAAATGATCCTCCTTTCTGACACTGGCCTGCCCAGTCAGCTCCACCCTTTACACTGCTACACTACCTTACTCCACCACCTGCTCGTAGGGACTAGTTACAGAAGCAACAAATGGTTTATTACCTGCTATCTGCTCTAATAGAGACAGACTAAAGAAAGTATTTCATGTCAGTAATTCAAACTGCTCATCTCAAAGCCAGTCAAATTCCAGCTTATCCTGCCACAAACTTTAGGCCAGATCTCCCATTCTCCAAGCACTCCATGTTTCAGACAAGCACAGCCTTTTTCTTTTTTCTTTTCTTCCCCCCCCGCCGCTGTGCACCACTGATCAACTGGTTATTTAAGTCAGCCTCACGTGGTAAAAATAATTAGGACTGGATTAAAAAAAAAGTCGCTTTCTAGATCTGGAGAAGTGTTTTGAGATTACAGCTTAACTCTATGTTTCAGACAGTTTGTGGGACTTCTCTGCTCAACTGGCAGAATGATCTGCAAGATCCTTTTGAGGACATGAATTTGTTAAGGATACTAGGTAAAGCACAGGCACAAGCTTTGCAAAACTGACACAAATCTCAGTTTTCTGTAAGGCTTGTTGACATTAGGCAGTAGTAAGGACTGTTGTTGTTACAGCCCTGCTGAGAAGCTAGCACTGCTAGACCATGTGTTGGTGGTGTCCACTGTGGAAGACAGCCTGGATTCCATGTTGCTCTATATGTACTGTTATGTTTGGACCGCATTCATGGTGATCTGCTTTGGAAGGCTGAAGGAAACAGGCTGAATGTCCCCTTACCCCTTACATACCCACCTCAGACTAACAGAGATGTGGTACCTGACCAGTGAGCCTGGGATTTGGTGGTGGAACAGGGACTGGGGATACAACAGAAAATGATGTCCTGTCACAAGCATCAAAATGGCATGCCTGGGCTCTGTTGTTCTGCCTTCATTTTTACTTCTCATCAGGTGCCATTTTATCTGTTTCCAGAAAATGGCAGCAAATCCTGAGCAGCATCAGGACCATATGAGTTCCTGCAGAGCTCTCAAATATCCCATAAATAACAGTGATTTTTCCACTGATGCTTCCCTTTCATGTTCTGACATTTAACTAGTCCTTCATTCATTAAATGTTTCCTATGGGTACTATATAGTGCCACTTTGTTCAATAAGGATGTCACGTGGTATCAGCTCAGCACCTTGAAATGTGTGTCTGTATATCACATAGCTGTATTTATAAATCAAAGTTGGAAACTGTTAATGGGAGCCTTCAGATTGCCTTCTCAGTCCTTGCTGGGATATTAACTCCTAGCACAGACAGTGTACAGCAAATGCGCCAACTCTTTCCTCTTCCTCCCCAGGTTTAGATGTCAGGCACAAAATTAGGACGACTTAAAAAGTGACAGTGGGTGGAATTCACCAGGCCAGATATGACCATATTTGAGCTCTTGCCTAGATTCTCTGCAGAGAAAATAGGAAGGAATAGATGCTCATTGGGTATGATTCATCTTACTCTAGACACATTTAAAAGAGGACAGATGAACTGTGCCCTGAAAGTCCCAGTTTCTTTGCATTGACAAAAGAAGCCCCAGGTGATGCGCTCAGCTGTTGATGTACACAGCCCTGCCCTTGTTAGCTGAGCCATAGTAATGATGTATGCTCAGAGCACATGGGAAATGTGAAGTAATTTATTTTGGGGCATGGATGTCATTGAAGAAATAATTTGTATTATCTGGCATTTGCCTTGAGCTAAAAACAAGCACACGGGCAACTCTGCTGAGTGTGATAACCTACCAGGCCCTGGTAACTTGATTGCATTGATAAGTCCTCAGGAAAATCACAAAAAAGGAAGAACAACAAGGAAGACACCAACTAAACTCTCCCCTGTATATGAGCTGTGTGGATGGAAGGACAACAGAACTACAGCTTCAGCCAGCAAGAGAAACAAATTTGCAGCTGTTTTTTCCACTCCAAAATCCCAGCAACCAAAGAACACATTCAGCCTTTTGCCAAAAAATAACGTCCTTCTCCAATAATTCATGACTGAGGAGATACATTAATTTGAATAGGAGAAAAAAAATGGATGGCCCATAGTCACAGCTACAGCTCTGTGGCCTATAGTGGAGCTTTGTCAGGTTGCCTGAGCTGAGGGCTGGGCTGCACCAAGGTGTTCACACTGCCGCAGGCCCATGGCACACAGTGAGGAGCAGAGGAAAGGCTGCTGAGCAAAGATTTCTGGGTCAGGGAAGCTGCGCTCTGTGCTGCTGGAGACAACACACTCAGGTGAATACCCTTCCCGGGGAGTTCATGTTAAATGACCATATGAACATATGAAATTATGTTAAATTTTTCCAGATTTCTTGTGGACAACAGATGGCCTGTATTCAGATTAGTGCGAGTCACGGGCACAGTGTAGCAGGCTGGTTCTTCATCAGGTGGGATCCAGGGGCTAGGTCAGATAACAGCGTGCCCGCAGTGTTGAAGGAAGTTTGCTTCGTTGCTTGGAGCCTGTAACACCACTGTCTCAATGGCAAACAATCCCCGGCACAGAGTCAGTCTCCTGAAGGCGTAACTCTCTTGGGCAGTGTTTCAGATCTACTCTCAGGAAAGAGTAAAGATTAGCTTTTCTAAAATTTGTAACAAAAGTCACAGATCCAGAAGGAAAGAAGTGGGGAAAAGCAGCAGCACAAGGGTCATATATATGGGTTCTGGATCATATGCATAAAGAAGCACATAGCGCATGGAGCACTACAAGCAGGATGCCTGTCATCTTGCTTGTATAAGCTTGGGAATGTACCTGAATAAGCTATCTGACTCTTTCTTGGAACACAAAACTGCAATATCCTGCCCTTGGAAACATGATTATAAACAACATGGATGAAGTTCTAAGCAGCCAGCACTTATGGGATTCATGAAATGGCAGAGTCCTGGACACCGAATATGATTCACTTCTACTGCTAGTCAGTGCTCCATTCTTTATTGTCTGTTTTCCATTGCAAGCATGTCCTTTCTCCTTTCAGCAGAGTCCACAATCCACAGAATGGCCTCCCCCCGCCCCCGCCAAAGGAATCTCCTAATTTCTCTGTTCTGTTCCCCTCCAGGTTGCTAGGAGTTGGAAGTATGCAAATATGCAAGTATGTTTGCAAGGTTTTCCAAGAGCTTTTTGCAACAAATGCTGACATGCTGAACACTGCTTTTACAAGAATATCTTACCAATTTTGGTCTACAAACAAAAAAAAAAAGAGCATAAACAGGAGGACAAAAGATTTGGAGAACTTCGTAATGACTGTAGAGTGTGCAGATGGACCTACAGTCAAAGAAAACTTTGTTTACACAATTTCCTCAACATCTGTTGCCTTAAGTCTCTCCTCCTTTGTTGGAAGGGACCTCAGTATGCCTCCAGTCCAAGCTCCTGCTTGAAGCAGGACTGTTACCAACATTAGATTAAGTCAGCCATGGTTTTGTCTAGGCAAGTCTTGGATGGCAAGTTAGGGGTGGAGATCCCACAACTTCTCTGAGCAACCTGTTCCCAGGCTTCCCTTCCCTCTTAGTGAAAGCGTTATCCTCAATGTCCAACCTAAACCTCCCAAGCTGTAATTTGTGCTTCTTGTCCTTTGTTATATCCTCTGCCAATAAAGAGAAGAGTTTGGCTCCCTTATTTTTGTAGCTCCCTTTTGGGGTCAGGTCTCTTCCTTTTGCCTTTCGCTGTCTGTCACAGTATCTCAAGTTATTTTCATATCCCCCATCTATGATATCTGGCAGACTGTGATGCTGCTGGAGATAGTGAGCCTGTGCAGAATGCAAACTTGCATATAGGGATGAAACCTGTGAATCTCATTACTCCATCTGTAGTACCAGTGTATAGTGAACTGTTGCATGTGAAGTCAGGAAAATAGAGCTATTCCTTAGCCACCTTCCGAATGCTGGAAACTTTGCTGCAGTGGAAGGTTTCCTTCATGTCTGAGTGCTCTGCTGAATGTGAGGCTTGGCACAAAGAATACATTAAACAGAAAGAGCTTCCACATAAGTTTTAATGGTCATTAACATGATCTTTAATTCTGGTCAGCCAAGTTTCTAATTTTCAGATACTTCTGGCTTTGGTGTTCTGACACAAGGGCCCATCTTTATTTCCGGATCATCTCACCTGGAGTGACCAAAGTCAGACTTTCAGTGCATACCTCCAAGGCCTCACAGTCATTGACAAAGCATGACTGCCAGAAGGTTTAAAAAGCTGTAGCACTATTTAATCTGGGTCTTCAGGTCACAAAGTTTACAAGATGACTCCATGGCCCAGATTTTCTTACTCCTTCCTTGTTGGAGTCACTGAGCAGGACCAGACTTTCTGCTAAGCTGCAGGATCTACAGGTTTTCTGATCAGATAGGGGCTCTGAAAATTCTCTGTCTTGCATTGATGGGGCAAACCTTTTCCAACTTGCCTGTAACTATTGCCAAAGAGTCACAAAACAATTGACCTGATGGTTTCTGGACTCCAACCACTGACATGCTTTAGCTGCTCTGGGTCCACACTGTCTTGGCTTTAGGTGAGACAACACTCCTTTATGCTGTCTATCATCAGCCACAATTTGAACAGTGATGCTAACAACTTGCCCCCAGAGACTCTGGGTCAGAATGGAGCAGATCTCAATTCAGTTCAATTCAAGCTGACTCTGACTGGACCTAGCGTGGAGTTTTTGTTCATTTCTATCATGCTTTTATACACACCCTTTTCTGAGATCTGTGTTTCAAAGGTCTGTCCCAGCCTATCCCAGCAAATGGCACATTTCCCTCCATTCTCCCTGCGTGCTTTACAGGCCTCCCTTGATGGGAGCTTATACCGGACAGACTCCACGCTGCCAAGAATGAGGGCTACAAGTTCTTCTCTGTCTGCTTTGAAGAGGCACTGACAAGAGGTAAATATGCCTCTTCTTCCTACCTGCCTGCTTGTCCTAGACTAATTTTTTTGAGTGAATTCTGGTTCCATTCTACTGATATTTCTGCAAGGCAACCTCTTGGTGGAAGTCAGTTCTTTCCTTATCTTGTGTACAGAATTTCTGAGCAGGCTTCATGCTTTTAATCCAGGCCTCGATACATTTATGAAGTGAGTGTATATTTTTAAATGCAGGGGTTTCTCCCCACAGCTGAGTTTATGGAACAGGAAGAATGTAACATTACACTCAAAAGGGAATAGACTTAATTGAATTACCCATGCCCTTATACAGCCACTTATCACCAAAAGCTGCATGACAAACAAACACAGGTGCATTAATTCTCACAATTCCCTCTGCAACACAGAAAGTGATTATCACCTTCAGCTGGAGATGAAGGAACAGAAGATAGCATTTTCTGAAGTCCCTAAGTGATTTTCAGTATTCACTTAGAAAAGTTACAGTGATTTATCCAGGATATTAAAGAAAAAATCTTAAAGCCACTGGATAAAGCAGCAGCTTAATCCTGGTCTTCCATGTCCAATAGCAGGTGTGGAGGCAAGCCTTAACTAAAGGAAAGGCTGCTAGGCAGCATGAGGCAGTGTTGGGGTGTGAACTACTAAAGGTCGGCATTAAGATCACTATTAAATCCATACACAAATCTCTTAAACCTTCTGCTTTTTTCACACACATTGAAGAAAAGATCACCAGCTATTTGGAAAAAAAAAAGTCCTATTGTTTAAAATAGGCTTTATGAAAGTCTGGAGAAAAAAACCAAGCTATGATGGCAGAATCACAGGATAATTGATGTTGGAAGGGACCTCTGGAGGTCTCTGGCCTGGCTGCTTAGAGCAGGACTCTGAAGTGAGAGCAAGTCGCTCAGGGCTTTGTCCAGTTAAGCTCTGAAATCTCAAAGGGGACTTGTTCCAATATCTGGCCACCTCACAGTGAAAAAATGTTTTCTTTTCTTATACTAATTTGACTTGATGTAGTCAAGCCTCTGTTACAGGAAAAACTTGGAGGGTTTAAAACAGTACACTCACCATTTTAGAAATATCTGGGCTGCAATTAGACAAAATACATTTTTTACCACCCAGGAAAATTATGTTTTTTTCCAGAAAAAACAGCAAAAACAAAACCACCTCGGTTATTCAATCTGTCATCTGAAGTGTTTTGATTTCCAAGTGTTGCCACAGTTTTTATTGGCACAATCCTTATGAGTGTCTTGGGCTTTCACTCCTCCACAGAGAACAAGTGCCCTGTTGAGAGTCTCCCGTGACAAACCACCATAACTCTTCTTGGTGAGAGAATGTGGCACAACATGGGGCATCCCCTGAGCTGAGAGTCAGCCCTTAGGTGCATCTATAGTCATGAAAAGGGATCTGTAACGATCCTCTCTCTATGGCAGCTCTAATGCTAGTTAGTTTGTGGGGAAGGTCAAAAGACAGGAAACACGCTTCCAATTCCAGGGTATACCTTTGCTTCTGATGTTTCGTGGTGCTGGGCTTGGTGCTGCCATTGTACCCTCCATCCACAGATCAAGAATGAAATAAAATTTCACCAAGGCTTCTAGTTTCCATTTCTTCCTGCTACATTCAGGCACTTACCATACCTAGCTTTACCCTTGATCTCTAAGATTAAGGATACTCATGCTTACAACCGTGGGAGTGCTCTGACACACTCCACGAAGAGTTTTGTTCTTGACTGATAACCAGCTCTGCTCCAGACACCAGACATAATCTGGTGCCCTTGTGGCATCTGCAGTGCATTCAAGTGCTTGCTTAAAATTGTTGTCTGGAGGATTTCTATTGCTATAGTCTATTTATTCATTTCTTACAAAATAAAAAAGAGCTAAATAAACACGAGGGAATTCAGATACAGGTCACCTCCAGCCACTGAAGTCCGTATTAACAAGTCCATCAAAAGTTCAGCCTGTCATTAGCTGGAATCGACAGGACAATCTTCATGCTCCTATTTTCCACTTCTACATATGGGAGAAACAGTAATGAAAATGGAAAAGAAATGAATATTTAAGACTGTTATGCAACAAAGCAAGGAGACAGACCCAAACCATTCCTTACCATTACAGAGATTTACAGAGATCTGCAGTGAAGAGCTAACTGCGAAAGATAAAAACTGAATGAACAGAAGAGGATTCTCCAGACTTGGACTAGAGTAATTGTTGTTTTCTGCATGCACCTCTCCAAGGCAGGCTGAACTTTTTGAAGGAGAGGAGACTGCCCATTCCCTGACAGCAACCAAATATTCTCATTTGGCCAGCTTCTTGGAAGGTAAATTGCAGGAAACAAATAGTGAAAGCCCAGGAAGCCCAAAGCCTGCAGCTGAAGTGAGACTGGGAGGTGACTGGGAAGAATAGGCAGGAGATTCACAGTGATGTCTTGGAAACGTCGGGAGTTTTTTGCAACTCAGAAATGTTGTCTGAGAAAGAGAACAAAGGGCAGATACTACCACAGAGAACACAATGGAGTAGAGAAGACTTTTTTATTTTAATTTGTCTCATCCCAGGTCTCTGTTTTCTCTGCGTCAAAGGTTACTTCCTTCAGTGTGTGTTTTAACTAAAAAAAAAAAAAAGGGGGGAGAGATCGAAATCCTCTTGGTGTTTGTATTACACTCTCTTTAGAGGTCAGGTAGGTCTACCTGAAAATGCTGGCCAGCTCTGGGCCACAGGGGCTTTGGACGTTATTTTACATGACTGATGCAATGAAAATACATGAAAAAGAAAATAACCTTTTTTTTCTTTATTCTTTTAGTTTGGTCAAATGGCATGACATAGCCAAAAGCAATGTAGATGACTCAGACATGCTCAACAGGAGTTGGAATAACCCTCCACTAAGAAACCACGATCAAGTTCTAAACTGAAGTTTATGTGATTAAATCCACTCCAATTTGATTAATCTAAGTATCAGACCTCTTTAAAACCTATGCTGGTGTTCCCTCTGTGTTCTTCCAAACTAAAGAACCTTTACTGAAAGTCAACTTTTACATGAAAATCAGTTGCACGAGCTATTAGGACTCCGTCTCCAGCTTCTACTCTATTCTTGGAGGAATTTCCCAACTTAAATTCTGTATTTTGATTGTTTGTAATTTCCTTATACTTCCAGAATGTGTACTGTACCTTCCATCAACAAAAAATTATCTCTGTCTCCTTGTCTTTGGCTCAGTCTTTGTATCAGACGAGAGGACACCTACTGTATCTTTCAGTCTCCTGATGGAATTTCCACTCTTGGCCATCCTCCTTTCCAGATTTATTCTATTAAAATGAAGCCTGATCAGTTTGAAGATAATCAGATTCCATGTGCTGATCACAGCCACCTAGTTGCAGTCCCTGCTGTTCTGCTTTGCAGGATTTATGTTCCTCTCTTCTTCCTATCACTTAATTTCTTTTTAAGAAAAGGAGACCTGCCAGGGACAAGGAGGCAATATGCTATTAGATTCCCAAAATGCCCTCTGCTGATAAATTAAGTTACTCAGTAATTACCCTAGCTGAAATTTTCACAGAAAAAGCCACATGGACTCTCGATAGTTTGGGGTTGTTTTTGTTTGTTTGTTTGTTTTTTCTCCCTTGTTATGCTGATACAAACTCATGGAAACTTTCCCAACAAAGCAGACTTTCCATTGAGTGTTGAGTGTTCAACAGCACTTTCAGGAGTGATAAGCAGAACTCACTAATATACACGACTTTCAGTTTGCAAACCTCCACAATGATATTTCTGTGCAAAGCATGCTCCATATGGCTCAGCAAAAGCTATGAAGGAGAACTTAGCTGTGACTATGAATAAAGCATGTTTTTTTGTAAGACCCACAGGTGGGAAGAGATGATTGGAGACAGCTGTTGGCTTTGGCATGGTTTTCTTGGAGCCATTTGCATTACTCTCGCCTGAGCCCTGCAGCCAACAACAGCCTGCCTGGCTCCAGGTTCTGTACTCAGCTCAGGGCCCTGAGCTGGTATGGACTGAGCAGTGTGCTGAGATTTGACCCTGCTAACACTGAACCATCGTTAGGGATAGGAATGCACTTTGAGGAAAGGAGGAGAAAATCAAATACTTGCTCTAAGCCTGCAAAATGAAATGTTCTGTTTATGTTTCCTCGAGGTTGCCATACCTAAGCCTCTATTTGCTAAATTTTTTGTTCTTTGCTAGACTGTCCCCAGTGATCCAGGAATGACAACCATCAGTCTCACTTAGACCACACAGCTTTGCTCTCCATCATGGCCATGTAGGTAGATTAACCTTCCTCTCAGTGAACTTTTGCCAAATCTTATTCCCCAACACACTGTGCTACTGTTCTCCAGATTTCCTTGCCTTTTAAAAAGCAGCTGGTCAGTCACCTTTGATGCACAACAGGGTATTTTAGAGAACATCTTCATTTAATCCCCAAAGTCAGGACAACCTGATAATGTACCAGTTTGATGTAGGGCTAGAGAGGAATCATCTGCCCTCAACAGATACTCCAAGAATGACCAAGAGGCACAAAATGTTCTCCAGAGCTGAGCGATAAACAGGCTGATGAAGAGAAGCATGTCAGCTGGAAGATTAAGGTGTCTGTGTAACATAAATACTGCTGGGTGGAATACTTTCTCTCCAAGCAAAGACAGCTGTGAATGTGTAAACCTCTTCTGCCTCTGCCCATACGAAAACAGGAGGTTACTGAATGATAAATAGTTGCAAACTAATCTCCAATTTAATGCTGATAGGCAGAGTGATGCTGCTCACTTGAAAACCAAGGTCTCTTCATCTAACATGCAAGGTGAGATCATTGCTTGCAGTATGGTGATTACTAAAAGCACCTTTCTCATTAAAGATCAGTTTGCAGGCATATTCATCTGCTGACTTCTGACTCCAGAGTTTTGTGTCTCCTTTGAAATATGGATACTGTAATCTGGACAAAATAGGAAGTTAGCATTTTTTTTGTGCTTGGTTTTACTGCCTAATGAGACCATCTGCAAAATGCACTTAAACCTAAACTTCAATGAAGGAAGAATGGCTCTTTAAAATCTCAGATCTTTGCCTGAGACTGAAGACCCATTAAAGGAGTAGCAGGAAAGAAGGAAAAAAAAAAACCCAGTTCTTGCTTTTTGCCTCTGCATCGTGCTTGAGCTTTGTAGGTTTTGTGGATGTTTTCTTCCAGCAAGTCAGTCAAGAGAACAAGAAATCTGGGAGAATCTGACCCTCAGTTTGTAACTCCGCTCAGTATCCAAATAAGCATCACTAACATATTCAGCATTCACTCTACTGTTTTCATTAGGCGTGAGCCCTGCACAAAACTCACCAGTTGCAACTGCTTGCTTGAATATTACCTGGCCCAAGCCCTTAAATACCTATTTGTAGCCCTTAAACAAAATCCTCTCAAACCTTTAAACCTGCAGCACATTTTTCTGCAGCATTAAAAACAAAACCCAAGGATAAAAAGTGCATTATAGTGAGGACTTGCTTCCTGCAGCCTGGCATTCCTTACATCATTGCTATCTGTACTTCAGGAGAGATGAAGTGCTGTAATGAGGGCGTGGAGCCTTTCTCAAGAGCATCCTATGAATCTTTAGAAAGAACAAGCACCTGCTTACAGTTCTGATAGGAGACAGGCAAAGCATACAGCAAAGTAGGCGTGAAAGGGGTAAGGATGCATTCCTAGTGAACAGAATATTTTCTTCAGCTCCTGCACTTAGGACTGGAGTGCCTGAGTCGCTTCGGTTTCTAAAGTAGTTTTTCTGTGACACCGCTACTTCAGGTGGCCCTGTGGCCCTCTCCTCATTCTGAGTGTTTTCATGTTTATCTTTAGACAGCAGTAGATATTTATAAAGGGAAGAGGAAAGAAAAGAAATCCTTTCCTGGAGAGAGATGGATATTCTTACACATATTTGCAGCCTGGTTGGAAAGCATTTTAACAGCACACTGTGTACTTGTACCTGGGGAGCTAGATCAGCAACCACAGATTTTATGTTCTCACATCTAGGAGTGAACTCAAACATCTCCTTGGAGTGCAGGGCAAACTTAATTTGCTCCTAGTCATGATACTTATTTGGAAATAACTTCATGAAGCAACGACCACTTTTTAGGAAAGCTCCTATCTGTTCAGAGCTCTTCAAGATCACTGTAGCATTTGCACAAATGATGTAGAGTTGGGAAAAAAACAATCTGTCTTTGAATCTGATTCCTCACCTTTACCTGATTTACAAGACACCTGGGGTGGAGATCACAAAAGTCTGTGGTATGGGAACATCTTATTCTGATCTCTTTGAGTTGTTGGAAGCTAGCTGGGCCCATCACACACATTAAGGTAGGGTCAGATAGATCCACTCTCTTTTAAACTGATGCATATTGCATTAGAATATGCTGTTAGATCAAAACTGAAATCTACCAAGAAGCTAGATTGATGTGCCAAAGATCTTGCTTTTTCAGAAGAAAACACAGGGAGGAAAAGGTGCTCCAAAGCTGTTGAAACACCCTGCTCTACCATTTTTGGAATGAAATATTTTGCTAATTTTGGTTTATATTTATTTACATTTTCATATATTTAGTCTTTTTTTTTTTGCAAGGTCCAATTTCTAGGGATCATTTTAAAACATCAAACCACACTTCCATTGAGAAACCTGGAAAAAATTATAGAAAGTGCCATGATGTTGCTCAGTGATTGACAGCTTCTTGTTTGTTAAAGCACTGGAATAAATACATTAAGAAAATAGTACTTCATGGAGGAAGAAAAAAAAAAGAGGAGAAGATAAAATAACTTTTATTAGACATATGTCCCATCTCCAAAGTACTTCTGTAACAATTTGCAGTCAAGTTGCTCCTTGATTTTGGATGGGAACCAATGAACTTCATCTCTCCTGTGGTAACAATACTCAAATTTTCTTGGTGTCAAGTCTTTGACCTTTATCATCTCTTGGGGATTAGTAGGTAAGCTTCATCCAAGCTCCATTTGACTCAACAGTGTCAGCTGGCCTCCTTCTTCTCCCTACCAGGCACTCTTGTGCCTCAGAGATTTGTTCCCCTCTGAGGAGGCCCTGTGGCTTACAAGACAACATGCAGACCTCGTTGCATAAGAGAGATGTCTTAGAGAGAAGCTCTCCTTTTTCATCTACATCTCTTTGCACCCAAGGCTATAGGCTATGGCATGACATTAGAAAGATTTCCTATTGCAAACACAGCTCAGCATGGTGGGTTTACCCCCTGTTTCATGGATTATTAAAGTTAGATATTTTCCTAAATGTCACAATACAACTTAAGAAAATATCAGAAATTTCCCCAAATGTAATAAAAGATAAATTTAACACAGCATCATAGAATAATTTAAGTAAGTTGGAAAGGACATCTGGAGGTCTCTAGTCTGACCTCCCGCTTAAAGCAGGGCTCTCAGGCTGGTTAAGTTATGTATGTTATATATTATATATGTTATATATATTTATGTGTGTTTTTATATGTGTGTATATATATATAATATATGTTATTGAACTTGCGATACATGTTCTTCACCTAAGGATCTCCAAGCACTGAACTCATACATAGTCTATAAATACAGATAGCTGTCTAAACAACCATGATTTTCTATGGAAAGTTTTTCTTTTTTCTTTCCTCTTTCCATAGCAAGAATTAGAAGAATGGAAGCCAGAAACCATCTACAGCAATTTACCAGTGCAATTCAATTGCACTGAACCTGAGGTGACCCATCTTGTAGTTCTGACTCTCAAGTTGCTATCCCAACCTCCAAATGGCATTTCCCATATAAAAGATGCATAACCATTGTAAGTCCAATATAGTAGAGTACTTAAAAAACTACTCAAAACCTTTGTTGAATCAGAGCCTGAAATAATATCCTGAAACTATACATAAAATAGTCTGCCCACACTGGTATAATAAAGAAATACAGCACCCTCATTGTATGGAATTTGGAATTACCCATCAGCCTATTAAGCTTTATTTATTTTAAGGAACTGAAGAATATGTCAGAATAGCCCAGTAGTGCATTGTGAAATAATAATTGGTTTGACTTCATTAAAAAAAATGCAAAAAGCAAACCAGCAAACCATAGCAATATTAAATTCCTCATTTAAAAGACCCATACCCAGACAACACAGAGTATTAGATTTCAGGAATGAAATTAGACAGAGACAGCCAGATAAATATCTGCCTGGCTAATTCCTTCTTAAAATGTGCCTGCCTAAGAGTCTCAAAATGATCCTTAAAAATTGCAAATGGATATTCAGAGCTTGGAATACATAATTTTACTTTTAGATGGATGACTGTGGTGAGTTATTTAAAGTTTGTTGTTTACAACTTTCTTTGGATCGAACAAGCTGTAGCAAACAGTATTTGGAGGGTCAGGATGATCTAGCCACTTGGCAGTAATCTGGTGATACTTGGTTTAACTAGTGTGATACTTCTGATTGGATCCTGACTACTGGATGGGGGGCAGAAGCAGAAGACAAAGCCTTAGTTGTTAACATAGTTTTAGGAAATTGAGAAATGATGGGTTTCAGTCTGCAAGAAGACCATCAGGTGATGGGAGCTGGGGAATCACTTTGGTATGTGAAACAGAAGTGATTTCCAAGAGCAAGAATCATGCTTCTGACATAAGCAACCACTTTGGGGTTAGAGAGGTTCTGAGTCATCAGAAAGGAAATGAATGGAAAGGAGGAGGTCAACCCTGACATGATGTTATGGTAATACAGGAGATAACTCACAAGCAGAACAAAGGTATCAAGAGGCTGTTGTGCATTTGGATCTTTCTGTGGCTGACAGATGAAGTCTGCTGGGTAGCTTCAGTGACTGTCGTCAAACCAGGACAAACCAAACAACCAGGAGTGACTAGGCCCAGCCTGATGGCCGCTCCTGTACTTGGCTCCTAAGCCTCTTCTACTTGCCAGCTAGTCCAGCTGGACGTTTGCTAGCAATTGCACACACTGACATATACCCCACCACACACACAGTATGCACACGCTCCAGTGTCTCCAATTGCTGGCAGCACAGATACACAGGCCCCCGTGACCTGTGGTCTGACTTCAGTTGCTGGCACTTAGACCTCTAAACACACACATGCACACAGAATAGAGACCCTCACCCATGAAAATACTTAGAAATGGAGTTTAATGAAACAATAGGACAGGCTGTGCTGATCAGGCACAGGGCATGGCCAGACAAGCGTACTGACCAACAGCCTGTTTACTCACAACTGGCCCCTTTTATCCCCTTATTCCTCTGTTTTCCCACACTTGCTCCTCCCCAAATCACCTTGATTCCTCCATTTCCCCACCTTTGTTCCTCCTCTAAACATCTCATAATAAGTTTTGTACCACTCCAAGATGCTCTTCCCCTGCATCCCATGAGCCCCATGCCCCTGCAGGCAGTAACCCCTCAGTCTGGGAGGTGATTGGGAGAGCCTCTTCCATGGACTCATGGTGATGGGTGCCACCTCCTGCCCATGAGGCTCATAGCTCTGCTGTGACAGCCCTGGGAAAAGCTGGGGCAGGGTGTCCATGTCTCTGACCAGCTTATTGGGGTTCCCTTGCCTGCTGTTGTGCCTCTGTGCTTCTTCGTGTGTGTGGGGATGAGCCTTTAATCACATAACCTAACAGCACTCATCAGAAGTTATGGTCTCCATTTGCCCTCAGTTACTTAAAATTACAACTTTGGCTCTTCAGCTTTGTGAGGTTTTTCAACAATTTTTCTTTCACGGATTCCCTTTGCCTCTCCCTCCCATTTTCTTGACTGCTAGAGAAAGACATTACAGCCAGTTCAATTTTGCACAGAGTTACATTCTTGAAATATCTGTATTGCAGTTTTCCCTGAATTACCTGAAAGCCACTTAAAAAAAAAAAAACAAAAAAAACCCCCCAAAAATACTACCAAAGCCCTCAGAACTCTTTTTGGAAACAATGGCATTTTCCACGTATCCTCTTTGGCCTACAGACAAACAGTAAACGAACTACTGATGAAATAACTAGGCATAATAGAATGTAATTCCTAGCCTGCCTTTGTATCAAACAATTGGACTTTTAGGTGGGCTTATAATAAAATAAACTGATCACTCAGTCTCAATGTGATTTGGCTTAACCCTTTGAACCTTTTCCCACCTGCTTCCTGCTGAGCTCTTTGTCAAAAACTGAGACTCAGAGTGTGCCACCAAAGATAAGTCTTCATGATAGCTGAAATAAAGCTAAAGTAGAGTGAGGTGGAAGGAAGGGGGTACCTTTCTCCTCTCTGTTAGGCTATTTGTCATTGGACTGTTTTATACTGAAATGTCGCAAAATACTGAAAGAGCCAGTTATCCTCATAGGACCCTTATGACAGAGGCCTAACAGTGTTACTCAGGCAAATCAAGTGACGGAGCTGACTCCTCCTAGATAGAGCCATCGACTCTACAAGAATTTGCAGCAAAGCAAATGCTGACATAATTGTCTGGTTTTGCTTTGTTCAAGACTGGAGTAAGAATAACTACTTACTGCCCCATAAAATGCACCAAATGCCTCTGATTCCAGAGGATGTAAATAGCCAGGATTTATTGGGTTTGCATTACTTAGCCTGCAGACCCCAAATCCCTTTGGTTTGCCCTCCTTTCTGGACTGGTTTCCTTGCGCACTCTGTTGCTGACCCTGTACTAGGCTAATACAAAGGTGGTTTGAATTATTACTTTCAAAATGTACCAGACCAGCACTGAAAACTGTCTGGGACCAGTTCAGAGCTAGGCTGATGACCTGCTGTGCAATCTTGGCAGATCTCCTGGCTTTTCTGTTCCACTTTCTCTTTATCAGCCCTGTCAGCTATGATTACAAGCTCTGTGACACAGGAGCTGTCGTTTACTGAATTTTAGCAGCACATGGGGCCATGATCCCTGATAAGAAACTTGATCAATTCCTGTAACACACACAATAAATTTCCTAGACCAGCAAGAGCTGGTGGCCGGCAGTGTAAGGGTGCAGATGGTCTCCTCTAGTTGAATGACTCAAGCCATTTTCTTTGGTTCATTTATGTCTTTTGGAGATGGCATTACACGTCAGGAAGTGAAAAGCCATTTTGGATTTCCTCCCACATAGACCAGGGTTTGAAAGGGGTGGTGGAAGTTTTTCCTAACATTTTCTCAGAGGAAAATAGGAGGATTACCCATTTGCCATGGGACCACAGATCCCCTCAGATTCTGAAGTATTTCCATGGCACATCGGGGACTGTGAACATCTCCACACCCTCACTTGGCCTTTTTGTTGTCCTAAAAGGCAAAAGACTTCAACAGTAGACACATAGATTAGGACTGTCAAAAGAGTCTAAAGGGGTGATGCACCCAGCTCCCACTGAATTCAAAGTATTTTAGCTCTTTTGATGCGAGGGAGAGGCCTCAACCATGTTTGAAAGACCTTGTTTTGAAAGTGTGAGCTGACACTACTCACAAGGGAGAACACAGACCTCCCCCTTAGGACCAAACTCAACTGCTCTTGTTGGATAAACCACTGAGTTTAATTAAAATCTGATTTTAGGTTTAATAATTTATGGGCTTCATCTCCTTCAATTAGTGACACATGAAACTTGAGGATGAAGACTGAGAGAAGTCACAAAGCAAAGCATGCAGTCTAGGAAATAAAGTGTTTTACTGTAAATGCAATGAAGCCAAAGCCAAACCATAATGTATGAATAATGAAGCAATACATAATTGCAGATCTTATCAAATGTGCATATTTTTGCAGTTTCATTGTGCTGCAGATGGACACTAGCCTAAGGTGAGTTACTCTTCTCCACTGAACTACCAAGTCTGTACTTTATATCCTTTAGCTAAGCCCTGTACTTTATATACCTATATTCTGCCTTCCACTCTTTGTTACAAAGGCACATAAACATTTCCTTTACCATTCTAGGTTACATTCTCCACTGCACATTCAAGATATATATTGGAAACACTGGGCATAAGTCTATCTGTGTGTATGCATACATATATACTATTATGATAGACTGAGTTTTTTCAGCTTTATTATTTTGCAAGCATTAAAATCACCATTCCTTCCTCATTCCTCAATTTGCATGATTAATTGCAGTCTTACTTTTTTATTAAAATTGACCTCCATATCATAGAATATTGGCTAATCACCAAAAAGCTTGTATTTATAAATCACCTTGACCTATATAATTCAAGACTTTAGCCTAAACACAGAAATTTGCAGCCTACTTAGCTAAGCTCTGAGTTTGTCAAGAGGAACTGGATCAGGAGGCTTTAAGTTTGCACTCTAGCCCAGTCAAAGGAGACATTTTCCAAAACTCAAGACGTCCCGTGTGCCTGAACACAGGAGGAGGCAGGTGCCTCATCAGCAACAGCCAGACAAGCTCTCTACAGGCTTTCTCTGCAAGGCAATCCTCAAAGAGAGTCCAGAGGGGCAGACTGACTGTACTTATCCCAAGGACTGCTTTTTCAGCATAGCACAGAGATTACCAAGGGAAAACACTTTCCACTTTACATGGGTGCACCTGAGGCCCTGGATCATGCTCACAGGTAAGCTGTTTGCTGTGAGTCTGGCAGGCTGAGTAAGCATTTTTTCAGGGATCTGTAAATCCCCTCCTGTAGAGAGCTGCTGAGGATTAATAGGTTTACTCTAATCTTCCCTGCCTTCTTCGACTGCTAATAATCCTATTTCACGATGCCTGGCAACTTGACAACAGGGGACTATAAAAGATGAATTTTAATTTTTAAAATTAATCCGCCTCTGATCTGGTAAGAAGCTGCCTTACACTCTTGGTGCAGAAGTTACCCTGCAGACTGCTAGCTCGGAGCTCCCTAGTATTTATACTTGCTTCTGCCCCTGAATTTTCTAGCATGCCTGTACTCCTCCTCTTCAGTTTCAGGACACATGTCTACCGAAGACGACAATGCAAGCAATAAAATAGTGGTTTAAAAGAAAACCACAATCCAGAGTTGCATGAGAGGATGCCCCGCCGCAAAAACAACTTGGTGCCAAGCAGTCCCAATTTAGGCATAGGGTTTTATTATAAGGAATCACAGCTAATACTTGCACAATTTAGCAGCAGGATTTGTATTTATCCTGGATTTTGTACTTAATCAGCAGAGTGCTGGGAATTCATAAAAAGAGTGCGAGAGAGGGTGAAATCTCTCTCTACATGTTCAGAGTTCATTATGCATTCAGACTTACTTTGAAAGTCTCTTTCACTGAATAATAAGCTGCCAAACTTTCCCAGTGCCGTCTGTCTAGTGTAGACAGGCCAGTCTAATAGTAGCATCCCAGTATTTACACCAACCTTGAAAAACTCAAAGGTTATTCAGGAGGGTCTCTCTGTTTTCCCAGCCCACCCTTGCTGTTCCTGACAGGACTAGCCCCATCTCTTCCTAGTTATTTCTTATTTAGATGCAGCTGAAGCACATTGTACTTGTTTGGATTGAACACACATCAAACAAAGTTTACAGGCTGTGAGCGATCGGTGTGAGTGGTGTGAATGATAGCAGAGTGTCTGATTAGACCCTTTTCTGTTCACAGAATTAGAGTAGTTGGGGTTGGAAGGGACTTCTCGAGATCATCTGGTCCAAAACTCCCTCCTCAAGCAAGGTCACCTACAGCATGTTGCCCAGGACTGTGTACAGCTGAGTTTTGAATATCTCCAGAGATGGAGACTCCACAACCTCTCTGGGCAACCTGTTCCAGTGTTGAACCACCCTCACAGTGAAAAAGTGTATTTGTATGTTCAAGTGGAATTTCCTGTGTTTCAATTTGTGTTGCCTTTCATACTCTCACAAGGCACCACTGAGAAGAGTCTGGCTGCATCTTCTTTACAAGCTCCCTTCAGATATTAATACACATTGATAAGATCCCCCTTGAGCCTTCTCCCGTCCAGGCTGAACAATCCCAGCTCTCTCTGCCTCTTCTCACATAACAGATGCTCCAGTCCCTTAATCATCTCCGTGGTCCCTTTGCTGAACTTGCTCCAGTAAATCCATGTCTTGTACTGGGGAGCCCTGCACTGGGCACAGCACTCCAGATGGGTCTCATCAGTGCTGAATAGAGGGGATCACCTCCCTCGACCTGCTGTGGTCTGAGTATTTAACTGAGTCCTATTGCACTCAAATGCTGATCATAGTCATTTAGCTTGCAGGATCACACCTCAGTGAGAACCTGAAATTGTTCATTTAGGTGCATGACTAAACCGTCAGTCACAAGAAATGATTCATAAGCAGCAAAATGCTAACCTGCAAACTCCATCTTCCGGAGTGCCAGATGCTGCTCAAAGCAAGTCGTCAGAGCAAGAGGTCCTGCAATCTCCTCTAGGCAGAGGAAAGAAGTGCCACGGTCTGACAGTATCAGTCGAGGGCAGATGAGCATGGAAGAGCACAAATTCCTACCCCATGATGAATTCAATGCTAAGGCTCCGTGCTCCCATTGCCCATTGTGCCTGTTGTCACGTGGTGGTAGATTATGAGCTTCTGGGCAGGAAACAAAGCAAGGTTGTGTCAGGCCACGAGGCTGACAGATAATGAAGAAAGCATCCACCATGCAGCACGGCACAGCAGTGTGACTCAATTTCCTCCTGCTTTTCCAGGCGACTCATGTAATATCCCACCTTCTCTGCTTCCCCCACCATCTTGTCTTGAGCTATTATGTATGACATCCTTTCGATGAATGATTTGAGCTATTCTTAATTTATCAAATTAAAGAAGAAAGAAAATACAACAGGAATTAACCATCACCGCCTTCAGAAGTCTAAAAGAAACTTCCCCTAGAAACCTGAGAAAACAGAAGTGAATTAACTCACTAAAACGGAGGAGGGGATGTGAGGAGGGGAGGCAGTATTTCTCCAAGAAATATCTAGGCAAAAAAAATGTGCAGATTGACAAATGGCTTTGATTCTGTTCAGTATGGCAAAGGGTTTCATTTTCTGAACACAGAATGGCCAGGTATTTCCCAAACAGGTTTTATTACTAAATGAATCTATCCTTTGTTTTTTCCTAAGTCTTCTCATCTAAATTTTCTTCTTGTACCTGGTGTTTTTGCAGACTGGGTCCCAGCCATTTACTTCTACCTATCCAAAGGCAGTAGTTCTTCTGTCAGAAATAACGGAACAAACATAGATGGTCCACTGCTGTCAAAGTCAATCAGAGAACAGACGGAGAACTGAAAGGCCCTCCACTTAAAAATTTCAGGAGACCCAGAATACTTAAATTCAAATGGGTTGGAAAGGGGGAAAGAAAGAAAGAAATCAGGCAAACAGGAACACAGTTCTCATCTAGTGAGGAAAGCACTGAACCAGAGGAGGATGAATCGCACACAGGTGTGTTCAACATTAAGCTGGCAGCAATTGTATAAGAATCAACATTGCAAGGAGCCAAGTCCAGATCCTGAGGTAAGGACACTTCACATGGGAAGTCAGACCTCCCTCCTTTCCTAAACAGCAGGATGATAAGCACAGATGGCTCCTCCTCCTCCCAGCTTTTAGAGAGAACCCAGCTTAATTTGGTATTTATCTTCCAGAAAAAAATAAATAAACAAATAACCCAAGATCTGCTAGACCCCGAGGAAAACAGAGGCATCACATCATACTGTACCAGTGAGCTCAGCAGGGCCAGGGAATGGACCTGAGCACTGCGACAGTCTGCACTGTCTCATTGCTATCACACCCCCCAGCATGGTTTCGGTGTGTAACGTGTCAGTCCCTGAGAAATGCACAAGCACAGTTCGGCGTGGACCAGAGGATGCTCCCAAGAAGCAATACGGATGAGGCCACCCTGCGGTGGGGAGAAGGCAAGGAGTTTAGCCTGTGGATGAAAGCCATGCCACAGCACTTGTCTTCAGAGAGAGAGAACAGCCCTTGGCTCTGTATCATTTACCAGTCTAAGGTGCAGTTTGACTGGGCACTCCAGTTTCAGAGTCAGAGCAAAATGTACCTAGTGTTTTCCATTACCTAACTCAAGGCAGCTCCTTGGGGTGTTTTTTTTTTTTTACTAATGACTGCAGGGGAGCCCACATTTCTATTCTTGATGATCACTTTTCAAGCATTGCAACATTCTTCTAAGCTCCTAGAGAAGACAGTTTTGATCTTTTCAGCATTATTGACATGAGGGGTGGGAGGTGGAGGGGGACTAGGCATTGCTATGTGGCAGGAGAACAACTCATGACCTTCATACCCACTGACAGTGTCTATTATTTTCTTTTTTTTACCTTTGGAATGGTCCTATATTACGCAGCACATCATTGCTACAGAATAGCTGGCTAATTGGTATTTTCTGGAAATCTTGTGAGTAAGTCTCAGTTTTAAAAGTCAGGCAGGCATTTAAGACTCCGAGTTCCACTGGATTTCAAAAAGGTATGAAGCTCCTGAACAACTTCAGCATACTTTAAGTTCCAAGCCATACTTTATGGCTTTAATTCTACTACTTGCATTCTTGGAGTTGTATCTTACTCTGGGAGCATTCACTGCAAAACCCCTTTGTTACAGTAGCAGTGAGGAATTACTCCATGTGGGTAAATGCTACAGAACTGGGCGACATGTGTTCAGATACATGTGTTTTCTTTTTAAAAATACAAGCTGATTACCAATATCGAAGTGTTATAATAAAGATCAAACATAGCAGGAAATAAAAAAATCACAACTTCAGCACAAAGGGCCCATAAACAGCAAACTATGTACAAATAATATTATGACATTATTTAAACAATGTAATACTAGCATGGAAAAACTACAGCAATTCCATTTTGACCTTTGTCATATACAGCTGAATGCAAATGGAAAGGTTTCAGTACGTGTTAATGTGTTGAATTTCACTTGCCCTGGTGAGGGAGATCAAAATGCCAGCCAATAACTCAATAAAGTGCACTTCCAGAAAAATGTTTTAATAGAATCAGTCACTAAATGTTCAAAGTGAAATGAACTTCAGCTCTAAGAAAACCATCTGTATTCGTTCTTATTTACTGACGAACAAGCTGTTTGCTTTGTTGTCGTATCATGTCCCCCAAGGCACTGAATGCCAATCAACAGCACTTAATGCTTAAGTTATCTGAATCTTGGTCTTCGCTTGGCTCACTAAAAAGAAATCAGATATCCAGTAGTGTCTAATTGGCAATGAGAACCGACCAGTGCTAACAATAACTCTTTAAAGACCTACACTTTCTAAGCTTAAGATTCAGGCAGCGCACTGAGACTGCGGACAAGCTTAAAGCAGCCATAAAGGATGGGATCCCTCACGGGAGCAAGGATGCGTCAGCTCAGGGGCTGGGTGCAGAAAGACGAGATTTCCCCCCCCTCCCACTCAGCTGAACTGAAAGGGAAATGGACAGGAAGAAAGCATCATTTGAGCTCATTCTGAATCACTTTATTTGAACTGACATTAAATGTTCCATGAATTTGAGGGGATTAAGTAGCGTTTTTATGGTCAATTTTCAACTCAAAATGCAGTTCTCAAAATGAAATAGCAAAATGTTTTGCTTTGCAAATCTGAGTGATGCACTTTGATACTCATGTTCTTCCACATTATTTTCAAGCCAAAGATATTTGGAAATTTGACCAAGATCCAGTCACAGCTTTGGTCTCTCTAAAGTTATTTTCCAGTAAATCTACTGATATATTTAAAAGACCTAAAACCATGGGTCTTTTTCCTGATGTTTGTAATAATTATAGTTTGTATAGTGGGTAACAAAAAAAACCCCAAAAAACAAAAAATGTGTTTATACAGACATAAATTAGCTGAGATTTCACTGAAGCCAATGGTTTGGCATAAGCAAAAGGAAAAATAAAGCCAATCTATGTTAATGTTCAGCATTCATTGATAAATGTCAATTTGCAAGCAAGATTTTGTTGCTTCTCTGCGTAGAAAGGCTGAGCAGACCTTTTTGCTCCCACGTTTCATTTTCCAGAGCCCTATATAATTGCAATCTATCTCCAGAATAAACCTACCCCCTGAAAAATGATTTCTTATGCACTTCTTTATATGAGGTTTTAATACTTCTTAGTAGCTGTCATCTTCAGCCTGCTGAGCAATGAATAATTATGGCAACCTTTATACATTCGACAATAAGCATTGACAATGACTGGCAGCAGCAGAGGTTGCTATCATTTCAGAGCTCCCTATAGAACCGTTTCAAAATATCATAATTTCATCTGCTCCTTCTCACTCTTATGTACAAGAGTGGTGTTTCTATGGCTCACAGTGATGAGCTATGGCTCACAGTGGTGAATCCAAGCAATATCTTCCATTGTTACTGATGAGAACAATTGTGGAAAGTCAAAAGATATTTCAATTCCTTTCTGAAATACTTTAATGAATGTCGATGTAGGCAATCAAAAAAGGCTGCTTCAGTGTTTTCATAAAGGCACATAAGAAAAATAAAAATGGTGTCTGAATTAGACGATTCCCCATGGAGATTTTCCTAATTAATATCAGTGATTTGTTCAGAAGCAGCTAATATAGTAATTGCTGCCATGTCTGTAAAACCAGATGAATTACTGATGGCTGAACAATACATAGGCAATTTTAAGTGTACAGTGAGATCTGAGTCCATTCCTGCTTTCACTGAAAATCTTTCCATAGAGAAAAGAGTGGCCATCTTAAGTCCAGATGCTTGAGAAGACAGTGGGATGCATGGATTAATGATGTCTGTCCGTTCAGTTTATCAGAAAGTTGACTACACAGAAAGACTTACTCTGAAGAAGACATCTGACAATGAAAGGCCTTTCATAGCATCATTAATAAATGTATACAGATCTCCTGATGCCAGCAAGTGAAAATAGACAAGCTTAATCCTGAAATAAAAAGGAAGTTCATAACTATAGGGTAATTAATAGTGCTGTCTGAAGTCAGTTTGTGAGGGTCTTTTTTGCTGGGAAATGTGTTTTAAAAAATGATATTGTTCTCAGCAACATCTGCACAGATCATTTTTCAGGACAAATGTGAATCTCACTTTGTTTTCTACTTTATTTAATCCCACTTCTTTTCTACTCTGTTCCAACACCTTCAGCCATCTGTCTCACGCTGCCCAGTGTGGGGTCTGACTGACCGAAAGCACCCAGGGGCTGTTCCAAACCATACATGAAAGGTTTATGCATTTACCTTAAAAAACACCACATACCCCCATTTTTCATGTAAGATGGAGCCAAGTCTAAACTAAACTTCTAAAGATTTCTATTCTGAGAGGGAAGAAGAAGGGACTTGTCTGTGTCATCAGAGAACAGTGCAGGGCAGACACAACTGTCTGTTTTGACTTTAGAGCTGGCAAAGCACCTGCTTTTTCCATGGGCCTTTAGGAGATGACAGAGTCTTGGAGAGTCCAGGAGTCTTGGAGTGCTTGCACCTCTCTTTGAAGACAGTGCTGTAATCCAAACTCATTCTTTAGGGAACTGGCCAGTGAGCTGAACGAGTCAAGAGAGATATAAAGCTATATGTGAACTGCTGAAGCTGTTAATGCTGTATGCCCTTACCCTCACTAGCCTGAAAGGTAATCTCCTCAGCAGCAGCAATGTGGAGACTAGCTAAAGTTAATTAAATTAACCTGATATCAACTCTTCTCTACAGAGAAGTGCACATTTATTTCCACAGTGGAATAGAGGCACTGTCAAGTGTTTGACTTGGCTAAGAGTGTGAGTTGCAGGGTGCTGTTGGGGAACCAGCGAGCACAGAGATGTCGATGCTATGTGATCCAGACATCCCTCCCACTTCCTCTCCTGAATGTAGGGCTGTTGCCCACCCCCTTTTGGGTGCAAGCAGAGGTGATAGCTAAGTTTAAAAACAGCATCCCACATATAAAAATGCTAGCCAGGCTGAAACCATGTCTACTTGCAGGGAGGCCATAGTTTTGGAATAGATAAAATGAACATATGCTTTGCAGACAAGCCCCAGATAAAGCAGTAAAAAGCTCACAAAAAGCATCTAGGAAAAGATATACTGGTGGAAATGTGCTTTAGTCTCTTTGAACTGCACAAGTTATCTGTGGAAATATGGACAAGGGCGTTTTTGTACATGTTAAGCATGTTCTAAGAAGTAGAGTGAAGTGCCTGGCAGGTAGCCTTGTTATGACCTGTTAAAGTAATAGGCAGATTCTCACATGGGGTTCATCACATTCTAACACAATTGGAGTAGTAAAATGAAGCCAAAGAGCAATATGATGAGGGTCAAAATAAGCCTTTTGAAGGAACCATTTCACCTAAGTCACTGGCATGTTACTCAGGGTTTCAAATAGCATCACTGACATGGAGTCAGTAGTAATATCTGGAGTGATGCCAGAGTGGAAATGGGGTGGTGAGGGCAGAACAGGCCACTGGCACAAACATAACTACATGGGGTCCTGTGGGTCATCCCAGCTTCCACCAAAAGGGATTTAGTAAGAGCTAGCAGCCCAGCTTCATCCCAGCACACATCAAGCAGTTAGCTTATCTGTCATGGTAAGCTGGTCTCTTCCAATTTAACTTGATGCAAGCCAATGATTCTTTGAGTAGTTGCAGAGCTGGCAAGTGAGCTGGACACAGGTGGGAAAGGGTCTGGAAAGAAATTAGAGCCTAGAGCTCCAAATCCCATCCTGAGGAAGGAAGGGATTTAAGATGGGGAGGCTGAAAACTACCCATGGGACCAGATTCGTCAGCTGGTGATGGTTTGTTAGCCTGGGCTGAAACCCTGCTCACCAACTTCTGAACATCTGGACTGCTTATACTGTGAAATCAGGTGGTAACCTGCAGGGTCACTTCCTCAGATTGCAACAGAAATTTGGAGTCCAGCAATATTAAGATACTTTTATCTGGTCTCTGCTTCCCTTTGGCAGGAGAAGAGTATGGTTTTCTGCAACGGAAAAGAGAAATAGTCTTGGTTGTAGGTCTGCTTTATCATGAGGTCTAAAGTTAAGATGACCTTACCATCAGCCAAAGTAGAAAACTGCTCTATCTTCATGTGATATAGAAGATACAGGTGGTTTTGACTTTTTAAAGAACTGTCTAGGATCCTGAGGCCTTGCTTCAGCCAAGGCCACTTCTGGAGTAGGGATGGATGGGAAATTTGGGGTCTAATTGAAATTGGTATTCAACTGTTAGGTAAAACCATTTATCTGCCTGCACCCCATCCCAATCTATGGGATGGAGGAAAAGTGACTGTCCTGGAGAGCCGAGTGAAAGTACCATTAAATGCAAGTCCATTGTTTCCTGGCTATCAAAAAAAGACATTCTTTTTTTCCCAGCTAAGGCAAAGTGTGAATAAATGATACCTAGTTTAACTTGCTGGCTTAGGACAGTCCAAAAAAAGGATTGTATTGAAACCTTCAGGATTTCTTTCCTATAACACTTTAAAAACTTCAAATTCAGCAGTACCTACCACTTTTACTCTGGTGGCAATAAAATGAAACAGGGAAAAGAATTTAAGACATATTGGCTCACAAAGTTAAAGTTGAATACATTTACACTTTCAAAATTAAACATTTCTCATTTCTTGTGTAAGTTTTATCCTGTTTTCTGTAGTGATTTTATGTCAGTGAGACTGTCTTAGCTAAGAATTACTGGGAATGAAAATTAAAGCTTTCTATCCAGCCAGTACCATGAATAATGTGTACATGTACGAACACATATACCCATGTGTGCTGTTGTCATTCTTGGACATTTAAAGATTTATGAAACGTTACATGCAATCCCCAAATGCTGGCAACTCTCACTGAGAATGAAATTCTAGCGTGAAAAAATACATGCAAATGAGAAGGAACAGAAAAATCTTTATAAGGGAACATTTTCAGGGAAAATAAGCAATTTGCCTCTTAATCCATTTTATGAACCCAGCTCTTTATTCACATCCTTACAAGTTGCATCTCTTTTTCCCTGGTAGGAATGGAGAACTCACACACTCACATGACACTAGGAAGGGAGGATGTCCAAAAAACACCATAAAATAAGACTTGGCCAACATCTGTGGTACCTAGCAACTGTCCATTTCCTCGTATTCCTTTTAGGAAACAGAAGCAATACCACAAGCCTCATTATGCATGTGGCAAATGGCTTGCTTGCAAAAATTCTTGTTCTTAATATAAATGTTGCATAATTATGAATAACAAGTATATCAAAATGAAAGATAGCTTTAGTGGGAGCTAAGGTTTGGTATTCCTGAAAGCTGGTGAAGCAAACCAGCTTAGAAAGCTTTTTGGGGAGAAAGCAGTATAGAATGGAGACAGCTATTCAGTTAAAGTGCTGCCATCAATCTCAGTTCAATCTATGTTTCTTCCATAGACATAATCCATAGCCTGAAACAAATTATTTAATCTCTGTGAATGTTACATTGACATCACATTTTTTAACTCTACTGCTGTCTGGCTATATATCTATGAACACATTAATTTTCAAACTGTGAAACACAGCTAGGGACAATTCCTATTTTCCACCTCAAATCTGTCTTGGACCAAAAACGCCACTAGGATTCAGGGGCTTAATTCCTAGTTAGGAGCTCTATCTAAGTACCTGCAAGATTTGAGGCTCAAGTTATCAAGTTATGTTGTATCAAGTTACCAAATGGTTAGCCAGATACTCATAAGCAAAACTTTTTACCGGACCTCCAATTCCTGGCTTCTGAACTCTCTAAATCAATTATGTTTTCTAATCTGGCCATATCAATGTTTCATGTTCTTAGTACAACCAATCACTGTCCAAACCACATAATAGGTAAGTGGAACAGTTTTAAAGAGGATTTCAATGTTTCTTCAAATTTGCTGGATTTCTCCCTTTAACTGGCCCTGTATTTGATAAGATTATTTGTTTATTAGCAAATAGATTCCCATGTTAGCTTCTTTCCCTGAATAAAGATTTCTCTTTGGTGCTATTCATACCTTGCATTTGCCCAGACCTATTTTCCACTGTGCTAAACACAGCCTTTGAGAAGAATATATTAAAAAATATATATTTTTTCTTTGAAAGTATATTAAGAGAAGCCTTACACAGCAGATTCCTCTGTGAGCTAATAATGCCTACTTAAATTGCCCTTTTTGCAATGGACTGGAACCTCCAGAAGCAGATAAATAGTGAAATGCTTCATTTAAAGGATATCCACTATATTTACTGATTTGAAGCACTTTCTTACAAAGAACCATAAAAGTTAGAAACAATCCAAACTAAAAATAAAAAAATCTTTTTGCTAAGAGACCCTCACAGGCAGTATAATGACTCTCTTGGAAAATCATACAGCTGACTGCAGACTACCAGCCAGAGGGAAGAGCAGAGCCCAGGGCTGGTGTCTGCAGAGCTGCTTGTGCCTAGGACTAATTTGGGACCAGGACAGACCCCAGGTGGGAACCTAGGCACCTTCAGCAGGTTTATGCGCTGGTTCTTGGAGAAGGCTTCCTCAGGCAATGAAAACTTTATTTCCAGCTCAATGTATGAGCGGACAGCAGGTCTTTTCCTACAGCAAGAACAACATGAGCACTAGGGGCAAGCTTTGGGCTTGCCTTGGAAGGAGAAGTGTTTAGTAGAAATAGAGGTAAGAATGCACTCAGGGACTGTGTGAGATCTCATTTAAATCAGCCGCATAACGCTTGGGAAAAGCAAAGCAGACTCAGGGAGTGGCACACTATGGAGCTGAGCCTCAGCCCAGCGGCGTCACTCGTCATTGCCCCACTTACATCTGGGTGAGGAAAGTGAATCCATGCTTTTTTAACAGCTGTCCAAAAGTCAGGTTATTTTGCCAGCAAACTTTCCGATCAGCCTTGGGTAGGTTGTGTAGGAATACCAAGAGCCTTTTCAGTTCAGCTGAGAGGTGAGCTTTACTCGTAGGAGTGATGGTGGTTGGGAACACTGGTGAGAGGGAGAGTATGACAGCAGCTAAGCTGGGGCTTGGTGGGAGAGCAGCAGATTTATGCTGTTCTGGGTGAACAAATCTAGATATCTCACTAATTTACCGCCAGCCACATCTGTATATATGGTTCACAGTTTTTACTTGAGAATGAAATAAATGTTTCCACAGTCCCAGCTTAATGCTGACTCTGAATTTCTTGTGCTGCCAGTGGACTCCATTTGTAAGCGCACAAGGTCAAAATGAAGGGTATGAGGCTCCGAGCAAGCATCAAACACACCAACCTCCACAGCATAAAAATGAAAAACCTCGACAAAAGAGATTGAGATAGAAAGAACACACTGCAGATAAATCCCTCTTTACCTCTACAAATACAAAGAGATTTCACTGCTGTTTGCCTAAAATACTAAGAAAATAATATCCAAGTGAGGACCACCGTATTTCTTACCCAACAGACAAGTTTTTACTCTTAATAGCCCCCTGATGCTTGATTAATGTAAAACACTACTCAGGCAGACCTAGGTGGACAGCATAAGGGCCTGATTTCAAGCCTTAGTGTCACTTATAAATACCATTTTGAGGTCCCACACTGAACCATCTGGATGCTATTTGAGCTATGGTCCCTACATGCAAATAGTAAATCAAATGGTTGAACAAAGCAATGCTTTATTAAGGGAAGAAAAGACCAACAGGAAGACAAGCAGGTAAATATGTGATAACCACCAACCATTTGCTGGAGTACCATGGCACTTCTTTAAAGTCCTCCTCTCACTTCCAGGTGAGGCAACGCCCAGCCCATTGCTGCTGCCCTCCTCCTGCAGTAACTCAGCATTTGCAGTTGCCAAGTCCCCAGCTCTGATCCAGTTGATCCTGCTGGACACGACAGCTTCAGTGAGGACACAGATGACTAAAAAGCGTGAGGCAGCTCAACAGCTCAACAGCTGTTTAGCCACAGCCAACACCAACACAGCACTCCACTGGCTCATCCACTGTTTCCTGACTTCTGCACTGAAGAGGCCACATGCAGATATGACAAAGTCCATGCTAGGCTCCGAGGACCCTATGGAGGGTCCTCTCCCTGCTTTCTGAGCCCTGTTTACCCTAAGGCACCAAACCACAGCCTTACACTAGCTTGGGCACACTTCTGCACATTCCGTCCTCCAGACTTTTGCAATTTACTTTACTATGCCTTTCTTTTATTATGAGACTTAGCTGCTTTTTATGAAGGAACACATCCCAAATATGATAAAAGATAACCACAAAGTGAGTACATTTTGGGCTCTTCCCCTCAGGTCCCTCTCTCTAACAGGTGCCAGCAGGTCAAGATCCTCCTGTCCAGGACTTCCATCTACCTGGAGCTCTTTTTTAGAGTCTTGTCTCATCTTGGAGGATTACACTGGACCACTCAGCTCTGTTTCAGAAATGCTGCAGTATGTGCGTTCAAAAATCTCCCCTTTCAGCCAGAGTTTCTCATCTAGATTTTACTGGCATTGCAGGACTGCCTTTCATTATTGATTTAAGTGTTCTTCCTAGTTAGCTTTTCCCTAGCTCCTCCCTTAAATAATTCTTTGAAGTCTTGATTGTTTTCGCTCCTCCTGAGAGCTGCTTTCATGGTGCTTAACATGAAACCATCTTCCAGCCAGATCACATGGATTGTCTGCTTCTTGTCAGACTTCGGTGAATAGACTCTGATCCTGAAACCCTGTCCATTTTCCCCAATGCTGTCAGTCCAATGAAAGATAATTTCTCTCCATAAAAGACTCACTTACTTACCTTAGACTACTCCAGCCACAGTGACACTATCATCATGTATAATCCAAGCAGTGCTGCAGCTCCTAGGTCACTCAGGGAGGTGGCTTTCCGGGCAGAGAAACATTTACAGAGTACTTTTTGGTCTCTGACACAATCCAGAAGTGCAAACATAACTTCATTACCCTGCGTCATCTGTGAGGATGGACTGTTAGACCCTTGGACTGTTAGAAAATATTCAAAAAGTGCATTTTGTCTCTTGGGATGTTCAGTTGAATTAAGGCACACTAGTCAATGAGTTAGACATAGACCTCTTTCTTTTTAAGACACCGTCCCAAAAAATGTCCTTTACTTTTAATGTTTCCATTTTTCTTGCTGTGCATTGGCAGCAGATGATTTCCTCATGCAGCACAGCACCCCTTCACCCCTCTAATGATCCTTTATTCCTCCTTTTACCTCATTCTGGCAATGCAGAAGGAAGTGCTGATACAAGTCAGCTTGACAAGCTGTCAAGTTTTTAATTCATGCTTAAAAGCTGTAAGTGGAGGCTGGAAGCATCATTTCCACAGGCTGAAAGAACAGAACTGAAATAACACAATGCTGATAAGCCCTCCACTAAAATGAGTGGAGAATGGATTATTTTCAACAAAATATCAGACTTGACCTTCAACCTGGCAAACTGCATAGGCTTTCCCCCCCCCAGCACTGGTGCTGTGTATTACTTGCCCAAGGACATGTATGTCACAGTGTTCAAAGCATCCACACATCACTGTCGGCGGAGCCTGCCAAACCTCTGCCCACTGTCTTCTCAGAAACACGAGCAATTGCAGGGTGCGAAGGAGCTGCTTCTGCCTCCTGAAATCAGCAGAGTTATTTCCAAACTTTGCCACACTGTTCTTCTTGCTTTTAGGAGCAGATTTGTTCCTCCTGAAGCCAAATGCTTCAGCCTCTCTGACAGGCATGTGCTCTGCAAAGGAGAAGCAAGAAGTGAAATCTGTGAAGCCCAGGTTCCTACAGATTCGCAGCCTGTTTCTCTTGCAGGGTCCCAGCACAACAAAGCCAGCTTTATTCTCTCTCTGCCCCAATCTTGCCCACCAGCTACAAGACTGAAAGGACTGTGGTTAATCTGGAATTACACACATGCTAACTGGAAAGCCACAACCACCAAAAATAAAGTATGACAGCTGCTCAGCTGCTTTTTTTCTTAGTGAGACTATGAATTTGGGTTTCTCACTTCAACCAGGCGCTGATTTTCACAACACTTGAAAGAAAATTTCTTTTAAACTTCAAAACTCTCTTCCAAACTTGGTTTGTGTAGCCAATGTATTCAAAAATTACTGGAAGGAAGACTGACAGACAAAAAGACAGATGGCCAGACAGCCTTAAGCTTTGTTTGCTTAGAGACTCAGCTGAAATACCACTTTCATTACGGACCCCCAAAATACATTGAATTTACCTGGTTTCAGATGATGACAAGATCTGAAAACATTTAAGCCTGTGTTTGTTTTTTTGTGCCCACCTCAGGCTTATTTGTACTTCTTGCCAATGTGGTGCCTCAAGGCAAACTACTGAACCATCTGCTCCTTCTTGGGGCTGCGCAGCAAAATCATTACATTTCAATCCGAGTGGAACTCTGCAGTTTCTAGCATATTTGGGTTTGTGTGTTTGGCATTTTTCCAACCCACCTGTCAATATCGAACCCTTGGCTAAGATATTGAGGGGGGATGCAAATTCACTGAACTCAAAAATGGAAGCAAAACGTCCGTATGAAGATTTATACCCAGAAGAAAGCTTTCAAGTGATAAATGGTGCTGCAGACAGCCTGGGAGCTGCCTCGTGGTTGAGTACACATATCAGGGATGCTCTTGATATATTCGGTCTTGTCGCTGTGTGCAGGGGTGCAGAAGAGGACAGACGATGGTCAGTGTTTCACTGTGTTTCACTGATTACAGCATTTCAAACGCTGCAGCTAAAGTTCTCACTCCCCACTCCTGTGCTTATATCATCTCTTCTCTGTTTCTTTGTTGCTGTACCTGTGTCATCCTTCAATATCAAAAAATTGCCATGTCCTCCTCATCTTCATGCTCTTCTGCTACATACCCTTAATCTACACTGTTTTCTGCTGTGCCCCTGAGACTGGAAACATTGACTCCTCTTCCCTGTAAGATATCGCTTCCCTTTTGGTGTGTTATTCTCCACGTTTGATCATCAGAAGATGACTGACCTGGTGGGATCACCTGGGCCTGTCACAGAATCTATCCTCTTCAGACCTGTCTGTACTGAAATCTTTCCTGTTGTCACATGCTGCACAAATAATCTCCTGGGGACTAAAATGTTCTAGTTTTATCCTTGGTGCTGGGCTTAAGGTAGCTGTGATGAGAGGACATGCAACATGACATGCAGAAAGTCAGTCTGCGTGGCCTTTCTTAGCATCTAGAAAAATAGAAGAATTAATATTTTCATTGCTATATAGCCACAAATACTGTGGAAAGCTGTTTTTGAGTTTATGCCCCAAGCTGGAGGCTTCTTCTTAAAATATAACACCTCTAGTGTGATCAAAGTGATCACAATGTGATCAAAACCACAGCAAGGTTGATCTCCTTGAAAGGAAACTGGAAAACTGTCTTGAGCTTCAGCAAAGCAGGACTGAACTCTACCTATACTACACTTAGCTCAGGAGGAAACATTTTCCCTCTTTCAGTTCAGTTAGCTTATGTCTTGCAGAAGAGGACTCACTAGGAATCTTACATGACTTTCATTTTTGGACCACTGGAGTAACAATATTTGGAGAATATGTCAGATCTAAGAGGGAAGCAGCCATGTTACGAAATGATCTGTGAACTAAGTAAGCACCAGAAACGTGTGTAGGAATGTAAGACAAAATAAAGATCCTCTTGTTATAGCAAGGTTGGTTACATCATTCTTGCATTGAAATAGTTAAATCTGTACTGGCAATCTTTTCTTTTAAACACCAATTCAGAAGACAGCCCTAAAAAAGCAGAGCGGCGGAACAGCAACCAGGCAAATTAATAAAATACGTGCTATTCTGCTTCAGCCATTGGTTTTTAGTGGTTTGATTGAATTAAAGACAGTGGTGTTTCTTCCTATTGCTATTTTGGTTTGGTCTTCCCAATTTTAGCTCTGCTAAATACAGTCATTTGGGAAAAGCTTATGTTGCTACAGAACTGCGTAACACCTAGCAGCAGCTGAGCTGCAATGGCAATTGCTTCTTGTGGCATTGTTGTTCTGAATACAGCTTTTTCTCCTGGTGCTTTCTTGTGTTCTGGGTACTGTTGCAATTACTGAGCTGTTCAGCCTTGAATGCTAGAATATTAGATCCAAATCCTACTTACAGATGACTTAAATGATAGGGTTTAAAAGCTGCAGTTTGTTCTCTTGATTAAGCTGTCATCATAACTTTTAAGTCAGTTTGTTTTTGAGTTTATGCAATTTGGTTTAAGTAGCAGGTGCACACAAGGGCCCGCTTTTAGAACAAAAGTAGCAGTTAGTTACCAGTGCTAACTTAGATCCCTCTAACTCCAGGAGGCAGAAAATACTGTGGGACTAGCCCCTCCGCATTGAGTTCCCCTGCACAACAGCCCAATGGGATCTGTCCAGGAGATCAGTCAGGAACTGGCAGGACAGAGCTCACACAGCACCCGCTGCACAGTGGGTCTAATCTTCCCTCCTGTGCATATTAACACCGAAAGGCAAACTTAGCAGGACCTACCTAGGATGGAAGGAAGGAAGGAAGAAAGAAAGAAAGAAAAGACTTTTCTAAATAAAAAATATAACAAACGAGCAAATAAAAAAGCCATCCTCCATAGACCAAACCTGCACATGCAGTTTTCAGGAAGACACAACTTGCTGTGTTTATTGCTGCCAAATCCAGTAGGCTGATAGAAGCGAGGCTGCTGCAGCTCCTTGTCCCCAGGACCACCCAGTAGCAAGGCCGAGCATGTGTTCATGATAGGTGCGCACACACACACACACGTATGCAACATACACACATATACACATGGCCGGCCACACAGATCAACACAGACAGAAAGCTCCTCCACCTGCTCCTGCTGGCCCTTTGTGTTTATGGTGATTAACCCTTAATCACATAACCTAAGACTAAAACTCTGATGTGGCCCAACACAGAAGGGCTTGGCTATATGGCTTCCAACCCACAGCCAGAACAAGCCAGTACCAACAAGAAGCAGAAGACATGAACTCAGGTTCAACATCAAGGTCCCGACTACTTGTGCAGAGTTCACCCCTGCCTGCAAAATACTATGGAGAGAACATCCCAGAATATCCTTGGCTGCTCTGCAAGGAGATGGACATCCACCAGCCTGAACTCTCTTTATCTTTACACAGCATTGGGCAGTCTTGATTCGAACACAATTCATACATTGCTATGACCACTACCGTAAGTTCACGCTGGGACAGATGTCACCAAAATAGACGGTTTCTTTTTTCTCTTCTCCTAGGACTTCCTTCTCCTTTGAGACACACTGATTGAAAAGTGTCCTGAGGCAGCAACTTACACAGTGTGATAGAAGGAGTATTACCAAGAATCCCCCCAAAGCTGGCTGTCAGCATGCATAACTGTTTCTCTGCAGTCAGTGCATGCCTCAGCACTGGCTGTGTCATGGTGGAACGGGAGGATCAAAAAGATTTTTATTTGTTCATGTCACCAAAGCCTTAGTATGGGTACAAGGTCTGCCTGGGCTTCTGCTGATGGTTAGTTCTATACGTCGCTGCATCCTGGGGTGTGTAAAAACAGGGCTTTATTGGCTCTTCTGTGTTGGCATGCTGGGCTCAGTTAAGTAGTAGGCACCTGGGACCGAAGCCAGCAAGGTATGTTGTTCCTTCTGCTCGAGGCGGAAGGCTCAGCTAGGAAAAGGTGCATCCACTAGACCAATGCCTGGCTGCACAGCAGGTGACACCAGTGAGGCGTAGGGTCCTTGGTGCCACTGGGCCCTCCATTTGGCTCGAGGGCAAAGCATGGGACAGAGCTGGCTCCCTGATTGTCCTGAAGGGCCAAGACTTTTTATGCAACCTTAAGTGAGTCCCATCAGTTATTTATGGATCTTCCACCATCCTGCAAATCAGACAGTTATTAATCGCTGGAGATTCCCTATTGCAAGGCTGTTATTGCTATGAAAAGGTGAAAGTGAACAGCTGGCATTTATCTGGATGATGCAATGTCACTGATGCAGCAGGTATCCCAGGGGCCCTGGAAGATCCTCCTCGACAAGACCATGAGAAGCAAGAAAAATACTTGCAGACACCAGCTATGTCACCAATCTGCTTCTGGCCTAGACATACGATAGCACCAAACACCTTCGTTTCTCGTGCTGGCAGGGCTCTGAGCAGCTTGCAGGATGAAGCCATTAAATTCTCATTTCTGCATATATTGCCACTGAAAGGCTTGCCAGATCAGTGCTTATGCAACAGGAGAGACTGTCATTTGCCCACCAATTGCTTCCATGAAAGGGGAAGAAGAATCACCATAAAGGCCAGCAGCAAGGTACTCTATATATCCTCCAGGCATTTGCCAGTTGTAAGGTTGCCAGAAACACCTCCACGGCTCCATCTGCCACTAACAGCATTTTAAGATGGTGACTGTGTCTCTTCTCCTGAGAAGAATATTTGAGGGGAAAATGGCTTCTGAGGTGGAAAGGTTTGAAAAGCTATATTTAAAACAAATGCAAGAAGCACAGCCAGCTCAGCATTTTACAGAGCCTGGGCACTGTGCTTGAAAGCAGCCCACCCTGGTAGCAACTCTGTTCCTCATGTTTGCTGTTTAGCAGGATTCTCTGAATCAGTTGGTGCACCAAGTTTTCATTAATCCTCAATTTGCTTGCTGTGCCGAATGCTGACAGCTCATTAAAAATAACCAGCCCATGGAGGGGACAGGGCATTTCAAGAAGTCATGACAGCACCTTTTATAATACACCCACAGCATGGAAGATGCAAATTTCTTGCTCAGACAGCACGTACTTGTACAGCCCCTATCACTGTGCTATACTAGAATTCCTCAATATCTTTTGCATGTCTCATCTTGTAACATAACTTGGGCATGGGGAAAAAAAGCTTAAATTATGTGTCAGCAGTCACACAGATGGTCTCTGTCAGACTGAGAACTGCCCACAGCCTGTTTCCCTCTCACCTGTTATGTGGCAGTGAAACAGTGATGGTATAGCTAAAAGGAGGCTCTTGCTTTAGATTCAGTGTAATATGGGAGTTCACCCTCTTCAAAACACAGTAAAGATGGAAAAGAGGTGTTTCCAATCTAAGGAAAACATCCTAAACACAGATAACCCAATACAAGTTTCTGTGAGAAATGAATAGGTGTTATAAAGCCAACAAAGAAAATAAATAGGACTCCAAGAAGAGTGGCCCAGGTAATAATGATACAAAGATTTTCCACCAGTGTTCCCGGAAATCTCCCATCAGAGTGAAGTTCATGTGGAAGCTGTTTAGGTGCAATGGTGATCATCAACAGGATGCACAGCCCTAAGGCAGAGACTGGAAGACGTTGGCTAAATCTCCTGTGCATTGATAAGATGCTGACCTGGTTACTGAGGTTTCTACATGGAAACCATGTAGCACCGTTGTGTTCATCCAGCTCATAGCACTGGGCAGAAATTTTTTTCAGTGCTCCCTCTGCCACATGGTTTGTTGCTGGTCACAACAAATATTCTTGACTACTTGCCCACTCTGTTTCCAGCCAGTCTGCAGAGACAGAGCAAAGCAAGGATAGCCAAAACAAATATATGCTGTATGGGTCAAGAAGCGGGGACAGCATATTTGGCTACAGCCCCGCTGTTGTCACAGCGTCATCCTCTCCAAACATTATTCTGAAGATGGGAAAAAATACAGTCACTGCAAATCTTTTTTGCAAGTCTTCTGACTTTAGGGAAGCTGAGTGATTCCCAATACCTGTATCACTGTGTGTGTCTCTTCCATGACAATTTGTCAGCTCTGGAGCCTCCCTAGTCTCCCCTCATGCCAATCCATATGCGATAAACAAAATATACATGTGCACAGACAAACAAATTGAAGCCCTCACACCAAGAAGCCAAGATGGCTCATGAGTGGGGAATTAACCCAAGGATAAGGCAGGGGGAAAAGGGAAAACAAAACGACTGAGGGTGGATGGGAGTTTGCAGAGGATGAGCAGGCTATGGGCCCATGAGCTGCCAGGCAAAGCATGAGGCATGGGCCTGCCTGGAGGGGAGCATGAGGCAACTGTGAGGGTCTCAAACTCAGTATTTTGAGATCTGAGAGACCTCTGAGCCAACAAACCCAAGAGGGAAAGGAGCACAGTTCAAGAAAGAGCGAGCAAAGCACACGGGATGGTTATGACATCAGGCCTGTCTGGTTTGTGCAGTTCTGAAATGTCTGCAAAATTTGGGAGTTTGAGGGAGCGGTAAGACACCAACTGTTAGCTTCAGGAAGTACACAAATAGATCTGACTTTGGCATTAGCAACAGCCCTACACAAATGAGCACATTAAACACATTGCTGAAAGCCCAGTAGTCTACAGTATTTTATTCCTTGCCTCTTGTAATAGCAGTTTCTGCCTCTGGTTATAAATGTATAAGGCTCTAGGGACCAGGTAACATGCAATACCAACTGTTGTAGTACCGAAACAGAGATATCACTCATTGCTATTATCACCATCCTTTGGTGTTAAATGGTCCCAAAGGACTTCATGCTCCTTGCATGAAGTCCCTCTAGTCCCATTGAAACACAGGCGCTTCTTGCAAGGAACAGAGCTGGGGATTTCATAGACGTCATTGCACACGAAGCAGGGAATATGCCACACTGAGTGGGAACAATATGTCATGAGAACAATGGCGTGATGTCAGCCCTGCTAGTCACTTCTCTTCCAGGATCGCTTGTGCGTGCCGTTCCAGGCCTCACTACAGCCATAACGACACGTCTGAAAGATTCATTCATTCATTTTGGCACTTGTACAAGGAGAAGGAAAATGCAGGCAGAGAGGCGTACGCGCTGCTGGTGTTAGTGGGCCAGGACAGCAGTTAGTTCTATTTTGACATCAACAGCCTGCTGCTAAGTGACAACACATTTTTCGGAGGTAACTATCCATTGCTATGCACATGCACGCACCATCCAAAGGCAGACCCTGACTCTAGTCTCCAATATAGCTGCCTAACCCTGCAATCACAGTGAGCTGAAACGACCTCAAGAAAACACCAGTGCCCTCAAGAATATGTACTAGTCCAGCCCATTTGAGGCCATGCATCATGCTGTCTTCCCCCTTAACCTCTTAGACATGCATGCATGCTCATAATTTCAGATTTATTATCTTTTCAAGAACAGAAATGCCTACCGAGAAATCTGGACCTAAAATCAGCCGGCTATGGAAAAAACACGTTGCCCGTGCTGTCAGGCACCTAAAATAGTCTGGGTTCGATTTTAGGCAATTGGATCAACAGCTTAAAAATTTGTATGTCTAGTCACACACGGCATATGCATATTCACCACAAACAACATGGCAGCTTGTGGATATATGTATATTTATAAAGTGTTTGGAAAACCCATTCAATTTTGTTTTTCTCACAGTTCTTAAACACAAGTCAGGAGAGGCTGTGTCCTTCTAAAAGGAACTGAGACAATGCATGTCAGCTCCAGATGTTGTGGTAAATCTGACATATATATTTATAGCCTGGACCTCTAGGATTCCCTGCAATAGTGAAGTCAGTAACAGGGAACAGAGTTGCAGGCTGGAGCTTGGAACGTTTTTTGTCATCGATTTAATTTAACATTTATTGCTTGAGAGAGGTCTCTCTCAGTGGATAACATACTAGGCAAGGACTCAAAGGCTCAGCGCCCAGGCCTATCTCAGCTGGATGCTCTACCCCTGGATGCCTCTGTATAATCCCACTGAAGCCCACTGGAAGCTGTGAAGGAGAAGGGTCATGTGAATGGGTTGCTTTTGGGATGGCTTGGAAACCAAAATTCCTGCTCCACGGTTTATCTTCCCTTCATTCAGATTTGGTAAGTAAAATTGCAAAGCTCCCTCCAAAATGAAACAGTGGTTCCAAAAAGATGTGCCTTGGTATTGCTGGAACAACTGCCACTGAAATTCACTTTGTCGCAACATTTCCATCATGCCAAATCCCTATTACAGGTCGTGTTTGGTGTTTTCTGTGTAACACCTGAGACTTGTCCCCGCAGGCTCCCTCGAGTGCCAGCACAGAGTGAGGAGGTCTCCAGGCAGAGCCCCTGAGAGGCCCCTCTCACTCCACTGACTATGGAGGGAGGTTAAGTAGATGAACTTTTCACAGTAAATGATTGGCTCCCACCCACACATCACATGTTGCTATCTCACATGGAAGGAGATTTCATCAGAATATCACAAATGGAGTAAAACAGGTCAGCTCTGTTGCCGCAGCACATCTGAATTTAAAAACAGATACATCTTTGTCAGAAAACTGTTTTATGGAGCATGCATGTTCTAACTATTATTTTTATTTCATCATACCTCACTGGGCTTTAATTTAGCTGCCTTTTGGTATTGATACTTTGCAAAGATATTTTTAAAGTAGATAAGAAATTTCTCCCAGTTGGTTCTGAGATTGAGAGAAACAAGCAATAACTTCAAGTCAGCTTTAGATTTGAACAATTTTAAAAATGAGTGATCGCTGCAGCTAGACTTTTACTGTGAAGGACAAGATTTGTGAACTCAGAAGGTACTTACTGTTTCTTCCTTGAATATATATAACCTTCAATGACATTTTTATGACTTGATATTTGCTGAAAGACAGTCAACAGACACAGTTACACGTATTCCAAAGGGTCTCGTTAGAGGCTCTTCATTCTCTATGCAATTTTAATGAGCCTATAACCACAGTATCTATCTGCTATATCCATGAAATCCAGATTAGTAACAGTATTTTCTGACATCAGGAAGTCCACTGGAGACTTTCTGTTGAAATCACTCCTGCTTAACGGGATGGTCAACAAGATAAAGCTGCCCTTGAGCAACAGAAAGTGAAAGCAACCAGATTTCTGAGAGAAGCTACTGTGCTGGAACCTGGGGCAGGAAATTGGTTGCCCTCATCCCATCCTGAGAAGCCTATTGCCCCTTGCTGACCCCATAGTCATTCTCAGTGCTGAGAGATGGGAGCTCATTACAGAAAAACAAAACTCTTGCAAAAATCCCTGGCCTCTGTCCCCTAAATGGGCACATGCAAACGGAACGGGACGAAAAAATACAGCACACCTGGTGGGCACATCACTTGGCTTTTATCACCTCATCAGAGCTTATTAAATGCTATAGGCTCCCTATCTAAACAACAGGGAAGACCTAATGATCAGCTGTCCACAAGCAACCAGGTGCCAGAAGCAGCTTTTGTCAAAACATGGATGTGACAGGCCTGCAGCTCTGACTCTGACCGACTTTCTGGCAAATAAGATGTACGCAGCTCTTCCACTACTAATTCATGCATGAGCTCTTCCAAAGAGACTCAGGTTTATATGGGAAAACTGGCTCTTCTTTGGATGAAGACACATCATATACAAAGAAACATAAACCATGACAGCTTCTCCCAATTATCCAAGTGAAGAAATTTGTACCAGCACTTATTTGCTGCTATAACTGTTTATATAAGAGCACTAAATGGCATAAGTGAGATGTGGCCAGTACTGTGCATGTTATTAGCAACTGTCTCAGAGACATCTCTACAACTGAGACACCAGTGTCTCTTAAAAACTAAAATCCACAACATTCCTAAAAGGTGGGATAAGACAACTATTAAGGATTGGCATGATCACTGCCACAGCCTGACGCTTCACTGACATGCCAAACACAGGCATGTGTCCTAACACATTATTAATTTTAAGGTCAATCAGTGTTCAATATAATCATTTCTTCCTAAACTGTGATTTATTTGTAATAGAATAACATCGTTTCACTGAAAGGCTTTTCAATACCTTTAAGTATGTAAAAAAAAAAAATTTACCACACGTCACCGCTCACTGTCAGCTCAGCAGCAGATTATCCTAACCTGGGTTTAACGTTCCAGGGCCTAATTGTGGATATGTGATAATGACCAGCCAGTTCACTTGTACGATAGAGGTTTACTAGAATAAAAGAAGAGAATTACTTTTCTGTGCACTCTCAATAATGTGCAGGATTGAGGACTTTCTTTGCCACAGCATCCATCACTGACAGGCACTAGAGAGCTGGAAATTAAACATACGGTAATAATCACTGTGTAATGGCCTCCTAGCCGGGCTGAGCAGCTGTTTTGCTTTCAGCTCAGCTAGTGACAACTTTCTGCTTTTAAACAGAAATTCATCTGACTAAACATAGGCATCTCTAAGGGAGCCGTCCCTCCAAGCTAGTCCTCACGGGCTCCCCAAATAGAGGCATCCAGGGACTAGTTACGAGCCTGTGTGTCCCAGGACTCTTGCTGCCTGTCATGTGGCAGTTCCCCAGGTCTCCCAGAGTTGCTCCCTCAGCCAGAGCTCCTGGCCTGGCCCCAAAGTAGGGTAGATGGAGCTCCTCGAGACTCCTTTCTCAATCCAGATGTCACAATGACCCAGTCGTGCTCTCTGGTATCACTCGTGCACCCACAGATGAGGTCTTCCTCTGTGCTAGAGCCCAGGCTGCCATCAGGTAAGTCATCTTCTCCCAGGTAGGCAGGGTATATTTGGAAATCGCAGGTCCCAGGACTAATCCCCTAGGCCCTGCCAAGCCCTGTTCAGCACAGCCATGCTGTGGCTATCATTCTGCTCTTTCCCTGACCAACACACCCATGCCCTTTTCCCCCCACTTCCTCCCTCAAAATTTCCCCTTCAGCCACTGTCCCCCTCTCTCAGATAAAGGATGGTGCCCCAGTAGTGGTCCTCCCACTGTTTCCAGTCCCAGCAATGAGAAAAATGCATTGTCCACTGCATCCCTTCCTACCCACTCCCAGTCCATATGGAAGCACTCATGTTTGAGAGGCCTCAAATCTGTGCTGGACCAGCATCCCCAAAAACCTGGGAAGAGATGGCTCACTCAATGGCTGACTGGCAAGTGCAGTGAGCAAAACCACACAGTTATATGCTTTCCCTCCCGTCACAAACACAGTTCAACTTCTCTTAAAGTAGATGTCTAACACAGATCAGCTAAATATTGCTCCAAAGGTATATATTTCTGCCAACTGACTCTAAAAGGAGATAAAGAGACTGGTTTAGATGTCTAAGACTACCTGGATCAATTCCATGCAAAGGGGCTGTGGTTTTCTGCAAACCTGAATGCCGATCACTGGTGTATGCCCATAATCGGTAAGCACTAAGACTGCAAGCTCTTCAGAAGGATGGCGTAAGTCCTGCTTGGCAGGACCACCACTCCAAGGCTGTGTGTGGAAAAAAGTCTTCTTTAAAAGAAAAGCTCCAAACAGCTGTTTTACATGGGTTCAGGTGATAAATGTGACAGCAATCTGGCAAAGAAAGGCTGGGCTGAGCTTAGAATATTGTTAATTAAATTGTTCAGCACACCAGGCCATTTATTATGTGAGCTTTTTGACTCAAATATCTTGCATGAATAATGACTTAAAAAAAAAAGGTTTTTTAAAATTCTTTTGTAAGTGGCAATTTCTTCAAGTCACTTATTGCTATTGGAAGTACATTTCATTATTTTTGGGAGAGTTTTATACATTCTACCTTTTTGGCTATATTCAAATCCCATGAATGCAGGGTGTGCTGAGATATATAATGAATAGAGGCTGTCAGATAGGTTTCTTAAATGCAGAGCCATTTGAAAATTCGGTTACTTTTCAAAATAGCATAATTGAATGAATACCTGAAGAAACAGAAGCAGGTGTAATGTGTAAGGCCTTCAGTAGAGTATTAGTGAGCCACATAATGGAGTCCTGCAGACAACTTGTATTCAAATTGGCCTAATATGAATCTTTACCTTGTGGTCTGAAAAGCCAGTTGAAGGTTTGTAAGCAAAGCCTTGGTAACAGGGCAGGATTTACATGGTGTCATGGGACAATTCAAGCATTGCAGAATAACTAGCCTCTTTCAGGTGCAAATGTATAATCAGGCTGTGACAGTGACAATAAACAGCCGGTGATAGGCAGAATCACGAAAGGCATCAGGAGTGGAAAAACTAACTGGATTTACCAATGCATGGGTAAAGAGGTTTTGAAGATGCAGTTTTTGGGTCACGTCAACATGTTAGCAAATGGGATCCTCCAGAGGAAAAGCTTAACTAATGAACTATGTAAGTGGACAAGAAGATGGATGTGCAAGAAACCATCAGACTGAAGAAATAAATGAGGTCTGTAAGGAGAGTTTGGTCCCTCTGACCGTCATCTTCTGCCTGTCCTGGATCCTGACTTTTAGACTAGGATGGGAGGCACGATGACCCTGAGAGGTGGAAGAAAATTTGGGAAGGTACTGTTAATGGGACATAATATAGGCAGTATGAGAGTAGCTATAGCTACAACCTCGTAAAGAAAACCATTGTTGGAATGAATAATTTTGGATAGATGGATCCTGTCACCAAACTGAGGAAAACAGGATTTTTCTTGGAGAAACACAAGCTTATGTCTGCACAAGACGTAGATCTGAAAGGTGGCAATGAGGAAAAGCAAAAGCAGATCTCAGGGCTGGTAATACTAGAAGAGAATTGGGAACGTCGGTGGGAGCAGAACAGACGGTTACCACAACCACTGTGAAGGTAGAGATGTCACAACACATGGAGACGGCGCCTGCTCTGTCTGACTCTGTTAACATCATGCTTTGATCTGAGCACTAAGCACCATGCACTGGGGGACACTGAGCTGAGAGTGCCAGTGAAAGGCAGAAACTCACAGGCACAGGCAAAAAGATCTAAATATGTACAGCTTGGCAGTGCCACCACTGAGATGAAAGTGTGACATTAGCCTGGATATATCTGACGTGTCTATTAAGCCAAAGGAGGAGGAAAGGCATTATGCTGAGTGACTCAAATCATAGAATAAAACTGAGAAAAGAAATCTAATGCTGAATATCAAGAAACAACAGTATGGGACTTTACTGTAGCTGCCACACATAAGCCTGGCGGCTGAGGCTAAAATGAATGTAAAGCCCTCAAGCTCTTGCCCCAAAACCAGGAGGGGAGAGAGCCCTTTTGGTATCTGATGGAGCAAAGGGGAACCAGATGGAAGGGACTAATGGGCAGGTCTGAAAGATGTTTACTGTGTACATGTGTGGAAAGCACTTCTCTTACAAGGTATTTAAAAGGGGAGAAAAGTTTGTGATAGTAACGGGATACAGGAATCTAGAGCCCTAACCACAGGCAATGACTTCCACCACTGAAATGCAAAATAGGAGAAAAATGGGAAAGGAAAGCAAGAGATTTCACGCTGGAGTTTCAAGAGTTTCCTGTGAGAACCAGGTGAAGATAGTAAGGGATCTTCTGTGACTTAAAACTGGTGTTAGTTCTCACTATTATAGCTGCTCTCCTGAGAGGCAAAATAATAAACTTTTAATGAGAGCTGGCTAGGAGCAGTACAAGGTGCAGTGCATACCAAAAGGAGCAGTTAACAGAAGCGAGTCACAATCCCATGAGATCAAGCGTAGCTTCCCCAAAAGACCTAGCAAATCTCAAGTTCTCAGTGAAATTAAAAATGGGAGAGAGAAAGCAACCAGCTGGCCTAACAATTACACCCTACGGGAAAAGCCTGTGAAATTATCAGAGATACCCTTTAGGAATTAATTATTATTACCCTGTGCACTGAAAGGGTTTTCTTGTCTCCTTTAAATAAAGTTGTTGCTTGCTAAGTCATTCCGTTGATGTTCGTGAGTTAATACACAGAGCAACAGAGCATTTAGTATAACCCTCCCCATTTTACGGATTGGGGCTCATGCTGGTGTTTCAGTGATAACCAGTCTCAACGTGAAGCCCGTCGCAGGCTTTGCAAAGTCTAGGGGTTACATTTGGTGGCTCATCCCAGACCTACCAGGTAAGTGCCACTCTCAGCACAGCATCTGAATCAAACTGGCCTGGATGTACATATGTTATAGCAATTATTTTGTTAAAAGATTAACAAGATAACAAGAGGACATGTACTGGGATCCTCAGAAGGTCCTGTGAAACAAGACTATCTGATGGCCATGAGAAGAGCTCCATTAAGACCTTTTTGCAGTTGTCCCTAGATGGTCTGGACACAGCAGAGTCACAATCTGCACAGAGGGTGATGGCCATGTTGCTGTGCAAGATGCAGGCAGCTGTAGAGCCTGTGCACGTGCCCTGAGATGAGAGCATATCTTCACTTGTCGCTAGGTGTGGTCTGTTAAAGGACGTGTCCAGTTTTCTTAAAGAGGGGGAAAGACCATGACTGTGAGGTTTATTTGCACTACCAGCCCCAACTCTGTTTCTGGCTGTGTCACTTCTTGTATGGGCAGAAGTTATGGGCATGGCAATCAATGCAGAAATGTAGCCCTCCTCTGAATCTAAGAGCGGCAAAAAAGAGTTCTCCAGAAAAAGTTACAGGTATTCTCAGGGAAGACCCATGTGAGCCCCAAGTTTGAAAATACTTTTGAGAATGGCAACAGAGTAGGTATCAGAAAATGAAAGATGCCTCTTAGACTGTGATGGGGGCCCAGCCTGGACATTATCCCACTGTGAAACTGAACAACTTGGAGATGAGCGTGAGTGCCTGATAGCTCAAAAGCATTTGGTAGGATGGAAGATAGTGAGGATTCTTGTTTCAGACCCTGCTCACCAAACACCAGAGAGGACAAAAGTTTTCTGCCTAGATCCAAAGGCCAGAAGAACCATTAGAGAGACAAGAACTTAGAAGAGCAGCAGATGCTGAGCGAACGGGCTATGTGGGACTGGCACAAGCCTGAAAAGGGATCCTCTACACTGGAACAGTGAGCTAATAAAAGGCACTGAAGAATAAAGACAAGTAAGGCTGCCAGAGTCTGTTCGATCACTGCAGCACCCACCAGCCTTCATGTTTTCCCACTTTTGTTGGTGCAGGCAGAAGTCCCTCTTTGTATAGTGATTCCCTTTAATGCGAAGCTAACTTTTGTTGCTTTCAACAAAGCAACATGTGCATGACACCGGGCAATGGACGCAGGCCAGCTTAGACAGCTTCTACTAGGGAATATCATGCACACTCATAGGATCTCACTCACTGCAGATCTACCTCAAAGAGAGGAGCTCTTCTCTTCTAATAGGAAGGCTGTTTTGTCTCCCTTGCACGCTTTTTGCAGAGATCTTTGTCTGAATCATAAGGACATTAAAACCATAGCTGTGAATGAAAACATCTACCTTTCAGTACTGCCCTTAATATTAGCAAAGCATTGTGCGTAATTAAAAATTCACTCCTTTGTTATATATTCCCATATATAAAAAAATAATTTACTCAACAGGAAGATTACAAGCTTCAATAAAGAACAAGTTATTATTAGTCTTGATTCCTGATTTCCCTTATCTTATCTCTACATAGCAGATGAAAATAGTGAAAATTAACCTTGCAAGGCTTGTCTGCTTCTTCCCAGCCCAACAAATAGCCTTTCATTTTGGTTCCAGGCACAGAGCCAGAGTATGATCTCTTCTGAAGGCTGCTTAGCCGAGATAAGTCATGCTTCCAAGTGGCAATATATTCAGAAGAAGTTATGTTTTATAAGACCTTAAATCTAATTTTCACTTATGATTTATGAATGTGGGTCGAGACCATCAATAGCATAAAAGTTCCAGATCCCAAATACCCAATGCTATCAGTTGGAGTCCCTTTGAAGATCTGTGTCCTGGGAGTATTGATATTGCAGGGCTTTGAGCCACCAGCAAGACACTGCACATCAGCTGCTCTGTGATAGTTGTTTACGTTCTTGGGCACATCGCCGGGTGGTAAATAGAAGGCAGTTTATCCCTCAGGAAAAGAGATTCAAATTATCTCCTATTTACTACTGTCTTCTGAAGGGTAAAAGCAAACACATAGACAGTTATTGAGCAGTTGATGAAGAAGTGTTTTATATAAGAGCCTCCAGGCTCCTAAGTGCCTATGTCATAATTAAAATTGTTTGCTATTCCTCAAAATTTTACCCCAAACTTAAATACATTTATCATACTGCTTCAAACTTTCTCAGCATACTTTGCTACATCACTTTTTGTTTCTATATTGTTTCGATTCTGTCCATTTGAGGACATGAAATCACATCTTTAAAAATTCGTAGGCAAGAAATGCATACAAAGATTCACTTGGGGACACAAATCAATTCATTCAAAAATTTGTAGCCTATTTGAGATCCCAGAGGTATAGTTCTGGATATCACAGAAGAAGAGAACAGACCAAAAACTTGACTCATAACCTCAGTTACTTATAACCTGAGCATGAAACTGTAAATTCCAGATAGGCAGCAGGAACCCACGCAGGGAGAATACAGCACAGAGGAACAACATAACCAAGAAAAGGACCTAGTTGTAGAAAGCTAACTCAGAGGATTCAGAGAAAAAGCATCAGCTTCAGAGAGATTTTCCAGTAGTTTGACATTTTGATGCTTCCTGGGCAGAAAAAATGAAGACCCTTGTCCATCTCCAGTTCAGCTGCACAAATGAAGCAGCAACTTGTCTGCCAGGAGACACGTATGGGTGTACTTCCATAAGTATGGGAAATGTCTAACCAAAAATAAAAGCCACTAGCTTTCCAGGAAGGACTACTAACCTCATAGCTAGCTGCAAATAAAAGCACCTAGATAAAAAAATCCACCAGATCATGCTATTGATTCAGTTGTACCGCAGGACTGGAGAGGGAGAGTACAGGCATTCCATTTAACGACATGGACTTCCTATCCCTTTCCCTTCCTAGTCTCCTGATTTACCTCAACCTTCATCCTGGACATGGAGGAATGTAGTAGAAAGGCCTCACTCCCCACATCTGGAAAGGGGAGCTCAAGTCCTGCTCTGGATTCAGAGAAGCCAGTTGACTACAGTTAAAAATGGCTACCTCAGCATTTGTGGTGAACAGAAAATGTAACGAGACACTGTACTAACCATGTTGCTTCCTTTTCTTCTCTAACACTCTGAGAGTGGTGTCTCTTGACCAGGCTAGACCAGTGGACTTGGGTGGATCTTCTGGTTCATTGGGAATGAACTGCTGCTTAATCTTTATGCATATCCTTGTAAACAGCAACACCTAGAAGCCATATGTGTAAACACTTGGCCACTAGTTGGAGTCATCAGTCATCAAGAATTTGGATCCATTGCTCCTAAAGATGCTCAATGATCACAAAGAAGTAGGTAATTCATCTTCATAGCCCAGGTGTTGCATGAAAGGGCTACACATTGTTGCTACTCTGTGCAGCCCCCCATCCCCTTTTCTTTACTCAGATGGCAGAACTTGGATCATAAAGTTGAAAATTTGCTCCTGCTGATGTGAGTAAAGATCTCTTATCATAGCTAATAATTAAACCAGGAGGTGTAAATCCTCAGCGGACTATTCAGAACACAAGGACACTGCATCAGCAGTACAGCAACGCCAAACCAGAATGACTTTGTATTTACACCAGGTGACTTACACCGAGGTACTTTTTCATGTTCCATTGTGGGGACGCTAATTGAATAAGTCATTAGCACAGATGTGAATATATGCAATAGTTTAGTGCTTCACTTTCTTGTTTTAGCTCTAGAAATATGAGCTGGAATGAGCTCCAACTTACTAACCAATGGAGAGGTTGGCTAGAATTTGGTAGGGAATGAGCATGTACGACGAAGCACTAGGACGTTCAACATCAGCAGCCTTTCATCTTACGCTAAGGATGCAAAGCCCCTTGCAGGACTAAGCACAAAGCTGCAGCTCCACACAGCAGTTGCAGGTATAAATCTGCAAATTGAGCCCTACATAATAGCAGAATTCAGCTGCTTGAAAAGACACTTGGTGATATCTGAGATAAGCCAGAGTACCCTGACAACAGCTTCTATAGAAAAGTTCAGGTCTCTCATTGGCCCTGTGTCACATCTTGCTAGCTCAGTGCAAATATCTCAGACCTCTCAAATATTAGGTGTCCTTTCAGATGTTCACCTTGCACCTGGTTTCATGTCCATAGAAGGCAATAGTGGAATGCCCTCAATTTTGCTTCCATAGTTACTATGTATCTTACCTATATGCTTTTTATAAAGAGCAAACTTAAAATACAGGTGCGAGTATCATCTGCTGCAATGAACATGGCAGGATGTGGTATGGGCGTCCTACCAACTTACTGGAGCACCCTTGGGCCATCTTCCCTTTCATAATGCATGGGTTGCTAATGCTGCAGTTGCTATGACTTTCTTTGGAATAGAACTTTCAGCCTCATCAAAATAAATCCTCAAGAAGGCCTTAATCTTCCACTTGTTTGCTAGCAAAGAAACAGGGAAGCCTGAAAACTGAATGGGAATAAAAAGAGAATTGTCTTCTACAGATGATCTACAAGCTAACTCCCACAGGACAGGACTGTTGAATTGTTGTAGGTTATTTGGGAGGCCTGGGTTCAAGTTCTTGTGTTGCCACAAACTTCCTGTGAGAGTTTGGGAAGATTATTTAAGTTTCTTATGGCCTCAGCCTCCCATTTATCAAGTGGAAATAATAGCATTTCCCTCCTCCTGCTCCTTCTCAAAGAATCACATTGCAGCTCAAGCACGCTAAAGATGTAGGACACTGAAACAGGACTGAAGTAAGCCATGAAGGCCAAAACAGACAGACATCAGAATTGTGTGCTCCTTTCTCTGGAGCACAACAAGAAATTTCCAGATCCCCCTTTTATACCTTTCATCAGTGTTTGCATTTTTTTCTAAACAAAGACATAGCCCTTACAAAGTTTCTCTGTTGTCATGCCAGCACTTGCCAAACAGAGATCAATTCTACACTAGGAATTGCAATTGTGGCCCCAACCGGATGACAAATAAAGAATTCCTTCCATACGGCTTCTTTCACACGTCTATCATATAGACTGTCTGAAATATTAGCACTTTTTAAGATTTATTTCGGTCCGGCCTCAAATCAGAAGTAACTTGCACAAACATAAGTGAAACATACTATGAGAGGCAGGGACTGGAAAAATACCCCCACTTCCATTCCTCTTTAAAACCACAAATAAATCATGCAGGGCCAAAGCTGAACATTTGTTTGTTTGTTTTTATCTAATAGAATAACCCAGGAGACGTTCTGTATTAAGTGGAAGACTCAGAGACTTGCTCTTTTCTAGATCGTCATAGTTAAAGCTTAGCGCTCCCAAGGCAGCTCCCATTGGCATACCGGCTGTGTGATTTACTGCCTGAGACCATGCTTGCCATACTGGGGAAAGAGCTTTTTTCCAAATCTCTGTGTGACTCCTAGTTTTATAGGGTTGGAGTAAAGTCACTCTGGCTTTAGTTGTTTTGTGTCTTAGTTATCACTGTGTTTTACGACTGCAGATTGTTTTCCCTGCGTGGAATGCAGGCACTGGGTGATTTATTATGGGCACAACACCCCTCTGCAACTGGTGACATGATATTTATTTAGAGATGAGGGATTATGAGTGAATAGAATGGGGCCCTGCTAAGTCCCTGGATCCAAAGCAGCCTCAGTCTTCGGAGGAATAATTCTCTTTCCTGCAGTAAACAGAACTATGGCAATTTCCATCAGACCTGATCGCTGTGCCTGGTCTACTGAGACCTGAAGTGCCCATTTCATTAAGATCTTGGAAGACAGATAACAGGGTGACAGTTGAACGGCTCCCCATACCGTGCTAAACTCTCTGATGGCAAATCAGAAGGTATAGTTTGTATCTGGGTCTGTGAGTTGCGCGCTACACATCTTTAAATCATCTATGTCATGAGATCTTCAAAGCAACGTTTTGGCATTACTCGTGAAATCCAATTAACTCAGCCCAACCCTGGGATACATTTACCCATATGATCAAGGGATGTCTCTTCCCCAGCTGCATCCAGAGCTGACACTGATTGGCATCTGGAATTCCAGCTGATGGATGAAACTTGGCTGGGAGCAAAGCGAAATGATTCCCCCGTTGCTTCCTCGTGCTAGTGTACGTAAGCTGCAATTCTAGCGAGACCAATGTTTCCTTCCGAGAAAAGGGCATTGTTCTAAGCCAGTCCCAGCGCATCTATTAATTTCTAAAAATTAGATGAAGCTGAACTCGCTTTTCAAGCGACCCTTTCCCAGTTATAGCAGCACATGTACAGTGTTTGCTGCCAAGCTTTCTTCCCCTCTAATGGCCTACCTAGGGTATTTCTTGTGCTCAAATTCGGCTGGGGGAGGCAGGCAACCATTTTACAGTGCAGTCTGTCTCACTGCTGGAATAGCTGGGCAGCTTTTGAAGGTCCTTAAACACACTGGGGAGCCAGGACACCTTACACTGCAGCAAAAAAGTAAGTTATTTCCCATGCAAGTTGCAGGCGGAGACTGATAAATAAATACAGAAAGTTGCAAACATACAAAAAACTCCATGAAGCTCACTGAAAACTTTTCAAAAAGGAGCAGGTTATTAAAAGGGGACCATCTTCCTCCCGTATTAAACAGGAGATGAAGATAGCACAGCTTAGCAGTTGTAATTCCTCTGGGGCAGAAAACACCTCGTAATTGGGCTATACAGCATGTCACACAATGGGATTCTGGTCTGTGATTGCTACGTGAGAAATCATTAATATGTCACCTCCATGTCTGCTCCCAGCACACCCTGTCACCCACAGATGAATGGGAAGGATGTATTGCCTCCTTAGGCGATAGAAACCTGCTTAAGCACCACTGGGACACGACTAAGCCTGATATCATTTGACTGAACAGTTCTGGAGGTGCAGGAGCAATCTGGGCTTTTCACAGCTACCAATTCACCTACTGGGAAATCAGGGGGTTAATTTCCTTGCTCTCACTTTAGAGTAAAAGCTTGTGTTATGGTATAGCTAAACACTGCTGCTAGGATGGAGAATGGTGGTTTTTTCATGCTTTTTCCCAGCAGTATATGCTACTAGTAACAGTCCCCCTGTGTACGAATGTCCCAGAGTCCCTGTAGAGCACAGGTCTGGCAGTCCCGCTTCTTGGCATAGCTGCTCTTCTCCTGGCAGCTCAGCTGGGACTGTGCTCCATTGGTGAACTGGCTCCTGCTGGCCCTTCAAACATTAGGAGACAAGCAAAGGCTATAGCTCCAGAGGAAGTTGAGAGCACTGTTGAATTTGGACTCCCACCTACTTTCTACAGTTGGCAAGGAGGCCAGGTACTAATATTCCTTCAGGAGGAAATCAGAACACTTATTTCCCCTGGGAATTAGATGTGTATATAAGGATCTCCCATGATTCTGACGGCAAGGATAGTCTGTGCTTATATATTTGGCACAAATGAGTGCTAGTATGTGGCTAAGGCTTCAGAAACACATAGCCATACAAATAAATTGCAACGATGCCAAGAGTCTACAGCGTGTCTGCTGGGAAATTTCTGGCCTCTCCGCCCAGGTGCTGGCAACTTCGATGACAGCTCTGGAAAGCAAAGTTTAAATGGATGCTATGGACAGACTCAGAGCTCTGATACACTGTAAACTTGATGTACCTTCATCCTCCAGCAGCTAATATATAAGTAAACCCACTGAAATGCAACATTATTCCCCACTAGAGGTTTCGCTCTCTGACCCCAGCAACAGTTTTGAGAAGCCAGCAAAGCCAGGTAAATTTTATGGCCATTTGCTATTCAGATGAGCCCAGGGACATATCACTTGGTCTCTACCTCTCTCCGCACATACGGATCAAACACAAGGGATGCTGTTAAACTTACATGGAGAACTCTTGCAAGGTCCCAGAGGCCAACCTTGGTAGAGGTGTCGCTGTACCTGCGGTCTCAAAAGTATGATCTGATGGCAACATGTAATAGCAACAGATGAAGAATCAGGCTGACTTGGTGTCACAAGGCAGCAGAAGGAAACTGCCTGCTTTTAAACACTGCAAAATCAGGTTTCCTGAATTAAGTTTTATATTCAGTGAAGTGCACCACAGATGGTGTGTCTGCTTCTCTCAAGGCAGATATAAATTATGACCTCTTGCCTCATTAAGACTGCCTGGTAATTCTGCTGCTGTCTTGAACTATACCAAGGGAAACTGAAGTCTTTCTGCAATTGCTGAGCAACAAATACTCTAGCTACTGGAGGAAAAAAAAAGTGGGAGGAAATCTATGGAATTCCCCTCTTTTCACCAGCTAATACTCAGGCTTCAGAACGCTTTAAAATAAAAGAAATCTCATGTTCTTTATACGATTTCTGAATACCTGCTTTGAACACACTCCTTCATGAGCTTAGATAGAGAAAATAGACCGAGATGACTTTGTTGGTATCTTTCATCTGACAGCTGCCAAATATCCTACAAACTACCTCTGGGCAAGGATCCCAGATAGCATCAAACAGCATAACTGGGTGCCACCGAAGAAAATTAAACCTGTTAATTCGCTTTGTGCTTGGAAGCAGATGTTGGTCAAAAACACAACCATGTACATTGCAACTTAATTATTCTGATTAAGAATCTATAGATTCAGGGTAGTGCTTCATATGCCTAAGAAATTTAGAAGGTTACTACTGAAGAGGAAAATTTAATCATGGGCTAATTCTTTCCAGCAGTTCAAGGACCAAGTGGGCAAAGATTCCCATTGGTAAAAAGTCATAGACATTCACTGATATTAAAGGAGCTCCACTACCAAAGCAAAGGAAGTGGGTCTCCTATATATAGTACAGGCCGTAGGACTGAACTTGCCATTTCCTGTAATGGAAAGAACTGTTCTTTCTCAATACACCACTGAGAACAGTTCAGCCCACTAACTTAATCAGAAGGGAAATTACAGGCAATATTAGGCCTAAAATGAAATCCTGTCCCCACTGAAGTCAGTGGGAATCTTGCCACTAATTGCTCAGAGATTTCATTCTCTGTCTTCGTGCAGAGGTGCTGGGAAAGCAAAAAGCAGTGGAGAATCTCAGTGATGTCCTGTTGTGTTTTATTTGAATTTAGTCTGTTAAGTGAGGCTGAGTAGCAGGATTTTGGGGTGGCTCACAGGTTAAGGAGACGAGCTCCTCCAGACCAGGCACTGGGCTCTCTCTATGCCCTTCTGCTTGATTTATCTGCACAGTGATGCTCTATTTCTAAAACATAACTAGGAATCCCTTTCTAAACAAGCAGATGACAACGGAGACGGACAATCGGACTGCATTCATTAGTTCTTCCACAGTAGTACTTCAGAAACCCAGTCAGGCCTCCAGACTTGGCCAGGCCACCACCAGCTTCAACACATTCCTTTTCTCCCTGCTTAGACCTTTGGTTCTTATCTGTGAGGGAAACCTTATTAGCATGTACCAGGAGTGGGTTTCACCTAGGCATGGCTGTCTATCTCAGATGGAGACACTCTGCCTCCCTGTCCAACTCACATCAACCTAAAACAGATGCTTAAAACAGATCAGTGTGTCTCTCTGTAAGTTAGAGAGGGATCTAGTTCAGCTGCACTCTTTATAAATGCCCCCAGCTGGGTGAGATGAGAGACCCCCTTTGTGCTTGGCCTTCCACAGCACTGTGACAACCTCCTGCTCTATGGTGCCCGTCCAAGCCTGCTGTGCCCACCTCCTCCGTACAAGAACATCTCCTGTTCCCTTCTGCAGGTCACTCCACAGCAGTGTCCCGAGTTGCCTTCCTGGGCAGCATCAAACTGCCACCTGGAATAGTGCATTTCTAGCATGAGGCACAAACACCAAGGTGGCTATTGAGGTCTCTTCCCAAAGTAGAACACTCCTACTTTAGGTGATTCAGTTCCTCTTGCCAGAAGATGGGTATGAAGAGGGTAGCCAGCTTCTGGACCCCTATGAGGCTATTACCTACCCCTCATAAAACACCAAATAACAGCTTCTGCCTTGCGAGTTCCATGATGTGACTCTGCTGGGTCAGACCACAGGCCCATTTACCTCCCCTCTCATCTCCAGTAGCAAATGCCCAAGAAAGGGTATAAGAACAAGCAAACACATTGCCAAACACTCTCCATCAATTTGCAGGTTAAGGATTTCCTGTGTAAGAAGTGTTGTCTTAGAATTTAATAGCCCTTGGATGGATTTTTTTTCCCCACGAATTTTCCAGTGCCATCTTGAATCTCTGTATATTTTCACCCACCACATCCTGCGGGAAGGTGTTCAACAGCTTAAGTACATATTCTGTAGTTGAAAGCAGTGTGTGAAACCCTTGCCTGATGTAAGGAAGGGCTTGCAGCTGCAGGGGAGTCTACACATGAAGCAGAGCTGCACTGCAGCCATGTGAGGGTGACATGATGCATCACCTTGCAAAGAGATCTCACTTAGCATTGAAGTAGGCAGCTCTGCACAGAAATAGTGCCACTACTCAGGTCCTAGAAACAGTACGACCTTTTTGATATGATGACAGGCCTAGGACATGACTCATCCCTGCTAAACAGGGAAGCTTTGGATCACTTTGGCAGAGATTGGTCTAATTGGGGAAGGGAAAAGCTAAAGGGTTCCTAGACCCTCTGCCTGCTCCTCACCAGTCTTCCCAAGAAAAGAGTATGTCATATGACATAGCCTTTGTTAATGTTTTAGGTCCAAAGGAAATTCTTCTAAACACAAGTTATGGTTCCATGGATCAAACAGACTTAATGTGTGGCCATTTCAGTAATGCTCAGAGAGGCACTGAAAGTCCCACACTGCCAGTGCTGTCTTTAAGGACATCAGAAATGAGACCATCTCTCCCATCTCTGTTCTTGTTATACAGCAGAAATTAAGATTTTATTTTTATTTCCCTGCAGGGAAGCTCTGATCTTTACAAATTATAGGTGCACATTAAAAGACAGAATACCCCCTCCTCTCCTGCACCTACATGAAATTTGCTTAAATAACAAATCTGCATAGAAATAGGAGATGCTGTCATGCCTCACAGATGATCACGTAGCAGGCCAATTGTATTATCAGGAAGACAGTAAACATTTTTGCTCTCCTTTTAAAAACAAATTATGCCCTGCTAATACATGCCTCGCTACCATAATAAGGCCAACAATGAAATTACTGGCCATGCATCAAAAACATCAAAGCTAAACATGCTCATTTGCTGTTGCAGCCATTCGGTGAGCCCTGCTCCTCAAAGACCATTTCCTGGGACTTCTTGAGAGCCTCTCCATGGTGAGTCACCAAATGCATTCTCCCTTCCCCTGAGGTGACTGCTAGAAAGCAGCATTTAGGAGAAGATACTGAGCTCAGGAAAGGTTTTACAGCTTCCTTACAGACCTACTGCTGTTATTCCCTCCAAACCTGTGTGGGTTGGTGGGATCCCTGAATCACATGAGGGATGTTTCCCTAAAACTCAAAACTGCAGATGGGGAGCATAACAATGAGGTGCTTTTGGGTTAAGGTGATGTTGGCAGGCATGTTAGCCATGGCTGTAGCACTGCAGCATTCTTTGGCACCATTCCTCCTTAGTCCCCTTTCAAACCCTGAGCATATAACCCATCAGGAGAAACTGGTAGGTGACAATCCGTGCTTGTGCACCTCCATCCCTCCCACACGGCTCTGCCTACCTGGGCTCTAGCTCTCCATTCTCTTTCCATATAGTGCAGAGCACACAGGGGTCCTGCTCGGAGGGGCTTTTGAATAAGAACTTTTTGTCCAAATGGGGTACTGCTGTCTCTGCACTGAGATGCACAGGGGAAGGAAATGGGGCTTTTTGTTTTGACTTTTTGCCTTGACTTTGCCAGCTGCCTCTCACTTCCCACCAGCAAGCTGAGGCAAAAAGAAAAATAACTCATCACCAAGCTTTAAAGCAACGATGTGCCAGAGATAAAGACCACAGGAAGATGCAGCCAGCAAAACTGCTATATGGTCTATACAAACCCAGGATTACCAGAGAGCCTATAAAACAAAATAATTGAGCAATCACAAATTTTAATGATGCCTTACGTTAACAGATTGAACTTCTGAATTGCACGGTGCTCAGCCCAACACAAGGCTGCAGTGTAGCCTGGTGTGTGGAGTCCCTTGCAATGCAAAAACTCAACAGAACCTGTTCGTGTACCTGCTGAATCTGGTGACCAAAGAGTGCTTCTGAGGCTATCAATAAAGACTGTCCCATTTGACACCTATTTTAAGGCCAGTGCATAATAATTCTTCAGGCCTAAAAGCACACAGAGAAATGAGCTACTGGAACTTTTCAATGTCTATGCCTATCACCTAGCAAGGCTATGCACAGAGTCAAGGTCAGAGTGCAGGGGTCTAAGAGAGGCCAGAAGAAATTTGTGTGAGTACAAATATCAGACCGCTTCATGAACTTTTTATTCCTACCCCACGGCAGCAGTACGACAGCTGAAAAAGATAAGCCAGAATTCAGGTATGTAAAACACAGCATAAGAAAAATATGTTCTAATTTACAAAAAGGGGACTGACCACTTCTATGGAAGAGGCATAGGGCTAAATAACTGTAGCTGACATCTTTATGGTCACCCTGATGGTTTTTTTAGTTTCCAGAGGGAAAGCACCGAAGCAGAAGGTGGCTTCTGTGACTGAATCCACTTCTGGAAAACTGGAAAGGATTTGAAGATGTTTTAACAAAATTCCTCTTGCCCCACTGCAGTGTCACTAGAACTCATTGGTGGTCATCTGATGGTCTTGAGGCCTTTTATGATCACAGAGACTGCGAAGGCTCAGAGCCAAGAACAGCCCTAAGCAATGAAAAAATACTAATCAATCCTTGAAAAAAAGAAATCTGAAACATAGTTCTGTGATACAGCAAAAGCATTAGATATTCAACACTGAAAATGAAAAAAAAAAAAAGAGATCTCCAGTCATTTTTTTCTGGCCTCTTTGGACTTGCATTACTAACCAAAGAGGGGAAGAGAGAAGAAGGAGATGGGGAATAATTATATAACTCCTTCCCCATCCTCTGAACCATGCTGCTAAAGTGACAAATAGGAACCGCTTGTGAAATTAAATTAGGCTCCTTTATTTCAGATGCTATTTGGATAATAGTGCTGTGTTGCAACTTGGTCCTCCTAATTACTATGGTCCTAGTGGTATGTTAATTGTGATGGTCACCAGGTGGCATTTCATTCCTTTCAAACACTCTTAATTGCATATTGCTCCAACATTTCCCAATCAATAGAAAATATGATTACAAGATGCTTGATTCTTTGCCCATGGAACATTGGATTTCTTTTTAAATACATGGTAAGAATAAATGAGGAACTACGCACTATGCAAGCCCAGAGCATTGGCAAGGACAAAATGTTACTGCAAGGTCATTCCAAGATCAGAGGTGCAATTTTAGGTGGATAGAGCAGTGGTTCAAATTTTTTTAGTGACTCTGTGAGTTAATACTTGAGAACTGTTGTAGTTGCATATGTTGGCATTTTCACATCCAGTGGCATGGATTTACTGATGTAACTCTTTAAGCTGAATCAGCAAAACAGACTGGCAAATTAAGGGGGGGGGGTTATCTCAGATGGAATGGGTGCTTTCAGGCTACAAATACTGGATGTAGACAATTGCTGGACCTTTCTACATAGGTAGAATTTGCATCATGCAAAAATGAGGTTCATGGAAAGACATGCCAAGGCTGTAGATGCAGAGAGGTCTTCTATTATTCCAGGTTCAGCATATTCCAGCATAAAAAATGAAATCTCTAAGGGAACAGCTGGCTGGATTGTAATGTCACCTACCTGGGGACACTAATCTGTCCAGGTGTCCTACTTCACATTGAGCACACAGGAGTCATATAGCTCATTTTTGTCCAATTGAATGATTCTGGCTGCATTTACTCTCCATCTGCAGCATTTGCAAATGTGTAAGAGTGGTTAAGGAAGCTGTTCGCCCTGAGGCAGAACACATTTCACCCAACTTCTCCAATCAGATGTCAGGACACAGTAAGGATGGTTGATCTCCAAACTGCCTTGTCAGACGTACAGGAACATTTTCCCTTCAACAGAAAAGGAATAACCCCCACTGCAGAGCAGCTTGACACTCAAAACCATTTAACAGCACAGAAAAAAGAGGCAGAACAAGGAGCTTTCAGCTACAGGGTCAAGTTTTCAGCTGGTATTTGATGCTTGAAGCATGTAGGTAATAATCAAGCTGTGCTCATTTCCAGCAGCTAAAGATGTGACCTTAACAAGGTCTTTTTAGGACTGTTTGCTGTTTCTCATACAGACAGCACTGTACCTGAAGAAGTGTGAGCTGCAATCAGGACTTTCTTGTTTATACTTGGCAGTGTTTTGACTGGACATGAGTTAGACCTCTGTTATATACTGCGCAAAGCTATTTCAGAGTTTCAAGTCAGAGAAAGACATTTTGGAAAAATCCCACCAGACATCTACAAAAGCTCAAGGCTACATCTGATGAGTGACTTCAATTCTAGCTCACAGCCTCCCTCCAGTCAAATCTACAGCCCTCTCTCTGACACCACGGCTGTATAAGCCTGGAGAAAGCTATACTGCCACAGGTATTTAAGTGAGTAGTAAGATACACATAAAAAGGAGCTCCTCTTTCTCCAGGGCAATTCTCACACTTGTTCACCTTAGAGTATGACCCCGAAATGTAGGCACTGAGGGAAAATGGCAATGTGCTGATTAGTTTGAAACCCAGTGGCTAGTGGAGGTTGGGTTCCCACAGCAGGCCCATGGCTGGAGATTTCCTCCAGGAAATTCAGCTCCACCCTTGGAACGAGGAGGTCCTGGGTGCACCACAGCACAGCTTCAACCAGGGGTGCAGAAGTGCTGTCCTGGACCCTGCCTCACCCTTTAGGCTGTCTTTCTTGAGATGGGATGGGATACAGCCCAAATTCTCTTCCCCTGTGAGGGATTTTAACCCAGTTCCTGCATTTCTGGTTCCGGCTATGACAGGCCTGGGAGCAAATCTCAGAGGAATACTCCTGGAGAGAGACTGTACTAAACTACTGAAACCTGGGACAGTTGTGGGAATGGCAAAGCTGTGAGCGGCTAAACTGCAGATGAGCCAGGGTCAGACCTGATGAGTTGAGGCACCTGACAGTACAGACAGATGTCTGATGGAGTTTTCGAATGTATCCAGGTACTCAGCCTCATGGGACTGCAACTGGTTTCAGAGGGAGTGAGTCACCCCGCCTGCCCGAACACCTTGCAACAGTCCAAGGCACTCAAATCACTTTGGAAATTGAGTCTACAGTTCTACCTGTGAAAGGAGAAATCACAGTTCCCAGTATCCAAAACTTTACAAGACCTATCACAAGATCAAGGACTTGAACTGGACTGTAGGGCCAGCCTGGGAAAACTGCAGCAAGTAATAAAAATAATCATTTTTCCTGACTAACAGCTTTGATGAATCACCTTAACGTTGACTCTTGCTTTACCAGACATAATTAAGAATGGTGTGAATGTTACCTTTGAGAAATGAGGTGATAACTCTGGGTGTTTAAATTGAGAGTGTAAGCGCAGTAATGAGTCTGAGTGCACATATATATGTGTTAATCATGTTATCTGAAGTGACTGACTATGACTTGTGCTTTATAAATTAATTATGTGTTTCAAATTAACAGTCAGCAACCTTTACTCAATTACAGCAATGGTCCTGATGAGTTTGTTTTCATATTTGTTAATCTTCCCATGACAGTGTGTTTTGGAGACTGCATGTACATTTTTAATGAACTTAATGAACTGCCTTATATCTCATAAGTTACCTTCTCCCCAGACGATGATACTACATAGAATCAAATTCCATTTACGGAATTGAATTCAGCTTCCCTAAGTGTTTTGCAACTGACTTGTTTCCATTATACAATCCTAGCATGTTAAATAAATAACAAACTTTTCTCTGATTTTCACCCTACAGACAAGAGCTGGCATTGGACTGATTTTCTGAGAGGTTTTTACATGCTGCTCAAACTACTTAGGTTGCTGTCAGGAGGAGCGGATTGTAAAGTGCATTGGATTGCAGGAGACAAGTTTCACTCCTTCCTCTGCCACTGACCCCCTGAGCAACCCTGGGCAAATCACTAAGAGGACATTCCTCTAGCCTAACTTTAGCCTTTGGTCTGAACTAGTTTCCCAGGCAATGGAAGGAGACAGCTATCTCCAGAGATTAATTCAGTTTATGATAAAATGGAGGGGATTAATCACCCCCCCGGAAGAGTCTCTCTCCCTCTATTAGCTACAGTGACAGCTAAAGGAAATTAGGCAAAGTATCTGGATGAGCTAGAATAGGTGTCTAATACAGAGCACAGCAATATTCTCACTTGCTTTCAAGTTCATCAGAATTAAAGCTGAGTCACACAGTTATGAATGAAATCCAGATTTGGCCAGATGTTTTAACCAGGACATACCCTCATCCTAGGGTTTTGTTTGGTCCCATTGCTAATTAAAGGAAAAATAAACTTCGGTGTAAACTTGATCCCAAACATCTTTGCTCCCAACCAGATCTAGCTGCATGACAACTGCATGACACTGAATGAACAAATTAAGAGAAAAGATGATGTGGGAGAGGAAAGAGCTTTTCAAAAACTTTTTCAGCTAACAAATGCAGAAGGATGAACAGCCGTATTCAACTCTCAGTTCAGCTGCCTACATGTCTTAGCATCTCATGTCATCTCAGGCACTTTGGGAGTATCCTGCCCAGCCTCTAGAGCCTCTGCTGCTCTCTCATGAATCCGGTACTGTACCTAGGAGCCACTGGTGAATATCCATGTAGCGTAGTGGCACCAGATGCCTGCATTTAGGCAACTGAATCCTGCCCTAGAGTCCCCTGGAGCTCATGGAAATCAGCTCTTCGAGTTAAATGGACGCTATTTAAGGACTAAAGATAGGGACTTTACCATCAGCATTCTAGGATACTTGCTAAGATTTCTATTAACTTTTAGAAAATTGCAAGTATCTTTGGGAATTTTAAGCAGTAGAAGAGATTCACAGGACCAAATGAAGAGGAAGGGAAGCATCTGGACCCTGAAAAGAGGCTGTGAAGTCTCAGTCATCAGAGCTGAACTAAATCTAGCATTGATGTTCAAAGTTGTGTCTCACGGTTGGTCTAAAATGGTGAAAATAGTTATAGCAAAATTATCTCCAATTAGCACTCTGGTAAGGTGTTATATCTTCCCCCCCCCAGCTCAAATGTGCAAAATGAAGTCCAGGAAGATGACACAAAACTAGGTCAAAGCTTCTATTTCTAGGCATCTATCTTCCATATTTAAGGCACTGATCAGCATAAGCAAAGGTAAGCCCATCAGCACTAACAGAATTTGGCTAGACTTCTGTATTCATCATATTCTCCACAGAGTGATTAATAAAGCCAAAATCCATTATGGCATTCAAATACATTCATATTCACTATGTAAACACACATTTTTCATGTAGGGCTGGCTGCAATATTCTAATTTTGATTCATGTTATCATTAAAAAAAATGGATGAGGTTGCTGAAAATTAGAACTTGCATCCTGAGAGAAACACTTCAAAATCTCTTTTCAGCATGCTATCAGAGCCAAATATTTCATTCTGACAAAATTTAAATATTTAATGATATTGTTTTGATTTTGCTATTACTGAATAGGAAATGTGAAAATGAGACTCAAAGAAATGCTGCTGCTGATAGTTTATTTTTGAAGAGCTTCATGAAACAGATACATTTCTGCAAGATACTAAATTTCACTGAATCAACATTTTTCTCTTAACCAACATTGTCTCAGGTTCAGGAAATATATTTTACAGGATAAGAAGTCACCTTGAGAAGATCAGGCACACTCAGTGCCTCTTGGCATTGGCTAAGTATGGGCTTGTTAACAGTTAGGGTGCATCCACATTAGTGATTTAAGTGCACCTTGAGTTCTTTTAAGGTGTTGCTTTGCCTTGCGTCCACGCTGGGAGTTAAGCTGCAAACACGCCTGCTGTGGGTGAAATTAAGTCTGTTTCCCCCCATGGAACCATGGCCAAACTTGCATGCTGTGGCACTGGGTAGACAACCCCTCCTGCACTGTGGGCTCACAGTACTTCCTTTAGGAGAAAACACATCATTTACAAGGTCCTCCTTGTAAAAAAACTTTTTAGAGAGATGGTCAAACATTTCTTGAAAGGCCAGGCAGAAAGATGGCAACATGCAGAGATCACCTGCCAGCTGACTGACACCAGGTTCCCAAGAACAGCCAGGTAGCACCATACAAAACAGTGTTTCTTACGAAAGTGGCATTCACCTTCTTATAATGAGCAGAAACCAGGTTTCAGAAGCTGTCTGCCACAGCAACCCTTCTTACAGAGAGCTGGATGAAGCTTTCTGGATCAGAGGACACAACAAAATACGCAGCTTGTCTTGATCTATTCTGTTTTGGACCCTGGGCTGAGACAGAGCTCTGATGCACCTGTGATCACTGCAGAAACAAGACAGCCATGACAAGACCTCCATATGAATGAGAACGTACTTCAAAAAGAATTCAATGATCTTTAATAGTATGTGTCAGGATCCCAGTAAACTCATAATAAAAAACAATGTTGATTATTTACCTTTCTTTCTCATTGTAACACATTTGCATTCCTAGAGCATGCAATCTGCTAGACAGAGAGGGAGGGAGCTAGCTTCAAATGCTCTCAAAATCAGCACTTGCAAATATATTTCAACATTAACAAGGCAATTGTAGTTTATATGGACCTCTAACCTGCAGCCGTGTTCAAACACCATCATGGTGTATTTATTAAGTGATTTGTTCCTTTGCAAGCACTTTGGGGTGGGATCCATCTACTACTATTTGGAGTTTCTCCTCTACTGGAAACAACAAGTTATTTTGTTCAAGGATTTTGATCACGGATTTGGTTTCATTAGTAAAACATGACTGTAATAAACTGATTGAAAGATGCATGTGCTGAGCACAGGGGTCATAAAGCCAGAAGGATCCATACGTCTGTCTATCTCTATAGAATACACAGATTTCATGCACTACAGGTGCTGCTGCAACCAGTACTTGCATATCTCTTGGTCATGCCAATGGAAGAAGAGGAGGAAAAATAGCAAACAGGGTCATATCACCATTTTTCGCATTGTCTGTTAGTGCCAGATAGGTAGAAGGACCTGAATGCCTCCAGCCTGAGCTTGGAGGCAGTACATTTATTTCTAAGTGCAAGCCCACTATTTCTCTGGCATGCAAATATAATTAAATCTCCCTTACCCAGGTGGGAATTTCACTTGCCCTAGGTTCCTGAAAACAAGTTGTCTTTTTTTCCCTGGAATATGTCTTGTAGGAAAATAACATTTGCACTTGAGCATTTGTCTCCATGAACCTCAAAAAAAAAAAAAAAAAAAAAAAACCCACAAAAGCCTAGGTCTTTGTTAGTGTGAGCCAGAAGCAATTAAGAGGCTGAATTTTTTATTCTAGCAAAGCACATCAGCATCACACAGCTTTTTTGAAAATGAAGTGTTGTAAAAACAAGGTGTTTGTCATAAAATTATAATCGCCCTAGCTCAAGTAGCATCTCCTCTTACTCCATCACAAAATACCCTCTGTCCCAAAGATGTGCTGCACTATTACACTGAAATAACAAAGATTACTTAAGCTCTATCAGATCTTAAAAATCATGGGATCAATAGAGATACTGGCTTATGGCATATTAGCCTCTCTCTCCCCATAAAGCATTAAAATATTTTCCCCATGAAAAACTACCAGTCTTTCCCTTTCCTTTCAAGAACAACCGATTTCCTCCTGGTCCTGTGCACATACCTCTCTCCTAAAGAGCCTCAGTTTATGAAAAACTCTGGATATAAGAGTAAATTTCATGTTGCCTTGTCCTCTTCATGAGCTGCACTGCCAACTGCAGTTGAACTGCCAACTTTCAATAAATTGAAACCAGCCTGTCTGATTATATGCCACCAATGTTAGATACAGAGATACTACGAATTCTTATAAATACCACAGGAAAACACTCGGTGAGTAAAAGTCACAGGAGGTCAAGCCTTGGCAGTTGGCATACACGACGACAAAATGCAGTGATCTCTTGTGAAGCCGCTAAACAAGGACAGATCTACAGGTTTCATAGGACTGCACTTCCAAGAACTTATCTATCCAAGTTCTGCTTCAGTTACGTGGCATAAAATCATACCTGCAAATAGCATCACTACAGAGGCTGAAATGGTCAGAAGCCAACTCAATGATGCAAAAGAAGGAAAAGTATTTGAGAGAAACAGCAAGAACAAAACTCCACATGGACCCATCACAGCCACAATCTAGGGAAAAAATTAGCATTATAAAAGATAACTGTTAAACAGCATGATAGCAAACGTTTCAGGGCATTTTTTAGCTCCTTCCCACATCCAGTTCTTTCACAGTGTTCTGGCACACAGATGTTAAGAAAGAGTGGAGCATCAATTTTTGTGTGCAGCAAGAGAGTTTAGGAAACTTGGGAGCAGCAGCACTGAGATGTGCAAAAAATCAATCTGAAAATTGAATGCAATACAGCTCACTGTGACTGTTTAGACGCTTGTTTTCACTTGAATAAGTACAGAGCTGCCTTGCTCACACCCATTTTTCCCCCTTCATGTGGAAGGTAATGCTGTGAGAAATGCTATTTGTATTAGAGCTGGTCCAGAAGCAGTCGAGAGTTCAGACTGCTACTACTCAGCTACATGTTGCATGGGGCATGATCTCGTAAGTGTAAACTATACCCTGGATCAAAGCTGCTTTTGGCACAGCTCTGCTGGTTTCAGATGCTAGTTTTCAGTTTTCCATGCAAAAGCAGGACTGATGGCATCCAGGGAGGGCAGAACCACAGAAATGCCCCAGGGTTAAAAGGAAGCTCAGACTGGGATGCTGGGCTAAAACTGCAAACATGGGCATGAGTGGTTTTACTCTGTGGCCCACAAATGGGTGTCTTGTGCCATCTGAGTTGCATCTCTCACAAACGCCAGAAGAGAATAGATTCTCAGAAGAGAATAGATTTAAAATAGATTTTATCTGTCAATCCAGGAGGGAAGTCATGAAGACCTAAAGATCAAGCGGCATTAGATGTCTACATGTCTAATGGCATAGCACAGCTCTAAGGATCTGTCCAAATACTGTGGCTGGCACATACATGCTTTTTTAGCTCTAGTCCTAGGTGTTCAACATATGGAATCTGTAACTGAGTTAGGAAGAAAAGTGAAATTCTCTGCTGGCCTTAGCTATAAGGTTATTCCTTCCTCATTGCAGTTAGGGCATCTGGGCACTTCAGTACCTTCTGCAGAAGCACGGCCTTATTTCACAAGCCGTGAGTAAGTGACCCAGGAACCTTTCAATGGGAGGAAATGTGCTAAGGGTGAGACACTACAACAGCTGGGCTCTTTCAGGGACACTCTCTCCTCATGCCACATCCCCAAAACAAGACCCTACTAAGGCAGTCAGGCTACTCTCCCTGGTGATAATAGTGAAGAAGGGACCAGTACAGGTTTCTCTGACAGACCTTTGGGACAGTGCAATTTTCTCCACGAGGCAGTTCAAAATAGCCCTGAAATCGGCGATTTTCCCGCCACCTCAACAAAAACACCATTTGTGCTGTCAGGTGGGGTCTGGGAGCATGAAAATCAAAGGTTTGAAAAGCAGATTTGACAGAGAGACCATGCCATGTTTCTGTCTGATTTGTTTGCTTGAGCAGTTGTTAACAATTAGGCACAAAAATGCCTTTTATACAAACATCCATGCTATTACTTAACTTTTTTAAGACTGCAAAGTTCTCAGTAGAAAATCTATCTCAGTAGAAATCTGGCTTCATGTTGTAACATTTCTTAATAGATCCCCTGGGATGCAAACAGAGTGACATCCTTCTCAATGTTATTAGAGTCTCTAGGACTTCAACTGAGCCCTGTTGTGCTGTGACGGGGAACCGTTCTGCTACAGGCGACAGCAATCAGACTGACTAGATCACAGTGCGGCACTTCTGGCAAGGCGATGAACAGAACAAAGCTATCAGCAGCCACTTGCTTTGCTTGTGTGAAGTCAAGCCCTGAACTTTTGTTACTGTCTGCTAATCTATAAAATTGGCTAGTTACATGACCAAGCACTGTGTGAATAAGAGAGCAAGGCTGCTGTCTTTGCCTGCAAGATCTGAACCTCCACCTCCGAGTGAGAACAGCCAGGAAGAGACAAATCCCTGTTTAAAAACGCAAAACAAAACTAATTAGAAGAGTCGAACCCAACTGTTCCTTGAAGTATCCCAGCACTTTGAGGGCTCTGACAGCTTTAAGCATTCTGAATTACAACATTCACTGGCAATCGGTGGTGATGAAGCAATGAACAACTACAGATAACATGTCTGAATGAAGCCAACATTCCCTCAGTGGCAGTCCTACATGACATCTTGCTACCTTTGCTTTTGCAAGCAAAGATACTCTAGGATTCAGCCCACTGTAAAGCCCAGGTTTCACTGGATGTCCCCTCTCTTTCTTCATGGACTTTTTGACTGGGTGAAATTTGAGGTTTTATTACACCTGTGTTTTAGACTACGGTAAGTCTGAGACTGCTGTACATGCAGAAATGATGGACATACCTACATTAGGCGAGAAGTAAGCTTTGTGCTTTCTGAAAAATGTCAGACTGTCTACACGATGTACAGTGACAACAGATCAATACATTGGCCTGACTAGAAACTCCCAGACAGAGAGCAGCCCTGTGGATTTAACACACTTGACTATGAGTTAACTCTCATCTCCATCACAGATTTGTTGTGAGACCGTGAACATCCCACTTCATCTTTCTGTGTCCTGTATCTTGGCAGAAGTAACACTAAGTCTGCTGCCTGTACTGTCTGAAAACAGTTGCCAACTCTCTGTATTGTCCAGAATATAATTTTCATGAACTGTGCTACACACATGTTACTGTAGCAGATTAATGGCTGATAATATAAAATATTTGAAGATCACTGGACCCCAAAATTTAAAGCAGGAAATCTGGAACATATAAGTTATACTCACCTCGTTTTGATGTTGCCACTTTCTTTCATTTTTCGTGCAAAAATTATTAGAATTTCCTTCAGAGAGAGACTTGCCAAAGGAAAAAAAAGTTATTAAGGATCACGAACTTTCTGTTGAGTTTAACTCCAACTTCTTGCAACCCTCTTAAACAATCCAGGTTTGCTTCAAACTGGATGCAGATTTCACAGGAAAGGTCATGAACCTTGTTAATGCTGTTATAACAAACTGGCTTTAGAAAGACTTCTGGGGAAAATTAAGTGCCTAAAGGCTAAACTGCATCCTGTTTTAGAACTTCCATTTTAGGGTTATATTTATAGGATATGAACTAGCTTTGTATGTTAGTAGCTCTCTAACCTTTAAGCTTTCAAAGTAAAATGCTGTAGTTTAGTTTTCGGCTGAAAGTAAATTAAAAAAAAAACAAAACACACAAGCCAGGTAGTTAAATGGACAAAATGATGTAGCAGCAACGATACACAGATATTGTCATGCTGCTGCAAGCACTTCCTTTTGTAACCTTCCATCTGTCTGTTCTACTCATTCTCCAAATACTGCATTATATTTAACATTAAAATGAGAGCTTTTAGAGATGGGCATCTTTGCCCATCTGTTTCTCCTCCAAAGTATTCAGTATTTTAGGAGACCACTAAAAATAACAGAGTGATAAGAGCCAAGTTTTGCAGAAGGGACTAGTTATTTTGTATTCTAGCAGAACTGGCTCCTTCCCAACAAGGTGTTCATAAAAGTCCGCCATGTGTTCGCTCACAATATACAGCCTTGCCTGTGAATCTAGAGTCAATAAAGTTGCTGGAACATACTGCAAAAAGCTTGAGACCAGAGCTGTGCTTAATGTGCACCTCTGAAACACTTTTCCTTTGAAGTCTTTGTGTTTGATGGGTCTCTAAAACTGCCTTTGGGCCTGATTCACTGGAATCACTCCAAGCTTTTTTTCCTTCCCACCACCCCCTTTTTAAGCTGCACACACATGCCCTAGAATCCCCCTGGGAGACAGAGGGAATGATTCGGCCTTCCCGGAACTTTTACTGTCTTCTTATACCCTTGTTCGGAGTGGTCTGTGACAGACAGCTCAACTGGTAACCGAAGAACTACAAATTTTCTGCTCCAGTCTACAACCTTGACTGCTCAAGGCTGCAATCCTTCTCTCCGGCTCTTCCCTAACCTCCTGATTCCTGCTCCACTGCTCCCCTCTCCTCTTCCTGCACCTCCTCACCATCCTATGTCCTATCAAGCTGTGTTATCTCCTCACTGACCTCCTCTAACCCTGACAAAACTGTTCGTCCAAGCATTAAGAGGACAAAATGTGATGGAGAAAATGGAGGCGATGACACAGCCTGTTTCTTTGCCCCGACCTCTCAGGTCTCCAAGCACTGCACCTATAAGTGGCATTTACTGGCTTCCTGGATGCCCCGGGGAGGCACTGGGCATTTTCAGGGGTGCTCTGAATACTGTGATGCTCTTTCAACACAAGTTTGAGCCTTTGACCCCTCACATCCCTTCTCTTTTCTCCTCTTTGGTTGTGACCATGATCAATTTTTTCTCCATCTTGTTTCTTTTTCCTCCAGCCTTTTCCTAGCACAAGAGTGCTCGATGACTGGATTCTCCCTGACAGGAGAATTAGCAAAGAAGGGTAAGATTTAGCTTTTACAGAGGGAAAGAGCAGGTGGTTCAGGTGAAGTGCAATTCTTTATACAAGATTAATGTCCAGCTGGCGATTTACTGAAGTGCCGCTGACATATTAATTAAAGCAAACAATGTGAAAAGAACGACTGAACAGAAGCCACAGAAAAAAATGAACACAGCCTTTCTTGTATCTGCCGCTCATGGGTAGTGACTGTAACGAAGTCACTCTCCTATAAGCATGCTGAAGTTTAAGACATAAAAAAAGGGTGTGGGGGAGAGATTCTTATCAGAAAAAACAAACTTCATTAGAATGATACTAAGGACTCACTTCTTAATGCTCCTTACACTTTCAACAGCTATGTCACATGTCACAAGTGTTTTTTCAAGGCATTATTTAAGAGACCAGAAACATTTTTTAAAGCAGGAATTCTTGTCCTTTTCTGATTAAGAGAGCCCTAGTGATGTCCCAGAGGAGATGCAACCCCTGTCTGGCACGATTAGGCCAGAAGGCAGCCTTGTTCTTCTTCATTACTTTTTGAAGATCCAGGACTAAGCCCACGAAGCACTGGCTAAAAACATGCTGTTTTAATACAAAGAAAGGGCTGGAGAGTGACATGTGCCAGATGAAAAGCACTGAACACTTGCAGAGAACCAGTCGCCCCAGGGAAGATATCTAAGCCAGATATATCAAATAGCTTTAGACAATTCAGCAGGGACTTAAATATCTGACTGTTTCCTCTCCGTGAGTCACTGGAGTTTTTTTCTGAACGAGCTGCTGCGGCAGTAACAGGTTGCGTGCTAGGTCTCACCAAGCATCCAAAAAGCTGAAAGTTGCTGTAACCAGCTTAACCTTCATATTCTATCCTCTGCAAAGTCACAATAAACACTGCAGTACCTGCTCCAGTGAAAGAGTAACCTGCTATGCCTAAAATGAAAGAGTAGACACTTTAGGCTCCATGATCTAGAGGAGGCTACATTCAACAGAAGGAATCATTCCTAATGGTCCTTCTGAGGAGCAGGAGAACATGTTGATGTACAGCTCCAAATACAGTGTTTACCTAACAAGTGTTTAGGATCCAACCCAGGATCCAAGCAAACAGCCCTATCCAAAGGCCACCAGAGTCAGTGAAAAGACTCTGAACTGAACCATACTTATTGGAAGGCAGGGAAAGAGAGAACACTTCAGCACTAAAGATAACTTGTTCTTATTTCTGACATCTTGCTGCTTCCATTAACACTATTTTCTCCTCTCTTTCCTCTACTCCTTCCTGTCTTCTTCTAGCATAAAACGGAGTCTGCTAGACAATGCATTCCCAAGTTAACAGAGCAGAACAGAGCACAACTACATTAACAGCAACTAACAGGAAAGTTTTATATCTGAGTTCTAGAGAAAAAGTAATGAAATAGAGGCATAGAGCTCACCACTGCTGTAAAGCTGAGCAGCTTCACCTGTAAGAAGAATCCCTTTACACAGATATATAAAATGAAATACAGTCTGAAAGCCTCTCTCTGCTTGGAAAAAAGCATTAAGCAGCATATAAGCACCATGCCAATGAGAGAGCATCTGGGTTGGGAGTGGCCAGCAGAAAGGTGGCAAAAAGCCAGGTCTTAAGTGTGCTTCCTAAAGCCAGCCTTACAGAGGATGCAGGTCGGCATGATGGAGCCAAGGTCCTTTATCCTGGCTAGTGGGGTGTCAGGTCTGACTTGCTCCATGTGGTCAGTTGCTTCACACCTGGCTTTCCCTGTCTGTAACTTTGGAAGCTGTTTTAGGAGATTGTGGTAGGGTGAAATGTAGTCACATAACTGCTACAGCATTCCTCTAAGCCACTTTAATGAGCTATGGCGGTTATACATACAGGCTTCAGCTACAGTTGTGGTGAACATTTCCCAAAAGACCAATGTTGCTCTAAGATCCCAGCTCAGGGCTGAAAGTAGGACTTGGAATACAGTGAGTGTTAATGCCAGGAGGGATCTGTCACCCATTATCTCTGAGTATACATGATTTCGCTGCTACTCTTGGTGACAGTCCAGTAACTTTTGGTGAGTGTTTCTCATAGAGAGCCTTCAGAGTTTGTTTTGAGACATCAGGTGTTCAGTCCCTCATCTTCTTGGCTGCAATGGTTAATTACTTCTGTTAAAAACAGGGTCCTTGTCACCTGAGTTTGCATTTGCCTTCTAGCATTGGTTCTTTTTGTCTCTATTAGCTAAAAGAGCCCCTCAACTATTTTGCCATTTCTTGCAGAGAATGCATTCTGAGGTGCAATCAAGTCACCTCTCAATCATCTTTCTGACAAAGTGAAGAGACTGAGCTCATTAAATCACTTATCAAAAGCATTTTCCCCAAACTTCCCCGAATCATTTTATGTATTGGTTCTTCTCCCTGATAAGTTTATCCATATCCTGATACCAAAACACGTGAGTGTGCATCCTTCTAATGCTCCCAGCCAAGTCGTTTTCTTGTACCAACTGCTCCTTTCCTAATACATCTAAAAGGCAGATCAGCCCCCCGACTCCCAGTCTGTGACTACGAGCTCTGACTGGACTGCTTAGACCTTTAACCTTCTCAGAGTCAGTGTTTTCAGTATACTGTCATCTATTCTTCAAGAATTACCTGGACTCCTAGAAGCGGCAGACTGCATTTGTCTGTAACAAAAAGACCATTTGCACAGGCCTAGCTGACAGGCAGTCAAAATTGCCTCTCTAAATGTCTTGTCTTCATTATTATTTATAGCTACTTCATCACTTTGACACCCACAAATTTTATCAGCTGTGATTGCATATTTACTTTTGGATCATTAATGACACTGTTGACTAGTGCTGGGCTCATTGCCAATCCTGTAAAATGCCGGTAAAGTATCTCAAAAAGCCATCTCACTAGCTACAGGAATGCCTTTTCACTTGCTCTTAATCACTTGGAAGTGTTTCTACAAAAAAAAAAAAAAAAAAAAAAAAAAAGTCCACTTGTATAATCTGTTCCTCATTATTGCCCAAAATATTGTTCAACACTAATTAAAACTACCTGAAAGATGTGTTAGTACATTTATGCATGAAGCTTTTGATCAAGTGTCCGACAGGACCTATGTTCAATAAGGCCATGTTGACAAACATTGTAATTGCATTTCTATCCCCTATGTCTTCACTAATCAAATCTCATATCAGCTTTTCCATAATTCTGCCCAGGGCTGGAAATCCAATAAACTGGTGTGTAGTTAACTGGATTAGCTAATATTTAGACATCTAAAATTAGTTCCTTGCTGAGTTCTCAAAAATGCCATGACACATCCTATTGAATCCAGATAAGATGAAATGCCTGAACACTTCCGATTGTTTGGGCTTAATCCACTTTCAAAAACACGACACAGGGCTACAACATAGGGGCTCTGGCAGATTTAGCTGCAATGAAGCTGGTGAGGCTGAATAAAAGGTGCTCTCAGCTCCTCAGCCACTTAAGCATCTTAGCACAAAACCTAACTTTGTTTAGCTACCTATATACTTATATATCCTGCTCATCACCATAGTGACCAAAATACTATAGTCTAAGAATAAGATTATGACTTAAGTAACTGCGTTTGGAATGAATCTTTCATCTATAAATGTCTCCGCTTAGCTTTGTATTAATCCCCACGGCTACTCACTTCACTTTAAAATCACCAGCTCAAGAAAGCACAAATGTGTGAACCTGTAACCATGAAGGAGGTTTTAAGAAATATCTGAGGCTGACTTGAATTTATGAATGTTTCTTTCACTATGATTAGTTTCTCTCACTTCTTTAGCAATCTCTGCTCACAACTCAAGCCTTGCACACTGCTTGAGAGCAGTAATGCTTCTTTGACAATTAAAAGTATTTGTGAGCTTCTTTCTCTGTTTTGTTTTACAGAAAATGTCTCAGATCTCTAGATAAGCTCTAGATCTAGAGATATTCAAAAGCAGAGTTGTACCACTAAAAGTGAAGTCTGCTCTCCTTAAATCCACGGTCTGTATTCTGCTACTTACCTTCCTCATTCCATTTGGGATCCTAAACTCTACTATTTCATGGTCACTACTGCCAAGGCTGTCATACGATTGTCACACACTCAATCATTTATGCCCCAAAGAAAATGAAGAATTGCTAAAATCCAACCACAAAGCTTAGGAAAAAACAGGAAAAAAAATTCTATGGGACTTGCTGTTTACAAGCTTTCTAGTTCAAAGTCACACGACTGGAGTGTATTATGTAGCTTTTGGCTAATTAAAGAGGAAAGTGCAGAAATCAGTAGACAACTTTTCAGTAACTCTAAAGAAAGGCAATTCCTGAAAGCAAACAGCACACACTGCACTGCAGTCACACTGCGGTCACAGGACGGTTGCGCTCAGCGATTACATGCAGTTTGGGTACTACAGCTCTCACTTTATCAAATCCTGAGCTGCTACATGAACAGACAAAGTTGCAAGTCACCCTCTCAGCTACACTCCAGTCTAGACACAAACTGCAGCCCACATCCAGTGTGAAGCGAAGAGAAATCCTTAACCCAGACAAGACAATGTTGCGCTGTGAGTTCTCAGTCCCAGGTATTTTACCGTGGAGAGAAAGTATTTGGAACTCCATTTCTGATCTCTGTAAAACGTGGATAAAGAGACTCACATGCTGTACAACAAAGTCCAGAGGGTTAGGAAAGCTTTGTGCCATGCCCAAAAAACACCATGTTCTATACTCTAAAGCTTACTTTGTATAGCCTTTGATGCTGTTGTTATTACCATTTCAGCTAGTAGTTATATAAATGTAGTAAATAAATGTCAGGCTACATGACTGCATAATTATACAGAAGAGAAAGAAGACATAAAAGCCTTTAGCAAAAGGAAGAGACTGCAAACAGGTTGTGCCAGCTCGAAGGCAGTGAAAAGTTAAGCCAAAAGAGAAGGCCCTCAAAAGTTGCAATCTGGCCCTAGCAAAGCACGTAAAGAATAAATCTTGCACTTGGTGCTATGCCAAACCATGGGAAAGCTGAAATAGATTCTGAAAAGGAAATCACTAGAAATGCAGATGCCACATGCTTTCCTTAGAGAAGGAGCTGCAGAAGAACTAATGGACCTACAAGGTCAGGGGTTATAAATCCTAAAAGACAAGACATTAAGCTATTTTTTTGCATCAGTCCCTGTGAATAAGGACACTGGGGACCTTGGTCTGGATTTTGACCTGTGGCCAGATTGCTGGTTCTGCAACCCATCCGAGGCAAGTGACCTTCTCTCAAAGGTGGTGTGAATCTTCGGAAACCAGCATATCTTTCTGCAATTCACGAATCTCAAATTCAGATTACCACCTGGCTTAAAGGCTCGGTTTGAATGTCCACAACCACTTCAAGTACGAACTATAGCCAAAACCAGGCACTCAACAGTATCAACCGTCTACAGTACTTTAGGCTGGATAGGCAGATACTCTAGGTACTTGTTCCTGAACCTGGAAAGAGACTTCCACAATAGCTGTATTGATGCTCCATGCTTTTCCTCAGCAACATCTATGCATTGTTACAACAGGCCACTATAGGGCACCACAGAGGGCCATAAAGGAGCAGAATAATGTTTAAAAAAAATATAAGGAATAAAGAAATCAGGAGAGGACTATAACAAGGGGAGGGCATCTTGCAAAGACCAGTAGAGATGAAATACATATAAGAAAGAGATAAGATGAGGGCAGGAAGTCAGAGCAGCTTGGGACAGGAGCCCAGGTGAAGAGATGCCATGAGACAGACTGTTGATGTGTGCCAGCATTCAAAACCTCTTTCTAGCACCAAAAAAAAAATATATATATATACATATATATATAGGGCTTTGATCTGTTCATTCCTGTCAGCAGAGCATTTTGCATGTCTAATGTTTCTTTCTACAGTGAAAAAAAAATTCTGCTGCTTAATAAATGATCTGTATCAACACCATGGACAGAGCTGTCCTCTCGCCCCCATGACAGACAAGAGCTAGAAGCAGATTATTTCACTGTGAGAGTACTGCAGTATCAAAACCCCAACACCCTCCCCTCAACACCACTTCCCACTCTCATCCAGAGTCTGTCGGCTCCCTCCAGCCAGCGGCGATTTTCAGATCATCCTATTGCCACCACCAAACACAAGCCAAATCCCCTCGGCAGCTGACGGCTCATTTCACTCTCTTCCGACAGATGGTTAATATCAGAATAACCGTCAGTTCAAAAATAGCACATAGCCGAGTGATGACGACATGATGAGGCTGGCACAGGAGATGGTTTGTGGCTATCCTTCGAAGGTGATGGCCACTGTCCACTTCCACAAACTTGCTGCTCCAGACAGACCCCACAGTTCAAAATATTGCTCAGGCAGCTTGAATACAGTCCCCGACAGTGCTATTGCATCATGCGTATTCAGAGTAGTCAAGCACCTCTTCCTCCAGCGGCTCCCCCTGTAGCAATGACCGGGTCTATTTTGTGTCTATTTCTTGGCTCAGGTCTTCCCATTTGTTACATTTGGCTCTATTCCCTGCAGAGCTGAAGAGCCAAATAGCCAAGGGCAGAAGGCTGCTATTTCACCTCTGATAGATGGGAACTAAAGTTACTGTTGCCAGCTGACTTCAAGCTTCTGCAAAGAAAAATGCAGGTCTCAGTCACAAAAGGGCCATGCTCTGCAGATTCTGGTGTCAGGTTTAGTTAGGATTACCTGAGCTTGGTTTTAAATCGGCTTGGGGAGAATATTGTTTTCAGAGTTACTTTGCTGAAGTGCATTCAGAAATGTTATAGTGGGTTTAAATAGATTATGGTAACAACAAATACAGGCTCCCTAAACACAAAAAGATTTGCTTGCTCTCTTAAATATCAGTTCAGTTTTGCACTGTCAGGAAATACTGAACGCCACAGAAATAAAGACAGTCTGGTATGTGGAGATAGTCTCATGAAGTCAGACATTTTAAATCTTCTGTAGCTTTTTTAATTACAAGAGCTTTAGTCCAAAAATTGCTCAGTCTTATTCCACCTCTACCAGGCTTTATATGCTGTGTTTTTGTTTTTGTTTTCTTCAGGAGAGCTCAAAAATATTTCTCAATTAGACAAAATAGCATCACCCTTGATTTAGGTAGATAAGAAACTAGCTTTGTGCAGGATCTCCCATCTTGTTCTTGTTAGAGCCATGACCACAATGGATGATTTAAAGGCCAAGTCTACTGCCTTAACCACCACCAGCCAGTGCTCCCTTTCATACACATATTGACTACGCACACTGTGTCCTCACCTGTGTCACACCTGATTTGGATCTTAACTGGTAGAAGTGAATGCAACTCCCCAAAACCCAATAGAGCCATGTCTAGCTTTGTTAGCTGAAGATAAGGTCCTCTACACTTTGTACTGATGCATCCCTGCAATATAAAACATCTGCTTTTTAAGGTTTCTTAATCTTTTATTATTTCTGCATTAAGCACTACAGAATTTGCTAGCTTTATATAATTTAGACATCTGAGAATACCATAACATTCCATTTTAATTCCATTTTAATTCCTCCTTCTAATGGACCAGTATATAAAACCATTCCTAATCAGTTAGCCTGAACTTATTTTCAGGGACAATCGGTGAATAATTCAACTGTGACAAAAATGAGCTGTGCAGTGCTAAGTGTCACAGATGGCTCTGACATGATCTAGATTTAACAAGGGATGAATCTGGCTCCAGTCAAATCCATGGGAGCTTGTTCTCATGTTAGCTGTTGGCAGGAATGAAACCCTTGGAATATGGAAGTGTTTGAGACTGGAATTTTTCATGTTTGAAGAACAAAAAGAGATGAAATTTCCAGAGTATTAAAGTGACTTGGAAGCTGAGTTATGCTTTTAGAAAGGTGCAGGCACTTAGACTCCTTTGAAATTTCTTAGATGCCTTTGAAGATTTCTCTCTCTCACTAGCTCTAGATTTAAAAATGATGCGAGGAGCTAGCAGCCACTTAAACCAGTGATAGGAACTTGAGTCAGCTGGGGAGGTGGGGGGGAATACTGCGTCTTTAGGCCTCTAAATACCCTGCTAGATCTGAACTTTCTAAGTGCTGATATAAACACTGGAAACAGCCTAGTGACCCCAGCAGGTCCACATGTGTTGAGAAGTCCTTGTGTAACCTGAAGAGCCTGAACAGCATAGGCAGCTCTGCTGGGATCTTATCCTCCCCAGAGGTCAAGACTATTCATAACTGCTGGGCCTTGGGTTATGCGAGTCCCGTGAGTTACCCTAATGCTTCCTCCCTGGCTACCCAGACAGAAGCACAGTCCTGTCTGTCACCTCCTAAGCTCATCCACAGCTGAGCTGCAGTGAAGACCACAGATGCAGCCCACGCATCACAACATCTGCCCATGAGTGAGACTGAAATCTAAGGCCTCCAAGACCTTAGAAACAAACCTACGGACACAGAAAAAAGACCTATGATTGCAATGTCCTACACTCCTTTGCCCTGAGCTCTTCCCAACAGGCATGTGGCCCCCCAAACCAACAGGTACATATAGGAAGTGATGCAATATGAACACTACTTTGAAATAGCAAATTTTTTTCCTCATTGCTTTTGCTTCAGGAAAACAACAAAATAATCAGTCTCCATTGTCACCAATTCCTCGCAACTAACTCCTCTGTCCAAGTAAGGGAGCCAGCATACCCATGGCTTGGGGATAGGGCTCCTGAGTGACAGAGCAGGCCTCTCGGATAATGTGAGAGGACAAAAGTCCATCACAGCTCATGAAAGTGTACGATGATCAGCTGGCCTTCAGTATCTTCACTTCTTTTCAGGTTGGTGCTGATCACTCATATGGCTTTGCAGTTAGTCAATGCACTGTGGAACAAGTAGCAGGAGAAACACTGGGCTTATTAACTAGCTTCTGCAGGAGCTCGGCAGTTATTGTTTCCAGCTGGAAGCATCTGCATGGTTTCCAAGCATTTTTCCTCTTAAAATACCAGAATTGATATAAAGGGCTTACTTTGTCTGGCAGGCTTTGCTTTCTCAAATCTAGCTATTTCCCCTCTGCAGGCCTTCCCTGTCTCTCCATCACACACACCTTTTTGCAGCACTACCATAAAGCTTAACCCTCAAACTACATCTGTGATATTTGTCTGCCATTCATGGCATCAAGCAGATGCTACAACAGGCAGATGCTACAATAAGTTAAATGGGTTGTATGAACAAGTATGAGCCATAGTCCAAAAAAAAGCAAGTGGCTCAGGAGTGCAGAGTATAAATAAACACACTGACAAAGTCAAGTAAATAAGAGGAAAAGAAAACCCACGCAGCTTTCTCTTGCAGATGTTTTATGAGGGACCTTGCCTGTAGCTGGAAACAATTTCCTTCTATCTGCTAATCCCCCTTGCTTTCTCATGTAGACATTATATTCAGGTTTTCTGGATATAGCCAGACATTTTCACCATGTGTCACATGACAGCAGTGGGATTTTACTTTTGAAGTTTGGCTGCAAGTGTTTGTTAGTTAAATGCTGCATATCCAGAAAGACACCCAAGTAATCAAGGAGGAGCTGGGCCCAGCACAGCACCAATTATTCCTTTAGATACAAACGCAGAGATGCAATTCACCTCATTTCAGACATCTTAGAGCTGGCATCTTAGACTATTGATCAAGATTTCACAGGTATGCTAACAGCAAAAGGAGGCTCAGGTAGAACACTGGCTGCTTTGGGAAGAGGGTAGCCAATAGATCCAGGGAAGTGATTATTCCGCTCTGTGTGACACTCGTGAGGACACATCTGGAATACTGTGTCTGGCTGAGACTGACCAATAAACTCTTACAATGGAAGAAGGCTCAGAGGAGATGGGCAGGGGTGAGGTGTCCATAAAACTCAGGAATAATGTAGAGCGTGACTAATTAACCACAGCTGTTTCACAGAAAGGTGACATTATCTCAACACAAAGGGGACCAGAGGGTGACCTTCGTTTTAGATAAGCAGCTGTATCTGCTGAATGGATCAACTGGTGTAAATACTTCTTTCTCAGTTGATCAGAAGAATGTGAATGTCTCCCTGAGTTAGCCAGACCAGCACAGAGGAAGTGTATACGTCGCTCAGCCCAACATAGAGCATAAAACCTGAACAACTAACGAAGGAATTTCAAAGAGAGCAATGGGCTGGCTTCAACCCACGTATTCCTTCCTGGCGACTCGGGACGGACGTCATGACGGTGAGCATATTATAGAGACCAGTAATGGGAATCACACTGGCATTGTGATTGAATTGTATATTGCAATTGCTATATTTTGCTAAGTGTATACACTGGTATTGTGATTTCAGTATATTGCTGTATCACTTTGCTAAATCAAAAATCCCATGTAGCATCAAATACCTTCAAAGCAGACTTTTATATTAAACATTACACTCTCCATGCGTGGAATATCTAAAAGAACCTGGTCAGAGAGTACTGGACTCTGACACTAATACTCTGACACTGGTTTGAGGTTCCCCAGTACAAGAGAGATTTTGACACTGGAGTGAGTCCAGTGGTGGGCCTCTAAGATGGTTAGGGGTCTAGGACATGTGACACGTGAGGAGATCCTGGAAGAGCTTGTTCAGCCTGGAGAAGGCTAGTGGGATCTAACTGCCCTCTTTTGTCTATTGCATAGGAGGCAATAGAGAAGAGGAGCCAAACTCTTCTTGGAAGCGCACAGCGGAAGGACAAGAGGTAGTGGCTACAAGCTGCAGCAAGGGAAGTTCCAATCTGAAAAAAGGAAAAATGTTTTTGTCATGACAGTGGTGAAGTATGGGAACAGGGGCTCCAAGGGGCTGTGCAATCTCCATCCTTGGAGATTTTCAGAACTCACCTGAAACCCTGAACAAGCTGTCCTGACATAAAAGTTGGCCCTGCTCTTAGCAGCAGGTGGGAACACAGACATCCAGAGGTCACTTGCAACCTAAATTGTGTAGTGATTTTATAATAAAACATCACAGCTGAGTCAGGGCTCCAGCATACTGGGCACTGCTCTACAAAGATGAAAGTATATTATACAAGGCAGACTCCAGCTGAAAGAAAACATGTGCTGTTTCTATCATTTTGAAGAATAAGGAATGCAAAGTCAAGTGATTTCTCTACACTCATTCCTGACAACAACAGATCAAGAATTAAGGGTTTCAGTTTCCCAAATTTCACTCCAACAACTTCATCATCATCTTCATCCAGATCCTTTAACTTTCCCTCCTACTTTCCGTACAACTTTGAGTTCATGAAACCCAACTTTGCATATGCTTTTAGTAAGTGCACAGTATTATTTTTTAAAAAGAGAAATGGATGAGAAACATGTGCAAAGTAAAAGAATAATGTAGACTATACATTCAAGAGCCTACATCTGACATAAATGTCACATTGTGAGGAATCACCTGGAGGCATACATGGGTTTGTATTTGTGCATAGAATTAAGATAAAGTTGAGTGAACATCTGGATATGGACTCAAGATGACCCAAAAATACTGACAACCATGACTGTGATATGCAAATGTACTCAAATATACTTATAAGATGTAGGTTTGCTCCTTCCTAACAGAGAAGAAGCATAAGCCAGGAGGATGACAAATCTCTACAGGATAAGCAGCTGAGCTATTCTAGGCAGATGTCTATCAGTTTTGCCCAATCCCAATAGCTGCTCTTTAGAGATGTTAAATATCACCAGCCAGCCATAAGCGTGGTACAACGGGATTGCTGAGAAAGATAGTTTGCGGTATGACAGGTCTTAATCATCAGAAAGCCTAATTTCTGGTTTCTAGTCAAAAGCTCCTGATTTTGTACCTGCACCTGGCTACACTTGGAGGAATGGGCCAGGTGGCCCACATCTGTCTAGTCTCATGCCTCAGTACCAGTGCAGTTTTGTAGGAACACTGATAAGACGGACCTAGCTTTCTTACTTACTGATTGACCTTTTCCCTGTTTTTTTTGGGGGGGGTGGGGGCAGGGGGGGAGTCCTTTCTTGAAATATGGACAAGAACTTACAGTGGCTCTGATGCAATCCTTCCCACAGCATGAGTAACATCTTTTTTTTATATACTCAAGTATCGACTTGGGAGACTTGAGAGAATAAGATTCAGAAAAGTATAGTATATAGTAGCAGGAAATATTCTTGCTACCACAGCAAAACTATATACAACCATTGAGGAAATAAAGACAATGCATTGATTCTTATCCCAGTTACTAAGCACGTAACAGCTTTCATCTTCCTTGCTTATATTATGTTGTCTGGAAGTTGCATTACTTCTCCTGTGACTGTCCAGTATAGTTCTTGGTAAGACGAATATTTTAACAGCACCAAGAACACATTGGTCCTTCAAAGGGTACTTCAACATATGCTGTTAGAGCTACTTAGACATTTTTAGGCAATAAACGGTACATTTTCTCTGAGAACTAAAGATTACCATTTCCCCTGCTCATTCAACAAACTTGAAGGTCTTAGACCCAAGCAACATTGGCCCCCAAAGTTACATGGCTTGACAAAGCTTTTTTTTCCAAAGGAAGAAATTTTGTCACAGCAAAAACAATTAATGAAAAGAAACAAAACATGAGCCAGCTCTGACAGCCGTGGTCTAAAGATTCCTTCTAAAGTGTTCTACAAATGTGCACAACTTCCAGGAAAGGCTGTAAGGATTTTTCATATCATTTATTTCTATTATGGTAGTGTTGGTGGTCCCAGTGAGATGGGGCCCTGTTAGGCTGGCTGCTGTAACATTGCTCGAGGAACAATTCGGCCGAACAGCTTGCAAAGTAAGTAGGAAAGAGTCAAGCGGAGAGAGAAAGGGACAGTTATTCCCGTTTTACACTAGAAGAGGTTTTACATAGAAGACTTGAGGGGCAAAACAATTAAATGGCTTCCACAGAGGGTCACCAAAAAATCTAACTTCAAGCTGAGAACAGAGTCCAAGTGTGTTTAGTCCCTCTCCAAAGCATAGCTGCAGGCTATCTGTCCTCAAAACAAACCACACATGATAAAGCTTTTTGGAGTATTTTTGCTCAAGTCAGACAGAAAACTCCCTCTTTTGCCCCCTCTCAACAGCATGAAGCCTTCATAATAAGATGGGAAGGTGTCCAAAAACAGTACTTCAGCCACAACATATAGACTGCTGACCATCACAGTCGCAGCAACATTATCACACCAGCCCTACTGACATGCCAGCGGCAGCCTCATCTAAAAGCCTACTGCAGAAACGAATAGCCAGCCACCCACTGACTGCCGGTGTAAGTAGTTCAGAAGGACCGGAATAGGAAAGGAAGGGTAAATAACTCACTCGATACTAATCCTGTCCATAAATGGGAACTGCAGTGGAATCAGTACCAGTAATTTTTTCTCCTCTTTACAGTCATTGGAAACAGGGCAGCTTGAAATTTGATCTTCCAAATTTGATCATAAATTGGCCACCAATTCATCCTTGCAGAAATTACTGATCGTCTTTTCCTTTCTTTTAAAACAACCTGGGATGTATCACGTTTTGCAGCTGCAAAATTTTACTGAAATTTGAGCTATAATAACCTATTTCCACAGAATCATACTAAAATTCTGATTCTTTTCTCTCTGGTAAGAATGCTTTAAGCAACTAAATTTAAGTCCTCCACAAAAGAACATCCAATTTGTCCCTTGATATAAATCCAGTCATTTCATTTTCTACATCTACTCAAAAGCGATGTATGAGCCCTACTGTGGAATGAAGGTCCACACTGCATTAAGATAAGTGTACTTGATCAAACATCAACATCTCACTTGACCAGATCCCAACATAAAGATAATTAAAGTGTCCTTTCGTTTTAAACCACTATCACAAGTAGTTCATATTTATTGTATCCTCTAGCTACTCACATTAGATCACGACACAAAATATGCAAGAAACATGTATTTTACAAACAGAAGTGTCACACTTGGGGATGGAACAATTTACTGCTGGCAGTTAAAGAGAGTCACTTCTCTCCCTGATGTCATTAAGTCTCCTATACTAAGGTTCCCTTAACTGAATGTTAGCTGAAGATGTGCTTTGCTTTCCAACAGTCACTTCCTTGGTAACAGACAGGCATGCTCCGGGCTTTTATTCTGAAAACCTTGGTTTTTTTAGGAATTATACCCTAGTTTTGAGCTGGAAACCCCTTCCTTAAAAAGGTACTGTACATTATGAATAACCCATTAAACTCAATGGAGTTAAACCAGTGGCCAGGTGAAGAGAAAAGGGAAGAACAGAAACCATCACTGTAATTTGTATAGTAGAACTATTATGAGCCTGCCCTCTCCTAGTGTAGGCACTGCACATGGTAGAAAGTGGTCCCCCCAGATCTTATGTTTCAAGTGGGGGGAGATGACAAATGCTCCCAGCTCTGCCAGGAGCCAATGCTTCTGGTTGCAAGGTTGGGTTAACACACTGCTCCTCTGCACATGTCCATAGACTGGGATGCAAAAGGGGGTTTCTACAGGGAGATCAGCCGTGAAAAGCGATGCCCAACCCCAGCTCGCCCATGAGGACTACTACAGCTTCCAAAACACTTCTCCCAGGATGCTGTGGGAGATAACCGCCTATGTCAGAAATCACCCACGGTCTCCGAGGGCCCAGCTTGGTCTTGGTAGCATGTTCAGTGTGTCACGGCCTGCCTAAGCATACCCTTCTGCTAGGCACAACCCAAACAGAGCAGGCCATGAGGAGAGATATGCACCGGACACAACAGCCCTGCAGGTGCCATGCCTGCCCCGCACCACGTGTGGGATAACTGCAGCATGAAGGCTTTTTACTTTGAAAATAAGGCTCTTAAAGCTCAGCGAGGTGATCCATTCTTCTCCCCTGTTCCCCAACACATTGACCTATTTGCACTCCACTAAGGGCAAAAAGAAATAAATTTGCTCACCGTGCAGTCACTTGGGCTGATTAGTCCTATTTCCAAGGGCTCCCATGGCCTGCACAGCCTTACAGAGACTCCACATGGCACAGACTGATGGTCTCAGGGGAGATGGAGGTTTGCAGGCACATGTCACCCAAAGGACAAAAACATCTGTAGCTTGGCTGAGAGAAGAGCAGTGTGGAAGGGGCCAGACAATCCCTGTGCCAGGTCAGGATGGCAAACGGGGAAGAGAGAAGTGCACCAGGCTGTACTTTGGTAGCCAGTAGTCCTTGCAGCTCCTGAACATGGCTGGGGAGCATCTTTCTGCATCTTGCCCAAGCTTCAGTGAAAGTGACAGTGCAGTATCCATCCTGCTCTGCTCCAGGAAGCTGGAAGTGAGTAGAAACATCATTTAAGAGATTTTTCTTTTTGCATCTGCCATTTCCTGCTTCCACTGGCAGGGAAGCATAGCCCACACTATGACTTTCTCATACCAACCTGAAAACAGTTCCTCTAGCTAAACCTGATCTTCTTACAATTTCTAGTTCACTGGGCCATATCACAGTTTGAGAGAGTGATAGTAACTGCAGGTCTCAAGGAGAAAGACTTTGTATCTAAGCTATTGCATCTGAGGCTGTTTTACTCTTGCTTTTATCTATTCTTTCCAACATGCTTGCTTTCACCTCCTCCAACTCCCATTGCGATCAACATGCTCAACTGTCAGCTCCATGGGACAGGCAGCTCTGTGTCTGGGCGGTTTTCACACCAAGTAACAACACATCAAGAATGAGAATACAGCTCCTGAGGCAGCAGCCGTTTTTTGTGTCAGGCCCTCCTGGAGCTTCCCAACATGGCAGAGACTGGAAATTCTCCCCTGTCCCAGTCTCAATTACTACAAAAAAAGTGGCAGGGAGCAGAAGGCCAATGCTTATAACTGAGTCAGATGAGAAGAAAAATTAGGTGCTCCCATCTGAGTGATTTATCTCTGACCACTAGTGTAATCCTTTCCAAATTCAATTACACCTAATTAAAAGTAATTCTCTTTTATGAGCTGATCACTTACAGTTCCAAGTTACAGTTAAATCCTGCTGGAAAAATGGCCAAGATAAGGGAGGCCTTAAGGAAAGACTGACAACTCAAGGTTTGCTATTGAGGAAACACTAGGGTTACATCAAAATACCTGTTCATTTTGAGTGAAACAGACTGGATGACAGTCCTAAGTATCCTAATCTCTCTCTTTTTGTTTTACCTCTTCCTCCTGATTGTCCTCCAATTGCTTGGGAGACACAATGCTCGAGAAACTGCTGCACCGCTTCACACAGCCCTTCACTTGAAATTGCACTATCTCATTTGCAAAGAAGTGGTGTTCTGGCTCCTCTCTACTCATTTTTTGGTCTAGCACCAGCATGCATATAAATGTATTATTATTAGCACATAGTTAGTCAGAGGTCAAGTTCTAGTGACCAGCTCCAGCATTTGGTCTGGATAAAAATGCTTTATGCGAACAGTCAGCAGTCTTCCTCTGACATGTTAAGCATGTAAAGCTGCCTGTTAGAATAATAATAAAAAGAGAGGTAGTAACTTGGAGCCATAGGCTCAGTTCTGGAAAGAGTCTTAAACGCCAAGCATCTCTCTTATTTGTACAGCATCTGGTAGGATTAGTTCTCATCCAGTTGCCACGAATTGGATGTTAGTGCTCTTCCGTCACTCACTTGCAAAGCAGCTACAAGTCACAAAGCACTTCCCTCCTCTCCCCATGGCAGTAAGTGGTCAACTCCAGGGACTCTCTACTAGAAATTCCTTTATCGTGTTATCTGGATGATAAACCAATTGCTTACACAGCTTTTACTGACAACATCAAGTAGGGGATTTGCAGTGGCAGGACAAAGTTGCTGTTTACTTTCTAACTGCCAAGGTCAACATAAGCCAGAACACCAATCACAGGAAATATATCACACAAGGGAAGGGCATGGTATGGGAGAGAAAACAATTTTCTGGAGTTTTCACCTTCAACCCAAGCAAGACTTGCCAGTGACTGACCTTATTACAATAGTTGAAAATGGATGCTTCATTACACAAGCTTCAGAACAGGGGCCAGTGTTAACGTTCAGAGTGAATCGCACCCTCTACGTTCAATAGGGCAGAAGAAAACACAACAAATGTATGATTTGCCTATGTGGATCCATTGCTCTCGGATATATCACTTCTTGTAGAGTCCAGAATACGATACTTTGAAGAAAGGCAGAATTAGACCTTCCAGCCAAGAAAGTAATGCTTTATGGGAGAAGAAATTTTATCTGGCTCTTACAGAGAACAGCTAAGCCAAGTTGCATATGATACAATTATCCACATTTTGATTACCTTTTGTGTCTTAATTACAATTACAGTATGCTTGGCATACTGTCATTCAACAACTTACAATCACAGTCTATGATTACATTATTTCATTCATTAAGTTTTAAAAGCAGCTAAAGAAAGCTTGCAACACAGATGCTGATTTCTGTCCAGCTACAGTCCTCTAAGTGTACAGAGCTGACAGTTGGGGCAGACCTCTTTGCTCATTTTAAATGAATTGCTCCTCAATTAGGCCGCACTGCCTCTTTCTGGCACATTTCTAGGGAAGCTGAGAAACTGCAAGTATTAGACTAACTGGGTAGATACCAGTCCGAATTTTTTCGGCTTTGGGGAATGGGAAGAGACAGAAAGTTACTGCACGATCTCAACATGCTGTCTCTTCAGAACAAACTTCATTCCAAAGGAGAAAAGAAAGTACTTTGCAAGTAGAGGGTCATAGGAAGCCACATTCACTGTAGTTTTTACATCTCATGTTCAGCTGATCCCACTTCAAGCAAGGCTCAGCTCTCACCACAGCTCTTCCACTGTCCGGGCATTTGTAACAAACCTCACTAGCACTGGCTGTCTGGTAGCCAGTAATGCAGCTGATCTCTTGAACCAGTGAAGAGGATAGCAATTGATTTGAGCTAAATCTCTCTGACACTGATTTGCACAAATCTTGTAGGAAAACTAAGCATATCTAAACCGTCTTCCTCACATCATGTTCAAAATCACGTAATCCTATTAAGGAGGATTAACAGACAGGAAAGGAAAAAAAATATCAGAAATGACTTTCCCCATGTCATTTACAAAATAGTGTTGTCGAAATCACCACTTAAATCACTAAAAGAAGCATGTTCCTCCCCAAACACCTGACTCTGGCAGGTATGTTCAAATGAGCTTTTCCCCTAGAAGAGTGTTCATTTATCCATCCACTGCTCTCCCTTCATCTACCCAGCCAGTCATTCCATCATAGAAGACTATCAGATTGGTTAAGCATGATTTCCCCTTGGTGAATCCATGCTGACTACTCCTGATCACCTTCTTTTCCTCCACATGCTTAGAGATGACATCCAGGATGAGCTGTTCCATCACCTTTCAAGGGATGGAGGTGAGGCTGACTGGCCTGCAGTTTCCTGGGTCCTCCTTCTTGCCCTTTTTGAAGACTGGAGTGACACTGGCTTTCTTCCAGTCCTCAGGCACCTCTTCTGTTCTTCATGTCCTTTCAAAGATGATGGAGAGTGGCCTAGCAATAACATCCACCAGCTCCCTCAGCACTTGTGGGTGCATCCCATTGGGGCCCATGGATTTGTGGGTATCAAGTTTGCCTAAATGATCTCTAACCCGATCCTCCTCGACCAAGGGAAAGTCTTCCTTTCTCCAGACTTTCTCTCTTGTCCCCAGGGTCTGGGATTCCTGAGGACTGGCCTTAGCAGTAAAGACTGAAGCAAAGAAGGCATTCAGTAACTCTGCCTCCTCTGTATCCCTCGTCACCAGGCACCCACCCCATTCAGCAGCAGGCCTACATTTTCCCTTGTCTTCCTTTTGCTACTAATGTATTTGAAGAAACCCTTCTTGTTGTCCTTGACATCCCTTGCCAGATTTAATTCCAAATGGGCCTTAGCCTTCCTTGTTGCATCCCTACATACTCTCACAATGTTTCTATATTCCTCCCAAGTGGCCTGTCCCCTTTTCCATATTCTCTATACTTCCTTCTTCTGTTTGAGTTTTGCCAGGAGCTCCTTGCTCATCCATGCAGGTCTCCTGCCCCCTTTGCTTGACTTCTTACTCATAAAGATGCACCGATCTTGAGCTTGGGGGAAGTGATGCTTGAATATTAACCAGCTCTCTTGGACCCGCCTTCCTTCTCAGGCCCTAACCCATGGGATTCCTCCAAGTAGGTCCCTGAGGAGGCCAAAGTTTGCTCTCCTGAAGTCCAGGGTTGCGATCCTACTTATTGCCCTGCTTCCTCCTTGCAGGATCCTGAACTCCACCCTCTCATGGTCACTGCAGCCAAGGCTGCCCCCAGCCTTCACATCTCCAACCAGTCCTTGCTTGCTTGTTAGTACAAGGTCCAGCAGCACACCTCTCCTCATTGGCTCCTCCACCACCTGCGCCAAAAAGTGATCATCAATGCTCCGCAGGAACCTCCTGGACTGTTTGTGCCTAGCTGTGTTGTCTTTCCAGCTGATATCAGGGTGGTTGAAGTCCCTTATGAGAACCAGGGCCTGTGAGATCGTGAAGCTTCTTCCATGAGGCTACTTCCAATCTTTTCCTCTTTTTGCATCATTCAGTCAGGTAAAAGAAGGGAAGTCCAGAATGAAGTCTGCCATTTACACTGAGGCAATACAGTAAGGGACAGAGGAGACTGGAAGGTCACAAGGCTGCACTGGCCCATGGCTATGACACAGCTATCAAGTATATAGCTGATGCAACTGCCCAAGGGCCACAAGAATCCAAGCTAACTTATCTGTGAGTAATTCAGAAGGCAAGAAACCAACCAAACAATTCACAACAAGCCAGTATTTGTCGACAAACATCTTTTAAAAGATGTGGGAAACCCAGAACAATGGTCAACAAACAGACTGTCACCTCCAGATAGTTTACCCAGCTCCAGTAATGCTGGAGAAGGATATCTGCTGCCATGAATCTGTACAGCTCTTCTCCCCACTCCACCTAGTTCTTTTTCTTGTGGTCTTTGCACCAGATGGCCACTGTCATTAGTTTATATTTGATTAATTTCCATTGCTAAATTGGAGTAATATTTCAGGGGACCAGTAGGCACTTATCAGCAACCCAGCTGTTACATGAAACAGCACTCTCTCAGACTATGCTAATGTGGAAGAAATTTGAGCACGGACTTACATAAATGTTGTGTTGTGGTAATCATGACTACACCCATGTGCATGGGGTAATGTGAAAGATCCATCCTCATTAAAAAGTCTCTTCTGAGGGATAGAGTTTTAAAACAAGCTCAGTGACGTGCTTCTGATGTTGCCATGTAGATTTACAATAATTCTTGATGAGACTATCTAATTTTGGATGGAGGGGTCATTTAGTTTTATATTGCACTTCGGTAATAGCTGTTTCCTCCACTCCCTGTCCATCTTTAAACATCATGGAGCACTTCCCCTTTTTGTCCCAGGAGACGTTTTCACAGGAGAAAAGCCTCTGCAAAAACAAACCACAGAACTATTCCATTCTTTGTTCTAAATTGTGTTCAGTGACAGCATAAAGTCACTTTCCAATCAAACATATGGCCTACCATCATTGCTGTACTGATTGGGCTGTAAACTCCAACAGTTTAGACTCGGACTGATTTTTGAGATGCTTTGTCAGAATAGAGATCACCTTGTAAATAGGGAAATTCAACAAATGTTGCTTATTGAGTAGTTAAAAATAAAAAAATTTTCTGCAGTAATGGGTCTGTTCACAGGCTAAAAGTTTCTGTGGTTGTTTATGGACTTATGATAATGGTAGTTCATGCTAAGAGTTTCCATGGAGACACAAATCAGCTTTAATTAAAAAATGATATGAAAAATCACTTGCTGAGATACGAGTTCATTAATAAAATAATGATAAATTACATGGTGTATTTAACTTGAGAGAAAATGCTTTAACACACTTAACTATTTATTTTCATGAGGTATGTTTACACTTATAGCATTTTAAGTGCAACTCTGTTAAAATTATTTAAGGAAACAGAAGCCTCAGCTTATGATTTAGTATCACCATTCAGACAATAGGTGGTGATATAAAGGACTTAATGTAGCACTGAAGAAGCACATCTAAAATAAAGTACCGTATTTTAAAGCGCTACCATTTTAGCAACAGCACAGAATTTAAATAAAGCAACGGCCTTCCATTTAAATAAAGTGCACCTTAAGAAGTCTGAATACACCAAAAGGTGGCTTTTCGTTTTCTCCTGTTGCCTCTGTCTTGCTCAACGTAAGTACACCAGGAGCAACCCCTAGCTGTCAGAGCAGCTCCTGCAGACTGGCTGCGCTCACTGCAGGAGCATTTGGCACCAATACGTGGCACTACTGGGGCTGTTAAGACAAATCTCCTTGCAGTGAACTACTTTTCACCATTCAGAATGGCCATGGCAACAGTCTATGCAGCAGTCCACCCGATCTTTTTAAGATGTAACAGGGAGGAGACATGTTACGTAGTTGAAAACACAGAGCTTTCTGGGGTAGCACTGGGGGGCAGGAAGAGCCACATCTTGCTCAGTCTTGTCACTGCTGTCCACAGAAATCCTGGAATGAACCAAACCCATGTTTCACTCCAGAAGGAACTAATTGGTTCACCCCTATAAAGGGCCTGGGAATTAACCAACACAGGCAACTGCAGACTCAGGAAAGAAGTAGGGAGCCAAGTTAGTTGACAGCGTAGATATGTCCTAGATTAGTACAGAAGTGTCTGAAGCAATTTGTGTTTTCAAAATAAATAAATGAGTCCAAGGGGGACTGAGTAGCCAGCTGTCACTGGAAGGATCCTTATTTTCTAAAAGATGCAGAATATCTACTTTCTTCAAGTCAGTTCCCCAGGAGAGCTGGGCATCTAGGAGCTGTCATTTTGTCATCCATGTTTTTCATATTAAATACAATTTTTTGCAGATCATTCTGTTCTGAAAGCCATACCCCAAAATATTCATGAGAAAGTATGCAGTCAAATTAATGTGGGCAAATAAACCTTCAGATGTTTGGGAGGCTTGTTTCTGTGTTTGATTTCCATTGCCATAGCAATTTGCAGTGGGAAGGTTAGTACTGCAAAAAACTGGTTCAGTAAGGGCACTGCAACAGGAAGCAGCATTAAAAAAGCAGCAACGCTAGTATCTTGATTTCTGGATATACCAGCACTCCACATCAGAACAAGACCAGCTAGAAATATGAGTTAGTAAATCTGAATGGTTAAATCAAAGCTGTTAATTTCTGCTCCTCTTTTTGCCTTTCCCCACAAAGACAGAGCTCTGTGTTCCTCTGTTCTCATCTTCCTGAGCCAAGCATTGAACAGAGCTAAGGTTCTCTTGTTTCCATAGTCTTTTTTAAAGCGTAAAAGCTGTTAAACCTACTATTTGGTAGAGACACCCCCAAAAGAAGACCTGGATTAGAAAAAAACAAGAAAAAAAAAACCCAACCACCATGCGGTTCTCTTTTATTGGAGGCTGTCATTTTGAATTCACTAGTAACATAGAAAGAAAAAATATGGTTATTAATAGATACAGCAACCTTTGTACTTCTGAGAGTCTTGTCACTGAGAGTTGTACTAATCACTCTTTCAACATAAAGACAGCCTCTTCTTTGAGTACCACAGGAAACTGGTTGTTCTGCATCAACCGCACATTCTTCCTTCAACCAATCTTCAAAAGAATATAGCCTGTTTAACTATGCAGTCTGACCAAAGTTTACTAAGTAAAGAAAATCGAAAGTGGGTTCCAAGAAATAATTTCATTGAATTTTATTCCTCCTAAGGTGGACACTAAGCACCACATGCTTAGCTGGGATGTGAATCTGGCCATTAAGTCCAAGACAGTTTTATACACTCCCACATTTGTAAATGAAGAGACGGGCACCTCCAGAACATGACCATATTTTACACACTTCTCTGAAATGGATGGGACAAATCACTCCCAAGATGCCCCCTTCCTTATCTCCTGGCAAGGCAACCTGGCTTAGCCACCTGGAAGTCTGCAACCTAGTCCAAAATCAGATGAGCCCCATCACAAGAAGAAACACACCTAGCTCCTTATGTTATTTGACGTACTGTGGGGTCCTCAGTCCATCGGATTCACTTTGCAGAGAGACTGCAGCTCTCGCAGAGTTGCTGCATGATCTTGCCTTCAAGGCAGAAGCTCCTGGGTGTACAAGCTCTGTCTTATTGAAGGCCAGGGGGTATTTGGTACAGATTTAATGGGTGCATAGGAGTCCATCTCCCAGCATCTCCACTCTACAAACAACTGTGACGCATGAAAAAGTGCCTATGAAGTTGTGTAAATACAATAATATTACAACAGCACTGACCCAAAGCTAAAACTGCCTGGGTTTCAGAATCCACTGATGTGTCGAAAGCAGTACTGAAAGTATGCCACAGCACACAGCACTGAAAGGCAGTGATCAGAAAGCACTTCTGCTAGGAAGCATATCCCTTTTTCTTGTTTTGATATGTGAAGGCCTTCCTTTAGGTTAGTTCAAGACGGTGAGAAATTTAGCTAGACACTATTCCTGCTTAGCATCAATGAAAGCGGGTGAAATTCCACATGTAGGGAAACTTCTAACTCATGCATCAGGTTTCCTGTGAAAGGATGCATACGCCAAAAAACTGCTGCTTCATTTACAACTGCCGTTACAATATTGTAAGGTTAGGAAGACAGTCAGGAAAACACTGAGCAGAGAATGTGACAATGGCAAGAGACAAACTTCCCCAAATCCTGTAATTTTATTACTATTTTATTATGGGCTCTTCTTCCAGAGCAGCTCAGCACTTTAGAAGTCTAGAAATGCTGCCAGTCAACATAAGAGAGGGGAGAATGTCTTGTACCAGCTACAGATCAAATTCATCCCAGCAGAGTTGTTTTGAATGACTGAAGGTTAAAAAAAAGAAAAAAGAAAAAAAAAGAAAAAAGAAAAAAAAGAAAAAAAAGAAAAAAGAAAAAAGAAAAAAAGAAAAAAAAAGAAAGGAAAAGAGAGAGAGAAAAAAAAGAATGAGATTTAAACTGAACTCAGCTTGCTAACTGGCATGAACGATTCATCAAAGCCTTTAAACCATTTTTCTGGACCCTCTCATGTATCTCCCCCTAGTCGCTCTTCTCTTCCCTCCTTTCCCACTGTAAGTGCGAAGGGGTTTTATGCTTCATGCATCTCCAGCTCCTCCGTGCTGCTTCCCAGGAGTTGGCTTGGCCAGATCGTAAACTGACGCTTCCTCAGTGACCGGCTGGACTTCAGATGGTGTATTCCCCAGCTGTTACCCACATGCATTCAGCAAGACCTTCCTTTTCAAGGCATGATTTAGATCAAGTAATTTTTGTTTTCAGTGGCGCTGCATCATAAAATTAGGCAATTACTCTTGTAAATCTGTCAGGGCTCTAAGTAATTATCTGATTTAGAACATTTAAAATAAAAGGCAGGAAAATTCCACTTTCTCTTCTGTGGCGTTTAGACGCATTAGCCCAAGCGATATAGACATCCAGATAAAATCTGTTGTATTAGGTAAAGTCTGACTGTAGTTGGGTCAACATTCAAAAATATCCATGAACATATGGATCTTAAAAAGAGCTTTACTTTGGCTACATTCATCTTCCTTTTGTGTTCCAAGTGCACCAAGTAAGAAAGTTTACTGACAGGGATGTTTGATAAAAGAGGGAATTTTAAGCCATTACTGCAGAAACTTTACAGAAAAAATTGTCATCCTTCTTGGTGTTTTCAATGGAAGAATGATTCAGTGTTACAGTAACGCAGTCAGAATACTACTGAAGCATGAAAAGTCCATACAGAGACTGAAATCTTTCACAAACATTGGAGATGGAAACAATTCCCGTTAAAAGAATACAACTAAAAAAATGATCCACTAAATGCATTGAAGTCCATCAAGTTGCAGGCAGCGATAAGGAAGAAGTAGGGAAGAGAAATGCAATAAGCTATTGATGTTGGAATTGCCTGGCAGCTACAACATGCTGAGCAAGATTAAAACCCCACAATTGTTAGCCCTGAAAGTCCTGGTTATGAGGAGCACTGAGTATTTCCCAAAGCTTTTATGGCTACAGTATTAGTGATAAGATAGTCCTCAACTGAGAATTACAGATGTACAAGGAGAGACTGAATGTACTGTGTTTGTTCAGCCTGAAGAAAAGAAAGCTAAGGGTGAGGAAAGAATCAAATTACTGCCTTGAACCATCTGATGGAAGGGTATATGGAATATGTAGCCAGACTTTTCTCCAGGGCACACATTGAAAGGACAAGAGGCAAAGGACACAAGTTGCAGCCTGGGCAATTTCAAGAGGGCATGAAAGAAAAGCTTTTTCTAATGTGAGACTTGTGCAGCACAGGGGCAGGTGCCCAGAGTGGAATCTCCATCCTTGGGGATTTTTAACACTTACCTGGGCAAGACCTCAAGCAACCCGGTCTGACTTTCTGACTTTGAAGTGAATCCTGCTTTGAGCCAAGGTTGGATCAGAGATCCCTTCCAACCTGAATTATTCTACAGTTCTAGCAAGATGAGCCAAGTAGATGCATGGGTGACTCGGGCAAGATCAGTTCACTCCACCAAGCCGAGAGGACATGAATAGTGCCTCTTTAGTGCTGGGACCACAGAACCACCCTTTGGTAGCAAGTAGGTATAGATGAGGCAAAGTTACTGTTGAAATGGAATTGATTAAAAACCTGGGAAGAAAAAGGGTAGAGTAGTTCTATAGTGATGTTTTAGGCTAGAAATCAGGAAGAATGACTGAAAAAAGCTTTAAAACAAATCATGCATAACTTCCCCCCCACAGACACACACATTCTCCTCCCCATTCTCCCCTATGGTGTTACCTCATTCAGTTTGGACACCACTTAGGTTCAAATTGTGCTCCAAATACAGCATCTGACAACACCAAGAGGTGTCTTCAACAGCGAGGTCTGCTGTTGCAGGCCTCCTCTCTCAATCTACCACGGCAGCACCGCTTCTCGCTCTATACTAGCATCCACACATTTTTCACAAAGCAGATGCACTGTTTCCCAGTCAGTCTTACTTGAGAGAGTTCCTGTACCTCCCTCCATCTGCTCCCCAGGCAACAAACTGTGCAACCTTGTAATGATGATCTTGGCTTTATGCCTCCACAAAAAAAAACCAAAAAAACAAATTAAAAACCCCTCCTCCACTTTAGCTGGTTTCTTTCTAACTTCTATAATTAGCTTCTCCAAAAACACATGAACATAAGACTGTGTATTTTTAATAACGTTTGAGTGATTATCTTAAAGAGAGTACAGGAACGTTTCAAAGCCATGAATATTTCAGAGCTACCTTATGGATGTTCATAACTTATAACAAGCTTCAAATATAGAAGACATGACTTTAGTAAGAATGGAAACTGAATGATAAATGCATGCTAGGGCTGCCAGAAAGGCAGGATACAATTTCCATTGGAATTTTACCTTTCCCTTCCCTCAGTCAAAATTTTAATATTTCTCCAAAACAGTAAAGTCCAATACCTTTGTAGGGTTGGACCAACCTCAAGGACTTCATTCAAATTAGATGAACATGTGAAGGAGGAACAGCCCTCAGGCACAAAACATTTTAAATCCAAATTTCAAATACCTCAGAATTTTGAAAGAGATTCTAGGTTCAGGGACCGTCTATTACAAGAATGAGAAACAGAACGGACATCAGAACCAACAGAAAAGTTTGATGTTATAAAAGGTAAATGCTCTTAACATCTGCAAACTTTAATTGTAGGTTAACTGTAAATCACAGACCATCTGAAAGGAGAAAGTTTTGGCCTTATTTTTTCTAAAGAATCTCAACTCCCACATTCTCCTGAATTTCACTGAGCCTAATTTCAACTGAACGCTCTTGTTTTAATCAATTATTTAATCCCTATGCCACTTTACCAAACCCATGCCACTCCTAGGAAGGTTTTTGCTAAACAACCCTGTAACACAAACAAAACCTCCCCACAGGTCTGGATGAATGCTGGGGGAAGCCAAAGCTTTAACAATTAGACATTATTGTCAAACCACATACCGGTAATGAGAACAGTTGCTAAACAAAGGATCAGCATTGTTTGCGGAAACTGAAAGCCCAGAAAGACAGAGCAATCAAAAGAACTGACATTCAAAGACAGGTTAGCAACAACTGTAACCTTTATAGCCTCTCACCCATGCTGGAGTAAAGAGATAATTGCTCATGCATAAACATAAGAAGGGCTTAGGTGTTAATAAATAAAGGATTACACTTTGAGAACATCCACAAACAACAGGACAAAATGAAAAGCCTGTAAGAAGCTCTAAGTAAGCAAGTACTCCGTATCTTGCTCTGACCTGTTACAGTAACAGCCCTGTTCTGCGAAGCCTCTACCACCAGGCCTTCTCTCTCATTCTGATTTAAAAAATGGGGTAAGTCTTCGGTAAAATCCAAACTAAACATCTCTTCTTAAGGCTCACTTGTGCGGTACCATCTGCATGACCCAGCCTGATGCGTGTGAAATGCAGATGAGCTCTAACTTACTTCTTCCTCTAATTTCCATTCTTTATTTCCTCCCTAATTTCACCACTGTCAGAACTATTGCTATACAAGAAAGAATCCAACCAGATCTGAGAAGGCCAGACCTCTCTGCTTCAAATTTTCTTGCACCTTCTTCTGAAATAACCAGCACAGCCTCCTACCAGAACACAGCATAAATCGAGTCTGAAAACACAGCAATTCTGTTCTGTCGGTACGTCACAGGATGGAATTACCTCCACAATTTGGACTCCAAACCCTGCCATAGGGTCTGCATCTGTTGATCCTAGTCTGAGGCAAACGTATTTAACAAGAACTTTTGGGAGCTTGCCATAGTCCAGGGTTGAGTGTGCAAATACACAGCACAGTTGCCCTGTGTTTGATGGTGATAATGCTGAGGACTGAAGAAATGGTTAGAATTACAGTCACAAAAACTATAAGATTGTCCTTAACATTTGCACATATGCATGAATGTAGGTGAATGCCTGCAAATCTCTGTCCAGTTTCAGTCTTATTCTTTACTCGAAACATTAACCATTTTCAATTTGTGTGTGGTTTTGCAGACCCCAATGAACTTAAGTTTGACACAGTGCAGGTACAAAACCCAAACAAGTGTGTAAGCTGCTTGACTGGAACTAATTAGAATTACACTGTAACAAATGCAACTATGCCTGAATTCCTGCAGGAGCTCGAGACGGCCAGATCCTTTTACATTTGCTCTCAGCAAATACCCTAGCATTCCTTTTTTAGCAGAAATACTCATAAGAAATTAGTTTCAAGATCTCATGGGTGCATATTTGGGACTCCAAAGACTATAACTGCACACACACAAGTATGTTATTCATGCCAGAACTGCTCATCCAATCAAGGAACGGAAATACTACCACTGTTTGTGGTTCATTTACCCAAATGCTCCTGAATACCAAAACGGAAATTTAGAATAGTTGGGACCACTATGACAGTGAAAACATTCAAAAAATGCATAATAAAAATTCTAGTATTACACTAAAAACCCTGTGCTGCTCTCAGAGGAAAAAAAAGAATAGCTTATGTCAAAAGACTTCCAAAACACCTAGGACTGTCAATTGCAGGGGAAAAAAAAATAAAAAGAAACAAAGAAAAAAGCTTTTGGGTAAGGAGAAGTAGATGAGGATCTGTAAAAACAGTGATGAAAGTCAGAATTTTATTAATTCATTATTGAGAATATTATTTAAGTCTTTTATTAAACTACACTTCAACTTCACTTAGCTAAAAAAAAAAATCTTGCAATATGCAGTAAAAGGCATTATTTCATTTAAAGTTTCTTTTTCATTTATGGTTAGCAGAACATGAGGACGGCCAGCTTTCAGAACAAGGTTCTGGAAGAAAGGAAATCGTGAATCATGAGCACACTCTAGTGTTCTAAAGTAATAATGCAGGGAGGCACTAAAAAAATCCTTCCTATTAGGAAATACCTAGGATTTTCCTAACTAACGTTACGTTTTTACATTGAAGCAACAATTTCCTTGCTGCAGTTTGGATTTCTTGTGTTAGTATTTAAGAAATATTTACTCACTTGGATGCCTCATTTTCTAATGAACTGAACATAATCAAGTACTTCTTACAGATGAGTTTTAAAGCTCATTCACCAATTAAGGTCAAAGCAATGAACGACTGCTTCTTTTTATAGAGTATAAGCATTGCAGAATTTATCATGGAGAGTCCATAGCAACTTGCTACAGTTCAGATCTCTCTCGCCAGCTTCATAAGATGCGAGACAGCAGGAAGGAGAGGAAAAGAAAGCAATAGCTAAAAATCTGAAGCATTTCATGTGGGATTTATAAGAAATTCATTCCCAATTCATTCATGACCTGGTTTTCTAGAAACTGCTCCATTTACATACATACAGCCTGGATGCAGCTACATACTAACTCCACATTTTTTCCACCTCTTCCTACCTGATTTCCTCTTCTTCCTGTTTTATTTAATATTTCCTATTTTATTTAATTCCAAATAAAATAACATATTTGAAATGTTAGATTTCATGTTAGTAATGATGGTGCACTACAGGGGAAAAAGACAGGCTTTTTTTGGCAAAGCAATACACATCACCCGCAACTTGGCAAGCGACCCTCTTCTGTCTGCCTGCAACCAGAAGGGTGGCAAATATCATGAGGAGTGAGATGGCATCTGTGTCACTTCAACAGGAGCGTGCAGTGGGCTGCAAATTCAGGGAGAACGGGAAAGGAAGGAGACATCTCACCTTTGAAAACTATGACAGGAGATGCTTCTCAAGGACAGATGGGAAACCTTCTGCAGCTTGCCCTGTGCTGAGGAAGAAACAGTAAGTGTGTTGCCCATGGCAGCTGAACTTCTGAATAGGTAGAAGCTAGGTGCACATTTCAGGGGAAGAAAAGAGTTTTGCACCATGCAGTGTATTGTTCTCCAATGACTGCCTGCACAGAAACCACTGAAATTGCCCTGAGATGGAACTGTACTCTGAAGATACGCAGCTATTTATATTATTTGTTTTCCCTGAAAGGGACAACGGGATGACAAAAGGAAGTAACTGGTTGACGTTGGATCTGCCAGCATAACTGTGTATAAAAGCAGCAGAGTAACAAAGATTAAAGACAGCAAATACTACACAGCAGAATAGCAAAGATTTGTCAGTGCTTGTGTCAGATGGTGGTAAGCAGTTCACACCTGAAGCCAAAACCCACAGCAAACACACAGGAGAAGGAAAAGCCAGAGATGGACTAAGGAATATGCAGGTGAAATTTAAGGAAGGACAGCACTTCTCATTTATTCTTCATAGATTTAAGGGTTTCTGAAAGGCTGCTAAGGCAGGGCTTTTTAGTTGTCCCTCTTTCTCATCACCTCTTCCTCAAAAACCCTTCCTGAAGCAAAAAAAAAAAAAAAAAAAAAAAGAAAAAAAAAAGTCAAGGCAACAATTTATTTTCTTGATAATGCTATGTGCAGTAAAATGAAACATCTGTATTCTTTCAATTCATTGCATTAAGCACATGCTGTATCTGAGGAAAAACTATTAGAAGAGGGAAAAATACAAAAAAGGAAGTTCTGAAAAGTGACATTACAGTCAGAGCATGTATTTTGTTTCTGTAATTGTATTCTGAGATTACTGCATTTTGTTTCTTTCTTAGGCCGTGTGCCAAAGCATACCGCTGTTTAGTACCAGTCTTGAGTTAATTATTTTTCTGACAATAGTTCCAATGATCATTTAAATGACAAAACATGCTTTTGCTTTTCCACGTGCTCACATTGCTATTACTGGAGATAATTCAGAAGGAGAAAAGAACTTCCTCTCTGAAGCTTTCTGATGCAGAACATCATAGAAAAAAATGACACATACCACTTGTTAGGTTTTTGACAAAAAGCTCATCGCCACAAGCACAGAGGAGCACAGGGGCACAGTGGAGGGCAGGACACAAATTACCTGCTCAGAGGAACAGACACCCTGTCTGGCTGCTCTGGGGCTGTCCCAGAGCAGCATCAGCCCCATGGTCCAGGTGTGAGACCCAGCAAGGTGAGCCAACGGGGGTGGCTCGCCGGAGCACCTTTCGGACTGAGGGATCACTGCCTGGGCGAATGGGACACTGTGGGATGCAGGGAAAGAGCATTTGAGGATTGTGTAAGACTTATTTTGGGATGTTTATGGGAGGAGCCAAAGGCAGAAAAAGGGAGATATCGGGGTGATCTGGAGAGGTTGTTCCTCCCATGTTTGTTACATGGGAAACCAGAGGGATCAAGGGATAATCTCAGAAAGCCAAGCAGCTGCAGACCCCAGGTGTCATGGGGAATTTTAACCCCTCTGCAATTTGCTGGCAGGGCAACGTGACAGGCCACCAGTGATCAAGGTGATTTCTAGAGTACAATAAGGAAAATATTTTAATGCAAGTCATTAGGCTCCTAAGTGCACAAATAGACCTTATTTGCCCTGACCAGCTTCACCTGAGGCCTCCACCAGCACTCTGCCTAGGGACCCAGAAGCTCCATTTAAGCTCAAGCCTGGGCCTTCAGCCCTTGCCTGAGCTATGTCATAGGCAGATCTGTGCCTAGACCTGACCCAACCTGTTGGCTGCACTTCCCGTCTCAGCCTCAGACCTGACTCATCCCCTCATATTTGTCTAGCCACCACTGGACTGTCAATGTAAGCTGTTACTGTCACCAAGCCTATTACCCCACCTCCCCTGTGTGGGACCCTGTATGTTTTTGTAAAAAAAGAGGTGGGGTCTACACAGATGACAAGGGTCTGAATGACATCATGATCAGGAACTGGCACCCCCTGCCTCTCATCCCAGAGCTCTGTGAACACCTGCAGTAGGCTCACTGGTTCATAAAGCTGAACTTGTGAGGGATCCACAGGTTGGTAGGAGTCTGCAAATCTGGCAGGGAGATGAGTGGAAAACTGTTTTTTACATCAGATGTGGCCTCTACAAGTATTTTTTAATGCTGTTCTACCCTTGCAAAGCTCCAGTGACCTTGCAACATTTTGTAAATGATGTTCTGAGGGACCTGCACAATAGTTACGTAGCAGCGTAGCTAGATGACATCTTGATGATCTCCACCACTCGAGAGACGCACACAGACCATAGCCAGGAGGTCCTGCGTCACTTACAGCACCATCAACTCTATGCCAAACTTTAGAAGTGCTCCTTCCACCAGCAGAGGGTGTGGCTCCTGGGGTACCTGAGGGGCCCCAATGCCTTGTCTATGGCCCAAGAAGGCTGATGCCATCACAGGTTCAAAGCCTCCTTCTAGCATGCACAGTGCAAAGGTTCTTGGCCAACTTCTGCCAGCAATTCATAAATGGATTTCCTGGTATTATGGCCCCTATAGCAGCAACCACTCAGAAGCAGGCTCACTTTCAGTGGACACCCAGAGCACAAGTAACTTTTGAAAAACGGAAACGGTCATCCCCCAACTAGAATTATACTACCAATAGGACCAGACAAGATGAATCCACAAATTCTGAAGGAGCTAGCCAATATCACTGTGAGGCCACTGCCTATCATCTCTGACAAGTTGTACCATGTTGGCAAGTTTCCAATGACTGCAAAAAGGCAAGTTCTACCATCTTCATCCACCTTCAAAAAAAGGCAGAAAGGTGATTCTTGGGAGTTACAAGATTGTCATCCTCACTGCGGTTCCTCATCATCTCTGTGGGAACTAAGTCCTCATGGGTGAAGGACAAGAGTTTACTGGGAAGAGCCAACTCACAGTTACTAACAGCAACTTATGCCTAATCCACGTAATTGCCTTCTATGGTAAAGTAACTAATTCAGCGGATGATGTTTACCTTGACTTTAACAAAACTTTGTAACCTTCCACTTGCCTACTAAAGGCTGCTGTTAGGGTGTTTTAACCCTTGCATCCAAAGTGCTCCTATCCTCAGGTCCTTATACCAGTGAATTCAGAAATTGCTATACAATGTTGTTACAGATGTTAGGTCAGGTTGCTGGCAGGAAACGATTGCCACTTACTGGTATCCTTTTATCCCCCTTCCTTTTCTACCCCTCACTTTGTAGCTTTCAGTTCCATAAGGAGGGGTTAAAAAAAAAAAACTTAGTAAATACTGCTAGCAATTAATAGTCAATTAAATAACCAATAAGCATTACCCAACACATGCACAAAGCTTAACAGCCAATTAGCGCATGCAGCGTCTACACCAGATCAAAGCACGCTCCAGTCGGCACTGTTAACATAACGAGAGAAAGCCACTTTTCTCTATCAGTAGCTCTTCAGGCAACTGTAAAGTTATGTGAAAAAAACATTTAAAGCAACACCTGCTGCATGCAGAGGACACCTAGAAGAGGACACAGGTCTGGGGAAACCTCCATTGCTTCTCTTCCCAGATGGATACTGGGGAGAGTTTTCCCTTGTTTAATTTTTTCTCCAAAAGCTCAATTTTTAAAGTTAGATTTGATGTATGCCATTAGCTACGGACCCCGTAAATACATCTTCCTGTCTCAGGCTTTTGTGCACCTAACTTGAAGACTTAACGATATGTCCAAGGATAGCATGGGCCAGCATCAAGCTTGCTGCGTTAGCAAAGGCAAAGCCAGCACATTGAAGGAAACAATTATCCTCTTCCACTCAGCACTTGTGAGGCCTCATCTGGAGAGCTGTGTCCAGTTAGGAAGCACAATTACATGAGAGATGTCAGGAAAGTAGACCGAGTCCAGCACAGTACAACTAAGATGATTAACGGGTTGGAGCATATGGCATACAAGAAGAAGATGAGGGACCTGAGTTTGTTCAGCCTAGAAAGCAGAAAGATCAGACTGCCATTTTTCACCACCTAATACGTGGTTATAGACAAGAGGACCCACATTCTTTGACAGAGCAGGACAGAAGGCAACAGTCTTAAGCTGCAGCAAGGGAAACCTCCATCAAGAGTAAAAAATTCTACACCATGAAAGTGGCTAAGCACTGGAGCAGGAGCCCAGAGAGCTTTGGGAAATCTCCATCCTTGGAGATTTTCAAGACTAAACTGGACATGCCCTGAACTATCTGATCTGATTTTGCAGCTAGCTCTGCTCTGCATAGGCATTGGCATTTCATTCCAAGTTTAATTTTCTACAATCTCACTACAACACAGTGGGGATGCAACTCATCCAGCACAAACAGCAACAGCACAGTTGGCTACCATTAGCTAACTTCACCTGGTGATGGATCCTGAAGAGAAGGAACTCCTCAACTGAGGGAGTGGGGTCTGAGACATCCACTATCCTCAGCCTCCAGCAAAGACCCATTTCCCATGAAGGGGCGAGGTAGAACACTTTGTTCTGAATCAGTCCTGGTGTTGGCTGTCCAGCCAGGGAAAGGAAGTGAGTTTAGGACGGAGTGTGGGTACTCACCTGCTAGGTCTGGAGACTTAGTCCTTTGTTCAGCACACTTGGTGCCCTCTCTGGACTGGAGTGATTTGAAGTCAGAATGACACTTTGGTCACAGTGGCCCATTAATTCCTGCCCAAAAAAACAGGTAATAGCAATTCTGCTTTCAGCACTGCATGAACTGCTAAAAGAAAGGAGATGCCTGCTCCTTTTGGCCACAAAGAAAAGCCCTGTTCAGGAGGTCTGAGTTTTGGGGTGGTGGTAGACAGACTCAGCAAGGGACAAATGGTCATTACCAAAGTCTTTCTGTGCAGGGAAATGCAACAGTTCCTATGAAAGGTAGAGAGAGTACAGTGAAGCTTTCTAAGTGGCAGGAAAGATGCACTTACTGAGAATGCAGCAGCACCCTAGATGAATATACCCACATGTGGATCAGATGAATTACTACCTTTACATGTGTTGTTCACATAGCCAAGAAAAATGGGCAATACTTTAATGTAATGCACTTTATAAAGGGAGCTCACAAACGCATTGCAAGAGCTCCAAGCTCTCAGGATCCTAAACAAACCATCTAAATTGTCACAGTATCAAGCCAATGGAGCATGTTTCCATGGTAGTATGGGCTTATGGGTACTTCTATGCCCACACAATTGCTCCAGCAAACAAAGAATGCATATCAAAAAAGGAAAAAAAACATTTGGCTGAAATACAGTAATCTAAAATAAACTGCGGTGAAGCGCGGTCAGCTGATGTGAAGTGCATCCATCCATGGCCCCTGCACTCTCTCTCTCTCTCTCTCTCCTCCTGCTTTATAAATTGTAGGAAAACAATGATGTTCTGTATGAGTCTCATCAGACATCAGGACAGTTATCCAGTAAGATGTGATGAAATAAAAAGAGGAGAAAACAAGAAAAATAGGCTATCAAGCTACCAGGTGAGAGCTGTACAGAGAATGAACAACAAAGCCTAGTGTTATCAGAAGCGGCATGAATACTACAAGTACCACCCTGCTGTTAAGTTGTATTGCTTGCATATTTCCAACATGCTAATGAAGAGCATTTGTTTTCAGTTATTTTCCAGACATTAAGGTAAGATTACTGTATCTGACTCCTGCTGCTTAACACCTTGCATTAGCAAATAGTCCCAGCGAGCTCAACTAAATTAGTTCTTAACTATTTAAAATGCAATATTCATAGGAGCATGACAAACTGGTATTAGGAAGCAAATAGCTGCATTGTACCCAGAGGGTACATATGCAATTACACACACAGATAGTTGACAGTGAATTATGCTTCAAGATATCCAGCAGTCTGTCAACAATAGGGCTGACGAAGTACAAGACATCCATCACATTCCTACACAAAACATTACATGATATTAAAAATTACATAGCTGCCTAGTCTCAAGGGCTTTAGATGCAATTATAAAACTCAGTGGTAGAAGAGTACATATTGTTTGCTTTAATTAGTATGTTTCTATGAAATATAATTCTTACCTATGTTTCATACCTTTTCTACAACAGAAAGCTGAGGTTCCTGTTAAACTAATACTCCTTTCAGAGAGGCAAGACAAAAAAAATGGATAAAGTTCCAGACTGAAACAACCCCATACCTCACTCTTTAGCAGTTATAGAAAGATTTACATTATTGTATTTCAAACTGCATCTGGCATCTCTGTGGATATTGGCTCTTTTCATGTTTCTAACACTGAAATATGCAAAACTGCACAGACCTCTAGGGAAACAGCCAAGGCTACCACGGAATATAGAAACAAAGGTTTTTTGTAGCCCTATACTTTGTGTTCCTAAGTCCACCTGGAACTTACGAGCAGTCCAGAACGCTGGAAAAGAGCATAGTATTACTTCTCTTTTTTTACAAAATGAAAAAGCTTTTCCATCCCACATCAGAAAGTTTTTAAGATGTTAGCCCAACAGCTTTCGAGTAATCCAAACAATTTGCAACAAGACAGTTGTTAAAACAGATCTTGTGATTTAATATACTTCTTTAAACAATTCATATACTATAAACAGAGTCTATCTGTGGATGAGGCAGATTCTCCTGGTTTCAGGCAATGAAATAACAAAAAGCTACCTTGATAGCAAAGTGTCCCTAGGCTGGTATTTCAGGATGTTTTTTCTGAAGAGTGTAATCTTCACGCATCATTTTTGATAGTGTAATTTTTGCAGCACTGACTTATAGCAGTTGCCCTGAGCAGAAAAAAAACAGTGCAACAGCTTTTAAGCATCAGAATTTAATCTCTCATCCTTGTAAAGGATTTTCCAAGGAATTTCCAAAATTTCTTACTCTTATTGTTTTACTCTTTCAGTTATTTTTATCTAACACTTAAATGCAGATAGCTTTGCTAAACACAAGCATCATCTTAGATCACACGTCCTCTTTAAGTGACAGATATTCACTTGTCTACAAGGAGATGATGGAGCAGGCTCCTGTCAGACCTCTTACTTGACACCTATATACACATACATATATATATATATATGCAGTGGCCAGGTGAGCAAACAGGGACTAACCAGTTAACATAGCAGGCAGGCCAGAGGCATCGCCCAGAAATGCAGGACATGCCACATAAATGGCAAAGGCCTTGACCTGAACGGAGCTCCTGAGGAAGGATGGGGTTGCTCTCAGGTTGCCTGGATCACCAGGTCCCCTTTCCTGAGGTCACAGTTGGCACTGTGTTGTGTGCTCTGGTCAAACCCCTGAACCTAGAGACCTAAAACGTAAAGGGCAGGGGGGAACTGAAATGCTTGACATCTAACAACCACCCCAATATTAACAGATATTCCAAAGACACAGTGAAAAGCAGGATAATCATGGGGATACAGCTTGTATACACAGAGCCACATGTATAGGTGGCAGAGTTCCACTCTTTTTGAAGGATTATGTAAACCTACAGTGTAACAGCATGAGATGTTATAGCAAAAGAGAAGCATGGCAGAATTCTTGATCCCCACCTCGACAATGACACTGATCAGGAAATGCCGAGTACAGAAACTGCAAATTTTGGACTGGTAGTAATAATACACATAGACAAGATGAGTGATTCATCAGGATGAGATGCAGAGACAAAACTCCTAGAAAATTCTGTACTAGAACTCACGTGAAAGATGCTATTTTGGATTTAGTCTCAAGTGGTGCTCAGGAACCAGTTCAAGTGGCATCACTGGGAGAGCTCTTCCTTAGTAGTGATCACAACACAATTATTAGGCTGCTAGAGAAAAGAGCGGGTGATTGAAGAAAAGAGCTAGATAAAAATTGTGAAGGGAACAATGTAAAAATAAGGCTATTAAAAATATATATATATTGAAAAGAACAGCCCAAGAAGCCTGCAGAAAACCTAATGGCTACATGGAATAATGAATTTGAAGCCCAAGTAAAACATGTACCAAAAGGAAAAACGGGAAAAAAGAACAACCCAATTAATTCCTGCTTGGTTCAATAGGGACTTAAGGAGGCTGTCAGAAAGAAAAGGTCAGAATTTAAAGAAATGGAAAGCTTGCCCACATGCAGAGAATGGAAAAGCCACACTACATGACAGGCCAAATGTAAACAAGAAATTAAGAGGGTAGAAATTAATTTGAGCAGCCCTTTAAAATGGATGCTCAAGTTCACAGTAAAAAGTCCTCTGAAAACACTGAAAGCAGCAAACTAGCTACGGAATTAACAAGGTTGCTTGATGAAGGAGGTGTAAAGAGGCACTCAGAAACAAGGCCACAGCAAAACCACGCCGTGAATTCTTTGCACTGGTCTCTGCTAATGAAGTCCTTGGGAATATTCCCACACACACAACATTCTTTATAATGGTTCAATTTCAATACACAAGAAATATCAGATCAAATAAATAAATTAGTAAGACACCAGGACTGAGTAGCATTCTTTCAAATGTGAAACTGCAGAACTGCTGGCAAAGATGTGCTATCCACCTTTACAAGCAGCTGCTGTGCCAGAGGCCTGCAGTGCTGCTAACATAGCTCCCATCTACAAGAAGGGCTCCGGAAGGTATGTGTGAATTATGGGCTTGCGAGCAAGTTCTTTGGCAAGGTGACAGCCCATAATCAAGAATAAAATTACTGAACATGTGCACAAATATGGTCTGTTTGGAAAGAATTAGCATTGCTTTTGTAAAGGGAAATCCAGCCTCACTAGGCTGATGGACTTACGTGAGGGTATCGATCAGCATCTGAATAAAGCGAATCCAGTGGAAGTGATGAATTTGTATTTTGAAATAACTATGTTGCTTCAAGGTTGGAAAAAAGGTCCTGTTCTGGGGCTGAATATTTCCTGTTTTTTAACCAGCAAAGACAGCTTAATAGTCATTTTTCAAAACAGGGAGGAATTAAAGTAGGGTTGCTTGGGGATCAATGCTGGAAATAGTGTTATTCAACATCTTCACTTGTGACTTGGAGAAGAGAGTACACTGAGCCATCTCCAAGTTTGCAGATGACACTTAGCTTTTATAGGCAGAGAAATGGCAAATCAGTGACAAGGAACTCCAAGAATCTCACAACACAGAAACCAAAAAATGGCAGATGAATTTTGATATAGATAAACATGAAGTAATGCATCAAGGAAGATAGTCTGAGCTTGAAAGTGGCTGTTAAAGCTCAGGAAATATCTTGATGTCATCACTAGTAGTCCTCTCTTCAGTGGCAGGGTCAGGAATAGGAACAGGGCTGGAGTCCTAGCATGGGGCACACTTTGGGCAGGGCACTCATGGCCAGCAACATAAAACAGCCCAAACCATATGTTTGGTAGGGATAAGTGAGATTTAGATCCAGACTTAGACTTTTACAATAACCCTCTGAGAACACAAAATGGACATCAGATGATCAACACCAACTGCACTGCTGCACAGATCTGCTTCCACTACTAAGCTACTTCAGAATACCAACAAACTTTATCCAAGGCGCTTTATTTCGGTGCGAGTATGTATCTAGTGTCTTTCACTTTGAGCACACTTCAGAAGCAACAACCCTTCCAGTTTCCTTGTGCAATACCATTTCCTACTATGTATTTTAATTCTTTTCCAACTTATTGGCTGTAATTTCCTATATTCTTGTTAAAGGCAACTCTAAAATAGTATACAAATGCAAAATACACTACACTTTTAAATAGAATGTACAATTACAGCACCGAAATGATTTTTAATAAATATCTGCAATAATGAGCCATGCTCAAGCTAAATGCATCATTTTGCTCAAAATCCAAATTCTATAAATTGAACTGGGTGTCATAGTCTTGAACAGCTTAAGTACTGCTTTAAAAGAATCTGTCAATTATTTAATAGAAATCCTTTCTTAGCACAATGCTGATGATCTATGTCTCACACCCAAGGTTAATTTAATGCTTAAAATGTAGCATTTCAAGTACTGCTGCATGAAATAATTTAGCTTGGAAAAAACGTGGAGAAAAAGGAAAAGCAATTATTCATGTGAATAACAAAATGAATCATAAAGAAGAGAAAATTATATCTACAGAACGTAGACATGCAAAAATCAATCCATTATACTAGGCAACACAAAGAAAGGAGATTTAAATTGCAGGGTAAAATTATAGTTACATACAATACTTTTTTTTTTTTTTTTAAGCCAAAAGAAAACCGGTTCACCACAAAATCTGGTCAAGTCTGCTACTACCCCACCCAGAAAACCTATGTGAGCCTGCCCAAGTACACCTGAACTGTCAGCACACCCCTCTTCTAAAGGCTTTGAACGATGGAGAACGCACACAAAAACCTGGTAGTCCCACACAGGTTTACATGCCCACACCAGGGCCATTTAGACATAGCCTGGCAAAATCAAGAAGGATAAGATCCAGGGACAGAGTGATTATCCTCAGCAGGAAGAGGTCCAGACACTTCACTTTTGCCATGACAGTGAACCTGGATTGAGACAGAAAAAGGAAAAAAAAATCAAGATGTTCCATGAAGGCTCAAAGGCCAGTTTCATCCTGTTCCTAAGGACATTTCAGTGGTTCAGAATCAAAACCAGTCCTCCAGTGCAAGCTGGTACAGCTGCCCCTAATATTATGGCCAGGGCTCCAGTTCAGAGCCCCTACCTTGGGGTCAGCCACCTCTATGATGAGAACCCCAAAGCCAGATGACAAGACAGAGAACTGCCTTCTGGGCCAGAGAGGTTTGCTGCTTCCCAGGGGCTTGGATCTAGGATGCTAAGGAGGGACTGCCAAGGTACAACCAGCTCTTGGACATTTTTTCATTCATATGGGCAATGATGATACTGCCAAGGTGTACCCTGAGTGTGTCAGGAGTGACTACACCCCCATGAGAGTGAGGGTGGCAGGCATGGGGACCCAGGCGGTGCTTGGTGCTTCTCCTCCATTTTGGTGGTGAAGGGGAAAGATTTGGAGGGGAAGCAGAAAGATCCTGTGGGTCAACATATGGTTGCACAGCTGTTGTCATAGACAGAGCTTTGACTTCTATGACCACAGGACCCTCTTTGAGGATCGAGGACTTCTGCAGAGAGATAAGATTCATCTGAAAAAGTCACGCAGGGTGGGCTGGCTTACCTGGTGAGAAGAGGTTTCATCTATATTGGGGCTGGGAGATTAAAACCCACAGTTAAGTGAGGAACCAGTACACAAGAGTAGAAAGAAAAGGGTGCAGGGTGAAAGGAACAAGAGAGATCACAGGAATGACAAAACCAGACAAAAGGAGGCCCACCTCCAGTGTACACACAGAAATGCACACAGCATGGGAAATGAACAGGAGGAACTAGAGCTCCATGTGTAGCAACAGAAGTGACGTATCTTTGGAGTAACAGACTTGGTGGGACAATTCTCATAACTAGAGCTCTGTAATGGACAGACACAAACTCTCCAGGAAAGACGGTTAAGGAAGATGTATCTGGCATGGGATTGCCCTCTATGGGAAGAAGCAGCTCAGATGTATGGGACATGTATAGGATGGACAGCTGGCTGGTTGAGATCTTGTGGGTCACGATCAGAGAAGAGGCCAGTAAGCATAACATCATCATTGGATTACATTACAGATCACCCAAACAGGGTAAGAAAGTGAACAAAGGCCTCTTTAAACATCTGAAGGATGTCTCTGAATCACAGACTAGTTTTTGTGGGGGACTCAACACGGGGACAGCTGACCCCAAGCTCTGAATTGGCATCCTGGTCATAAGTATGGGCAGCCGTACCAGCTTGTGCTGAAGGACGTTCTTAAAGACTTGCCAGTTTCCCTGAGCTCCTTTACTCTTCAGAGCTGCCTACCCCTGGGATCCCACCCACTAAACTCCTGAATAAGGTGAAGTTTGCTATCCTTAAAGCCAGGGTCCCTATTCTGCTGCTTGCCTTTCTCATTACCCCTCAGATCCTGAACTGTACTATTTCAAGGTCAGTACTGCCAAGGCTGTCACTGATTGTCACATCCACAACCATACCTTCCTTGTTAGTGAAAACCACATCCAGTTGCACATGTGTCCTGGTTGGCCTACTGGTACCTGTATCAAGAATTTATCCTTGATATCTCCAGAAATCTGGATTCACAGAATCACAGATTGGTTGCCTCCTGCCCCACTGGCCTTCCAGCAGATGTCACAGAGACTACACTGAACCTGAAAAAATGCTTTTGGCAACAAAGAGCTCAGCCAGATTTCTTGTTCAGCACCACAAATACCAATCAAGTCCTTTCCTGTACAAATCAGTCACTCTTCAAAACCCTTATAAGCGCTTATTTTTAAAAATGCAGTATTAGCTTCATTATCACAAAATCTTGTTTTGTTCGCAAAAAGCAAGGTGGAAAATTTTATGTATTTCACATTTAGAACATTCTTTATGCATTCCACTTTCTCCTTTAACATGTAATGAAATTCTCTGCATTTTTCACAACAGACAGGAACATTAACTAGATGCATAAAGGTCATTGTAAAATAGCATACAAAACATTATGCTTAAGTGCAATTATGTTCTCTACAGTATACAGTGAGGAGCAACAAGGGCAGTCAACAAACTGCAATGCAAGTAATGAACACACGTAACTTGTTTCAATTTCTTTGCATTCATACTAGATTATTTTATTTCAAATTCTCTATCAAGACAAAAAAACAACTAACATCAACACCTAACTGCAAGTGTCTTCTGAAAGCCAGATTTATCTTACTCATTTGCATTACTCAATCTGGAAAATAATGGTATTTGCAGACACCACAGTGTTCAAAGAACATTTCAAGGACCCTTTCCAGACCTCACATTTGCTGGATTGTTGGGACCGTCACTCACATTGATAACATCTTTCTTTGACCCCTAATTAGAAGAAAGTTGCTAACCCACATAAATTCAGCAGCTGCTAGTGCTGACTTGGCCAAATTAGGCATACGCCCCACATCACTCAAGCTGCCATGTGAACAGTCAGTGAGCTCAAAGCGTCTGCAGTGATTGTCACTGACTGGAATCCCGAAAACTGGGATGGTGATATCTGGGAGTTTGAGGAATACTTAAAAACAGAAGTCTATCAATCTGCTCCAGCTATTGTAACTAACAGAACTAGGCAGACAAGAGTGTCGTTCCCCATAATGTGACCACTCAGTAGTCCTTTACTCAGAGTGAGATTACGAATATGTGGGAAACTTGCAGCTAATGGCCTCAAGAAACCCCATGCAGTGGCTGTGGAGGTGCAAGGAAACAAGCAGGTAGGATGCAGCTGATGGCTTCAGATGTAAAGAGTTGTGTGCACAGGGGCAAGGTCAGAGCTCAGTCAAACCACCAGAAGCTGCTGCCCCAATTTCCAGGCTACACAGCATTCTGCTGGCCAAACTGGCTTTGCTGTACTAGCAGGGCTCTGCCGCTAGTCTGGCAGCAGATTGGGATAATCAAATTTATTGGACTAGCTGGGTGAGGCTGCCGGGCAGTCCTATGCTTCCATAGCATCACACCTTAGCAGATAGTGGCACTCAATGCAACAAAAAGCCCTGTGAAAAGCTTGGGAAAAAGCAGCCTCAAGGTTTGGGAAACTCACCTCCAATAAGCTGTGTGGTTAGTTAACACAGACCCTGGAGCCCATCAGAGCAGTCCTGTGGAAAACCATACACCCTGAACTCCATTAGGTGACAAGCTACCGGCCAGCCCTGTGGGTGCTTGCACTGGGAGGGGAGAGGGCATCTCTCACCCTGCAGCAGTTGAAATCCCTAAGGAGGGAGGCCCTACCAACTCTGCGCTTTGGTGAAAGGCCCATGCTGCAATTAATGGACACTGTTCACCACCCACTTTGATTCAGGACACAGCCCTAGAGCTGTTAGGCTCATCAACCTAAGCTGCATCCCATAGCGGTGTTGCTCTTTGCCTACATACTTTTTTCTATAATCATTTGTTAAGTTATGGCAAATAATTCAAATTTATGATGATAATCTCTACAATCTACTCTTAAGTATGTCATTCACAGGGTGAGGGATAGAGTTTTTAATGTTTTAGGCTGTAAGTAGCAGCAGAACACAACAGTGACCTGTGGAAGAGATGTCACAAACCAACAGGTGCCAGCCAAAAACATCTCCAGCCTGCCCTAACACAAGTGTGACAACAGCAGAAAAACCTATTGTGTGCCAAAACTTAATTGAATCAGAGAAATGTGCAGCACCTCAGCTCAAATATATTCAAGAAAACATCTGGAACTGTTTGTGGGACTCTCAGAGAAAGAGGACACACCATGCTGGGGCAGGTGCATTCCCAAGAGCTCCAGCCTGTGGACAACACCATGCTAAAGCAGGGACCACCATGCGCAGAGCAGCAGAAAACAGTATGCTTACCACCTCAGTCTCTCACATTGCCCCTCTCTGTCAGATGAGTTCTGATGGACTCAATATACCCTCTGGTGAAAATAAGGGAAGATGAGACTGTGGTTCACTGTTTTTTTTTTCTTTTTCCCCCAATGTCCAAATCAGTCAGAGGCTTCTGTTGGTTAACAATAAACAGAACTATTCTAATTAATGCTGTTAAGTAATTCTGCTAATACAATATGGCATTGGGGAACAAGATTTCCCACTGCTTGGAATATCTGGCTGCAAAAAGTGCATTACTCAGATACATCTAGGCAAGGCAAGCTAGTACAGATTTATGGGGCAGTGGAACATAGTACAAGCAGCATAGACAACTGTAGAAGGGTAGTTTTCAAGGTGTGACATCATGAGATGATTATCCCTGAAACTCCAGTGCCAGTAAATGGCTCCAGGAACCAACAGTTCCAGCTATAAAGAGGGGGGTTACTAGCAGAAAAATTCTGTATAGTAGCAATTCCCCTCCATAGGACTTCACATCGAATTTTGTTACATTCATTTTCCACAGAAACAGCACATCCCCTTTCCCACTGTCTAATGCAACCCTACTCTGCTGAGGGACCTCAGGAGTTCTTTCCTCAGGCTGCAATGAGGTGGAGTATGTCACTGGCAGCTAATCGCGAGGTACAACTATGCCAGGAGATCTGCCACGTACCACTGGATTGATTTTGTCCCAAGAACTATCCAGTTCCTGCAAGAGCTATATTCACTGCATGCAATAACCACCTGCAATGGATGCAGTAAGAACAAGACATTTCATACGGTTTTATCAGAGATAAAGGTAAAACTCATAAAACTAATACTATAACCAGGTTACTAAAGAAGCCCTGATTCAAGAAAGAAGCCCTGACTTTTCTTTAACATGACTTAATATTAATCCTTTACCAGCTTTGAAATACAGTTTTCCAATTCCTACTTTCTGATTGCACCCATCTGAGATTGCTTTGTGTCCTAGTGAGATCTTGGGTCATACTGCATGCAAGTACCCACTGCTAGGAGTACCAGAAGAGCTACTTCATGGAAAACAATCCCCACACCTTTCATAACTGAATTACTTTTGAACCACCCCACTTAATCTGCAGGTTATAATCAACCTCGGCTATTATTTTTACAGCTAAGTGTTAAATTAACCCTTGAGAACACCAGCACTACCATGGAAAGACACAGCAAGCAACTAGACAGTACAGAAGGTACAGAAGTCACCCTTACTGCTGCATTTATGGGAGCTTTCCTCAGTATTGCAATACTGATCCACGGACACAAGAGGGCATACGCGGCATTTACATTCCAGCTTGGGAGAATGAACTTTTGAGGGCTGCTACCTCTCAGGACATATGAAAAACTGACTACACTACAGGTCAACAGTGCTCTACTTTTATGCACATGCCTAAGAGCATTCATGTTTTCTAAGATAAATGGAATGTAAAAGACAGACATTTCATCACTCAGAAGTAAAAGCTCTTAAGACTTGTGCTTTGTCATTGTATTTTATTACAACAGCTTTGTATTTCACTATCTGCTACTAGAAAAGCAGCAAGAAAGGCACAGGCACGGAGCATTTTTTTTCAGGAACCCCATTTAAACCCTTCTCCCACAGGCTGCTTCTATATCCTTATATTTACTGCAGCAGTAAACCTCCACCTCCACTAACTGCTGCCACTGCTCCTGGGAATACAGGTAGTCCTTCTTCTCTCCTTTCCTCTCCCTTTTGCAAGTTCTTGATTACTGCTCATTTGCTTTTGAAATAGCTACTTTCTACCAGCAAACTCTTCCCAATGAGTTTACACATTTGGAGGAAGTTCTACTGTCACCACTCTAACAATGTTTGCTCTACCAATACCTATTTAAAATGTGCCTTCTAAATATACTTCCAAGTACTATACAATTCATTTCTGTCTTGCAGCTTTCCAAAAAACACGACTGATAAAGTCTGTGCAGCAAAATGCTCCTGCATTTAAATTCCTGCATCAAAAACTCTGCTGGGTTTGCACAGCCCCTTCTACCTCCTTACTCTAATCTGCGTAAGGCTTTGCGTTAGCACATTTCAGTTTTTGGGCCATTTCTCTCTCCCATGTGCAATTTCACTTTCCTCCCCACAAGTTTTCCATAAACAAGGGTTTTTCTAGTGAATGCAAACTGCTTCAACCAGGAAGAGGAAACAAAAACCTCTTTACACAGAGACTACCCAGTGTTGCAGAGAGCAATCTTTGAAGGTCTGCTTTAATCCTGGGGTCTCACTCAAGAACCTTACCAGTGCCCTCCAGTCAGGACCAAGACCTTGCTCCTGGCATGTTGCAGCTTCTGCTTTTGTAAGATACAAAAATATGTGTCCCCACTCCAAAACCTTAAATATAGCTGAATCCATAGGCCCACAAAGCTGATCACTTTTTTTTCTCCACTCCTAAATGCTTACACAACCTTGATCAATAAGGAGGAAAGGGAACACACTTTATTTAACACGGAGATCCAAAATGCTCCTCCCAATCAAGACTTTTCCTCTCTGCAGACCTATTGCTTATACTCAGCTGAGATACCTGTGACCAAAACCTAAATTTTTCTCCCCTGCAAACCAAACAAAATCTCCACAGGCCTCCTGCAGCTTCCCACTACACAAAGAACAGTGTGAATTCCACCCAGCAGGCCTTGTAAATCTCATATGATTGCACTAGTCTCCTATCACTCCATGTTTGTTCTTTTCTTTCTTGGCAAGAAACTTGGGAGTTTTTTCTGTTCCACAAACTAGTTCCACATGGATTCAGTCTGTGAGCAGTAATTCTGCCATTTTTTGCAAAGCACATGTTAATTCCAAGTAGTTGAAAGACACAGTGCAACATCTTTAAACAGCTGTAGGCACTTCACAGCTAGAATTGTGCTGCCTGTCAAACATCAGCGGTCAGCCACACTGGGCAACAGATATAATTCATGTAGCTCACAAGTTATGCGTAAGCCACAGTGCCAACTATTTTCTCATCTACTTCAGTTTCTTCAACAATGGAGCTACTGAAGTCATTTTACACCAAATTTATGCATTGAGCATTATACAGTAGAGGGCATTAGGATCTTGGAAAAAAGGAACGGTAGTGTACATGTCATGAAACTCTCAGCCTCAATGCTTTACTCGCTGCAGACAAGCTAAGCCACGGCCTGCTGTACAGAGATGCTGAAGAAAAACTGTAGTATCTTTCCCTGATGCAGAATACAAGAAATTATGACCAGTGTTTTTTCATTCTGTGAAGCTCAAACAAGTTTCATCAGATTAAGGGCTCATAATATCTGGGCTTGTAGCATCCCAAACACAGCCAGCACTTGCTTTATGGTCTTCCTCCTTCCATTAGCTACAGAAGCAGGATTTAAGCCAAATTTGCAGCAAAGTTGGGTAACCACATACTGGGCTGCACTAGTAAAAGCACAACCAGCAGGTCAAGAGGAGTATTTATTCCCTCTCTGAAGCACTCAAGAGGTCACATTTGGAAAACTATGTTTTATTTTGCTTCCCTCATCAGCCCAGGACAAGAGAGCTCAATAAAGTGCAGCAAGTCCAACAAAGCATCAGAAAGACAATCAAGGGGGCTTGAGAGAAAGTATGAGGGAAGAGTCAGAAGCTGTAGCACAGGCAATTTTAACAAGGTAAGGAAAACAGCTTTCCCAAATAAGATTGTCCAAGTATTAAGAGGTTGCCCAGACTGAATTCTCCACCCTTGGAGAAGACCCGGTGCAACCATATCTAACTCTGCTCTAAGCAGCATGTTGGACTAGATGAACTCCAGAGGTCCTTTCCAGTCTAAATTAGGCCCAAAAGTATGACCCTCCAAAGTCCTTCCCCTTAGTATGTTGCACCACCGGCTAATATAGGTGCAACTTGAAAGGACAGATTCAACTGATGAATGCTCCCACCTTAGAAGTTACCAGCATGAGAGATTAAGCTTTCACTTAACAGCTAGGGTTTTTTTGCCCTTTTTTTTTTTTTTTTTTTTTTTTGCTTTTGGAAATGTGTAATTTTATTAGAAGAAACATACAAGGTTAAAATAAGTGGTAGCACAGAAGGCTGCAAATACATATGCTTCTTTTGATGACTTAAAAAAAATCAGAAAATGATCACCTGTCAGATTTGAGCATTCCATTCTCACATTTCATTATTTAACAGAGTTTTTACATTTTAAAAGCATTTACTGAGATGCTTATTGCAGTGTTATAACAAGAGCTCTTTTAGTTTTAAGTCTACCATTTGCTTCCCTCCCAGGAGGAGGAGTTCTCCCTGCTTCCGATGACATGGTCTCCACAGCAACATATCCCTGACACTGCACTGAACACAGCCCCGCTCATGCAGTCCTGCCCTCCACTGCTTCAGGAATGCAGTGGTTAAAAGCTGCACTGAAGAGCTGCAATGTCGGCAGATTTGAATGATTTGTTAGATGAAGTAAAGAATACGCCCACTAAACACACTTTGGGCTAAAAATGGATAACTCCTTTGTGGAAGAAGTGGCCGCATCACTGGTGAGAGAATTTCTCAGTAGAAAGGTAATTTGTCTCGATTTTCTCCAGCTAGTACAAATGAGAAGGACACATGAAAAATGTTAGACGTTAAAGATTAAGGAATGTGGGGTGGGATGGGGAGGGATGGACTTCTTCCAGCATTAGAGCAGCTAGTCCTGAACTGTAATAAGCCTTTTGAGTAAGCATCTGTACTACATTTCCCACAATGCCTTTTTATTTCTGAATATGGAAGCCACCTTCCTCTTTCTCTGAGGAAACCTGATTCTTACCCAGATGTGCCTACAATACCCAATATTAACTCAAGAAATGCAGGTTTCACAGTTTTGCTTTTAATTATCAATCTTGCTATTGCCCTTGGGATTACAAGATACACAGAAGACTTCCCAGACCAACTGATAACATAAAAAGACAAAAGGCAACACTGCTAGAAAAAATGGTAACGTGTCTTTTTCTGGTTTTCAGTTATAGCTTAGCAGACAGCAGATTTATGTGGGGGGATGGAAACAGGGAGAACAGGAAAAAAGAGGCCACTGTACTTTTCACAAACTTAATGCCATAAAGGAAATCCTTTGTACCGTATGTAAGCATAGGGAGAGTGCGATGGAGCAGAGGAGAAATACACCTTCACATTTCCAGGTAAAATTATCTACCTCCCTATATTTTACTTCCAATCCTGAGAAAATATTGCTGTTGTTCAGCCTAATCCCCTAATGTTGGCAGTGTTTGCTTATATCAGAAATTAAATGATCACAATGCTATTAAGTGCAACACAAACCCCACTTTTGTTGTCTGTTTTGCATCCAGTCTCCACACACACATTCTCGGTGTTTGCGAACAATGTTTAAACATTTGCTCATTAAATTTCAGATGCAGAACTCATTATTTGCCACTTACTGTCACATAGATATGACAGTACGAGGCTCAAGTCTGTCAATTCAACTGATCACAAAGATTTTTTCAAATGAAAGACATTTCCATTTCAAAGTTGGATATGCTTAAACATAAAATTCAATAAAAGCATAAAAGGAACAGGAATGCTGTACTGGCAAAACAGACCACAGAGCTTACAACAGTAACTTACACATATATTGCAGCATCTATTTCATATTACATACTACGGTGTCAAAATAAGGGACATGGAAATCCTTTGTGCTTCTGCACATATGTTTCCCCCTCTGTCTCAATCCTTCTTTAATACATACCCAAGTCAACTGTGAGAACCATTCTTTACTTGCCATGACTTGTCCTCGCATCCCTAGCTCTGAGCCAGGCAAACCACCTGCTGGGGAAAAAAAACCCAATCAATTCTTGTAGCAGTAACACTTTGTAGAAAGCACCAAAACACTCCCTCTCAAAATGGTGTTCTGACATTGCACTGCTTAAATAAGTTTGGGATTTGACCCTGACATTTCATGGGAAATCAGGCTCTACCCTTAGCAAGGCACCATATCCACACTTGTCTCTGAACTTGTCTCTGAAGCTCCCATGCATGACTATATTCTATATAGCTGAGGAAGTCTGAAGTGTGGTGGACCACAGCTGGAATAGGCTTGATGATGCAAAATTTTCATTTCAGTTTTTTAAAACTCATGCAAGGGATGGAGGCTTTTTCCTTCTTCCAGATAACAGCAACAACTTTAGGAGGATTCATTCTTAACACAGTTTCAATTAATATGATCTTTATACTGCCCTACAAACCACAACTGGGTACTGAGTCACACAAAGACCCCAAACCAGTTGGTTGATTTAACGGAAATCAGACTGATTTCTGACCAGAGACTGACTGGACTAGCCTCAACTAAGGATAAAGTTTTTGAAATTTTTTCCATACTGGCCAAGTTTAGATCTGATGTTTAGACTTTGCAACTACAGAAGCCAAAACTGCATTTAGGAAAAACTGTATTATCTTGATGGAAAAAAACAAATTCATTATTTCTGGAATTATGTGAACCACAAGCCCAGGTACCAGAACGGGGCTTCATACAGACCATTCAGTCTTACAAAGCTGTTACGCAGATGAAGTAAGCTGCAAGGTGGTTTGTTTTTTCATGTTTGATTATTCCTACCTCGCAGATAACATCAACACCGTAAGATACAGGTACTTCAACATGTGTGCTATAGCAATCCAAGACTGTATGATTATAGTACATGTTTTTTCAGTTGGCTTGTTGTTATTAACTACTGCCATTTTAGTACATCCAGAAGTTTCATATTAGGTCCAGCAAAGTCAAGAATAAAAGCTCTGGTAACTAGCTGTACTCTCTTAAGTACCCTAAATCTGACACTTCTCCTTCTCAGGGTTTGAAGAAAACTATCGCTACCATGGACCGAGAATTTCCACGTTCGGCACTTAGCATCAATAACAGGAATGAACTTCGAAATGTCCTACATCTACACTCCTTATACAAACAGAACAAGGTAAGGAAATAGATCTTCCTCCCAAGAATGTGGTGATCATATTCTGCGAAACTAGGCCAGACAGATCAAGGCTGAAGTACTCATCCAAACTGCAGAGTACTCAAGCCCATATACACTATTGCATTGCTGTGGACATATCGACAGATCTCTGGAGTACTGGAGAGCGTAACATTGATCCAGGATTACACTACAGTTCACGGGACTAACCTGAGAACCTGGCAGTCCATGAACCCTTGTTACAAACTGCAACCTCAAATGAACAAGAAGCAGTTATTCATTTTAACACCTACTCCATTGTTATGGCTAGATTATTCAATTTCACAAGTATCTCTGCATGCTTGTTTTTATTTGTGACTTTATATAAGACCTGCAAGATAGGATTACACTTTTACTATGTACTCACTCTTTAAGATAACACAGACCACAGTGCCTGATGTCAGGGACATCAGTGGATAATTTCCATTTGGTCCCTAAAACCAGTCTTGGCCACTCATGACTTCAGGAATCATGACTCTTTTGGCAAGCAGCATCTTAATGATAAAGCTACCCATTCCTAGATCATTAAAAAATAATAAAAAACACCCTTCCGCTCTATTTACATTACTGCAGCAGACACTGTAACTTTTTTTTTTAGCTTAATTCCTAGAACCTCATCTTCACAGGACCTATTTTCTCATGTACTACTGCAAAATAGTAAAGCAGTGTGTGGGGGGGGGGAGGCTGTTGCCTTAAAATTTGGAGTTAACTCACGCACAGGAGTAGAGTTCTAAAATTGATGCTTCTCAGAGTTCTGATAATATGAAATAGAAATACTCTAGTCAGGTACTAAGAAGAATATAGACAGTTCATTCTACATCCTTCTAAAATTGACCAAGTAACACTAGCAAAGGTGCATTCTGGCATAGTTACCACACTATGTTTAGCTAAAAGAACGTCCAAAAGTGCTTGTTTTATCTGTACCGTGCCTACTTGGCTGGCTTAGGAATTCAAATCTGTGAGCTTAGGAAGTTCCCTGACATGTTCTAGTTTCTTGTACTATTTATACAGTCACATCCAGCATAACCTGCAAGCAACTGAACCCAGAAAGTGTTAAACATTTTCAGCCACTGTACAGTGTAAGAGGAAATATCCTATCTCAGACTACAGCAAGACTGATGAAAGAGTTTTAATAGTCACCAAGAGTTTTATTTTTCTTCTTGAATAGGCAAAGGAGAATCCACTGAAAACACTTCTTGAAATTATTACTAATTACTTCCTTGAGCACGTCCGGACTTCTAGAACCATAACATCAAGTTCTGCTTTGACAAATCCTCAAAGTAAGAGCTCATCAGTTCAGCTACCCAACTACTCAGATGAAGAACACATGCATCAGAGCACCATTATGTCCGATGTGAGCAAAACTGAAGACTACAGGTACATCCTTTTCTTTCTCTTTTCCCCATCTAGTCACAACTTTTTTCTAACTGAAACAGAATTAAAAGATTTATCATTTATACCTTCAGCTACACTACTTTTTACCAGTTATCCTAATAACACAAAGCTTAAACTGCCGTACTATTAAAACCTCTTATGCAAGCCACACCTTCAAAAATACTCTTGTATGCACCTTACTAATTATTGAGACTTGATCTCAATTACATGATTTGGTCACTGAAGCATACACAAATCTGAGCTTTTATACTCGACTGAAAAAAATTCAAATGGAAGCATATTCTACTGGAAGACTAACTACCTGCACTCACACAACTGCTATACTCATGCATTGCACATTTAAAGGCAAGGCAGACTATCTTAAATTCAGTATTGCTACAAGAAGCATAGATTAGTTCCATCCTGAAACTTATCTGAAAAAAATGTGTAGCCAAGTCTTTCCATTGTGTTTATTAGTGTCTCATGGTGGAATAACAGTCCTACCTGTGCTTGAATAGAAAGTTTTTTAAATGGCCATTTGTAAGGCACTATCAGCACAAAAGAAGCAGTCAGCTTCCCAGCCTTGACTCTCATGGACTTTATCTAATTTTAATCCTCACCCTAAACACAGTGTACTCAAATTAGCTACTTCTGAGCATTAAAGCTTGCAAAAACCCAGCAAGTCTTTCCTCGTAGGGAAAAAAAGCCAAGGCTTTGGAAGCTGAAGTAACCATTTGAGAAGTAATTCTTAAAGAGAAGGGAGTACAGAAGAAGAACAAGCTCTTTCTCTTTTTTGGATACAGGAGTTTCCAGCATGTTCCCAGTGCTTTTCTCTCTCCCCGTGTCTGATGCTCTCGCACCTCACGCTGCCTCACAGCTCAGGCCTTCCTCATTTTCCTCCCCTGCCCTGCAAGACACAGCAGCTGCCCCACTCCCCCTGCAGTGCCTGCAGCCCCCCAGACTTTTTTCACTTGGGAAATGGGCTTTCACAAACCGAGGAAGCCCCTAATACCTTGCTCTGACACCTAAAAGCGGCACCGAGCAGAGCGGACACAGCACCTCATACGCACCAACACCCCCCCACAAAATGGCGCCTCCCCCACCCCACCCCCACCTACAGCCCGGCAGGCGCATGCGTATTGGCAGAATAGGCGCGAAAAGGAGGGGGGCGGCAAAGAGAGTGCTCGGTTGTTGGCCCAGAGAGGCCCTCACTGCTCAGGAAGTGGCACCGTAAGGAGCCGCTCTGCCTTATACTTAGGGATACTCTATGATTTTTAATCCTCCGCGGAGGGGGCAGACATGCGCAGTGTGTTGATTGGCGCCGCTCCTCGCAGCCGGCGGCCGCTGAGGGGTAAGATCCGATTTGGGTCTTTTTCCTTTTAAAGGTTTCCTTTTAAAGGCCACGTGGCTTTTACACCGATTTTCACGGCTTCTCAAGCACCGTGCTCACCAGTTGGGTGGCCGCGGGGTTGGCGAGGCCAAAGACGAGTGGAGGTGCAAGGGCCAAGTGGGTGTAAAATAGGCTGATTGTGGCAAGATGGAGAGTTCAGGGTTTCACACTCTGTCCTGGCGTAAACCAGGGCCGCTCTGTTATTTATAACAGTGCTTCTTAATTTTATACCACCTGAGAATCTAATCCTTCAAACACAAATTTATCAAGAAAATTCCTTCTAATCTGCCACTGGCTGTACATACTAAGAACCTGCTTGCCATATATGCGCTCCCTTGCATAAAGTCAGAGCTTTGGTTTCTCTTTCTGGGTACGTATAGGCATATTCTGAGCAAGGCAGGTGAGAAAGTCTGAATCAGAGCCCCAGATTCATCAAGGATAGAGGAAGACGGTGGTAAGCACATCCTGGACAGTTGGCTTCATTTATTCCTTGGATCAGGTCTTGTGGTGGCCATGCAGTTTGACAGCACTTCTGGCCCTCGGTGTGGTAAGAGGAAGAAGCCACAAGGCTGCTGTAATGAGGAATGTCCTAGACAGATTTCTGGGCTAGCTGTCCGCTTCCTTTTATTGCCCACGAAATAGATCAGTGAGAGAAACACCATAGCAGAAGCGCGGGTCGGTGATCCTCCTCACTGTTTCAGCCCTCTCTGGGCAAGGGGAAATTAGGCATCACTGTGTCAAGCAACCAGTGCCTGAAATTAGTTTTTATTTCAACTACCAGGATAATTTTTAACAGTGCTTGTAGGAGTCCAGACTGTACATGCCAATAATTACACAGATTCAGTTTGCCAATTCCTTACTAAAGACTAACTAAAGTTGTACTTACTTCCATCTCTCTCCTTTTAGCTGACCACTTCATGTTTTTTGAAAGCCTCCAACTTAAAACAGCCCCTATGTTGACAGACGTCGCCCTTTGGCAACAAGGAGTTATGTGGTCCTAGGCCAGGAATAACAGTCCTCAGATTTTCTAATGCTCTCGGAGATTGCTCATTTTCTCTTCGGTTTACACCTGAGGCCTATACCTGAGGCCTGTCTTCACAGCACAGGTCATGAGCCTTTGAAAAAAATTTAACTGGTTAAATAAAAGGGATATTTTTGTGATATGAGACACTTCAACTCACAGAATTGTTTTACTATGGAATAGGATCAAGAAAACTGTCCTGCAATAAAAAACAAAGATTAAAAGACAGTTTTCTTGATGCTATGATTTTTGGGTTTCCGAAAATATGAATTATGTTTGTAAGATGACAGGAAATAGGTCTCAATGAAGTGGGAGTAAGTCAATGTAAGAACTTCCATTTATTAGTGATCTATTGTTATACAGCCATTGAAAGAGATCCTGATGGAGAAAATTGAATTCTGAATGGTTTCTAACAGCATGTATTAACAAGGCACAAATGATTTTTTTTAGTAAGAACATGATTTGTAAAAGGTTATTTTTGAGAAAGAAATCCATATAGTGTTATGCAGAAAGGATCAGAGATCCAGATAAATCATGCTTGCATTTCAGAAAAGGTTGTTTATAGAATTATGTATGCGTACAAAAGTAGATGCAAAGAGTGACTTATATAAATATTGAAAAGGTCAAATGACAGCAATGTAGCAACCTATTATCATGGAAAAGACCAAATATAAAATGAACCTTTCTGTTTGATCTAAAATAGATGTTCCACATTTGAACAAAGCATGAAAGAGGTCAGTAGAGTCAGTCTGAGTTATATGTAACAGAGGATGTTAGCAAAAATGTTAAAATGGTTTTCAAATTGCCAATCATGGAGATGAAGAATGAATGGAATTGTTCTTGATGGCAGCTTAGAAACTATCTGATATGCTATATATGGTTTGTTTTTTCTGTTATGATATTGTATGTATCAAAAAAGTAAGCATAAGATTAAAGTATTACACATGCTATAACTGATTGTGAGACATAGTGATGAAACTGAAATAGTGTCCTGAAGACCTGTATATAGATTGAAAAGTGATCATGTTTGAGAGCCATCGATAGATAACAAGAGACTTGACACCAGTGCTTTAAGTAGACAAGCAGCTATTTTTCTTGGTTTCATTGTATATCATTTTGCTATTTAAAGTTTTGCGTCTTTTTCTCACTTGTAGATACGATGTTGAGGATCCTCTGGATAAAATCCTTCCATCCAGAAAACATCAGCACAAAAGTGAAAGATGCCACACAGGGACAATACACAACACCCACTCACTCTCTGATGGGGATAAAAAATTAAAAGATAGTCGGGAAGATTTAAAAGCAATGAGTTCTGAGGAGCTGAAAGCCACGGTGAAGGAAAAGCAAAGGTCCAGGTCTGGTCTCATTGTCAGAGGAATGATGGCTGGACCAATAGCAAGCTCACCAGAGGTGATTTACAACCCTTGCAAAGTATCAGGCTTGACCATGGATTTTTATATATAAACTTCTGCAATAAATCATTTGCACATACTATTAAAATGACTTCTGCATGTTAACCCATTAAATCTGCAGTCTGTAAATACGTGGTAAGTTAGGGCAGTGATTCTGGTTACTTTAGAAATTATAACTCTTTCAGAAACAACCATTAGGAACAACACACGAACTACCCTCAGCAAATCTGTGATCTTTAGCTAAAGAATGTCTTTATAAATCTGTTTTCCATTTTCACTATATTGTATCTCTTGACAGCTAGGATTTTCCATTTTCCTCAGGAAATTGCTTTTTTACTTTAGCAATATCTACAGCTCCGAAAGTTTTCCTAGATAGGAGTACCGGATTTCCTTAGACTTCTCTGAAACCCCACATTTAATCAGTAGGAGTTTGTGGTTCAAAAATTACTCTCAGTTAAGAAATGTTTTCATTTTTTACGATTCTCCGTCAATAAGTGTTTAAGAAACAATTTTAAAATTTGTTCCTCTTTTTTTCCTTCGTGCTGCTTAAACAGAAACTTTCTCTGTGTAAAATTACATTTATAAAAATGAGAAAGTGAGGCACCTTAAGCATGTAATTTGGATAATTCTGAAGACAATATGGAAGTTAAGTGGATTAATTGGATTTTTCTAAGTATCTTTTATTTGGAAATAAAGACCAGATATCTGTAATGGAGAGTTTTTGTAGTAAAAATGTCTTGTAGGTCTTGATTTCCTCTGAGTTGGGTACAGCCCCAAATTCAAAAATTTTTGAGGTATTTTGTTGATGCTCTTGGATGAAAGAAAGAAGTTCATAAAGGCATAGAACAATTTAAAGTATTTTTAGTACTGCTCAAATTTTAAGTGAAAGTGTATTTCTGTTCTTACTTATTATCCAAAAGTTTTACATAACTTACTATCTACCTGATTCCTAGTAATGAGGAAGTTGTTTAGTGCAGAAGTTAGTGATAGAGCTTTCCATTGCTTTTTGTGTTTATTTGAAGATGCTTGAAATTTAATCTATGGTTTTAATGGTACTTATTTCTAGGATTTGCAAAAAAGGAGGCTTTCAAAACGATCCATTAGCATAAGCAGCACAGGACAATTCAAGGGTGAAGAACATGAAAAAAATGACCTCAGTGTCCCAAGTACTGATTTCCAAGAAGGTAAAGGATCTTCAACACAATCCACAAGTTTCTTCTCTTCACACGGTGATAGTGACTTGAAAGGAAATACAGAATTTTTCTCAAAGACTTTGTCAAGCTCCCACACGAGTTCAGCCTCTGAAAAACTAAAAAACTTCCCCAAAGATACAGATGACGCTTTTGGCAAACTGCTGTCTGAAAGAGAGAGGACTAAGGCGGAAGAAAGAAAATCTATTCCAGGCTTTGATACAGACAGCAATGAAAAAAGCCTTAAAGTGATTGCTCCTCACAGACATTCAGGGACTGGAAGAGAGAAGAGAGAAAGATCCCTCAAGAAAAATGAGAGTCGGTTATCAGGCCACAGGTAAGAATATTTGTAAGAATGTTATACTAAAAGGTCCAGAAAGTCTGACGGAGGATGAAGAGTGACTGAGGTTTGCTTTCTGATTTCCCTGAGGGAAAGTAGCTGGAAGAGGTGAAGAAACGGAAAGGCAGAGAAGTTTTAGTATTTATTTTATTAACTTTTAGCATCCTAAACCACCCAGGACTCCCCTTTTAGTCAGTGGAGAGACCCTAGAGATGTTAGTTTCTCTTTACTGCCTATAAAGAGATCTGAGGATAATTAGTTCAGACTTAAACAGCTAAATGAAGGAATATCAGCCAATTGCATGGGTATGTCCACATGGTTCAGTGCAGTACTGTGTCGAGATATCCCAACCATACCCAAAGAAGCTGGTTTAGCTGCCAGCGCAATGCTGTACCACACAGAGACTGCACTGAGTCCTTGAAGCAGGATAGCCCATGTCATTGCAGCATTTAGACTAGGCCCAAATAGTATCCCCACACACTGTGATGCTGTTGCCACACTTCAGTGTCTCATAGTATTTTACTCAAAGTCAACTCCATGGTTTTTTTTGTAGCGCTACATTGCTTCATATTGATGTAAGACATTTAGAAAACCTCCTTCTATGAGCTCCAGATATGTATTATTGACCTTTTTGCATCTTTTGCTCTTGGTTGTTTTGATCATTTCTTTGTGGAGGCTTATCTGTCCAGATTTTAAGAGTGGGAAGTGTGGGATTTTGTTTGTTTGAGGGAAGCTAAAGCAACAGGGCCCAGACTGCAGCATCTCAAAGCCGTCCTCGTAGTGAGGCTGTGACTTGGGTTAGATTTTGAAATGCTTCAGGCTGAGTCATCCATCAGGGTTTAACCAGTCTGAAATTCTGAACTGCTGGAGACGCTGTGGGTTTGAGCCGTGCAGGGAGACTTTGTGCCCTGTCAATGCGTATCAGTGATTATCATGATAAAAACAACTACATCATATCTAGTGCTTTTCTCAAACAACTTTAAGCAGGGAGTGACTTTCATTCTGCTCATACTATAGATGGGAAAAGTGAAGCAGGTAGAGGGAAACTTTCATGCCAGAAGTCACACATCAGGTCAATAATAAAGTCAGACATAGGGCTCAGGCACCCTGAGTGTTGGTCCTGTGTGAGAAGTGAGTATATGTTATAATTGGTAGAAATGGTTTGGAGTCTTGTCATCTGCTGCTGCATAAACTAAGACACTTGGCAATGACCTCTGTTGGGGGCCATAAAGTAGCATTTCTGTTGTACTAAATTTAACAGCTATGTTGATGGGGGGGGGGGTTAAGTGCTGAAAGGGCAAACAATTTTTTTTTCCTTATTTTTGTTTTCCTGTTCAATTTGTTATAATAATGGGACACAGTGTGATGAGGGCCTGTTGGGATCATGAGTAAAAATGATACACTGAGTCCCTTCACATTTATGGTAGATGCTGCAGGAGTTAGCAAATGAGGAATCTATTGGGCCAGCTTCTTATCAGGAACCAACACAACAACTAAAAACAGCCACTGGCCTAATGCAGTTGTTTACCTGTGTTAGCAAACGTTGCCTGCGAGAGAATACTACAGTCTTAGGTCTCAAAATCCACAAGAGGTCAGATCTCCCTTACATAGTGTTCTGGGGAGCTGAGATACCACGGACAGTAGCCGAACCCAAGCAACACAGTCCGACTGTTGCTGGACTGAAACTGGTGCTTGCAGATCCACCTTCGATGTTTCTGCTTTCAGAAGGATTTATTAGGTCGTGCATGATTCAGTATGGATGCACAGAGCCAGCTTGGAAGCCACTCTGGATGTAGGAACACCCGGGTCTGACAGATCTGGGGCAGGGCTATCACATTGCCTCATTTTTGCCAGTTTCAGGATTGTTTATTATTTCAGGCTCAGCATTAATTCAGGTAGAGAATACAGCTTTGGTGGGCTTTTGACAGCTCCCCAGCAAAACTGAGAAGAATGAGCATATTCTTGGTGTTAATCAATGGATATACAATAATTTATTTATGACTGTTTTCACAGTGGTAAAGGCATAGTGGGTATGGTGGGCTGGGTAAAATTCTTTACCCAGACTGTCTTTGACGAAGAAATTACTTGTACTAACTTCGGTCCTTTTAGCTGGACCTGCTGACACTACTCTCATGTAGTACTTGTGGAGACAGAAGAAAAGGAGAAGATATTCTGAAAGGGGATTGACCACAGTGCACAATTTTGTGCAACGTACTGTAGTAGTGTACTTCACTGCTAAAGTGCCTTGAAATAGTTTGATTCCTCCAGTGGATTGGGCTGTTTTCAGCAAGAACAGGAGAGGGAGCTATTTCCTAAGCAGAGTGCATTTAATCTATCACCTAAGCAGAGCTGGGACATTCCTGCCAGATGATTCGAGTTAAAGCCAATAAAGCATTTGAGTTCATGCTGAGCTCTGAGCTTCTGAAAACACCCACTGAAATCGGCAGGACTGCCAGTATACCTGAAGTTAAGTGGAAATAACAGAAAGTGGAAGTGAGGCCATTACAACATAAGGGCTGACTCTTGCAAAACTTTGGGCAGATCCTTCAGTATTTAAGAGCTTTTCAGCACTTAAATCAGAGGGCTTCACCATTTCGAGGCATCCAACTTTACAGTGTAGCAGTGGGTATTTATCTGGATCCTCTTCCATTCTCGTTACTGCTACCTGGCTTCACTGATAAAGGTGCTAATCTGTTTAGATGAGTAGCCAAAACTCTCTCTAGGATTAACCACAGCTAGTTCATTCACAGGCATCTGCACTTCTGTTTTTGTTTCCTATAGCAAAATAAAGACAAACACATTTTATTTTTCTTTCCATTTGCTTTACTTCTTCCTTCTCTTTTACCATATGCAAAAAGCTTTGTTACTCACAGGCTGCAGGCTTCCATTGTCTACATATGAGACAAAAAATAAAATACAGCAAAACTGCTGCCGTGCTTCAAAAGACAAACTGAATAAATGCCTAAAAACTGAATGGGCAGAAATACCTAGGTATAAAAGTACACTGGTGAAGTGCAGATCCCACTGTATTTTGACTTGCACATTTCGATAAAACAAATGATGAACATAGCCATGTACTTCTTATTCCATAAACCATCCATAATTCTTAGCTACAGCATGAAGTGGGGGGGGGGGGGAAGAGGGATAGATATGTGCAGAGATCAGCCCTGCGACTGCTGATATTCTGATGTTACCGCATCGACGTGAAATTAGACCTCTTAAGTTCAATAGTTCACACACAAGTTTATCCTAAATAAGAACTGGTGGTTCTATCTTGTTTTAATAAATAACATTTTGCTTTCTTGACAACGAGAAGGCATTTGGATTTCTATGATGACCCAAATTAAATGCTTCCCTACAGAGAGGGAAGTTATTTAACTCAGAAGTTAACATTAAACTTTCCAAAATGGCAGAGCAACACATCTAGCACAGATGCATTAAAAAAAAGCAAATTCATTCCTTGTTTTTTCTTAGAAAAGTGGAATGAATTTAGTGAAATCAATTAGAGACTAATAATACTGGTGTAGTTTTTGTTTTTTATTGAATGGCATCTGTTTTCAAATAAAGATATCTTTAATGATGTTTTAAAAAGCCAATGTTTAATAAATATTAAAAGCCAACTGCAGTTATTACCTAATTACGCATAACTGTGATAAAATACTTTTTATAGGAAACCACTTGCTATTTTACTCAGTATACTCCAGGCTTAGAAAAGAGCAGTATATAGGTGGCAGCAAATCTTTGTGTATCCTCAGCTGTAAACAAACAGCAGCTAATTTAATTTCTTAATTCATCCTGTTTTGTATATTGTACTGTATGTGTTGTGGTGTTCGCTGTGCTGGTCTCTGGAAGCCGTAGGCACAGAAAGTTGTTATGAGAATGGTATTTTAATATGAGCCTTAAACTTATTTTCCTCGGCACTCAGATGTCTGAGCACTGAGATGTCTATTCCAAAGCTTTAGTATTTAGTAACTTAGATGTAACACTTCAGAGGCCAAGATATACTTCTTATTTTCTGCCTAAACTACAAAAATATATAAAGTAAGTCAGGAGCAAGAAAGGATTATTTTAATGGAGAAATCATGGAGCTGAAGTAATTAACAGTGAATTAATTTATGATAGTTTTCCATGTGGCTTTATTTTATTATGCAAGGCTGGATTGTTTGCTAGTAAGTTTTCTTGTATAAACTAAAGTAATGTATATAACATTCCTATTATTTGACTGTTGAACCTTTCATTGTAAGGAAATGAAAAACGTTTCTCTGACGCTCGCTCGCTCTCTCTCCACACTCCCCCCCATAATCCAGTGTTTGTATATTGATATCAAACTACAAACACACATGTTTATAGAAGTATGTTAATGATTCTTCCATGCTCCTTCATAACAAATTTATTTATTTTAACAAATGAAATTTGTTAAGATAATTATCAGTGCCACTCAGTGCAGAATTAGAAACCCCATCTATCCTTTCAGTCATTTTGGTGCTCTTGTTTATAGTTTATTCTCAAAACAGTATTTCTCATTGTTCTCCGTTTGAGTCCCTGTTCCTCTCAGTAGTGTCGGTAGTGTATGAGGCACAAGTAAAATGTGGTTTGCTCTTCACTTTTTTCTATATTTTGGTTCTGAGGTTTTCACAGGAATCAAAGATGGTTTTGAAAAATATACAACACAAGTGAATGATACGAGATTCCAAGTAAAGAGTTGCCATATCCATAGTTATGATTCTGTCTCTCAAAACACTGCAAGTTCCACAGGCTGTTGGGAGAGGTGATGTCGAATGAGCATATTCAGATCAAAAGTAATAAACTATTGAAGAGCTTCCTGAGCATTATAACCTGGGAGAACCTCGAATGGAAATGAGGAAGGATTCTCTGCTACCAGAAATGTCTTTTCCTTAATGCTGAATCCCTTACAGCAAGGAGGTATTTGTCACTGAGCATACAGAATAAAGAGCGAGGGCCTATAGTGGAATGGAATTCATGACCTTTGGGACCTGTAAAAAAATAAATAGCTGTTGAAGTTGATGGCTGACCTTGGATTGAAATCATTCTATTGCTTTTTGAGAAAGCACATGATGAGTAATGAGTTATTTGGGAAGGTTGAATGGTGTTAGAAGGTCAAAACTTCCCCCTTTTTGCAGCTTGAGCAAACAGACTTGGGGAAAAGAGAAGCAAAAGCACTTCATAATAGTTGAGAAATAGTTGTCTCAACTGGAGACATACTACAGTTATTGCTCATGCAGCCTCCAAAGTTGAAGTGCCCTCTTAATTTTCAGTGCCCCCTTATTCTACCAATGTAAGATTGGGTGATGATGTGGAAATCCTGCAGTTCTCAGCCGAATAGTTTCTGAATGAGTAGGTCTGAGCTGGCAAGCTGCATTCTGGCTGGGTGGTTCTGCAGTGTGCCACCTCTCCTCATACTGAGTTACAGGGGCAGACTTTACCTGTAGACAGCAGCTTCTTTTCTGCTAGTTAAGAAGAGCCACAGCATATCAACAAGTCTGAGCTTTCAGTTTTCATGTATAAAGCTGAAAAAACCTCCCAAATCCCAAGAAAAGCAATATAGAAACTAGAATCACAGTAATGAAAGAATAAAAAAAGTGTAAAACTGGAATCAAAGAACCAGGTGAACAAGAGGAATTAAAAGGCCTCAAATTAAGAGTATCTTGCAATTTCATAGAAATTAAAAGGGAATGACTATCAGGAAGGCTAAAAGAAATGGGAATATTTTTGCATAAGAACAAAAATTTCCTCCTGGCATTAGCAAGCAAAAGGATATGGCAGTAGATCCCATTATCCAAAGTCAGAGATCAGTAATACAATTTAGATGTAAGGAAGTTAATTGATTCTCTGCTCATCCCTTCGTTGGGAACAATTGCCCTGCTTATCCTGTTCTTCTAAACGCTCCTGTCATACCCTCCTTTGCATTGCCATCAGTCTTGGCTACAAATTGAATGTGAGCTAGTGATTTCCTTTCAGAAGTCTGCCAATGCAGATGGATATTTCAGACAGTAGGGGCTGTTTTATGAGTGTGTGGCTTGGCCTCAAATGCCTTTTCCAACCAAAACCCAAGTATCTCTGATGCACTTCTTCTCCACCACCAGGAGAACAAGTACCAATGCGTCCAGAGACAGAATTTCTTTCCCTGCAATACAGTCTCTCAGCTAAGTTTGCCCTCGCTGGGCACTCCTTAGTTGTTCCGAAAATATCACTTAATTTGGTCATAAACCATTTTCTAGCAGAGCTTTGCATTCTAACACAAATCAGGCAGTGTTAGTAAATTGCCATAGATACAAAGTTCCTTAGTGGAACATTACTCATATTTCATAGAACCGTAGAAATTACAGATGGAAAAGGCCTTTTAAGGTCATTCATTTCTATGGCAGATTATTCATCACTATATACGTGTATAGATATACATGTATGTATTTGCTGTAAAACTTTTTCCACGACTTGGTCTAGTCCAGCCTTAAATGACTCAAGTGACACCTCTCCCATGGGAATATATTCCGGTGTCTAATCGTCCTTAGTTTTAGGATCTTTTACCTTATAGTCACACCATATTTACTTTGTTCTGCCCTGTTATCCATAGCTACAGTTGTTTTAATGACTGATTTTTCCTTGCTACATATTCACTTCTGTTAAAGTGTTTCCAGATATTTTTCACATTACTTTAGACACTTTTTTTGTCTAAAGCTAGTATTGTGTGCTTATATTTTTATTTTTTGTGCTCTAGAATTCTACTGTTGTTTTTCTGTTAGGATTTTACTGATTTGTTTTGTATTTCTTCCACGTATTTAAGGACTGCTATAACTTTATAGCAGTGTCACCCACTGCTCATGACATGATTCTCAGCATTATAAAATCACTTTAATACATTTGTCACTGCAGCATATCAGAGGATTATGCCCTCTTACTTTGTTTCAGGCACATTGTTCGCAAAATCTGTCTTCAGTGTTTTAATGTGTTTTTCTCCAAAATGCCCTTTATAGGCTAGTATAATTATGAAAACAGTCTAATCTTCAGTAAGGCAATAGTTCTCATTTCTTGGTGGAGAGAGGTACCTCCCTTCTGCTTAGCTGTCCTTCATTTCTAAATAGGACAGACAAAAAGGAGTGAATCACTTTGCCTTCTGAAACACCTCTTGCTTTCTTTATCTTGAATGGAGACCACTATAGGTGAATTCATTGTATCATGTTACTGAAAATTCTTTCCCAGAGACAGTAATAATCCTGGCTTTTCCCTTTCATATATTACAACTGAAAAATCCTAAAAAGTCACTTTTATGGGAAATAAAAAATACTAATCTTCAAAGAAATCCTATAGAAAATCAACATGATGATTGTTTTTTAAAAATATATGCAGTTTCTTAATATTCTTTTTGATATCTGAAACTTTCAAAATATTTTGAAAGTGTTATGGTCCTTTAAATGATCAACATTCATGCTTTAAATTATTAACAGGATAAACCGTCTTGTCTGAGTCAATTGCACAAGCTTAATTGCTTAAAGCTGTCTATACCCTTCTCAAGCATTTTTCTCCTGCATCCTTCCTGCCCACAAACTGTACTGATTTGCATTAAAACATAGGTTGAGAATGCTAGCCGTGAATTTCTGAGTGAGTCCAGAGTAGGATTTGATGTTTCCGCCTTCAACACAAGCAGCACAGCAGGACACAAGCAATCCAGGAGGTTTTTGAGCACACTGATTATAACTTCCTGGTACAAGTGATCAAGGAACTGGTGAGGGGGCACTCTGCTGGACCTGATCCTTACAAACAAGGAAGAATTGGTTGGGGATGTGAAGTTCGAGGACATATCTTGGCTGCAGCATGAGATGTTGGAGTTCAGAATCCTGAGAGGGGGGAACAGGGCAAAAAGCAGGGTCGCAACCCTGGACTTGAGGAGAGCAGACTTTGGTCTGTTCAGGGACCTGCCTGGAAGAATCCCGAGGGATACAGCCCCAGGGGTCTGGTCTGTCAGCTTCTCCTCCCAAATCCGTATCATCTTTAAACTTGCTGAGGGTGCACTCTCTTCCATCATCCAAGTCATTAATGAAAATGTAAAACAGTGCTGGCCCCAGTATAAACCCCTGGGTTATTCCAATATTTACTGTCCTCCAGCTAGACTTTGTGGCAAGGGCTTTCAACACCGTCTTCCTCAAAGACAAGCTGATGAAATAATGGCTAGATAAGTGGACAGTGAGGCAATGAGCACAGGCTGAAATACAGTAAATTTCATTTAAACATAAGAAAACACTTTTTTACTGTGAAGGTGAAAACACTGGGACAGGTTGCCCAGAGAGGTTGTGGTTTCTCCATCCTTGAGATACTCAAAACCCACCTGGACACAGTTCTGAACAACCTGCTCTAGTTGACCGTGCTCTGAGCAGAAGGATTGGACAAGGCGATCTCCAGAGGTCTCTTCCAACCTCAGCTACTATGTGATTCTGAACATATGGCAGAAATAAGAAAGTAGCTGCCTTCTTTTTAATATATTATCATAGAAACAGGAAAATACAATGCCTAATAAAGGTGAATTTGCATGTAAGATTTCTAAAACTTATTAATCAATATTGCAATTTTAATTGTATCGTTTAAATTAAACTGAATTTGCTACTCAAAGAAAAAGTAGTTCTAGAAAAGTTATTTAATATAAAGTATTTCTCCAACAGTTATGATTGGCTCCAATCTTTTCTACTAGGCATTTTGGTGTAAAAGTAGCTTTTTTAGGCAGAATGAATATTTTTAATATGAACTGTTTGTCCACTTCACTCTCATATACAAAACTAATGTGTCAGATGAGACTTTTGCCTGAAATGACATCTGGCATGTAGCTAAGTTATAAAGTTTTGGTCCGTTAGATATTGAGCAATTCCGAAAAATACTCATCACCTTGATAGTGTACTGTATGAAATGAGGGCTGGGTGCAGATGGCCATGATATACAAAGCTTGTTTAAAATTAGTCAGAAAACACCAAACGATTTTGGCATCTATATAGTATATGCCAGCATGCTCTGTGACATGCAGTGGGTATGAGCAATGTCTGAGGAATGCATTAAATTTCTCCCATTATAGGAGGAAGAGGATGTATTTGGCAATGGTGACATTTCTAGGAAATAAGAGTTTAGTCAGAGTGCAACATTTCAGATAACAGAACAGAAAAGCATGCCGAATTGGGGCTGCCTGATAGTAAATTACCTTTACATGCTTCCTTCCATCTTCGTCTATTTGTCATCTGTACACGGCACCTTGCATTGTCCTTAAGCCACGTGAAGAAGCCCATGGCGTCATCCCAAGCTTTCGTCAATGCTTCGGTGTGGCTTTGTAGACAGGAAGCGCAGTAAGAATAGTGCGGTTGGCACCTTCCCTGGGAGACTAACCACCACCCCCCGGAGCGTGCTCAACTGCCATCTTGGGAATACGTCTTTATTGGACTCTTGCAATAGGCAATTAGAAGAACCGCTGTCAAACAAGATGGAGTCACCTTCAGGGAATATGGATTTAATTAGCCCATATCAAAAAAAAGAGAAAGTTCAGCTGCCAAATCGCTCAGCAATGAAAACCTTCAAGTATTTGGAGTTGCATAACACCTTTCATAACATAGTGCTTGGACCGGAAAAAGAACCTAAAATAAAAGTAATAAACTATTGTGACTCTTGTTTTGTGCCAATGGATTTATGGCATCAGAGCCTTCGACATGACATCTGTGTGTACTGCCATTTGCCCTTTTAGTATTTTTCCAGCACTCCATAGGAAGAAGCACTGTGCAATTACTGGAAATGGCAAATGGCTTCTGTATCGTTTTTTTTTTATTTTTGGAAAGGCCAGAAAACTGGAAAGGTCCAGCCCATTGCCTAAAATGCATTCAGACAATTGAGAATTTGCCTTGTTCATACAAACATTCAAGTTCAGCTGAGATTTAAAGCAGGCATGGTCAGTATACATCCTCTTTTGTCGTTAGAGCTTCACACCATTTCCTTTCAGAGTGTCTTTGTAGGAATATCTGGGGGAACACAGTAGGAAGCAGCACAAGAAAGAGTAGATGTTTGGATGTAACACAAGGACTGTGTCATCCCCTATGCGTTACTCGCTAAGATTACGTTAACAGGACGTAAAAGCTCCCTCTGCAATATCTGTGCTCACCAGTGGGCGGTTATGTTTGCCTTTTTTTATAACAAAATGAGATAAGAGAACTACTCTGCTGTTCAACATAAGCTCTTGTCATGTTCCCATCTAATGTTTGACACTGGCTTTCAGGAATATAATTTATTTTGCTAAAAACTGTCAGGTTAGATTGTTTTGGACTGTTAAAGTCCTGAGACTTCTGACAGGAAATGTAAGGCCAGGAACTTTTCACATCCTTAAAAATAAATGCTCTTAAAGTTGAAGGCCAAAACCGGTCAGAGTGGGTACTGTATAAGACAAGCAAACAGAGGGTCCTGCTTGTCTCTACTGACATGAATTAACTCAGTGTTGAAGGCTAGGAACTCATTTTAATGATTTATATAGAATATCTTAGCTGGTGTCTTGGAAGCATCTTTATTTAATGGAATTTTAGCTACCTGTCTTATTTTACTGATAGGTGGTTATTTTGCTGGTAAATGTTTGAATTGCTGCATTTAATGGTCAGTTCACATGAGTAGTATTGTGTCCCTGGAAAATTCCAGCGTGGGTTGTTCCACTAAGAAGTATTTGATAGGGAGCAGCATAGAACTGAACTACACATTTATTATAGTAAGTCTGCTTTTATAGCAAGAGATACATATGCATTTATGATGGAGCATTCTCTTCAGGTGAACCCAACTCATCACATGCAGTTCAAAACTTCTTACAGCTTGACCCATCATTATTGTCTAGTATTTTTTTCATACACAAGCTTTCCCAGGAAGATGTAGTTTTAATTTCAATTGTCACAACAGTCCTTAAAATTCACCAGGACAAAAGCAGATTCATATACAGTCCATTAGAAATGACCCTTTCAATGACAATTTTTCATTTACCTGTTTTTACCTCTATCAGTGAACCATCTGTGTATGAATTATTTTTCTTCATGTTGCTACTGTACCATTAGAATCAGATGCAGTGCTTAACTACAGAGGCAGTTTAGAGAAATCAAGAATATCAGCTTCATTACCTTTGTCAACCAAACTTGCAGACATGGCAGAGTTTATATTAAATCTTCTTAACAAAGTCTTTTTCCATAGAAGTAGATTGCCTGGTATTGATTATGATCCTTCCTTTCATATCTTTACAATTGCTTTTATTGCTTTATTATAATTTGCCCCAAAGGAGTGGCAAGCTACATTGCCTATAATGGTGTTGTTTGCCCTTTTGCAAATACTAACGCAATCCTTTCTTCTTTTTTTTGCCTATTTTCCAGATTTTGCTCATTATATCAAGAATGTCATATATTTCTTTTTGTATTTGCAGTAACATTATGAGACCACAGGATTGCTTTGCGATTTCTAGGCATCCTTCTGACATAAATTATTACACAGAAAAGATACACATCCAGAAGAAAAGCTGTTTTAGTCAGGCAGTGAAAAAAAGCTTTTCCAACACTGTCATTTCAAAGTCACTGATGACCAATGTTTATTTATAAGTCCCTTTGTTTATTTGACCTCTTATTTAGGGGAGTATAAGTAGGAAATAGTGGAATGTACGTGCATTATTGTGTGGAGAGAAGAGCTTTCCCTGTAAGTTCAGTTATTCTGTGTAAATTGTGTTTTTTGCTATGCATGAAGATCAGATATGAATGTTCAAATATTTAGAGAAAACACTGTATAGTATGTTTATAATGAAGCATATTTTCTTCCTGTCCAGTCTTTCTGCCATGACAGATGACTTCCCCCTTCCAAAGTGTTCTAACTATATGGTTTTACAATAAATTTTCCTGGAACAGTAACCATCTGCTGAAATGGCAATCGTAATAAAAGTCCTGACAGTGTTTTGAGAAACCCTAAGGAGGGAAATTGTGAATAACCTTCCCCTGCAAAAATACCCTGCTTAACTAGAAAACACCCTACATCAATCTCTAGTGTCAGTGTTTTCCTCAGCTTGATGGGAATTTCCCTGTGGCTTGAGAACTCAAAACACTTTGCATCCCAGGTTTGGTTCTTCCAGGAATGGGTGTAGAACCAGTCTTCCAGACTTCCCAGAAAGCCATAGTGTTACAAAACGTAGTGCCAGGTGAGCTAGATGTGAAGGGTACCAAAGTCGGCTTTATTTTCATCTTTAATTGTTTTCACATGAAAGACTACTGGGGAGAAGTGTTTGGGCAAGGAATGAATCAGGAGTGCTAATTTAATGTAGGGAGTGATCCATAAGCCTAAAGATAGGCATGTGGTGTCATTTGAGACTAAGGTATCTAAGACATCTAATAAAACTATCGGATGTGAAACAGTATCTATGGGACACCCAAGCCCTTCTGGAACAGTTTTAGGGACCTGAATTATTCTCCAGGTGTCTGTTTCTTTTGTTTTGAAAAGCACTTGGATTTAAGTGCTATAAGACCTATTATCAGGTCAGGACAGCGAGCCTCTTTGTTACTGAAAGCTAAGTAGGATTTGTGAATTTGTAAGCAGTGATCCTGGTCACCAGCTTACCATGCAGCACTTCCCTGTACCCATGCTTCAAACCGTACCTTCAGGCAGCATTTCATCTGGCTGTCTATTCAGCCAGCACCTCATGCTCAACACCTCTGCTTCACACAGCTCTCCTTCCCATACCCATGCCAAGCAGCTGCTTCGTATGATACTCTCCTCAGACCTGGCATTCCCATATCAGTCTGAATCCCTTTTGCCATGCCTCCTTCCTCCTAACTCCCCATACCTCCACCTCAGCAAAAGAAGGCAAGATCACACATGACAGGAAGGATCAACAAACCTTGGTGGAGCAAAGATGAAGGCTGGAGGCAAGGGCAGGCTAGGCTGTTGGACAGGGGTAGGCAATAGGCTTCTTGTGGGTACAGACAATACCCGAAGAAATACGGGCAGTACATCTTGTTAATGGCCCTAAAAGCCTTGGAAGTTCCTCACTCTTGCCCAAGATGGAAGAAAGGTATTGTGGTTAAGAGCGATGACTGAAACTCAGAAATCATCATTTGCTTCCTGTCTTTGTCTCAGACCAATTAGGTTGGTTTTAGCTCAGCGTATAACTCCCAAATGTAGGTATACACATGTAGGTATATGCATGTAAGCCTAATGTCTAAGTTCCCAGAAGTAAACACCTACACTTAGTTGGCTGAAGGGCTTTCTAGGCTCTTGACTAAACCCTACTACTGCTGACTAGGTCTCCATCAATTATCATGGGAGCTTTGACACCCAACTCTTATGTAAGCAACTGAATTTGGGGGTCTTAATCTGCAGACTGAATCCCAAATGCTGTATGATGCTGAGCAAGTCACTCAGAGCTATATGCCAACTACCTAACAGGTATGACATGACATCTCTTTATTAACTGCCAGAGGTGCCAGAGTTTAAGATTGGAGAAAGGTATATGAGTTGCTTATGGCTCTTTTGAACTTGAAGATAATTATTGCAACATCTAGGCTGAGTTCCTTCAGAAGGTGATTTGAAAATAGCCTCTTCATGAAGGGCTTCCGTGTATGAGGTGGGGAACCTAGGCCTTTTGGTCTCACTGTGTGGCTCTGTTCAGTGTTGGCGAGGAGCTCAGACAGTACGTTAATGGAGGCCATAAAAATGAAGGAGAGAGATGAGGGGCATGTGAATGCAAGGAGGTGTAACAGAAGCAAGAACTCTAAAAGGTAGATCCTGTCTTTGTGATTGCTGGCGCCAGCATTTAGCACTTCTCTGCAACACACATGTCCATATTTGCTAAATTCACAGTTGAATCTTGGACTTTCTATGTAGTGAAAAATAAATGAGAATGAGTAGCTTTTCTCGTGATGCACACGCTTCCTTGAAGATAAGTGTTATACTAGGAACCCTGCTCCTTTATCACCCAGTATTTGGCTTTAGATCTCTTCTAAGAGGTCCCCTATTGTTGCCATAAAGCATAATTTTATTTTCTGTTTGCGAGGGGGTTTGGGGTGGGGGGAAGGGCTGGAGGAGAGGGGTAATTCAGGATCTGAAATAACGTGAAGTATGTGATGCATCCTCTTGGAGGGTGGCTTTGTGGTATGAAACTAAGAGGACACACTACCTAAGAGGACCTTGGAGGGAGCCAGACCTGATGCAGTCTGGTCTGTACTGCTTAATGAGAGTGGTAGGATGCTATTCTGTGAACCATGCTTCAGCATTGCTTGGAAAAATACTTGTTGACATGGGTCAGATCTGTGCCAGGTAACATGGTTACAAAAACCCCCAAGGATTACTGCAAGTCAGTGCTAGATACTGTGCCTTCCCCGGCCCCTGGTTAGTTTAGCTGTGGCCTGTGGTGTTGTGCTCTAAGTGTTAAGAGTTTTGTTTTTGTAATACTGGATCCAAATGGGTTGACCTGGGAGGAAACACATTATTCTCTAGGAAACAAGAGACAATAGTGTGCAATCTCAGACAAAACAAAAATGTAGATTATGGTTGTGTCTAACTGTAGTTCAGTGACATCAGCACTTGGCTGAAGTACAGTTTATGGGCAAATTTAGTGTCACTGAAAGCAGGAGAGGTGAAAATACTAGCAAGTAATGAGCAAAAAAGAAATCTCAGCTGAAATCTAGTATTAGCAAAAAGCAGGGGGAGGTCTGATTATATTTTAAAATATGCCACAGTCAACTATATTAAAATATATATCATAATAAAAGGCATTGTTATGTTATGTTCAGCAAGAATTCAGTGCTTATTATGCCACTGTACAAATTTGTTCTCAGTCCTCTTATTTCGACTAATCTGCTGAGCATCTTATGTATATTTACTTTGAGTCCCTAGTAACATGGACGATTCTTTCCCATTCTGTCATATCTGAATTGTGGCCATTTGTATTTCGTTGCATAAGTTCTCTAACTTTTTAATAGAGAAAACCAGAAGTGTTTTTTTTCTTTATAGTATCAAAGACTGTCAGTGAGAAAGGTGCCAAAATGCTTTTGAACTGGAAAAGTTTGAGTATGATATGTGTGAGTTCTGTTTTTATTCATCTTTCACACACTGAAAAAGGAAATTAAGTTAATGGAAAGTATGTGATATGACAGCACTTGTTGCTAAAATAATATCACACATACAAAGAATGTTGCTGAGGAAATTATTCTGTACTATTTTTGAAGGGACAATCAGTGCAGTATCTTTTCCCAAGCAATAGCCAATAATGCAGTATTGCTCTTTTGAAAAAAGAACATTTTTTTACAGCAGTCATTTGAAACTTTTCCTTGGTTCTGAATTCATTTTGGTACAAATTCAACAGGAAGAGCAAAACCATATTAGAAAAAGTCTAACTTTATATTTAGGTTTTGGCTTCACAGCCAAGTTTAAATATTTCGTCCTTTTTAGTAGTTGTTTGTATTTGTAACTAGAATTTGTAACTTGCCATTTCATTATTATAAAATTAAATCACACACGCAGAAACAACAGCTACCTATTAGTTGATACAAAAATTACCCTGGTACAGGAAGCCAGTCTGACACCTATTCCCGCTTATATTGCTTGGATGTTTATAAAGTAGTTCAATGACTGCCTTGAACCTCATCCTGGTCCCCATAAAGGATCATCCTGGTCCCACAAGGGATATAAATTTCATTTTATGTATGTCCCAATCCTTTGAACTCAGAGGCAGTCATATGTACATGAATATGTTCACTTGAAATTCAGGACAGTATAGAATCTGTCAGTGTGTATGAGCTGGCAGGATCTGACCTATCCTGAAATCACACAAATGAAATAAAACTGGTGTTGAAATAGGACTGAAATCCCAAATCAGTTGCAATGTGTTGCTCTGTGCTGGTTGCTTTTCCTGATGAACTGTGAAGTTCAGCTTTATTCCACTGAAATAAATTTCACTCCAACACCATTTATTTCTGAATACAAAATCTCAGTGAGATTGCTCCTTTGTATAGAACATTTTAAAAACTAAAGGTAAAAGTCATTGCATATGTTTTATCTATCTATCTGTCCCTCTCACTATGTCTCTCTCTTTCATATATATAGTATATAATATAATATATAATATGTATATATCTTTGTGTGGGTATACCTCATAGTTATTTTTGTTTATTCAAACAACTTTTCTCATTAAAAGTCATTTGGTCATTCATTCTTATTTAATTTTAATGTAGGAAGACTCTAGCATCCGCCTGCAATAAAGAAGAGCCGATGAAAGATGTATTAGAACTAGGTAAGTTATATCAAGCTTCAGTTTTGCTTTTGTTCTTCATAGTAGCTGCAAATATGTATGAGTCACTTCTTTTGTAACTCTTAGTTGATTCGGAATAGTTGCATTAGCTGTTAACTTCTTGAGTAACACTGTGGAAAGAAATTACTAAGAAGTAATCAAACAGAGGGTGGCTCATCTTTCTTTTCTGTCTAAAACTATGTTTTCTCTTTTATAAAGACTGAGGATAAGAAAGTGTTAATTATCAGTTTGATAACCCCCTGGCACTGAGGCTGCTTGGGGGATGCAGAGGCAAAATTTCTTCATCCAGCACATTATATGGAATTTGTTTTCTTTCAGTTGATGTTGAGGATGAAGCAACAGCTGCAGAAGTTAGTAAGATCCCAGACCTTTCAACATTGTATACATTTCAAGTGGCATCGAAGGCAATTGATATTTCACTTGCAAAAGTAAGACTAACAGTGACGGTAAACAGAAAAAATGTATGAAAATGTTATTTCTACTAAGTTAGCCAAAGCTGCAATGAATTGTTCTCTTTGTGTGGGGGTGTATTTGTGTGTGATTTAACATGTGCTGTATTCGTTCCTGGGTATATTCCTTATATGGTACTCAGATGAAAAAGTGGTGTAGAGGTGCCTGACCAAAATTCTGAGAAATGCCAGAAAAGCATGCCGGAATGCATCAGCCCACTTGAAGCACAGATAATAGCTGTAACTAATGAAGTTTTGTATTATTTTATTATTGCCTCTAGTCAGTTTTGCATCTTTGTCTTTTTTGAGGTTTTTAACGTTGGTTTCAAAATCAGAATTGGTTGAAGTTGACAAGGAGGAAGGGGGAACCTATTATTAGCTCTTCCCATAAGACCTGCCATTGTAACTGTTGTCAATTCATATGTCTTCACCTTCATGTCAGGCAACAAGCAGAAATAACAACATTTATCTTCACAGTATTGTAAGCTTTAATATCACAAAACCTTTTTTTTTTAGTTACAAGATCCTTGAATTCCCAATACTAAATATTCCTAATATTTTGTAGGATATGCTTAGGACAAAAACGGCACAGAGAGATGACTGCTTATTTTCCTCACTCCGCTCAGGGAGTTCAGTGTTTGCTGAAATTAGTGGAAATATTTTCACACTGTGATTTCTATTCAGGCCGAATTGGGCTGTCAGTGTATTGTGATGCTGTGGATCTCTCTGAGTAAGAAGAATACTTGTACTTGTTCATTAATACTGCTGGGTTACTGCTGCTCATAAAAAACACATCTAGAGAGATGAAAAGCCACATTGCACCTTCACCTTTCTTTCTAACTGAATCACGTGTGCTTGTTTAACTGTCTTCTGACAGTGGTTCAGAAAAATATTTTATTTCCCCATCACTGTTTCTCTCTTCCTTATCTTCCTTATTTTGAGCAGAGATGGAAGTAATTATATACCGTATAGAACCATTAAATACATTTAGTATTTTCCTTCCCATTCAGAGAGAGGGGAAAAAAGGCAAATAAAGATCATGAGGATATCTTCCAATCTCATTTCTAGACCAAAGAAATCTGAGTAACTATCCAAATAGTGATGGGTCTGTTCTTACTCAGTTTTACAAAAATATAAATGAAATTCCTTCAGTTTAGCTATTCTTGAGTAGCAATGACATGCATATATTCAGGATCAACATCTCAATTCAGCATGTGCTGACATGTGATCAGACAAATAGCAAAACAGACTGCATTTTCTATGTACTGTGCCCATCAGGATCTTTTTCTCACTAATGTAACCGTTAGTAGGTGTTGCTCTTCTGGCTGTTAAATTTAAGGCAGTATTCTGTAAGCTTTTCAGGGGAAACCCTGCCCCAGACAATCTGCATAAACAGTTTTCTAATGCCGAGCAACACATAGCAATATGAGCTGAAGAAATATTGTAGGAAAAGGAAAATATTACTCCTTTTCATCTGAGTGCTGCTATTTACAGTATATATAAAACAGAAATTAAAAGGGTGGTCATAGCGAGTTGGTCATTACCCTGCCACAATCCTCCTTTCTTTTCTACAAACTACTACAAGAAAATATACCTGTCTTTTGGATATGTTTTTAAAATGAGAACTTCTTTCTTTCTTTTTTGTTTAGGAGATAAAAAATCTTTTATTTGGCTCTAGTCTTTGTTGCTTCAGCGAAGAATGGAAAATACAGAGTTTTACATTTAATAACATACCTCAGTTGAAATACGGCATCGTGCAAAAAAAGGTACTGTAAATTACTTCCTTAACAAAAAAAAAAAGTGATCATTGCTTTTTACACTGAGTTTACAGAAGCTGTGTATTTCAGCAGTGAAAAAAAGTCTTTAAAAGAGTCTTCTCTTTCTTTAGTATCACTGGTTACCTTGCCAAGTCTTATTAAAAGACTTGAGATGGATGGAATATTTCTGAGGGAAGCTTAAACCAGCTACAAAGAGTGTGCATATACGGTATGTGTGGGGTGATTCGTGGGGAGGAAGACAAGCCACTTAAGCTGAAAGGGCATACATAAGCCAGGTAAAGTCAGAGTGGAGATTAAGAGAAAAAGGAATAGTGGGGGCAAAGTTTAAGAGGGAGCTTGAACAGTCTCAAAATGGGGGCACTTAACAAGAATTGCCTGCAGTAGTAGGGAGATGCTCAAGGAGATTCTTGCCAGTCCTGTGCATTGGGGAATCATGTGATGAGGCTTGCTCTTAAGATAAAAGGGAAGAAATGCCCCAGCAGTATCACTGGGACTGCTATACAGGTGAGACCACCTCTTTGCAGCCTCATCTCCTTAATTCTGTGCTGCAGCCACAAAATTCCAGATCCCCTCTAAAACAAGGTTTCACAGTTTCCAGGCCAGCACAACCACATTTCTAAAATCCCAAACAGTTTCATCTGGCAATGAGAGCTGGTAAAACCCCCATGCAATGACTCGGGTCAGCCTGGACAGCATGTAAGCAGTTTTGGGTTGAAAGCAACACATAAGCAACTTTGGGTGCCAATGAAAATCTCTATGGTCTTGGGCGTTCAGTGTGAGATTCACTCATCGGATGTCTACCTTTCCCCCCTGCACCTGAATCTTACAGAGTGACACTGCAGTGTTTCAGACTCTGTCCTGCCCTTCTGCTCGATATGCCAGATGCAGCTGGTCAGCCTCGTTTCTCAGCAGGCTGAGTCTGAAGAATAGACTGAGACAGTTCCCTGTGCCCATAGTCTGTGCGCAGGGAACGGGATGTGTCCTCCACAGGCAAACATGTCCCATGGAAAAATGAATCCTCTCAGCTGCAGTGTAACACTTTTGCTGCTCCATACCTTGTGACATGCTGCTGTGACACCCATCTCTTGTGTTAAGAGGAGTATCTGAGGACTGTATTAAAGAGGAGACTGGAGAAAGGGTAGATTCCTCATTATGAAATATTCATCAAGCTCCTGAACAGACACAGAAAATCTGTATCTGGCCTGAGAGAAATACACCATGATATGATATACAGAAGTGAGGGGAAGAGGAGCTTTGGGGCAAGGTCAGGGACTAGTAAATGTGTCATTAAATTTTTAATTTAGTGTGTTTAGTTAAATGTTTCATTAGGCTGATGGTCTTAGAAGAAAGCTGAGAGTATGGTTATATTTAGATAGAACCTAGAGAAAAAATATTAAATGGTAATTTAAACTCCTGAAAGGAGCATGGCATTGATGGGATTGTTCACTAGTCTACAGTAAATGTTGCTTTGGTGCTTCCAGACCCCTCAGCAGGGATAAGATACCTGTTCAGTTCTAGAGACTCACTGGCCATTGGATTCCCTATGGTAGATTCCACAAAAGAAGTGATAAACCAGAGTGTTCTGGTTAGATGTGTTTATTTCATATAGTTAATATATTGTTCCTCACTTCCTAACTTCATTTCAGCTGTTCTTCCCTCTCTGCATTAAGTTTTTGTGGTCCTGTAAGAAGCTATTTACAATAGTTCCAATTTTTTTCTGACTGGAGAACTTTACCAGGTGGACTGAAAGAAGTCTTGCTGTTTTCCTTAATATATTTCAGAAGATGCAGTCATTTGTTATTTAAGTGATTATAGAGAAGTAATATGTGTGTAATACAAATGAGAAAATAGAAAGTATCAATATGTAAGCTGTTTTTTGATTACAAGACCTTTGTTTTCTAGGTTGCATACTATGCATACTCCATTCCATTCCATCCCATTGAGCTTGGTGCTATACTTAGAACAACCTGAGAGTTAAACTGATCACTCGATGAGAATAACAATGCTGGCTGCACTTTTCATCCCCTTCTAAGGTTTTGAAAGGAGTTTGACAAATGCTAAACTGATTCATCGTGCACCCTGGTTATGATCTTCACAGGAAATCGAGGGTGTGACTGTAGCATACGACAGCAGTGCGATCCTGGATTAATCTCATATTATGGATAGTAGCAGTAGCACAGACTTTGGCATGGCTAGGATCAGAGCACAAATTCTCCAGGAAACTGCATGGTGGTCCATACTTTTTTTATCTTCATTATTTTTCTTACCTTATCTTCATAGACAAAGCAAGCGCTGGTACATCAGCATGTATGGGACATTCGTTTGGTGTGGAGCCGTGTTTAAATAACAGACTTCTTCATGTTAAGGATGAACCCATGTCTGAGAATGGTAGCTGTGTGCTGACAGACACACAGGACAGCATCTGTGGGAAACACTACATTCGGTGTGCTGACTCCTCAGTTATGTTGCAGTGATACCCAGTGCTACCAGTGTGATAAGTGTGAATGCTGTCGTGATATCTATGCGATTAGTCTTGTATCCTTCCGACCCTGGTATATCCATGTGAAGGTGTTCCAGAAAAATGATGGCTTTTCTCTGTCTCCTCAGCAAACTGCTGGAGTGAAAGATATGATATGAAGGGTCTGGGTGAATGACAAGGGAAAGAGAATTGCACTGGATGAGGTTTCTTAGACAAGGAGAGGACATGCCATTTCCTTCTTGAGTCAGCCTGTGCATGTCTCAGCCATGGAGTTTACCCATAGGAACAGGTTTTGGTCATGCAGTGGAATCACATGGGCTGGATAGCAGGGAATAAGCAAGGAGAAGAAAACAGATCGCTAGCCTACCCACAGCCTTTCCAAATGGCCACTAATCTGTTGTTCACAAGGTTTAATGTTAATATGGTATGTGTTGGTATTTTGATGTTTCAGCATTAGTAAATTGAAAGCTTCAATCTTCCTCCATTTTCTTTCTCTGTCCCAGTGAGATAGGTCCTTGGTGCGGAGGGCTATATGTAAACACAAATCTGTGTTTAGTGATGTAATTGGGAATTTGAAGGGAGGCATAGTGCTCAGAGGAAATGAATGGACAAGGCTTAATTTCACCCTCTGGAAAACAGTTAGATTTGATTTTTCTCTAGAATTCAACAGGGATCAGGAGATCTTTCATTTCTTTGTTTGTATGATAACAGAACAGATAAACCCCCCCCCTCTTTTGACATTATAGATGCCATTATGGTGTGTTCTAGGCATTTTCAGGAAGAATAGATGGGAAAATACAATACCCGTTAGTAACACTGATTTTCAGTGACTTGAAAAAGCAGAGAGCACTGCAAAGTCATGGATGGAAAAAGAGAGATGAAAGAATGGCTTACGCTTGAATGGAAACACATGGATTGCAAAAAAGTTCTCACCAGCATCAAACAGTGGAAGTTGTTTTTTTCATGGAGTCTCCTATTATTCCCCTCAGGGTGGCCCATGTGGAGTACTGGCAGCAGTTCAAGCTTGTGTCCTACAGCAGCTTATCTTTGGAGACAGTAACAGGAATAAAGACACTCGGTAAGTCAGCAGTTGACATCAGGAATATTTTCCATACTGAAGGGAAGAAAAAATTATCTTCTGCCGCCAGCAAGGAACCTTTTTGAGTCTGAAGCAATTGAACCTTTCATTTTTTCTGAGGGAGAAAGAAAGTAGTGTATGATTTATTTATATTTGCTTCCCTTTTAACTGTAGAAATTTAAAGGTTGGCTTTTCATTTGTATAATTACTCACTTGTGATTAACCAAGAACCTCTAAAAATCAAACAGCTTGATTTATGGCCAATAAAATTTATTTAACCTTGCGATCCCAAGGAGAAATAGTTTCAAAGAAAATGTAGTCAAGGTTTGAAAGACCATGAAATTCCTGCAGTTTTTGACACTAAGAGAGAATCTCAGTGAGGGTGTTAAAATTATGGCTATATATTTTTTTCTTGCTGGTATTTTTGCTTTCACAGCAAAACTCCGTAAAAGAATTTAAATCCTCTGTATGTGTTTTCTATGTACTTTATAGAAATGTTGTTAAATATTGATAACATCAAAGAAAATTGCTTGGACTGCTATTTGGATAATATTAATGCACTCATCACTTTGCTAAAGGAACAGAGCTTATTCAACGAAACGCTGGAAAACAATGTGTAAAAGGACTTACTTTATTACTAGGCCTGCTATCTTCGCCTTTTGTTTTTAAAAATAAATCAAGCCCATTACAAAAAAAACATCTCCCAGAGCTCTCCTACATTTTATAGAGGCAGTTTGTTCAATGAGGACAACAATATTTTACTGGCATTTTTGTTTACACTGCCACCTCCCCTGTTCTGTGTGGGTAATACACTGGCCTCGCTGTAGTCAGAGGGAAAGCTTTCAGGCTGAGATTTCACTCAGACTTCATAAAGCAACCTTACAAGGTAAAAGGGCCTTCTTGTATAAACAAAATTTAACCTTAAGTGTCCACTTTCTGGCTTGAAACTATTTGTGATAGTGGCAAGGTTTCTGTTGGGTTTTCCTCAACTTTAGCTGACTGGCATCTAAAGCAAATCAATCACTTGGGCTGTGCTTATAAACAGTGGAAAGAAAAAGGCACCTGCAGAGCACCGTTGTCTGTCTTCAGCACCCATCAAAATACAGGATGAGAGGTAACAATTAATCAAAGGATTACCAGGCCCTAGTGAGTCTATACAAGTGGCCAGGTCCAGGTGTACTAGAGGGTAAGCAGTCCTGAAGTGAGATGCCATGTAAACCAATAGAGACATTGTAAACCATGCTTACAATCTAAGTAAAATACTGAGTTTTACTATTACTACTGTTGTTCCTTATTAATGGCACTGATTGCTTGTGGACCTCAAGATAAGGGTTCAGTTGAAGTAGTTGCTATGAATTCATCAACTGAGAATTTTCTGTTCCTTGAAGCAATTTAAACATAAATAGTCTGGACTGGTAAAGAGATGGGTTCAGTGGTATAATACATGTTTAGAGTGTAATATCTTGTTAATTCCACAATGTTGCATAGTTTAGTTCTTTCTTCTTCCATTCAGTTCTTTCAGAAATGTAAATTATTATTGTAATTCAGACTATAATGACAGTAGATTTTTCAAGGCAGAGTCTGGCTCTTGTCCACAAAAAAGAGCTCAGAAACCTCTACAGAGGAAAAAAAACACATTTAGATTTTATTACCAAGAATCTCTGCAGAAATTACCAAAGAATTATTTCTGATTGTGAGAACCAGGAATTTATTTCAGCTTGGAGGACAGGCTTTGATTATCTCTTCCTTGGTCCCCTTGAGTCTCAGGTCCTCCTTGATAAAAATGCTAGCCTTTTGCTCTTTCCACATGATGCAGTGATGGTAAATGTAAAATTATGAGGCACCCAAATAAGTGGGTTAATTGAGGCCAGATTGTTTAAGCTATAAATGTTCCAAATTAAACTAGCTACAGCCTATGCTGTTTACTTGGCAATATTTACCTCTCCTTTTTTTAACTCCCGTTATCCACGTTTTTTTTAAGGATTTTACTTTTACATATTTTGTATATGAAAAGGGCTGCTGAGGTATGCAGAAAGTCTCCAAGGAATTTCAGATTAACAGGTCTTTATGCACAGAAGTACTAAAAGCCTTCAGGCTCCTGAAAATGAATAGCAAGATGGCCTGGTTTATTCGTGGGATAAACATACTTTTCTTATGATGTATCTGCCATGAGCAGAAACTCTTACTCAGGCAGAAAGAAAGAGGAGTCTCCGTGCTTGAAATGAGCACTTTCTACTTTCTAGTCTACATGAATTTTCAAAGTACCAGCCACTTCTTATTAAGCATTTAACTTCAGACTTCTTCAAGCTTCAAGAAATAATTAGTATGTCTCCTTACTCTGCTACCGCTCTCACACACATAAATTAGTTCCCGTGCTTTACACGAATTCCTGAGCGTCTGTATTAAAACACAGCTAAGATAAGAGACCATTGTGATTATATTCTTTCTAATTGAAACGCTCACCTATTAGTTCCCATATCTCACATCCTTCAGAGGGAAACACTCTCTAATTGAACATTATATTCAAGACAGACATTAAACTTGAAAGGCTGCTTATTTTTTTTGATGTTTGATGTTTCTTGTTTAGTCTTTTGAATTATTACATCTTTTACTCAAATGCTGGAAACAGGTTTTGGCTTCATCTCCCATCCTGGTAGCATTCTAGGACTGATAATATCTGAATTTCAAAGAGTGCCATTCTTGAAGCCACTAGAGAAAGATTCCAGTCCTGCATTCCCAGGGGGAAGGGTCTGTTCTCCAATTCTTCAGGCAATGCACGAAGACTCATGAATGCTTGGTTTTATTCCCAGATCTGCCTGTTCTCCCCCATTTGGCTTTTGACCTTGTAGTCCTTTATTTCTCCATTAACTTTTTAGAAGTTAGAATAACATGAGGTATTAGGAGACTTCCCAAAATACAATTTGTATGAAATATGTTGACACCGTTGCTTAAGTGTTTGTGATCAATGGACTACTGTAAGCCTTCAGTACACCATTGTATATGTGCCAAACCAAGGATTTAAGTGAAAATGTTTCAGAAACAATTGGGTTTCACAGACCAATACTGGGTCAGTTACCACCATGTTTTAGCTCAGCACTTTAGGACATACCATATTTAAAAAAGTGTTTATTGCAGATGGTATTTTAGACAAACTTTGTTAACAGAGTAAGAACATTATGGTATAGATTTTAAGATGACGACAGTTAAGAAATTAAAGCGTAGGAAAGAAATTAAATATAAAGGCCTTTATAAACTAAAAATCATATATAAATATATAAATATATAAAGCAATCCTATTACAGAATATTAAAGCAATTTTATTACAGATTTAAGGATCTGTTTGCTTATTCTGTCCGTTATTTGCCAATACAATACTGTTCCCTACAGTACATTTACTTATATTTTTTTCCAACTAGTCATAAATATATGTTCTGAAAGACCATCTACTATTTCTTTTAGAAGACTAATTTCCCATATAGGATTATACATCTATATGTGATCAATTCCTACTGTTGACCATGCCTCATTTGGTTCTCTCTTGACTTAGCTGATCGTTCTTGTTATAATCATTTTTTTTATGCTAAATAATGCTTCTGCTTCATGCCTTGCACTGTTGCCATGATTCCACTTTTTCCAGTCAGGTTCTTAATTCACCCAGTTCTATATATAATTTTGTTTCAATCTTTCTTTGTAAATCAGGCACCATCTTTAGCATTAATCTTCTAGAAGCATTGATTGTGTATGTAATCTCTTAGATTCACCTATATTACAGTGGTATTTATGCAGAATGTATAGATGTAAGCTAGCAAGCTTTCATGTGCCTAGCTTAAGTACTCATAGCAGTCTAGCCATCACTGTGAGTCACATACGCCCATCAGGATCCCCCAAATGCAACCACACTGCTATTAACACCTGGGCTGGCTGAGGCAGATTCGCTCATATTGCAGTTTTGCCTCTGCCAGCAGTAGAGGCCTGTCCACTGTGCCCCACAATCTAAAGAGGAAGTTTCTCTAGAAACAGCTTTATTCACTGGATGTAATTACCTTCAAAAAGATTCAAGGTACCTGCTTAGATGCCTAAAATGAGATTTCAGGTGGCTCACACCAGGGAAGGGATCCAAAAAGCCCATATTCCATTGGCTACTTCTCCCTGTTTAGAGATTTTTAGGCTACAGGGCCAGTGCTGAACACAGCCACATCCTCCTATTGCCCACTCAGTCCAATGCTGAGAACTCTTCACACTGCTTCCACAGTGAATACTCCAATGGTGTCTCTGATTCAAATGCTTAAGGCTCAGAAAAAATCTGGAGTTCAAATATACCTTTATATCTAGTGTATGTTGTTAGTAACCATAGTGGTTCCTTGTTCAACTTACAGGTTTTTTTGAATTGGCCTTCAGAACTGCCTGAATCTCTTTCTTGGCTATAGAAGAAATTGAGATACCTAATGACAGTTTTCTAAAGCAACTTTCTGGAGCCTCGTTTTTGGACATTACAACACCTAAATTGTCTCCAAGAAAGCAGTTTTGTTCTTATAGCTACAAACCTGCTATGAATCTATGTATACTGAAATAGGGGCAGTTTGTTCTCTAGTGGTTAAGCTTCCCAGTACACATTTTGGTATTTGTCTGTTTCTTGCATTTTCCGAACTACAGCAGTCTTCAGCCTTCAGAAGTTCACAGGACCAAGTGCCTCACCATGGCTATTGCAGACATATTGTGGCGTGCAGGAGGCAATGAAAAAGCAATTGTGGCACTGTAAGTAAGAGAAGAACTTCTGGTTATTGTACAATGCTCCCATGATTGTGTCTGTTATATATGTACATAGCTCACAAAATGAATGGTTCTTAAGGTGTATTTATGCAGTCTGAAATGGTTTAGGAAGAAGTATTGCAAAATGCCATTTCTCCTCTCCTAGGACAGAACAGTCAAACCCTAAAATTGCTGTGAAAAATCCTGTGGCTTTATTGAGGCTAGAATGCCTCCAAAATGTCTGCCAAGAGATATTGATTTGGAAGTGGCATTTACCCTAGCAGTTCTGTATTGCAGGATATTCTGTTATGGCTGTGATTCATTTCATTTTGCTGTAGCTGCCTACTAGTTTCTTAGTTTATGCTAAGATTGCAGCTAGGTTGCCTGTATACAAAATATCTGACTTTTAGACACCTAAGTTTTGCTGTACTTAATCCAACACTATATTTTTAAGCGAGTTAGGTTTTGTGAGAAGAGGTCATTTCTTTTATTAGATCAGCTAAGATAGCTGAAAAATAACAGAGAAACTTCTGGGCATAGGTCCTTCAAACCTGAAATAAAAGCAGCAAATTCCAAGACATTTCAATTGATATTTTGAATGTTTTCCATCTATGAAATGTTTCTTCTGCAATGATATTGTGCATCTGTTCCTCTGCTTCTGTTTTAATTTCATTGCTCTAATACTCTTTTCCAATAAAAAGTGGCATTAACATCTTAAACCTATATTTATCCTCTTTCTGTATATAGAAACTTATAATTCATATTAAATAGACTGAGAATTAGAGCATAGATAAAGTAGATATTTCATTGTTTTTTTTTTTTAATTTGTAACATGAACTTTTTATGTGGATTTTTTTTTTAATTAAGTTAAAAATAATGAACCAAATCCTTGGTCCATCATCCAGTTCATATAGCATGTTGATTTCTCTTTAATGTGCTTTTGGTCCTTTTAACATGAACTTTGGTTTTGTTTGAATATCCTTTTTAGGCCATCAGGAAAACAGCAGTTCACTCCCATAGGAAAATACAAAGCAGATGGAATCTTAGAAACTGTAAGGTTCTCTGTAACTCAAAGTGATATTTTCCATATATCTTTTTTGTAACTTTTCTTATTTTAGTACAATGAATCTGATTTCCATATATCCCATGTTACTGTCATAGTGTTTTAAAACCACTGATGTCAAATTATTTAGTTGTGATCCAAAAACCAGTAGGAAATAAAATCCTGTAGTCTTGCTGGCTCTGAACTGTTCCAGTATCTGCGGACAGTTGGACTCTCTGAAGTCCTCCTTATTTGCTTTAACTTTTAAGCTTATAAGTAGTGCCCACTTCTGTTGATATGTCGTAAAAATGGATCCTTTCAAGTTCCTCAGGACAGCCATGAGCATCGTTTTCTTCTTGTGTTTTATACAGTATTCTTTGCCTTTTTTTTCACAGTAACTGCAAATGGCAAAATACTTTCCAGTTATGCCTTTATTTCCATCTGAAACTTTCCGATGACTTTGTAAACATTTATGCCATAAGACAGGCTTTAGTGGTTTAAGGAAATATTACTGGCCTCCTAAATGCAGGAATGGGTGTGTCAAGACAGTGCTTTTCAGAACCAGACAGTTTTGGAACAACTGCAAGCAAAAAGGTCTATAAATGTGGTGAAGGCGGCACAAAACTTTGTCTATCATATGCTCTTCCAAGAGGCAAGATACGTTATTTTATTAATATGCTAACATAATTCTGAGCTGCTTGCCATTTCAGAGTTTAATTAACACCGTAATGCTGCCTCTAGGTACTGCTTATCAAAGGTCATATGGGCATAGCCGCAGTGAAAATAAAGGGAAATCCATGATGTAAAGGAAACTCCTGATAGAGCCAGGATTATAGTCCCGATTACGTGGCCTTTCCCTGTGCCATATCTGTAAGACCATCATTCCTTTCAAAATCAAAAGATGGTAAAATAGACTAAGAGTGTTGAAGTAAGGGCCTGGTCCTGTGAACTTTTCTGAACTTTATGTTAAATAGGTTTATTCTTGGGAGCATTCTCGTGAGTGTGATGAGAAGTGCTCTGATACCTACCTGCTGTAGACAGCTCACCACAGGGGGCACAAACTCCTGAGCTACTTGCCCCTTCTCTGTCTTCTAAAGCTGCACTGTTCCTATATTTGTTCTAATAATTGCTTTTCATCACATAAACAATGCTTAAAATTGAATCAAGGTGGCCATACAATAAACTTAGGAAAGGCAAGAAGCAGCATTTAAAAATTCAGAATGTATGAAGTGCTAAGAAAGAATATTTTACCAAGTAACAGGAGCCAAAAAAAGATAGATTTCACTAGTTTTTTATACCATTTCATGTTAGTTGAAGATCTTACCAGTCAGATACAAAATTGTGGCTACTTTAATTCAGCTTTCATATTATAAAAACAAATTGTTATCATTTCAGTTGCATTTTTTCTTACACTTCTTCCCAGCTAATACTACATAGTGCCACAAGGTATGAAGATCTGATTGCATTTCTTCAGAGGAATATTCATCAGGTACTGTGTATACTGTATATAGGGAAGATATTAAATTTGTTATTGTTTAATTGCCAGTCTTTCTGTATTTATCAGTCTCGTATGATGTCTTCTGAACATTGTTTCAGACACTGTATGGTCATGCCTTGCATTTTAAAACAGAGGGCAACAAATTCACTTTTAGCATAAATGAGAATGATTCTGCTTTCAGTTGGATTTGCCTTTCTTTAGGATTGGGCTAAAAAATGTACACAGCAAGCAAAGTAAATGCTATCTTTTTTTTTTCAGTTTGAAATTGGTCCTTGTGGTTGCATCCTTCTGACTGTGTCTGTCATCTTATCAAGATCTATCAATCTGTGAGTGTCTTTGTATCCCTTTTTAATAAACTGCAAAGTGACTAAGCTGTGAGAAGGTGAAAAGACAGCCATGATGTACTGAACTCTGTGGTCTTTTAAATCAGTCTTGATGCTTACTCTGATAAATATAGGGAAGTTAGTACTTAGATTTGTTCAATCTTGGCTTTTTTTTTTTTTTTTTAATGAGTTCGAGACTGGCTATAAATGTATAATTAGTCAAGGGTGACCAATATGGAGGGAGTTACGAATGTAGGAACATAAACATAAAATAGGAACAAAGTGGATCAGCCAGATCATCTGTTCTTGTCTCCTCCTATTCGAGGAGTGATGTTGTAGTCACCAAAGCTTATCACCTGCCATTTTAAAAAATGGTAAATTTTTTGCCACTGCTCTTGAAAAACTGTTTAGGAACCTCATTTCTTGATGGGTAGAAAACTTCTTAATTCTAGCCTGAATTTAATCACTACTAAATTCAAGTTTCTTTTGTTGTTGTGCCAGTATCTTCCCAACTTACTTGTCCACTTCCCGGTGTTAACAACGTAAGAATGGCCACGCTGGGATAGACCAAAGGTCCACCTACCCAATGGCTCGTAGTAGTTGCATACAGAAAGAGTATTAGAAACCATCTAAGTATAGACGGATCTCTGCCTATGAAACTTCTGTCAATAAGCTTATTGCCTTCCTGAACTGAAGGGGAGCAAGTGGACTATGTATTCACTCCCTGATGTATTTTGAGAGCAAACCTACTCAGTCTTCATGAGAACTATAAAAGTCAGACTGCCTCAGTTTCCTCTTATGAGAGACTTGCTGATCCCCTGGTGATTTTCTTTGCATCTCTGAATTTGAATGAAGCTTTACTGAAGACAGTCCCAGAATGATTTGCCATCTTTCAGATGTTTTTCTCCCCAGGGTGTCATACAATGGTTAATACTTTTCCATCTTTTTCTGAGTATCTTTTTTTGCCACATACATTGCAGAATTGTTTGACTCATTGCTATCCTGCAATCTACAAAGATGCACCACTCTTGCCTCTCTTCTGCAATATCAAACTAGTATGTTCTTGGCTACTGCAAAACCATTTGTTAATCACAGAATCACAGAAGGGTTGAGGTTGGAAGGGACCTCTGGAGATCATCCAGTCCAACCCCCCTGCTCAAGCAGGGTCACCTAGAGCATGTTTCCAAGAATTTTGTCCAGACGGCTTTTGAATATCTCCACGAAAGGAGACTCTACAACCTCTCTGGGCAACCTGTTCCAGTGCTCAGTCACCTTCCCAATAAGGAATTTTTTTCTCATGTTCAGATGGAACTTCCTGTGCTTCAGTTGTGCCCCTTGCCTCTTGTCCTATTGCTGGTCACTGCTGAGAGTCTAGCTCCATCCTCTCTACACACTCCCTTCAGTGTGTAGAGATTAATGTGTATACTTATACACATTAATAAGATCTCCCCTCAGTCTTCTCTTGTCCAGGCTTAACAGGCGCAGCTGTCTCAGCCTTTCCTCATAAGGGAGATGCTCCAGTCCCTTGATCATCTTAGTAGCCCTCCGCTGGAGCCTCTCCAGTAGCTCCATATCTCTCTTGTACTGGGGAGCCCAGCACTGGACACAGCACTCCAGATGTGGCCTCACCAGGGCTGAGTAGAGGGGGAGGATCACCTCCCTCGACCTGCTGGCAATGCTCTGCCTAATGCAGCCCAGGATGCTATTGGCCTTCTTGGTCACAAAGGCACATTGCTGGCTCATGGTCAGCCTGCAGTCCACCAGGAAATCATTCAAGCATAAACAAGATTTGATATTCCTTTATACCTCCTACATACTGGCTTGAGTGAATTCTATAAAGAAAATACTGGACATAGAATGAATCTATCCGGAGTGCAGAACGTGTTGTTTTTTACTGAGGTTGTCACTTCTAGTGTTTATCCATAACACAATCAAAAATAACCTAACTTCATAGATATTTAATTTTTTCCTCTTCATCATATCACTACACAACATTTTTGGTCTTAGTTCTCCAGCAAAGATTTTCTGATCTCCTGTAGAAGAATTTCTGATCTCCTAAACAGCTTTGCTTTGTTTTCATTTTGAACAGTGATGGTAGCATTATGCATATAATTCTCTCTCTCTCTCTCTTTCTCTCTGCAGATGTATGTGTATGCACACGCACACACAGACACATGTATATATAACTATTTTATGCTGTTAAAATGGCAATAATCATTCTATTCTATCTGATATAAATAACTCCATCTAAACATTAGACATCACGTCTAACATAGTTGTCTATGCTCCCTGTATTGTCAGCTGAAAGCAAGACCCATCTAGAGAGCTGCTTATGTCATGTACCTTAGATACCTGTTTTAGGGTGTGATGAATAATTTGCCAGGGGGGACCCTTTCTCTGCATCAATGACAATGATAAAGAAAGGCTAGCATAACTTGGATTAGGCACCTAATTTTTAGATGATTATACGTAAAGCTTGGTAAATCTTGTCTGAGTTTAATAACTGGTGTAATAGTTGTGCTGGACTGTAATTTAAACGTGTAGTCATTAAAGTAATCTCTTTTAAAAGCGAGTTGAGGCTTGCCCAAACAAATTTGCAGTTAATTGTGGTCTTATACATCTTGAATGTATTTCTGTGCTACTCTGCATCTCAGAGCTGGTCAGAATATAAAAACTTTCTTCATGTTGTCAATTCCAATTTTGTAGAGAATTATAGAGTTATCTCAAGTAAAAAGAACTGTCGAGGTGTTCCTCGACAAGTGTATTTCCAACTTGCAGTAACAACTGTCATGAAGAGAGCAGCTGCACTTAAAAGCAGCATGAGTTTGATTTGAGTAGGTGAAATGGTGCTTTTCTTTCTTCCACTCTATTGTCTTGAAAACAAATAGCAACTTAGAACCAAATTTGAAGTATACATTCAGTTGCTCACCCGCTGAGCTTCCTAAAAGCATTTACAAATATTTTTTTTCTTTTGTTTTTGTGCGTTCCTTTCTTTGTGTTATAGTAACACTGCAGGCCACTTGCTTAACTCCCTTTTTGCACTCTGACAGTAATTAAATGATAATTTTAAAGCATTTGTCATCATTCTCATTTTTCTGACCTACTTAGGGCGTGGAGGTCCGGAGTAGTAAAGGTATTTGAGTGAGAAACAATATACTTGGCATTTAGCAGAGTTATCAAAAGCAGCAATATTCCTAATTGCAGTTGATTGCATTGCTTTACTAGCCATTAAATGGTAAGCACTCTTTAGTAATATGAGCAAGGAGGTTATTTTTTTCATCACCTTTCAATTCTTAACAGATGGTTTATGACAGAGCCAATTTAGCATTTGTGATTGTATTCAGGCGGAGCTGTCTCAGAGTGAGCATGAAAATTCCTTACGATGCCCATTTACATTTTTCAGTATCTGAATGTTTTTACAGGTCTGGTCCACAATGGAGAACTGTTTATAAAATGTAGCTGTCTTTAGAGAAAGATTCATGACTTTCTCACAGAACTTCATTTTAAAGTCGCATTACTCTTCTAGCTTAGTACTGTATAGTACATTGCATTAGTAGCAGATCTTTTTTCAAATAAGAAATAGGAATTTTCCTCTGTCACTAGAAGCAGTGGAATATGTCTTCAGACCTTTGCATAACTATTTTTTAAAAGTGCAAACTAAATTTTGTTTATGTCATTTTAAATAATAGGTGAATGCCTATGTCATAATACTTCTCTTAGGATATTGCAAATAAACTCATGGCTCATATCATCAAGAAATATGTACCATTTAGTGGCTGTTGCATTGCAGGCATTGCAAGTAAGTATTTACATAACTGACATAGTTCTGGATGAATATTTGAAGAGTAATGGAGTTGTTTTAAGCAATGGAATTTTCATTCAGCCATAGACCTCACTGGGAATGTTCCTGCCCAAGTTTTTTGAAAGAAAATCAGTTTCTAAAAAATTGAAAATTTCAAGGAAGTTTCAATTTTCCTGATTTTGTGTGCATACTCTATTGAAAAAGCTAGGAAAAATATTTAATTTTAGTTGAGAAGTTAACATATTTTGGTTCTCAAATCTTATTCAGATACTTCAGTCTAAGTCTGCGCTAACTGTCTGGGGTTCCTTGGTCAATCTGTCTCCCATACTTTATTAACATCTCTTGTAAGAAAATTGAACTAGAACTATCACAAAACAGAACATTGTGCAAGATACAAAAGTATGTCCAACCAAACCAGAACAAAGCATTTATGTTTGGTTTGACAAAGAGAAGACTGGTGTTTTGATTTATGAATATTGAAATGTTTCTTTTAATCAGGAATATTTTTCCCCAATATTTTCTGTTCATGAATGATTCCAGTATTTAACTTAAGCTTTCATTTCAGGACAAAATTAGAAGAAAATAGTAACACATTATCTTATATGGTGGGGAAGGATTAATTACTGGTTAAAAGGTAGAACACTGAATGTGGACTAAATGGTCAGGTTTAGTAATTGAGGGATATGTACCACTGTTCTGGGACCTGTACAGTTCACCCCATCCAGAAATGATCTAGAAGGAGTGAAGGATAATGAGACCACAAGGCTTGCAGGTGGTACAGATTTACTTAGGATAGTCAGGTCTGTAGGCAAATGCTCCCCAAGTCTTTATGGATGGAAGACAACATGCAGTTGTGACCATGTCACATAGCTCAGGAGTGACAGCTGCAGTAGTTGGTACTGCTCAGAGGGATCCAGAGTTTTTAGCACCTTCTTAAATCCATAATTAACTTCTAGCAGTTCAGAAAGATCTCACAGTGCTGACAATGGAATAATCTCATCTGTATTTAGCCATCTAGAAGTTATATCCAGTCCCATTCCCCCCAGCTCCATCTGTAGTTGGTGAAAAGAGATAAGCTTCTTTAGGAAAGTCATTCCATCAAAAAAAAAAAAAAAAAGTCAGGAAAGGTGTGATGACTTGCTATGAGGGTGTGCCTATCTTTTTCCTTTAACTTTGGAGGGAGAGAGAATGACTTGCTTAGTGCAGACACCTAGCTCTTAGATGGCTACCATCTTGTGTGTAATGATTCCTTTTCCTCAACTTTAATTACTTACTATGCAAATATTCGCATCTGGGCTCTCTCTATGCTCAACAAAGGGAAAAAGATCATGATTCGTTTGACTTATTTTGAATGTTTGATGTTAGCTTAGAATGAGATAAATCATTTCCTGAAATGCTTAGTTATCTCCACAGTATATAAATAAAATCTAAATAACCTACTCAGATATAGGTTGTGCATTGTAGACATCATGTAGTCAGATGAATTGTCTTAAAGTGATTGGTCTATAAAAAGGGAGATGAAATTCAGCATTAATAATGTAAAGTGTTATACATGCTGGAAAAAAACAGTCCCAACTATGCTTACCTAGTTATGGCCTTTAAATCAACTATTATCAGAAAAGGAAGAAATTCTGGAACCATTACTGGTAAGTCTCAGTTCAGTTTTCAAAAACAGTCAAAACAGAAATAATGTGTTAGGAATAACAGATTTAAGAAATGAGAATAGAAGAAAAATGTGGTAAAGTCTTTGTATAAGTATGTGATTTTTCATGTCTTTTTCTTGCATGTAGCCTTGTCTTCCCAGATCAGTAAAGATACTCTAGAACTAGAAAACACTGGAAGGAAAAAACAAAGATTGTCCATAGTATGGAATAGTTTCCATTTGAGGACAGATTAAATCTTTCCTCTTCAGCACTGAAGAGGGACAGCTTGGATGTGATAAAATTCATATATGCATGGCAGAGTTCAATAAGAAATGATTATTCACTGTCTCTCAGAGTTTAAAAACCTAGGAACAGTCACAGAAATTATCAAGCTTCAATTTTAAAACAAAATGCAGTACTTTTTCTTCCACAGCATAAGGAACTTTCAGTACTGGAAGCTGTGGTGGCCAAAAGTATGAGGAGGTTCAGATAGGTGTAGACAAAAGACCGAAAGATCCATCATCCATCAGTAGCCTTAAACCCACCAGTCTAGGTGCAGCCTCCATGTGCCCCATGCTTGTGTTGTGCCTTGATATGTGTTACTAGCATCTGCTGCTGACTGGATGCTGGAGTAGGCTGACTTTTGGTCTGACTCCATAATTTTTACGTTGTTACTGATTTTTCTTGCAAACGGAAATTCCAAATATCAGCTACGTCTGTCACGCAGTTACTCTAAATCAGTAAAACCGTAGGCCTGCACAGCCAGGAAATGCAGAGTTTTGCACTGCTTTGTAGATTTTGCTAATGAGTTTATCATAATCCATGTGCAGATGATCATCACTGGTAGAACCGATAACAAATCGCCAAAGAGGAATGAGAATTCCTGAGGAAGTTGCTCAGAACGTGTTGTTGCTTCTGGTACAGGAAGGAGTGCTAGTCACTAACAATTGTAACTTCTTTTTTTTTTACAACCAGTGAAGAATTAAAAATTAGTGGCATTATTACACTAGCTCAGGGGACTAATCTTCCCGAATGTGCAAAATGCATACTCAAAGCTTCATGTGGTTAAGAGCCACAAGATATTTTCCATATATCAGGGAGAGACAGAGCTAATAGGCAGGCTGCAAGCTCCCACGTGGACTTCACTTCATTGCATATGAGAATGGAGCACTGTGTAACCCCACTGTCTTGCTGAAGTTACGAAGTATACTAGAATCACAGTGCAAGCTTTCTCTGCTGGATGCTGTCTCATCATCTCTGACACTTGGCACCTTCCCCACTGTGCTTACCCATGCAAAACTGTTGCTCTTTTGGGATGTGGCTGTTCCTGATCCATTCAGTGAAAAGGATTTACATTTCTGCCTCTAACCAACCAGGCACACTGTCAGTATTCATTGCCATATTTTTCTGAATATTTGCAGTAACTTTATTCAATAAAACCATCGTTACTAGAACCCATTAGAACATACTGAGAACATACTAAGAACATACTGAATGAGCAATTGCCTTAACTCAGATTCCTTTGTAGAAGAAGCATGTATTGCTATTTTCAAGCTATCCGCAGAAGCTAAATAGAACCTCATCTGAAACACAGGCTCGTTGTGTTACTCACAAATGTGCTGACCATTACAGTCAAAACACCAATCCCTTTGGTCAGCTTGTGCAGGGATACTTCATCACTTATTGACAGCAGATCACAAATGTAATTCTTCAGTCAGCATTGGACATTTGGTATCTTTACACTTTTTTCTCTGAAGTGTTTCTGTGAGAGTGAAGAAAACAGTGGCTTTATCTGGGGGGGCCGGGGGTGGGGTGGAATAAAGAGCAACTTAAGGGTTCAAGAGGAGGCTGTTAAAGTTGGCCACTTATAAACCTAGGAAAATAAGTCAACCCCTGTCTCCTTATTGTGATCTCACAACTCTTTATAACTATGCTGCTATAGTTCTTTCTCTTCCAGAGATGTGTGCAGCCCCATTTCAAAATGATTTGTGCTCTTTTCCATTTCTAAGCTTAGCAGTTATTTTTTTCAAAAGCCAGCGCCTTTTTATTAAATGGAATAATTTACAGTTTATTTCCTTCTCAGTCTAGGCCTTTTCACACTGAATATGTTAGTTCTTAGTTTCCATATGTAGTTCTCTGAAATCTTCTACCAATTAATAAAATTCATACTAGGGGGAATCATGTGATTAAAGCTATGTTCCCTTGCACACTTACTCTGGATTCCTGTGGTACCATTTTTCTAAACCAGGGAAATTAAATTTCCTTCATCTTTCGTGCTATTGTTTCCCTTGGAAAAAACACAAACAACAGATCATTTTGATAGCCGTCCAATATACCTATTTCATCTCTAAAAATACCCTTCCCATAATAAATGAAACAGAATTGCACTTGGCATGTTTTACGGGAGAAAAATTTTGGCTTGTTTAAACTTTGTGTGAGAGGAAGGGTTGATGAGACAAGTTAAAGGATCAGTGGATACAATTCCCCTTTTCTGTTCATGGCTCTGCCATGAATTTGCTGTGCGGAGCATCTAGCTTCAGCATTTGGAGAACTACTATATCTACCATGAATAAATAACTTGCTTATCTGAGGAACCTAATTTTTCAGTCTTCCAAGGATCTTTGAAGAATTATGCAGTATGTTGTTATCATTATTATGTCCTATACTATGCTCAATATATCCATTTGTCAACTTTGTTTTGCTTCTGCAACTATATGTCTGGTTGCAAGTCAAATTCCAAGAATGTTCCTGCTTTGGTCCATTGGCAGACCATTTTTATCAATTTTTTAAACCTATAACAATTCTGTCCTCATTCTTCCTGCCTTTGCAGGATAATATTTCACTGTGAAATGTACTCTTATATAGGTGTGTTATGTTACAGTAGTACCTAGGGGCTATAATAAAGATCAGGACCTCTCTTTACCATACCAACGGAAAGAGTGAGTCACAGTGCAACATGCCATCTACTACTGCCTAGTAGCTCCACCCAAATATGCACTTACCCTGTAGGGCAAACAAATGTGTTCATCCTTGTTTCACAAAGGAGAAAGTTATCTAATATTTGCTGCAGGGTAAGAGCATGTATATGCGGTGTTACTACAGGTCACACTCTACTTAGCCTCATGATGACTTTTTTTGTGCGCCCATATCCACACAATTCCTGCTCTGCAGAGTTTGCATAGAACAGAAAGTGTATGTGACAAATGGGAAGCTAAAGCCCGTGGGAACTGATTCATCAAAGAGCTTCCAGACATGCTTAATTCATTAGACATGTGATATAAGTGTGCATGTGAGCACATTGCTTTATTGCGGCCAGAAGGATGTACCTCACATCAGACAGGAATCTGGAAACTGACTGTTGACCTTCGACTTCTGTAGCCATGACGTTACCTGCCTTTCAAACATTATTTGCTGGTCCATTTTCGTGTGGATTACTTCATATTGCTGGAAGGACAGGATAAACACTCTCTCTTAAATATTTATACACTTCATTGTGATAAATAATCTTAAATGAACATACTAACACTCAAAAATTTTTTGTTTGGTTAACACTTACTGAAAACCAAGCTGTAGGAGGACTGTCTTTATGCAAAGAGATGACTTTTTATTGAGAGATGTATAATAGGAATAATCATCACAGTATTCATATGTATTAATCATTTTGTCTGTATCCTTGATCAGCTAAATCGTTTACTGTAAAATAACCCTGATTCTGATCTATTCCTTCACTCTTTCAATCAAGTAGAACATGCAGAAAGAAAGCAATGCTGTGTCAATGTGTGAACTGTAGGTAGAATAGTGGGTTCTCCACCTTCAACCCATTTTCTTTAACTGACACCATTTTGTGACCCTGAGCCAATCTTTAAACTGAAGTTCCCCAGAAATGTACCTACTCTTCTTTTACAATCTCATGCTGTTTGGCTGATGAAAAAAATGCTTTTTGAGAAAATTTGGCTCATCCAATGACTGAAGCAATTACAAGTTCACATAGAAGATCCAGTCACACAGGGCACACTCAGTTCTTGATGTCAATATATTTTTATTCTGGATAAGCTGGCTTTTCATAAGTAATTTCCCCCTGCTTGAGAACAACTACAAGACACACAGCAAGGAGAAAATTATGTGTGTGAGCAATTTTCACTCAGTGTTTACAGTATTGTAATATAAATGCATGTCATAGTTTATGTTACCACTCAGTCTTTTGGTGTTTGGAAAAGATAGGGAAGCAGCTATTTTTAAGGGAAAACACCTGTTGATTACCTTACAGTTTAAAAAACACCCAAGCAGCCTAGACCTAATTGAAAAATCCACATTTGACAGTTTCAGACCTCCCCAACATCCATTTTGTGATTTTACAATGTGGGAGACGCATGAGATTAGATTTACCAAGAGCAGTGAAAGGACAGTAAACAGGGGAGTTTGTGTGGGATCCAGTCCTTTCTAGGGAAGAAATGAGCCCTTGTTTGTTTGGGTAAGTGAACTTCTATGCCTGCAGCTCAATAGGTTACATGCAGTTCATAATTTTCAGGACCTTTCATGTCTTTGGTGCTCTGGTGTGTGAATGAGGTAGAGGTCCTTCTGGCTGAATGTTCATTGGACAGATACTGCTTTTGTTAATGTACAACCTTAATGCAGCACAGACTGTAGTTTCAAAAGCCCTTGCTTTGTATATTCAAAAGGCAACAAACAAGGCAGTTTGTTTGAAAGAGGTTAAACTTTTTCCTTCAAAGAAAGACAAGAAAAAAAAGACTGATAATAAATGAGACAACCTTAGCAATGTTCTTAGGAGGACGTGAGAACTGAGTCTGCAGCTATGGCGTTTGTATTCTTTAAAAAGTGGATATACAGTGGAATATATTGATGCAGGAAATGTCACCTTAGACCAGTTGAGACAGAGGGGATCCAAGGACTCAAGAATAAAGCTGTAGATGGGGGTAGTAAAATGGAGTTCCGAAGATAAGATGAAGGAAAGAAGAGAAAGGTCTGAGAAGACCCAAGTATGTAGGCATCTGTCAAATAAGGTCTGAAGATAAGAGGAGGAAGCTGTATAGCCTGCTACATAAGGCATGTGACTCAGGGGGAAACATGACCACAATGGCAAGGAGGAGGAAGAGCTGAATTAGATCTGAAGAAGTTTGCTGCACTAAACAACAGAGAACAAAAATTAGTGGTAAGAAACCGGAAAAGATGAAACCAATTTCAGCAAGAAGGGGGAGAACCAAGAAAATAGAGAGGATCTGGGTTATTGTATGCAGGCATACTCTACATCTGGCTAGGTATGAGATGGATAGAGTGGGAAAAAACAGAATACAAAAAATTAATGGGAGAAGAGCTGAGATTCACACAAGTAGCAGAAACACACACGTGACTGTTGACTCCTTGTTAAGAAAATTCACAGAACAGAAAAGTGCACTGCATGCTAGGAGGAAGGATATTTGGTTTATATATGCAACACGAAGATTCCTCACAGGAAGAGTGGAACAAAATCCAGATTGTTCCCCATAATACCTCCAGTTCCTCCTGGAACAGATCAGAGTAAGTCCATGAAATTGCATAACATGCCTAAAGAGAAGGAAGCTTAGCTCATTCTCTGGAGAATTTTCTGATCACTGAAGAAAGAGTGTAAAGGAATGAAATAAGTAAGATGATCAACAAATATCTCTAGCACTGGTGGTCTGAAGTGTCTTGGGGGTGTCTCATGATGGGGAAAAGATGGACCTTTTTCTTCCTTTTTTTTTTTTTAAACACATAGACTCCAGTAGAATATTTGGGATTTCAAGTTAGGACGGTGAAAAACAAAGAATTCAGACTAAGAAAATGAAGAAGTTTCAGAAAACCTCACATAAATGTACAGCACAGTTAAAATTTGTGGTAAAATAAGTTTAGATAAACATGGACAAAATAAATGTTAAGGAAATAGCAGAAGGTTAGAGTGTGGATATTGAAAGGAAAGAAGGTGCTGCTATTGATCAGAATGGTAATCTTTCACTGTCTTTATCTGATATTTGCATCTGTAATTGAAATTTGAGAGGATGATAAAGATATTGAATGAGCTGTACTTAATTCACCAGGGAAATCAGGTGGAGTCAGAGAAATATAAAGAAGATATTTCAGATATGTGTATACTTAGGTAGGGAAGCTGAGCAACAAAGTGGAGGAACCAAAACTGTTGGATCAGAAATAGATATAGCAGAAACAGACTAGGTACCAGGTGTTGTAATAGGCACCAAAAGGAAAACTTTAATGAGATAGCATTGTATGTCAGTTATGTAAAGAAATTGAGCATGAGATTGTAAAGTAATACAAAAAGATAGCATGGACAAAAGGGCATCAGTTCGGTTCACAATAATTCTGAGAAAATAATAGAGAATTTTTACTGGTGATTCTAAGATCAGGTTTGGGCATCTGTAATATTTTTAAAGTGAGAAGTACTGCAGGAATTGTGAGACTCGGGGAGACTTTACCTTTCCAAATATTCTTTGAAGAAAAAATGCTGTTAACAATCTGATAGTCAATGGATATAGTCATCAAACAAGTGATAATTCTAGTTTCATTTTAATTTGGTAAAAGTGAAGGCTTCACCGAAGAACTAAATGTAGAAAATAACCTAGATTAGAGTCATCAGTAACTGATTTAGTGTAGATCAAGTGCAGTGTTCAACAAAAGTATATCAGTAGTTAAAGATCATTCTCAATATATCTACTAGAGTATTTATGTAAAAGGGAGTGATGAATGATGCAGAATATCCGGCACATAATACAGAATATTCAGTGCTGTCAGTCCCTGTTTTTTTTGCAGCCGGTGGAAAGACATAGTTAAGCACACACTACAAGCACACTCCATACACAGTGTGGATGTAGCCCTCTCCATTGACTTTGTGAGGTTGGTTAGTTAGCATTACTCACAGTTTCTTTAAACTTAGTGGGCATTTAAATCCATTACACTCAAGTAGGCAGCCTGAATATAACTCAATTTTTGTTGTACACCTTGAAAGATTAAGAAACTAGTGGGAGACATCAACTGGATTGAAGAGCTCAAGGATTCAAACGTAAGAAAAGCCTGAAATTTCTGTATTTTATGTTTTTAGTGACTGGAAAAATCTGCTGAACGAAGTTTTATCCTGACCAGCTGGAATAACTGTTTCCCAAAGTTTATTCCATTCTGCATCCTGGTGCTAGAAAATTCAGAAATAATGTGAGTCAGACAAGGTCAAATCCAGACCTTGTCAATGAGATTAAACAATAAGCAATTATCATATCAATAAGAAAAGATCAGGAAAAGAAGGAGTGAAGTTCCTGTGTAGAGAGGATATGGCTGTTATTGGGGATAATATAAGGGATGCCCCAAATCTAAATGAATATTCTGCCTTAAGTGTCAATAAGGAGAATGACCTGGTGAAAAGTCGGAATGGCTGATTGGAATCCATGCATAGGAACAGAATTAATTTCATGGGGAATGGAAGTGAATCTGCAAAAGTAGTGGCCACAGCGCACAAAGAGAAAAAGAAGGCAGCAATCTTTTTGCCTAAAACTTATTCTTAAAGTTATGTAAGATTTTCTAAGCTGTCTCTTGTTTTGTCAGACTTTATGAATGGGCTGGATTCCTAAAAACTTACTTGTTTTTGGTTTTGGTTTTTTTTTTCAAAATGTGTCACTTGGCTTCTTAAAACGTAGAGTAACCCTGCATCTCCAGGGTTACAGTAGAGATATGACAAACAATATTTATTTAGCAAACGTTATTTATATTTAAGAAAGATGGAAAAGCAAGCCAGATAAATTAGTCCTGTTAGTCTTAACTAGGTAGTTTAAAAAGCTGTAGGGAGAATTCTGGGAAGAGAGTAACTAGTATCTACAGGGGAAAATGGAAAATGTTAGGGACTGCAGCATGCTTTTACTGAAGATAGGTTATATGAGACTGAACTGATATTCTACTTTGATAAAGGGAGGACATGACTATTCTCTAAATATGGAAAGGTGGCAGGGTAAATAAATAAGAGTGATGAAGAATAGTTATTTAATTCAAAGAACAATTTTAGGACAAGAATAAAAGTGTTTATCAATAAACTTATATCTGTGACACAGTAAGCGTAGTCAAAGTTTAGACTAGATTTCAGCTTCCTAAACCACCTCTTCAAAAAAGTGTGAAAAGCCAAGAAAGTAGTTAAGGAATGTTGTGATTTTCTGTGAAAGAAAGTAACTAGGATGGCCAGATTTTACCTGCCAGATACAGAGAACAGCATCTTCCTTTCTTGCTGCTGTCTCCACAACTCTGCTTTATCCCAGTGGCTATTGCTGTAGTCCACTCCAGACCTAAAATACATGAAAAGTACTGTTCTGATGAGTATCTGAGATATATGCATTTAATTGCTCCTCAGTTCCATAAGACTATCCATATAGGATCAGAACAAAGGTCCATCTAGACTAGTATCCTTTCTTTGCCAGTGGAAAGCAGTGGCTGCTGAAGGAAAACGCCTAAGAAATGAGGTGAATATAAAGCAATTATTCTGTTGGTATATTCTCCATGTTTCCGATAGTCGGTAATTCATAGACTTCCTAAGCTGGCAGTTGTATCCGGACCATTAAGTTTATTAGCCCTTGATGAACCAATCTTCCATGAATTTGTCTAAATCCTTTTTGAACCCTTTTATTCTTTTGGCCTCCACAACATCCGGTGGCAATGAGTTCCACAGTTTAGTTATGCACTTTATGAAAGAGTTTCTTCTTTTGTTTGCTTAAACTGGTTGCCCGATAATTTTACCAGGTGTTGCCTAGTTCGTGCCATGAAAGTAGTAAGTAAATGTTCTTCATTCATCTCCTTACCATTGACAAATTTTTTAACTTCTGTTGTATTCCATCGATTGTCTCCTTTCATAGCTGAATGGTTCTAGTTTATCTAGTCACTTCTCATAAGAAAACTGCTCCATTTCTTGAAAGTGGTTTCTTGTGGCGCTCCAAACTTTTTCTGATTCTGCTGCATCTTCACACAGCCCAAGTTACAATTAGATGAGCTAGTCTATTCTGTCTGCGAAGTCATCTTTTGCATGTTTCTGAGGTAGTATTTTCACCTTTAAAAAAACTACTGCCAAGAAAAATGAAAGGAGGGAAAATGTAAGCTGGAGAAACGAAATGCTCAAATTCTGTTAATGTTGAGTTAAAACAGCAAACTGACTACTTGAAATCAAGTGTTAATGCATTGCTTTTAGTTGTCTTGTAAGGGCAGTCTCTCATCAAAGTTGGCTACAGACTGTCGTCATTACTATAACAACCTTTTCCTCAGTTTGTAGACTAAAAGGATACACTCAGCCTGACTGCAATGCTGGCATCTTTGTGAATGTGATTTATCTGTCCCAGTCTTGGTATATAACATTTAGATGGCCATGTCCCAGTCATAGTAGGCTCTTTTTACAATCATCAGGCAGTGATAAGACATTTCCAAGTAGAGTTTTTTCCCCTGCTCTGCAAATTATCCAAGCTAGGTCACATAAATGACCTTCAGGAGGTACCAGTTTCTGTCCATGTACTAAAATGTAAAGAAGCCCAGAGTGATTAGCTGAAGCTTATGTGTCCATCTCTAGATATACATATATATATATATATATAAAATGCTTAAGAGATTGACTTGCTTTGCCATATTCCCAATCTCATTGTTTCCCTCTGCTTCAGGAAATCTAAGCATTTCAGGAAATCAAAGCATTTCAGAAACAAACATTTTTGATTTTAGGGACATATAGTGTATTTCTTAAAAAGACACCCAAAGATGTGAAAGAATAAGCTTGATTCTGTTGCATAGTAGAGCAATAGGAAAAACACTTGCATTTTTATTCCAAGTTTCAACCAGCATCCTTTTATTCAGTGTCCTGTGCAGCTCTGTTTGCTAAACTTAAGGACAACAAGAATAAGCAGATCCTGGTTTAATATCTTTAAAGAATTAGTCTCAGAAGAACATACTACATTCAAAGAAAAGATAATTTCTATTGACAAATGGAATAATTGACCCATCCTTGAATTTGCCAAGACTTGAATTACTTTTTACATCAGCTCTATCCCTCTGAAATATAACTACTTTCTATAGTGTGTTAGCATCCTGTATTAGCAGAGCTCATGAATTAAGTGTGCATGATCACCTGACTACATGTACCTTTTAAGAACTTTGTTAAATTAGCAGGTATGTGAAAAAAAGTGGTAAATTAAGACTGAAGCCACTTCCTTCCTTTTACTGGTTTGCATCACAAACAGTAATAGTTTTTTTTTTTTTTTTTAATAAAAGCAGAGGGGTCCTTCCCTTCTTTTTTAAACATTCATTTAAAACCTTTGCAGTGTGCCAGTTTAAAAAAAAAAAAAAAAAGTGGAACATTTACACAATAAGCCAGTCACCCATCCTGTCATTTTCCACATCCCCATTGTAATTATTGAAATCCTTACCCTTGAAGAGGAGTTTTTCTCCCTCCCAACCCAAATTCTATTTTGGGAGTAGACTTGTAATTGTGTGTTTGTTAATATAGCTGTCTGTTGCCATGAACAAAATGAGGTCACCAATTTACTATTACAGCTTTGCCACAGAGTTAAGGACAGTAAAAGAGCTAGTGCTTAAACACTCCGTTCTTTGCTTTATATTGTTTTATTTTTTGTTCTTAAATTGTTGTCAGTCCAAAGGATGTCAATGGAAAAATAATTAACATTAGCTGGTTCACATTTTGATAGGTTGGAGTTCTTCGTAATGTTTAGTGCGTCTGTGGCTTTTGTATTTAATATGCGATGCACTGATGTTCTTATTAAAGACTTGGCAAGGGCTTCCCTGGAAATAGATTGAGAATTAATATGTATAAAACATTTCAAAAATGTGTTATTTATCTAATTCATTGTTATTTAAAAGAAAAAAGCTCATCTGTTTACTGATTATGTATACTGTAGCATCCAGTGCTTGAAGTATTTATAGTTTGAACTTGTATTTATGCATTTTTAAAATTTGAGTCCATACACCGGAATTATACTTTCATTACAGTTTCAGCTAACGATGGTATTTTTCTCCATCTGTCTAAAATACTTAGGTGATTTGTTTGCAATGTGTATATTGCAGAATGGATGAATGAATTGAAAACATGAGGCAGATTCTTGATTGATAAGAATTATCGTGGCTGACGAAGTCAAGCAAGCTATGTTAATATGGCTGTGAAAATTCAGAGCAGTCAGAGATTCGACTCAGAGCATGTACACATCTTTAGTACTTTACTTCCTCAATAAATGCCTTACTTCACTTCTTGATAATCTGAAACTTGTATCTCCAACAAGGCTGAAGATTAACACAGAATCAACTGGAGTATGGAGAAAATCAGATTTATCATATTCTTTTTTGAAGGGCTATTTCAGACATTCCTGCCCTAAACCCAGCAAGCAGCACAGAAAACATCTAAAAATACATACCTTTCACTACATATGGTTTTTATGGTTTTGGTTGATTTCTGTCATGAAGAGATTTCTCCAATTGCTGTGAGGTAGATATATGCTCTGAAGATACCTTACACATTTTTGGCTTTGCCACATACTAACACACATTAGTTTTATGCAATAATAAAGTGAGAAAAACCCATTTAGTTGTAAGCTCAATGAAACAAAGTTGCCTGTAGATCTCCCAGGAAAAATGTTCCCTCACCCTTATATGAAAAAAAAAGACCTAAATTGAAATATGATAGTGGGAAAAAAAACTTAAAATAAGAACAACACAAAATTACTGAACTATGTGGAGAATGTTGCCATGTTATTTAGCTTATGTGGGCATATAAAAATATGTCCACATTTTTATCATGACCCCAGAAAAGCTGAGCTAGGTAATTTCAGCACTGTTAAAACTGGGATTCAGCAATTCAAGGGTCCCGGGGCAAAGCCTGAAACTTAAAGGCAATAAACTTTTCAGCTGTTTTCTATCTCTTGTCCCAGCAGGCTTCTGCTACTCCATAGAGAGTTCAAAGCACTCTTCTCTCCAATCATAATGCAGACATAATCTGTATTACTTTACACACAATACAAATAAAAAATAATGTTCATGATGCTTCAGCTGGGAGATCTTATGGAACAATCTGAAATTTAGCAGATCTCATCATAGCTATTTTGATAATGTACCAATTTAGGAAGTGATATTTCAACACATGGTTAATTTTCAGTATTTGTCCAGGAGATTTTCAAAATCGGTGTCTTGCTCTCTAATCAAACAGTTCGGTTTGCAGATTTGCAATATGACCAGGTGAGGCAAACACTACCATTTTGAGTGAGCAGTCAAAATACTTCTCTCTCATGCTTCAGTTTCAGATTTCTGTACAACCATGACACAGGAAAATACTGATAATACTGCACCAGGAAGAAATATTTGCCATTGACACTCTTCCCCTTGGTGGTGCCTTTTTGTTGACCTAAAGCACCACGCAGAATAATGAGTTGTGAATTAAGAAAAAGGGATTTGTACAGAATCAAACCTCTGATTCATTGCCTGATGATGAATAGGAATTTTAAGGTCTTGTGACTTAAAATTAATATATTTTACTGTTTTAAAAAATGATACTAAAATTACAAACAGAAGATTGCATGCAGGGACAAAACAGTTTTAGTAGTAATGATTTATTCATTACATATATTTTGACATTTGATTTTGTCTGATTTGACACCAGAATGAACAAATGCTTCAGATTTGCTTGTAATCAATGAGTCTCTTCATAGCCCAGCAGAAAACAAAACACATTGTTATAGTCTTCTGATGTTTTTACAATGCATGAGGTGTACTTGTACTTTTATTATAATAAAAATAAATACACCTGCATTGGAGATGGTAAGTCTTTGGCAGTACAAATAATAATCTTAGTGATTTATAATCTTGTAGCTATATGCCTGATGTTTGTTTCCTCATCAGCAGAGATGATTTGAAAGGCAGATGTGCGTCTTCTTGAAACTCTGAGATACACCTCTAAACTCCCATATTGTTTTTACCTACAGATGAAATTAGAACTTCCTCCTATTGTCTTTCTCGTGTGTCCCATCGTCCCTAACTGACGCATATTGTATAGTCTACTCATTTCAAACACGGCTATGGAGTTTTCAAGATGAAAATGTTTCTAAAACTAAGAAATGGCTGAATTCCAAAGATTATTATCAGCCCATCCATTCCTTGCAGTGTTGCATGAGAGAATTTTCCGTACCGTGCACACACACTTTCCATGGTCTTTTCTTTGATTTCACACTAGCAAGAGGTATTACTATAGCACTTTACTATCACTGAAGCTAGCTTGTAAATTATCCATAGCATTAAAACAATGTGCATTGGTGTGGGATGACCTTGAGCACTGTGATTCCAATTTGAAGGATTCTGAGAATCATTAGGGCTGGATATCTTGTAAGTTATATAGTGCGTTCTGATTTTGGCATTCGAAATATATTTGTAACATTTAGGATGATGACAGGAAATGCGGGAATGTCCCAGCTTTTTACTTAAGAAATCGATTTTTAACTGAGCATGTGTAGCTGTGCTGAGGTGAAATTTCACAATAGTTTTACTCTAGCTGCATCAGTTCAGCTGTTACATTGTCACAGACAAAGTCTTTTTTTTGAAAAAAATAATTCTGCTAAGTCAGGAAACGAGTAATTGGGTGCACAGAAGAATTTACATAACAAAAGAGAATGAGAACACTTCATATTTTTTATTTAAAAACATCACAGATGGGGTGTGTGTAGAATAACTTAGGTCTCAGTTGCTGATCAGTCAGTCATTCTCTTGTCTTCTCTTGCAACAGCATCAAAATGAGGATCTAGCCAAAGTAATTGGCATCAACATATTTTATATTGAAGAAGGGAAATAACATTTTATGAACCATAGAATTAATCTGTAGAGTTTATCGTCATAGCTGTCCTAGAGTATAGAACATTGGCTGTTCTCAAAACCAGATTAGAAGTTTATTTATGAATAGAATAATGTCTGCCGTTACATTATATCCGCAGGACAAAATTGATCTCAATTATAGCCTTTATGTTTTAGGACATCAGCCAATCACTAATTCAATAATTCCAGAAGTTGTGGGAGAGGGAACTTGATTTGAGGAGATGTTTCTCCATAATTATCAGTAATGATATTTCATGACTTTTCCCTTTGATCTCATAAAATAGAAGAAAGGACCACACAGTAGTATTATAAATGTGTGCACCTATAGTCGTTTTTTGTTGATGTTGTTCTTCCCATGGACAATATAATGCATACATTATATCATGTTCAGTTAGTGGATATAACCCAAGAGTTAATGATAGGAATGGACTGGCTTGGTAAATAAGGGGAGAGCAATGAATGTTGTTTACTTTGACTTTCGTAAGGCTTTTGACACTGTCTCCTGTAACAACCTCATAGACAAGCTGATGAAGTGCGGGCTAGATAAGTGGTCAGTAGGTGGATTGAAAACTGGCTGAACTGCCAGGCTCAGAGGGTTTGTGATCAGTGGCACAGTGTCTGCCTGGAGACCACTCACTATGTTGTCCTCCAGGGACCAATAGTGGGGCCAGTACTGTTTATCTTCATTAATGACCTGCACCAGAAGACGGCAAGCACCCTCAGCAAGTTTGCAGATGGCACAAAAGTGGGAGGAGTGTCTGATACAGGAGAGGGTTGTGCTGCTGTTCAGAGGGGCCTTGACAGGCTGGAGAAATGGGCAGAGAGGAACCTCATGGAGCTCAACGAAGGGAATCGCCAGGTCCTGCACCTGGGAAGGAATAATGCCGGGTGGCAGCACAGGCTGGGGGCTGAGCAGGTGGAGAGCAGCTTTTCAGAGAAGGACCTGGGGGTCTTGATGGACAACAAGCCCTGGTGAGGCCACGTTTGGAGTGCTGTGTCCAGTACCGGGCTCCCCAGTACAAGAAAGATGTGGATTTACTGGAGCGAGTGCAGCAAAGGAACCACAGAGATGATTAAGGGCCTGGAGCATCTATGACACAAGGAGAAGCTGAGAGAGCTGGGACTGTTCAGTCTGGAGGAGAGAAGGCTCAGGGGGGATGTTATGCATATGTGTAAATACCTGATGGCAGAGGGTAAAGCAAACGAAGTCAGACTCTTCTCAGTGGTGCCAGGATGAAAAGCAATGGTCACAAACTGGAACACAGAAAATTCTGTTTGAGCACAAGAAAACACTTTTTTATTGTGAGGGTGGTTAAACACTGGAACAGGTTGCTCGGAGAGGCTGTGGCTTCTCTGTTCTGGAGGTGTTGAAAACCCTTCTGGACCTGGGAAACCCGTTGTGGCTGACCCTGCTTGAGCAGGGAGTTTGGACCAGACAATCTCTGAGGTCCCTTCCAACACCAACTATTCTGATTCTGTGAATAGAAATGCATGTATTTTTGAGAAAGTCTTACGTAATTCTGTAATTGAATCAGTTTAGTAGTTCCAACTTCAGAAGTTCTAACTCTTGGTCCCGATGGCTTCTCTTTTCCTCTATAGCTATTTTCTTTGGTCTAGTTCTAACTTCTGCTTGCCACAGGTTTAGCACCTTTTCATTGATATTAAGAAAATCTTTTTTGTCCTGCAAAAATTCAGCTTGAAAGAATTCCATAATGTAGAGCTATCTAATGCTGATTCATAGTGGAGAAACCAGCTTTTTCCAAGAAAGCCTTTTTTTTTTTTTTAATATTAAGTCTAGTGAAAAGAAGCGATTACGATTAAATATTCTCTGCTCATTTTCAGGGTGCGCAATGATTTCGATGTGCTTACAAACCGACTGATTGGCAGCCATGGGTATTGTACTCAGGTACGTAAGGGTGGATCCTTGAAGTTGCCATAGGCCTATGCATGCAGAGCTATGAACGGCTCTTTGGGAGGAGATGACATTTCTTCTCTAAGGGTCCTCATGTTTTTTCTTTTTTCCAATACTGTCCAGCGTCTTCACCTGTTATTTTTTTCGCCATGTATTTTGACAGATTGTTGTCTTTGCTTTCAGAGCCTCTGCTTTCTGGCCTGTTTTTCTGGTGTGTGTGTGTTTATACCTGTGTGTGTGAATGTGCACTCTCTTTTGAACTTTTTTGAATTTAGCTGATTTTAGGGCTGAGGTAGGGATGACATAGAAAACTGGATTTCCTCCCTCCCATCCCAGAATGGCGACAGAATGTGTGTCTGACATCCTTCTGTATAAATGATTGCTGCTCAGCTAGCTGAGCTGATGCCGATTCTTCAAACTGGAGACATGGAGTATAGGAGTATGCAAAAGAAGTGGTTCTTGAAAATAAACGGTCTGAATTGCTGTCTGACACTTAGACCCACAATTTTCTGCGGGCTAAATTCCAGCTCATGTTCTGTACCAAGCGTCTCCCATTGATTGGCCCTTGGTTTGCAGAGGCATCCAGTCAGTTGGAAAGACTATGTCTTGGACACATAGGTGGAATGTAGATCGCAGAATTCTGTGACATGGATTCCCTGAAAGCTGGGATATGGGCAGAAACTGTGTGGTCTGAATATGGTCTACAGTCATTAAGTATGTAGTATTGCCATTTTGGCTGCAAAAAGGAAGCTTCATTTTCTTCTCTTAAACTGTTGCTACATGAATTTTGTACTGCAGTTACACAGTGATTCCCCAGAAAGGTGGTGGAACATCACTGGCAGATGTAGAAATCTTGTAAGTATCGGTAAGAATCTATAAACTTCGGGGGTTCCTTTAGGAGAAAATTTGGGCTATAAGTGGGTGCCATTATTTTTATAATCGTACATCAAGTCCAAGCTGGCAGTATCAATATTATTCATGTCTTAGGGCATAGTAGCTTGTTTTATTTTTTCCTGGAGACTTTCTTGTTTTTTCCGCTCATGTTTCTTGACATATGTTATTTATTAATGGTTAGAGGCTTCTTTTCTGTAGCACAGTCTGCTGCTAGATTTTGGTTTTTGCTGTTACGTCATAGCTTGCCCTGGAGTGTCCTTGTGTTGCCTCTGCTAAGTGAAATGTCTGGTGTCTCTTTCTGTTCCTTGGATTTCATGTGCACCCACATGTTCACACACACACATGCACACGTGCACACACACCCTCACCTTTTAGCTTCCTACACACCCCTAATTGTAGTTCAGATGGACAGAAAAGAATCAACAATCTGGAAAAGCAAGCGTGAGTATATAAGTGATACAGACCTGACCTGAAGCCATGCGGGTGAATTTCTTACTGAGTGAAACTAAGTTCATCCAGGAATAATTGTGTTCAAAACACAAAAATACATCACTATGCACATACAGAAATGATAGAACCATACTGTAAAATGTGTTGGATGAGTAACACGGAGTGAGACCAAAACCTTTTGGAGTCACAGGTTTTTCATGTGTCATCATACAGTTTAATAACCTTAATTAAAAACACAGAGGAGGCAAGAGGGCTTAGTGGTCCAGCTTTCAACTAGCTGTAGTGATTTCACAAGACACCACTGGTCTGTGAAAACAGTTTGGAAGCCATTTGTATTTTCCCCAGTGCAAATTAACATACTGGGATGATGATTTCCCATTATACGTATCAATGGTTTTCAAAAACTGGGCCCTTCCTGATCCTGACTTCTCAATCTAGAGAAGGGGGAAAGATGCCACAGGAAACAGAGAGGAAGGATGCTGGAAGGAGAGCGGACCACAAGACTTTGCATATTTCATTACAATCTAAAGCAAAAAATATCTTGCCTTCCCAATGGCCCCATATCACTCTTTTGGTTAGATATTTTGTAGTAACCTATTACAACATGTATGCACACACAAGCACACAAATTGCTTAGACTTTTAATAGATACTACTTATGCTCCATCTTTCACTGTACAGAAAAAGGGACACTAAAATGTTTTACTTTGAAAAAAAAATCACTAATCTGAGAAAGCTTGAAAGTTGGATGTGAGAACAAATTTATTATCAGCAGCTTGCCTTTTTAAAGCTGACTTGAAAATACAGCTGATATATCTTCATTTTAATTTGGGAGTAGCCTGAACTTTTAAAAAGATGTTAAAACTAATCCTATTTATCTGGTCAAGCTTAAACCCCCTGTATAAATTAAGGGTATGGTACATTCTTAAACTTATCTATCCTGAATAAAGGCTATACTGATGTCTGGTGCAGGCAAGATGTATAACTGATTTTATTCTTTTAATATATCACAAACAGGAATTGGTGAACTTGCTTCTGACTGGCAAAGCTGTATCCAATGTTTTTAACAATGTGATAGAGCTGGACTCTGGAAACGGCAATATCACGATTTTGAAAGGCATCACAAGTCGCAGTGATATTGGTTTGCTGTCTCTATTCGAGCACTATGATGTTTGCCAGGTATGCTTTCAATTCCTCTGGTTTTAATTAAAAATGAAAAAATTAACAAGTTTAAAATTGGTTTGAAATGAATATGTCAACTGAGACATTATGAGCTTGATTGGGTTGCCCATTCAGGAGTCTAGTGCTGTCTTAGATGCCCTCAGGCGTCCTGCCTGACCTCTGAACTGATGCTCCAGAAGTGTGTGGTCTCACTTCTGGTTGCAGGTTCTGTCTGACATCTTGCAGCCCTCTGGAAATGGCTTGGGTAGTCTGCAGCATCTCAGATATTATATGCCCCTTCTAAAGGGGGAGTCATCTCACAAAGACATTTATATTTAAGTGGCTACTGGGTAGGTCTATGTATGTGAACTAGGATCTGGTCATTGCAGTCTGGGGAGTCAAAAGTTGTTCACCTGACTAAATGTAGGCATGTGCTCTAGGTTGAGCTGAACAAATTCCCCTGATCTGTATTCACTAGATCTGCACAGATTATAGTGCAATTGAGACACCCAGCTCACATGTTGACACTTATATTTTAGTCATGTAAATATAAGTGACTGAATCTGGAGCTGAAGCCTACGCTAAATATTCAGTAATGGGTAGCCAGTTTGATTGAATCCTGTAGCCCATGCTGTAATGGTGGAAGTAGTCATATTGTATTAGCAATAATGATAATAACAGATAGTTAAAATAGCTGACATTATAGTGGGAAAGTTCCCTTTAGCACATTTTTGAAATTAATATTTTAATTATATTATGATGAAAATGAAAAGATAGATTAGAAGTTTCAAAGTAGTGACAGCCATTAAATTACCTCTGGAAAAACTTTCCTAAGGATTTCACTGATTCTTCATCAACAGACTTTATCATCAGGATGGGCATCTTCCTTAAAGATATGTTCTATCTTAATCAGACAATCTTGTGTTTGATGTAGGAATACTATTTGAAATTCTCTTGCCTGTGCTAGATGCTATATTAGATAATTGTAGTGGTCCCATTTGGATTTACAATCACTGTCTCTATAAAAATTAGAAAGAGATTGGAAAAGAATTTGCGTGTAGTGATCTAATATAAATGTATGTCTGAAAACAAACATTGATATTAACTATGTCCCATATGGCTGAATTCAGTTACATTTTCCTACTACTGACAAATTCCAATTTTCATTTTTAATTAATGTAATGCTTTACATTATTCACAGGATTATAATAAGCGTTAAGTTTAGTTAAGAGAGCATATCAGTATATCGAAATCAGATAAATACAGAACAAACTGTACTAAAAATAAATTCGCTTCTGCATATAGTTCAGGATCCTTATCCTTTCCTATAAAGAAGGTAACATTTCAAACTTCAAAAAAAGATTATGTACCACTATAGTATTTTATTCCATTCTCCAGTAAGGAAGATGACTTCTGAATAGCAAAATGGTCAGTGAGGTCAGTGCAGGTAAGAGCTATTTCTTTGTCATCTTACCCCCAAAAATAAAGTCAAAGTTACCCAGGGAATCAGACACCACCTTCCACGTATTTTGCAAGTTATATGATGGGGGGGTTCCATTTCTTCTACTACTATACTGTCACTTGGGAGTTGGAATCAAGAGCAGTGATGTATTTTCCAAGCCAGTGACTCTTAATCAGTTACAGAAGCCTCAGTAGATACAGTTTCTTTTTTTTTTTTCTAGTTTACGTTACTTATGCATCTGATGCCAATTGTCTTACTTTTTATTAAGAACATTTGTGAGTACTTTACGTTTCAGTTCTTATGTCTTAGAGCATACTGCAGTGCATGCCTAAGGACCAGAACAAAGATCAGATTCCAGTGGACTTTTGTCCCAAGACTGGGGCCTCACTGCTGTGGCTTTTGCAAGAAGGGCTAGATTCTACTGTCTGTTACAAAGAAATTAGTTTAGAGTAATTTAGAAAAAATAAATGAGACTGTTAGTTTGTGGTGGTGAAACTGAGAGTAGAATTTGGCTGTAAGTCTTTCAAACTGATTGTTTTCTTCCTCTCAGCGTTTCGGTAAGTAGATTCAGCATCCAATTATGTTGTGGCTATGAGGATAGTAACTGAAACCAGGAATGGAAAAGAACTGTCATTTTTTTTTCCAGGACTTAGAAGATCTCGAGCATGATATATAGTGAATCATAGACATTAGAGATGGAAAACTCCCTTTAGGTCATATCCAGCCAATCTCTCAGGGGATAATACAGGATATTTTATGTCCTGTTGTACAGTAGTGGTTTGCCAAGACTCTCTTTAAAAAGTCTGTATCCATGAAGTTCCTGTCTTTCTTCTCAGATGGCCATTTATTAGTTGATTGTAGTGCACATAACTATAAACTTATAATTTTTCTGTTTATGGTAATCCCATGTGTCTCTACTTTAAAGCATAAGGAAATGCAAGTAAGAGATTTGCAGGTACCTGCAATACTGAATGTGGAAATTTTAATGATATCGACTACACAGCTCCTGCTGTGGCTGTATTTTCTAATATTAAACCTGACTGTTCATTTACTTAGTTTCCTCTGATTATCATTCTCACTTCTAATCCAGCATGCCCCCTAAAGAATTCATCCCCATCCGCTAGACATTTGCAAGCTGATGTCACAGTTCCTCCCTTTTTCATCAGTACATCCTGTCCAAACCTTATTTTTATTGCTCTACTCCAAACTTCTCCCAACTTACCAGTGTACTTCAGAAGAAATATGCAAGATTCCAGGGCAGATGCAGCAAATCCTCCCAGGAAAAGTTTTGTGTATCATTTTATCTCCCTTGTGTATAACATCAAGTATTTGTATATAATCGGCAATTTCATTTGACATGTGTGCAAAGTTGAAAATACCATGAGGGCATGAGCATTGAATTAATCGTTCTGTCAGATTTCATCAACAGTAGCAAATAAAATCAAAGCGGTGAACCCCTTTTCCTCCAATGACTGCTGGAAGAATCCCTCTGATGCCGATCCGGTAACCTTTTTCAGTGGATCATGCCGAATGTGTTATCTTTGCTGATTGGAAAAATGTGTGCCTCCTGTAATTTGTCTGGAATTGCTAATGTCAAATCATCACTCTTAGTCCTAACATATCACTATACCCAATATATTCTTTTGTAATGTAATTACTTGTAAATTGTTTCACAATGACAGATGGATTCATTCAATCTAATTCACATGTGAACACTTAGTTCTACAGTAAGATTCCATATTTTAATTCAAAAAAGCTAAAGGTCCATTTCCTTTTTTTTTTTTCTGTAGGCAAGTCATAGGTCTTTGGATTTCTTTTGTTTATGCGAAGCCTATATGCAGGTTATATTAATTCCACCTAATCTTATACATTTAACTAAGAGGTCTCAATTAGGATTTTAGCTGTCCTGGGTTTTCTTTAAAGCTGTGAAAGAGAGAGAAATATTTCCAAAAGCTGCTCAGCCCATATACATAAAATCGATGCAGGTTTGGCCCTGTTTGCTGGGCTGCAGCATATAACAGTTTAGTAGTTCTCTCAGAGAAGCTGAGTGGTTTCTGCAGCAGGGACAAGGTCTCAGAGAAAGGGGTGAGGCAGAGAAGTGGGCAGGACTAATCACATCAGTCCTAAGTGAGAGAGTCCTGCTTTTGAGTCAGAGTCTTTGGTCTAAATGCCATGTTTAAATTTACGGGTCATGTTAAAAGTAGAAACAGATGTTTCTGATATTTTTGCCAGATCATGTGAAGGAGTAAAACAACAACAGCAGTAAGGGAGAAGAATCTTCTGCATTCTCATCTGCAGAATTCAAAGATATTAATATTATTATTAATAATAATTCATAATAATAGTGATAGCATCTAGCATTTATGTGTCACTTCCTATGAGTAGACCAGTACTTTGCAGAAGAGGCCAGTATCATCACCATTTTACAGTGGGGGTTATAGATGAAAAAAGGCAAAGTGCTGCCCCCAAGGACATCCAATAAGCTAGTGGATGAACTTGGATGAGCACAGGTCTTCTGAATCTCACAATGTCTCTTTGATTCTACAGTCATTACAATAGTGGTTGATGAATTTGGCTATCTTTCTGAAATGCTTTTTGAAAACATTTTAGGTATGTCCTGTTGTTCACAAAATAATGGAAGCATTCAAGGTAACTTATCTCCTTTGAACCTGGACTCTGAGTCTTCTTGGTCTCTACTGATTCTCTCCTGCTTTTAGGCAGTCCTGTTCTAGTAGTTAAGCCACCTGTGAGCTGAGCTTTCAAACTCACCCTACTCTGATTCTTGGTTGTGGCTAAGTCTCTGCCTCAGCTGTCAGCATTTCAGAAGGGATTGATGCTTTTTAGTTCTTGCATTTCTTAAAATGAAGAAAACCCTGGAACTAAGAAGTGACATGTCCATTTTTCCTATTTCTTTTCAAAAAAAGAGGGAAGCATAAATGAACAGAATTTATTCATTAAAATTCCACAGATGGGAAATATTATCTTTGGTCCCTTTGATGAAACCAGGACACTTTGTGCTATAAAAAGACCTGCTTGTATTCTTAAATTCACCACACATTCTCTGTCTTCTGGCACCTCACCTGTTTATTTGCCCTGTAGAACATTCTTCCTATAACCTTTTGCACTAGGAAATTTGTCTGCTTCACAGGCACCTTTTCCAGTCAAATGGATGGGATTCAAGCCAGGTCATTGGTAGGGTAGGGGGAATGTGAGAAAGAGGTATTTACCATCTTGTTTAAAAAGCCTACAACAAAAATATGTATGTGCAAAATGGATAATGCTGATCAGTTTTACTTTCTACATATTTTTCAGTAATGATTATGTGGTAGAGATTGTGCCTTACAGATGCGTTCTTCAAGTGACCCTGCTATTTATGTAAGATGTTTGTGGGTGCTACTGTGGGCAAAAAACATGTGATACATACAATTTTGATTGAAACAAGGCTGACAAGGCATTGATCATTCTAAAAGCCTGTTCTGCATTCCTTGTTTATACATCTGCCTTTCAAGCTATTGAAAGTCCTATTGTCCTCCCACTCATCCATGGACAGTTTTTTTTCTCAGAGGGCCAGTCACTGTTGCTGGGATTGGCATTGATTTGTTGTCAACATTCTTCCAAACAAAATAGAATTACAGCATTTTTGTTTAAGACAATAACAGTAACAAACTCCACATGTTTTGAAGAGTTTGCATGCTTTGCAAACAGACATAACAGAAAATGATAGGTCAAATATTGTCTAGATATCCCTTAACATTTTAAATACTAGCATATGGGTCTGGATTTTTTCCATCTAACTTCAGGCCCCTTGTAGGCTGAGAGTGTTTTAGGTAAGAGTCTAGTCAACTCCCTTTATAGTTGATGAACAGGGGTGTCCACATTTCTGATGATACCCATCTCTTCCTTGTTTGATTTTACAGACAGTCAATGCCTAGGGGCTAGCCTAAGTTAGAGGGTCTACAAATAGATGCTGAAAGTCGTGTAGCCTGAATATTGGCCTATCTTTGTCATTGCAATGAAGCAACATCTTGAAATGAATTACAAACTCCTCCAGATGGATTAAAGGGATGGCAAAGTCCTGATGTGTGAATGAGAGCTGAAACTCCCACAACATTGCGTCACTTGAGACATAGCAGAGAAATAGCAGAATGGGGCAAGGATACAGAAAAGATCTGGCAGCTACCTGGCACCCTAAGGTCTTTTCGCCTTGCCACAACTGCTATGTTGGATTGAGGAATAGGGGAAGCCACCGTGCCACTGGGGGCCTATGTGTTCCCAGTGTTATGGGAGGTGATCAGGAACCTGTAACAATGGGAAAGCTAATTCCTCTTCAGTTATGCCTGGGAATACTCTGCCAGTGATGGGAGAGAAAGCAGGCAAGGTGTCCTGCCATGGATCCAGAGCTATGAATTTAAGTTCTGTTTTGGATTCTTGCTGAAGGCTGCCTCTAAATAGTGCAGCTACAAATGGGTATTTAGTTATTTGGGTTGAGGCCAGTGATGGCTTGCCTTGGTTGGCATATAGGCTACTAAAACCTGTCTGATTTAGTGCACTATCAACACATAACAGATACATTAGAGCCATTTTCATTAACTTTTGATAAGTATAGTATGATTTGTGTAAGGCAAGTATGAAAAGTATTTAGGAATAATTTTGTACTGAGACAGCATAAGAGGACCTTAGTCAAAAGCCAGGGCTTTCCAGGAGTCTTTTATGTGATTTAGTAGTCCTGGGACTGAACAAAAATCTTTCCATTCTTCTCCATTAATTTTACCTTTTATATGTTTTCCAATTCATCATTAAAATGATTTCCTTTTCTACAATAAAGAGGATTCAAAGCGCCATATAAATTATCTAGAGCTCCCTTGTAGCATTCATATTTGCTGCTTTAATTCATAAATATCTGGCTAAAAACTCTCAATTTTTTGCCCAACCTTTAAATTATACATACTCTGAATGTCAGAAATTATGAGAATTGATTTATTTTTCTTAATGTGATTGACATCTAATACATATTAATGGCAACAACTCCTTTTACCCTTACAGTGTCCTTTTACTATATGGAAATAGAACAGCCAGTAGTGTGACTGACACTGTTTTATTAGTGCTGGTGGAACAGGTGTCCTGAGTCTGTGGTCTTGATAGCCCAAGGATTATTCAAAGGGTATCTGCTTTTACACTATTGATACTTCAGATGTAATGCTTTTGGAACATTTTTTAGTAATTATTCATACCAGTAAATGTCACTACAGTTGGCAGAAAAAAAAGTTGACAGAACAAGCAATGTGCTTTGGCCTGTACATGCTAAAGCTCTGTGTAACTATCCTTTTGTCTATCAGTTCTATTGGATTCAGTGCAACTAGGAATTTCTTAGTTCAACAGGACCCGGACTTCTGTGGAATGACACGGACCTCAGTACAGTACTGTGTGATTACCTTGGACAAAAAGCACCTATAACAGTTGTATTCAGGCAAACAAATATAAAGCAAAAAATGACTGAAGTTTGCACTATAAAACAATGTAATTTTAATTAAAAAAAATCAACAAGCAAAGGAGTAAAATTATGTTAAATGATAACAGAACTCCTGGAGAAAAATGCCACCACATTAGCCATAACTAGTGATCCCCCTTGGTTTTGATATGATCTCTTCTTCCTTGAATCATGGCCACTGCAAAGGAATGATGATGTAATGTTTGTTTCTGTTCAAGGTAGATGGTTTAATGTAGTCCAAGAAACACAGAATCTAGGTTACGTTTCTTGTTTGTTTCTTTTGGTATACAAATGACAAAACATAGCCATGTTCAATGAGCAGATAAAATCTGAATGATGAAATACCAAACACTCATGCTGGCAGATATATTGGAATAATTCTCCAGGAATAAATATTTGTCTGTAGAGTTAATTTTACCATTGTATAAATATGCATTAAAGTCAGACGAGGAAAAAGACCACCCTTAGCGTTGAAAATGAACCCCTTGCAGGTGCTTGCTTTTGAAAGGTTGACATTTTCCGAAGATGAGAATTGTCTCTGTGAAATTTATGAGCATTCTTAAGGGATTTGTAAGGGAGAAGATTATGGTTAGTGAAGTATCCATAGGAACTGGAAAAATGCAGCGTGAAAAGACACTTAATTCCCTACCCTCTTTTTGCCTGAAACAGATTAATGAGCGTGTGCGAAAATAAATATTTGAATATTGATGCATTATTACTCTTTAATAGTTTTTAATGCATTATGATACTATAATCAGCATAAAATGGGTTCTTTTTGTGTTCTGCAAAGTATAAAGCTGTTCAGCCCTTAACAAAAATAATGATATTTAATAAAATAGATTCAAGTCACATATACCTGATTTAATATGCTTAGATGTTTCTGTGTGATTTCAGTACATTAGGACAAATCTCTTGGGTGTGAGACATCAGAAGTTGTAAAGCCCTTCTTGTGGGTGACTGAAGCTAAGGAACTGTGGTTAGCAGTGTCTCCTCTTGCAGAATGTTTGAGGGCTGCGTGTCATGGTCTTTTTGCTGCTGATTACATCAATCATCAGTAGTGGCAAAAACAATGGGCTTTTTAGGAGCCTCGGTCCAAGCCTAGCACTTCTTCCATCAAAATTACTAGGTGCTATTGACTTTGAGTGTTGTCCTGTCTATAGAGCAATTGGATCCTCGTTTCCAGTCTTGCAGTGCATATTGTACTCCTGGCTGGTTTTGTACCTTATTATATTAGAAATATGTCCTTCATTATCAGTTCTCACTGGTACAGGCTAAAGCAATGCTGTAAAAACCTGAGAAATATCAAATCTAATTATTTTAGCTACTTAACTGAAGTAAGGCAGAACTTGTATAACAGGGAACGGATAAGCAGATGTCTGTAGTCTGTCAAAGGACCAAAGAAATTCTGCAAAAGGCACTGGCTATATTGTACAGAGAAGAATAGGGAGGCAGGGAAATGTTTAAATATAGTATAAACCGAATGTGTGATGCTGTAAGTGATTGGACTTGTGTGCTTATTCTGCATGATAGCTGCTTGTGAGCAGGTGATAAGCCGTAAGAGAATGTATATGAAAGGATGGATTTGTTGGATTCGGGCTGCTGAATAGGTAGATGTCACTGTGGACTGTTTAATGCGGTCTTACAGTTCTACCTCACGCACTATCCTAAATTAAAAAACTTGTCTGAAGAATTCAGTGTTGAACTGAATTGTGTGAGTAGTTAAAGTTGAGGAGGTATTCGAAACACACTCTGGAAGAGTCAGCTAGTTAAAGGGTGGACAACTGCAATAATGGTTTGGGATTCCTGAAGGATAAGTCTGTAATAAAAGGCTAACCAAGGACAGAGTATGGACCTGATTGTCCTAACTTCTGACAGTTAGCATGGTTCTGTATTGTGCCAGCTGAGATGTTCCAGAAAAAGCCTGGACATGATTTGGGTAATGCTATGTGCCAGGGATATTCCTTAAAGAAAGTATGGACAGAACAACCTGTTTGGTGGGAGAAGAAATTTTAGCCACATGGACATAAACCATTCTGTGCCACTTGACCTTAAAGCTGGAGAAAAAATCCTGGACCACCTGTTTAATCTACTAGTATAGGAATAGTCTGAGAGAGTATCTGGAGAGCCAGAAGTCCCTGGAAGGTGATCATAGTCAGCTGGACAGAGTGACCCGTGGTCTGTGGGAGAAGCAAGCCATCCAACATCCAGAACACAGTTTGATGTCAAAGGCAGCAGCTGATCCTCAGGTAGTATAGCTGATGTAATTGAAATGCATCATGGAGATGAAGATTTGACTTGCAATGTCTTTATACTCCCCTTATTGTCTTAAAGTTTGTGCCCCTGCCTCCTTCTGCAAGCATTGTAATTGAAAACTATACATATTTGAAAAATATTCCTACAGACCTTGCTCATCTGAACAGCTTGTCCTGACTTCAGTGAGACTGTTCATGGGAGTGAGAATTGGAGTGAGTGTGTGCTCTGAAACAGTTCCCTATCCGTCTCTATAATCTTGTTTTGTCAAATGTTGTTTGATGAAGCTTGGGAGTTATTTTAGCACACATTTATGGAAAAAAACATTTTTAAAAGATGACTGACTGTTCCCTTTTGGATTTTATTTATATGAAAACTAAAATATAGATGTTTGTGAAACTGAATCTTTTTATCCATTTCCCTCTAATTTGCCATCTTTTGTTATATCTGTGTACTTCCTTTCTTGATGACTTCTTTTTTAGAGTATTCTTGTAAGCTTTCACAAATTTTTCTCTGTGTTTTTAAGCCAAGAATTTATGTAAAAGCAAAACTGTTGTATAAAAGGCTGTTTTAAATAGACATTAGCAAAGTAATGAGTCAGGGAACAGTTACCTAATTAGCTAGAGACTTGTTATCTAACATGAGAAGAAATCCTCCTTTGGGAAGATAATTGATTTTTTACTCATAAAGCACTTCAGGTATAAATACTGGATCTGAATAATAATAGTAATAAAAGGTAATCCTTATTGCTGGGGATGCTGTTTAGACTTTTAGAGTACAACAGCATATGTGTTGGCTTCTGCCTTTTACCTGTATATTGAATCACATTTGCACCTCTGTGCCCAAGATGAAGAATTAAGGACAGTACTATATATGCTGTATCTATGATATAACTCTAGAAAACCTGTAAAAGAATTTACCTGTTAAAAGCCTTTTTGGACATGCTCAGAAGAATAAAATAACTGCCAGATCATATCAGCAATCCACTCAAAATTGGATCCTGTCCCTCATAGCCAATTAGAAAAGTCCCAAAACGCTGCAAAATTGACAATTACAATGAAATTATCTGGTCATGAGGGCCCCACTAGCACCCATTTCATATCCTGAAGCATGATTTAAGTCATATAGAGGTAAAGGGAAAGGTAGCAGTAGGCAGACATGATTTTTGTAGATTATCTCACTTTCCATATTACTAAGCAAACTTCTTTGGAAATTTACTGAGCCTCTGAACCAGCAGAGGTTCTTTGATCCACGTATCTGTATTACAGACCCAGAAATTGCACTGAACATAAGGAAAAAACTTTTTTACTGTGAGAGTGAGTGAGCACTGGAACAGGTTGCACAGAGAAGTGGTAGAGTCTCCATCCTTGGAGATATTCAAAAACTGTCTGGATGAGGTCCTGGGCGATGTACTCTAGGTGACCCTGCTTGAGCAGGTGGATTGGACTATATGATCTCTAAAGGTCACTTCCAACCTCAACCGTGCTGTGATTCAGTGCAATTGATCTTGCATTTCATACATTTGTACAATTGGCTGCCATTCCTTGTTTTGCAGATTAAATAGCATACCAGCAGTGCAACAACTGCTGTGCAAAGAATACATAAAGCTGGGGATAAATCAAAGGCTTTTCACAGTAGTTATCTGTTTAACACTAGACAAGATTAAGTACACAATAGAAGACAGAACAGTGGATCTTGGAAGATCATTTGGTTCTTAAAGGATTTCTGATGTTGAAATTTATACTGCATCCAGCACAGCAGTGATTCCACCCACTCTAAGAATACAAAGAACAGCCATAGTCAGAATAATTCCACTGAAAGCAAAAAGCTATATTTTTGTTTTTAATTTCGCTGAACAATTTATGGAAGATATGAAAACCAGCAGTTCATTAGGGGAAAACAATTCTATTTTGAACTTAGAAGGTTCTTTCAATGACAGCAATATAGCTTATAATAAATATCTTTTGTAGATAAATATTAAAGTCCCAGCTGGAAGAAATAAGGTTTCCCTGCTACATTAAACAATCTAATAGATATTCTTTTCTGTATTATTTAAAACTGAAGGGCTAAAATCATTAACTGGTGCTGCTGATCTAAAGCAGAAGTATGTGACAGGAGGATGGTATCTACCTCAGAACACATTAGTGTAGGGGGAGGAAAATAGTTGTAAGATACTTACTCAGTGGATGCAGGAAACTGCCATGAATCATTTTATATCAGCATACGTGAAATTTCAAAGCCATATATACACAATCCCAGGTATTCAAACATATATATTTCTGCTTTACACAGTGCGTTCATTTGTGAGGAAAAAGTGACAAAACCTCCTTTTAGGAGATTTATTGTATATGGCATCCCATGAAGCATTTCAACTCAGAATTCCTGGGCAGTTCCTAGCTTCACTTTGAATTCCATGAAAAATCAATAGACAAGAGCTGAAACAAGCATATAACTAGCTTCAATTTTTTTGCTGAGCTTGAACTTTAAAGACTATGGGGTAAAGCAGCAGAAAAAACCTGATTCCACTATTGCTTTCTTCTAGTAGATGAGAATATTGTACATATCTGGAATATGAAAATGCTTTACATATCTGTAAAAAGGTGCTAAAATGAAACGCCTGCTTATAACTTAAGGGCAGATACTTGCTTCAAATGTTCCGTGGTTTTCCAGAATTATATTTGTCTGCTTTATCAGTGCTATAGAATGAGCCTTCTTTAGTGTTTGTTTGCCACAATAAATAACTGAAAAATACACTTACTGTTTTCCACAATTAATTATCTCTTTTCTTGTGTCTTTTTTGTTTTTTTTCCCTAAAGTTTTTAATGTTCTTATCTTTCTTTCAGGTTGGTTGTTACTTGAAGACCCCTAAATACCCAATTTGGTTGGTATGCAGTGAAAGCCACTTCAGTGTGCTTTTTTGTTTGGAAAAGAATTTATTGGATGACTGGAAAACAGAACAGAGATTTGATCTATATTATTACGATGGCTTGGCCAACCAAGAAGAAGAGATACGGTTAACAGTTGGTATGTACAATGCATTACTTGTGCATTTCATCTCTGGTGGTGTCAACAGCACCATATCAGAAAGAAGAATGTGATAATACAAAATTGAACAAGTTTATGACATCTCAGGTGTTAAAAGATTGTTAGTGTGCCTGTTTCCTAATCTGTGTAACTAGTTTCAATGATTAATTAGAAATAAAATATCACATGGAAATTTTGAGAATAAGGTCTTAAAAGTGTTAAAAGTGAACATGAACTACTTTACAGAGACTGCTAAATCTTTCAGTGACACTGATTTCCAAGGAAATCTTACTCATTCTTGCAGGGCTATAAGCCATATTTAACTACTCCCATTCTTCCACATCTCTCTAAATTCTTACATCTTCCCAGATCTTTTCTACAGGCAGAAAGGATAAGACTTCTATTTCTCATTCCTACATCCATGTAGTGAGGTGAGCAGAGAGAGTGAGGAAGCAAGGAAACCTTGCCTCCAAAGCCAGCTGATACAGAAAATGGTACTAATCTAACAAAGACTAGTCCTTTCCCTGCCTGTGGGCATACCTAGAAACACCAGAGTGCACAAGATCTTCTGACTTACTAAACTCATTCTTTCAGGAAACCATGTCAAATTGTGGAGCGCCTCTTACAGTAGTTAGGTGTTTTTCCAACTGGAAAACAGTTGGATAATCACAATTCTGATGCTTAGAAAGATCCTCCTCATTTGCACGTTAAGTTATTCTTGGCCCTTTAATTCCTATTTGCTAACAGTGTCTTCCTTAACTTTTGTTCTCTTTCCTTCAATATATTTATACAACCTAAACAAATTTCTTCTCAGTTTTAAGGAGCCACTGTATTATATTCTGCTCTTTAAAAATAAGCTGTCAGTATGTTTTGTTTGCACCTACATTCTGTTTCGTAGACAGAATTAGTTATAAGGGGTGTTGTACATTCTGATTAAGACCATGTGCCAAAACTGTTAGTATAATGGGAGTGCTGGAGGCCTTTAGCATCTCTCAAGATATGGTAGTGAATGCAAGTCTTTCTCCTTGTTATTTGTCCTCTTACTTTAATTTGAATCCATGTCATTCTATTGTAGTAATCACATTATTTATCTCAACAAATTAGTCAACCTCCACAGGACTATATTTGCCAACTGTTTGCCACATGGTCTCTTTCAGATACAAGAAAATTTATTATAACAGATTGTACAAAAACTTACGATACTGGAGGCAGCATATTGTAAATGTTAACATATTATAATCAAATCAATCATAATTACCCCCCAAAGTTACCTTTTTTCATAGGCTCATAGTTTTTTGAAACATGCCTTTTAGGGTGAACTTTTTCCGTGATTTATTTGTGAGTTATATATTGTCAATGTGAGAAGAATAATCTCTTTGCTGGTTTTGTGCTTTGGAGGTAACTGCAGTCTCACTATTTTCTAAAGACTCAAGAGAATCCCTAATTATTCATTGTGACTGTAAATAAAGAGGGAGATTTTCTTGCGGTAAGGGAATTCTTTGTAAGTGACACACACAATACGATTAAGCATAGGACTAGAGACATTGAGACACATCTGTTGTTTTCTGTCATGTAACAAACATACGGTCCTGAACAGGGTTCCTCATCTGTATTGTCCTCATTAATAAATCAGGAACATTTCCAAAATCCAGACTTACCAAGCTGTCTGAGAGCCCAGGATAAAAAGGTGGTCAGAGCTTGTATATATTATTTCTTTACTATTGAACCTGTCGTTGAATAGTAAGGCATTTATTTCTCCTCAAGAATTAAACTTGCATTGAGATTTTTGTTGTTTAGCCTCTTCCAGGGATGTGTCCTAGTAAATCTTCTGTTATCTGTGAAATTCTGCAAAAGGTTGTAAAATCCAAATAGTTTCATCATTCCAGGGAAAAGTTTTCCTAGTTCTGGCTGCATAATAATCCTTTGTTAGGTCTGGAGAAAAAATGAAATTCTTTTACCTCTTAAAGGTTACATTGATGATATATCTAAACCCTGTGGCACAGTACCAGGTGGATATACTACAATGCTAAGTATTACTGGTATTTCCATAATGGAAATACCAACAAGCTATGATGATTAGGCAGCATTATACGGAGATGCTAGGTGAGATGCTGGGTACAGCACAGATACATCTCCGCTGGTGCTGATTAGCCTGGTTATTTGCTTTTGACTAGCATATGCAAGAAGGGGAATTCCTTAAAATTGAGATTTCATTAGGAAGGCTACAATCAAGGTCACTTTGCAGGAAATCTCAAAGAAATTACACTGGGCAAGAAAGGAGGAAAAGCCAGAAAGTAAGAGCAAAATAATATTTGAGGGGGAATAACATTTCCTCTTCTGCATGGAATCAGCATCAAAACTGTCCAGGATTGAGAATTTGGCCTGATGCTAATATTCATGATCATTTGCCAAAATGAAAAGAAATACGAAGTCCCTTTCTGAAAGTAGGCAACATCTGCTAATGAATTCTACGTGCTATTCCAAACAGAAAAACGTTCTTCAGTCCTCTTTTTCATTTCGGTAGAAATTTTTGATAGTTCGAGAAGGAAAAGAAGACAGTGTATCTAAATTAATCACCCTCTGCATTTTGCGTATTTGCTTTTGTCAGCTGTTTAGAGACTTGGTGGAGATTCTGGGATTTTTTTATAGGTCATACAGAGCACTTATATATAAGAGCGTGTTGTGCTGCTTGGAGAAATACTGCTCCTCTTTTCTAATATATACAGTTAGTGCCTACCTATGTATCTTGATCTCATTGACACATCCCTTGAACTTGGTATCCTTTCAAAAGTGTTTTCAAAAAGTGGTTGTATAATTGCTAAGAAAAAATACAACAAGATTTCTCAGAAGATTCTTCCAGAGCCATATGCACCATCTTCAGCCGCTTTGCCAGTCCCACTGAAAGTAGTGTAACCAGTGAAATTGCAGATTTTCAGATATTGGAGACCGCTACTAGGCAAGCTGGTATGTTGGTTATAACAGTTTCTTTTGAAGTAGCTTTGTCCCACACTTAAGATTGTTCCAATGTGCAGAAGATTTCTGAAAAAGAAAACATCACTTCTTAAGGTTTCAGTTTAAATTAAAATGTAAGTGAAGAAGCTGCATAGTATCTTACTCAGATTCTTCTTGCTGTTGGTGACTCCAAGATGGAACAACGTAGCATCAATACTCCTTGCTTCAAATGAGTTATGTGAAACACTTTTAAATCAGTTTGTCAATTAGTTAACTCAGGTAAACATTCCTTGCCTGCCTCCTTAAGATATAACTTTTAGTGATACTTTTTCATATTCCTTACTATGAAATACCTCCATTCAAAGTCTCCTACTTGGAAGAACTCAAGTCTGAAATTCACTAAGTTCAGCAAGTTGGCAATGACTGTGAAAGGCAGCCATGCCAAATGCCTGTTCTACTACCAGTGCTATGGTCAGGACAGTGTCTGTTCCTTCTTACTCTGAGAAGATCTGGAATGTCAGCATCAGGAATTCTCAGACAAGTCCAAATACTACCGGAGACCTCTAAAAGCTGTTATAAACTCTTCAATATTAGGATGGAATAGGCATACCTCTAAGTTCCTGAGGTTCTGGAAGAAAACTTCCGTTCCTTATGTACTTCTAAATTGTATCCATTTTTCATTACTCCAGCCCCTAAAATCATTCAGAGTTTTCTGCATGTGTATTTATACTGACAGGATCAGCGGGCAAGGGAGAGTCAGGTCATCTCTGTGAGATGAGGAAGCCAGATATATCTGAGGCTGGCATAAATAGTGTCTGGTTGCACTGCTAGTTTTTACCTTTCTGACTTGCAGAATACTGTGGCAGGCTGATCAGCAATTTAGTGAAGAACCATCAATGTTCCCTCTGAACCACAGGGCATGACAACACCTTTCCCCTGAGCTGAATTGTTTTTTATATGGTACAATAACAAATGCCACAAACTCACACATGTTTAGATACGGCAAATGCCTTTTCACTTATACCAATGATATTTAGCATATGAAGGAAACAGAGGTAAGGTACCTGCTGCATCGTTATAATCATAGACCAGACACATGGTACAATGCGGTCAGCTGCAACTGTGAATATAGAAACAGTCACCTCGATCCTGTCTAGATCAGTCTCACTGAATCAGGTCCATATCCCACGCACTGGTTCGACATCCTTTGTAGCTCACAACCTTCCCACTAGCTGGATGATGGATAGAAAAAATACAAGAAAACAAAAAAGCCTGGTCTGCTGCAGTCTAAAATGTTTTACTCCAAAACAGGAAACAGCTGAGCAGCCTGACATCCAAGCTAGTCTCAGGATGTTTTCTCCCTGGGAAGCTCAGCAACTACTTTCACTGTTGACAGATCCAATTTCTGAAACACTGACCTCTCTGTTTTCCCCGGAACAATGCAATTGCCCTTCCGTCCCAAAGAAATGCTCAGAGCCTGCGCTAGCTCTTTTACGTCCAAAACAACACTATCTTCTCTGGTCTGCGCACAGCTCTCCCAAAAGTCAAGGGACTATCTTCCTTTCCAGGGGAAGGGATCTTACCCTAGTTTGGACTGGTGTTGGGGTTTCCTATTCAAGCCTAGCACTACAGTTGTCCTTAGCATGTAAATAAGAAAACTGCATTTTTAGTAATTATCACATCAGCTGCAAAATAAACGCCTCATAAAAGTCCGCCAGCACATTCTTTCACCTTTTGGTCCATGTTTTCCTTGAGATCATGTTTATAGTAGTAAAATAATCTGGGTCAGGACATGGGTTGGAACACCGTCCCATGGTCATCCTTAGTGTTAGTCAGCACATTTCTGTGAAACTTTTAGGCCCAAACCAATTAACTCTCCCCAAAAACTCCTGGGCACAATCTGGGGGTCATTCCCCATATAAAGTTTGCATTCAGTCACCTTCTTTGAAGCTTTGGAGTGCCTTCACATGAGCAGATTGTAGACCGTGAGCTAAGAGGATACAAGAGCTGACTAAAGTAGTGAGTGCCATGACCTGCCCACTGCCCACTCAAGTTGCTGGCTAAGGTCAGCTATAAAGTCCATGCTATTTACAATGAGCTGTGCATGTAGTATCTACTCAGAGCATCCTTGGCCCTGTCTGTGCCCACTCTGTTCAGATGGTGTGGATGAGAGTGTGGGCTGATACTCGAGTGCCAAGAGTGATTACCTTGCAGAGCATTTCAATCTGAAGTGGGAATATGCTTACTGTGGGCTAGGTGCTTTGCCATGTGAGCGGTAGTGGCTCTTGGTCTACTCTGTCACTTCCATGGTTGGGGTTCCTACAAGCCACTGCAGTACAGAGATGAGTACAAGTATACCCCAGACACTAATCATATCTGATATGTCTCTGCAGATGCAACTCAGATGTGCACTGAAGCTAAAGACAACGATCTTACTCCTCCACTTGAGCACTGTATTAGGACAAAGTAAGTGAGAACTAAAATTTTTAAAACAAATTTTTTTAGTTATTGATAAACATAATGTATATAAGGCTGGACTGTGGTAAAAAGTAAATATTGCAACAGGTAATCTTGTAACAATAGTGGTTAATAATTAGAATAAGTATCAGTGGGCCAGACTGTGATAATATGTATTACACATTTTGTTTTATTGTTGTAATTAACAACAAACTCGCAAAGGCATTCAATTCACTTTTAGGGGCACCTTCATTACATCACCAAAGCTGACTTAGCTGGTCAGTTTGTGAACTCAGCTCAGTTTCAACAGGTCAGAGTTTGGATACCCAATAGTGATTGGTTCCTGTTGTATGAGTATAATGAGAAAAGGAGAAAAATTCTTCCATCATCATCAGTCTTTTCTAAAAGCTAGAATTGCACTGAGGGCTATGGGTACCATTCTCAGTGCATGAAGCCCTGTGCTCAAAAGCTTCAGTTTGCTCAAACTGCCCATGTGTCCATGAGCAGCAAAAAGCTTCTTAAGATCACAAAACACAGTATTATTAATGTTTTATTAGGCCGTTGTTGATAGTTCTTAGGTCATATTCGCTCCTTAAATACAGGGCCATGATGGCCGTGATGTTAAGATTTTCATGACCATTTTGAGGTTGATATGATATTAAATGATGGACTTCTAAGAAATTTAACCAAATCATGCTGAAGTTAATGGGGACATTTTTCAGTTACTCTAGTGAGACATGAAGGAAGCATAATGGGGAAATTTTTCTGGATTAAAAAATCAGCTTTATATCAACTCCAGCAGCAGGACTTTGAAAGCTGCTGTCTGTGTATCTTTGGAGCAAGAAGTAAAAGCCTCATTGTCAAAGCCTGTAACATTTGTTAAATCAGCAAGCCAAGCAGCTTCAGATTTCTCTTGTCATTTCCCTCATCTTCCTGCCACATTTTTTCCTGTTATAAAAAAATAAAAATCAAAAGACAACAAATGAGGGCATTAGCTGCCAAACACTGTGTTCCTGCAGGGCTGCCATTATACAGTTACAGAAAAGTAGAAGAGGCATCCTGTAACATGACAGCAGTGATATTAGTCCGGGCTCCCTGCACATATATATTGTATTGGTTCCTCCATTCCAGTGAAACATAAGCATGACTGTTTACAGATTAAGATAGATAATATATAGTCTCAGAAACCCCACACAATGAGGTGAATAATGCATGCAACTTAAGGTCGGTGTTAGAATGGCTTCCATTCCTGGCATTGCATCAAAGCTATGCGCAGTTTTCGTAGTGGTGGTGTTTGTTTATTTTAAATTCTCTGCTTTAATCTTTTGGAGAAGTAAATTACCAGCAAGTTCCAGTGTCAATTTATTTTGTTTGTACCATTCTCAGGATTATCTGATTTACCCTGATCAGTCTGGCTTCTTGTCTGAGTCTCTTCTGTATTCTCCATTTTCTTTGAGTACGTTTATTTGATCGTGGCCTTGCTGTTAGAGGTTTTTAATACTACATTTTTCCTTCTTTCCAACTATGAGACAGTATATACAGAAAAGTAAAAAGAAACCAAACTAACTAACCTGTTAACAAATTGGGAGGTACAATTACAAAAGTAATGTTTTATATCATACAACCATGGAAAATACCCCTAATTTTATTAAAACAAACAAACAAGCAAACAAAAAGCAGCCATTACTCCTTTTGACAAGCATTCATAATGAAATTCCTTACTAATCCTTTCTCACCAACAAATGCAGGATAATTTCTCAGGGACTGTGCAGAATTTCACAGCCTGAACAATCAGAACTGAGAAGTTTAACTGTAGGTGCCCAATTTTGATCAGGAGGTTTCCTTTTTTTTCACATTACTGGGTTCTGTTTTAATCCATGAAAAGCCTTACCCATTGTTTACCCTAATACCTGAACACCATCCCGTAGTGCATTGAGTTACATGCCTAACATCTGTCTGGTGTTTGTTTCATCCTCTTCCAAAGGGAGAACTGCATATGTAATAGAACATTTCTATATTTAGGCATTTTTCATTATTATTATTATTAGAGGAGAAGAGTTGTTTTGCTTCTGCAGGGAGGTGAGGCTCATGCTTTTAGTCCCTATACTGCAAAATATCAAATGAGAAATTTGAGTTTAAAGAAGCTAACACTTCAGGGGGCTCAAGCAACTAGTCACCAGCAGGTATTGCTTGAACCTGCAGGCTCCCAACCAAAGAGTCAGTGCAAGCACATGTCTTTTTACTATGGCTTTCAGCTCTAGACATCTGTGGAAGTAGTCAGCTTCTGACCAAAAGATGTCTGGAATGTGGTTCCCTGGGTTGTTTGGGAGATGCCGTGCAGACTTCTTCCATTCTCCCCCGACGAATAGTCTTATATCACAGTCACAATCCTTAGCCACTGTCTCCACTGGAGGAAATAACATCTGTTAGCCCTGCCTGAGGGGAATAAAACTTTGATCTGACTGTATAATCTGAATTCAGCAATGTATTTTATTAACCCTCTAACGTCAGCTTTCTTCTCTGGTAGCAGGGCTGTGTGATACACAGTACATGTGTTTTCCTTTGAAGTGAGACAAGTGGAGAGTTGGTGGATTAGAGGAGAGGAGAGCATGGGCACTTAAACCTGAATTATTGGTATGCTCTGTAACAATATCAAATGATTACTATGAGAAATACTCTCTGAATGCTATTCTAGATTGAGCATTCTTCAGGGCCTGAACCTAAGTTCCTCTTAGGTTCAACAGAAGTATTCCCATTAACTTCCATGAGCTTTGGATGTGGTTATAGTTGAACCAGATGAGGCAAATGTTGTTTTTTTATAGCTAATCTGATAAATTATAATTGAATTAGCAGCAAGAATCTCGGTTCCATTTGAATTGCACTGTGGTATGACAGCATGGCAAAATGATCAGAATGCATTGTCCAGACCATTTTGTTTCTGTCCTTACAGAAAATACTTGTTCAGCATTTGTGCGTGAGGTCCCTGACTATTTGACACCTTCTTCGTGCAGATTTGTTAAGTGAAAAAAGTTCTGAAGCCCTCTCTGTACGGGCAAACAGCCAAAGGCTGCTTTTCGTTATATAAACAGCTCAATAAAAATAGTTGGAAAATAAATACAGAGGATCAGGCTTTTTATGAAAGTTACCTTGAGTCCTGCTTCAGAATATGTTTCTCTGCTTAAGCTCCTTATTCCAAACCTGTTTTAGAAAAGGCTAGTTCCTCGCTGCATAGTGATCAGCAATATCTTAAGTCATACCAGCAAAAACAGTGTCAGCAGCAGTGATGCCGTGTTATTATTTTCACAGAGGACAGTGTGTCCACAGAGCAGATTTGATTCTGTGTCATTTAGCCTTTGCTGATCCAGGATCCCTCTCAAAGCTTTAATGATCCCAGTGAGATAGAAGATGGCGCCTTGGGAAGATTGTACACAACGATAAAGGATGGTTTGATAGCAACACCAGAAAAATCCAATGGGGATTGAATGTGGAGATTGTACTTCCCACTTGCATTTGGTGGTTCTGTGGACAAAGTGATATTCTGAACCTCTGGCAGAGGTAACTTTCAGCACTGGAAAATACCAGACTAGGCAGACCATGCCCTGCTAGGGTATGTCCTGTTTTTAGCTCCAGAAGTGAGGTATCAACGTTGTGTATTCCTACTAAGCCCAGAGATAAGGACAGTCTTTCTGCATTTCTTTCATGTGGTCAACAAAATCAAAAATGGAAAGAATATTCTACAGAAGAAGTAAGGAAAAATTTCACAACAGCCCAAATTTTCCATATCAGTTTACTTGCGGTTTTGCTGTCACCAGTTGTAGACTGAAAAAGATCCCTCAGGTGGTTACTTCCCTTAAGACCTTGAGTTGAATACTGTGTGGATTCAGCTTTTGGTTTTGTTTTTCACTTAATCAGCCTGCTCAACAAAAGGACTGAGCTGTCATACCCCTGCTGACACATCCTTTCCTTGGTGACAGAAAGAATGTAGTTTGCACTCTGGCAACTCACTGTTGTCCCCACCCCCTCACAAATGTCTTACTACTGTGCTCCTGAGCTCTGAGACAGATTTTCAAAACAGATCTAAATCGTCAACACTGGGAATGCTGTCAAGTTTAATTCTGAGAAGATCTGGAACGAGAACTTGCAAATACAAGAAATGCCGTGGATCAGAGTGCCATTCATATAATGAATGACTCTGACTATACAGCGAATTGACTGACTTCAACCTGGCAGAGGTTGGAGTAGAGAGACTCATCATGGTTTCACTGGGTCTTGGATCAGCTTGTCATCTTCTACCGTGCCTTGAAGGCACATAGACACATTTGGTGGCAAATGCAGGCTAGATACTTTCTTTGCCCTCACAGTGTTGGTCACATTCCTGGAGCAGGCAGCTGAGCAGTAGCAGCCAATAGAGAGCCAAGAATAAAAAAAAAATGAAGGTTTTTATGCACGAGCGTGGACTTATTTGGAAATACTGTCCTCAATATACATCTTCAGTGTTATTCTGAAGATAGGATGATGGCAGAGAAAAAGCAAAACAATACCATAGAGAAAGCAAAACCATGTCTTTGAAGTGTGCCATTGAATATTTGAAAGGAACCAAAGACAGGAACAAGGAGCGCTGCTAAATGAAGTCATCTGGTCTCAGGGTCTCAGAGCCACACAGCTCCTAATCAGAGGCCGGTCTGTATGAGAATGTGCAGATTGCCTAATAACAGCTAAGAGACTGAGCATCCTGGTTATATAGGGTTAATTCTCATAGCCATCTTGGGGATTCCCTACAGTCTCTGTAAAGCCAAGGTACCTGTTCTGAATCAGCTGCTGCTGGGGACTCTCCATTGCCTAGAAAAGACTAGAATAAGTGTAAGGAGACTGACCTCCCAGTTTGGGCACTAAAAATACTGGGTGCAAGGACCTCATCTCCCTTCCTTTCCCTTGGAAAAGATGTAAGTAGTTACCCCAAGTGAGGCCATCCAAAACTCTAAAGTAGTTTGTTTGAGGGAGGTTGGGTTTCCATTCCAATGACATGATTAACTGACGGATGTAAAATGATTGCTTTGATTTCTAGGTGGCACGGAGCTGTTATCGACTGGAATGGCACAGAACCGATCTTGTGACTGACCTGACCTGCACTTTATTTGTAAAGAAAAAAAGGAAATGACTGAATTAGCACATTCCTATTCCCACCAATACAGGAAATAGGACAAGAGTTATCCAGTTTACGATGAGGAAGAATGACATGGTTGTGTACAGGCTGGGAGAGTTTCACCTCATGCTTCAGATATTTTGCTTATAATATAAACAGCATTTACATAAACTCTGGTCACTGCCTTTATCATACAGTTTCTGAGAGCAAATTGAGCTTCCACTGCCAAATCAAGCTTTCAGATGAAGCAGTAAAATGTCAGCGTCCCCTTGAGGTCTGTTTCTCGATCCACTCTGTATCCTGCAGTTGCTTCCAAAAATCTAATGAAAGGAGCTGCACCCAGATTTCTGTCACTTTCCTTGCCCTCTCAGTCCTGCCTAGTTCTTCACCTAGAAAACTCCAGGATAAATACAAGATGTCATTCAAGAAATATATATTCACTTCTTTCCCTGATATTAGCAAGTCTCATTTTGCACTGAAAGTATTGGTAGCCATATAGACTTTTCAGCTATAGCCTGACCTACACAGAGTTCTTGCGGTCTCATAAAAATTGCAGTAAGGCTTGTGGTTTTGTGTTATCAGAGTAGTAGTAAAACTGAGTTCCTTATACTGGATGCAATTGTGCAGTGTGTTACGGTACCTCAGACTGATGTAGCTTATTTTCCCTTCTGGATGAGAGAAAGCTATACCAGTGTCTTTAATTTTATATCAGTGTAACACTAGGATTTATGTATACCATACTGCTGGGTGAGATCTGTGGTGGTTTGCTTCTCCACAATTACAAGAAAACACAAAATCTTTAGGTTTGACATTTAAAGGGTGCATATCTGTGATAGGTAGCATTCTTCATGATTAAATAAAGTGCATGTATGAAAACAGTGTAATGTAAAGATGTATCTGGAGATACCAAAACAACATATTGTATTCTGAAATAAATTCTTGAAGTGACATATTGCAGCAACACTTTACCAAAATGGGAACGGCTTATTCAACTGAAGATTGGAAAAAATACTTTGAAAAAAATGATTTCCTAGTGGAAAGGTTGCAAATAAATGGTGTGCCTATAATTTATTCCTCTATCTTGAGAGTGAATATCTCATGAAAGTTTAATAAAGGACTTCTGCTTTTTGATTTTTATCATCCATTCCTAATTCTGCTACAGGTATATTACATGGCCTTTGGTAAACCCCTTTATCTCTGTGAATTTAAGGGCATGTTTGTATCATGGGCTCAAGACTGCCTTTTTAGATCAGATTCACTCATCTCATAAACTGCAGACACCACAATTCCCCACTAAAAGATTGCATCAGGGTTCAGGGTAGTTCAAGGCAATTGATGTTCAGAGTTCCTGCGAGTGGGAGATCACAAACACTGCAAGATCCCAGATGCAAAGCTCTCTCTTATGCGTCCTGAAAAATCACAGCTAAGGGTGGCTGAGCATGGTGTCAGTCAATCCACCAGCTTGTGGTAAACCTTTCCTCCTCTTAAATTTTCCATGACCTGTAGCCCACGCATTGTTTCGTGTTGCAAACAGAGTCTGATTTTCCCACCTGCTTCACAGGGCAGCTATAAGAAAAAATCAGAATATGCCGAATGTATTTGTCCCCGGACAGAAAATAGTATAGCGGTACAAATACGATTGAAAACTTTTGGGATCCTGTGTAACACAAAAATTCCTTCCTGGGTTTTCTAATCTAGTAAGCCCACACCAATTACTTTAAAGCACTGCTTTAAAGCATGCCAATTTGGAGATAAACTTCCACTCCCTGATGGAAGAGCAGCAAAGATAAGCATTTCTGTGGGGAAGCAGGGAGCTGCCTTGTGACAGGCCTGAGTTTCATCTGAGTAAAATGTGAATGTCTACAGTGCAGATGTGTTCAGATGAGCTGTTTCTGTGGCCTTCCTTTATAGCTGGCAAGGAGAAACAGGCCACGTTAGGGTATGAATCATCAAACCTTGTTTCGACATTTACTTTAGGGTGAGAAGAGTTGTGCACCAGATTGTAGGGTTGTATGCTGAGCAGATCTCTACTAAGTATAAAGGGAGCCCAAGGTGATTGCCTCAGATGAATTTCATTCATGAAGACATGAGGGTTTTTCAAGGTACAGGAAAGAGGTGAAAATTAGTGAATAGGGCTAGGAAATAGATTGTATTTTATGGCTAGCCTTGGAGGACAAATACAGATGAGGGTAGGCCCCGAACTCTGAGCCTTTTTCTGAAATAGGCTGCAAAGAGTTTGAGGCTCCTTCATCACAGGTTATGGGGAGTATTTTGCTGAAACTTCTGTCTCTATTATCACAGAATTCCAGAGAGCCAGATCTTTCTTACCCATTATCTGTAATTATGTCCATATATATTTGTTCTGAAAAGTCTACTGCTTATCTGTCGTCTGTTTAAGCTGAACACCTTCCAGGTTCTGCTCTGGCTTCACTGACAAAGGCCAAAATAAATGCACATAGACCACGTGAAGAAACCACTTCATGTGCAGAGTGATTCTCGTGACCAAGCTCGAGCATGGAGAAACTCAGCATTACTAAGCCCTTTCCAGTATTTTCCTTCTCCAGGGCTCAATAGTAGTGTCCTTATTAGGCAAGTGAGAAGGCTCTTGAGATTTACTAGGGAATCCTTCCATAAAGAGGAAGTGGGCAAATGAAACACTCATTTAGATCTAGTTCTTCTGAAAAAAAAAAAAAAAAAAAATCAGAGCATTCCCTCTGTCACTATCTGCATCAAGCTAAATATTTCTATATTTTTTTTTATGTAAAACACGTGGTGTTTTACATTTTATTCCATGTTTACATTTTATTTCCATGCTTTATTTCATGTAAAAAGTGGTTATTTACCTTTACAGACCTTTTTTGAATCAAACAATCAGAAGGCCCCCGTATATTATATGGCAACATAAGAACCTTTACAGGGATCTGTGCAGAATCATATCCTGTTCCAGCAGCTTGCATCTAGTTTTTTTAATTATGTTTTCCTTTTCATTGTTTCCCATTTTCTTTTTCACAACCTGACGAACGTGACTTCCTGAAGTTAACAAAAGCAGCAACTGTTTGGTAATTGTGCATTAAAAGACAGTGGGTAACATTTGGTACTTGGGCTCTATATATGGCTTGATTTCATTCTCTTTCCTTCTGTGGTATAATAAATCTACCCTCTGCTGAAAATTGACCCCTTAGCTGACAACAAACATGGCATATTGTATATGCAGATGAATAGTTAAGCAAACATGCTATTATGATAAGGTGTCGTATATGTCACCTTTGTGGGAAATGTATATTTAACTTTGTCTTGTACAGAACGTCCTGTATAAATAAAACATTCAAAGCAATGGTAATAGTAACATCCCAGATTCCTCCTCATTTTTTTTTAATAATTCATTTGCTAGTGGAAATTAATCAGAGATATTGGACTATAAATGTTTCATGGGCCTCGTCGGTTCAGTGGAATAATAATGAAATGTTAAGCCTCCTACTTCTGAGAGCGGAACCGTAGCGTAGTGCTGGAGGTGGCTGATAAGCTGTAGAAAGCCCACGCTGAGCTCGCTGGTGTTACACTTCGGCAGCTAGAGGTGGTCATGCCAACTGGTCTGAAGCTAGCTTCAAACTGAGGTACTATGTATGTGAGGTACTATGTGAGATACTGTGTCCATGTAGACATGCCCACCATGTTATGTTTGAAACCCACCCAGGTTGGTAGTGAATGAAAACTGCAAAGATCTCATTACACTTGGTAGTAGTGTGAGATGAGTTGCCTCATCCTGATCAAAATGAGGGGAGAGGTAGTCATGTTGCAGTGCTTTATTTGGTAGTCGGTGCAGGGCGGGTATGTACACACACTAAGTAGGTTTCTTATCCCTCTATAGGTCTACTCTACAGTAGAAAGTGTTTTAACATTATTCTAGCAGCACCCACTTGTGATAATTCATCACTGTGAATAAAGTTCAGACTTCATTTGATGACCATGCTATTAAAATATAAAAAACTGGGTTGCCCTCTTTCTTCTGCTTATTAGCCCAAGTGCAGCTACTCCGTTGTTTTGCAATGTTAGTATTTGCTAGTATTTGTTTTTCTGCATATCTGCCCATACCAGAATGGTCAAATGTAGGACAGGTTGAGAAATGTTGGCAGAATATTATGAGTGAATCTCTGGTGTCCATATATGTTTTATTCACAAAGAGTGCAAAAATGACAGTTTGAGTCTCTGTTGTTTTCGATTCATTTTTCTCCATCATTTTATTTTGGTTTTGTCATTAATATCCTTCATGCTCTTTGGAAATGCATCCTACTGGCATGGTTTAGCTATGTCTCAAGGGTAGAGCTCTTTACAATGAACAGGCTTTAAATATTAGAACTAAAATAATGGGAAGTCTTCTAATTAAAAAAAATAAACTTTCAAAGCAAGATTTAAGGGATATCATGGGTTAATATGAATGGACAGGAAACGGTCACTTTAGAAATCAGAGGAAAGCTGAAGAGTTTGGAAAAAATAACACAGCTTTAAGCCAAGTTTTTCAGGAGCAATGACTGGTTTAGGGGCTCCAAAGGTTCAATTGCTGAACCTGATATGCTTGTAGTAGGCCAGATTTTCTGGTGGTGGCTGGGACCTCCAGTAGGTGGGCCTCAAATCACGAGCCGTTTCTGAAAAACTTCGTGCCAGTTTCTGAAAAAGTGTCTGAAAGAGGCACTTCAGAGTGCCTACGTGATTGGGGATATGGCTAGGGAAACTTATTACGACACAAGCTGTAGATTTACATAATGTGTCAGCTACCTGCATAGATTTTCCTAACCCAGGGTAAGTTTACTAAAGAGGAAACTGCCTTGAATTACCTCCCTTTTACCAGACCCGGTACACGAGGAGTTACTGTGGATCAGGCGATAAATAGTAAATCTGCACTAAAGCTTGTCTTGCAGTAATTTGTTTCTGCAATGCATACTTGTAGAGACCTAAATTGCATTATTTTGCATTATTTTGGTTTTCTGTTGATCAGTAAGATCTAGTAGGAAACACAAAAGTTTAGCCGTGGAAAGAAAATGATTGCTCTTACATGTTTCATGACCCAGTGCCCAGCCTGCTATATAACCTGAGGAAAACTCATCCCATTAAGAACCGTTTGTATATATTAGCACTCTTCTTCTATTTGTTTTCATTGGCTGAAAGCTAATAAATCCAACATTACCTCTGAAATAAGGAAGCGGTTTCTCCTTAGCAGCTTTGTTTGTAAAGCTAGAAAAGGAAAAAGCACATTTTCAATCACATATTTTATTTGTCATTTCAACCAGGGTGGGATGAGATTGTTGTTACAGTGGAAAGCAACCTGTTTTTGTGATGTCCCACATTAACAGTAGTTGTTGACTGTATCAAAATGGAAACAAGCATTGAATTAAGTGAGAAAAACCCCTCTCAGGTATGTATTATTGTTTTTCTTAGATAAACATTCATTGGCAGTGCAAGATTAGAAGTTTCATTTGCTTTTTCATTTACTTGAAGGAGTTGCATTAGACCACAACAGTTGACACATGATGCAGGTTGTGCATACATTCAGAATTCTTTCCCGTGCAGAAGAACAGACAATGCTGAGACCTTTGCTGTGCCCTCAAACTAAAGCAGTGTTTCCTTGAGCTCTGGCTCTTGGCATCACAGTGAATTTTGGTGTGTGGTTTCCCTGGCAGTGTACACAGCATGTGCTATTCAGCACCCGTTATGTAGATCTGCACAGGTTAAGATGTTTCACAGCAACTCATGGATCTGGATGCTTCAATTTTCAAGGCCTATTTGGGAAACTTTAGCTTATTTATGATGGTGGTGTTCCAAGCTAGCCACAGGTTGATATGAGGCCATCCAGTGCAGAGACTAGATCCAGACACTCAGAGACAGTAAATATGGAAGCAGCACTGTGACATTAATATTGCTCTGAAGCTGAGTTAATAAGCCCTCGTTCTCTAATCAAGGCTAATTGGCTCAGGTGCAACAAAGCTAATGGGTTCAGATGCAAAACTGATTTAATTTTCACAGCTGGCTCATGCATTGCTTGCTGGGAGATGTTTGTAACATGTTCTGCTTGCCTGACATACCCATGCCAGGAAAGGGATTGGAAAGTGGTGAACATCCACAATCTGGAAAATAAAGGAGCTTTGTATGTCTGAAACTGGGCATCCCAAACTGGAAACTTCCAATGAGGTCAGGTATTTTTGGCAATCTGGCCTGCAAGAGTCACAGTAGTGATTCTGCTCGGGCAGCTTCTGGCTGTAGGAGGTTTAGTCTAATCTGTGAATCTCAGGTAGGATCCATCTAATCTAGTCAGAGGTGTCTACAGGATAGGTTTTTCCATGTGAACTAGTGATCCAGGACTTCCTTTACAGCCACTGGTGAGAAATAGGCACTGTATGGGTATGAGTCATCCGACCTGTTTTAGGTGTGTGCTGTAGGATGAAATGAATTGCACTTTTCACTTTCCTGCCTGCTACTGACTGGATCTTCACTGATTATGTTGGTTATAGGGAGGCTAGAATAAATGAACCCCACTGTATGGGAATGACAAAGTCAGAAAAGAAGAGTGTGTTTATGACGCATGATATGGGGGGTTACAGACTCTTCTTGGCTGCTGCACCATTCTTACCTCTGTCTTCCACTTCCCAGCTTTTAGTTATGAGCTAGAGAGACAGCTCTTTGGGAAAGAAACCACAGGATTTAGCAGCAGGAACTTGCCAGCATTTGGAGAAGGAGCTGCTGATAAAATTAGATTGCTCAAACGGGAACGCAGGAGGCATATCAAAGTTGAGACCTGGAAGGTGTCCGAGGCATGAGATTTTGTAAGCAGAGATTTCTTGTATAACAGTTCTGGGACTGTGTCACAATCCTAAATCCTGATAAAACACCCAAGATACCAGTACCTTATGTGAGTGTTCTGCTTATTTTCTTATCACTCTCTTATCGTTTGGCAAGGACTTCCAAATTAATCTGAAAAAGTATTCTGGGCATTTGTAAAAATACTCTATGCACTGGAATTCAGCAAATATTTATTCATTGACAAAACACTAGCAAAAAATGTGTGACCAAAAAAAAAAAAAAAAAGAAAAGAAAAGCTTAGCTCCTCTGTGTACAGTATGCAAAGAATATAAGGTTAAAAGCTACATTCTGCAAACATACCTTTTACTGAGATGTACTTGGTTTACTAAGTGTTGTGGATATGAGCCAAGGCCTCCAGACCTTGAATTCTGTTTCATTACTGCAGGGAACATGGAAAAATATAGCTTCTGGCTAAGGGAAGGGAGTGGTTCATGATCTTTACAAGGGCAACAAGAAAGGCTTCTATAAGCACATCAGCAGCAAAAGGAAGGCTAGGAAAACCATGGGCCTGCTCCTAAGTGGGGCAGAGGCCTTGGGGACAAAAGACACCAAAAACACAGAGGTACCGGATGCTTTCTTCACGTCAGTCTTTACTGCTAAGACTGGTCTTCAGGGATCCCAGGCCCTTGAGGGGAAATCTGGAGCAATGAAGACCAACCCTCGAGAAGGGTCAGGTAGGGAACACTTTAGCAAACTAGACATGCACAAGTCCATGGATGCTGGCTTTCATAAGGCTTTAGACACTGTCTTCCATAACAACCTCATAGACAACCTGATCAAGTGCGGGCTAGATAAGTGGCCGGTGAAGTGGACTGAAAACTGGCTGAACTGCCAGGCTTAGAGGGATTGTAATCAGTGGCACAGTGTCTGCCTGGAGACCAGTCACTGTGTTGTCCTCCAGGGGCCAATAGTGGGGCCAATACTGTTTATCTTCATTAATGACCTGCACCAGAGGATGGAAAGCACCCTCAACAGGAGGAGGGTCTGATACACCAGAGTCGTGCTGTTATCCAGAGGGGCCTTGACAGGCTGGAGAAATGGGCAGAGAGGAACCTCATGGAGCTCCACACAGGGAACTGCCAGGTCCTGCACCCAGGGAGGAATAACGCCATGCAGCAGCACAGGCTGGGGGCTGAGCAGGTGGAGAGCAGCTTTTCAGAGAAGGACTTGGGGGTCCCGGTGGACTAAAAGTTGACCATGAGCCAGCAATGTGTCTTTGTGGCAAGAAGGTCAACGGTATCCTGGGCTATATTAGGAAAAGCATTGCCAGCAGCTGATTCTTCCCCTCTACTCAGCCCTGGTGAGGTCACATTTGGAGTGCTGTGTCCAGTACTGGGCTCCCCAGTACAAGAAAGACATGGATTTACTGGAGTGAGTGCGGCAAAGGAACCACAGAGATGATTAAGGGCCTGGAGCATCTATCACACGAGGAGAAGCTGAGAGAGCTGGGACTGTTCAGCCTGGAGGAGAGAAGGCTCAGGGGGGATGTTATCCATGTGTGTAAATACCTGATGGCAGAGGGTAAAGAAAACGGAGCCAGACTCGTCTCGTGGTGCCCAGTGCCAGGACGAAAGGCAATGTTCACAAACTGGAACACAGGAAATTCTGTTTGGGCATAAGAAAACACTTTGTTACGGTGAGGGTGGTTGAACACTGGAACGGGTTGCTCAGAAAGTCTTGGCTTCTCTGTTCTTGGAGGTGTTGAAAACCCTCCTGGACCAGGTCCTGGGCAACCTGTTGTGGCTGACCCTGCTTGAGCAGGGAGTTTGGACCAGACGATCTCTGAGGTCCCTTCCAACACCAACTATTCTGTGATTCTGTGCTGATGTCTGCCACAACCCCCCTACGAGTGTCCCGGATTCTGCACAGTTATTCCCAAAGGGAAGATAAAAACCCAACTGGAGAGCACAGAGTTACTGAGTAGCCAGTCATTCAGCTATGCATATGATGTGATTCACATTAGTAAAATTTTGGCAGAGAAGAAATCATAAACATCAAAGAAAAGCCATCACAGGTGGGGGTGGAAGGTACAATAGTAAATCATTTTTATAAACCCAAGGAAAAAGAAAATAACCACCTTAAATACTGAACAAGGAAGAGACTACAAATCATTTTACTCTAGAGGTGCAGAACATCATGAATCACTGATTTGATGTTACTCGGATTTTTCTTCTTTGTGATGCATGGTTTTACGCCTATGCTTCCCTTACTTTATTGACCATTACATTCAGGAGAAAAATGCATGAAGAGCCAAAATCACACCAAGTACAAACCAGCTAAATACAGTTCTCACTGTGCTCAGTATTTTTATTTATCTCACATGTAAGATAATGGCCTTGTGTGCTGTTACACTTTGGCTTAGAAAAAAGTTCATGATTTGTATCTTTGTGTCTCATTGCTATGCTACATCTCTCTATTTATGTTTTTAACCAGCTGTATTACTTTGCTGATATGATTTTAAATCTGCTGTCATATATTGTTTGTGTTTGGTTAATAGAAGTAAAAGGGCAAAATATAACAATAGCAAACTGGAAATGGTAAATGTCAGTTCTAGATAACGTGACAAATGCTCTGTAATAGCGTTTCATGGCGTGTGAAGACAGCCGGTCTTTTACGAGCACTCCAGTATAAAACAGCTTTATTATGACTGACATCCTTCTCCCTGAGTCAGTGCTAAACTCCTATCACACACAGTATCCTTCCTAAATCACTTCTGTAAGAAACAATCCACTTTTATTAAAATTATAATTCCAGTTTGCAAATGGGGCAAGTAAAATGCACACGTTAGAGCCTGCTGTGCATTTATTGGTATTATTGCTCAGGAGTTTCCATTGCCAGTAGCAGGTGAACATGGCTGGTGAAAATCCAAGAATTAGGCTGCTTTTTTTACAATATGAAATGCAGCTATGGATACCTAAGTGTTTAGACATATAAGAGAGAATATAGGTGTGTAATGACTGGTGTCATACACTTTGAGAAAGCTATCGGTGGGGAAGCAGCAGAGGGCACAGAAAAGGAATTAGAACGCTAAAACCATGTTCTTAATTCTGGGTGTGATTTATTAGATTTTGTAGGACAGTTCTAAGGCATCCACTTATTTTTAACAAAACAGTGACTTAAAAATACAGAGAAGATTCCTGAGGAATGAGAGACTAAACAGCCATCAGACCATGTTAGGAGCTGTTGTATTTTCTTCCATTGAAGGTGCCCAGATTTAAATTCTTCTAACAACTAGTGCTCTCAAAATACCCATTGGCACTGTACTTCGTCCTTTGACTTTCCTCAACCATTAAGAGTAATGAAAGGCACACCACAAATTTCAGTACCAATACAGTAATTATTTTTACTTTGCCCTTGCTGGTTTTGTCCGCTTTACATTCCCCGTCTAGTGTATAACAGTGAATCGGGAAGCCTGTTTTTTTTTTTTTTTTTTTTTTTTTTTTTGTGGACTCTGGCAGCAAAATGGCAGTAGAGTTTGAGAAGAGAAGGGTGATTTATGAGGGTTTTGGGAGGCAGGGAACAGATGACTTTTGCTTAAGGGAAAAATAATGTCCCTTGCTTAAAAAAAATTATGAAGTCCAGCCCAGCCCATACAAAAGCAATGCCATGTGGAGAGTGTATGTTATTTGCAATCGTTCTGAAAACAGTTTCCTACAGAACAACCATTGCAAGTCATTGTAAATCTCTTGGGAACAGCAGTCAAAAACATCAGCGGTTAATTACTAGAACTTCCTAAATCAACCTTCTTTGGCATGACATGAAGTGAATGAAAGCAATAAAAGCAAGGAAGTGCATTGTGCTTTGTCCTGTCCAACTCCTGTTCGGACAGGCGTAGGTCATAAGCACAAATGTAACCAGCCACGAATTGTTTTTTATTTTAATTCATGGCCTTGAGTTAAATTAAATGAGCATGCTGGAAAGGCCAAGGTGAAATGTAGGGCCAGGTCTTTGGACTGCATACGTCCTCTGACCTCAACTGAGATAAACCATTTACACACCTTTAGAGTATAGTCCATGCCCTAGCAAAGCATCAAAGCGTTTAGATTATCTAGCTAAGAATCTAATTACACCCAGACAGCTTGGTCTCCAGAAATTCATGGCAATGCAAAAAGTACATCTTACAACAGCCAGTAAAATGAAGGGGGAATTTGAACAACCTATTGTTGTTAGGGGTTGCAAAGTATTAGCTCTGGGGCATGTATGAGCTCTTGCTAAATTTTATGACACAAAACTGGGAGGTGGAGCTTTTTCTTTGCCTTTCTCTCTGACTGCAGTCATTTCTTGAAGCAGAACGATCGCATGGATTACTTGGCTTCTGGAATGAGTCTGGAGGAAGGAGATTATTGACGATATTTGTAAACAGATCTGATAAAGAAAAGAAAAGCTTGCTTCATATAGACCCTGATACAAAATCAATTTCTTCTTTACCATGAAACCAGTCTGCAAAACCTAAAACATCTGCTTGATAAAGCAGAATTGTTACTGTTTTTCACTTACCGCTTCATTCTTGCCCTTGTATCTCACACTGGGGCGGAGAAGACGTTTCATCAGCGGTGTTGGTGGGTTTTCCAGGGAAAGGAGCTGTGAACTGACACGTGAATGAGGGACAGTCATAGGCTCATCACACGTCTCTGGCGCGGAGAGGAGTGAATGAGGTGGGAACCCAGAGGAAAGACTAGTGTCTTTATTGGAGGGAAGGAGCCAAAGGGAAAGGCACACAATAACAAATGAGACTGAAGTTGTATGCCAGGAAGAGTTTTATAGGATCTCAAGACCTTCATAGAGGTGGGCGAGGGGAAGCTGGTGATTGATATAGGCTGCTGAAAGGAAGGGAACACAATGAGGTGCTGGCCGGGCAGAGCTCCTCAGGCCCTGGGAGTTAATGCAGCTTGGGCACTGGGAAGCAGAAGGGAACGATAGTAGACGTAGTGCCCTGAATTCAGACTGAGACCTGAATGGCATAATTTTATTATTAGTTATTGTCCTCTTGAGGTGGGAATTGTCTCACCTAACTTCATACTTCTAAAAGCCATGTCTGAAATAGTCACCATACACAACTTTTACTATCAGATGAACAGATACATCCTTCCTACCTACCTTTGACAGCTACTTTAGCTGTCATGGCTCCTCTTCCGGAGGTTCTTGATCTCTCCACTGACCATGAAAGGGGCTGAATGTGACTGCTTCAGACACAGGTGTCTAGCATCTAGAAAACAGCAGGTAAATCTCAGCCCTGATATCAGCCCCTCCAGGCACCTGATTCAGCTGTCCCCTCCTTCGTAGGTCATGTTCATTCTCTGCATGCTGGGACCTCTCATGGTCCATAGCCACTGTCCCTGGACCGCTACAGACAGGACCTTGTGCTTTCAGAGGATGCTTCATAGGTCTCTCCGCCTGAAACTGCAACAGCTCAGACTTTTTAAAGCTTTCTTCCCCCCTTGTGTACATGGATTATAGTGAGTAGTATCTCAGTGCAGACCACAGACTGGTGCACAAAGAAGCCCAACAACAAAACCAGGGATTGTTTTCTGGGCTTTTTCTCTGTGCTCTTTCAGAACTTGCAAAGGGTTTAACTGCTTGTTCCAGCATCAGGATCAGCATCAGTTACGCAAAAGAAGCCCTTTCTGATCTCAGGCCTCAACAAGCTGCTTTCCAGCTGAGATTTTTGAGCACTTTCAGTGCAGTGTGTAGGAAACGGCCTCTGGTGACATTGTTCTTTCCGTGATGGAGCCAGAATGTGCCACAGTGATTGCTAGCAGTAATAAATACACTAAGCCATGCTGCGGTTGCTCTTTTTGTAAATGAGGAGCAAGAACTGGGAATGCTCCTACCAGTCTCCAGAACAAAATTATGAAACTGCTTCTTTATGCAATAATAACAGCATGTGGTTTCCCTGCTTAAGACTGTGCATGTCTTTGTGAATGTATCTTTGTGGTAAACACCACCGCAATTTGTTACTAACTTGTAAATATTCAATGAAAAGGCCCAATTTGTTGAACAGAGGGAAGAAAGCAAGAGAAAAGGAACCTGAATTTACAGACTCCTGATATAAAGGCATAAGTAGGTAACAGCAAAAATGAATCATTTTGCTCATTGAGCCCTCCATACCCTACAAGTTCAGGCAGGACAAACTCTTTTCATGATCCCTGAACAAAGCAAGTTACCAAGCAGAACAGCTCTGAGCAAACTCCATTCATTCAGAGTGCAGGAACATCTGCTAATAGAGAGAAAAACAATGTATCACGCAAATTTTTAGAGAGTTCCATGCTACTAATTCAGGACCCCATTTAAAATAATCAGATAAACAAATTGTGATGTCCTAATTGTGCTCACTCTGAAATTCACAGTAAATATGTAGCACAAGCAAAGTCAAGTCCATTGCTGAATATTTTGGAAAATACTGCTAGAAATGAATAAGCAAAAATTGAAAGTTCATAACCAAAACCTCCTAGTTGCACTTCAGTAGTTTGAAAATAACAGAAAAAATATAATAACAACAGCAATACACATGAATGCTGTGAAGTAAAGGGAAATTCAGAAAGGAAAGAATGTGACTAAAAATCAAGGGCATATAGAGTACCACCACCCAATTGTTGTGTCTGTTTATTTCTCTTCTGATATCTTTAAGGATACTTGGGAACCCCTCTGTTGAATATTTTTGCTTTCCGTTTCTCTTAACAACATAACATTTGAGAATAAAGTTGACATATTCCTATTACAGCAATAAACATCTGATTGCAAAATGAAAAAAAAAATCCCTTGTGAGTTTGAGTAGATGTTTCAAAATCAGAAATTGTACATTTCTATGAGAATTAATCAGAGAACTATTGACTTTCCTTTAAATACTTCTCAGTCAGGATCATGATGTCTTAAATACCTCCTGTCAATATTGGCATAAAACTTGTAAAGTAACTCATAGAAGAGCCTTATAGGCCTACACATTTCTTTCATCTCACTTCTGGGACGTTTGTGCCCCTACCATATGCTTCTTCGAGAGGAAGTGGTTGAGACAAGGAACAAAGGAAACTATCTCCATTTAAAAGTTCTATAGTCTATTAAGGACATGTTTTAAAGGTGAACTTCCATCCCTATTGAAATCAATATGACTTTACGATTAATTTCAAAAGAAATAGGATTTCACTCAAAAAACCCCCCCAGCTTTGAGGTATCTGTAATCAAATAAAGCTCCATCACTGAGATGTTGGTTCTTAATTTGGTAGCTGTCAATGCATAGAAGAAATAAAATACTGCGTAGGCCAACTGAAGTCAAAGATCTCAGTATGGTCAGTTAGCCCATTGGGCTAATCTAGTTAAGCTGCATTGATTTTGGAGCCATGGTGCACTATCAATGCTAAGACCAGGAACATCTGCTTCCCCGCATAAGTGATATATGGCCACTTTCAGATGGAATAAGTGGGTAAGCCTTTTGGTACAAATCCAGACTGTAGTCTCAGTTCACAGTCAGGGATCCAAAGGCAGTCATCAACCACCCTCCCCTCAAACCTCTATCTGAAATTATTAAGAAAAGGCCATGAAGAAGACTGGACAATGTGGCCCAAGTCCATGAATGACCAGAGGACATTCTTCAACAGCTAAGTGTGAAATTAAGTGTAATTAATTCAGGTTTTGAAGATCAAAATACATCTAAAGGAGGCTGACATATTTGAATGGGCCTACAAGAAGTTATCTTCTAATCTTTAGGAATATCTTTGATTTTTTTTTTCCTGTGGTGATTGCTCCAAACAACTTAAAGGTGAGGTTTCTATCATGCAGTCATACTTACTGGAGTAGATCTCTTTGGTAACACAGAAATGCTATTTATTACTACTGCTCTCATACCCAACCACTTAGGGAGAGATTCATCTTGCTGATTAAGACCCCCACATGATAGTTGGGTTGCCTGATCTTAGGCATCTAGCTCTATTTGAGATGGCACAGGTGTGCCCTCACCCCCTTGGATCAGCTGACAGAGGACGGGTGAGATATACCTGGGCATAGCAAATAGCAGAAGACTCCCAAGTTCAGGGAATGGAATCATGCCAAAGACATCAGCCTACAAGGTGTATATCCCACCTACAATCAATGAAGATTTGGTCAAAAGCGTCAGTGGAGCCCAGAGGTGTGATTTGGCTCATTAAATAGAGGTTGTCTGCATTTTAGATACTGAAGTTAAGGCAAATAAATCTCCTCAATAAATATAAAAGCCATGTATCAAAAAACATTGCAGAAATACTGATTCCCAGCCAAAATGTAATTTTGATTTAAGAGAAAAATCTGTTTTGTTGCCATGAAAAATCTGCATCCATTTAACTAAAGAATAAGCTACGTCAAGATATTCTTTGTATCAGTTAATTAGAGTGAAAAATTTTGCAACAGGGAATAAATTATTACATCCCTGTTGTTTTTACGGAGGAGGAAAAATTGTTCTGGGAAATGCAGAGTCATCAACCAGGTGCCTTTTGTGAGAATGATCAGTCAGGACCTATGGCCTGAGTACCAATAAAAGACTATTTACCAAGTGTTCATTAAGAAAAAAAAAAAAGAAAAGAAAACCTGGAACCAAAACAACCAAATCACTTATTCAACAGCAAAATGGAATGTGAAAAAAGCCACGCTGCTACCAAGGCAAACGTGCTGAAAAATTAGTACAGGCCAGAGCAAATGGGACCTGTCCCTGCCCAAGAAGGCACGAGAGAATCATTACTGCGTAAATGCTCACTTAAAATTCCCTGGGAAGCAATTTATAGAGTGCACTGCTCGCTCTCCTTCTCCCCTTTTAGGGAAACTATGTGGAGTGGATAATCCTGGAGCCTTTTCATGCCAAGGAGAAGAAAGAAGTATTAGTTTGTATCTGCTGTGTTTAATCAACCTCTCTCTTGGCTTGTTCTGCACGAATCCTGTGCAGGGAAGAATTGAGGAGAGAGCAGAAATCTGTCACACACACAGTCCACTTCAGTCCTCGAATCCTCAGACGCTCCCTCTCCCCTGAGAATTTTAAAGGCACTTCTGGAAAATTAGCGACAGCTCTTAATGGTTTTCAGAATTTTAAAGCTGTCAAGACAAGGAAGGCTGTAGGAGCTGTTGTTATCATGACAGGACTCCACTGCTTTCTGCCTTCTTGTTTGGAAACAGTGGATAAGATTTATTTCACTTGCATTTAAAAATCTGACTGAGATACCAAAGTTAGGGTCTAGTTGCCCTACATTTCTGATAATATCCCGAGAAGAGGCTATCTTTCCAGAAAATTATTTGACTTACACGGTCTCCTCTAATGATTAGATCACATAACCGGCAAGAGTTCACTACTGCTGGCAGGCAACAGAGAAAAAGTAATCAGCCTCCATGCTCTGAATCTCAATATCCCAGTTTTTGGTCCACCCACAACCCAGGTATCACCGACAGCGTTCACTTATTTCTGCCACCTACAATGAAGCCCAGGGTAGAGCAAGCCCAGAAGATGTCTTGTTATTATTCCTTCTCCACATCTTTCTGCTGATATTATGTAATAACCAATATTTGGAAACCACATTTTAAACTGTACATCATAGTAATTAGCACCAATCATTCTTCTTCATTCCTGGCTGCACAGCACTTTGGAAACGACATAAAAATATTTCTCGCCTTTCTCTTCTTCTGTATCTTTGGTAAATTCTCCTTTGTTTTTAAGTTACACATCAGAACAAAACATGGACAAGACGCTAAGGTGCACATACTACCAGGGAACAGTTTAATCTTATTAAAGTTATCTGCATCTTTAACACTCACGTGAGCATGCTGGATTTTTCTTTTCATTTTTTCTTTCTGAAAATCCTGGCGCTACACCAAGGTGATGGAATTCAGAGTTAAAACCCCTAAGGCTTCTGTCAGCAAGCTGAAGATACAGTTTTCTTTGGGAATATTATAATTCCGACAAAGCTGAGTTAGATTTAACCTGATACTGTCTGACTAAGTTTACAATCGAAAACGAATAAAGATGGAGTAACATTCATCTTTTTATGTAGGCGTCCAAGGGTTTTTACATCAGCTGCTGAAACCTAAGAGGAGATTTTAGATTACTTTTTGTTTGCTGAACTACTTCTGCCATAGCTGCTGAAGCCTTTAGCTCTTCTACCTTATATGTTCTTTTTTACGTGGAGAGAGGGCAGATACTGTTGCTAATGTTGATTTTGGTGTGACAGAAGAAGGTCTTACAGGGCGGCTGAAGCTAAACAGAGCTCTTAGTGCAAGGAACATCTGTGCTTAACAGGTAGGTCTCGTTAGGAACGTGGAGGATCAGCTCAGATAATTGTCCAGAAGGTCTTATGCGTGTTTGACACTTAACGTTCTGGAAATCAGCCTGGAACTTGCACAATTTAAGAACAAAACAAAACAAAACTTTCTGGAATTCACTTCCAAGGCAAAGGACGTATTCTATGAATTCAAAATAGAACAAAGCTTGCTTAATTGCGTCGACCGGGTCTGAAATGCCACGAGTCCTACGCCTTCCGCGGAATTCTGGCAGATTGGCTTTCTGTCCCAGCCAAATCTCAGTTATACCCAGGAAAGAAAACATGTGAAAGGACATTATTTCAAAGAGCTCACCAATTTTTCAATCTTCAGAAAAGATACGTGTGAAAGTATGTATGAAACCCACCTAAGTGGGGTTTCACTTGTTCAAAAGCAGTTTATTATCAAAAAGATGGAGAAGAAACAAAGATAAATTTTTGTCTTGAACCAAATCTATACCTTTTGAATAAGCCTTTGGTAAAGTTTCAATTCTAGGCTAAAGTGCGTCAAATCTTAAGCTCTGAAATATTTGGATTCCAGAAATAGGAAGAGAATGGAAATGGGAAATATGTTGACAAAGAAAACATACTGCACCGAGAAGTTGAGGAGGTTTTTTTTGTTGTGATTTCAATCAGAGGAGTTTATTAGATTTGCTGCTAAAAAGATCATGTTACCAGTGGATAATCGCAAGATTTTGCTTATGAATGACCCTATTAAGAACTTTGAAAATTTCATCTGGTTTGGAGAAGTGTTGTTTTGTGCAGCTTAGAAATCATAATTAAAGAAAACAAAACAGCAAAAGCAGAACAGATGGTAAATCAGAGACGTAGCCCAACAAAGTTCTAGCGAACAGTCCTGTAGGCAAGTCTTCAGCCAGGCTGCCTCTCACAATACTTTCCCAGCTGATCAGCAACTATGTGCTTTTCTGCCAAGGCACATGAAACACTTGTTATAAATAAATGCCTTTATCTACTGGCAAAGCTATTGCGAATGTAGGTGGGGTTACTGCAGTTTGTCCCACAGGCCGGATGGGTCCAAGCCCCCGTGAGGGGTGAGGGTGAGGTTGTGTGGATATCTCTTTATATTCCTTGCTGGGTCATCCATTTTGAAAACTATCACCTTGACCTCTCCTGTCATTACGTCTTTTTGGAAGTTACCTCTAACTACGCCTCTCCTGTAACTTAATCATCTACTTTTCTAGTTATACTCCCCATAGTACATAACAGCAATTTATCAAAACACGTTTCTAATTAATATGTTCTGGACCTGTTCCCTCATCAGAGGAAAAAGTCCAACTGATTTAACTGGGAGGAGGATCAAGCTTTTCTGGGTTTGTTTCAGTTAAGAATGTACCAAGATCTTGTGAACCATAATCAAAGTGATTTGTCTCTGACAGTCTCTTTCTCTTGAGCCTTTAAGAGGTTGTTCAGTTCATTAAAAATACCTTGACAAATGTTGTTCTTGGAGGCTGTGAAAGGAACAAATATGATTAGCTGCAGATGCACAATTAAAAAAAAAATAAAAATTGGAATCTAGCTTTGGAAATCTTTGTTGCCTTGTGGCACCAGCAGTTCCTTCTCACTGCACTCTGGATGGATTATCTGAGGGATGTTGCTGTCACAGCTGCACATTTCAAAAATGCCAAGGTGCAAGGTGCACTATAGCCAAGCCAAACAGCACACGCTTTTACTGCTCTGTCAAGAGAGTCATATCCACTAATGACATTTTCCCTCCATCTTATACTGATTTTCTAAAGCTGGAAAACCAGCAGAGAATGGCTGGGAGTGTGCAGAAGTGTCTACTGGTGGATTGATTGTGTAGAGACTACATGGTGCCTTTGAGGCTATATTTCCCTTTACAGATATGTTTATGCCTAATAATTTGAAGGAATAGATGCAAAATCAAAAACTGAATCAGAAAAACATCCCCCAATTGTATTGCTCTTACTTGTTCTATGATCATACCTGGAGGCCTCTATCGATCTTGTGGTCCATTGTCTTGGGCATTGTACACTTAAACTGGGACTATGCTATTAAACTAAAAAAGACCAGTGGCTGGGCCTGCAATCTTCTATAAAGTTGAACTTTTTATCACACTCCCTGGAACAGTTTAGCTTTATATAATTTTTCTCTTTCCTAGACAATGCTGAGAGATGGTTCAAGGAATAACACAGGACAGAGAGTGTTCCCAATAGACGATATGGGTGAGGCCATGCTTTTTCCACAAGGAAGAAAGCTTAGCCATGTGGACATGGGATGAATCTTACCGCTTGCCTCCAGGGCCAAGGACAAGGTCCTGACGTGTTTTTCTTATTTGCATTGATGTATCCTTGTGTAATAAGAGAAAGGGCTTGCCTTTTAATATTTGTAATCTCAACAGAGAAGAAAATCAAAAGGAAAAAGAAAAGAAATATTATTTTCCAGATGGTACAGAGAGATTAAAGTCATGTTTACTTAATGCAGTGGAGCATTATACAGATATCCCCAAGCTAGTGCTGACCTATGGTTGATACATGTTCACCACAGTAATGGGTAGGATATCTTTCCTGACCTGTCAAACTTTGCTAGTTGGCTCGAACCAAATGTAACCCAAAGAACACTGTGAAAACAGCCAAGAGTAGTAGCAAAAAGCCAGCTGACAAGGGATGTAAAAGGAGGGACTTCTTTACAGTCCTTTCTCAGTTCTCATTAATATAATGATGACATCAACAAAACTCATAGCCCTTCATATGTTGGTCCTAGCCATCTCCATTTTGATATCATTATCTCATGGGTGAGGAACTGAGGCCAAGGGAGTTGCCATCATTTTGTGAAAGTCACAGAGGAAGTCTAGACTGGATCAGAAGACCTAGGTGGAACACAGAAATTCAAGTCTGGCTTTCCTGGACTGTCCTTTCTTCAAAAGGGTTTATGACATGGTCCTATGGCAGTATCTACTATTAACAATATTTTCTTGATTTTTTGCCCCTTTGCCATGACCACTCTTTTTTTTTTTTTTTTTTTTTTTTTTTTCTGAAAAGCTTGTGGTTGAAGAATTGTTCTGTATCTCGATTATCAACCCAGTGGAATACTTGTGACTAAATTTATCTGCCTTTTAAGTTGTTTTTAAATTGCGTTTAGCGTGTGATGTTTCCTTATCTTGGACAAGGGAAAGGAAAAAGGAAGGAATCTATTTCTGCCATGTCTTTCCTCCTGCAAGAAATCCCCCTCCCCCTTCCCCTCTCTCTGCCTTCCAAAGCTTTTGTTAATTTAAAATTAGCCCTTTGAGATGTTCTTGGGAAAGTCAAGCTCCACACAGTGAGCGAGTCCCTGTGGAGCCAGTTGTTGCAGTAAACATGGGGCAGAAGCTCAGTGAGTCACCTGGCTGGCCTTCTCCCACTGCGTGAGGGAGAACCGTGTAGGAAGCCCATAAAGAAACATGCCACCACCACCAGGGACTCCACACTGGATACCTCAGCGCAATCATTTCCCATCCTATCCGGACCTCCTACCAGCAACTCACTGCAAACGTCAGTCGAGATAGTAATTAGAGGGCACTAGATGCCTGGCTCTGATCTCATTACCATTGTTTGACCAAAGGAAGGATTCAAAACAAGTCTCGGGGCCAAAAATAAGTCCTACAATGCTTTTTTAATATTCAGGTTCTGTTGTCCCTCTTTTTTTTTTTTTTTTTAATCCCCTACAGCTAATTTTTAGTGACACCCACTGGCAAAGGCTCAACTCTAACATGTTTACCAATCCCTCCTCCGTATCTGTTGATCGCTGATAGTTCTGGTGTGCTTGCAGGGCAGGTGTTGGCTTGCGGTCGGTCAAAGCAGCCCATTTTATCTATGCGCACACACGCTGTTCAAGCCAGCTGCCCAGCAATGCTGGGGAGCACCGTTCCTTCCAAAACTGTCCCTGGGGCAGCCTGTCTCAGTGGAGGCAAGAGGGACACAACGCACACACACAGCCTTTTGGTGTAGGAAAGAAAAGCTAGCATGCTTTATTCGGACCGCCTGCCCTGTTTTTAGCAGAAGCTCTGGGGAATAGGAAGAAAAAAAGAAAGGCAGAAAGGAACCTTTTTTGGCATCTTTATAATCTGTTTTGTTGTACTGTGGACCGCATGGATGGAGGGTTTGTTTTGCAGGAGGAGGAGGATGACAAACGGCAGCAGATTGTTTTGGGGGATTTGTCATGTGGAAGGTTTATCGGAGCTTCTGTCTCGTTGTCCTTGAGGACAGAGGGAAAGGACTGTGCACCCATTGGGTGCACAGGGTATTGCATAGTCATGATTTTCATGATTTTTTTCATGATTTTCATTATCATGGTATTCATGATATTGCATATCATGCCTTACCTTTAAGTTTTAAAGCTTCATATTTTAGGAAACCCAAACCTCACCTCTCTAATGCTGCATTCTTGTAGATGTTCGATGCTCGCTGTGAAATACTAATTGCTTGAACCGTCTTCCAAACAAACAGCTTCCTTGCGGTAGAAATCCCCGGTCTGCAATAAGTAAATTGAGACTGAATTATAAAGCTTTGTTATTAATGGTAAATGAGACATGTCTGATGTCACAGGATGTATTTTCAGTGTATACGCCTGGTGTAGCTCGTAGCTTCAACCAAGCCAGCTCTCACGCTGGGTGCAAAGCAGCCGTGGAGCACAAATCTCAGCACAGGCTAGTTATTCTGCCGAGGGGGTTTTGCTTTCTGCACACCACACCCTGACACTACCGTGCTGGTATTCCCCACTCGCAGCAAGCAAGGAAGGGGAAAAGGATTTAGCTTCTAGAGGCTGTGACAAATGTGTGGACTGTTTTTGAGCAAGTGCCAGTTACTGCGACATTTTAAAGTTGCAGCTCATGTTGGAAATAGGTACATATGTTCTTCTCTCCACCCCAAAACAGAGCCCTTTTCTTCAGCTAAGGCTGGATATTTTTAAATGTTTTAAAATTTTGTGTTTTTGTGGCCTGCATGCAACTACTATGAAGTAAAAGATACACAGAAGCAATGGCAGGTCTGGTATATCATCCAGAAGAGGGAAATGGCACATAAAAAGGGCACTTCATATTATTTTTTCATCTTACCTTTTCATAGAAATCTTTTGTCTTTAAATTTTTAAAGCATTCATAAGCTCATTAAAAAAAAAAAAAAAGAAAAGAACCAGACTCCACTTGTCGGAGCTGTATTGATACAGAGATTTTTCAGTTACCAAAATGAATAAATAACAGAGTTCTGAAGTGGAGCATATGTAAGCAATCAGGATATATAAACAACTAGGAGAGTATTTTTCTGGTTTGAAAACAAAAAAATCCTTGATTTCTACAGAAATTTTAATTAAAAAATAATTTTGCAACATTAATATTTCAGAACATCAATGAAATATGAGGAAGGAATATGAATAAAAAATGCTCCAAATTAAAGAAAAATGAAGAAATAAAGGAGAGCGAATCATGACTGTGGAGTAGCTGAACAGGTGAATGAACATAAAGGAAAAAGCAGAGTGTCTTCCTAGGCTGAGACTTCGCATCAGTGAAGACCACCTAACGTTTCACTCTTGCTCACTTTTGAGTGACCTTTATAACCTTTTATATTCACCTAAATAACAAAGGATTCAAATTTGGGCAGAGTAAAGAAATGCAGGACTCCACTGAGTATGTCTGAGTTACACTGGATTCGTGTTGCGGGGAATAACAGAACTTGGACTTTTATCTGAAGGGAAAAGAAGTTAACTTTACCCTACACTCATTCTTTCTCCTTCCCATAACTGGTGGAAAGATGACAAATATCATCTCAGATATAGATGCCTAAGCATTGAACTTTGATGCCACCAGTTTTTGCTGCCATCCAGAACTGTACTGCCCAGTGTAAGGCAACAGGGAATTCTTTTAATTTTTTATTTGAAAAAACAAAACAAAACAAAACAAAACTGGCTCTACATTTTACTTGGGCTGTAGTTCCTATAAAATTTTGCTTTCAGGATGTTGAGACCCAAGACAGACCAGCAGAAAACAGTTTTTCTTTAAATGGCTTTGAAAGCCATATTCTGGTCTCTCCAAGAATCATGGCCCTGTATTGGGCATTTTAATGTATTGATCATTGTACTCTCATCTTTGATACTGAGAGTGGTCATGTCTTGACTGCAATATAGGCAGGCCCGCTGAGCGCTCTGACGTATTCATGCTTGGTCCTGCCCCTCTGGTTTGTATCACTTGGAAAACTTTCCAGACTACGGGAGCACTGAACGTGTGATAGTTCAACAACCTGTAAGCCACCCACTTCTAATATCTTAAGCATGTTCTGAAAATTTATTCAGCATTTGTATTTAAGAACCTAATTTCAGTTGTTTTTCTAAGGAGAATAAAAAGCTTAACCAGCTTTTAGAGGATAACACCTCATCTAGCAACTTCCAGCACAGACATTGTTTTGAAGTTAAGTAAACACAGGTGCATTCTGGAAGCTGGTTGCAGTAATGCATCATCTTTGTTTCCTACCAGAAACACTTACTGAAGAGCAACTCAACTATGTAGAGGGATCATAGGTATACCACCCCCATGCATGTCTAATTTTGTGTACCACACTTGCTGTGGACACTCCATGTTTGGTTAAGTGAACAAGTAAGCAACACCTCAAAAAAAAAAAAAATCAAAGTATTTGTAGGATCATCCTGAGCAGTGTCAGGAAAAATCAGATGGGATGTGAAATCAAGCCCTCAGGCAAGAAGTAATATTTATTGCATTCTTTCTGGAGAATTATTACAGATGTTCAACGAGATAGAAGAAACCTCTGCAATGATTAGTGGAATGAAATCATGTATTCCATTAGTAAAGCTTGTTTGCTTTCATTCGAGCCCCAGAGAGCATTTGTAAACGCTTTAAATTGTTCATTTTAATTAGTCTTGACTTAGGTCAAGTTTTCCTTGGCTACAACTGAGCATGCCCAGAAACTACAGGAGGAGCATGAGAAAGAAACCTACATGGCAGGTAAGTACACTAGCATTTTGTACAATGCATAAATCCTGAGGCACGTTGCTCCAGGCTGTAATAATGACTTGAAAATGTTAAAAGAAAAGGGAATCTTTTGTTCTGTCTCGTGCTTTTACGGGTTTCCTTCCAAGCATTTTTCTGAAAAACTGTCATAAACTCATAGTGTCGCATGAGTTCCAGAACAGAAGAGGTAGCAAGTTCATTAGCCGCATGGATATATGGATTTTAAAGCCAGAAGAGACTGTTCTAATCATGAGGCTTGAACACTTGGCTAACACAGGCTAGCGTATTTAAGCCAGTAATTCCTGTGGTGAAACTCAAGGGTATCTGGGGTTCAAAAGAGGCCTCTTCATCTCAGCTTTCCTGACTTATCAGTATATGTTATTATAATTAATATTTCTGTTTTATCAGTAGAATAAAGGAAGGAATTTTTAGGGATATTTCAGGAAGGGAAGCCCCTGACTTTCAGCATGCACTTAGAGAGATCAATCCCAGACTTGAGCAACATGAAGAGCCTTAATGCGTGTTTATCAAAGGGTGTCTCCACAATCTAACAGATGAGGAGGTGGAAAATGAGAAAGATCTCCTCTCTAGCCTTTCAGACTTGCCCAGGATGCTCATTTCTCATCCCTCGGACTGCTCCCTGGAAGCCTAACATGTGGTGAGAAAGTCAGCCTGGCTCGCGAGGCAGGAACAGTTCGTTCCGAGCTGCTCAACACACTGCTCCCTCTGTTTGCTTCGTGTTATCAGCACATTGGCTTTGGTTTCGATACGCTTGAAATTAATCGCTTTGCAGGCAAACAGGCTGGCTGTGGAGGTCTGCAGTGTTTTCTTCAGAGACTGGCTTTAGTTTGGAGGCCAAGTATAGAGTTGCCAAGCAGCTGCCAAAACTGATGGATAGGAGGCAATTGCAGGAATGCCCAGAAATGTTTCATTGTTCTTTAGCTGTTTAAACGAGTGGATACAGGATGAACTCCAGGTTGCATTGGGTGTGGTCATTGGCTGAAAAGATGCAGTTTGCGAATGTATGTGCTTTTTTTTAAGTAATTTCATTATTATTTCCTGCTCTTCTGCATTACTGATTGTTAAAAATCCCAAGAATCTAATTGCTTCACTTTTTTTTTGTTTTGAGAAATTATTCAAATTTGGAAATTAATTTGAGAAAGGATTCGAATGAAACTCAGACCTAGAGTGCATAAATTACTTCATTCTGCAACAGTGATTGATGAAAGTGCTGATAATACCACCATCAAAGTAAAGGCTAATGGTATCGCAAAACAGTAATTGCACGTGTAGTGGCTTCCTTTATATTTGAAGATAATGTGAGCCAACACTTCTGGATAGACCATGTGAGCTCTTCATATGGATATCAGCACTGCCTGGTCACAGCTGGATGAATAGGTTTCATACCAGACTTGTTTCTGGAACAACTGCCCCTTCTGGTAAGGTGATTGGGCTGGATGAGAAGTGGAAGGGGGAGTTGTAAACCTGGAGTTCCTCAGATATCCAAACTGCAAGAGAATGTGTTTCTCTCCCCATTGTGCACTGAGAATTAATTGATAAATAGATATTCACTTACAGAAAGAAGAAAAACAGTGATGGCCAAGGAGCACTTTCTTTCAAAAAGTGCCAGGTATCTAAATATTATAAAAAATTTTGTCAGCTCAGGAATTACGCTTCTAAATCTATCTAGAAGCCAGCTAGCTGGCTGTGCTGTTGAAGCAGATGATGTTGCACATCTGAAAAATTAGCCTTCGTTAAGTGCCTAAAAGTGGTGACCAGGATCTGTTTGGGCTCTAAATCAATGGCAAAACATTCATTAACCCTGCTGAAGCAGCACCAAGCCTTTAGGCAGATTAATGAGATGTTACTCATGTTACTGGCAGATTAAGGGATGACTTGCCTATAGAGTATTTGTTACTGATAGCGATAGCTGGTACCACTTACTACAATTTCAGCTATGCTGAAAATTCCCTAAACACGACAGCCAGGTCCTATGTAAGGTGACTCATTCCCTGCTATCTTAAATGGTATTTGTAAACTTTCTCCTGTGGTTCTGGTGTTGCTGAAAGAGGAATGCAATGGCTCTACAATCTGTAGTATTTAATATCATTCTTCATTCTGATCTTTTAAAATGGTTTTTTTTTTTTTTTTTTTTGCTTATTCTGTGGAGAAGGATATTAAAAAATCAAAGAAACAAACAATAAATGTGAAAAATGAGGTTCTCTAAACATTTGCCACATTAGAGATAGGAGTCGCTTCTCACATTTTGTGATTCTGGCACTGCTGGGTTTCCTGCATTGTTTTGTTCTGAAGATGTTTGGTTCAGGTTAAGCTGGCACAGAAAGATCACCCAAATAGGAAAGAATCAAGTCTTATCCCTGGGCAAATGCTCCTTGGAGTGTCTTGTTTTTCTGCCCTCACTTTTGTAGAACAATGTGCATCACTTTGTAGTCTGCATCATACCCAGGAAGAGAATTTGTACTCACTGTGGTCTGGCTTGGAAATTTTTGTCTTCTATCGACATTAGAACACACTGCCAATGTCTCAAATAGCCCTTGGAGTCGTGTCACCTGGAACATCACCATTTTCTTGATTGAAATAGCTTCCCGCTTCTATGGATAAAGACCTCAAATTTCGTGGATCCTTATGGAAGAGGACTGTAGCAGAGATACTATGGGGAGGGAGATATTCATAGTGCTGAAGTTTAAGAATCAAAGTTTGGTGCGTAATTTAGTCTCCTTGTACTTCCCCCATAGTCAGTGGAGAGGGATGAGCGTTCAGAGCCGGCCTCTGGAGGAGCCTCTCTCTCCACTGACAATCTAAGACACAAATCTCCAAATCGAAGTGCCCTCTTCCCCAGATGACCAGACCTTGGGGACTATGGCGTAGACATTTCCAGACCAGCACATCCAGGCCCTGAGGACCAGAATTTGTCTTTGCATAGGTAAGTATGTCCCGAGGAGGACAGATCATCTCTTTGTGCTGGCACTAGATTTGGCCCAGTCATGGTGAATGAAGCATTTGATAGATCAGGGAACTGTAGCTCAGAAATCGTTTAGAGTAGTTTTCCTCTCACATTATGGGAATAGGCAATGCAGCCTTATGGAGGATTTCTCACATAAGTCAAAGATATTACTTCTGATAGGGAGAGAATAAAGAAATGTGAAGGCTCTTTGTGTCTGGAGTAAATCCTTGTAGTTGACACATGAGGAACAGTTATTCGGGCTTTGATGCTGTGACTAGCCTGGGTCCACTGCGAAAACAAGATATTGGGTCATACAGAGTGAAAGAAGTTTTGAGAAGCAAAAACTCTCCTTCCTTTGGGCTATGCTTAATGCAGGTGGTTCTGCACCCGTGCTGGTGTCTCAAGAACCTCAGTACTTTGCCTTCTTTTCACTCCCTCTGGAAAAAATATTTTGTCTCCCAAATAAGTCATCTGTCTTTAATTATCCAGCAGAAGTGGCTGCCTCTGAGATTTAGCTCCCTCCACATCTGCCTCAGTGACCATTGCAGTCCCACTTGGCCAGGAGACTTGTCTAACTTTCAATGAAGCCAACAGGATCCATTTCATGGCCTTCAGTGTCAGCTTTGATTAGCCTCTGAAGAGCAAAAGACAAACATGAGTAAGAATACTAAGCTCCCACCACATCAGCGACACAGAGTGAAGCATCAGGAAGGCATTTATTTCACATTAAGGAAAAAACTGTCAGTGAAGGCTGAACCATTAAATCTGACAAGGCATTAACAGCTAGAAATGATTTGGAGGAGCTTGTCAGGGGATTCCCAAGACTGAAATATAAATTCTGTGCAAACAGTGCTTATTGAGTGATAAGTTAATGCTTAGAAATACACCATCTGTGCACAGTTTCTTCAAACCGGTAAAGTCCTGAACCAGTTCCATATGAAAATACAGCTTATTCTAGCAGGGCATCTTTCCTCTGATGTCCATCCCACTCTTGGAATGGTTTTTAATAAATATACACAGAAAAGAACTGGAACAACATCAGAAGGTGATTCATAGGCAAAAACACATGCAGTGCCACCTGTATACAAGCTTGTTTGTTGAGCAGAGCTGCTGCCCTTGGCTTGCTAGATGCAGACTGGAGCCTGGAGATAGGTGGGTCAATGTGAATGCTCAGGAAAGAAAGCATGGAAGAAATAAAAAAAAAGGTGTTCTGTCTCACCAGTTTTGATTGTCTTCATCCTTGTTTGTCTGAGTTTTCCTCACTGAATGAATAAGGAATGAAGGAACAATGCCTCTTGCTAGTGAAAGGACATAGCTTTTCATGTAAGACCAGTATGGGTAGAGTAGTTAGATGTTTTGCAGTATCAATCACTTTCGTTTTTGGATCTATCGTATACCAAGGTGACAGGTTCTTTAGTCTGATCTGGTGTGGAAAGTTGCATGGACTGCTGGAGTAACTTCTCACTTTTGACAGATAGCAAGCTAATCGAAAGAAATGTCACAATCTCTGTGGCTTGTTTAGCCCCTAGAGATCTTCACAGAATCACACACTGTGGAGACAGGAGAGGACTATTAAACAGTCCAGTTCCTTGCCAGTAGCGGATTTCTCTCCAGTGTACGTTTGTTAGAGTTTTAAAAAAGCTCATGTTCAGTGTTTCAAGAAATGATGTGCTCATCACTTCCCCTGGGGAAACTATTATATAATATAATAGGTCTTGTTGTTGGGAAGGTTTCCCCATCCCGCCGATAATTTATCCTAGATTATCTCTTCCTAAGGGGATTCTTTGTTATATTTTCACTAGTTCTGTTTGTTTGGTTGGTTTTTCACTGCAGGTCTACGTTTCAGCGGCAGTATTAATGAAAAATACCCAAGATAGATGTATGAAATACTGCTTTTCAATTTATAAAGTTGAATAGCAGAAAGCTGTCAGCAAATTGCAGCTAGACTCTCTAAGATTACTGCAATAGCAGCAGAGAAGGCCTAAAAATTACTGAATCCTAATAACATGATTTATATCTCATGTGTATAACACGGTTAGCAATAGGCTTCATATTTCTCACAGATTTCACTTAAATATAAATGTCAGGAGCTACATCATGGCTGAGAAGCTTAGATGAATGTAATTTGCTGTGTGATGATTTGCATGAAATACCAAAGGGCTAAAGATGCAATTGGACTTGAATTCAAACCAAAAATATAATAGTTCTATGAGCATTGGATAAATGAAGACTGGTTTCTACTGGGTGTATTTGTGTATATTTTTCATCTCTCACATATTCTGCCTGATAAGTAGATTTTGTGATATCTAGTAAAGTTAATTAAAATTCTCTAAAAAGGCTTTTCTATTCAGCTGACTATTTGAATAAGCATTTTAGAAATTTAGTATATCTGAGTTCTCCACTCTTTTGATAAATTTGATTGAATCTAGCCAAGGACTATTTAAGATGGACAAAAGCATTTGTTCAGAAATATACACACGTTCTTCTGGCACTGAAACCACCCAAAGAACAACCAGGAGTTAACTGGGCTTCAGGGCTCTGCCTTGTATGCTGTGCACAGACTGGAAAACTGGAGATGAGTTGAAAAAGCAATTGCAGAGAATAATCATACACAGCTTTTAATTAACATTGTCTCATAGAGATGGTGAACGCCATGAGAAAAAACAACTTGATAAGTGACTCACCGGTAAGAGAAAAGTTGCATGCAAGCTCGTGTGTCTTCTAACATCCTCGACCCACTCTGCATGCATCTGATGCCTTGTCTGCTCAGGGAAAAACATGCCAGTAAAGACTACAGCTGCTTATGAGGGCTTACTTAAGTGTCATCTTTATCCACGTTTTTGCTGGTGCCCTTCATCTTTGCTCTGCTGGGCACCACATAGCCTACGCCTACACCACTGAGGAGAAGAGGGCTGGGACAGGAACCTGCCCACAATTGTCCACGCTGTGTAATTTGCTAACACAATCCCTAATGTAGTTTTGGCTTGGGTGAAAAAGCACCTTCCCAGACGTCTGATGAGTATGCGGCTACTTGGGGAGCAGAATGGGAAAGAAGGTTTTAACTGGGGGGCTGTGAGACTGGCCATGTCTTGTCCAGATGATAGGCTCCAACCTGTGTTATTTACTAGGGTGGATGCAGCTGGTAAAGTCTTGCAGGATACTGAGATCTAGAAAAATTTAAGGCCTGAATCCATGCTTTCAGGTTAGAGAGGGGTATCCTGAAAAAGATTTAAAAGATGTGGATGATTCAGATAAGTTCCATGTGTTTTAACACATCATTAAGTGACATGATACCCCAGAGCCCTGCACAGCCTGCAGCTTGGATAAAAAATGGTGCCTATGAGTCCCTTATTAATATTTATGGTTTTCTCCAGCTTACTGCTGATATGTTGCTACAGTCCCATGGCTACAGCAATAATCAGGTCTAAGACCTAAATTCAATGTCCTGCTCTGTCACATTATTTCCATCAGAACCCATCTATTCATCTTCATCCCATGTCAGTGGAAGTGTTTTGGATTTTTTTTCCTGAGCAGTCTCAGATCTATGAAGATTGAATTTTACAGTGTTATTTTTCTGTCCATATTCCTGTTATCATTGAGAGTATGTGCCCCTTGAATTCACTTTTTCATCCTCAGCAGTGCTGGTAGTCTTTCCCAGATTAGTCTCCCCCATGCCTGTAATTATATTTAAAGGATATCGTTTGCTTTTGCTTCCCTAACTTTTCAGTCTGAAGTTTTTGATCAGCAGAAATTGGCAGCTGTGGCCAAGATGTGTTCCTCTGGAGGAGTACAAAAGTTTCTCATCTTTATTTGTGGCATCTTTTTGGATATAGGAAATACCACTCCCTTTACTGCCGTTCTAATTCATTCAGTGATTTCAAAGCAAATAATACCGGATGATTTTAATGGAATGATGGCAACTTCTGCCTAGTGTGCTTGAGAAATTTCGCAGTACTTTTCCCCTGTTTTTGATGAGAGCTCTGAAGGCTTCTGTGTGGGGACAGATTGGCAGGCTGCTTTTGTTGTTAAGCTGAGATAGCAGTGTGTGGGTGGAAGAAGGTTTATTTGATTCAGTCCTTGGGGGGAACTTAATCTTGACTCCAATATCCTGCTGCTCTGATCACTGGAAGACACTTCTTTCAAGTGAACAGCTAAAAGTCACGGAGAGTGGCAAACTGCTTGACAGTCTTGGTTAGCATCCAAAAGCAATGCCCAGAGGATGTCTAAAAATTATTTTCTATGTGTGAATGCCAAGGAGAAAAAAGGCCTGAAAGCCGTACCTGCGGAGGTAAGCTTTGCATTTCCATCCTTTAAGTTATCTAAACCATGTCTAAACATGGACATTTTAACCAGGGGAGAGTTAATAGGTCATCACCATCCCCTTTACCCTGCCTGGTGTGACCAGGCCGTGCTGCTCCCAGATTCAGCAGCCGTCTGGAACCAGCTGTGTTTAAGCTATAGGTTACATCCATGCTCCTACATCCTGCTTTTCTGTTCCTATCAGCACTTTAAAGTCAATGGAATTACTCATCTCAATAAGGAGCACAAGGTTAGGCCTGATACAAGCCACCCGATTTTCACAGTTTAGGGCCGGAAAAGACTATTGGTGATAATTCAGTGCATTTATTTAAAAACCAAGAGAGATAAAGATACCTTTATTCTGGCAACAAAGAGGGACTTGGCTGGATACAGTGAACCCCTGTTATAACCATGTGTGGAGAGCAGAATGGAGAAAGGAAGAATATGCTTCCTGTTAAGCATATTAACCAAGGAGAGAGAGAGAGATTTTCCAAAATATTTTTTTTCCACGTCAAATCTATTCTAAACTGCATGAGGACATTGTCAGGCCCCTAACGTGACACCTAAGGTGTCCTGTACAGGAGCAATCTGGATTAGCCCGAGACATCAAGTTCAATGCTAAAATACTTGATATCCATAGGACCTCCAGAAATTATAGGGACAGTGGAATGGATCAATCAGTAGACAGGATGAACCTTAGTAGAAATAGAATTTAATTTCAGTCAACCTCATCTCTGCAAAGTCTTAAAATTTTGTAAATGTGTAAGAATCCTCTCTGGAGTGTTTCTGTTTCTGTTTTAAACTGGTCAGCTAGGCTTCACAGCAGAGGTTATAAGAACTTGGCTTAAAGTAGTGACTGAGAAAGGCTATGACTGTTCTTTATAACTAGCTTGGAGGAAGACGCAGGGGAGAAAGAGGTGAATTGTTTAAGGTAAAGCATGGAACAGGATAATGCAGATTACTTAAAAGGAATATATGTATTTTTTGAAATTAGAAAAAAGCTCCTAGACTTACTTTCACTGAGGTTCTGGAATAGCATCCTAATGGGAGAAACAGAGGAAGGAGAGAAAGTAGTAACTGCTTGTAAGAAGGAGCTTTACGTATTTACTGAAGCAAGAATATGATATGGATTTTTTTTTTTTAATAGTGGTGGACTAGATTTGGTGATAGAAGAAGTCATGCAGCTTCATTTCCAAGAAATGGATGCTGATAAAAATCACATGTTCTCTTTACACATGGGCTAGCTAGGATATTGTAAACATCATTCGCTTCCAAGCAAAGGAAACACATGGAATAAAAATGTATCTCTCTGTTTTTTAATATTTGTGCTCCAGGGGTTGAGATTAGGGACAGGATATGCAAGATTTCACCATAGGTCAGCTTTTGAAATCAGGCCTAAGTTCTCAGCAAATGAAGGGGCTGGTTTATGTTCCAAAAAATGATGTAGATATCACAGTCTAATTTAGGGTGATGCATACCCAAAAGTGTTCCTGCATGGCCCAAATTATTGCATTCAGCAATACCGGAGCCTTTTTTTCAATGAATTTGAAGTAATGGAATCAGAACTGGAAGCAAGTTATAATTTAACCCATTAGATATTTATACTCCTAAACTTTGTACCAGGCTTTTTTTCTAGTCTTCTGGCCAATGCCTGAGACAGGGTGGTGGCTTTCAAGTTCAATTCAGCACAGCTGTTCCTCCAACAGTCTTTGTTTGGTATGCCTGAGGGCTTTCAAGCTTCATTAGACTTCATTGGCATTCAAGGCCAGAAAAGACTCTTAGATTATTTATTCCTATCTCCTGTACTGCATAGACCTTAGAGTTTTTCTGTCATCATGTGATTTTTCCTACTACTTTGTTGTTTACTACTGGGCTACACACTGTATTAATCCAATATATGGGAAAAGTCAAAAGTAGAGGAATTTTGTCTGCATTTGACAGTGTGATGAGACTCTGTTTTTTGCAGCTCTGGAGCACTGAGTATAGTAGAAAGAAAAATAATCTGGAAATAATGTCTCATAGCCATCCCTCCCCCTTCCCCTCACCTCCCCATAATGTTCCACCACTGAATCCTTCAGCCAAATACATCTAAGTGATGAATCAGTCAGCCTTCAAAACACTTGATCTTATTACCTGATATTTTTGTTACCTAAAAATAAATGAAAAAAATGCAGAAGCCCTGTGGCTAGGCCAACTAACGGAAATGGAAAAACATGGCAGCCTATTAGGAATGACCAGAGATTATTTTATCGCACTATATCATAAATTCTCCCCTGCAGTACTCATGAGCAAGCATTTGGGAGCAAGAACCATATCATCAACCTTCAACTGTAGAAGTAGCAATAATCCCTCAAATGCAATGCATGCCCAGAAGCTATCCATCCACCATTTCTTCAGATGCCAATACCATCTTGGCCTTCTAGCTGCAGCAGAAATTCTAGAATAGGGACTAATTCATGTCATCCTAATGACTGCCTGGATACGCTAAGAACAATCCTGCTGGAAGCTGACAGAGGAGTTCAAGCTACAGATCATGCCTCCTCATGTCCTGTAACAAATAACTGGTGGATCCAGGTGACTAGCAGTGCCTGTGTTTGTACTAGCAAACTGAACAGGGACAGAGCCTGGAGTCCATCTCCAGCAGACAGCCATTCACCTCGTCAGGTTGTTAACATGGTCTCCACCACACTGTGGTTGGCTCTCCCCCAGTTTCTGCTGGAAGAAATAGGGTCCCTTCTTAGGCATCCTGAACAAATCTTCAGAGACACCAGTGTGCAGTTTCATCCCATCTGGCTACAGGCTCTTGGCTGAAATACTGAACCTGGGAACCTCACTGTTCTAGGCCTTGTCTGTGATCAGTGGGGAGACTGGGGCACTGTCTATGCTGGTTTCTTTCCACTGTTGATGGAAGACATCCAGCTAAATTTCTAAAGGTATCTGGTTCTTGCTTTCCCCACTGAGTGTGTAGAGAAGCCGAGCCATCGTGGTTGTGGATCACGTATTGTTCTCTTGGACAGCACATGCTGTTATAAGCGCTTGTAGAGGCACTATAGCACTGGAATTTAGCGTGGCCCCATAGTCCCAAAGATATTTGTCAATATGGAGGAAAACCCAGAACAGTATGGAGCAGAAAGACAAAACCATACTTCCTATTATCACTTGGGGTCATGTTCTGTTGAACACTCACCATCACTGATGTACAGTAGAACCCAAATAGTGAAAGTTTCATGGCATCACTGAATGAAAATAATAAAGGATAACAATAGACTATGTACTATCATTTTCTTCTCTTGTTGACAATTAGTGTATTAAAACCATTCTGGAAGATTATTAGCATAATCAGAGCACTGGAACAGGTTGCCCAGAGAGGTTGTGGAGTCTCCTTCTCAGGAGATATTCAAAACCCGCCTGGACACAGTCCTGCGCAACGTGCTGTAGATGACCCTGCTTGAGCAGGAGGGGTTAGACTAGGTGATCTCCAGAGGTTCTTTCCAGCCTCAACCATTCTGTGATTCTGTGATATGCCATCACATGCTGTTTGTCCCTTGACACTCCTAATAGAATCAAGGTCAATATCTGCAACATCTACCTTCATTTGCCTTTTTTTAAAAAAAAAACATTAAGCAGTTTTCTTTCTAAGAGCAATTTGCAGCCTATAGTACCTCATATTGAATAAATGTTCCTACAGAGCCTAGAAAATACAATGTTTGAGTTCTTACTCAGTTAAAGGCTTCTGTCTTGCACCTTTGTTGCTTAGTATACTTAATAAAGTAAACAGACTTTTTGCATGTTTTTAGAGAAAAGTGGGTGTACACAGCAGTGAACTTTGAGGCCCTGGCAGGTGGATCACACAGGAACTGCTCAAAGTGCTTTGCGTCACCCATGTACCTTACATCCCAGACTTCCTCCTTACACAAACCAAGACACAGACAGAGACTGGGACACTTTAGCATCCCATCCAGATGAGAGTTAGGAATGTGCTCCCCCACCGCATCCCCCTCTTTTTTTCTTGGCTACAAAAATTCCCAGTGGTTTGTCAAGCCATTTTTTTTTCTTTCAGAGCACAAGGCTCAATCAGCCAGTGACTACTGGAAGTCTTCCAAATACCAGTTAAACCCCAGCCTGAAGTGTGCTATTTTTTTCCCTCCTCTTTGAAACCTTCAAAACCCAGTGCAAGAAATCTGCTTTCACTCTGTATCCTCAATGAGGACATTTATCATTGACCCATTTCTGTTTCTCATTTTCTAGGACTCTTTTTGTCTCTTTTCTCTGATTCTATTTCCATGCATTGTCATCACAGACGTTGCTTTCGCGACTATTTTGCTGTAACTTAACTTTTTACGGGTACTTAAGAAGTGCAAGAAAAATGAAAGAATGAAAGATTTCAATTATCTACCTTTCAGCTTGTGGCAGTTGTTATAATAATAGTTAAAAAAGAATGTTATATCTCCTGTAAATCAAAGGCTTGTTTCCCAAACCATGGTTCTTGTGACCATACACAAGAGGGGATCTGCTATGCTATGAGAATTAAGGCAGAGGGTGGGCTTGCCACATGGCATGGAAGGATTTAGTATATCATTAGTGTGGTGTTGTGTTGCCCTAAAGCAAGCTTATATGCTATTTAGCCTCTCTGAGTATAGGCTTTGCTGTAGACCATGGTCTGCTGCGGTCAGTGACAGAAACGCTAACCACGAGTCTGCAATTTGTAGTGTATGGGTGAATCGCACTGAGAAGGACCATCTTTGAAGAATACTTTTAGGCATGAATCAAAGGCCAGGGGCAAACATGTCCATACTTCAACATGGGTGAAGCTGACAATCGCTTGGAGAAAAACTGGGGTTTGGAATATGCTGTTATATAAACTCATTAATACACTGTTTTTAGAGCATTGATTACAACTTGACAAATACATTGCAAGAAGAGTAGCCTTATAACTCCAGCTGCTTTCTCCAAAACCCTTAACAACAATGGGTTTTGTCTGTTTGTTATTCTTTCACAGTACACCACCATAGATAGCTTCATTGTTTTCTTCCCTTGGATCATTTCCATTTATTGTACTGGAAAAATCTATGCTGGCCAATAATGGTCCCAACTTACTATTCATCTGTTCTATATGTTCCCAGTTCCAACAGAGTTATTGCTTATTTACATCTGGGTAAACAGGTTCAAAATCTGACCCATAATAGTTAGCTTCACATTTTCAGGTGGTAAAGGAAAAATGCAGCTGGGAACTGTAAGTTCACCAAGTTTATATCTAGCCGATTATTTTGTTCTAATTTTAGCCTGTGGTAAGAAAAAAAAATAGACTGGATATTTTGAGTTCTCTGTGTTTTTGTTTTATGAATAACTGGTATATTACTTTGCCAAACGGCACTGTAAATCCGTGATGGAAAACGTTATGCAGAACCTCTCATTTCTCTTCAGAATAGATACAGCTTCTTATAGAACAGAACACTTGATTTAAAACTGAAGTAACTCAGCACTAATGCACTTAGACTTATCATATTTATCAAATAATAAAATGTTCTGAGTGTGCAGAAATAGTAACATCATAATCCTAAAATACAGACAGAGGATCCAGAGAAAGAAATTTTTTTCTTAATATTTATATACGACATATTGTGGCTAAACCAACTTTTTCAAACTACATTATTCTACATGTGAAATATTTAGATGGAGGCAGACTGGAAAGGATTCAGAGAAACAGCAAAGGCTATGAAAAGGGCTAAGATTTATAATAAAAATGAAGTTTTATAAATAACCTAATTCAACAATGGGTGAAGGGCATAAAAACAATCTTAAAGTAATGATAAGAATAAGTGCTGCAGGGGAAAAGGGATTCTGCATGATTAACACAGTGGAGTATAACCAGGAGGATGGAACAAAATGAAAGAAAAAACTAATTTAAATGGAATATAATTAGCCACTTATAAAAGTGAGAGCGGTCCATTCCTAGAACATATTTCCATGTATAGTAAATAACTTTTCACCTTTAAGAGATCTATATTCAAGTTGGAAAAGACTATAAAAATGCTGTAGCAAGCAAGCATAGAATACCTAAATATTACCATTAAAATAGACCCATAACATTCTGGAGTGAATGTATTTAGTTTTTCAATATTTGGGTCCAGGTATTATTTCTGAGAAGTTTCTTGGAACAAGAAATAAACTGACCCTTTCAATATGACTCTTTCATTTTCATATATAATTGGAATCGTCTGTAATGTTTGGCTGTTGAACAAAACCTAATATATACTGATTACAGTTTCCTTGGGAGGTTTCCAAATCTTTTTCTTCCAAAAGCAAAAAATGTGCTATGAAAGAACACGTGACAAATATTTGGTATTTCTTGCACACTTGTTTATCCCAGCCATTATTTCCACCTGTCTTATCAGGAAATATAATAGGACTGAGACAACATAATACAAAGAAAATTGTCCAGGAATATGGACTGGGTTTCATCTCAGTGATTAAGACACTTATATTTAGATGCTTACATCTAGATGTCTATATGTGAATTGTGTGTCCCATCTCCTATTAAAATCTATGGATATCTGGTCTTTATAGTCAGTGGAGCCTAGAGAATGGTTCAGCTGACCAAATGTATATATTTTCTGTAGAGTAAGCTGAAATACTGCTTAGGCTCCATTGGCTTTACCAATTGTTTCAGTTTCCTAAATATAAGATCTAGTGCCATTTGAGATTCCCCAGAGTACTGGAGACATCTACATGGAAATGGGGGCCATGACAGAAGACCTACAGGTTTATGGACTGGCAACTGATGATCAGGTGGGAGGGAGAATCTCAAATGCCCTTGACATAAAAATATGCTAACTTGATGCCTATATTAAGGCAACTGAATTGAAACCCAGATCTCCATTCAGTCTAAGGAGACCTTAGGCACCTAGCTGACATGCAGACATATAAACCGAGAACTCTGAATTTGCAAGCAGAACCCCTCCAGGAATGGCTCCTTATTTAAAAAAAAAAATCATTGGATTCCAAACAACTCCACAGATTTTTGCAGAGATAACACATTCTTCAACATATATTTTTGTTATGTTTGGCAAATGGAGGTTTTGCAGTGTTCGACTTAAGACATGTGAACATCTCATGGTTTCTTAAGTGGTCATTGGAAAGCTAGTATAGGGCCAGCAATAACAGGACAATATATTCCTAGAGAAAAAAAGAGACTCCATTAAGACATATTTCAGTCACAGTCCTGCACTGTCTTTCCTCAAAATTCTAGGTGAATATATCACATGAACTGAGACTGTACGAGGTCATATTCCTTGGGTTTCTGGCAGTTAATGGCCCTTTGAAATGTGTAGCCAAATAAAAATACTGTTTAGGGAAGTTGTTGATGCTACTATCACAGAGATTTGAAATGCATAATGGAGCGAGGCATCTCTGTGAATACGGCAAGAGGGACACTCCTTTGCATACTTAATGGTCTAAGATGGGAGAAAACCATTGGATATGTGGATATGGACAGCTTTACAAAGAAACAGGAAAAAACAAACAAACAAACAAATCCTAGGGATGGGAGTTATCTGTCCTTACTTATGCACTAGAAATGAAACATCCAAGTCTGAACTTACACCTGATGGAAAAAAATGAAGCACCTCAAATGAGAGGATTCATCTCCTTATAGGCAAAGGTGTTTGGGTCAGAAGGATTGGTATCAGCATATCTCCACTGATTATAATGTGACCCGAGGGGAACTAGCCTGCACGTGCTTGCCTTGTTCTTAGAAATTTGCATTTAGGTAAGATTAGTCTTGCCCTATGAAATATTAATAGTCAGACATTCACTGGATGGCCGTCTCACAACTCAGCACAAGGTATCTGTAGCCATGTGCTTTGCAGGCATCACAATGAAAGTTAGTTTCCAAGAGGTGTGTAAAGAACAACAAAAATTTTTTGAACCTATTTGTGTAACATTCTTTGTGTATGTAAAGAATAACTTGGGAAAAAGCCTAGGAGATTACTCAAAAATGAAACGACTATGTAGAGAAGTCTGGCCTCACTGCCTGCTGAAGTCTTTGTATCAGCTTGTTAATACTGAATTAAAAGAAGAGAAGTGTCTCCAATAAAGGGCTCTGAAGCTGAAAACAAGTAGTTTGTATTTCATGTGACTGATAGAAAAGAAGTGAGGTAAGAGATCCAAGGCAAAAGATGACATACACATAGCTCCCAGGTAAAGAAAGGCAGAGGAAAATTTGGGATATGCAGTAATGAGGTAAGGTTGCGTGTGTCAAGTTCTGAGACAAAAAGAGGATGAGGAGAACCCAAATGAGACCTGCACTTCTGTGATGGACAGAAAAAAGCCATTTCCAATAACAGATTTACTGGGATAAGGTGGGATGGCTAATGCCATGACAGTCTCTCCCAATAACCTGGAAATTTATATATTCCCCATGGAATATATATGTAGCTTTTGTCTAGTTCCTCAAAGAGATCTGAAGAGAAGAAACCACACTGAGCAGGCTGAGATTTCACAGTGGCCACCTGCATAGGGATGGCAGCTGCATCTGTTCTGGGAAATGAGGCCATACAGAGTTAAGAGGTAGAAGGGGGAACATTAGGTAAGTGGTGATATGAGTCATCATTATACACCTTTAATTATGTTTCCAACCCTGGAAAGAGACTGTGGCAGTCCTGTTTGTATGTGGCAGTCCTGTGGAGGCCAGGTAGGCTGATGTAGTTCACCTAAAATGGTACTCAACAACTGTGTTTAGTGAACTGCATTTTAGATATCCTGTGTTAAATATCTAAAGTGGGATTTTGGGTACTGTGTTTTATTCTGTCTGGCCTTCAGCTACCACTCCAAAAGGGTGCATAAATCTTTTTTCACATCTGCCGGGGCCATGTGCATCTCTTGAATAGCCTACAGTGTTTTGTCTGTACCTAGCTGAATCCCACAGCTGTATTGCATAGGTGCTATATATTCTAACACATATACAATTGTAATAAAGCATAAGGTTGACCAGAAGGGTATCAAACCACAATCAAAGACAGTGTTAGAAATCTTTCGCTTTTCTCCTTTTCACATCTGCAAACTGGATATACAAGTGCTCTTGTGTAAGACTTCCCTGTCTGCTATTGATAAGAAACATATGTGCAGAAAATACAGTGGAGAAACAATTTGAGAACATGTTATCCTAGGAGAAACATTATTTATGCTCTTCCTGCCAAAGATATTGAGACTTTAGGTAATTGGCTGTGTATGTGCTCTCTGGGCAATTCAGACCAAACTGTACCCACCACTGTGTTGGCAAAAGCTCATGTAACCATAAAAGAGATTTATCATTTAGGACTCAGCATTATATGTAATTTTCCCCTTCTTTCATAGATTTTAAGGTTAGAGTAAGACACTGTAAGCATTTATTCTGGGAAAAGCCTATGCAAATGAGTAATTAGAGCATCATTAGTTTCAGCTGGGCCTCAACTACATTGTCAGACTCTGTGCCCCTACATCCCAAGTTCTTAACTTGCCCTGACTTGCTCTTACCATAAATGAAATCCATAACACTGAAATTGCTGGAGAGTTTTGTGGTGTTGCTGAGCATACGGAAAGGCAGGAGTGTGAGCTTTGAACCACGGCTGTTTCTCACCCAGTCTTCAAACCGTGTGAACAAAGTGCGGTGAGCAAGAGCAGTCACTGCACAGGCTGTGTGTTCTGCGAGTCTAACTTAGCACAAGTTCCTGCATAATTCCAGCTCGAGCTTTTGTCCTAAAGATTCCTACAGAAAATCCTGCAAGCTTCTATGTGAGCCAGAGTCTGTCCCTTCAAGCTGAGAATCCTAAGGAAACCAAAAAATCCTGGTGTCGATGAACTGCTGACCATCTTGCAAAGAGTGTGAAGGGATGAGGAGGAATCTTCTGGATTTTCCCAATACTTCTGCAGACGTAAGGGGAGACCATGGAACATTCCAAGATTAGGAACTGGAGACTTGGCAAAACCAAAGCATACCTTCAAAACCAGAAGCAATAAACAAACCATCTGAAGAGAACAGTCTGCAAGAACCTGCCACGGAGGTATTCAGATAAAAAGGGAAGGAGTGAGAGTTGTTTTGCTTAAACTCAGCAGTCATCAGGCAGATCTAAAAAGGCCTCCAAAATTGGTTAAGAAAGACAGATTAGGCTTATAGCAAAACAATAGACTGTGTATAAAGAAATGCAAAGACTGGACAGAACATTCTTCTGTGAGCCAACAGCAGGAGAGTTACTTATTTCCCTGATTAGAAAAAGAAGGGTCCTACATCAAAAATAAAAGATCATGTAGTCAGGAGAAAAGACCCTTTTGGAAGTGATTTATCATGTCAACAAGTAACTGTTACCCAGTTCCCCAGCTATCCTTCAAGTCCTCAGGTCATCAGGAAAGCACCTAAGAGAGAAAAAGGTAATATTTTTCTAGTGCTATTTAATGTTTAGCAACTGCCCCATGAGTATATAATATCTTTGTTAGGTCAGTTTGCTGGTATCATAACAAAGGCAGATTAGTAAATAATCAGTAGGACAGGAGAATGGAAAATGTCTAAATATCCACAGTCCATTGCAACTGGTTTTAAAAAAGTGAAATTCAGGATAGTATGTCTGGAGACAAGACTGCAGGTTCTACATGTGGAAAGGGAGGTGTTTCTTTGGCAAACAGCACCTGAAAGAAAGAAGTCAGCATTGATAATTGTCTCGGCACGAACTGTTGCAGAAAAAAGACCAGTGTAACTTTGTACAAGGAGGACATTCAGGAGAAGCCTGGAAGTGACCTTGCCTCTGTAAACTGCACCATTAAAAACGTTTGTAAAATAATGTTTCCAGCTCTGGTGTACACATATAAGAAAAGGCATCTAAACACTGGAGACAGTTCAAAGCAGAGCTGCAAATAAAATACAAGGCAGGAGAACAGATTTTCAGTGTGAAGCTTAACTTCTTCAGCTTGTTGCAAAAATGGAAAAGGCATAATTCCATATGATGAAAAATTGCCTTGTTCACAGCCTCATACTCTTCCAGTGGTCCTACCTTGAACTATAATCCCCATCTCCCTGGGAGGCTGCAGAAATCTTGTAGTAGGCTTCATATGTAGCTCTCTGGCAGATGATAACTCAAAATGAAAATAAACACTAGCATGTCTGCACCTCTATGTATTTGCGTTCAGCTATGTTTTTGGACAGGATGAGGCACCAAAACTGCATCCAAATCCTATGTCTTATTACATGTTCAGGCTGTCCAGATGGCAAGCAACACTCTAGATTTAACAGTTTACTATTTTTCCTTCTTTCCATCTCCACAATGTATAACTAATGAGTCTTTCTGATTGCTTTTTAAGAGTAGAACAGCTCAAATGTAAACAGAAAAATGCAAGCTGTCAAGACTTTGGAAAAAAAATAGCATCTGCAACATTGTTGAAGACCATGCATTTAACTGGTGTGGAATTGTACAATTTGCATATTTACTGCCCATCTCAGCCTGGTTCCAGGCTTCTCACAGTGGGGCAGGGGGAGAGGAAGAAAGAAGGAAGGTATAACAAATTTTTTAAACAGCTTGACTCACAGTCTGTAGAAATCCCAGTCCTTGTTATGGGATTTTAGTCAGGAAGGGGGGAACTGTTATTTTCAAACATTGCAATTCATTGTTCATAAGAGCAAAAATGATGATAACAATTCAGTGACACTTACATAGATACAGAATGATTGAGACCCAAGTTGTGATTACTCTTTATGTCTATATGGCACTAAGCGGACTCCAGTCTGGAAGACAGGCTTGGTGTTTCAGAGGGCCGGAGCTCAAGCACTGGGCTCATGTTTTAAGCAATGCAGGGACTTTTCCATGCATATGCAAAAGGTGTTAAGAGACTCTTGATTTTGAGAGCAGCTGTGTAGCTAGACTTGCTGAGGTTCAGCTAGTGTTTGTGTCCCAGACAGTCTGTGCAACAACACTGCCTGCCAAAACTCTGCCTTCATATGCAAGAAACAAAGTCCAGCTGTTCATTTTTCATTTGTTTCCCGTCAGGTCCCCTCCTCACACAGCCTGCCATTTCTCCTTCCACCACTTTCTATCCTAGTATAATTATAACATGCAGCTCGCACAGTTAAGCCAAGCTTTGCAGTGGTCATTTGCTTGATTATTAGCTTCCTTTCTCTAGCTCTTCACTTGTTTGGATCTGCGGCGGTGGATAACCAAAACCAACAGAATTACACCCTGATCCAGATCAGCGAATGCTTTGCTAGTAGAAATACCATTGCTCTGAAGCAGAGGCAACTGTCATTGAGCTTTGGAGAAGTCCAGCTGTGTGTAGAAGCATGGGAGGCGTCTGACTCCAGATCAGTGAATATGAGAAGCCGTCATAGATGCTTTCTTTATTCATACAGTTGACCCATTTGTTCAAGGTATGTGGATAATTAAACTAGCCAAATTCAATTATTTGTGTCTCACTCTCCGTCTTCCTTCCACTGATGATTCAGCCATTATGAGAAAGTGCATTAATTACTGGGACAGACTAGTCCCTAGTCATTACATGCATTTCTACCTCTGATTGCTCCTTCTTTCCAAGCTTGAAGCAGATAGCAGTGGAGAGGGACTAAATATTTGCTTCAGAAATGTCTTGGGAGCAGAGAGTCATCCCCCAAGTAGTTCTGCTGGATGCTGCCAGACTAGGAGGCTCCTCACTTTTCTCAGGTCCACAGAAGGGAGTTGGTAGGAGATTCCCACCACTCCAACTGCCTAACCATGGAAAAAGGGGATGTGCAGCCCCTACCTGCTAAGAAAGTGAGTGTCCCTCCTATTCCTTGTGGGTCTCATCCAACTCTCCTGCAAGTCAATGCACCATTCCTCTTCTACATCCATGGGAGATGACTGCTGACACAGTCTTCCTTTTCTATTTGTGCCATGGCCAATGGATATCCTTTCCCACATCATGGCAGTAATCTTGTGGGTGTGAGATTTGCTGTGTGAGGGAAAAGACTGCTGTTTGAATCTCATGATCATTTTAACGAAGACAGGTGCTGACTCCTGTACGATTATCCCTGTGTTTCTTCCTCATTTAGAAAATCTTACCCATTGAGTATGGCCCTCCTCCCCATTTTGGTGCTGTGACTGAAGACACACAAAGCTTCTTATCACATAATCCATGTCTCAAAGTGAGACTCAAAGATGTCAGAGTGCACAAGGTTGAATCTCAAGACAGGTATTGACATCTGAAATTAATATACATAGTTCTGACTTGATTTTGCTTAGCTTTTTGCCATACAAGCCTTGTTTCTCTGAACCTCTTTTTTTTCCTTTAAAGCAATTTCAAGACATGTGCCAGTGTTTTTGTTATTCTTTGAAGTTCACTTTCTGGGAACTTAGCAGATCAATGCAATACTTACATGGTTATATACTGCAATTGTCTAAACAGTAATGAACACATTAAAAACGTGTTCCATTTGCACCACTTGCAGGTATTCTGATAGTCCCACTGGAAGCAGAAAGCTTGGAAAACTGCATTATGTAAAACCACATGCACACTTCTGTAGTAGAATATAAATACTTAGTGTGGAAATACTGAGAACTCTGCACACTCTGGTTGGGGCTATAATTATCTCTCCCTTCACTGAATGGAGGGAATGAATGTGACAATACACAAATTAAGGGTACAGCCCAGCTCTCTTTATGCCACGTTAGCTAGAGTGGGTTCCTCTCCAGCCATCTTTTACCAATCATTAAAGGCAAGTTTCTGCCCAGATAGCTGAGATGCGGCAAAACATGCTATGCACATTCGTGATCTATTTCTGTCAAAACCAGCTGGTTTATTTTAAGTCACTCCAATGTGAGCACATTTGACTCTCCACTGAACACGGACCCTGACCACAGCTTACCTGTGGGACGGGGAGTGTGCAGTGCAGGAATGGCACCAGACACAGGAATAGGTATGTCTTAAACCTCTACAGCAAGCTCTAGAAAAGCTCATTTTTTTCCAGGATCAATGTTTTATGTCCTGGTCGAGCATAATAAACCAGTGTGAATGTCTTCAGTGTCAAACAATGAGGTTCTAATGTGCCCTTACAGAGGACAAATTTGTGTGCAATAAGCTCTTAAATCCTATTTCCTTACCACAGCACAGAGAGATGGAAAAATAACAGAGAATATAGTAGGGACCATTCTTTACTGGTGAGATGAAAACAGAGTTACTCAACTGCAAAACAGATACATGACTTTGGGAAAGGCCAAACTTTAAACAATTCTCTGAAGGAAAGCTGGGACCCAATATAATTTATAGGCTTTTCTTCATTTGTGCATCTCAGACTATTTCTGCAGCAATTGAGTCCATCTTCTTCTTTTGGCAAACTTTGATAGATAGACCCCTTGGTTCTGCACATTGATGTTTTTCTGTAAGGAAGGAAAATTCTCGTCCCTATAAATATTATTTATAAATATTATTAATTATAAATTCATATTATGGGTGCAAATTTATATAGAATTACCACTATATAACAGTGAATAATGAATAAGGAATAAGGAAACTCTTTCTCCAAATCTGTTTTTACTTTATTTTATTTTTACATCCAGATGGGATCCCAAGATGTAATGATGGTAGATTGTTTGCAATGATCATTATCGTGTAGTGAGGGAGTTGAAGATGGGGAAGGTTACTCACAATATTTATTTCACTTCTAATTAATTGGCTCCTACGCTGATGGCTTCTCTGGTGTCATCATGTTCTCATTTAGAGATATAACAAGCCATACTAAAGGCTAACTCTCACTCTTGGCATCTGATGCTGGCTTCTAATGAACAGGATTTTGTAACTTGGAAAGGAAGACAGAATCTGTCTGATATAAATGAGGAATAAAGAAGAGAAGGACAAAAGGTGACAGGGAAAGGGAGATGTGGTCAAATAGTGACATGACCACATTGCAACTCACTTTGCAAGGTGCTGGGTGGTCCCAAGGAAGACAAAGTCATAAGGAGTGCTCAGCAAAACCCTGGATTGTGTTTACAGTGACTTAGGGTATCCACACAGGCATAGGGATGATACTATACACCGTGCCTTCAAAGGCACACGGAAGCCCATGATTATGCTGCTTGCCTACTCAGAAATGGGCAGACAGGCAGTACCTCTAGCAAAAAGAGAGATAAGACAACTGATAGAAGGAGAGCTGGATTATCAGAGGGGCTTTAGGGACTGTGTTGGTGAGCACAGAGGGATGACTAGCACATGCTGTGCTGTTTGTCGGCTGTGCCAAAGACAACCCCTCCTCTGCTCACTTGAGAGAAAGGAAAGACTTGATTTTAAGACTCGGGACATCACAAGGCTTGGATTCAATTTCTCCTTTGGCCTGTGATACTCAATAAGATATAGAAAGCAGGATTCTTTTCACCTAACTTAAGCCATCTAGAAGTTAAACATCAAGCCCTGGGGTCCCTCTATAGTCAGTGGAGGAAGGTAGGCACTTTCTGAAAGTGATTCATCTCACTCTAATATATGATAGAGGGAAGGTGGGTCTTCTTCACAGTGGAGGTCATTGCATTTTCTTTAAAACCACCCTCCTAAAAAGTAGCATTCAGAGTCTGCAGTTCTTTCACATGCAGATCACAAGCAATTTGCAAGAAGCCAGATATGTAACAAATGGCTGTGCAGACATTTTCGCTAGGTGTGCCCGTCCTTGGACCTCATAGGTCTTCCATTTCTAAACTAACTGCAGAACGAGGTTCCCCGGGTTATGCAGATTTACTGGTACGTGTGCTGCTGATCATGTGCTAAATATAGTGTTTCCCAGTGAAATACAGCCACCAGGAAACTGATTCAGTTTATAATAGTTCCTGTCTGCAAGAATCCGTAATCTGCTCCCATTTGCAACTTATGCTTTTGTTACACCCAGAGTAGACAATGTTGGCTGGTATTCCTACTACTTCCCTAGCGCTACCCCGCTTTGTGCTTTTTTCCAGGAAGATATGATTGGTCTTGCTAATAATTTGAGTCACAAAAGTGCATAAAATCTTTGCAAGGTTCCCTTCATACTCAGTGAAGATCTGATCAACATAGTCAATGGTGTCTCTGGTGTCATGGATCCAAAGTAGATGTATGAAACAGGGTCAGTGAGTCACGTGCCTGTTTCTCTCCTTTGGCTGTAAGGCTGTAACAAGTATGACTAACAAAGATAGCTCTCCAAAGTCAGATGAGAGAATGTTACTATTGCTGAGGATTTTCTTCTGTTTTAAGGTAACCAGGCTTGTGCATAGGGGACAGGCATAGATGTGATATCTCTTGACCTTATTCAAACTAAGAGTAATATCTTGCATGCTGTTCACATAAGCAAACTAGGACAATACCACCTAGGCTTATAAAACTACAGTAATTTAAGTGGACAAATGTTGGAAAACTGCACTTGAGGAATAGTTCGCAATGGTTCACTGTCAAAATTGAGGATGCTGCTGAGGCAGTGGCTCTGCTAGGTTCTGTTCCAGTGTGTTATTTTTCAATTTTTTTATGTCTTCAGTGATGGAGTAGTGAACAGATCTTAAATTTACAAACATTACTGAATTAGAAGGGGTGGCAGTACTCTGGTAGTGCACGATTAGAATTTAAGATGAACCTTATGAATTGTAAAACTGGTCTGAAGCAGAAGGTGTGTTATTCTATAGAAAAAATACAGAGTGTTATAATCATGTAAACACCAGACAGGGAAGAAGTGTGCATACCAAAGTCAAGAAAAAACACAGTCAATGAGGAAAAATTGTAAGAAATTGAGTTGTTTAGTCCTGAAAGGAGAAGTCAATAATCTTAAAAAACCTCAAACATTTTTGAGAGGAAGGGAATAAATTATTTTCAAGCCTGATGGGGTTATATTGCCACAAAGGTGATTTAGGAAGTCTGGATGTTTGCAAACCTTTCTAATGGTGAGCACTGGACTGGATCCTCTAGAGGGGTACGAGAATCACCATATTTGAGGGTATTTAAAACAGCCTAGACAAACTGCTGTCAGGAGGAGTGTTAGTCTAATTGGAAATGGAGGAAACACTCATTAACATCCCAAGATCCCCCATTTACTGTGATATTCTGACATAACAGTTTATCATGTGTACAAGTGCTTTGCCTATATATACCTCATTTCTGCAGCCTGTGTTAATTTGGTAAGTCACTTTGCTGCTGCAATGTGATCTCATAGATTTAATATATCCAGCTGACAAATCAGACTGTTGTCGTGTGATAACCCTGCCTGGGTTCACGACAAGGCTTTTTCCTGCTTTGGAATTAGGTCACAATTTTCACCTCAAGGTCTCCCTTTATTTTTATATCAGCTCAACATTCAGCGCCCTATAACACTTGGCAGTTAAAAGAGATTCGCTATTATAAAGAAGTCTCTGATGTTGAATCAGCACCTCGGACTGTGCCAAAGACTAGCTGTAAGCCTGAGCGACAGAGCCATGGTGAAACAGAGCATAGAGCAATGATGAAATCTGGGTAGCAAAACTTAGGAAAATCCACATGCAAAACCCTCCCTCAAAACAAACAACCAAGCGACAAAATAACCAGCATTTCTCCAGTGGAGCCCTGTGAGTTGTGGGAGTAGAAGATTGACCCTGATTTTTTTTCTGCACATTAAAAAGCAAACTGTGATCCATACTGAAAACTTTCCTATAGCAAATAACAATGGTTTATTCACCTCCTGTGTCTGTAATGAGCTACCAAGGCTTTCATTAGCACAGTCACTGATGTGTCATGCCCAGTATTCCTGGCAGACTTGTCATTTTATGTAACACAATGTGCAAGGGAAAAAAAAAAAGAAAAGAAAAAATTGGTCAACCTCCCAGTGATGCACTGGGCACAGGAAACTCAAAAGGACAATTGTTGCTAAATATGTTTGCTTAGGAAAAAAAAAAAAAGAATTTAACCCTCAGTGTAGTGGCATTTTCTGGGATTGCCAGAGAAACTAACCTTTTCGCAGGAGGACTTGTGGGCACTTTGTGACTCATAACACCACCTCCTTGGAAGAGACAATGCCGTGAACTTGGGGATACAAGACATTGACCCTTAGCATTTTAAAAGACAAACCTTGTTCCTCATGCAGGCTGATTTAGAAGTTGCCTGGGAAATTGCCTTGTGCGTACCAGTTGGAAGACCATCATCCTTATTATTTCATGTCACAGAAGTGTTAAATAAAGTGTGGCAGTACTTACATTGACATGATTGGTACTGCTCTCGTGGCCATAGAATTAGGATTTCCAGAGAAAGAAAAGTGTTTATTCTGGAGCTGGGCAGCCAGGGCACCCTAAATAGCTGTGGGAATGGTGTCAGTTGGATTGTAGATGTCTGAAATGAAGCTGTGCAATCACAACAATCCTGAAAATGTCTATACTATGCATTCACTAAAAGGGGAGCCAAAGGACAACAGCTTAGTTGGAGACATTTTCATGACAGATGCATACAATTATGTGAGATAAATGCCACCTCTGTGGCTTTGTTGCACTTGCAATGAAAAAGCCTTCTATACTAACACATTCACCATTCTATTATATATTTTGTCAGGATGTACAATAGAGTCTTTTACTCTCAAAGGAGAAAAAAACAAAATGAAATTTGAATCAAACTCTCCAAGGAGATTCCTGAATGATTTTCTCTTCAGACACCTTAGACACCTACTTCAAGAGGAAAAAATTTTCTAATCATCACCTTATTTATCTGGACCAAACTGGTCCAGATTGATATAAATAGGTTTACCTCTGCTGATATTGAATTTCATTCATTTATTTATACAGACATAGATGTTATTGCTTCATATATTCTATGCTAAACTTTTCTCTCTCTCTTGCTCTCTCTCTCTCTTTTTTTTTAGTATCTTATGGCCTGAAGAAAAGGGGGAAAAAAGGATGAGTGGGAACCGGTGTTGTATTAAGATGCTGTATTAAGGAGGCTTACAAATGCATATGTATTGACAATTAAAAAAAAAAGAAAATCTATCAAAAGAAAATTAGACTAAACAAGTTATCGTGGTGGAATGTACAAGTTTTTCCCTAAGAACAGGCAAAAACTTGTTGGGTCTGTAGAACCTGCTTTGATATTACTGAATCATGAAATACCCAAATGAGAATTAATCATGTGGACTTTATGCCTTTGAATCTTGCCCATTACGGGGCGATACACCATCTCCGGTCCCAGCACACTGGGTGATTCACAGAGTTGATAAATAACTTTTGATCCTCTCAGCTGAGGTTTTGATTGTTAAGTCCAACCTCACAAAGGGATTTATGTGTCCAGCTCTGTAAGAGGGTATTAAAAGCTGTGAGTTTAGCATACAGAGAAAAGGGTCAGCTGAGCAGCTAAGAAAGAGATTCCCAGCAGTCAGTGTATTGAGCCAGGGGATGAATGCTTAGACTGGCTGATAGGAAATCGGAGAGGAATGTGTCTGAAACCCTCCCTCTTTCCTGGATTTAGGAACAAAAAGCAAGGATTCAGTGTAAAACCACCTCCAGTTCTTGGACACCTAAGTCATGCTGTGCTCAGGCGTCTATCTTGCAGAGAGATTCCCAAGGGTCTCTACGCTGAATCAATCGCTGCCTTGTGCTTTTTTACGATAACAATCAGGAGAAGATGTCCTTTTAACCAGAAAGTGAACTGAGTCAGATCAGATGACTGAAGTAATATTGGTGTAAATCTGTTGAAGTCAGCGACATTATTCTAGACAAACACTGATGTTATTTAAAACAGAATCTGGGTCCAAGTATCTTCTCGAAGCATTGTTTCAATGAATGTAGGAAATACATAATTATGTTTCCATTAGACCCGGTGGAAACCACAGAAATCTTGCCATCAAAGGGAAATTTGCCATTAAGATCTAGATCATGATTTCTTATGGCAAACCGAGCTTCTGAATTGCAACTTTTCGTATGGATGGCACTAAACAGAATACATGTGAAAATGTTTTCATTTCAGCTAACAGTGCCGGACTCCCTTCCACTTTTCTGAAATGTTAGTGTGTGAAAACGTGGACCTACAATTCTTCATGGTGGTGAGAAAGCCAGTGATGCTTCAGTGGAGTGAACATCTATAGGCAGAAAGTAGAAGCTGTTGGTGTCTCCAGAACTGTGAGCAATATATTCCTAGCAATTGCCACTTGCCTGCTAAAACACTTGGCTGGCAGAGTTGCAGGATGACTGCAATTCTTCTTGAGAAAAGAACAATTTCAGTTTGCTAAAGTTCCCCTGGTTCCTCTGGTCGTTTGGGCTCTAGATGGACATGCATTCGCTCTGCTCTTCGACTTCGTTCCTTCACCTAAGTGGAAAATTCCCAGAGAAGTCATGTTAGCCAAGACTAAACTTGAAGTCACATTTGTTTCTTGTTCAAATAGTAGAGAGACTTGGAGCAATTTGACATGTGGGAGCACAGAACAAAGCCTACTGCTTAACCAGTGAGTACATTTGTTTTCTGACTGAATTGTTAAGTGAGGATTGGGCTACAACCCTTCAGAATCCGATTTGTTGTAGACAAAAAATGAGTCTGCCCTGGGATCTTGGCAATTAAATATCCAGTTCTATGAGCTTGATTCTTCACTCAGCTGTCTCTAGTGCAAATAAATAATGTTAGGAGTGTATACTGATTTAAATCATCTGTGAAGAATAAGCCCTCAGCTCAAAAGCTACTTTCTCCTTCTAGTTCCCATCAGATGTATGCCTGCCTTTCACTGCCTGTCCTAAACACTTATGTAAGGCTGGCAGTCATCTCTCTATTTCTAACTACATAATTCCAAAAAAACCCAAACTCCATCTTCAAGTGTGATTGGGCAATAAGTTATGAACCATGCGTAGAAAACCTGTCTGCACAAACCCAGCTCATCGCTTGCACAAGACGCTGGATTTTGCCCTTTTTTGGTTCACAGCAGTTTGTGTGGACGGGGTATATGGGTAAAGAACTTGGCCAAGTGCTGGGGTATTTGTCATTAGTCTGAGCAAGAACAGGGTGGAGGTCTTTTTGGGGAAAAGGATCATACTGAATTGGGTTTGAATTATACGTGTTGTGGAGGAGATTTCTGAACGGATGTTTCCCTGGGACTAGCCATGGTGCCATAGGGCTGGAATCATCATGGGGCGGTTAAATCTCCTGCGGAGGGTGTTGCTGCTTTACTCACACCTTGCCTTTCTTGTTTGAGGGATTCCTTCTCGCCTTATCAGTATTGGTACAGAGGCTGTTAGGTAGTCCAAATGCTAATTGTAGGAAGAGGTGAGTAAAGGAGGAATTTCCTGCGGACACAGCAGAATGCCAAGGCAGCTCCATCCCACAGATGCCAATTTGGGACACCTGGAAAGTATTTGTTCTTGTAAACTATTCATAGAGCTCTTCTTTCCCTCACTCAGTTCCTTGAGGTATGAGGTATATGCCTTGTGTTTTGGGCATCTGGTTGGTAGGACCAGAGAAGCTGATCACTGCTGCTCTCCAAGTGTCAGAGAAAGGGTTTGCAGTAAATAAAAATTCCACTGAATGAAATACTTCATTTTAATACTTAGTTAATTAACTGTGATTGTACCTTACGTTAAAATTGCACATGCTGTCTTGGGCAGAATTTGATTTCTGATTTGTCTACCATGTGGTTCCTCATTGCAGCACCGTGGCAATTAGAAGGGTAAAAAGCAATTAATGTGCCCCTATTTCTTTGATTTTTCCTATTTTTCCTCGACTGGTACAGTTCTGTTGTGTAAGTGTGTTATAAAACACAAGGAAATAAAACTGGTTATTTTAGAAAATCAAGAACACCTGAGGACTAGAAAGAGTAAGAACTTGGACATGACAGGCTGCAGACATCTGGATTTTTATTTAAGCGGTCTTCAGCTTTGCATCTGAGTCAATTTTTGAAAGCTCAATGTATTTTAGAAACCCTTCTTGACTGTCTAATGCTATCCAGGTGTGTATTTGACTTTATCTTCATAGTGACATAATTCCCCAGTGAAAAAGCCTTGAATCAATTTAACTACAATTTAGAAGTTGACACTGGTGCATTAAAGAAAGAAGAAGAAAAAGTAGGAGGCAGAGAAGTAAGCTGGTTTAAAATAGTTATCTTTCTTTCAAGACTCTGCCCGAGGAGTCTGTTCCTGCCTCTAGCTCAGATCTGGTGTGTCCTGAAGTCAGAACAAGCCCTCTGCCTTGGACATGAAGGTACCGCCAGCTGTGAAAGCGTGCAGAGATCTGATAACACAGGGGTTAACCTAAGGCATGCATACAAGCCCTGCTGCGAGAAAATCAGAAGCGGTTAGACCTTTTGCCCTTCAAGACAGTCTGGCACTGCTGGGAGATTCATTTTGTCTGCAAATCAAGCATGTAATTTCCCTTCTCCCTCACTCTCCCTTTCTGTCCCCGTCCCTGGCCGGTCCCGTGTATCGGCGGCGGCAGCAGCCAGTCTCCCTGGTGACAGCCAGGACAGCTGACGTTCAGCAGAGGAGTGCTGGGTGTCTGCATGCCATACTTCCACTGCGGGACGTGGGTTAGGAAGCCCCCGAACTGGCTTTTTTTCCTGCCAGTCGGAAAGCACGTGGGAGAGCAAGCCCAGGGAAACCCTGAGACACCTTTGCTAGGAAAAGAAAAAAAGAAGAAATGAAATAAATACCCACTTCATACGTCCCTCAATGCTACCTCCCCTGCTGCATTTAGACATAAATGTCTCGAGGGTAGAGTAGAAAGGGTGCAGAGAACCCACGCTTTAACCAAGTGCTAGTGCAAACACGGTGTGCTCAGAGAGCAGCCAGGCGCGGAGACGGGGGCTAAGTCAGACTCGCGCTGCTGCAAACCAAAACGTCTCCTCTAGCTGCAGAGGGCAGCTCCTGCGGGTCCAAACTGCAGGCGTATGAGGCTCCCAGCTGACTTGCAGTGGGGTTATTTCAGATTTACACGGTGGTCCCAGAAACTAGAATTAGTCCCAGCCATTAGTCAGCTAAGACCAATTTGTGTCAGTCTGTGTAAATATATGTGTTTGTGCATCTGCCAGGCTTGGCATATGAGTCCAAGTTTGTACAGAGACAGCAGAGGGGACGTTTCTACCTGTTTTCAAATGAAACAGAGAGATTTAAGTCCCTAGAGTGCAGGTTTAGTTGTTGGTTTTATTTACTACTTTCGGATGTCACGGGCTGCTGGTGAAGCTGAGCATGAATAACTTACCAGCCTGCACAGATAACTTTTCTTTTTGTTTTAGTCCAGCATGGGAGAGAAACCCTGTAAAAGCTTTCAGTCCAGTCCGTGTGCTGAGTGGCTATATAGAAGTTATACAAGTGAAGGTAAAATTCCTCAAGTACTCCTGAAGACTCTTCCAAAGATTTAAAAAAGCCTCTTAAAAACGGCAGCAGAGCTCGAAGGCTGTTAAGGGAAGGGAAAAAAAAAAAAAAAAGGGAAGAAAAAAACTTTGGCAGGCATGCAGTGTCTTACATCAATCTAGCAGTCAGCATCTATGTAGATGTTCTTTCCTCCTTTTGTGCAACACCCCTTCCCTCCTACAGACCACCCAAAGCCCTATAAATAATCAAGAACTGTATTTTTTCTCCAGATTTCTGTTCAGACCTCAAAGGGAAAATATCAAGCAGGGGAAGGGAGAGAGGGAAAAGAAGGGAAAGTGAGAGAGAGGGAGAGAGAGAGGGGAAAGATGGCTAGTGAATTCAAAAAGAAAATATTCTGGAGGGCAGTGGTGGCTGAGTTCTTTGCCATGAGCCTCTTTATTTTTATCAGCATTGGCTCGGCTCTGGGTTTTAGTTTCCCAGTTGTGGGCAACAAAACGTCCACAAGGTCTCAAGACAATGTGAAGGTCTCGCTGGCTTTTGGGTTATCCATTGCTACCATGGCACAAAGCGTGGGCCACATCAGCGGCGCCCACTTGAACCCCGCCGTGACCCTGGGCCTTCTGCTGAGCTGCCAGATCAGCATCTTCAAGGCGCTCATGTACATCATCGCGCAGTGCCTGGGGGCAGTGGTGGCCACGGCGATCCTCTCGGGAGTCACCTCGTCTCTGCCAAACAACCTCCTGGGGCTCAACGCGGTAAGCAGAGAAACTTTTCATTCTTCCTTCATTTTTAACGTGGAAATGTGATGGTAATGCCTGCAAGCTACTTAGGTTGTGTGTGTGTAGGAGGTGATGGTGGCTTCACACAGCCAATTGCTTAATTTAGGGGGAGATCCAGTCCTGACTGATTGATGCCAGGGTGAATCTAGGGTATATGCACTCTCTGCTGTCAGCTTAAGTGTTTTATTAATCCTTTTCCTTTGCAAGAGATGTGGTAGAGAAGGTCCTTTCTTCCCACCCCTTTTCTAAAGCTGGAGGACACTGTGGTCATGATCAGTTTTGTTCATGTTTAATTTTTTACCCCTAAGTTGATAAAAGTTGCCTTTTGACGCCAATTTAACATTGAAATCACTGCCAGTTGCAAGACTGAGTCCCTTTCATGGTGCTGAAGGTCTCAGATATCATGCCTGTGCCTCGTGAGGCTGATTAATGTGCATACACCGATGTTGTTTTCACTTGTGTGAATGTGGTTCTTTTTTCAATACCTAATTAATGATATCTGTAACCTGATGATGACTGTGATGTAAGAAACTATGGGAAAAGACAGAGTGAGAGATGTGTAGCAAAAGAAACCTTGTCACCAAAGCTGTGAGCATTACCTGTTGCATTAGGCTCAGTTCCTGCCTGACACACAATTGCAGCTGCGCTTTCCTTGTGTTCCTGCTTTTCCTGTTCAAAAGCTGGGGAAAACACTGAGTTCTGAAGTGTAAGCTGGAGCAAGAGGTGGCAACTACACTTAACAGGGCTGCAGGTTTCAGCCCTCTTCCAGCCTGCTGCTCACAGCTGTTAACAGACACATTGCATAAAAAAGGCTTGGAATATTTCAGTGCTTGGTTGCATCTGTTCCTCCTCAAAATGCTGTCATTTTGTTCTCCTCATTTTACCATAGTAGCCATGGAAAGGATAGATATATTTCTAAACATTAAATCATCCCATTGGCAGAGACATTCCCACAGCCATAAATATTTGGGTAGCAATACATAGAAGAGGATTATAAGTGAAAATTCCCTTCTAGTCACTTTTTTCAGTTGATGCTGTTAAGGACAAGTATTTCATATCCTTTCCACAGCTCTTCTCCTGCAGACTATTCCTGGCTGCAGTTTGAGACTTGAACATATTTGCAATATTATGTTCAGTTGAAATCACAGGGATATTTGGGACCTAAAGCTCCAAATCAAAGATCTCTTCATAAATCATTTAGGCAAAAAGGAAAGAAAAGATGAAAGGAAATTAAATGAACAAATAGTGTAATGTGTTTTAACGTGCTGTGGCATTACAGTTAACTCCAGAAGTAAGCCAGTGAAGATTTTTTAGAACCTAATAAAGCTGATATTAAAAAGGTCATTCCTGAGTAGCCAAAGTGCACGATCCATCTCTGTGTTACTCTGAGGGCTGGGTGCTTACCTCCCTCTTTGGAGTCTGGTGCCTGCAGGTATCCCCTTGTGCCACCACGTTTGAAATTTTGATGGGGTTAGCCCAAAACATTCTGGGGAAGGGGAGAGAAGCTTTTTACAAAGTCCAGAAGGCTCTGGCTATGCGTGTGATCTGTGAGCTCTCCCTGCGAAACCACTGGCAGAGGGAACTGCTCAACCGCATGGGACGGGGTATCCGCCCAAGTGGTTTCCTAGAGAGGTCTGACTGCTAGCTGCCACCAAACACGGGAGGTCTGGTTTCAGTAGCACTGTCATTCGGTCTTCCCCTTTTGCCTGCCACAAAATTCAGATGACTGGCGTCTTCCTCTGTCCTAAAGACCTGAATCTGGCCGTTTGCAAAGTGGGTGTGTGTGATCACCCCAAACTTTTCTTGTTCCTGAGTCGATAACTCTCCAAATTACGAGGATGTTATTTAGAGCTCTGCACAAATATGTCTCAGAAAAGAAGAGCCTATGGAGGCAGACGGAAAGATCAGGATAAGAGTGGAGAGAAAACCTGTGGTGGATAAAAGAGCAAAATCAGACAGATTGCAGGAATGACAGCCATAAAGGGTCTACCCTCAAGGGAAATAGTGGTGTGTGGGTCTCAGCTTTTGGAGAACACAAAACACACCGCAGAGCTAGGGGGCTTATGTATTTATTTATTGCCCCGGTGAAGCCAGACCTGCCCTTTGACCAGGCAACTCCTGAACAGTACCTAGTTCTGTGGAGAAAATCTGGGTGGAGGGAATGCTCCGCTTCTTGAATTCAGTAGGTGTTTTGTCACTGGTTTTGGTAAGCTTAGGAGACCTCACAAATGAACCTCATAAAATTTCATCTTAAGATGGAAGCCTTGTTCTCTCCCCCAGGAACTCTGTGGGATACAATGGAATTTGTCCTTTTCAAGGCCTTAAAACCCATGGTGGGAGAAAAGTGGTATTTTAAGTCTCCACCATGACTGTTTCGCAAATCTCTTTTTTCTTGGTGAATTAGTAGGACTGTATAAAGCAGTTCCCAAACATTATGACAAGCCCTGGTTTCTGTGCTTGTCATTGTCAAATACTCAGAAGAAATATATATATATTTTTCTCTTTCTCATACAGTTCTAAGTGTTCTGGCAAGAATAGCTGTGGGGGATCTCCCAGGAGATGAGGAGGGCAACAGCTGTTGTTTTCCCTTGCAAGAAAGGACTAGAGAGGAAAACAAATTTATTCGTTTCCCACTGACAGGCTGGGATTGGCTGGGGAGGGGGACATGAGGGTTGAGGGGGGGGTTGAGCCCAGCGTGAGGGAGAGCAGAAGAACAGTTGTCCTTGTGCAGAACTGATCATAACAGGGCATATCCTGAAATCTCAGCCTGGCACTACAAGCGTGCTGCCTCCTTCAGCAAATAGAAGATAAGGAGAAACCACAGAGATTTGCTTTAATGTCACGCTCTTCAACCTGAGGACAAGGAGGGGAGGGATGGAGTTGGCATTCCTGCCAGCTGCTCTGGCTACTTGTCCTTCTGGTGAAAGCAAGGGGTACATTCACCACTGAGAAAGAGAATAGAAAGACAGGGAGTGCTGGCTTTTGGCAAAGCCGGGAAGAGGGTGTGGACATGCAAGAATGTGTTTTCTGTTCCGATCCTGCCATAGTCTTGGACTTGGGGATTCTTACAGGAAAAACATGGTGGGAGCAATTCCTTGGATTCGGTGGCTATCTAGCATCCCCATGCGATGCCAAGGCAAATTTCATGCCTGTGCTTAGGTTTATTCTGCATAGCTGTAGGCCCTGCCCTGAAGGGCCAAGGTGAGAAACCCCATTTCCATAGGTTCCTCTTCAGTTCTCAGAGGCGGAGAGAAAAAGAGAAGTAATTCAGCTCTTAAATCCTTCGAGTTGTCCTCCAGAGACACCCTGCTCTCTTCCTTGACTAGAGAGGGAACTCGGGATGATGAAGCCCCAGGCTTGGGAGCCTCTCTTATTTGCCCAAAGTAAAGTGGGGTGGATCTGTGCCTTTCTTAGTGTCCAAAGGGAAAAAGGAAACTCAAACAAATGAAACAAAACCAACCAACCAACCAAAAAAAAAAAAAAAAAAGAAAAAAAAAAAAGAAAACAGCCATGGAAGATGCAAGGCTGAAGAGGAGCAAGGGAGAAAGTGAAAGCAGAGTGCTCCTTTAACATGTTCAGTATTATTTATCATAAGAGACAAGCAGAATGACTATATATCAAGAGTTTGATCCAGATTTCACTGAAGTCAAGGGAAATATTTTTAGTTACTTTGGTTGGCTTTGAATAAGGCATTCTGGACAGTATTCACAGAGGTATTTAGATTCCTGAATGCTATTGAGACACTTAACTTCCCACAAATTTTAGTAGTGATGTGGGTGCCGAAGTAAAAAAATGTGCAATTGGAAAAGCTGAAAGAGGAGTATGCAGCATGTTTGTTGTTCTAAAAATGTGACCATTTTTCCTTACCTCATCTGGTATCTTTTTTTGGCATTCAGATTACTCCATTTTATAAATTTCTATTGGGTAAAACTGTAAGAGTAGAGAAAACCTAATCCAAAATGCACTCATCTGCCAGCATAGCTGGCTATTGTCTAGTGAGGACAGATCTGTAATTTGGATAATGGAAGAAAGTATTCATCACAGGCAATTAATGACCAACAAAATACTCGAGCAGGAAAGGCGGGTGAGAGGAGTACAGTGAGGTAACACAGTATCTGCTGTTCAGCCACAATTATCTTGAGAACTTTTATCAAGCTATTAAAAACATGTTGCACAAATTTATTTAGCTCAGTTTTTGTCAATTTTGTGAGAAAAAAATGGAAGTTTTTGAAAAATGTAGACATTGCTTTATGGTTTATAATTTTAAGTACTTGCTGTAGCTCTGCATACTGATTAGAGTGCCAGGAAATGTGCCTTCTAAATCTGACAAACCTTGCTTATTCTGGAAAGAAACAAAGAAAAAGTAAAAAACTCTAACACCTTCTTGAAATTAGAAAACTCTTTGAAAACTCTGCCTTCAAGTTGATAAAAAAGTTTTCTTTTTTTAAGTTACACATAGATCAAAATTGTAGGCAAGGAAACAAACCTGAGAGTAGTGTTGCTCAGGGTAGATAAAGAGAAAAGAAAAACAACCAAGAATAATAAAGACAAAGACTGTGTTTTAAAACACGGCTCAGTAGACTGACAAATGTTGACCATATAACTGAAGAACTTTCTAGCAAAGCCAGAAGGGATCTGTGGTCAGTGGCTTTGGAGGAGAGTATTTTCTTAAGACAAGTGAATAGCAATAAAGAGATTACTTCTGGAGTGTGGAAAGTTGCCTGTTCCTGGAATACGCTTTGTATTTTTGGGGTGGTTGATTGTCTCTCTGTCACCTCCACTCGAAGTGCCGTCTCTTCCACAGCTGGACGAGCTGTGGCAGAAGGATCAGTGCATGCCAGGGTGCAATGTCCTTTTCTGGCAAATACAAAACGGCCAACTCCAAACTCCTTTTCAAAGACAGGGTGAAAGGAGCCCTTTGCTGTCCTTGATTCTTCATCCCAGGATCGGTGCTGGGCAGTAGCTGCTTCTGCACGGCAGCTTCCACGCTCACCAAAGTCACCCTACAGAAGGAGTCCCCTTTGCATGAGTCAGCCCCATTGGCTGGATCATGGTCTAAGTGGCAGCAGAGCAGCTCTGAACCCCTATTTTGGAGCTACCTTTTTCCTCTGCTGCACATGTGCCCCCTATCCCACTTCTTCTGCTATTTGGGAAAGCTGAGGACTGCCCAGGTCTCTTGTCTCAGAGGGATAAGGCATAGGGTGTGTGGATCCTTAGTCTCTGCAGATGCAAATTCTTATAGTCTGTGGAAGATCAGTGCTGGTAACTGTTTTCCCACTGAGTTTCCAAGGGAGAGAGGACTGTCACCGCAAACAAAATTCTTCCCACCCTGGCAGTTCCCTCTTTTAAAGCTGAGAGTTGCCACTTAGCTTTTCCCTGTGTGTGAGAGTCCAGCACTGATTTTTTTTTTTTTTTATCCTGATATTCCTCACTAACTCTTTTCAGTCCTTTAACAGAAGGAACTGCAGGTGACAGAAATCATCCAACCCTCCCCTGCATCTCCCATAAGCAAAGCTGCAGTGGTGGCTCTCCCCCTGACCACAGGGAGCAGGACTTGCATGCTTGGCCTTGATGACTCAGTGTTTCCCTTTGTGATTTCCCTCTCTCCCTGTGCCCACGCCCTCCGAGTCTGATCTCCAGTCTCAAACTAAACAAAGTTAGGTTGAGTAGGTAGAACTTCCAAAATAAACTGAAAGCTTGACGAGGGGAACGGATGATCGAGTAAGTGATGCTGCTTTTCCTCTGAGTCATCTGGTTCTGCAGAGAATTGTGGTTCCAGAGGTGTCGCTGGATGGATGAGACATAAAGCTGAGCCCTTGACCTCACATGCTCATTAAAAATCCCAATGTCCTTTTTTCAAAGCAGATTATGTCCTGTGCCTTCTCGAGTTTCAACATAGTCAACTTCATGCTACATTTCACCACCCTCTGCCCTCCCTGTTTTCAATTAGATGTAGGATTCTCCTGCCATCCTTGCCTGTGCTGGGACATCTGTGTGGTTAAGCCCTCTGGGGCTGCTAGAGGGGACCAGAAATGGCTGCAATTTTAGTGCGAGCAAAATGGTTCCTGCACCTGAGATGCAGTCCAGGATTTTTATTTCTTAACAAAGAGCACCATAACAATAGCTCATTATTCGATTTCAATCCTGCAGCAGCAGTCTTTCATGGCATGCCAGCATTGTAAGGAATAGCACTAGTTTGGGGATATGGAACACAGGAAAGGCACCTGCTAAAAACTGGCAGTAGATTTGGCTGCTATATAGTTTGGTCACGTAGTGACAGCAGAAACATCTGGGCTGAGATGTAAATCTGATGGTTATCACCCATCCTCCAGACCATTTGGGGATAACAGGGCTTTTATCACTGATCTTTATCTCAGGTCTCAGATGTTATTTCTTATTTCCATTTCTACGAAGATTTATGTAGTACTTCTGCTCCATTCTAAAACAGCTGTGCTCTGAGCTTTTGGTGTAGAGTACAACTCTGTACATACATATACATGTACAACCCTGTACATATATTTAGGAAAAGAGGTTGTACAGAGTATGGTTAAAGGCTCTGTCATTCGAGAAAATTCTCTCTTAAGCACATGAAGCACAAAGCATGTCCCTCATTTTCAGCATCACCAGATAGAGATTATCTGGAGGTGTCAAATAGGAAAAAAAAAGTCTGGGAAGACTCCAGGAAGATTTCAGATTGAACGCTCCAAGCAATGCGTATGTTTAAAGCATGGACTTGCTCCTGCCTTCGCTGCAAGCAACCAGCATTTACACAGCGGTGCCAGTCGTGTAGCAATTGTGGTTTCTCGATTGAGAGGAGAGGTGCAGCTTCCAGGCTGCTTCTTCATGCCCTGTGTTGTCCAACGTGCCGGTGGCACAGACCCGTGCGGGCAGCTGGTCCTTCCCACCCTGCATACTGCCACGTCCCTGGGCACGGGTGAAGCAGTGTGGCCATTTCTGGCCAAGGCAAGGCCCTTAGAGGTCATCCACCTGCAGTCCAGCCCTTTGGTGCTAAAGCAGGGTGGTCCAAGTGGGAGTTGTCCATGTCCAGAGAACCCAAGGATGAGAGAAGCATTGTTTGAAGAATGCTCTGCTAGCCACAGAACCACAGAAACCACAGAAATGGTCACATTGATGAAGGAGCTGCACAGAGGGTTATAAAAATTAATTGCAAAAGACCTAAAAGTACTACTAATTTGGTGGCTTTGTTAATGCTGTAATTCAGATGAATTCAGGCTGATATTATTCTTCTTGTGTTAAAAAAAAAATATATCTCTTTCAAATCACAGTTTTGGAGAGTGATTTTTTTTGTGTGTGTTTGACCAGCTGTCAGACTCAGTAGTATTAACTACGAAAAGTAAGGAAATTCATTCTGCCACCACCCTTTCTGACTGGTGAATAAACAGGTAAAATTGTTTTATTTTCTTTGGCACCGTACATATTATGCTGTACATATATTTGGCTATTTTGTGTGTATGGGTATAAACCTCCCCACATACACTAATGCTTACACCCACCCACACACCACAGATAGATAGATAGATTTTTACATATGAAGAAAACTCAGATATCTTTTCCCAATTTTAATTCACTAGAAATTAAACAAAAAAATCTCTGGATTCTAAAGCAAGATCTAGCATGGCAGGAACCACAGTCTAAGGACTAATGGAAATTTCCATGGCAAAACTGAGAATGAAGATTATAGATCCCCTCAGGTTAAACTGATGCAGTGGTAAAAACGACATATAAGTCATTGGAGCAGGGCTCGTTTACTTAGGCAGATAATTTGGATATTTGGATATTTGGGTTGAGAACAGCATTTCTTTAATCAGAGAATCCTAAGAAATGTCACTACCTGAGTTGTATATAGTTACCTTTAAGACAAACAGTTTTTAAAGCAAGGATGCTAAACCAGGTCATAAGCACTAAAAGAAGAAAAAATAGCCCTAGAAAAAATTCCTGTATGTCTCAAGAGGAAATTGTCTGTTTTCTTTAGAGCAGTAGCAAATTTTTGCTTACTTTCTAGCTTAATTGGCAGAATTCAATAACAGCTAGGTCTTTACCTGATAGCCTAATTGAAAATGTTAAAGAAATATTCTCTGTTAGAAAATCTCCATCCCAGAGATAAAGAAAATGTTGTGTGTCTACGTATCTCATTTTCTCTATTTTCCCTGTCTTTAATCTGTTACATGTTGATTACAAATATCCAGAGACCAAGGCACTCTTCATTCTGGGTTGATGCCATACCTGGCACACTGAGAGATCATGGTCTGTGGCTGTGTTTCTCAGTACCTTCAGGATAATATTAATATCGATGTCATGAAGCAAGTGCATGTGTCCTGGAGGTTTGCTAGCCTGGCGGGGAGCAGCATGTGGTCCTGTAATGTTATTGTTAATGTACAACCTGATGGGAAAGAACTGCTCTTTCTGGCGTCCGGAGCCAAAGCTATTGCTGTTAAACTGCTGCAACTCACTGAAGTCAATGAGATGTGAGGGTAAGGCGCAGCATCAACCTCTTAAATCAAATATACAGGACCTGTCATGCATTGTAAAGGAAACTCTATAAACGGCAGGAGGGCAAAAATGCGTGCTGAAAACTCTGCAAGGGATATTCCTTCTTAAAGAGGCAGGAGTTTCCCTTTTAGCATTTCAGGTTGGGGCAGGAACCAAGAAATCCTCTCTGTACTGTCCTGATAGAGCCCTGCGCATCCCCTTTCCAGGAATCACAGAGAAGTACCAAAGAAAACCAAACTTTTCCAGGCATTTGACACCTGATCTGTGCCAAGTGGAATCAATGAAAGCTTTCAAAGGAGAATTGCAGCAAATGTTTCCTTACGCATGTTCATACAACTTCCCTTGAAGTTAGTGATGACTGTACTTGGACTGAGGAATGAGTAGTCAGGTTTGGCCCCTTTTCCTTCCTTTAGTATGATTTCTTATTCGATGAGCAAGGTGGAGAAAGGAAGGAGCCGGAATTGTTATCCTAATTCCTGAAGTCCATTGCACATATTCAGAGCTGTATTTTAACTCCATGGAAATATCAACTTCTGAATGCTCTGCACAAGACCGTCTGACTGTATGAACTACCTCAGACTTGGAAAATTTGAAAATTTCACAAGTTTCCTGGAGTGTTTGTCTAGAAGTATAAAATGAATATCACTTTGGTGCAGTTGCCAACAACCATACTGTGAAGTTTGTGCAAATCCAGCTAGTTATTCCAGTAACAACATCGAAAGGAATATGGTATTAGACTCAAAATTCAGATAGGCCCTCAATTCCCCATTGAAAGACCATCTTCTTCTGGTCTGACAATAGAGGAGGTCATAAATAGCTCACTGGTATAAATGAGTGGTTCAAGTGTGTTCCTGAAATAAACCATTTACTTGGGTTTTCTTGGATAAAGAAAAAAACGATCACCCTTCCTCATTTTCTGAATAGACTTTGTTTATTTCTCACCAGCAAAACAAACACAAAATTTTTTCCCAAAGAAACTTTCCCAGATGCACATCAAAAAGCAAAAGTGTAAATGAGACTATTCAACAAATGGTCTGTCTCCGGCTAGCCGTGTTTAATGAAAGATCTATAGAAGTATTGACTTTTACTGTCTGTCACTGGCCTCATACTTTACTTTTATATACTCTGGTTTAACACAAATGAAACCATCACTCTTCTCTTCATGGCATACCAGGACGCTGCAACACAAAGCCATGGCTAGTTTCTCATCAGACTGACGGTACAGTGGGAGAAGGGAGGTTAGTCTTGTTCCTGGAGGGTGTCTGCTGTTCAAAGAAAGGAAAATATGATTCGTGCTTTGGGAATTGAATGTGCCCCTTTTAGAGCTTTTAATGCTGTATTATAGGAAGGATAATCTAGCAAAGGACCATATGTTTTGTCGCTAGATTCTGCTGAAAGCTTCTATTGTTGATCTAGGATACGATCCAAAGCTAATCCTTTGCCTCATAAGCAACTTCTTTATAGTGCTCCTGTCGTATAATTTTAAGTGAAACTCTTTACACCTTTGCCTGACTCCACTTACTAAAGAAATGATAATTCTGTACGCTCTGAATCCCTAACACTCAAATAATGGATATAAAAACATCCATTTCAGAATGATACTATTAAATACTTATGAGAGATGAGAATCACTGTAGATAAATAGCCAGAGGTAAAGAAATAAATTTTGTAATTAAAGAATAAGTTTTGACTGCAAGTTAAAGGATGGCTTATAATTATTGAGTTGTGGAACAGCCTTTCAGCAGGAGAAAGAGAGGTTATTGAGAGAGGCTATCATGATATTTTCATGATAGGGCGTGGAGTTGAAAAAATGTGAAAGATTTGGACATAAAGACAGGTCTGATCAGTGAAAGATGGTTCTGAGGGCAGTAGGGAGATTGATTTCTGAGATTACATTTAAAGAACATTAGATTTAAGAACTCTGCCTTGTTAAACAGTTAAATGTGAGTTAGTTGGTATTTTTAGTGGAGAGAGGAAGAAGAGGGCATGAAATATTTAAACTAATGTGAAGAGTTATCATTAAGAAAAATAAGGAACGTCAAAGAAGGGAGAGTTTAAGCTCCAAGAAGAAAACACATTAAGATAGTTAGATATCCTTTTTTGAAGTCATCCAGGCAGTAGAGACGTTTAAGCAGACTCAGATGTGGTTGAAGAAAATGTCCAAATTGCTCCATTAAGGAAAAGGTCTTCCATGGTAGTGATAATCTGATAATGGAGTGCTAAAAGTCATCAGGGCTGGTGCAAATTGTCAGCTGTTTGTTTTCATTCAGCTCATAAGGAAATAGGTTTCTGGTACACAGAAGATATTATCTACTGTAGCACTGTTCCTTAAAGTGCTAGATTTTGTGTGGACAGAAGAACATCGTTCATCTCCCAACATGAATATTAAAAACAAAAAGATAAAAAGAGTAACACATTTATAGCTGGTCCATGCCATGCTTCTTTTTATGTACCAGACATGCTGTTTCTGGGGTTTTACAAAAGATGACTTACCCAAGGGTACGGATATACAAAGGAGGGGAGAGCCAGCCCTCAGCACTGCCACATGTTTCAATAAGGTGCTAGGGCTTAACTTAAAAAAAGAAGAAAGAAACCCACATCAGCCAGCACAACTTTCAGTGAAGTGTTTCATAAGAATGGAGAAAATTGTCATTCCCCTAATTCAAAATAGACTTCTGAGTTTCCAGAGGCCTATCATTTTTCAGGAATAATGAGAAACTAATCCTTGTTATATGAAAGTGAGCTGGACACTAGAAGAGACAATCCATGGTTAAAAGTTTGCTGGATGACGTGAGGCATAGTACCATGTGATGAAACCACCTTGCATAACAAACTGCCTTATCCATATAACGGGAAACAGGTTGGAACTTCATATACTTTTATTGCTAATGGGAAAAAAATGAAGCCACTGGAGAAGTACGCAGTTGGGTTTACCTTGGGCCAGTTTAATTTCCTGTCCCCCTGTTTCTCTTTTGAAGGCAGACAGCTAATAAATATCTTGCTCTGGAAAAACAAAAGGAAAGAAAACATACCATTATTTTGCCCACATTATTACTTTAAGCTGTGGAAGTCAGTCTGCTAAGCATGGCAGTTAAGGGCACTTCTGAGAAAGAAGCTTTTGTAGTTTTAGTCTCAGCTAAATCAAAACTGTCTGATCTTGTAGAAAAATGGAGGCAATATGACTACTATTCACTTCCTAAGACTGCAAAGCAGGTGCCCATCTCAGCTAGTTACTGTCATGATCATGACTGGGTAATGAATTTAAATTAAATTCTGCACTCTGGGTTAACGGTCTCCACTGCATGGGTCATATGGGACGTACGTTACCCATCTGTGCAGAGCCTTCACAGTCAGTGATCCACCAGCTGTGGATCCACTATCTGAGAAAGTCAGCAGCTGTTTCTGGACATTAACTCAGCCAAGTCAGCAGCAGGGCTGAGGCAATTCTGTGCCAATCCTGCCCATAAGCACCACAAACCAAAACCTCTTATGGTTATTCAGGTCGTAAGGGACCTCAGGAAGTCTTTAGTCCAACCTTCTGCTCAAAGCCGAGTCAATATTGAATTCAAATCAAGTTGCTCAGGGGCATCAGTGGCATTATCAGATAAAGTTAATCTTTGAATGGAGAAAGAGTGACGTGCTTCACCCCTAGCTCCAGTAATGCAGAACAGAGAAGTTCAGAATGCCCCCAAGTACCACTTTCTCAGCTGCCAAACAGCTGTAGCTCAGGAGCTTTCTGAATGAGGTACGATTTCTATAGATTTAGTGAATTCCAATGGCTTTTTCTTCCCTTAACTTGCCCAGAATCCCACTGAACTCAATCAAAATGTTATTGGTGGGATTCAGCTTACAGAATCAAACACTTGGGGTGTCTACACGTAGGCTTCTTCATGATGCCTGGGTGCTGTTACAGTAAAGCAGAATTAGTCAGTACATCTAGTGCAGCCAAGCGAGTGAATCAGCTGATCAAATATGTGTCTACATATAACTCTCAGATCTTGCCATTGCTGAAGTGATGTAACCCATTTCTTGGGAATGTTTTTGGTGCTGGGGGAGGCAAGCATGTCTTGCCAAAATCCTTGTCAACACCAAGGTGAAAAAGACTGGATTGTTTCTTATGGTAGGGGATGAGTCGGAGACGAATGTGGGCCTGCATGTTTCATCTTATTTCCTTAATGCACATCTGGTTCTTCAAAGCATTGAATTTACTCTTTAGGGCTCAGAAATTTGAAGCATGAGAAGATCAGGGAGTAATTGTGCCATTCTCTGCCCTCTGACACTTTTTCTGTTAATGAGCGTCATCTAAAATGTAACGTGCATGAGAGTTTTTGTACTGAGATGCAAGGAGGCCAGAGGTTTTCCCAGTAGATACAAGGACGAAGGCAGTGCCGGCCCTTGCACCTGCCCACACACCTTGCCATGACTCCTGGTGAGCAGCCTGCCAATGCAGGGGAGGAAGCTGTTGCAATGTAGGTACAGGTCACTGGGAAAGGACTCACCCACTCCAGCACTAGAGTAGAGGTGACTGTGTCTTTTGTTTCAAAGCATTATTCTGTCTATTTAAGGACCAGCGATATGGTCACTTACATTCTGAATATTCTCAGCAGTAGGATGCTAGATTTGAACACCAGTGGTTGATATTTACCTTTGTGTATATTCTGACAGCCTCATGTAGCTTCTGTAGTGTGTAGTACTACTTGCTACTTGATTCAGATTAAGCTCTAGACAGCCCTGAGTTATACCAAAGGGTCGAGATTCTGGAGGCAGATATTACACAAAAATTCAAGTTTTCCTTTAAAAAAGTAAGTAAAACATGAAAATATGACTGGAGGGTAACCAGCTCCTGTTTGATATACCTACTTGGTTCTCTCAGGAGCTTAAAACAATACCTTTGAAAGGTGCTAAGTGTTTTATGTATTATTAAGGGTTAGCTGGGTAACCCTTGCAACTCCACAGAGACCAAGTCTTATATGTAAATAAATACATATCTACATTTTAACTTGATACTTCTCCTTGGTTATTGGAAATGCTATGAAATGCACCTTTCTGCTACCTGTGTTCTGCTTGGTGTGAGACCTGGTTAGTGTGGTGAAGAATCACACTTTTCCATGATCCTGGATGGACCAGGCTGCTACCTACAGCTCTGACAAATAGGTAAATAACCAGAGTCTGTGATAATATTCTTACACACTGCAGCTCAGCAGATCACAGTAAACCAGGTCATCCAATGTTTGCCTTGGTCTGCAGTGTTTTGGAACATGGCCCAGCGTTCTTGCTCTCACAGTGGAATCTGATGTCCCTGGCAGGCTGTGTAGAATTACACGCTAGAGGAAAGCAAAAGGTTTCCTATGATATTTCCAGGTTTTCTTTGATTCCGCAGAGGCCGTCAATAAGAGTGTTGATTAGCAGGGAAAATGACCTCAAGTCACGTCAAACATAGGATGTCTTTTCCTGGAGGGAAAGGAAGAATATGATTTCCGCCTCTCAAAGATAAGGATTATCACAGTTTTTGAAAGTGTCATTTTGCTCTTATTGTCCTTTTTTTTTCTTTTGTAGAAGTCCTTCAAAGTGAAGGGAAAGACTAAAGGTAGCTCAGTGTTTAATGGCTTCAAATGTCAAGGCCTTTACAAATACTAACATGAAAATGTCAGACCTTGGAGCTAGTTTCTCTGGTGATTATCAATCACATTATAATAGAAGAGAATTTAGTTCTGTATCTGTGTTCAGGCATCTATGTATTGCTCATTTTTTTACAAATACATCTGCCTTTTAAGTGTGACCGTTTGGCCTTCCAAACATGAGATAAGACTTTCCAGAGACTCAATAGTACTTTCGATATCAGCGGGATGCATTGGAAGCATACGTTATTGAGTCACGAATCCCATTGCCTCTGCAGGAAATAAAGTGATTGCTTTTAAAATGGCGTGACAAAAGTAATAAAATATTAATTTAATAATATCTCAGGTGTTCAGTATGGATTTTCAGATCATGTCATTTCCATTGACAGCTCTGACAGTATATATTTATGTCGTGCTGGTAATTCTCACATGTAAGTCTTACCCAAGCTGGAGGTTTCAGTAACTGACTTCAGTGTCTACTACCTGGATGCTGAAGGAACTGAAATGGCCATCATTTCAACTGGAATTCCCTTCCATTTATGGATAAACTGCTTCCAGCTCAAGGGTTATCAATCCTGCATATTAAAGAGCAAGATATATATATATATATAAAGAATGCTTCAAATTGGCAGGTCTTCGAATTCAATGTATTTTTGTTGTTTTTAATGGAGCTGAAGAGATTTTTTGCAGCTGAAGACTCAGCCCACTTGTTTCAGTGTTTCCCTGGACAGAAGGTTAACAATTTGATAATATGATGCTTTGTAATATGGGAAAAACAGGAAAAGTGAATTGTAAAAGTAGAAAGTGAAAGAATTCAGCTAAACATCCTTACGTTTTAAAGTTATTCAAAGATTAGTTTTAGGGGAAATAGGCTGCAAAACTGTGAGAACAGATTTCAAGCATGGTTTCCTGTAGTTTCCTTGCTCTGGACAGGTCATAATAACATTTAACTTTTGTCATTTATGACCTTGCAATTTTTAATGCAGCAGCTATGACAGATGGGATAACTCACTGATAACACCGTTCTTGAGCATAAGTTTTGCAAAGTTTGCTTCCTTCTCACTTACTCTGAGTCAGCCTCAATTCTCAGTTATTCTGGCCTGCATCCAAACTCATATTTTATCCTATACCGCATATAATGAAGTTACTTCTGCTTAACACTGAGTTTTCAGCTCAGATACAGGTCTGCCTTTTCTTACTCAGACACTAGTGAATACAGCAATTAGAAGCAGAATTCAAGTCCTGTTATAGCACTGAATGTTCGAGGTCCACAGTTGCTTGGTAAGCACAAGTTTGTAACAGTGCTTCTGAAACATAACAATTTCTGTTGTATAATGTTCATACATGTGAATAGATGCCATTTCAATATGCTCTGTAGCAGCTACGTATATAAGAAACTCCACTTTTTCACCATTAATAACACAATTGGAATATCTACATCTGCCAGTGCAAGTCCTTCTGCAGAATCTGCTTTACCTCATTAAGAAATTGAAATACTTCCCCCATCAACCCTTTAGGATTCCTGTCTTGTGGATGTTTTCTTCTGACTCCCTCTGAAACTGAGTGGGATTCAGCTTAAGTCTGAGACACCTAAAATTCGTGGTCTACATATGAGTTAAGTATCTAAGCTCTTCTTATAGTCAAATGAGATCTAGTCAACGGAGTCAATGAAAAGCAAAGGGCTAATCAGTTCACTCTCAGATGTTGACCTACATTTGATCGCCTGAATGGGTCTCTTATCTCCATTAAGTATGTTGTTTACATCTCCAAGGTTAGAGAAACACTGTCTAAACACTGGCATCTAGTGTCATTTCAGATATCTCTGGTCTTCTGTAAGTCTTGTGACACATGTAGCAGCCCCACATGAATGCCTCAGATACATCATGGCATCTCAAATGGCATTAGATACTTATTTTCAGGTAATTGAGTCATACTATAGGTGTCTTAATATTTAAGACAAAATCTGCTCATGAGGCCTGCACATTGCAGGACATTTTCCAAATGTAATCCTTGCTTTGCAGAACTCATGTTTAATTAAAGAAAAAAAGAAAAAAAAACAGTGATGGGAGAAGAGAAGAATAATGTGATTTGCACATAGCAGAAGCACATTTAAGCTGCCCAGAGCTACGCTCCTTTCCTGCTCTCTATTTATCCCTTCTTCTGCCTGCCCCAAGTTTGCTTGGCAGTTGTTGTTAAAGCAATGTTGACCAATGCTTAATCTGACCACAGCATCCTTATTCTCAGAAGCAATAAATAGACATCTTAAGGACAGTTCACTTCCAGAAGGAAACTCTGCTGAAGGCAAATCTCTGGTTCTTTTGTCGCTCACATGTACACTGGTTTTACTCCCATTGCGTCTAGTGGTTCAGCAATCACATTGGCTGGACACAGCCACCGTGTTACATCAGCAAAAGCTGGATCCATCAACACTTGCATACAGCAAAGAGTGTTTCGGCTGATTTCTCTTCCCTTTCTCTTTTTATTAAGTAAAAGCCATCTGAAGACACAAAATGCCTGACTGTGCACGTCTGGAATCTCCTACTGAGATACCAGACCCTATGAGCTTTTATCATGCTTGGTTAAAGGCAGGTAGGAATATCAGATAACATTTTTCCTCTTGTCTCCACCAGCTTTCAGATGGAATCAATGCAGGCCAAGGATTAGGTATTGAAATCATCGCTACCCTCCAGCTAGTGTTGTGTGTCCTCGCCACCACAGACCGGAGAAGGAACGATGTCTCGGGATCAGCACCTCTGGCCATTGGACTCTCCGTTGCCTTGGGACACCTTCTTGCTGTAAGTTTTCACTCTCACGGTTGATATCTGCAATGTTGCACCTCGGGATGGGCCAGTGAAGGCAGCTAGATGATGGGCAGATCATAGTTTCTTTCTCCTCCCTCTCCTTCAGAGACTGACCTTGTTTCTGCAACATGCATAGCCCAGCTCCCTCGGGTCATGCGACCAGGCTATAACTGATGAGGCTGCACAGATGGGACAGGGAGCTGCTGCAGTTGGGGCTGTTTACTTATTGGGACAGAACAGGCACCATGCAAACAGCCTTTTGTCCTTTTTCTGAGGAGAACTGGGTGGGATGAGCAAAGCTGTTCTGTACATCTGATCCGTGCTGCAATGTGCACTATGCTGTCGTGTGTAATGCAAATGCCACATCTGCATCAATACCTTATCACTGGTTCTCTTTCCACCTCCTAGATTGATTACACTGGCTGTGGAATTAACCCAGCAAGATCTTTTGGTTCAGCACTGATTGCCAACAATTTTGAAAATCATTGGGTAAGTTGAAGAAATTGGTTTAGCTTATAAGACAATCTGCATATATGCAATCACAGGATCAGAAACATTTAAACACATATGCATTAACACAGCAATGCATTAACGAGATGCCATTTGTATTGTATTTAACAAAAATAATTCTCCTTCCAAAAATAAGTCTCCTTCTGATCCTGACTATACCCAGGAGATCACAAAGTCCTCAAGATGATAGTGTATGTTCCAAACAGTCCAGTTGGTTTTAATTGGTTATCTCCCTTTACATTCAATTATTTTAATTATTTAAAACTTTAAAGCCTCATTGCACAGAATCCTGTTTTGGGTATTTATAGTTTAAATTGAGTTTGTAAATCGCTACTGCTTAATCTGGTAAACCTTGCTTTAGGAAGGCTCTTAAGCAGGTTTATAAACTGAAGCAGATCATGAAATATTTGGAAGCTAACAAAATGTTAATCTGGTTAAAGTTTAGCATCTGCGTACGTGCTTTCATGGACAAGTGCACTGGAAACGCTACAGATTTTAAAGTTATTCCCTATGGTCAAAATGAGGAATTTCATGAAAATTTACTTATTTCACTAAAACTCAATAAACTAGGCTAAAACTAGTATAAAAGTCTTAAATGAGCACATGTTCTCCAGTATGTAAAATGTAGCTTGTTCAAACTCTCCTACTCATGATTTTTCAGCCATTTGCATAAATATTCATGGAAATTCAGTGATAGTATAATTGGACTGTGCAAATTTTGGATATGTATGTCATTTCAATCTAAAGGTTAAAACATGAAATGAGAACACTGGGGAAATTTTGTCATTTATCTCCCACTTAAAAACTTCTATAGAGTTACTGAGTTAATATAGCTAAGTTAGTATTTTCGGAAGTGTGTAGAAAAATTGGTTGGCTTTGGAGGGACAGAGAGAGTAAGCAGGAGAGAGAGGTAATAATTCATGTTAAAACAATGACAGTGCTGGAAAAGAAAAGTAAAAGTATTTTCAGACTCAGGGTCTCTTTGACAATGCAGATCCCTCTAAATCATCTGTTATTTCTAATAATATCAATCTATACATTTATTACCTCTCCCTCCAAACTTTGCTTGCCTTATGCAATTAGACTAGCACAGTTACAGGAGTATCACTAGCTAAAGAGTAGCTAGTAGTTAATTATGCTCCTAATTAGGTCCTCACAAAGTATTACTTTCAAATTCCCCCAAGTATCCCTGCAAGTTAGTGGGAGAAAGGAATTTAATACACTCAGTGCTTCAGAGTATGACTAAAATGTAGCTTGAGTAGCAGAGGTGTTTTACCAGTAGATGCCTAATTTTAAATATCCAGACTTGACAACGTAGTCACAGCTATTCATCTCTGAGTCTATTACCAACATCTAGTGAGAAATTCTTGGCTTCTTGCCTATGCAGTTAAATAAATATTCAGGTATTTTGTGCAGAAAACCTTCAGAGGAGATTTTCAGAACAGCTTCAAATGCACTAAAACTTGAAGTACTAACCGGGCTTGGCAATGTGTTTCAGATCTTCTGGGTTGGCCCAATTATTGGAGGAGCAAGTGCTGCCCTCATTTATGACTTCATCCTGGCTCCCAGAAGCAGCGACCTGACTGACCGCGTGAAGGTGTGGACCAGCGGCCAAGTAGAGGAGTATGATCTGGAAGGAGACGATATGAACTCCAGGGTTGAAATGAAGCCAAAATAAAGAAGGACAAAGCTGGGGGAGGGGGAAAGCACATTGATTTCTGAAGATTTTATCAGTGTTATAGACTCTCTGTAAACCAGCAAGCAGTACTTTGTTTTTTAATTCAGTATGGTTTTCCATTTATTTGCCCCCAATCTTTATAGCATTTTTATATCTGGGGTTTTTCCATTACAAAGTCTTCAGGCCAAGAAGTCATCAGACACTTGTGCCTGAGACAAGCAAATGGGATTAAAATGTGACACTTCCCTCACTACCACCAAGTTTTCCAATGTGTATGGCGTCGGTTGTTCTTCAGCACATCACTCAGTAATGATAAGTAGTTCAAATGACCGGTCTGTTTGCTGAAAGGATATCTAGGACAAAGAGCCATCTGTACCAATAATGGGGGTTTTATAACCAATACCGGAAAAAGTATTTTTACAAAAAGTACAAGGTGATATCAAAAGCCAGCAGTGTGTGTGAACAATTATCTGCAATTATTGCCCCAAAGCATTTTTGGGAAAGAAAAGCCACTAAAAATTATTCGTTATGTCGAATCAATCCTAGTTTTCTGGATTATTGATAATCTTCAAGAAAGAGACTAGAAATGTTGTTAAGTGGGCCAAAAATCTCCAAAGTCCCAGAATCCTTCTACACCTTCCAATCTTTCATTCTCCCTGAACCTGCATGCAGCCCATTATGAGAGTAGGGAATAAATAACAACAACAACAAAAAGATATATGAATTCCTGGGAAGTAACAACTAGAAGTCAGTTTGGAGAGCAGTCATAACAACGGCAACAAGAACAACATGCTGCCAATATATAAACAGGATCTCATTGTTCCTGTGCCTCCTCTGCCTTTGTTCGTCTTATATAATTTAACTCAGTCTTTTAAAACAAGCCAGGAAGAAAAAGGCCCCTTTCTTCCTCAGCCCATTTTAATAGCTAGTACTATGAAATTCAGGGACAATGGCTAGATATACATGCAGTATGCTTTCTAATGAGGGACAAATAATACTTGTGTGTAAGTCCATTTTGGGGTTGTTTCTTTGTTTTTATATATATATATATATAATTGTTTATATATATGTTTTATACAGAAAGCCTAGTATACTGTTTTGTAAGAAAATGAGAGCAGAGGACAAGTGGAAAGAATTACAGAAGTGCTTAGCAAAATAAATGACACTGGAAACGTAAAGAAAACTAACAATTCTAAACAATGTGGATGGCTATTTTCTGTTGTCATTTTTGTGTGTGTGCTACTTTCGATTTCCTGAGTAACCCATAGGAGTAGCTGGTCTTTTATACTAACTGTAGAGTATAGCTAAAGCAGATAGGTGCTGATACACTTGTTCTGCACTAAACGGTTTTACATAAGAAATGAGGCCTGGAGAAACCCAAGTGAAAAGCTATATATGCACTTACCATTTAGACAGGGGATAGTTTGATGGATGTCTCCTGTTAGAGAGACAGTGTGGACATGGGAACCCAGAGAGGTTCCGATGGGTTAGATCATTTCACGAAGTTGAGCAATGTACGATGAGAACAAAGAAATTAGAAACACCAGCAAACCAAAACAGAATATTTTTTTTTTCTTGCCTACATTTGGTATATTATCCCATGTATTGTTTATGTAAATATGGCATGATTGGATTTTGGAGCAGCTGAAAAATAAACAAAATCAGTTGTGCTAACACAATGAAATGCTCACGATTCTTGATTTTTAACCTGCCTTGCAGTGTAATGCAATTTCATTTTCTATTTCATCTATAAAATAGGATTGAGAAAATTCCTGCTTTTCCACTCTTGACTGTTTCTTTCATTTGATGCTGCTTTTGGGGGAAAATAAGGTTCTCTAATAGTTTTACAGCAGACAAAGCAGGGCCCTCACCTGGAGGAAAGCTCTATCTAAAATGAACTTAGAGGTGGAGCAGCATACCAGGACCTGATTTTGGCTTTCCAGAATCTTTTTTCATCTTTACTTGTTGGTAACCTACTGCACCCAATGACTCAAAATTAGCCATTTTTTCTCCACAGAATTTATCATCCAGAACAGTTGGACAAATCACCGAAAGTTAAAAGTTTGCTCCAGCAAGATGGAGGTAACTTAACACTTACAGTGATGGAGCAGCTGTGAGATTCACAGGTTGTTATTTGGTCTACTTTCTATGCAGAGCAATATCTTCAGCTTTCTTCTACTCCTCAAAGTCCAAAACTTTCTGAGAAAAGCAATGCAGCCTTTCTATTTGGTGTGTGATGAGTCTATCTCATGTCAGCAGATCTAGTTGCTGCTTATGATCATCACAGTAATAAATGAAATAGAAGGAAGGATGTGCAATAATTGTTTCACTAGTGAAGAAGAAAAAACAGGTAAAAAAAAAGGCATGCTATTTGTTGGAGTATATATTCACAGTGATAATGTCTAAACTTACTGTCAGCTTCCCGTGAGGTCCTTAGAAAATAAGCAAAAACATCATAGCAAAATTCCAGGCTTAAACGCCTCCATCCCCCTTTCTTTTGCAAGAAGGAAAAGCTTAATGATGTGTTTAAAGTGCTTTTGTAGTACTTAGATCCTGAACTGAGAACAGCAGTTTCTAAGCAATGTAAGGCCATAGCTACTAATAGTTTCCCCATACTTGGCATAAGTAGTTTTGCTTTGTTCTGGACAAACACACTTAAAAGTTATCAGCATTCCATTAAAATATTTGGAGGGTACCCAGTAAAGGAATCAAAAGCATGAAGCAGCAGGTATCAAGTCCCACTAACAAATGTCAAGTGGACAAATGTATTCACATGAGGTCACCAGGAATCTCCACAAACTCTCCCTGAATTGAAGAGGAAGCCTTGAGCAGACTTGTTTAAAAGAGCTTCCCTGATGTATGTACTAGTAGTTCCTGACCTTTGGACAAATAGACCATATCTGTGCCCTGCTGTTTCCTGGGGATGAACCTGCAAATTTATCATGTTCTAGCAGGAAAACATAATAAAGGACAGATGCTCCCACAGATTAGCCAGGGACCACTTCTGCCATGGTCTCAGGATCCACCCTGTTGGGAAGGCCACGGCGTATGAAATAGTCACACAGAGTGGCTGCACAGACGCTAGTGGATGAAACAGTGTGGGAGAACATTCCCCACCAGGGAACACGGTTGTCTATTCCCTTCCGGTGGTGGAGCACTCCCTGGAACACTTCTGGGACATCCCAACTAGCTTTCTCCCAAACATTTCCTGGACAAAGTTGAGCAACGTGAAGGTGATCTACTTGGCGCAGCTTGGTCTGAGGGCCACCTGGCACCCCTGGGACAGAGGACATCAGCAGTGCAGATGTACCCATGCTGTGCTTTAGACAGCTGACAAAACACTGTTTTTTGCATGCATCAGCACAAGACAAATTAGAAGTCTAAGCAAGGTGCTGTGGATTAGTCCCTGGAGGAACCCCTGCCCCTCCATTGAATTGATAGACAATCTAAGGAGCTATGGGTCCTAACTTTAGTCATCTATCTTTAGCAGTAAACACCTGCCCCACCTCCTTCCCCTTTCCCCCATTGTAACTGAGGCAATTTAATTTTAGATTTCACATTGCTCAACTTCACGTGGAGTTTTAACACATGCAAGGAAAGAAAGGCGATTCAAACATAACATAATGACAGCCAATAAACCAGGAAGCTTCCATTGTCTTTCCATATCCACCAGCTGCACCAGCCACAATTCACAGCTTAATGTTTTAAAAATTAAAATAACACAATAATACTAATAAAGAGTTTCTCATAGTATTTCAGTATTTTCTCTTCTTGTACCCAGATGAAGTTGGAACATGCCAAGAGTCACACAATAAAATCATACTAAGAGTATGGCTATTATGGTTCAGTTGAAGTCTGGGCTCCAGTAAACATCTGTCAAGAACTGGCATGGGTTTCATCTTGCTCAAGCCTTATGTCCTTGGAAGGATCACCTTTTCACATATAACATTTGTCTGAAATAATAGAAAAAAATTTGCCCAGAATTCCTTCTGGGCACAAATGTATTATTTAATAGACTTTCCAATGCTGAACTGTAAAATCAAACCTCTGTTTTAATAGATTCATCAATAAATAACATTAATTGTATTTGTGATCACATCACCTTACATTCCTGAACTCATATGCCACATTTGGCATACAGGATTTATTAGAGGGTTTACTACAACCAATGGATAACTCTCACTGTCTTTGAAATTTGGATCATGGCACTACTGGATCTCCCATTCCTCTTTTATAAAGGAACAAGTGTTCTGTTCATCTCAAGAAATCATACCTGGATAAGTGTAAGATATACATAAATGAAACAGATCCCTTACTGCTTCATGAAAATAAGATGAGATAATGAGTTTTTCACTGTTCTAATACTTCGTAGTTAATCATCTAGTCAAAACTACATTTCTGTATCTCTCTGTTTTCACCTGTTCTGCTATCATATTATCTCCCAGAAATTCTTTATCATCCTCCTACACAGACATAAAGCAAATGTTGTTTTCAAAACACATATGAAATTTAAGAAAATTAATAAATGTCCCTATATTTTGACATTTTCCATGATTTTGTTCGGAAACATGGACAAATTTATGGTTAATTCCATCTGAGGCGGATATCTAGGACATACTTGGAAGTGGTCTGATTCGTCCTTGTGTACATAAACTTCCAGGTAATAATGGGAATGGACACCTCATCTAGAATGTGCTCTGTACAGGTTTGTGTTCCTAGCTGGTTTGTCTTGGTGCATGTGTGTGCCTGACCAGTTCTCTGTTTCTGTGTCTTTGTCTCTGAGAAAACCTTATTAAGGACCTGTGTTCCTGACCAATTCCACGTAGCCCTGAATGCTACGTGCAAGGGCAGGCGCCCTTGGTCATTCCTGTTCTTCCACACCCTCTATAAACTATCTGCAGGGAGAGATGGGCAGGTCATAGAGGGATTCATTCACCTTTCACTTTGGTTAAACAATACCCTATTGCCCTTGAGTCATGCCTCTTTGACTGACTCCTCATGTTTTCAACCATTTCAATCTTCGTGTTATGAGATCGATAGATTTCAATAAAAAAGAACCCCAGAAACTTAACATGCACTACTTTTTTACGATCGCCTGAATTTCCTGATTTGTCATGCGCTAAAATTTGCCATGAATTGGCCTCACTGTGCTATTTCCTCCTTTCTGTTTCTATTCTTGTCCCAGGGCAGGAATTAAGAAGCTTGTGAAAAATGATCAAGGTAATTAATGATATTGTTTGCCCATTTCTGGTAGCATTCACAGGGGCTAATTTCCACTTTCTCTACTTTTCCTAAGCACCTTCTTTCCAAAGTCCTGAGAATGACCACTAACACTTAAAGGTGGTCCCGCCATTTAACCTTTCCTCCCGTTAGCTTGTGTTAAGTTTCTAAAGGATATATTCTTACTCCTGGACAAAAACCTGGAGGGCTTGGCCATTAATTCATTTTTTGCTATTGAAAACAAGCAAAACAATGTTCCCCGGTGCTTGGGAGCCAAATAGCAACTCTTGGCAAAGAAGTGGTTGTTAAGTGCAGTTGCTGGAAACAGTCATAATTTTTTTCCTGAAAAGTAAATGAATCACTTGCAGGTAGCAATCTGGCTAAAAGGCGGATGTGGCTATAAAAATGACAAGCTGCAGTACACACTTGCCTTCTCTTGGGGATCTCCAGGTTTTCCTTGTTGCACTATTTCACATTATTGCTTAATCAAGAGGAACCTGGCATGAATTAAAGGAGAGGAGGGAGAAGTGATGGATCTGCCTGATTTTATATCTTATCAGTGTTATATGGGAAGAGAAGTCACTTGTACTGTGACTGTACTTTCTGTCCTGGAGCCAGATCTGATTTTCTTAAAAACCCTTCAGTGTTGTTCTAGGAGTGAAAGAAGAGCTAAATTATATTCCTATCCAGCCTTAGAATGTTTTGCATTGTCACAGTCGTGTAAAACATCTCTTGTCATACTGAGGACAAGACATTAGTACTATCATGTCTGCTATGAGACATCTGCTCTCAACTCTGGCTGGTTGTTACCCAGTTGTGGGAGCTAATCTTAGGCACTTATTTTAATCTGTGGGACCCAGAAAGAACTATGATGCATCTCTTTGACATTTTATGTCTGTGCCCAAGCAATACTAACGTGACTGCTGCTAGTGGAGAAGCCTGGAAAGTCCTACCAGTGTGTGTTGCCCAGTGGGCCTTTAATTCCTTGTTCCTTGGTAGTCCATGTTAGCCCATTTCTGCTGATCCTCAAAATGTCTTTCTTTGCATAGGTTATTGATGAAGGAGACATGAACTGACAGAAATTTATTTGCCACAGGTGGGTATTTGGCCTCTAGGGAAAATTTTGTTTTCATTCTTGCCATTGCTAAGGCTGACAGATTTCTGCATTATCCTTTGTCTATTTAATACAGAGGAAATGATTTATGAATCTGGGTTCATGTCTCCATTTACATGGTTTGTAGGTAAAAGATAGGAAGGAATGTGAAAGTTGTAATTAATTCATCACTGTGGAGGGAAAAAAGGCACAAACCTAAGAAAACTCACCTACTTACGTAATAGTGAAGAAAACTCTTGCTGTGTATTGTTGGGGATGTTAGCCAGAGAAGACTACAATACTTGGAATAAATAAGATATTCCTTAAAAAAAAGAAACAAAGAAACAGACAACACAAAAAAAACCCCAAACACAGCATAGCACAAATCCCAGTGGTCATTCTCATGAATCAAGAATGATGTGGTGCAAAAGTCCTGAATGGATGCTAAGAAAAACTTGGTTGCACTTGCTGGTTTCCTGAAGATATCAATTGTAGCCTAACGCAAGTTATTGAATCTTCGTTGACCTCTGTCTCCCCCTTTGTATAGTCAAGTATCCTAATTCACAAGAGTCTCACTCCAGTAGTAGTGATTGTGAAGGGCTGAGATACAATAGGGATTATCAATGTACAAATTAATTAATAAAGATAGTGGTAGTCCAGTCAGTCAAGACCCATCTTCACCCTTCAGATACAGAACACCTTTCTTAAGGAAGTCATGGTTAAAGCGATTCAGCTTGTAAGTTTCTCAACTTGGTGAATTTCTCAGTGCTTAAAAACATAATTTGGTATTGTGTAACATTTGTGTTATGGCATAAATGTTGATTGACTGACTGAAACAAAGACTGTCAAGATTAAGAATGTTAGAAGACGGGGAGCAAATTGCCCATTCCCCAAAGCAAAAAGTCTAAACATATGTAGACTCACAGGGCTGGAAATCTCAGGACTAAAGTTAACAAAGACTTAGAAGCCTAGAAGTTCCACATGACTAAACAAGACATCATCAGTGGGCATCATTACATCTAAAGTAGTCCTCCCAAAGGAACTTTTTAATTAACGGAGTTGATAGAATATAATAAATGGAGACTAGGATACGATTCATAGAAACATAGAATAATTTAGGTAAGAAGGGACCCCTGGAGATATTTAATCCAACCTCAGGCTCAAAGCAGATCCAACTTCAGTGCTAGATCAGATTGCTGATGGCCTTATCCAGTCAAGTTTTGATGATCTCCAGCGATGGAGATTCCACAATCTGCAGATTATTCCTGCTGGAAAAGAGCAACCAGCACCATTCCTCAGCCACTGTCCATGAGAACTTTTTTCCTTATGTCAAACTGGAATTTCTCTTGCTGCAGCTTGTGTCTGTTGCCTCCTGTCCATTTTTGCTGTGCACCTCTGAGAAACATTTGTCCTCCGTTCCTTACAATAGCCTATAGGAGGTGGAAGATTGCAAATTGGTGTCCCCTTAGCCTGATTTTTATCCAGCCTAAACAAGCCCAGCTCCTTCAGACTCTTCTTGCATGCTGTGTGCTCCAACACAATTTTAGTGGCCATCAGTTGAACTGAGTATGAGTGTGCCAATACCTTTCTTGTACTGGGGAGAAAAGCTGGGCACACTACACCAGATGTGGCCTCATGAGAGCCAAGTAGAGGGGAATCATTATATCACTGCGTTTGTGTCTTCTTGCAAGGTAGATATCTTAAAATTGATCAGACAAATCACAGCCTCAGTTCTCTTCATCAGCTATAAAGGGAGCTGAGGGTGACCAGCTCCGCTATAGAGATTGTCACCACAGATTTCTAAAATGAGATGGAATGAAACCCATTCTTAACTCTGCACTTCATGCTGAGTGGCATCCAGAGCACTGAACTGGGTGCTTCTGCTCTCCTCCACTGGCAGAGCAGGATACGGCAGTCTGAAAAAACCTACATCACAAGCAGCTTTCTAGACCCAGACAGTCCTTGAAACAACACCCATCGCCAGTGCATTGTTTCCCAACTGAGGACTGCCCCAAATCTCTCTTACTGAGATAGGTCTACACCTGTTCTTTTAGGCAGCAATTAGCTGCCTACACAGCTGCCTGTGGGTACACAGCAATTAGCTTTCAGACAACCGAAATCAAGTGAGGAGAATGTCAGCTTTCATGAGAAGACTGGTTCTGTTGGTGTGGGTCAGATATGATTTGGGAATGCCTTTTTTTCAGAGGACTTAGAGAAATAGCTAGTTTCTGGCTCCTGACTGAGCTTCAGCAGGAGTGAAGCCTGAGATTTGTTCAGAAGTTGAACTTAGACTCTGTGTAGACATTTAAAGGATTTAGGCACTTCAGATGTGCATATCGAGTTATGTTTATGTCCACTTTCAAGTACTTTGGCTTGTCACATGAGGACTTTTCACATGACTTTTCAAGCACTTTGGATTTCTATTGCATCTGACCTTCTATCAAAATGTTCAGTATGGTTAATAATTATGTTAGGGCTTTCACTGTATGAACAATAACCTCTTTCTTCCCTTAAAGGATTGTTTGTCCAGTTAGTCAGTTTTGTCCAATATTGTTAAGGAGCCTTGACTTTGGCTTCTTGATAAATAGTAGCTGTTTCCTGAGCCCATTCAAACATTGAAATCATTGTTAAATTTTAATAATGGCCTTAGAAAACTGTGGGGTTTCACCAGTACACGTTTATTCCAAATATAAATCAGGGCAATCAGGTTTAAATGGTGCCCAGTCCCATGGGCCTGGCTTGGTAAATTCTCTTGAATGTTTTGCATGCATAAAGAAAACGGAATAGAGATAGAAGAGCTGCAAGGTCTGAAAGATGTAATTAATTGGCAATAAATGGAATGAGTGATAGCTGAGGTATGGAAAATACAGTGTGATCACACCCAGTTGTTTACAAAGTGCTGTGTGCACTGTGCCAAGCCAGATTTTCAGAGCAGTGCACAACTTTCATGTGACTCAGTAAAAAGCGTGTGTGTGTAGGTGTATAAACTTGTGCATGTGGTTATACATATGGAAAAGCATGTATGTGGGCCAGAGTTATATAAAATTACTAATGAATCTGTGGGGAACACTCTTTTCCAACTCCTGTTCTGCCAGTGAAGAGCTAGCACAGTCCTTAGGTGAGTTTTGAAAAAGTCTCAGACTGCAGCTAATACTATATTCATAGGCATAATTTGGACAGATCTATTCTACTGCTTCTTTTGTTTGCTAGTATTTTAATGGTGGAGGGAAGCATCATCATTCATATTGTGTTCTGCAAATATTTCACATCAGCTTATTATTTGTTTTATTATTTTAATGTTTGAGATGCAGCGTTGCTCAGTTATTCTAGCGAATATGTTTTGACTCCCAAACTAAACCATCTAAATTTAAGTATATGCAAGGTAGGAGTCCAAATGTAGGTAATTTTTAAGATCCCATTAAAGTCAATGAAGGACTACTCAATACGGTTAGTGAAACCTGAAGATGACAGCATTAGGGTTAGCTGAATAACTGTGGAATTAACTGACAATGCTGAATAGGCCTCGATTGACTAATAGGAGCTTAGATGCTGGTCTCACATGTGCATACCTAAATGTTAGTGTCTTAATCTGCAAACAGAACACCAACACAAGGCCTGTAGTTTTAAATAAAATATAAAAAACCCATAACATTTGCAACAAAATTAAGAGTGTTTACAATACTTGATATTGACCACGATACTGAGGATTGAACTTGAGGTTCAGTCTAGCATTTAGAGAGCAAATACGTACTTTACCACAAATAAAATATAATTCCTTGCCATGATGAATGTCAAACACCAGATAAAAGATTCAGCATAGGCTTCGCTGGCGAGAAAGAAGCATTTTCTATTCAAACATGTCAACTGCCATCCAGTAACATCTAGAAATTATTGGACTATACTGTAATAGAAATACAGAAGAACACTAATACTTTAGTACATAGTCATCTGATTAATCTGTCCCCTAGGCTGGTGCAGATAGTTTGACTGTTCTATGAAGATTTTCAAGATCTTAATCTTCCATGAGACATTAGGCAGGGCAGCCAAGTCAAACTTAGGCTGGTCTCTGGGAGCGCTTGAAGCCAAATCCTGCTCTAATGGAGATGTAAGTATTCATCCCAGGGCAGCCTATAGCCTGACAGGAGAAACCTTCAACCTGGGTACCTGAACTGACATTTCTAAAAGAATGTGAGGGAAGTTTTTGGGCAGACAACTTCCTCTGTCCTTTTCTTTGGTCTTCAACACCCACCTAAAGCCAAGGAATCTTTTCCCTTGAAGTGGCACAAAAGTTGCAGGTTCTAAGAATCAATGTTTTTCTGCATCTCCTTTTTCCAAGTTTGGCTAGTACTTTCTTGGGTTGACCTAACTGCTGCCCATTGGCCACGTATTGCAGAGTGAAGGCTCCCACCCTCTCTGGAGCTGAGAATTCATGGGAATGGATCTTCCATTAAACATCTACATTTGCACAAGATCAGCCCTGCCTTCTGTTCTGCTGCAGTTTAGTTCCTTAGGAGCACGGTGATGTTAACAGGAGGCCTTGCTGCTTTGTGAAATTCTGCTTAAGGCAATCCCCAGAGGAGTAGTAGTTAAAGAAAACTGTATGCAACCTGGGGTTTTAAAAATAGAAGCAGATGGCTGGAACTCTGCAGCCAGCTGGGCTGCAGTTAGCAAAAGCTCATGAAAGATTTTAAGGTCAGCCCTGCACTGTGGGAACAAACAGGCTATGGTGTGTTTGAACTAGAGATTGAAAAATGAGCCACAGTGGGAGCTGCTCTTTGATTCCTTCAGACACTTTTAGAAAGGTTTCTCTGCTTTGTTCCCTCCAGCTGAATGGCCCAGAGCTGGAACAGAGTTTGCTGTGCTACAAAGAGCATCTCTGGTCAAAATGCTGTCTCCCTTTTGCATCTCTCCTTGTCTCCACACTCCAGAACATTTCTATCCTCTTTGATTTCAGACCTTCTTCATTAGCGTTCATCTAAAGATGACTTCCATTTCCTCTGCTTATACTAGCATATGTCATTGGCCCTGTCCCAATTTTATTCAGTAAGCCCTGATGAGGGTGGATTTCACACCTTTGTCACTGCCTTACTAGGAATCTATTCCATCTGCTGACATTTGTTCTGCAGCATTTTTTCCCCATTTCCCACCGTAGCACGTGTCCTGCATCCATCACCACAGCACACAACCAGGAACTGGGCTGCTCAGCCCTCAGTCTCCCTACAGTGCTTCTGGCACCTCCTGTATTTCAGGACATAGTATCTCTCTGACACTTTCACAACTCTTTGTACTTACTCCATCCGTCAAACACCTTTTTGATACTGAATTATCTTGTCCTTCTTGCTCCTCTTTTTTAATTCTCTTTCTCTCAGATCACTGTTAAATACAGTAACACCTATTTGGCAAATAACTCAAGAATATAGTTGGATTTAAGCCTTGATTGCTGAAAGATACATTTGGGAGCTAGGAGAATTTACAAGTCAAGTCTTCGGGTAAAAATGAAGGGAAGGATGAGGATGATTAGAATGCCAAGAGACTTGGGCTGAAATACAGCTAGTCATCATGGAACAGCCTGCATAAGATAAGGCAGTTGGTCAGCAACCTGACTTTGACAGACATACACCATTTCTTCCTTCTTTTTCCCAAGTTCTTCCTTCTAACATTTGTTAATTTGCCAGATATAAGGCAGTTCCAGGTTCCTGACTCCAAGCTCCCACTAATCACCCCCACAAGAGTTACAGGAAGCAATATCAGGGCTTGAAGAGTCATTAGGTTGGACTCAACAGGGGAGAATGGCAGCAGATGGAAAGGGGGCAGTCTAAGTATGGATTATGTGGAGGTGTGAAAGAGCAACATCTGGGACTAACTGGAGTGGAAGGCAGTGCAAACAATTGTCTTGAATCCAGTCTGGCCCTGTTAGGCTGATTTACTCTTTAATACAAATAACATATGCCTTCCTTTAAGTCCTCTGAGAAACACCAGCTATTATGACATAAACAGATGATGCTTTGACCTTATATCTTTCCCTTGATGATGTCTTGAGACCATGGTATAACTGTGTGGTATAATATGAATATTTCTTTGAGAAGAAGTCCTCACACTCCACGAAAAAAAAGGAATTATTCTGGCCTCTGAAGGGTGGTCTAGTCATTACAGGTACAAGATACAAGAAAGAGAATGAGAAGAAATAGCTGAAAGAGGAGGATAGGGAACAGAAAATCTTCTTCGGAGGCAGAAGAGAAGAAACCAATAACTCAAATTTATGAAGTTCATCTCTTGGCTCTTAAATGTTCCAGAAAACACACATGATACTTATGAATATGTGTATCTTCTTGATGGGTTTTGATTTGCTGTAGACAGTTTTAAATGGTGCTGTACATTTATTTATCCTGGATCAACTTCTCCTCTCAATGTCCTTGCTAAAAATTCTTATAGCATTCAGAGAAGTATATCTTTGACCAGGACCATATGTGAAAGAGCCTTTGTTTTGTTTCTATTATGCTGTGTTCCTCGATTTTCTTCATGTTTTCTTGTGTCACAGAAAAAAACAATTTTCCTTAAATATATCAGGTTTGAGAAAGGAGCTCTAAAGCACTTTCTGTACCTGGTTTTCTTCCTCGATTTTTATTTTGTGAGTTTATGTGGCAGACTTTGACTTGGTTGGAGACTTGGAGCTTCCTCACAACTGTTTGAAAATATCTGGATATTCTGCTTCATTCTTTGTGCTTATCCATTCCTCTCATTAGAAACTGAAGTGCCTTTGAAAAATCAGGCAGGTAAACAAATGGGGACATAACACAAGCTTAACTAAGTGAGGACAGAGCTCACACGTTGTCCAGCAACCAGCAAACATTTGGTGAAGTCGTAGTGGTGAAGCACGTGCGAGTGATACTTTTGCTGATAGATTTCTACAGCACATTTTTGCCGAATGAGGGCAAAGAGAAAATGAAGGCCCCAGTGTGTCAGGGCTGGACCTGAAGCCTGCTAGCCCTTTGCAGACTGTTGCTGATGCAATCTGTGAGCAGCAGCAAAGAACAGCATATGGCAGCTACATTATTCAGTATGTTGCTTGCTGGTGTTACGACAGGGAGCAACACACCTCCTCATCTGAGCTAAAAGGGTGCAAGAAACCTAAAACCAATATTTACTCCAGCAAAAGAAACCTGCAACTGTTTTCTCCCTGGATTTGGTCATCTCAGGGCCTAGCAAGCCTGGTACAGCTTTGTCTAATAACTTTAAAAAAAACAGTCTTTGATTGAATTGGGGCCAAAAGAAATGATGACGACTAGACTGAACTGCAGTTGTATCTAAAAGGTTGACAATGGCTGAGGTGGGAGAGGGAGGCTGGATGAATGAGACCAACAGGGAGGTATTGCTGCCTACGCAGATAAGTCACTTGATTTAAATCTTTGCCAGGCAAAGGCTTACTGTAGTGGAAAGTGCATTGTATTCAGGCTTTACAGCTGCTGTGTGTTGGAGTTGTGTGAGACAATTGTTCTCCCACAATGTCTGTTTTTATTACATTTAGTTCCTTTGGAAGTTTCTTGCAAAGCATCCTTTTTTTTTTAACTGTCTGGGAAAGAGGGATGAACCAAACATACAGAGGACAGAAATGCCCTTTTAAGATAACTGAAAAGCAGTCGGATTAGGTTTATTTCATTTGGGAAAAGATGAGTAGGGTTTGCTAAGGTGAGGGTAGATTGCCATGTTTTAAACCTAAGTGCATCCAACACTGTGAAGTTTCTCCCAGGAACTGTCCCGTCCTTTCCTGACTTTTATTGAGGCCAAAGGATAATTCTTCATCTCTCAGTGTGACAGAGAGACTCTTGGGTCACAGGTTTCCCTCTAGCCTCCTCCCTCTCCTAAAGCTGGCTCCGACGAGGTGCAGAGATCCTTTGACTACTTGACAAGATGTTTTCAGCCCCATCCAAGTGCAATTCTCGCTTCGGCCCTTCTCACTCTGAGCGGGAATGGCAGCCAACCTACCTCTTCACAAAAGTCTCTCTTTGTTGTCTCTTTGGCATCCGGAGGCACAGCGTGTTGCTAATCAGTCTGAAGGCCTGTGTTCTTCAGAAATTAGGTCCTGCAAACAAGCAGAATGAGGAGACAGTGAGACTCAAGTGGCTTGCCAGGTTATTCAAATAGAGGCAATGTACAGTGTGTTTCCTCCACCCATACGCCTCAAAAATTGGAGAACAGGCTGTCTGCCTTCAATAAATATACCCAGGAGAGAAGGGGCTGGGGAGACAGAAGGGGTTTCTTTGGTATCACCAAGGCTGTGGACAAATAAAAAGAAAAATAATGATTTTTAAATTTTTATTTAAAGATTTGGAAGAACTTTTTTATGTGCACTCACTGAATGCCAGTCTCTAAAAGGCTGCTATTGCCTCACAGCCACCAAGAGTAGGGACTGGTGTTTCAAATTGGACAAAGTTTTTTTTTGCATCTCAGAAAAATTTGCCACTTCTGAACATTTTCTGGAAAATTCCTCTCTGTCATATCTTGGTGCTTGAATCAGTGTGCAGGTATGTGTGTGTGTGCATGTGGGCAGAGGAGAATTTGCCTGGGTACATATCTATAAATAACATTTCCTATGCAAAGACTGGAGTGCAGAGTGCCAGCTTGGTGTTAAGCCAATATTGTTGTGTTCTGGGAAAACGCACAACGAGAAGCCATATTTGGGTTATGATAAGAGTTCAGTTTAATCACAGCAGAAGCCAAGTCATCCCAAATTAAAGCTTAATGCAGGCTGTGATAGCAGCGAAGTTGCAGCACGTGGTTTTTCAAATAACATGAGCTAATGTCTAAAACAGAGAACGGAGGAAAGGCCCTGGGTTTTGCCTCTGGCCCCGGTCATCAACTCCATTTCTGGTCTCAAGCAAGTGGCATGAGGCAACGTTTGCTATCTTGGAGAATAAAGAAGCAAAGTCCAAGTAAGAGCTGCTAAACAAAAACTGAGAATGTTTGCAGAGCTTCAGAGCACTCTAGTGTCAAACCATAATACAGATGTACAAGACCAACACTCAAGTTTGAATTTTTTCCTACGGTGGTGGGTTTTTCAAAGACACCAGACTGAATTAGCAACTCAGATCTCACATTATTTTCTTGTGACTTCTCCTGCTGCTTCACCCAGACACTTTGAAAACCTTGCCAATGATATGCCTTTGCCTCAGTTTCCCTCCCTTAGCTTCCCTTAATTTGCAAAGGTGCTGTGAGGTTTAAATACCTACTGACTTGCAAATACTCTGGGTATAGTTGTCAGATCATGCTTATTAATTGACCAACATAATTGCACAGGTGAAATTATGGCCAGCATTTCTCTTTTAATACCTGCCTCCTTGTTTTTGAGGGTTTAAACACGGTCCTTGATGAAGTCTAGTTCTGAGGGTATTTATCTAGCAACTTATTTTCAGTCCGCTGTTTTCATTTTTAATTTAGCAGGAGAGTTTTTATTATTATGGAGAAGTATGGCAAGGGCCAGGATGATATCTTAGCAAGATCTACATTATGCAACATAACGTGCACCTCATTAAAAGGATACTCTGGTGTCAAACTTGATCTGAAATTTCTTCTTTTCTTTCCACTTTTGCAGAACTCCTTTTTTTTTTTTTTTTTTAATACTCCAGATATCTTATCTATAAATTTCTTTTCTTATTACCCAGAGAAGCGTTCTCTGTAGTGGCTGCAACTGAAACATCCCATCAGGTTACTCATGCAATGCTGTATCAACTCTTCTCTTGCCAGCTAGAATCTAAGAATTAAAAAAAGAAGAAACAATAAAATGTTGCTTTGAAGAAATAGTAAGCTCAGATACTCCATTTTCCTTGTCCAAACTGAAAGGAAGGCAAAGAAATAAAGAACAATAAACATCATATGCTTGAATATTTAAGTTATCTGACTCTCTCTGATAGGACTGTGATCAGGTACTTACCACCTCTTTGTGCCTTCTGAAACTTTTTTTATAGCTCTCTCACTTTCGTAGTGTTATAAGTGTTCCAGAGCAGATGAAGATATTGCTTACATTATTTTGTCCTTTTCAAACACAATTTTCAATTCGCTTGTGTCCTTTTACGCCAAAGCTGGCACTTCTCTGATCTCACTGAAGGTTTAAAATAAATGACCTTGTATAAACAACTCTCTCCCGTCCTGCACAGCTGTTCCTCTTCACCCTTTTGGAAATTGTTGCTCAATCCCTCGTCTTTCATTGCAAGTCTTTCTTTTTGCCTGAATCAAGTGGACTGAACTTCTGACCTTTTCAAATGCCTAGAAGACAAATCTGGTGACGGACTTATGCGCAAACATACACATTCTTGTGAAAATGGCAGGGCTGCAGATTTATCACTTGACAACAAGTAATTATCCATGTATGCACTTAGTGTGAAGAAGATGAACACGTCAACGAGTGAGTTACCTTGCATTTATAGATGGCAGGAACACACCTACCAGGCTGGATCTTGCACAAAAGTTCATCAGTGATGGCAAGCAGATCTCGCTTGGCCTCTGAAGTCTCCTTTTACTCAATAGGCCACTGCTTAGTGTGACAAACTCAAGTTTCTGAGTGATCTCTGCTTGAAAACCATTGCACTCTAGTTGATTTGTGAAAATTCACTAAGTGCTAAGATGGCGGTATTCTGAGAAGAGGGAAGAAATCTCTCTCCTAGTGTAGCCCAGTGAAGTAAATCTACTTTGCCAAACTAATTAATATACACTGAATATGTGACTTGAACCTAAGGAGAAGAGGCACAACAGGGCACTGGGGTTTCATACTGCTTCTAGTTCTTACTGTCCCCACTTGCTCAAAGAGCAGGAAATGCATTATAACAGGATAGAGGGTCTGTGATGTGGTCTGAGAGTCATTTCTAGCCCCTTCCTATTAATGAGGAAATATGAAAGGGCTGGATGATGAGACGAAACCAGGTTCCAGTAACTTGTGTAGTTTATCAGGGCAGCAGTCGAAAGCTCAGTCCTTGCTTTCTCTTTTGGCATATTAGATTCCAAAAGAATAAAACAAAACTGTTTATAGTAAGTGGAAAACAGACCTGAAGAAAAAATGAAGATATATGTTTCACACGTTCTCTGGAAGAAGGTCTATAAACAAACAAACAAAAAACAATCCCCTCAAACAAACTCTTCAGCTAGAAAGATTTCAAAGCACTGTCAAAATTTGCTTTGTGCATTATATCATTTGGATACAACTTCCTTCTCTGCTAATGCTCAGAGTTTCCATAAAAACATGTGTGATCAGAGGCAGAGATCCCACAACCATGGTGAGATGCGTGCTGTCAACATCGAAGTCTACACATCTGGAGTGGCTCATAGCAGTTCAGACATTCAAGCATCTCCTGTTAAACAGGCCAAGCCATTCCTGACACTTCACCCTTTTCCCCCTGTTCAAACTTCAGATTATTTAGTCACTGTACATGTGAAAATTACAGAAAATTACACACAGTTCTTGTGTAGGGACAAGATGTCACTGATGCTTTCATCACTTGGAACTTCGCAGGAAATGAGATACATATAGTGTTATTAACAGAAATAGAGAATCAGTCAGGAAGGAAGATTTCTACTTCTTCCTTACTATTTGCATAATTGGGAAATATGTGTTTCTTTGCACACATCAGTTTAAGGAGCACATCTCACTGCAGCTGGACGTCACTCCAGGTGCTGTTTACTGTCATTACACAATGAATGCTGAATCTTAAATTACAGCTTATTAATGCTGATTGTTGCACCTTGTTACAACGTGTTTTCCAAGGTACAGATAAATAGTGGATCTTTTGAGCATTCTCTCTCCTCCTCGAAGAATGTGCCAGAGGAGAATCATTGCTGCCATCCCTATATCTCACAGCACCAAATTCCCAGCAACAGACTAGATTTATAATTGATTTCCTGCGTTTGACAGGAGTTCTTCAATAAGGTTACAGTTCTGCTTTGTTTACAGTTTATTTCTTCCTGTACAAGTTTCTGCTCCCACCCTAGAATGGATTTGGTGTTTTGTGAGTACAAGGGTATCCTGACATAGGGAGGGGGAATCAGAGAGGGAAATTACTACACTTCCCCCTTTCTGATCAGAGAACAAATGAGAAATTTTATGACTTTTTCTATTTCAGAGGTCAAGTGGTCATACTGTCCATTCCCAGTGCTATGGTCCAGCCTCTCCCCTCCCTTCCCTTTTGTTGTTATGAGGAACACAGCAGGGAAAACCACAAAACAAGATAATGTTCTCATTCTAACTCCCTGTGGGCTGTTGATCAAATAGGAGAAAACAGTGGTACAGTCCCTTTCTTTTGGACAAAAAATGAAATCCTTCTAGACACCTCATTGATCTCAAAATCCCAAAGTTTTGCAAAAACTGGACATTTCAGTGAGCAGAAGGGGCCAGGGTGCTGCAGAGAAGCTATGCAGGCAGGCTGAAGTCAGCTGAAGGCGAGGGTGCTACAGGTATGGCCAGCTTGTCTGCAAATCTGTTGACCACAAACCCCAGATGTGCTAGGAAATGAAGTGAGACAAATGCTTGTAGGTGGAGGACAGAAGCATTCTCTTTTCTCTTTCCCAGTCTCTTCATCCAGGCTTTGCTTGGAGAACCTAAGCTACATCCCAAGTTCCTGCTGGCATTGTTACTGCAGAACATATGACATTAAAAGAAATTAAAAAACACTGAAGCTGTATCTCACTTTCTTTCCTCTTTTCGGAACACATATTTCCATTGTGCTTTTTGAGACACCTCAGCAACAGCAGGTTCAAGTTCAGTGAGTTTCTATGAATCAAGGGACTGATGTATGGTACAGCCTGAATCCTTGTATGAACTCCTGTGTGTCTCCTGGGCAGAGTTGTAGCTGCAGTTTATATTCTGAAAAAAGTGTGTTAAATGCTCTATGTTGTGACTGACTCTCTTTAGCCCATCTTTGGATGAAGCATCATGGCCATTTTGGTCATGTTTAAGCCTTAATGGAAGAGCTGCCTTTGACATGACATTGTTTTTGACCAAAAGTTGCTTTGCAGAGCTGCTTTTTTCTGGCTCTGCTGTAGTAAAAATGAAGGAAATGTTTGTTAGAATGTGATTGTAAACATTGCACGTTTGCCATTAAGTAAGAGAAAGGAACCAGAGGGAGCTCAGAGAAAGCTGCTAGAATAAAGAAGCTGAACAAATAAGACCTCTGTGAGAAACCTGCAAGAACTGAGCATGTGATTCTGGAGAAATGGTAATTATCTGGAAATGGCTAAAAGAGATTACAAAAAGAGACAAGCATCACTTATTCCCTCTCGTCATTATGGGCAGAAGAAATGCCTTACAAGACAGCAGGGAGGGATTAGATCAAATATTAGGAAAAACTTCGTAACTATGAGAAAAATTGGGCTGTGCAATTAGCTGCCAAGAGAGGATGTGAATCACTATCAGTTTAAATCTTTGTAGCTAAGCACCCATCTGTCACAGAAGAATTAAACCAGCATTATGGTTTATATATATATTTATATAATCCTAACCATGTTAGGAGAGGGGTTAAATTGCTTAATTACATTAGCTACTGCTGTGGCTAGAGCGAGGCTTGCAGAACTAGTGTCTGTTGTGGGTAATCCATGTGAATCTTATATTTTTATGCCCTGTGTCTATGGGGGGCTGTCTAATAAAACAACCCCTACTAATTGCTTTTCATCCTGTTTAACCATCATGGACGGACATCGAAACATGCCAAATATAATGGGGTAGGTAGAGAATACGAGTTGTGGTAAGCTCAGTAAAACTTCAAAACCTATTTTTACCCCTGTCAGCTAGTTAAGATGATATGCTCTTGTAACGAAGAGAGGTGCAGTTACACACAGTGAATCTAAGTAACAGCGGAGAGAAATGCAGTGATGAGGTGCCACTTCCCCATTTATCAGTGGTTACCACCTAGTATGGTCCGAATGGGCACAGTTTGGCATGGTCTTCAGAGGGGAGATATGTGTGAGATGGTAAAACACAAGGATCAATTTGGCTGATGCAGTGATGTCCTGGGATATGCGGATTCAGTTGTGGGACAACTTCTTTTTGAGGAGTTGTGACAATACAATTTTATGAGAAAGACACAGGACTCAGATTTTGTCCACAGGTAAACTTTTTGGGCTAGTTTTATCATTTTTGCTAGTCTGATAGATATCCCTTCCTTTCCCTCTGTCGCAAGAATGGAGGTTATTTCCTTGCTCAGGGCTTTAGTCCAGGAATGTATATACTTTTGGGAGGCACCAGAAGCTCTGTGGAATAAGCAAAAGGAACTATACTGATAAATTTGGATTTTTGAAAGATAGTGCTAAGGAATGGGAAAATAGGAGAGAAAAAAGGATTTCTGACAGACAGAAGCCTTGAGTCTGTGTAAAGTCCCAGATAAGTGAAGGAACTATTCAGGGCTCAGGCTCACTTAGGTCATTGATTTCTTGCACTCTCTTATCTGATGGTCCCGCATTCAGGAAAAAAACAAACAAAAAGCTGGAGTGATTAAAACAGACTTTTTGTTTATTGGGCTAATTTCATCTGTGACCTGTCTACTGAATAATGAAGATGGTTTCAGGAATCTAAATATATAGTCTTCAAAATGAAAATGACCATCCTGAGCTTTCTGGAAAGGCAGTTCAAACCTATATATGAAAATACATTGGTGACTGGTTAGAAAACAGTTACAGTCAGAATGCATTCTCCCCAAAACCTTGAACCTGGATCATAATCATCATAGCTTAACACATTTACACATTCATGCATACTTATATATGTATATAAGTATGTATAGGTATATACTTCATTTTGCAGTATATATGTATATACTTCACTTTTTTTAACTCAAAAGGCTTTGTGTTAGTACTTCCCTGAGCTGAACAAATTCTCTGTGCTCAGAAGTATTTCTTTAATATTTAGTTTTGTAAGGAGAGATTACTGCCATGCTGTTATGTTGTTTCCTCAAATAAGGGGCTGTGTTGCAAGATGGCCTAGTTAAATATGTTTCCCTTTTCTCCTTAGTCCTGAAATACTGCTTTGTGTAATTCCTGAGTTAACACTATATAATCAGACTAATAATATGTTTCTTACTCTTCTCATTACTACCATAACCAATGCAACGAGAACCCCTACTTTTTGGCTCAACATTTTACAGTTTTAAACCATCTGCAGAACACTAACCACAGACTCAGGCTTATCTGTGGTCTTTGGACCACCGCAGGAGTACTTAACTCATATATTGTACTGCTGCTAACATCACATGTGCATCGCCTGGGAACCACTGAGCTCACTCTCAGACTGCATCCTGGACTAGTTCCCCTTGCAGTCTGAGCTCCAGTTCTGCTAGGTGCTGGATAAATATGATTGGTAATTTCTGAGTCCCTAGAGCTTAAAGTTTGCAATCAGGCAGAGTAGATGAACAAACTCACCGGAGGTCTGACCCATCTTCTGGAGGTGACTTGCTTTCCATTTACTCTCAAAAGTATATACTATCATAAGTAGACTTCTAAGTTAGGGGCAGGACTCAGGTTGAGATTCGGACACCTTAATTTAGGCATTTAAATATATGTATGCAGGGGATGAAATTTCTGGCCTAGATACCCAGTTTAATTGTCCTAATGTAGATGTCTGTTGACATTTGGGAAACCCTAGGGTACTAAAGAATGCACATGGGTGGATCCAGGGAACACCTACACTGTTTGGACCTGCTGGAAGCCAAATAGGATGAACCAGCACATCTCAAATATCAGTAATCACATATGCTTGGATAACTGAATCCTGTTCCAGATGTCTGAACTCCCATTAAAGTCCAAGGAGAGCTATCCAGTATGTCAGGAGGCAACTTTACATCAGAGGGACAAAAAAAAAAAAAAAAAAAAAAAAAAAAAAAAAAATCAGTGTCAGAAGAAAAAAAAACCCAGCCATCTCTGCTAGGCAGGATTCTAATCAGACAACTGTTCACTCCAGATTGACAGCAATACTCTGTGTATTAGCAGTAATCAACAAAGGAGTAATGAGCAGCAGGAAGAATAAGGCAGAACCATGGGGTCCTGCCTTTTTCACCATCTGTGGTTAGCTAAATCCCTTCTTGTATTCATAGAGATCAGGTTCTGCCATTAGCTGGGGTGGGGGGAGAAGCCTTCCAGGCATTGGTCTACCTGGTCTCAACTTCTTCCATGATGAGCATGAATCTTATTTATTATCTTAACTTTTGGCCAACAGCAGAATGAAGTGAACAGTCTGAGCAAAGTCAATGGCATTCTGAAGGTAAAAATAGGCTGTATAGTGGCTCAGAAGAAACAAGAATCATTTTGTAGAAGAAGCAAAAGAATAGGTTATACTTTTCAATGTAGCTTTAATTGCCAAAACATCTTCCTGGAAGAGAGGAATAATAATCTTTAATAGTGATTGCAGACTGGTAATGAAATAACTGTCCATCTGCTTAATTAAAAGTAAATGTTTCTTTGTCAGTGCATTTTGCTTAGTTCTTGGTCAGGACGGCACCAGTTTATGAGTGTGGTAAGGAAAAATATACCTCATTACTGGCCTATTCTGTACAAATATGAAGGCAACTAATAACTGTTTCTGTGGGGCTTTTTCATTTATTACTGACATCCCACTGCAATAAATGATTCTCCATGTTGTTTGTGACTGTGCTAACTACTGTCCTATTCTTTTTTAGGCTCTAACATTCAGCAGCTGGCATATCATATGCTACACACTCTTCTGCCACCCTTTGGTATTAACATTAGTTCAGGTAGCCTAATGCTATTACACTTTTCTTAAGTATATCCTGAGTCTGTGGAAAATGGTCTTATTTCATTATTTTCCACATTTTTGATGAATAATTTATATAAAGAATCAATATGCCATTTACAATAACACAGAAATTTCTTTGTGCTGATGTGACGCTGACATCATCGCGACATCTTTCATGATCGCTGTTATTCCCACAGTAAAATTGAAAACAGAGGGACAGTTATTCCCACTGAATAGGAAATGAATTAGTGGTAGCAATTAATAAATATTGTATATCTGTTAACTTCTTGTTTCCCCCTCCCCCTATACCCCTTCTTCCAAAGGCCATCTACTTTGCCCATCCTTGAAGACAACCCTGCAGTGCACTTTCAGGATCAGTCTGCTGTGACTGTTAAAAGCCCATCAAAGTATAGGGAATAGGACTGGAAGGGACTGTGAGAATGTATAGCCCCAGGTAGTCCTGGTCATCACTCCTATAGATGTTTGGTCTTTTTCAAAAGACCTCCAGAGATGGAGACTCCACATTTTCTTCATTTGGTTTATCCAGGCCTTTACTGATTTCACTGCGAGAAAGATTTTTCCTGACATCCCATCCAAAACTTTCCTCTAGCAGCTTTAGCCAGTGACCTTTTGTCCATTTTGTTATGGACAAAATTATTCCTGTCTCCTGTCCAAAGGACTTATTAAAATACAGGACTCATCATGTGTCCCTTTCATATTCTTTTCTTTCGGCAAAATGGTTCCTTTCTTTCTGGCCTTTCTCTTTACATCACAGTTTCCTGGTCTCTCATCAACCCCTCTGATTTCCTGTAGATTTACTCTAGCAGATCTGAAGCTTTCTGGAGAGGCAATTCAAAAAGGATGTTCACAGTCTTCTAGCTCTGGCCGAGTGACTGTCCAGCAGGGTCAAGCATTGCTTCAGGTAGGTAATAAGTGATACCCTCATTTGTACACCCAACAAATTTGCCTCTCCCCAATACAGTGACTTGTGTTCACCCTGTTACCTTGACCCTCAGATGCTTTCCTGGGGAAAAGGAAAGTGTATTTCTTTCTTCCTCTGATGTGAGGCACTAACTGAAAGTGACCAGTAGATAATGGTGGATGATGATTCACATAAGAACCATTTGGAGATCTTCCAGGGTCTTCATGAACAACTGATTAAAAAAAAGTGAGAGAGAAAGACATTTTAACCCACACAGTAATCATCTTTCTGTATAGCTGGAAATAATAGTTGATTTTTTTTGTTAGAAACAAATTTGCTTTTTGTCTGGGCCAATCTTTCACTTAAAAATGAAATAAAATTTCTTCAGTTGAAAAATTTCAAAGCCTTTATTATTGATTCCAGATGACAACTAGCTTTGGAAATGAATGTTTATTCCATTCATCTACCGATGTCAAGCCCAAAACAGAAATCAAGGGAGACCAGGAAACAATTGAAGATTGCAGACTTTTGATGGACTATACTCAAAATTTGAAAATGATCTTTTGTAAACTGGTAAGAAATAGGGAGATGTTTTAAAGTGCACTTTAATTCACCTTTTTGATTAAAAAATAATTTGGATTAAAATTTAAATTTGGCTATTGGTAATTTCTGTGGTAGAATGGGCAGTCATTGGTGGACATTAGACAGTGGTTAATCAATGGACAAGTCAATCAAATAATCATTCAAAAATGTTTCAAAGGAGAACTTTTGTAAACTACCTGCCAGAACAAAAAACCCCTTCTCATTACTTAACTATATGAAAATTAGCAGCCGTGTCATTGAATTGCAGCCTGAACTTTTCAAAACAAGCAGATTGAAGGGAAAAATTTTTACATATAAATAAAGAAATCAAGTAAAATATCATTAGGTTAACTTTTGGCCATACCAAAGACAAAGGTAATAAATGTACATGCTGCTTCCATTTTAACCTATAGTTTTGCATTAGCCAGGTGCCGTTTGAAAAAGCTAAGTAGTCCATCTGAATCATTCATACACATCATGTGCATGAGTTTGTGTTTTCCTATTTCTGCCTGAAAACACTTTCGTTTTTCCCCTCCTTAAGATAGGTTTTAAATACAGGACTGAAATGCCAAAATGTGTGTCTGAAAACATCACCTGACATTCCCTAGGTAGCCGCAAGACACGGTTTCAGGTTTGCTTCAGCAGCTTTTGCCTCCTCTTAAAACTTGCCATGGAGTCTTCTACCAAGGCTGCCTTTCCCGTTACCCTGGCAGCATCTACGAGATACAGTGAGGGGGACCGGGGAGCACATTCCCTTTTCGGGGGAGAAATGCTTATTCCTAGTCTGGATCAGCTCCCTGCTCCAGTTCCTTGCCATGCCCACAAATAGCTCTGGCGAGGAGTAGGCAGCCCAAAGAAAGTCGTAAGGGGAGAGGAAAAAGGCACTGAAGCTAACACTGTGGTCAAAAAAAAAAAAAAAAAAAAAAAAAGAAAGAAAGAAAAAGCTGTGTGTGAATCCATAGCCTTACTGCCAAGCTGGAAAACTGGAAAACTTATCCCAGTGGAAACAAAATCAACCAAGCACACCGACGGGTACAAACCCCTAGTATACAAGCGCTTAGACAGGTTTAACTCGGTTCAGCTTGATCACAAGTTAATGCTGTACACTGTGTTTTTTGGAAACAGCTTTTATTAAACAGCTTTTATATTTATTAAAATCCATCTGCTCGTTTCATACATGGTACAAGTAAAATGATCACCATTTTGCACTGTGTCGCTAAGAAAAAAAAATAATGCATAATTTTAGCTTTGCCCATTTTTGATCTTCAATATTTCAGTGATAATGCAAGGCCCTACTTCTAAAATTTTTTGGAGCTCTGGATTGTCTAAAGTTCCCTGGTTTCAAACATTCCCTTTTTCCTCAGAAACTAAACATTTAGCTGTCACGTCTGCACAACAAAATTGCCTATTCTTGGAGTTGTGGTTAAATGACTTAGGCCCAACCTTCCTCCCCCACTCCTCCCACACCTTCCCTCTGAATTTCAATAGTTTTAAAGAATTGTCATGGCAATAAGAGCCCCTGGAGACAATCTGGAAGACTGAAATTTCCCATTTATTCCATAATATATTTGCCTTCAGTATTGCTGCTTCACCATGATGGTATGTGCCTGCGGGTCTGACCTTGGTAAACCTCAAAAGAAATCAGTCCTGTCTCCATTTTCACTTAGTTTTGTCCTTTCTGATGTGACTACATGCAGAACAAAATGTTGATAGTAGCCCTTTTCTCAGTGCTAAATTCTGGTACCTTTTCCTGGTCATGATCCCTGGAAAATATGAAGCAGTAGCAGTGTCATCTCAAAACCTTGACTACTCGGCTCAAATTGTTTACTTTTGCCTTTGGAAGCTCCCTGTTTTCTAAATGTCAATAAAATAAATGGTTGTTACTGTCTTCTTTAGGTAAAATGGTAAGATCGTAAACTACTTGCTTGTAGCATCAAGGATTCTTTCAGTTTTCCAGTGTCATGAGACAGTTTAACCTCATTAATTGCTGTGGAAATGCTCTTCAGAAATACTGGGCCGTGTTGTGCTGTTTGATGTTTCATTCCAGTGGTGAAATGTAGCCCCCTCTCAAGCACGTTGGGCTCAGGAGACAGTGTCCAGTCTTGCTTGTTAGTGGAAGGCACAGTTCAGTCTCCCGTGTAAACTGCTGTAGTACCATGGTTAAGGTGTCAGGAGATGTGAGTCTGAGTCTTGCTTAAGGCAAATGAAGTGTGTATTAATGAGTACTGAGTCCTCAAGGCTAGGAAGAGACAAAGACAGCCTAAAGTAATTATACCCTTGCTCTTGCTGGCTGAAGAAATTTAACTACTCTGTCTAATGAAGCCATCTGGCTTTGGTAGGTTGCTTTTACTTTCTTATGCATATTCACTCTACCGCAACCTTCAGCAACCAAATAGGGTGAACTAGGTCCTACCAAACCATGCACATTTCCATAGACATTTTTCAAAAATGATTTAAATGAAGAGCCACATTTCACCTATATTGGATCAATCTCTAACTTTCCTTGTGGTTGCAGTAATGGAGGGGGTCTTGCAGAGAGAGCAGAGGTGGCAGAAAACAAGTGTTTTAGAGCAGTTTGGTTAGGTTATTCTATGTGTACGGTGGAGGCTGCACAAACAGGGGTGGGAGGGATGAGATGAGGCAACAAATTGCCATGAAAGTAGGTAAGATACTTTACGAATTATTCAAGTTGGTAGCACAAGCTTGTCTAAACCATTGTGCAACGAGCAGCAACCGAATCCTTGAGAGAACTGTGCAAATGTCAGACTCTCACCCTTGGAGAACATATGGGGAGAAGCACATTTCCTTTGCTGTAAATTTGATCTCTCCTCTGCAGCTCTGCCATCTTAAAGGCAACCTGCCAAAACTGGAGAGAACTTGGCAGAGAAGATGCATGCACTATGGAGTATGTTGATCACTGAGGTCAAAACAATGAGCAGAGAGGAAGTATAATAATTACTGATATGATGGTTGCCTCTACTCCGGAGAAATGTGGGAGTGGAACTGCAAGGGTGGTGATACTCCAGACTGAAAAGCTTGGATAGAGCAGATAGGAAGTGATAGCTTGTCTGTGTCTGTAGTTTACTGATCCTTCAGCTGCTCTTTTTGGTGAAACTAAGAAGCTCCAAGTTACATAAGTTGTAGGGGAAACTCCCCCCCCCCCGCCTTGCTGACAAAATAGTCATTTTTTAAGGGAAAAAAGACCCATAAGCCCATTATTTTATTTTAGGCATGCCCTTTTCCTTAATCACAAACAGCTGGAAATTTGCACAGACCAGTGGCAGTAGGAAGGAACTCATTTTACTGGAATGTCTGCGTTGCAGAAATTGATGGAATAAAACTGAAAAGACACAAAACCCAGGTTTTCCAAAATGACCAGTGGTTACAAGTGTTTCAGTGGGGTAGATTTCAGCATGAGACTCCCATATATCAGTGCTCACTGTTTGTCCCTGTAAAATGAAAGTCTTTTGAAATGTTTACGTAGGACCGTCTATGTGCTCTGGTATGTTAGAAAGTGGTAAGCAATGCCTTCTGCTTTTTTTCTTTTTTCTTTTTTGGCATGACTTCAACAGTAATAAATAAACATTTGTAATGGTTCAGATGTGGCGACTGAAATGGAAAATTCTAACATGAACACCAAAAATTTACTCTTGGGCAGTCTATTTTGCCAAAATATGGGCCATGAAAAATACATCCCTGTGATATGTTGAAGTGTTACTCGTATGAAACACCACTGTTTATGATTCTTTTTTCAAGCACTAGTCAAAATGGGTGTGTACGGAATGATTTCTAGCTCAGTTGTGGCATAGCCTGAGTATATTACAGAAAACATGATGGATGTTCAGCCAAGATTTTTTCTTTATTCTGGAATCTGTGGAGAGGAAAGGAGAGAGAGTGTGTCAGGATGCTGCAATACAGAGCCTTCACTGACATGGGCTTGTGATCATAGCACCAGTCATTGCGGTTATATAGGATTTCCAAGGAGTATAGTGATACTAAATATTGGTAAGAGGTTGAATTTGTTGTAGTAGTCCTACTACTGAAAACATTTTGAGTAGTGCAAATGTTCAGGTTGCCTAATTGAACCTTATCAAATGGTAATTTGAAGTAAGCAACAAAACATTAATGGAAGTACTGTTGCCAGATTCTTCTTATAACTTTGCCAGCTGAAAAAGCAAATTTAACTCTATGGTCTGTAATTTTGCTGTGCTACGTCTCTCCTGGAAAATCTTTCAGCTTTCAAGATTCTCTAGCTTCTGAAAATATGAGAAAATACGGGAGTTTGCCCATGATAGAGACACTTATGAGTGTTCATTTAAGAAGCTCTGGAGTTTCATCCTCTGGAACAAGAGGATGAAAGTTGGCAGGAGAACTGATCTGATTTTGTTTGAGTCATCCCTGTGAAAACATGCCCAATTTAGGCAAGGTATAAGGCTTGGGGGGGGGGGGGGGGGGAGGCCACCCAGAAAAAACAAACAAAAAAGACAATCCTTATGCATTCACTGAAAGGAGAGTTTGCCAACTTTAGTCCTCTAAAGACTCCTTCACCATTGCACATGCTCAGTCCCTTCACAGCTCCAACCCACAAGCAAACCCTGAATACTTTGTCCCCACAGATTGTGCCAAGTGTGGTCTTTCCCTGCCCTCCCATGTGTAAGCACAGCTTTCCCTACAAGCGCTCCTCACGGCGGTGGTGACCCTAGGAGTTGGGAAGCTCCTTTACAAGGTTTCAGCATTCCCTTCCCCAGCCATGTAGAGAAGCAGTAAAGAGGCCACTTGATTTAACTGCAGAAAGGTGAGCTGGGGAAGATGGAGAAAATGGAGTGTGGAGGTAGGAGCAGGGATGTAGGATGGACTATCGTGCGAAGATAGTACCAGGGGTTAAGAGTCAATTTTGAGGAAAGGCACAATATGGGGAGAGAATAGCAAAGACGAACTTTTAAAGGTATTTCATATCTTGTGTCTTTGATTTTGCAATGTTAGCATCTGCATGATGTTGTTATGGAACTTGGAGTTCCTCAAGGTAGTATATACTCACAGACAAAATTTTGTGTATTTACAGCATGGCTGGAGTAGAGCTCCCCTCATGACATGTAGAAGTTAGAGACTTAACTCTGAGCGAGACTCTCTTCAGTCAGTGTGGGGAAATAGATATTTCTGGAGTGATTCATCTGACTTATCTTAACCCTTATGTTAGGATGAAAGTAATCAGCAGAGTTTATCTTTATTTTTCCTTTGACTGCAGAGGAAGGTGACTAGCTCAGACTTAGATACGAACCTTTCAGAAGTCTGAAGTAAGGTAAAATGAGTCCACTGTGAATTTTGCCTTCAGATCAATGTGCAAAATGTACCACACAGTATTTGTGTTCACATGCCTGCAAGCAGATTTGGTCTTTATTTCAAGGTATAGTAACATGGTCATTGTATTACATATAAACACACCAACACAGAGATACATTCAAGCCAAAATAAGAAGCATGTTTTATTAGAAGATAATTGATATTAAAATACCTGCTAGGAGAGGGTTTGCTTCATGTCTACCGTATTTTTTTAATGCAGCCTGACCAACATTCAGAGCTGTTCATCCCTCCTAAAATTGTTCTGTGTCACAGAAAACCCCCCCCAAGGGTCTCTCCAGAAGGTGCCAAGAATTCCCATAATCTTGGGAGCAATCACTCAACTCATCCATTCCCATCTTTGAGCATGCAACAAGGTCAAAAGGGTGGAAAGTAAGTCAATCACAGCTTAGAGAGTTGTTAATATTTAGTTCCCACTTAACTGTACTGTTACGTCACTTCTGTGCAAAACGATAAATGCTTCAGATCAGCAACTGAATAGGAGAAGGAGAAGCTAAAAGATGATGAAAGATGCTAAGAAAGGCTGAAGAAGTGAATTCTGACACTTGCTTTGGAACATGAACTGGAGCATCTTACACCACTGTGCCTTGTACACCCTGAGTCTTGCAGCGCTTGTAAGTAATTGCATGAAATAAATGTTTAATTTACTGTTTTTCAATAATTGAACAATGTCTCCTTGGAGCAGATGGTCAAATAGAGCTCTGCTTCTTTGCATGACTATATTTCTTCTTTATTTGCTTTGGATTCTTGTTAAACAAAGCAAGATGCTGTGTAAAGTGTGAACAGCGGCAGAAGGGACACATGCTGCACGATTTATGTACCAATGCATTTCACTGCTTTCATACCACACACTCACTAAGGAGAAACAACATTGCTGGCAGCAGACTGTTTTTATGTAGGCTTTAAAAGACAGTGACAAAGAAGGGCTGTTACAACAGAGCAGCTGAGCTTGGAAAGTGTTTTGCTAAATTTCAGCAAATGCAGTCCTATTAGTTATCATTTCATCTGCTTTTTTGGTAACAATAAAATTATTTAGTATATAAGCAGCTGAGATGCTACAGGTAACAAATGAGTTGAGCCAGCATGGATTCTTAAGCCAGAATTAGAAAAGTCCAGTAGCATTAAAAAAAAAAAAATCCCTAGAGGTCTTGCTGATATTTTACTTCTGGCAATGATGAGTGAACCAGATTTCAGGATCACATCAATGTCAGGGAAGGGGTGTGAAAAGTGGGGGAAGGATACTTCCTTTGCCTTTGAGAGCAATGACATTTTCAGCATCTTCCTTTTATGATCCTTATGCTATATCCTTTCCGCTTCCCTGGGAATCATAACTCAGAGATTCTCTTCTCCAAAGGATCGTTTTGTGAGGGGCTGCACAGCAGCCAGTTCTTTGTGGATCGAGAGAAACACGGTATTGTGAAATGACTGAAAATACTTTTTACTGGTGTGAGGCTATGGTTTCCTTTGCATCGTCCCTGCAACAAACTCCGCTCCCCTGCAGTGCGATCACAGGAGTACCATTGCTTACGAGCAGAGCATCAGCATGCAGTGCTACTAGTTAATAATACTACTGAAAGTCTCTCTAAGAACCTGTCCCGTTTGCTCTAGAGAAGTAGTACTTTCTTCTACAGAATCGCACTGGTTACAGTGGGATCAAAACCTATGTGTTTATTTGTAAGTGGATGATATAAATCTCCTAGTGTGTATTTACATGTTTTATTATAATGGAGGATAGGCAAGCAACTGTTATTTTGACTAGAAAATGATGGGAAAAGCCATCTGTTTTCATTGTTGGGGTAATTTAATAGTATGCTTTCCCTGGAAGAGTTGAAGTCAACTTTTGGAGAGATTTTAAATGCTTAAGAGGCTGGCTTTCAGCTTTTATAAACTGAGCTTTTTCTTTTTTTTTTTCCTTCATTGCTTGTGTGGTACTTACTGTAGTGTGAAAAGAATGCAAATGTTGAGCTATTCTGATGTACATGAGAGAAAACAGAAGAAAAGCAACATTCAAGTAAGACATTTTTCATGATGTTATGAAAACACCCAGAATAATTAAGAAAATAAGTCTTCTTTCCAACGTGTGGTTTTTATGTCCATCTTAAGAGCATGATCTGGTAGGTTTTTTTTAATGACAGAAAAAGACTTTCAGCTGGGGCCCTCTGACAATACTAAAGATCAGCTTGATTTTCAGCAGTTATGCTAACCCACAACTCCATTTAATACAGTAACTAATGGATGCAGCAACTGCAAATACATCTTCTGTTTGGAATGTATCATTACTTACTTCATTTGCACTTTTGGTCTTAAACATCAACAAGAAGGTTCTTTTATACCACTGTTTGGGAAGACCCCCCCAAGGGAGTGGGACAGTAGAGGCAGCCTCAGGCATCAGGCACCGCTGTGGGCTCAGCAAGAGCTGGTCAGGGCCAGAGAGGCCCGTTAGCATCCTCAGGGCCCTGACAGCAGCTCAGCTTGGGCAGTATCTGCTGAAACCATCCTTCATTTACCATATCAGTTCTTTTATCTGGAAAGTGCTCTAGAGCTCATAGGATATTTTTAGTTTCCACGTTTTCCACCTTATCCTCATTCTTTACAGCAATTAACTAGGGATGTTGGTTAAAGTGGACATGAATGAAAGGCTATCAGCACTCTGCCATGCTGCTGGGAACATCGTGAAGATGTAGCTGACATTTCTACATGCCAAATTCCTTGAAAGGCACCTAGTGTCCAGGGAGTTTGCTGCTTAGTTTGGTGTGACCTGCTGGACTACTATGGATGCTCTGAGAATGCAAACCAGTTGGAAAACCAGGGACCATTAAGAGGCCCCTCATTATCCCATAAGTAATGATATATCAGTAGATAACATGGAAAATTTTGGCTTTTAAAAGACTGGCTCCAGAAATGATATCCTTAAACTGGCATGGACTTGGGGCAATGAGTTCCAAAACTGTCGTCCATCTGTTCCCTCCTCCTTGGGTTCTTCCAAGTCCTGCTAACAGTTACTGAAACTTGTTGGATATGTCCCATTTTTGTACTTGAAGGTCGCATGTGCGGATGCAGAAGTGTTTCAGGCTGCGTGTTTAAGAACTTATACTTCCTAACTAAGCTTTACTGATCTACTGGCTCTCCTGAAAAACAGAAAATGAAAACTTGAAGCTTCTTTGATTTGGTAGATAATTGAACCTAGGTTTGTTACATCCTAAATGACCATTTTAGCCTTTAGCCTCTTAAAAATCTGCTGTTGCCTAATCAACTGGCAACAGCATATTTTTAAAAGGAGACACATACATTTTGCTCAGCTTTGTGAAATGATTGTCGTCACTCACCTTCAAGAGAAGAATCTGGGTTCTGGATCAAAAATGGGTGGAAGAGTTTTTTGCAGGTCAATGAGTCAGTCATTTGAAGAGGGAATATCTGTTTACAAAACTTGCATCCTCCTCTTTCCACATCACCGATCATGTTCCCCTGGATTTCTTTCTTACTGCAGCAAGGTCTACAGAACAGATGTGCCTGCAGATCTCACCTACTATCTATTAAGAGTTTGTTAGAGAAGTGATACTTTACACCCTTCCATCTTCATGGATGTAAGCAATCATGAAAAGTACTGGAACCTCTACTTCATGTTTCCTCTACTAATTACCAGAATTAAGAAAAAAGAAACAAATCAACTTGGGGTTCCTGTTTTGCCTCATTTACCCAAAACAGGAAGCTGTCTGAGGTGCAAGAGCCCACATTCATCCACCATAATATTAAACATTTCACTGAAGAGCCTAAAGTAAGATGGCAGTCATCCATAGTAAGATGGCAGTCATCCAAGGCTCTCCCTCTGGTCCATGGAGAGAGTAATGTCTCCTTAGGACAACTCAGCTCCCAGGTAATCTGAATCACCATCTGGGAGAGGTATTCAGTGAAAGGACAGGAGACAATGGGCACAAATTGAAATACAGAAAAATCTGTTTAAACATAAGAAAAAGCTTTTTTAACTGTGAAGTGGTCCAACACTGGAAGATGTTGCCCAGAGAGGCTATGAAGTCTCCATCCTTGGAGATACTCAGAACCAAGCTGGACAAGGTTCTCAGTAACTTGCCCTAGCTGACACTGCTTTGAGCAGGGGGTTGGACTAGATGATGTCCAGAGGTACCTTTCAGCCTCTGCCATTTGGTGACTCTGTGACTCTGCACCTGTCTCTATCTAGGAACTATAGAAGATGTTTCTACAGGGAGAAACCTAACATGAGTGAACCAGCAGACTGGAAGGCTTAAAAAAACTTTATGGAGCTTCCTATCTCTAGGGATCTTAGAAGCCAGAAACATCTATCTTACTGCCAGGCAAAATAGCTTTGCAGTGATCTGTGCACAAGCCTGCATACAGACGGTCGTTGTAGTAAGTGGGATCCATGTGAGTCAGTGCTGAAGACCAGATCTGATTAAGTTACCTTGGACTCCTTTATAGTCAGGGGGGTCCTAGTGAATGGAGGGTAAGGCACAGTTAATTTCATCCGAAAGTAAATGTCTAAACTAAATCAAATGAACTGTGCATAAAAATGCCAGTATCTCTCTATTAGGCTCATTAAAAGAGCCTAAGATAAATTGATATGAACATCTCTACAGATGCAGAAACCAAATGGAGTTGAGTTGCACACAGACAAATTTATTCTTGTATGAAACAAAGGCTTACACCTCTATCCCATGATTTGGAGCTTCCAGAGGTGAGTAAAAGAAAAGGGAGCAGAAAATGATTTTGAGCAAGTAAGTATATGGGACGTGTTCAGAGTGTTTGAGAACCTGATTCTAGGTCTTTGTAGAAATAGATGCTCTTGGGAGGTGGATAGATCTAGAGTAGAGCCTGAATGGGAGTGGGATAAATCTTTTAGTTTATTTTTCCTGAATTCTGTCATAACAGTGCTCACTCAAACAGCAGTTAGTACCGACTTGAATATAAACTGTGAGAGCATCTCTTAAGGTCAGGGCTTCTTGGAGAACGAGGCAATGGTTTAAATCCCTGGCATTCGATCAGCCTCACCTTTTTCTTTCAGATGCTTGAGGTAAAGTGTTACGAGTTTGGAAACTTAGAAAGAAAAAGAAAAAAAAAATTCTGGACTGGTAAGCAAGCCAAACATTCTTTGTTCTTGCCATGAACATTTCAGTGAGCAAAGACAGTTTTCACAGGCAAAATAAATCTAGTCATTCTTTTTTTTGCCAAGAGAAATAATTTAGGACCATGCAAATGGGTACGTTTCCTGCCTGCTGAGATTTTTCTGGGCACAGTTCACCAAACCAAGCAAACGCTGTAAGATAGTTTTTCAGTAAATGGGATGACTGTTTTTTTTCTAACGACTACTTTTTGCAAGAACTTCCACATACAAAGGGAAATGAGCTTCTCAGCATAGATGACTTTCATTGTCCAGGATGAGCATCAGGAGAGGAAGAATAAATAAATGTTGGCATGAGAAGAGATATCAGATGAGCTGTCTGCCAGTTTTGCAGGAAAACCCAAAAGTGCAGTGGATTGGAAGCAGAATAGCTCCTTGCAATAAAAATATGTAGGTACAAGCCATGTTCAACCACCAGGGTCCAGGCCACAGAACTGCAAGGGCTGCACGGTGAATCCAGCGCTCTCCTAACGAGCAGGCTGGGAGTCTAGAGTTAGCCAACAAACAGTTTAAATACTCTGCAGATCAGCACGGGATAAGGACGTTAACATGGAGGGGAAACACCGGCTTGGTAGAACTATTACATTCTGCCCTCTGAATGACCTGAAAGCAAGCTATTTATTTCCCAGATTCCCTGAATATTAATTGTCCTTGTGTGGAACAAAACCGAGCCATATGCCAGCCACCTGCTCACTGCGCAGCTCTTATCCTGGTTTTGTTTCCTCGTGTATGTGCGTGTGTGTGCGCATGTTTGTATATCTATACACACACACACACAATGCACTGGCACCCACAGCCGGGAAGCAGAGCTGAGCTGAGACTGTCGCCGACTGCAACCGGCCTGCCAGGACGGGATACAATAGCTATGGCTGGGCAAGGCCCACGATGCTTTCTTTGTGGAAAAGGTGCGTGTGCTCTCCTGCACAGCTGCACAGGGCACACCCACGGCAGTCTGGGTCCCTTCAAATTCTCTTGCAGCATCCATGTAAGCATCTAGACTAAAGCAACCAAAGTGAGAAAGTGGGAAAGAGGCTATTGCTGTTAAAATTCTAGACTCCTTTTTTTTTCTACACACCAAAGCAACAAATGCCATTGGTCAGTTTTTCTCCAAACAATGGAGTTTTGCATCTTACCCTATGTATAGAAAGGCAGGTAGCAGAAGGGAGAGGATGGATTCATTCCTTCTGGAGTAGTGAATGGCTGAAGAGCCCATTCAGAAGACAATTTCTGCAGTAAACATACATGGTTCTAAGATGTTGTTTCACTGGAGGTTGTCAGGGGCATGTCTATGCTGAGGAGTAGGAGGGCTTTGCAGCATGCCCTGCAGTGTTGGTTCCTTCACCGTTAGCAGAAGGTGCTTCCAAGTGCACTCTGGTTTCCTGGGCCCAGACTTAGAAGAGACTAAAATAATGGTGCAAATAAGGCCTGCACTCAAACCCAGGCTCTAGGAAAGCCTTCAAAGTCTTGCAATAAAAACACAGAGAAATCTCGTGAACTGTCCAGTATGGAGCCTTAGCTCCATTCTCTAACAACTATACTGACTAAGGATCTGCTCTGATATAAATCGGCACAGCTCAGCTGCCTTTGGCTGGATTCACGAGCTGAAAACAGTCAGCATTTTGTGAGGAGACAGCATCTGTCAACAGGTGGAGCTTTGTGGCACTTTCACTGCGAAACTCTAAGCCAGTGCTCTGCAATTTTAACACAGCCTTGTTAGCTGCAGAAGTGTGGGTCCAGACTTAATGGCTCATGATATTCTTCCAAACTCCTTATTTCTAATCATCTTAAACTCTTCTTACTCTAGGTTGCTGGGAATGTTCATCCAGAATGTGATTTTATAACTGAGCTGAAGAAAAAGGAGGCTGAATGTCTGAAGGACTCAGAAGAACGTGGAAATGCGACGGCAGGTACCCATGAGGGAAGGCTGAAAAGACTGATGGAGAAGTGAGACGCCACCAGAGTCAGGATGCAGCACGTTGGCAATGTGCACTCCTTCTCCTGCTATGTGTTTTGGAATGTGCGCTGTGTATAAGTCAAAGAGTTTGAATGTTTTATTCACTGTCCCACATCCCTGTGCTCTGCTCAGCTCTTCTTCTATCTACCCTCATTCCCTTTGCTTCTTTTTTTCAACCCTTTCTCACATTTGGATATGGACAGTCCATCCCTCTGAGTGAATCCTCATGCCCTAGTCCCACTCTTCACTTATCCATCAGCTTCCGACAGCAGTGATGAAGCAGCTGTATCTATCGACTCAAGCAGATTTTGTGGGTTAGATCTCTTCCCTGATTGATTGCCTTGCATATGGTACATAAGCCAAAGCCTAGGATTTCATAAAAGATTGAATTTTGTTAACCACTTACTCCAAGTCATAACAAAATAGTTACTTGCTATCTTGTTTGGTGTTATCAGAAGCCAACAGGGGCATCTGTGTTTTAGTTCTGCTGAGGCATTTGTATCAAATACATCCATGTAAAATATAAAGTTCAGTAAGTAGAGACAGTTCAAACCGAAAGGTTCATTGTGTGTCATCTGAGAAAAGAAGGGAGAATTTTACTCCTTATTGTGAGAAGAAGTTGTTAATATAGCCAGTCAAGCACCTGGGAGGGCATCTGCTCTATGAGAAAATTTGGCATCTTCAGAAAGACGAGAGTCTTAAATGCAGCGGTAAGAGTGCTGAAACTATCTATCTCCTTCATAAATGAGATTTGAAGAAATGTTGGAAGACAGAAACTGAATCTGTTCAAACTCTCGCAAAGGAGTTTGACTGCAAAAGCTACTGTGTCTTACTGTTTTGTCATGTTGAAGAATACAGCACAAGCCCTGGGGTGTGCGGGAAGAATCACTGACAGGTAGGAAAGCGCCTACAGGGAGATGAATATACAGGGATGGAAGGGTTTGCTGATTTTCTTCCTTTGCATTTAGGTGTCTACACACAGGTGTCTGAATGCAATTAAGGTCTAAGTTTCTATTGTAGTTAATGGAGATATATCAATACAGTCAGTGAAGCCTAAAGAGCTGATCAGCCTCAAGCAGACACCTAGCTTTGAAGAGCTGGATAGGGACCTTAGCTTTGATCTTAGTTTTAGACCAAGTGTGTGGTTTTTTTTCTTCTTCTCCCCTTCCCCCCCCCCCCTCCCTTTTTCTCTGTCTTCTATAAACACTCAAAAACTGAATTGTCTGGTTTGGAAATTTTAAAAAAGTATCCTTGTTTGTATATTAACTTACACTGAGTGACAGCTAACTTCAGTGTAACTGAGTGCTATCATACTCCTCATGTGAAGGTCTGTTGACCATTAAAACTAGGATAACCCCTTAACAAGTACCGTAGCCTGGTCTTCCAGTTATCCACTCCCTCCCATTTCCACAATACAGTTCATTTATTGCATTATCTCTAAAAAAATCATCCCAGTCTAAGGTGGGTGTAACTTAAGCAGAGTAAATAGTCCTCTGGAGGTGTTTATATCTCACTATAGATTAAAAATTAAGCCTACACCAATTTTAAAAGAAATGTAACTGGTAGAAGGACAAAGTTAGAATGAAAATTCTTTCATTTTGATCAAATTTAATTATGCTTAAAAATATATTTTGCTTTCTGTTTTTTGAGGTTGCAAGAGAAGTTGGGACAAGCTACTGTGCTGGCCAGAGGCAGATGCTGGAGAGACACTTGCCTTACCCTGCCCGAACATCCTCTTTCACTTCATGAAGGAGCCAGGTGAGGTACCAGCATGGCTGTACTCCTATTGCTTTGTCTCCAGCCTGGGAAGCGTACTTCTTAAAAAGATGGCTTATTGCAAAGTCTTGCTCTGTGCTGAGATCAGAGCATTACTGGAAAGATTTCCATCAAACCTGAGAACGCTTGGCAGTTCTCCTCAGATTTTAAGCAGTATCCAACTGGATATAATCCCATAGTCTGTGATGAGACTCTGAGCTGAAGAACACTGAAATCAATGGAGTGACTTCCACTAGTTTCCACCGGCTTTGGGATCAGCTTGTTAGGTAACTTTTCTACTGAGCTCATATGGGGTTGTCTGGGTCAGAACTTGAGCATGGGCCTTTATGAGATTTATGCTCTGCTTAGTCTGAGATGAAATGAAAGGCTGAGGAATGAATAATGTGATTGTTCTTTAAGACCAAGGTTGGCAATACAAAACAGAATTTTGTCATTAAGTTGGCATAGGCATTGGGTCAAATGCAAGACTGTGCAAGCTAATGTGGTTCTACGTCTTTGTGGCTGCTTACTCTTCGGGTGACTTTGGCCAGGAACAAACTGCAAGCCCATAAAGAAGAAATGACCTTTCAGGAAAGGTTTGAATTTGGCAGTTCCACAAGAAAAAGAAACTTGAAAACCTAACCTGTGCCTCACCCAACACATGCTAGTTATAAATGAGGGATAAGGAAGATCCCCTTCGTCTGTGCATTTTCATTTCCTGCTCTGGGATTCTCTTACTTATCCTTCATCTGACTCATAAATCTTTTTTTTAATATGGAAATGTGTTTCACAGAACAAACTGCTTATACCAGTGTCTAATCTCCAAAGAAAGAGTAAGCCCCAAGGAAGGTGGTGTGAGAAGATGGTGCATTAGAGGGATGGGTGCTGAATGGGGCAGAAGTCTGATGGAGCAGTGCTTCCCAATCTTTTTCAGTGGACCTCCTTGCCCTTGCTGTCATTTCTTCTTTACCCCTTCCCACCTCTACCTCTGTCTCCTTGATCCTCTCATTTCTGCCCACGGTTTATCTCCAGATCAAAATTAAAAGTTTTGTACCTGAATACTTGAATGTAGGCATGCAAAATGTCTTATCAACTCTGTGAGATGCTAACGGAGATGGTCCTCCTGGTACGGCTTTCATGTTAGCAAGACATCTCTTGGTTTTAATTTTCTGTGATCTGTGGCTCTTCATTGGCAAAACCAAGTGCTTCTGTTTCAGCTGGGCTAGTGAGAAGGAACTGCACAAAGAAAGGCTGGTCTGACCCATTCCCTTCCTACTATATTGCTTGTCCAGTTGAAGATGAGGTTCCACTTGAAGAAGTAAGTTTGATTAAATAAATATGTGAGAGTGATGTGCTGACATTATGGGATTCCCTTCTATTCCTGAAGACCCCTGGGGAAGGAAACTCAGTTGAAACTGAAATGTTCTTACCGAGTATGGAATGCAATTCAAATTTTCCTCTGGTCTCTGGAAAATTATTGGGGATATTTTATTATTCAGGTTTAAGAGTGTAAAAATAAAGTTGATTGCAAATTCCATAGAATCGTGTGGCTCTGTTAAACTTGTTCACAGATATACCAGGTAAAGATGAGACCCCAAATCTTCATAAAATATGTATTAAGCTATTTAAGACCAGTCATTTAGATGATTTTATGGCATCACAACAGCACAGCAAATACATTGCTTTAACACCAGTATTTCAAATTCAGCAAAATCTTAGTGCAAGAAGGGAAGCTGGTTTCTCATTTTGCATTTCACAGTTTAATTAGTTCAGCAAGGAAGCAGAAATAAAATATATGCTCCAAAATCCAGATCTCCATAATGCAGATCAGAAACTGACCTAGTAGTTCAGTCAAATTTGTGGACTCAAATTTGTGACATTTAAACTTTGTCTGGACGGAAAAAAAAATAGTGCTTGATCTAACGGGGATACAAATAGACTGGATAGATGTACTTAGCTAGATATAACTACTCTTTTGGAGAAAAGAAACAAGTCTAAATAGCGAATGCAATATCATTTAATGCAAACATATCACAGCCCTGTTAGTGTTATATGAAATCTGTGTTGTGATCAGGACTTACTGCTTTTTAGCTACTTCAGAGTAAACTAGGAATAACTCAGTGGAATGAATCAGAAAAATATCCGCTAAAGCAAACAGATAGAAAGGAGGTGAGAATTAACCCCCACAGGCTGAGTGGGATTTATATCATCAAACTTTAAGCAGTTAAAACTTAGTTTTCTGGTCTAACACTAGTTCTTTGCACTACCTCTATACAGACTAGACACCACACTTCTGACTTTATTAGTAGGGCAAATACCATCCCTTTTTGTCCAACATAGAGAAAATGAAAATAACATTTATACCGTATTTGTGGTAGACCACTGAACTTGCTGCTGAGAGCTTAGTTCCTATGGCACTGGAGATATTTACCTTTTTGTCTTCCCACTGTTTTTGTACTGGTTGCTCTCATGCTGTTTAACTCAAACTTCCTCTCCAGCCTCTGAGCCACAGTACCCGCTGCCCTCTGTAAATAAACACTGCTGAAATGCAACTCTTGATTTTTTCCCCCCCTTTCTTTTATTGCTTCCTTGCACTTCTGGTGTAAAAACAATCATAAATGAGTCTGCTGAGTTTTTTGGCAGTAACCCACATTTTATATCTAGGAGAACTCCTCAGCTGCATGTTTATTCACTTAAGGATTGGATTATTGCTTTGTGTGTTTTTTGTCTCTGATTTGTAAGTGGAGGTCACAGACTAAGATGAACCTTGCACAGCTTTGGTATGCTTCTTAGAAAGTGGCATCTTTCAGACTTTCTGCATAGCTTTGTAGCTCTGGTGCCTTGTTCCAGCCCTGGCTGGAGTTTTGCATAGTCAGGTATATTGCTAATCATATACAATCTATGGTTCATCCACCAGATAGAATAAATGCATTTTATTTTACTTCCTTTACTTACTTACTTGTACTTTCCACCTTATTTAATTGTACCAGTCTGAAAAGAAAAATAAAGTTGTGTAGTTCAAAGCTGATCACCACAGGGTGGATATATATAAAGCTTTAGTTTGGATCAGGAGTGAGGTTTTCCAGGAAATCTCCGTGTTGATCCCACCTACTGCACTAGCGGGTGCGAATGCCGAATGCACTTATTGTGCACCAACCAATAATAAAAGTTCAGCCTATGGGATGAGACTGCAGCGAGTCTGAAATTAGGATGAGAAGAGTTGCCTTCTAGGGTGCTTGTTTACCTCCAGTAGAAAAAGAGCTTTTGAGAAACTAGCTGGCTACATCTAAACTTGTAAATAAAACAGACCAGGGACTTTTTTTTAAATTTATTTGCCCCAGAACCAGTGGGGGCAGTGCTGGAACAGCCTGTGGCTTTTGTCTATCCTCAGCCATGCACAGGCATTGGTCATGGGAATATAAATTAGCCTGGGCCAAAATTGTTCCAGGACGGTGTTAACAATTAAACAGTACAGACAGCCCTGTGACCACACTCTGATGCTGCCCGTTTTATTACTTTAGACTCATCTGCTTGGAGATAGACTGCTGACTTTTAGATACCTAGAATAAATGAAATAAATCCTAGGCAACATCAGCCTTATAATGATTGAAGTGATATTTAAGGCTTAAAGCAAGTATCTGTCCCTCTCCACAGTGAACTGCATAGCTGTATGTTAGGATATAGAAACACTGAAATTGGACCCAAAGCACAGACTGTATGAGATTAAAGGGGAAGGTCTGGACGGCATTTTAATTTCAGATCTGCAGCCTATGCCTTATCCATTCTATTTTCTGCTTCCTTGGTGGTGATTGAAGTCAGCTCATCCTCACTTAAGAAGCATGTCTGATTGACTATCTGACTGAACAAAAATTGAGTTTGGGAGTAAGGATGAAGGGGAAAAAAAAGACAAACCTTGAAATAAAACAGAAAAATAATAGAAAATGGAAAAGAATAGGTGGCAAAGTTGTAAGTAAGGAAGCAGAGTGAAGGAAAGTGGAGAGACATAAGGAAAGACTGATGCAGCATTCTGTATTCGTCATGCAGACAGCTGCCAAAAGGAGTATCCTGCTAGTACTGCTGTGGAGAAAACATGCCAACTTTATTAAAATGAAAAAATTTTTGTCAATGCCTTTGTGGAAGATAGGCTTAATTTTTTAGGATCTTATGAATGAGCTTGAAACCATCCTAAACCTTCTCACACTGTGCCACATCCATGCATCCATAGAATGGGTCTCCATAAAAAAAGTCATGAATGTTTGATTTCCATTGAATTTTGCTCTGTGATTAAAGCGGGGGGAAAGGCAGTCAGGGATGTGAACAGACCAGAAGCACCAATCAAAGTAAAACTGTTAGAAACAGTAAAAGAGGTTTCCTTTGGTTGCAAGTTATGTGACAATTCATTCTCTTTTTTTATAGCAATACTACTTTTCTACTATAAAGATCATCTATACTGTAGGATACAGTGTATCTATCACCTCACTTATTATTGCCGTGACAGTTCTTATTGCATTCAGGTATGTAGAGTTATCCTCTAACATTAATTTATTTAATAGTCCTTCGATCAGGTGAGGCAACATTAGACATAATGAATTAGTGTAGATAGAAATTTAGAAGAATAAAAGTAAAACAGATAGACAACGTTGGTTTAATGATATTAAATTGAGGCCAAATATGGAAGGAGATGATCAGAGAAAGTCAGAAATGAGACAAATCAGAGCTGGGAAGTAAACCCAGGTTGTCTATTGGCAGAAGTTGTCAACTCACTTTGATCCTAAATAACCAATATACATGTTTGTTTGCTTTAGCTGGAATGAAGAACACTTTTGGTAAGCTAAGTGTGCTTGTCTTGTAAAGGCTCAGTAGATTTTATACTAATGAGAAGATAAAAGAACTCCATTCTGAGTCAACATTCCTACGCTACTGTGTATATGAACACTGAAATATTTATACCCAAGACATGTTTTGAAAGTTGGGCTGTGAATTTGGCTGAGCTGGTATGCTTGCTTTCCCATAGAACTATCCACCTATGAGACATTTTCAGGTATTAATTAGGGTATTTGGAGTAAAAACAGTTGTTTATTATAACTTTTACTGTAGATGTCATGTTTGCTGTCATGTAGGATTTCTTTTGTTAATCTTTGTTTGTCCCTTGTAATTGTTTATACCTTTGAGTTTTATTACACTGTGAAAAATCAGGTTTCCCTGGGGAAAGTTTCTTGACCTCTGTGGTTCCTAGCTCATGTCTGGAAGTCAAGTTATGTTCACTGACAGCTACTCTGACCTTGCAAAAACAAACCAAGTCGAAGAAGTGGAAAGAAAGAAACAATAGACAGAAAGAGACTTATAAATAGGGAGGAAAGAATTATAGTTCAACAATGGGGTTGGTGTTTCAGTTCAGCAACAAAATGCTGCACACTGTAAACCAGCTTTAAGATTAGGTGACCCTGAGTTTACCGGAACTGGAGTGAATTCATCTTTTAATAAGACTGGATTATCATTTTAGCATTAAATGAAGATATAGAGTTGAAGCTGCATAACTCCTCCAAAAATCTGTATTTGTCAACAGTCAGAAAATTTAATCTTAACTAACTAAAGGTAGGAATTTAAAATAGAGGTGCTAACTTATTTTAAAGCAGTTATCTGCATTCATTTAATTCATAAAAGTAATTCTGGTAGACTAAAGAAATATCCTTTAATTATGGATAAGGCTACAGAGCGATTTAATGCAATTGCAATTATCCATGGAATTTTGCACTGTAGACAACCTTGCTAAATAATCATTGCCCCATTCAATGAGAAAACTGTCTATTCAGTCTGAGATGTCACTGCATTTCTTGTTCTTGGGAGCTGCTTAGCCGCAGTCAACATAATATCAGGGAAATCAGTCCTCACATGCAGGCTTCCCTTGGCCCAGACATGATGCTAACCAGAAGACAGCCCTGCTCAGGTATACACAACATGAACTAAAGCTGAGGTTCTTGGAAACTGTTAGGTCAGAAACATTAAGGGAGCTTGGCACCACCTAAGGAGAGAGGAGATTCAGAGATAGACTGTGGGTGAGTTGCACTACATGATGAAGGTTCCTATTGACTAGGGAGAGCTCAATGGATGAAAGTCTTCTTTCTGTGTGTGCCTAGAGGCATTTGAGATGAAACAGGGCCTTAACGCATATTTGAATTAATACCAGCAAAAGTGAGTGAATTGCTTCAGAAGGACCTTTTTTCCTTTTCATCCAGGAGGCTTCGCTGTCCCAGAAATTATATCCACGTACAGCTCTTTTTTACTTTTATTTTAAAAGCTATTGCCATTTTCATTAAGGATGCTGTCCTTTTCCAAGAGGAAGACATTGACCATTGCAGGCTCTCTACGGTAAGCACATGAAAAGCAGGGTACAATGGTACTTTGTGTTTTTTGCATAGTGTCAGCATATGGCTTCATTTTTCATTATTGCTTTTTCTTATATTTTAATATTTTAATGTGGTATCTGCCCCTAAATCATTCTTTTATGCAGTATGTTTTACCTCCATACATTTGGATCTCATGCCCTTCTAAGTTCTGAATGCATCAGTTTGTGGTCCTATAGTACTCTAAATTAGATACAGGCTTTGTTATAGAAAAAGAAAATAGCGTCGTAATACTGTTAACCGTCTATAATCTGAGGCCTAAAATTGAAGACCTCTGAGTACTGCACAACACATGCTTTTAAAGATGTTTCTTCTGGAAGTGTTGGATTCCATCTTCTGATGGAAAGCTCTGAATTGTAGCTTACAGGACACGCAAGGTTCTAGGCAAACAGCCTTCTTTGGTCCAACCATAAAAACTGTCAATAAACCAACAGTTTTCAAAACCATGCTTCTGGGCTGATTCTTCTGCCTGCATTGCTCTTGGCCGCACAAAGTTTCAAACTGAGCCTAAGAGGGAAAGCAAAATATGACAGGTTCTTGAACATATTTTTATCCAAGGGCTATTGAGAGTTGGACTCTACTTGTGTAAGGTACACTGAAGGCCAGTGCATTTGTGAGAGAAATCACATGCTTGGAAGATTGCTTTAGATCTGTATGCTAGAAATATGGCTCAAAGTCCAGTGGAGGTTGCAAGGTACTATGATGGTTAAAGCCTTACTTTTCAGAAAGCCATATTACAGCTGAAGATCTCTTTTTTAATACACATGTAACTATGAGGTCTTTCTCTGTGTATATCTCAGCCAGAATTACAGATGCTTAATTCATTTGAAAATCAATCAGGTTTCCACATGTGTAATGCCAAAAATTTGCCTTTCTTATTTCCTAGACCGAATGCAAGATCTCAGTTGTTTTCTGTCACTACTTTATGATGACCAATTTCATGTGGCTGCTAGTAGAGGCTCTTTACCTAAACTGTCTACTACTATCATCCCTTTCTCATGGCAGAAGATATTTTTGGTGGCTTGTTCTGTTTGGCTGGGGTAAGTAAGGGTTTGAGATGATAGTAAAAGGGCAAGATATTCCAAAAGGCTTTATCCATCTCATAAAAATACCGGATGTGGGAACTAGTCTGTCTAATTGCTTTGCTTTTATTTTTACACACCTACTAGTGAGGAACAATCAAGCCTTTTAAAAGTAAGGCAATAAAGTCCATGTGAAATGTGTGGAAAATTAAGTATATTTGAGGACCCACAGAGAGACATCCAGTCACTTCACTTAGATAACAGCTTTTCCTCACTGAAAACACAGATGCCTCCAAGGATCTCTCCTAACCACTTAAGTGAGGTGTATCTTTCTCTATGGAACTAACAGGAAATCCTAAGAGCTTCTGTTAATGTGGAATATAGTTAGTCTTCTTCCGAGAATGGCTCCATCTCAAGGCATAGCAGGCATCATCGTAGGGTTGCATGGTCATTTTTTGAATAAAACACTCACCCAGGAGCTCTATTCACTAGATATTTATGCAGACGTGAGACAGCAATGTCTCCAAGCCTTTTTGTTGTAGTCTGCAATAAATGGAATGGTTCAGACTTTTGTGGGGACTTAGACACCAGAAATTAAGGAGCTACCCCCGAAACCTGCTGTGTAAAGGAAAAGCCAAAGGACTCAGTCCTGGGGCTCCACGGGCAGGTGGAGGTAACTTGCCCAGAGAAATTTTCAGCCAGTTCAGGAAGGCAATCCATGCATCTTGCCACCAAAGGTTAAGGTAGGCCTGACAGCTAAGTAGACTGAATCACCCTTCATGTTTTAGGAAGATTTCCTTTTCAGGAAGGATAAAGGTAGGCTAGATCACATTCTATCTTTGTGAATTGCTAATATTTATGTTGTTTGAAGATTTGATAAATGCTACTCCCTAATATTTTGTCATGCTAAAAGCACAGCTTATTACATAAATCTGGGTTTGAATCTGTTATTTGCGTGCAGGGACTTCAGGTGAAATCACACATGTGAGTTGTATTTGTGTCAGTAAGAGATTGCAACTTCATGCCTCCACGGCAGCACTATATTGTGTGCAAAGTTACTTCTGTATCTCTTTACAGCTTCACAATGATGCATGATCTCCAAACAGTCAGTTCCACAACTTGTTTCATTCCATCATGCATACTAGATTTTTTTTTTTTTTAATGTTTATACCCTAAGTGAGTCAAACGCTACTCCTGTTACACAACCAGGCCACAAATGGTAATTCCAGTTCTGGAAAAGGGGGATCTGTATCATCACAGCAGAGTTTCAGTAAACAAGATTTGGACTAATTGATGAATACAGACAACCAGTTTTTTTCTTTTTTTGTCTGACAGGTTTCCCAACACTTTTCACCCTTATATGGATATTAGCAAAATTCTACTTTGAAGACACAGCGTAAGTCATCGTTTTGTACACTATTCTATCTTCCTGAGTTGTACTTTTAAGGCAATGAAACATCCTTTTGCCACCCCTGGATCCCTAACATGGTGTTCTGTAGACTACTCTGCAGAAATATGACTTGTTAACCAAGAACAAGCTGATCAATGCTCCTGTCATTTCAATGACATGTAAATAGTATCTATTACCCTCATTTCCTTTCCCTACCTCACCCCCTGTAGATAAATACCTGTGGTGGGAGTTCTAAATTTCCATTCCACTACAGACGTAGCGAACGGGGTTTGTGACCTCCATTAGAGTGTGTGATGGTGCAGATACAAGTGTGGATGAGATCCTTCCTGGGAACCTGAGGCGTTTAATTGTGCTACAGGAAAACAAATGGATTCTAGTGAGATAAACAGACTAAGAAAGCAAAATCTGAGGAAATTCTGGTATGAAATACATTCTGATGTTTATGAAGCCTGGAATGCTCACTATTTTATACAAAGAAGATGTTTCATGTTCTAAAGAAGTGCTTTGAAGAACAAATCTATGTTTTTGTATAATTCATTGCACCATCTGTTCAATTTTTTTTGTCAGAGTTGTTGCATCCATGGCTGTCAATTAACATTTCAGGGTAATTTTATCCTTTTGGAATGGGTAGGATAACCTATAAATAACATGACCTGTACAAAGCTGAGTTTAAATATTTGGATACTTGGGCTATGCCTACACTGCCGCAAAAATATGTGTGCCACAAAAATATATCTGTTCAAAATTCTGCTGCCATGGCTATGTGGTGTCTTGATTGCAGTGATTACCTATATTTCTTTTCTAATCTTTCTGTTATTTTCTCAGATGCTGGGATATTAACCAAGACTCTCCCTACTGGTGGCTAATCAAAGGACCTATTATAATTTCTGTTGGGGTACGTGGAATGCTTCTAAGCTTGTCAACACTAATTAGGTGGAAAAAAAAGTTTCCAATTCAAATCTAGTTACTGTTTGCTGAAATATTGTTTGCAGTAAGGAAGAAGAATGGTAGAATTCCTACAGTAAAAATGTTTTATCAATTGCCTGCTCTAAAGTAGGCCAAAAAGAGAGAGAGAACCACCCCACAATCAAAAATCCTTCAAAGAAATTAAAGTTTTCATATAATTGAGAGTTCATGTGAAATTAGGTGGCTAAGCCTTCCTTAAAGTAGTTGAAAAAGCAAGTTTTAAATGCAAACTTTCAAGGGCTATAGGTTTATACTTATAAGCAATAACAATGCTAACAGGTCTTGTGCTTATTTATTGAATAAACTGGTGAACCTTAAATGATTAGGGTGTATGATTACTCCCACATGTCATTAAACCCAAGGGATGTGCACTAAAGCAGCTATTGGGTGGCCTTAAAGCAATCTGTTAAAAGATTAATTTGAGCACAAATGCATAAAATAAAGCATGTAGAAGTGAACAATATGAACGAAGAATCTCCAATTAAACTCAGGTCACAGTTTGCTGTGTTTCAATATAGTGTTATATTTCTTTCTATCTCCCTTAGTTTTTCTCCTACTGGTGCTCATTTGAGATCTATGTTTGAGGTCAAGAGATTCGGGGGATTGGGAAGATGGTGAATGCATTTTTCTGCTGGAATGTAGTTGATATGTGACTGAAGGATAAAGTGAGAGTGGACTTTTTGGTGAAATGTGGACATTATCAGGCCAAATTAAGCTTTCAGACACATCTAATGAAGATGTATGCACAGCTGTTGTGCATATGTGTGCACACAAAATGCATGGGGAGAAATTCTCTGTGGAAAGCTGAGCAGCTCCACTGACTTTTGTAGCATTGTACCAAATTACAACTGCAGTAAATTGGCTTCACAAGTTAGGATTGACCGTTGGCTCTCTAAAGAGTCAACAAAGAGAAATAGGCACTTTTGGTATATGATTCATCTGACTTATTTATAATAGATGTCCACATTGGGAGGGAATGACTCATCTCCGCTCCACCCTGGACTCTATTGACTATGCTGGCTGGCTCTCCATTGACTACAAAGGAGAACAGGGTGATCAGCTCAGATGCAGGCATTTCATCGTAATTCTCTGTATTTAGTCCTATGAATCGTACTAATGTCTAAAGATATTAGCCAGAATCTATTAAAATAGCAATCTTATACCGAAAGAATGAAAATGATATGAGCTACAAAGAAATTATAACTCACACAAGCTATTAACAAAAATAGTTCACTTAGCAGTCAAATTCTCAGGCTTTCAAGTTCAGCTGTTTCTTTAAGAAGGAATGCAATGTATTAAGGTGCTTGAATGCTTCTAACAGCTATTATACTAATAATCTAACACTGGTCTTATGAAACCTGCACAAATTACATAGCAACTGACATCAAAAAATGATCTTCATTGGAGAGACTCATATGAAAAAGTAACTAGTCTTTTTTTTTCCTTCCAAAATATTTTAAACAGGTCAATTTCATCCTATTTATCAACATCATCAGAATTTTGCTGAAAAAACTAGACCCCAGACAAATCAACTTCAATAACTCATCTCAGTACAGGTAGTGTATGGAACACAAAAATGAGCAATGATTTTATCCATAAAAGGTTATATCTTCTTTTCAAACAGAGGGAAAATCATGCCCATTGTTACAGACATGCCCAGTTTGGCTGGGATTAAAATTCAGGAACTCCTGGCCTTATTCCATTCCCAGAAAACCTAGGCAAAGCATGGGACTCATCTCACCTAATATTAACCATCCAAACATGAAGTAATTATACCAGTTTAATTGTCTACCTTCCAACTACAGTCAGTGGAGAAAGTAGGCACCCATTCACTGAATCCATATTAGATCTCTGATTTAGGATGGGATAAATTGCTCTCTAAAGGTGCCTTTGTCTGTGCATTGACTACAGAGGGAGCCTCCATAGTCCTTCCTCTATGTTTGGTTACAACCAAATGTTCCAATTTTCAGTGGCTGAAATGAGGTAAGATGTATTCTCTGCTTGTGTTTTCCTGAACTGCAGTCTTATTCAGGAAGACAGAATGACAAAATAGCATAAGAAAAGACAGGAATGTGGTATTGATGCTTGGCAATAAGCATCAGAAATTTATTTTCAGCTATTTTCTTATTACACTTCATGCGCAGTATTGTAGTCCCAAGAGGTATGAACTCCCCATGTAGGCATTTAGATCCTTTTTTACCTTCTGATGATCACATCTGCATGCTGCATGCATTGGTCTTTACTCAGGAAGCTAACATTGCCTTACTTCTTATGTCCTGCTTTAGACGTCTCTCAAGGTCAACTCTGCTTTTAATTCCATTGTTTGGAACCCACTATATTGTCTTCAACTTTCTTCCGGAATATACTAGCCTGGGAGTCCGGTTTTATTTAGAGCTCTGTATTGGATCTTTTCAGGTAAATCCACTCCAGAGGCACCAGATTTATTAGATTTTGTAATTTAATCCAGTTTTTGCCTGACGGGTAGTAGTGCTACCAGTAGTAGTGCACAGACCTTCCCCATCTTTTCTGACAAGATCAAGCTGCTTTTGGCTGACATTAAATCATCCAGGGTCAATCAAAGCTGGAAATCCAGATCCCATTCTAATTTTTTGGCAATAAATAAATTGAGAGGTGAGCACACTAACACGGAATAGTGCTTGATGCAGAAATCAGCCCCATACAGGCTAGAGTCCTCAGGAACGCCGGATACTTTTCCCTCCTGTGCACATAGGAAAAAAGCCTGGCGCACCTTGGATGCTCCAGCTACTCTGAATTAGCACACAGCATGTCGACAGCTTGAGGAGCTTGGTGCCAACTAGACCAGCCAACAGGCCTGCTCTTACTTACCCCCCAGACTGCTTTGCTGCCTGAGTTAGAGGCAAAGGAGCAGACTGCTTCCCTTTGCTTTCCTCCCTTCTTGCTAGAAACATCTGTGGGAAATGGTACCAACGGAGAACGTCCCTCCCTAAATGGTTGCCTGGCATCACTGGCCCAGCGAGCATCACTGGAGATTCAGGAGTTGTGCCAATTTATTCCTCTTGAGGATTTAACCCCTCCTGTTTATCCTGCCATACTGATCAATCCTGTCCAAATACACCCTGCAAAAACTACTCCTGAGCATCCACACTTGGATTTGTCCTTCATTGAGTTAACTAACAATGTAAGGAAAAAGTAAACTGAATAAAATGGTGAGATGCTTAGCTAGTATCTGTTCACACAGGTCCACTGACTTCACAAGATTTTCCTCGCTTATTTCAGTTCAGGATATTACCAAAAATATTCAATAAGCCATATTTTTGATCTCATATGATATACTACAAAGACACAGAAATTGACTGAAAAGCTGTTTGGGTTCTGTGCACAGGATCTCCTTATGAAATCTGTGTTTCCCTGCTGATTTACACTGCCTAAAGAACTAGCTTGCAGCATGTTTGGCTGTAAAATGGACCATACTTTTGCCAACATAATCCAAAGAGAAATTCATTTTCCAGTTTCTGCTAATTCATATGCCCTTACCAACTTTCATGAAAGAGCACTAATTAGTTGATGGTCTTGTTAATCAGCTTTACTGGAGATACATACCAAATTTTCTGATTTGTAACAATACTCCAATTTATAATGACACTCATTGTTTCACATAAGCAGTACCATCATGAAGCCAGACAGTACAAGTGGCTTTTTCAACACTCAACTATTTTCTTTTTTTGTTCGTTTGTTTTTCTTCTTTTTCAGGGGTTTATTGTAGCAGTTCTCTACTGTTTCCTGAACCAAGAGGTAAGGGAATTCTTTACAATATTGCTTTCAATGGTAGACATATGGAGTTAATAATTAGTTTCGTATAAGTGGATAATCAAATCTAGGTTCACAGAATGGTCTGTTAACATGAGAATCAACGAAGTTGAATTTCATTGCAATTATCTTCATGAGAATGAAGCCATCTAGTGGAGAAATGAGTTGTTACTACTTTGCTTTCTATTTCAATGAGCATTTTTATCTTTTCTGTGTGTTTTTGTACTGCAGCGGGGCTTGGGAAACCCATGGTAGGTCCAGACCCCACAGTACAAGCCCTGCACAAATGCAGATCAAAGAGATCTTCAACTACTAAAGGTCTATGATTAAATTGGAAATAATGTTTAATTTATAATAATTGCCTAATATCAAAATATTCATCTAGTACTTTTTCATATGCTTATTAAGCTTCACATTATTTCTTCACATTGATATACCTATTTCCATATAGAATATGAAGATCTGAATTTTACTGTCCACGGGACAGGAAATCATTCCACTTAGCTTTAGCATCCAGAGGTAATTATAAAATCAGAGCAGATTATAAAGCATTGTAATAAAGACACATCTTGACTGAATTGCACAGATTGCCTCAATGACCATAAAGCCACAGATCAATTTATCGTCCATATCTTAGAGTGATATGAAACCCTGGAATTTCCTATCTGTCTATAAGACAGCTGAGATGGCTGTTTTAGACCATGACTGGGTTTCAGTTTCAGACTAAACCACGAGTCTACTGGTTTCCAACTGATACTCTGAAAAGGGGAGAGTGTCCTAATTTATATATGGCATATGGCATTCCACAGAGCATCCCCTAGGATGTCAGAGGTATGTTTAGGAAGTGAATTCTGCCCTTAACCACCATAGCTGGTGACGCTTAAAGAGCTGTTCTACTGGCCAAGCGCAGATGCCTGTGTTAGAGTGAGCTGACCTGCTCTGTAGACTCCAAGGACTATATTGACTAGATCTCCATTTTCCAAGTTCAAAGTCTAGTGATGAATAATCAAACACAAGCAACATTAGATAACACTCCACCAGCCTGTTAATAATCCTAATATCTTCTGGTGATAGGTAACAAAGCTTTACATCCAACTTGACATCTGAGAAATACAGCCCTCCAAATTAGATATTTCCTTCTTATTAAACGTCTGTGAAGGCAAATTTCTTATGAAAATTAAATGTGAAAGCAGGCTTTAGCGGCTGGTCTGGACCAAGTGTATGTAACTGTGAACACATGTGCGTAGTTGCTAACAACAGAAAGCAAATGTCTCTTGACTGCTGATGGCTTTCCCTTCCCAGTCTTTAATAGGAAAGTAGTATTTATTATTTCTTAGCCACAAGTTGGTGAGTGCTGCAGATTATACTTTTCTAGAAACAGTTGGAAACAAGAAGGCATCCCTTAGCAACAGGCAAAGAACAAGCAATGTGAAGAGGATATGTTTAATTCTGTAGGCAGCGTTGGGGAGACCATTACTGGAAAAAAATTCCAGTGGAATGTTTAAAAAAAATGGAGAAGGTACTGAAAAAAATCTGAGAAAATGTTTTACAGTGCTGGAGTTAGAAACTTCCAGCTGTTTCATTTATCAGAAGAGATTTAAGTGATTTGACTGTGTACAAACACATAATAGTATAAGTATTTTGAAGGGGACAAAGTTACTTAGTGATGATGGACTTTTCAGCTCAGCAGAGAAAGGTGGACTGAGGACTACCAGATGGAAACTGAAATCAAATTACTTAATGATGGAAGTGTTTTTTTTCTTTTCTTTTTTTTTTTTTTTCCTTTTTGCTGTGCAACAGCTCTAACAATAACCTTTGATTGTTGGGCCCATAATCATTAAGTAGGAACACAGGACTGGAGGACCCACCTAAAGTGAGCCTTTACTTCTTGACAGTAAGAGTGGGGTTCATTCGGAGTTCTTCTGAACACTGGAGGGCCAACTCTGAGCTAGCCACTCTAGGCTTTTTCATTGGTGCAGAGGGACAAGCATGTTAAGACAGGCCAGATGAAACACTCTGTGGAGGCTCCTACTTTTCTCTGTCAGCTAGAAAGGGAGACCAGAGTGACTAGCTCAAACTGAGATGTCTCAGTTTTACCCATCTCTAGCCACCATCCACATCTTCCCTCTTTCCCACCAGTCCTCTCCCCAAAAGCAATTCACCACAAAATAGCATTCTCCTTTCCTTTTGAGGTGCAAACGGAAATTGGCCGGAGGTGGCACGGTAAGAGATACGGACTTATGCCTGTGTGGAAGAGGACAAGATGGACTATGCCGTCTAGTTCTGGAATAAAAATGACTACATCTGTGTGCTAAATACAGCTTCAGGATCTGGAGTGGTGACATATAGGAGCCTGAAAGCGATTAAGGAAAAACATTACAGCTGATTACAGCTAAAACTATCTGAGAAACTTGAAGGAGGACCAACTTCTGAAAAAGTTTTTCCCACCAGACATCTCTCATAGGACAAGCATTGCAGTGTCAGATCAAACACTGACTGGCTGATTAAAATAGCCCTCTCACAGATACACTATGCATCACAACAACCACAAAAATCATCTCTTCTTGGTTCATTTTCTATACTCTTTCATTAATGAACCATAGAGAATAATGGGTCTAGGGAGTGGACATCACTAGTAGCCATTAGTGGCACCACAGATGATCAGCTCTGGAAACCAGTATTCAATCCTCATGTGCTGGGAACCGGCGTAAGCCTAGCTTGTTTAAGACTTATTCCTTGTTTTGATCCAATGGACTTGGGAATAAGAAGCCAAATGCCTTGACAAACTACAACATGATAACTAAAAATCCTCTCTTTTTTTCCTCTCTTTATTTTCTCTTTAGAAGCAAAAAGATTCAAAGTTGAAGAGAGAAAAGAGCACACTCTCAGGCTTGTGTTCAGGTATTCTAGTAGCTATGGCCTAAAAAATTTCTGATAACCATGTAGTAAGAAGGTGAGGCATTTGTCTTTAAGGGACAACAACTATTCAGAAGTAAAATAATAAATGAAAAAACGCTCAGGATATTGGTGCAATGTAAGAGAAGAGAAAAACAGTAGCAGTAGAAAACAACCCAACAGGTAAGAATGCATGAGATACTTAAGAAATAAACAGAGGATGAAGTGGTATAAGAAGAGCAAATCCATTAGGAAGAGCCAGAATGAATCAAGCAAATGCCTAAGCTGGGCAGCATGATTCAGGCCTTGGAAGAGAAAAAGTTTGGAATACTTCTTCATTTTGCTCTCTGCACCAAGAGAGAACAAATGCCCTGTCCTGTTTCTGGAGTCAGTGGGCAGCAGCAGCAGCAAAGGTGCTGGAACTGGAGGACCAACTCCCAGCCACAGAAGGGCCAGGCAACTGTTAGGAACACTGCTTAGTCCCTTCTCATGTCTGGCTGTTTTTGCTCTCCAGTGTTGCAAAACATTTGCAATCTATCTTGGAAATAATTTGCATTCCCAGTGTTTGTACTTGAAATTGTTTTTCCCCCCAAATAATTGTGAATGGTAGGTGAACAGACCGATAAACCTCATAGATGGGAGCATCAGGGCTTGTAAAGGAGCAAAGGAAGCCAAACTCTACCGAAGAAGGAGGACCATGAGACTGGTAAGTTTTCACCCTGCTCTTCTGGCCACTCCAGTGGGCTGCCGGGTCAGATTAAACAACAGAAATAATAGAAAAAAGTAGAGTTGCCTTCCTTTTTCCTTTTCAGGAGCCAGGTAATTACAACTAACTGGAAGAAGCAGAATGCCGTGCTACCTAGTTTCATGTGTAAAAGCTAACTGCCAGGCACGGATCTTACTCTTACCATGTAAAAAAATATTTTTTTTCTTTGCTTTTCCCCTGTCTGTGAAAAACATGCCAATGTCTGAGTTCTGTCCTGAGTGTGGGATAAGAGTCTGAGGGAGCAGGGGGAGAAGGTGTACATCTCCAGTTCTGCAACGACCCCTTGGAATACACATTACGGCATGGGGCCCAAGATGTTTATGCAGGTTCCCTTCCCTTTTCTAGAAGGATTCAAGGAGATTTTAGATGAAAGCGTGGGTACAATGCATGGTGATCTGTTTAAAGTAAGAGACTAACAGAGACTAACAGAGGGGTGACCTTTCACAGCTTTTAGTGTTTCAGGGTTTCAGTTTAATAACAACATCTAGGTAATGTGAAGTGCTGTGATCTGTAAGCATGACTGCCGAGGTAGCTGAGTCAGTCTTCTTTCCTGGAGGTGGAACTCATTCAGCCTCAAAAACATGATCATCTCTATTGGCCAGAAAGGGAGCCCAGGGTGGCTAACTCAGACTGAGAAGTCTAAATTTTGCCTTCTCTAGCCATTCATGCTGCGATAAAAAATTTCCTTAGAGCTTCTGCATTTCTGTTGTTGTTGTATAAGTAACAGTAAAGTTGAAAATTCATCATGAAGTGAAATCATCATGAAATTCACCATGCTCCATAACTGGAAGATGGAAGAAGAGGAGATAAAAAACAAACAGGATTCTTTCTACAGATCAGTTATTTTTGGCTGAGCTGATTTCTCAAAGTGTGATGCCATTTTGCTTATCCCCATGTCTCAGCCAGTGGTATAACATGTGACACATTAGGACTCTTGTTAGTCTTGACTGTATTATTTGGATTTTCTGGCTTGTAATTAAGTCCTGCAATTCTGAAATATGTATTTGATTGTATTTTCTCCAATGTAAATTGGCTACATGACTCTTTTATTCTGCAAGTGTTACCATGATAACTTTGAAATTAACAGGACACATTAATGACAGATGTCAAGGCACACAAATATATGGACTTCTCAGGGCTCTTGTTCTCTGCTTTTATTGCAGCCTGCATTAAAGGCTTGGCCCCAAATCCCTCAGAGCCAAGAATTCCAGCAGCCTTAGCAAACAATTTCCATTGGCTTCAGATCATAGTTTATAAAGCCAGTATTTGATTGCATTACAATATCTGCAGAAGGCTGAAGTGTGAAGTAAGCATCTTTTGGTATAGATGTTGTCATTCTGTTACCAGTTTAATACATGTATGGGCCAGTTCTTTTTTTTTTTTTCTATAAAAAGCCCTAACTTTTCACTTGACCAAACCTTCTCCACAATTTGCTTGTTACTGAAGCCCTGAGATCCATCTCCAGATTCAATTTTAAATTATTACATGGAAAATCTTGGGCATAAGGGTGGCATCTAGCCTCACCTAAATTTGGCTACCAAAAATTAGACATTTGTCCTATTCTAGTCATCTCAGTCTTCCCTACCACAAACAAGGACAGGAATCTTCAGAGAGCACTTCATTCCATCCTAAAATAAATAGCTAATATAGTAGAAATACTCTCTTGGGCTTAAACTGGACACATAGATGGCTCAAATCAGATGAGATGACTCCTACCATTTGTATGTTATAGGCGGACCTTGTAGGTCCCCAGAAGATTTTCCTATAATTGCATCTTGATGTGTTTCTTATAACTTCCTCTCCATCATGTGCTATTATCCATTTTTGGAGCCAGGGACATGTGGACCACTTGTTGACACTGATGCAGCGTTCCTAGTGATTGTCTTTTCACCTTTGTGTTTCTGAACAAAATCTCTCAAACGTAAAACCTGAAATTGAGAGCATTGAGGAATCCTAAGGGTAAAGTGGGTTAAGTAAAACACTGACATATGCTTCTGCAAAAAAAAACCATTCTGCAAAGACATAAGAAAATGATATATCTGAATTGTACACGCTATATACAGAAACCTTGGTAGATAAAACTGTGATTTTTGTCCTTGATTTGACACACTTTGCTTCCAGATGAAAGAAGATACATTTGCTAAAGGGAAGTAGATATATTCTTGCCTCTCCTCCCATTATCTTTGCAGTAATAATGCCATTTCCCTTTGATTTCATACAGTGAGTTATGTCTAGCCCTGTGAGGTAATTTGCCAGTAGGAGAGTAGAGAGTTTCCCTTCATCTGCACTTATTTAATGAAAGCAGTTGTACTCCCAATCCATTATTCTTTAAGTAGACTATTACTATCAGTGATGAGCTAGTCATGGCACAGATTTTTGGGCTACACAACATTTTTAGCAAATTCAATCTTGGCTATGAAATGTTATGTAGAATTTAAAAATCAAGTAATTTTCAGTTTTTTAGAAAATGAATCGCATGGAATTTAGATAACATTTATCTAACCTAGCACCAGCTTTGGAATGCGCACAGACTTATTTCATAAGATTATGTTCCTGCGAGTTCTTGCCTGTCACATGCAAGATTTGATAAAATTGGGATAAGAAGTGTGAAGAGCAGAAACTCCTTGACCTTTGAGGAAGAAATTATGCTAAGTATGATTTGCTTTCTTTTGGAGTAGGGCCAGCATGATGGAAAAATGACCTGCAGATAGAGAAACAGGCCCATTGTGTGCAAATTGCTGCATGGCTTACAGTGCCATGATTAAGGCTAGAGGTAAATCAGAGCTTACAGGTGTGATGGCTGAGCTGACCTAACTGCAGCTTGCAGGGAAAAAAAAGGTGGTGAGAGTTTTCTGCCGGCTTAAGTGCAACTGAAATCATTTGGACTTGGCTTGTATGTTGTATCACAACCAGTTCTACAACACTGGTTAATGCTTCCCCTCTTGCCTTAAAGACACCTGCCAGCCTCCTAAAAATCAATAGTGTTTTTTACCGCATGGCCTCACTGAAGACCCCACCTTCCATTTATTTCATTGAATGGAAATCTCCCACTGTAGAGTATCAGATTAGTTTCTTGTACATTACACATTCAGGTAATATTTTCTATTATTCTCTTGTATATCTTCTTGTCCTTTTTATCCCTTCTCATTTTATCTTGTCCTAGTCAGGCAATCAGACCTCTTATGTTGTTTTTCAGTCTAGCTTAGTGTCTCACATTGGTTCCCAACACTGCAGAACTGTTAATAACTTCAATATCAATCAGTAGCAGTAACAAAGTCTCTCTTGCTAACTGCATATATATACATATATGCATATATACATATGGTCCTGTACATATATGAGCAGCTAGAGAGAGGAAAAAGAAAAAAAAAGGAAATTTAAAAAATGAAATGGTGCATCATATTATGAAAACCAGTGAATACATGTTTCTTCTGGATCTATCCAGCATCAAGGCAGGGTTATTATTATAGCATTTACATCATGACGTAATTTTAGCTTTGAGAGAACAAAGTGTGGCTTTTCAGTATTTTGCTTTATTTGAATTATGATTATGAAGTGTAAGACAGCAATGCTGGACACCTCTGCCAAGAGGTGTCCTACAGACAGAGGTCAAAGTTTTGGCCTTACACTAGGACATTGTAGAGAAAAGCAAACATAAAAACACAGAAGTGTCCCAAAGTGTTTAGAGAGCTTGAGTTTTATTTTTCTAATAAAAACTCTGCTAGTAAAATTTGTACCTAAACTGATGTTTCAGAGCTTGAAACCCATCCACGAGCTAAGATCCCAGATCCTTTGTGCTGCTTGTACTGTTAGCAGGAAAGGGGAGATTGCTGTGTCTATCTGCAAAAGATTAGGCACAAGACAGGGCAAACCAAGCTGATCTCAGGAGCTCGCAGCACACTTTAATTATAAAGGCACTGTTCCCTGATGATCAGGGAGAGTTCTGAAAATTGGAACCGAATGAGATCAGACGCGTAAACTACATCGGCTTCGATTACAAGAGAGACAACTACATCTTCACAGGCACTGTCCAGGTTCAATTGTGCTCTCGTGTTATCAAACTAAGATGCCAGCATGGGTCCTTAAGGTGAATGACTTGCAATTATTCCATGGAGGACAAAGGTTTTAATCAGACCTCATCCACTCCAAAGCATGCCTGAAGAAAATGATGGGTTTTGCTTGGTAAAAATGATTTTATAGCATACTGTGAAAGTCTGATAAGAGCCTGAAAAGGGAATTTCACTTTATATAAATATTGTATTTTATGTTCTGCTTATGTAATATGAACATTACTTAATAACAAATAAAATAGAACATATTGATATTTCACACCATTGTATTAAATGATTTGAAATGTTTAGTTCTATTATATTTTGGTTCATATGCTGTCAATTTTAATATATATTAATATTTCATAATATGAGAAAAGAAACTGAAAGGATTATTTTTAATTTTATGTAGTGATAGGATTCTCTTGGCCTTTTGTATGTGCTTGTATCAAACTAGACAAATAATATCTTTCTAAAAGCTGCAGGAACACATACTGTAAATCCGTAATAGGGTTAATATCCAACAAATCTGTGTTTCTTTATTTCTTCTATTTCACTGACTTAACCCAACTCACTTTTTCATCTGCACTGTGGTCTGACACGTGCAGAACAGTCTGGATGATGGTCAAGTTCCTTGCTCCAGCTTTAACTTGGATAGCTGTTTCTTCTGGTCAATCCACTTCCAAATTGAAGGGCTACATGTGCCTATTTCCTTTTCCCAAATTTTACTGGAGTCAGACTGATCTCTCACTGCTTTTTGCAACTTTAAAATATTAGCAAAATTATGCCTTTCTTCTAGTAGCTACCTATTCTGCAGATGGAAAATATTCACTTAGCCAAATATCACCTTTTAATCCACAAGAACTGTTTCAGAAATGTGTGAAGAAGCATCCTGGAGTAGTCATCTTCCTTTTCTCCAATAACAGGAGCTCTTAAGCCTGGATTCCTCATGGCTGGGACAAACAGCTAGAACCACACCATTAAATTAGGAATGGGATTTACCTCTAGCAGCTGTAGCCACAGCAGAATGACCAGAGGGTGAGGTAGCACCTCTGCTGCACTGCCCAAGCACAACGTTTTTCTTAACTGCTCAGATTGGTTTCCAGACAAATCAGTTCCTTGGCCCAGCTGTCTTATGTCTTCACAAGTGCTGATGACACCACACAGAATATTACAGAAACATCTTTTGGGAAATATGTTTCATTTCCATTGATTTAGTTTGGTTTCAGTGTGAGCTGAATCATGTCTATAATTTTTCAAATCCTACACTGCATGTAAAAGTCATACCTTTCAGCTCCTGAAACTGAAATTCATATTCATGTCACTAATAACAGGAGTAGTTAATGTCATAAGAATTTTAATTTCACCACAGAATAGGAAGTACTTTTATAAGCCTACAAGCTACCAATGGAGTGGGCAAAGGAATCACATTGCTCAGTACAGACTCATTGACAATGTCTGTCCGAAAGTCTCTACTTTAAGAAGAGCCTTTTCAGAAATTCAAAGAATAAAAGGCAAATCTACTTTACAGTAGCTGGATGTTAGTTCAGCTTTCATTATTTGGAATGAAACAAACTGGAATCAGTGAACTGACATTTTTGGTAGAACTTTATTTTGTCAAAGAGTTCTGCCTGGCAGAACTGACAAGTCACTTTGATAAGGTCGTAGGATGCTAGTAGGAAAAATATGGAGTTTGCTTCTATAAATTCATCATGCAGAGTAATTTTTTGAGGGGTTCCCCTCTCTGCTGTTCCTTTGGAGAAATTTCTGAACTTCCCACTCAGAGGAACTAATGATTTTAACGGGCCAGTTAGAAAAGTAAGGAACCACACGATATGGACATCAGAATCTAATTCTGAATTACTCTTCCAAACTTTCAGTCTTTGTACAGACAGACTTAGCTCCTAGGGCAGATTCAGGAGAGAGAGCACATAAAAAGGGCTACTTGGACAAAACTGAGAAATCCAAGTTCAGGATAGGAATATTGATTAAACTGCTGATATGTGCTAGAAGACTCAGATACAAGGTCTGCAGAGAAGATGGGAATAAAGCTATCCGTGTCCATTGGAGAAATGGCATCTTTTTCCTTTGAAAAAGGGATATTTGAAGTAAACACTAGGAGAGCTTACTTGTGTCTGAAGTAAGGAGCAGGGGGGAGAGGGCTACAGAAACTCCATCACTTACGGGTTTTGAGAAGAGTTTGGTCAAAAGTTTGTGAAGTTCAGAGTGGGCTTATCTTTCCGTGAGGCTGGAGGTTGAAATGGATTGCCGTTTCTCAACATGTAATCCAAAAAACAGTGCTGGCCAGAAAGTTATAAAGTGATCTTTCAATGAAAATGCCTTCCACCCTCTCTAGCAAAATAAAACACTTACATTGAAAAGTGTACAATCTAGGAAATGAGCTGAGGTGGGGGAAATTAAAGTACTATATGGGCATTCTGGAAACAGCCAACTTTTTATTTAGTTGGGAATGAAAATCCTTGTGTGATTTTTCTGTAGAGGTGAGAGAAGGGATTCAAACTGTTTCAGAAATACCAGACAAGAAGACTTCTTTAGCATCCTCTTATCCCTTATTTTCTGTGATTCAGATGGGGTTATATCCATAGTTTTGATGGTGTCTAGGCATCTTTTTGGCTACTCTATCTTTGTACGATTTTTTTCTCCAGTGAGCAGGTTATTTTACCTGCAGGTGAGTTCTCTCTCTACAGATGATTTTTTTTTAATTATTCCTGTAAATGCTATTTATATATTTATTTTAGTTTAAAGATACGTCAGGACCCCACTAGATGGCAGCCGGAGACCTTCACAGACCTCGTACCACTGACACCAGATTGTACTTTCGTTGGCTTCCCTTGACACGAAACAATTAAGATGTTCCATTCAAAGGATGAATTATTTCACCGCCTTTCCAGTGAGACTCCCAGCGTTCAGTACAGCACCAACGGACTTCACTATCCACCCTACAGCCAGGACATTACTTATTTTCCTTCCCCTTTTCTGCTTGCCCTGGATCTCTGAAATGATCATAAAGGTGCCTGGTGGGCTCTCCTGGGTGATTCCAGCCCTACACAGTAGCCATGTGTGTTTGCACTGGACATGCCTATGTATCACCAGCTCAAGGTGCCCTTGAGGCCCCTCAAGCCAGGAGCACCTCGGGTATGGGCAGCACTATTGCTGTGGCTGTACAGAGCTCAATTCAAGCTCTAAAATCCACTTGAGATGCCAAGGGAAAGCTTGAGTTAATGGCTGGGCTGAGCTCTGTGCCACAGCAGTTCGGCTTTTGCAGTGCTAGGAAGGTAGTTCAGGGATGTCCCTGTGGTGGTTTAGTCACTTGGTTGTGACAGCAGTGGAGGTGTTGACTAAGTCAGCTCCAAGAATAACATGGTGCCCTTTTCTCTAGCTTTGTGGCAAAACCTCAGTAGTCCTCTGTCTTTATTTCATTTCACTAGTGCATTTATGGAATTTTAATATGTTTTAATATATAGCATATAGCATATAACATGTAATTATAATTTGCATTACATGCACTATATATTACATACAATCTACATTATTATATTATATATATATTTTTAAATATATGTGCTGTAGTTTTATAGTGTCCTCTGTGTGAGCCAGTTTTGATGACAAGTCCTGAAATGCAGGTGGATTCTGATCCTAGTAAAGTGGTTGTTTAATTTTGTAGTTTATTTTTTTCTAAAAAAATAAGGTATTTTAGGCACTTGTCAGAATGAGAGGAGGAAAGAATGAGTGAAAAGTGAATTTTATGACTAAATGAGAATTAATAGAATCATTTTCCACATGTAACCATCATGGATTATGGAGCTGTCATATTTTATGCAGGGAATTAAAAAAAATGTCATTCCAATTCTGACTGAAAATGACATTTCCACTTTTCACACAGAAAAGTTTGTAGCAATAAAGGTACTGAAAACATTAACTTTCTATTCATTTCATCACCAGGGCTAGATGGAATATTTTGGAAAAGTCAATGTTTTATTGAAAAAGGAACGTTTTCTACTGATTTTGCAATATCTGTAATTAATATTTCTCTAGAGTTCTAGGATTCTTGGACAAAATTCAATGCCATTTGAGGAAACCAACTGGATCTACTGACATGCTTCATGCTGCAAGTGTGTTTAAGTCTCTTCCTGGGCTAATGCTTATATTAATTGAAAACATGGCTTTTTCTTTATCTTTGTTGACATAAAATTGGCTCTAGTATCATCCTAACAAATGTTTCATGGAGTTTACTTTTGCTGCTGATGATGATTTTTTTTTTTTTTTTTTTTTTTTTAATCTAAGGTTGTGCCTGCCATAGGAGCTATGTGTCTTGTGGTCTTAGTAATGAGAGAATGAACCTTTTACCATTAAAGACATATTCCCAGTGGGAACATCTGGTCAGCTGCAAGGAGATGGGACTTGTCTGGCATTATTTAGTTGTCTAAAAGGTAGATATCTAAATCCAGGCTAGGAACCCAGACTCCTTCCAAAGTCAAAGGAGAGAAAAAAGATCATTTTGAGATGTGATTTACCAGATCTATTTTAGATGCCCTGCTTTAGGATGAGATGAATCGGACCATGCTCCCTGACTAGATCTCCATGGCTTACAAAGGGACCCCATCTAGATCAGCTACAGGTGTCTACATTCAGCCAGATGATCCCTCCCACCGTGCTGTTCTACATACAGACGAGTGGCAGAAATAGCTGGTTAGCTATTTTGTTCAGGTGTCCACAGGATTCCCAGGCATTCACAAATCCTTTTGCTTTCCAGCACTAGCATGTGTCAGGACCTTGCAGGAGATGTCAGGGCTGCTGTGCAGGAGATCTCTAGTGATCTGCTCCGGTATGCAATCCCCTGGACACATGCTAGTCCATTCTCACTGATGCAATTGCTTTGGCATTTCCCCCAGGTACACCTGCATGTGCTGGAACCACTATTGCTCAGAAATTATTATTTTTGGCAGGGATTTTTTTCATGGATTGACCAGGTGATAGCCCTACACACTCTATAGTCTGGTCCTGGTGCTGGTGAAGGTTTCCTGGCCTTGTTAAAAATGGTGTTGTAGCCCAGCCTTGGTGAGGAAAATCCATAGATCTTGAGTCCAAGTTTGGGCCTCACAAGCAGCATAAATGCACCCTATATTTCTTCATATCCTGATTTTTCTGCATGAACTATCCAGAGAATCCCAAAGTTTATTTCAGTGCTGAAGCTAAGCAGATGCTTATCTACTTTGCTGGAGGGGAGCCTTAGGCAAGAATGTTTCTGGTGTTCGCATGGGCATGCGACATAATGCACTGAAGCAACTGGGTGCAAGCACTGTCTATCCTCATCCCTCAGCTTTTAATGCATCTGTTTTCCTGAGTGCCTTTTCAGAAGCTCAGTAACAAAAGGAAAGTAGCTTTTAACTACTAGCTGGATTTTAATCTAAGTCTCTCTGCTTTAAAAGCTTGGGGAAAAAATAGAGAGTAGCTTTTAATAAAGTAGCAACTATTGGAACACCAGTAATTTTCATTCCTCCCAAAGACACAGTGGAGAATATAATTTAATTTGAATAATTCACAGATCACATTTAAAATGCTGGGTTTTTTTCCTATGTCTCTTTTTTTTCTTTTCCCCCTACTTTCCTTTTGACACTTGCATTTATAAGTTATCTGAAAACAATTCAGATGCTTTTAGCAGGAAGTGGCTACTTCTGTACCCAGCAAGAACATTGCCAGAACATTGGTACCTCGACTTCTGATATGTGATGGAGGGGAACATTTGGTGAGTCATATAATGACACAGTGAGACAAAAGGAAGCTAAATTCCTCTAATTTTTCTGCTCTTTTGCTTCACAGGTGACTGCTCAGGATTTGTTCATGTACTAAATTTGTATTAGTACTCCACTTTCCTTTCTTTATATCCGCATATTTGAGCAATGAAATATTAAAGCTACAGAAAGAAAAATGAAGTAATAAATTGCCATTTGAGCTGGCTGGAACAATTTTTAATGATTTTTTTTGCTTGTTTTTGCAGAGCGGTAAGTGTGTCAAAAATCCTTTTTCAGTGAAAACAAGATATTTTGTATAGAGTATTGATTTTGAAGAAGGATTTTCAAGTTCATGCTCCAATGTTTGATCAGTCTGAAAAAGTGAAAGACAGACCCATATCTCAGACCCGACCTTTTTAATACAAATCATTCTGAATATTCTATTTTTGCATCTTAGAGCTCCCATGAGCTATTGGGTAAATCCTTAATACTGCCTTTGTTTATGCCATAACGACCATTCACAAAGACAGTCCATTAACCATTTGAAACCATTTGAAAACATTAATCTACAGCTTAATTTCAGGGAGAAATGTTACACTCTTCATGTTCTGTCCCTTCAGGAAAGAATGGGATTTGGTTTGTTTGTCTGTTTTATCTCCATCATAAAACCTCCCATCTGGCTATGTATAAAAAAGAAAGAAAGAAAAAGAGAAAAAACCACCATCAGGTAAAGACATTTCAAGAAACACACACACACACACAAGCACATCTTTTTTTCCAGATTTACCTTAGTACCTATGCTATTCTTCCCTATATAAAGATATTATCTTTCCTACAGCTCCACATATTCCAGGTTAATATATCTCTGCATGTCTGTTTACCTGAATACTTATAAAATTGCTACAGATATTGTAACCACTAGAAACATCCTGATAATGAGATTGTTAGCAGAGGCAGGGACAGCGTGTGGCACCACCAAGAGAAGATACAGGGAACAGAGAAATACAGTCTGATGAGAGATTCTTTAAAAACCTGCCTCCTGCAAAAGGCTTTTGGGATTTGGTGTGCTGAAAAGCTTTTTGATGACAAAAACAGGGCTTTTAGAAGCAAAATTGGGCTGATTTCACATTGGGTGAAAACATGTGCAGAGCAAATGGCAGCAGGGGAGTACCTGGCTTTTGTGGCTAGTCTGCATTTTCCCATGAGCGAAGGAGCTACAGGAATTAACATGTGCTGGATGAAAATAAAATGTGAGAGCCTGTTGCTAGGGGTGTATGTAATAGCCAGCCCGAATAACTTAACAGAGGTGTAATCATGAATTATAGATGCTCAGTGGAGGACAGGTATCAGGCCCTGGCAGCCGGAGGGGAGGAGGGGGTTTTGGTGGGGGAGACACATGGGTGGACTGTGCCTTGTTGGCAGGTCAGAGTTCGCACGAAAAAGAAAATGGTTAGCTTTAGATGCTCCCCTTCTGTGGGAGGTGGAGGTATCCATCTGCTAGCTAAGGAGATTTGCCCAGCGTCCTGGTTGGGGATGTTGCAAAGAGACTGCCAAGGCTCACCTGGCCCTTGGATGCTTCTCCCTTGCTGCTCATCCTTGTGGGCACCAATAATACTGCTGGGGAGACCTTGAACAACCACAACAAAGTGACCGCTGATCTCAACGGGCGAATGGTAATAGTACAGGACCCCAGGTGGTGTTCTCAATCCTGGCAATCAAGAGAAAAGCACAGGCAGGAGAAGGCACATCCTGCAGGTCGATGCCTGGTTGTGGAGCTGGTGTCACTGGCAGATCTGTGGCTTCTGTGACCATCAGAACCTCTTTCAGGAACAAGGACAGCTGAGAAGAGAAGGCAACCACTTGATGAAGTGCAGCAGGAGTATCATTGCCCAAAGTCTTGTAAAATAGGTTTTTGTGGGACAGACACCAAAGTTTGGAGAGAAGTGGGGGAATTATGGATGGAGAGGAAACATACACAGGACAGAGCAGTAGTGAAGGCTACTACACTCCTCCTGAGAAAGCAGAGCTACTGGAGACCCATTTGAGATGCCCATACACGAATGCACACAGCATGGGAATCAAACAGGAGACCTCAGAAACCTGTGCTCAGTCATAGAGTGTGGTTTCATCAGGATGACAGAGACATGGTAGGGCAGCTCACGAGACCGGAGTGCTGAGAAGGATGGGACACAGAGTCTTTAGGAAGGACAGGCAGGGCAGATTTCCCATTCTTTCTGATTCTCTCCTTAATATTTTGAAAAAAATAAAATGGCTAAGCTTTGACCATCTTTAATAACCAAAATATTCTTTTCAAAAAAAATTTGTCCTGGATAAGAAATAGTGTTCTATAAGGTTGGGTTTTATCTAATCGAAACTGAGTTGTGTATCATATGCTTCCTTTGTAGTCAACTGACTAAACAGATTACCTCCTGAAGATAGTTCATTTTATTTGAAGCAAGCATGTTAGATAATGTGATGAACCATACTCCAGCCACAGTGTTATTCACCAGTGGCTCTAAAGGGAGTCTGTCTGCAATTCAGATGTTTAACTTTTAGACATCTAACTTTAGATGCCTAAATTACAGCAGGTGAATGCCAATTCAAGAATCGAAGTTAACTGCTCCCTCTACTGTCTGTATTTGTAAATATCTTCTTTTCTTTTCCTGAACTTAAATGGAAATGGGCTGATTTTTTTTTCAGTATCAAATGGCTTTTTGACAATAAGGCATGTGGGATAGTGGGAGTGAGAGGGAAGGGTAAAGGAGAGACTAAATGAGAAGGAGACGCACCTTGAGAGGCGTTTCAGACACAGAAAGAGAAAAAAAAACACACAGGAAAGAGGATAAGTGGAGCTGGCCACAGGGCAAACAACCAGAAGGGATGGTTCCTGCACATTAGGTAAAAAGTCAGGGCAATTGCTCTGTAGCAAGGAAACCAAGTGAACTTGCTGAAAAATGTCAAAGCCTGTTCAATTGCTCCTCTGTTTGCTATGCTTCTCACTTCACAACCCTCTGCAGGAGACTCAAGAGACACCCCTGTACACTTTCAATAGGTGAAATGATTAATTTATTCCTCTGTCTTCTAAGACGACAGGACTTTGAGGAGGAGAACCCTGCTGCTCTGTGTTCTGATTTTTTTTGCAGAGAGCAAACTAAAATGTCAAATGCTTCATGGTTCTGGAATATGGTCCTTAGAACTGATTTTTTTCTCTCTGCTTTTTAATACAACTCCTCTTGGATAATATTCATGAAATGAAGCTTGACTTTTTTCTTTTTAATTGCCTGTGAACTGCTGTATTACTTCTTCAGGAGTTCTGTTTCAAAATTTGTTAAGAAACATTAAAATAGTGACAGATTTGCAGCTCTCTGGTTTCTGTTCTGCTCCACATTGAACCTGCATTAGGGCAAGCTTTTTTCATACCACCTTTCCTAGGTATTTCAAGTATGAACTGTATTGACCCATAGTCATGTAATTTCCATATGCAGTTCAAACAATTTGGGTGGGACTTTCCTTACTTCGATGATTTAACACTAGACTTCTAAATTCCATCTAGTCAAATTAGGCTCCCTGAATATGCAATGGAGAGAAGGAGACATCTTTCAGAGAGCAGTTCTTCTGATCTTGGTTACAGTATCCTGAAATGAAATAAATTGTCCTCTGGAGATGCCTTACTCTATCTAATCCATAACAGGAGCCAAGAGGACAGCTGTATCAGACTGACCTTTAAATATTAAGTTAAAGGAGATGAATTCTGTCCTTCTGCATTCTAAGGCTGCAGAGAACCTTCTTCTTACTAATTCATTAATACTAATTTGTAGCTATTAGCACTCATATCCACCTTCACAGAAGAGTGTAGGTGATCTAGAAGTGTGGCTGATATTCGCTAAATCTAACCATATAGAAACAATGCATAAAGGGCTAGATTCAGTTGTTCACAAATCGGTGCATACAGCTGTCCATCTATGAGATGTCCTGTACTATCTTCTATACCTGCATGAGGCTGACGAATATGATGTAGGAGCTGCATGAAAGCTTCTGACAAGAAGGGTAAGCGGAGGTTTCTCTTGTAGGGGGAGGTGATTAGGTAGTGTCTAAAGATCTGATTCAGTTGCCCAAATGTAATCATCTAGTGCCATACGAGATGATTCAGGACAGCTGTATGGGACTGAAAAATAGGACACAGGGCCTTTAGGAGATCTGTGCCCTTCTGGAGCAGCAGCTGAGGGTCAGGCAACAGGCTCTAGGACATCTTTGACAGCTTTAGATGGTTCCTCAGTTGTATACATGGTTGACTTAAGTCCTACAACTACTGGACACTGTAGACATTTACATCTAGGTGTCTGTATCTGGAGCTAAATCCTACTACTAAAAGCGAGAATGTTATTATAGAGGACTTGATCCAGTGGTCCACATACAAGCCTCTTGTGTCCTTTCAGATGCCTTGGATTATCCAGTGCGGCAGATATGACTAAGGGCCCATTGGAGACCTGTGCCACTCTGGGCCAGATGCTAGACGCCTGTTGAGGTAAGAGTTTGTAGGAGATAAAAGACTAACACACACAAGTTTCTTGAGCTGCTGATATGTAAAATAGCTTATTCTTTGTATCATACTGACTTCAGCGTGAAACTTGGATACAACTGCCATTTATTGTTCACTAATAGCTCTATTTGGAGTTAAGTTTTCTTTATGTCCTGGTTATTTTTGAAAACAGTACCCTAGGAGAGACTGAGATTACTGACTGGGACTACTGACCCTTGCCATGTGTCAAAGATGTAGTTGTTTGTAACCTTCAACCAAGCTATATGGTAAGATGACTATTCAGCTCTACCGACTGAGCTGAATGGGATTTGTGAGAAATGATCATAGGATTTATCCAGTGACAGTGTTGCTACCATGGCAACATGTTTTTTGCTGTTGCAGTTGAAAATAAAATAATTTTATTTTTAAATGCCTGTCTAGAGGTTAGAAGCCACAGACAAGACTTCATTTTAGTCTCTCACTGTAGTGTCTTCTCAAGAGGATAAAAATGAAAGTATGAAGACTTCGAGCATTTCAGAGACTCAGGAAGAACAAAGACAGAGAGAATGAGAACAGCAGAAGCTGAAGAAGCAGCATATTCTATTATGAAATATTCTTTTAAAAATGTATGCAAAGGAAATGCAGCTTTGTAAAGGGGACTGAAGATAATCCCAAATGCTGATGACAGTGTTCAGACAATGAAGGTAAATTGTTTAATTACATATGCAAATTGCAGAAGAATTAATCAAAATTCGTGGTCCCATAGAGAATCATTGCAGTGTCTAGTCTTAAATGACAGAAGGCCTGAAAGCAGAAGAAAGTCTTTGTTTACATTATTGCATGGGTAGAAGGAGAGCTTTTTCAAACATGCATAACAGATATTTTTGCATAAATCAGACTACATGGCAACGAAACCTATATTCCTAATTGCCTTGGGCAAGCTGAAAACCCCCAACTTAGATTGCATCTGAAAATTTAGATTTTGCCTCAGGGGATATTGTGGAAGCCACAGGTGGGAGGAGTAAGTGCAGGAGGCCTCATAAAGATAAAAAAAGACTTAGTAAGTGGTGAAAATAAGCTAGTCCAAACAAAACTAGTGAGCAGCTGGAGTTCTTTTTACCTCCCACTAGTTATTTGAAAATTAGATATTTAATCTAAGCTGGTTGTGTAGACTCCCTCAGTCGAAATAGTGAAATCCAACGAGGTAAAATCCAGAACTTCCATATGTAATACATCTAACCTGTTAGCCACATCTTAAGAGATAATGAATTGGTCTTGGATGTGCCTATATGTCTCCATCATGCAAAGTTACCTTAGCGAAGATACTTAGCTTTTAGATGAGATGAATCCTACCTCATCTGTGTGCTCAAAACAATAAGATAGACATTTCCAAAATTAGTGTTCAGCCACATGTGCGGTTCACAACAGATGAGAGTGGCACATGCACAGAATCTGTTTCCTTGTAGGTATCCGAGAGTGTGAATGGGTAGATGAACAGAGGACTTCAGGCTGACGAATTGCTTTCATCTTTAGTTGATTGACATTTTGCTTCTGAGCTTTCCCAGACCTTAAATCTCTATTCCATTAATACAGAAACCTTTACTCTATACCTAAATTGAGAGTGCTTAAGAAGCTGGGAAAATTCTTCCTACAAAGGACAACCAAAGGAAGATAGATACATTATTTATTTTCCCCTGAGTAAGGGTATGAACCAGATTAATTACTTTTCATGAGCAACCACTGGCAGGTTGACCTCAGGTATTATTATAGCCATTATATGTCTAGGAGGCAGATGATCAGTCGGTCAATCTGTTAGACTTGCTGTCTTGGCATCTGAAGCAAATCATGAAGTAGGCAGTTCTATTCATCTGCCTGCCTGCCTACCTATCTAAGCATTCGTATCTTCTAGCTAGCACTATCTATCTGTCTGTCTATCTATATATCTAGATAGATATCTGTCAGTCTATCTATCTACATATTGCCTTCTAACAATCCTGACTGTGTAAGACATATTCTCAGCTGATAGCAATGCAACACTGTTCAAACCTAGCTCATCACCAGGGTTTTTCTTTCCCTAATGGATCAGCCCAGTACTCTTTCCTCTCTGTAGAATGAGAGTTGAATGAAAATAAAAGCGATCAGCATTCAGAATAGTTGAATAAGGGACAACAGAATCAAAGAGGCATAATGGATCCCCAGAATAGAAAAAGTTTTTCTTTCTCTTTTCAACTCCAGAAGATTTTGCATATTAAAGATAAGTAATTTATTTCTCATTGTGATTTGATTAATCAGGGCTTAATCAGAGATGCAGTCACTAATAAATATTGTCATCAACAGCTGTTTCCATTAATATACCGCATAAATCATTTCTCTACCTGTTAATTAAGTGGACGGAGTCCTGATCAGAAAAGACCCTTCCTACCACCTTTCTTCTGCCACTTCACTTAGACCCATTGTCTTCAAGGTTGCTATTTATGGAATAAGACTCGGTATAAAAGTGGTCCAAGAGGTCAGAGGAGAACTCAATGATTGTTCACACTCAAACCTCATCAGAGATTTTCCCTATGCTGTTAATTCATGAGAGAAAAAGAGAACATTTACAGGCATGTTTATCTATAGAACACATTTCTCCTGTAAATCAATCATTTCTCTGTCAAGCAGTTTCCAAGTAGTCTAAAAAGAGCCAATTTATTTGCTCTGCGTTGTTAAGTAATTGAGGAGACCAAGGGAGGAATAATAACATGGGTTTGGCAGCTCATAAACATAACATTTGAAGTTGTAAGGATCCTCCAAAATGATCATTGTGCATTTTGAGTCATGTATCAATAACAAGTAATTCAGCGGTCTCTGTTTTGAAGCCCTCTGTGCAGCCTGTGCTCTGATTTTCATCAATTTTCTCTCAATGAAATCCATGTTCTAATAGGCATGCTCTCTAATTTTTCATTGCAGCTAAGCACAAAACCAAAGGATCATTGAAAATACAGCTGGGAAGGACCTCAAGAGGTCGTCTAGTCTATTCTTACTCCAAGACAAGCTCTGCTTATCTAAATAATCCTTTTAGATATTTATCCAGCCTGCTGCTAAAGAAATCCAGAAATTAAAATATTGCAATCTGCCTAGTGATCCTTTTTGCTAGAATACTTTCCTTTATAACTAACCTGAACGCATCTTGCTGTAATTTAAGCCCTTTTCTTTTCATCTTAGCCACAGTATACACCACCCTGAATGTACAACTTTCCTTTTGATGGACACATTTTATATCTTTAAAGGACTGTTATGTGGAAATCACAATAACAAGTAAGTCTTCTTTTACTTGCCCTACACAGGTTTCCTACTCAGAAGGTAACAGAAACATTTCTAAAACCCTAAAAATTAAGATACCAAATGCCAAGACGATAAACATATCAGAGGCAGACAGTAAAAAGAAAACCAAATAAAAATACTTCTTTATTATGCTTTTGTCTTTGAATCAATGTGCATAAATGATTGAAAATAAAGTTGATGAAAATGGATAGTTCCACATGTGCATTTTTTCTCTTTCTTCTCAGGTTTTCTGGTAAACACATACCACAATTTTATTATGCTTTCTTAGGCTTTGTGAAATGATTTAGGTTAATATGCTAATTCATTGCAATTAATGTTATCATCGGAGTTCTCCATCCAGGCTACTTAAACAAACAACCTACTTAAAGTATCTTGCCAGAGGTCCTACTTATCAACAGTGCAATACACCTTATACAATTGTAAATATTTAAAAGCTACATCTCTTAGTCTATGCTGGTCTTCCATTTTTTATAGTCACTGGAGAGGAATATGCACCAACACAGGGCAATTTTATTTTCAAATGAGACAAATCATCCTATAGCAGTGTCTATTTCTCTCCAATGAATATAAAAGGATCTAAAGGTGACTTCTTCAGGCTTAAACAGGTAACCTGCCTGCCTCAAAGTAAATAAAACTCATCTAAGAGTAGAACAGGCAATACGGGCACAAAGTAAATTAAATTTAATGAGACTTTTCAGCTAACCAACATTGAACCAAAAGGGGATTTACCCCAAAATAGGCCACATATCAATATCAGAGACAAGAATATAACCCAGCTTTCCAGAGAGTCCTCACATTATAAAACAAAGACATCATGAATGGTAAATCCCTGGCAGATGTTTCTCCAGAATAGGAGAAGTAAGGCAGGATGAAGTGAGATGAGAACTAGATGTTACTGCTAAGTATAAGATTTTAGGAGTAGAAGCCAAAAAGAAAACTGTGAGAAATGGGAAGTGTCTAGGAAAGCAGGACAAATGCTCTCCAAGCATCTTATTTATCTCAAAATTTTGTTCATCTATTGCATTGCCTTCCTTCCTTCACCAGTCAGAGCACAAGAGAATCCTGTAGCCGTCACTGCAGTAGATTCCCAAGATAATGGGCTACCTGAAAGTTACGATCTGAAAGGAGACCTTCACTGCACACATCCTGTTCCACTTGCAGGTAACAGCAGGCATTATCTCAAAACTGGAGTGATCTTCTCTCTGTGTTCTGTTTGAGAAGGAAATTGCTCATTTCAACTCCAAAGAGGCTAATGGTCTGCAAATATTTTCCCAGCTGAAAGCAGACAAGTTGTATTTCTCGATTCTCAAAACAGCACCTTCTCTACAAGTGCGCAGTGTGTCCGGCCCCCATTACTGTTAGTGGAGATGAAGAGCTTGATGCAGTTGCAAGAACATTGGTGTCTAGTGACAGCTGAGGTCCTCCAGGATGTCTGGGTCATCCATGCTGCAACACACTGGCAGACACCTGGGACCAAGAGAAACCAACAACCTGCTGCAGTAGATGCTAGAGGCCAGGAGGTGTTTAAAATGATACCTAGTGCTTATGTTTAGGTGGCTGAATCAAGTCTGACAGGGTTGAGAGAGCTGTTCTGCTCATCCTAAAGTGCTTTCCTCCCTCTGGTGAGTGAAATAGCTCTTTAGGCTCCACGGTATTGATTAGCGCTTCATTGACTTGTGGGCATTTAGAAACTTTTCACAAATGTAGACATCTACATTTTTAATCAACTAAATTTGTGTTTTAATCTATAAAACGAATAGAGAGGAATCCCAATCCAGAATGGGCCTGGCATACAGCAGATAAACTAATAAATGTGTGTTTGTAACAGTAAGTATTGCCCTTTTTTTGACAGCAACACACAGATATCTACTTGCCCAAGAAAAGCTGTTTAAAACAAGTCTGACTGCGAAAAATATTCACCTAATTTCTTGGCGGCTAGTTTACTGACCAGATTACTTAACTGGCACCCAGACTCAGAGCATTCCTCTGTTAAGCAGTTTATGAAACATCTAGGATGTTGCTGAGATAATCCCCACTGATTATACACCAACCACTTAGTGAAAAAAGGTGATATAAGGAAATGCACATCTAAGTTTCACTTTTTAAACTTGTTTTCCTGCTCCTTCTGTCAATGGGTCTGTCTGCTTTCCAGCTGTTTCCAAGTGAGCGTTTCCGAATCTGAACTTTTAATCTGTAAAAAAGCAGAGGTATTTTTGAAATTATTCTGGGATTAAACCCAGTGTATAGAGAAAATTCTATCAAATTTCCTCCTAGTAGTTAGCCATTCTTTGAGCGATGGAGTTCTTAAGGTAAAGATACTTAACTATAAGAAAGTTAGCCTTTTATCACAGGCAGACCCTGCTTTAAATTAACCAAGGCTTATCCTGTTTTTAATTAGCACTTTTGAATTTCTGCATGCACACTAAATTCGGGGAAATATGATCAGGAAGTGAGTGATTTAAGACTATTCCGTGACAATATCACTCATTGTATCATTTAATATACAAGCTGTTGAATGATTTCCATATGCATAAAATTAGAGCTACAGCAAGCATTTCAAATGTGTGACTATCATGACCTAACGCAGTCCGGGGCAAGTGGGGTGAGCAAGTGGCTTGCCTATGTGGCCACTCATTGGGACAGATCATTGCATCCAATGCAGTCACTAAAATATGTATGTCTGCCTCATCAGACCCTAAAAAGTTGACTCTTTTTTTTTTCGATTAACACACTTAATTTCTTTCTGCCTTTCTACAGGTAAAGCCTTTTAGATAAGATAAAGATAAGACTATAATTATTATTAGCATGAGGACTGCACAAAAGGAAACTGTGAGAGCCTGCCTGCTGCTCTTCTTAAAATAGATACCAAATCACTGTCATTGGCATCCCTTTTGTCTGCGCAGTAGCTACAGGGCTGTAATATTCTCTCTGTGTTGGCAGTTCTTGAACAGTACGTAAGAGACCAAGAACGCAGCTTAAACAGGGGTTGTATAAATTGGCATAAACATCTGTTGGGGATCTGATAGATACAGGGGGAATAATGGAGGCAAAGGAAGATATTTAGCTTGCTCTAAGAGCGGCAAAGCCTGATTTCATTCTCTGAAGAATTAGGGCACGTTAAGAATTCACCTGCTGCTTTTTTGCATATTGGGTAAGGATGACAAATCAGCTAAACTAAACAATTCCTTCCAAACTATCCTGAGGCTGTTTTTAGTCTAAAATAAATGATTATAGTGTCTTGCAGGTATTGCTGTTGAGTCAGGTTTACACTGGTCTTTAAATTTGTTGAGATGGAAATTGCAGCTTTTAAGATTTATGAAAGTGGCTATGTGCAGTCCTAAAGAGTGTATTAGTACAGAAAAGCCTAGTGTCAGCCAGCAGTAGGAAAACAGAAATTCAAATATGCTTCAGTTTTAATAGTGAGGGCAAATAAGCTGGGAAATAAGTCTCCTCATCCCTCACCCTGCTTCACTTTGAACAATGAAGTGGTTCCTTTAGCTTTTGAAAAGTGACTGTTCACATCAGATCCCATGCCTTTCTAGAAAAGGGCTTCATCCCAAACCACAAAGAGACTTTTGGCCCCATGGAAAAGTGATTGGATGAAATTATGGGGCCATCCAAGTGGAAGTGGCCAGATGACATCAGTCTATGATTCTTCCTACCTTTAAGAATCTCGTGCACCTAGTGCAGGTTTTTGTGCCAAATTCTGGAGGTCTCTCACTGTCCTACAGACTGGCAGGGCCTCATCAAGCTGCTATTGACCCGTAGGCAGAGCTGCCTGCCAGCCACCCCAGCTAGCCAAGCATCTTCATAAGCTCTCTCCATAGCCACCCGTTGTCACCATCTGCCCCTCTATCATCTTTTTTCCTTAGCAGAAATATTACAGACTCAGCCTCCTGTACAGTAGAACAATATCTCCCTTTTCCCCCTTCCCATTCAGGATTTTGGTACTTTAAGGCTGAGAGATACTGCGTTTGTTTGGTTTGACTGCTTCCACCAGACTCATGTAGGGATAGCTGATTCGTTCGCATTTATTACGTTAGAGTAATCATATTGTTTCGTTAACTATATGATGTCCCTGAGTTTGGAATAAAAATGTCCCTCATGTATTATAAAACATAAAATGCAAGTTGTCCATTTTTTAGGCATTCCAATTAGTTCTTCTACTCAGCTACCTTTATTTCCACTGAGGACAAATAAAGCATTACTGCTATTTTAATTTACTTCCTCTGGAGCCTTGCAGGAGCAACTGCTCTTCTCTTTCAGGCCTCAGCAACTAGACTGACTCCTCCTTTGTACATTCTGTTTAGAAATAAAACATGAAAGAGAAGAAAAGGGAAAATATAATTCCATTTTATTGCTATGAAAATTTTTTTAGGCAAGTACTAATATTTTCAAGGGAAAGTAAAACAGAAACCATCAGCATGCACTGAATAAACAGGAGAGTTAAGCTATATTTCATGTTATAAAATGCTTATCCATAAAGCATACCCCCCTCCCCCACTCCCCCCGCAAATTTAGTTTTAATCCTATACATCAGAATTTGATCTGGGCAAGATGTGCATGACTGAATCCTGAGAAGTTAAAAAGTAACCAAAAACATTAGTCTTTCAAGAATTTCAGAAATGATGCCTTCACAGAAAGTGTGATCCAGGAGACTGGCTGCTGCACTAACATTCAGGAGAAGATTTCAGCCCCCTGTGTAGTGACTTCTTGCGTAAGACTTCATAAATCACTTTGGGTCAGATCTGTGAAGCTGGATAAAGCACCGCCGCGCTGGTTGCTACAGTGCCCTCAGGTGCTGAGCTGCCGAGGAGGATTCGCAGCGTTCGAGGTGGAGCTAGGGGCAGAGGGAGGCGATCTGCAAAAGCCAGCTCTGCGAACAAGAAAGAGTCTAGACTGGGCAGCAAGCGATGCTCAAGAGGGAACGGTGACTTGAATTCTGCCACTCTGGAGGATTTCAGTGTCGTCTTCTGAACTGCATGAAGCTACCTTTTCTGTCATAGCGAATTCACAGCTTTATGCACTCTCCTGGAATTAAGTAACTTAGTCTTCTGTTTAAAGAAAACAAACAAGGAAACTTTTCTTCCCAAGTCATGTGGACAAAGTGCTGCCTCCCTTTACCTGGCAGGATGCTTGACACAATATTCCCCTCGGCTGTGAGAAACCTTGGTGTGCTCCTGAGATTAAATCTACACATGTGCACGGGGTACTCCAGCCACCAAGCTATCAGCTGCGCTGGGCTTGTGAAATATGGGGGAAGGGGATGTTTTCACCATCTCCTTAAGCTCTTCCATTTTTAATGAAATAATTCAGCATGAATTGGACCACTGAGAGAGATTACTAAATGTAATTTTGAACCCTAGAGGTTAGTCACTTACTGGAGGGAAGGGAGACAGACTTCAGTCCCGCTTCCAATTAATATAAATAATGTATGCATTCATCAGACTATGGTGTAAATGCAGCTGCCCGTCTCCAGTGTGTATGTGCTAACCACAAGTCCTATTGCTTTCTCTAGCTTGGGTAACTGTTAATTAGCATGCAAAGCAGAAAAAAAATAGGGAGAATTATAGAAGCCTACCAGACTGCAGCCCAACAGTTAGGACATGTTTCTGTGGTTTCAGCTTGCCTTGGTTGAGAGACAGACTTAAAATCTCTGATCATGAGCTTTGGGATGAAAAGGAAACAGTATCGTTTAAATTTGCTTAGCCTGCAATTGGTCTTTCTCTAAGACTCTTAACTGAATTCAGAGACATAATTGGTTTTTAAATCCTGACAGTGCATAAATATGAATTACATGCTTAGCTGCTCAGTGCCATCAAAATGTACATGGTTGTGGGCATACCCCGAAGGAAACATTTATCTGCTTGTGGAACTTGACTGGTGGAGATGCAATCACTTAAGGAAACATTATTATTATTATAAAAGCTGCTCCTGACCCCTGCCTGCTTTCTTCCTGTTTTAAAGCCTGAATGTTTGGGAACTAGATGACTGGCTGATTTTGAACATGAGAGATGGGTTTTGTATGACAAAGTGCAGATGTATGTAATGTAGATGTCTATATATGACCCAGTACCCTTGACTCCCTCTGTAGACAGTGGAGATGTAGTCAATATAATCAATGGATTATATGACCAACTCACCTGCATCCAAATAAATACCTAAAACAGAGTAAATAAACCATGCCCTAAAACAACTTTCTCTCTCCATTAGCCATAAAGGAAGACAAAAAGGGATGGGTCAGCAGCGTCAACTGCTTAAACAAGTCAGATAAGGTGCATGTCGCCACAGACAGTGAAAGGGCAACTGGTCTTATGATCTAGACCCTTGAACCATAAAGTGGTGATGTGTACACTCTGCTGGTGTGGACAGAATGGCCCAGACGCGACGTAAATGGGAAACTGTATTAGTACCTCAGGAACAAACCTTGGTGTAGACAGCTGGAACTCTGGATTTAGTGGTTACATTTTCCTGGAGCATCACTGGAGTGACTGTCAACTGTCTTCAAGAATAACTCAATGTTAACAGTGAACAGTTCAGCAGGAATCATCATTCCAGCAGCATCCCACGTTCCTGGAGCTCGTGTACCTGAAAGTTATGTTTGTCATTATTTTTTACAGGGCTGAGGGATAGAAAAACAATGTTCACTTATACCTTGCCAGTCATTTTTATCCAAACTAAAACTTTTCTCCAGCTGAAGCTTATTGTTCCGCTTTCTCACTCGTGTAGAAACTCAGCCCATATTGACCTAGTTAGTATGTGCATAAAAGGTAGAATATACAAGTACCTCATGTAATTGAAAAGGGTTTCCCAATGACATATTCTTTCCTTAATATGCCATGAAGACCTGTGAGAAATTATTTGCAACTAGCAACCAGAAGTTCTTAATGGATTTTTTTCATAGGTAATAAATGCTTCTAGAGAACAAATGATTTAGTGACACTTTTTTGACTGAAGCTGAGAAATTAATGCCCTGAAAAAGAAAATAGGATTTTTTTTAAAAAGAAAACCATGCAAATTCCACATGAGTCATTGGTTCCCAGGAAGTCTTGCTCTGTATTTTGGGGTTGGTGTCCTTCACATCTTAGCACAGAGTTTATGTAACATTGCAGTTCAGACTTGGCAGTGTGTTATAGCATCATGAGATGGCTGCAGCTATCAAGTTTGGACATTATGAAGAGTTACCACCCTTTGGCAGGGAGCTGCTGCTTCTCCAGGGAAAAACTGCATAGACTCTGCAACTGTATTAACTCCATCTGGTTCACTTCATGCTACAACTGATACGCAGCAGATACATGGCCAGCCATCACTTCCTGGCTGAAGGGCAGTAGCTTTCACTAACTCATCTGCGTGTTGCATGCATGCAAAAAGGTTAAAAACAGATCAGGGCAACAGAGTTTAGACTTGTGTCATAGAAATTAGGAACATTAATTTAGCTAAGTCTGTTTCATCCTTGTTAGGCAGTCCCCTAGCATATCAAGGTGGTTTAGAAGAGAACACTTCAAAAGATATATTATTGAGCATTAAGCCATCATGTGATGGGTCAGTGCTTTCAGATGTTGGAGGGAAATGTATATGGCTTTGTGATTACTATCAGGCAGCTCTTTAAAATAGCCCAGCTAGTCCTGTCAAGGAGCTATTACATGTTATTCATCTTAAGAGTGATGGAGCTCAATTAAAGACCTTGATATATTCCTGCTCCTTTTCACACAGTCTGTCACCAGTATGTTCCTCAACATCTATCTGCCTAATTTCTTTTTTAAAAAGACCTTATTTTCTGCTTCTGAGAGAATTTTAAAATATTCCGTTGTCTGGTTTCAGGCAATCTTGAGAGGCAGAAATTGTGGTGCTATTAGCTCCGTGGCTAAAAAAGCCACAGCTTTTGATTAAATGAACAAGATGATGCATTGCAGGTTTGATCATTTGTTTGCATTCATTTGAATTAATATCCAGCAGATGTTATCAAATACAATAAGGTTTTGGAGGAACTTCCCCAGTCCACACTTATACCTTTCTTCCTAAAATCTTAAAAAACTGGCTGAGTTGTTGAAACTCTGAAATTTTAAAACCTTAAAATGAAATTGAAGGGAAATTCTTCCTGGAAAAAGAGGTGACTAATTGTAGGAGCTACACTATCAATTTTTAGGTATGGGAGTCATGTCCTCCAACTTAAGGCTCCAGACTTAGCCCCCTCAACTTAGATGTTACAGTCTAGATCTCCACATATGACTTAGGTGTCTGAGCTCTGTTAATTGCCTAAATATAGGCTTCTAGTGACATCTAGGGTGCTGTGGGGTGTCCAAAACATCTAAATGGAGTTGGCAGATATAACACAGAACCTATATGGGACCTGTTGCCTTCTGGAGAAGCACCTAATGGCCAGGCGAGACACTTCAGGGCATCGCAGATACCATTAGAAGCTTCTTTGTGAGTGAGAGATGAACCCCTAAAGTGGGTGGGATGAGCCATCATCTGAAGATACTCTTTTTCCAGTTATCTTCAGAGACAGCTTAGACTGGATACCTATTTTTTAGGAGGCTAAGAGTAGATAACATGAATCTCACAATAAATTTCCATAATCCCATATCTCAGTTGGTTCGAGCCTACTGTGCAGAGAAGGCAAATTAGAAAAAGTATCTATAATCAGTTTGGGTGCCTAGATTTTATGACAACTAGAAAAGAGTTTCTGTACTGCAGATTCATTAACACTTTCTAAGATCCTACTTTCAATTTCTCACAACAAGACCGAGCATTTTGGAAACTCTCTGCTCTGTTCTTTAGAAACCTTCTTCTAATTTTCAGCCTAAATTCATGTCGAAAACAGCTAAAGAGACTGTTTCCAAAGATAATTCTTTGAATATGGAGTTGCAGAGAATATAGAGGAAGCCTGTAGTGATGCCCTCTTTTAGGATAGAGTTTCATCTTCAGTGACTTAATTGTTTTAAATCATTCAATGATATTCACCTAGAGTAAATTGGTATAGCTAGCTCTGTGTCCTCAGTAAGCAAAAGGCTGACAAAATTTTGTCTAGCCAACAGTCTGTCCTATAAAATTAATTCAAAATAAATATATAAGAGCTTTGAAGATCTCCTTGAAAAGAAAGCCAAAAGAAATCAGATTTATTAATAGTCACCATTTCACTGAAACATTGAAAACACATTGAATTAGACAACAAAGTAGTAGAAAGTTAAATAATTTTGTTTTTATTAACTAGCACCACTTTATGGGTAACTGAATACCACCTGGGTTTTTAAAGACATGATAAAATGCTTCTCGGTAATCTAATTAATTTTCTTATTAAAACTACTGCTCCCAACTTACGCATATTTATTAGCATCCCTTGAGTATTAAACTATGTTCATGGAATCTTAATTCCATTTCTCACATTACAGAAAAAGAGTAATGATCCTCTGTATCCAAAGCAACTATCAAGGGGTAATAGCTAGTATACAGCTTATTATTAACTCGCTGTACCACATGCACCAAGAGTCCTTTTTCTCTTCTCTCAGCTGAAGGATATAGCATGGAGGTTTACTCTTTTTTATTTTCTCCTACTAGGATTATTCAATTTACTAAGGAACTTACAGGGTCACCCATGTAAAACTAATTAAAACTGAAGAAGCAACTCCTCTGTGTTGCTCACACTTGTTGATTCATTTCTACACTTAATCAGTGCAGATTTAATATAATTATCTAGATAAATGCATAGCATGCTTTTGGAAGAACCTCTTCTAAAATTTATCAAAACAAGCATTTTTCATGACCTTTACTTAGCTTTGGACTGTGCTTTCGTATCCAAAACTATCTGGCTTTTTACTGTTAATTTAAGAAAGTGTACGAAATCCTTCTGAAAGTAGCTATTTCTTTTTGAAGAGATGAAAAGTACATTGCTTACTTTCATCCGTGTTTTCCCTGACGAAGAGGTAGAGTCCAAAAGGCTGGATACCTGCCCCTTAGCTGAAAATCCTCTCTTCTCCTCTGTCCCCGGAAAGAAACAGTTGCCTCTAGAGCTTGTTCATCTCATAAATTTTAGTACCTCTTGTAGGATAACATGAACAGTCCCCTGGAAGTTTTTATTTCCTTCCCTGGAATTCAAAAGGAGCAACTGGCATAAAATTAGACATCTAAAATTTAAAAGCTTAAATTAGGACACATGCATCATATCCTGAACTATTCTTTTCTCCTGTGTTATGGGTTAGGGGGAACAGAACTGTTCTCAGAATATCCATTAAACTGCAGCTTTTTAGTGTACTTTTATGTGTACAATTCAGGGCTCTTTCTACTGGAAATACTTTTTGCAAAAAAAAAAAAAAAAATCTTGTCTTGGTAGAAGGTATCGTATTTTCCCCACTTGCTCAATGAGGGCTTGGTTTCATCTCATCTCTTTACCTGTGGCACCTTATCCACTCTAGTGGCATAGCTGGGTAAGTCAGGTAAGCAGAGCACTGATATACTGATTCATCAAAACTACATGTATCACTCTTATGGTGCACCGAAACAATGCCTATAGGCATGAACATCCTCTTGTTTGCTATAAACACATCCTAAATGGCTAGATTAGACAGCTGAAAGTCATTAAGACTCAGTTTTTGAGTAACCTCCTTATTCCCTTGGTACTGGAGAGTACAGTGAGGTAGTCTATCATCTTCTGGATTCAAAACCTTGGCATCTCTGATGTTGTTTTCTATGACGTGACATCTTTACCTCTGTAGGACCTTGTCAGAAGGTGCTGCCATGTTGTCTGGAGGAGTATCTGCTATATATTGTTCAGTGTGAAGTCATATGACCCGTGCACTTTCTTGTGGACTTTGTTATTTCTCTCCTCCTGATTTCACTTGATCTCTCATGAAGTCTTTCAGATAGTACAAACTGTGGCCATCAGTGCAGAAAATGTAATATAAATGAACTCCTCAAAGTGTGAAAAGGAAAACCAATATTTCCAAAAAAATGGTCTCATCAATCCTGCACACTGTTTTGATCACTGAACTGGTGGTGAATTCAAATTAGTTTGCTTACAACACATGTGATTTCTGCTTTCCCTGCTCTTTTGATGTCTTTAAAGTTGTAATAGGTGGTAGAAAAAAATATTGTGTGTTTGATTTTGAGTGTTCTATTATCAAGTGTATAATGAGTTTGGAGGAGGTGGATACTGGGAATGTAGAGAGTAAGTGACAGTTTTTGCTATGTGCATATTATACTGCTTTAAGGGCAACTGAATAGCGCTTTGGCTTCAGTGGATATAATAACACCTCTAGGCAAGTGAGTTCTTTTTTCTATCAAAAATACTTCCCTCTCAAGTAAAATATAAATCATTTTCTGCTCTACATTCTCAGAATAACAGTATCTCACATTATACTCAAGGGAAAAATAATATTAAAAATGGCTTTCTGATTCAAGAAGCCTGAATATGAGTGATTTATCAAAGGAGATTCGAGTTTCGTATGGCATCAAAATGGTCTCTGTGCTTTAAAATGAAGGTGGAAGTGGCTGGACTTGGGCAAGGTCTTTGCAGACGTAATAAGTGAATTTTACCTGAAAATGGATGTAAGCAGGAAAATAATAAAAGTTGCATTCACTTGACAGTTTGAAGCTGCACGAAATAAGTGTAGGATTTGTGTGCTGGTACGCAAAGCACCTCGCAGAAAGACCTGTCTTTCTTCATTATGATTGCTTTCCCTGCGATTCCTGTAAGCATCCGTGAGAACCAGCTCATGCATGGTTGGCATCGCTCTCGGTGAATTAGGTTGGATTCACAGATTGTGGAAACCCTTTGTGCCACCGCGTCAATCCTTTTCATGGTATTTATCCCACAGCTGTAGCTAAGTTAGGCATCTGTCCATGCATCTTCTACCCTTCTGAAAAGAAAAGGCACTTTTAGAAGGAGATTCATCCAGTCCTATACTAGATGTCTAAACATGAATCCAGGCATTTCTTTGGGTCTCTGTAAACACAGAGATTCCCTAGACCACAAGTGCTGACCTATAGGTATCAATGTCAAACCTGGCACCCACGGAAAGTTGGGCTGAAACAAGATTTGCCATTCCAGCTGTCATGGGAAAACGTACGTTAGGTGCCTAGCATTCAGTTGTCCAAAGTAGGTGACCCAAGCCTGATCTCTGAACCCTTCTGAAAGCACGGGAAAATAATATTCAAATGATATTTGGTCTATGCTTGCAGGATGGTGGAAAGGATGTGGCAAAAGCTTGCTAAATCCACCTCAGTTAGCTTCCAAATCATAGTACAATAGTAATGAGATCCTTATCTGTGGAATTTGAAGAGGAAACAAATTTAAATGGCACCTTGCATTTTGGAGTTGTTGGTGTTGCACCAAGGACAAGGTAAAATAAAATAAAACAATTAAAATAAAATAAAGAACATGGTAGATTAAAGGCATCAATGCTGGGAAAGGACTGGTTGCCCTGAAAACCTGATATATCATGAAATATTAAAGTATTAAGTTTTTTTGGAAAGTTCCATACTCAGTGTGTCAAAACTGGAGTGAATAAAACATAAAAGAAAGCGGAAAAAAAAGCAGAAAGAGTTTATTTTCCTTCCATCAGGTCTTGCTGGGGATGGAAAAATAAAATGGCTTCACTTTTGTATAGCAACAACAGAGAACTGAATGTTCCTTCTTGGACAATTTTTTAAATGGAAAGATTCATATCTTACTGAAAAGTTCACCAATCTGCCTTTTCCTCTGATTCTCGGTCTGCAATCAAGCAAATTAGAGAGCTGTATGTTGTTACTATAGTAATAAATGTTGCAGTGCATGAAAAGAAATTGGGCAGCCTGAGATATGTATTTCCCAGGGAAAATGGAATACAATTTTTCATAATTTTGACCACTCAGTCCTTTTGTAGCTGTAGGTTCTAAGAAACGAATGTCCCTATGTCAGTGCAAATGTTTTCCTACTCATTTCTCATTTTCAAAATGAACAGGACAGAATTTGAATCAAAGCTAAAAGTATACTCCAAGTTAGTGGTGTAAGCAGAGACACTGGGTTTACAGTACAGCTTACACCCCTGTGTTGCTGGGCATAACTCTTTGAATTTGATGCTTTCTGCTCCAGTTTTAAGCTTAATTTTCAAGCTTTGAATTGAAGAAATCCATAAAGAACTAGAAATGAATTTACCATTTAGTTGTTCAGGCTACATTTCTTTACATATACAGAAACATGATTTTTTTTATACATATATATATACACACATGTAATATGGATCTGTGCTTCTGAGTCTTTGTGAATACATATGCTTGTGTGTGTATTTAGAGAAGTGTGTATGCATACATAGTAGCTGGATTATAAGGATAAGTTAGTCTGGAGCTAATTAAAATTAAAATTTGCTACCAAATTAAATAGAATTAAAACATAATGCAGCAATAATTATGAAAAAAGAAATAAATAAAGAAAACTTTTAAATAAAATTTAATGCACAATTAGAATGACAAGTAACTGATTAATTAGAAGTAAAACACAAGAGGACCTGGAGGTGACAGTGAACACCAGTCTGCATATTAATTCACAGCATGGTGCTGTTGCCATAAAAAAAGAAAATGTCATTTTGGGTTACATTTTAGGTAACTATAAGTCCACTGGTACCGTGGACCCATTTGGGTTACAGTGTGTGGCTTTGGGATGTTAAAATAGATACTGAGAAAAGATGTTTAGCTATGTAATGATAAGGGTGGGATTCAACTAACAGATATAGAAGATATAGAAGCCTCCATTTCAGATGATCATCTAGAAACCTCTTATATTAAATAAGGAGATGCAGAAAGTATATGATTAATCTCATCCCAGAAGGTAAGATGAATGATGTCCTCCAGGTCTCTGCTTCTCTCATTGACTATGAAACAAGCCTACAAGGGCTGGCTCAGCTGTCAGTGTCTATCCTATAGAAATATAAAGTTATGTGAAATGAATATGATCCTTGACATTTGGAATAGGTACCTAGAGTGATCAAGAAAGGTCTATCAGTGGAGATTTTTAAGAACATGTCAGGCAAGCATCTGTCGAGAATAATGTTTGATCCTATTTGGAATCTGGAGATGGACGAGATGATCTTTCCACCTCTACATGTCTCTGATAATAAAATGCTGGCCAAAGTCCTTGTTTGGGATGTAAATGGTGTTAGAGAAATTAAAAACAGGCAAGGACATCAAAAAGGTAATGTTTTAGTACCCTGCAGTGCCAGAGCAATAAATGCACTTTTCATATACACTCTTAATTGATCAGACTTGTGAAAAGTAGGTGTTCGTTTCTGCATTTACCTTTCTATTCCAGCACAGAGAGTTACCTGCCTGGCTCTTTAAAAACAATAATGTGAGAATCCCTTTTCCTTGGTCTCTCTCTCATTTTTTGGAGCAAGAGCACAACTCTGGCTTGCACAGCTGAGCCAGGGCAGACCACAGAAACAAAAATTATGATTTGCTTAGATGGCTTGCAGTTCTCTTTCCCTGGGCTGTTCCACAAAGTTAAGGAGACCCATGGTTTAACTTGGACGGAGATGTGTGTTACAGCAGATTCTCCAGTCTGCCTTCATCCTCTGCCAACATCATACCTGTTACACCCTCACCTGCTCTTATCCGAAGGTGTGAGAGGGGCCTCATGGAGTCAACCTCACAGCTCTTTTACACACTTTCTCCAATGGCATATTCTCCTTTGCCCAGATACGTCCATCCTGGGAGAAATCTTGCCTTTATGTGCAAAACAGAGTTCCAAAGGAAGGAGGAGAGTCAAAAAACTGTCTTTCTTACGCTGCCCAATACAGCACAGACACAATGGACTGTTCTATGGACCTTACCCACTGTAAGTTTGAATAAGAAAATGTGGAAGTAGAATAGACTGAGCATTAAAAATATGCCCTAAAATATTTACTAGGGAATGAATTTGCACTTGCCATAGTTCACTTTAGCAAGAGACATCTTCATACACAAATTGTATCGTCTCACCTCCCCTTAGCAGCAGAGGGGCTATCTGCTCATCAAGTGCATGCAGGAAGAAGCATATTGTCGACAGAGAAACTGTCAGTTGCATAAAGCTGCCTCCAAAAAATGTGCCTGCATGTGTACATAGCTAGCGAAAACATGGCACACAACTTACAAATGATTACATCGCTTATGCCTGTTTTCAGAAGTGACTGTTCATTTAGAGACCCTCGGCTCTGGTGCTGTGTAAAAAGAGGGCTAGCTTGTTTTTTTTCCTTTTGTTAGTGCTGAAAAGTGGTCCCCAACTCAGTCCCTGTGATATTCTGAAAATTCTTTATTTTTTTCTCTGTCTCATGGGAATTAGCTGATATTTGGAAAAGTTAAGTTTGCATAGAACTTAAGGGACCTTGTTTAATTCTCCAGTCTGCCACAGACTTCTTGTATAACTTTGGGCAAGACACGTCACCTTTCTGTGTTCTAGTTGCCCATCTTTACTATGGGGATAATGACATTAAAAGGATGGTAGTTAAATAGCTCAGTGGTTACAGGGGGCTTAGAAATTGAAGTAAAAGTGTGAGAATAAATTCCTGTGAGAGATGTTTGCCATTTCTTTTTTGTTTGTTTGTTTGTTTTCTATAAAAGTACTGCCTTGGTTATCTTTTTATTTTAATTTCCAGCGACTGGGGGAGACTATCTGTTGCCAGAGGTTCATAAGTTTCCTCTTCTTTCCTGTTAATCTCAAAAGAATTTCTTAGCTTTGCTGATGACATACTTTGGCAAAAAATTGTTTTCCCTGCCCCCTCTACTTTACACATACTGTCAATCTGTTCATCTGTCAAGAAATCTTTATGCTAAAAGGCTGACTAATGTGAAAGTTTCAGTCAAAACATGGTCTCACCAGAAGAACAGAAAAGTTATCAAGCAGTTATTGAACTACACAGTAAAGTCAATGGCTAAAGTCCTACCGCTGTGAATGGGCCCTTATAAAAATACTGAGCAAAATCAGTGACCGTATTATTGCACTCCTTCCACTGAGTCCATTAAGTTAATTTAATGTAACTAGGCCTTAGGCAATTTTGTGGTTTCATGTTAAAAATCCATTTTTATGTAGTCACAAAGCTATTGGCTTTGTATATTAACAGCATCAGACTGCATCAGCTGATATCAGCATATGGACAATAATATCGAAAACACATCATTTTTCAGAAGATTTTTTCAAAGTGGTATGTGAACATTAAGGAATATAAACTCATGGTGTTCTCCGTTTTAACATGGCCTGCATCAGCTGCAGTGTTGCTCCACACTATTTGATACAGAGTCAAGAATGTCAAACGTAGCTCGGGCATATTGGTGCTTGATGGCAAACTTGTAGGGTTTTCTAAAACACTTACCTAAGCTAGGGATTTAGGACTGGAAGAACTGAGCTGATCTCTAAGACTGGTCCTCTGTGACTGAAAGCTGCCATGGAACAGATAATAAAAGTAGGATTCATCTCACCAAACTTTTGCCATTGAGTCATGTAAGTTCCCCCTTACAGTTCAAGGGACAGAAAGATTTCTTCAGAGTCAATCCATAATAAAATAACTATCTAAAGGGCAATGAATCATCTTTTAAATCTTACCTGTGTCTTTCCACTGATTATGAAAGGAGCATGATGACTAGTTTAGACTAGATGACTAACTTATCAATGATTGAACTAGATGAATTAGATCCTGACCTTAAATCAGAAGAGTTCATAGAACATTCACTCTGCCCACCCCAAGCTCCAAAACACTTCTCGACCAAATAAAACTAACACATACTTCAGGAAAAGACCATACGTATCTAAGTGATATCCAGGTGTTTTTGAAGTCCCAGGAAGTCATCTGTTGCCATCTTCATTTCCATAGGTATCTCTAAAACCTTTTCGAAAACAAGAATTTTGCTCCCAAATCATGGAAGTTCAATTAACCCTATCAGTATTCTCTGTGTCTTCTTCCTGGCTTTGTAGAGTCTATATCATCTATGGCAAATCTATCTGCAAATCTACTCTGACATCTTCTACAAAAATGTGTGAACTGAGGAGTCAACATATAACATGATGGAGCAAGCAGTGGCCTAGAGCCCATAGAATAATAAAGTTGATACACAAGAGACATTGAAAGTGAAGTGAGGATCAGATTTGCAGGAAAAAAAAAAAAAAGAGTGGGGGAGTGGGGAAGAAAGCAGAAAAATTCATCAGTATCAGAAAGAACATTGTGAATGTTTTGGGGGGATTACTGTGAAAAGGAATTAGTGCCATCGGTTCTCCCACCAGAACAGATCCTTAGCGCAGAATACTTCCAACTGCAAAGATGTAGCTCAAAAGCATCCTGATGGGAATGAGAAAAACCTCACAGGTAATCTTTCATGTTAGGAAAAATGACACAGGAAGATTTTCACCTGGAGAGCTCAGGAACAGCTACTGCTCAGGGGAATTAAAAGCCACTGATAAACAGGGTAAAGGCATCATTGAAATGGATTGTTTTGAAAGGAGAATTAGCAAAAGGAATTATGTTACTAGTGGATTTGCCTTGGAACCATCAGTAATTAATCAGTAATTTGCACTAAAGGTTTGCCACAGAAAGTAGGTGCACACTGATGACATTTGCTGAAGACATATTATTCAGAGGCACATGGTGGAGAACTGGAGAGTCACCCTAGAAGGCCTGGATACCCCTGAAGATGGGCTAACAGTGGGATATCGGTAAATTGTTATAATCGTCTTCAGCACCCTTTTGGCCAAGATCATTCGGGACCTCCCTACACAACTCCCAGGCACATTTCACTCGTTAGGCCTGTCCAAGGACTATATCCAATAGGAAATTTGGATGCAGTCATGTTGTAATCTGAAGGCTAAGAGAATTTAATATTATAGTCATGGTGAGAATGTGCCAGTTGACTTTGAGGTCACATAATGGGCCCTAGCACCAGTTAATTTATTAGTGTAGATATAGCTGATGATTTTTAGCTAAGTTAATATGAACATCGACTATGCAAACAAGGTCCTTCCAGTAAAGGAATATAAATTGTATAAATTATGCAATAATGTGGTGACACACGCCTGTTCCAGGAATGCTGTGATTTTCCCTGGCTTATCAAAGGCAATAGTTAGTGGCCAAAGTGAGTGTGTTTCAAAGGACGTCCAAGACTGCGATAATTTTATATCTCTATGTGCTCAACTTGTTAATGCAGAAGACCCTGATTTTCAGATGGCAGAATACCTCAGCATAGCTCCAGCAATCTCATCCCTTAAACCTCAAGATCTGTGCTCTGACAAAAGCTTTTTCACCCTTTAGCAATGCCTGAAAATAGGAGAAAGCAGATGGTACTTCCTCGCTCTCCGTTAGAAACAAACAGCAACAGAAGAGCATTCTGGCAGTTTTCAATTTTCACTTAGGCATTGTCACGACTGCTAAAATCTGACTGTGTCTCTTTAGAGATTTAATATGAGTAAACTCGAAATTAAAAAGCTTTGAGACAAACTCAGCCATGTCACTGAGAAGAAAGACATCTGATTAAAATCTCCCCATTTTTTTTCCCTCCATTCTAGAGACACTGAGGCTGTGTTGATTTTATTACAATGCAAGAAGAGCATATAAGGCTGGATCCAAAAATCGAGTGGAGCAAGACTCCTTCTCTTTAAATGTGTCCTTTGGAGCAGCTGCAGCCCGGCACATGTCACATCTTGCTTGTCCTCCATCCACAAAGTTCCCTCCTGGGCCATAAATGCAAAGCCAGTGTCCAGGGCAATACACCCTGAGCAATACCACGTGCTCTTCATGGCCATGCTCTGATCCATGCCCAGCACAACATGGAAGATGGGCAAGTCTATCCGAGGCTATTCCGAAGTGAGAAGCCTGGAACAGGTGAAGCCATCTCCATCACGGGCTGCAAGGCTGAAACACTGCCTTTTGGGAGGTGTCTCTCACCCTGGAATGCATGGGGCAGCACTGCCTGTTATAGTGCCTATCTTTAAAAGATCCTCAGATATAGAACTATCCTATAACGATGGAGAGGAAAATATTTTTGTGAGTTTAATAGACACTGAAGCAACTCTCATTTCTAATAAAACTGTTTTTGTGCATTACAAATCTAGTCCATCCTTCCTCTAAATGTGATCAATTATCCATCCTTATTACTCTTCCTTTTTTTTTTCATTTAATGCCCCTTAGACATTATCATGTCTCTTTTATTTATCTGAGAGCATTATTTCTGGCTTTTATGTGGCAGTTTTATGAGACATGACCAGAATTATGGAACAGTTCTCAAAAATGCTACAGTATCCCTGATGTGCTGTAATTAGATGACAACAAATGAAGCATTTTATGTGTTAGCTAGCTGGCGAAGGAAAAGCCAATAGCCTATTTATAAAGGTTTTGTTATAGTTTTCTCCTGAAGCCAAACTAATACATAGCTTGAAATCCTTTGGTTTATTTCAGTAGGCTTTAGACCAACATAAAAATCCTCAAAACAATGGACATATTTCTATTTAACAGACTGTAACACTGTGTACTTCCAGGAACTTATTTGCCATGTATTTAAATCTACACACCGGCAAACAGAAGGTAAAATAAGCCTTGTGCTGCTGAGACCTACATGAATAAGTCTTGTAAACAATGCCTTACCAACTCAGGATTTATGTTTCCTTTGAGGACATTCATATTTAAAAACCTGGCAGCCTACAGGTTATGGAGGGCTGGAAGTATAGGTTACCTTGGAAAATGCAAGATGGCCTAAGATGACTTTTTTTTTCTTTTTGACTTTGGAAAGGGAGAGTAGGGAGAAATGATATAAGGCAGTTGCTTACAGTAAAGTGAGAGTATGCATGGAGTTTGAGAGCAAAGTTAAAACAAACAAACAGAAGGTTTTTTCCAGTGAAATCTGTCTGGTTTTGTGATATTATGCTTCCTGGCAAAAATTCTTAACTATTGACCAGTTGTGCCTTTCTTCAGGGAGGCATTAACCTTTTTAGGATCAACCATTTCACTGTAGGAGTCAGGGAACACGGGACTGAGACCAGGGACAAGGAGCTGGCAGAAGTTAGTACCGATCCCCAAATACAGAGGGGATGGAAAACTGACATACATGTTTGAATGAGCAGGAGAGAAGAAGGTAAGCCATTTGCCTGTCAAGCTAAGCATGGGTGTTTTGGCTCTAGGCATGAAGCAATGTTCAGGGCCATAGTGCACAGACTGTGTAGCTCCTGGATAGGGGGGCAATAGTGACCTGGATCAAATGAGTAGTTGTGCTTTCAACAGCTGTCTCAAATACATCCTTGAGTTTCCTTCATTTTCTTTTCCCGTGCAAAGAAAACTCCAGTGTCTCCAGATGAGGTTAAGGAGAAAACTGAGGAAGTGAGGCTGTGACCTGAGGAATGGTTCTCCTTTCTTTACGCTGGAGGTGCCCCAATGCATTCCCCATGGCCCACAACTTCACACAGCTGTCAGTGAACCCCACCATGATCCCTGAGCATTTCACAGCACCCTCCATGTCACGTTCAGTGGTTGGCAGGGAAGGTTAGAGTGATCAGCTCGGACATAGTCTGAGTCCATCAGTGTCAACGAGCTTCCATTTCAGCCCTTGCTTGCAATCATTATGCCTAGTTCACAAATAATTTCTGAGGGGCTCAGGAGTCAGGTATGGCTCTGCTGCCTCAGTTCTTGAGTGAGGTCAGTCAGCTTTAAATCGGTATTCGGTCTTCAAGAGTAGGCAATGCAGGACCATATAGCTTAAACACACTACTTTGTGTTGACCAGAATTTTGTCAGATGAATTCCACTCTATGACAAGAAAATTAAAGGCTATTGAGTGGGATCCATCCTTGCACACCAGGAGCTGAAAGCTGTGCACCTTGGGGTAGCCAGTGTTCTGCCAGCTGTGTGAGTCAGCCAAGTCTGAGCTAACTTTTTCTTGAAATGTGTATTACCAGAGTTGAGCATCAGTCTAACTCTGTTACATCTTCTCCTCTTACTACTCTAAAAGACCCTGGTCTGCACACATGAACACGTTTGCTCATGCACATATATTTGCACCATGTTCTTTTTTCATGTTATTGAATGAATAAGCCTACTCTGATGTTGGCTTGTTGCTTGTATGTTGTTGGAATGCGGTGTTTCGACAATTGGTCTTTTCTCTTAATATCAATTCCTTACAAGTAATTGCAAAGAAGTTGCTTATGGAGTTACAGAGAAAATTTCTAAAGGGCAAAGATGAATGTTCAGCAAATATTCCCCAGGTGACAATCATGTTCTAAACACTTAGGATGGATATTTGATCTAACTGTACGTGTCAGCATTCATCACAGGCTCCCTTTGGAGACCTCATCAGTGGAGCTGTTGGAGCTTAAGGCATGATTCATCTCATGCTAAGGTAGACATCTAAATATGCTAGATGAATCACGCCTTAAGGTACTTATTTCTTCCCGTTATCTGTGAAGGAAGTCTAGACTATGCTTCAGATGCCTAAAGTTAGGGCAGATACATTCTAACATATACAGAGAAGGCTTAATTCATTTAGAAGGTCTTCAGTAAGAGGTAGTCATTTTTTCCCAACACTAACTGTGATCAAGCTACACCCAGCCTTCATCTCTTGATACTATCTGATGAAACCTATTCATAATGAATTATTCTTCTGTTGATTGTTTTAATGAAATCAGAGTTTCTGAGGAATAAAACTGAAAAAAGACATAGGTGACCGATGCAGCCTGGAACTGCCTGAGTTTGAGCCTTTATATCCTTCAGCCTACACCGTCCTATTGACAGTGTGCCAGTGGTCCAGGTTTGACAATGCAACCCACTGTCCCAACAACTTTAAGGCAGCAAAGTTTTTTCTTTTTCTCAAAATAATTTGTCTCATGGAAGAATAAGAAGCAGGAGAAAGGGCAGTTCTTTTTTTGGCTATGATATCAGGTTTTAAAAGCTTAGTGTCTTATATGTTAAAAAAAATAAATAAAAGAAACCCTTTCATATTACTTCCAACTTTGTGTGCCTACTTCCCTCTCCACTAGGGATACTTATACTCTAAAGCCTATCTCCAGTAAGAGCATATTTTTATTTTCGAGATGTCCTTGTCATTTTCATGCTTTTTGTGATGCATGAAAATCAATTTGCTTCTTTTCTCCTAGATGTTAACGTATCCTTCCAACTGTTTCTATATGTAGTGAAAAGAAAAGAGTTAGGCCTGCATTCCAGTTTTTCCTGTATAATTTTTAACCATGAGTGAGTTTGTTACTTCTGAAAATAGGAGGACTAATAGCCATGACTATAACTGAATGCAATTTCTGGCACTTCTGTGCTTTCCTCATACAGCTCAGCCTGCCAGGTGTCTCGTGGGAACGGGTATTTGAATTCTGTAGGTAGATCTTGAACTTTTACTACTTCCTTCCATTTTTTTCTTCAGTTTCTTCTCTGCCTAACAGGAGGTCTGGCAGATAACATGCTCCAAACATAGTATTTTCCACAGCCCATCCTCTCGGGAGTCCCAGTGCTCCTCCTGGAGATTTGGAAGCACATGTTGGTAGTTCAGATTGGCTGGAACACTTAGTCCCTTGGGTCCCTTCTGACTGCCTATGTATGTCTGAGTCCCCAGACTGGAACATTTTATCACTCTATTAGGACAAATGATTAAAGTCAGAACTTCCTTAATTATATCCAGACTTCTGGCAACCTTAATTTTACAGAAAAACTGAAAGGCTGAAGGAATATTCTGTTTCTTTTTACCGAGCTACCACCATTTACTGAAGTAACAGGAACAGCAGAATTGTAGGCCCCTGAAAATCACCTTGCTACATTTTTTTCAAAGGCCATAAGAAAACACGAACAAACACAAATCCTTAGAACAGTTAAAACTCTGCTTTGATTTACTCTTCCCACCTCAACCTGACCTCACCAGACAGTGCCCACTTCATGGTGAAATACTATAGCCGTCACAGTTTGGACGTAATCTTTCACCACTACAATAATTACAAAGTTGTCTTATAAACATCAGCTTCTTTATGAACTACGCAAATGGGAACTGAGATCTGGGGTAACTGATAGGAGGAAAATGAAAAATTCCCCTTTTAACTGAAATGCAAAAGAATTTGAAGGTATATCTTTAGATATAAGTGAGTTCTGCATTCTTCTGTACTCAGTTTCTGCACTATTAGTTGCCATGTGCCTAAGCTATGCACATATTCTTGCAACACCATAAATTATTTGAGAGACAGAAAGCACCTCCTTTTTCTATTATGATCTATTGTTTAGCTTATAGTGATATGTCATTGTCAAATCAGAACTCCATTATGCAAAGTATTATTCAACCATATTTAAACAAGTTTTTGAGTTTCTGACCTTAAATTTAAGAATATTGTCATGCTTAGATACAGATTAAAGAGCAAAAACTCCAGTGCAAATTAAAATTCCTTTCTTCAGTGAATTAAAAATATGGAATTACAAATACTTGAAACTAGTGAACACAGATGAAGAAGCAGAATGTGCGTACAGGGGTGCCCAATGACAAGGAAGAGTTTGGAAGGTGCTGTGAAATGCTGTCATCCCTGTCACCTTTCCACTTTGCTGTTCGTGAGCAACGGCGTTCCTAGGAGTCACGATCAGGATTTGTTGCGTCTTGCGGGCTTGTGGGTCACAGCAGCCTTGTGGGCCAAACAAGATCATCCTGGAGGACTATCAGCGTCGACCAAGCCACTTGGGATGAGAGTATAAGCTGATCGATGAGAGATCACTTCCCTCTTCCAAATTCTCATATTGTTTGTACAGGGGAAGATAAATTTTTAGGGTCAGAAATATTTGCTCTGAGATTAAGGGTTTCTAAGTAGCTTCTGAGAGGCTGTCACACCAGGGCTCTCCCTGGGACATAAACCAACAAGTCACACAAATCCTCACAGGGGAATTTTCTAAAAGAAAGATTCTCACTGTGGGTCCATTTAAAGATTCAGAGCCCTTTTTTATTGAGAGGTCTACATGTTAGAGAGTAAAATACTCCTATTTCCCAAGCAGATATACTAATCATCTGGAAATGAAAAAGGGACTTCAGGTCAGTGTTATTACCAGGTGGATTGTTGGGAGTAACTCAGAACTCACTACATTCCCTGGAAGAACTCATTGACTGACATTGTTTTGAAAATCAGTGCATTTTTATAGAAAGGAATCAAAATTGCTTTTTATTACAAGAAGATATTTTGCATTTGTTATTTGTCCAAGTTCATTCAGAAGCATAACAAATTTATCTATTTCTTCTCCTGTTATTGTTACCTGCCCTACAAGTTCATACTGAACCTGGGAACGACATAAAAAAGTTTTCCTGTTTCACAGATGTGAATAACTCTAATAAATAAACCTGCTTTTTGTTTGGCTTTAAACTCATGCATAGCGATGAGAAGCTCATAAAAGCTAAAATTAAAATAAACAGCAGCGAAAAGAATTTTTTTCAAAAAAACAAAAAAATGGAATGTAGAGAGTAAAACCATACTGCTGAAAACTTAAATATGACAAAAGACAAAATGAACGGCATTTAAGGAACTGTCTTTGGGAAATCTCTGAAGGCAAGGGGACAGGCAGTCAGCAGCAATGCCGCTGTCATCGTGCGCATTGACAAAAGTGTTGATTCACCATCTGGCTACCGCAAATTAACGAGAAATGAAAGCTGTGTGTTGCAGTGCTAATGTTTGCAATGTACTGGCACCGAGCTTCCCCTGGCCCCTCGCTGCTGCTAGCGGGGTGCACATTACTTTCTAGCACAGACTTGCGGTGAATGCTAAAGCAACCAGCCTTGCACGGGCAATGGGCTCATGCCAAAATGTATTTTGTGCCTCCAGGGAGAAATAGGTAGTAGCATTGCAGCACGACTTCCCACCAACAGCCGCATTAGACGTGATGTCCAGAAGTTTTTTTTCATGCAGTACTGACACTCCCTAGCTGGGTAGATTCCTAATAATTATTGCTATTGGAAAGTAATCAAGTAGTGATAATTAGCTTCTATTCCTGCACCATCTGGATAACAGCTCCAGATCCAGTTTTACTCAGCACATTTGCCTTTGTGTTTTCAGTGCATTGGTTATAGCATAGGTGTACCCAGTAATGAAAGAAGAAGGGCCTGATGCAAAACCCACTGGAGTATTTCAGTTGGTTTCTGTCAGCTTTGGGTCAATATTTTCACAAGTGGATGAAATTACTTTTAGTGGTATTGAATGAGGAAGGGTTTGTGAAGACAGTTAAAATCTTTTTATTCAAAGATATATATAAAAAAGTAAAAAATAGGTATACTTTCAAGCACAACGTTCATATTGCCTTTGCCATAGAGTTACAGGTGGCATTTTTCATTCGTAAACTGATCCAGCTACATTTTTAAATGGTGGCTAAGGTCTAGACAATATATATAAGATTCTGTGTTACTGAAGTATTGATGTCACAAAATGGCATTTGAGAGAGATGGCTTTACAATGTCTGAAAATATGAAAACTTTATTAAAACAGAGTCACAAATGTTATTGCATTTGATAAACATCCTGCTCCCCCTCCCCAGGCTCTGCTAACTAGAACTGTCTCATCAAAAATAGGATCCAGGCTGCAAAATCTTCAATAGCTAGCACTTAGCAAATATGCCTATTGGGGGTAGATTAGGGAAGGAAAAGAAATATTCATAATATCAATTCTTGGACAGGAAGGAAGAAAAGGAGTGTGCAGATAAAAGGATGTTTTAGTAGACATCATACACATTTTAGTGATTCATTAGCCTTGAATACCTGATCAACCAGGAGGTATCTAGGGAGCACTTTTGATAACTCAGCATAGGATGAACAGCCATTTAGTAGGTGAACAGTCTTATTAACAGCTTTGTAGCTACAAAGAAGACATGACATCTCTAATGGGACAAACTGGAAAGAAAAATGAAAATATGTTGCATGGTAATTTTAGGAGAAAATGATGGATATGACAGCTCCTCATTCTGTTCTGAGGGCTCCAAAAACACTGAACAGCTCCAAGCATAGAGTTATTTCTCCTCTATTGGCAGCTCAGTCACAGTGTGAAAGAGTCACTTAACAGATTTTCCTCTGAAGGCTAGATCTTGCAGGTGAAATGATTAATGGCTTGACACGGCCCCCTCACCACCCCTACTTGTATCCCTAGGCATCTCTCCACTCCACAGTCCGTGGCAGGAATTTCTATTGAAATTGCTGCAACTAAGGCTGATAACATAAATAGAATGATGGGAAGGAGGAAAAGCTTCATTTTTAGAGTTCGTTAAAAGTACGAGTCGATCTTACTCTATAGAAGTATGAATAAAGTTCCACAATTTGCTACGATCTGCACAAAGTTCATTACTCTCATTCTCTGTGTGTGTTTTTTTCTTTTCTTTTTTCCAAGGGGAAGAGGAAAACCAGAGAGATTTTATTCATTTGTGTTAGATTCTGTGCTACTAGACAGGAAGCAAAAGCTCAATTATCTGCAGGATTTTTGTGATTTTGCTGAATCCTATGTCCTACTGGAGAAACACAAGGCACTCTGAAGTGAAAAACACAGGGCAGAAATACTGTCTCTTGAAGGAACTTTCATTAAGGTATAAGATGTGAAAATAAAGCTGAATATAGATGGACAGACAGCAAGTAGAAAGGAACAGTGATATAACACCGGTCACCGTGAAAGGCAGTGTTGTCAGCACAGAATCCCCCCAAATTTGCCAGGGTTGTCTATAAGGTGCACAGTAAAGAAAAGGCTTCAGGAGACATCTGATGGTGAGCAGCAAGAGATCTTTGCTGTTATCGATGGGAACCCCACTCAGATGAGAGGGACAGAACAGGTAGAGTAAATAAGCATTTGTCAATTAAATAGTAAGTTGATTGAGGCTGTGTTACGGACTAATTTAGGGCCTGAGTTTACAGCATGTTAGCAGGTGGAAGAAGACAGCTGAGTTTGTGCCCCAAAAGGCATTAGAAAAAAATATAAAGTGAGAAAAATGGGAGGTGAGGTGGCAGGGTGAGAGGGAAACCATGCTGGCAGCTGGAGTTTAAAGCAAGATCGTCAACAAAGAAAAGGCTATAGTAGAAAACAGGCTGCGAGAGGTTGAAAACATGAATAAGAAATTTATGTATACACAGAGGACAGCATCTTCAAAAAAGACCAGAAAGAATCAGAAATATTTAGATGTAAAATATGTTCCTTGTTGATGAATTCTCCAAATGCAAGAGATTGAGGGACTAGTTATATTTTTTCACTCGTGGTTGTTAGGGGGTTGATGAGTCTGGTAGGCTGACAGTGGCAAGGCTGCCGCCGCTCCATGCTGCTAGGTCCAACCAGCAGCGATGCTGAGCGTGTGTTCCCAGTAGGTATGCAAATAAACACATATATACCATACACATGGCCACACAGAACAACAGACAGAAACATTCAGCATTCACACAAACACTAACAGCACCAGCGACTACGTGCTGTTCCCCTCCCTGGCTGATCAGGACAAAGATCCATTAGTGAGAAATATATATACATATATTATACATATGTATAACATAGACATATACAGTTCTCTCCAGCTGCTGGACTTAGACACTCAGTCCACCCAGCAGCTGCCCCTGGATCCCCAGTCTTCCCAGCTGCTGGCACCTGGACATATGAGTCCCTGAGACCCAGAGTCCCACTCCAGTTTCTGGTACAGACCCTCTTGAATACACCAGCACACCCACATGCACTGTGGATCCCTCCAGTAATTAGGCTTAAAGACCCAGTCCACCCAGTAGCTGGTCTTGGATCTTCTCTCTTCCCAGATGCCTTACCCCCAAAGACACATACAAGTGGGTCTCCCGGACACAAGCTGGTCTCCTCGTGGTGCCCAGACCCTACAGGGTCTCCGTCAGGCATCTGGGACTCCCCTGATACCCTGGTAGTCATCTTCTCTTGTGGTCTCTAGCTGGCCAGTTTGGCTTGATATTTGCTAGCAATCACACACTGACTTACATGCCCTTGTTCGCTCAGTTGCTGGCACACCAGACACATGGGTCCTACAACCTGTAGTCTCACTGCAGTTGCTGGCACGCAGGTCTCCATACACATGCGTGCACAAAGCACAGAGGCTTCCTCACCTGGGAAAATAGAGGTGGAATTCAATAAGAAGCTAGGACAGACTGCACTGAACTGTCACAGGGCATGGCCAGCCCTGACTGGCTCCTTTTATGCCCTTATCCCTCTGTTTTCCCACATTTGTTCCTCACCAAACCACCTTGATCTCTCCCTTTCTCTGCCTTTGATTCCTCTCCTAAAGAATACCTGATAAAACTTGTGCAATCCCCAAATGCTCTTTCCCGGTATCCCGTATTGTGTCCCATATCCCTAGATAATAACTCCCCTCAGTCTGAAAGGTGATTCAGGCTCTCCTGATGATTCATCTCGAGGTGTTTCACCTCCAGCCCATCGGGTTGGGGTTCTCCTCTGACAGTCCTGTGTGGAGACAGGACAGGGGCTAGTTTCTCTACCTGAGTTACTGGGGTTTCCCTGCCTGTCATTGTGCCTCTGTGCTCCTTCATCTTCATGGCCATGAGCCTTTCATGTGTTGATTGTTCTCCCGTAATGGTCCTGGCAGTAGCCGTGTTGGGGTATTATTCAGGTTCCCCCGCGTGACATTGTTCTTCTGTGCTCCTTTGTGAATGTGCAGACAAGCTTTTTATCATATAACCTAACATTGGCTGACACAGAAAATAGTGTGATGACTTGGTGAAAATCCTAAGAACTCTGCTACAACCCTTTTGGGTTTGAAGCATCAGGAAGGATTTATTGAAAAACATAGAAAGGACTGCATTCATCTGACTGTATAGACATCTAGGATATAGGTACCAAAACTGCAGAGTTCAGAATCTAGTTGGTCACCGTAGGTGACCTAGGAAAACAAGCACATAGCCATAATAAAAAGTTAGAGAGAGAGTGAATGGAGATTTTCTGAAAGATATGAGAAATGGCTAGAGAAGTAGGAGGAGGACCAGGAAGAGAAGAAGTCATGGATCTCAAGAGAGGACAAAATTTTAAGAAAAAGCATCTGACCAGCTCTGGAACTGATGACAGGTCAAAAAAGTGGGAAGAATACAGATGTTCTCAGCTTTGGTGAGGGGCATGTGAAAAACACTGGTGGGAATGGTGCAAGCAGTGAGCACAGAAGAAAAGCCATAAGTGAGAAGGGCTAAAATGGAATTACAGGAGAGGAACTCCAGAGGGCAGCTGTAGACAATGAAAGGGGGAAACAATAGTAGTTGGAAATGGAATTAGATACTGCTGGTTGGATTTTTTAATTATTACTTTTTAATAACAATTTAATTTAATAGAAGGCAAAATCCTCACATTGGGAAGGGAGAAAAGTAGAGCACAGATGCAGATTAAAGTCAAAGCTGGGATACCAAAATAAGCACAGAAAATTAAAAAAAAAAATAAAGGAGGAAGAGCACGAGTGACTGATTTCTGTTTCTGGATGAAGAAAGAAGGAAAGAAATTTTTTGCAGGGAGAGAGGTCTGAAAGTGTGAGGGAAAAATTAATGATGTGTTTTGTGAAAGCGAGAGAAAGGCAGGTTTTGAGAAATACTGATGAAACTGATGTGAAATCAGTTAAGCAGAAAAACAAAAAAATCTTTTCTTCCCATAGTCCCATTCTGTGGCTTTTACTTGGAATAGGTTCATCACTTGTGAAATGATCCCAGGCTGCTGGATGAGATATTCTAGATCATGGACCATTAATTCACTGAGATGAAGGAGATTTTATGTTAAGGAATTGACACCTATCAAAGACTTCTTCATTTGCCAAGATATCCACTCTCCTATCATGCATGGTGCTGGAAAGACACTGAGCACTGGTCATTGTATGATTTTGAAGATTTCTGGTCAGAAATGATATGTATAAATCCAGTGGGGCAGTATATATAATGTTATATAATAGATGTGCAGCATGGAATACAGGAAGGGGAAAAAGAAGCCAAAAAATAACTAGTGATTTTAAAAGAAATTGTTTATCTGTAACACTTACCAATTTCAGGGTCCTTTTCAGACATTAAACCATGAGGCGTAACTATTTCTTTGGAACAGGCAAATACTGTAGGTACATAGCCACTTCAATCTGGCACCAGCTGATGCTTTACGTGGAGCCTTTGTGCTACACTAGCATTCATGTGGTTGGGCAAAGAACGAGGTTAGAGATTTTATCAGCTGGAAACTAATTAATTTCTTTGCTGAGTAGTTTTTCACCTGAACCATTTCCTCAGTATGGCTGCACGAACACAAGTACTGTTAAAGGGGAAGTGGTGAAGGGGTGAAGGTTAGTTTTCTCCTCTTAGGCCAGTGACATATGCCAAAATGATGGCCTAATGTGAGGCAAACATGGGATCTGAGTTTCTTATTTCTCGAGCTTATCTAGTTTTCAGGGAGCTGAAACATGTGTGGAGGTGGAGGATAAAGGAAGGATTAGGTATGAGTCAATTTTCTCTTGAATATATCAAGTACCATTTGGTAATCACCTGTTTTTCCTTGACTGGTGGGAAAAATCATCTAAAATCTTGCTTTATTCTTGTTTAGCATCAGGTTCTTATTCAAGTGCTTCTTCTTCTTCTTTTTCTTCTTTTTTTTTCTTTTAACTACTCTTGTTAATATTTCCCTTTCTCTTTTTCCCTTTGGCTGTATTTTTTGGACTTTTGCTGTCTCCTGCTCCTGCTGCTTCTCTTTTAAACTGAAAATGCAAGTGAGAAAGAAAATACCAAATGAACCAAAAGGTATAAAGTGAGAATAAATATGCCCATTTGTTTTGTTTTCAGGCCTAGAAGGAACAGCTGTTGTACCAAAGAATGAGTTAGTCAATATGTCCAGGCTGAAAAAAACCCATACAATCGGTACTGCATTTACACATATAGTGTCCAATTTCTGGTGAAAAGAACAATTCTGGAATTTGGGTCCCGTCCCTTCCCTTCCCACTTCCCTTCCCTTCCCTCTTCCCTCTTCCCTCTTCCATTTTCCATTTTCCTTTCCCTGTTGTTCTAAAATGTTTTGCATTCATCACTAAAATGCCGCAAGAAAACTGGAAGCCAGAAGAGAAGGACTGAAATAGCATAGGCTGTTTAGGTCTTTTCCCTCTAATTTCTCCAATAGAGAGCAAATAACAGCCATTCTGTAAGTGTGGGGGACATGAGAAATAGTGAATTAAAGTATGCTGGATTTCAGAATCACCCAATAAGGGACCTCACTTTTGACTAAACTAACAGCAAGGAGTTATTATTTAAAGGTAATTTCTAGCAAGAATAGATGTAAAGACAAAAAGGTGTTTTGTGCAGATTTCACATGTTGTTTTTTAATACATTCAAATGCAAAAAACAAAGCAGATGAAAATATTTTAAAATGGGAGAGAGAGAGGAAAACATCTTTTTTCAACAAACCAAAATTGTTGTTATTAATTGTATTTTTCCTTCCACATATAGAGAACAAGTTTTGGAGGACCACAAGAAGTTATCTACTTCATCCATTCTCATAAAGCAGGATTAACTCCACTGAGGCCTGGCAGATTTGTATAACTTGTTTTTTAAAATCCTAAAATCTATTGAAAGAAAGGTGAAAAAAAGGTGTTAGTCATTGTGTTTCTTCCTACTTATTCATTCCTGCTGGATGGGTTCCAGCTATGTCTGTCCGTATGACGTCAGGAAACAGAAGGAGAAATTTTTAGGAACCTAGAATCAACGAACCAGTCACATTTGGCTGGTTGCAGAAGGCAACTCATTTCATGGCTTCCCAACTCTCAATTTCCTGGACCGCATGGGAGTCTCTATAAATAGCTAATTGTAAATAAGCTTTAATACAAGTGTTCTGCATAAACACACTAACCCTCATAAAGAGAATATTATGATGTAAGACATCAGGAAAACTGCAAGTTGGACACTCAAATACTGAATAACATTAAAGACATGCTAGGGTATCTATCCTCAAAGACGGCCCATGGAGGACATGCTGTTGATGGCACCGTGATTCAGCAGAAGCTGTAACATCCAGTAACAGGGAACAGATAGTGTCAGTCTTTGTCAGTATTCAGTGATTTCTAGTCTCTTTTCTCTAAAACAGAAGGAGGCTGAGAAAATAAATAACTGTTCATTCTGCTTGACTTCTACTTCTGTGCTGCGAACGTGTCCATTACTGGACCACTTTGGTCTGATTTCTTCCATGAACTTGCTAGACCGTGGATTTCTGCTCTGGGAAAAGGAGATGGTTGTGTTTGTCTCAAAAGATATGCTGCATTGTTAGAGATGAGCTAATCTATTCTGGAACAATTTGACACAGGAAGTCTACCTGATGTCTGATTATAGTGGATTCAGTCTGCAGTCATAGCAATGTGGACAGATGTAGCAACATCTCAGTGCTCTTTACCTAGTGTTTTTGTCTTTTTTTTTTTAAATAGTATCTCCTTTTTGCATTAAGCAAATACAGAGGGTCAATACATATAAAACAGGTATGGGAAGTTATGAGTCCCTGAGCTGCTTTCTGTTATGAAATATAGTTCTTTTAATCCACTGAGTTCCAGAGGAATTACCTCTTTTTCACATGCAAAGCAGAATGAAGTGCAGAAGAAAAATGTGAACTCTTCAAAATCACCCAGCGAATTCATGGCAGGGCTGGCAAATGAGCTCAGGACTCCAGATTGCTACTGCCTTCCTTCACAGCCTTCAGCTATTTGACTAGTGAGACCATTAATTCATTGCAGTATTGCAAACCTATCGGATGACCCAGTCTCTGAATCCCAAATCATGCTCTGTCAATAAGCTACTGCAGCACTATTGACTAGAGCTTAAATGAATCTTTGTACGATTCTGCTTCTAAAAGCTTATAGAGAAAAAGGCACTGAATGCTGACAAGCTGGAGAAAGTTCACTGAAGGCCAGCATCTAAACACAGAACTCTGAGGTGGAAAGGCCTATTAGGGTATAGAAATCCATGTCCCTGACAAGACAGTATTTTTCCTTACTTAACCATATTTTGCTATATTGTTCTAAAAATTTTCAAATGTTCCCTTGCAGCCATTGTTCAGATAAGCAGGACATTTTACCTCACAATTCACTCCTTCCTATGATTCATTTGCTTTCTCCTTTCATCTAGTTCTTCCTGAATTTCCTCCATTTTATCAATATCATTAAGTGAAATACTTTGGATGTCTCATAGGAAAGGATAAATCCAGTTAGATCTTTTAATCTTGTCAATATAGGAACAAAATTATATATAATTTATATTCACTTGTCCAGAGAAAAGTGTTTTGCAATTTCCTGTTTTACACTTGGAAGGTACCTTCATGTGACCAGGCTTGGAGAACATCTGGATGGAGATGCAGACACAGTAACAATCCACGGGTGTTTTAAGATTTTAGCAACATGGAGACAAGTGAATTAGTTAGGGCAGTACTACCATTATCTTCATTCTGTCTAATCATATCTAAAAGGAAGATCTCTGATCCTGTACGTAAACAAAGTGGGGAGCAGTGCATGTCTCAAAGAGCTTCTATGGTATTGTTAATGGATTTATTGTTTTGACTATGGTATTCAACCCCTAGAATACCTCTCCTTACTTTTCTTTCCTAGGACATCAAGAAAGGTTCTGAAATTCACACATCTGGGCCCCGCACCAGAAGGAAAGCTTGTGATCTCTAGGCTCTATTTAAAGGCATTGATTAAATCTCCTTTGACTAAACACCCAGCATGCAGAGAGGCATCCACATCTTGGTTCATTAATTCTGCAGTCTTACATTTAGGTATCTTGATAATCAAGCTGAATTCTACCCCAAGTTACAAGTTGCCGTAAGTGCTTCTTTACATCCAAAAAGTATTTTAATGCTTCAAGATAAATTAGAGAGACAGTCTCCTCTTGGATTTTATTACACACTGCTATTAAGCTCCCAGCCATGAACAAAGGAGCTGCATCATTCTAGAAAAACAGAGAAATGTGCAGCCTTTCTTGGGAAACTTCTGCAGACCCTAGAAAGAATTACTCCAATTTTAAAGGCTTCTTGGATATTAGAGAGTGCAGCTGGTTATTGACATCTATATGCACTGTGACAAATTCCCTTGTCCTTCCAATTCAGATTATTGGGTTTGTTTTTTCTAGATGGGATACCATGCTGACTGACAGCTCTTGAGTGTTGGTGCTTTCAACTATGAAGGCTGCATCAACTATGAAGTATCAGCTATGAAGTGGTGCATCAAGTGCAATCAAAAAGTAGAAACTTCTATTAATGCATGTCCTTAATGCAACTGCAGTCCCAAAGGTTAGTTCAACACTGTGTTGTACCTTCAGGAATCATTTACATCTGTGCCAATCAGTAATGGGGTATTTTGCTCCCAACCTTCGCTCAGTTAGCATAGGTTTTCATAAGTCCAAAAGGTTAAATTCACAGGAGAATCAGCTCTCTCTCTCTCTCTCTCTTTTTTTTTTCCTTATTGTGGGGCAAATTATGCCCAATCTGAAGAATATTAAAAAAAAAGTTTACATAAAAGATTGAAAAGTTTCTCCATATCTGGCCTCCAAATTTCCACATAGGAGCAAAGGTGAAAGGATTTCCAAACTTATAAATGTCTCAGCAATTTTTGCACCATTTCTCAATAGGAAGTTTCTCAGGGTGGCAGAAAGAAAAAAATACCCTTTTCATCTCTCCACCTGTAGACTTCTGTCCCCAGGGCTTGCGGTTAGTGGGAAAAGGAAGAAACAACACACGTACTGCTGTATAATGCTCTGCCCTGCTAGCTGGTCTTTTGGTGGGTTTTACCTGGGTAGATCATAGGCAGGTTTGTTTTCTATGGTCATAGTCTTGTCAATGGGAGTTGAAATTGTTCAACTCCTCTCAAAATCTGGCTATTTCATCACATATGCCGTTGATGCTTATATGTTTACCGGTGAAATAGACTCAAACTAGTACTTCTACTGAGTTACCTAAAAAGATTTGTCATATAGTAGCAAGATGAAATGCCTTATGTCATGAGATACACAAAGCTGGCAGGATGTGGGGGACTTTTTGACCTAATACGTATTGCCTGAAGGCTTTTGATAGACATCTCACTCACAAAAATGTATTCATTCAACAAAAATGAGTTTGCCGGAAGTATAACTGGACAGGTCATCTTCTTGTACAATCATGAATTTCTAGAGTGTGAGATTAAGACAGACCCACAATCATGCAGATTTGAATATCAGTATGCACCGTGTCTGCAGGAAATATCTTGCTCCACAGGAGGATTTCTACTGATTTAGGTTAAGTTCTCTCCAGAAAAGAGACCTTCTAGCTTACAGTGCACATTGCAGTTTCAGGAGTGTACCACATTGCTACAACCTCAGGATCTACATCCAAAGTTATTTCAACTGACTGGAGTTGATGTGATGAATAAGCTTACATTTGTAATTTATGTCTCCTTACACATTTCCTGAGGTCTTTAGGGTGCACAGAGAGTGAGTAGGCAATTTTCTGCAAGCATATTTTAAGTTGCGTATCACCGCATTTTGATCATGTTCAAACCTGCTTCCATAGCAACATCTAAAAATATTGTTCACTACTAAAAATAATGAAGCTCTTTAGATGCTTAACACATGTAATTCTCCATTTGTAACAAACAATATAGTCAGCCCTGTTGTAAGAGCCAAACTTTGTTAATCCTGCTTTTGGCTTCAAAGAAATTTAAATAACTTCCCAGATAGTTTCTCTGACGAAATAGTCCTTGTGCAGTGACAAGAACCTTTTGGTTCTGGGAAAAACATCCTCCCCTAGAACCAGTAGAAGCCCTGTAAGAAATAAAAAAGTTGAATGCTTCTAAACTAAGAGATGAATGCTGTTCCCATTGGAGTCAATAGTTGGTCTCCACACCTAAAATCAATGGGGCTGGGACGAGTGGGGGGACAGGAAATGCACACAAACAGTAGTCCAGTTTGCCTCAATGGAAGGCAATATTGTTCAAATCAATCAGATCAAACTTTTTAACCATAATACAGAAAGCTCAGACGAGTAGAAAACCTGCAGTTTGGAAATAGACAAAAGTGGACGCATGCAAGTATTCATTATAGACCTTGAAGAGGGAAAATGGCTGAGAAAGTATTGGCACCATCTTGAATCTCACCTCAGAGATTTCAGTAAATATTCTCCTTTTTAACTTCTAGCTGCACTTCTCTTTCTTCAGGGTGTATATTTTGGAGCTGAGACAAAGTCCTGCAGCAGACCAGTTTGAGAAGACAATTGTGTTTAGAGTTTTGCTCTCACTTCAAAGCTGATTACTTAAAGCAGAAGGATGGACCAGATGACTTCCAGAGGGACGTTCCAACCTACATTATTGCATAATTCTGTATTTGTTTCTGCTCCAAAGCCCAGAGGTGAATGGGAATGTTCTGAAAAGAAGTGTCTCAATTTGGAAGTTTTTAGGAAGGACCTCCTGAAATGGAATAAAGTCCTTCATTGCTTAAGACCAACGTATACCTCTGTACAGTAGGCTGTGTTTTTTCTTTTCTTCTCACAAAGGATTTTGATTTAATGATCTTGAGTGGAGGGGCTTGACCAGGTGACCTTTTAAGTTTCATAATTCTGTTCAGTAGATAATTTCTCAAAGGGAGCTAAACACATTAATGACAATCAAGTGTATTCACAGCTGCCTTCTCTCTTGATTATAGGGACAATTCAGTCATGTAAAAGGAGAAGCTGTTAAAATGAGTGTAAAAATATACTATAAAATGAATAAATTAAGACAAATATCAACAAATGCTTCCAAAAAGCAAGATCTGTTACACTACTGAACAGTCTTTAACAGGAAGCTAATGGAAATGTCATGAATTTGAGAAGCTGAAGTATGCTAACCTTGGAAAATCACTGTTAGAACTTGTCGTGTGGTCAAAATGGCCCAATAATATTTTCTGCAGAGATCTGTGCTTTATGCTGTGGCACTGTAGTAGAACTGATCTGAAGATGAGATGCTGTTGTATATTGGTCCTTAATAAGCCATGATATGAGAGGACTTTGGAAGAAAGTGGATTTAGGACAGAAACAGTGTGATCACACTCTCTGTCCAAGAGAAAGAGTGCAGCTTTCAAGGCAACACAGACTTGAAATACAAACCGATCCAATTTCTGTTAAAACTTTTATAAAGGTAAAACATTTCAAGTTACCATCGAAACTGAGAGACAGTCCTAAAAAAAGTGTAGTTTCCTAAGGCAATGCATGTTTTTGAAATGTAGCACCTTGAGATTACCTGAAATTCACCCCAAAAATCCATCACCGCACTATTCCTAGCTTCCTCTTAAGAGTCTGGTCTACTTTTTCACACCTTTTACTACAAAACCTTCAGCATCTCCCATGTCCCTCATCTCTGTAGCGCAATACCCTTCCATTATCTCCATCTCCCCAAGTGCCCTCAGACCCTTTGTTATATCTTTGACTCTCATGTGTCCCCTACTTACTTTTTTCGGTAGATGGACTGTAGTGCCCGTGGGCCAACTGGACACTGAGCCATAGTGAATATGTTCAATCTCCACCAATGGCAGATTGCAGAAAGAGTGTCAGAGACTATCTGCAATTCCTGTACTGCATGTCACATTGATCTCTTGTAGGAATGTAACATCTTTCAGATTCTGATACTGTATCAAATTTGTCTGAAATTGGCCATTAGTAAGTGCAAATGGATTTAAATATAGGCAGACACACAATATGATTGCAAATCCCATATTTCTTCATAAAACTAAGACACCCCTCGCCCACACACATACATATGCACACATACAGATTTCTTTTTCACTAAGATTTCTCCAACAGCTGTCTAGTAATAAGTAGATTAATGGTAAGTTGTGATTACTTTTGCAAGCTGGTTTAAAAATGTTCATCTTGCTCATCTGAGCTAAAATATCCCAGTAATTTTGTAATCTCACCCTCTATATTCATTTCTCTCAGTGCAATCTACAACTTCCCTTTATTTCATCCATCTGTTACTTCTTAAAAGGTCTTTATGATAAGGACAGTAATTGTTTACATCTCTATACAGCATCTGTCACAGTAGGTCCCCAGACTGGTAAATGCCTCAGGCTAGTACCTCAGTATTCAGGAAAATCCGAACTATAATTTCTAAGAGTACAAGGCTCTTTTGACTATTTTCAGAACTTGACCTCTGAGAATGTCAGCTACGTCTTATGAAACAATTCATGCAGTGGAGGTATGATGGCTTTTTCTTTTTAACTTTTTTTTTTTTCAAAACCAAGTACACCAAATCTGGCACCTCTGAGTGTAAGGAAGACTTACTTGACAGCAATAAACATAGCTCTGCTGCACTTAACAGACACTCTGTTATGTCTCTTATGCTGATCACGAGCCAGGCTAGGAAGCAAGGAGTTAACATTTCCGCCATGCCTGGAGACACAATGTTCAGAAAAGCTTTGTTTGTCTTTTTTTTTATAGATTTGCAGAACAGTCAGTCCTATTGCAGTGCTGTTGTCAGTTATTGATATTATCATTTAATACACTTCATTAATGAGTGCAGCCACAACCTTAATCAACATTAGACAAACAAGTGGGGGAAAAAAAAAAAAGAGGCATGAACAACTCACTGGAAGGTGAATTCTCTTTTAATTAGCCTGCCCGCTTCTCATGGGGTACCCAACACTCAAAGGTCTATAATAGTGTGTGAATAAAATTATTACATTAGAAAGGTGATGAGATGAAAAAATGATAGGTAGATAGAATAGGAAAGAAATACATACTTAGGTAGAAGTTTGTGCAGTATTTTAAGTAGTGGATTTGTCTGGTGAGCCATTACCATGGCTGCATGGAAAGAAAACAGGATTTCCAGTTTATAAGAATGAGAATTTAAACATGTGGGGTGTGTGGTCTACTTTTGCATTTGCAATGTATTTTCCATGTATTGGTGCCCTCAGGTAATTTGTTGTTCAGCTGCCTGTGGCTGTGTTTCATAACAGGATGAAGTGGTGCTCATTCATGACATGGATCTGTCGTGTGTTAGCAACCATGCAGTGGGGAATGGGGCTTACTGGACGTTTTTCAGCTGGAGACACTCTTGTTAAGGTCTGCTTGCTGTAGAAAATGGCGATTTCTCATGAACTAACCAAGTGTCTGTCAATCAAAGCAATCTTCTCTAAATAAGCTTGGTTTCCCCTGGATGCTATGTTCCAAGTTTCTTCATATGTCCATTTTCTCTATGCAAATTTCTTGTGTGACAGACTACAGATATCACAACAAGGGACTCCTATGATGAAAAAAGTTCCCCTCGTTGTGAGTCAGAAAACACATTTTAGCCAGTGAAGTGAATTATGACTCTTTAAGTAAGAACTTATCTTTTTTTTTTTTTTTTTGAATTGCATAGGCTCAAGAGAGATGCCAATACATATTTTCCAGTGAACAGTGGAGAGTAGAGTACAGAGCTGTTTGACCCATTGGACAGGCTTCACATCAATTTTCTGAAACCTCACACGGTGAGGACTGAATACTAGCCCATGCAGAGAAACTTGGAGAAAGGAAAGACCAGAAAGCAAGCCCAGATGGATAAATTCATATCCACGACTTTAAACAAAGCCACAGAGGAGGCATGGGCCTGTTTGATGTGTTGGGTGATAATGCCAAGAAGATCTGCTGTCTGGTTCTCATTTCTTCCACAAAATTCCTCTATGACCTTGAGAAATTCTCTTACCTCTCTGCCGTGGAGACAGTTCAATCACTGGATTTATTTTTGTCTTGAAAGCCATAGGCTAACTTAAAGTCTGAGGTCTTACCCCACACCTAGACAAAGAAAGAAGTCAAGGTACCATTTAGATTAAACAAATGGTCATAGTTAATCTCTGTGCCTGAATAATCAAGTTCCTTTGTCCTTAATTTTCTTATGTATATAAAATGTCAAAGAAAAGGTAAATAAGGTAGCTGACTGGAAAACTAAGAAATCTGGTCAGAAATATGTATCTGTTTCAGATAAGCTGAGGAATCACACCAGTTTTACATAAGAATAACTGCAAACAGGATTTGTGGCCTGTAAATTTGCAAGTTTCTTCCTTTTTCCTTCAGAAATATAAGCATTGCATTTATTTGACAAGCAGGTCATCATAGCTACTCTGTTCTTAGACTAGTTACTCTCTTGGATTATATATTGGATTATGTAGCTGGGAAGGGTAGAAATCACTCAGTTGGTTCCTGTTGGACATGATTCTACTCTGGTAAACTGACCATGTTTCACTCTAAAAGTGGGTACCTTTAATTTGGAGTATAGATATGAAACTGCACTTGAAATTTATTAGGAATTGAAATTGAGAGGAAAGGTGCCTCAATACAGACATCTAAAATATACTGTGAAAAACGCTTCTTCCTTTTCATTCAAAAAAGATGACAATTGCATAAGAATGCAATAGATGGTCTTGCATAAGACCAATACATCCCAAAGCTGTTACAGGCATTGCAATCTTTGGCTGCAGAATTTGAAATCACTCATAAAGGCCTGTTTTTAAAAGGTTGGGTGCTTTGAATATCTTGAAAGCATCTAAAGATATGTTCCTGAAAATGGAGGCTTCCAAAATCAGTGTCCGTTTTTTAAAACCCTGGCCAAGTAGGAAATGGTGGGAGTCAGGTAAGCGCCTCAAGGTACAGTTTCTTATCATCTGTCGTTTCTCACTTTAACAATGCTGAAATGAAAATATTTTATGGAAACATCATTAATGGATCATTCTTCAACTATGGCTGTGTGCAAATGTTTATGAGAATCCTTTTCTTGGCATGTTTAACATGTCAGTCTGTAATAATTCTATGAGATCTTGCAGTAATTTTGCAGCACATCATTTCCGAAGTCATCCATTTCTGACATTTAAAACATTCTGGTACAGTACAATGCCGTCATTGTTTAATGCAGCACATTGTGAAATATCTTTTATTTTAAGCAGCATTTCAATATTCTTTTTATCAAAATTGTGGTTCACATCTCGGAAATAAACACTTAAAGAAAGCAAAAAGGACAAGTTCAGACTCAGGAAATCAACAGCAGTTGTGTTTGTTGCCTTAGCAGAAATAATATTATTTATGACATTTGGATGCATTTTCATTTGTCAGGAAACTTCCAGGTGGTTGGGTATAGATAGGCTGAGAGATCCTTTTTCATTCCACATAGAAGAAATGCGTTACTATCCCATTTGGTTCAGGATGATGCTTGAAAATAATGAAGCTGAAAGTTCATTCCTGGAAGCAATCACTTATACCATGCAGCCAAGATCTTGTCTCTGTTTGTAAATCTGTTGCAACTTAACTTGCCTCATTGTGGAATAAAGTGACCTGTGTTCATGGACAACTTTGATACAAATAACCTGGGTTTTTCCCACACATTTGTTGAACCCATGTTTAAGTTGAATTTTCTGTTTCGGTTTGTGTCCATTGACCCTCATTCTGAAATATCTCCAGCCCACTTTAATCCCTGTGCTTGGACAGAAGCTCATCATACTTCTAATGACTCAAGAAGTTGGGTTTCAGTGTTGTCCTATACTGCATTCCTGGACTGCCCCCTGGGGAGAGGTATTGTAAGGTAAGTCATTTTTTAAAGAAAGAATTATAGTACCAGAAGGAATTATATACCCGATTACCCAGCCAGATCAATGCAGCTCTGCAGTAGTATTATCAATTGGTGTTGATTCATAAAAGTTATCCCCCCCGCCCAAACCTCCCATTTAAGCCAACCACAGCGCTGATCTTTCCAGCTCTCTCAGCTCTGCTGTTGTAACTTACGGTTCACTTGTCTTCCTGCCCAAGGCACACGTGCCTGGCAGGCAGACTTGCAGTGTCCCTTCACACTTTGTCCGCTGCCTTTCTGAACAGGCTATTTTGCAGCCGTGCCTGGGGGTAACACTGCAGTTACTAGTGAGCCTCTGATACTGCCAGCCACACTCCCCTGCAGTTATTCCATCTTTCCTTTGCAGAAGAAGAAAGCTCTGAAGGCATCGTGTTATTTGCAAGTTCACAAAGTCTGGGAACAATTTATGCTCATGAATTGAGGGGAAATTAATGTTATCCCTTTCTGCATGGAGATGATAGAGAGTTAATTAGTTGTTGGGTTTTTTTTCCATTTTATTTTCCCTTAAAACAGCAGAAACAGATCACAGCAGCCACAGACTGGAGCACCTATGTTGACTGCAGAGTTGGCCAATCCTCATTACAGGAAAAGAGATGGAAAGATAACGCTCTAAAAACTAAACTTTTCCATATCCCTGAAGATGGAAAGAATGATTTAGGAATGGAAACAAGGACTTCTGAGGCAGGAGAAGAGAGAGAAAAGGACAAGCAAAATGCCTAGGATGTTGGAGATATGGCTCCTGGGGATGACAGAGAGGAAGCAGGTAAATCTCTGAGCACGAACTATGTCAAAGGACTGCTATACTACTTGTGCACCAAAAAGTCCCTATGAGTAAGTATACCTGCTTTCTCTTCAAACACACTGAAATTCCTGCTGTTCATCTTCTGAATGAGCTGAGTAGGAGCCAGATTCCTTGTTGGACCATGGTCTGCCCTGGGAAAATAAAACCTACTGAGCGACAAGGGTTATTTGGTAAAAAATAGTCCTTGCCTGACATTCTGAGATACTGTCTTTACCACAAGAGCTCCGTGATGAATTTCCTTTCCTCAGCATAACATGGAAAATTTTTCCATTCCTTTGCTTCTTCTTGTTGATTTGGAGGAGGGACAAGTGGGTGGATACTCATCATTCTTTTAAATGTAACCTACTATAATTTTTAAGTTAATTAAAATGCTTTTAGGTTTACAATTTTGTAACTTAAAACAGTGTGGTGTTTTCCTATGCTGCTATAAAATAAGGATCTAAACACGAGCTATTTATAAACCTTTACTTCAAGTGAACACAGAAACTCTTGCAAAAAACATCAGAATCTCTGCATGAAACATTTGGAAAATTGTTGACTCACTATCACATATATTTTACATTAAGTTCAGGAATCACAGTCCAGACTTTTCACATGTTCAGATACCCTGTTCTAGTGCATAATGCATTTCTGAGTAGTTGCCGTTTTTTTACAGAGGCTGTTTTTATAGCTTCTCAAAATACTCACCAAGTCTGCCCACGTCCACCTCCAGTCTCCACCTCCTTTCCATCTGTAAAGCTCCCTCCCTTTCTCTCAAGATGATCATGTAAAGCAATGGCGACCAGAATTGTTAAAAGCAAATATTTCTCAGCAGCCTCCATCCTTGACATCGAAGTCCTCAGTCTGCTCTTCAGCCTTCTGCAGCCTGAGCAGTTAATGTCACCTCTCCAAACGTGGTACTGAGTAAATGCAGACATTTACATTAGCTAGGCAGCCTACACTCCCTTACAGTCAATGCTTATCAAGTCCGCAGAGTCAATATTTAGGACATGATTCATCTCCTCCTGAAGCAAGCCATTTGTAATACCTGTGCACAGTAGCAAAGTGAGGTGCTGAGCTGAAATGCCGAGTGTGCACCTCAAAACGTTGCGCTGATGTGTGGCTGTGAAAGGACGTTACTGCTAACACAGCAATGTGGTCGGTCCACACTCCTCCAGCTGCAAGTATTGTGGTTGGCTTAATGCAACTAAAAAGGACATGGAAATTTAAGTGCAGACCTTTCCAAGAAATACGTTTTTTTTCTCCTTAATTATTCTCTGTGTTAGGACTTCCTTCTCTGAGAAAGGAGATGGCTGAGAGCAGGGACAGGGCAGATGTAAAACATTTCCCATATGTAACAGCTGCTTTACATTTTCAGGGAATTATAACCTGCTGGTAGGCTGCGGTCTGCCAAGAAGTGTTTATAGGTTGTTTTTATTATATCAGCCTGCTGGAATGAAACCAGATGCAAGATACTGACATGCTATATCTGCGGATGATCGTTCAGACAGATCCAGCTGCAATCTTTCTATTCACTGCTGTCTGGTTCCTTCTTTCAGATAGGAAACCATGCAAAGACGGGAACTTTTGAGCTTTCACACTGGCTCCAGCAAAATCTCCCTCTATAATCCAACAATTTGACCACCATTTGTTTTTTCTTTCTTGAGGAACAGAAAAGAGGCTGTGAAAGTTTCTTGCTGTTGCTTACTCAAAAAAGTTTCTTAAAAAAAACAGTTACAGATAAACAGCATTTGGAAGAATGAATATTATTTTCTGCTAAGAATGTATTTGCAATAAAATTCTTTAACTTTGTGCCATTGATCTGCATATCAGAAAGTGCTGAGCGTATTTCTCCAAGGTCAAGAAATAAATGATATAAAAACCATAGATATGCTTTCAGAATGAAACTTGTGTATTCTGATCTCTCCTGGCACCTTTTGGATGGATGGGTGTTCAGAACCTCTGAGAAGAAAGTTTTTTCTCAACTAAAAGCGTTGAAAATGATTCTTACCTGCTTCAGAAGATAAGGCCAAATTAAGTTGTTCATTGACCGTTTACAGTTAAAGCCATTGGATGGAGGTGATGTTACAGTAATTCAGACAACAACGACTTAAGAGCCATGTAGCTTTGGAGGGTATATTGCACCTCAGAGTAGACCTCTTTGAAGCACCCTTTTGATACTACAAGTTACACCTTTGTTTTAGCTAGCCTGCAGAGGATGTGACCACCTTGGCATATACCACATTCCCCTCACATGACTTAGGGCTTCCAAACAGGGTCTGTGTTTCAATTTGAACCAAATTTGAACTTTTTTTCCTTTTCTTTCTGATAAGCAAGAGGAAGATGTGGAAGAGAACAGCAACTGGGCCACCACATTTGTACACAGAGGTGAAATGCTTGGAAAGTGCTTACATGAATCTTCTCCCCCCCCCACACACACACATTCTTGAAAACTATAGTATTAACAACACTGTGACCTGAATTTCCACTCCATTTGGACATAGAGATGTTTTTCATGACAGTTTAAATCACTCAAGTGGTTCTCTGTTTCTGCTTGTTGGTTTCTTGTCTGTTTATTTTCTAGTTCACAGGGACATTATATATGCAAAGGCATTTCCCAGTGCTCAGTTCTGAATCTTAGATTTCAGGATTAGAGATTTCCTAAAGACTTTTCAAGTGCAGACATAAGAAAGACTAATCAACATCAGTGGAGGAAAAAAAAACCCAACACAGTAGTAATGTCAGAAGCTATTAGACTTACTGACCCAAAACCTCAGCAGGAGCAAATCTGGCACAATGCCATGCAGTGAATGTGAAATATTTGGAGCTGTTCCACATTTACACAACCTGAGAATCTGACCTGCGGACTTTACCAGTAAATTTTAGTTTCTTTATATTTAAAACAACCTTGACTTTTCTGCACAGCATAAAAAAATGAGATCATATATTTTAATAGAAGTTGGTTGCTCTGAGTTTGACATTATTGTTACCAGCAGATACATCCATGCCAAGTATTTCTGGGGATGTAAGTATATGTGTCAAGACAGATTTAAAAATAAAAAAAGTGATTATAGATAGAGCTCTCAAGAAATAACTGTACAGAGACAAGAGAAAAGATTAAATTTATTATGAGTATTAATCATACGTTAATAGTGACAATAATTATTTTAATGAATAATCTATTAAATCAACCAATTACCTGATCTTAACATCTTGAAATGGTATAAACCTGGATTTGGAGGCAACAGGAAACCTCTATAACCATCTGTCTTATCAGCACAGGAATTGTAAATACTAATTATGTATTTATGACCAGTTTGTTATCTATCTTTTAAATAGACATCCAGGGTGGGCTTCCGTTGCCAAAAATAGATATCTAGTGCCATTTCATACATGATTCAATATCCCACGTCTGCACTGAGCTCATAGATGTAGCACAGGATCTATAGGAGACCAGTTCCCCTCCACAGTGGCAACTGGGGGTCCAGGTGACATCTCCCGGGGCACTTCTCCTGGTACTAGGCACCTCTGTTTAGACAGCCAAATCCCACCCTCCGTTGTGTCTTAACAAGCCCTAGAGATGGAGAATCCCAGCATCTCACTGTAATTTCCTCCTTTGGTCATTTAGGCCTTAAATTTTTTCTCCTATGAAGTTTGATACGGATAATAACAGAACAACTATTCATTTAGTGTGACCGCAGTCAGTCTCTAAATATTATGTATCTGAGAGAGAAGAGAAAGAAAGAAGTCTGACGGTGTCCTGGGACTGGGATTTCATGGTTTAATAGTGACTCTAGTTAATCTTGCTAGATGAATAGTATACACTGGCTTCTCTCAGGCCAGGGTTAGCTTCTAGCATCCCATTACTAGAAAATGGGAGGCAGAAGGATCATAACTTAATATCAGAACAAAGATATCAATAACAAAACTGATAACTCTGATGGCATGGATAATTTAGCTAATGTGAGGAGTATTTACAAGCAGAAGACACAAAGCTGTGAATTGTCAGTCTACTCTTGCTCCTCTCTTGGCCACTTGCTGAGAGCAAAGCAACGACTTTATGGGGAGGGGAAGTGCTGTGCGTGTCCAGCGCAAGGGTTTTAGTGAGGGGCTCGTGCTGCCGTTTTGGAGGCACTTTATGGTAGAGCAGCAGCTCCCGAGTCAGCGAGGGCTCAGCAAGAGGTAGGATTACAGCTGTTTTGCGTGTTGTGCCTCTCTCCAGAGTGTCTCTGCTAAACATCATTTTAAAGTGCTGTATCTTGTCAAATAGAAATGCCCTCTAATGGCAGCTCAGATCCCTTTGTTGCTTACTCTTCTTGCTGTCTTCCCTTCTCCCTCTTCCCTCCTCCAGACCCTGTTCCCCCCCTTCATCTGTAAAAACAGCTATGTTAGGGATCAATTATCACAAACCATTAAATCATCAGCAGTACTCACAGCTGTAAAAACATCTGCATTAAAGGCTCCCTTCCTTCCTAAGAGACAGAGATGTAATTGATTCTCTCATTCTGGCATAATTGTGCAGCTTCTGGTTTGTGTTATGTTGGGGAAGCAGGCGGGGGAGGCGGGAGGGAGGCATTTTGCCTCGCTTTAAACTGATTCCTGTTCACCTAGTCATGAAACGCATGCCTGGACTGAGAAACAGATCACGGGCCTCACGGTGGTGAACAACTTCCCCTCTTTTCCACCCCTCAGCCTTTGCCTTCTCTCTCAACTCCTTAAATAATTTCACCGCCTGTAAACTAGGCATTCATGTGCTCCAAGGAAAGGAGGGATTTGTGCACGAGAGAAGCATCTACGTAGCTGCCATTGGAGCATTTCCCTGTAAAATCCCTGTTCTTCCTCCCTCCCTGACAGGAGTTGCCTTAGTGACAAAACTAATCGCCACTGGTACCCCTGCTACTGAGCACAGAGGAAAAACAAAGCCATTCGTATTGTCATTCTAGCAGCCCTCTGCTAGGCAATCCTCCAGATTAAATGTGCTGGTTGAAATGGATTGTCGCAGATATTAGAGTAATGCAGCAGCAAGCCAGACTGAGGGATGGACAGTCTGTGCATGAGTCTTCTCCTTTTGCATAACTTTGAAGCTGGGGGGTTAGTCCATCACAAGCCCACATAGATGGAAAATTAATAACACCTTCTCTCTTTCATAGCAAACGTGGGAAGATTACTGGTTTTGAGAGCCATCACCTTCACTATCTTCACTAATATCTAATGACTATTTTGAGCACATATGTTACTAATACACTTTTTCTCCTTTGAGCTATCTGTAGACTGTTTGTTAAGAGCAGAGGTGTTCTGAAGTACTTCCATTCATGGTGGACTTGACCGTACAGCTTGGTGGTGCATGATTACTTACCTGATTCCTCATTGCCTTGGAGATCCATTGTTGAAAGATGTAATTTCCAGAATGCGGAAAGAGTCCTCAAACTGTCCTGATTTAGCTGGGACAACCATGCATGTGAAGCAGCAAGGTGTTGTCACCGAATGCAAGTATTTGATTTAGAAAGCTAATGTTAATGGATTTGTCTTGCTAAGGACCAAATTCAGTTCTGAAGAGTCTCTAATGTCAGAAAAACACATGGTCTTTGTTCTGTAGAAGGGTGTATGTTCATTGCATGTACATAAAATGTATGGATTAGGTAAGATATAACAACCGTGCCCATGACCATGTCACAAGAGCCAATCCGAAGCAGTGAGCACAGGTCCGATCCCCTAGAGCATCGCAAATGCCAATAGTTATCTACGTGTGGGAAACTGAACTGATCCTGTGCAGATCAAAAAGATTAAGTAACGAAATGCTGATACCATTCTTCATAAGTGGGAATAATTAATGACAAATGATGAATTACAGGACATTCATCAGCAGACTAAATTTTGAGAAAAAAGGCATACTTTGAAAATCTGAGGAAAATTTGGACAGATGTTTTAACTTATGTTTAATTTCTACAGTTTAATATTTCTTAAAAAATCTTTTTTTTAGGTGAGGACACTTTAAGAAATACAGGGTTTTTTTGCACACTGAAGTATGAAAATCTTTTGATCATATTTGTCAGTAAAAATAGAATTAATGTTAATAATAGGTAATGAAGATTTAAAGAGTCTATGATGTGAGCATTAAACAGGATGGTATATTTTAGGAATGTAATATTTTCCATTGACCTATTTTTTTCTGTATTTAACAGACAATAATAAACTCCCAAAACACAGCATATTGAGGGCTTTGTTTGGTTGTTTGTTTTTTCCCTCGACTGACCTGCAAGAACAGCTATCCACCTGTTTTTGTTTCTAGAATAAATTTAACATGCATTAATCCAGATTTGATTTCATATTCTCAGAAAAAGCCTAGAAGCTCCATACAGGGGAAAAAAAATAATAATTCTGTCTTTTTGGCACCTCAGTATGGGATGTATCCAAAAAGCACAACACCAAAAATTTCACAGATTTACTGTGAAAACAGAGGGGGTTTTAGCTACTTAAATATTTAATGATATCCCATAACACATAAAGTAACCACATATCCATGCAATGTCTTCAGATAGTATCTGCACACCTGTGCAGTCCCTGTAGATTAGCCTCTGGGGGCTATTTGAAAGGAAAAAGGGGATCTTTCATAAGTCATCACATGGACAATATTAGATTTGCCTTTGTTTTCTTGACCCAGTCTCTTTGTTTTGATTACTCTTTTTGCCACGCATTGAAAATTATATTGCTGACAAAATAATTGCCTGTAACTGATAAACAAAAACATTTTTATATTGTGATAACCCACTGAGCGGAGTAGAACAACCCATGGTGTTTCTGCAGTGGCACCTCCTGAAAACCTGTGCCATCAAATTGTGACATTTTATCAGGGTATGACAGTGTTCTCATTGCTAAAATGTCATCTTTATTATTTTCCTTGACTTATTCCAGGATTTTCAAAGTTTTATTAAAGTGTAATAAAGTCTATGTGTTTTATTAAAGTGTAATAAAGCCAGCTTCTCATATGGCAGTGGTCAAAGCACCATCATTTCAGACAATTAAAGCATCAGTGCCTTGGGCAAGGAGCAACAGATCCAGGTTGAAATCGGGCTTTCTTCTTTTTGTTGTACATGGCTCATTTACTCTGAAGTTCCACCCCCAAAACAGAGGCTTATTTGAATAGCACAAGTCTCAGCCTACATGAAATATTTATCTTATATTTTCTTATATAAAATCTTAGCTGTATTAGTTTAAAATCAAGGTTGTGGTGGCTAAAAGTTGGATCACTCAGTTCCCCCCCCCCCATCCATTCTAAAAAAGGTTGTTGCATGCAGCAGTAGAATTTTTTTTTTCCTTCCTTAATTTATCGCCATAATTTTGAATCAATGTTCTCTTGGAAAATGACTAACATCCATCGATGTTTCTTCCTTTGCATAGCTGGCCTCAGCTGACAACTATCCTTCCTACCACCAATGGCTGGATGCAGCTTTCAGGCTCCACCAGCATTGGCCAATAGACCACTGCTTGCCCCCAGTTTACACCATCATTGTTCCTTGTTCCTCCTAGTTTTCAGCTTCAGAGACATTAAATTGTGTCCAAGCAGGGCTGGGAGGGGGATGAGCGAAAGAGAAGGTAAGTTCAAAATATCCAAGTTATGCTGCTGGGATCGATAAACCAAAGCAAGTCAACAACTTTCCAAATTAGGCGGAAATTACTTTTGGAAGATTTTTCAGGGCTCTGACTTTAAAATATTTGCCTTTTATTCCATGCTTCTTGTCTGGCGGAGTGGCAGACTCATGAATAAATGAGAACATGCAAGGAAGCCTTCTAGTAGGTTTTTCACCTGAGATCATGTCCCCAGTGCTCTGATAGTGTAATTCGGTTCCACTGAAATCAATGTCCTATGCTGATTACTGTCTGCTGAGGATCTGAATCCTAAATTACGTATTGAACACAGCTCTCCAGGATGGAGAAGCTAATGCACTAAATGCTCTGTCATCCACTCCTGCCAAAAGACAGTGAAGTGCCTTATCCTGTTGATTAGCATTCAGCCAAGATTCCCATCCAGCCATATAGACGTGAGTGATTCAGCTGAGAGAAAACAAAACCTTTTCAGAGTTATAATTCATGCTGTGGCTACAGAGTTGTTTCCCTCTGTCAAGCACCATACAAGTCTTATTTAATATTTCCGTAGAGTATTCCTCCTTCAGCATGCTGTGTAAACATTAACTAAACCGTGCTAACATTTTTCTCCTTTCCTCGCATGTGAGGTTTCTCTGGTTGCACTCACAGATAGGTGATATAATTGTGCCTGAATGAGAGAGCCATCCACGCGTGACATTGCACTGAGCATCGGTGACTTGTACACCCTTTGGAAATGGGATGGAGCAAAACATCCTGAAAAAGCAACTGAGGACAGTTGCTGATGTTTGCATAGCTAAGGCAAGCTATATCACAGAGCTCTGCTCTGCCTCCAAGCTGACTCAATCCTCATTCTGTTTTGCTGTTTCTTTGCATGTCTAGAAATACAGCAGAAATCTTCCCACTATATCTGAGCAGTCTCAGAAACTGTTTCTGCCCTATCTCTCTAACTTTGGATCCACCTAATCTCCTCTCCCACACCACTTCTTCAGTCTTAGATTTTTGTTTCTTCGCTTGATTTCTTCCAGTTATTCCAAAATGAGATTTGTACTTATAGACCAGGAGTTGAACCTGCACACAAGCAGTTTTCAGAGAAGCTCCTGAATTCTGATATTCAGAATTACGATTTCTAATTGACTACATAATTCGGGATCAACAATGTGATACCCTTTCTGGGATAATCAAAATACCTCTTATCTGTATAAAGTGTTTCCCATCAGGTTTAGATCCACAAGGACACAGAAGTACTTGACTCCTACTTATTTCAGTGGGAAATGGTGTTGCTACAGTAGCCAGCAGCGGAACAAGACATTAAACCCTGTTGGTGGAGTCATGGACTTGGCCTATTGACCCGTCCTCACCGGCATTTTGCACAGTGCAGAATCAGACCTGTGACATCCCCAACGAATAAACACCATTCCCCATGCTGAAGGTACCTTCAGATGCAAGCCTCGGCTGTGCTGGCCATCCTTCTTGGCTTCATGCCACGGTGGGGTGATTCAGAGCACCTCTACATCCGAATCATCTTAGCAACCCACTTCTCTCTAATGAAAGAAGAAGATCAGAGTGGCTGGATATAGTCTGTGATTGCCGTAATTTATAAAGTGCTCCCGCTGTATGCAAACATGAAACAGCAGCTTGCATCAGTTGCTTTATTAGAAAGGGCCGGTCGTAAGTGTAAAGGTATAGAAAGCATAATGGCTTCATTTCCCTTTCAGTTACATAGCTACATGATGTTGTAAATTGTTTATTATGCCCTTAAGCTTTTCAAATGATGTTAAAAAATTAAACCCTGGGGACCTAGAATGAGAAGGAAGGGAATGAAGATGGATGTTTTCTATCCAAGAAGTGATTGAATATGCAATCTCTAATGCTTTTATACTAGAGCAAATAACATTTCATGGTGTATGTACTCCATGGAAACTTTCGGGATTTAGGGATTTACTTATTTTCTAGTGAAAACCTCAGTGCATCTGCAAGTCAGATATTGAAATATTCCTTAGTGGGATGTATAAGACAAATTTGCAATGAACACAAATTAGTTCTAAAATAAACTATATCCTTATGTAAATATTAAGTAGTAGATTTTTTGGCAATTTATAAAGAGCACTTGTTTACTGTGTATGTTTGTTTAATGCAAAAATCATGAAAAAAATATAGCTTCAAATAAAGTGAAAAAGGCTTTTTTTCCCCAGTCCCTCAGAAGTAATTTTATAGTCTCCACAGGGACATAACTGGACTACTTGCAAGGAAGTAACACTAAGATACAGTTTTTGGACACTGAGATACATTTCCATCACAGAGTGTTTATATCTCTGATGCAGAGTGTACAAAGCGTCATCATGATGCAACACAGGGTGCAGAGACTAGCATGGATCGAAATGCAGTACTAGCACAGTAATGCAACTGCAGACAGATACTAGTTTGGGTTTAATTTGGCAGTTATATTATTTCCAGTTCTGGAGTTATTGTGTACTCCATTTGCTGCAATGCTTCATAAGCAGTGATGCACAGGATGCAGTAACAACATGTATCAATAGCTATGAACCCAGTAATACAGGTGGGCACTGGGACTATATCTCAGCATACACCTCTCTGCACCATATGAACAGCAACAGCTCCTGGCTGGACCACCTATAAGCAGAACAAGGCATATCTCTAGCCCCAGTGACTTTTAATGGACATGGCAGCAGTAGCTTTCTGCTCCCAAGGCCATTTATGGAGGAGGAAGACCGAATATTTGAGCGGTATTCGTTGACCAAGAACCATTCCTTGAATCCTTGAGGGTAGAGTATCAAACATTTCACCAACTGAACCAGCTGACTAGCAGGCAGAGTAGGCTTGATATATATTGAGGGCAGGTTTTAGTTTCCTAAACAAAGCATCTAGTGACATTTTAGACAGCGTGCCTTTCCCACCTGGCTTCCAGGAGCTGCTCCAGTGGGGCACAGCTCTCTTGCAGGCTGTGTTCTGCTCCCAGTTCCTTGCAGGTACTGTGTGACCCATGGCAAGAGGCACTAGCAGGCTGTCCTTGGACCATGGAAGCATGCCTTAAAGTAGTTTTCAGCTCCAGGTTAAGACTATTAAATTTGTGTGTCTGAAGGTAGGCGTCTGCATATGATCCAGGTGTCGATGCTCCTGCTATAGTCAGTGGAGATCTAGCCAATGCCTTCAGTAAAGCTTACAGCATGATGCAGCTGACCTGCCTGTAGACTCATTTATATCTAGGCAGCTGTACTAAGCCTCTGATCTTTGTGGAGTATATTGGGAATTTATTCAGATAGATGACATGTTGACACCTTAATTTAGATAAAGCCAAATTGCACCCTCAGGGAAATGCAGCTGAAAATATTATTGCCATCTGAATGACAGCAAAGATTTCCATTGTCTAACTGTTTGAAAACAAAACATGAAAAGTTAATTATAAATAATAGTTCTATGGGGTACCTAAATGACGGTTACTGTTACAGAATGTTCTTCATGAATTTTTGAATGAAAAATCTGTTGTAGAGCCAGGTAGTGAAATCCCTGGACTGTGTCCTGCAGGAAATAAAGCTAGATGATCTAAAAAGCTTCCGAGCCTTTAGACCTGTGAGTGGGAAGTTAGTGATGACATCAGTGACTTCAGTGGTAACAGAATTAGGCCAATAATGAGAACTCTGGTAAATCACCATTAAGGAATAAATAAACCCTTCACTTTTGACCACACTGGAGGTATTGTACTGTTGAAAAGACTCCTATTTTTAGATGTGATACATAAGAAATTGTGAACATTTATTTTGATTAAAAATCCTGTGCCCTTTTTCCCATGTGTGATAGTTACAGAGGTGATTGATGTGAACTGACACCGCTGATCTCCAGCAGTTGAATGAAAGAGTCAGGCTTTGCAAGCGGTGCCTGGAGCATGCTCATGCTGCCTGTGGAAGGACATCAGGGTACCCTGTGACTTCAGAGAGTTAGATAGAGGATCATCCGTTCTAAACCTGCTATAATTCCCAAAGTTATTTGGCGAGGATCTTGTCTATTTTCTTTTAGTATCCAAAAATAGACTTTACCTATTGGTCTCCTTCATGCATTTAGAGGAGTTATGCTTTCTACCTTTTATTTACCTTTATCTTTTATACCTTTTCATACCCATGGTTTTCCAAATATACTCTGATCCCCATTACTCTGCAAGAGATGCTACATTCGCATGGGCACACGATTTCCTATAGCTCAAGCTACAGCCTGGACAATCATTACACCTGGCAGTAACGACCTTTGTTTACTGTCTGCCCGGTTAATGGCTCCATTTCGATAAATCACTAATGAGACATCAGCATTTCTGAAACTATGCTGCAGGGCTACAACTATAATAATGATGGAAATAGGCCAGAGACCACTTGCTGGCCCTGTGTCCAACCAGCATGGCACAGCTTCTGTCTGGATGGCTGAAGTATCATCGATGCTGAAATGGGACCAAGCTCTTACGTAGCCTACCTGGCTCGTGCTATAAACCTCTTGGAGAAGTTCTGAGAAGTATAAGCAGAATAAATCTAAAACATTTGGGAGAGGTTTGTGATATGACCAGGAATTCTGGGGAGAAAATCAATAATTGAGGACAGCCTTGCCCGCAGATCATGACTTAATCGATGGAGGCCATGCCTTGGATGAGGGTCTTGCTTGAAGACTGGATGGCATTTAGGAGAGCTGAGCAAACATTCTGACTTTTTTTTTTTTTTTAAATCTGGATTAAAAAAAGAGAGGCTGATCCTCTGGGCTAAAAACAAACCCTTTGTTTAGTTTATGAATTTTTATTTATGCAGGTTTATAAACTTTAATAATCTTTTTTTATGATCCTCTCCCTTGAAGCTTTGTATTGGAAAGGAACTTAATCTCATTTTGCTCTTATCTAAAAAACTGCTCTAATAAGAAAGGATTCAGGATGCCTGGAGAGACATAGACATTCCCCTCTCGAAAAGACAGAGCTATAAGACTGGTACAGCTGCACTGGGGCAGTATGCAGCACCCCAGAACATGATTGGAGTAACAAGAGACTGCAAGGTGCTTCTTTATATTGAGTTTTAACAGCTGACTTGGGAACTACTGATGTGGGGTCCTGGCTGGGGGGGGGGGTGGGGGGGGAAGCCTAATAATATTTATCAGATTATAATTCGTGTGCAACTGGAGAGTGGGGAGAGAAATGGTTAGAGAAATACAGCATATTTGAATTATTTGGATTTCATTGTGAAGAATAAACTTTTCCTAATTTTGATAGTTTCTCTTCTCTTTTCATAATTGCCTAACTCCAGGATCTTTCTTCCCTCTATAAATTCATGTGCATCTTTAGCAGATGTTTACAAACTATCTATAAATATTTTCCATGTTCTGTGACCCTTAAATATGAAGGAATCAATGTGTCTTTAATTACAGTGGCTTATTCCGGCCTTTGGTCACCTTGCCAAATTCTGACAGTCTTCAATCTATGACAAAGTTCTTGTCTTTCCTTCCTATATTTCTGGTTTCTTTTCTTTGGTGGGATATTTTTGTCAATTTGATATAGTCAGTGTTCGTCCTTCTATTTTGTTTGGTTTAGACATCTGTTACATGCAAGTTTTGCTTCTTGTGAATATCCATTTTGCTGTAATGTAGCAAAGTAATTTGTAGCTTTCTCCGAGTCACTGATTACAATTTTTAATACCATCTCCACTTCTTCACTAAAATTGCTAACAAGAGTTGTTATGGTTAAGAGAAAATCATTCTCTTCCAAAATGTATCATCAACCTTGTAAAAGCAATTACTGTGAGATATATTCATATGCCTGCACTTGTGCCAAGCAACTAATAATCTTTTGGATTAAAAAATCAAGGAAAATTCAAAATAAACAATCTTTTTTCTTTTGCATTTGTCAACATTTCAATTTCAGAAAAAAAAAATGTTTTACCTTATGGTTAGATAAACATATGATGAAATCATTTAATTTACGCACAGTCAGAGAATTCCCGCTTCTCAAAATGTGGACCACTATAGGTCTTCATAGTCCTCAGAATGTGATAATTTTCATATCCACTGCTGGTGAAATTGTAGCATCTTCAAACAGGGATGCTTATGCAAAGCAACCAGAATGCTGTCTTTTAACCACATGGTTTTCTATTTTCAGCTTACACAGGTGATTACTGTTTTAGAGGATATTTCAGTTCTTCTATGGTCATTTTAGAAATCCCTTCTCCTTTCAAATTAATGCCTAAAACCTCACTGGGAAAACTGAGCTAGCAATTGAAAAAAAATGATGTTGAGCTATTAGTATGATCAGTTGTAGCTGGTTTATTGACACTATTTAACGCAAATTGGTATACAGTCTACTCACCTCAGCAGAAGCTGTGTGAAATACATATTGTACATATATACTTGAAACAGACTTCAAATTTGTTAGGTAATTATTTTTTATTGCTCTTTCGTAATAACTGGAATACAGCTTCATAATTATTATTTTTTTTCCCTCAGGTGGAGCAGTATCTGCAGGAGGCTACAGGTATTTGGCTGCCACTTGAGACAAGTCCATAGATCAGATTCTTAAACATCCTTCCTGCTACTCACATTTTGCAGTAGCTTAAAAATGCCTGCTAATGTGTGTATACCTGAGTATCAAGGAACCTGAGAAGTGAAATGCTCAGTTCATACATTTGGGCTGATTAAGCACCCAGGTACCTCTCTTTTCTGCATGGCCCAACCCTGCTGGGCATCCTACAAAAGCCTGGAGATAGTTGAAGGCTTTCCTGGCTCTTCACAGTTAAGTATTTGAAAGTTTTCTGCAGGATGCAACAAATAAATGTATTCTTCCACATATGGGTGCTTGAGGTCACCGCTTTCTCAGTCTAGAAGAGTTCCTTAAATAATCTCAGTTAGTTCAGCTCTTAGTTCCTCCTCTTGTTGCTTAAATACGTAAGGCAGATAGTGGGGACCTGGTGGTCCCCACTCCTGGTTAAGAACCCTAATCATGGACCGATAGAATTGATTTTGTCTTTCACTCTTGCACTCATATATCTGCATGCAATACAGGAAACCCACAAAGCTGTGGAATCTGCAATGTGCCTAGAAAGGTTTTGTGGATTTCTTTCTTGGTAACTCCAGGGTCCCAATATTCCTTTTCTCGTCTGTAGAAAAAGTACATATTCCAGGTTGTGATAGTACCCCCAAGCTCTAGAAACACTGTGCGTGTGTTGGCAAACAACACAGAGTAGGAAACACTGCTTTCTCTATCACTTGCTTACTGCCTACCTTACCTACCACCTTGCTTTTATGCCTACATATTGTCTTTTAGCTTTAACTCTCTGGGGCCTCCCAGTGAAGCTACCTGCCGCTCTGCCCATATTCACGTGCTCTCTTCCTGTTCGTTCAGTGGTTTGTTCTTGGGCAGAACATGCGATGATGGCAACATGATTTCAGTTATTGCAGGAATGCTTTAATGAAATTCACGGGTCAGCCATTATTATGTCCACTTTTATGTTTTCAGAAATAGTATCTGTACCCTCCAGTGGACTCCCGTAAATCTTGTCATGTGTATTGCAAATGATGGTGCATGGACGGCCCTGCAGAAGACTGAATAAGTCTTCTGCTAGTGCATATATGTTAAGGTGACTACACAGCTATGCCTTCCAGACCAGAACCAGCCTCTATCTGGCCAGCTTGACGTATTCAGTAGCAAGAGCTCATGTCTGCCCAGATAAATACTCTCACTATTGCTCTTGCTGAGTTTACAGCCACATCTGGTCCTAATTTCTAGCACTGAAATTAAACATTCTGCCATTGTTTCTGAAGTTTATTTTTGGAGCTGGACTTGACCAGAGGCCATGACTTCACGCAGGCAGGACCTTCAGTCTTGCAAGATCTCCAAGCTTGTGTGCTGTGTGTGCTGTTGTACAATGAAATGTTTCTGGGCTGATAATGTAAAAAGACTGTATATTCAAAAAAAAAAAAAAAAGATCTTGGAGTTATTCATGGTCAAACAGAACCTGCTTATAGCATGCTGGTATGTATAATTGCTTGCAGAATTTGGTCCTTGTCTGTCTGCCTACATTCTCATCCCCACTACAAGAATTTTATCATGGACTAAAGGAAAGTAGATTTTTGTGTGCATATATAGCAGCTCATCTAAAATTTTGGCAGTGCATCATTTTCAGACCTGAGCTGTTTCAACAAATCAGATCTGTGACAATAAAAGAAATCAAAAGGATTCAGATGCAACAATACTATGCAACGATACTATGAATGACAATAACATGACATAAGGAAAGGTTCTGATAAGTGTTTTCATATTTTTTTATTTATGTCAAAAAATGAGAAAAGAAAATTAAACCGTCACAGATAGTATTACTCCTTTCTCCAACTCACTTGTTTTTTTAGAATTAGAAGCAATAGGAAGATTTAGCACAGTGTGAAAACAAAATGCTTACTGAAGGGAGAGAGATTCTGTGAATAATATGCACCTTTTTTAAGGGTAGAATAGAAATATTTCGTTGCCTGTGCTACAGTGTGTTTTAGTGGCACAAGAACTATTGGAACAGTAAGCAGTATTTTCTTTCCAGACAAAGCCCTTTATATTCAAGCATTTGAACAATGTCTTAACATTTTGTTCACATACACAGATGCTTTGGAGAGGTACTGTGAATGCCCGGAGCAATTATTTACAACAGGCAGAAGTGCCAGTGGCACTGAATTTACCCCATCAGGTTGTACTGAGGCAGACTTGGGTCCATGTTAGTGGATCCTGTGTTGCAAACACAGCTGGGTGGAATTTTTGGAGGAGTTCTGCAATACCTTAACTCTTCCCATTAAAGTCAAAGGATTTCCTGATTTGCATGGAGCAGAATTAGGCCAGTGTCAAGGTGAGAGACCATTTCAAATAAATGAGGTTTCAGTCTCTTTGCTAAAAAATAAAATTAGTTGGAGCAGAAATTGCCTGGTCTGGTCCCAAAGGAATGTTACGTATTTAAGGGGGAGCTGGAAAAAAAATGTTTTCACTTGTCAGATTGTTTTGAGCTGAAAGAAAATGTACCTTCTCTTTGTGCTATTTTTTTTAACAGAAAACTACCCATCCTTTAAAAAGAGAAAAAAATAATGCAAATTTTATCCTCTCTGTATAGTCAATAGAGAGAAATCGATCACTACAGAAGATGACTCTCTCTCTCTTTTGGACAAATATTTCAGCAATGAATGTATTGTCTTGTTGGGGCGGCTGTCTCTTCTCATGAAAATGGAAAGAGGGAGGATAACTAGCTTAGACTAGAGGCTTAATTTTTAGGGGGATAAATTTTGGTGAGATGCATTTTACCCTTCTTGTCTGAAGAGCCCTAAGAGCCACAAGTCCTAACTCTTGGAGCTGTTGGCTTATTGAATTCCCTCCCCTTTCCCCCATCTGTCAGCCAGGGGTCACAATGGGGCTGAAGAGAGTCTTTACTTACTTTGTTTTTGAGGCCTTTGGTTAACCAGGTGCTAGTCATTACACTTGGTTGGTGTCTATGGTAGGTGACACTTCCAGGAGTTCTTTCACCCAAGTACTGAGCTGGAGGACGATAGCTTAGCGTCTTCCAAAATCAGCTGTAGTATCTAGCTGAGGGGAAGAACTGCTATGATATCAATATCAAATATTAATACAAATAAACTCATTCCCCGTCAGGAAGTAAGGGATTGTAGTGAGGTGGAAATGTAATGATCTTCATAAAGGATATAAACCCAGGGACCCGGCCATTAAACACTCTACTGAACTTGTCACAAGATTTTCTTTCCCTTACCACTCTGTGTGTTATTTAGGCATGATTTGCATTTTTAGTCCCTGTGGCATCTTAAAACAGGGTAATTAATCCCATTTCCTGGCTGAATCCAGTGGAGGTAATTACATTTTGGGTACCCAAATTTTCCCCATATCGTTAATTAGAGAGAAGTTTTGCATTTTTTTCCCTATGATACTGACGCAATGTAAAGAGCATGTTGCAAAAGTCTTGCGGCAGTTCACTACTGAAGTACTGTTTTTAATGCAGCTTCTGAATGAATTGATTTCAGCTAGTCTGTATCAGCTTACGTTCTCACATTAGCCTTATGAAGCAATAAAGATGCACTGAATAATTTATACACAGAGGTAGATTGCAGTGCTCTATTTCAGCCAAGTGTGATAAACGTGGGAATAACTATAACGAGGTCATTCAATAATGCTCAAAGGTATTCTGAAAAAACAATAGCAGCTCTCTTAGGAGTTGATATAGTTTCTCAAATAAAATATGGATATAATGAGGAAAAAAAAGAAAAATCTTTATGCATATATAACAGTCTTCTAAAAAGTCATTATGAGTAGCAAGTATATACGGAGTTGTATGTTCTAGAGGAGTTTCTTAGTCAAAGAAAAGAATCCATATATTTGCAGTCAAATTTCAAATGATGTTCTCTAAGGAGATTCCTTTGAATAAACCTCATTTTAAGGCAAATTACCACTAATAAACTAAGGATATGGATATTAATATGGAATTTTCATAACTTTCCCAAAATAATGAGATATGTTTGCAGGTTTTCATGATCGTGTGAGAGCATCATGGTACCATGACATTGGCTTAGTGTCTGATAAGGCAAAAAAAAGGACTATTCAATGTTTTTCATCATCTAGTGAACTCAACGGATTTTTTTCCTTCTTTGCAGATGTCCTTGGCCTTCTCAGAGGTTGTGAATAAGAAATCGAGAAGGAAAGAATGTTTCATTCCAAAAGGATATTATTACCTACAGAAAAACTATATTAACTAAAAAAAAAAAAAGTATAAATAAAAAAACCCTGTAAAAATTAAAAAAAAAAAAATAGAAAAGAAAATTGACTGTGGACCTCAGGGATGATCAGTTAGTCCTAGCATGCAGGTCTTCTTTGATGGAGTTTAGAGGGTTTTTTGCCTTCATTTTTTTTTGTTTTCTTTTGTTCATTAGTAAAGCAGGAATGCTGAGAATGTTAATTTTTTTTTTATCCTGCTCTGGCTTCAGTTGGGTTTCAGGATTAAGAGTCCATCCATTGCAATGGAACCAAAGAAAGAGAAGTTTATTGAGCCTCTGGTCATAATGGATTCTTTCAATTTAGATAACATTATTTATGCATAAAGGCACGCCCTTGGTGTCACTTCAGTGAAATCATACTGAGACTGAGTGAAGTCTATTCCATAGAAAACCAGTTCACCCTCCCCACTGTCACCGCTTGGAAACTTAGTTTTCTGTAAGTTAATGTTGGTTTGGTTTTTTGGCATGAATTTTACTTCAGGTAAAGCTGGACTTAACTGACATAACTTCAGGTCAACATAAGCATCTGTGACAGAGCAGGGAAATAACTAAATGCCATAGCTAATATTTAGGCTATTGGATTAGATTTCTCTTTTTAGAACTCCCTTATTGCTGATTCCTTTCCAACATAATTCATTTCTCATGCAATCAGGTATGGATGGCAGAGGTTAGTTTTTATCAATTAACCCTCGTCTTGCCCAGTTACTTAAATGCATACAAGTTTTAGTCTGAAGGTTGCCTCACCAGGCCTAGACACGTCCCCCTAAGTTCATTTCATTGCCTTTTCTTCCAGGACCTGGCAAAATAAGTTCTTTTTAAAGAATCTCTTTTCTAGCATTTTCAGAAGTGATCTGAGAGAAGTCCTGCTTTTGCATTTTTCTTATTTATTTTACATTCTGATTAAGTTATTAGCTGTGGCTAATATTACTTTTAATGTATAATATCAGAGCAACGACTGGAGTGCTATTATGTTGCTTGGTGCTGTCCATGCCATGTCACCCTTTATTCAGTGATATTATGATGTAAAGTATGTTTTTTCCTCCCTGTTCCATCAACAAAAAGTCCCACATCTTTTATCTTGTTATCTAATTTACTTCAGCACATAAACAACTGTTATCCTGAAATTAGCTATATGAAGTGCTTTCACCAGGAATGTTTAAAGCTTGTTCAGCTGGGCAATAAACATGTACTGCATATGGTTGAATATAAATATACATATTTTCTTCTTTTGGCAAAAATAGCTTTTTCTCTTAAATAGTTCAGGTAGAATATGCCATAAAATTGCAGATTACAAAACTTCTCTGTTAAGAAAAGAATTCTTGTCTAAAGCCAGAGTTAAACACTTGGGCCTCATTACAGAGCCTGCAAAGACACACAGAAAATTAAAACTTAGTAGATTTTTATCAAAATCATAGCTGTAAAGTGCCCCTGTGTAAATGGACCCTTGCACTAGAGAAAGTTCTGAAAACCCAGGAAGTTATCACGAAGAATGAGGCTAGACCTGTCTGTGTCAGTCTGAATGGAATCACCTCTCATACTGCCTTTTTCCAAAATCATAGAGAAATACCTTTGCTGGATATTCTCTCACAGCACTGTGAAGATGCTCTTTTTGACTGAAGGTGCTTGGCTTTCTCCCAGATCTTTGGCTCCATATCATCTTTCTCTAGTATGGTTGTTGTCATGCCACTCTGCTTGTTTTTTTGTGGGATAGGGGATGTCGTGAGATGATGGGTTAAAAGGGTGAAACTTCCAATCTCTCCTGTCTGTGTCTCACTTGCAGGGTGGAGTTGTAGTTCTAAGCTCATAGGAGGATCTCGGTCTTTGAAAAGAAATTGAATTGGTTCATAAGATGTATTTTGAGAGGTTAAACTACAGTTCGTAAGGCAGGGGCCTTAAAATGAAGGAAGATCTAACAAGAATACATATATTTATGTTGTTTGTTTTCCCTCATCCCTTTTTCCCGTTTTGTATTAAAACTATGGGACATACGGTCTGTGTTTTAAGGAAGTTCTTCTTACTGTAGCACCAGTAACAAGTTTCCAAGGGAAAAATCTCTTTTTGCTTAAAATATGTGTTGACCTGCAGGGTGGAAAGGAATTACTCTACTGTGGTGAGGAGCTCTGCTCCCACAGGGCACTTGAAGTAGGTGCACACAGAGGGTGGGAGTCATCTCACTTAGCTTTGAATGTCTACCGCGTGGCTGTCCACTCTACTTGTAGGGCATGAATCATCTATTTTAGTATGATTTCAGTTACACCATAGTCTTCACTGATTACATCTATTTAATCATTCTTGACTTCACAGGGAGCATGGGCTGACTACTTTCGATATACATTTAAACACAGAAATCTGACTCATAGCAGATTCCACTCTGGAAGCCTATTCAGTCTAGAAGGGAGACAGAAATATGGATAGTGAGTGTTCAATTAGAGCAACTATACCTAAGCACCACAAGCAAAAGGGATCCAAACATTGGACCACAAAGATGGACTACAAATGGGAACTCTCGTGTCTGGCTGGAGGCAATTTCTGTTTCCTTCTTTGCATTAGGGAGCAGGCTCACTTTCTTACATCTCTGAAAAGAAGCGTGTGTGCAGCTAATAGTATGGATAATAGATTAAGTTGCAGCCAAACCCTTGTGGTCTCCTACACTTGAAAGTTTCATTAAAGTATATGTCAGGATTACACTGAGACTACCTATTTATTTTGTATTTATATAGTGCCCTTAGAAAAACCCTTCTGTGTGAATCATTTTGGTTCTTATGCATTTTTCTGAAGGAGAAAAAAAATCCACTGGGAAAATTTCCAACAAGCTCTAATCAAATACTCCTCACTGGGACAACAACTTGAGAGATTTCAGAGCCCTTGAATCACAGCCCTGATCAAGCTCCAAGATAAACTCCAAACACTGTTTAAAACCTAATGATAGCTATTTAAAATTAAAATGTGTAGTCTCATCTAGCTGATAAGGGTCCCTTAACAGTCAAAGGAGAGAGACAGCTGCCTCTGGAAGGCAATTCTTTCCTGATACCTTAAAGACCTATTTTAAGATAGGATGAATCACTCTAACTATCCATCTCTCTTCACTGATGACTGCGGGTACCTAAGTAGTGAATTTAGGCTAGTCAGCTAAGTTTTGGATAGCTAAAGGCAGGTGTAAGAGTGAGGCGGGGGCACCGCCTGGACTCCCAGCAGGAATGGATACACAAACACAAGGCATATGACGGTGGATATGGAGCATTTATTGCCTCTGCGTCTGAACGGGGGTTCCCCGGCGTTTTCCCGATCGAGGCAATAATGGAGCGGGGGATCCCTGGCACCACTGAGCATCGGTCTAGGGTGAGGAACACCGTGGGGGGGGGGCACTAGATGAAGTTTTTATGTACTATACACATGCGCAGTAAGCATGTTGAGCTCATTGTTATTCTCGAGTCAAAGCCCACGTGCAGCATCACCCTGGCACAGGCTCAACTACATGACTATGGGTCAACATGCCCTGTTGATGCTCCTTTTCCCACGGAACGGTCTGGCTAGCTTCCATCGTCTATCTCCTCAACATCCTTCCGCACTTTCCCATACAACAGGTTAACAATTCTCAACATACTTGTCTGTCACTCATTTTCTAGCTTTCTCTATTTTTATCAGGTCCTGTTGTACCCTCTATTAAATATTACCACCAATATAGATTTATGCCTGAAATTCCCTCTATTCATAACAGTTGTATTAAATTCTACTTCACCAGGAAACATAATTTAATTACCTAAGTAAACAGATGGCTTACTTTTCAGTTGTCTACTGAAAACTACATGCAACAGCCTTGTCTAAAATATCACCATACTTCTCCAATTTTCCATCATTGCTGCTTCACTATAGACTGCCTTAAAATGTCCCCAATTTGGATCTTTTGAAAGTTCCGTCTTAAAGTGCGGTCCTCATCTACCAGTTCACATTTCTTCTGAATCATTAGCCTAACTGGGTAGCGATGACTGCCTAACTAGTTCTTCTTATGAATTTCCTATGTATATCTTGCATATATAATTGTGCATAGATCTAGGACACAGTTACTCGGCATACATCAGCAGATTGTTTATCAAAGCCAGAATTGCAGAACTCTCACTAAAATGACCAAGTCCTAGGTATCTACTAAAGTTTCTTCTCATTATTTATCTTTATCTTTTTCTTCTCTACTGAACTGTTTTTCCAAAAAGAAAAAGACCGTTAAAATATGCAGTGAGTAATTCAGACACCTGTAGAATTTCCAGACATATATTATAACAGGCATGGCAAACAAATGAATAGGATGTGACCCAATATAGCTGCCTATGCAGAAGTACAGAGATATAGGGAACTTCCTCATATCCCCACTCAGCGAAGCCATAACTTGGAGTGCAATGGACAAAATGTGGAGGAACATAGACATCATTTACTTGAGATAATATAGGTTTTTCTAGCTGAAGTAGTTCCCTTCTCTTTGTGGTCACAATATTGAGATCTAGTCTTTAATTACATGGAGTCTGGAAATCTAAACGTAAAGAATAGGCACAAAATATGTCCTAGAAGTGGTATTTCCACCGATTACCAAGGTAAGCTTATTAGGTTAGCTACAATTAGTGTGAGTCCCACTGTCCTTAGCCAGGGAGAAGAATGCATAGGCAAAGAGCAAAGATGGAGAGAGCTGTGGTTTAGCCTAGAGGAAATAAAGCTGGAGGGAAAAACTGATGATGGTCTTCGTCTACGTGAAATGTAGGGAACTAAGTGCTAGGACTCTTAGGGTCTGTTCCTTCAATTTGTGGCCATGCGGCTACACTCCTCCTGGAACTGTTAGGGGAAATACCTTGTCTATCTTTCATCTCTCTTAAACGTAAACCATATTAACACTAACACTTCCTAGAGCACCAGCCACTCCAAATAAGTTGAAGAAGGGGTAACCGAGCAATCCCCTCCCCCTGATTCATTCAAAAGCTATCAGAGCTTTCCATGGAGGGGTAGACTGATTTAAAAAGTACCCACTCCCTGTGCCACCCAGAGAAGAAGCCATTGCCCGAAAGCACGTTCATCCTTCATTCTTCTCTGGCTTTCACTGTAAACTGACTGCAAAACCCCATGTCCTGCTATGCCTCACTGGAGTGGGTATAAGAATGACGTTTATAATGAGCTTTTAACATGATGCCTCCCACACCCTCGTTTGAGTTTATCATTGTCTGGTTTCCTGTCAGCCATGAGTCATTCCAGCAAGTCATTGAACGAGTAATTCCAGATTTCTCTCCAAACTTCTGTTAAAATTCACCTTGGCTTCAGGAGCCAGCCCACAAAGGAACAAGCTCTTTCTAACACAGACCTGACAACTCCAACTGTTCCAACTATTTTTCACGTTACTTCTATGAGAGTTGGGCTTTTATCTAAGTATAAAATGTTCCCAGGAAGCCACAAACTTGTGAATCCAAACCTTGTCAGGGGACTTCTTTAAATCTAGTGTCAAAATGACTTTGATAGCCTCTCAACAACAAGCATGTCCATGTCAGGTACTCACTGCCATTTGTCAGACAAATATACCCTTCAGCAGAATCCTGAGCTTCAAAAGCAGCTGAAAAGCTTGTACCACTTCGCAAGTGTGAAAGTGAATCTGTGCTGCTGTCAGAGGTGTCGGAGTGCAGGCACTTATGAGTGATGGGTGAATGTCAGATGGTTTGCTAGGTTGCTTTGGATGAACACATGATCCCTTCAAACTCCCTTTATTTTTGAAGCCTGCAATGCCAATTGCTGGTGTTTTGGATGACTGGAAAACATGGCTCTTCTGCATAAGCAAAGATTCTTTTACTCCACACCGCTTCCTTTTTCTGTTGTTTAGTACAGCCTGTTATTGTGAGCTTTCCCCTAGGTGACTCTCGGTTTAGAAGCAGGGTTCAGTGCCTTCCTGAATGACTAATACAATCTCAGGTGAGAGGGGTTTTTTTTAATTTTTATTTTAAATTATTTTTTGAATTGTAATACTAAGTACAGTAACATACTGTCATATACATTTAATAAAGTGGTAACAATGGATATAAATCTGTGTCACTAAAGAGAAGCACTCTTTCTCCAGTAACTCCAAGTCGTAGCAAAAACAGAACGTTTTCATTATCCATCATGTATGCACATTACCTGTATGATGTAATTTTTGAGATGCTTCACACTGCACAGTGCAGTGCTGTACAGAACACCCTTTCCTCGTTAAGCTGGGAACCAGCTGCACCCGTATATCAACACAGAACTGTGCCATATCATGTCAAGAGGGTGAAGCTGGTCAGTCTGAGTTGTGTGGCAGTCGCATGGCATGTCTCCTGAACTTGCCAGCCTCAGTTAGCTGGGGAACAGGGCTGTAGTGATGCATCAGTCTTCGTTCCTGTTCCGAGTGAGATCTATATCAGAGGTTTCTGTACCGCACTCTTTTGGCAGGGAGGATATTTAGCCCAGAGATATTAGTTTCTTCTGCTTCATAGTGCAGTCAGTGAAAAGAGACTGTCTCTCTAGAGCCTGATTCAAAGTAGGAGCTTACTTCAGCTGTTTTAGCTCTGCTGAAAAACCCTTTCCTCTCTCTCTCTGGGCTGTAGAAGATTCCCATGGAGGTAATCCCTCTGAAGCAAAGATAGCCATGACTGGAGTTAATGGACCAACTCATAATTGATGGGGAGAGCCTCATTTCCCAGAACTTCTGGCAGCTCTTTGCCCCTTTCTTTCTGGTTACAAGACTTGTGTTGCCTGATAGAGTCTACTTTTGACAATGAGTTGGACATGGGGGCTTCATTAACATTTCTAAGATATGGAGAGAGCAAGGTTTTCCCATGCTCAGAGAAGGTGTGGATCAGCAGTGCCTGATACCCCAGTTGCCAAGGTTGGTGTCTTTTTTAACATACAGCCAGGATCCTTTGCTGTGGGGTATTCTTTGGGTTTAGGGGCATATGCATGTCATGCAGTAGAGTATGGTATAGAGATCCTTAAGTTAGAGGAAAATGAGTTAGAGCCAGAAGGAGAAACGTTTTATCTCTGCCAGCACAATGCTGCACCCAAGTTAATTAGCTCCACAGAGAAACAGGGTTAATTAGCCCAGACACAACATCACATCATTTAAGCTTTATAGTTTGGAGAGCTAAGCTAGTAACACCGGATATCAGTGTAAAAAGACACTCTGCATGGGATAATACCTTCTGCTGCACACCATCAATATGGTACATTTACACAGGGCCAGCCCTTTGCTTGTGAAATCAATGGATAATTCATATAACTAGTTTCACACCAGCCCCAATAGTCTGGATAGTCCGGATGCCAAATGAAACAGAGTGGGCTGGTAGCATTAACTCATCTGTGTTCTGAATTAACTGAAAGAATTTCTTATTTTATCATAGCATAAAATGATATTGAAAAGAATGAGCAGTATACACCATCAAATTTTATGCAAAAGTTTTTAAAGCACTAGAAGGAAAGGAAGCAAGTAAAGAATGACGTTTATCCATTTATGTCCAATATCTAAGTACAAGACACAATTTCTGATTCTGTCATCCTCTCCAGTTTGTCGAAGAATGGGAGAACAGAGGACACTAAGAGGAAATTAAAGCTAGACAAGTCAAACTGAAATGAGAGCATGTTGGGAAGCAGGGTAACATGTATTCTTAGTAAAATCTTCATTGTGGATGTCTTTGAATCAAGATCAATTTGAGACAAATAATTGGATGGGAAAATGAGTTGCTGGACGGCAGTCTGGGGTGTTGAGGAGATTGGACTAGAGGAGCAGAATGTCTCCCTTTGGCTTGATAAAGTAGAGAGACAGAGTGGTTGCGAATGGGCAGCATCAAGAGTTGGACATGAATTGAAGCAGATGATGCTTGCTTGGAGATCTAAAGAGGAAAATCTCTAGTTTTGCATAGAGTTAATTCTGGAAGAATTTTTTTTGCCTATTTTTCACAGGAGGTGTTACAATCATTTTGGTAAGATTGTGCACCTGAGCCAGGCAAGAAAAATTTGACTTACAATGTATCAGCTCAAGGTTCAAATTAATGACCCAATTAAAATTACTATAACATCAGCCGAGCAGTAGTTACTGACCAGACGCACCCTGTCAGCAGCATGGCACATGTAATGAACTGTATCATAACTTAAACTCAGGGAAATAATTTTAAGCTAAGTTCCTCTACTTAGCATTTATGGAAAGACCAAACATCCATATAAAATAGTTCAGTTATGCTGCATTAATGTTTGCTGTGGGCTTATATTGTGCATATGGGCTGTTAGAGCAATTTATTTGACTTGTCAAATTGTGATAATTAGTAAATGAAACTGAATCCTTAAGAGAAAATGATTCTTGTGTTCTTTAACAGTTTAGCTTATAAAAGTGTCTTCTGCGCTGAACATTCAAGAGCTCTGCCTTGGAGCAGGGTGGAGAAACAAAGAGGAATTTTGCCCCTTCCTATATTCTTCTGCCAGGTGCATAAGAAAAAGCGACATGCACCTGGTCACATATCTTTTCATAAAACACCACACTTGGCTTTGCACCTCTATACGTTCCAGGTATTTTTTTCTTTTGAACAGATCATATTCAAAATAACTGAAACACTGCAAAAAAAGGAAATGAGTTCACAACTTACCCCCAAATTTGGAACATTATCTTTATGCTGTGCATTTATCTCTAGAAAGTCTAGACACAGCACTAGCTGTAACGTAATATTTAACTATAGTGGTGGCGGGGGGTTAGTGGAAAAACATAATGGACAAAATCCCCCACAGGAGAGGTTTCATCCAGTGCCACTGATTTCAGTGGAGAAATGCCAGCTCATACCAGCTGAAGATCTGCCTTGCTGTTTTTCGCAGGGCTAATTTTAATGATTAATAAGATACCAGATTGCTATTTGTTGTTGTTTGAAGTGATTGGTGCCTGATATCCCCACTTCATTATTTAATTCCAGTATCAACAAGATTATCACTTAATTTGGACGAGTGTGTGTGCATAAAAATGATGCCTTGCAGAGGCTATTTACGATAATCCTATCAGCTTGCGGCCAAGAATTGACTGAGCTATTTGTCACTCACTATGAAGCTGGAATTATTGAGGAACTGAAATCTCTCTCGCTCCCTCTCTCTGCCTGTCTTTATGGGGACGTGCTGCATTATTACAGCCAGCTCTTTTCTCCTCCACTGGAATTAAACAGGATCTCAGATATGATAATTAGCTGCACAGAATGAACAGGGTTGGGACAGAGGAAGGAAGGTTTGTAGGAAAGACAGACTACATGCCACCTTCCCTGTCAAGTGCGCAGGATATACAGCCAGGGTTTTTTTTCAACTCGCACTCCCTGCTTAAAGCAGAAAAGCTTATTGGAGCAGCAGGGCAGGGAAAAAGAGCTGTTTTGTATGAAGCTTTAAAAGATGTTGCTGCAGGTCTGCCAAATTGGCTTTTGATGCTGAAGGAACATTACAGGGACCGGTTGAGCCCTCCAGCCCCTGGTCCTCCCCCTTTAGTAAGAACCAACAAGCAGAGAAGCTGCCAGTCTCCCTGCGGGGAGGGAGATGCTAACACTCCTCATGATTGCAATTGGCCCTTGAATGTGAAACACAACATAACCCAGCAGCCAGATGTAAATGAGAGTGCAACCACTGTTTGCATCGGAAGGGCGACAAGCATCTTCTGGCGTGCCAGGCAGTTTCATCCATCTTGCTGCTCTTTGTCACCCTTCCAAGGCAGGACTCTGTGCACTACCATGCTCTGCTTAACCCCAAGGGAAAGTCTGGTGACCACCATCTAATCCTGGGACCTGCAATTTTCCCTTCCAAAGGAAAAGATGGGAGGTCTCTGGAGCGCAAGATAATGCATCAGCTAGCAGACAGAGGGCTCTTGAAGATGCAGACAACATGGGGATGATGACAGAGGGATGAATTTTACATGATGGGTCACAAAAGCCTTTCTGCAAGTGCCTTATGGACAGGAGATAGTGAAAGTGAATACTAAAGCATGCAGCAAGGTGGGGAAGTATATTCAGGAAGAAAGGTGTTATTCTTGCCAACGCCTGTTCTCTCTGTTCATCCTAGTCTGTGCACCCCGCTTCCTCCGTAGGTTTCACAGTCAGGACAGCAGAAGAAATCCACACAAATTACTGCCTCTAATTAGCACTGAATGGATCTGCAGATTTTTAGTAACAACCACAGGAAACAAAACCAAACAAACAAAAAATTCACTGTGATTCCTACTTTGTTATATACCATTTCTGAATCTTAGAGAAAAGATGTCTTCCCGAAATATATTCAGACAATCTGGTCTTGTCTTTTTTTAAATCAACCTGTCTTTTCTGCAAGAAGTCGTCTAGAAGACACAATGATTTCCGACAGTCTGCTTAAAGCTTAAGGGCTGTGTGCTCCTCTTTATAGTCAAGAGCCGTGCAAAGGACAGGGATCTGCTGCGATCCCACAAACGAGAGAGAAAGAAAACATCATTTCCACTCATCCGAACTTTCAGCACCTAGCAATGAGAGCCAAAAGCCAGGGTAACCCATCAGGAACCACACGGAAACTTTGAACTGGGGGTTTCTATGGTGTCATCACAGTGATTTGGATACCATGGCATAGATATAATTGAAGGAATCCTGACTCGGCTGCATGCAGTTCATCGTGAAATCTGCATAATTCATTTCCTTCCAGGCATCCTATAGATATGGATATGTGTAGAAAACTAGTGAAACTGGCTTTGTCCTGTAGTGAGATGCAACTTTCTGCGGATAGCAAAGCTATATTTCGACAGAAAAACAATGACTTACGCCATGCTTTTCACAGTATGAAGAAGTGGGTGAACCTCTGACCTGCTGAACTGTTTTCTGACTCATTTTCAGCGTGTGCTTGATCATGGTCTACCCTGATGGCTTCACTCAGACAGACAGATGAGCAAAACTGGGCATGTCTGTGGATCGCAGATAAGAAGATATTCGTTTTATAATGGCAATAAATTCATTTCAGATGGAAACAGAATTTATTTCTAAAGGTCAGGTTACCAGTCAGGATGTATCTAAATCTCTCAGTCTTTCTCTCAGATTTCTGTTGCTTCATTCATCATATCCAATCCTTGGTAGACTAGCTTTGCCTGCAGACCTGATGCATAAAACAGAGTTCAAGCTTAGACTGAGCTTTCAGAAAGGTCTAGTTCCTCAGTTATAGTAGAGGGGCCTCAGAAACAACACTTTTGTCATCCTCTCTCCAATTCTGAAAATGGCTTACACCACCAGTAAACTATTACTAAGAAATGTTAGACCAGCGAGGATCTCTTGAATCATGAAGACCTGTTCCCTACTGTCAGACCTGCAGTCTCATATAAAGCGATTGAAAACCATGTCAAGACAAGTGCACCGAGTGACACCCTTCCAGTTTCAGCCCTTAGTTTGTTTGTGGTCATCTTCGCTCATGCCAAAACCACCTTCAGATGCTTTGTCTTCTGACACTATGCCCATAATAGTTTTCTTAAAGGGGAAATAATGCTAGTGAGCAACAACACAATACACATGAGTACCTGCATTTAAAGGGTGGAAAACTTATATCAAAATATAAGATTATTCTTTCCTTTGTAGAAGTATAACCTATCTTACAGTCTAGCCCCATGATCATCTATCTCACCTAAAGTTAGACATCTACATTGCTACACATGAGTACCTGCATTTAAAGGGTGGAAAACTTATATCAAAATATAAGATTATTCTTTCCTTTGTAGAAGTATAACCTATCCTACAGTCTAGCCCCATGATCATCTATCTCACCTAAAGTTAGACATCTACATTGCTGATGAATATAGCTGAGCTATTCATCCTAAACTCTTGCTGTGGCTAATACAGAGAAACAGGCCATTCAGGGTATGACTCACTTGACCTGTTTCAGACATTTATTTTCGGATGGGATTAATCATACCGAGCAAATCCTTAATTCTTTCCAGTGGTTCTGAAAGAGTTCAGAGAAACAACTCGCATGCAGACATCTACACTGTCCTATGACCAAGTAAAACCTACCCCGTCACACAGTTCTTAGGTGTCTAAAATCAATTGGCAGTCTAGGTCACAATAACAATATTAAGTAGTGTATTATTAGTATTCATAATTTAAATGAATGAATAGTAAAATACATAATAAATTCCTATAAGTCTGTATGTAAGTCCCTTATGAGGCTTAGTAGATCCATTTTTTTTGCTGAAAGGAAGTGAAAAGATATATAATATTGCCATGGTTTCTTAGAATTCCTTTCTTTATATCTTAAGGCTTTTGGAGTTATTGTGTCAGAAGAAGTTTGTATAGCTTCCCCCCTCCCACTGTAACGTGGGAATGGGGGTTTATCATACTGATTTACCCTTGTATAACTGGAAGTAGAATCCAGTGCACAGCAGGTGAGTCATCAAACACATGATATGGTGAATTGAATTGGAAGAACACGATAGTATTTTTAAATTACATTTCCTCTGTGGTTGGGGAGAAGCCTGAGTCAACATAAACCAGACGATATGAAGACTGCTGAGAATTGTGGATCTGCACTATTTGAAAGCACATATACTTCTTACATTGACTGTGAACTTCCCACAAATGTACAGCTTTTTGTGCAAATAACAGGCCTTCATGCTTGGCACCTGAATGATTCTTTGTTTCCAGCAGAGAAACTATGGGTTTATGGCCTGAGAATAACAATAGGAATGTGTTTACTGTGAGAGTCACAGCTGGAGATGATTATTACTTTTTCTTTGTCAAAAGGAAATGCTACAGGCAGCTAATCTTGCTTTCAGACTGATTTATAGAAGTTTAAGGGAACATTCCTGGAAAAAGTCCTCTCTTTCTCTGCTTTATTTTTCTTTTCTCAGACCCAGGTTTACTTTACTACAGGAAGGCTGCAGGTCCACAAAATTTTTGCTGTCACAGGAAACCATGCAAAATTTATATGATTTGCTTTACTGAAGAGCCCGGGAGGAAATCAGGGATAAGGGTTCCCAGTATCAGCAATTCTCTTTCCTTTGCAAACTTACCCCAGTGCCTGTGTAGAGCAGAGGGCAGTCAGAGCCTCTGTCTATATTGAATACCACAAAGTCTCTCTGTTGGCTGCTAAGTTGAGAAGATAATGGAAATATCTTCTAGCATCTAGGTCCTGCTATGCCAGCTCATTCAAAGCCAGCTTGATGGTAACTACATGGCACAGCATAGGCATGCTCTAAACGCCCAGTCCTGTAGACTGTCCTGTAAGCCCAGTCCTGTAAGCCTGCTGTAGAAAATAAGGAGAAGCTGCTTTAAAGAAGATATCCTAATATTGAAGTACTGTGGCAGAAGTTCCTCTTTGCAAGCCAAAATAAATGGAACCTCTATTTTCCTATCATTTTAACACATTGAAACAATCCATTGATCACAAACCATGGGAATGTGGTTTTGCTATACCCAAATGATAATATTTTTTAACCATTGAAAAATGTGCCTTGTGTTCTGACCTCAGTAGCTGGCTCAGTCAGTGGTAGCCTAAGTGGAAAACTGATGTCAATCACTCTTTTTATAGACAGAATGTCTATAAAGACAGACATTCTTTTTATAGACATTCTATGTGCCCATGTCTAGACATCATCTTTTGTAATTAATACAGTCCATTCTTCCATTGACTTTGGTAGCTGAGATGTAATCTAATTTCATTTCTGTAACATAATCCTGTTTGTTTTTAGAGTACTTCCCCCTGCTAATATTAAAATCCTATTCATTTAGTTATATGCGCTGTTAGATAAATGTGTATTTGTGAACAGATTGTAAATATGGAAGAGCTGATATAGGAAAACAAATATTTTTAGTGGGATGGAGTTACCTGGGGTTGAAAAAACATCGAGAAGCCTCAAAGTCTGGTGAAGTTTTTCCTTTCAGAAATGTAGTCATCATATTCAAATATTCATAAGGCAAAGGTAGCAGTGGTTCTCTAGAAGCAAATGTCAGTTTGTCTACAGCCTTTGTAAAATGAAAGAGTATCTTTTAATAGTTTCCTTTCCCTGAGTAGTAACAATGCAGTTTATATTTTATTCTAAGATGAACTTTAAGAATGAGTAAATTGCATGTTCCATTTTGAATCAGCTACTGAATGATCAAGTTGTAGAGATAGACTGGAGTCTGATCAATTACAGATATCGACAACATTGACCTCTGGTGATCTCAAATTCTCCTTAGTGCCAGTGGAGAGAAGTTGCAATTTCTGGATCATCTTATCTGAAAAGAGACATTAAAAATAGATTAGAGGAACCGTGCTTAAAAGTGCCTATTTCTCTCCAAGGAGAAGTGGTTCATAGATATCTGCACTGATATCAATTAATGTGCTGGTAGCTAATGAAATCAGTTCCACCCAGAGCACCCCCCATGGATTGTAAGGTGGATTTTGGAGCCCAGTAGGATGTAAAAGTGGATGAGACCTTCATGTGTTTCAAATAGCTTAGATCTGGACCCCACCAGCCACTGAAAGCGTTAGAAACAGTTCTCACCGTTGATCATACAGGCAGATGTAGTCTGTAAGTCTTAAACATTTGTCCCGAGTCACCCATCACTCCCTTGAACTTCTGCATCATTGTAGGAACACAGATCCACCTGAACTGTCCTAGAAGAAACTCCCAATACAACCTGAATTTGTTACAAAGGTACTTGTCTTATTTTGGAATTAATGGGTCCTAGATACTTTAACAGGATTCTCATATCTAAATACCTGTGAGGACTGGACCATTAAGCATAGCAGAAAGGCTGCTAAGAGAAAAGACCATTACCCCAGTAGGCAATCATAAACTGATATTTATATATCAATGGCATATAGACAGCCCAACTCAGACAGGAAATGCATAATTTTATGTACTACATAAGTATACAGCAAAAGACAGTTCCTGCTCTCAGCATTAAAACATCTGATATGAGATGACAAGATGAAGCATGGCAGAGGTGAAAAGAGCAACCTTACTTTATGAAGCAGGTTGAGGGCAAAAACATCATAGACGTCAGACTTCTGGAGCTTTACTCCTCCATGAGGTCATATTACCTTCTTACTCTGTGCATGCCCTAAGTAAATAAATGACAGCTATGGGTAATGAACTCCATTACTGCTAATTAAAAACAGAGCCTGTTCCCACCACCTGCCTCTTGAGGAAATGCCAGGACTTTACTCCCATGACATTGTTTGAATGCATTACAATAGCATGGTCTCTACACTATTAAAGTCCTAATTAACCCAGAGACAGAGATGCATGCAGGGGTCAGGGATGTTGCGTTGTGTGTGACCAGAACCATAGATTTGAAGCATAGTACATATTCTGTTTATAGCATTAAAGCTTTAAACCTGGATTTATACACAGATTAGTTTAGGTACTGAAACCTGAGGGTCCTTTGAAGACTAACAGAATGAGAACAGTTCGGCCTTGGGAGAATATGCAATGCAAATGCAGGCACATGGGTTAGTTGCTGATTAGTCTGCATCATCTCCTGCATTCTCATGGCTGGGTGAAAGATAAGAAGAAATAACACTTGATTGTTTGCAATCAAATACTACCTAAAAAGTTTGGTAGCTCCCCACTTTCCCTCCCCACAAGCCTGCTCTGACTGAAACCACTTCCTTGGGGTTAATCAGTTTCCTGTGAGTTTTTTTTAATCAAGAAAAAAACCCAAAACCTACTGATTCAGTGCTGTCCATACTGCCCAAATCCTAATGAGATTTTTGTCTTAGAAGATACTCTTAAACCTAAAATAGCCAACAGAAGCCCTTCATCTACACCAAAAGGGCCTTCGGTGTTTTTTGTATCACCACACTGAACTGTAAGCATAGACAATGCAGCTGTTAAATCATACATATCAGCCTGGCAGGCCTAAGTGTAGCTTGTTCTGCTTGTCTTGTGATTAATCTCAGGTAAAAGCAGGTGACAGTAATTGTTGTTGTTGCAAAACGAGTTCTCCTGAGAAGAGAGCAGTTCTGCGAATGCACATGAACTCGGTGTTGAACGCATGGAGAACTTACAGCATCAAGGCAAAATCCCACGTTTGGAAGCAGGGAGTGAAATTATGCAGCTAATGAAATATACATCTGAGAAGTCCCTTTAAAGTATTCAGCCCGAGTCATCCCTAGTGTATGCCTAGGAAGTCGAAAGAATTGTGCCTAGTGCTGAGCTCATTACATCTGAGGGTGGAGCTCCATGTTTTTTTGCTTATGCAATTAAAGTTCAGGAAAACAACCCTCCTCACTGTCTGCAGAGCTTAAAGAGTGATTCTGCTGCTCCTATGTAGGTGCACCTTTAGGATGAGGTGAACAACCGTCAAGACGGCACTGGTTGTGCTCATGAGGGCCTTGGTTCGGTTGTCCACCTGTAGCTGTCTAGTGCCCTTTGAGATGCTCTGAGATATCTAAGGTATCCATGTAGGTCTAGCAGATGACCGAGCTTTCAGAGAGACCAATAACCCTCTGGATACACAGCTGGAGGTCAGACAGGATATTCTGAGTGCTCTTAGACGGCAGTAGGGAACTATATTGAGCAAATGAACTGGGGGCACTGACTCAAATGGGAGCTTCAGTGCTCAGCTCACGTGTGCACATCTACATCTATATGTAACTAGCAAGTGATTTGGCTGCCCGTATGCAACCATGTAGTAACTCTCAAGGATGCTCTAGAATATTTTTCTGGCTTTATAGCTTAAAAACAGCTTGAAGCTGTTACTTCTGAAGGGCCAGGCTCTCCTTGGTACCCTTGCTGCTATCTTGGATGCTGCAGGGAATCTCGAATGGCAACAGGTGCCAAGGGTGAGGAGGTGGCAATGTATGATGGGAGGAGGAGGAAAATAGAGAGCCTGTGACTGGGAACCTGCTTTGGGGATCCTGGCTAGGAAGTGGGAGCATAGGGGAGGGCGAGTGATAGGAGGCAATTGAATAGGGCTATGGGACATATCCTAGGGAGTGAAAACAGCTGAAGTTTCTTTTTTCAAAATAATTTAGGGCTGTGCCACAAAATCTTGGGGGGATGGGGAAGGGGTGTGTATGGCCTGCCCCATTTTAGAATATTTGTACAGTATAAATTAAAACCTACCATTTCATCATGCCAGTCCATTTTCTTTGCCTTCTTCAAAGCTGAAGATCTGACCTACCCTTAGCTATACAGTTTGGCAATACTTTAAAGGCACTAAAAAATAAGTCAGAGGATCATTTACTGTGCGTGGTGCAGACAAAACCCACAGTAGCAGAGAGAGAATTTTAGCTTTGTTTAATGTTGATGGGTCTAGTGGATGGAGGTGTGTGAGGACTACCTGTTGGTACCTGGGACATACTATGAAATAGAGGAAAAGCTGCAATGAAATTGTCCTGCTCAGGGAATGTGCCACAGTGGGGACCTCAAATTTTTACTGCAGCTTAGTATTGGCTTTGATAAAAAGCTTTGAGGAGCATGAGCAGCACAAAGTTGAGATAGAAGCCATGGTATTTTGCTGTAAATGTCTGAGGTGCCTGGGATTTTGGGATGTTCAGAGAAGACCTCTGTTAGAGTGGGTTATGAGCTAAACTATTCTGTTTTCGTAAAGGATTTTAAGGTCACTATGATTGTAACAAATTCCCAGACACAATAATGTTACCTAGAAATGAACTGATAATTAGTGGCATCACAAATATCTTGTAAAATATATGCAAATGAGCATGCAAATGAGAAGGCTTGGATTAAAAGGGTAGTGTCTGAAGAATGTTTCTTTAGAATTTTGCTGAGAGGATATCTTTCAAATCTGTTGGTCAAATTTCCTGTCAGACCGAAAAAGGTATATGAAAAGGATTACAAACTTCTAAAAAGGTTTTTCTTTTCTTTGTAAAAATACTTCTTTGGAGTTTTAGACTGCAACTGCTACCTCTTGATTTCTGCCAAAATAAGTCTACGGTTCTGTGAAATAATTTTAGTGTGACTGCTGAGAGTTGGAGGTGGAAACATTAATAAACGTTAACTGAGACTTCTCTAATTTTAATCCAATGATACAGTGAGTGGATTTGGTAGAGCTGAATGAAGTGAGATATTATTTGAGCTTTATTAATATACTCTATTAATAAGAAATACTCCTTCCATCCATTGTAATGGTAATCAAGATGGATTTTAAAACAATGTGTAAGAGTATACAGATGGAAGCAGATGGTGTATGAAGCAATTTTGAATGCATCAATCAATTGCTTGAAGTATATTTTACAAATCAGAAAACACAAATTGTTAAGAACGTCTTGCGTTGTGTCACCACAATTATACACAAAAGTGCCAGATCCCCAGTATGGCTCCTGTTATGCAGACAGGACTAAGTCAATCAGGCAGCACTGTTTCCTGAGTCATTTAGGATTGCTATGAAATTCTCCATCTGGACCATGCAGAGGAAAAAACGATGACACGTTCTTGCTTCCTCAAGCACTGCCTTTATATCTTGCAGTGGAACAGAAAACTGAATGGTAAAATATTGCTACAGGGAGTAAGGAAGAAATGACAACAGAGCTGCGCTTAAAAATACAGGAAGGGGGTGTAAATTAATAGTGAAGATCAGTAATTTGTCTGTATTTGTCTGTAAATTCCATGTGTTTTCAAGCAAGGCAGTCATATTGTTATTATTAAAGCTATATTGCTGTTATAGGTGTATTGTTATTTTACGTGTGTTGTTATTATAGGTTTAGTAGGAGGAGGAGGAGTGTATATGAACATAGTATTACTGTTAATCTTTCCATCCTGTAGCTGGTATTCCAGGATAGGGAGCACATACTGAAATGGGGAAGATCCATGCAGAATCTGACTACTATTGGGGTTCTTCTAGAGTTACCTTGAAGAATTTCTAAGAGGAACAATGATACAAACACAGCTGGGGTATGTTACAGGTATAAACTGTATGTCCACCTCAGAGTGCAAATAATAGCAATCAACATACTGTTCTTATAGACACAGTTATCCAGCGTTTCCTTTGCTTCATCTATCTGGGATAAACACCCCATCAGTGAGGAGACAATGGCCAATGCAGCCTTACAACACAAAGGAATTATCTTCTCTCCAGAGAGATACATAATGGGTATTAGTCATTCAGGAAGAGCTTCTGCTTCTGACATCTCCAACACTGCAGCTGAAGTGGATGTACCATCCTGAAGTGGATCTTCATCAGAGCAGACTGCTTGCTGACAAGAAGAGGAGCCTGAGTCTTCAAAGCACTGACTTGACCTTTATTTCGTGCTCTTGTTTACTCAAATTGGCTCCATTCAGGAACTACAAAGACAGAGATCCTCAGTGTCAGAGTGAAAAGATTAAAATGGAAGAATGGATCCAAAAGGCTGGTTGTAGAAGTAATACACAAAATTTGAAAAGAGAATGGAAATATTCGGATGTTGAGGCAAAGACCAGAGAAATGTGTTAGACTGTGCTAATTGGCTTATTTTAGATTTGCACAGCTTTTAGTTTTCCAGAAACTCAACACTGACTAAGAACCAGTTTTCTTGATCTGAATTGCCAAAAAGATTTAGCTCAAAGGTTTTGCTTTTATACTATTGCCATTAGGGGTTAGCAGGTTCTTTTTCTTATGAAACAGTGCTTTAGATTTACAGAAACCTACAGGAGATTGGTATCCAAGATTCTTGAAAGACTACTAAAGAAATAGCAAGGGATCAGTCAATCTTTAATCTTTTCTGGGATCGGTCAATTAGCATGAAAGGCTTAGCTTTAGCCTTTGATATGGGTTCACCCACCTGATTCCACACACTGAACCCAGGCACCTGTTTGAAGAGATTAGGGTTATATCTGCATTAATAAGTAAAATGCCCCAGGTACGGTTTTCTGGCCCTCAGACACACATTGCATGTGCCCATGTGACATGAATGGTTCCATTTTATTTTTCTGGTATTTCTGAGAGGACACTGAAAATCCCTAGCAACAACTAGGCTGTCATATCTTCGTAGCTAAACAACATAGAGACACTGCTCTCACCAATGCACACAGTTTCCATTTATCACCTGAGTACACAAGTATCAGGGAGCTGTGCACAGCCAGATTTGAGTGTGCTTCTCCATCAGGGCAGCTGCTTGAGGTTCATTACTCCCCTGATAGTCTGGAAAACCACCGTTCAGGATTACAAGTCCCATCGCGCTATACTATCTATCAGGGCATTGTGGCTGAGATTCATCTCACCTGACTTTAAATGTCTGTAGTCCAGAGGTCTACAACAGCAGTGCAGTCACTTAGGCTCCTTTAAATCCAATCGCAGAACAAATGGTGATTAACCTGCTTTTAGACACTTACTATAAACCGGAATGATATTGCCGTAAGCATCACAGACTAGATCACCGCTGACTGTAAAAGTACGTCCAGGTGAAAGGCCACATGGAGACCTCTGCATTGTAAAATGTCTACATTTGTTCAGATAAATCCCACATTTTCTGATTTTCTGCCCTCTCACTGTTGAGATAGTTTAAAATACTATTCCCAAGAAAACACTTGCCCCCATCTTTGCCCCAGCATGCTCAGTAGGAGAGAGTGTTTCTTTTCACTTCAGCTGTTCTCACCCAAAATCAGCCATTTAAAGTTTAACTGCTGATGAGGTAGGCTGGAGTTTACACGTCAAAATTTCCACTGGAGCAATTGGAGAGCTGTTCCCTCTGATTCTGCTGTAGTTAGGCAACTTCTGGCAGAGAAATAATAACTGGCTCTAGAGGGTTAGCTTTTTCTGCAGCAGCACCTATAGGAAGGTGCACGTGACTGAACTGCATGTGCTGTTGAGCAAGTGGAGCTGCAGTGATTTACAAGGGCTGAGGATAAGACTGTCTTTTTTTTTCCCATCTCTTTTCATTTGCTTTCTTGTTTTGGTTCCTTTTTTTTTTTTTTCATATTTCAGATTTTTTCCAGATGCACAGAAGACTCTTTTCCATCCATTGGTTAAGAGAAAATAATATCTAAACACAGTGAGACACCCTGAAAAGGCATAAAATATTTGGTGTAATTCATAAATTGTTTAAAAAAAAAAAAAAGGAAAGAAAGCCCTGAATTAATCATGAAAGAATAGCAGAATGAGTGTAGTTCTTCACAGGGATCTCCAGTCGTTGCTGGACAACATATTCCTCTTGTAACGTGGTTCCCTCAGTGCATGTGATCCTGGTTTTTGAAAGTCCTCAGGTGTTCTGTCTTGGTTTTGCTAATTCTTCTGAGGGAGTTTCAGCTGGAGTTTGATTTTTAGGTGAGTAGACTTTCACAGCAAGATCTAAGGACCTATTCCCTAAAGTATCTTGTTTATTCTCATGTTTATAAAAAGTGGTTGTATAAGAGAGGATAGATACTCCTGGATATGGACAAAAAGCACTTGAAGTATTATGTGCTTATTTATATCTTCCAAAGTCTACCCAACCTATTTAATCCCTCTCATTGGGCAAAGTGTTTTGAGTGACTGAATTCCTAGTTCAGGTATCAGCATTATTAATAGTATTTTTCAATTACTGAGTCAATTCAGTCAAATCAGTTATTAGCATTATTTTTGTATCTATCCCACTTCTATAAATCTACATGCTCAGCAGTGATGGTAAGACTACACTGAACTGGTTTCTGTGGATCTAAATTATTATTATGCATCCGATCACTGTTTTGCAGTGAATGATTATGTGCATTGTGCCAATCTAAGTTTAAGGAAAACTGTTTGAAAATCTACCTTGAGTTAATTCCACAAAATACCTTTGTAGATCCCCTGAGGTATCTACCTGCAAATCAGATCTGAACAGCCAAAATTGACAAAGCTTAATACTGTTAAGAGTTAATCACCAAAATGTGCTTTTCTGGATTTCTAGATGTCATAACAGGCAGATAGCTGTGCAGTTCCAGTAAGCTGCCAACACAGAGCATGTTCTGCCTGTTCTCATAAACAGATCAGATAGCTCTGCCTCTGCTTTCACACTGAACAGCATCATATGGAGCTTTTTCCTCTCTATTTTCATGTTAATGGTTTTCTCAGAATTTATTCTGCTGTCTGACAGCATTTCGTTTTTATTTTTTTGAGCTGTAGGGTAAAGAAAGAAGTTCTCTGTTTTTTGCTTTGAACCAATTCATTCCTTGTAATTTTCTTCCCCATGCTCCAGTCTGTTTTGGATTTTGCTCTTTCAGATTCAGCATCTGCAGCTTAAAGAAATAGCACTGCCCAGATAGAAAGTGCATTACTGTGTGGGTTTCTAACCCTCCAGTAAGAGTTTTAGGCACTTTTTTTTTTTTTTTTTTCCCCTCTAGAAGACAAATGAATACATTACTGCAGACCTGTATTAGCCTTTCATCTTTGGAAGGCCTATTGAGAATAGTCAGTGAGACTCACCGGCACTTCAGCTGAAAGGGAGGAAAATGAATGTACAGAAATAAAGGAGAACACTGGTTTTGCAGCACTGGACAGAGAATCAAAGATTCTGGGCTAATATGTTAAAATACCACAGTGTCTCCATGAAACAGTGAGCTGAGGAGCTCTGAAATCAGAGGTATCCTCGTTATCTCAGCTTGGTGCTCTGTCCAGGTCAGTTGGCCCAGCTATAAAATTCAGGTAATCAATCTGGCGAGCCACTGTACAAATATGGCATACATTCTCTCCTCTTTCTTCCTTCTTTCCTTCCTCCCTTCCTTCCTGTTCAAATTCTGTGAGTTCTCCCACAGTTTTGTGTTTGAATCATTTCCAGGCTGAAAGTGGATCTCGGCCATCCTACTGATTTAACCGTCCTCACTCTGACTGAAATCAGTCTGCTCTTGTTTGTAAGGCGTTTCACCTATCCTTCACTGTTCCTGCACTGAATAGTTCGTACCGAGAAGATGTCAGAGGCTTTACATATTTTACATCTGGGGTCAGGAGCTGACAGTCCTTTTTTTGACATCCATGCCAAATTTATCCCCATGAATGCTGTGTTTATCTGTGCGCACATTCATGTTGGAAACGATCAGACACACTGTACTGGGTAGCCTAACTGCATGTCAGTTGTATTGACAGCAGTTTTCGGGTGGAGGCTGAACTGGCCTTTTGAGAATTACTACTACCAACTTCCTCTTGATCTACTAATTCCTTGTTGTTTTATTTTGGTTTGTAATCCTTGGAAGATGATCAAGATTCCTTCCCTGCTTTAAAATGTGAACTCTTCTGATGGACTATGTGCTCATTACTAACAGTACTTTCTGAAGTCCATTTCATGTTCTGATCATCTAAAAGTTGTAGGGCTTGACGAAAAACAGCCAGCAACAACTTCCTTCCAAAATGTAGCAAATACTAAGACTTGATTTCTCAGTGGAGAGGAAATCAGCTGTGTCAGGTCTAGATACATCCCCCAAAATGCTTCTCTTCCAGCATCCTGTAATTCACAGACCATGGCTTCATCTGTGTGTGACCCCAGGCCCAGTTTGGTGCAGCACAGCTGTGAGGTCTTGGCTCAGTTCTGCTGAGGAATTAGTTTTCAGCTGCGAGGGAGACTGTAGCTAAAGCCAACCAAGATTTAAAAAAAAAAAAAAAAAAAAAAAAAAAAGGACACAGGCATCAGTGAAATTATTGAGACAGTGATAATTAGCAACTGAAAAGTACTGCCATAACAAGATAGAAAAGCCTTAGAAAACAATAAAAAATTGAAAGATGGCAGCTCGAGAAGAGGGAGAACCAGTCTGCACAAAGGAGCAATGCAGGCAGTCACTTCCTCGCCTGCCCAGTGGCTTGCCCAGCACAGACTCACAGGCTGTCACATTCAAGGTGGTGACCATTTTCACTTCATAGCAAGCAGATCCTTGCTCCGCAGTGTGTGTATCAGCCAGTAAATATTTTCTGTGCACTTTTAAGTTGTTTATACCCTGCTTGTAGAGTGTTCTTGTGCATGGTAGAAGATACCTAAACAAACATGGTCTACTAAGCCAGGATTTGAGGGCGGGTTGTAGCCTTATCCCAAGCATCAGTGTCTTGCGCCGTGTCTATTGATGAGTTGGAAAGGTCAGAGCAAAGAAAGAGCTCTTTTGCTCTTTGCAGCAACTCTACCTATCCTTCAGCCCAGGCATCCCTGAGCTGGGATGACATAGCAAGCACATGCCTCACACTGTGCAATCTTTACATGTTAGGAGCCAAGCCATGCACTGTTACCTGTTGGAATACTACCAGATGATTTCTTTTATAATTCTGCTAGTGTATACCAGCTTAAGGAAATGTACTTTCAAATCAGTATTTTACATGTTTGTTTGAATGGGATTTACACATCTTTTCCTAACCCATCATTTACAGTTTTTTTGTTTTTTGTTTTTTTTAACTGAAAGCAGTTCCTGTGGGACCTGTTCACTCTTGAAGAACACTCTGCCTTCTTTATATACATATGACGGGTCACATGTATTATCCAAGAAAACCAGTATTTTGCTTTGTGCTTTTGATCAAAAATTCTATCAGCACTGTGGCTTTTTAGAGCACACCTGATAACATCTATTATACATTTTTTCTGCTTCACTGCTGATAAAAAGACTCTTGCAATTGACTCTGGCAGGGCCATCCATCACTTTGAAAAACTGTGTTTTAGGTGAAAAGAACAGAAGCAACCTCTTTTCCCCTAGTAAGCAAGAAAAAGACTCAGACAGCTCTTCTTGTATATGAAATGTAAAGCATGTGAGTAAAACATAGGTTTTCCATTATGCTTCTCCTTGGAAGATCCCAAAGTACAATAGATATTTGCTATCATTTGTGCTATTACAACTGAGAAGGTGAAGCCCATGGAGGTGAAGTAACTGGTGAGCATAAAGCAACAGTCTTTTACCTGAGCCAGGTCTAGAGCCTGTGCCTCTTAAAGTCAGACTCGTGTGCCAACAACAAGGGTTCACAGAATTATAAAATAATCATTCTGAGCTCCCTTTATTGTCAATGAAGAGCAAGTCATATAATCAGACAAGTCTAGAGAGTGATTCATTTCACCATGAAGTGCTCATCTAAAATAGATCAGATCAGTCAAATGCTAGAAGTAACTGTTTTTCTTTGTTGACCACAAAGAGAAGCCAGGATGACTAGCTCAGCTGTAGACATCCACACCGCAGATGTCTCGAGCTGGATGAGAAGTATCCCTTCATTTATAAATTAAAATACAATGTTGATGGACCAGGGCACCAACAGAAAAAGCTCAACAAAAGCTCTTCCTAATGTGGAGTTGCAGTAAAAAATGCCAATGAGAAATTAGATTGCGTACAGAACAAAATGAAAACCATTACATTGGAGTGTACTGCCTTTATATGAATGGAGCAGCTTCAATGGAAATCTGTGCTCAGCTCTCATAGTTCAAACAAAAAAAAAGTGCTGCAGAATGGAAGAAATCCCGCAGAAGGGTCATGAGATAAGGGAAGATGCACAAAGTCTGCAGTTCAGAAAGAGTTCAGAAAGACTGGGATTATTCAGCTTTGGGAGCAGACAAAGGAATATAATAATGATATGGAAAGTAAGGCATGTTCATTTTGGCTGTGTTCTCCCTCTATCACATACACATTCAAGGTGCAAACTATCCTAATTTAGGCATCTGTAAGTTAGATGGCCAGGTCTGAGAGAGTCACCCTGGGCTTCATTTAGAGTGGATGAATAGACACAGAAAACACTAGAGAGTGACTAATTCCATTTCTTATAGGTAAGGTAGACAAACCACCCTCTGATAATGCCTTTCTCTCCATTGGCAATAAATGATAACTAAATACAACTTAGGTATTTGAATCTTTGGTGTCTGAAACCAGGTGAGAGAAATTCCCTCTTATTTTAAGCTAAAAAAATGACATATTGACAAATGGTAGACGGAAGTACTTCTCCTGTCATCACATAAATGAACCGTGAAACTCACTGCTGCATGAAGTGGCTGACGCCACTAAAAACTGACTAAGATTCCAGGAGAAACATGATCATTATATGGTTACACCTGGATATATCAGAAATGCTAAAATTATGCAAAAAGCCTATAAAAACCTCAGTTTTAAAAAGGTTAAGCTAACCTTTAATTTTTACTGCTCTGAAGAGATAATTTGAGATGCAGACTGTAACATCTGCTTAATATGAAGTTTTACACTTTCATCTAGCCAATGCCCACTGTCAAAAAAAGTCATTAGGTTATTCCTCTGATCCAGTATGAACATTTTTATGTTGCTAGAAAATATGGAGGTCTCAATTTCTGCCTAACACAGGATTTCCTTGTCTAACTGTAATTTGCCCGGTCTCATTGATCAAGTATAATTTCCATAAAATTCACTACAGCTCTGTAGGATTTAATGGTTGCACCCTGCCTAGCAATATAGTCTGAATTTGATTCACTGCACATACTACTTTTAGAGCCTGTTTCAAAGAACCTTCAATAATTTCTTCATCAGATATATAAGTCTAACTATCACATTGTAAGACTGAAATGCAGTGCCATGATTCAGTAAAAACTAAATCAAGTCCCCTGTATGCTCTGATGCTTGTGAAAAGAAAGTTGATAGAGACTCTGAGCACAGCAAAAACTGCTAAGGGGTTTGGAAGGTAAGTTATCTTTAACTTCCAAAAAACCTTCTGTCTGAGTGGCGGTTTAGGGATGGTCTGATAATAACCAGGAAAATCACAATTTTATGGCCTGTGGCTACAATGGAAGTTAATTTAAGAGCAAATCCATGGTGGGCCAAAGGAACTACAAATTGCTGAACTCATGTTTGGAAGGACAATAAATGCCATTGCTGTATGGTTTAAGGTTACATCTAGGGGCATGGACTTTATACTACCTGGAAAGCTAGTATTCACAAAATGCTTAGACATTTCAAATAATTTCCTTGCAGTAGAACACTGTGTGGCATCATCAAATTCAGCTTCAATTTCAGCAAAGTTCAGAGCATAAGATTTAAATATAACCTCTATAAGCTTTCTGCCAAAAGGTACATGCTTAATGACCTGTTTCATTAAAAGCTGAATTCCAGGAAGTCTAAATACACGGTGTCCTTTTTTTTTTTTTTCTAAATCTTCCATCCATGAGCACTGCTATTTTTGTCCTTCTCCTGCATCTCCCACCAGGCTTGCTCTCCTTGTTATGCCTGATGGATACATGTTTTTCTAGGAGAAGTTTCCTTTTTTTGTCAGCACTTAGCAAGGATCATACATCAGCAAGGCCTAGGTCTCAAAAAGGACTTTGTCTTCCCCTGTATGGCTTGAATAGAATCTAGGCAATTCTGTAGGGAAGGTCATTTCATCCTAAAATACATTTCAAAGATGGCCCAACTAAATCCTACTGCAGGTGCAGTTGCAAATCTCTTCCCCTAAAGGAAACCTTAGGTTACTAGGTCATATTTTTTACATGCCTCAAATAGTGTGAGATTAATTATTTGGGTATAAAGGTAGCTTTTGCTGCTCCTTTCCACTGACAGTTCAAACAAGCAAAAAAAGAGTGCAGAATGGCACTTCTGCACCATCGGGGAGGCTTTTTTTCTATGAACATAACTACAGCTTCATGAGGTACATCAGAGCAATGAGACATGGTGCAGCAATCCCCAGGGGAAAGCTGATCTGAGCAGTCAGTGCGGGTAGCACAACGTCGTGCAGGGCTTTCCTGCCACTTCCAGCCTGGCAGCAGCAGCATTCAGTGCTATGCCATGCTAATAATAATAACCCGTTGGAGGAAAAGATAGTTGTACTGTTTCCAGCCCATGGGTCTCTCCATAATGGTTTCAGCACTTGGGTTGGCTTGCTGGCAGTAGTTTGGGGTGCTGACTTCCATAGCATAAATACACCTTGAAAGTCTTTATAGCACATAGCAAAGCTGCAGACTCAGAACCGTCTTTCGCAGCCAGAAAGCCAGGTATGCTATCCAAAAAGTTTCAGATTGGACTGATGACCTCTGATTTAACACTTATCAGTAGCTTCATGTCTCCAGACCACTTGAGGGATTGATGCTAGACTCTGGCGTATGAAACGGAGCTGAGTAGAACAGATTCTCTTTAAATCCTGTTGCCATGTAAACATTAAGATCTTGGATGCTAAAATACGCAAGTTGATCTAATGCCCCAAAGTGTCTGGCAGACACTGAGCAATAGATGAATAAGCCTTCACTGTAGCCCACACAGTGCTGACATCTCTTTATTTATTTATTTAAGTATGGAATTTATTCACATACTCATACATGGGAGAGGTGAATTTAGCTCTAGGAATATCTACAGTGGGATACAGATGAGTAACATCATAAACCCATTAAAGTATCATATAATTCTTTCTCTGAAGCAACTCATGGAAAGTCTTGCTTTTCACTGACGACTTTAGACATTTTTACTGAGTAGTGTAAACTGGAATTGATGTAAGAAATTACGCAAGTATGTCTTTTAAGGATAATAATTATTCCAACTCATCATTTCTTATTATTTCACTTTTAGCAAAATCAGTATGCCAGTGCACTCATTTAAGGCTGCAAGACAAATGTCAGGAAGAATGAAACTAGTCGTGACATATACCACCTCCAGAAATTACACTGATTGGCATACGTACTCCTCTGTGTATACATTTCCAGCTAGTTAAGCCATCTGTATTTATTCATTCACAGTTGTACGACTGTGAAAACATGGGGATGGCCATAGCAGATCATGCAGAAGCATCATCCAGCTCAGTGTCCCGGTTCCTTTGGTGCTCGTTAGTGGAAGAGTTTAGAAGCAGGTCGGCCATGCCCTGAAGTGACCCTGATATATTCTGTCAGCCTCCAGTGATTCGCAGTTCAAAGGCATCCTGAGAAAAAATGGTGTCTTTATATTAACAAGCCTCACTGGACTTTTCCATCCTGAATTTTTTCAGTGCTTTCTATATCTGGAAATGTTTAGCCTCTGGAACATTCTTTAGCAAGGTGTTCCTGTTTAAGTATATATTATATGAAGAAATATATATTATATGAAAAAATAGATCCTTTTGTTTGTTCTGTAAGGCTCACAAAAAGCCATTATTTCCTTGTTGCCCACAAGAACTAATAGTCTATCAGAATATATCTTCACGTTATTCTAGCAATTCAGGTCGGGTGGCTAGCATTGTACTCGTGGAAATTTGCAGGAATCTGCATGTATTTTCTAACACTCAAAATCTATGGAGAGTGGTGAAATTTTTTTCATCTTCAGATTGGGACGAATTTAAAAATCTTGAGCGAAGTCTGGTTAATATTTTCTTCTTTTTCCTTTTTCCTTTTTTTCCTGTTTTCATTTTTCTATTTCCTTCTTCCTTCTTCCTTTCTTTTTCTCTTTCTCTTTCTCTGTTTTGTTTTCCTTTTTCTTTTCCCTTTTTTCTTTCTCTTTCCCCTTTCCCTTTCCCTTATCCCTTTTTCTTTCCCTTTTTTCTTTTTCTTTCTCCTTTTCCTTTCCCTTTCCTTTTCCCTCTCTTCTTTCCCTTTCCCTTTTTTCTTTCCCTTTCCATTTTCCCTTCTCTCTTTTTTTTTTCTCCTTCTCTTGCTCTCAATGGCTGTGTCATCTTTACCTTTACCTGCACCTCCTTTTTCACTGTCTGACACCCTAACCAGATCATGAATAGGTGGCCATGAGGATTCTTCACCACCAGACATTCATATCCAACCAGGGAAACGTGGTTTTGCACCGGTGCCCAATTGGGATTCAACAGGCTTCGTTGCCCTTAATGGAGCTACCTCCATTTGCCTCAGGCAGGAAGCTTGACTACTGAGCATAATGAGTGCTGAGTGAATCACTCCTTGATTTGAAGTATTCTTTAAACTGGGAAAGCCCGTTTCGTGTTGCTCCTAACAGCTTCTCTCATGCAGCTGACACAGTTCTCAGCTTCCTTGCGAGCGACAAAAAGGGGCTCCTCAAGAACAAAGTATGAGCTAAATAAAATAGAACTATGTCTGTGGCGTTGCCATAGTGATCGGAGTTCACGTCTGATGCCAAAATCGTACAACTATAATCTCTGATACAGGAACAGTGTCCAGTTGCCATGGCAACTCCGAGAGGCTTGTACTTCAATTTTGGTACCTCCACAATTCAAAATAAATAAATAAAAGTGACTCCTAGGGATCTAATTAGAGTGTGCATATTTTCAATACTATCCTACGATCATGAAATGTTGAAGCCAAGCAACCTGTTAAGCCCCATCAATAAATCCCACAGCTTTGTCAGCAGCCCATACATACACCCTACCCACATCAGATGCCATTAATTTCTTCTCTTCAGACATGTGAAAGTGTTTCATGGCCTGATGCCTGCTGGCATGTGTTTTAAGGCATCCTTACATGGCGTGGGGGTAGCTTTGATGCTAGACAGCAGAGTCCGGGAATGTGCTGCCCAAGGACTTGTCCATCTGAGGTTGCAGTAACAGTGAAAGAAGGGAGTAAATAAAGGTTTTTTAAACACAAGCAAATCTTGGAGGAAGTCACTTCAAAATTAATATGCTATTTTTCTTAATGCAACTATAAGATTACTGTGTATGGTGTGTGTGCGTGTGCGTGTGTGTGTGTGTGTGTGTGTGTTTAGGAAATGCAGCTTGAATGATTGATAACTGAGAGTTAAAAATACCTCAAGTACACTGAGGAGAAGAAAAAAGAAATCTTTTAATATAAGTACAAATAGTTAGCAGAACACTGTCAGGGAGCCGGATTCTTGCCTAGATGTAGTCAATCTTTATCACTTCATATGTGACCACGATTATGTTCTTGCCGTTAGCATTTCTAGGAGTGACAGAGCAGAAAACCAAGATGAAAAAAAAGTTAAAATTCCTATTACCTTGTGTAAAAAAACAAAAACAAAAACCTCTTAATTTTTCTCCTTCCTCTCCCCTCTTTCTGTACTAGGAGGAAATAAACAGCTCAATTCATTTTGTTGTTCTACCAGTTCCAGATTGGAATTCAATAGCATGAAACATGATGCATCTTCAAATGACTTCAAAAGGTTTCTCCTGCACACTTTCCCCCTAAAATGACAAATGGTTAAAGTACATCTAGGGATACGAGTTTTTTTGATGCAACTTGCACATGCTAAATAATTTAGAAACCAAACACACTTTAATGAAGTACAGCACAGAAAAGACTCGTAAATAGATTATGAAGCAATGTTTTATTCTTTTTCTTCTCTAATTTTGTGTCTGGACAGGATGCAGTTGTGTTTTTAATGCAAAATACCCAATATTTGAATCACCTGTGTCATGCTGACTTAGACGTAAATTCTACTTTCCAAACTGATGAACCACTCAGAATAGGCAGTAGTTCATAAAACAGTAGCAAATGCCTGCAGACTTCTGCCTTCTTCACCTATACAGGAGACAAGCCTGAGAAAAAATAAGGCTAGAAGGTTGGCTTTAAAATAATCTGATGAAACATAAGGAGCACTGAAAAGTCCTGTCAAGCACAAGCTGGTGTTCTCCATCATTACCAGGTCTCGCCCCAAGCGTTGACTCCAGCCTGATGGACGCCTATGGCTGGGTGATGGACACCAGGGAGTTGCCTACGTTCATGAGCCAGCAAATTGCCATGAAAGCAGGGGAGTTATCTGTGGAGTAAGGACCCACTCAACATCCATATTTTATGATGACATATGAGCCAGCATAAAAAAAAGCTCCTGTTCTCTGTGCCCTTTTTGCCTCAAAGTGCAGTGAAAGTCATAATGTTCGATTAGGGGCAAGCAAAATGAGCATGGCTGACCTGACAGTTCACCTGACTTTGTGTATATGTTTCAATTACATTTTTCACTGTAAAAATAATCCAAAGTACTCTAAGTAATGTCCAAACAGTCAGAAAAGTAGACAGCCAGTTGAGGAATTCTGTCAGTTCAAAATAAAAAAAAAATATTAATCTGGTTCCCCAAGATATTCAGATTATTCATCTACCTCTCTTTTATTATTTATTTACTAAATTTAAAGGGACAATTATATGGAAGACTAATACTTTGAAACCTATAGTAGCAGCTACTCATCTGGCTTTTTCAAGGTGCCCGGTATTTTACGGAACATTCCTAACACTACAGTCTATTTTTTTCCTGTTGGCTAAAGCAATTGAGCTTAACAGTAATGAGAGAAAACTTGGTAGAACTCCAGGCAGTCATTTTAGGATATTATATTCAGGTACTTCCAATTCTCTATTTCTTGCTGGGAATGCTGTCAAAAATGAGATAGATAGCAATGTTCGGAACAGATATTTTGGGGTTAGGCTTTTTTCTCTGTATCGTAAGTAGGTTACAGTTAAATACAAGTTGGCATAAATATTACTTTTACAAAACTTTAATGACAAAATTACCTACAAATTCTTCGTTGTCTATGCTGAAGGAAACAGCAAGTAATTTACTGTCATTTTATAAATATACATTAATTAAAACGTTACATTTTTCATAAAATTACTGAAATACGTAATTCTACACATGCTTTGCAAAGTGAATAAAACATTTTTTTTATTCTGGTAGTAACCTGTGTACTTTCTTTTCTTGCAGCCTGAAGCATCATGAAACATGATGACAAGTTTTTAGTCTCTTCCATTAAGATAACATGATACTTGCTTGTTAAAAAAATGAAATAATGGATTCCTTTCACATTCCTAGCCTCTGTTTCCTACTTTTTAGACAATTTTTTTACCCCCATGACGTCCTTCCTTCTTATACAAAGGGTATGGGTTTTTTTGCCAGCCTGTTTAACATTTGACGGTTGTTTGCCCTACTTGTCAGTAAGTAAGGATCCATACTGATTCTGAGCATAACAGATAATAGTTTCCCTAAACTAGGAATTGGTATTGCAACTCTACTATGTGATGAAAATATGAAGCAGTTTTCCTGGGGAAGAGTCTTACAAACAAATGTTTTGATCCCATTTGCCTGACCTCAGAAGAAGCCTTTCTGTTGATACAAACTGCAGTTTGAGCACACTCTAAATTGATAGTCCAGAACTTCAAAGAGGTATTAACACTTGCTTGAAAAGCATTATATGAAAAAAAGACTCTTTCAGGTCTTCTACCAAAATTTTTGCATCCATTGTGGAGAAAAGCATCATTCCTTTCAGAATAGGTACTGATTCATTATTACTCTGACTTTCACAGGCAATACCTATATTTGTATATATATTACTATAAATATCATATTTTCTATTCCTTCACTGTAATTATTACATATTATATAAATATTTAAAATATTATAATACATGTATAATATTTGTAATACCTACCATGGTTTCATGCAACAGGAAGTCTGATGAGAGGCAACCTAGTAGCTGATCAAACCACTCACGACCTCACAAGGGAAAAAAAAAAATCAACTCAGACCCGCTCTGTTCAAATTTGTTCCAAAAATGTAACAGGGAAAATGACATGGCAAAACGTCCTGACAGTCTTGAGGTCAAATCAAGTATCATTTGTCCCCTTCAGCTGGTATAAATTCATCTTAGGAAAGGTAGTTGGTAAAAATACTAAATCATGCTTTTTGACAAATTGGAAAGCAATGCATGTGTGCACGCACTCAGATTAAATGTGTTTTGATAGGTGATCTGGTAGTGCACTGATCTGGCATTAACAACTGCGTAACCATGGCCATTAATTTCAATCTGGTTGTAATTGAGGCAGTGCCTCTCTGTCGTTTGAGATCTGTTTCAGTTGAGGACAAGGAGAACTAGCCTCAGAGTCCTAGAAAAAGGTTTCATTTGACCACGGTAGTTGCAGAAATGATAACCATCATCACCTTTTGGTGCATTGTATGCTGTCTTCCAGAGCAAAACAGTATAGCTAGTCCTTGCCACACGCAGCTGAAGAATGGGCAGGAATCTGTTCCTCCACCGAAGCAATAATTTCTCCCATAGTCTCCATTTCACTGGTCCTGATGACACCTACACTGAGTCATACACTTTAGTAGCGCAAGAGATGAGCAATAAAAGCTTTGTTGAGTGTTGAAAGATTCTCTGCTGTGCAAATGAAGTGTTCTTTGCACGTGTATAGTGGATCAAAGGCATCATTCATAAGACACTATTGCTTTCATTCAGAAATATCATCTTTGAAAAAAGATTTCAGCTGGTGTTGCATTTTAGTAGAGCTTTGTATGTGATCCAAGTAAAAAAAGTCAAGTGTGCATACATATATATATCTGTGTGTGTATATATATACATATATACATATATATATATATATATATATATATATATATGTATGCATGGCAGATGATTCAGGCTTTTATTTCCCAGATGGTTACTGCAACCTAACTGTTCTGAAGCAACGATAAGATCAGTTATATAATTTGTTACATAACAAGTTTTTTTCTGCAGCCACCTCATTAAAACATTTAAGAGTGAGCTGAAGTGGGTGAATCAAACTTTAGGGTGAGCACTTGCAAAAGGAAAAACTGGTAAATTTTGTAGTTTTAGGGTCAAATCTACCCCAGCAGATCAACTAGATCTGATTAACTAAAAGTCAACAATGGTCTTAAGAGAACCCTGAGTTCTAGAGTAGAAAACAATATAAGGCAACAGAAGTGAAATTGAGAAGAAAAAAGAATTCAATGAACGAGTGAGTCTCTTGCAATTTTCTCAATGTCCGTTGTCTCTCTATTAGCCTGTGTCTGTCCTTTATGTTTCTTTTAACCAAGTAGTTTAGGCAGCTTTTCACCAACTAAGAAAGTGGTTTCAGAGGGTTAGGAGCCTATATCTCACTCTTCAGTCCCACTGGGTGAATACCATGCAATGAGGCCCTGAATGGACTTAGTCCTCCAGACAGTATGAGCAACATGCATGAATTTCCAAGCTGACAGGGAAGAAAATTACATCAGAACAAGATCTGCCACTACATTTTCTTATCTGCTGCTGATAAGAAAATAGGAGAAAAAGAACATGCCAAGAGGGGAAAAAAATAACAACAAAAAAATGTGATGAATAAAATGAGCTGAAAAAGAAATAATGGAATCATGCGTGAAAAATTTCAACATGAGACAAGGAAGGCATTTTGAGAAATGGGCATTTCTTTTCCTGTAAGCAGTCTACTGAACAATTTCATAATTTATTTAAAGCAATGGAACGGCAAGCAGCTCCAGATGCAAGTATTCTAGGTCCTGTCTTCATATGGTGTAGACCAGCATATGTCCAAATTAAGTTTAGCTATGATCATCAGAGAATTAGCCACTCAGTATCTTGCTGAATTCTTTCAAAACCTGGTTGAACAATAGCTAATATATTTCACTGTTGCAAGTGCACATCATATGTACACACATAATAACATCCTTGCAATCTGCACCATTAAGCAATAGTCTAGGCTGCCACAAGCAGCTGAACAGGGATAGCAACTAAGCCGTTGTATATGACAATATTTATTCCATTTGTGAGCAAAATTGGACTTCAGCTCTTGGCAAAAATATGTGAAGATTCAGAAAAGGGAAAGAGTAGAAAAACGATTGGAAAGTAACAGCAGCAACTCCCTAACAAACAGAAAACGCGTGTGCCCTCATCTCACCTAACTTTTGCCTGCAGAAACTGGCTGACCCCAGCTGCTAAACGGAGCCGAACGAATAGAGACAACCTGAGAAGTGAGGACCCCCATGAATTTAGGAGCAATTACTCGGCTCAGCCGAAAACATCAATAGCGCATGCTAGAATGGAATCCCTGCGCCGTGGATAATAGAAAATATGTACCCTTTGGCTGAGTGCTGAATTGAAGATCTGTTGGGAGATTTCCTCTGTTGTATGGCTGAAGCTGTTGTCAGCTTTTCACTGAAAAGCTGCACCTGAATGAAAGGAACAATTTTAAACCATTTGTCAAAGTTGATTTTAGCAAAAGCAATTACTGCTCCGATACTCTGCCAGTAATTTGACTTTTTTTTCCTAAATGCTGCCTAAGCTCCATCTAATACCAGATATAACTGGAGTGCTTGAAAAGACTATTTCTGAAAGCGAACACTTTCTTCTGAGATGGTATTTACTTGGGAGAATTAAGACTAACAGGGATTCCTCATTACATTAATTGAGTGACAAAGAGTGAAAATCTGCAACTGAAATCTGAGGCTTCAGAGAATTATGGCTCATATTAATTCCCAGTGTAGACCCATGACCTTAAGGTAAGCTGAGGAACATTTACAGATGTCAGTCCCTCTCCATGGACTATAAAACTACAGGATCCTATGACAGGTGCCTCAGCTGAGTGTCCACTTGGTTACAAGGATGAAGCCATGGCTTTTGACCACTTACGGGACTGTGTAAGATTGATATAGATACCTACTAAGGCATCATAATTTTATACAGTGATGGACAATTTCACAGAATCACAGAATTACAGAATAACTGGGTTTGGAATGGACCTCTGGAGATCATCTGCTCCAACACCCCTGCCCAAGCTGGGTCAGCTACAGCAGGTTGCCCAGGACCATGTGCAGCCTAATTTGAATCCCTCCAGTCCAGCATTACCAGGTCCTACTTCCCTATGCACTCAGTGAAGAGAAGGTGCAGTTACATTCAGACTGCATACCAGAATGACGCACTTGGGCATTTGACCCTTCTTATTCATTGACCCTCTTTGGAGCTAGGTTTTGGACAACAAGAGCAGAAGGTGTTTGAACTACTCATTTTCAGAAACCTTACCCTCTTGTCACAACCTCATGGCCATTTTCTTTCATTTCTGTGCTTCTCCACAAAATGACAATTTGAGAAAAAGGGTGCAGAACTCCCTTCAGGGCCTCTCTTCTCCATCAATCCCCACCTGTAGGAGCTCCTTTTTTGTTGGCATGTATTAGCTATGGCTTGGGACATTATAGTCTGAAATTTCCAAGTGCCCAACACTGATGCTTGGATGTATTACAACACAGGAAATAAATGCTGTTATACTTCAAAGCAGATTCTGGGTTGGACAGAACAGGCACATCAAGTGTTTGGTAATTAAAGAGAAACCTCTGATACATGCTCTCAAGTCCCACAGGCTTGTATGGGCTAAAATTGCCCATTGCTATTTCTGCTGGAATATGTATTTCCTTATTTCTCAGCCTCGCTATTCTATATCATCTTCGAGGAGGAGTATCCCTTCTCTGGGAGCAATGGAGCAGCTGCTATTACTGATGAACACTTAGAAAATGGGCTGCTGCATCTACGCAGAAGGCAAAGAGATTTATCTTGAAGAAAATGGAGTTCCTTAGATTAAGTGTCTGAGTGAGTTTTCTACCATGGTATGAATACATAAAGTGATTCCAAGAGAAATAGACAGAAAGAATATGAGGGCTTTAGGAAGCATGTAAAAGCTCTGATTTATGATAGCAGTGCAAGATGCTTCTCTTCCTTGCCTCTTACATTCTAATAATTGACTTGTCTAGTCAATTTTAATAGTACCTAGATTTAGACTGTTTAAAGAAAATATTCTGTTTCTTTTTTCACTTTAGGTTATATCCCTTCTCTTTCCCTTTAGAATCTCTCTAGAATAAACATATTTATCCAGTAAAGTGTATTTATCAAGTAAACCAGTGCCTGTCTTACCCTATCATCTGCTATTTGGTGTTACTGATGCTACACCACACTTTTCTGTTTATCTCATGCTGGGCTAAAATACTGTGAAATAAGCAATTGCTACTATTTCTGGTTTGATATCCAGACCAGATGTGTGGAGATACATTTAGACAAGAAACCTTTGTTTTCAAATGTATGGTTGATCTGAGTCTCTAAAATGATGAGGAAATGCTAATGGTTACCTCATTTAGAGCAAAATCTGAAAGGTGCAGCCAGGATTAGAGTTTCACATGAAAGTTTATGACCTAGACGTCTGCTGCGAGACAGCATATTCCTCAAGAAACCTTCTGGAGTTTTGCTAGGAAGAGAAAGATGTGGGCTCTTCAACCTGTTTTAGGAGAGCAGATTCAAGAGCGTTTATGGCCCAAAGTCAATGATGTTTTACTGGGGAGAATTAAAATAACAGGTAGGTGTCTAAGTATTTTAGGACAGCGATTTATCAAAAATTATTCAACTATGATTGGGAGGAGCTGGAAGCTGACGCCACCTCTCACTAATCCAATGCACCGTAAGAGTTGGGAACTGTGTCCATCTTCCCTAAATCTAGCCCACTGCCTTAAAACTGTGAAACAGTCCTTTCCCTTCTCCATCACTAACAGTTGGTGTATCAGGCTCGTTCCCTTTGAAGTGTTCCACCACTGACTGGGAGGTTTCACTCCAGCACCCTTGTTCCCTGAATGTCCATGCTACCTGCATGGAGATGTATGCGTGCACCACCACATTACAGTATATTAATGTGAATACTCCTGCTGTAGAAGGCTGAGGGCCTGTAGCATACTTGTTGCACAATAACTGTTAAAGAAAGCTGACTCTGGTGATTTCTCCTCTTGGTCCATTTGCTGCTGTTTCCACTTGTAGGCCCAGCTAGGCCAAGCATGTTTTCCAAAGATGCAGATACACACGCATAACACACACGGCTGGCCACACAGATCAACACGGAGAGAAATACCTTTACCTGCACTCGTGCAAACACCCAAGGCTAACGTAGATGTGGACAACACAAACAGCTGGATAGAGTTTAATGAGGAGCCTGCAGTGATCAGGCTCAGAGCATGGCCAGACAAGCGTGCTGACCATCAGCTTGTTTGTAAGCAACTGGCACCTTATAACCCTCCTCCTCTCCATTTCCCTGTTCTCATTCCCTCACCAGATCATCTCCATTCCCTCTCTCTCCTAACCTTTGGCTCTTCCCCTAAATGTAGCATAAGAAATTTTTCACACGCTTGCAATCCCCTTAAAACATCCCACAGTAAGTTTTACACAATCCCACAAACTCCCTTAAATCCCCTAATAACTTTGTTCTTTACTGTGAGACCCATGATAGTCATTTCCCCCTTCTCACCAGTTACAAAGGTCTGTCTGAACCTCTCCAAAGTCACACGTGAATGATTCCTCCCATGGCCCATGAATCAGTAACCCCGTAATCTACCACATTTTAGAACAGCTCCAAACACAGATCCTCTGACTCCTCTTAACAAAATCTTCCTTTGAAATGCTTGTATTTTTGGTAAAAACTTTACAGGTGTATGATACCTGCTAAATTTTTACCAAAAACACAAGCATGATCAGACACTGAGGGTTCTTGCAAGGCCTTATAAATGATGACAAGATCAAAAAAGATGATGTGGTATCATGTTTTTACTCCTGAGAGCTCATAATCACCATTCCACTGTATTTCTATTAACAATTTCTATAGTCAGTTACTCTCCATGCAAGTATAATGTGGTCCTTGCTGTGTGTGCCTCTCTTATTTCATCTTTGGCTCTGTACAGTCTTACACATAGTCTCTTACACATGTCTGAAATCCTGTGTGTGGATATTTTTTCCCCCCTCCTCAATATATGCTTCTCTCATGAAGCATAATGCAAAGGTCTTGCCAAAACAGCCACTCATTTCTTTCTCCATCTGCTTCATCTTTTTCCCGTTTGGACATAACTTCCTAATTTTAGATATTTCCCATCAAACTTTGAGCATTCATCTGAAGATTAAGTTAGAAGCTTAGTCATCAAATTCTCCTCCTATTGTAGACAAAGAGGGGAAATAACATTTCTCTCTCTCTTGCCCATATCTCTTTCCATTGGCTTCAGACGGCCCCTACACTGCTTGCATTGCTACCATAGGCACCCACTGAGTCTTTAAGAGAGATGAGATGAATACAAACCTGAATGTTTTATTTTCCAGTTTGTTCTTCTTAGTAGACTTGTCTTTATACTTAACAGTAAACAAGAAAGTATTTTTATTCGTATGTAAATAATACTGAAATATATGGATCAGCGATTATTCTTTATAGTTCCTACCACAGATAAAATCTGAAAGGTTTTAATTTAAGCACTTTTTTAGACTATATTATAGTGCCTCTATTTACCTCTATTTACTCTATTATATACCATAATTAGGGATGCAAAGTCACTCTCACAATGAGAAAACTTATTAATGTGTGAAATGTTAGGTACCTATTCTTGAAGCTTAAGTCAAAACCCTCTCACGAAATCCAGGTGATAGTTAAATCTGTCCGAGATGATTTGCAACATCACAGTCAAGTTCTAACAATTTAACAACAGTGATGGGTCTGCTGAGACCATGGCAATTGCCTGCATGCGCTCCTTGCCCATGGCAAATATGGAGCCATGGTGACTTACCCTAAAGCCACAAACCTCAAGAAAAATGTAGGGGGATGGCCGAAGAGAAGGTTAAGTAATATAAAGTCCTGTTTTTAGCTTCAAGCCATTCTCAATTTTCAAAAAAAAAAAAAAAATCTATATATAGAATAATGAGACTTGCAGTTGGAGTTTGGATTTCAGAGAAGTGTCATATGTATTAAATAAAGCTGTGTACACATTGTGCATGAGATAACTGCCTATTAAATAGAAATTATATCAATAACTCTACATATGTGGTAGTTTGATATAATTAAAAATCCTGGGATATTTTTTTGCCCCAATCATTTTCCATCTTGTATCATATTTTTGTGCGAAGACATAAAATGATTTTTCCTTCAAAGACCAGTCCACTGCCATTCTAACTTTTTTTTCCCCTAAAATCACCCATAATTCCATGTTCTTTCTGCTTTCCAAGCAGAGAACAGTCTAGGGCAGCTCTGCTTCCTATGTGCTGCCATCATGTGCAATTTCTTTCCCTTCTCAGTTTAAAGAATCTTTCCTACTTTGGCTAAAACTGCTGTCATCTAAGCAAGGTGGTGTAGTTAAGACTTTCCTTGGGCAAACCATAGGATTAACTATAACTTATACATTTATTAACTTTTATATGATAGAAACAAACTCCTACTTCCTCCCTTCCCTCCACCCCAGAAATGACTATTTATGTAGATTTTCACACTACCAATTCCAGTGCTTTTTTCCTACATTTTATCTTAATTCTAGTGCCTCTGGTTTTTTTGTGTTTTTTTTTTTTTCTTTGGGATGTGGATTGATTTGAGCTTGCAATCGGATGAAATCAAAGTAGAACTGGTCAGATTAACAAGTGTAGTGTTACTAAACATCATCCCTTTAGTGTGTTTTTTTTTCTTTCTTTCTTTTTTTTTTTTTTTTACCATTGTCCATACATTTTTTTGCCACATGCTAGAATGGTCCTGTACTGAAGCACCCATCAGGTCAAATGTTTTCTGCATGTGAACAATGCCTGAACCTAAAGGAAAATATTTGAAAGCTGTCAGCATACTGTCATTTTCCAGATGGCTAATCAAATGGAGGACACAGACACACAGGCACTGTCTCCAAAGGGATTTATTAATAGTGGATGTTACTCACATGTGGTGGAATGGGGGAGAGACAAAGCAGAGGGAATAAAGCTGATACTGAGCACAATGTAATCAAGTTTCTTTAAAGCTCCCTATTTCTTTTTTAAAACCCTATAATGCATTCTAAATATGCAAATTTATTGATATATTATTTAATGGAGAGTTGCTTAAAACAGCAGATAAAATTGTTACTAGGCTCCGAAGTCATGGATAAAAAATATGAAAAGCTGGGCTTGAAGAGGGAGTCACTTTGCTGTGAAAGAAAACTCATAAAGTAAGGATTATTCTCTGCTCATTCCCCTCCAGCTGAGCTCTGCAAAACTTTCCTAAAGAAAACTCCATTTGAAGAATTCTCACTTTAATTCTGCCTCGTTCAAACACTGGGCATTTCTGGAGCACTTCGTAGAAGAGGACTTCAAAGCACTGCATAACTGTAAGGAGAATCTTGCTAGATGCCAGGGATGAAACAGAGATCTTCATATCATTAAGTCCCATTGCAGCCGTTCTAAGACCAAATGCCACAAGTCAGCTGGAAAATAGGGAGGAATAACCTCCAAATTAGAGTTGGGTGACCTAAAGCATTGGCTGAGGAGCTCTGGCAGATTTAGCTGCAACAGTTGATCTGAGTTGCCCTCAGACGCCAGCTCTGATCTTCTCTTGGATATAACCATCCCATTAACGAAGACACCAGAATGAAACCTGTGCTTGCCTTTCAGGTCTCAGTGTGTCATATTATAGTTTAAAACATCAGCAATTTTTTTGTTTTGTTTTGTGCTGACATGCTAGACCAAGTTAATGCTATTTGTCTGCTATCGGATTTGAAAACTGGTGAATATGCAGAGAAATCATCTGTTGTAGGATACAGTTTAGGAATCAAGGCTCTGATGTGTGAAATGTTTCCAAGGTACCTGAACAATTCTGTGGCAGGACAAGGGATAGATAGCTACAGTCTTTGGCTTATGCAAACTGTAAAGTCTGTATGTAGTGCATTTGATAAGTGAAAGATGTGAAGCCATATCTCTGCTAGCTTTAATCTAGCTATCTCAGATACCAAAAGTAGCAATGTTAGGGCAAATCCAAATGTGTAAGATCAGTGGGGAACCTGATAAGTACTTGGATTTCTAAGTCATATGCTGCATTTGCCCCGCTATTACTACTCTTGATCGCTGTGACCTTCACACATCTCAGTCACACTTCCTGATAACCTCAGAGACAGACACCGAACTGCAAGCTTTCTTTCCTGAAGCTAGAAATTGAGATTAACCATAAAGTTTGCTGCAGACTTATGAGGGAGCTTTGAGGAGTCCTTGATATATGGGTTTCTGTTTAATGCAGACAAAACTTTATCTTCAGCACAGCTGCACATCAGGTGGCTGTATTCTTTGACACCAGAAATTCTAAGCAAAATTCAGCAGATGAAAGAAATTAATTATTAGGGATGATAATAGCAGTGCTGGTGGGAGGATGAGAAACAACAGACATGAGCTGAAGCAAAAGAGGTTCCGACTGGGTATAAAGAGAAACATTTTTCCCATCAACACAAACAGTGGAAAAGGCTGCCCAGAAAGGCTCTGCAGACTCCATTCTAGAAGGTTTTCAACACCAAGCTGCACAGAGCCCTGATAAACTCCTTCTGACCTCATAGCTGGCCTGCCTTGGAGCAGGAGGTTGGAATAGAGACCTCCTGAGGTCAGAATTAGCCATTGATCCTATGGTAATAACAGTAAGCAAATGGGGCACCATCAGAAATGATCTGGAAAGGTTTGAGGAAGGGCACCTGGGGATAGGATATTAGTCGTGTTGGGCTGCTCAGATCTAAACACAAGCTACCTTGTGACTGCGAGTAAGCCTAGAAGACCAGATCCTGGTGTGTCCATTCAGCAAGGATACAAAGCTCTGTTTGCCCACTCTTTGATTCAAACGAGAACAGATTAAAAAGGGCAGTGAATGGGTGGAAAAAGAGAGAATGGCAAAGGAAAGGAGTAATGGGAGGAGAGGAGGGAATTTGCTTTGAGATTTCTCAGATTCTAAGTGATGTTGTTCTTTTGAAGTCTTTCTGAAGTAGAGTTACACTGGTGTGACACCACTGTAAACGAGATTGCCATAAAGTCCACGGGACATTGAGAAGTTTAGGACTGAATTCATGACACCTAGATTTGATTATGTAAAAATTAAATGTCTCATGTAAACCAGCAATCTAGACTCCCTATAAGGTAGAGTGAGACGTATTTTTAGAGGGAGACTCATATCCTAATACACCTGTCTTAATCTGGCTGGGTAAATCACCCTGGTCTTTCTCTGGTGAATACAGAGAGGACCCAGGGACTAACTCAGACCAGAGTCCTACCTTTCAGAGGGCAAAACTTAGGTGAGATAAATCCACTTTTGGTTACCAGTTTGCCTCTCAGACCTCTGTACATGGAGATTTCAAAGAACACTGTAGGAATCATTTTTTCATTGACTACAGTAGACTTCTCATGATATCTTTAAATATAAATTCCCTTTAAGGCATTCCTTCTATTGTAAAACATCAGTAAGTTAGTGGATAGACAAGGTCAGTCTCCGTAGCAAAAACACATGACCCTTACATATTTATGGCTTAATAAATTCTTGTCTTGAGCTCTCATTAAAGCAGACAAAAACTGGAATTTACCTCAGTTTCACATAATTGTTTTTATCAAATCTGAAGTCTCATGGAGCAAACTAAAAATACATTTAAAACGTTTGAATCAAAATGTTTTGATTCAACATGTCCTTTGTTAGATTTTTTTTAAAAGCTTCAAAATCTTAAATGGCTTGAATCCCAAATGGCATGTTGCATTTAACTTAAAATGAAAAGATTTCTGGGTTTTTTTTTCCTTTTCTTTTCTTATTTGAATTATCCAGAATGGTTAAACATTTATTTCTGTGCTTTTACAAAGCTGTGTGCACACTGACATATCATTTTTTTTTCTTTTTTCTTTTCACACATATCTCTTTCTTAATTCCAAGTCCTCCGCTAAGTCTGTGCAGGCATTTACTTTTTCTGTCTCCCAAGTTTAATCCTCTTTTTCCTATGATCACCTTCCCCACTATCTGACACACAGTAAGGAGAGGGGACTGCATCATTCCCAGGAGCAGATGATTTGCATCCTCTTGGCAAACAAAAGGAAGTCATGGAAGGCTGTTGTTTCGCTTTGATAGCCTGTGCCTTCTCTTGTGATGTTGATCATGTTTGATTAGCCTGGTTAATGAAGAACATCTTGTTAAAATTAAAGTACTGTAGTATTTTGCATGTCCTTGCCAATTGTTAATTAGCTTATTATTAGGAGAAGGCTTTGGATTTCACTTTTGAGCAGCATCCTGTCCCCTCCCCTGGTCCTTCCTGCCAAAATAAAGATCTTTCCAGTCACAACATTTCTGAGAGCCATATGACAGGTCTGTGAAGGCTGCCTTGGAGCACTGGTGCACAGCAAAGATACATATGTTATTAGCCAAAGCCAACATGGAACCTGAAAGCACAGAAAATGGAGAGCTAGGGAATCCTTTGCATTATTAATGCCATGTGCATGCAAATTGCATGCCCTTCAGTGTTATTTTCTCTGTTTGGGGCTAGTTCTGATATTCGCTCATGTTTTTTGAACCAGTGCCCAGTGGCACATGACCTGCATATAAAATCTCTGCTACAGGAGCAAGCATTTTGTTTGCCCCCAGGGTGCTGACTGATGTACTTATGAGATGATCTTTAACCTCGTCTAGGGCAGCTTTGGGACTGTTACGATGTTTCATGTATTCCTATCTCTTGGACTGCTGCTTTGCAATGCAGAGAAAGAGCCGTGACTCATAGCAGCTCTGACCTAAGTTGGTGCGCTATATCACTACAGGATGCAGGATGCATGGGTTGCTGATAAATGGTTTTGGAGCCCTCTTAAGTCCTCTCAACTGCCAGTAAATCTGTTCGGCGTTCAGACATTACAGTGTAGTTGACATAATAGCTCAGTACCAATAAAACAAGGAAATTCCTCTCCCAGTCACATCAGCCCTACTGCCACCTTACCTTCTCCCTTACCTTGAGCTACTTCTGGTCTAACTTATCCATGAGCCTATTTAAACCCCTGAATCATGATAAAAGTGCTTCTGGGATGAGTGCATATGGTTTTTGGTTTGGTTTGGTTTGGTTTGGTTTGGTTTGGTTTTTCAGTTTTAATGAGATAAATCAGCACAGCAGAGAGTGTAATCAGTGATGAAGCTGGTACCGAGGAGCCAAGATCATACAGCTGGGAGGAAGACAGGGAGCGAGAGTGCATGGGACCTTTTGGTGGCAGTGGGCTGTCCGGTGAGCTTAGGTTAGGGTTGCTGTCATGCAGTACATGACCCCACGTGATAAATTAGGTAGAGGCAACATTCCTAAACTAGATGCTACGTATTTTCCTTTGGAGAGGCCTACCTCATTCCCTTGACTATGCAATATGCTTAGTTTTTTTTTAATGAAAGCACCAAAGTGCCTAAAATTAAGCAGTTTAATAGTTCTTCTATCAACTACCTCTTTGTGGAGGCTAGATCTTAAATCTAAATCTGTCAGTCTGCAAGTGCATTTATGAATAAACAGTTGCATTAAAAAGACAGAATCTTGTAACACTGTAATTTCAATGTCTTTGGCCACAATATAACTAAAATATTGTGGTCACAGCTGCTGATAGTTCTATTAATTTCAAATTGGATCCTGGCTCATTAAGTTGGGATTTTGATAGTTCACTGATTGACAATTTATAGCCATTAACTTCCATTCAGTTTGATCACCTGCAGACAGTAGCTGCTCCCCAGCTCAGCTCCCCAACTAGTTTCTGAAGGGCCCTGCTGGATTAATGTGTGGTCTCCCACACGTCATGAAAATCCAAGCCTCCTTCCATGGACTGGTGTTTAAGAGAAGTTTACTAAACTCGCATGAGGAGAGGAAAAAAAAAAAAGGAAAGAAAACAGTGAGATTTCAAGCTGAAAAGTGTTGATAATCTTCTGGAAATATGAGGTCTTAAAAGAGAAGAATCAATAGCATCCGGGGTCTAGAAAGCCAGACTGAAGGTTATTTTTTTTTGTTCTCGTGGGCGTTTGCTGCTAGACTGAGTAATGGATAGCTGGATAAACCAGGCAGGTTCTTAATAAAACATTATGTTTCTAAGCGGTTCAAGACATGACAGGAGATCAGGCCTTCTACAGAAAGTTGTACAGCATGACAATATTCACTGTCTCCAGGGTTGTCAAGAACTGGTTCCATTCCTGGACAAACTCTTCTTTCACTCTCCTTCTTTCCTTTCCTCTTCCAGACATTCAAGTTTTTAAGCTGTAAGCATCTGGTCTGACTTACTGCTGGCAGGTTGTGCCCCCTCATCTTCTATCTCCTTGGGGCCATGGATGAAGTTACGGTATTGAGTGTGTGGGAAATAAACCTCGAGGATAACACTGACCATAGTACCTCTGTTGCACTCCATGCAGCTCTGTTGTAGTCCACGTTGCACTGTGCTGTCTGGGTTTCCAAGGAAGTTACTAACGGATCCTATAGGTAGATGTGCTGTGCTTCCTCATGAATGAAATGAGGGACACAGTATGTCCTCTATGCTTCATTCTCCCCAAAGAAAGAAAGCAAGAGTAGCAGCAGAAATTTTTTTCCTACATGGAAAAAAAATTAAAAAATCAGAGTGAATAGGAGAAAATAATCGGGTAGTAATCCCTATGAAAAATAAAACCAATCACTGAACAAAACCAAGAAATCACCCCCCTGTACAGTTAAATAATTTCCTTTAAGGTTTTTTTATCTTCCTGTATAATTCTGCAGTAAGAATATAGTTCTGTGTGAACTTCAGTAAGAGGATTTAAACCAAGAAACTGAACCAAACAAACCAATTTTAGAAAGGCTCTTGTTTTCTGCACTGAAAAGGACTCAGTAAAAAAAACAGTAAGCATGTGCATAATGTGTGTTCTGTTCCTGCAAAAATTAGCTTTGGATAGGAGCCGTTAAGCACTGTGGCCTGATCCATGATTGCATCCAAAAATATCACAGCATCTGGTTCTTACCCTCTTTCCTTTTAACTCTATTGACCTGTGGACAGTTCTGGCTTTCCAAGCAGCAATAAAAACAAAGGGTGAGAGTTCAGTCCCTCTTCTGCTCCTGGCTTCGAGCAAAATAAGAGCTTTCTCTCTCAATTCACGGAACCTTTATTGATGGTCCTCAGCCTGACTGATAGATTTGACTTGATTCATCACCTTTTCTTCCTGCTCTGTCTCCCTTGCAGACCCTGCACCAGTGTCCTACAGGCTGCATGAACGGACAGGAGGGAGCATTTCTGACAGTACCCAGAAAGGCAGCTTTTCATCCAGCTTTGCCCAGAGGAGGAAAGGAGGCACTGATGGTGGGACATTTCTTGCTGGCCACCTCCCAGTACATCTCTGGAAAATTTTGCCATACCTTCATGCTTGCAGCTCAGAGGCATGGCAAAATGCCTTGCACAGACACATGGGACATCTGAGGGAAAGGAAAGAGAGATGACTTTAAAGCTCTGCTGGTAATGCATAATATTTGCTCTGGGCCTGTCATCCTCTTTCTTTATGTGGCCTGTTTTTATCCTCTTATGAGTGAAAAAAATCTTTAACTTCCAGGCTGATGTAATTCTGCACTTCAGAACTTGAATTTCATTGTTTTTATGAAACTGAAGTGCTGTATTTTAGCTTATAGAGTTACTGCCTCCCCTTTATGGTATATTCACTGATACAGTGGAGAGCTAGACTTGTTGGACATCAAATTGTGTCTATAATGTTTGCGTGAGTTGGTGTTTGTGTAAAGCCTCTCCTGCTTATTGCTTTAAAACTGACCCTTAGCATACAGTGCAGATTCCTATCTGTTAAAAGGGACATTTAGACACAAAGTTTTTATTATCAGGTCTGAGAAATGGGTGTTTTAAATTGTCAGTGTCCCTAAATATGGCAATATTGGCAGAAAAGTAGGAAAATGAGACCTTAAAAGAAAGAGGAAGAAGGAAAGGGTTCTTGACTGGAATAGAGAGCACCTTAAAATAATGCTTTGACATCTCATAGTGTGCCCTGCCTCTGGCATGTTGTAGAATGAATCAGTCGACAGTTCTGGACCCCAGTTTTCCACTTTCTAAATACTTTACAAATGCTTTGAAGTCTCTGGAAAAAATGCAGTGCATAATCCCACCAGTTAGATGTTTGAAGACAAAAAAAGGCGTGCAGGGGAGCCTTTATTTCAATGCTCTGGGCTTAATGCTTTAAATTGCTTCTGTAATCCATCAGCTGTTACACGTAGTATTTATTATATATAATAACACGGTACTGTGTTTGCATGGAGTCTGGAGCTGGTCTGTCTCAAAGGAAACAGTTGCTACCTGTGGATTTACATGTTTTTTTACCGGTAGATCTCTAATTGGCCTCAGGCATTGTCTGCAGAGCTGCGTAAAGAAATGGCCTCTACAGGAGCTGGGAAATATTCTTCTGCACTCATGTTATCCAGAGAGGCTTTCGTGAAAGGGTTAAAAGATTGGTGTTGGCTAGGCTGCCGGCTCCTTACTTCCCCCGGATGCGAAGCCAGTGGGAATTTCTGTGTTGGGCTTTCTCGTGAGTGTATCTATCATTGGCTTTTCTAGGGGCATATAGAGTGTGGGGAGAAGACTTCAGTTTGATTTTGCTATGAATGCATAGTATTTAGAGCAAGGAGGAAAAAAAATAGACCATTTTGTCTGTCTCCCTGCACAAGCTTGCCATAAAAATTGTTTATGCTGGCTGTGTCTTAGTGTTCAACTCTTGTTAACAAATTCCAGGCTGGGAGTTGAGATTTAATCCTCTAAAGGACATGTCGTTTGTAAGAGCAGGTTCTGAAAAACACCTGCTTGCAGTGTGTTTTGCAGACTCGTTCAAGTCCTATAGTTTTCCCTTTCTGTAAAATGTCTTTCCTGCATTTGTATAAATGGGCTGCAGTCTACAGAAGAAAAGCACAAATTACCCAAAGAAAAAGATCACACATCTTATTTTGTGAAACCAAGCAAAGAGGATCTTGGTATTTAAGGTCTCATCCAAATTCCTCTAAGTGGAGGACATAGTCTAAATCATTCTCCTGGCCTTACACAAATGCTGTAAATACCGTGTCTCATTGATATTTGTGAGTGACATGCTGAGAACTGACGGAGGCTTTTTTTTTGCAGCTTAGCAACAAGCAGTGACTGGCAAATTCCTCTGCTCTTCAAAATCAATGCCACTTTTCTGGATCATTTCCTCATCTTCACTATCATCTGTCAGAACAGTAAATTTATAATGTGTTCCCAGGAACAGTGTAGGGTCTGCTGCAAGCCTTGATGGTTACATGAGGAACTTTTAGCCTTCTCAAAGTCAAACAGATGATGGTTTGGGATACCATATAAGCATTATCTTGCTTTTGACGCTGTTAATCTGGATGCTTTTTATACTCCATTAAGTGCTTTCCTTTGCATGTAAAATATTACTGTGAGAATATGCAGCGGTTGATTAATACACCCGTAATGCATGGTTGTTATTACTATCTATTATTATAGCACCTGTGAGCCCTAGGATGGATTTTGAACCTGCTGTGCAAGTCCAAAACAAAACAAAACAAAACAAAAAACTGGCCCAGAGAACTTAGCAGGTTACTGGAAAAGAAATTCCCTACCCTCAGAGTGGAGAGGGAATGGACACTGTTGGGTGATGGACACAAGGAAAGTGAGGCAAATAACTGGTTGTCATTACAAGTGGAAGACTGCTGAAAGTAGCTACCTGAAATCAGTGTTGTGGGAATTTTTAGTAGGAACTGGAAGGAAAAGAACTGTGTGTACAGGTGTTTACAAGCATCTTCTACAGAGCCAGAATAGCCAGGGTACTTATTTGAGCAAGAGGACAATGGGACCGTCCCAGGCAACGGGAATGCAAGGGTGTCTTGGAAATTAGAGTTGGACTGGAATATTCTCTTGGTCAAATCAAGGTGCCAGCTGATACTCAACCATTTAACAAGTCCATTAAACATAACCAGATGGAGGATGCTCATGTAGGACCATCTTGCTACAGAGAAATCAGATGCAAGCGTAGAACCAGAAGGTTGTATCCCAAGAGAGTATCCTCCTCCTATAGCAGAGAAATGAATTGCACCAACATTTCTTCTGAGCTTCTACACCTCAAGTCCCTGGATTTTGTTTTAGCTGTCTCTGAGGTATGAATTAAGGTTTTTCATCTTTTTTTTTCTTCTCTTTTTTAAAGACCTTATTCCCACCAATCTCTACACTTGGCTTCCCACTTGAACTATTCTTGCCTGCTCCACCACTTCCTCTACCTCTTCGTGTTGAAGGAGGTAGATGAGACAAGTAACTGGTATTTGAAGGAATGAGAAGAAGCAGCCAGCAGCAAGATGATACGATGACATCAGTTTGGATAATGTAGTAGGTCAAGGAAAAGAAAGTAGCAGCATTTCTGATCACTGTGAGCAAAGCAAGATTTGGTCTAGCCAGGGAGAAGGCTTTTGCAGTAGCTGAGATGCAAGAAGATACAAAGCTGAGTAAGAGCTCTTATTCTGTGCAAATTAATACAAAAGTGGAAGAGATTTTATGTAGAAAAAGTCAACAAAACTAGAACAGGTTGGAAGTGAAGAAGCAGCCATATTTGAGATGCCAAGACGGTGCTGTGCAAAGCAACCGAGGAAAAGTGACAGCAGTTTAGGGGCTGGATTAAAGGAGTTTTGTTTTAGGCTTATTAGGTTTCAATTCAAGGCCAGACATCCTTACAAGGAAGCAGAGATATATGGATATTTCATAGACACTGTTTCTTAAGTAGGTTTCAGTGAGCTTGATGACCCAACAGGGCATTTTTTGGATGAAAAGGTAGGGCATAGAGAATGGCTTGGTATATGTTTGGGTCATACACATGCAATGAATGTGTTTGGGTTCAGATACTGTTCAAATCACAAGACTGTAATGGTTTGTTTCTGGGATTTTGCAACTCATTTCAACTTCAAATATCTACACTGCTAGTGATTAGGAGATTTTCATTTGTCACTGATGAATCTGATGACTGTGTTATCTGCTGCTAACTGCTCCTACAAATCACTATTGATACCTCCCAGTCTCACTGGGTAGGTTTGTCACCAGGTGCTCCTGTTCATTGCACTTACTGCTAGTCATGCCCACTGTCTGTGTCTGCTGCTGTGCTTCTCCAGTCTGACTTCACTTTTCCACTGTTTCTGCATTGGATGGGCCCCTTTCCACAGAAGCCCTTTACAAGAAGTGAAATGGTGTTGAACAGATACAGAGTCCTTTCTAGAGAACGAAGACTTCCTGACCAAGGCTCTCCCTTTTCCAGCAAACTCTCCCAGAACCCTCTTTACCTAAAATTTATTTTCTCTCCAGGCTGGATATTCAGTTAGTGTGACTTTCTCATGATAGGCACAGGTGAATTGTCCATCCTTTTCACATTTTAGCCAGTATCCACATCCTTGCAATAAGACTCTCTGTATGCACTGAAACGTTTCAAAAAAAAAAAAAAAAAAAAAAAAAAAAGTGAAATAAATGCCTTTTGAGCTGGCTCATTGACTTCCTCCAGCCAGTTCCCCTTGCCCTTGTCTCCTGGTCATTGGTGACTCAGAATAAGTAGCATTTTTGACAACTCTTAGGTTGCTTAAAATACCTGGAAGTCCAGAACTGGTGAGATAGAGCTGGTGTGGAAGCTTGTGAGGTCTGTAGGAGAGGTGAAACTAAGTTTATTTCTCCCTGTAGTGGAAGGATAAATAAGTAGCAGGAGAATAACCCTGAGTGTCTTTAAAAGCAGGAAAGACCTCAGCAATTCTGGAGTGAAAGAGAGGCACCTTCAAAGGTCAGCACCCCAGAGCAGTGGTATATTTTTTTGAGTAGCCATGAGAACAGCTCTGTAGCCATTATAACTGCTCTGGGGGGATTACAGACTCAGAACAGGAGGTTGTGCCTGCAACCCAGAGAGCTTGGGCAGCATGGGGAGATGTGAGCAATGTCTGAGCCTCCACCAGCGTAGAGACACTTCCTTTTGATGAGCAGTTGAACCTCATGGGCAGAGGAAAGATGTTTCTAGTTCTGCAGAGAGAATTGCAGGGAGGCTGGGGAGAAAGCCTGTCTCCCTGCACTATCTAGGTGCTATCTGAGTCTACTGCCTGTCACTTTGCCCTGCTTTGACGTAGCTGCAATAATGAGAGAGGCCACCAGTGGGCATCCAGGTATTCCAGATAGCTGGGTACCTTGTACTCCTGGCTGTTGAATGACACAAGACTGGGGATCCCAAGACAAGCTCATTGATCCATAGAAAGAAGAGGGATAGTTAAAAATGTTGATCAGGCTGTGCTATCACTCTGGAGGGAAGTGCTCAAGCGAAACTTATTGGGGCCCTATTAGCTCTTGGAAGGACTGTTGGTAACTGGGTAAGGCCAGTTCTCTTTTTATATGGGCAGAACACATTTCATAAATATAGTTTTATAAATGAAGTGTACCATTTACATGGATACAAGCAGCCAGGCTTTGTGCTTCCAACACTGTGGAAAATGTCTGAGGAACTATAATTATTACACCATAACAATTGAAAGGGGGGGAAAAAAAAAGGTCCCAAAAATTTGGTCATCAAAAAGCAACAGTTTTGCAAAACTGCCCATGATTGATAGAATTCTGGTCTTCATTTGGAAGATGTGTTGATTTCCTTGAGTTGAGATAATCAACCATAATAGATCAAGAACTTTATAGCAATTTCTAGTCACAGATAAAATAGCCATAGTACTCTCACTGTCACTGTTTGATTTCATTCTCTGCATGATGCCAAAACTGTAGTAGAGGAAGACTAATGCCCTCTACCTGTTTTCTGACTGAATTTGTCTTCTGCTGGATAGCAGAAAATTGTGAGTTGCACTTTTTGGTGCCAGGTTGCGCATGACAATCTTGTATCATGTGGATCTGAATACTATCCAGAACTAATTGGGGATGACAATTTCATTTTGAAAACTGACAGACATTATCTGGCTGCATCCAAATTGTCATTTTAGTTTGGATTAGGAGTGCATTTCTGAAATGAATGTCCCAGGTCTCCACACTTACCCTGCCGTGATTCACATCATGGAGCAATCTCAGAGTATATCAACCGAATTCCTTTTGGATGAAAACTAACTGGAAGATGCACTTCAGAAGAGCATCTAGAACTCCAATTTCTGATGGCTCATGCTAGCTCAAAGTAAAACCTCCTGAAACAAGCATAGTGTGGACACTGGCTCCTCAACACTAATTATTTTGCTCCACAAAGCTGCTCCTACTGAGCTGCACAACTTGTTAGACACAGGCTAGAGAACAAACATGTTGAGAGAAATGCTGGCAATTAAATTAGAAGCAGAGCAGTAAAGTGCAGTACCGTGGATATAAAACAACCCCTGGGTTAATAACTCTCTAACTCTTCAGAAAGTAAATGCCTGATTGACCTCTACTGTAATCAGTTGAGCACTTTATGGGTTTTTCACTGAATTTATGACACCATCCTTGAAGACCGATGAGGCCACTCTTTTACTGAAGCAAGTTCTTATCTGCCAGTCCAGAGTAAAGAAGGTATTTAAAGGTTTTGCTGAAAACAAAAGTACATGGAAGTATCTCTATATTTCTTCTACTTTCAGAGAGAGAATTTCAGAATAATTGTGCTGATTTCTTGCTCTCAGAGTATCCTGGGGTAGGTGAACACATCAGACATGAACAGCAAGTGCCTTGCAGGAGACCCATGGAGGTCATGACTTAAAAAAGAAAGATGAAGAAAATGAAGAAAATTACATTGCTGCAACTCCTGACACTTCCAAGGTAACCTTCATGCCTAGTGTGGCATCTGACTCCACTCCACAAACAAACCAGACACCCTGGTTGTGTTAGCACATGGCCTGCATGTTGGAAGTCGTAAGGACTGAGTGCCACTTGCAGATGATGATACTTCAGATAGTCCAGGCACATAATCTTCCTCTTTACATTGACAAGTGGGAGAAAGTTGCTTAGAAAGGCTCCGTTGTTCAAGCACCTTTCTGAAGGTGTCATCTGTCACATTGACAACGAATGTGAGATGTGCCTTTAATAGTCTGGAAACAGCCCTGAGAACAGAGGTATAAATCCTCTGCATGCACAGCATTGACTGCATGAAGTGCAATTGCATCTTCAGAGGAAATTCTACAGCTCTTAACAGCCTGAAAGACTAACACCGTGCTGTGGCTCATCTCCTTAAAAAAGCAAGTATTGATTAGATGCAATCTTAGCTGACAAGACCATCCTCACCAGAGGTGCAATTAGATGGCTTAAACAATCTTCTTCACCTTCATCATCACTTATATTATTGAAGAAAACATTAGAAGACACTTTTTAGCAGCTTTTTCACTCCAAAAACCTTTTTTCTTTCCATATATATCAGACAAATGAACCTGAAACTGATAGCTATCAGATATGGTGTCGCCACCTTATTTTATAAGAAAGTCATATGCAAGTAGATTGTGGGTTATTAGCAACTAAGTATTTGCAGCAGAATTCATTCGAGTCCTATCCATGGTCCTGGCCGACCTTTTCATGGTATTACTGACAGCTGGATGTCAGGCTGTATTTTTAGACAGCCGGAGAACTGGTCTAGCTGTATTCATTGCTTCAGTTTCAAGCTCAGGACAGACTGACTAGAGGAGGAAAGATTAAAAAAAGGAAAAATTAAAGCATTCTGGTTTAACAGTGTGGTTAAAATAAAAAAAGAAGAAGAAATGCTGTAAACTACAGAGATCTGACAGAACTGTGATTAGAAACTGAGTGGAAATAGGTGCAACTCAGAAGTTTTAAATCTCATGGTTATACGCAAAGAGTACTTAGTTATGGCTTTTGCTCTATGGGACATTTGATAAGCAAGAGTGACCACTAAGCAGTTAACTGTGATGGGTTGTATGCTTTTCAACTCTCATAATTATTCAAATTGTATCCACTCAAACGAACTTATTTACTCTGACTTGGTAAATAATATTTTATTAGAGGAGAGAGGAGATGAGGAACAGGAAGGGAATAGAATAATATTTACAGCTGAAACTATTCTCAGAAGACAAACAACTGCTCTCTGGCAAATCCATGGGCACGTGGGCCTTCTTTTTCTTGGTAAGGGACTGTTTTGGGACCTGGCAGTGACCATACTCCCCTAGATTTCAGGCCATGAGACTTAGAATATGTTAGCTTTCTTGATGCAAATAGATCTGTGAATATTTACTTCAGTATTTTCACATCTTTTGCTTTCCAGTTAAGGTATTTGAACTGCAAATAACAGCTGTATTTGGAATGTATTCATCTGCTGTTTATCAGACAGCTCATCCTTTTCTCTTGTATAGGTTGCAATGGATGCTAAAACACATTGCCAGATCTGTTAGGATCAGTACTGTCCTATCTGTTTGCTTGTATATGATTGTATTGAAGCCAGCTTGAGGGATGGATTGTGTTTAACACAAGAAAGTGTATTAACCTGGAGGCCAGGAGCCTTAAGGAGCATGGTTTTCTTGCAAAATTGCATCCATAATTAAAATCTTACTGTGTATTTGCCAACCTTCCTTGCTTTCAATTTAGGTAAGTAGGAACAGTGTTTCCTGAGTCAAGGTGGAATTGTTCTTGGTTATCTGTAGGTTCCTGACTGGCACTATAGCTAAATCACATACTCTTAGTTACTCTACTATTATCATTATTATTATTATCCCTTTTTCTGCTGGAACTTCTGCACAGAGGCAGATGCACTTCTGTCTGCAGGATTTTCTTTTTTCCCTGAGGCCAGGTTCTTGCGAGTATGTACGTCTACAGTATGTGTCTGGGATTCATTGTGGGGTGTGGCGCTGTGTTCAGTAAGCTCCTGCTTGTGTCAGTCAGGATCTTCAAAGGCAGAGTGAGATCAAAGAGCAGTAAAGGCTTCCCCTGCCAGGCATTTCTCTCTCATCCGTTGCTGGTTCAGTAGGTATCCAAGAGGAACTGGCAGCATCCCTCAGCCGCAGCCCCTGAGCTGATGGCCTCCTCTTTCTGCCTGCTAAAGGTGTGGAAGACAACATCTCTTCTCCGGGGCCAGCAGAGCTGTGATCTCGAGAGAACCCGGGGCCTGAGTATCCTTCCTTCAGAGAAGTCCAGTCTAGCCTACAGCAAAGTGCATCTATTCAGGAAGTCTTAATTATCTGTGCATTTGATTGAGATAACCGTTTCTTGTTTACTGCCTTGGCTTTAGGCTTTTTTGAAACAGGACATGAGAGATGTTTTAAGGTCTCTGATAATGCTGTAAATAAGTAACGTTGAGCTCTTAGTACATGGAGAAGCACCTCACAAGGAGGACGCTGGAGAAAGAGGGAATTCGAGCTTCAGGGAGAGTCCCGAAACATGTCTATCAAGTTGGTAATTAGTAGGTGTATAGCTTGAACCAGATTTTGGCTTTGTTCACCTTTTGCCGCTTGTTCAGAATGCTTCTTCATTCCAACTAGAGTGAAAGGCTACTTATTTTCTACTTTTTATCCCGCAGGGAGGCCAAGTGGGAATGATTTCTTCTGAATGCTTTTATGTCTTCATTAATAGCTTTTTTTACTCACCATTGTGTTTCCAGTAGACTTTCATTGACCTTAAGGCTTCTGTTTGCAAAGCAGAAGCAAATGAAATCTTTCGTTTTTCTCACATAACATATAAAAATAGCTTTGGGAACAAAAGCAAAAGGCAGACACACCATTTTGAGATGCGTGTTCCACAGTGATCTGAGTTTTATTTACTATCAAAAGACTATACGGAAGGTGAAATTTGTGGCTTCAGTCAAAATACTGAAATACTAAAATATTTGAGGACATATTTTAAAACAAGTCTTAATTTCAGTGAAAGTGTTTTTCCACAAATTCTAGTCATTTTAATCTCCTTGCTGGCAATATTCAACTGTTCTTAAATGTCTCAGGAAGCAGGAAAAATGTATAATAATGTGCGTTAATGTACATGTGAATCACAGACACATTGTTCCTCTTCATGTCAGCAAAGCAGATTGCTCTTGGGCCTCGTGTTATTGGCGTTTGAGGACGTTTGTGCAAAGTAGTCATTTTGTGTGCCATCTTAAACACTCTGGCGATGACTGAGCATATGGCGCATCTCGGAAGGGATTCGTTTGGAGGCAGATGCACATTGTTACTTGGTCTGCCCTGAGAGGCGTCATGCTATCTGAAGCATAATGCAGCTGTTTGCTGCTGCAAGGGTGGTGGGGTTCAGCATCATCCTTATGCAAACACATGGCCCCGGGGCTATCCTGCTGCTGCTTCGAGGCGACAGCAGAATGATTCTGCATCCGTTCCACACACACACCCTGAAGGACTCTGATGAATATCGTGTCTGCCAGGGATTTGTGCATGAGCAGAAGAATTATCCTGCTAATTCCTGAGATGATTGTGGTAGCAGATGCAGCCTCTGAGGTGTTACAGCAAATCTGTGTGATGCAAGCTCCTCTGATCTGGTCTGACAGTATGAAAAAGTATGCTGACAGTCTGGATGTTATCTTACATTTCTTATGCTGGAGTAAAGGAGCAGCCAGTGTAACTATTAGCATTAAATCTAACAAAAGTTTTCGATTATATGATTTGCTATTTTCAAAGGAATTGAGTGTCAGAAGGTCTAGAAGGTTGGGGGTGTGTCTAATTTTTCCCAGAGTTGCACAAAGTGATGGTATCTGTCCATGAAATGAAAGCTATGTCAGTTGTATTCTCTCTCTTTTGTTTTTTTCCCCCCTAAGCTATGTGCCTAAAATGCAGTTAAAGAATTTGTCTGGACATTACTGTGTCTCTAATTTACAAAACCAGCTGAGATTGTAGCTGTACAGGAAAAGGATGGAGGGAAGGAAAACTAAAGCATTCTTCACTAGGTACTACTGGGAATAAACAAATTCAGTCTTTAGATATATGACCTTTGTATGGATAAGTATACAAAGGAAGATGTAAACCACGAAAAGAGGATGACCATAGATTGAATCTTTTTCAAAAAAAAAAAAAAAAGATTGCTGTGCAATTCTTCCTCTCTGAAGAGGATCATACACGATTCACTATGCAAGTTTGAAAAAAAAAAGCCTGTACACTTGTATTCTGTTTGGCTAATATTACATTGCTACTATTTTATTCAAACAATTCAAAAATAAACCAAAAAGACCTCTAAATTGTGAAACTCACAAAAAGTGCATATTCTGGCTGCTATTACAGCTTTCCAAAGGATGCGGTGTCAAGTGGGCTGTCGTCAGCTAGTCTATGCAAAGACTGTCTTACATCTCCTCCTCCAAACAGACCAGAGATGCAATAAGTTGAACTTTTAATCAGACAATCAAACAGAAGCACCATTTAGGTGAGATCTGGGGTCACAGTAGAGTGAGAGGTTGGAAGACAGTATCTGAAAGATACGGTCCTGGAGCTCTTGGAAATGCCACAGCCAGCTGTTGCAAGCATATTTATTTTTATCACTCCTGTTCAGAGTATTTCAGCCTCTTTATATAACACTGCTTATGGAGAATGAAGTCCTTATCTCTGTTGCTTCTCCAGTACAATGCACGCCTAAGTATGTCCTTCAGATTTTAACCCACTCAAATTTCATACACATACAGATGTATCCTCACTTAACCCTCTTAGAATCATGGACATTTCTCAGTAATTATTTTTTTCTGGATGATTTTATTTAGATATAGTGCTTTTAAGCAGAGCACAAAAACAGCAATATCATGTGAATGAACAATTGCTTATCTTCAGTTCCTGATTTGTCTGCTTTATTTTGTATCTGATTCTGATTAAAAAGGCCAGGGGGTTCGTGGCTAAGACAATCATCAGCACCTACCGTGGTTACCTCTGCTTATTGCATCCTGCTAACCTAAGAAAGTTTCCTTCATGAGCATGGAAACTTGAGGGTCCTTATGGAAACAAATGGTTAAATCCTAACCGTAACTCCAAATCCAGTTTCACTCCCATTACAGCATCTGTACGTAGTCCCTTTCTTTTTGGATGAATAGGTTTCTTTGTGTCATATGAAGAAATAAATTGTGCCTAGAGCTTTTATATGTGAGATACATGCATATACAAAAACATATACACAAAAAAAAGCAACACATATATGTCTGTGTCTGTGCAAATGTGTATAAAACTCATGAATAAAATTGTATGAAATAGGATCCTTCCTCCCTTCCTCCCATATTATTTCTAGTTCCCAGGGGAAAAAAATAAAACAAAAAACCAAAAACCAACCCTATGGTTATATATCTTTTTCTGTCCTCTAGTCTAACTGCTGTTACTTTTGTTAAAATCTTTCTTTAGTGTTAATTAACTGATTCTTATGAAGTGCATTATTTGGTGTCTCTCATCCATGAGTATTAGAGCTATCATCATCATCTCCTTTCTAGAGGAAGGAATGTTGTTTTCCATGATAAAATCAGTAAGTTTAAGGGTACAAAATTTCACACTGCTTTTACAGCCTCATAAAATTAGATTATAAACCTAATAACCTAATTTTATAACCTAAAACCTAAACCTGGACTTTGTCTTTAGATCTTCAAGAACAGTTTCTTTTACAAGAAGAAAATGGACACAGTCCAGGAATTTTCTAATTGAGGCAGGGGTAGTTCTTTATGATCAGATTAGATTTCTTTTACTTTTTGCATTAATTAAAGGTATAAAAAATTGTAAAATTTCTCAAAATATCTGCTGTTTCTTCTGAAACAATTGCTACTTGTCCCTTAGTGTACTGTGTAATTGGAATTGCTATTCTAAGCCCCCACCCCTTTTTTTTATTTATTACTCTTGTTAAGGAGAGCTCACCCATCCATTTTAATCTCATTTTAAAGTATGTCATAACTCTGCTCTTTACTGACTTCCCTGAAATTCACCTTGTCTTTCTTCCATTTTCTACTCAGCCCAATTGCCAAGTAATTATTACTATGATAATATTGCTTTGTTGTATTTTCTCCACATATGGACATTTATTTCTGATGGCTAAATATCCCCATGTTCTCCGAGTAGCGAATTCTGTACAGGTAAAGTTGTGATACTACCAAATATTCCAGATATTGGTAACAAGGGGAAGTGTTGCTATTTCGGGCTTCCATCTGTCACTTGCAGAAGTAGGACAATATGCCTCCATTGCATTCCTCCATGTCCTCCTAGCCTTTTTCGCTAGTCTTAAATTTTCCCTTTTCTTTTCCATTTTCTTCTTTATCCATTTCCCACTATTACTGTTCTTTCCTGTGATACCTTTTCCACCTTTCCTCTCCCGCTGTTTTTCTCTAACTCTTGAGCATCCAATCTTGGTGGAAGGGGAGAGTGTTTCTTCCAAGTTTTTATCCTTTTCCTTTTTGGAAAGATAGAGGAAAAAGGAATTTTCAGAGGGAGGAGTTTCATGTGTCACTGCTACGGGTCTGTCTTGTACTGTCTATATTTCTAATCTGTCACTCAGTGACTGAAGGTTGGAATTCCTTTTTCTTCTTTGCTGTGTACACATATTCTTAATGTGTTAGGAAATGTGTTAGGAGAAACCAGTTTCCTTGTTGCTTTGTTTGTTCGTTTGTGTGCTTTTTTTCTGTAATTTGGCTCCTTTCTTTTCCTTAAAGGAATGTGATCCATCTTCAAACACTTGTACATTACAGTCTCTCAGACCAGATCTGCAACTATGCAGCCATCTTCAGAAACTATGCCTCTAGTTTTCTTGAATTAATGCAATTTTTGTTATCTAATCTCTAGTTTTGTGTGAGCTGAAAGGAAAAAGGCATAGAGCAGATAGCCTTCTGCCCCGGATGATGTTTGAACTTCCTGTAACTGCAGACTGAATCAAGGACTTGCTTTAAATACTCTTTCAGGAGGTTTACCGTACCTTTCAACTCCTATGAATCTTCTAAAACGTATATCATTTCTGCTTTAATTATTCTATCTTCCATTTTCCTGAGAAAGTTGTTTCTTTTCTCCATCATCTAATTTTTATTTTGCTAGCCTTGTTCTAATAGCAAGTTTTAATCTATGTTTACTCTTATTCAAAGTCTCTTGAGACAGCTTTATGCCAGCAAACCTCATTTCCACCCCAAGACAAGAGGGGGCTGATTTCAGACTGACGTGCCACAGCTGTCTGATAGTACCAGGTTTTTAATCTTTCTGTGTTTCTGTTGCACATACTCGGTTTCCTTCTTTGCAATAGCTATTTCTGAGCGTTGTGTGCTATTCCATGAATTATGAGCTCCTAAAATATATCTTCTGAAAAGTTAGATTTTCAAATTGCTCTCCTTTATGCAATATAGCGATTTCTCCAAACAAAGGGATTGTTTTTAGGATGGGGAGGAGAGGATCAGAGGACATTGATTCTGGTAGACTGTGCTATTATCTCATCAAGCAGCCTGTCTTCTGGCGACTCCTGGTTGAGCTATTTCTGGCTTGAGAGACTACTTGATTCAAATTTCACTTTAGTTCTTTAAAATCAAGGTCTAATGACAGAGCTCCTGTTAATCTTTTTAAGGCTGGAGGAATTTTATTGCCTAATTTTCTACTACTTTTGGGGACAGGATAAATATTTTCTCTTCTGTAAAATTATTCATGTGGATTCCTAGTTATTTAATTAATTCATGCCTGCATTTTTCAGTTAAAATATTCCCTGTGTTCCCAACCAGTTTCAGCTTTAATCATTTTTCCTATAAACTACCTTCATTATAACCTAAAAATGGTAATTTGTTTTGCATATTAATTTTTAGCAAGAAATAAAGAAAAGGACAGTATAAAACATATATAGGCTGTTAGGAGTCCAAGATAATTCAAAATGCAGATTCCTTAGAAGACAGACAGAAGTTCAGAGACCAATACAGGGGAATTTTGAAGCAGTCATAGTAGGAAGAGGGAAATGTAAAAGGAAGTAAGAGTCGTAGTTATTATGCTCTTGAGCTTGAGCATTTATGTCTGAAATTCCTGGCCACAAGGAAAGTGGTAGTTTAATGTTTAAACTACTTGTAATTTTCATCAACATAGCAAACATTAAACACCAACAGCTTTTTATTGCCAACATTTGTGTCTTCATGCTGAACTCAATATCTTTCTTGATGTTCATGGTGTATCCTGGAGGACATCTGTAATCTCCGGAATTGCAGGATGTTATGTACTTCCTGAATCAAAATGCTGTTTTGGAATTTTGTCTCAGTTCGAATAATTTCAGTCAAGCAGATTTAGAGATTACGTATTGTCTTGTTGGGTACATGGAGTTACTTTCATTTTTTGTCAGTGAAAATGTTCTTTTCTGCAAACAATAAGATGATAATTTCTAATGAAAACGCTCAAGTTTTTTCTTCTTCATTAAGCCTCTTACTGCATTTTCTTGAGTGCTGTCATCGTGTTTTTTCCGTCCTGTTCCTCTCCTTTTTCCCCCCCCTGTTTGTTTGAATGACCCAGGAAGAGCAGGCTTTCCATCTTATGCCTCCACCAGTAGCATTTCTATCACGCATCTGTTGACAAATAGCCCTTGAAGTCCTGAGGCTCCTTTCTTTTCATTTGCAGTAACTACTCCTTATTAAAGGCCTTCTGTTTCTGTTGCTCACAGCAGCATTGTAAACAGGGGTACAAAGTGTGCAGAACACAGAAAACAGGGAGGCTCTTCCTTTGCTCCATGCATGCACAGAGTTTCTTTCACAGGGACTTGCTGAAGCTGAGGGGAGGGGGACAAATATTTATTTGAAGCAGTGGTATCTGCTTAAAGGAATTAGTGTTACTGCCCGTGGTTATATTGTTATCTCTGAGGGATGAAAATAGTTTTTTTAGTTTCAAAAGAAATCTGAGATAGGCTGAATTTGCGGATGGAGAGGCCACAGGTCTGCCTGAAGATCGAATACCACAGGAAAGGTCAAGGGAAAGCCCATGGAAGAACAGAGTCAAGGGGCTATATGAGTCCAAAGTCCAGAGAAACACCATTATTTCACTTACCCCTTCAGAGGGGAGAGGTGTTTAAATGAACAAATACTGAAGAGACATCACACAATTTCAGCTGTCAATGAAATATCAGCAACGTCTGTGAGCATCTGGTTTTGCAATAGAGTGCGAGGGATGTCCAAAGAGGACTTCTGGGCATGGGTTTCTCTTGCCCTCAAGTGCTGATGCACCTTCATCTGTTCACCTATTGTGACACCTTTTCGTGGTGTTATCCAAACGATGTTCACTGCTGTGTAACCCTGTGCCTTTTCACCACTTTAACATGGGAATCCCATGTTTTTAGCATCATCCCTCCTTTGAACAGTTTCTTTACCACAGACAGCTGAAGAGCTGGAAGCACAGTAAGCTGGCACATTGACTGAGGCAAATCAGAGATTCCTTCTCCCAGTACATGTGAAGAAGCGTCAGGTGCATCTTGTGGAAGGTTCCCTCATACTTCCCTTGCAGACAGGACTAAGGCAGCTGTGCAGCCTATAGAAGAAAGACCTCTAAGCAGCAGTTCATTGCAGCCAAAATAGAGATTTAAGCACCTTGAGTAGGTTTCTGCATGAATGTGTAAATTCATCTGTGCATCTTGACCAGAAGAGGTCAACGGTGACACCATCCACTGCATGCCAGTTGGGGGTCACAGTAGTTCACAGTGGGGAGATAGCTCCTTATCCTCTCCCATTCATCTGCACTTCCATTTTATCACCTCCAAATTAAGTGTTAGAGTACTCCCATGGAGGAATAAATCAAAAAATGACAGATATTTTCATGTGTCATGTTCATGGCACTTACAGAGACATGCATAAATACTAGGGGTTATGGTTTCTGATGCTATACCCACTGTTCCTGATTCTTCAGTGAAATTGATGAAATTACAGGATGGTTTATAGTTTTTGGACTCATTTCTTTGGTTTCTGCAGTTGGGGTATACTGCTGCCTAAATGATTTTTAAGCATTCTAAGAAAAAAAGATATAAAATTAAGCTATAATCCCATTTATCAGTTTTGACTTGTTTTTATTTTTGTTCGTTCTTTCATATTTTCTAAGGTGTCTTAAAGTTATTGATTGTTTTCAAGACTTATATTAAACACACACAGGATATGATTTTGATTTCTCTTTTAATTTCAGCTGCACGTTGCTGCCTCTGTGGCCTAGAAAATGTTGTTTCACATAGATTTCCTTTTTCATACTCTTAATATGAATTCTGACCAAAGTTACTGTACCAAAAGGATGTTCAAACTGTCTCTAGCATAACTAACTTCCTTGGACTGCAATTCCAAAAACTGGACTTTTTTATTGGTATTCTTTCTGGCAATGCATTTTCTCAGTTCCTCTAAAGACACATCTTTCAATAGGCGCATCAACAAATGAGAGATTTATGTTGGTCCTCCAGTTTCAAGTGATGCAAAGTCAATAAAGAGAAAGAACTATCCATGATTTAACAAGTAGTTGCCAATATTTCAAAACTTGCTGTAGTACTCTGACAGTTTGTTCAGCCGGCCCTTTTTGCAGGCTTAAAAGGTGGTGACAATAACAGTAACAGAATCTATCTAGTGTGAAACCCATCCATTTCTGTACAAACTGCTGAAAGACCCTTTTTAAGTAAAATGATCATGTACATGAAAATACACTTTGAATTCTTAACAACATTGAGAATAAAACCTAGCAGATTGAGTCTTGATTATGTTTTGTGGAATATATAAATGCATCATGTCAGCTATTATTTTTCAACAGATGCCTGCATCTGGGTCTTGTTTTTTCCTAAGTTGTTCTAGTAAGCATACAGAACTGTCGTTGCCCTTCACTTGGGTAGCTGTGCATGTAGATCTGATTGCTGTTTTTAAATGCTAAGCAGCAGTCACTCACGCGCACAGTTGCCAACTTTTCTGGTGATAATTGGTTCATGGTGAGTTTTGTACTAAATCAGTCTAACACGGAGGTGATTTGTACCGCTCGTGGGGTAAGAGTTGATTTAGAGTGATAACCCAATCCCATTTGTCCTTGGGATATCCCAGCATTTGAACAGCTGCTGGGAATTAAGACCACAGCATCATATCAAGAATTGAGAAGCTACCTGATGGGAAAACAAGTAGTAAGAAACAGACATAGACAGAAGTTTCCTGATCTTGCAGTGCATTTGATGGCTAAAAGACCTATGCTGGTGAGACTGGCTCTGTGGTAGTTTGCCCCTTTCCTCTTTGTGGTGCCTCTGAGCTGGAAGCACCATAGAACTTCATGAGATGTTAATAGGCTGTTCTGAGGCAAGGGTAACAGTTGCTGTTTCTGTTGTTTGTACTACCTCTGACTGATGGTGACCAAAAAACCCTATATTTAAGAACCTGTGGTCTCACCTAGTACACTCACTAGGGGAATAAATATGCTACTCCCCACGTGTCTTTTTGTCCATCAAAGGCAGATCGTAGTAGTAAGAAAGCACTAACAAATATGTTAAATCTCTCCATCACAGTTTAATCAATTGGATTAAAGTGAATAAAAAAATTGTCTCCATTGCTTGCTTGTGTCAGCTTCTAGGGGAAGTACTCTTTTGCAAAACGCCAACCAGCTGCTTGTGTTGTGTGGCAATACACCAGACCAGCATGCTCTAAAACTCTGATGGTTGAAGCAATCCTCTGGGATGATTTGTCATTTCAGTGCTACACTTCTTGGAGCTAACCTTTCTGTTATCTTTTCACAGAGATGGGATCTTATTCCCCTGCTGCTTTCATTTCTCCTCCCCAAGATGAGAGCTAAACCCTCCTCAAGATCCTCTTTGTTAAGGTCAGGTCATTTCTAGAGCTCCAGCTGTGCTGGGAATGGTCTGTTTATAATTTGACTCTGGAGGGACATGTGATAGATAGGATTATACATCCACACATGCAAGGGATTCTAAAACAAAGGTATTCTTGCTTTAGGTAACATGAGAAAGTTACCATGCTAGATAATGGCTTAAATCCTGTATGTATGTACTTCTATGCCTTGGCCTCCTTACTATTTGGGGGCATTCTTTGGGTGTGGCTTATTTTTTGGATGCCCCAATTTAGTGTCATCTATGAACTTTTGTAAGAGTGCTCTATCCCACTGTCCAGGTCACTGATGACAAAGTTAAGCAGTATCAGCCTCAGCATTGACCACTTAGGGATGCCACTTGTAACCGAACACCAGCTGGACGCTGAGCCACAGACAGCTACCTGTTGAGCCCACTGATCTGGCCAGTTTTTCAGCCACCTTCTAGTCTTTCCAGTCTGGGAGTACTCAGTTTGGTTACAAGGACTATGAGTGAAAAAAAAATATATATATAATGAGACCACTTAACTCATGCATGCAAGTAGATCTTCCATCTGCTGCACTTATTCCTGTGTGCCTTAATCCAGAGAGAGAGGTAAGGAAGGGAGCTGACTACCTTCAGCCTTGTGCATGTGGGAGCCAATGTTCTGCCACCAGAAATTCCCTGCCACGAATTTAAGGGAGTTACTCTTTAAACCCTGGAGATTCTGGCAATAGAGATCCTGTCCCAAGGTCAAACAGTTATCAGCAACGAGGTGCTCCTAGATGTCTTTCTGACAGCATGGTGATAATGAATAAACCTCCTTCCAGCTTTGTGGAGGACTGTGCTCCCGCTTCATGGACATGGGCTATAAAAGATGTTATCGAAACTAATTTACAGAAACCAGCCCCACTCTTTCCCCTGGTGCCTGACTTCCTGTATTAACTAGTATGTTAGATGAAAGTCTTTTCAAGGTTGGATTGGCTGTGTTGCTAGGTAACGAGCTTAATGTGGAGGTTTACATGCATGCAACCACACTACTGCCTCAGTTGTGTTTTCCCTCGGATTTGGGGTGGCTTTTACTCATGGCAATTTGATAACACAGATTAATCCATAACTGTTATATTTGCTATTTAGAACTAGGGATACATCAAAGATAAAAACTTTCACCTAAAGGCAGAGACATTTTTAGATCATGTGAGCTTCTGCCTTTTGCAAAATCTGTGTGGGGTATGGCTTTATATAGTCTTTTGGTTATAAAATATAAAATTCAGTGTCTGTGTATTTTCTTGTAATTGTGAAGTGAATGAAAATAAGCGAGCATAATCTGAAAAGCATCTGAGCTATTTTCCTTGCCCTAGTAGTGACATATACTGCAATATCTTGTGTTTGAAGAAAGTGTATGCAACTGCTTTGTAAAGCAGCCAGGCTGTTGAAGGACAGTGGTCACAAAGGACAGCAGTTTTTCTGTTAGCATTGCATGGGAAGACAGCTCTGGAAAATAAAACATTGTTGTATTTGTCATTTGTCCTCCAGGGCTACGTCTGCATTAGCAAACTAAACATTGGTAGGAAACAGGCACTGTCCGGTAGTGATCCATACTATTAAATTCTCAGCGTGATCCCTGGCATGGTTTTCATCTGAGCTGAGCAGCACTCCTGATGATGACTGGGCACAATTTGGTGCTAGTCCATGCGAAGTCTATTCTCGATAGGCACATTGCACGTTTGACTATCCAGTTCTGATGATGTTCTAAGGGTGCGCTATTTTGACTCAAAGACCATTAAAACTTCCTGACTCTCTGAGAGCTCCAGGTTTCCTTAGTGTCTGCTATCAGAGCTGCAAGTCTCAAACTTCCATGACTCCTCTGACATTTCTTCGTTAGGCACAGACCCACTGTTTTTTCAAAACGGGGCAATGATTCAGAGACATGAAGAAAATCACTCTCCAGTTCTTGGACTGTTTTAAAAGGCACGTTATCTTTGCTTTCAAACATGTTCATATAACATTCAGCACGTTGGAAGAGAATGCATGTTTACTACTATTACATGCAGATGCCCTATGCTACATATGTAGACTATTACTACTTTGGTGTTTGGCATTTGTAGATTATATTACTTGCTTGAATATTAGTGTGTGGAGTTTTCACACCTACTAATACATGGACCATGGTTTAACTACAACTGTCACCTCAATTATAACTGACAGTCAAAATGTCAGTTTCTCTGCCCTGCAGAGACTGAAGTTGTGGTCCATAGACAATTTCTTTTCCATTTAAATAGACAATGTATTTTCTGCCTTTTTTTGTGTCTGGCTATTGCTGTGTGTAACTGTCATTTCCTCTCTTTCAATGCTTTTAAGTGATGTCAGCTTTTATTGTGTACCTGACTCTACTAATAGGATCATACCTATTGAGGTGAGGTAGATAGCAGCTCATGGGAACGAGGAGACTTCCACCCAGAAGACTAGTTATGAAACATTGAACATGGTCATTAAGACATCAAGGTCTGTAGCAGAAGTGCCAAAATCATGTTATGTAGCCATCTAAATCAGATTTGTTTGTCCACTAATTTGGTCCTCAGAATGGGTCAAACTTAGCTAAAGATGTATATTTTAATGGATTCTGTAAAGATAAAGTAATATTGGTAGTGACTGAGCCTGATTAAAGCCTACTGCACACTGCCGTAACCAGTATTCATTTGTCTTAATGCAGTTATTTGCTTAAAAAAACTGCTGCACTAGTTCATGTCATTTTGAGTACTGAGTTCAGGTCTGAATTCATTAGACCAACAGCAAAATTGTAAAGTATATGATAGCTGCTATATTTAAAATAAGGTATTCTTTTCTTACTCTTAATATTCACCTCTTCTCCCTGCTATTTGATATTGTTAAGAGAAAAAGGGTGCCCATCATCCTGCAAGAGTTTGTTACACAGACGTACAGAGCCAGAGCCATGCCTGAATCTCCTCAGCAGGGTGAACCAACTAACAGGGCAAGATATTTTGTACAAATGCCTGACACTGCCCAACCAGCATCATGACTGCAACTAAGTAAAGAAAAACAGTACCTGTAGGTATTAGCAGAAAAGTGCAACTTCTTCATATGTATTAATGTGGTGTCCTCTCTCATGGTCGAGACTAGTTTTTTTATCTCAAAGAAAATGATTTTTCTGTGTTTGGTTGTTCAGTTATTTCGTATTTCAGAGGGAGGCATTTTCAGAAGCTGAAATGCTTAACTGTTAGTCTCAAAAAGCAAGGTTTGGTATTTGCAGCTGAAAGCCTGTATTACAATTCTGTAATATTGCCCATCCGGCTGGTGATCAAGTCCCTGGTAAACACAAATTCAGTGAGAATCAGAAGAAGAAACTGGAAAGACTTTTTTTTTCAATCTTATTCTGCTACACGGGGCAGCTAATGAGTAAAATAATTTACAGCAGAGACACTTTCCAGAGAAAGCATACCCATCTTCTAAGAAAACTGATTCTGTCCTCAGTAGTGCATTGTGCTAGATGAAAAAGGAGACATATGGCTAAAAAGCATTCATGACAATGGGGAAGTCTGGGGAGGGTTATTCAGGTGGGAAGACTCTTTTCTTTAAAAGGGGGCAAAGGAAGGTTTTCCTCTTGAAATATCTTATTTTAGGATAGGTACGCAGGGACACCAAATTATCTCTGTATCACTGTTTCCATTGCAGTTTTGCTTCTGAGGCAACTCTGTGTTTATTTGATCTTTCCTCATCTCAGCATTTCTGCCCTATATTGAAAGTCAGAGCCCAGTGAACCCATCTCAGTGTCTGCTGCACATCCTACCTTCTTTGTTGGTTCAGCCCCCCCCCCCCATGCTTGGCTGTTTTGGGCTAGGATGTGGCTCACAGAGTCTCAGACCACCCTGTGCTACCTTCAAACCACTCTTTGGTGCATAAATTTGCCACAGAGTTTATCTTCTGTCTCACAGAGTCTTCTCACTTCTTTGTGCCTCCCACTGCTAGACCTCCATCCCTGCCTCAGCCCTACCTTGTGCTGCTCTCGCTCGTCTGGTGTCACCAACTGATGCCTCAGAAGCCCCTGTTACCTTCAGATGCTCAGCTACTTAATGCATAGCCCAATGTCTTTTCCTAATTCTCTCAGGATCTGAGGGGATATCCTGGAGGGTTTCACTGAAGGATCTGCTGCCTTTGTGTGTGTGATTCTTTCTCACCTTCCTGGAATAAGGTCAATTCTCTGTCAGAAGCTTCTTTTAGGCCAAAACCTGGATTTGTGCAGCTCCCCTAGGAGTCCTGTCAAACCTGTGCCATTCCCCCATGAGTCACTTCCTTGGCTCCAGTTGTTCTGTTCCCAGCTCTTAAGGCCTCAGCCAGTTTCTGTCCCACCACATTGTCTGTCCCACACAGTAAAACGCTCCTGACTGAACATTAAACTACCTTGCTTTTACCAGGATCAAATGCCTAACCAGTTGTAACTTGTTGTCCTAGCAGTGATCTGATCATATGTCCGACCTAGCGGGCTAGAAGTAACACAGGCCAGGTGTTTGTAAAGTGTTTGATAGAAGTTGTTCCCTCTGCTTCACTGATATTTTTCAGAACTTAGGAGATGACATGTCTTCTCAAGAGGAGATATCTGGGGAGAAACATTTATGATCTCGGGGAGAAAGCCATGTCATCTCTTATCTTTGAAGTATCAGCAAGGAGTGTCTCACAAAAACCAACCAACCAACCAACCAACCAACCAACCAAACATAATAGGCTTTCATTCTGTGTTACATCCAGCTACTGGCTCCAGTTACCAGCCCAAAAGCAGAAAGCTTTTTCATTTTTTTCAGAAACTCCAATTTTTTTTCCCTGCTGAGAGCAGTTTCATTACCAACCCAAAGGTACTTCAAAAGGACAAATGCAGCCCTATGAGTCAAAGCTGTCTCTGAACATGTACTTTTCATCTGACATTAACATTCCTTGGTTACAGATGGATTTGATTTGATTTGATTTGATTTGATGTGATTAGATATGTAAGATAGGGCATGAAAGAAAGAATGAGGCAGCACGGTGGACTAAGGGCAAGGTGAGCAATAATCTTAATTCTAACTTTGGCAATGGCTCTTTCTGTGTCTATAGGAATTTTTCCACAGTTTCTTCCCTCTTCTCTAAAGTTAAGACAGAAGAGAAAACTTCATCTCACAGGCCTCTTCTTGAGTTGGCAGCCTCAACCAGCATGAAGTGTCATATGCAAAGGAAAATCTGTCTGCAGTAGCTGCAACACTTGCTCTTTGCAGAGTGCTGCATCTAGCAAGTATCATCACAAGTGATCACTTTTCAAAGTCCAAACCCCATTGCCATGCAGTTCTCAGTGAGTGAGTTCACATTATTTGGCCAGGGTCTCAATGAGCTTCTTTTGCAATGTTTATTTCAGTTCTTATCTCTACAACTCCCTTTAAATCTTTCCCATTTTCTTTTCATTCCACCTCATGCTCATTTTTCACCCTTGAGTACTTTTGTTCATCTCTTGGCTGATTGTCATTCAGCTTCTCATCTTCCTTGTTATTGCTTTTTTCTTCCCATTTCCAGTCAGACAGTCTCTAACCTTCCCTGCTACAGTATGATAACATGCTAACCTTAGCCAATGAGCTTTTTCCTTCATCGGAATGAAATGGCAAGGTTAGCTTTTTCCCATAAGCGGTTCGGTTTCTCAAAACACCAGTGGGCTGTTGAATCGATACATGCAGTCAGATATTTTCAGTTTTAAAGTGTGGCTCCCAACGGAGTCGTGCTAACAGGGTCACTAAACTTAAGTGTCTTGAATTCGCAGAGGGAAGGAAAGGTGTGCATGCTGAAAACTGAGCATGGAGTAAAAGCATGCTGTTTTTACTGGTTTTTTTTTTTTTTGATGATAAATCTTGTATTACTGCCTTGGACTATTATTAATTAGTACTCTAAAAAAGGTCAGCAGCCATGACAGGGGTAATAAGTTAAATTAGAAAAAAAAAAGTTATGTGTTATATTATTGGACTCAGCATAGTGTACAACATTTGCCATTCTCTGAATTCCATGGAACAAAGAACCACAAAAGCCATTACTGTGAAGCTTCAAATGGAGTTTATGAAAAATAAAAGTACTAGAAGAAAAAGTGCAGAATTTTACAGTAGAAGACTTCTAAGTTTAGCAGCCATGACTGTCTGCAGCTGGTCTTCTAAGCTTTCGAACAAGTAAGAGAAGGATTTCATGAAGGAGACAAGTCTTTCATAGATCTGTAAGCCATGTCTCAATAGTACCTGGTGACCGGAGAACGTGAAATGCAGGTTCATGGGAGAATCGTCCTCCTGCTTTAATGATTCCAGCCTCTCTGGCTCACTGTCTCCAGTGGATATATATGTATTTATGTAGAGATAGTGGCTTTGGAAATAAAAATAGCATTTTCTTTCACTGCTGTCACTTTGCTAGGGAGAATAGATCCAGACAGGTGTAGAAATGCAAGGTGGCTGTGAATTTCCACAGACAGAGGCTGTGGACCAGTATACTACTTTCTTGTTAAAGCTGAGAGTAGAATAGCAACTTACAACTTGGTTTCAGTACCTCCAGAGGGATGTGAAGGTTGGGAGCCATCATTCTCAAACATCACCTCTGAAATAATCTTTTTTTGCTGAGAGCCCAGAGAAGCCAGTTTCATGCACAGAGGAGGACAGAGTTACACTTCATATGACTCTGAACTGAACTGTAGACTTGCTCACATATGCCTGTGCTAGCAAAAGCCTGTGGGAGGGAACCAAAGGGTACCAAGGAGGTCAGTGCTGTTGAATGAGAGATTCTGGGTGATAAGTTTTATCTCAGTGCTTCTTGCCTTTTTGCAGGACCTGTGAGAATACATCCACATTGATATGGTTAGATAGAGCCTTTGAAAGTAGGCATTTAGTAATGTTGTGGAAAGAGAGTGTGCTATGCTAACATATCAAGCTGATCTTTCAGAAACTGATCTGTGGCAGATTGTTGATGGAGAAGGCTTTGAAAGAATATCTGTGTGGTCTCTTTCAGCCTACAATTCTGGTGCTGAAGGAGAATGAGGTGAAGTATTCTATATCCACAAGTCACATGAACTGGCTAGGTGATACAGCAGAACTCCTGGCTAGGGATGCCAATGAGGAAATGAGACATACGACACCTTACTTATCCTTGATACACACAGGAGACAAAGTGCCTAAGGACACCGTTATCCAAAGAGTCTGTGCATGAGGATAGCAGATGGAAGAACAGGACATGCCATAAGCAAAGAAATCAAACTACAGTTGGGATCAGCAAGGTGGTATGTATTCATAGTGTCTTCAAAGATCTTATTTACCAAGAACTGAAATAGTTGCAATAATTTTTGTGCAGTAGATTCCTTTCCCTTCAAATAGTAGAGATGGCCTTGTTCTGCTGACCTCTGGTTCCATAAAGAATAGGCATGATGTGATGTACGTTCAAGTTCCAATATACAAACCAGTCTTTAAAAGTCTAAAACTAAGGCTGTAGCCAACTTCTAAGGCAGGGATTCAGTGGTTCCTCCCATTACTGACTGTTTTTAAGGCCTGTAGGGTGCTATTAAAAGCATCTAGTCCAACCCCTTCCACACTGTGGGTCACATTATTTTATCTAGTGATAGGAATTTTTGCCAGGCTTTGAGAAATGAAATCCGCATCTCAAAATTACAAGGAAAAAATTGATTCTAAAAGCATCTGTGATATTTCTGCTTATTACTTTAAGAAAATGAAAGTCTGCAAATGTACTGAATACAGCGGAAGGGTGCTTGAGGATGAGGGAACTGAAGGATTTGGAATTGAAGTCTTTAGCTTTGAAAGATGAAACTTTGAGGGGATTTTGCCATGTCGCAGAATCTGTATCTTATAACACACTGACAAGTCACAGAGGTAGGTGGAATGTGCTTTTGAAAAGGGCACTGCTGTTACAATATGTACCATACTTCTTCTATGTCCTTTCTTCTTTCCTTCTCAGTAATGTACAGGAAATGGATAAAGTAATAGGTGCATTTTTCATAAAGTAACCTGGAATATCTGGTGTCATCACTGAGAGGATCTGGATTCTTCTCTTGAAACACTTGTATATACTGGTGTGATGTGCAGACAATGATGGCAAGTTCACGGTAGAAGTGAATGACAAGTGGGAATGGTCTGTCAGCAGTTGCCTGGGCCAAAGTGAAAAAGTGAATGAAGAGGAAGAGAGGATGGAAGGAAAGAAAGAAGGAAGAAAGGAAGGAAGGAGGGGAGAAAGCATGCATTGTTGGTGATACCATGGCTCAGTGGTGTGTTTATGGTCTGTGCACGAGTACACAGTTTCTGAAGCAGAATATGACAGTGAGTTCACTTGGTTAAAGCATCTGTTTCCTAAATGAGTGGCACTTGTCATTGCACGCAACTGATGCTTGGCTGGACTACCTGAAAAGGAGAGCTAAAGAAATTGGGCTTGCCTAAGGTACGAGCTGTGCTGTGCTTGTCAAGACCGTGTTTGTCAGGAAAAGTCAAAATTCATGGACACTCTTCACCATGTTTTGCAGTGAAGCTACAACAGAATAATTCCCGTTGCATGGTTTTACCTTGTCTCTCCTTCCAACCCTTTTTCCGATTAAAGCACAACAAGAGAAGACCACACAAGAAGCATTAGACTCAGCATTATTACACTAGCATGAGCATTAGGCAGAGTCAAAGATGAAATAAGCCCCATTTTATAATCAAAAGAAATAAAATTATCTGAATGGCATTTAAGAGAATGCCAAATGCCAGCTTGGCCTGAAAATGACCTAGTAAGAGAGTCAGTAGCATTTTGCACCAGCTCAGTATGACCTGTGCGCTTACCTGAATCCCCTCTAGGTGGTAGGAGCTAGCTTGAACATCACATAATATCCTTTTATACTAATTCTATGCAAATGTATAGGTCTTTCTTAGTTTCTCTTTTCTCACTCTCTTTTCTTCACCTTTACACTGCTCGTCAGATCTTCACATTTCACCTGTGGGCTGAGTTCTGCAGTGATAGCATCTCAGTAGTTTGCTCACATTAGGGTTGAATTCATATTCCACAAAGTATTTTCCCTGAGTCCAGCTGGATCCTGCTATGATCCACAGGCTAGCATTCTTGTTCTCCTTGTTCTCTGTGAAGTCAAAGTTTGTAAAAGGCAGATATGTATTTTTCTGCAGTAAGACAAAATAGGATAAGATAGAAGCTAGGACATCCAAGTATTACCAGAACAATGCACAGAGCTGCACGTGAAAGCTTGATATTTTTTTTCTTTCTTAAGTTAGAGTTATTGAAGATGGCACAATGGGAATTGTGGAATCCCTGGCTGAAAATGCCTTGGAAAGCAATAAATGAAATATTCACACACTCATTGAACAGTGATACTGCATCTGGTTTCCTTGCTTTGATGAACCTGTGTGTCAGGGAGAAACATTAAGTGAATAGTTAGCATTGTTTCAGCTTTTGACACATTTATGCACAGATTCACTTCCCTGAGATGCTGGACAGGGATTTTGAGCTTTCAGACCATTAGCATGAACTCCCCAGCTGAACAGAAATCTATCTGCTATGGTACATTTGGAGGGAGTAGTAGGATGAAATGCTGTCTTCCTCCAGAGGCTGCAATGATATTTGTACTGTGACAAGTCAGAGCTGACCTGTCAAAACACTGTGACTGAAGAGATGATTCCCAGGGCAACATAATCTTCAGCCTCTACCAAGAGGAGGGACATCAGCCTTTTCTGTGGGCCAACTGGTGGCAGTGAGAAAAAGATGGGAGAAATCACAGGAAATTACAGGAAACAGGTAAATCCCAGGGGCTATTTAGGAAGTAACCCATGTGGCACAAGTTCTCTTTGCTTTCGGACACACTGCAAAGAAAGATAGGGAAAAAATGGGATGTGATGTTGGGAAGCTATCCAGTTCCCCCCCCCACCCCCCTTCTGCCTAAGTTATTGGTACCTGGACAGAGCCGGAGAGGCTTTTGGTGACCCTCAAATGGACCATAAACGTACACATCAAGCTCTATCTGCTTTCACTTTCCTCTGCAGGATTTCAGTTACATGGACCCTTGCTCATGGTTTGAATGCTGCACTTGATATAAACAGCTACCCCGACATGCTTTCCACCTGGCTAAGGCTTCTGTTGTTCAAGATATAAAGCATCGTGCAAAGACACAGCCTTAATACCATTTTTGACAGTTAAAAGAGCTGATGCTCCCTCTTGATCCAAGATCCTTGCTCTAATGCCATGATGAAGTAAGTGAATGACAGCCCCCAGATTATCTGGACACCCATATCTGTGCAGGAGATTTCTAACAATGTCCAAGACTGGTTAGGCTGGTAAGTCTCGATGTACATCTTCACTCTATTTCTTGCACTTCTATCTGAATTTGCCTAGTAACAAAACTATATTGACTTTATCTTGATGCACTGACATCCTTCCCCCTGCCCTCCCTTTGACAGCCTTCTGAGCAAATCTGTTGACTGTTTCTCTCCTGAGGATTTATATAGCAGCGTGAGAAGTGAGATATCATAGTAGTTATCACAGCATGAGCTGTCACCTTTCTGTTCATGGAAGTGGATGATGTTTGTATCCTGGAGTGTCCAAGCAACTGTCTTGTTATCCCATCTGATGGTAAACAGCTGCACTAGTTCTCTGGCTGGAAAGCTAGACATGTTTGCATATGTTAACAGGGGTGCCGGTGGCTCCTGCTCCATTGCCCTCTGACACTGATAGTTTAGCATTTCTGCTGCAGTTGGTGGTGTTTCCAGCTGCTTCTGGATGGATAATTGTGGAATTTTGTTCAGTGCATCAGCAGAACGGGCAGACAGAGAGATTACCTAACCTCTGAAAACATTGCAGCAGAAACAGGTCCTTTTGACCGCTTCCCACTGTTTGCCTCTTTCACTTAGTGAGCGAGAATCCTCTGGCTTTAGGTCCAATTGCTGTTTAAAGGTGGGAGGGGGTTGACCTCCGTGTTTCCTGCCCATTTGCCTTTCTTGCTGTACCTGCACTTCCCATTTCTCTGTCTGCTAAGCAGATGCCACACTTGTGGACTGCATGGATGACTAGGGCAGTGGGAAATGCCTCAGTTTAACACTTGCAGTAGCAAGGCAGAGTTGTCACTTGCTGAGCAAGAATTGTGCACAAATTATTGTAATGCATCTGCACATCCTCTGTGGCACTGCAGAAATCATGTGCTTGGCTGAAATCGTTTTTCTTGGAAGAGAGGGGAGCATTGCAATTCTGTTCAGTCCAAACCCTCCTAACTTTTCAGAGACACAGCATCATGAGTAGACCAGCTCGTTTTCCTGAAGCCAAACTCATGCTTAAATAGCATGTTCCATCTTTTCCATGGACCATTTCTGTGTACCCCTGGCACCTTGTATGAATGATCTTTTCTTTGGGAAAAAAATGTTGATAATTACTGAGATAAGGCATGAAGCTAGATCATGGACTCTAATATGTCTGCTTATAGCCATACTGCACATTAAAGTGTTTTGCCATGAGAGCCTGTGTTATAGATCTTGGGAACAGGTTGGAAGACTTCTAAAAGTCAGAAAGGAGATGTCTGTGTGTAGCTAATAGGAAGTTTTTCAAATAGCCTGCCATCTGCATGGCATAAAACCGTGTACTTAGTTTTGGGATTATCATCCTGGACTGCCATTTACTGTATTTTTACCATTTTTTAACATGATTTTGTCCTGAACCTCAGTGAAGTGCTTGACAAGGGGAAGTCGAGTGTGTTTAGGCATGGTAAAGACTTGATACTGCATAAAACTGACAGGATAAACTGTATTTTGGAAAATCAGTAACTGAAGTATGTTGGATGTAGGTGCCTCGTGCACAGAAGGGTGTAGGAAGGGAATTGCTCTGTGAATATTCCTCAGATTTGTCTGATAATGTTTGCTTTTTCACTCTTAGTGAGAGGAAAGGACACCTCATCTACAACTTGCATACGTGTGTGGCATTGTGGCTCTCTTGGTTATGGAATTACTCCGTGAGCAGATGCATCAGTCCCTAAATACCCCTGAAGGGTATTTCTTGGCCTTTTACACATAAATGACGATAAAATGATTCTGAAATCTTTCAACTAGCATGAAGTATAGCTCTGGGATATCGCACAGCCGCCTCCCTGCTGGTTTTATAGGCCCACCCCAGAGCTGGGGAGCAAACGCCTGAGCTCTTGGTGACCCCCCACCGATGTCTCCAAAGCAGCTTTGTGCCTTGTCACAGCCTGTTTCTCACCTGGCAGAAACAGCGTCGAGAGCCGGGTGTGCAGGAGGCAGCGTTCGCCACCGGAGCTGACACTGGGGCTCAATAAACACCAGCGGGATAGGGAGAGGCGGGGGATTCTTTGGAGGAGGTATCGATGTTTCCTAGGTAATGCCAACAAAAGAATGCCTCTGCTAATTGGCTCCACTACAAATATTTACAGCTGTGAAAAGAAGTTTGCCGATCCCACCCCGGTAGCCATGGTTGCCTATCTTTTTAGCTGCTGTTGCGCTGGTGAGAAGCATGAATAGGTTGCAAGAATCCCTCATTGGCTTTGTAGCAGGAACATTTGCGGATCCAAGTGTGGAAGCCAATTAAGCTCTAAAGCTTCTGTGTGTTTTTCTGGTAAGCTTTGCCATTTGTCCTGTTCATTAGCAGGGGCTGCAACAAATCCAGTGCCTATTACCATTTATATTAGTTGTGTGTGTATAAATAACATATTATGCTTCAATATAATATTAATGCATTGGAGAATTAGAATTCCTGTCCTGCAACTATTTGTTTGCAGACCTATATAGTCAATCAACCCCTTGAAGTAGAAGTGTTCGCACAACATGTTTTAATATCTTTTCGGAAATTACCTATTGCTTTCAATGTGTACTCATTCCCGATGGGAGGGAATAAAGAAGACAGAGCCAGAATCTTCTCAGTGGTGTCCAGTAACAGGCCAAGAGGTAATGAGCATAAATTAAAGTACAGGAAATTCCATTTAAATATAAGAAAAAAACCTTCTTTATTGTGAGGGTGGTCAAACACTGGAACTGGTTTCCCAGAGAGACTGTGAAGTCTCCATCCTTGGAGATATTCAAAATCTGAACGGACATGACCCTTAGCAACTTGCCCTAGGAGACCTGGCTCTGAGCAGGAGAAGCTGGACTGGATGATCTCCAGAGGTCCCTTCCAACCCCAACCATTCTTTGATTCTCTGAATATGTCATAAATTCTATGCCTTCAGTATTAACACTGGTTCGTGTCTTGTACAATGAATATTTCCTTTTAAATAATGGATTTAAAGTCCAATAGAGCGAACCCTTAATCACAGAAGGTGTGGTACATTGACTACCACATTACATATTACATGTTGACAACCTGCTAAGTTGTCCTTTGTAATTCCCAAGTTTGCTGCCCTGGTGCACCAAATTCCATCCTCATTTTATGAGCTGGACAGGAGTTAGAATACGTCCGGCAGACTTTGTTCTCAAAGACGTCATGATAGCTAGCCATGAAAATTTAATCACATCACTGCCTGTTGGTGGCTGTGTCCTAAAGTGGGAGTAAGGTATGAACATTACTGGATCAGCTTTCAAGAAACTAACATAATGCCGTATTTTTCAAGAGGTGAATGTCCCCAAAGGTTGCTATTCCTTCCACGCTTCAAGCTTCAGCAAAATATTATAGCATGCTCTAAATGTAAATGCAAAAACTGCAAAATGTATTTCTTTTCAATCAGATGAAATGTGGGTTCCCATACTGTGCTGATATTTCTTCCCCATTTTCCAGCCAGCTCTTGAAAGTGGCTCATAAATGCACAGTGAATTATTAACATCTGTTTGCTTTCACTTTAGTTCTAGAAACTTCTCATGAGGTTTGTACCTTCTTGCTTAATGCAGTGCTTTGATGGGCCTTACTTCTCATGGTTCCTGCTGTCAGCATCGGGTCTTGAGCTGAAACTGATGCTTCTTACTACCTGATATGTGACATAATGTGGCCATTCATGCGGGAACTTTCTGTAGATATGCAATGTAGTTTCAGTCAGTAAATTAAAGATTAAGTTTATGTGTTGGTTTTGTATGTCAGCAATTTGTCAGGAGAGAATTCCATAGTGATTTAGTATGCATGTACATTGGGAAATTATGAATTAGGCTTCAACTCATGATGAATTATCCAAAAGGTGCATGTGCAAGCAAATATGATTTTGGTGGTGACTCAGAGCACTGACAGATGGGATCATAAAGATAGGTTATCTCACTGATAAATCAACCAGTTGGTACTCCATTTTTCTCTAAAGTTCTATTAAGCTGTTAGCATTTCTAATATCATTGGAAGACGTACAGTGCTTTTTTTTTTTTTTTTTTTTTTTTTTTTTTTTTTTTTTTTGCCTGTTCCACAGAACTGTGATTTTTCCTGGACTATAAACAGCAAGGCATGGTCTTTAGTTGCAATAGCTGATCCTTTCCTTTGTCTCTTGGGCCTTGTAGTTTGTGTGCAACAAGAACAGAAATGCCAACTTCAGGAACATGTAAAAACCATTAGTTCCCTTCTTATTAAAATTCTTCTCTTTTCTTGTGATCTTTTTTCCTAACTCTGCCCCATGATTTAAACTATGCCTTCTACTCATTGTTCCTCTGCCTTGAATTTATTCCGTACCATCTCAAACTCAGACTCACGTATTTTTGACTGCAGGAACTCTGGGTGGCTCTTGCTGCTGGAAACATTGACCCTTTCTACATATTCTAAATGAAAATATGAAACAGTTTGACTCAAGGCTACCTGTCTTGACACAGTCTTTGTTGGTATTAAATTGACTGTTGCATATTTTGGAGCTGGGAGAGTGAAAGGTCACCTTTCTCAGATGTATTCAGTTGCACGTTTTGTGTGCAGTGAAATAATGACCTTCCCATCTGCCTGTGAAGGTGTGAGATCATCTTTCTGTCCGATTCTCTTTGCTCTGACTATGGTATTTAATTGCTACCCAGGAATTTCTCAATTTTGTTGAAATTTCTGTGCACTTGTTCTGAGTATTCCCTAACTTCATGACTACGAGAAGATGCATATGGTTACATTCTGCTCTAAGTCTGAAGCACCCTACTCGCTGCATCTGGCAGAAGTAGTTCACTGGGAGCACAACTGAACTAAATGTTGGTATGCTCTTTCCTCATCATTTGTGGCTTCCTGGAGGGATAGCTGATGAAAATTACATGCAACCTTTCAGAAAACTGCAAGGTTGAGCTTTCTTCTGGAGGGAGAGCATTTTTTTTTTTTTTTCAGGATTTCCATTATAGTCCAGTTCATTCTTTCTGCTTGGCTTCCACTACGGGAATGGTAGCATTTCATGATGTTACTTGAAAAGCTAATATTTTTGTTCACATCCCCTCGATACACCCCTTCTGGAAAACACTGATTGCACCCGTGTGGGATCAGTGGTCAGGATAGGATTAATTCCAGTGGAAACCAACTCTCTCTGCTGGACAAACAGTCTTCTACCACTAACTTCATTTTTTCTTTTCTCCTCACATTTGTGACAACTGCCTTATGGAACTGAGCTGGGATCTGCAATCTGCTCTGTTCATATAGAGATACCTGATAACATGTGAATTTTTAGGCTTGGTGGCATTACCTTGTTTAGGCTGTCATTATACTATACACTGAGTTGTTACTCATTCACGCATTCCCTGATGTTCCCTCCATCACGTTTTGGGGCTATTAGCTCATTTCCTGCACATACACCCAAGTTTTGTCAGCTCCAACTTCCTTTCTTCCTTTTCCTACTAATTTTTAGCATCTATTCCTTCATAATCGTTGCTTAGATTTGTATCATTTTTTCCCCATTTTTTTGCAAATGCATCTGCCTATGTTCTGTGCATTGTGTTGCGTTTTACTGATCTTAGTCTTTATTTTTAATGTAAATTGTTACTCAGCATCCATACTTTTTGTCAGTGTCTATCCCATTGCAGTGGGCAGTCACTTTCCTCCCTGTGAGCTTTTGCCTCCACTCTCCTCAGTTATTTTCATCCTTTCTGTCGCTGCCTTAGCTAGCACAGCAACATGGTACGTTTGAGCTGGTTCCCATCCATAGCTGCCTTGTTTGTTTTTTCCCACAAAGGAGGTCAGGTCACTAGGGTCTGGCAAGCCTACCTGGATCCCAAGTGAAAAGTAATGCTGGGGGTGATGAAACTTTCCTCTCGGTCCATGACCACAGCTGACAATTCTGCAGCTCTGCAGCTCTACAGATCTGCGGTTCTGCAGTTCTCACCGTGCTGAATGAGCACAGTGAGAGCCTGACAGATTTCTCTAACTGATCTAGTTAGAAGGCAAGACCAATTTTAGATTACCTTCTAACATACTGTGATGATCCACTAATAAATCCAACCTGATATGCTTCAGCTTTATTTAGGAAGGTGAGATTTGCCCTTTGGTAAGAAGTACTCATGGGTTAACAGATCACACTATGTATGTTTATGAGGAACTTCTTTGGTGGCCTCTCCCACTTGGTACAGAAGTTGCATTTAAGCTTAGGCCCTTGCGTTAGGTCCTTCCCTGGGATGAATATGCCTGTGTCTAGCTTCGTACCTGCCAACTCTGATCTTGCCTTGCTGACATGACTTCCTGGCTTGACACTGAATCTGCCTCATCAGCACAGATATTGTCTGATGATGCCTGGACGTCTGCAAGACCTTGGTTACTGTTACCAGATCTGCTCTGCTGTCCTTGCTTGAGTGCTGCAGGACTGCATGCTTGTCAGTGATTGCATTGCCCCAGGCTGCCTTGTGGCCACCCTCAGCTCCCGGCTCATCTTCCCTTGCAGGGCTGCCCCACTCTCATTGATCCCTGACAGTGTGATAGCCATTGGACCTCTTTTCCTTTGTGCTTGAAGATTAGTGTTCACTGGAGGCAGGTTCCGTATTGCCAGAATAACTCCACATGTGCTGCTGTCATTTTTTCCCCAGATTACTCTGTATTGCTCCCAGATCTGTTTCTATGGTACAAACATCTATCATGAAAGGTTTGTTTCGGTTTGCACTCTCCAAATAAGAAGTTCGAGTGTTTAGGTGTTGATGCTTCTAGCTGTTTTTGCTTTGGTGACTGATAAGAAGAACAACTTTTTTGTATTCTAAGTAATGTTTTCAACAGTATCTAGTTCATCCTCAGAAGTCTTTCAGGATAGTGACATCACTAAGCAGAGGAAGCTGCATAACTAACTGCAGCCTTGGTCTGTGAGCATTTCACTCTTCTGTATAAAGAGATTTCCAAGAAATTCAGTACAGTCTGAACAAAACAAAGCTTTTATTCTGCCTCATTTAAGATCTGCTCTAGAAGAACGAAGAGTGTTCCACCTCTTGTTTACATCAGAGGACATGATCCACACAGACAGTCACACTCTTCCTTCCGGCGGGTCTGATCTACAATTTGAGGCATGTGCAAATGTGAAAAAAACAGAAACCTCGGGGTACTCTGGTCAAAATATATTGCCTTGCATGGAGCGCAGAAGTGAACCTTAGCTGGTAGTCATGATGCAGGGATATTGTCTCCAATCCGTTTGAAATATCTAGGACAAAGATGGCTCCATGTCACAATTACAGCTATCATATAGTGTTAAGAGGTGATTCTGAGTGCTGACTCAGGGGTGACCTTCCTCAATGCCAGTTAATTAATGGCTGTCTGACATACAGTGTCTGATTTCACTGTCAAAATATGAGATTTGTGTGAAGGACTTATCTCTAGTAACATTCCCTGTTGTCCTGCAGAGTTAATTTAAGAGTTCAGCTTTTCTTGGAATAGTACTTCTTTGGACATAACAATAGTTATGTACTCAGTCTTTTAAATACTGAGTTCATGGAGTTTCTGTATTTTAAGTGCCAAGGAAGGTATTATGATTTGCTTTGTAAAACTGTCTATCTCTCTTCATTGCCTACAAAAGGAGTATAGAGAATTAGCTCAGACTGGACTTTAAGTAGCTACAACTAGGTGAGATGAACCCAGTTCTTTATGGACACAAACACCTACAGTGGCAATAAAAAACCCATAAACTTTTCTGCAGACAGACACAGAGGAGATCTTGACCGTGGAAGGGATGACACATTCAGCCTGCCTGCAACCTCCAGGCTCAGATGGTCCGTCTCGTCCATCTTTTCTCATATATGTCCTGTTTGGTACCTGCCACATAGCCTATTGTCATTGCCATGTTACCTGTGGGTATGTCTCTCTGGTCCCCAACAGTCTTGGGGAAGAATGTGATCAGAAGTAATGCTTTGGGAGATTGCTGGTGTTACTTTTCCTCTTCCGGCACATATTATAAAAATGGAGAATTGTGTCAGTGTTTGTGCCAAAGGCTCTTACACATATGTACTAGTTACTCCACAGATTCACAACCCATTTCTCATACCTGTGATAGATGAGAGAAGGAAAGCAGCATCGTAGTATGGATTTCCACACTTCACAGCTTGCTGCTGCTGCTGCTGCTGTGGCTGAATTGTGATTTTTGTCTTGAATTTAGTTTTGTTAGAAGTCTCTAATGACTTCCTGAGATAAGACCACACAAGAGCATAGAGGAATTTAATAACCCCAGAGGACAATTCTGAACAGTTCTGATTTTGATGAAGATTGTGTCACCTAGCAGCACCAGAGCTCCACTATCTTTGTTAATAATCTGGTAGAATAAATGTGCTTTGGCTTTTACTAGCTTTTCAAGCAAGGTGATCCTGATCTTCTCAAGTCTTCTTCCTCCCTCCCTTCCTCCCTTCCTCCCTTCCTCCCTTCCTTTTTTTTTTTTTTCTTTGTTAAGAGGACTTTATGAGTGTGTAATTGAATTTAAAACTCATTATGGAACTTCAGAAAGCAGAGGAAAAAGATGAGGAAAAGAAATGCCAAGTGGAGGCATTCTGTAGTAACACAAAGAGACTTTTGCGATAGGGTATTGCTTCCTGCAGTGAAGTATGCCTGGGAACCAGTGAAAAGGAACATGTTTTACAAGCCACAGGAGAGAAATCAATACAACAAGAGTCAGTGTGCAAAACGAACAACATTTTTTCTGACTCAGCTATCTAAGCAAGGCCAACAATAATATTATTTGAAAGGGTGCCATATGAACAGTGTGTGAAGAGATTGGATTTTCCACCCAATGAAACCAAATTGTGCTGTTGCTGCCTGCAGCTGAATTTCTGCACTCACATGTGAAAAAGATGCTGGTAGGAGAATGCAGAACCAAGTCCCTAGCTTTGCTGAAGACAATAAGCTTTGGATCACATCCTTAAAGCCTGTTACCATGGAGTATGTACAACTTCTTTAGCCATGCTAGGAACAGTGGCATAAAACAAGTCTTGACCTCATCAGCGGTTCTTCCTCTTCTCTGCCCAATAAGCACAGTGACTACCGTTACGAGTTTGGTCACAGAGCTCTGCACAGATGCAGTGCAATTATATCATTTGTGAATCATTTAGTCTTGTTGTTCAGACTAATCATCTTTCCAGCTATTTATAGGTTGCAGCTGCCAACTGGAAAGCCAGCAAACATGGGAACAGTAGAGAAAAAAAACAGTTTGTTAAGTGCTTGTAGGCTGAAAATGAATGCTTTAACCAATCTTGAGGCAAAGCTAATTATTCCTCTAGAGCATAGTTTCCTTGCCAAATAAGAGTCTGCGGTAACACCATATAAATCTCCACCCCAAAATACAGTTGCCAAGGAAGAGTTTCCAAGTTATTCTTCCTTTGCTACTGTACATTTCCTCGCATTTATGGTGTGGATCTTCATCTAAGGAGAAGCTCTACTGACTTGCAAAGAACCATGCTGATTAGTATTAGCTAAAGAATTTACTTCCACCAGTGTGATTCTTGGAAACTGCAGACACTAACATGACTTCCATCTGTTTCAGGATACTTGGTCGCTTCAGCAGGAAGGGAGTGGGATTCATACAGCAGTGTTACGTCAGGGTATAGTATATAGATAAAGTATGCTTTATTTCCTTAAGAAATAGGAAGAGAATATTTCTGCTGTAAGCAATGGGAATGTATAGCTTTGCCCTATGCAGTGAGTGAGCACTGGACCTTCTTATTCTTCCCTTTGCTTCTAGAATTGAGAGAGACAATTATTGTCATTTATTCTCTTGTTTGTGCTTGTGCTTGAATATCTGGCAAAGGAATCAGAATCTGTCCCCTTTCTTTGCCTTACTTTACTTTCCTCTTACTTCAACATGACAAGGCAAGAAATAGCCAAATCTACATATTCCTGCAGTTAGTAGATCAGTCCAAAAGTGTTTTGAGATATTTTTGTGAAACTTCTTTCACTTACAACAACCTTACAACACTTACCACTTACAAGTGGCTGGTACTAACATTTAAATCCTTATTTGTTTAGCAAATGTGGTGGATAACAGTGAAGACGATCCTGGGATGTAGGGTTTTCTGTGAAAATCCTTCTATAGATTGTCCCAAAAAGGAGATATAGCTTCAATAACTTTACTTCTTCATGTGATGTTCTACTTAAAGTAGAAATAAGGTTTCAGGCATCTGATGAATGGAGGGCTGTCCTCTGCTTGCCCCAAAAGGATTTTCCAAGGGAGTAGGCAAGGCTTATTTCATTGCCAGTCAATGTGGGCAGCTTTGGGACATCACCACTGCTTCCATTCTTACCTTGAGATGCTACCGCTAAGCTGATGAGTTGAACCAATGGAAAGGTGAAACATTTCCCACTGAAATCCTGTGGAAAGCAAAATTGTGAATGGAGCCCAGTAACCTGGCCCTCCTCACTGTTGTTATTGGTGCTTCTGCTTCTAGGTGCTTGTAGGTGCTTGTTGGCATTGGACTGAATCAGCCAACGGCCTACTAGTCGTAGTCTAATTGCTTCCTGCCTGACCATCAGGCTGAGGAAAGGAAATAACCATGTTAATTCAATACTTTGAAAATCCAGTGCTGTGTTACAATACCTGCTATGGTCTTCTTTCACTTAGAAGCTATCTGGAATTTGTTACAATTCTGGAGCTCAGTGTCCTGAATTATGGGACATTTAGGGTGGAATTCATCTAACTTGAGTTAAAGCAGTTAAAAAGTAAATGGCTAATTTTGAGCTTGTCACACTGGGCTCCCTGTATTTATATATATATATATATATATATATATATATATATATATATATATATATATATATACATATATATATATAGATATTTTAACAGGGCAGTTTCTCCCATTCTAGGACAGGTACGTCTTGAAGAGTAAAATAAATCAGCTCTGCAGGTACCCATTTCTTCCTATATGACTGTAAGAGAAGCCTGTGGCAAGCAAATTACAAGCAAACAAACAAAAATTCCCAGCTATGGTGTTAGTTTTCCATGCTGGTCATATCTAAATCCTGCAAGAACGGCACCTGGAAAAATATCGGCCTGTGGATGAAATAGATTTTTTGCTAAAGTCTATTTAGTATCCTCTGTGTGCATGAGCATGGAATAAGACCTGCAAGCTCTGACCTTGTTCTCAAGATTTCTCTTCCAATAGTGATGCTCAGTAGGTTGCTGCTTCATTGCTTATTCATGGCAAGAAGCTGTTCAAGATGAGAGATAAAAATAAATCAACAGTATTCTTTCAAACTGCGTGTTTATTTTTAAAAGTACTGTGGATGAACAGCTTTCACAGACTCATGTTGTTGCTGTGCCAACTTACTGGGCCCTTGGAGATGCTGGTATGTGCAGTTTCAATATCATTTTATAAGTTACTGTTACTAACCATACTCATCAGATAACTAACAGAAACAAGTATCAGTTAGCTGTGCAATGAGAGGTGGGGGGTGAGATGAGCATTTGCAAGTCACACACATACTAAGTTCTTAAAGAAAAAAATCCTTATCTCTTTGCATGTCACATAAATTAAGAGATGAAGATGCTCTCCAAACAAATGAAGTGGCTTCTGTTGGCAGCCTAAACATCTGACTGAATGGGTTCCCCAGCCAACATACGGTCTCTAAATACCATCATGCTCCTCAAGCCAGCTGCTAGGCCCAGAGGATGCACAAGGAACAGCAGGGAAATGCATGACATCAAATTTGGAAATCCAGCTACCCATAACATTTATTTTGTGCCTGTAGAAGATTGCTCTAATTTTTGCCAAAGTACTGAGAAGACTGACCCTCTTCTCTTCCTCATAGGACTGGGAATTTTCCATTCATGCTATTCTGAAGACCTTGCCAATTTTCTGTCATGCCTCTGCAAAAAGCATCTTCGGTGTACCTGTACCAGTGCTTATTGCTGAAGATCCAGCTTATCCATTGCTTCTGTGGGATCACATCAAACCTGGGGCTGACCTGACTAAATGTAGATGCCTATACAGGTACACCGGGTTCCTTGATGGTCAGCAAAGAACTGATCGGCATAGTCAGTGATTTCTAGGGTACAATTTTTCTCCTCTTAATGTAGATGCAGAGACCACATTGCTCTCTAAATGTTTCACTGTAAACTCACTAGCTGCCCAGTTAGCTGCTCAGTGTGCTGTGAAAGAAGAGCAAGCAGCATGCATGTGTATTGCAAAGGAATTGGGATAAATGGACATTTACATGTTCCCTCAGCTGGACAGCAAGCCAAAGAATAATTATGGTCCAGCCACAGATGGGTGAGGTGGATTTGGGATTAATTATAGAGGGGGACAAGGATTAATATATAGGAAATTGGAAAATTACAGTTTGGCTTCTAATCTGAGTAATCAGTCCACCTGTTCTGTGATGGCTGGGGTTTGCAACCGCACTGGCTTTTTAATATAAGGGCTCTTGCAAGTTAATAGTCTTCCCATTGGCTTTACAAAATTTGATTCTTACTAACAGCATTGCCAAGTGTTTTTGTGGCATTCTCTTGCTCACGTTTTGTCCCTTTGGTTTGGTCTCTTCTTCAGCAACTCCAGGGATGCTGAGAAACTGCATGTAAAGGAAAAAAAATTACTATTGCATTTCTCTGGAGGAGAGGAGAAGTGTCTGTGCACATATCACTGGTGAAAGGTTTCCCTACAGCAAACCACAACAAGTGTTGGTTTGGGATTGAATGGAGTTGAGGAGATAATCCAGAACAGCCTATGGGTATGGATATGCTCAGCAATTAATGTTTTACTTTTTTAAGTAGGAAAATTTCTGCAACCAGAAAAGTTGAATTTTTTATGTCCTAAGTACTGCAAGGTGGAAAGTTTGCAAATAAGTATGGCCTGCTGAGTGAGGGTTGAATGATGCCTGAGGAGTGCTGGAGAAATGGCAGACCTTAGTAGAGCTCCTGTGAGTGTAAAACTGTCCATGCCTCAGTTTGCCCAGTGCAACTGAATAGCTAGTCCAAGACTGATGGGGTAGAAGAAACCTAGAGAAAAAGAGCATACTTGAATGCCTGCATCCTCATCTTCAACAGCCTTCTGTGGTGCAGCAAACATGATGGTAGAGAATGAAACAGCAGTGGACATTGCACATGTTCAGAGAAGGCTTGAAGACTCCTTACAAGTATATAAACAATTCCTTGCATCAACATGTTTAACCACATGTGTTTATCTTATTTTGAAGTGGATTGGTAATTCATGCTCTTTAGGAACACAATATTTATCTTTTCAGAACACTATTACTGATCTTATTGTTACAAGTGACGACAGATCATATCACTCCATGACAGTTTTTTTCAAATTTTCAAGTTCCTCTTTTTCTGAAAAGTAGACCACAAGCTGAGGTGAACCATTAGCCAGATAAATCTGCAGCCTGCCTGTCCATATTTCTCTCCTCCAAAATTAATTTGGTGTCCTTAGTCTTTCCAGGATTTGTATTTAGGAATGGCTTAAAGGTGAACTAAGTATTTCAAACATGTAAAAGGAATAAATGCTTCACATAAATCTAACTATAATTCATACAATAGTAATAAAGTAGAACCACAATTTTTTTCTTGAAGAAGGCAATAGATGAAGGACTGAGATCTATAGGTAATATTTTCCAAAGATTAACTTTCAGTAGTGATCACCAATAAGAGATTGCTTAGGAGAACTGTACTATAAGTCCTCATCCCTGATTAACTCAACAGAGACTTCTGATTCTTATCTCCTGAGTAGATTATTCTCAAACTTACATTTCTTTGAGATGACAGTCAGGTCTGGTGCACTGATAAAGAAGGTGAAGAATGAATGTTCCAACATTGTGCATTTCACTTAGCAATGTCCAGATGTAGCCAAACTGTTTCACTAAAACTGAAGTCCATGAAAAAATGTCTGCTATGAGAGCTTGGTGAACACTTGAAATTCTGCAAAAGGTTAGTTACAACTCAGAAATATGTGCAGACATCTGAAGGATATCTGAGCTTATTTGCATAAAACTCATGCATGGTCATTCTCCCCTGTGTTCCACCTAAAGCTCTCAGAGCACTGGACAGACAGCTGTGAATTAAACATCCTTTTGTTTCACATTAATATTCTGAGTTAGGAAGGCACTTTGGGCCAGATCATCTGCTGGAGTAAAATGGCTGCTTTCTGTCAAAATGAAGGCACACTGATTTATGCTTGCTGAAGATCTGATCTCAGCCAAACTATCGCAACATGGAGTGCCTGGTTTATTTTTTAGAGAAAAGTCTTCTCAGCATCTCTGTTGGACCATATGGCATGAGCTGGAAAGCAAAGGATGAGGGAGCAAGAAAGCCCAGATAAAAGTGATTTGCCCACAGTACTTAGAGAAGGCCAGGGCTGCCTGGGATAGGACTAAGGGTGGTCTTGCCTGACCTCAGCTACCTAAACATTGCGCATCTAGTTTCAGACAATCATTAGACTCCCCCTTCATCCAGCCGAGAAAGTCACAGGTTCGTCCTCAGTTGCATACTGAAGATGAGTCTTATGGTGTGGAAGAGGAAATGTTTGGGCTTGTGCTGCCCTGTATTTCTGGATCATGTACAAACCTCAACTGGTGACATATTTGAGTTGCCCTCAGATGGTTCTGGTTCATACAGAGACACAGATGTGCAGTGGCTGACTCATCTAACTTGATTTAGTTACCTCTCAAAGGATGGTGTGGAGCACCTTCTCTAGGTACCTGCTTTGGTGGGTTGGTTTGTTTGTTTGTAATTTACTACTGACTGTAGAGGAAGCTTGGAACACTTGGATTTACACGTCAAAATTTCACATGTCTACACAGTTCTACTTTACAATTTATCAAATACCACCTTAAGTTGAATCACTGAAGTAGTGTTTAGCCCAAACTTGCAAATATTAAAGCCATGCAAATCTATTTACTTGAGACAGTAACTCACATATGCCTTTTAAAGGAAATAATGTATAAGATAGCTGAAGGTCTGAGTTTCCACTTTTTCAGGGAATAAATTTAATTTGGCACGTATTTGAATACAGTCATTCTTAACACAAGCATGTTCCTATGACTAGCTAAAAGCAACTCACTTGAGAAGAAGAAGCTACTAGTGTTGCTGTTTATTATCATGTCAGTGTGACTTTTAAAAGCACATTAGGATCATGTTCACTAATGATTGTTGTACCACAGGTTTCATTTTGTGCGGTTATCAAGAGCACAAAATTGTTTCATGGCTTTTAACTCATATCAGACCGCTGTTTTAAGTGCTCACTGAAGCTGGCAGACTCCAACAGGTTCTTACTGGAGATGTTTTTTCCCCTTTAAAGAGTCAAATATTATCTGAAAAATGATCATAGATGTAGTTCTAAAGCCTATTTCCCGCACTACTGAGTTTAACTGAATACCTCCAGAAGTGGAATTCATGCCATTTTAATTGTACAAAAATTACTCTTTTTCTTAACTGGTCCATCATTTACAGGCAATAGAGAGAAACAGGTTCCTCCAGATGGTGGGTCAGCTCATTTCACTGCTGGTGCCCAAGACAGACCAGCTGAGCTGCCCTCCAGAAATGTGTATTTCATTCCTCTGACTCCTAGCAGCATGGTATTTGTACAACTTCCAACAAATGCCCCAATGTCTACTTTAGGAGGGTGAAAGGGCTTTCTGAACTCCATTGTCTATACCTAATGGGCAGCTCACCTGCTACACATAGGCAAATAAATTAAAGTGTCCTAATCTGTAGCTGAATCCCCTCTCCTAAAACAAATCAGATGAATTCTGCCTTAAGAGTGCCTGATTCTGCTCTGTTCTTATAACCCAGAGTGCTAAATTCAGATACAAGTGTCAACATGCCAGCTATGTGAGATGAGACCTCCTCGTTTTGTCCAGGGCAGATTAATGAGATGGGATGGCCTTCCCTAGGCATAAGTACCTTATGTCATATGAGAAGCCTTGAGGTGTACAAGGTTTTTGCCTGGTGTTGGCAAACATGATAAAGGATTTTCCACAGAATTCTGCACTGGCAGCTAGATGTCAGGCAGGTGTAATGCACAGCACGTGATTCCCATTGGAACTATCCCATCCATTGATTCTGACCCATAAAACTAACTATGAATGAGTCCAGAATGGTGTTAGCTGCTCCTGGCCAGTTACAACCATCTCTCCATGGGGTAATAATGGAGTATGGGACAATGATGCCATTTCCAGAAGAAAAAACAGATGTTGATATTACTAAATATTCTTTAAATCAATGCTTGTTTCTTGAATATGTTATGACTACAGCTGTTTTTGTATAACAGCTAAGATTAGGCTCATAATCAGTCTACTGTCAAAGTGGGCATTGCTGCTCCTAGAACAGCCGTAACATGTTCATTCATGCCTTTGTACTGGTCTTGGGAATTTTTACTCCATTTGAGCTGCTAAAGGAGCCCTTCAGCAAGTCAGGAAAGGTTGTTTTCTTCACACTGTTTATGGCAGCTCTTTTTCACATGAAGCTGTGAAGTAATCCACATATCTTCTGTTCACCAGGGTTTAAATACTCACTGTGGATGGTGTCAGAAGAAAAAAGATTACAATCAAAGCGTACCTTCGTTTGGCTAACTGAGACAGTTTCAAGTGTAAAACCAATGAGATTGCACTTATCAGGAAAATTTCCAAAACCACAGCTTCAGACAGAATGATTATCACTGCAAAATATGACTACACCTTAAACCTCCGAGAATTAGGTGATATGTAGAGCACTTTGAGTTATCCAGAACACTCATCCAGTAGCCATATACAATGACTAACCAAGATAACACAGATGTGTTCTGGACATCATGTGTTGCTGCTGAAAAATAAATAGTGTCAAGGAATTTTCCTCAGCAAATGAGACCACTTTCACTTTCAGTAGTGATCAATTGGTACACGGGTTTCCTAGAAAATTTTTGAATTGAGTATCAATCTGCAATAAAACAGATCTATTTTGTCAAGTGGTTGTATAATCCAGTGAAACAGCTAATAACATTCACATGCCTAACTTGACTGGGGAGTTCTGCTCAGCTCCACCAGCAAAATATTCCATCCTGAAGCACCTTGGAAGATTCTCTTTAAACATAGGTGAAAGGATATAAGGACTTTTATCCCTCATTTGTCTCTGATTCTAAGCAATACTCTTCAGCCAGATCCTGGTCCAAAAGATATATAGGCCTGCATCAGGTACAGATGAACATTTGTTCAAAATCATTTGGGATATCAGTTGGTATTTCACAGATTTATGCTCTCACCTTCTGACAATGGGGTTCTGCGCAAACTAGCATCAAAATCGTTGTCCCATTAAACCCAATACCTAAGAGCAAAGGAAAATGACAGCAGTCAAAGAATGGAAAAAGATTTCTTCTTAAAGAAAATTGGTGAGATACTCTATAGATAGCCTGATGGAATGGGATTATTAGGAGATCCTAGAGAGTGAAGAGGGAGTTTTATGTAGAAATTTAGGGATGTCATAATAATCCCCCTCTATCTGGTACTTGTAAGATCACATCTGGAGTACTCCATCCAGTTTTGGGCCCCAGGGCAAGACAGACACTGACAAGCAAGTTCAGCAGAAAGCCACCGAGATGGCCAGGGTCTGGAGCACTTGCCTTGTGAGGAGAGGCTCAGGAAGCTGGGCTTGTTCAGCCTGGAGGAGAAAAGGCTTCAGGGGAATCTTGTCACTGTCTACAGATACCCAGTCAGAGGCTACAAAGAAGATGGTCCTTCTCAGAAGGAAGACAAGAGATTGTGGCATCTTGATTCTTGGAGAGTCTTGACTGGACACAGCCCTGAGCAACCTGATCTGATTAGACCTCCTTCGAGCAGGGTGGTGAACTATATGACCTCCAAAGGTTCCTTCTCACAAAATCATTCTGTAATTCTTTATTTCTGAGACCACAAAGCATGTGTCTCTTCTTGCACTCCTATTCTAGTATCAGGAAGGACTTTAGTGACAGCCTGCTATGTGGAAGCAGGCCTACAGGAGAGTAACAGATGGAGCATTACTTTGTCTGTGCCTTGATGCTCTGGGGCAATTCAGGCTGGGATAAGTAAAAAGCAAGGGGGACCAGTGTTTAAACTTCCATAGACTTCAGTGAACACACAACTTCAACTGGGCATGTAAACTTGAGGGTACTTCTTAGTGACATTTTCTATTACATTTTCCACTGAATTTAAGGCCTACTGAATTTATAAACTCAGTTACTGGAGCATGCCATAAATGTACTTGCTTTCTCTTCTTTCCCTCCTCTCTGATTTAAAGTAATTTAAAAGTCATTTAAAAAACAAAGGTTTTTTGTCTGACACCCACTTTCCCAAATGTCAAGGGACTGAAATAATAAGTTTGTTTGCAATCACAGATCTTCGTGTGATTAATGCAGTAAATCATTGTTGGGAAATACCTCCATACTATTTAAGTACCCTTCAAAGCTAAGGAATGTAGACTGGAAATTGAGATGACTTTTTCCCTCTTTGTATGTCTGTGGGTATGCCTTTATGACTGAAAAGGCTCAATGGATTTTCTTCACATGTATGAACACCTATTGTCAACTAAATAAAAATTCCTCTGGGGAAAAGTCTTTTGATAATTACGGAACATATTTATCTTGTAAAGACATTAACATTGTAAATATGATTATAAATTTTTGATATGCGATACTATCAAAGAAGTGTTATTATCTAAGCCAAAATTGTGGCAGGATTCTTAATCTGGTTGCTGGCAATATTGGGTATGTGCTAAGAAAGGGCTAAAAAAAGACCATCCAAGTTATCACTGCAAAGTACTACACATGACTTGGGAGTGACTTCTACAAACAAGTGTGTGAAGAAATGTATTACCAAGAAACCATGCAACAAAATTACTCGATATGTCACCCATTTGATGAAACATTCAGAGGAGGCCTGTAAGAGGCACCTCCATCACACTGCAGGGAGACGAAAGGGATGGAGACAACCACGTCCCTGAGGGCCACCCTTTATGAGGAGATCACTGAAGCTGACTCAGACACTGAGGGAAGGCAGAAGCTGCTGGGCTTTGGCAGCCTGCTCAAGCTGCAGTCTACATGGCCCACAACTACAGTGAAGCTCAGAATAACAAGTGGAGCCTTCTGGCTCTGTCATTGTCACTTTTCCAAAAAAGGTGGGAAAAAAGCAAAAAAAAAATTTTTTTCCCCAGAATTTACCTTCCTGGGGGAAAACTCAACTTTTTTTTCTAATTAAAAATTTGAAATTCTGTAACTTCCTGTACTACAAAAAATTATTTTCTTACCAGCAATGGGAGTAAATACACCTGATACACCCATGTGGCAAGGCTCAGCACTAAGAACACTGATAAATTAAGCCTGTGAAGGAGTGAGAAGATCTAGTGGGTCCAAAAATCCTGCTTTTGCAGACCACCGGTGTAGATATACATCTTTGAGTATGTTCCACTCAGAAGATCGAGCGAGAAAAAAGCGATCTGGCATTAGCAACTACCTCCAAGAATTTTATCAAAGGCTAGAGACAGCTTAGGCTCTCAGGCTTCCATGAGAAACATCTCCTTGGCTGCTCCAATAGCAACTAAAGGGACAACTTTCTGCCCCTGGGGCTCTCTACAGGGCTGTTACATGTCCGCATGAAGGTATCTGGCCTGATGCATTTGGCGACACCCATGTTAGCAGGTTAATATGTTTCACTTTGACTCTTGCACAACGGGAGAAGTGCCAGCTGCCTCTAGGGCTCTGTCTTGAGGTTTAGCTTTCCAGTAATACATCAAGAGAATTTGTCTGCAGAATTTTGACATGAGTAAATTAGGAGAGGAATTCTCTGCAGAGTGCATTGCTTTCATTGGTGGTTCTGCACAAATCCTATGGCTCTTTAGTAGGCAGGACAAAAATGGAAATTGAAATGCAGCAAAAGAAACTCATGGTCTAAAAAGAGGGCTTGTAGCACTGTGTATCTGACAACTTTACTGCTTGAGTTGTGGTAGACTGCATTTCCATGAATCCCAGTCAAATGGACACCATGTAATATTTAGAAAAAATAATAAAAAATAAAATAAATCTCATACTCATAATAATCTCATTCACAGTGAGCCTGGCATATCGTGGGCATATCCATCCAATTTTGGACATGTGAACATTGACAAATATGAATATGTTACCTGCCAAACATAACTCTTTAGATTGTGCAAGATGATAAATTCCTCCGTTGACAATGGTAGTTGATTTCCTGTGGTGTGATAATGTCGAAGAGGAAATTCTTACTAGGACTGCATGCTTTAGATCAACAAATCAAGATTTTTTATATAGGGTCAAGAAACGCCCAGAAGCTGAAGACATGAGGCCAATGTCTTTGTGGTGACAGTAGCAGCAAGAGGAGTGTTTAGCTAGAAGATATCAAGGAAAAGAGAGGAGGACAATATTCGGAGAGCAGAGACAGAGCTTGCATCATGGGATAATGTCATTTTTAAGTTGCTTTGCTGACTTCTTCAGCAACTTGCTACAAAGTAACTCATACTGATGGTTTTTCACAGCACTGTCACTGATTTATAAGAACTTAATGTTTATATCCCACTGGATAATGCACTAATTATTTTGGGTTTTTGTTACTTTATCAAACACGATAATGATGGAAATCGCATGTTAGAGTAGCTTTTACAGGGGAACACTAGGAGTGTTTTCAAAAAGGGACTATGGCAGTGTGGCAAAAGATTCACATTTTCAGCAAATTAAGATGCATTTACATCTTCAGAAAAAACTGAAATATTTTCTTGTTTCTGTACTTTAAAGAACCAGTACCTCCTCTTTTGTTCACTGTAGCATCTTATGTTAAAAGGACCAAACCGGTGAGTGGCTGAATATTTTTTGATCTGCTGATGGCCAAGACAAAGGAACTGGGAAACAGCAGCCAGGACATACTGTGATTCTGGCCTTTTAAACGAGGGAGTAAGGAAAGAGACTGGATTCATTACTCCAACTTAGATATAGGTGCATTTACAAAAGCAACTGCTGGAGTGTAAAGACCTTCAGACTTTCTCATTATCTGTGAGATGACTGGTCTCACTGCAGGCAACAGAAGAGGAAAATTGATAGACACCTGGTGACAGGGTCTAACGCACCTTCAGGGCATGCTAGCACATCAAGTGTTGCTTCCGTTAATTTATTCTGAAATTCCATCTCTTAACTCCGTTACACTATAATGCATCACAATAGTAACTGCAGTATGAATTTCTTACTATATTATCATTGTCACGATGAACTAAGAAAAATACATAAATACATTAAGACTGACCAAGGCTAATATACTGTGGCTGGAAAAAGGAGCTGAATCCCTTATTCATTTTGGGCATCATGAAGACTAGCTGTGGCCTGGAAAACAAAACTAAAAGGCTTTGTCCTGGAAAGTTGAACAGAAGTTGATGGAAAGAGTGTCTTCACACTGTAATCATTGCTGTGAATCATATTTCAGATATCAGACTCAATGGATCAGTATTGTGATGATATGTCTATTAACGCAGCATGGTCGTGCAAAAAGATTCAGGCTTTATTCACCCTGGGAGCCTAAGTCACTCCCTCCATGCTATGTTCATACAGCAACTTGACTCCCATTCACTCTGCTCTGTGGATATCCTCTGCTCGTGTGATTCCAAAACCACAAATGCTTTGGTAGTATTAGAGCAGGAGAGTGCAATCTGTCTCTATCCACGAAATAAGCAGAACAGGCAAGTAAATACCAGCATGGGAAAAGGCAAACAAGCCTCAGCACATGGGTTACTCTCTCTATGCCACTCCAAAAAGTACTTCCTGCTCCTCAGCTCACCATAGGAACAAGTAGAAAAAAAAAGCATTACCCCAGGAACATAGAAATCAAGTTGTTCCCTTCCCCTGCTTCCTCCCTTGCACTGTTTGGAAAAGAAAAGGAACTGGAATACTGCCAGATGTCACTGCACAGAGGAGTCCTCAGCTGGCGCAGAGCCGGCATAACATTTCTTGCAACCTTGTTTTTCTGATGGGATTCATCTTCTCTAACCTTCACCATCTAATAATTAGGTATCTAATCTAAGCCATTCATTATGCTCTCTCTGGAGTCAATGGGAAGAGAGAGGTTGGATGAATTGCCCACTGGGGGTACTTGTCTCTGTGTGTTGACAACAGAGTCAGCCTAAATGACTGTCTTAGAATAGACAGCTAACTTTTTGGCAGCTAAAATTAAATTAGATGAATCCTAGCATCAGCTGCACTACTGTGACTGGCAGACTGGCTCAGAGCAAGTCACAGCCAGCTAGGGTACTTTAAATGCTCAACAGAAGCCAGGATATTTCTGGCCTCAGGATCACTGAGCATATCTTTAGCCCTGCAAAGAGTTCGGACCAACATATTTTGTCTGTATGTGTAAGTACTGGGGCAGCTAAGTAGATGCCCAAATAAATGAGGAAATAATGATGAATTCAATATGATCTGTGTGGACATATGTGATAAAAGGACAGTGAGCTGCTGGCCTCAAAGAGTTGTGATCAGAGTCACAAAGTCCAGCTGGAGGCCAGTCACTAGTGGTCACCCCAGGCATCGATACTGGGACCAAGACTGCTTAACATCTTTACTAATGAGCTGCATGATGGGACTGAACACACCCTCAGCAAGTTTGCAGATGACACAAAACTGGCAGGAGTGGCTGACACACCAGATGGTTGTGTTGCAACTCAGAGGGACCTCGACAGGCTGGAGAAATGGGGCAACGGGAATCTCTTGGAGTTCAGCAAGGGAAATGCAAAGTCCTGCACCTGTGGAAATATAACCCCATGCACCAGTAAAGGCTGGGGACTGACAGGCTGGAAAACAGCTTTGCAGAAAAGGACCTGGGGGATCCTGATGGACAGCAAGTTGAACACAGGCCAGCAGTGTGCCCTTGCAGCAAAAGCAACCGTTCCATGGGCTGCATTAAGAAGAACATTGCCAGCAGGTCAAGGGAGGTGATCTCTGTGAGCTCTACTCAGCCCTGGTGAGGCCACACCTGGAGTGCTCTGTCCAGTGCTGGGCTTCCCAGCACAATAAAGACATGGACACACTGGAACGAGTCCAGCAAAGGGCCACAAAGATGATTAAGTGACTGGAGCATCTCTCATACAAAGAGACACTGAGAAAGATGAGACTGCTCAGTCTAGAGAAGAGAAGCCTGGGGGGGGGGGGGGTGGATCTTATCAGTATATATAAATGTATGATTAGAGGGTGTAAAGAGGACAGAGACAGGGTCTTCTCAGTGGTGTCCAATCAAAGGATGAGATGCAATGGGGACAAACTGAAATACAGGACCTTCCATTTAAACACGAGAAGAACTTTGTTACTATCAGGGTAGTAAAACACTGGAACAAGTGACCCAGAGAGGTTGTGGCTTCCCCATTCTTGGAACTATTCAAAGCCCAGCTGGACATGGTCCCAGGCAACCTGCTCTGGATGACCTTGCTCTGAGCTAGAGACTTAGGCTAGACCATCTCCAGAGGTCCCTGCTGACCTCAGCCATTCTGTGCAGTTTTGTGTATATTCCATCTTCCTGGTAAATGAAGAAACAGTAAGCTCAATCTGATAAAATGGAAGTCTCTTTCTTTCCCACATTGTAAGAAATTATTTTTTTTGATATCAGTTTTATAGAGTGCAATAAAAAGGAATCACATTGACTATTTCCTCTGAGATACTTTCTGATCCGTTCTAATTGTTCAAAAGTAGAGCAGAACTGGAGCATGAAATTCTGACACATATGTCTATAAAACACATGAATTATACTCCAAAAATAATGCAAAAGAGGACATGGATATTCATTAGATTTTTTTCAATACTTTTGCAGCAGTGGTCATGCTCATTACAGTTTCTCAGATACTGAAAAAAATCAGTGTGTTGACAAAAATCTTCAAAAGAAATTTTAGACTATAACAGTGCCATTGTATGGCAGAAGTACTTAAACACTTGCACAGTCAGGAACCAGAAAAAATTGCTTTGGTGAATCATCTCATTTAACATTAACCTTCTAAAAATGCAGTGTCTAGCCTAAGATATTTGCCTGTATTTTCTCTCTAGTCGGCTCAGAGAAATAAATGCATTAAATTACTCTCTAGAGACATCTTCTCTCTCCATTGATTATAGAGGAAGCCTAAAGGCAGCATTCAGTTGTCCAGATATGGATATCTAATACCACTGAGGATGCCCTGGAATATCCTTCTGGGCTTCCTAAAGAGGTATCATACAGGTACCGGTCCCAGCTAGATCTTATGTCATGTCTGCCACCTCGTAGAGGTGTCTTGAATAACCTCAGTGCTTCTCAGATGGCTGAACTTGAGGGAGACTAATTTATTCTTTCTATTTTCACTAAAATGTTTATATAAAGCCTTGAATGAATTTGAAGGATCTTCATACAGTCACAGAATTAAACATAGTGTTGTTACATAAAAGAGGGACGACTGCTTGAACAAGCCTCAAATTTCTTGTGTACCTGTGTAAAATATATTATGAACTACGTAATGTGTTTAAGTCACAAGAAATACATTTACTGACCTTCCTCTCTTTGTCTTTGCATGGTTTTATATCATTGTTCAACGGCATTTCTCACAAATCTTGTTAATCATGTGGCCATTCTAGATGTTGTTCCTCTTTTTTTATTTATTTATTTTTTCCCCCCCCCAGATAAATAATAACATCTCTTTGCTTGTTGCTCAGAAAGACAGAGCTCATGTTGGCAGGTCCTGGTGCAAATTTGAAATGTGCTTCTTTGAGGTCTCGAGCTTATGAACTAGAAATTCCTTTCTAGATTCAGTCATACTTTTAGGGAACAGTTCCAAAAATATTGAGTCTCTCCAGAATTACAATTTTCATTTCAGATGCTCAGATTTTTGCAAAAAGCACATTTAAGTGTGTTTTCCTGAAATATTTGCACTGGATACATGGTCAGTTAGGCCTACAGATACCCTGGCCAACACTGAACATTTAAAAAAGGTATCAACATTTGGTTTTTACATTCTTCCCAGGTCTTTTTGCACTCCATAGAAGGGGTTAGGTTCCTGGCTGTACTGAATCACCTCTGGAGATGTATTTCTCTTTGTACTGGGTGTAGAGGGTACACCAAGAGACTATGGGTATAGATGTCTACAATTCACTTAATGCAATGATTCCTTCAAGACTTTAAAATAGCATAGGCGGCATCTAGCCTGAGGGGTTTTTCCCCAAATACATTTAAGATACAGATTCAGAAATATTATCTTACCTTGTACAGTGATTAAGCATTCACTTAAATTCATTAAAGACAGTGGAAACTGAACATATATAAAGCAGGTTAATGGTGAATCATTTTCTCTAAGGATAGCTGTGATTCTAATGTTTGAATTCCTATCCTTATATTGTAAGAATAGTTTTAATTACATATTGCTGCATGTATAATTTTAAGATAATTATATAGCAACTAGATTTAGTTCTTATTTACTTATCAAGCCTGAAGAGCTCATTTAGCAATTACTTAATATTCACCTAATGTAAAACTGTCCTATTAAATCTAGGCTGAATATCAGAGACTTTCTTTTTTCTTTTTTTTTTACTTTTTATTAGACAAATTCAGAACTCTGTAAGGAAGGACTAGAACTGTCAGACATTTACAGAGGAAGAGTATCCAATAGTTGATTATTATAAGTCAGTTTGGGTTTTCTTAAAGAAATGCATATGACATACATTTATTGATGCTGACGCTGACCAGAGAGGTCACAGTATGTCTCCCTTCCCAATAACACAGTGTGTGTGGTGTATAAACTTCCAGCTGTGGGATAGAAGCATATCTACCACTCTCTGGATACAAGCGTCTTGGCCAGCTCTTTGCTCTTAGATTCCTTAGAAAGATCCCATGTGAAGGGGTTTTCCACTGTAAGAGTAAGCAGCCATGTCCTAGTACTCATCTGAACAGGATGAACCAGCTCTAACAGAATTCAGTCTTGGGAAGGAGACACCAAGAGGGGGGAATAACATAGGGGATCAGCCAAAAATAAAGCTGACCACCATTGCACTTAAGCTGATCCACACACGTGTGCACACACACACAGACACACACACATCTCTCTAAATATATGTATGGTACCTTGACACCTTCAAGTCATACCGCAGGCTGTGCCTGAAAGATTCCATTGTTTTCATAAGACTGGAGGGAAATTTAATACAGTACCTTAACAGTATAAAAGTTCAGACATTTATCACTGCAGGATCAGTGCCCACCATGAAAAGGAAAAGAAACTGGAGCCCTTGTGTGTCTTTGAGAGAGCAAATGCTCAAGTGATGACCAGCACTTGTGAACCTCTGCTTTGTAAGCTTTATGCCAGATGCCTTACTGACAAACAAAAGCACGCTGGGTTTAATAGAGTGTACATATCTCAGATCTCGTCCGCCTGCTTCAGGTTTTCCAGCAGTTACCACTGGGTCCTCCTTTGACAAGTGCAGTCGTACTCTGTTTGAAACCTAGCATTGTCTGTTCTCTATAATAAGTCACACACTTGCTCATTGCTAAAGCGTCTGTGATTGTTGCATGTGTGGTAAGCCATAGACTATCCCTTTACCACCTAAGAACATATATAGTATTTCTACAGATACCTCTATGCTGGTATGATCTTTGATCAAACTGTTTCAGAATTTTGTTGATGTCATTTAAGCTCCCTAAAATTTCTGGAGGCAAGGAGATGTATTCTGTTTTTAAAGTGAGCTACACATGTCAGAGAGATCAAGTAAATATATCAGTGAGGCAAGGGCAATCATCAGCATAGATAGGGCACAGACTGAACCTTAATTGTGTTTTGACTCTAGCCAGTCCTAGATGTCTGTGATAAATTCTCTTTCACACTGTTTTATCTGCTTTTTCACATAAGAGGGGTGAATCCCTTAACTAGATGCTATGTATAAGTAAGATATATGTAGTAAGACCTATTTTCCTATTAGACTGAATCCATGGCTCTCATGTATATTTAACATACAGCTGATCTTGTGAGCCATGGTTCACTGACAGCTGCTAAAGACAAACACCTTCATCAACCAATCAATTGAAGGTTTATCTTTTTAGGGAGGAATTAAGATTCTGGTGATTTATGATCATACCTTTAAACCTTGAATAAATAACCATGAATCAGTACAAACCAGAGCTGTCTTGTTTCCTTCCTGCAGCCACGGGACTTGTTGACTCAGTCGTTTGTGCTGGCTAAGCTTCCCAAACGATGTTTTCTAGAAACAAAGAGGGTAGTCCAAGCATTCAGAGCAGGAAGCACAAGCTAATTTATAATAGGATTAACTGTGCTCCACCATCCCCCCTGTGGCTTTGCTGAGCTTTCAGTGGTAAGATCTCTACTACAGCTGCCCTGTTTGATTACAATTCTGCCCATGTCTCCTCTCTGCTGCAAGGCAGGGGCTGGTTTTGTGTTTGTTTGGGTTGTTTTGTTTACCCCACTCACCATACATAGCCACCTCCACAATAGCTGAATGTCTCTTAGCAATGCTGTAGAGAATGGGTGATATTCACACGGACTTCTTTGAGAGGCACAAGTCTCGCCTTTCGTATTTGCCATGCATGACTCTGAAATTACGCAGTGGCCCTATGCAAAACATCCAGCCTTGGGAACTACAGAGTGTGCTATGCTTGGATCTGCTGATCTTGCAGTAGCAAAAGCATGGCTCTACCTGAAGATAGAATAGCTGGAGTGAGATTTGGCCAAAGATCAAAACAACTAAATTTAACTAAACATTTAGGCATTTACATGAGTGGTGTGTTTCAGTCTCGCTGCACTCAGTAGAAAACTAGATCTGATTTAGTTGCCCACCTCTTTGCATCTCATGCCATTTGCAATACTCTGGGTTATCCTGCCTGAACTCCACCTGCCGTTGCAAGAGAACAAATGATACAGAGAAGGCAGAGATACTGAGTGCCTTCTTTGCTTCAGTGCTTACTGCTAAGACCAGCCCTCAGGGGAAGTGTGGGATAGACGAGCAGACAGTGAGGTGGATTGAGAACTGGCTGAATGGCAGAGCTCAGAGGGCTGTGTTCAGTGGCACAAAGTCTACTTGGAGGCCTGTAGCTAGCGGTGTACCCCAGGGATCAATACTGGGTCCAGCATTGTTCAACATAGTCATCAATGACCTAGATAAAGGGACAGAGTGCACTCTCAGCAAGTTTGCTGATGATACAAAACCAGGAGGAGCGGTTGATACACCAGTGGGCTGTCTGCCATTCAGAGGACCTCGACAGGCTGGAGAAATGGGCAAAGAGCAACCTCATGGCGTTCAACAAAGGGAAGTGCAGAGTGCTGCACTGAGGGAGGAATAACCCCATGCCCCAGGACAGACTGGGGGCTGACCTGCTGGAAAGCAGCCTGGAAGAGAAGGACCTGCGGGTCCTGGTGGACAGCAAGTTGACCATAAGCCAGCAATGTGCCCTTGTGGCCAAGAGGGCCAGTGGTACCCTGGGATGCATTAGGAAGAGCATTGCCAGCAGGTCGAGAGATGTGATCCTCCCCCTCTACTTAGCCCTGGTGAGGTAACATCTGGAGAGCTGGGACCAGTTCTGGGCTCCTCACTACAAGAGAGACATGGAGCTACTGGACCAAGTCCAGCGGAAGGCTACTAAGATGATGAAGGGACTGGAGCATCTCTCCTATGAGGAGAGGCTGAGAGAGCTGGGACTGTTCAGCCTGGACAACAGAAGGCTGAGGGGGGATCTTATCAATGCGTATAAGTGTCTGAAGGGAGGGTGTAAAGAGGATGGGGCCAGACTCTTTCCAGTGGTGCCCAGAGATAGGATGAGAGGCAACCGGCACAAACCGAAACATAGGAAGTTCTGTCTGAACATGAGGAAAAACTTCTTTACTGTGAGGGTAACAGAGCACTGGAACAGGTTGCCCAGAGAGGTTGTGGAGTCTCGTTCTGTGGAGATATTCAAAAGCCGTCTGGACACGGTCTTGGGCAACATGCTCTGGGTGACCCTGTTTGTCCAAGGGGGTTGGACTGGGTGATCTCCAGAGGTCCCTTCCAACCTCGACCATTCTGTGATTCTGTGAACACGGATCTTCCTTAGCCCCCAAAATCGGATCTGCCCACCCTGTTATAGATGTCTCAGATATCCTAGGTTGTCTCAAATGGTGTTACCTGACTGTATGAGGGTAACTAAACCTAGACCCTGTTCAGAAAAGTCTACAGGATGGTTCAGTGCCTACTTTAGGATAAGAAAAGGATGAAATCTGTTGCTTTAACTAGACCTCTCAAGTAAGATTCATTTGCATAAACATATGCAGTTAGTGCCATTGTAGGGACCGCCGACTATGACACCTTGCCTACAGCTGCTGCTGAAGAAGAAAAGAGGACAAGGTCATTCTTCTATCACATTTGTGAGCCTCATGTAGTTTTCTTAGATATTTTAAGGTATCCCCAACGACACTGTATGCCTTTGTTGAGGCTGATGAATTATATCCCACCTTCACACTAATGAGAGATTGGGTACTTAGCTAACATGTAGACATCTCCTTGCTGACACATAAATGTAGTTGTTTGTTAGCTGAGTCACGCCATTGGTGTCACGAAGAAGCAGCTTAAAAATTCAGTGTTTAATCATGACATCTATTAGACTGGCCCTAGAAATGGTCATTCTTATAGTGGTGGCTAAGGAGAGTGGGTCACATTCTAAAAAATTTAGGTGTCTGCACCTGTGGCATTCTTGATAGACATTTTTTAACTTTTGAGCATCTGGAACTGAAGGATTTTTTTTTTTCCTTTGCTTTTGAACAATTCTGGAAAAATTGCGCCCACAAAAGAATTTGGAATCCCACTGCACCTTGCCAAGCATTTTCTGCCAATACAATCTCATTAAGTGTGAAAATAAAAAATATTCTAAGTACAGAACACCATCACATTTTGTAAAGTTCTGAAGCAGTGGCAAAGGATGACACTCTCTTACTTCAAACCTTTATCCAATTTATCTATTAGATTATAAAAAAAATATGAAAAGGGATGTGTATGGCTGTTTTATGCCTAACACAAGAGATCTCATTTCAGTTCACCAACCCAACATTCTCATGAAAGGCTTTTTATATTAAATATAATGTAATGCAACATAACATAATACAATGTAATGTAATGTAATTTATTTAAAGATGCTATAAAGTGATTAACAGTCCCTTGCATATACTATTAACTCACAGGAATAATGTGTCTCTGTAACGGCCTTAGAAGAGGAGGGGAAAGAAAATCTGTATCAGTAGAAAATTTATAGGCAAAGTGTTTGTCAGAGTTTCTTGACCCTCACATTGGTAATATCTCATCCAGCTCTGTGACAATTATTAAATGGCCATGGGTTTCTGATAACCTGCTGTTACTGACACCTGTGTTTAATAGCTTGTCTGAGACATTGGTTAGATGCTCTGGTGAGATTAAAGTTCCATCTGACTCAGCACCGTGCCTGAGCAAATTTATAAAAAAAACAGGGCCAATATAACCTGGTCCTTGCCTGGACATGTTCTTTCAGCTCCTGAAAATCAGCTGTTTCAGTAAGCTGACTTTTTTTTATTTAAGAAAAGCAATTCATGTTGTTTGGATTCCATAGTTCAGAGGCTAAGCAGCTCTCCCATGTCTGTACTCTGAAAATGCAGTTTTGGAGAAGACACTTTAATTTCATTTTGGCTGTAGTCTTGAAACTTTATCAGGAAGCCAAAGACTCAAAGAACATTCTAATGTCAAGGCTTTACTGTCTTCTTTTTTTTCCCACTGAAAAATGAGTTAACAACTAAGTCTGTCAATAGTTGGTTCTCATAAAATCATAGCCATTTTCATTATACACTTTTTAGCATTATCACTGTGATTCAACAGACACTTTGTTCTTTCAGAGTTTCTGATTAAAGTGTGATGTGAATGAATCTTTAGAAACCTTTCTATATTTTTTTCCCTATATTTCCTGTATTGGTGCTAGAAACTATAATCAAAATCATTGCATTAAAAGACTTAAAATAGGACATGGTCTCATCTCCTTGAGATACATTTCCCTCTCTCTATGACATAATGCTGGGGTAAGATTTCTATCACTTTTTCTAAAAGTTAAACATTTGAGTTAGTTATGGCAGGTTCATTTTACAGTTAAATAGTTACCAATAGAAAGGATAATTCAGGTCATGTTAACCTAACTACCTGAGCTAGACAACACTAGAGTTTTAGTTATTGTACTTAACTCCTATTGATTAAAAAGGGTGTCAAGAATGACCAGCTCCGATTTAGATATCTACCCATTAGGAGTTCACATTACAATAGATAGATCCCAGCTTTGGTAGCTTAGCAACATATAATTAAAAGGGCACTTTGACCATCTAGGGAGGCTAATCAGGGAGTCAGTGACTGGAGATCATAAAAGGAAAGGTCTCTTGTCAGTCACTGTACAGAAAGCATTAGGCAGAAAAGAGCCTGAAGAGAGAATACTTTTAAGGCAAGCAGAGCCAAAAATCAAAGAAAATCTACTTGAAGCAGGGAAAAAAGAGGAGGCGGGCAAATAAGAGAGACTGGTTCAGAGGAAAAAATCAGATTGAAGATATCTTGAAGAACGGCCTATAGTGATGAGGAGTCTAAGGCGGGAAAATGCCCATTCCATCGTCCAGAATAAATTAATATGCCTATCATGCTACTTAAATGAAAGGTAATTTGCCTATGCTTAATATGCTTAAAATTCATAGACATGGGGCGGGGAGACCTGTCTTTCTTTTGTAGAGAAGGGTCCCCCCCTCCTGCTACTTTTGCACCCAGAAAGGGTACATCATTGCTGTTGAGCAGCCTGTTTAGAATGAGGGAACCTGAAAAAAAATGAGTCCTGTGGATCAGGAATCAGGATAACAGCTAGTGGCTGATTTGAGCAAAGTTTGCTAGGGCTATGTCTGCTATTTTTCTGTAAGCAATTTCAGAGCATGTGATGTGTAGTCTTCCTGTGGAAACTGGAGCACTGAAGTTTGAAGCAACCAGTTTTCTACTAGGATAAACGTTTGTTGTAAAATAGCATGTTCAATTTAAACTGCAGCAAGGATTGTTTCTTCTCCGAAGTAAGGAATGGTTCTTTTAAACCAAGCTGCCTAGCTATGCCTAGATCACTAAGCTGAGACATGAGAAATACACTTCTGGGTTTATTCCTGGGATATTTTGGATGTAACTTTTCTTTCCCATCTGTAAAATGGGAATGACAGTATAGTCATCTGCATCTGCAGATCTCAAGGCCTTTTACAAATATGAAGTATTCCTATTTTAATTCTTCGATTTTTGAGACTGATTAATATAAAGACTCGGGAGAATATTTTGATCATCGAAGGTAAGGAGAACCACCAATTTTCTTTGATTTTGAAGGTAAGAAAGCACAATCAGTGCTCCATAGAACCAGACCTTTCAAATTATCTAACTCAGTAAAACTGATGTGCTGAAACTCATTTGATTCGGAGGGATTTCTGTGAGTTTTATTATTTGGAAAGTGCTCTGAGAGACTCCTGAGATGAGAGAACCTATAGACAAGTAATGTTTTTATTTTTCTACTTCTCTTTTGTGTGCTTTTGGCTAATCAAATGGACATTTGAACTCATTTCTAAGAACAAAGAGATACAGGGAGTGCCATTAATATCTTGATGTTTACTGTTCCCAGTAATTGCATTTAGCAGAGTTTTCAAAGCAATCTTCCTTCTAAACATGGTAAATGCAGGGGGTCAGGTAAATGTTATTATTCAGTAAACATTGAGGCTTTCATGGTAACATAAGGGGCACGTGAGGAGACAGGCACTGAAGACCTTAATTTCCACTCACTACCTAAACAAGGATTTATTTTTGCATTTCAGCTCAATAGTGCTTAAAATTACCAAGGCCTACACCAGGGAAAGAGTCAGTATTTCCATGTGACACTTCCTGCAGTCTAAAGAAAACAGTTCTGAGCCTGATAACGTAATCAAGTCATTCTGGAGGGAGAGGAGCACCCTGCCCTAGAAGAGTCAGTAGTCTGGGGGTCACAGCTCATGTCTTGAGTGTGACAGACTCACATTTGAGTCTCTAGTTCTCTTGCTACCGGAGAAAGATTTGATCCCACCTTTTCCAAACGGGAGTGTCCTGTGGAGTGTCCGTTCATAACTCTCTTGGTAGGGCCAAACTCAGAATATTTCTCACTGGTGTAGCTCTTCTCCTCACATAGGCATGTCTCATCACCTTGTGGAATTCAAATGGACTTCTGTGGAAATAGTAAAAGGTGCATCTCTAGGGGTAAAGCCACGCCACCCCTGCCCAGCGTTCAGTCCCAGCCCCACATCTGAGGAAGGGGAAGGAAGGAGGAGGAGTGGGCAGAATTTTCCTAAGAAAAGGCAGATTTTTAATCCTAGAGTTTTCACAGAAATTTTATATATACCTAAAGCTCAGCTGGAGAAAGAGGACCACAAAGAAAAATGGAGTGATTAATGGATTGACACCTTCTGGCATCTTCTGGCAAGAGGGTCTCAGGTCAGGATCTGTTTATCAAGCCCAGTCCATAATATTCACTTTGCAAGCACTGGAAGAAGAACTTCTCTTGACTATCTATCTCTTTGCTTGATAGCTAATTAGTACAATGAGCACAGGGTAAAATCCTAAGCAGAAAAATAATCAATAACAATTATAGCTGAGGTTGCAGATACTGCGAGTTTTCTTCTCATCTCTTTCAAACTCCTGATGGTCCTACAGCTCAGCCTTGGGACAGAAGTTTGTAGACTATCAAGTCTGTAAGCTTTGATGCTAAGTGTATGCAAAGAATTCTTTGTGACAGTTTCCCTGTCTGGAAAATGGGTTTAATGATACCTTTCTTCTCTCTCTTCTTTCAGCCCTGATAACAAAACAGATCATGTGATGGTTAAAATTAAATCATTTGGACAGGATCAGGCCTCTTGAGATGCAAATAATAAGTCTTATGTAGTTACCAGGTGACCATGTCAGAGTGTTATCTTTCCTCCTGAATGATTTTCTATTTATTATTTTTTTTAATGCACTTAATGGGAAAAGGGAACAAATGTTTCAGCCCTGGGACCTCACTTCAGGGTTGCACATTGTACAAAAGTGCATTATGAAAAACCTTTTATACTAACTGTAATTAGAGATAATCACCAGCAGTCTAGCTGTTCATTTTCAGGAACCAGGCATAGGAGATTATCTCTGTTTAAAATGTCCATCATATTTGTGCCCGCTAGCATGTTTTTATAGCAAGCACTTCTACAATTTTACTTAAGGATATGAAAGAATAATTTACAGCATGGCTAAGTACCTGCAAATATGTGGTGTGGAAAGCCCACTTTAGCTCTGATGCTTGGAGAGTAGCAGTGCTCTTCTTGCATAAAATTAGATTGCGGCCTGGTCAAATGAATTCACCTATTGATTCCACTTTATGGGACCTCAGTAAAGTAACTTTACTTTCTGTATAACCTGAATAACATTACTCAATTCTCTCTACCTTAGTTTATCAATTTACACAGAACAAAAGAGTAGGACATAGTAAAGAATTACTACCTTAGATGAGATTCATGTCAAACAAACTCTTGACAGCTAACATGTAGACATGTACCAGGCACTCTTTCTAGCCAATAGAAGCACTTTTAGGAAACAATTCATATGATCTATTTTAGAAGTGATCTGTCCCCAAAATGCCTTTTTCTCTCCTTCAAATATAAAGGGAGCCAGAAGTGACTAGAACAAAGGTAGACATCTGCATTGCACATGTCTGCATTTAGTCAGATCAGTCCCATCCCTTGTATTTCTAAGATGTGGATGGTGTCAGGTCCGAGGCAACGTGGAAGGCAAATATACACATGGAATACAAATTAAGGAATATGAGGAATTATCCCACTTTATAGCTGAAAAATGGGACACAGCTCAAATGACTTGATCTACATAATGCAGGAAGCAAAAGGCAGAACCAAAAGCAAACTCAGATTTTTCTGAATCATCCTACAGGGTTTTATTTGCAAACTACACTTACTGTCAGCATAATTGAAGTAGCAATTAATACCAAAGTAGCAACCTTAAATAACTTGACCTAGGCAAATCACTGAGTCATCATTCTAGTTTGATATTTGTCTTGCTTACTTTGGAGGAGGAATTACTTAGATACCATCTGTGTCCTTTTAGCTGAATTCCAAGAAAAAAAAGATAAAAATGTGTTTTAAGTAAATCTAATACTTTCAGTCACTCTAGTTAACAGCCATGTGCATCCTTGTTACAAATGAGTGCTCAGGAAACATTCAGGAGAAGGTCTGGCATGTATGATAGAGTCACAACCTGTGGCTTACCAGTTATTGGCAACAGTAAGGTAAGATGTCTCATATCTTTATGAGCATTCTTTTACCTTTGCCTAGAGGAAAGTTCGGAGGAAGTTCATGTTATTTCTGTTTCTGTTCACTGATTTGCAGTTGTGCAAATATTTTGCCTAATGCAGTGTTACAGTCCTTTGGGAACTGGACTGAGTCTACTGGACACATTTCTCATGATCATTTTGTCCATGCCTATTAATCTCTGTAAAACAGTTCCCAGTCCTCAGGACAAGATCCTCACTGTATTATTGTGCAGTGCCAGAAGCAGAAAAAGCAGTAATTTGTCAGGAAATGAGCATACTTATTTAGAATGATTCTACCTAAGACTTTTTAAAAATAGGACCCTAAAATTAAGCCCGTAGATTCATGTCTTGAGTACTGCAAAAGGTCTTGCAGTTGTGACTTCCAGAGGCTCAGAGTATGATACTCCTGGAATTTTATAAAACAGATCAGTCTTGATTCTTACCTTTAATTAAAGACCCTTAAATGAATTTCCTCTGCTAGGAATGTCATCGGCATTGAAGTGGATGTCTTCAGATTTTTAGAAGGTCTTCTATAGCAAAGGAAGAAATGCCACCCAACCTTTACAGAACTTATAATCAAAGAGAACATGTGCAAAGAGCCAGAAGAACATGTGCATTTGATGTTACACTTTGTGGTTAATACTAATAGATCATTGTTATCTGTGTCTGCCTCCCTATTGTTTGACATGGTGAACCTATTCTGATCAGAGGGAGAACAAATTGCTGCTACTCTTATTTATCATGCATCCCAGTTGTACAGCTATTAATTTGAACACAAAAGGATTATTTTTGCCCATTAATCTCCTGTATCTCCATGAGTGAAACATCAAATCTTTAAATCCTATCCACCATTGGTATATAAAGGGTTTCTTAATGAAAGCCTATAAGACACTTATTATCTAGTTGAGTTTCTAAGTAGAAGCTGTGTTGTGCTTAAAGCTCAGTTGGTAGAAGAGATTTAAACCTGAAGAAAACAGAATATGTGGCTCTAGTTCAAAAAAATCTAATAAGCATATGCTTAAAACCTAGTAATGCATATGCTTGAAGTTGCACATAGTTGCAGCAGTCAGCTGAATCAGGGGTAGAAATCATTCATTTGTTTTTCAAATTCTCGATACAGCCAACTGAAATATTTGCTGTTTTCCTATCACTGGAAAGAGCAGTTTAAAAAAAAAAAAAAAGTCTTCTCCCTTTTCAGCTGAAGAAATCCCTTGCTTTATGAATAGATTTTCTATTATATTAGAGAATGAGGTTCACTAAATATCATATAAATCACATAATAGTTTTGCTTAAATTTACTTTACTGTTAACTAACCTGTAGACTCAGGGAGGAAACTGAATTCACGAAATTTCTAAAAATGGCTTTCTTAATGATTTTCATGTCAAATGTCATATAAAGCAAGCTTGACAACTTTTTTTGGCTAGGTTGTAATTATTCTATAACAGTAACAGAAGACAATCCTATACTGTAAAGTAGGAGAAGATTGTATAGGGATAGAAGGAGGGAGAGCTCTTCAGGTAATTCTAATTTCTCTGTCTGGTGGAGTCACTTCACCCCAGCAGAAGGTCAGGACCTGAATGTGCGAATTACAGGCATCAAGTAACTGCTTCAGCTTAATGAAATGCAGAATGCAGCACAGTGAGAAATGAAAAGTAGCTTGATGTAGTTTTAACAGCTTGAGGGAATGGAGTAATTAAAGAACAAATAGTCTACATATTTATACAGTGTGGGCAACAACACTGAGGATAAATATATAAATCTTCACCAAACTGCTCTAGTTGCAAAAGTAATTTAGAAAGGAAAGAATAAGGATCTCCTTTAGTAGGAGACTTTGCAAAATCTGGTTTCCTTTCTAACCTGTAGATTCTCTGGTGTCAAATATTGTGACTGAGAACATCCTATCCTGTAGCTGCAACACCAGCTGTGGTCTGTCTGCTCTTTCTTCCTAGCTATTGTTAACGGTCTTAATATCTTTGAAACATATACCTCCTGTCTAACCGTGGTTGAATCTGGCCAACACAGTCAGTGACTAAAGGGACTGGCAGACCTACAGCAGGATGGCAAAAGCTTCCTTTCCTTAGGAAACCAATCCAGAAATGATGGAGACTTCTTTTGTGTCTTGCATTTTGTAGCTTATTAGAGGTCCAGCAAGTCGAAATGGAACTGAGAGCAGATTTTGGCTCAGCAATTAAGAGTTAGGAAGTATATAATTAAGGTGATATTACAAGTCTGTAGTTCTAATCAGAACCTTATAAGCATATAGACATGTGGATGTCCAGGGCTGCGTGTGTGCAAGAATATCTCACCTGGGAAAAAAGCTGTCCTCTAAAGGTCTGGTGAGGGGACAGCTGAGAAACAGGACAGATTTTATAAGTCCCTGCCAACTCCTTTCAGCCATGCGAGCTTTGCAAAAAACATCTGCTGTTCTGGAAACCTGACATTCCCGAATCCCTGCAGCCTCGGTGCTGGTCAGTCTCAGGTCAACTGCTCCTCTCAGCTCTGCCTGCCCTCCCCAAGGGCAGGAACCCTGCAGAAGGTGCAGCTTAATTGGCATGAAAATAAGTGTGGAGGATCAGAACCTGTCAGTCTCTTTTCCCTGATTGTTGCTCTTTCGCTCTCCTCAGCTACTCACCACTCTGTGAAGGTGTCACTCAGTGCTGCAGTTATACAGTCTCTTATTCACTGAGCTTAATATCTTAAGTTGCAAGCCAGGACTGCTGGCTTCAGTGGAGTTTCACACCACTACCTTTCCATAAGATGGCACAGAAACTTGCAAAAGGATAAAGAGTTTGGCTTGCCTCACTTTTGGGAAAGCTTTCAGTCCACATTGTATCTTTGTCTTCTTCATTGGGCCAACTGATTCAAAGAGGAACAGAGTAGGAAATACAGTTTCCAGATGTCTCCACCATCTTAAGCTGACGATAAAGGAACAGGGAGAGGAACTGCACAGAGCCAAATCACACAGAATGCCACTTCAACTCAGACGCTTCAGCATGCCCAAGCAGTGGTGACGACATCCAAATAGTGTGGCTGGCTTGTACTTGCAAACCCAGGACCATAGAGTGAGACAGCCCAAAAGATTCAGTATTTTCTAATATCTCTTCAAATTGTCAGCTATTTCTTCACTGAAAAATATCACATTAACTTATTTAAAACGTCCTGATTCATTAAGGTAATCTTATGATTATGGAAGGCATGGCTGGAATATGACGCCTATCTATGGTCAAGTGCCATCAAGTAATTACAAAAAGGAAATGTTACCGTTTATTCTAGTGCAGCTTAGGTGCACAATTTAATATCTTCGATCTTTGCTGAGCTCCATCTGCTTTCCATTGTTGACTTCCCATTGTCCATTCTGTCAAATCAAAATGGGTTTTTAATTCTGAGGCCAGGTTTTAACATTTGCTTTCCTTCCCTTCCACAGCTCTCACAATTCTAGTTGTGCTCCATGCTGAACTGAGGCCATTCTGCCTTGCTTCTTTAAACCCATTTGTTTTTCACCCATGAGAAATAATGACCTGAAGAAACAGATCAGCAGAGAATCAGGCCCACTGTGGGCTGTATGAGGGAACCACAGATTAAAATTATGATGTTTGTTTTCCATAATAAATCGTCACAATGGCAGCTCCTGGCCTTAATTTCACTCTGTGTGTCACTAAAACAGCAATGGAGAACTGAATCTCTTTCACAATATTTTTACATTCAAGGTTGTATATAGCTATTTTAGACTTCTTAGAGAGATATATTTGTATTCGTCTGGTTAGTTCCTCTTATTGTTATGGACACTGCTTCCATGCTACAAAATAAAAGAATGAAAAGGTATAGGGAGTTTGTTTCATGCTATAACCAGAGATAAAGATTTCTAGATATTTGTGACTTCTTTTGTTCCCTGAATGTAAGCAGCTGTAATGATCTTGAAGGGTTGATAGCTTAATCTCTACGGAATAGTAAAGGTGAAAGGAAAATGTCATACTCTGACAGTAATTGCGTAAGTATGATTAAGCTAAACTACTGAATGAATGCCTACAAACTTTGATTGTGGCAAAGCTAGGGGAAAAGCAAAATTGTTTCCTGCTTCAGAGTAGCAAACAGGAAAAATATATTTTAATTTTTGATATATCAAATGACAGAAGAATGAAACCCCAGCATTTTATTTATACAAATATACTTGGGGATGTAGAATGATAGCTCAAGGAGGGAATTTTCATTGTGCATTATCCAGAGTCATTAAGACAATAATCTAATTTGTGATAATGGAGAGAAAAGGAAAATGTGGATAAAAGTGATGCTGTGAACATGCGTGTGTGTAAATATAGCAGTATGAAGTGGTAAAATACAGCAGTCTGCAGTGATAAACTATGATTATTTTGGAAACTGTGCAAAGACAGCAGAGACATGACCTGTTTTTCTCTTTCTTATGTATTCTGGAGGGAATTGGGAATACTTTGTTCAGTTTAGCCTTATTTTCATCCATCTTTGATTCAACAGAGCTATGTTGTGCTTATTCTCTTGGGTCTAGATCCACAACTGGTATAACTTGACCCAGCACAATTGACTTCACTAGAATCACACCAATTTGCTATATTTGAGATTTTAGCCTGTGCTGATTTTTTTCTTCTTACAATAGCATTTTCTAGTCTGCTGTTGCCTTGTTTTTTTTTTTTTTTTTTTTTGATTTAATATGTTCTTTCACAGCTTATTAAACCCTGTTGTTTGCACACAGTCAATGCAGCAAAGGTTAACATGTTGGGTTATGCTTCCTGATATGAATGCTTTGGCTTGACTGAGGCCACCAGGAAATGATTTTAAAGAGCTACAAATTGCTCACTGGAATCTCTGAAAAAAACTATTGTCTTTAGAAGACTTCAACTAATACCATATCAGCTAAATTCCAAATGGCTGTCAAAAAGTAGAATACGTTCCCTACAATTGGAGGATCATAACGGTACATATCTGTACCCTGTGTGCTTGGTATGTGCTGTAGTGGCCAGAATCAAATACTTCATATAACAGTGAAAGAAATTAGAAGCTGACAGATTCATCATAATTTCATCTGTCCAAGCAGGCCTTTTTCCTGGAAAACTCTTGTGCATTAATTTGTCCTTATCCTTCTCAGCTTCCACTCACCTTGCAAAAGCACAGCAAAGCTGATAAAGTGGCAGGAATGTGGCAAACCTTCTCATGCAGGTGCTATCTATCTCAAAGACTCTTGTTAAATTTTCTTCTGTGAGATGTTGATCAGTGTCTTCCAAAAGGGAAGCTGGTGAAGACAGATTTATAACAGTGTCTGTCTCAAGAAAAACATTTCAAGGGATGGTTTTTGGGCAATAGGGAATGGATGCACGGAGGAAAGGAAGGGAGAGAAGAAAGGGAGGAATCTGGTCCTGACCTGGCATGGAAGAGTGCTTCCTTTTCCTCCTGAAAGCTAGATGTTTTCTGTGGGATGGAAATCTTCTTCCAGGCAGCACACATCTTATATTCCTTCCAGAAAGTTTTGTCTAAGCCCTCAGGGCAGAATCCTTCACCGCACCACCACCAAAAGAGCTGAGGACTTTGAAGGAGTTCGGCACCTGATGGCCCAAAGGTCCAGGCACAGCTGATTCTCTTGGACTGACTGCCACGTGTAGGAGCAGTGTTCAGAACAAGTCAATTATATGCAAGCATATCATACCGGTCATTTTCAAATCCTCCAGTGGTTATGCAGAAATATTCTTTTCTTCATTGGTACAATGGCTAAACTATATCCCAAGGTGTGAATTCTAGCACTTTTTTATTGGCCAGGGCCTGTGTTCCTGTTATGAAGCATGGTCAAAGCTCTTCCACCTTCTCATCTATTCTGTATAAGACATGCTTGGATGCACATTATTGGTCTTTTTCTCTTCAGTTTACAGGTGATAGTAGTTGTTCTGGTGGTTAACTGGAGGGGTTTGAATCTGCAGTTCAAGGCTGTGAATGCAGTTTGTGCCTTTGTGTCTGGCACTCCTTGTTTCAGTTCCCAGAGGGCTGGTCATGATGTTGGCCCTACTGCAACCTCTGACCATGCCAATCAATTTTTACCTGAATTAGTGCATGAACCAGATTACAGGAGGGTGTAATGTTGCTGTGCTTTCTAAAGAGACTCCTTTAAGCACAGACCTCTGCTACACAGTGCCCGTTTTGTGGCTGCTGCATAGCACCACTGTCTCTTGCCTTTGCAAGGATCTCTTACACTAGAGCTGGTTTTTACTGATGAGCTTACCAGCTGGGCCTGCCATGTAGCAGCTGCAGGAGAAATAGTTCCCTGCTGCACTGCCAGCATTTCTATTGCAACCACCACAGCTACATGGTGAGGACATGTGAGGCAGAAAAGGGGGCACTGAATGATCCTTACGTATGAGGTGTTGGCTTTATGGTGATGCTGGAACAATATCCCCATGAACTGCTGTCCTCCCCTTGGGTGGGATTTTCTACACTTCTTGTCTGCAATGCAGACGTGTGTGAGCCTCTTACCCTGGGCTTCCCTCACCATCAGTGGACAAAAATAGCCACTTTTACAACACAGCCAATCTGACCTATATTAGATGTCTAGTTGAGGATGAGATGAATTGAAGCTTAGAGTCCATTGATGGAATTGATTAGATCTCCTGAAGGAGCCCCAGGGGACCAGCTCAGACAGAAGTGCCTACACTGCAGGTGTTTATGAGCAATGAGGTGAATCCTTTCCTTTGCATTGTGATAGATCTTGTCTCTGTTCTCCTTTCACACAGATGCCTAGAGTCCAATTTTTTGTCCAGAGCTTTCTGTTTGCTTTATTTTTTATTTTTATTTTTTTAATTACTATGAAATCTGCACACAAGATATCTGTTGCTCCAGGAATTTCTCTCTTCCTCTTTTTATATCCTCACCTAGAAAAGCCTTTTTTTTCCCAGGCCTCATAATTATCTCCACAGCAACTAATGGGGATTCTCAAACAAAGGGTTGTTTTTTTCAGCTGAAAAATAAGCAGCAGGAGCAGATACATGACTGTAAGCAGCAGAGATGCTGTTTGGCCTGCTTTTCAGAGATCCTGAGCATTCCCTGTTCCGTTCTATTCAAAAGAAATGACTCCAGTGTCAGTTTGAGAGCATAACCCTTTTCTTGCATATTCTTGCTACCAAAAAGAAGGAATTCAGTACACATTGAAAAAAGCTTTTGAATCCCCATATAAGAATTTCAGAGAATATTTTTCAAGGTAATTACACACCTAAGTCGCATGTAAGTCGATCTACTACCTTTATATATTTATTTCTCTAGGAGATAGGTGTATGGCCTGGATTAATCATGACTTTGGAAGTGAATAATTTAGGAGTATAGTCATTTTGACTCCCTCTAATATCAAACGAGACAACCTTTGGAAGGAAAAAATCAGCCATTTTAGGTGCTTCTCCCTCTGTCCCCCATCCTGCATCCACATCCCACTTTTGCATTACTCATTTTCCTAGCCCTAGAGACCAAACTCTAGAGATCTAGGTAGGCACCTAGAGACCATCTTAGATGAAACAGTCTAAGATCTGAATATACTCAGAAGTCTCAAGTGGTACTTTTTAAATGCATACATCTTGATTTATTTATGCATAATGTATAATGTCTTGAAAGTTCCTTGAAAAACACTTCTGTCCTTTGTGTTCAGTGGTAGATCTTGCATTCTGCACAAAATATACTTCACCCTCCTTAGCAATCAAAGACATGCTAAAAGAAGTATGACAACAAATCACCCATCTTAAGCAGTGCTGAGGAAACGATTAGACTACAAAGTGCTTGTGAAAAATGACCTAAGCGTTCAAGTTGTTTTCACTGGGTTTACTATATGTTCTGTTCCATCGAAAAGCACAGATATTTGTAAGGAATAAAAAGGTACTTTGTGGAGTTTCCTTGCAAACCAGGAAGCAACTGAATGTTCTTGTGTTGCAAGCAAGACTGGAGAGGAAAACCTGACATGCAGTGACTGGATAGGCTGTGGTTAGATCTGATTTTTAATCTTTTTACCTTAACTAATCCTAGCAGCTTATCTGAGTTTTCTCTATTTAAAGTTTGTGTAGCTCTAGTTTGTTTTCTAATGCAACTGAGCAGACAGCTTCAAAACACTTTAGATGTGCTTCTTGCAAGGAAAAAGTGCAGAGCCACCTCAAGCTCTGGGTATCTTTGTTCTGCATTTGTACAGCACCAAGCACAAAGTCATTCTCATTCAAGGCAGGGAATTCAAAGCATTATTGGTGTGTGTTATCTAATGCTAAACAATCACTGCAAGTTTAGCCAGTTAGTCAAAAGGCAGCTTGCACTCAGTCCACTCAAATGCCTACATACAATCATTTTACATTTTCTTTTTTTTAATATTTCTTCTCTTGGTAGGGTAAAAAGCCGCGCTGATGGACTGAACAACAGATTTCTCTCGCTTTAGTTGGCCTCCCAGGAAGAAAAAAGCAACAAAATAATTTTTTTCTTTGTCATTCTTAGTGACAGTTGCAGAAATTTTCTCAATTATTTCCTCTGTTCAAGCAAAAGAAAAGACTTTTTTTTTCATCATGAAGAGGAAAAAATATGCTTTTTGGCTGCCTGAAATCACTGTGTGCTGCAGCTTAGAGGTGAGAATGAAGGGTACGCCTAAACGTGTTACTGCATTGTCTTTTCCCTCTATCTCTGTCAATATAGCAAGACCTTGGCAGTAAGGGAAAGGGAAGGGAGGGTGCGCAGCTTCCAGGAGAGACACCAGAAGATCCTGTGAAACACTTCCAAAGAAATCAGTCCTGACATTCAGGAGAGCAGTAACCAATATTTCTAGTGTCATTAGTGTTATATGGCGGTATTGAGAGAAAGCCCTTCACTGAGGAACAGAGTGTTAGGTGATGAACAAACTGAGATTTAAGAGCAGCGTCTCACTGATGAGATGAGGGTGGGAGGGAAAGCAGAGAAGTACTTCAGGGATTAATTGAAATACTTTCAAGCTGGTGGCAAGAACAGAATGGATACCTGTCCCTGGGGACCAGGTCCTAATCACACATCAAATGGTTAAAACACACTTTGTTTATCTTGAAACTTCCCCCCCTCCCCTTGAAGTAACAACAGATTAACTTTTGCATTACAATTGCAATGCAACAGCCTGTGCAGAAGGAGCAAGCCCTCCAAGCAGAGGAGGAGGCAGACCTTTGCTTTAAGTCCTGTCAGCTGGAATTGGTGCAACAGATACAGGACAGGTCAGACACACAAAGGTCACCCCAACAGCTGGCACTCCTGATGCATGGTTCCACCAGCTGCTGTTGCCAGGCCCCTTACTCGCCCCAGCTGCTGGCACCATGGACACAGGGGGCCACGCTGTCACCTGAGGTCTGACTCCAGCTGCTGCTCTGAATTCACTGACTCGTGTCTCTCCAGTTTCTGGCACCTGGTCCTTACAGCACTCACACCTGGGACAGAGAGTGAGATTACAGAGAAAGATTGTTAAGAAAGGATTTAAGAAGAAGGTGGAATGGACTGCAATGATCAGGCACGGGGCTCGTCACATAAACGTACTGACCAGCAACTGCTTACAGCAGCCCCTTTTATACCCTCTCCTCTCTATTCCCCTCTTTGTTCTTCCTTGACCTCCTTCCCTCAAATTTCCTTATGAAGGTTCGTACGCTATCATAGGCCCCTCTCTCATTTAAAAATCATCACATTCCTCTTGTTTCCTCCTTCTTCACAAAGTCCTGGTCTTGCAGTTTCTTAATGGCCCACCAAATAGTGATGGGAGACTTTTGGTCTTGGTCATTGCCTCTGTTATTGCTTGTATGTCAGGTGTGTGTCTCTGTGTGTTTTGTTTACGGCTTCCCCCTTTGCTTACTAACCCTTTTGCACTGAAAAGGTCCTTGATTAGATAACGTTAATGAAGCAGATGCTCTCACGCAACCACATATCCTTACACCATGTGAGAACATGTGGAAAATGCTGCCAAATTCATGATAAACACCATCTACAGCTCTCCACTTACCAGCACATCCATTTATTTCCTCACAGAAGATAGGTTGGTCAAGAATGCTTTTCCCTTATTAAGTTCATGTTGGCTGTTTTTAATCATCTTCTCCTCCATGTGCCTTAAAAATGCCTTTTATGAGGAGCTGTTGCATAATTTTTCCAAGGGTCGAGGTATCACTGATTGCCATGTAGTTCTTGGTACCCTCCTTCTTGCCTTTTTTTTTTTTTTTTAATGGTCATTGGGGACTTCTCTTAATCATTACAAACTTTCAAAGAAGACAGAAGTGGCTTCACAACTGTGTCAGCCAACTCACTGCTGGATACATCCCATCTGGTTCCAGGACTTGTATGTATCCAGTTTGCCAACCTCAGGAGTTTAGCAGACTCTCAAATCACAAACACAGTGCTTGAATTTCTTTCTCTCTGAGACAAGAGAGCTATTTTCTTTTCTGTTCCTCTTTAAATCCATCACCCTAATTATTATGAACAGCCACAGCTGAGGCATACAGTATCTACAACATTTCAATTAGTGCTCTATTGAAAACACTCAGGGCTGCATGTATTCACTATGCCACTTCCATCCATCCTCCTTTTTTCCCTCCCAATCTTAACAGAAGCCAGATGGAAGAAAAAATGTGTGCAGCAAACCATACGTTCCTTTCAGGTCACCACAGCGAGGCATGTAAAATGGATTGACATCGTGCATAGCATGACAGAGGCAAGTTTTGTCTGTCTAGCCCCATTTGTTCAGCTGGAGAGCCTGTGCTTGACAGAAGATAGCTTAAGGTGAGAAGCAGTTTTGTCTGTCAGAGTGGTTGTTTGGCCCACCATCCATGGTCCAAACATGTGTTGTGGATGCAGCTGTAGACTGGAGCATTTCCAGAGGTGTTTGTTCTTCTCCCATCTGGTATATGACCTTCGAAGGCTGTTGGACACCCAGGTAAAGCCATAAGTACAGTGCAGGCTGAAGTCACCTCCTTTCTCCTTTGGGAGAGCAGGAAGAAAATAGTAACCTTTCCCTGAGTTTGCCTGGGATGAAGGGAGACGGTAGTGTATCAGACAAATACTCCCTGCAGTGACGAATTCACAGCTGCAGTGACCTTCTTCAGTTTGGACCTCTTTGTGCCAATGCTACAGAATGAGAGGGCCAAATGTGATATAGAGTATGGTTATTTGTTACCCTCAGCTGATGCTATATACACCCGTAAGCAGTGGACCAGCAAGATCCAACTGACTAAATGTGGACATCAGCATTGCAGACATTTAATTTTGAGGTGGACAACTTCAGTTACTCTCTTTCTAGTCAATGTAGATGCAGGGAAGGATTCTGTTTGCTACTGTAATAGCGTGCTGGTGTCCTGTTTGCATCACAGCTGCACACCAGAAGGACAGAAACCTCCCACACATCCCGTGTCATGTTTGCCAGGCCTGTGCAGATGTCCAGGGTGCCCCTCAACACAAGGGCATCTCAAATGTCGCCGGGCACCTCTGCTTAAGTACATGAACCTCCTTTGAAGTTAGTGGATGTTAAATTGCACCCACATGGGCTAATTCATTTCCATTGCTGGCTGTGTCTTTAGTTCAGGTCCAGATGGCTAAAATAAGATTCCTCTTTTATCAGAGGGAAAAAAAAAAAAACACTGCTCCTTGATTAAAATGTTATTTTATTCCTTTCTGAAAGGGTTCCCTAAATGGCGTGGGAAACAAACTGAAATTTTAACAATGACAAATGTGATCAATATGTTGGAAGAGCTGATAATTTTATCTTTCCAATGAAAAAGCTTTGTCATCCAAATAATAGAAAGCATTTTTAAATAGGTTTTTGGTGAAAAAAAATAGTCAGAGTTATAATTTTAACCAGCTTCTTTTTTCTTCCTGGAAACATTTTTTTCCAAAATTGTAGGAAGTGAGGATTTACTTTTTTATTTACCTTTCTGGGTCATCACTGTTTTCATACTGTTAAGTCTCCCCTATCACACAGAATGATGTCTGTCTCACGGAAATGAGATATTTAGTACATTTCATGCAACACCTCATCAGATGACATTTTCAGATACAGAAATAATGTACTTTACTGAACACCTTAGGATACTCTCACAAGAAGATTAAATCAAACAATTAATTAAAACAATTTTGCTGTGGAGTGAGTATTTTGCTTAAAAATCACTTTAATTTAGTGTAACAGGTTTCTTATGATTCATTTTGTTCTTGTGGGGTCCATTATGGGACTAGAGCATCTCCACCACCCTGGCTGGGCCAGAAGATGCAGATATGATATGGAGATGCATGTGAATGCACCTCAACTACATGCCAGGACAAAACTATCCTACTATGTGGCCTGGCTTCTTTTGGATGGAAGCCTGGCTGTGCAGATGGAAAAGAGAGAGTCTTAAGGCACTGCAGGAAGCCAGGATGAGCAGGGGGACACCTTTTTAGCAGTGTAGACAAAGCTGTTCCTGATGAGGAGCAAGACATAAACACAAGGGTGAAATCTTCACTTGAGATTCCTCTAGATTTCACCAATTATCATCTTCTTTTTTTTCCTTCTTTTTTTTCGGCTGCAATTATTCAAGAAGAGGTATAATTTTTCCCCCCCTTGAGATATTCCCCGATTCACAGTAGTGAGAAGATTTTGAAGAACATGGCTAGGCTGTCTTTGAAGGCAGGGCTCTATAAGAAGTTGCTTTCCTCATCTCAGCTGGAAGTTACAGCATACAGGTAGACTGCAGTTTTGCAGTCAGGTTACTCTGGTCCAGCTGCAGGCTGCTGCTGAAAAATGTGGCTTTTGATGCCAGCTAGGAGTCCTGTGCCGTGTTCTAGCACCATTGCTCGTGCAAGTTGGTGTTGAACTGTATCTAACATCGAATGGATAAGTCTCCCATTTGGAGAACCTATCTCTCCATAAAGTGGGAAAGGAATCTAAGAAGACTAGTTTGTAGCTGGATGGTTAGCCATTAGACACCAGGGGCTGGATAGGAGACAGTTGCCTAAACAAGGTCACCTTGGGCATCTGACATACATTCATGGGGAAGTTGCTTTTGACAGAGGACCCACTGGAAAGCTGTACCTTTCTGATATGGTATCTGAGGGCCAGTCAAGAGACCCTAGATGTCATTTTTTAAGCAATTAATTCCCCCCTGGATGTCTTTTTAGGGCCCTAATGGGCTATTCTGCTGTCCTTCAATCACTGATCTAGAAGGCATTGGTCTCTTCTAGTTCCTGTGTAGTATCTACCAGCCCAATGTGAACATCTTGTATAACCTAGGATGGCTGAAATAGCACTAGAAGCCTAAAATCGAATTATATGGATCAACCTTTTAGCAGCATAGACCATTCTGACAGATTGTCCAATTGTGAGCCCAATCGGAAGAGATTAAGAAAAAGTTCAGTAAAAAATAAAGTCAAAGAGGATGTGAAAACTAAAATTAAAGAGGAAATGATAAAGTCCTCAGTGTGTTAACCAGACCTTCTGAAAATCCTCTTTCCCTCCAGGACAGGGCTTTGTTTGAAAAGAAGAGAGAAATTAGAGAAAGGTCTTCAAGGGAAAGCAACAAAAATGACAACCTGCCAGAAGGTAGGGATGACATACAGGGGAATGATGATGATGACAGAAAACTCTGTGCATGTGAAAAATTTGGCAATATAAATGTTATTTCCAGAGTACAGAGATGCCTGGAGTACCAACCATAACTAAATACAGTGCTGTCAAAATATAGACATTTTATAGAACAAAGGAGATATGAACACCATATGAGAACACAATTCCTTCCAACAAAGTGTTGCAGCTCATTTGCTTTAGTGTGTATCTTGGACTTATCTTTCCTTGTCTTTTCTTTCTTACTTACTTTCTTATTTCCACTCTGTCTCCCTGTCAGAAGTTTTATTCCAGGAGTGCAAAGGCAGCGATAAACGCAAGCAAGTGCCTTTGCCTGCCAAGACTTGGGAAATATTGCTGCTGAAAGATCAGCCATCAGGTCACTCTTAGCACTCATTAATTTGACTATAATATTTCTTATGTAGTGACTACTCAACTGCATAGAAGTGGAAAGCTGCAAGACCATTTCTAGGCAAAAGCATTAGCTAGGCCTGACATCAATAGTGTTAATGGGCTGCTCAGTTCAAGGTGTGGCCAGGAAGATCCAGTTGCTCATAAAGTACACAACTGCATCATTTTTAGGTTTGGCAAGCAGCAAGTCCTCCCTTGTGCATATATTTGCTAAGGGGTTAAAAAAAGAGAGAGAAGATTACTTAAATCAAAGATATCTTCTGCATGACAAACTCCTCTGCAGCCATGTGCTCTGAATAAAATTTTATGCAAAATATGGACTGAATATAAACATTTACTTCTGGATGAGATTTACAAACTTCTCTGGTTAAAAACTTGCATTCTTGTGAAAAAGAGAAGCCTAAATACCAGACAATGCTTTGAGGTTTGTTTGCTTTTTTGTGGAGGGAGATGGAGTTTACAGACACTATCTGATTTTCTTTTTTGGAAAGATTATCAGCACAAATGTAAAAGGAAGATGTATGGAAAATTGAAATTGTTCTATAAATATATGGCCAAAAGGTAATTTTTCTGGACCAGGGAAATAAAGGAAGAAAGGGAGAGAAGGAATAGAGAAATAATGTGAATTGGAGCTCTTAGTATGGTCATAATTGAAAATCAGAACTCTAACACTGAGCGCTCACAAGATCTGTTGATTTGTTCTGCAGAAGAAGGTCAAAATGTTACTCTGCGGAGAAAAAGAATAGTCTTGACCCCCAAATCCTACATGTAGAGACCATCACCCAGAAGTAATGAAGATTCATGAAGCTTTACATTGCTTGGGTTTTGGTCTTTTGCTTGGGCTCTCCCTTGTGCTTGGAAAGAATTTCTAATAGAAGCACATCACATCTCATTATCTTCCTGTAAATATATTTTTTTCGTTCTTTTTTTCCCTGCAATTATATTGCCAATTTAAAAAGCTGTCGACAATGACCTATAATTCTGATTAGTATTTTTGACCAATAGTTTATTTATAATTTTCTTTAGAGATTAACTAATCTAAAAGAATGTGTATGTGCATGTGTGTTTGTATTTCACTGTTTGCATCATGTGGTCTCTCTTCTTGCAGGTGTATTCCAAAAGTTTTATTCAGGCACCTAATTTAGAAGTTTTATCTGTTCAGGAGGCATCTGGGGTCAATGGAGAGATGTTTTTCCCAAAAGAGTGTTCAGATCTGCCAGGATAGCTTCTTGTTAGTCCACCTGGAGCCAGCAGTAGTTGATACTGCTTTGCATTATCTGCAGACAGGTCCAGCATGCTAAGTCACCTGAAGTAGTGGCAGAATGGAGATAGGACCACGTAAAGACAGCCAACAGCTGCATTACTTATTCTTGTAAGAGTTTTAGAAAAGCTTCAGCTGTCCTCATCAATAAAAAAAGAAAAAAAGTAACATATTCCTGCAGGCAAAAAACAGAGACAACTTTTTATATAGTGATGTTGCCGTAGTTTGGTGTAGGATAAAACAGATAAACAACAAAAACAGTCTTGTCAAACACGAGGTTGTTTTACTAATTAATGATTTATAACATAATTATAATCCCATGTTTAGATGGCAGCCAAGGTCTTCCACTATAAATATTTCATAAGGCAATGATCAAAATTCAGATGTAGCAGGTTATAGGAGATGTAATAACATAGGAAGTGACAGAAGGCAGAACCCAGGCCACAGGCACTAGATGTGGAGCTGAGATGTTGAGATGTACCTAAGCAGTTGTGTGACCCCAACAGGAAGATTTAATTAGTCTAAAATAGTTTGTGATGTATACAGTCTTTGAGGATACATTGGCAATGTCATGTGAAGTATCTGAGACCCTCTCTTCTGGAGCTCAGGGAACACATTGAATATAACCTTCTTTTTCAGACCCAGACTTGGGCACCATCTTCTGAGGAAAAATGCCTAAATGAGCAAAGCTCTTCTACTCTCTTCCCTCCGTTCACTTAGTAGCCAAGTGACCAAAATGCTCCCACTAGAAAGGATGGATTCAGCTCTTTACTGCCTCACATGGAGAGAGCTTGGATCTACCACTTCTGGGAAGAGTTTATGGTCAGCGGCCCATGGGTTACTTTAGGAGGGTGATGATGGATCGTGAAGGACCGCAAGAAGGTGAAGGAATGAAGCTGTAAATATCCATGTACACATAACTGGACATTGCCAAACAAAAGCAAATCATGTCTGATGATGAGAAATCACAGCACTGATAATAAACCCGAATGAGGGAAGTTTGCAGGTAGGTGGAGAATGTGTCATTGCCCCAGACATTAAAAGGTGGCAGTATTTGAAAATGAGCTGCTTGTCTGATCCAATAACAGCAATGAGGTGGTTAAGATGAACTGAGAAGTCTTACCATCTTTAATTTCAGTGCTATCAATCTATGATTGACTGTTTCTTTTGTAATTTGACACTTGCTCAATAATGTAGTAGCTCTGGTATACTGCATGTTTCAAAGTTTCTTTTAAAGAGACATCTGGAATTATGTGAAAGCTGTCAAGTGACAGATTTGCGAATTAAGCTATAAATGGAGTTGGGATACGCAATTAGTGTTTCTGACATGTTATCTAATTTTCCTCTGAAATTTGTTTTTTTGAGGAGGGCCAGGTCTGCAGCTAGTATAAAGCAGTCCAGCTTCTCTTCCTCCACTGGAGAGTCTACTTCTATGTTGTGAGGGCCCTTTTTTTTCTTTCAGATGGATATAATCCCAAATCAAATTTGATGGTTTTCCTTTTATGAGGTATACAGAAACTGATTTTAGCAGATGGACAAGATGTGTCTCCCTCTCCCATTCTCCATCTGCATTATCAATCCGTCCATCAATCCTAACAAAAATAATAATCTGAACTTTAAATTATTTCAGTTTTATTTTGGGGAGATTTGTCCATAGTGAAAGTTAGAGTGGTGCTGATAAACAAATATTTTTGTCTGCTTTGACTTCATCACGTTTCTTAAGTGTCTGGAGCATAAAAGCCACAGACTGAGGCATCAGACCTTGCCTTAAACTGTGTCAAATCCAGATGGGATCTTGTATTGAATGAATACCTTTAGCGCCTGCTCCAGGGAATATCAAGACTGTCAATGGTGTAACTTGCTGAGAAAAAGCTTTTCTGTGCAGACCAGCCTTCACTGGACAAAGATCTAATGAACGCATTAGTCCTAATCAGGGCAGCAATCCCAAAAGCTTTGTTAGAATTTGTGGCAACCAATTTATCTGGCAAAGACAAGATATTTTATGTTCATTTGGTGTATATCTTCCTTACTAAATGTTTGTGTCCCTGTTTAAGTGGCTGAATCGTATAAAAAATAGGAGCCTGTTCAAGCTAACAAATGGAGTTCTCTCTAAACCTAAACTACATTTTTTTAAATAAATATTCTAAATTTTTTATTTGGTTTTGATAATTTCTGAGATTTGTTGCACACCACAATTTCACATACTAAAACCAATCCAAAACAAAACAGAAACACCCAAGACTCTTGTTCAGGTCATCTTTTTGTAAATAAAGAGAAATTGTTTTCCATGAGCAAGAAAAATGAGTGGACTCACTTTTGTTGCACATTACTTTAAGAAAGAGAAAGGGAAAGAGAGAGAGAGAAAAAAAAGAAAGAAGAAGAAGGAGAAAGAAGGAATTATCTCTATTTCAGATTACAATATTTGACAAATTTAGAGACAAATTAAATAGGAAATATAACACCTTGGTTCTTAACCTGGAATACGGGAGAGCCGTGAAGATATGGCAGTGGGTCAGGATAGCTCTCCTGCTCCTGTGTTAGACTGTGCTCCCTGTTACTTCTGACACAGGACTAGAGAAAACAGTCCAGCTTTCTGACATAGGGAATGTTTAAACTCATGGAGTTTACAGTAGAAGTCACCATCTAACACGACCTAATATAATCCTAATATATAATATTATATGATCACCTAACATAATGCATGCCAAAGCCCACCTCAGTGTTACTAGCATTCGCACCCTGGTTGACAGGCCAGTATGGTTTTGCGAATCACAGAATCACAGAATGGTTGAGGTTGGACGGGACCTCTGGAGATCACCTAGTCCAACCCACCTGCTCGAGCAGGGTCACCTACAGCATATTGCCCAGGATGGTGTCCAGAGAGTAGCAGCTTTCTTGCCACCGCTTGTGCTGGAAGAAAGAAGAAATCTGCACCAGCCCAGACAGACGGATCATGTTGGTTAGTACCTGCGTGTAGGGGGACGTTGTGCGACCTGCGCAAATGCAGTTCTGTACAAACCAATCCTTTAGATTTCCAGTGTGCTGAATTTCCGTGTATTCACAGAAATAAAACTGTTCCCAAATGCTTTATTAATGTCATTATTAATAACATTATAAGCAAAACTGAAAAGGATCATTTAAGTTTTAAGGACTGTATGGGTGAAATTCAACCCATGCTGAGCTTGTGTTGTCATTTGTGTCTGGCTATAGCATCTCTTCCAGACAGACATTTATTTTGATTTTGAAGACCTCAGAAAGGAAGAATTTATGGTTTACCCTTGGAGTTGTTTACTACCTTAAGTATTAAAAACATGCTTTATTTCTAATATGAAGTAATTCCACTTTAATTTCCAGCCATTCTTCCTGTGCCTTTTGCAACTAGATAAAAGAGCTGGTCAAAATGCCTTATTTCCTTCCAATACAGTATACGTATATTAGAGTGTTATCAGTCATCTCTCCGTCATCTTTCTGATAAACAAAACAGACTGCTTTTCTTGTCTTTCAGTCTGGGATTTATACAATGAAATGCCAGTTTTTACAATAGAGATAGCTCCACTGGAGCTCCTCCCTCTCAACTCTTTGCACCTCATTGGAGATCGAGTCAAAACAGTGGAATCCAGGCCATGATTTACCTCACCTTAAAATAAATGCTTAAAATATGCTATATGACCTGTGCCTGAACAGTGCCTATTTCTAGCAAAAAATATCTGTTTTGGAGATGTTTAGTGTCAATGTCAAAACATTTTCTGTAACCTTTAGTCAGTTAATTTTTTTCACCAATAATCCACATGGGCTGCAGTTTTCCAGGATGAATGCCACTGAAACAGTATAGAGAGGAAAAATAACCTATTATTCTCTTGTTCATAGATCAAAAAATTGCTTCTACCCTCTTTCCCACAGCCTGACTCAGGGTCACAGGGCATCTTATCTGCTTTCCCTCCAAATCCTTTCTGGAATCACTGCTTGTCAAAATACAGCCCCTGTTATGTCTTATGTTGCTAATTCTCAGATGTGTAACTCTCCAAACAGCTGGAAATCATTGCACTGGTCTTCTTGCATTAAATTATTTTCTGGAAAATAGACCTCATATAGAAGTAGCATCCCTCCCCCCCCCCCCCCCCCCCAATGAAAGCCCAGGTTTAATAATGGTCAGCAGCCTTGTTAATTCTGATCATTAGAGCTATCCCGCATCTGGGCTTCCATTTCATCTTGAATCTAGGCTACATCAGGATGTTGCAATAATCAATTAGCCTCACTGTGTGCAAAGAAAAAGAGACCCAGAACTGCTGGATTTTGTGATGATTTTAGCTGCAGTAAAATGAAGATTTGGCCATGTGAAAGCAGTTGCATTTACAAATGCAAAAGTGTCTGCAACACCGAGCTTCCTTCCTGATTAATCCCTTTGCGTGAGACTGAAAGGGTTGTCTATGCACTGTATCAAATCATATTAACATTTATCATCAGCACTGGATAGGGATCTTGCAGTCAGCTTCTAACCTTCGCTTTTAAAGCTCTTACATTTGTCGGCTCATGATCTGAAATGCTTTCCACATCTTTAATCTCCCTTACTAATTTTTTAAGACTATCTGTAATGCCTGTTACCAGGTAGGATATGCAGCTGTAATATTTTAGTACTACCCTTCCTGACATTTAGAAAAAACTCCCCAGTTTGCTTTAATGGGAATGATGGGAATTGATTCCTCCCAGATCTCACCCCCATATCACAGAAATGCTGCACACAGCAAGCAAGTGCTGCTGCCTTTCCTGAGTGATGTATGATGCTGAAAACACCCTGTTTGGGATTTAGGGAGCCCAGGCAGACTCCAGTGCCATCGCTGCTCTGTTCCTCTGTGCAGCACAGTGCGGCAGAGATAACAAGCCCAGCTATAAAACTGCCAGAAACTTAAAAAAAAAAAAAAAAAAAAAAAAAAAGCCAAAACACCATAACAAAATCCAAGGCACTCGGGGGCAGTTCAGCTTCGATTTGCTGCATGCTGTAATTGTTTGCAATTTCAAGGCGATCACGAGAATAATTCCCTGCTCTTTCTTTTTCTGGCCATATACTGCTTGGGAAAAAAGAGAATCAGAGGATATGGGACGTTATGGGATGTTAGAGGGCTCCTGGAAGACAACTGGATGTTTCTGATTTCCTCCTGAAGGAGATGAGGTACAGGTATTTGTCCTTCCCTCCCAGTCTTGACCCTAACCAGGTTTATTTGTGAATGGACAGTTATTGCCTATCAAGACCCAATCGGATATAATGAATGGTTCTGCAAAATAAAGTATTACTTGGAAGAGGGGGAAATTTTTAGGCCATGATTGGAAGACCTTGTCTAAAGGACAAACAGAAGCTGTCACAAACTCCTTGCAAAGATATGCACAAGAGTTGGATCACATTTACCTGTATGCTAGGAAATTAAGCCTATTTAATTGACATTCCTTTGAGATCAGAGGCATTCTGGACATGCTGAAAAGTGGTGGAAAGCTAACAGGATCTCAGAAAGAAGGAACTGTAACAAAACAGGATTGGCAGTAGCTGTTTCACTGGGGAGATGAAGTGATAATGATGGACCTCTAAATTACACTGCTAAGCAGCTATTATATGATAAGAATTTTCTTTCCCAGAGCAGAAGGAAAGTTATATTCAAAATCTTTCCCAAACTTTGTGCCAGATCCCTTCAGTGGCTTGGGTTGTGTTGTTCTTTATTTCCTTTTTTTTTTCTTTCCTATTTTTCATTATTAGTTAATATTCAGATTATACCACCTCCTGTTCACAATCTGAGTATGATTTCTCTGGGATAATGAATGTGCCTTGGACACCTTGACCATAAAGCTTATGCTGTGCAGAGTTTATCTGAGGCCAGTAGCCTTGCTAACATAGACCTAGCATGAATGCAGTGAGATAGCTTTCAAGGTCAGATCTGGTCCAGGAAGAGATTAGCTGCTTTCCCACAGCATGGAGCCCAAGCATATATACTTTGAAAATCAAATGCTGGGCACTACAAGCCAGGTTGAGAGACCTCCTTCTCTCAGCAGCTCTGCAAGTGGCCACTTGGACCTTGCTGGGCTTGCTAACTCCAGCTCAGTGCTGCAAACCATAGCTGAGTCCTGTACACCAAATCGGATAACTCATTGGGTACCAAGTCTTCTGATAAATATTATCTTTCTGGAAAAAAGGCAGGTGGTTTTCCTCCCTCTTGTCTCTCTTTCCCCACTCCCTGGTGTTTATTATGTGCCCATTTCTGTGCAATATGAGTTTGCAACGTGATTGTTTAAATATAAGCTTATAATAAAAGCAGATGTATTATCAAACATAGTAATTAATAAAATTGATCTGTCTCCTCAGTTATAGCCTTTGTGCTTTCCAAATGTCCCACTATTTTAATGGTTTCCTTTTCCTCTCCCTGTTCTGTCCTCTCCCATGGCCATGAATATACAGCTACCAAGGCCCACCCCAGAGGTGAGTGCATCTTTGAAGAGGGCTAAATCCAATTCTGCTGCATTGGTATCACAATCCAAAGCCTTCCTGGACTGAAGATGGGGCTGGTGTCATTGTGTTCCTCCTTTCCTGCTTATTTGCTTTTTCAGAGGCTTAGAAGGTAATAATTTTGAATTACTCTAGAATGATATTTGACCCGTTGTCCCTGATGGCTTGTGGTAGCTGAGATAGCTGAGCTGTTTGTAGGCTTACAGTTGCTATATAGCACTGGAGGGGAAGAAAATATAGCAGTTCACAGACGGGAAGATATTGAAAACCACTGGTTTAGATTTACACTGAAGGAAACAAGAAGGAACTTGGCAAACTGCCTGCCCTGGTTTCTGAACTCATTCAAAAGGGAAAGTCCATATGGACAATAGTGCTTGTAGTTTCCCAGGTCTGGTTACTTAGGTAGCTCCCTAAGAGAGAGACCCCATCAGGTACCTAAAATGCCTTAAAAATCCTAGTCTGTTTATCAGCAATGTCAAATCTGTAAAATACTCCCTTTTCCTTCCCCTTTTATTTTTTTCCTCTATCATGTCTATATATATTTTAAATTCACTTGGGCAGGAGAAATACTGTTGTGTTTGGAAACTGTCTAATGCAAAGAGGGCAGGGGATGAGGCTACCTGAACATCTGTGTGAGCTTCTATCCCTGCTGTAACGCCACATTATCGTGTGTTGTGCTCCGTTAGCAGGTACCGTGCTTCTCTTCAGCGACACGGCATGTTTTTAGCGGTGCCGGATACGAAACCTGTATCTGACTGCCTGGGGGCATCACACCATTCTGAGATGAACCGTGTTACAGGCACAGAGGGTAATTATTATTTCGCCAACACTTTCTTCATTATTCTTCAGGAATCCCCAGGCTGCTCGATTCCCCCGTAGAGCTACGTCCGCTTCACGTTGCAAATTTCTGCCTACGATTCCCCCGCAGCTATAATGAAGTACTTCAAATCAGAGCAACCACTGACAATTTTACCGCTGTGTCTTGGAGGGAATTCTGTGCAATGTGAAATGATTGTGTTAAACCAGACTACTTGTCTGTCATGATGTGGGAAGCTCTTAAAAAAAGAAAAAAGAAGAGAGAAGTCCACAGAAATTGCAGCTCCACAACATATAAACTCTTTATTGCCAGTGATGACATTCTGTTTTGTTTTTTTTTCTAGATTTCCAATCCATGTTCATTCAGAGCATTTCATTATGGTCCTAAGTGTAAAAGAGCAGAATTGATAGAATGATGTGCTTTATTGCTCATAAAAAAAGAACTAGAAATGAATAAAGGGAACATTTCGTGTTCAGAGGAGCTGTGGCTGGAGTGTGTTCTCATGCTTATTGCAAAGAACTGGAGAGTGCTACAGTGTTACTGCCTCCGTGGATTCTTGAAATATTTATCAGCAAAACAGATTCTGCAAAGTTGCTATCATGGTCGTGAATATGTGGAGAACCACGCTCATTTTGATCTCTCCATGCTGCTCACAAAATCTTAATGGAATGTGGATTACCACAAACAGGAGTGCCAATCACTAGTCCCAAAGGAAACAGCAGGTATTTTTCCCAGTGTTGTGTTGTTTTAACTATAGTGCGTGTTTAATTATGTGCCTCCAAGAGAAAGTGGCAAAAATACTATATATTTCATGGTTGCTTTGCTGGCACTTTCTAGAAGAAAATTTCCCCATTTTTACATGGGGAAACTGAGGAAGAGAAGGAGAAATCACATCCAAACAAACCATTGAGGTCACTGCCAAAACTTTAGCTCAAGTCTTCAATACATCAAGCATAGCCATTACTTTTAAAACAGAATCTGCCTTGGCTTGATTCTTGATGTATCTGCAGGATATGTTTTTTTGACTTAAAAGTAATACATTCATAGAGAAATAGATTTGGAAATATTATATGATACTGTAGCAATCTTGCAATCTGTAATTTCATCCTGTATGTAGAACTGATCAAGTGTACACATACTTGGTGAAAAGCTAAGGATATCATGGGAGACATCTGAGAGATGTATTTGGTCTGTGACTGCTAAACACTCATTAAAATGGCATTAGAGATGTGTACTACAACAAGAGTTAACCTTAGTTCTACATAGTATGTGCCCATATGGAGGAGGACGCTGTTGCAATAGTCCCTCCCCATTTATATATGCTAACATTTATACCATAGACACCTTCACTTAGTGGAACAAACCCATCCTAGAGTGTTATTTTCACAGGAGACAAGTGGTGTTTTAAGGATCCCTCCACTAGCTATAAGAGCGACACTGTGACACTCACCCTTGCTATTGAAATGGGTCGAATAATGGCATCCTGGATTTTTAGATTTTCCATACCAATATTTCTAAAATCTGATATTTCACCACTTCCAATAAGGTGGTAAATTTACTCCTGGAGGTTGGGAGATCCTCAGGTGTGACCCAGAGGAGGGCTGCAGAAGCTTCTGAAATGGCCTAAGTGGATCAGATGAACATCTCACCGAGTTTCCTCTTTGGAAAGGTCCACAGAAGAATGAGAAGATGAACCGAGGAAGTGAAAGACAATAGATAGGCATGTGAAATGAGTGTCTTTAAGGCAACAGCCCAGATGGATGGAAGTCAGAGGAATGAAAACTAGGAGAGAGATGCAAACAACTACACTTGGATATAGTACAAAGCTTTGCACTGATTAAAGAGAGAATGTTGCAGCCTTTATACAAGATTTAAACTAAAATGAGTAAGAAAAAATTAGATTGTAAGACAGAAAGTTAGTGAATTTATGATTTTCTGATGAAATAAAGAAGAAGAATGATTTGTCCCAGACATGAGTAGTAGTTGATTCTTGCTAATCTTGCTGTTGCAAGGCAATAAACCTCACAGCCTGCCAATATTTTAGGATGAGAATGCATTATATCTACCTTATGCTGTGTCAACTTGCTAGGATCAGACTGTGCTTTGACTGAACAGAAAGCAGGAACAAAACTGCTATTTAAAATGAGATGTGAGGAACTCTTCATTTCAGATGCTGGATGTGTGTAGAGCTAAGCTAAATTCTGATATATTACCCTGACAAAGATACAAAACAAGTTATATTAAACCTGTTGACTTTATGCACTAATTTTATTGTAAGGTTATGTAAAACAAGCATCACTGATTAAAAAAATGCAAGTTAAACACCTTGAAAATAAAGAGTGTTAAATAATAACTTTTTGGATCTTTTCCCCCAAAGTGACACTCTGCTTTGTCTTGTTTCTGCCACAGTAGGCTGTGAAGTTTGAAGTCTTTTGTTCAGCATGACTTTGATTTTAGCTATTAAGGCAAATAACTCTCATTGTGTTTGTGCAACATGCATTTCCCTATGTAACTCTAATAACTTTTGTTATTATTGTTGAAAGAGAACTGACAAATTCAAGAATCCCACAACCTATTTAAACAAAATATTAGAGCTTTAGTAAGCAAAATCACAAATCTCAGCACAAAATCCAGATGGAAAGATAAGGACAGAGTTTGTTTATTGATTAATTTATTTACATCAGAAACTAAGACAAACAGGTTTCCTTTTCTTCACTTATTGCTATGTGACATGTCTAGGAAGTTTTGGGAATGTAGGGATCTCCTGATTCTGTCACAACGAATGCCCACCTAATTCTGTCTTCAGTAGCGTCCAGGACAAGATACATCAGACGAACGTGTAAGGACCTAATACCTAGGCTAATATGTATTCTGTGTTAGTCTTGCCCTGGTCTTTGATAATTATGGACTGATTAAAGCTTCTAAGTAATAGCTTTAATATCTCCTATTAAATTTATTTCATCATTATTAATGTTTTCTCTGGATGCTTGTGATATTATTATTATTTTCCAATTTCCAATGCAATCATGTCTTACAAAGTATTTCCTTTTATTAGGCTAGAGTTCCCAACTGTTTATTCATCTGACCATCATAAGCTACTAAATTTAATTCAATCACTGAGATCAATGATTTATGTTTGGATAAAGTACCTCCTTAGAGTGACAACTGGACTTGTTTTGTAGACAACTAGAGTGGGATTCATCTTACCTGTCTTTAGATGTTGACTACATAATTACTGAAGTCTGACCCAAGGGTCCTTCATAGTTAATGGAGAGAAATAACACTTTTAGGGTGTGATTTTCTCATTTATTTTACATGTCTCCCTGATGTTGAGATGAATCCTGCACTGATTGTGCTGACTGTATGGGTTAGACGTCTGGCAGATGGAAACAGAGCCAAGGATTAATTCAGCTACAGACACTGCAGGTGTTCATCTAACTTTTGATTAGATGAATCCCTTAGAGATAAAGAATCTTCCCCTTCCTCTGGTATCCTATTCCAGTGGTTAATTTTCTTCCCCATTTAAGAAAGTATTTCTTATGTCTTAAGTGAATTTGTCTGGCTTTTGCTTCCAACCGCTAGCTTTAGCTTTTCTTTTCTCTGCTAGATTTGATAGACCTTAAGGAGCAAGTATATTCTTGCTGTGAAGATTTAATCTAATCTAATATTTTCTTGTAGTCATATTAAAAGAAAGGAGGACAGAAGTCTCATGAATCTGCCATGATTTTTTGTGTTGTGTTGTCATGGTCAGACATTGTATTGTCATGGTCAGAGAAGGGAAATGGATAGTCAAAGACACTATATTCTCCCATAGGTGATCAGATTTCCTATCAATGTCCACTGGACTACAGAAAGTGTCATGAAATGTGTGGACAGCTGATGCAAAAACTTCTAGAAGTGGACAGAAGAAGAATTTTATCTTTGTGATATTTGACAAAGACAGTTGGCTTTCAGCCAGAAGTAGAGGGAAACAATTTAAGTAGAAAAAGGGGGGGGGGGGGGGAAAGAAGTGGCAGAGAAAAAAAGAACCTATCTGAAAACATTTACCACTGATAGTCCAGCGACAAAGCATATTCATCATTATAGATGATGAATAGTCTGGCTTACTAAATGTACGTCAATCTACTACTAGCAACACATATAGCTGTTCTGTCGATGTAAGTGCAAGTGGGAGAAATTTTGTAATAGTTGAAGTCCCATCTTTGTCCACTGCTAATGACTCACACTGGAAAGTATTATTTCACATAATAAACACTATATAACACCTAGGATCTGAGGTAACACAACAGGAAAAGCAAATATATGTAATAAAAGAAGTAGGAAAATGAGGTGGTGAAGATATTCTGGAAGAAATGTGAGAGGAACAAACTTGGTTCTCTAGATAAATGATGGTTTGTTTGTGCCAAACAAAAAGATTACATCAGTTAAAACAACAAAAACAGGCATAAAAACAGCCTCAAACAAGAAAACTTTGTGAACTGCATTTGTAGATGTAGTAGTGAGCTGCTTCTACCACCACCTTTTGATTATGGCTTATCTAACATGAATTTGCTGCTCAAACCAATCATACACCTTCTGTAGCCCACATTACAGTGGTATTTGCTTCTGTATTATCCTACTTTGAAGAAAAAGAGATGCATTGGTCTGCTTCTATAGCTGTATTTTTTTTCCAGCTCTCTGCCTTCAGCAGGAGAGAAAAATCTTCTTCCAAAGGTCTTCCATGCAACAAGAGAACTCCAGATGTTAGACTTCAGTAATTTTGAGTGCCAGAATCAGGGACTATGACCATAGCATTTGGACGATCTTCACCTTGCAAAGAGGAGGGCAGTAAGGATTTTATCTCAAGACAGCCTGTCAGACAAATCAGCAGAAAATCATTTGATTGCAGGGTTGGGAGAGCCATCTATGCTTGCAGGCGAAGGAAGACAGAATGATACAAAGTGAGAAAAACACCTTGTAATTCACGATAATTCTGATAGGAAGTGGGACCTTTGAAGTCAACCACAAACTAGTCATTAATAACTAGCTGTCTAGGGAGGATGGAATGCATCTTCCATCTGCTGCAAAAGGAGACCTGGTCAGAGAGATGAAGGAAGCTCAGTGTCAGTTGAAGATGGAAGCTGGATGGATCAGTGACTTCTTCCCCAAATCTGCTTCACTAGTGCCTTTCTTGTGCTTTAATAAAGGAGAAACTGGCTAGATCAGGACTTATGCCCTAAATTCTCAAGTCATCATTTGCAAAGTGAGAATTTTCTTATGTACTCACCGTAAACCACCTTTCAGGTTTGAAGACTGAGGTGAAAACTTTATAGAGTGGGTTTGATTCTAAGAAAAACTTTAAAAAGTGTTGTTAAGTATCCACACTTCTCTTCCTGATAAAAGTCCATGAAGGTTTGTATACTTGTGGGGAACTCTTTCCATATTTGTTGGAAAACATGAATAACTGACAACATTCAGTCTCCAGGGGACACCTATTTCTTCTAACAGCTTATGGACTTCATCCCACTATAACATCCACTGGCCTAAGGTAAATATTGATAACGCACTCTATCCTCATTTCTCCCATGCTCTACTAAAAAAACCCACCACAATTCCCACCTCAATAAATAAAACAAGCCAAAAAAAAAACTATTTGAAAACTGCAATCTTCTACTTCTCTAAAAATCCTGTTGACACTTATGCGTAGTATATAGCTCTACTGCTCTGAGCAGACTCACTAAATTGGTGGGATGATTCATGAAAACAAAGTAAAGGACACAAGCAAGTGTTCTCAGGACTGTGACCCTAACAGAAGCCTTAATAGTCCTAGTGATCCCTTTTTTGTCTCCACGTAACACCTCCTGTGCTGCAAGCCAGCCTGCCTTGTGTGCTCTGAGATGTCCTTGAGCAGGATGTGAGTCATAGCACAGAGACCGTCCCTAAGAGCTTCTCAGCACTTGGTTGCTGACTTCCAGTTCTGACCAGACCTAGCAGTGCACAATGCATTTTCTTCCCTGCCTTCCTAGAAGGCAAAAGACTTAATTCACCTATGATTATATATTCTTGGCTGCAGTGGTCTGAGAACCAGTCTTCCAGGAACAAAGAAAATGAAATCAGTAGACTGACTCTCATCTCAGCTGAGCAGTGCTAATGTCAGCCGTTGCCTTCCATTCGAAACTTGAGTCTGACTTCGGATGTGACAACAGCAGGTTCACAGGCTCATCAAGACAAAATCCAGAGCCCCGGTCTGAGCTTAATACACAGTTTGAACGCAGCCTGTCTCTGCATCCTTGCTATATTGGAGGTGCTCTTCCTTAACCAGCATCAGCTTTGCATCCTGTACAAAGACAACTTTTTGTGTCCTGTGCTTTCTGAGTCATTGTGTATCTATTCCTCCTGCCCTCTGATAAGGAAAACGGTGCTGTCAGAACATAATCTCTGTTTCTTTTGCCAGATATGGAAAGTGAGTGCCAGATATTGAGATGCAGTGTAATCATTTTTGGTGTCTTCTCCAGTTCCAGTCATATCTAGGTCTGGGAAGGAAAGAAACTCCCAGCTGTTTCATCAAGGACCTGGGAAAATGTCCTCATGGAGAGCTGAATGGTAGAAGGTGGATATCATCTCTTCAGATGTCATCTCTTCATTTCAACTTCAGCTCCCTTTAGCACCATCTGCTCCAATGTTCCTTCTCACATCAGCATAGTGTGATCACATCTGCATGATTAGGCAGTTCTTACTATTTAGAACAAGAATGCATCCCCATCTGGTTGTTTTTACATATGTTACTCACATTTCTCATCCATACTTTCCCCCTGAAAAAATTAACATAAGAAAATCAGTAAGGAGGAGGGGGAGGTAAAGTAGAGTTTAGCAAACACTCACTATAATTATTAGCAAATAATTTGTCTAGAGAATTTGCACTTTGCATTTTCAAAGCTCAAAACTTTTTCGCTTTCTCCAAACTTTCTGCAAACTTTTGGTGGGTCAGATTTCAAGATTGTTTTGCAAGTCAACATAGAAATTGAACCTTAAATACACAAACATGAATGTTTGGTTACCCAACCAAGGAGCAGAAACATTATTGCATAATTAAAGTAAAAATCAAACAAAGTTTTCTTATGAATGTCTGTTGGCTGAACACAGACATCAGAGGGCCTTACACTCACAGAATACTTTAGAAAACATAGTTATAAAAGCAGGTAAGACAATGGACTACATTCAAGGAACTGACTTTGAGAGATGGCTCAACTACCAAGAATGCCACCAGTAGAAGTATTATTTGACATTGATTTGTTCAAGTTTAATAGTAAGATCCTCTTTTAGAGATAATACTTTTGCAAATCATTTTCTCCTAAATAGCAGTATCTTAGGTCCTTGTACTAAGAAACTGAAAATACTAATTAGGTTGCGTATGTGATATACACGTATTACACATTCATCTCACATAACTAGAGGTACTTTAATGAGATTAAGAATATAGCCACTGTGGGCTCCTTCGTATAGTCAGTGGACAAAGACTGGTATCTCAGAGGTATCCCAACACTCACCTGAGGGGTCTATCTCTAGAAACAAGGTGCAAGGAAAAGTCAAAGCAAGGGAAGTCCTGAAAAAACTCACTTATCTAAGTGCCTAAAATGTATCTTGGCCACATAGCAACAGAGAGGTTGCAAGTAGGCTGTGAGAATGCTGGAGATTTTCAGTTCACATCTGAACAGTAATTGAAAAAAATATATATATATATATTTAAGAATCAATTTGTGTTAATCCAAAGCATCTTTTCCCCCACACAATCTGAAAAAAAGTACAAAACTTCTTTCCAAATTGACTCAAGCATTTTGCTAAACATGTCAAAAAGGAAACCAAACTGTCAAAACACTTTGTTGAGAAAGCACTGAAATGAAACTTCTCCATCCTTTTTTTCTCTTATTCATCACACCCAACCTGATCCACTACAATTTTGTTCCTTGAAACTGTTTTTTTTCTTTTTTTAAAAAAAAAGCTTTATTGCCCCAGTTGTGAAAGGAACTCCTGAATAGAGAAAAATTGAATGTCAAGTTACCTTGCATGAGGACGTCAATGGCATTGTATATTTCTGAAAGATGTCTAATGAAGTCTGTGCTTTAGATATGCTCTAAAAATAAAATGGCTGATGCATAAAGTGTCTCTTGGTAGGCTGTGGCTAGTCACAGTACGGAGAGGTAAGTTACTACCTTGCAGTTGTCTACCTGGATCTTCCGTTAGAGGTAACTGTCCTCAAAATTGAGTTGGCAGAAACAAGTGTGTCTCAGCCTCCCAGCTAGACAGCTCAGAGCCTAGTGATCAAAGTCAAAAAATCCATCTACTTTTGCCAATACCAGGTCCCTCAAAAAGAATATAAGGTGAGGGCAAGTATATAGGCATAAGTGCCCTAAATGCTCTCCCAGCATGTATAGAGCTGTGCCTCAGAGACACTCTGAGCCAGAAGTGGTCTTTTGGTATTTAATTGCCTCTATAAACATTTCCTCCATGGATTTGTTTTAAAACTTTGGAAACTTTTAATGTCGTGTAACAAGTTAGGTTAAGATTTTTTATGTTGTGAGCCAGACCCCCACTGGTTTTAGTTTGACATCTTCTAGTACTTGTATTAGGAAGGACAATGAGCATTTTTTTCCTTATTCATCTTCTCAGTGCCAGTCATGATTTTATCAACTTCCAGCATTTTCCCTGTCTCTTTTGAGAGCTGAAGAGTCCTACTCTATTCAGTCCTTATAGATAAGTCATTCCATATATTTGATCATCTTGCTGACGTCCTGTTGTATCTGGTACCTTTTGCCCATTTCCTCTACATCAGAGAAGCTGATACACATTCCCTTCCACTCAATGGGAATGCAGCTTCCAACGGAGGGATGATTCGCCCAATGAAATTTCTTTAACCATCTGATTGTGAATCACAGGAGCTTGTCAGAGGGCATCTTTGGCTTATTTACCTGAGAAGAGGAATGAACAGAGAGGAATGATCAAGAGAGGCTGGGACTCCAGAAAGAGGGAGAATTTCAGATAGGGAAGATAATTTTGACTTTAATGAAAACTTTGCTCTAGACTTGAGGAAGGATAGGATTTCACACTGGCACAGGAGCCTTGCATTTGTCACCTGAACTGTACTCTGCATTAGCAGACCTAGTGTATCTAAGACATCCTCTTGAGGCTGGCAGATTTAATACAGGAGCTACTGGAGACCCACAGCCCTCCTGGACCTGCAGCTGGGGACAGAAAAGATCCTCTAGGGCATCTCAAAAAGCACTGGACACTCATCTTTAGGCAACTGACTGTTCCCTGAATCTTACCTAAGTTGTAGATATGTAGTGAGCCACCAGAGTACAAGGAGCTGTTGACCACATGGAAGTATCTATGTTAGAGTGAGCTGAATATATCCCCAGGCTTCACTGACTAGAGTGACTACATCTCCATTGACTATAATGGGAATGTAATTGCCTAGCTCAGATGTGGACACCTACATTTACCTTTCTTAATCTGCAAGCTGAATCCCACCTTTTGCCTTTGAGATGTTATGTGTTGTTGTGTAGCAGTCTATGAAGGCAGATCAAGGTAAGGTGTGCTTGCCACAATTCAAATAAGTATGTTCTTCTTTATAGCTGACCTGCAAACTAGCTAGCAGAGCGTGTTTTTCTACTGTGCCTATCTTCTGGTGGGGTGATCTTTGCATTCGGAGAAGCTGGAGTCAGAGGCAAGTTAGCCTAACATGCATGCACTGTAAACCAAGCTTAGTATGTATCTTCTCCCATTGATTTTTCAGTGTGGCCAGCTGCAGCATCACCTGTAGCAGCATGTGTGTGAGGAAAGAGTGAGGAACTGATGAGAGAAGGTGTAGCTGTTCTCCAGTAAACCTCCTTACAGGGCCAGGGCAGGAAGAGAAAGGGAAGACGACCGGATACCAGGACTCAGGGCTTTGATTCAGTTAAATTCCCTTTGAGGATGGCCATATAAACAGCCTCCTGTCCAGTCAGGAGTGAATTTAGGGCACCTCAGCTCCTCAGTGATATCTGCTCTCATGCCCACTACTACCTCCAAGCCCCCTAAGGTGAACATCACTGTGGGCTAAACTTCCTTATATTTACTACAGAGTAAGAGTACACACACAACAAGATACATAATGTTCCGTAAGTTCAGACCTTGAGTTAACCTCATTTTAACATGAACTTGTAGACCTTTGTCTGCATACCAGCAATGTCCTATTTAATCAACCCAGGATATTTAGCATTATGCATTTTCCTTTTCTGTGGGCACAGTTCTACTAGTAGAAATGTCTTAAACTACTACAGATCACTTCCATAGCCAGAAAGGAAATAAAAGACTGCCTTTGCTTGCATAATAGCTGCATTTTCTCCCACTCTCTACCTCCACCAGATCTTACTCTTGGAACTAGATGGGATCTGTTGCTGACTGTCAGTCCCTCATGCTGACTAAGATAATTGGTGTCATACTTCACACACATTTAAATGATGATTTATTTAATAGACTGCTCACGAGCATAGAAATAAGGCACCGCAGCCTTAAAATGGCTTGTTTTATCCTAAAGAAAATCATATTCTCTGGAGAGCAAAGTTCTTAGACAGACTCTCCTGCCTATTTCAGTAGGAAACCTGAAACGGATATCAGCTGAGATCATCTAAGGCAGTGCAGTCCAACTGCAGCTGGATTCGAGCCACTAGATGATTCTCTTGGCCCATTGCCCCTCTCCTGGGAAAGATAGGGAGCAGATGTTGGAGCAGCACATAATAATTGAACAGCTGGGAACCTTCTTCCATGCTTAGCATCCCAAGGGAAAATTCCATAGTGGGACTCCTGGTTTTTGAGGTAGCACTGCCATAACCTCTGAAGTTTTGAGGGAGCAAAGCTGAGTTTTTTTTTTTTTTTAATCTATCTATTTATCTATCTATCTATCTACAGGGTGAGCGTAGGTGCTCTTCTTGGGAAGATCAATCACTTTGCTATGGAGATTTCTCTGTTCTGCGTCTTACCCTTTAGGATGTAGTAAAATAAGGCTTGTTGTGATACATCTGAATAAGTGATAGGTGTCTACATCTGATTTGTTTACTCTTGCCTCCCTTTATAGTTTTAGGAAATTAAATGGGATATTATTCTAAGGTAGACATATAAAGTAGGTTTGACAGATAACAAATTTCTCTCACTGCTGTCTCTAAAGACTGCATAGGGTTTTTATCTCAGCTGTCTGATGTAGACATCTAATTCTTTTTTTTTTTCTTTCATTCAGCAAGGTTGCTAAAAAATGTGAGGTGTGGCTAGAGAAGCTGGCATAACCAGAGAAGGAGAAACTGCAAAGGAAAGCTTTGAAATGTCCGGCTGATTCTCTGGCCTACTCCTTGTTGCTGGAATAAAAAGTAGAGCTGCATGCCTCCACACTGTGTCTGTGCACGCATTTCTCAGGAGAAGGTGGCTATGCAGCCATGCATGGGGCTCTCGCTGTGACAGGGGACGGGGAACGTGCACGCTGCCTTGTCCAGTGGTTCTGCTGCGGAGCTGCATCCCCCTCACTGACTTAACATACAAGTGACCACCGGACTGGTACAGTTTTGGTTGCTCTTGTGACTGAATTAACTTGTTTTTCCTTTGTTTAGTCTGAAAACAGGGTAAAGGCAAAGAGAATTTGAAGTGCTTTTACATGCTAATAGAAATGGAAGGTGGAGGATACTTGGAAGGGAGATGCAGAAGATGAAGGGAAAGGGGTGAAAGGCAAGTGGAGGGAAGGGCCTCCACACTGGGAAGAGCCACAGGATTGGTATCGCAGGGGCTGTGAAATTTTACGGTCATTGGAAGACCCTCATAAGCAGGCAGGTGCTCATGCAGCACAGGTCTTAGGGAATTTGGCTAGGGATGCAGGCTTTCAGTGTCTCCAGTTCCTGACATGGATCTGCGGGGCCTGGGAGCAGTATGGTTGTAGAAGCAGAGGGCTCCTCTGGATCACTGTCCCTGCTGAAGATTTTTAGGCTTTTAGTGATCAGTTCCCTGGGTCTGGGAGAGGTTTTTGCTCTCCGCTGAAGGGAGCAGAGACCGGATGCTTTTGAGAGATTCCCTTGCGGGGCATGAGCCTCCTTGCTACTATCCAGACACCAGGCAAAGGACCCAGCTGGACATCCCTTCTCCTCTCACCAGCCACTTTGGTCCTCTCTACAGCTCCGCTCCAGTTCCAGCAACAGGTTCCCCTCTTGCACCGCTTGCTGAGGGGGAGCCTCACACCGTGTAGCCGTGAGACGAGTCTTGTGCAGCCACTGTTGTTCCTGTGCAGTCACTTCCCTTCGTGGGTGTGTGTCCTCCTGGTGTGGGAGGGGAAGGGATGCTTCCCACAAGCTCAGAGGGCTCGTCCTGGACACGGGCCACCTGCCCATCTGCAAACACCATCTGCAAAATGACGCTTCTAGGTGAAATTCCTGCTCCGCTTCCCCTCCCTGACAACTTGAGCTACTTTGTGGCTTTTCTTTGCCACCAACTCTTCTGCAGCTCAAGGGAGAAACTGCCTCCCTCCTCCCTCCCACACTCCCTTCCTCCTTCCAGCAGTGATGCCATCCTCTCTCCATCACTGTATTTTGCTGACTCTGTCTCACGAATTGAAAAATCTGTGGGGCAGAAGAGAGAGTGTTTAGGGGACAGGGAGAAGGAGGAGCTGGGGGGGGGGCAAAGAGGGGGGAAAGAAAAAGAAAAAAAACAAGAGTTTGATTTAAGCAACTTAATTTGAATAAACCCCTCCTCCCCCTCGTCCTCATTGGTTTCTTTCTCTCTCCTCCATACTAATGAGACTAGCCAAGGAGAAGCGATTGGCTCCATGTCGCCTTTCCTTTCCTCAGGCACTCGGGGGAGGAGGTGTTTGCATTTCTCCGCAGGACCAGCTCGCTTTGCAGAGCATTGTCTGGGTATGAGAACCGCGCACACGCACAGAAACACAGCGGCGAGCGCACCATCGCCCTGACTCGCAGGCAGCGCCGCCGATCCAGCCCGCGCCCCCTGCTCCTCCCGCCGCTTCTCCTCCCCACCCCGAAGCCACAACAATTTCCAAAAAAAAAAAAAAAAAAAAAAGAAAAAAAAGAAAAAAAGCAGAGAGAGGGAGAGAGAGAGAAAAAAAAAGTTTGCAAATCTCCTGCCTCCCTTCTTTGCTGCTTTTTTTTTTTTTTTTTTTTTTTGGATTTAGCGATGGCACATTCCTTCATGGCCAGGACATGGCCCATCATCCCCTGTGCACGGGCAGCCTGGACATGAGCGGCGGGAGAGGGAGGAGGAATTTTGCCTTGCCTCGGAGGCGCCGACCCCTCCTCCGCCCGGTGTGAGCGAGGAGGAGGAGGGGGAGGAGGGGGGGGAGGAAGGAGCCGGGCTCCTCTCTCTCCCGGTCAGTTTCACCTCGGGGCCAGCTGGTCAATTTCTCCGGAGAAAGGGTGGTTTTTTGGGGGGGGAGCTGGTCAATTTCAGCGCTCCGAGCCGACCACCCCGCCCCGCCTCGCCCCGCGGGGTAACGCAGCATCTCTCCGGCGCCGCGACGGACTCCCCCCCCCCGCAGCCGCGGTAAGTGCCGCTCCGCCGCCCGCCGCGCTCCGCGTCCCCCCGCCGCCGCCGCCGCCGCCGCCGCCGCCGCCTCCGCTCCGGCGCCGCCGGCAGCGCCGAGCACCTCCGCGCATCTCCGCGCATCCCCGCGCATCCCCGCGCCCTGCCCCGCTCTTGCCCAGCGCCCGCGGGAGGCCGCTTCGGAGCGACGCATTTTTCCCTTCTTTTCTTTTCCCCCCTTCTCTGTTCAAAGCAATACATCTCCCCTCGCGCGCCGTGACAGGTTAACGTGCTTGGTATGGGAAGCACGTCTGTTTTTAACACAATATGGCTGGTAAATAAAACCTGATTGCTAACAGACCCAGCGCTGCTGTTGGCATTTGCAGGCTCAAGGCTCCCTTTGCAGCTCTGCATCCTCACCTGCCGCAGAAACTCTGATTCACCCTTGGACCGGTGCACCGAGGCAGGACTTCTCTATTTTTACTGTAGGGTAGTAGTCAAAACTGATGTTAATGTGCCTTTGACCTCTGCTTGCACGCCTCTGTGCACTTCTCATCAGTATTTGAACAGCTGGCTCTGATATGACCGTCCCTATGCAAAGCACATCCCAGTCGGAGGGCTAGCATACAGGACAGGCTCGTTACCGCTATGCTGTGAATTTAACGTATGAACGGGTCCAGGTATGTACTGGAATCTTAACGGCACTGCCAGCATGAGAGAGATGATGCAGCGTGGTGTTCAGGAGTGGAAAAGGCACGAGCGAAAGCGAAGCAGATTTGTTTAGTGACATAGCGATGTTTATGGCTAGATGATCATCCCACTTGCATAGAAGTTCATCTGGAAGAACTCCCTGGAAGTCGGTGGCTTTCCTCCGCATTGAATCTGCTGGTAAACAGAATCTGGCCGTTAGCTTGAGGTAGAACTGTAAGTAATTGTGATAACAATAATAATAATAAAATGTTAACCAAAATGGATAGGGCAGCAGAGTGACCTGGTTCTTTCCTAGGGAATTATGGATTACCATCTGTCTTGTTTGTGTATGTTAATTACAGTGCGTGTGTTGGACTGATATTGCAATATGCGATGTGACTGAAGTAGTTTGTTGGGGTTTTTATAATCTGCTGGAGTCAACAAAAATACAAATAGATTTGCATTTGATGTTATTTGGGTACACAAATGTCTCCCTTCTGTACCCTTTCTATGCAACACCAGTGAGGTTCAGTGGGGAAATGTTTCCATGGCTAATACATTCTAATCAAAGAGAATATATGATTGCTTAAAGTTACTGTCGATGATAGCAGGAAGGCAAACTGCTTAAAATGATGCAGATATAGCTGCAGAAAAAGAACGCCTTATGCAAGCATCCTTGCTTGGCTAATGCAAAACACACTGGAACTGTCTTGAAAGAAGTTGTCCTAAAGGATGAGTAAAATGACACTGCTCCAGTCTAATGAATAGCTAAGTAGTGCTACTCAGTGCAGTAATGGGAGCTGCATTAAAGTTGGTGACTCCATTTATATCTCAGTTGTAGTTCTGGATTTTTTATATATATATTCACATATACATATGTATATATATATAGTCTTTAAATATATATATATGTATTTCCTGTTTTTATGTGCTGAGGGCAGCAGTTGCTGCTTCGTTGTCCGTTCAGGGCAACGACGATTGATCTGTTATTGTACTGGCAATCTCTCCTGGACGTTGTGGAGTGGAAGGCTTCTCTTGTTTTGTTTTCCCAAATTGAAGGCATGTGTGCAGTGGCTGGAAGGATAACCATCGGCACCGAACTGCCTCGAAGGTCGTGGGGGCTCCTCGGGAAGTCAGAAGGAAAGCCCGCCAGCCCAGCACACTGATCTTTAAGCAGGGAACTAGTGTTGCAATTGCTCCTTGGCTCGAGCCGTCCGGCTTTCGTTGTTGTCCCTGCAAGAAAGCAAGAGTGCTCCTTCTTCCCTGTACATTTAAGATGTCTGCTGTTCGCGTGGTGGTGTCACAGCCGTATACAGCGCTGTGGATCTCCCGTTGGCAGTGTATATGTGAATCTCATAAACACGGAGGCAGACGCCTTGTTGTGGCTTTGTTTCTACCAGGGAGGAAAGAAACAGAGATCTCTGAGATTGTGGGCTGTGCTGTTGATCACGTTCAAACCTTTGTTCATCACATCGCTCTTGATTTGGCTGACTGAGCCGGCGTCCCGGAGATATTCTTTTTCTGGGGTTGAGTTCCATATGTGCCTACGCCTTTGATCAGTTGGGACCTCTGTCCCCAAGCTGATTCATTTGAATATAGCAGATTTTGTTTTTCTTTCCTTCCTTCTGAGCACACTTAGTACAAACAGTCTAATTCCTAAATTAGCTCAGATTATCTTCTGATGAAACCAGCAGTATTTGAATTACGAATCACAGAGGGGGAAAAAAAAAAAGAAAAAAGAAAAAGTAAACTCAGGACAGGATCATGCTGCAACTTATACCAGGGTGAAAGACTTGCAGGAATAAATCAGCTCTTACAGTTTCTCTTGATTTAACAGAAGAGTCATGTACTTACCAGGAGGCTCAGGGGAGTTAAGCTGATATCAGGATATACAGGACAGTGGAGATACTCAATTTTACATCATCCTACTACCTGGCCCAGAGACAACAGCCTCAACCTTTAAGTCAGCAACGCGCATTTTCATACTGGCTTGTGTTCCCTTGTTTTCTCCTTTGGTGTCTGAGATCTGGTCATCCTGTGTCACCTGTGAGGACAGCAGGGGCTGGACTCAGAGCACACTGCGCTCCCCAGGACATTGGAGCGAGCCCTCGCACCGAGGCAAAACTGGAACAACCCTGTCGAAAGGTGTGTAAACAGACCAGTGAGGGGCTTTCTCTTTTTTGCTATCCACAACTTTTGAGTCGTCTTTAGCGGTGATGTGTTGGCAGGGACAGCTTTAATACCACCGTGGTTCAGAGTACTCCTACTACCCGCTATATACGGCATCCTTTGGTGAGATAATTTTCCAGTTCCCTCTGTGCTGAATTCTTAAGAAAGGCTTTGCATGCAAAAAAAGTATTTGGTAGTTGTCCACAACCAGTAATAAATACCAGAATCCATATGTGTGTGGTGGCTATTGGAAACTGTTTGGGTATCAATTGTACACACATGGCAAGAATGGCAGACTTCTTTGCAAAACGCTTTGTGGGGTTTTTTGCCCCCTCTTTGTTTTGCTTGTCTTTTGTTCTCTGACCACTTTTTGTAAATTCGCTCTCTCAATTTAATGACCTGTTTTCTTTGGCTTGAACTTTTTTCTCCAAAAGGCAAGCAAGCGACTCCTGCAAAATAGGCCAGATTCTTAGAGTCTTCTTTTGGTAATTCACTGTAATTTGTTGTTTGTATCCCTGTGCAAACTGATGGGCTGATCTGTAGAGTAATCTGTCTAATAATTTCAGGGTATAGCTCCTGAGAAGGCACCAAATCATTCCATCTCCCCCCCAGAACAGGAGCATCATCACACAGAGCATTTTGTGCTGGGGAATATTCGCTCAGAAAGAATCCCGCACAAATACGCAGACACAGCTGCTGGGACTCTTGTTTGCTGCTTTAATTCTGTGCTGCTGCTGTATCCAAATTCTTCCAGCACAACTGTCCCGGGAAATGAGCTGATTTACATTTGACACCTGAGTTTATCTGCCCTGGAGTCATTCTGACAGTCTCCTTCCCACTCGTTCAGGTGTCAGCCTTTACCCTTGGATGGGATGAGGTATTGCTACTTGAACCATTTTAATGCCTCATTTTCAAACTGTATCATAGGACCGTGATCTTAAACTACTCTGATTTATACATTTAATGCATTTTTTAAAATGTTTTAAAAGGTGTGAAAACCTCTGCTTAAAATCATTGAAATATTTTATATATAAAAAAAGCAAAACAATAATTCTAGTTTGTACTAACATAACTCATAATTCACCCTAAAGATGGTAAAAAGGGGGTAAATATTTATATGGCCTAATTCCTTTTCTTCTTCTTAACAGTAATGATGATAATAACAATAATAACAATGTCTGTTTATAACATGCCGGAAACTTTGTAGTCCAACAGCTCCTTCCTGAACGTACACCGTTACACTTCTGCCATATCTGTTTGGAAGTTTGTCTGTCTGTTGTTGAGGTATTGCACAAAATATCTAAACCACAATGGTATTTGCATTCTCGGGTCACAATTGCTCAGTAGCTGCGAAGGGAAGGATGATTATAGTCCCTTATCTGGGATTCCTTGGGCCTGCTAAAAGGAGCTGAGGATCAGGGCAGCAAAAGTTCTTTTTATCTGCATGCTGGGTTAATAGCATAGATTTTTATTGCTCAGTTCTTCCAAATGAGACAAGTTCTGCTATTTTTTCCTACGAGGGACAGTGTATTCCCTTCCTGATTGCATGGGAATTATGATGGGAAATTTTCTTATTTAGAGGATATGTGGCAGAATTTTGTTTTTTTGTCATAGGTAGCAGACGAATCATAAGGTCCTGCAGCAGCTGGGGGAGGTGTACATTACCCTATTCTCAAGATGAAATCTTGACTCCAAGGAATCCCCTGGCAAAACCCTCATTCATTTCACAGGGAAAAAGGCTTTTGGTCGGGAGGGGTGTTCGGCATACTACAGTGACTTGCATGTACTCTCACTTAGGCATCTGAAAAACTAGATGGTCACCTCTGGGCAAATCCTCCCTGATTCTCTGTACTATCCATGCAGAGATTCCCTGTATTATCCATGAAGAATTCCCTGTATTATCCATGCAGGATGAGTTCATCTCATCCTGAAGAGGGTCAGATGAATCGCTTTACAGGGATTCCTGCAGTAACTGGTGCAAAGCTTCACATCTGAGTTTGGTGAGATGAATCCCACCACATTATCTTGGAGACATGCTTGAGAAGCATAATCCCTCCCTTGCTCCCGCATTTGCTCAGGGGAAGACTAGTAATTTCATGTTAGCTCATAGCAATGACAAATCATGATAGATGCCCAGTTTTCTAAACTGGCTAAGCCTGCTGTGGTGGGGCCCACAGCTTCATCACTGCCTTCTTCCATTTTCCCAACCAGCAGCAGGTTCAGCCTGTCCCTTGCATGGATCATTCATGTCACACATCCCAGGCAACACCCTATATATTTGTATATTTTACTTATTGATTACTTTGGATCTCAGAGGCTTCCTCACTGTATCAACACTGCCTTCAGAGCACATCCAGTTCCTATGAGGGATTTGCCAGCTGAAGCTTGTTTGTCATTCTGTGACCGGGTGGGGACACATCCACACGAGAGTATGTCTAGGACAGCGACATGATTTTTCGCAGGCACACGCAAGCTCGCCTCGCCTGTTCCCTGAGCCAGCCAGAAGCTGTGCAATGCTCCAAGCCTGATCTAATACACCCGACTCGTGAATAGCTACACTGTATGTTGCGAGAAGATGCAAATGAATGCTGACCAGATCTCATTAGCTTAGGGCTGGCACCCTGTGAAATACATTTTGGCCAGCTTGGAGCACTTGACATGCCTAGAATTAGGTGACCTGAAAGCCAGTTTTCTGCCATAAATCAATAGCTCAATGCTTTCTTATTATAATGCACCCTCTGTCCTAAGCTAACAAAATCCAACTGTCCGTTGATAAATGGATTTAACTAACACCTTTCTCCTTAACTATGGCTTTTAAAAATATTTACTGAAATCCAAATAATGAAAAAGGAATACAGACAAACCTCTCACAACACAATGATATGTAGACTGGAATTAAAGTCTCAGAAGTAAAAGATATACCTCTCTACAGCTGAAAGAAATTATATTTATTTAGAAAGGCAATTTGAAATAGGTAAGATATTCTTAACTGTTAATTCATTTTTCTGGAATGCTTTATTAGGCTTTAATAAATCATAACATTTCTGCTTCTGCTTTTGCTGACACTTTTGTGAAGTAGGTTTATAAAAAGACTTTGTTTTTTGGAAAAATACAAAATGAGACATTCGTACTTAGAAGTAAAATAATTTCTTTAAAAAATCCTATAATAATGATATTTATACCCATATATAAATATTTAAATAGGTACAACCTGTGCACCAAAATCCGAATACAAGCATGGGCTTAGTACATTGTATTCGCATTTCAAAGATGCCAGACAGACAACAGGACTTTCTCAAAATTGGCCCAGAAACAAATTATATGAAGAAGCCAGTACAAGTGCGTTATATAAAGGCCCAAGTTAAAGTTAGTAAAGTTACTCATTTCCTGTGTTTTAGAGGACTGGATCTTTGGATTCTTTCCATCTTAAGATGCAGAGGAGATGAGAGAGCCTCAGAAATACCGCAGATGCTTAAGCTCATCATGACTAAGGCTGTGAATGTGTCACAGCTGTCATCGGAGCCTTGAATTCCACAATCCACATTCATTCATTCAAGTTGCATTAAGTTTGACAGCTTGGATGGTGTTTTTGTGCTAGTGAATGGGTTAGTTAGCCGAGATGATTATGTACAGTGGGCGAACAGCTGGAACAAACTTTATTTGAGAAAATAGTACTTGGTGATTGCAGAGGAGAGACCAGCATGAAAGGCCATTATTAGCCATGTTCAAGCTGCTTCTCCATAGCATTCAAATCCCTAGACATTGCTCTGTGTTCTTTAGCTTTTTCTTCTCTGACTTGCTTTTTACACCACAGCTGGATGCAGTAATGGTGGTGATGCAAAAGAGCTTTCAGAGGAGACTACCAAGCCTGAAAGTTACTCAGGAGAGGAGAAGAAATGAATATCACTACCTTTTTGGTTCCCCCAGCAAATGTATCTCTGACAGATTTTCCTCCCTGGTCTTCATCTCCTTTGCTTTCCTCTGCATGGAAGTCTTCCAGGTCTCTTTTGATAAGATAGTTTCTATCCCAGTGACCAGAAATGGGTTTCACCTCACAGGTTAAGACATCTAAAGGTAGGTATGTACTTTGAAGCATTTGCCTATGAGCTAAGTGCCTAAACTCCCCTCATAGTCAAAGAAGATTTAGGACAGCTTCAGTCACCTAAACAGAGGTATCAAGTGCCATCTGAGATCCCCTAGGACATCTAACATCCACTCGGGGCTAGGAGGTATGATGATGATCTACACCGGACCTTTTCTCTTCTGTATGAGACTAGGTGGGTAGCCTGGGGCATTAGTGACACCAAATGCCAGTGTGTGGGCTACTGACTTTGGCCCCAGAGCGATACAGTGAAACAATCCCAGAGGGAGAGGTTCATCTAAATAAATATAGGTATCCACTTTAGAGTGAGCTACGTAGCTCTTTAGCCTGAAAGGTCCTGAACAAACGCCACTGAGATGGCTTAACTGAACCCTGCCCTGGGTTTTTAACCCCTCCTGATGGTTCAGAATGAAATTCTGATTGAATCTTGGAGAATGTCCGGTAGGCATCTGCTTTGGTGAAGACTTCTATTGCTTTTCATTGCTTTTTTTCAGGCAAGTTCTCTGTCTACAGAAGAAATGGAGGGGGGTCTGAGCTGACTAAAGGAAATCATGACCTATTTAGAACAAAAAGATTTCAAAGCACTAGTCCTTAATATTATTCTGATAGGCTCAGCTCCTTCAAGCCCTTCTGGGGAGTTTGTTTCTATGTATCAGTTCGGAAAACCTCTGACATAACCCTTCCTGAGACAAAGTGATTTAATTTTTAAAAATCCATTTGATTTATAGCTTCCTGATCTGGGGAAGCAAGTGTCACATCTTCCTGGCAGACAAAATAAAGGATGCCCCGAAACTAAGTGCCCCCCTATTGACTCTATTGTCTTGATCTTTTTTTCTTTTTTTTCTGATATACTGATGTTTTTCTCACATATTGACCTCTTGCTTTTCTTCCCACTGTCCTTACTGGGTTGGAGTAACATGGGCGTATTTTAACTTCTCTGCTTTTCACAAACAGATTCTGAGACAGACCTCGATAGTTATGTATATGCTGAAGTTATTACGCAGAAGTTCCGTGAGCACCTCTGCTTCATTCTACACCACCAACCCGTTGTCAGAGCTATTCACAGACACAGGAAGTTTAGTGGGTGAAATATGGATAAGATGCTTATGAAAGCAACAGTGTGATAGCTTAAGCAGATGATTTAGTTCAGATAATTTGTATAACATGGCCATTTCCTTAAAAGATGGAAAGGAAGCTCACCTGAATGTTAACATGACCTCCATTTCTTTGGTATCTGACTGGAGAAACTCTTACCTGGCATTTCTACCTGACAGACTATCCCACAATGAAATGTTATAATTTTGATATCTTTTTGTTTAAATCAGAGAAATAACATTCTGAATTTTCAGACAATCGTAGCATAAGTAATTTTGCATAACTTGGCTTTTGCTTCTCTTGTAGTTACTTGCTCTAAACATAAATCATTTTTGTGTTTGCAGATTTTGGGGATGGACCTATTCTTTATATGCTTTCTTTATAGGTAGTGGAGTCCAGACTGCAATTCTTTTCATCACATAGTAGGTTTCTAAAATAATCCACGTGAATTGGACATTTTTCTTTTTTCCTTTTTCTTTTTTTTATTTCTTTTCTCCATTAACTATAAGGAGATACTGGGCAGGAATTGCTGTCAAAGAGCTAGGAAGGATAGGCAAGATGATTTTAAAAAGTGAAATTTGATCTAATCGTTTCATCTACACTGACCAGATTCAAAAGAATCTGCATTCACGTCTTTCTGCACATCCAAGATGATCCATATCACTGTCTTTAACAGCATGTTCAAACTTGCATTTTATATATCAGTTTTGAGAGCTTTAAGCCAAAATCTCACAGCTTGTGGTCCATGGACCAGTTCAAGCCTGCCAGGTATTTCTACACTTTCTGCTGTGCCCTTGCCATTTCCAAAGTGCACCACCCCCCTGTGCTACCACTTCTATATGACTCTGAAAAATGACCAGCTTTAGTGCCTCAGTAGTCACTCAGCCTACAACAGGTAAAAGATCAGACCACAGATCATGACCTATAAACAATACAGGAAATTTAATGCACATGTGTATCAGGACTGGCAAAGACAAAGATAAACTCTGAAAAGGCTGAACCTATCTTGCTGTTCCACATCTATACAAGTTCTCACAATATATAATAACCTACACCTTTCCTTATAATTCATTTCAAGACCTGGCTTCCTAGACTGGTGGAGCAACTGAGCCCAGAATGTGGTCCCACCATTCTCCTAACTTGGCTTCCAGCATTTGTAAACATCATAGTAACCTTTGTACTGAATTATCCTCCTCTATGACCAAAAAGACTAAGAGAAATGACTGATGCAAGAGAACATGAAGAGGAAAAAAAGTCTTTCATGCCCTAAACCAAACTGGTAGTAGTGCTGTCTCCTGAAGCTGACCTTAGCCTTCAAAGAAGATTCAGTCTCTAAAAAGAGAAAAACTCCTTCCTACCCAGCAAAATGAACCACACTGATCTGCCAGCCTATGTAATAATCAAATGAGCAAAAGGGTAAACCAATAAGCATCCTTCCAATGACATTCTGCTTCCCCTTGTGCTATGAATTGTTCGGTATTGTTTTTGCTATGCGTCCTCTTTGTTCAAAGGGATTCAGGCTCTTACCAATACCATGACTTCAGCTGACACTAGGAAGATCAGCTCCTTGACTAGCAGCCATATATTTTCATGTCTGGATTTACAGACTGTCCTCAGTCATTTCACCTCCTATTCTTTATTGTCTGTATCCGTAGACTGCTGTCTTTAGTGATCGTAAGTAACAATACAAAGTAGGTCGAGTACAGTGGGACTTTGCTCTACCTGTTGCTTTGAGTTTTCTCTTAGTTTCCTGTGAGCAGTTTTAGAGGAGCTTCTATAGGATGGTTTGCAATGAGCTAAGGGAAGGAGCTACTAACATTAATGTGGGCAAGGCTGATATGTTTGTCAAATAGATTCTTCTTGCTTGTTGCAGCCTGACCTTATTGCAGTACCATTGAATTGGTAAGAGGTGATCCTGCTTTCTTAATATATCTCTTCGCAAATATCCTATCAATATGTTCTTTGGTTTATTTTAAAATAAACCATTTAAATGAATCAGTCCATATACTTAAACTTGTTTGTTTATTTGGTAATTTCTTCAACATGCCGCTCCAGTAGAGACCAGAACTCGATTGTGAAAGCACAGCAAACATTCTTCCCATGAGACACTTGGAGAGCTTATAGTTTAAAAAGATTTCTGGAAGATATCTGTATCTGAGATAGATCTAGGCATAATAATGTAGGGTGCAATTCATTTTATCCTGGAGTAGGAATATAAAATAAATCAGATGAACTGTTCCCCCATATTGCCTGTTCCCTCCACTGGCCATCAAGAGAGCCTGGGATAACTTACTTATCTGTAGACATCTACAAACTATATGCCTGAAGTTACCAGAAGGAAACCCACTCTGATTTGCCTGAAGATGTATAGAAAATTTGAAGTTGCTATCACATTATCACCACTCTCATAGATTTACAGAACAAAGACCTTCCAAGCACATAGTAACAGATTTTACAGGTTACAGGTTAACAGATTAAAATGAAAAAAAAACCCAAAATATTTCATTTTCTAGATTCAAAGAATTTAAGAGTGAATACTTACTCTTCTTCTTCCAAAGAATTTCTTTAAAGGATCATTATCATTATCCTAAATTGAGAGTTAACAATGAATGATCTGTTGAAAATGCAGAACCTCAGAGCTCTTATATGCTCAGAGCATCAAAGTATCATCCTCCAACATTTACCAGTTGCTTAGGTTTTCCAGTATGTCACTTTATTATCACAGTATGCAGCGACTGAAATTTCTGTTCTCTTTTCAAGGTAGAATACATCTCCCATGATGTGGAAGAGACTGCTTTCAGCAAGACCTGTTTAGCAATGATACAATTGCTTGACTCAGCATTGCATGAATGTTAATTAGACTAGAAATAGTTGGGAAAATAGATAATCATTTACACTGCTGGAATGGGTGAAAAAAAAGACAAAAAGAATCTGCTGTAAGCTGGAAGAATATGATTTCCAAGTGAATTGTCCTCTATACAACTTTTAATAAAGGACATCTTTGAAAAATGAGAGCTGACAGCACCCTTTCAAACAATGCTCAAAGATGGTTAATGAAACCCCATGGCTCAGGGACTGTTCCCAAATGCAGTTTGGATAAGACCATTCCTATTTGGGGCAAAGCAGTTTAGGAGAGTGGATGCAAGTGGTGCCATGTTACTTGGCCTCAAGGCCAAAGAAAGATCCCTGACCTGTTTTATTTTGCAATACAGATGTAATATTAGCGTCCATTTCTTTTTTGTGACCCTGCAGTGAAACCTCCATGGGTTGTTGTTGGCTACTGAGTTGCTTCCTCATGCTCCTTTTCGATCACAAGGAAGTAGCTGACAAAACAGTTCTAATACCAAGGTGGGTGGTGAATTTAGCATAAAAGCAGAGGCTCCTGGCTGGCTGGACAGATAGATTTACCTTGGTAAAGGATTGCTCAGTGTTATTGAATTGCTGACATTGACAGATGGATTCACTGTGGTCCAGCTGTTTACTTGGACAGAATGGCTTTGCTTTTAGACCTTTTAAGCATTTTTGGTCTAGAAGCTGCACAAAGGTGATTTATAGAGAGCCAGATTATGTTTATACATGCAGGGAAGGCAGATAGAAGACTAGAGCTAGGGACACATCAGTGACAACCCTATCTACAGCGAGATGTTCTTGGCTCTTGGATAAACATCACAGAACATAAGTTCTCTTGACAGATGCCAAGGAATGGCAGGAGGTGGAATCTGACACGGACACCTGTCAGTGGTAACGACAGAGAATTTGAAAAGCTCAAATGTTCTGAAACTATTTTATATTAGTGGAGTCTTTCCATGTATTCCATTTGGCCCATTGTCTGCAAGACTTGGCTGAGTCCCCTGGTTAAAATAAATCATTCTGTTCCATAGTTGCAGCCCATTATAAGTTGTATCTCTTTTAAAATAATTCAGCCCCAACAATTATTGCTCACATGTTTCTGACTCTGCAGGAGAACTGGTGATGGGGGATGTCTGCAGGCACACTACTATCCAAATATGTTTTAGCAGAGCACATTGTTTATCAAGTTCTTTGGAATACAAGGAACTCTACAGCTGTGGAACACACTATTTGTGCCTATACTGGGAAACTGAAGTGCATCAGGGAACATCCTGCATCATTGGAATTTGATGATTTAATTGTTAATAGATTATTATTAAATTAATGTAAAATTATTCTCATGGCATGTTGCATGGGTTTGGGTACAGGCCAGCTAGCAATCTTCTTTAGAGTGCCTGGGCACAGAAATTATCAAAGAGCATACATGATTCCCAACAGGCAGTTCACAGGCGGCCACCCTATTTGAAAGACTAAAATAGTTCAACAATCTATAGGTAGCCTGTTCTGTGCCAGCTAGTGTCAGCACCAAGAAAAATCACAGATGCTTTATTAGTATGCATCTAAATTATAGGGGAAAGAAGTATGGCTGAAAACAGCAAAACAACTGAAAGGACGAGAAAACGGTCCATTTTGTGCCTCCCATATTCCTTAGCTCCTATGTTATTCTAGGTCTCCTGGCACTGCTGTTGAACCCTAGGGGGGGGGATCCTGAGGCAAAAACCCTTGGCTTAGTCATGACTCTACGCTTTGATGTCTCATGTTGTGGCAAGTTTGGAATATGGCTTTTCCGGAGCATCAAAGTTCAGCTTCCACGTGAAGCAAGGATGCTGCTGGGATGGAGCAGGAGAGGTCCCCCTTGGCAGGCAGACCAGATTCCCCAGAGAGCTGGGAAGTGTGTTGGAAGAGGGAGTTGGCTACACATCAGAGAGTTTGTGTACTAAACTTGCAGATTCCTACGGAGTCGTTTCCTTAGTGACAATGACAACACGAGCAATTTTAACATATTTTCTTCATGTCTGCTTTCAGTGGCTGGGATATACTCAGAAGTCAGAGTACAATTGGCATTTCCCAGCAGAAAAATTTTCTTTTTTCTTTTTTTTCCCCCTTTTCTCTTCGGGAGCTCATACAGGCATAGAGATAATGTTCGTAAGTCTGTCGTAATATTGCTGGCATTTCTAAACCCACACAGTGATAGCTGAAAGAACAGATCCTCCAGAATTCTTAACACATCTTGTGAATGGTAATGAGTTGGGAGGTTCTCTCTACACAGCAAATGCTGTGGGGCTAGCAGGTAGATATACTTTAAAGCCTACCCAGCTCCAATGAGGACATGCCAACTCTCAAAAACAGGCTTATAATGGGAAAGAGTAGGCAAACGAAATGGAAAAAACAGCAGAAAGCTGTGTTTAAAGAAACAAATCTTGACATAAGCCAGGGCCTTCCATATTTGCCACTATACACAGCAGGTTTGGAAAACAAATTATGGACCTTGATTTAGGGGGAAAAAGATGTCTTATTAGCTGCAGAATTGGACTACTTAGCAATGAGAGTAATTTTTTGTTTTAGTGTTTGCTGAAGAAACTTTGCAGAATGAACATCTACTCTATCTCCTGACGCTGAGTGCAACCAGAGGAGTGAAGCTTTCATTTCCAGGAAAACATAATTTTGACTGAAACTGGCACACAGATGTGCAGTTTGGAAGCTTGGAGAGCTTTCAGAGGTCACAAGGCACAAAGGAAACAGAGGAGTAACTAGAAAAAAAGTGAAAGGACTTACAAGTTGTGACAAGAGGAAGTTCTAAGAAGTGAAGCCCTGAAGTTAATACTGAAGAACAATCTCCATTACCGTGTCTGAATTAGGCGTGCAGTCAAGATAGGCTTCCTCCATAACCTGTGAAGACAGCTAGGCAACTCCAAAGACTGTCTGAAGTCAAAAAAATATGGTTCATGCTGGGTAGGTGCTTAGCTCTCTTCATCAGCTGTAGAACGAGATTAAAATAGCTGTGCTTACAATTCAGAAACTAATAATCAAGTGGGGAAACCCAAGCCTTGCTTACCAGGAACAGTCCAGTCAGTTCACTAACACCACGTAACACTTCCTTTGTTCAGGACACCACATAATTATAAATAAAATTCAGTGTCTTGAGGAACCTTATTTTTCCTTCTATAGTCAGGGTAGAGGGTGTTAAACATGGGGGTGGGGGAGAGTGCATGTTCAAATGAGTCAGTGCTGCCACGGTAAATCATGATTAAAATATGATTGTCACAAAGTAAATCATCATGCATCATATGACATAGTCTAATATAGCAAAGCATATTAAAGTAATAACTAAAATAGATTAGACACTTAAAATCTTGCCAAAATATATTCCCCAGTTATCAAAAGAATTCCCCAATTGTGTTTCCCAAATCAATTCACAGAAACCCTTCTTTCGGGAAAAAAGCTAAAAATATATATGCTGAATGGAAGTGGTACTTAAGACTGAAATATAGATTTCCCATTTGCTATTTTAATGTTTTAATTCAAACCATTAATTTAAAAGGAAATCACTGATAACTATCCAGGAAGGTTAATTAAACTTAAAGTCCTGCTTTGGATCACTTCTGCTGATATTTACTTTCCACGTTAGTGCTTTTGGATGTTATTTTAATCTATCCAGTAAACTGTTCTTGCCCTTATGCAACTACTTTTTTCAATAACTCCCCATTGCGGTGAGTGGTTCCAGTCTGGCCCTGAGTCTTTAGTCTTCCATCAAAAAGCTGATCAGGACTGAATCAGCTCTGGCATGAGTGGATGATAAAATCTGGAATCACAAACTGTGCACTGCATGTGCATTTTACATTAAATCACCCAGTAGTATGCAAGAAAATGAAAGTGATTTTTCTAAGCTTCAGCCTGCCGGGCTTTTTTGTGGGAGAATGTATTACAGCAGAATACCAAATTAGGAATTAAAAGATTTACTAGGTTAAATCAGAGAAATTCCACATGGGATGCAAAATGATATGCTGGTTATGTATTGAGGAAGGGGGAAGTCCGGGGGAGGAAAAGGAACCAAAATAAGAGTTGAATGAATTAAACTGACACTGCACCATTTAATGTGCATGACAGGAATACATGGATTAAGTGGCAAATGAAATGGCAGGAGAATTTACTGTATATTTTCTTCCTGAAACATGTTTCTAGTAACAAAATTAGAACATATGCATTACGACGACCCTTTTTCAGCTGCTCTGTCGAGAATGGCAGAATGAATGTACCAGTTGGTAGTTGAAACAATGAGCATCAGGAGTGAGGAACAGTAGATTTAAAAAAAATCAGCCATCATGTCATATGACAACAAGTGGTTTATGAGCTCTGTAACCTGAAGTATATCTCACTGCTGTAAAGGCCCCTGACCAGCAACCCAGCTGGTCACCAACCAGGCTCAGCCCATAGCTGAGGGCATCACCACCTCCAGCCCACCCCACCGTCTTGTCACCATCCCGTGAATCTGCCAGGTGAACTGCTCGCAAGAGTGCTCCCAAACTTGATTAAATCAGATTGACCTTGGTTAGCAAAGCCCTATTATTTAAGCTAACCCAATTTATCTGCAGTGAATCAGGTTAGGCAAGGCTCATGCAATCAGCTCAGCTGGTAGATTGGAGGCAGTGTAACACAGATTAACAGCTCTAAGATGACTGAGAGTAATGTTCTTTTCAGCAAGGCTACAGCTGGAAAGAGATATGTCCACAGCCTAATGCAGATGTCAAGAGCTGACAGTCACTTGAAGCATTCGCATAGAATTTATATAGGATGGTGGGCATCTCATTTCTAGAGAGGGCCAGCAGAAGAAAAGAAATGACAGTGTTTTCATGAAGAAATCTCAGCTATTTTTCAGTTAAAACAAACAAACAAAACATCTTGACCATCTCTATTAACTGTCTGGAAAATAGTTAAAAAGGAAAGCACTGTCAGTGAATAATAAAGCATATTTTTTTGTTACCACCCACATTGGCAATCAGAGGAGATGCAATTGGTTGTCTGGGGAGATTAGTCCCAGGTGTATCTGTAATACTGGAGTTATCTGGATGTGAAGAGAATGCCCTCATTTCCCACTCAAGTCGCTACAGGAAGAAGTTACTACTCATCTCTTTAGAAATATAGGCCATTTCATTTGCTTTATGGATTCACTGATACGCAAACTGTGAGGGGTAACCCTAGGGCAAATATGCATTAGATCTTCAACAACAGTTTATATTTCTTTGTAGATGAAATAACTTTAAAGACTAGCATTGCCTGTAGAGTGTGTTTATATGTGTGAGCACACTGAGGTGTTTGGCTTGCTTTGAAAAGCAGGTACCAAAAAAGAAGAAAGACATGCTTTCCCAGTTTAGAGATGTTCTGATCTGTTTCAGAATACAAGGAAGATTCTGGCCTCTTGGATTTGAGTCGGATGACTGATATTGAACAACAGATTGCTGGATTTAGGCTTGATTCACCTACATATTTATGACCTCTGAGCCTTAATCTCTTGTCTTTTTCTTTCTTTCTTTTTTGTATTTTGTGGAATTGTTTTATCGTAACCCTGCATTTCTTTTAATTATGATTATTATTTTCATGACTGGCTTGAAGGTAACACAGAATACATCCACTCCCTCACAGAAAGTGAGCCAGAATAATTTCTGTAAAGTTTATGATCATTGCCCATCAAGGAAGCAGAAATTGCACCCTGTAGATTTTGTGACCAGTTGCAGCCAGGCTATGATGCATAAAATTAAAGAATCAAAAGCACAGCTAAAAAAACATGTCACAAAATGTTGGTGTCTTCTAAGTGGGAGACAAGCACACTCACAAATTGTACAAAACATGTTAGGAAAAATTCTTCTCTTCCTACATACCTTTTTCATTTCATGGCCATTTCCTAAATAAGGCAGTCAATAAAATGTCCAGTTCTTTGGACAGGTGTAACTGCAACAAAGCTGTGCTTTGGAGAAGCCAGCAGCACAGTGACTGTGTACCGTCCTACCCAGACCCTCTCACACAGTTTGTTCTGCTTATCCAAAACAGCTTCACTTTGCATTGACTTCAGGCTATTAGACTTTGAATTTTATTTGCCGAGTTGCAATTCTTCCCTCCCTTTCCCCTACTGCCTGTACCCTGATCTCCCCAGTGAGTGACACATTTCAACACAACATACAAACTCATCTCATACTTCATTTATTCCAGCTGGCTACAAACTCTAGGGACAGAAGTGAACTCTGGGACACCTTTTCTACTGTGCATGGAGGATTTTTTTTCATGTTTTTCATCTGCTTGGTGCCTGAACTGAAGCGCTGATCTTTGCTGCAGAATACATGCCCAGAGCACAGCACCAAAAGGCTCTGAACTGCCCCTTCAAGCAGATTTTGTATCAGTGAGTCAAATTTAGAGAGAACTCAGTTATTCCTATCCAGTTTATCAGATTGCTTTCACATTTAGGGTTATCAGGCTGTTAGCCGGTGCACAGATGCACCATTAAACTTTGGCCTGTGTTTTGCTAGCTGACCCTCACATAATGCTAGTAGTGTCTCCTCCTTTGCTTTGTTCTCCTGGCCCAGCTTTAGTTCTCCACCTTGCTGGGGAAAGAAGAAGCCAAGAAGGCTACTTGGATATAGCTCTTTGCCATCTGCAGGTTGAGAAGACCGTTAATAGTGCAGTGGGTGGAAACAAGGGCTTTGGGACTCATCTTAATAAACTGCATTCTTTGGAGACTGCTGAATTGGATCTCCCAGTGCTGGAGATCAATAATGTTTTCTCTCTCTTAGGCTGCTTTTCCTTTTAAAATGTTTTGTCAGATGCTGACTAGGACGGGCAGGTGCTGTGTTTCTGTGTGAAGGCTACCAACCTGAGAAGCAGTGCCTGCCCACAGCAATGTCGCTGTAGTTACTTGAAAAGATTATTTGGAAACCTCTTTATGGAGCATATGAGAAAACAGAGGAAGAATGGAGAACTGCTGTGTTATACACTACGGTAAAACCACAAAATCTTTGGGAAAAATCCCTTGACCTAATGGGTTTCTGGAGGGTCAAGGTTTCACCCACAAAGTGTTTGAAAGGCACAGGTTGATCATCCATTCCTTGAGCTCAAACACTCGGCCAACATTTGGTAATGCTGAAGGTTCAGGATAGTTGTGGTTTTTGAGATCTCTGAACAGTACTACTGGAAAGCAGGTTGCAGACCCATATGGACCTTGTCAGCACTTTTAGATCTTGTCAAGGGAGTTTTCTTTTTTGGAACAATTAACCTAAATAATCTTTGCCTTACATGACTGTTCTATCTCCTTCTTAAGCCAGTATTTCTTTGGTGTCATTCCTGCTGGGCTGGAATTATATATTAAACTCAGGAAGCATGCAAATGAAAACCTGGACAGGATTTAGACTTGACCTAATGTGAGGAGAATAAAGGGAGGTAGGAAGAAAACCAAAAAAACTTTTATTATTAGACACTTCATATTAGACTTTTATATGCTACTAATCAGTTGAGTATATCTTTAATTGTCTGAGCTGAATTTGTATCCTGTGTGTCTGTCTTAGGTCTCTCTCCTCCTGTCCTCCCTCCCTTCTTCTCTCCCTCTAGATCAGTTGATTCTAAGATCAAAGCAAAGCCAAGTGCTTTGCACATTCTGGTGACTCTTTTAATTAAGAATTTCCAATGCCCCATGATTTGGAACTAGGAACTGAAATTTCACAGGAGGGAAAGGATGGCTTTGGTGATCACTGATATGTCTTTTGTTATCTGTCTCAAGACAGTATTTCCCTAAATTGAAAGTCTTTGGAAATGTTCAGAAAATGTTCACAGTCTTGCTGGAACATGGGAGCTGCAATATGGACAGAGCATGCCTCAGCTTGGGTGTGAGCAGTTTGCCTGAACACAAAGGCATGCTGAATGCCCTGAAAAAAATCAGCTTGTGCTTAATATTTTGTACCCAAAATGAGTGAACCCCTTTGGCATTAACATTACTGTGTTGGATTAACCTCACCTGCCTTCATCTGTTTATGGTGTAGACCTCTTCAGTTGAATTTGTCAATTTAGGATTTGCTGAATACGAACAATCAATCCTGAAAAAGATAAGTTGTTGCATTTCTTATCTATACTGTCATAGTACATAGGAAGCACAGCCTTGGTCCGTAACCTGTCATGGTGGTGTTCTATAGGTAGAAGAGAAAAAGACAGTATTTGTCCTGAAAATTGTATAATTTAAGAACATATTCTCTGCCCTTAGCTATGAGATGAATTTAACTGTAGGCTGCATTTTCAGCAAACATAAACCATTGACTTAAGTGGTCCTATGCCTGTAAAGAAGTTTCTCTTCCATATTTTATTGATTGTGACTGTGAAATACAGAAAGTAGCTTACCTAAAGTTGTGTGTGCTAGAATAAAATTACAGTATGTCAGACTGATCACTTGCCTTACTTGATTAGCACTTGTGACTTGCATAATGAAAGTATTTAAACTACTAGCTGGGCTGAACAGGTGGGATTAATTTTATCTAAATGTAAATGTTTCTAACAAAAAAAAAAGCAAACTACTACTAATCTGTTCACTCAAGTCTTCCTTTAAAGCAAATGGAGAGAAATAGGACCAGACTGATCTGATGTTGTAAGACATGTATTTTAGGATGATCTGGACTGTGCTCTGAACTCTACTGGCTATGCTGGCTATGAACCAGTCACTACAAGAGAAGTCTGCAGAAATTAGATCGCTTTTAGGTGTATACATTTCGTGGAATAACTCTCACCCAAGGCCCTGAAAGAATACCAGTGCAGTACAGGCATTTTCACCATGTCTTTGCAACAACTATTTCAAACTGAGCAATGGGCATTTCGAAGATAAGGAGGTTCCAGCCTGACTGAATTTACATCCTTGTATCCCAGGTTTTGCTGGAATGAATGAATCTCAAAGCAATCCAGTGGAAAGTAAGAACAGTTTAGTTGTCTACCAGCCCACATGGAATATCCAGATTCCACGTGATTTTGAAAGGTAAACATGAGTTCATAGTAAGTTCATTTGCATCTGGTCTCAGGAACTGCCTGTCAGTTTGTAAACTTCAGCATCACACACCTCAATATCCATAATCAGAGTTTTTAGCCCTCAGCACAGCATCTGCACTCAATACAGCAGAATAGCACAATTTTATAGATCCCTTTGACTCCTGTTCTCATGGCTTTTAAGTTTCTGTGTATCAGGAGAATTCCACTGTAATAAATTGGAGTTCCACTGACATAAAAAAAAGCAATAATGGAAACAGCTGATCTCTGCTAATTTTCTTTCCTTTTTTTTATTGACACCTGCTGCAGCAATTAAAGGAGGGAGTATATCATATCTCAGTCAACAAATTTTGCATTTCTTCATGTGTGTTTATGTGTGTTTATATTAACCTATTTTGATCCTGCATTGTTGAAACATTCCCAGCTATTCACTTAGAGCCAGATTTTGCTGCTGTATCAGTTAGAATTGTCCCATGGAAATCCATGAGCAGATCATGAAGATGCATGTAGAAATCATTGGGTTTTACAGGCTAATTACAGGCTGAAGGGTTGATTATGTGGGAATGAATTACTCCCATTTGTTTTTACATTTACTTGTTTCTGAAAGGACAGTGGTAGTCCTGCTCTGTTCAGAAATGGTGATGCCTTTTGGGGGAGATAGAAGCACTTCCATGGAACTGGTTGCCAGAAATATGCTAGAAATAACTAGCCAAGTGAGGGTGAAGTTTCAAGGCTGATCCAAGTCTGGGATGATAAAAGAATAGCTTTTCCTCACCCCTCCAGCCCCTCTGCCCCTCATCTTTTCCCTGTGAACAAAACAAATTTGATGAATGTGTTGGGTCACACACGTGCTAGGGCAAGCACATAGGAGGAAAAAAGAAGTTGAGGTCAAGGGTGTGAGTGTGGGACTACTTTGTTCACTGGCCGCTCAGACTTCGGCCAATTCCAGCTCATGATAAAGGCACACCCCAAGTTACTCTGCAGATGTGCAGCCGTTGGTGTTCTTCTAGCTTTGCTACAGGGTACGGGGAAGAAGAGTAAGCACCATGGCTTGGGAAATCACTTTTATAGCATTGAATAATTGTGCAGTGCTACTCAGGATAGTAGGGTTCTCAGCTCCTTCTAGAAGTATTTGAGGTGCCGCTTTTTAATTTATTATTATTTTCTTTTTTTCCCCCAAACAACCTAGAGATAAGCTCAGAGAAGAAAATAGCTCCAATACACTTCTCTCAAAGGGCTGGGATTGCATGCAACATTATCATTGTGTCTTGAGTGTGTCCTTGCTTTGTGAGGAAGAGTGAAAAGGCCTTCGTAACCTGAAGTTAAAAAAAAAAAAGAAGAAGGAAAAGAAAAAGAATCCCACAACAATTCCTATAGACTCAATTTCATTTCTCGCTATGTCAGACTGAAGGAAAGACTCTTGGACTGCCCTTTATGTGAGTAGGAACATTTCTGTCAAGGCCTGAATGCCTCCTGTCTGTCTATCTAAGCTGTAATCACACTCATCACCCATTACCAAGAAAAGCTCAGCATCCTCGACTGCCTCTAAGTTAGCAGGAACAGAAAAGGCTAAGAACACATTTCAGCCTTTCTCCTAAAACACAAGTTCGCTCTGTGCTTTAAGGTGGCTGGATGGGAGCCAGCTGAGTCAGAAGTCATGTGACTGGGAACCTATGTGCATTACCACTGCTAATAATCCAGATGTCAGAGAAAGTGGTTTAGAAAATATTCGAATTATATCAAATCTTCTTACAATTATAACCTTGTTTTTCTCCCCCTCCTCCTTCTGGAAGGCAGTTCTAGGGCATCTTCCTGCCGATGGTTAGAAGTTTTCCTCAAATTCCCAGCTTATATATATTTTTCTGCCAGCACTGACTTTAGTTTCAATTATTTTTCTTCCTCCTTTGTTTATACTTGTATTATGCTCAAGGCTTTCCCTACTCAACACACCTTCTTCTAAGCTAATCAAACTGAGTTTACTACTTTATTAGCTCTCTGCTTACCAAGATGAGTAGCACATTGTCCCAGAGCAAGAATAACCCGTGCGATGCTGAAGGGAATTGCCCATCTTTTATTCACTATAAAGAGAGACTAGCTTGGATGTAGACATTTCACTTCTAGATAGAGAAATTCATGTGACATGAATTTCATCCCTGGTTTTGCAAGAACACATGCTGTGGAAGGTCATAATACTGTCGAACTAGGATATGCAAATAATGAGTTCATTAACTGCAAGTTGGGATATAGCCCAGCCAAACTTAGACCTTTCGAGGTACAATAAAAATAGATGGCAACAGGAAATGTGGGTGGAAAAAAATGAATTAAGCAACTTGCCAGTTCTCCTGCAGTGACTTAACCTTATCTTTCAGTGTAGGAATTAGACTCTTACAATAAAGCAGTATTTTCACCTCCCTAAAGACAGAAGTGACAGTGTTGCAGTCCCAGGCCTATTCTGGGATACATTTCTTTGACGGCTGAACATTCTGTACTTGAGGGATCACAGGAGTAGGGGAATCTTTTTCTCTACCCATTGGGGAATAAGGAAAAGTATTGTATCTACTTTTCTTCCTCAAGATAGTCTGAACTTTGGCCCATGTTGTTCAGATTTGTGGAGGAGGCCAACGGATGGTCATCTGGACATCAGTGTAGATTGCTAAGTCAGAGTGCTTACTGAAGTATAAGATATTATACTCAGAATAGCTCTGCTGTCTCTGTGGGAAAATAACAGCAAGGAATTGTACATATAAAACAAGGAGAGACCATTTGGTTGCCCTCTCTGAACGCCTTGGCAATTTTGCCAGAGTTCCAACATCCCCAGAGTGCCAAAGTTGTATCAAACTGTTTTCTGCACACCAGAGTCACATATTTACTTCTTTGGCACGAGGCAATTGCTCATTGTATTTACTACCTTCTGAGGCAACAGATATCTCTCCCTTCCTTTGTTTATTTTCTTCCTTTAATCCTCTTTTGAGATGGGAAGGGCATACGCCCTGTTTCGCAGAGACAGTATGACCTGAGTATGCTCTTACTGGATCTGAGAGACTGGTTTCTGCCTATGGGTCCATTACCGACTGCACAACCACTCCTTTGGAGCGTATCAGTAGTACATAGTGTAGTGTCATATTAAAGACAGCCATGATATTTCCTCACCAGTGATAGCATGCAACACATGAGCATGTGAATAGAGCACATGAGAACACATGAGCAACTTGAACAGAGACTAGTTTGGGTCTTTGGAGCAAGAGAGCTTCATGATGATAACTTTGTCCTTGAGCTAATCACTTCAGCTAATTAGCCTAAGTGTGGCATCACACTCAAGTGAATAGGCCTCTATTTTAGGTGTTCAGGACTAGAGTTAGATGTAATATTCCAGATACATTGACAAATAGATAAGCCAAATCAGATTTTGCTTACAAATCAGGTAGAGCTTTGGTTTATAAATATACCATTTTCTTCACCTTTTACGTCATATGAGAGCACAGAAAAGTCATCTGATTTGTCTGATTGCATTCTTATGTGAGGTCCTTAACTCTTCAGTTTTTCTATTTTATCAATCAACAATATGTGAAAGAGAATCTCTTTAGTGGCTAACCAACAACAGAAAGAAACATCCTGACCAACAGAAGTGGTAAACACTTCTTAAAATATAGGCAGAAGAGGATTCTTTTCTTACACCTTAAGGCAGTAGTGTGCAGTCACAAGTGATAATGATGAGCACATTGGATTACGGCTGGGGCATGCAGCAATTTGGATCTCCTGATTTCCTGCAGGGAGGTTGTAAGCGCTGCATTGGTCTTCATGTTGTAGACTGTGAATAGGAGCAGTTGGGAAAATTAGAAATTTCTCAGCAAAGATTTTTGAATGTCATCAAACTTCCCATGAGAAATATGAGGCTTCTCAAGCTGTGGATGGCCGCCTTGTTAGGACTAAGTTCCTGACCAGTCCTGAGCTGTGTTTTTCCTGTCTTCTTGATCAAGCCCCTTAAGACCTACTCAGCTCTGAAGTTGTCAGACTCAGAGAGAAGGAAACTAAAAACATAAGAAATGAAGTAAATCAAGTAACTGATGCAGTTGAACAGACATCTAGCCAAACTAGACGGGTTCAAAGCGGAGACGGATGGCAATGTGGACTGACAGGTAACAGTCCTTGCAAGCTCCTGTGTAGTACTGAAAAACAGTGCAGCTACACCTATGACCAGGGCAGGAACTGCACATGACTACTCAAGGAAAGGAAATTAATCAAGTACCTGTCACAAATATTTGATATGAAACTTGGATATGCCAGGTGGAGAATGCATTTTATTTTTTGGGGGGGGTGGGGGGGGGCGGATCTTGCCAACAAGCACTTAAAGTTACGCTGGAATGGAGCAGAATATAGTTACCTTCATGATCTCATATTAGATGCATATTAGCTATAAAGTGCTGTATACATCATGGATGTTTGAAAAGGGCAATTAACCTGCCTAAAAAGGTAAAAAGAAAACTTCTCATACCATGTTTTACTTTGCCTACTAATGCTTCTTAAATACACTGTAGTTTATAGATATTTCCTTGCAAATGACTGTTCATGGTCTTTAAAGAAGTCATGCCATTCTGCCAGTTCTCTGAGGAAGTCAACAAAATAAGGGCAGAAGAGAGAATTGGTAGATGATACAATAGGGAGAACAATCCCTGTCAAGGCAAGAACTGATGGATAAATTTTATGTGTGATGTTATATGGGAGCCTGTCAAGAACGGCTATTCTTGCAGCCTATGTACATGGAGTTATCAATTATATTCCACAGACTCTGCTTTCATGAGTCTCTAGCTGCTATAATTACAAAGGTAAGCTAGAAAAACTTGACCTATGGGTAAATGATTCACCCATGCCCATTGGAGGATGCAGAAAGCCTGAAACAATGGTCATAATAGATTTCCAAAGTCATTATGATGTCTGCATGCTCAGATATCCAGAACGATCCTTTAGATTTCAATATCCTTCAATAATTTATTAACTCTTGTATATATGGGTGAAACACCATAATATGAAGGATAAGAATTATCATATCATGAAGATTTCTTTCACTCATAAAAGCCAAGCATTTTACCTGGAGTTCATCTAAAGAGTTGAGGATCGCTTAGTTTTATACTTCATCTCCTGAAATGGCATAAATTTTCAAAGCTCAAGAAAGGCTGGGCTTTATGATCACAGATATGAATGTGCAAAATATACTGGATTTGGATTTTCAAAAAGTTTTTGATAATATCCTTACTGAAGAAGGAAGGCAGGCATTAGCTGAGGTCAGAAGAGCTGAGCTGCTCAGGCGTATGATTGAGTTACCTTAACTTAAGAGGTTCCTGCACATCAGCTGCCCTCTAGTAACTTCCTACGTGATCTTGCCTATGATAAATGCAAGACAGTGAAACTTAGCCTATTGACAATGAAAGTGGACTAAAATTAAATTGCACTGCCTTTAATTTGAACCAAGAGGCACATGTATCCTTACTGTATATCAGCTGAGAGATAATAACTGGGTAAGTTGTAAAAATCTGTGTATCTGAGCCTTAAACAAAGAGAAAACAAAGCAGCAGGAATATATGATCGTTTCTCAGCCTGATAGAAAATTAATAGCAAGCGTCACAAGGAGATATGCTAGAGTATCCTGTGGAAGGTCTGAAAGATGGTGAACAATATGTTAGAAAAATTTTCAGACGATCAAAAATTGATTCACATCTTCATAAGGTGTAAATTGGCATATCTTTCTTTAATTGGCTGAGTGAAACTTATTAAAATCTGTTCCAGATCTGGCCTATTCAGAAGAGTTTTGAGAGGATTCTTTGAAATGTTAGGAAAATTCTATAACATTAGAGGACTAGGAAATACAAGAGCCAACAGGTTGTATAGAAATGATAAGGGGAGTACTTTGTAAGGACCAATTATAATACTCTTACATCTTCAGGGAATTTCAAGTTAATTGAAACCACTCAAAGGAAAAGAAAAAAAAAATCCCATAATTATAATCAGGGATAGCTGAAATAAAGTATGCACAGAAGTTATTGGGCTGTGTTAAAAAAAGGATTAGAGATAGTACTGAAAGTACGGAAAGGCTATGACATAAATGGAATTCAGTGCTCAGTGTTGCTTACTATCAGCTCTTAGGAGGTGTCTTAAATTTAGCAGATGGAATTTTCTCTGCTCACCCTTGTCTTCCTTAGTAGACAATGGGAAAAAATTGACACTTTCAAAAGAGTAACTCACTTTGTCTAAAATTAAACATCTAGCATTAGGACAGAGAAATTGCTCCCTGGAGATACTTACCTCCTCTCTATTGCCTATAAAGGGAGCCTAGATAGACTGGGCTGAACCGGGAATGTCTAACATTTGGATGTCTAAAGTCAGGTGAGATCCTGGAAACAATTTCCAAATATATTAAGGACAAGAAGGTAATCAGCACGGATCATCCTGATAACTTTATAAGAGAAGATGACTGGCTTGGTGGATGAAGTGAGAACAGTGGATGCTATTTATCCTGACTGTAGTAAGGCTTTTGACAGTGTCTGCCATAATATCCTCATAGACAAACTGAGGAAATACAGTCTAGATAAGAGGACAGTGAGGGGGATTAAAAACTGGTTGAACTGCTGGGCTCAAAGGGTTGTGATCAGCAGCATGAAGTCCAGCTGGAGGCCAGTCACTTGTCATGTACCCCAGGCATTGATAAGGGACCAATACTAGTTAACATCATCATTAATACCTGGACAATGGCACCAAATGCACTCTTAGCAAGCTTGCTGATGATACAAACTGGGAGGAGTGGCTGATACACCAAATGGTTGCTCTGCCATTAAAAGGGCCCTCAACAGTCTGGAGAAATGGGCAGAGAGGAATCACATGACATTCAACACAGGGAAATGCAAAGTCCTGCAGCTAGGGAGGAATAACCCCACGCACCAGTACACTCTGAGGGCCGACTACCTGGAAAGCAGCTTTGCAGAGAAGGACCTGGGGGTCCTGGTGGACAACAAGTCAAACATGAGCCAGCAATGTGCCTTTGCAGCAAACAAGGCCAATGGTATCATGGACTACATTAAGAAGAGTGTTGCCAGTAGGTTGAGTGAGGCGATCCTTCTCTCTGCACTGGTGAGGACACACCTGGAGTGCTGTGACCAGTTCTGGGCTCCCCAATACAAGAAAGACATAGGCATACTGGTGTGATTCCAGTGAAGGGCCACAAAGATGATTAAGGGGTTGGACCATCTCATACAAGGAGATGCTGAAAAAGCTGAGACTTCTTAGCCTAGAGAAGAGAAGGCTAAGGGGGATCTCATGAGTATAAATACCTGATGGGAGGGGTAAAGAAGGCAGAGCCAGACACTTTTAAGTGGAATCAGTGAAAGGATGAGAGGCAATGGGCATAAATTGAAATGCAGGACATTCAATTTAAACATAAAAAAAAAATACTGTAAGGATGATTAAACATTACAACAGATTACCCAAAGCGGTCGTGGCCTATCCTCTCTTGGAGATATTCAAAAGCTGACTAGACACACCGCTGAGCAACCTGCTCTGGCTGACCCTGCTCTGAGCAGCGAGTTGGACTAGACAATCTCCAGAGGTGCCTTCAAACATCAGTGAGTCCGTGATTCTATGAATCTCCCTTATCAATTATTCTTTTTTCTTGCAAAACTTCATTGCTATGATTTCTTTCTTACATAACCTAGGAACAGAAGTTCTCCAGACTTCCATTTCCATATGGGAGTCACAGCATTGGAAATTTACCATTTTCTATTTTTGTAATTACATCTCTATCTTCACTTTGAAAAAACCCAAAGTGTACTAGTAGAATTCATAGGTGTTTCCTGCATTTGAAGCATGCAAAAAGAAGTCAAAGCATAACACACACTTATTCCTTCAGTTAGAAGAAAGACTGCTACTGACAGGTTTTGGGTTTTTTTTTTAATATCAAAATGCCTAAGCCAGGCAGCAACATGAGTATATTACTCTCAACTATATCCATGCACAATGACTGTCAGAATTGTGTCAGCTCCTTGTTTTAATTCTGTTCTCTGAGGCTGAAAGCAACCATTCTTTTGAACACTGAAGACATTGGGTGTTAGAAGAGACTACATGACTGCATCCATCACCAGTAAGTGACCTTTACATCAGTCCAAATGTTAGAATGATGGCTAGATGTCCTACAGGCTGCATCCTTCTTTGTGGACAATCCTGTTACAAAATCCATGTTGCTTGTTGCCAAGTCTTTCAGACAAAGCTGTGACATTTCTTCCTGAGGCCCCAAAGACATTCATGAATAGCTGGAAAGGACTGACCTGTACCTTGTAGCAGTAAATCCTTTCTGAAAATCTACCTCTTTCATTAGACCTCCTGATGCAATTTCCCTTCAACACCTATGCTTCTGTCACTGACAACAGACATGGTGAGTGGAAGCAAGAACATCAGACACTTTTCCAGCTAAGCATGCAAGGGGCAATAGGTGAATAAATGTCTTCTTTGTGTTTAAGAGAAATATAGTGCCACATTCACAGCTGCTGTGAATCCACACAGACCTTCTAAATTCAGTGAATTTGCAAGATTAAAGCAAGTAAACCAAAACAACTTAAAATAGTTAAAGCCCACAAAATAATAAGTGGTATATCAGAGATAGTAGAAAAGTCACGATGTCATTTGTGACTGTCAGTGTAGGGTTGCTCCTTACTGACTACTTTCTATGAGAGAATTTAGAGATCTTGCTGCCTGGAAGAGTCACTTGGTATTCAACTAAATTTCCTTTTATTTTTTTCAGTTACCTAAATATTTCAGTATCAACCTACTGACACCCTAAACAATCTTATTCTTTCTGAAGCCTTTGTGGTAGGCCAAACTTTGCTATTTTGGGTTTCATATTGCTGATCCACACACTTCCAAAGAGACTGAGGGTGGGATTATTCTGTCCAAATTTAGATATCCACAATGTAGATGTCAACATATGAGCTAGCTGTTAAGAATTCCTTTACACTCAAGGGAGAGAAGTAGGAATGCTTAAAGTAGACAGCTAAAATAGGTCAGACAAATTGCTTTCTGCATACGTCTCCTTCTTTCCATTGATTATATAAAAAGAGACTTGAAAACGAGCTCATATGTGAAGATCTGTCTTCCAGGTTTCTAAAATTAGGTGACATGTCCTAGGTCACTGACTGGCTGCTTCCCCAGCCTTGCTTATTTCTTGCTAGTAAGAGTCTCAGTTGGTGTGGGAGAGGTACACCTTGCCCTCTAATATAAATTATGAAGTTGGTATACTTCATTCAGGTTGTTTTCGGAGGGAAATAATGAATGCACAGGATTCCACACCTTCTATTGAGATCCTAAAGAAGATGAACAGAGTATCAATTACATAACTCCTGTTCCTATATAAGCCAGAGATATTCAGCTAGCAAACTTTGTGCCTGTGGAGTTCCCTTCTCTGGGGAGAACTTGGAAATGCAGAGGGAGTGGTCTGTGAACCAGGCAGATTGGTGACAGTTGGAGTGTACTCCTCGGCATCTTCTGTCTTTTGCACCACATCATTCTCCATCCATGTTTTTTCTGCATAAGGGAATACATTTAATTCCACTAGGAAGAACTGGAGAATTGTGCATGGACTAGAAGACTTTGCTTCAATGCAGAGTATCCAGCCTGCACATGCTCAGCTGGTCCTGCATGTTCTCAAAAGCCTTTGGATTTCTGCACTTGTGCAGTAGTTCAGTCATGCTGCAGGAAAAGGATGTGGAGGGGAGCTCTGGCTAGAAACTGAATTAAGATTAATTAATTAATGAATTCAAATTTGGTCAACACTGATCTAAGCCACTGTGGGTCAGCTTCAAAATTTATTGCTTTCCTTCAAACTGCTGGCAGAAATCCCAGAGCACCAAAACCAAGAGCCCAGCAGATCAGGTTGTTTCTTTCTTTTGGGTAAAATCTTAATAGCAGGTCATAACTGCCTTATATGGTTACCAAAAATCCTCTCTCACTCATCCTACACGAGTTCAACTTAGTTCTAGATACTGTATGTATGGTGAGGAGGGAATCTTTTAGGCAATGATTTTTTAATCCCTCCCTAAGAGTAGGAACCCCCGACTTGGAAAGGTCTCACTATCTCTTTTTGTTTGATTAGTGACATCATATTCCACTTACTAAAAAGCTGCCCTTACCATATGCACTTGACACTGACTGGCTTCTCCTGATGGGATTCTTCTCACCAGCTGCTAGGCCTCTACAGCATAAAGTCCACAGATGAGCTAAGCACTCCAAAGTTCCTTTATACAGAGGGGAAAGAAGCAGGAACCAACAGCAGAACACATTTTATCAGAGCTGCTCCAGCCTGCCCATGAAGGGCCTGTTATTCTCCACTGAGTAACACAAAGAACCTGCTATGCCACTGAAGATGTCTACAGTGGAAAGATGAATCCTCCTTTATAGATACATGTTTTTCATAAGTCATCGGGTGACCAAAACAAGCTTTTTTTTTTTCTTTTTTCTTTTTTTTTTTTCCCCCTTCCTATATTTCAGCCATGCTTGAAATAATACCCCGAAAACCTTGTAGGACGTCCCACTCCATTTTGGAAGATCTTGTTATTTCGGGCACCTGTGTTTTTCTCCTTCAAGGGTGCAACCCCTGCACTGTTGACTATTCTGGCTTTACTAATTTTAATTACTGTAGCAGATGCAGATACAAGAAAGGGATGAAGTGTCAACATCTCTAATTTACTAATGAAATTGTAGGATTTGGCTATCAGTGGCATCAGGAGTCTATTTAATAATCCAATTGTTCCTTCCAAATCCCATATTCACATTTTTATTTCTTTTCACAGTATTGAAATGGAGATGCTTTATAAATATTGCCCTTATTTTCAAAAGTTCATCTTTTTCATAAAATATGTTTGACTGTACCTTGTGAGATAATTAGCGATTTATTGGTAATAGAAGGACTCTGAACCTGTTCAAAATATCACACATGTTACGAGTGGCCGAAACTACAGATAACTCTGCAGGTCCAGGGAGCAGGATCTGCAAGACTGGTAGCTGTTATTACCTAATAAGCCCTTGGGCTTCTGTGGATGATATGAAAGCCTCAGTCCAGTTTGTGATTCAAGTTTCCATGACTACCTTGAAGGCAAAAATGAAGTTGATTCATTTACTTTCTCTGGAAAATGTCAAAGAAAGGCAGCAAAATGGTTTGCAGAGGTCCTCCTTGTCTCTTTAGAAGTTCCTCTGAAACTAAAGTAAAGGGGAAAAGCTTCTACTCTCTGTTCTTCAAGCCTGGTGGATGCTAGGTTAAACCAAAGCAGGGTCTTCAAATACTGGAAAGAGTGTATTCTAAAAGTTATCATTTTCCCACAGGATATTTGTCCATTCATTTAGTCAGTCATATCCCATCCTTCCATTGCATTTATATTGTATTTCTGATGCATAATAGTGGCAGAAGCTGACGATAGAATTCAATCTCCACAAAACCCTTTGGCCTTTCTGGCCAGGCCTGTGCACGGGAGTGCCAATTATCAAGAAATAATTTTAAATCCGATGTCTGCTGATGCATCTGTCTGGTTTTCTGTTCCTTCTGCTAATGGAGTGACTTTCCTTTTCCATCTCTCTGCTGCTGAATGTCACCATGGATGTTTTCTGTTCTCCTCAGCTGAGATCTTATCAGTCCCTCATTATTTGATAAACCATCAGAAATACAGTTAAGTAATTAAATTCAGTACCAGAGCAGAGCAAGAGTGACTGATCGAGTGAGGATAGAAGAAGGCAGACCAGTTCAGAGGGATTTTATGAATCATTGTCCTTCATTTAGTAAGGATCTGGATAGAGAGGACAGAAATATATAGATGGCTTAATTTTCCTTTTCTATTTTTTAATTGAAAGACTCTCTCCCTTCTGATTGCTGATGTCTTGGCAGTACCTTGAAGTCAGTATAAAAATCGAGTGTCCCCTGATTACAACGTTCTTTCATATTTCCCTTGTGATTTCTTTATTTACCTTCTGTCTTTAGTCTGGTTTTTTTTACTTCTTCCTCCTTTGTTATATTTCCTCACATTTTCTCTGATTTTTATTTTGTAATACTTTCCCAATATACGTATTCCCATTGTTTTTTTGTTTCTTAATTTTCTTCATTGTTTCTGTATCCTTTGTTCCTCTTTTATTATTAGCTGTGATCACTGTTTTTCCTCTCATATATTTATTCATCTGTTTAAACATTTCTGTAGTTGTGAAGATACATGTCAGTCTCATTTATGCCCACAGAGGTGATAGGTGGTGGAATGCAGAAATCCTACATCAGACAAGAAGTTTTTAATAAAAATATGAATAATAGTAGATATATAAAATGGAAGAAGGACAGTTCTCTGGCTCTGAGACAAACTGGTGTGACAGAGTTTATGTCCATGGGGATAAACTCCCCTAAGCAAAGAGGTCCCATCTTCACTACTATAAATATAAGCAAAGGACCTTCAGCTGACCTCATTTTGGAGCAATAAGGTTTACTAGGTAGAAACAAGATGAAGGGGAGCCATCTCAGGTGAGGAGTGATTAGGGAAAGAAAACAAATAAATCTGAAAGTATACCTCAGGGATAATAGCCTGCCTGTAGTTAGGCGGTCAAGTGAGACCTCTGTGTCACCAAGGTATGAATATATTAGGCAAGATAATGTTTAAAAAGGTGACACTGAGTAATGTGATTTTCATCCAGACAGAAACTGAGACAGAGAGGTTCTCTTGAATATCATATAACTATCTGGCAGCTCATCATGACCCTGACTGGGTGGGAATTTTGAAACACTAGGTCATGGCAGGAGGTGTTTGGACAGAACTAAAGTCAGGACTGTAGTTCTGGTGACATCCTGATCACCTGTTTAGCCTGTTGGCTGAAACCAAGCAGTAAAAGTCACATATATGCATGACACTGTCACCAACGTAAGTCAGTCCTAACTTACGTCATAGATGAATCTCCAGGCTTTCTGAAGGCACATTTCATTCCTTTGTGTCTCTACTGTTAAGTGCCTAAAAAGCTATTAGATTAACAGCTCTGAACATAGATTTTGGTATCTGGACAAGTGATCTCAGGGAGTAAATCATCAAGTCATACAATCTCTTAAAAAGCCTTCAAATAGTCACAGTTTTGAGCCTCTGCTGAAAACCATGAAGGTCAAATCATGACTTCAGAACGGAAGCAGACATTCAGGTCCTTTTTCTGGTTAAAAATGCTTTATTCTGCCTTTCCTTTGGATACAATTTAGGTCTTTGTTATCACAAAATCTATTTCAGTAGTTTCTATGATCCAAGTTATTGATCACACAGCCATGTCCTCGGGCTTTACATTAAATATCCAAGACCAGCTATACAGCTGCAAAACAGACAAGTATGGTTGATCTCTAATATACAAAACTCACAGTTGAGGTGCTGTGTTCTCTGTTTTATGTCCACTTCTTTCTCATTCTCTTCAGGTTTTCTATATTTATAATCATTATCCTGTTTCACTGCAGAGATCTGAGCCTTGACGTGAAGACATTGACAATAGCATCTGCAGAGAGCGTGTGCTTCGGCCCTAATAAGCATTAAAAAAGCAGAATTTGACTAAAGATAAAAATCAAGAGAGATGGCCATCAATTGGAAGACCTGCTTCTTCAGTCTCGTGTTGCTTCCTCTGGTAAGGAAAGATGTCTTTATTTATGTTGTGGTCATTTAAATGCATGTTCTCAAGGCCAACACTTGCTTAAGGTGAATGATCTGTCGTTGACACTGATTCTGGCTTTTTTCTGTGTGACTCCATAGTTTTGGTTAGGTCTTTTCCAGCTTTCTTCATGGATGCAGTAGAACTGTGTTCATGTGGCTGGGCTGGGACTTGGCCATGTAACTTCATTCTTGCCCATTGTCGCCATCTACATAGTGGCTGCATCTAGCCTCACACAAAAGCCATAAGACCACTGACAAAAGAATGTCTTTTCCCTTTGTAACCATAGGGAATAGTATACAACCCCTATAATTAAATCATCTCTCATTTCAGCCCAGTTCTTGCCAGACCATTGTTCATAACTGCTTTTCACTACTTCTGAATAAGCATTTTAGTGAGGAATATTGTGAGAAATAGCACTCTAAAATCCTCTGTCTTGTTCTTCTTAATAGCTCTCTATAACTTTGACAAAAATGCTTTACAAATGCTTAATATACAGACATTTGCATGTTTCTACACTTTAAAAGCCAGACATCTAAAAGATTCTTGAAATATATTCTATTTTTATTTTTAAATTAAAACTATTTAATATAATAGCAACATGTCCAGAATACATTTCAGCATTTTTAGAGTTTCTTGCTGATATATGTTGACTATGAAACAAGTCTTTTACAATGCATAGCAGTCAGCATACAGTGCTGCTCTTTATTTTGACTCACATAAATACTCTTTCTTTCCTCTTAGATCTTATTTAGAGACCATTTTAATTAACAGTATGTCAAAAATTTAGCATTAGTCAGCTAAATTCTGTAGAATGGGAGTGGAAGTGGTAGAGTATTTCTGTTAATCCAAATAATACAGTCTATCGCTTACCATACAAATATCTGATCTTTGGATTAATTTCTAGTTCACCATGCTTATAACTGTTACCTAGCTTTTCTGGTCAGGTAGAAAATATTATTTATAAACAAAGTGGGTAGGCTTAACTTTTATATTGCATGTCTGAGCTAGTCACACTAGACTTCCTCTAAGCTAAAGGCTGGCAGGAGGGAACGACCCAACAACAAACATATTTTAGATGCTTATGTTAATATGAGGTCTTCTGTCTGTCTGCTGGAATTGCATATATCTCTCCATTAACAATAAAGGGAGGTTAGCTCACATGTTGTGTTTTTAGACATAAATTTGATTACATAACCCCACCTTGTCCTTTCTGGTTTGAGACCCAGATATGACAACAGAGCTCTTAGGAATTACCATCAGTCTCACTGACACTGCTACTGGATGCTTATCTTTTACGTGGATAGTATCAGTGAGACTCATCGTACACTAAGTGAAACTGGAAAGCATATTGGTAGAATGATTGAATTCCTGGGTATGAAAACACATTTTTTGTACTGGAAAAAAAATAATTACATGATCATATGAAGGGAAGAGCAAAAGATATTTTTTAGTGACCAGTGAACTTGAACTTTTCAGAATTTTTGGTGTTTAGCTTAAGACATCCAAAAGGTATCTTCTTTTTTAGAGGTGAACTGCTTTTAATTAAGGAAAATAAATGTGACTTAACATATCTCTTGAGCTTTCAGATGACCTTCCTGGCAAATGTAAAAGGACAGCAAGTCACAGTTTCCAAGTGGTAGCATTTCAGGACATAGCTGTGATCGCTGAGCTGGATAATTAGTGATCAGCTCTGGCTTTTGGAAAGAACAGCTCTCTAATGAAATACTGTGAAGCAAACCAGAGTTAATAAGAACAAATATGCTTTTATCTGTGTTGTTTTTGCAATGGTTATGAGCTTGTTTATGAGTGCAAGATTTTATTATAGTTTCCTGCAGGAATACAGGCAATAAAATTAGCTATTTTACACACATGAGCTTTTATATATGCACACATACCTTGGTCAGTGAAGAGACTTAGGCCCATGGCAGATATTGTACTGTAAATTGTATATACTGAATTATTCATTCCTTATTTCCTTTCTGAAGTTTCTTTTCATGGGCTGGAGCTCAAGGAATAGTATGCTATTTACAGTCCTGCTCTTGCTGGGACTCTTTTGTAATGCTTACGGTAACAGATTCTCTCTCCACTGGGACAAACTTGCTCTTCAAACCACCTCTTACATGCTGTGTTGATGTTCTCAGATTGATATTTTCCTGTCATGTAGATTTTCAGATTTTCTTCCAAGGGAGTGGATGTGACACTCCAAGATATTTAGAGTAAATTTAATTATTCTCCTAGCCTCTAAAAGGTCTCTGAAAATATCTTCTACATTGTTTTTCTCTAAACACAGCTGGTACTGTTCAAGAAATTTCCATTTGCTTTCAAGGAGAGCTACTGTTTTCAGCTGTGAAAACTGCATGCCCATTTCATGGAGCACTTCTCCATCCTTCACAGTTGTTGTGGAAGCATCAGCTCCTGAATCTGTACACCTGCATGGATGTGCACTTTTTTGCCTTAACAGTCTTACAGTCTTAACAGTGACTAGGTGCCAATCCTTCCTCTTCCAATTATGTGGAGGCACTAGGGTTGGCTCCCGATCCTAAGCTCTTCTCATGTGCAGCAATGACAGAAGTTATCTAGATATTAAATATGAGATAGGAAGGTGCTAATAGTCCCATTTTACACACAGAAGACCAAAGTGCCCAGACTAAGGTCCAGAGCCACAAATGGCTCAGAAAAATGCAGAGAGGACAAAGGATTCAGTTTCCTAACCACTTGGGTTATGGACATTTTTGATCTGGCCTGCATCATGATTTGTTTTTGACAATCCAATCATGGAAGTGCTTTGCTACACCTTCTCTACTTGTACCATCAGAATCCTATTGCAGTTGGCCCTGTATAGCTCCCATATGCTAAATCAACTGTTGGTGGAACTTGGATTGATAAGACTTGCGTTCTCAAAAAGAATAGGACAAAGCACCAAGTTTTTGCAGCTAACATTCTTCAAAATATGCCCTTGTAATAAGCTAGCAATGTAGCTGAGAGCATGGGTTTAACACGATATATTAGTTAATGATTTTTATAATAGGTGATTGATGGAAAAACCTTGTGTTAGTCCACCTTGAAGAAGATAGCTGGAGCTAAATTTCCTGCAAAGGAGAGGGAAAAAAGGTGCACTAGGAGGACAGTAAAACTCAGGAAATATGTTGAATAGAAAAGGCAGAAACTCCCTAGATAAACTATTGATATTTTAGTTGCATAGAATCAAATACTGTATCTGAGTGTAAGGGAAAAACACGTGAACCGTTAGCCTGCAAAGACTGATCAACCTCCGCAAAAACTGAAATCTTGAGTTACCAAAGCACACAGAAGGAATGCTTTTATTAAGTATAGGCTAGCTGTATGTCATTTTCTTTTGTAGTCTTATGTTTCCAAACCTTGAGCCTCTATCACTAAATGTTGTCTTTGTCCCATTGCTAAATCTGTCTGGGTTTGGGAGGCAGTAAAAAAAGGAACAAAATTGATGGAGAAGCCTAGGTGTGTCATTTTCAGTGAGCTGAGAGACTGATATAGCTCTGTGTGCAGGGGTGGGACCCAGCCATTCTCAGACACGTAGTGTGAGGAGTTGTTCTGCCAACTGTAGTGTCCTGTGGAGAAGTTACTCTCAGGGGACATGAATGAGTTGACCTTCTGCAAGATGGCAAAGGAAAAGAGAGACCAAAGGCTCTGAATAAATTCTGTGGTGCCATCGGCTTGTCACAGAAGCTCCACCTTGACTGGAAGTGGTGTTACTTCAAGACACATCTTCTAGGGATTGGAGTTCATAGCTGAGTTTTGACCTCCATATGGAATATGCTGAACCAATCTCAGGGCACTCTTATGTGTGCATTCATGGAAAATTCTAGGTGGCCTCAAACCAAAGTGTCTATATTGCTATTTTAGTTGTTGTTCTTTAATGTATTTGTTGTTATCTAGACTGTTTATTTTCAATCTCTCTTTTTTTTTGTCTTGTATGAACATGTTCTGTTTTCATCTGCACATCAGTTGTCTTGATCCTACCTACTTTTTCCTTCTGAATTTACTTTCACTGCCATTTGCTTGATTTCTCATTCCATTCATCCGTGATAGCAGTAGATTTTTTTTAAATATTAACAAAAGTTATCATAAAATTTTTGAGGGGACAGGATCCTGAAACATGGTTCCTTTGTGTAGTTCCAAATGTACTTGAGAAACAATGAAATTCATGACTCACAAAGTTGGCTTAGTATATGAAGTGAATTTAAATGTAACTGCAATGCAGGTGTTCTAACTGTCTGTAATAATTCAATCAGATGTATTTCTTGAACTAATACTTGGAATGTCTTGTGGATGCATATTTAATATTGCTAAGCTTAAAAGTTTCGGATGATAAGATATTCCTTGTAGCGTTTCATTAGCCAGGCAACTTATGTTCATCAACGTTCCTAAAAAAAAAAAAAAAAGAGAGAGAGAGAGACAGAGAGACAGAGATGAAAATGAAAGGTGAAACTGATGCCTCTTGTGTACTAACATTGAGGTGTGATTACTGGGTGAGGGTCAGGTAAGTAAACAGAAATTTGGATACGCTGGCAGCGTCTCACAGATCAGAGAACCAGGTCTCTACCTGGCGACGTTCAAGCCTCCATTCATTAAGAGATGAGGAGAGGAACTAGATCTGTTTGCTCAGATCCTGTTTGCTGAATCGGAAAATATTTCTCAGTCTGTTAAAGGTATATCTCTGCTGAGGAGAGAGCTATCTGTATTCTCCATTATTCATGTGTGGCTGTCATTTCCAGTACCAGGGTACATTCAAATAGGACCATCTATGTTTCAATCTCTGCCAGTTTTTAAAGATGAGAGACAGTATTTCAGATGCACTGTTCCACTAGTTTCTCTCCTTCCCTGTTATATTTATGAGGGTATCCATTTTCTGTTGCAGCCCAAATGTGATGTTCCTCAGATACAAACATAAATGGTCGTGTTATTCCCTGCTTTTTAAATAACCTTTTTTTTTTTACCTGTAGGACTTAATGAACCAATTTTTAATGAGTTTATCTGACTTACGGTTTATAAGATCTCATAACTGGACTAGAAAAGTCAAGTTCTCTTTAGAATTACAACAGTCCCTAACACAATACAAACTTACATGGGACTTACCTGTTACTTGTGCAACACCGAGGAGGTTCCTGTACAAATATGGCTAGGGACCTCCTCCAGAAGAGAAAAACCTCAGCAAGCCAAGATGTTGCTGTTGCTACAGCTTTTCTTTTTTAACATAAGGAGATGGTGCTCGGGAAAACCAGCAAAACATAAAGTTGACTTAAAAGTCTATGCCTTGTTAAATACATACATATATATATATATATATTTATATTTATATAAAGATGTGTAATAGTGGGTCGTTTCAAAAAGAAGGTTGAGAATTTCTGGTATGGTCTACCACAAATATCACCTGAGGCAATCCATGTTGCAAAATAATTCTGGTGCCCCTTGATACTATCCAACCTCAAGTGCCTTTCTGAGGCACAAAAATTAGGATCCTCATTTCCAGATGGTACTTAGGCTCTCAGCAAGGTGAGATGGGCACTTTCAGAGGGTGACTGAGTCCACCTGAGATCTCTGCAAGTCCCAGTGTTTCTCAGAGAAAGCCTAGTAGTTGACACTTCTGTCTCAGACGCTCAAAGCTGGTGGGAGACCTTGGTGTGGTATTGGTGCTCTGTCTAGTACTCTGGCATGTGTGATCTCAGGCTGGGGACTTCAGGTGTCAGTTATGATTTTAGTGGAAGGTGTCAAAAGACACACACAGTTAAAATGTTATTAAGCTTATTTTTTAATACTTTTACGTGAATTGCAACTGAAAAAGAAACTCTAGAAATAGGTTCTACCAATGCCTGATTCATAATGCTACGCACACACATAGGTATCTGCATGTAGCTTTCCTTATTTATACTGGCAAGGTATTTGGGTCTTAGAAATTCATGGTAGCAGATTACAAAGCAGGAAATGGCTGCCCTACATTATTGCCTTCACTTTTTTACCCTCCGGTAGTAGTAATAATTTCTGTGTCAGGCAAATAATATGATGACAGCACTGATTTAGGGACATTAATATGATTCTTTTCCCTGCTGGTTTTGTATTCATGAGCTTGGAGGAGCATTGGATGAGCAGTCAAATAACAAATTAGGAAATAAAAAAGATCTCTTCGAAAATGAGCCTGTAAAAAAATTCAGAATCAGTGATTTTTCATGTTGCTCAGCTATTAATATCCAGCACCTGGAGGGATATTATTCAAGTCTATAGCAAGTGTGAGGCTGGCCTCTTCTTCCTTGGGTTTGCTGAGTCAGCAGCCTAAGAAGATTTACTGTAGAGTCAGCTCAAAGTGAGCTAGCTGGGATGCAGAACCAAAGCTGCATTAAAGGGAGGTGGGGAAAGGAAGCAGAAGAGTAGGAAGAGAGGAAAAAATATGAAACATTTATATTACTGCCCTGTTAGGGTCTGGTCTTTTATATGTCCTCCTGCCCCTCTCTCTGTAGCTTATAATAAATAGCTAAATCTTTATTTTTGCTTCCCAATCTGTAAAATAAACACTTCCCTGCTTCTCTTATGGTGACAACTGGGCCCTCCCTGGGGACCAAGTAGCTACCCCATAAACTGCCCTTGTGGAGCATGCAGAATCAGCACTTCCCAAAGGTTACACACCTTAAGGCGTTCCAGACGAGCGGTCCATAGGTTGTCTATGAATTAGTCATAGGGACAAGAAGCAGATGAGAGGCAGAATGCTGCTTCTAGGGCTTCTTTTTCAAAGTAGTAGAGATACAGCGATTTAATCAAAATCTGTGAGGCCCATTAAAGAGAAAATCACTGCCAACCATGAAGCCTAGGTGCTGCTACCGTTGCAGTCCCCAAGGGCAAAGAACCCAACCCAACAAAGCCCTCTTTGTTCCTCTGGGCAAGTGGTGAATAGCTCACTCCAGGCTACCTTGTGCTCGCGTTCCCGAAAAGAAAACAGAATTTCTCTCAGAGCTCTTTTTCCCATGTGGAAACTGCTTAGAAGAGAGGATTTGGGAGATATGGATCCCCTTCAACTCTAAAACATGCTGACCTCTTTGGTACGGTTATTCCATGCTATATAACACTAGCTGTGATTGAAACAGTAAATATCACCTTCCTAATGAATGGGACCTGCCTCTGTACCTGTTAAAGCTGAGCCATATATATAAATGGTGTCAGCAAATGCACTTAGGCCAATATATAGCCACTTAGAAGCTGGATGTCTAATATAGGATATCTATTGATATTAGTATCTACCAAAAACTCTGCTATAGTCAATGGAAATGGACAGACACTTCCAGACAATGGTATATCCCATTCTAAACATCCCTAGGGCTCTCCTTACTGCAGGATGACCAGAAAATTAGCTTAAATTAGACTTTATTTCCTTTAGCTTTTTGACACCTAATCCTTATTGAGTAGTAAGTTACCTTTTCTGGATGTCATGTTGATGAACAGATGAACGTAAGTTCACCTTGCCCAGTGATTCAGCTGTTGATTGAGTTGCGTTATCAGTATCCTAGATCCATCACAAGGTGGTTTCCCACAGTATCACACAAAAGCTGTTTATTACCTTTCCTGGAATAATTAAGCTCTGAATGTGTGTACTTGTTTGCAGGAGGGCAGGTGCCAATGGATTATTAGGTCTTTAGCCAAAAAAAGAAAAAAAAATCTGTTATGTTAAATATTTCAGGATCTTTGAAAAAAGGAAAGATGAATTTTAGAGAAAATGGGAAAATATTTTTCCCCTAAAATAATATCTTTAAAAAATATTTTGTAGTAGGTTGATCAGAATTTTTCTTTCTAGAAAAGTTTGGAGCATTTCATTTCAATTTGAACCCCTTTTTCTATTTTTTTTTTTTTTTTTTGTACAGAACAAAATAAAATTCCAAATAAATATCCTTTTCAAACAAGACATTTACATAACGGAAAAGGAACATTTTCTACTCCCTCTCCCCTTTCTAAGAATGAACAAATAACAATATATTTTTTGGTCATTGATATGGTTTAGACTATATGCTTAATCAATATGTTGTTTCCCGAGGGAAAATGGTCTCAATGGGCATCTTTCAGTCAGATTTTGTTTGTGTCAGTTGGTGGGTTTAATGATTGTCAGCCTTTGTATGCCCTTAGTGGCTGCGTTCACTGTTCCAATATACTTAATATATATGTACGCTTGCTCTAAACTGCTAAAAAGTTCTGCTGAAGATTGCAAAGTGACAAAGTTTTTACTGTGCCTGGCCTTCTGATAACGTGTGTACAATGTTCTTTTCCATCAAAGATTGCTCTGCAGGCTCCTTTAGGAGAGTGAAATTCTTATTAATTCTCCAGGAGCTTTACACAGAAAAAGAAAAAGCTTTAACTTCTGTGTACTCGTTTCAAAAGCTTTGGGTCTCTCAGTCTGACTCAGCATCTGTGGCCAAAATGTGTTATTTAGGCTAAATACAGGCTGGTGATTTGGTCTTTTGAAGACTCTCAAAAAGGTTTGCAAATAATTTGAGCTACTAGTGTTTGCAGATTTAGAGAGGGAAAATTTAGAGGTGTTTTTTTTTCCTTTTTTTGTCTTAGATGATAGCCATATTTGAGCATTTTACATGTTTTAGCTTAAAACTCTTCTGACCTTTATTTTGGCTTTGTCATTTGCTAAGTGCTTGCCAGATAATTGATAATGCAAAATGCATGTTGGATGAGACTAGAGATACACTGAAGCTCAAGGGTATAGGTTTGTGTTTACTCCTTCACAAATATTAAAATGTATTTTTTCTTGCTGCCCTCTGGCTGAGCTCTTTTTATTTGTTGTATCTCTGTTAGCCAGCTTTATGATAATATGCTCCATTACTTAAAAGTATAACAGAATGCATGACATATTTGCACTGTGATATAAACAAAATTCTGATGTAATTACAGGCTAAGATATTCCATTTTAGTATCTCTTCCAGCACTGTAGATGTGTAAAATCTAAACTTTTTTTCCCATCACACATTGCCTAATATGTCTGAACCAATGGCAAGAAAACCAGATGAATGTATTGTGTGCTAATTTAAAATAACTGTTGAATCTGACTGCGTGTCTGCAGCCATCTCTGACATCAAACAGGATTAAATTACTTCTCCCCATGTAACCTACATTATCTTGCCCATGCCATTTGCAGAGCAACTGTGGTAGAGCCAGGAAGTTCACAGAGGCAGGCAACACCAGTGGGAATGTGCAGTAAGACAGTGAAGGGCCTTTGATATATGAAGGAAGGCAGAGTTATATGATCACATCTATGCATATGTGTTTTTTTCTATTTTCCCTCTCTCCAGGGCATCTCCACCAAAATTCTGAATGTGTTGGGTGGTTTCAACTAAATTTGACAGAAGGGCTGAAGTCTCAAGTAGTTTAAGTTTCTAAAAGTTTCAAGCAAATAAACTGCTTGGGTAAAGACAGAGATTTTGTTAATTCCCTAGGGAAAAATGAACTTCATCATAAGCTCAAATCCTCTGATGTTAGACATCAGAGTATCCAAACAGGAGCCCACTCAGGAGACACTAATCCATGCGAACAGTGAGTAAAGCCTTGTGTTACTGCTCCCAAAATGAGTTAGCTTTGTTTTTCAGAACATCTTACAGCCAGTTCAGGTATCACTGGCTAAATGGCAATTAGAGCAATAACCTAAGACGTGAGAGCTGAAAGTTCAAAACCTCTCCGTGCCCCAGATTTAGCGCTTGATTTGAGCAGTGCTGCAGCTTATTGTTCCTCAGTTCTCTACGTGTCAAATGAGGTCGGCTGCACTGCCCTGTCTCTGAGGTGTGGACAGGATAAATCCACTTAAGGCTAAGGTGTGATCAAGTATTGGAGTGATGATGCCAAAGACAGCTGTTTGGAGATATCAGATGTTTTGTTAATCTCAGTGCTAGGCTACTGAGAAGCGCGTACTAATGAGCTGCCTGGAAATCTGCATATAAATACACGGCTTGGGAGCTCTGTGAGAGACCTGGCTTTCAGACATGCTGAGCCCTAGACCTTCAACTAGCCCCTCAAAATGTTGGGTTCTGCATTAGGTCTATTTTGCGGGTCAAATTGTAAGCAAAGACAGCAGTCATATCTGAGAGAAGCATGATGACGTTATTTTCCTGTTCTTTCATTTTGTGTGGTCTTCTACACTTTTTTGTACCTTACCTGCTATCTAACTTACTTTCACCCATAAAATCTATGTACTTGGAACCAGAAGTTTGTCTGCAGTGGCATCTTTGTTGTGGACTGAGAGTACATGGCACGGCAGTGAAGGCAGCACTGGGATCTCTGGAAAAGCAGAAATGGAGATAGTCAGTACACACTGGAGAGCACTGCAAAGGAAGCTGTGCCACCAGCGTTTGCTAACATTAATATGAAGGCTCAAGTATATCTACCTTCATCTTGGAGCTGACCTACTTATTCCCTCTCAACTCCACAGGATTTTATTTGTTCTAATTATTTAACCGTGTTTACACTCTCCCTTGGAAATTTCTTAGGGATTTTTCTGTGAGTCAAAGGAGTAGATGGAGACCAGAAATAATGTTGAATCTGCTTTGGTTTTCTCACTGCTAGCTAGTGGTTAAGATAAATCATTAATTCTGCAGATATTTAATTATAGGAAGCAAAGATGGAAATTCTAACTTTTTTCCCTTTTGCATGCATGGATTTTTCCTCTATCCCTGATAACACTTGTTGTGGACCACGATTATTATTAGAGGGGCAGGTCATGTTGTCTGGATGTCAACTCCTACTGCGCAGCACAGCTTATAACTGGAGGCCCTTGGATGTTGAACAATTTAATGCTACCACTTCAAGGGCTTCAGATCTACATATCTTTTACATATAAGCCACATTATAACTCAGAAATAAGTAGATTTGAGACTCTAGAACATTTACCTTTGGAAAAAAAGCTTTGTACCCTTGCACCTGTGAGCATACAGGAGTGACATGAAGGGACCAGAGTCCCTGAAAACTGAAAATAGGATGAACCATGGGACTGAGTTTTCTTCCTAAAACTGGGAATACATTAGCAGAGGAGAAATAAACTTTTTGGGAGGAAAGGATAAGATTAGGGAGTTGGAAATGAAGGTAATAAGGTTAACATCTGAGAAATGCTGGTCACTTCAGGTTCTGGGCAGGCTTTCACATTGCGGTATCCCTCTGAACCTGAGCGCCAACCTTCTCTGAGACTCTTGTGTTGCCAAGAGCAGCCACCAAGGCAAAGTGATAGCCATGAACTCCTGGCAGGCAGGCAAACCAAGGTCTCTCTCCTGAGGTCATCTGCAGGTATCGGGTGGCTCTCACACCAGGCAGCAATGTCAATCTTAAAGGTGAGATTTGCCTTGCCCTGCTGGGATGTGTATTACATCAGGACTGTGGGGATCCAGGATGGCTGAAGATTTCAGAAAGCAGTATCAGTGAGGTTATGATGCAGTCAGAGCCACTGAGGAAATCAGCATTTTCAAGCCCAGAAATATAAAGGTAGGCTCTCTTGGTCAATATATAAAGACACTATTAAATGTGGCATACATAAATACCCCAGCAGAACCCTTCCCTCTTTCTCTGGGATGCCAGTTTACTGAAGCTTCCGTTGATTTAGCAAGCTGTGTTTGGGAAGAGAGGATTAAAAATATTGAACAACATATATTCTTCAGTGCACAGTAGTAACTGTGCACACTTGGGCATTACAGTTATTTTTCTTTATTCCATCTTTTTTTTTTTTTTGGACACTGAAAAATTGTGTCTTGCTTAAGTATGCAAAAGATTCTGAGTCCTAAATGTCTGTGCATTGCAGTCAGCTGCAAACAGGACAGCTGAAGCATCTGTTATCCTTGGAGAGAGCCCCTGTGCCACCGTGTTCTGCATTAAAAATGTCCTTGTACCTGCCAGCCGGTGTGGCTGTCTTAACACTTTAGATGTCTGCTTCATTTTGTTGGGGATGAACACAACATGGGATGTACCACGGGGGAAATAAAATGCCTCCTGATTCGGTCCTTATCCAGTAAGGTCTCGCTTCAGCTATCTGAGCAAATTTATTTATTGTGGTAGAGCAGAAAATGCTGGAGTAGAATCTGGGTCAAGACAGGATTCTGCACGCGAGACCTGTGGCTTAGTTGTCAGGGTCTGAAAAGGATCCAAGTCCTGCAGACTTTTTTGGAATAAAATCACCCTTTGAAGGGCAGATCTGCTCTTAGAAGACAACCTTCTCCATCCCTGCATGCTGTCCCTCCTTGAAGCAAAACATATCCTGTAATGATAAAAGAACAAAATAGGAATCTGAGATAAGGGTATACAACCTGGCACTTCATGGATTTTTTTTTAGTAACTTTGCAACTGTATTTTGTAACACATCGTATATCAGAACTTCTTGAAGCCTGCTTGAGGATCTGCTCATGTAGTATAGAGGAGTCACAGGTAACATTGTATAACAACATCTCACAAGTAGGGCATAGCACAGCATGTTAGAAAAAAAAAATATATATATATAAACAGGAGGTTTCAGGGCTGGTTTCTGGAGGTCAGGATTTACCGAGTATTAGAAGGCTATAGCTGCCCCAGTGGTATTGTGTAGCATACAGTTTACACCGACTAGTGTGTGATGTGGGACTGGCTAGACACTTCATCCCCCACTGCTAGTCCATCTTTCTGCTCCCTATCCATAGTTTTGCTGCTCCCAGCTCCTCAGAAAATTGATTTATATTGGCAGGTCAGGATTTTTTTTTAGTGTATAAAAAGAAAATGCCACTATGCGTCACACTGAACGTCATCTAAGGTGTTTTGGACTTCAACTCCTGTGACTAAAGAGAGGAATTGGGTGGATTTTTTATTTGTGGGGAGTACAGATCCAATTGCACACTGGTGGGATTGTGTTCCTGTAACACCTAAGCGCTTTTGAAAATCCCAGTTATTGCTGTGTGCCTACTGTGTTTATATTGTGGCTAATACATGGGCGACAACTGATAGTGAGTCTGGGCATATGATTCTATTTAATGGAGTATGTGAAAGCCATATTTTTTACTGTTCTGTTGTAATATCTGGAGTCAGGAATTGAGGTTCAATATTGCACTCTGTCACCTGTTCACTGCATGTGCTTGAGCGAGGTACACTCGAATTACATTCAGATCGCAAGGCATGAGCCTATTTCAAAGCTGCATGTTCTCAGGTCCTGAAAATATAGGTAATGGGATTAAACACAGATCCACATCTCCCAGTGCAAAGCATTATTTGTCAATATACATTGGTTGAAGAGCCGGGTCCTTTACTTTAACAAGATAAATACTACGCAACAGGTAATGTGATTGCTTATTTTCAGTGATTTCTAGGGCATCTTTAAACATATATCGTTTTAAAGCTTACAAATGTCCAAGAGAGAAATATTGCATGTGGCTAAATTACTATGAATCACAAACATACTGACTCCTGGCTGCTGCGTCAGTGCAGGGAATCGTGTTGGTGGTGCTGATCATGCCTTTGGCAACGGTTTGCCTACCCAAAACTTAGTAATTCTCCATCATGATATAATGGCATGTCACCAGAGATTATGTTTTCTGAGACTGTCAAAGAGCTCTTGGAGATCAGGCATGATTAGATCTGGTGCCCAATGAGAGTCTAATACTTCGGATGGCCCATAAAAATCTGAGGTGTTGAGGTGGGAAAACAACACACAAATAACAGCTTTCAACAAGAGTGGGTATGGGATTTACCTCATAAAGTTTTCAGCAGCTGTAGTACAATGCCTACAACTGCACAAGTCACCCTGGGATCTCATTTTGGTCACTAGAGAGAAACAAGCACTGATGTTGCAAGTCTGTTTCCAAACCAAGTTTTTCACCAGATAACTTAGGCCAGAAATATTCATCAACACTGAGTGCCCAAACCATTCACTGGCTGTGAGAGGAGTTTCTTCTGATACATCTCAGCAGCAGAGCAATGAGGCGGTCCTAAATATGGAGATAAGGTAGTGATCATTTAGGCAATCATGACAATAGTACCCCTACTATATTAGGTCATCCGATTCATCTCTGTAGTAGCATTCTCTGTGGTACAAATCCAGACTGAAGGCTTACAGTGGTTGATGACTTTATACAGGGAAAATTTGGAATTTTCTATCACATGGAAAACTCAGTTGTTTCAATATTTTTTCCATCCTGATCTAACAGGGATATATTCATCTATCTAGACATATCTTTTTTCACAGAGTAAATTTCATCACCTTTGAAAAATTTGATTCCAAAACAGTATAATATTCCATTACTGACACCTGTAAGCAGAGTAAAAGCTTTCATTATTCCTGAATGAACTAGATCACCTGAGTGACACCTCTGCTCCTCAACTGATCAGCGCAACATTTTGTATTGCTGGTAGCTGTCTTTGAACCTCATCAATGCTAAATGAGTGTGAATGTTACAGATGCATGGGAAAGCATAATTATGTCATATTCTTCACAGTCATAACTTGGGACTGCAGAGTAGCTCACGTCCCACAGCTCTGCCAGCAATATCTTGCAGCCACCACTGTGCATTCCTCCATGGAAGTGCTTACAGCCCAAGGGCAACCAGAGCCCCATCTTCGTGTTTCTTCCTTATTTGTTCATAAAAGCCTCTTAAGCTGACTATTCTCTTTCCCTGAGAAATGGTAAAGTGTTGCTAGTGATGTTGCTTTTCCTGCATATGGTCTCGCTGTTCATCATTAGGAAGTTTTCCTATACTGTTTCTCTTCCTTTCCAATACCCTCTGCTCAGCTCCATGCTGGCTCGTTTCACTGCGCTGGTGCTCTGGCACACCATTCAGTCTGCTCCTTCATTTCCTTCATGAATAGGTACTTTATTTCCGCCCTCGAGTGTTTGCAGTGGAACAGCAGAGAAACCCTCCAGAGACGGGAACACGAAAGAAGGGCTTATTGAGAAAGCAAGTCTAGGCGCAATCTTTTTTGTAAAGATTTGATTCCTTGTGGGATGTGAGTTTTTTCTTTGTTCTTTTGGCGTCCCCTCCACCCGCCCCACACACACTTTGGCACAATATCTGAAGCAGCATCTCTTAACGCTGAATGGAGGAGTGAATTTGAGAGTGAGCTTGAGTACTTCACATTACCGCCGTTCTAATGAGCTTTTTGCCTCCGTTCTTCAGTGCTCTCCCCAGTCCCAAAGCCCCTTTGGGGAATATTAGAGTAAGAGCTACAGCAAGATGCACTTGTTGGAATTGTTTGTAAGGAGGAGTGAAAGAAAGGAATGTGTGTGATAATCGAGGGCAAATAGCTTTAATTTAATTAGTTCATTAATTAAAGCTTTCTCCCTTGGGTAGGGTATGTGTGTGTGTGTGGAGAAAGTGTTTCTGCAGCCTCCTGTAGCTGTTCATCACACATCTCTGTTCCAAGTGTGACTCAGATGGGATTTCTATTGAACTTGCTGGGAGCCTGCACAAAACAAATTTCCTGTCTAAGATCTTTTCTTGTTGGGCTTTTGTTTAAATGTAATGAAGTATAAATGGGCAAATAATAATGAGTAATAACAATAACTTGCCTTTCAAATGAATGTGGCATCCGGCAGCATGACAAATGAAGGACTCCTAAAAGCTGGTCTGTTTCCCAGTGTCCTCACAGTGAAAGAAGTCTCACATTAGCAAAGATTCCTTCTGCCTTGGCCAAGTGAAACTCATCAAGAGTTCTTCACTGTGATAATCCCTTCAGCTACTTGGTTGCCTTGATTCTGGGACACGTAACAGAATGGGAAGCTGTGTAGATCCTGAGGAAGTCAGATGAAGGCCAGCAGTGTCCTGCGCTGTATTAACAAGACAATAGCCAGTATATCAATGGAAGTGATTCGCCTCTACTCAGCACTTGTTAGGCCACATCTTTTGCATCCAGTTTTAGGTCCCTCAATACAAAAAAGGTGATGATCAGCTGAAACAAGTTCGGTGGAGAGCCGCTAAGATAGCCTATGAGGACAGGCTAAAGAAACTGGGCTTGTTTAGCTTGAAGAAGGAAAGGCTTTTGGAGAGACCTAACAGCAGCATTCCAAAAGCTATGAGAAGGCCATGAAGAAGATGGAACCAGGCTCTTCAAAGTGGTGCATGGCAGGAGGATAAGAGACTACGGGCATAGACGGAAACAAGAGAACAAATTGGATATAAGAAGAAACTCATTTCCCATGAAGACAGTTAAACATTGAAGCCCAGACTGGTTGTGTAGTCTCCATCCTTGGAGGGCTTTCCGGCCCTCCAGCACCCCCCCTCCCCGGTCCTGTGCTGCCCAATGGTGCCATGCTGCCAGGTTCCAGAAGCTTCTCTGGGGGGGGGGGGGGGAGCAGCCCCATACTGTGTTTTTTTACACGCTTCCTTTATGGTTTGCCAGTGCCATGCAGAACTTGTTTTCCAAAATTTGTCTTGTGGCAATGTTTGAGACATTAACATCTCCAAAGGAGACCAAACTACAGCCTTCCTGCCAAGATGGGGGACTGATTTAGCACAGCAAATCTGGGAGCTGGACAAGCAAAATCATCGTCACCTAAATGATTACTCCATCGGCTCAGCAGTTCCCCAGATCAGGGGAGCAGTGTGTCCTAGAGTGGTTGGAGATGGGAGTTCATCTCTTTCTGTTCCCTGCTTTCAGGTGTTCGTCCGACTCTGAACACTTTATCCCAGATTTCTTTAAATATGACCCTCATTTCTCAGCAGGACACAATATATTAACAAAGGTAAAGCCTACCCTCCAATTTTTACTCTAATCATTTCCATTTATTGATCTATCTGAACTCTTCTGCTGAATCTGCATAAAATATGACGATGTGGGGCTGAAGCTCACAGAGCCCAAAGAATGAAAACTCATTCTTTGTTTTCCTCTGCCAAGTACAAATTTCACCAATTTGCATATGCATTATTTTCCTGCAACTCCCGTTAAATGCATTTCTGCTTGCTAAGACAGCCACTTATGGAGGTTTGGATAAAGTTTGTATCTACACGGGATTTCTCTGTGGCTAATGGCTCTGCCCAGAATCTGAGCCTTGTTCCAGGACCGCCCTGTCACAGCCTGTACCAAAACTTGGAGAGTGTCCTGGGAGCAATTTATGGTGGTCTGCACAAGGCTTGTGCCTCTGATAGCCTGCAGCTAGGTCATTCCACTCATGTTTGCTCAAGGAGAGGTGAGAATCTCCCCATGAAGGTTCAGTCAGATTTATAAAGGGCTAAACCACGATTCAGACACTTAAATCCCGTTGTTATTAATCACTTTTGAAAATCAGTGGGAATTACAATGTTGGCAGGTGACTGTCAGCTTTGCAGGCCTAGGCTGACCTCTAAGGAATGAGGGAGGAAGACATCTAGCATGTGTTATTGGGAACTGAACTTTTAGAATTTGAATCTTTGGAGGAGAAAGTCTGAGAAATAACAGGAGAAATCCATTTTACATAATGCAGTTGCAACCAGAACTGGTCATTGAACTTTGAAAATTTACTTCAAATACATTGGGTATAACAGGATTTCTAAACGCTTTTCCAGTGAGTAGTTCTTCCCCTCCAGTAAAAGGCTTCACAAGACATCGTTTGGGATTGCCTGCTATTAGAGATAGGATAAAGGAACATGTTGGTTTAACTCAAGATGTCAGCTCCTACAGAATGCAGAAACTGTACGGAGAATGCCTCATCATGCTCAAAGAGAGGTTTACTGCTGATCTCCAGGATGAAAAGCCAGTTAAGGCAAACTCAAAAATAGCCTGTACCCCGTGTTGCACAACACATCTTTTGTCCAGACCTACCACTTCAGGAGGTATCCATCAAGTGAAGGGAATTGCTGATTATGCTGCAGCTATTTTCTAATCTGCCGTGAGACATGCATCTCTCAGGGAGCCATTCAGTGTTAGAAGGTAACCATATCTTAAATTCATGTAAACTAGCTTGAAAGGCATCAATGGCCTATTTTGGCAGCTTGCTCTGTCTTTTTGTGTAGCATTTGCCTTAAAGCATGGTGTCAAAACTATGCTGCAGACTGTACAATTGTGCCTCGGTTTGAATAAGTTTCTAATCACTTTACCCTTTCACTTAGTCTGAAGTGCTTTGAAATTACAGTAGTTTGGGTGCCATTTAGACAGGCAGACAAAAACGCAATCAAGTAACAACGTAAGGCCCTCCTGGAGACAACAATTTATTTAATGCCAAGCCAGTGTTGTGGGGACCAGTAATGATGTAAATCAGTTCCGAAAAAATCCACATAAACAGAGCTCCTTCCCAAGCACCTATATTTTTAACATGATGATTTGCAAGTCTTGGCCCTAGTTTGACCTGTTGAATCACTGCTTGGTAGGAATAGGGATAAAATCCAGTAATGTTGTTCCCATTGCAAAGTAAGCTTCCTTTCTGTAATCCTCACATACTAATGGACCCCCTTTTTTTTTTTGAGCTAATTTTTTAAAACTGATAGTCGTAATGGAATTAGTAACAAGTGTAATTCAGTGCGAAGTGGGTGATCCGATAAACCTAGTGGATTAAACTCCTCTCTCATATTACTTTAGAGACAACACTTAGACAACAGATGAATCAGAATCTGTTTATAGCTTTTGTTGATGCAAAAGACTGTCCATGAAGTACTTAGTGAAGGGTTTTTTAAAATTGTTTGTTTTTCCCCTGTATCTATTTCTTTGTGCTTTTCTTTATTAACATGGTGCCTGAACAGACACATCCTGGATGGAATGGAAATATTCATTTTACAGAACTCCGAATAAGGCCTTTACAGGTAGAATACTGAAAGATGAAAGAACAACTAATGGTACTGAAATGCTATATTTGATCAGATCTTTGTAGAAATGGAAATGCCAAAGGACTGCACAGTTTGCTATCACATCTGGATTCTGTCTTCCAAATAAATTGCCTGATCCTGGAGTTTCTCAAGAGTACTGGTAACTTTTCTCACTTCTGAAGTTCCACTGAGTTAACTCATGGAGTCAAATCATGTTTTTAACCAAATGTGAATTTTCTTAGAGTAAAATGAAAAGAACGATATATTTTTAAATGACTATATGCAGTCAGAGGGCTCAGGTTTCCTGTCTAGACTTTTGGGTATTTGCATTTTGTCACTGTTCACCACAGGATGACCCAAATTAGTTTGGATAACACTGAGACCTCTTTCAATTCACACCTTTGATGTGTCAAAAAACTTTCAAATCCTTCCAGCCACCCGACCATCTCTTCCCATGTGCAAGTCTCTGTGACTGTGATAACAAGGATAATGTTCCCATTCATAGAGAATGCCCTGTTTTTACACTGAGGAGACCTGTGTCCACTTGATGTAACTAAGGACATGCCTCCAGTGCTGAAATTTAAGTGCCTTTTGCTACTGGCGAGGACATGCAGCGTCCAGGACATCCCGACAGGTGAAAAATCCCCTCACCTGATTCCTTCCCTGGAACATTGGAAGGTTTGAGCAACATCTTGCTCAAACTAGTGACTCTCAAATTTGCTAATCCAATTTACATGTCTAGCTAGGTCAGGTCTGGAAGCAGCACAGGTGCATTAACCTGGTGCTCTGCTCAGGTTTATGGACTAGCAATGGCTTTCTTGATGGAACAGTTCACAATAAAGCAGCACCTTGAGACTATGCGTGAGAGAATATATTTAGGTTGTAAACACGACTGCTACTAATATTGCTATAATACCAAGGGAACAACAAAGAGTTAGGTACTATAAGCTATGCACAGCACATGTCAATTTATTTCTAAAATAGCCACCTTAATAAAAATAAATGAAGAGAAAGAAAAGCTGTCAATTTATTGAGCATTTAGAGTGTCTTTACTAGCTGTTTTTGTCTTTTTGTATATTCTCGCAGCTGAAAAAACATTGATTGCATTTATCATTTCAAAGCATTCATCTGAATATGTTTGTCAGAATTTTATTCTTCAGTGTTTTAAGTTCAGGGCTCCTGTGCCTTAGGATTGACTATCTTTTGATTGATTTTGTGTTATCTATATAAATATTAGCTTTTCAAAATTGCTGTGAGTCAAACTACTTCACTCCTTTGGGAGTAATAATAACCAAAAATATATGAATTTCATGCAATTTCCACCTGGTTTCTTGATTTTTCTCCTATGTGTCAAAGTATTCTTTAACTGCACATATCACTGATATTTTCTGGGAAACTGAAACCAGACTGTCTCTACTGAATTCAGGAAATTGCAAATGTCCTTGAGGCAAATGAAACAAAATCAGGAGGCTATGAAGGATCACGCTTACACTTCCATTTGAACTGTGCTCTGCTGTTCAGTTGTTAAAGACCGACTCAACAGATAAAGGCACAAGCTCTGTGTTCAGCCCATAGTAAATGGAGAAATTAAAAATAATGGATCCTTTTAGGAAATTGTGACAACCTTAATGCAGCTCTGCATTCAACAGAGAAATCTTTCTCTCTAAACAGTCCAAACCTGGCTGCGATTTTCTCAGATAAGGCTCTGCTAATTAGTGCAGAAGGCAGGTAGCTCCTATTCTTCCCTCCGTTGCTGAGGTTATGGTTTCCTGTCTGTCCTTGCCTTCTGTCTCAGTATCCTCACTCCTTGATAAAATTTTTTTGAAAAAAATGATTTCCAATCATTTCCAAATGATTGGAAAAAAATGACTGTTGATGGAAAGTGCTATGCAACAACCTAGAGATGATTATAGTGGGTCATCTCAAAGCATCCTGCCAATAGCAATAGCTTAGGGAAGGCTACAGGGGCAGGTGAAGCATATTACTCCAGTGCTCTCTCCCTGCCTCCAGCAGTTCGCATCGTAAATACCTCCTGGACCAGGCTTATTCATCTGACTAAACATAGCTGTCTACAATGAAAACAATAAAATCTGAGCTATTCGGCTTAGGCTCCCTTTATAGTCAGGCAAGTCCTGGCTGTGATTTACCTTGTGCTAATGAAGATGACCAAGATAGGAAGGATAAATCACAGGCTTTTTCTTTTGTCTGTAAATTGAATCTAAACTGAGTATCTTAAAGGTCTATGGCTGCCCCATAGGATGTCAACAGTTAGGCAAGGTGGGTTTATTCTTTTTAAACATCCTTTGATAGACTTTATATCCATAAAAGTCCTACAAGCATCTAACATTCACAATGTTTCAAAGAGTTTCAAAGAGTTTTCAAACAACAACTTGTTTCAAAGAATTCCACAGGTAAACAATAAGCATGCAAAGAAACATTTTCTCTTGTTTATTTTTAACCTGCCTGCTTAGACCTGGCAAATATAGAAGAACAACTTTTGTAATCTGCAGTTGCTGAACAATATAGAAACTGCTATATTCATATACTCAGACAGCCCCCAGAAGACACCACTTTCAGGTCTGGGCAACTGTGAAGAGTGAGCCAGTATCTGCAGCACAAGCCTTATTTACTTGTTATTTCTCTCTTTTTTTAAAAAAAAAGATATTCTCAGAATTTGGATGATGTCCAACACAATTTTCCCAGTCTTCCGTGAGATTTAGAGGATGATGTAGCAAAAGCCTTTATGTTCTTGGGAGATCCCAGAGATCTGTGACAATGTATATTTTCCAAGCCCTTGAGGGCCCTTATGACAGAACATGGTTTGTTTTGAAGACAAATAAACCTAATATAGTTATGCCTGATGTATCCCACTGAGAAAACTGAAATTTATTCCTGGGAAGAACAGCATTTAAAAATGGCTCTGGATCTTTGAGATGAAACTGTGTAGCATTATCGGTTCCTGCAGACAGAGTGAAGCTTTCCTGGAGAGGCTCATTCGGAAATCACCTCTGTCTTTGAAACACAATTAGGGATGGCAGCTCATAGCTGTCATAATGTCAGACGTGTGCAAATGGCTCCCTCCCTCCTAGCATGCACAACACAAGCATCACCAAACTAGGATGATGTGTGCTTTGGCATCTGTTCTGAGTGAGTGTGAAATGAACTGTGGCAGGTGAATGCATTAGCAACACAAACTGTTCACCCCATCATCTGCTATCACCCCTTCCTGAGAAGTAAAGCTGACCTATGTGGATGAAGCCCCCCAAATAACCTGAAGTACTAGTAGATTGAGTTCAGGTATTGCTTATTCTATTTGTTTGCTTACGCTTAACAAGTGAGGGAAAACAGGCCACTTGGCAGGTACACTCTGCTGCCTCTGTTGTTCTCCATCCTCAAGAGTGACGATCCTCAATAACAGAGATCTTCACTCTGTGCTGGGTATGGGATATATGCAACAGGGGAAGATTGCTTGCCGGGAGCAGGTGACCTATCCCACCTTCAACAAGTGCACTGATTTTCTTGGCGTTCTCCACAGAGTACGATTTGAACTTTAGTACTGTCCCTTTAAATTGATCTAGTGAAATCTGAGATTGTATTTCCCTTAAATTGATATCCCCTGGACATTCGCTACAGCAGGAATAAAATCTTGTATTGTTTTCTGGGAACAGGTCCTGTTCTTATTTTGTTACTGCTTTGAGATTGCTTGCATTCTGTTGGCCACAACATTCCTCTTATAGACTAATTTTTCTTTTCTTTTTTTTTTCCTTCACTTTTTTTCTTGTAGTGGACTACCGTAAAGCTGTAAAGATTAAAAAAAAAAGAGAGATTTGGATCAAGTCATCTTAGTTTAATTGGCATTGCATTCTCTTTTGGCAAGAAAGCTGCCTTGTCTTCACTGGGAGGAAAGGAAGAAGGAACCATTAAGGAATGGACAGGGTGAAAGATTGAGAGAAAGAGCTTTTAATTTAGCTTTGAGTTCTGAATGAGGTTAAAGTAATGCCTAAGACTCATTAGAAACTGATGGAAGTTCAAACTGAGTCTCAATTGATTTCTGATTCCCCTTTGAATGATTTCCTTATTTAGAGGTCCTTTTCTTTCAGCCTTATATGAGGAAGAACTACAATAAAAGAAAGCAAACACAGAAGAAATCACACTTTAACAGGTAGAGCAATGTAAAAAACTTATGAGCACTATAATTCCGTAGTTTAGCCTGAAGTTATCTGAGCAATATAAGGAGTCCTTTGTAGTTTCCTCTTATGTCATAAGGATGTTTTGTTTCTTTTTCTTTTTGGGGACCTCAAAGCTTACTAATATTTCCTCACAAACTTCCCAGCTATTTTAAATCTGTAATTGTTCTCTCTTCACATTTCAGGTCACAGCAACGCACTCCAACTGCATCATTAAAAAGGAGCAAGAGACTTGTCTGGAGAAGATTCGAAGGGCAGCTGCCCTGAACCCACTCAATGACTCTTCTCCTGGTGAGTGCCAGCCTGGGTTAGCACGTGCACATTGATGGTTTCTAAACTTATCCTGTTATGTGAGCACAGGATTCAACTAATATCAATGCAAAACCTTATTGTAATATGTAATATTGCAGTTAACTTAACTTAGAGAGACATTGTAAGGACAATGAATTAATCCATGGGGATGTACCAGGGCAATTGTTGGTTACTATCTAAGGTCAGGAGTTGGCTTCCTTATACGAGGTGATACAGTAAGGTACATCAGTAAGACTAACCCAAAAAATACAGATGTGCCTGGGAAGGTCTTGATAGGCTTTATGCCTTCTTCTGGTCCTGTTGGAAGCAGCTGTCAGGGACTGGACGTAAGACCAAGTGCCTCATTTTTCTATTCTGTAACAGCAATTGCTCCATCCCTTTCACCATCTCAGCAATAATTTCTGCCACTCTCTCACATGGTCTGAAGACCTTTATAGGGTTTAACATTGTGGTGACTGTAATCTTGATAAGGAATAGCTGTGCTATTGCTGAGATAAGAAACTGAGGCAGCAAGCAAAGAAGAAATTAATAGTTTAATATCCTGTCTCATTTTCCACTGACTGCAGCAGGAGCTGCATATGGCCAACACCAAATGAGAGAAGGGCAAAGAATGACAAAGAAGTTAATTGGAAATCAAGGTCCATTTTCTGAATCTTGTCCAAACTGCTAGTACTGTGACTTTAATTGGTAAAACCTCAGAGAACTGCAGATAAAATGCAGTAGGTGTGTGATAAAAGAGGAGAGGCATCTGTCCCCCTTTCCAGGCTGTATGTTCTAATCTGGAAGCAAGGGAGGGCAAGGTGCAGAAATCCGTGCTGCCAGAGCATCCTCTACAGCAACCCATTCCTTCATTTGAACTGCCAGGAACTTTCCCATCAGGGTCCTGGTGCTCAGCTCATACATCAGCTCATCTTTGTTCTGCTTCCCAGCTTCTAGCAAATGAACCTTGTGATTAATAGAACCAAGGAAAACATGTACTTCAGGCAGTTCGTTTCCGCCCCAGGTATGTTCTTGTGTGTTTGAGATCCTCTTTGTTTGTTATGGAAGAGCTTCCCAATTCTTCCTGTGACCAAAAGTGCCGTAAGCAAGGACAGAAGGAGAAAAACAGTTTCTCCCCCACAGAATGATGTCAGAATCTGATCGTGATCCATGCTTCTAAGGATTATGCCATGATTATTATTTTGACTCAAGAACTCAAAGATTTTCTAAGGTAAAAAGAGACCATTCTATCAGCTGGTTTGTTTTTTATGACTCAGATCCAGAGTATCCCCCTTTATTTTGATATTTGGGGGACTATTCAGAGATACTGATCCCCCTTGTCTGTTCCAAATTCAAAGAATGCAGCTCAGACACAGAGGAAGTCTAGAGCCATTGGAAGATGAGGGTTTCTAGCATATTTCTTGTATAAAAGCCATTTCATTCATTTGACCCTATTCATTGCTCTTTCTCCATACTTTTTTTTTTTTTTTTTTTTTTTTTTTTTACTGTTTGTAAACATGTTTTACATGTATTGCCTGTCATCTCTAATAGACTACTAGGCCCATCTCCTGGGTCTGTTAGTGGAATGGAGCACTATTCACCATGGCTGAACCTGACTCTTAAATTAACAGTTACCAAGCACTGTTTGGAGAAGTTTGTTTCTGAAACTCACAGAAGAGGTGGTAACTACCCATAGGTTAAGGCAGTCATATTTGCAATGTGTTGATCCCTCTCAGTTTCCACCAGCTCCAGAAAAGCTACTTTTCACTTGAGAGAAGTGAAAATTGCCAATATTTTGGATTTTTTTGTTATTCATCTGAAACAATAAGACTTATTAAAAATAACAGGTACTAGAGAAATATACTCTTAGCTTGTTTCCTTTCAAAGAAAGCATAACGTAGGAAATAACTCCCCTGCTGGTTAGACGCAACTGGGAGAAGGAAGACATGCCTCCTGGCTGGTGAATAAACTTCTGTTTATTCAAGAGCAAGGAGGAGCATAAAACTACCTCTTCCTCCTTTTGACTAGCTCTCTGTGCAAAATTCCATAGATAATTTTATATGTTAATTCACCTAAGATTTATTTATCCTCAGAAGGGTGCAGGACACAAAATGGGATGAAGTTTTAGGGAGTATATGGAGGCTCAGGTGCATGTGCAAGTTATTGTGGCTTAAAAAATTCTTGCATGTCAGCTGAACTACAGTAACCTCTATAGGCAAGGAAAATACACTTTCTTTTGTTTCAGGTGACAGCAAGTCAAATGACCCTGTATGAAACTTGAGTCTAGGACATGAACAGTCTTTGTGGTCTGTGGTTTGTGGTTTTTACAGTACCTAGCACAATAACATTGCAGATCATGAATCCTACTCTGAGATTCCCCATGGTGCAAAAAGTAATAATAGTAATGGTAGGTTGCCTGGTCCTGTTTAGAGACCTGGTCTTCTGCACTGATATTTCTTTCAGTTAAAAGTCCTGTATGAAAAGCAACGCACTTTGAAATTAAAAGTGGAGGGACATCTTATGGGTTCCCATCTTCTGCATTAATTCAGCTGTCCTCCCTTTGCTTTGCCCTCTTGCTGTGTTCAGCATCTGTGAACACAAATATCAACTAAATGGTTCCCTAGAGCTCCTCTGGGTGAGGTCCAACACAAGCACAATGTTGATGCTGCAACTATAACTACAGGTCTTGAAGAGCAAGACTAGCACTGTACTATGGAAAGCAGACAGCCCACTGAAGTGTTAGAGCTCTGATGTTCTCCCCTTTCCCTCCCCCTCAGGCTCTCACCCCCAGATGTTATGTTCATTACTGTTTTATTCTTCACAGCAGTTTTCTCTTCCTCTGCTGCTGTGCAATGCCTATAATGCTTCAGAAACAATGACTGCCTTGAGATTCTCTATTTGTTTTATGTGAGCTTCATCATGGCTTCCTCCTCTTAAATGCTTTAAACTTCTTCAAGAGCATTTATAAGAGAAGAAATAAGGGGCATATGCTGACCCTATGTTTCCATCCCCTCCCAACCATCACCTACAAAGCCTGGGTGGAAAAGAGAATTTGAAGAAAATGGAATCTCAGTAGGACCCAGAATCTGACTCTTTTGCTCTGGAGAGAGAATTAAAGTGACAAAGGAAAATAATGAAAGCTGAAGACAGATGAAAAGGAAAGGAAGAGAATGATGACTTCAAATTCAACTCTTATCAAGACAGGGGGACCAGGTTATTTCTTGCTATGATATCTCTTTGTTTCAGTTTTTATCTCTATTCTAATGTAGATCTGCACTGAGTTCCTGCTGTAACCTCTTCTTGCAGTCAGATGTCCTTGAGGGTTTTTCTGCTACCAGACAATCACTAAAGCACACTGCTGATCTGTATGCACCCTTCTTTTTTTTTTTTTTCTTTTTCTTTTTTCTTTTTTCTATTCAGCTTGTCTTGACCTTCTTCTGGCCCTGTGGCTGGGAAAGAATGGCACAGGAGTACTCAGATGCTGAATGAGAGTTTCTTCCCATACACTTAGTATGGGACTTCTCTAATTAAACATGGACAAATGTATCTGCTACAACTGAGCAATTCAGCATGTTCCTTCTGTAGGTCTGGATATCTAGTAAGTGGAGTCTAGGGCACAATTCTGCTCACCCTCAAAGTAGATTAGATGGGTTGTGCCCTAAAAGTGCTTATTTTTCTCAATGGATGTATGGAAGTGCGGGTGACCACCTTGGCTATAGATATTTACATTGTGCATGTCTACATTTTTTTCAGATTAATCCTTTAGTTTTTGGCTATATAATCCTGATTAGGTCATGCTAGAGGTCTAAATTACCTGAGAGAATCTGGACCATGATTCTTACCATGGGATATTTTTAAATGTAGATGCCAAATTCTGGTTATCTTATGTCATCCACCTATTTAACTGCCGTAGAGCTACTCACACTTTCGTGAGCAGTTTTTGCAGTCAATGATTCCTTGAACAACGACCTCCAAAGACCGGCTGGTGCTTAGCACCCTGCAGATTGACACCTAGTTAGGTAGTCCCATTCCTCCAGCCCTTCCTCTGAAATATTTTGAGTATATTGCCAGCCAAGTAAAGAAATTCAAACGAAGTAAGTATTTGGAAGGATAAAGTGCCTACAATAATCTTTCTTAAGAGGGGAACTCTATCAGGAAGTACCCCGTTGATATACACCAACAGGAAAGAAACTGATATGGGTGCCAGCAGGGTAGCAGGTGGCACTTAGGAGGTAATGATGGTAATACAGGGAGAGAGAAAATCACAGCCGGACTTTGAAAACTGTTTTCTTCTTCCTATGATGATGGAGCACAGTTTCTTAGTTTTAGATTTTTATCGAGTCCCTCATCAGCCTCCTGTTATTTCACAGCCTTTTAGTTATGTGTTCTTATTTCCCTTGGCAGCACTGGGAAGAATTTATTTCACTGTATGCCTGTGTATGCATGCTTGTGCCTCCCATGTTGATGCAGCTGTACATGGGAACAACAGGACTACAACCATTTTTCTCACACTCATCTTTTAAAAGCTATTTAATTGCTAAGTGCTGGGAACGTGTGGCTCAGGAAATACGTCTCTATACCTAAATCTTCTCTGCTTCACTCCTATTTGAGACAGGATACTGACCTAGATGACTGTGGTCTGACTGAATATGTCTGCCTTAGGGCAAAGATGCTTTTTTGTGCTGCTGGATTTGTCTACATAACACTGCATAGATTGTCTTCTGCTAACTTAAAGTTAGGGATGATAGAAACCAGCAAGAATTTCAAGGTAGAATTGAGGGACCACACAAAACCAGAGTTAGTATTCATGCTCATTCCAGATATCTTTATCATAGAGATCTCCATCTGAGCAAGACACCTGAGTGACTCTCAATAACTGAGCTATGATCAAGTTTTACGCCTACTTGGGCAAATGAAACAAAAAAAGCTGCATTAATTTCTGTTTTCTGGGCATTGACTCTTTCTTTAGCTCTTTTCTGAATGCCTCATGTCAATAGGCTTTTTAGAAGTCTGATCATCAGATACAGTGGATGGGTTCATGTTACCTAATTCTGGTTGTGTATAGTATAGAGGCCTTTATTAATGCTAGTTATTTAGAGTGTGTTTATGCTTAAAGGAAGGAAATAAATACTTACAAGTGATTCACTTGTCCCATTTTAAGCATCCGACTTATATTGATAAGACTTTAGAAGTGCACATTGCTCTCCATTATACACAAAGGCAGTTTAAATGTAGGTCAGATGTAGAAGTCTACCTTATGGATGGCTGAAGCAGTGGGTATGAATCCTACTGATAATAGTGCAGTGATACTGGAATGAATAAAATCTTCACAATTCAGGCCTAAACCAAGCTGTAGGTGCTAGAACACAGTGTTCCAAAAAAAAAAAAAAAAAATCACATTTTCAAATGGAGTGACAGAGCTAAAAGGGATGTTGCAAGCATACTGTAAATTCAGTCACAATAGGGAAGATGAAAGCCTGGTAGTGGGATCATCTGTGGTAGGGGAAATAAAGGGCACAGAGGAACTGTTCTGGAATGATCTACATAAAAGTTTTTTGCCAGTCTCTGCTGGAGGCTGGGCAAACCTCCACTGGGTGCACCACCAGCGAACCACCATTTTTTCCTTATCTCTCAGAAAAGCCTCTAACATCCCCATTCATGATCATAAGCCCTTTTTTCTAATTCCTTTACAGCCAAGCTGTAGTTACAGGGTCATGGCCTGCCCTGTAAAAAAGAAATGGTATAGTAACAATCATTTTTCAGGTGAAGGATTGATAGTAACAGGGTTTAAAAGCATGTCCATGTTGTATCCTAGACAAAATATGGAGAAGTAAATATTAGTGCCAGTTGAGCTGGAAGAGTCCATTGTAGCTCCAAAGCGAGATCATAGCTCTGGTCCTGGGAACAGAAGAGTTGGCTGCAGGGCAGTGCTGTGCTAGTGCAAATCTGCATGTTTTGTTTCCAGATCTAGCTGGGTTGCCATTAGTCTGAGGATCTCTGTACCATACTTCACTGGAGTCTTTGGTAATCCCATGAATCCTAGTGCCAAGAAAATCCATCCTCAATGTACCGCGTCTTTTGCTTCAGTACCACATGCTGCCCGCATTATAGAGCCAAGCCATGGCAAATTGGTGGAGCGTGTGGGGCCATAGGTGCATCATGCAGAAAAAGAAATATTCACTCAAGAAAAATATTTCTGCATGGATTTTCTACAGCATATATACTTTGGTGTCTTTCCTAAGAGTCCCAGCCCCAAATCCTACTAGTATTTGTTTCTATCCACTGTTTTGTCTCCAGGGATATGATTTGTCTTACTTGATTTTAGTAACTAAAAAGTCAGATGTCTAGTCTAAACTAAGACTAACTAGCCAGTGAAGGGCTGTGGGCCCTTGCTCAGGACTATTCCTCTCAAACTGGCTTGGGTTCCTGACATATGTGGGATAAATTGTTCTCTGGAATAGCCTTTTCCTCTCTGCTGAATCTAGAGGAAAGCAGGAAAACAAGTTTAAAATGCATGGTACTTCTAAGATGTTTAAAACTTAGGTAAGGTGATCACCAGCCTGGGAAGGGTCAGTTAAGATGACTCAGAGAAAGGATGCAAGAATTGCTGTAATGGAGCAGAAATTTCTATTAGCTCCTTGGGCAGCAAAAACACATTCTGCCAACACAGTCAGCAGTGTTGTAGTAGTTTAAGTGAAGACTCTCTCCTTTGCAAGCCTTGCAAGGGTTCAGTCACCTTCTCAGTATTTGCTGGACTTCCCCTGAGATAGGTAGAGAAGAAAACAAAAGGTATTAGATTTTAATACCTGCAGCTCTGAAAATAACATTCAACTGAGCATGTGTATGAGCTAGACTATTCCCATTCCATAATACACTTAAAATAATTTCTATCTGGCTCTGCCAAAGATACTACTTTAGTAATCCCCAGAACTGCTGGGGAGTTCGTCTTCAATAATGGAGGAACTTGATTTAAAAGAAAATAAAAAGTGGAATAGATTTTGTCCATGCAACTTGGTAAGATATTGGCTCATATAATATTAGTTTCTGGGAGTGGGACTGAATAAAAGTATTTTTATGCAAACAGTTTATTTACTGAAAAATGCAGCTTCAGGTTGAAAAATAATCATCATTAACAAATTTGGGGAAAAAAAGTGTATTGGCATTTCACTATGGAACATTGTTTCCCTTCAGAAGTATTACTAATTAAATTTAATTAGAGCTAAAAATAAAAGAAATGTTACAAATAAAAATAAAAAGCTAAAAATAAAACTTCCTGTCTGTCCTCTATATTTCATGTCAGCCAAAAAGAAGGAAAAACATCTTACTAAATTGAACGGATTTTTTTCCTTTTTTTTTTTTTTTTACTTTAGCCATTGAAACAAAATATCAATTATTTACACAGCTCCACTTGTGAGTTCCTTGTTTCTATGGTGACAGTTAGTTCATTAAACCACAGCACGTCTCTTTTTTTGTCCAGCGTTAAATAGAATCAAGAAGCCTTGCCTTACCTTCTGCTGTGTGGCATACATGATATGCAAAGAGAAGCTGATCTAGGGTAAATAGGGGCAGCTTCTTTAGAGCGTATACGCAAGCCACCAATAAGTGAGGGGTTTCCCCATATACTTTTGGTTTGTTTGGTTTGGGTTTTTTTTAAAAGACTATATCCATTTTCAAATGCAAAGTGGAGTAGAATCATTTGGGATGATTTTTACCTGTGAGCTGGCTAGACAGGGGGACTGTTTGCATTCATGTTGCCCTGAGCCATAACTGTGAGCGTAGTGTTCTTGAAATATATACTGGGTCACTGCAGTTAAAAAATAAATGACGAATGTCAGCCAAACTTATGCAATGAAGTGAGTGACGGTCATACCTGTGCTTCTGTGAGCTATCAGTACTCTCTGGTTTGCTGAAAGCTGCAAGCTGTGGCCACTTGCAGTCATTTCGCTTTTTTAAAGTTTATAACGCTGTGTCAGAAAAAAATAATAAAAAAAATTATTAACATTTTATCACTGTAGCTGTGTGACCATATATCATTTTAGTATGATTTTAATTAGATCTTTGCAGCCTCCTCCAAACTACGTGCTTGTGCTGTATCCTGTAAGGCAGCTGCTGCATCTGCTCCAGAATTAGATTTATTTCAGTACTGAATTAAAGCGTTCCTCATCATGCAAACTGTGTTTTCACGAAGGTCCTAAAAAACAGCTTATATTTCTGTAAAATAAGTGAGTCGGTTGTCAGATAACTGGATATTCTTTTAAAGGGCAATTCTGTGAAAATGTCCCCCCCCCCCAATGGTATGTTCAGTGACTCTCTGCTTTATTTTCTGACAAAAGTGAGTCTTTATTGCTCCTTTAGCCTGTTAGTCTCAGCTGAAATAAACACAGCAGTGAGGGAGTGAGTTCGATTCTTGCTAGAATCAATGGCACAGTTGACTGGTTTCTAGGATCTTTATTTCTGCTGAGGGAACACGCACTAAGACAACACTGATTGACTTTGAATTTCTCTGCACTGGCAGCGACTACATTTCAGAGAGATCCTAAATGAACCCCAGACTTTGCTTGTAAACTGCGTTCTAGTATCCAATAAGTTCTTGAACCAAGGACTTTTTTTTTTCCCCCTTTATTCTGTGCTTATAGGGAAAATAGCTTGGCTGGTGACTGAGGCTTTGAACACAGGGCAAACGGTAAGGACAATAAGTTCGAGTCCAGGTGTTCTTTTAGAGAATTACTTTGGAGAGCCTTTAGGGCTTGATCCAGATGCACACAGATAAACAGACCATGCCTTTTAAGCCCATAGATTCCTTAGGGTATGGAGGCACCCTGACAAAGGACCTACAGGAGATCTGTGCCTATCTGGAGTGGCAACTGGAGAACAGTTAGGATCCCCTACAGCATCTCAGATGGCACCAAACACCTATGAAATAAAACTGCAAATATGCAAGTAAATTAAATCCTTAAAGTGGCTGTTTTTAGCAGAGGAACTACAGGATTTTTACACACACACAAACATACCCCTCCACAAGGTTATAAGCTAGTTTGGGTATATTAGTAGAATTATCCAAAGGACAGTACACCAATAATTTATGATCTCTGAATGAGCTTATAAAAGCCTAGAAAGATGGAGAAGATACTGATGCATATGCTAAATAGTTCGAAGACAAAATATAAATGTCGATTCCATCTGTAATACCTCAGGTTTGGGCTTCTGTTGCTAATGAATTCACAAAGTACTGGCACTGAATATAACAGGATCTACCAGTGCAGACAGAAAGGCAGATTCTTGGCTGTATTGAGGATACGTTTTATCACTCTGGTGCTATGAAGGATCTGCAAAATACCTGCCGATTCCCATTCCATCCCACAGTAGTTTCCCACATGTAATGACGTGTCTTCTTGATGGTAAGGACAGTCTGGATCTTTGCTCCGTCTTCTGACTCTGTTTTGGGAAGAAGCACAGAAGGGACTAGGGACGGTGTGGCAGAGACCCAATGTGTGACACCAGGTGTCATCAGCTGACAGGACTATGGACTTGCAGCCTGCACAAAACTGTTCAAAGAAGAGCATGTGTGGGGAGCAGGGCTCCAGTCAGTGACCCGCTCCAGGAAAGCATGATTGCACACGTGGTCATTCACTTAGACGTGGTGACTGCTCACCTCTCAACCATCTACACCAGAGGACAAGGAGAGTCATCAGGCATCACATAGTGACCTTCCACTTCTGCCTTGTCTCTGTTCAATCCTTAATCTAGTCTATTATTAGAGATAGATTTAATAGACTTACCAATGGCACAGCCCAGGAAGTGAGCTGGTTGGACCTCATTGCATGGGTTACAATGTGACTTTTGTGAGCCTGCCATAAAGGTGACATTGTTCGGACTTCCTTGGTTATTTTTCTATAACTTGATAAGGTGATGAGAAATATATAAATAATAAAATATAAATAATATATAAATATATAAATATAATATATACATAATAAAATAGGTATTTTTTTCAGAGAGACAGGATGGAGTTTATCTCATGGAACTTTAGATTTCTATGACAAAGGCATTTTTATCTGGGCTACTCTCCCCAGGCTGCCTTCATAATCAATGGACAGAAGTTGTTTTTTGAGGGAATGAGTCATCAGAGCTATTTCAGATGTCTGCTTTCAGATGAGAAACATTATTCTCTAGGATTGCCTATTTCTATTTATTGCTACAAAAGTTTTGAGGACTATTCAAACATAGCTGTTGGCAAGTGGTCAGACGAACCCAATTTGGCAAACACATTTGTCGGTTACTCATTGCTTTGTTAATGGGAATGGTTACCTCTACTTAGATCACTAGTGAGAGATCGCTAAATGTGGTGGGAACAAGAAAGTGTTACCATCAAGCTCAGTGGCTTTACTTCAATCCAAACTTCATTTGATAGATTTTCTGCATACTGTTAAGAACCATTTCCTTTTCACCAGTGTATGAGCTTCTGGAGGAACTTGCTGACATGCTGGTTTGGGATATTTGGAATCATTCCTCTCCTTATTAATGTATACTGTAGGATTACCTGGGAAGCTGTAGTCATGGATAAGATATCGTTAGACCAGAGACCCAAGAGGTAGTTCACAGCCTATTCTCTACCTTTAAATGTCTTTTTTTTTTTTTTTTTTTTTTTTTTTTTTCTGACAAGACTTCACCAAGCAATGATATTCTCACACAGGTGACCTGGGACTAAAATTGCCCAACTGTACAATTTCATTTCTTGTTTCAACTCATTCTGAACTACATCAACTCCTTCTTAATATACCTCCCTTACAAACTTAAGCCAAGAGCTTCATTATATGAAACTGCCTACTCAATAATATATGTAATTGAATAAGTGTAATAATTTGGACTCCTGACAGATTTTGCATATTGATTTTTCCTCAGCAAAATAAGACTGAAGAGCAGTAAGTTAAATCATCTTCAGACAGATGAGCAAGCTACAGCAGTATAACAAGTTATTAACAACTCTGTCTGCTAAGCAGCAGAAAAATATCTGCATGCACTCTTCTCAGCATGACAAAAATGAGATAATTCAGTCTTTCTTACCTTCAACAGCGAAGATGCAAAGAAGCTTGCATGCATAATGACACTGTATACACCAATATCTTGAGCCTTTTCTCTGTATCTGAGCCCTGCTTTTCCACAATATTGTTTGTATTCCACATCACTGGGAACTTAAGCTATCCTTTCTTTTGTTGGAAATTACCATGGGTCAGATGGCATTCTCCTCTATATGGCACTGAAGAGATATAAGATATGGAGACAACCAATATCTGCTGAACTTCAGGGCCTCTTCCATCACTGGATGAGCAAGGCATCAGGAACTGCATGTCCAGTATTCATTATATGTGTTTTAGCTTCTGTGCAAGGCAGGATGGGGGTGGGGAGAGGGAGATCCCTGGCTTTGCTCAGGAGACACTAGCTAACACTGCTGACTTAGCGTGGGCATGGCAATTTGCTGCTTGCAAAAAAAGTAGAAAAGAAGATGTGCAATTCCTTCCTTAAATTTCCCTAGTGAAATAGAAGAAACAGGAGAAGCAAAATGGAATGATCTCTCAATTTCATAGTTTTACAGCCTTTTGTTTAAAAGTAGAATTTACATTAAAGAATGTGATGTTTTATTTCTTGGGTCATATAGGTTAGTGTCCTGAAGTACCACATCCTAGACAGAAGAATTTTATACATTATATTAGAAAAAAAAGAACTTGGCCTACAGATCTCAGCTGTTATGGTTCTAGGCTTGGCTTTGGATTTCACTTTCTAATATGAATTCCACCACAGAAATATATTATTCTTTGATGCAACAACAATACTTTAGTCTGAAGGTGGAACTCATCTCAACACACATTAGCAGCCTGAAAACAGAATATCTAGTTAAAGCTTATCATGTAGGTTCCCTCCTTAGCCAAAAAAGAGAGGTGATTCAGTCAATGTACCTTTGACATGTATTTAAGGTAATCTAATAATTTCACATACTTCATAAGCAGGATATTTATATCTGATGTCCTGCTCTTGTGGAATTCCTGACCTAGAGTTTTTCACATTTCACAGCTATGGGAATATTAAACATTTTACAAGTAATTTTTTCCTTTGTTTTCAACTGTATGCATTAATCCTACCAGATGGTAGGAAAACAGTAGAATTTAGGAAAAGGATTTAGTTAACTAGCCATCCAGACTTCTGAGTGATCAGGACTGAGTTAAAATAAATGCTTTATCTGCTTCTTTTCATGTCTGCATTTTGTTTCTGGGTGCCATGATGACTTGTGATTTTGACAACTTGATGAATTCATTGTGCCTTATATATTTAATGATGAATTAAAGTAATTACCTGCCTCTTGCACCATAATGTAGATGCGTGTTTTAGAGGCACTTTCCCTTTTAGCACAAGTAATTGTGAGCCTCCAGCCCTATGGAAATGTCCAAACAGACTTGTCTCCAAGCCTACAGTAGATTTATAGCTATAGCCAGCTTGGTTTTCCCAAAAGATCAATTACACTTATAAAATTTTGATAAATCTTAAAATAAACATTCCTTTTACCAAAATAACTGCAGCAGACAAATGGGCACTGTGACAGTTGTGTGGCCAGCTCCAGGAACAGTTCTTACTACCTTACAGATTTAATTCTGTTCCTGTCAACTTGCAACCTAAAACTCCCACTGATTTCAACAGACATTTTCAATACATGTTCCAGCAAAGAAAACTGTATTAGGCTTTATATTTACAGGAAAATGTCCTTCTTGGGGAACAATTCAATTGCCAGATGTTAGACGTGTAATTTATTGGCTGAGTTAGCTGACTAGTACCCCTAGACTCTTTATACAGTTGATGGACAGATACTGAGATTCATCTTGCATATTAAGACACTTAACTCAAGGTGTCATGATCTGCAAGCTGAGCCCTACCCAAGGTGTATCCACAACATCAGACAGCTGTTTTACTTCCAGGCCCTTGGTTGCCTGTTTCTACACAATTCACATATATCTGTTTCTTCTCTGCCTACCAGCTAGTTTTGCCAGGTAAAGGCACGTGTCTGAAGTTCAGTGGTGCAATTTTCACCCTTCAAGATCAGATAGCTGAGTCTTTTGGACAAGCACCTGGAGGTGCTCTATTCAGCAATCCTTTCCTCTGCCTTTCTGATTGCACTGAGTCTGATTTTCAGACTTCCTGAATACTTGCCTCTCCCACAGTAGCAGCTTGACATCTTTGATAATCAAGCCATGCATTTCATGCTGACACAGTTGCTAGAGTTGATTGATTCACTTTCTTTAGAGAAAAGCAAATCAAAGCATGCACAGTAAAACAAAGCAACTAGATATCACAATGAAAACAAAAGGCAGTGTTAGAATAATTTTTAATTTATGAACAAGGGAAAAGCTGCAGGTAGTATGATTTAGTGAATAGCCAGGCCCGGTGTGAAAAAATATTGAAAATAGAAGTCAATACACAATGAAGTTCTTCAGAACAGAAAAGTGGTCATTAGAGTATGTAACGAGACTACCAAACTATGTGACAACAGCACAGCCAAACAGGAATTATGACCACAAACAATTAATTAAAATGCATTGAAAGACTGTTGCATACATTTTGAGAACATGCCTCATCTTTGTTCCCAAAACATAAAAGCACTTGAATCCACTCCAGCTTTTCGGTCATACAGCCAAATGACTAATATAATTCTACCCCTTTTCTGCCAACCTGCAAACTACTTTAAAACAGAACCCATTGTTATTGTAACTGAATAAGCTGGAACAAAATTAAATACAGTACTCTCAGGGAGTAGAACTATTTCTTAATCTTCCTTATACAGGATATATCAGACTCACTCATTTGTGTCCTATTATTCTTTAAGGATCAAGAACTGATAAAGAAAAGTTCAAATGATACAATTACAACAGCTAATCACTCCTGTACACACGGAAGTGGTTTCTTGCTTGGGTTACAAATGATGCAATTACTGTCTGTTTCCTAAGTTTGCTTCTACATATATTCTTAAACGGTTAATCCTTGGACAGTGACTAACCTATCTGAGGGTATATATAAATATATACCAGTACACTATACCTATAAAAATATATACCTATATCTATAAATACTTCCTCAAGTCTAGCTGGGTTTTTTAACAGGGAGGAGTTTTTTGTCTGCTCAGTAATTTGACATCTGTCCATGCTCAGAACACCATGAAGAAATCTGTTATCATTTTTATATGACATTGAAACTATCACAGTCCCTGGAAGTCAAAACTCATCCAATGAGTGAAATAGAAAGAAATATCTGGACCATTGCTGTATGTCTCATGAATGCAGAATTGTGCCCTATAGCATATTTTTCTAATCCTTTGTCCAGATAATAATATCATAGACAAAGAGAATTCCTAAACTTCCTTTGTGAGATTTTAATTATAGTTTATCCTGCCTGTGTGTAGGAAATGATTTTGACCTCCACTGGTCCCTCTAGCTTTGTTTTCTATTTTTCCATAATTATTCCAAAGTTCAAGAAATATCACCAGGAGGAGAGTAATAATTGTATGTATGCAAACTTCCACAGTAATTTATTATTTCATATGTAAGTGTAATTCCCTGCCCACACACTTCTACAAGAAGCATCACAAAGCAATTTCTTTTCCTACTAGGACTTGAACCTCCTCTAGTGAGAAGGGAGGGAGAGGGATTAGTATACTCAGTTGTCTTAATTCTCCTTCACATTTCTTTTTTAATCCATCTTTCTAGCACTGCACCAAATTTTCTTTCTAAACCTCTAAATTCTCCAAAATGATTACTCCTCAGTGTATGAGAGATTCATACATGGAGAATCTCTTTGACTTTTGTTAGAATTAAGTCCTCATTTACAGAAGTAGACAAAAGAAAAATGAGGATCTTCAGATACTTTTTCCTGAAATATGATTAAGATACACATTCTTCCCAAAACACCACTTCCTGCCTTGACTGCTGATGTAATACTATCATCTTCTATACTGGTTTGATGGAGAGAGTGACTAAACCAGCAGTCTTGGAGTTTTGATGCATTTCTATATGTAGGAAATTCAAACTGATGTTACCGTTCCTCTACCATAAATGGTCTAGTAGTGATGGCAGCTTCAGTGCTCTTTAATCACTCTCCCATTTCTTTCTCTATCTCCCACTCATTAGATAAGGAAAGATAAATCTATCATGCTTGTGCACAAAGGACCTGATCCAAAGGCTGTCACAATCAACGGAGTCATCTTGCCTCTAGCAGTTCAGGTTTTGGGACTTTCCTGTGTCGGTTTCCTATGGGCATTTGCACCTAACATTCCTCAGTTTCAGGGATCTAAACCACTGGAAATGTCTTTGATCTCTTTTGCTCTCTTCCTGGGACTCATTACGATGGTTTCATTTGTTTGCTTGCTTGTTTTATTATACTTTATTATAAGCTGTTGGGAGAGGAATATATTTTAGCTTACTTAATATTGAGTTGCAAGCACCATGTACACTTTTGTTTTTATTTTTTCCTTCTAGATTAAACATATTTGGCCTGAGTTTGCTGGTGATAGAGCTGGTCTGGGTGTGAGGGTGGTTCTCTCTCAATGTATGTCCCGTTCCAACTCTTCCTAACCCCTCTATGCAGAAAACCTTTCCATCATACTGTCTGTGAGAAGCTAACGTACAAAATGTGAAACGCGCTAAGGTAAAAAAGTGGAAGCATCCACTGCTCATCACCAGGATAATGAGCATGATATATCTTCAAGCTTTAATAAACGTCTCCTTTGTCCTTCCTGGTCACGCACTCTCCCCTCTGTCTTTACCTATTGACACCCCTCACATTGCCTTTTCAGTGACTTCAGGTGTAACCTGGCCAGATCATGATGTTTAGCTTCACTTTTGACTGGAAGATGTCTAGTAACTGGAAACTTCATGATAACTAGTATTGTTTCCTTTAGTCGCTTTCATATTGACCAAAATCTCCTAGGTGCACGTAAATCTTTATAAGGCGGGATTGGATTTATTTTTCAGTATTGTTTTTCATTGTTCACTGAATCCATTGTGGGCGCAGTCAGAGAAGGTCAGTATGAGACAGGAGATAGTCCTCCTTAAACTCTGCCACTGTGATTGAATAGGCCTTTGTTTTGAGATTTCCTTCTCAGTTGCTCCAAAGCCTTCAACAAAATGCAGCTTCTCTCTTGTTCAGGAGTATGAAATGGAATGTGTTAACATGTGTCTTAAGTACTTTTTAAAAAGCCAGTTCATACTCTCTGTTATTTCCTTTGTTTCCTCTACCAGATCACCAAGTCCCATGGGTTCTAATAAGGAATTGCTTGACTCACCACTAGAACAATTTCCAGGAGAGATTATGGAATTTGCACACTGAAAGAAATTAAGTTATTTAATTCAGTCATTTCTCATTCTCAGAAGATTTGAAGGAGTAAACAAGGAATAAATGCCTCTCAAGTGTATCCGCATTGGCGTCACTGTAGTTACATCAGGAATGAATTTGGCCCAAGATCTGTTATAAGTTATCTTCTACTACAGAAATGGCTTTTCCATTGAGATAACTCTATTTATAAACAGTATAAAAGTAAGAAAACGTGGTGGAGAGGTGCCTGTATGTGAAGGGGCAGCTTCCTTCTGAGTTGTGTTACAAGTCTTGCTCTGGAGAGTGTTTAGCATTTGACGTCACCATTTATTTTGTTTGTTCTGTTTTGATTTTTCCAGCTGTAAAAAGAGCAGAAAATCTTCTTACCCTTTGAGCTGCCATAAAACCTAAATAACAATCATTTGTAAAAGCCTTTGAGAGAAGTTAATTTATGTGCAGTAGAATTTAATATGAATTCTGAAATTATAAGTTATATAGCTCTTAATGTCATTTGTTATTTTCAGTTGTTCGATATCTGCCTGTTTTGCTTTGTCTATTTATCCTTTAAGAAACAAGTCCAAATTCCTGACAAATGTCTGTGACTAGGCAACTGTCAACCTCAGGCTTTGTCTGAGTAAGTCCCATCTAAATCCTGTTTTACTACGCTGGGATTTTTTAGATTGAAGCACAGCCCCATACTGAGACATTCTTCCAAAGACTGTGTCCTATTTTAGCCCCACTTCAGTATTATTCTGGGATTTGTTAAAAATTAGCAAATCAGAGGAATGTGTTATTTTTTTTCTCCATTAGTGACAGAACAAATTTTAGGCTCTGACTTCATTACTAGCAGACCTTGATACTGAAGAGACTTGCTACTAGATCCTCTCCTCATTCTCTTCCATACAACCAAATCCGCTTTCTATGTTCAGAGGAACAGAGACTCTGAAAAGACCATAAAAACATGCTGATTACATTTCTTCTTTCTCTGTATCCATGGCAACTAGTAATCCTAGTGATCTTTACAGATGTCTTCTTCACAGACCCATAAATCTCATAGTGGGCCAAATATCAGCTACACTCCATGGGTTGCAAACGTGGCAATGAAGAGATTAGCTACATAGGTTGGAAAAATTCCTTGCCCACAGTCCTAATTCAAAGCCAGGATTGGTTGCGAGCTACATTAACACTTCTGAAAAATTTACATGCACATCAGTTTTACTTAAAAAAATAAAAATAAATAACATAGGGACCTATATTTCTATCCAGCTCTTCTGCAAATAGTCAAAAATAGGCATAGGGAATGTTTGTAATTGAACCTCTTAAAGGCAGGACATGGTTGATAGCACTCCACCCTGTCATCCTTAGTCAATCACTCTTTATGGGCAGATTGTGTCTGTGGAGTGCAAAATCTTTTTGGGTAGGATCTGGCAGAGGAACACAGGGCTTTATGAAAAAAGAACACATTTTTGTTCCTTACTGCATTATTTTCTTCTCAGATGCCCTGTAGTTCTGCACATTTCAGCCAATATTTTTACCATACTCTTTCCATAAATGAATTTGATCCCAACGACTTAAGATTTCTACCACTGTGATATATGCAAAGCCTTCTAGACAAAGATGGACTCTCCTTATCTTTTCACATCTATCTCTCAGCGTGGAGAAGTAAGGGAAGATAGGGTCAATAAAGAAAAGTTCATTACCTCTGCTTCTCCTAGGAAAGGAGAAGCTGGAGTCAGAATGGCCTGGTGATGGGGAAGGAGGACAACAGCCTAGGCAGCTTCCACTGCTACCAGCAGAAGAAGGAATAAGGGGTATCAGCTGCTGCCAGGCCAGGCTGCCTCCAGCACTACCCCATTATCTCACATAACCCATGCCCTGAGTGATGCCAGATCGTCTGCAGCTGGCAAGCTTGGCACCGCATCTGCTTTTGGCAGCTCGTCAGTGGCGTTCTGTCTTCCAGCAGCATTGGAATAAAATCCCCCAATTTTTGGAGCAGGTTCACAAAGTATTTCTGACTTCAGTGTTGCAAAGTGGTGATGTTCTCATAGAAAAATGACCAATCCTTTTTATTATACTTAAAGAAACTTAAAAAAACCTCTTAATTTCCCAGTTTATTGTCATTTTACTCTTTTTCATAATTAAATAAAGAAATGTTCCCAAGATTTTGCCAAACTGCTGTTTCCCTTTAAAACTCTCCAAAGCTCACCTAAGGCCAATTGGTTGGCAGCACTTAAAGGATTCTGGAGATTTTATTGGATGATATTTCCTTGGCAGGTAACAATGCGAGAACAGCAATAAGCATGAGCTTGGAATAAATATCCAGTGACTGTAAAAAATTAAATAGCTTCAAAAGAAGAAGAAAAGGTTTGTACCTCTCTAATTACAGCTAACAGCTTCTGTCATCTAAAAGCTTTTTTTTTTCCCATATATAAAAAGTTCAAGGAAAGAAAAAATGGTATTAGCCGTTCCTTCTGAAGTAAGTTTAATACAAGAAGTAGACAAGAACCTTTCACCCTCATGAGGAGAGATGTCGTGGTGGTTGACTTGCTGGACAAATGAGAAGATCTAGGTTATTTTTCTAACTCTGGGACAGACCATGGGAAGATAGAGGGGTGTGTGTGTGTGTGTGTGTGCGCGTGTGTGCAAGCACTTATTTCCCCATTGAAACAATAGGAATAATGATAGACATCTATTTTGTAATTGGTGAGGCTAACTCTTTAAGTAGCTGGAAGGTGAACCAAAACACTTGAGGGACACCGAACACCAAAAATGGGTGGAATTCTCTGCTGAACAGTGAAATAAACTAGTTCTCAGTTCCAAAAAATACAATTTACTTTTGGTAAATGCAACGTATTTCAGCTCTGGAAAGGTAAAGCCTATTATCTTCAGCTGATCTTTTTCTGCTGATATGCTATAAAAACCATTATTATATTCAAACAAAACCCAGAGTGTCTGTTTCCTTCACTTCTAATTTTTTGTACAACCAGGATTAACTTGGTAGATAAGAGCTAAAATATCTCAAACAATTTTTCCAATAATCTCATTCAAAAATTAAGCTGATATTTTTAATAGTTCCTTGAAAATATTGTTTCACTTAAGAAGTCTCAAATCTCTGAAAATAACATCCTATAAAACAACTAACTTACTGATAATGAGGCATCAGTAGAAAATACTATCATAGTTTTAATTATCATTATGTAAAGAATACATTTTAAGTGGTCACAATACAGTGCTGGATAATTTCATACCAAGGGACCAACAGTTATCTAGAGAAAGCCAATAGAAAATATGGGCCAACTGCTTGACCAATTTATTTTTCTTCACATGAAGCCCTAGTCAAGTCACTTGAACTGTACATGTGGAATTTCTCTGTTCCGAATCCTGATAAGCTGAAGCTTAGTCCCTGCTGGTGCCTTTTTTAATCAGTGGAAAAAAAATAAGGATCTTCAGAGAATAATTTATCTTAGAAACCCTCTAGCAGGGCTCTCCAGAGGTGTCCATTCCTCTGCATGTACTGTAAAAGAAGGCTAGAAGAATTCAGCTCAGATTTTGATATCTAAATTATAGGTTCTCAAGGTGAAAGAATACCAGATTAGACAAAACAAGATGCTACTTGTTGGTGCAACAGCGGCAGATTTTGAATACAGTAACAAATTCCTGTTATAATAGCTGGTCTGGATGGCATATGCTGAATGAATAACTAGACTGTTGTTCAAATCATACAAAAACTATGAGAAGGGAGCAAAAAGTAATAATTGGGGAAGCAAAAGATTCTTTTTTATTATTCTCTACTCTTAGCTTCCCATTGTACTTGGTCTTCTAGTTCTGTCTTGTATTTAAGGTTGATATATATATTTTCTTCCCCTTGGAAATGATCGGGCATTCTCTTTTCCTACATAGAATGTCTTCCTTCAGTTGTTTTCTTTGTTTTTTGGTTGTTTTTTTATAACTTAATCTGGATTTTTAGGTTTTTTTTTTCCTTTCCTACCCTCCTATGACCTGAACTTCCAAAAGAGGCTATTAAACCTGAAAGAGTTGCGAGCTTGTTGCCTAGCTGGAAATACCTGCAGAACCTCCATTTCCATAAAACAAGCTGCTATAAGATGCCTCTATTTTGAAATGTCAGTCAGTTTTGAAAATTTAGGCCTCATACCCAGGCCTTGCTAAACATTTATTTATTTTGGTATTTACTTAGATTTATGAAAGAACAGGAAGTACCTATCTCATATTCCTCCTCTCTGTGAAAGCCTTTTTACGTTGTATGCCTTTTAAAAGTTATTGTGCATCACATAATTCAGTTTAATATGTTGGCTTGTAACATTACATTTCCTTCGATATTATTCTCCTGAAGGCAATATGACCTTGAAGGTGATATTTTAAACTAATAAATGAGGAGAGGAGCTGAAAATCAAACTGAACACTGTAAGTCAAATGGATTGATTTTCACCTCAAGCCTTTATTTACATATATGAAAAATACAGAAGTATCACGTTTATGTATTTGCACTTGTTTCTTAATTTTCCAAGGAAATTATTTCTTTCTTTCTTCTTTCTTTTTTCTTTCTTTTTTTTTTTTTTTTAAATGTATTATCTATTCGCTTTTGGCTGTGTATCAGTCCATAAATCTTTTTGTCTATTTTCCTATCACTCCACTCTTCACTCCTCCCTTCACTCGATAATTTTGAGTTGCATGTTGCACTAGGAGTGGGATGTTATGGGTACTGCAAGGGGAATCTAAATGCATAGCGCGTAAATGAGGGTATTACAGTAGAGACACCATGGGAAAACAAAACACAAACCTAGAAAGAACAGTGCATAGTTCTGGTGACATAACAATTCTGTCCTGGTTGAAGATAGGCTCTATATTCATCAGATTTAAAGTGAGGTCCATTCCTTGAGCTCAGGGGACTTCAGCCACGGACCTGCATGAGATCTGACTTTATATATGACACTATCAAAACTGGGACTCTTCAGACAACCCCTTGACAGAGGCAAAAAAGAAGATATGGAAATTTAAACTATTTCAGAAGAGCTTTTTGTCACTGATATTCTGCAGAGTCTTCAGCTTTTTTATTGTCCTCTCTTGGGGCTTGCCCAGACATTTCAGGTAGGAAAAAAGCCTTTCAGCTCCCAGGAACAGCAAAGCACAGAGGAGGCATTTTGCTCTGAGAGGCTTCATTTGAAGCTAAAGGCAGGAACAAAGCTTGTTTGAGCCTCCATGGACTAGAATAGTTTTAATGCTATCCCCTAGGTTTAGTTTTAAAGAATGTCAGAAGACTTTACAATGATAAATATCCATAGTTTTCACCTTCTCATGAAGTTAGGCCTGTCTCCAAGAGAGAGTTGTTTTTTCCAGTGGTTGTCAAGTCAGATTCATCATTGGTGCAGCCCTCTCAGCTTCAGTGGTATTGAATTTAAACTTATTTGTCACGACCTTCACATGAGATTCATATAAAAATGCATATTGTACTTCAGATAAAATCAGGCTTCTGCTTTTTCTGGTACATTTAGAAAGAACACTACAAGGTGGACCCAGCCATGGGGAACTTACAGTCTGAACAAGAGTTTTATCTCACTTTTACACAAAGCAACTTGAGGCAGAGATTGACCACATGGCTTTTTATATGCAGCCACTGTGGTTTGCCGGTGGTTTGGGTTGCGCAGGAGCTGTGTGGTTGTGCTGGCACCACTCACAGCCTGGGGTAAAATGCCTTGGTCCTCAGTTGGACTCCTTCACTCTGGGTGGGAAGACAGTTAATTGGGACTGCATAGCCACTGGTTAGAGTGCAGAGTTGATTCATGTCTACACCAAAAAACCACGCAGACCCTAAAGATAAAACATCTGGTTGCAGCCACTTAATAGGCAGCTATCTCAGCTAAGCTAGTTTTTGGCCTCTTTCTATTGAATGTAGTCCATGGACAGGGGGAAGTACGGTAAGAGGGTAATTCGCCCCCACTGCCACCTTAAAATGGGAAAATCACCATCTGGAAGGTCTCTGTCCATGGCCTACAAAACAATCTTTGTTTAGCTGGGTGGGGGTAAATGGGTAAGTTTTAACCATGTAAGGTTAAACACTCCTGACTATACACTAATCAACCACTTCACATTTCCTCAAAAGGCAGTTTCAAGGGATGGCCCCCAAAGGGTCATCCATCCTTTCAAAAAGGAGGAGACTAGCTGAAGAAGATGAAGCACACTTCTGCTCATGCTGTAAAGAGGGTACAGGTGGATAGCTAAGACAAGATGCAAAGCTTTTACACCACTTAATGTTACCTGATATAAGTCCTCGCCTCCTTTTCTGACAGCAAAGTTTAGCAAACATGATTTTCAGTCTGCAGGTTGCAGTAGTCATGGAAAGGGAAGGCATAGCTTGTATTCCTCATGAGATGCCCTAGTTGCGAGTTGATCCTTCTTGGATGTTTTTTTTCTTCACTCTGGCCCACACAAAAACTTATGTTTTAAAACTGTGTTTATTAATTTATTTATAACATGCTAAGAAGCAAGTAAATTAGCCCACATGGAGCTGCACCTTGCTGCTTGAAGTGTCTGAGCTACCTCTTTCAAAGCGAGCTTACGTATCCCTACCTTGATGCAGTGGAGACATGCCGTCAGTGCCAGAGGAGAACCCCACTGGGCAGTTTCACACACAAGTCACGTTGGTTTCCGTGGGCAGATTTTACCCAGCAGGAGTTCCTGGCTGTATTGTGGTTTACAAGCATATGCAAGGGATTTGCACACTCTGGCCTTTACCATGTTTAATCTTTTCGTAATTATTTCTTTGCTCTTCTAAATTTTTTTAGTTTAAATATGTTTTTCCAGATGGGATCAGGCAACGTTCTCATTGATGGTGAATTCTTTTCTATCTCCATCACTTACCTGTTTTAGTAACATGGGGGAATTACTTGGCTCTCTGCTTCTCTGTCTTTCTGTTCCAATGTCAGCTCATCGGGATAAGGATGCTTTCTAGCACTATGATCTTGCAGTGTCATTAAATTGGATTATTTTTCAGCTGTGCATGGTACTATCACAGTACAAAAACAGACCTCTGGTATCACCAAATTTCATAGACAGTGAAGTAAGTATTTATTTCACTTTTTCTTTTTTCATTTCTTTTCTGCAGTATAAGGATTTTCTCACTTCTTTTCAGGTTCTTTTGCTATTCTATTACTATCTCAGTGTTTGGTAGACAACTGAAGCTCAAGTAGTAATAAGAAATAAGAAAGCTTTCCCTATTTCTACCAAAGGCATTTAATTTAAGGGAGCAAGACTAGCAGGTGGTTCTCAGAAGATCTCATTACCCACTTTGATTGTTTCTAACACCTCTTGGAAACAAATGTCTCATTACCTTGGATATTTACATATCCTTTGCTTTTGTAGAGAGTGCCAGACATCCGTGAACTATAAACCTATTACTAAATGTCTTCAGATTTAAAAGGTAAATACAGTTCCTACTGGGTGCACAGATGCTATCTATCAAGGACAATAAAATCTATTAGAGCTCAATTTGATCTGTTTTTCCTCTTCAGTATACTGATTGTATCATTAAACTTTTCAAATTGTGTTTTTTGAACCTTTTGGAGATGTTTTAGTGAATCACAATATTCATACAATGATATCCTCATCTATTAAAGTAATCAGCCTAGGGTAGGAGTGAAAGAAAGAGAGAAGAAAGAAACATAAAGGATTTTTTTTTCCTGTCTCCTGCAGTGATTTAACAAGTGTTTTTGCAATAATATTTGAATTTCTCGTAAACTTGCAAAGCTGACTGATTCTTAACTAAGAGGATCAGGATTTTTATTATTTTATTCTAGTAATCTGATGCTACATCCTTTAATCTGAAAAGATGATTATCACCATTTTATCATACGCCATCAATATAACGAGTGTTGTTTGACACTCACCAAGTACTTCAAAAACTGTGCAACTCAAAGCTGTCCTTGGTTACCCATCCACTGTGTGTGCTAACATCTGGTTTGTATTTTGTGAGGAAATGTCAGGCTTGATTCTCTGTCATTGCAGCTGATAGGAAAAGTACACAAAGCCCAGTCCTGTGAGCATATATTCTCCAGTGATGGAAATCTTTTACCACCACCAAAGTTAACAAAGCCCCCACTTTTTTACCAGTTGATCACCTGGCCCATGTTGTGTTGTACTTGTCCCAATCTGAAAATGACATTCTGAAGAATTATCTGCTTTTACTGAAGATCTTATTTTCTCCAGCACATACTCAAAGAGAGAGAGAGACTATCAACATAAAGCTACTTACGAAAGCATGGAGCTTGCTGCTTTTAAGTTGATAAGATTATGTGCTTGATCTCAGCATCAAATGCAAAGAAGCAGTGGAGATATTTAGATTTAGTATCTCTTTCTTTTCCTGATGAGGTAGAAGATGATTCTCTTTTAAGCATCCTTTGCTAAGTCATTTTGTGGACGTTATTGGGAAACTTGAAGGATTGCTCCGAGTTTTTTTACTATACTGGTAAAGCCTTCTAGGTTTATGAGCTAGTAATGTGGTGACTTCTGGTTTACAGAATTACAGGAGGGGTCATGCACAGAAAGCTGCTTCTTGAAAACCAGTTATAGTTTGTCATGTTTCTGACATTAGTGCTCAGAAAGAAGCAGAAAGTGGCCTCCTGCACTTTATTTACGATAGCAGATAGGAACTAACTTTTTCCTATATCTTAAGAGAAGAGACCTTCACCAGTCCTATCATTGCCTGGTTCTGCATGCTTCTGGTTCTGAAAGTGTTTTGACTCCATATCATGTAAGGATGGACAAGCACGATTCACCTGCGTGCTTTGTTTCCCATAAGAAGAAAACCCAATGTGAGGGCTGGAAGGGAACAGTGGTATGCCATTACTTCCTGACCTGAAGAACTGAGAGCCAAAATAGACCTGGATCTATACAACAATGACTGGAAGTTGGAACTGGAAAATATCAGATTAGAAATAAAAGCCACAATTTTCTAAGAGGAGAGTGGTTCTTTGCCATATCAAATCTTTAGTTCAAGACTTGCTACCTGAAGCCTAGTCTATAAAACAGTTGTTAAGGCCCTGATATTGCATATGCAAGATTAAATTCTGTCTTTAGCTTATGCAAGAGAACATTAGAGGTCAAAATCATCCTTTTGACGTTAAGAGTTTATATTCTTTAGAGTAAAGGCTGCAGTAAATGTAGTAAAAGATATTATGCCAGTTCCATTGCTAATGAGCAACTCTTCTATGCTTAATATTTTCCCAAGAAAAAAAATAAGGTAAAAAAGAAGAGCTTTCCCCAAACATCTGCCAAGTTGGCTCTAGTACAAAATAGAATCTCTTCTTTTGTTTCCATTCATCTTCCTGGGTCAAATTCCAAAATGTGCAAGTACCCCCTCTTTGATAAGGATTAGAGTCATCAGAAATTCACAGAATTTAAATCAAAGATGTGATTCATAAGTAAAATGCCTAAAGATTTGACCAAGAACTGCTGAATTCCATGTTCTATGGGAAAAGCAATTTCCGATGTATATTGGAGTGATTTAACTGTGACTAAGTAATGCCAGTTTCTGCCAGAGGAGAGTTTGGCCACTACTGTACCACGTAACTACTTAGTTTTTTATGCTATTACTATCAAGGTGTGTGGTTTGGGGTTTTTTTTGTTTGTTTGTTTTTTGTTTTTTATTTTTAATTCCAGGGAAGTTTATCAGAAGAGGATACCACTAATTATTTTAAATAAGCATACATTTATGGATAAAAGGAAGACCAACTATTAAGTCTTTCTTTTTATGAAAAAAAGAACTGGGTTTACATCACAATTTTTTTTTCTTGTCTTCTGTAGGTTGTCCAGGAATGTGGGATAACATCACATGCTGGAAACCTGCAAGTGTGGGTGAAATCGTTTTTGTCAAGTGCCCTGCACTGTTCAGATTTATCATCTCCGAAGACGGTAAAGTACTTTCGCTTTTTTTCCTTGCGTCCATCTGGTACATAGCTACAAACACCTCCTGCTGCAAGGCCAGCAGGAATATTCAGCCTGATTGAGGTATCCACTATAACAGGGAAATCAAAAACTCCTCAAAGGTCTGGGGTTGGTTCAGCTTCAGTTTAGAAAACACAGTAGAAAACCAGGATGCTTGTGGGTATGTGTAGGTGTAGGGGATGGAGATGTGTGAAGAAAACCTTTGCAGACTGAACAATGTGAAAACATCACCAAGTCTAATTGCTAAAGGAAATGTTCTGCCCTTGGGTCTCCACAGAAATCAATGAGAACTAAGATTGTGCAAGGGTCTTAGATAGATAATCAATGTAATTTAAACCTCTTTTATAAAGAAAGCATCAGGACCTGATGCTAAAACTTCAGGGCTTGGTTCTGTTCATGTCTAAGGTGAACATAGGCATGAGATGACCAATGTGAGGAACTCCCCTGTTGAGGGGCCTTGGGAAAGGTCAGTTGCAATCACAGACTCCTGAAAGGATGCAGAAGCTCCATCATGGCTCTTTGTGGTCAATAGAAATGAGAAAGCAGCACACTGTCCCTATAACCAGCACTGAGCAAACAAAAATTTGCAAAGTTGCCCAGGGAGCAATTTAGTCAAATGGACAGTTTCTACTTCCAGCATGCATCATTGCCTGACAGAGTTGTCCCTTTTCTTGCAAAACATACTGCGTATGGTCAGCCAGGCTGGCTGGCGTGTTCTTTCCTTTCTCTCTTTTCCCCAGTAACGCAGGCTTGGGCCAAAAGTCCTAAAAGCTTGCCATAATGGGTAACCAATCCCTATCAGACCTCTGGCTTCAACCCTTCTACTCCGCAGTCCTTGCTGTCAAACCAGATGTTAATAAAAGAACAGCCTACCTTGGTAGTAATAGTACTAAATGTTTGACCTAGTTGTTAATGCTACCTAGTGCCTTTTTATGGGAAGTGTCTCTATGCAAGCTGCTGTTTGCATGATACCAAAAAGCCCTTGTCCTTTCTCATATTTTTTTTCCTTTGAAATCAAATGGGAATTTGACGGGTAAAAATGAGAGGATGTGGACAAGAGGAAACAATTACTAAGTTATTCACAGCCTGAATGTAGAGTGATTAAATAACCTCTTGAAGTCCCTTAATTTTTTCATGATTCAACGAAATGAGCTTCCCAGGTGAATGCCTGAGATGGGCTGCATTCTCCTGTCAGTGTTAGTTAACAACAAACCTTTGGTGATAAATAACACAGTTTTGTCCAGCTTCTCTCAACACCCAGTCGGGCTAGTGTGGATCACTTAAATAGCACTTTCCTCTGAGGAGGAAGCTCACCAGCTTCCATTTGGAGTCTTTTTTCCCAAAGACTGTTTTGCAAATGAATTTCTCATTGGCGACCTCAAATCACAAAGTCCACCTTTTTTCTCAGCATTGCCCCACACAGAGCGCAATGTGGGTGAGATAGTAAGAACTTCATGCATGGATCCAGGTGTGCCGAAATTCTCACCTTCAGATGCAACCATTTTAACTGATCCAGATGCCAAAGCCAGCAGCAACACTCTTGTGAAACAGAAAGAAACTTATAGCTGCTCATTACCTCACCTAGATTTATCCATAAAATCACAAATGTCTTCCCTAAAGTAGTCCTCTAGACTCTGTAATCAGTGGAGAGACACTAAGAGAAAAAGACCCACCAAAGGCAATTTATGTTACTGCAAAAGGCTGATGGTTCTTTTAAACTAGGCACCTAATTTTTGATAGGGAAAGAAAAGTCCCTCCTTTAGTTATTAGATATAAAAATATAATTACTAATGTAATTAAATGTGCTTTAATTATAGCCACTATAGTTAAACATAATCATTACTGCTGTAATATTGGTTCAGTGGGAGGAATGACACTTACTGAACCATCCATGTTTAGTGATAATAGAAAAAAACGACCTTCCAGCATCCAGTGGGGTTTGTATCTATCATGGAAAAGCAGATATTCTTCCCTTCTATAAGTTTTTGTGTGTGGGGGGGATGGTGGTGGTTGTTTTTTAATTCTCCAAGACTTTATCGCCAGTTTTCACTGGCTGCTTGTCATTCAGCCTGATTGACGCACCAGTTCTGGTGGTCCTCTGTGCAGCAAATCCACCAAACCAGAAGTTTTGAAATCCAGTCATCAGTGATGCTTGTAGTCTGCAGGCAGAATACTTTTATATTATTTACTGTGAATCAGCAGATGGCTGATTTATCGTTATCTTCTGATATAATTACAGGAGGCCTGCTTCTCAACACAGGGCCTGTCAGCATTTCCATTAGGAGCCTTCCTTTTCACTGGCTTGTAATCTGCTTCCCTTAAATATCCTCAAGCTAAAGCTTGGTAACATAGGCAGTACTTTTCTCTCTTTCTTTCTCTCTTTCTCTCTTCTCTTGTCCTTTTTAATGTGGAGGCAATGCTCAGAGTTAATGCTAGCTTGATAATATGGAGAATAATGCCATGTACATCTACAGCCTGTCAAAACACCTCAGCCATAGACCTCTTAGCTGTTCTTTATTTCAAGCGATGTCACTGGGTTAGTCCTACTTATATCTCACATGCATATGGTGCTTTCTCACTTTTACTGGTGACATTTCTTTTCTATGGTGCTGTCATTTCTGGAGTAATTAAGGCTGGGAGAGTTCTTGAGAAACCATCTAGTCCATCTCCCTCCTCAAAGACAAGATTAACTCACTGTGATCTATTCCAATGCTTAACTAATCTTTCAGTTGGAAAGACTATATTGCTTTTTATTTAAATGATATTTGCATTTTAGAAAAATAAAAATGTTTCTTTCTATAAAAATGAAGAGCTCTACCTTAACTACAGCTACGTAAATTAAAGGGCTGAAATCCATAACGTTTGTAAACAATTTGTCCCAAATTTACAATCTTGTTCATGTATTTTACTTCACATTTGGCCTCTAGCAGGGTGATAGTGTGACCTCAAAGAAGGAGTAGTCATTCCAGTGTAAATATATATACTGCTTTCCTTATCTCCTCACAGGATCACTAACAAAAGTGGCAGCTGTTATCACTTGTTGTGCTGGGTTTGGGGTGTTTTTTGGACATCTGTTCAGTAGGAACAAAACCAAGATTCATAATTCATTAGATAAACAAATAAACATTTAATCTGGAGTAGTTTGAAATCTCTACAGATCCAGGCTAGATTTGCACTAGTGACCCCAAGGTGGAAATATCTGCATCCATAATCACTCTCCTGAGTGAATTAACATGATTTTTCAGCAGCATTGCTGCTAATTTTAATTAACAAAGTATATTTGCTTCAATGAGGGCTTAATGAAAAAAGTCACATTTTATGAAGGTTCCTTAAATAAAGGCTTATTAGATAACTAAATGTTTCTAAGACATGGCTAATCACATATTTTAGATTGCTACAGTATTCTCTTGCTGCTGCTATATTTCCAGAATATGCAAATAGGCTAGCCATTGACACTAATATCTATTAATAGCATATTCACTCTTACTAAAACAAAATTGTCATATGACCCAAAATCATTTTTACAAACAGCTGCAATAACTTTAATTTATATTTTAAAATAGTTCATCTCATGCAATACAGAACAACCTGTAGGTATAGCTGTTTGGATAGCAACAGACAAATCATATGGGGATGGGTTTATCTTAAAGAGGGGGTGGAATTTACCTCACTTGGCTTTAGATATCTAAAAGGTATATGTTTCAGTTTGAACTGATCACATAATCATGTTGTCCCACAAATGGAAAGAAATAGGTACTTGCAGAGGATATTTCATCTAACTGATCTCTAAACTAGGGTGAAGTACGACAAACTGTGATGTTGCAGTGCAGTATGACGTAGCTAGACCTACAGATGGCCCCAACACAGTGAGCTGCGGTCCCAGATGGAAAATTTAATTTGTTTTGTTATTTTTCCCTTTTTTTCAGGCAGTGGTGATACTGCCTGGGAGAGGAAATCTGCAGATGCCAAAACTGTGCTCTTCCTTCTTTGTCCTGCACAGCTGAGATATTCTGGAGTGATAAAACCTATAAAGCCAGATTACTGGAATGGGCCATTGAAGGAAATGCAATAGCCAGATCAGAAATGAGCATATTCTTTGGCCTTCGATTTGCAGTAAAAACTAATACAGATGATAATAGGCAGTTTCTGAGCATTGCCATATGCTCCACATTGAGAAACTGCCTTTATTCACAAATCCAAATAATAAATATGATTAGCTCTCACTGAATCTTCCAGCTATTCAGCATGTTTATCCAGTGCTCAGTCTAGGACACTACCTCCTATATTCAAAAGAGCGTAAGTACAGAGAACGGTTTACGCTGTAAAGCAGAGAAAGCTTATACAGTTTCTACTGAACACATAAAGCACCTCCTGTGTTGATACCAAGACTGAGGTGCTTAGTTAAAATTCAGTAGAATAAAGAATACATCCAGGTTTTATAAAATTTAAGAGGGATTGATATCCCATCGTCACATTTTTTGAACCCAAATGTTTGAGGGTTTGCCTTGCTGCTGCTCTGGCAGTCTGTGTATGACTTCTGTGCTTATCCACCAAGCTTTGTTGTACTGGAGAACAAGACACTGGAAATACTCTATTACTGATCCCATTAAAAGCACTAGGAAACACTCAAGCACTTTGCTGCAAGAACACCAAGCCTCACATACTCTGCATTAGAGAGATCACTGTTGGATGATGGGATTCATGAATTCAGGGTTAATTGGATTTGAGAAGCCATCCATGGCTTTTCTCTCCCTTCTGAGTTTGGATGTTATTCCTGATCAAACTAAATAGAATGACAAGAGAGGGGTTAATGAGAGGGTAAGCTGTATTATATGTATGCATGTGGAATGCCCTTCTGTGTCACTTATGGGGAAATAGTCCTGGGAAAGTCTTCAGATGCTGACTACATACCACTGTGAAAATGGTACATAAGTCTCAGATTCAATGAAAAGACATTAAGATCCTTTGTTTTCCCAAGGCAAAAGCTTTTCAGAATATCTCCAAGTTAGAGTTTCTCTTAGTTTGGCTAATTTATTGATACTTTTTGATATAGAGAAAAAGAAAAGATGACTGTTAAAGATCAGGGGCTCTCTAAGCAATAAAATGCATCTGGGAGATTGTGCACTTATTTTCTACTGAAGTAGAAGATGCAGGCTTTCTTTGCTACTAGCTAAAATTAAGGTCAGCATTGCAGCAGCCTGAAATTGGAAATTGTGTTTGCCTGTCAAATAGGCAAGGCAAAAGATCAATGCAAAGGTCTAGATTTTCTGTTCAAATATATCTCACCCCTGGTGGGTTTTTCAGCTTCCTGCAAGAAAAACTGAGAAGGAAGAAAAACACTGGAAGCAAGAAGCATTCCCTGAAAAACAGGTGTGGTCCATCCCATGGAGTTCCCACCATGGGAATAATAATGAATCATCAAAGCTTAATTATGTTTTGGAGCATCCCGGACTGTGCATACTGTAGTTTCATCCTTTGCTTCATATAGCATCCTACACAGCATTCAGAAGCCAAGTCCACTGCAACGGTAGCTGCTTTGGACAGCTTTCAAAGCCATTAGCAGATTGAATACGTTATCACTGATAGTTTTCAGCAAGTCTCAGAAAGGATCCCAACACGAGAGAGTTACAAGGGACCTACCAAGCTGAGAGGTTGCAAACATCAAGTCTTGGCAATCACCTAGGACTTGAGATTCAATAACTGTGCTTACCAGATACCAAGTTCCTTCCTGCTGGTTTTAATCTCTAGCCTTTCCACAGGCAGTAAACTGACGGAATTGCCTCAGCTCTTCCAAAGCAAGCAGGACAAGTTTAAATTCAGCGTGCCTCCCCTGCCACAGCATCACAAACTCTATCTGCATTGCAGAGGAAAATTGAAGGAAAATATTGCCATCAAAGACTAGTAATCCTATCTACATTTCCAATTAGCTGTTTTGAGACTTTATAGATACTTATTAGAGGAAAAGGACATTTTTGGCCTTTCTCACCATTCTATGGGAATATAAGAGATCTGTGCTTTGTTCGATATCAAACATGCAGCCTGACAAAAAGCAGCGGTGATGCTCTGGTGTGAGAGGACATCCTGCAGTGGCCAGGGAAAAGCTGTAACAAAGCTCAAGGCCCTTGGGAATGTGTTTTAAAAAATAATTTGGCCTTGAAGAATTTAAAAATTGTGCTCCTCTGGGAAGTTTCCAAGGGCTTCAACCTTTCCTAGCTGCCTTTATTCTCATTTCTCCTCTTACTCTAGTGACTGAAAAAGCTGATTGCAGGCTTTAAGGTGTGGTGAGCACACACTCACACTTACCTTTAGGTAAGTGTGCTAATATGCTACTGTCTGTGGGACTTCACAATAATAATAATTAATAAGCTAATAAGCTAGTTTGGACAGGATTTCTTTTTTCTTTTTCTTTTTTTTTCTTTTTCTTTTTGCTTTTGCTTTTATCTGAAGTATAATCCCTACCTCCCTTCTCTGAGCTAGGAGCCTCTCGGACTGTACTGGCATTTATCCTGCACTTTGATGGATGCTCCTGTGACAGCCAGCTTCATAGGAAGGATACAAATAATGTTTAAATGATGCCTCGCAGTTGCTATGGTGACCTTAGTCCACTGATAGTTTCATAGCCTTTGATAAGCAAGAGGAAAAAAGAAGAAAGGCATAAGCTCTCTTACATGTTATTGATCATATCATTACAACAGTCCTGCCTCCCCTAGCCCTATGTACTACAGCCTTTATGTTCTCCCTGTGGGACCTCACTGGTGTTCTCTCATGATCTCCAGGAATTTTTCACTGGGTCTTCCTGCCACCTTGTCATGCAGCCACGTGCTCTGAATTACTTACAGGGCATAGGAAATACAGGTTTATACATCAGCTCCATCACTCTCTCTACTGCAATGTTTTGCACAAGCCGCTGGGTAGCAAAGCACTTGCAGAAGGCCGTTCATCTCATCCCACGGTAGATGTCTAAAACAGATTACCCCCTGGAAGTGCTCATCTCTTTGCTCTTTACAGAAGGAGGCTAAAGACCAGATTAACTTGATACTTATCTGCTGGCAGCTAAGTTAGATGGGATGAATCTGTCCCACTGGATCAGATCTACAAATATGCTTAGGCACCAGCTCTTATCCAAACATCTAAATATGAGTCATGCTTCCTAATCTGATGCTTGTTTCCTCTGCCTCAGTTTCCCTGTTTATAAAGTACAGTGAAGAATAACACTTTATTTTGCACGATCACAGTGTGAGCACTTACAAACCCCTTTAACCACATAAATGGTAATATAGAGTAAACACCAAGTGTGCTCATGACTTAATATGCAGTTTAAAGTATTGTCTAACGGATGTGAGGCCAGGGAGACCAACAACCCTGGACATACTTGAGGGAAGTTCTTAGCACAGGGAAAGCTGTGGGATACTTTAAGTCCACACACACTGTAACCTCGTCTGGGTGACACTTTCTACAGATGTGTTAATGAGGTTGTAAAGATCTAGCAGCTGAATATGGATCACTTTTCCATGAAAAATGAAAGTGGTAAAGCGAAGGAACAGGGATGGTTAGCTTGTGTGTGTGTGAGAGATGGCGTACCTCCATATACATGAGTGGGCAGAGGGCGTTAGACGCAGCAGGCAGAGTGCATGAGCTTTAGCAGTGCGAGGAGCTCGGGAAGCCCCAGCAAAGCTGCTGTCGAAGTAGACTGCTGTTGCCGACTGCAGCTCTGCCAGCCGGCTGAACAGATTGCCTGGTGCTTAAGAGCAGCACGCAGCAACGGGAATGGGAGTGAAACGGCGCTGTGGGGTGCTTGCTGCAGTCAGGCAGGAGAACTAGCTGGGTTATTTAATAGATATTTATCGGTTAAATGTTAATCTCCTAACCAGTGCTATAGAAAACAGGGAAAGGTTGGATTCCTGCATAACCGCCTCACCATCCACATCTCTGGACAGCACAGTAGTAGGTCATTGTAGGAAATGTTTTCCATATTCTCTCTCTACTCCAGTCTCTACCCTTCCGGAGGGACTGGATCTACATGCAGTGAAACCAGGCAGAGCTTTGCACATTGACCTCAATGCTGTCAAAATCCAGCCTTTCGAAGGATTACCTGTGTGGACCTCCAACCAAAAATACCAAGAAGGGAACAACAGCAAAAAGGCAGAAGCATGAGCAAGTCATTTTAGGTCGGAGTAGTTTGTGAAGCCTTTCATTCCCCCGGCCACTAATAAGGCACAAATTTTGGAACCAAAGGGTTAAATGCAAGTCGTGCTCAAATAAACAAATCTATGGGAGATAAATCAGTTGCCATGCCAGCTGACACCGAAAGCAGCCAGCACCGAGCTGGCACGTAGGAGATGATCTAAAAGGCTGCACCGAGCTCCGAGGCTCAGCGTACACAGACTGTTTCCTGGCTCTTGCTTTGCCAGTCCTGCTCACTTTAAAGCAGAAGCAACAATTGCTTGCATTAAATTTCCCATCCAGTGATGGATAATGAGAAGGTAGTTGTGTTTTCTAGGGCTCAGCAATTAAAAAAACAGGGAAGGAAGTGTAATAAATGGGCAAGGAAAGGGCATAAATGATCTCAGTCTCTGCCACTAACTCTATATATCTCCCTTGACAAGTCCTTTAATTTTTGTCTTGTTTTCTTGCACCTCTTCATCTAGAATAGAAATAAGCCATATTAGTTACATGTGATTTTTCCATTCGATCGTTCTAACCGGCAGTTCAGCATTCTGGCAGATCTTATTTAGGGCCTTTAAGTAGTACTGCAGATAACACCTAATTAATAATGACAGTTATAGCTCTAATGGAAGATTTGCTTTAGTTCTGAAAGAGTGATGCTTACCTATTCAAGCTGGTCAGATAGTGGATAACACTATCTGTCAATATACTGGACAAACCATCTTGTGTCAAGGGTACCATTAGCTCCTCCAAAGCTTATTGACTATTGCAGGCAATTATTGATTTAAGAAATGGTGACATTGTTTAATAGCTGCTATTGGCTCCACCTTTCTATAGTTTGGGCTGTGTTGTTATTGCTGTTAAAACAGCACGTTTGTTATGTATTGCTATATATGTGAGGAGTCCAGATGTTGGTGTAAGTCATGAGTGCAACACGAATTAAAATCCTACTCTTCTTTAAAAAAGTGCTTTTCGGGAGGGTACTGAGAGTTTGACTCCTGTTTCAGGGTGTGCTGTTGAATTGGTATGGGGGAACTCATATCAATAACTACTTCTTGTTCTACAATACAATTTGCGATATTGGGCGATATGCTGAAAAATGAGATATCCAGACTCCCTACAACCTCAAACTTCCTAGCTCAAATGCAAATTAAGGCCTTGTCCCTATATAGGTCAACATATTAAATGTTAAGCACAGAAATAACCCAACTAACTTTATCACACTCTCAGACATGAGTAAACATACTCACTGGCATAGTTTCTGTCATATTAGCATCCTTAAAACCATATTCTGGTTTAGGATACATAAACATATGGCATCAGAGAGTGGGGCAGCTGCAGCACTCAGGAATTTAAAGCCAGATGGTGGCTGTACATTCCCTCACACTATATATATATGTGTATATATATGTGTGTGTGTGTATGTATATATGTATAAAAATAAATTAATAAATAAATAAATATATTTATCCTCACACTCATTAGATGGGCTTTGACTTTTAGCTGCAATTCAGAGCGTAATGTTCAGCATAAATCTAATTGACTTTCCAGTGGCTGAACTTATTAGTGAAAATTAGGTTGCTGGATCAAGTCTAAAAGCCTGTATAATAAAAGGTTCTGCAGGACTTTTCTTAAGTACATTAGCAAAGTCTCAGCTATAGAAAATGTATGTTAATAAAATGGAAGTTTGGTCTTACAGCGCTCAGAAAATTAGTGTTGTTGAAAATGTGAGTCATTTCATAATGTCCAAACACAGCAAAATGCAATAATTATTTAGCTACATATAAAATTGATCATATTAATATAATGAATATAAAAATGAATATAAATATTTATATAGTAAATATGAAAATCATAGAAAATGTTATTTAAATCTCTATTGCATGAAGCTACATTAATATAATGTTCTATAATGATATTATATATATTATATATAATATATCATGGAATTCAAAATCAACTAAAATTCTAACACAACTAAAACCATCTACCACCACTATTTAGACTGAAACAGTGGTATTTTTTCTTTCTTCTTTTTTAGATTATAGGCAAAAAATTAGCTAAATCTACATTTGAATCTTAAAAATAACTTCTTTTTTTCTTAGCAATCAATGTAACATGCCAGGATGCCAAGAGTACCAAAATTCAATCAAATATTTCATACTGCCCTGATCTTCTTCCAACAAGAATTGTAGACCTCAGGATTTAAGCCACACTTCAGGATTTAAGCTGCCATGCTCTGCAAATGATAAACGAAGACTGGATTTTTCACGAGTCAGATTGTTCTTCGGGGTCTGTTTTTGTAGCTTCCTCTAACTTTTCTCCTGTGGGTCACCATAAGATATAGGACACTGAATGAGGTGGGGTTATGTAAGGAACCAATTTCTTTACGAACTATTGGTTTGAAGGGCAGGAGGCTATAGACTTTATGAAGACCAGGATCGAGCAACACTGGCTTGATCTCTGATCCTGTGCCTACTAAAGCCACAGGCAAAACTTCCACAGGATGTCCTAATTTTGGTATTCTGAATTTAGATATTAGCAATATAGGCATCTACATCTGTCATCTCCCTTCCTATTCCATAGACATCTCCTCAGTGGAGCTTTAGATGATGGAAGAAAGCGCAGGGGAATGACACCATCACAAATGGACAATAATGGAGTCCACAGTGGCTAGCTCAGCTGCAGATATATACTGCTAAAGCTAGGTGAGATGAATACTACAATGTTTGGTAAACCTGCTTTTCAGTGGACTCAGGAGGCACTCATGTCTGCCCAAAGCACTCAGCAGAGCCACTCCTGTTATTCTCATGGGAACCTGGAGCAAATCTTAGCGCTTCTGCTCTCTCTGGTTCTTCAGACTGATGCAACAGGTTGAACCACCCGTCAGAAAGTGCTTGCCTGGAGCATTGCCAATGTGTCTTCGGTGTTAGCTAATCAGTCCAGGATTTGAAAACAAGAAATCTCCCATGTGAAATCTTGAAAGTGACTGGAGTCGGGCAGAGAAGCCAGGAGACCGCGGGCATTCAGACCATGGTTTTCAAGATTAGTCCTCCAAAGTAATTCATGGGTTGAATACGCAGGTCTGATGAAGACACCCATTCGAAAAACACAGTGCAGCCCACCTGAAAAGGAGGGTGCTGAAAAAGATTGAAGGGGGTTGAACAAAAGCTTCAGCTCAGTTTTCCTGGTTTTCTAGACTCCCACCATCATGTTCACACTAAATCCTTCAATTTCAAATTTAGAAGATCAGAAAGCACATCTGATTTATTTTAAGTGTGTGTGTATGGGGGGAGGACTGAATTTAAAATTATTTCATGGTGAGGGTTTTGAAAAGAGACAAAATGCATTTGATGTTGTACTGAAAAGACTCCCTCCAATATTTTGTTTTCTTAGATGCTGCCTTTCCACTTTTCTGTCATATCAAAAACAAAATTTTTGTAGAAGTTAACTTTTTAATGAATAATAAAGTCATACAAATTGATGTATAACTTTTCTAATCCCTAGTTAAGAGCTGATTGTATGATCAGGGTTAAGGAAAAGAAACCTGAAGTCCTGTGGTTATTCCAGAGGATATAGAACTAAGCTAATCTGAACATTTAATCTATTAGCTAAGACATTAGCAACACTTTTTTTTGGTTGTATTTATTCGGTGGACACTGGCAAAGCTATCACAGCCTAGTCCAGGTCCTCTGTGCTTCCCCGCCTATGATGCAGCAGCACCACTCAGTGGCTTAAGGTTTCCCCAGCTTTTTATTTTGGAAGCAGGATATTCAGCAGGACCAAAAAAAAAAAAAAAGAAAGAAAAAAAAGGAAAACAATTTTTAAAGCACATCTGAACTTTTAAGATTTCCAATTGTAATGAATGTATTTCTAAAATATGAATTGGCATGCATTTTTGGTGCTATATCTTGGAAACGGGTAGGCCTTTCTTAATCCCCCATTCCCCCCAAAAAAATCAGAAAAAAAAATCCCATTTCTATTTCTTATACTTTTCGTAGAATTTGATAACCCTCCACAATAACCAGAGACCAAATAATACAATGCAATGGACCATCTTATCATTTCCACTTTCCAGTTAGAAATGTACATTAACTATCTTGAAAAAATAATTTAAACAGAATGCTCTTACAGTTATTCTCTGGGCTTTGATACATCTGTTTCTCTTGTCGGAAGCAAACTATTATCTGGATCAAATAAAGTATTTTTATTCTCCTAATTTCAGGTTGGGAAGTAGATAACGTGGGACAAAGTCATGCAGGTAAGAACCAGTCCTGCTCATCATCTCTTTCAATATATCTCTGTTCTCAAAAATTGTCTGTAGAGCACATTATAATCTGAGATGATTTAAAAGTTAGCTTGTGTACCAACTGTTGTGATAACCAATATATGTAGTTCTCATGGTAGCACTCTGACAAAAAATAAAGGTAAAAATCTGTTATGTTTCTAGAAATCAGTTTGATCTAACACAGAAACACAAAATTAAACCATCTTACTTAAAACCAATTAGTGATTACTTGTTATGGATGGATGGAACTCCGTTTTCCTGAATTCTGTGGTAAGTGTTCATACTTAAATAGTTATGGAGTTTGTTAATCCTAAAAGTAAATTTCTAGAAACAGAATGTTTTATTTTTATATTTTTCTAATAAAATTGGTCTTCATTTGATTATATGTCCTTTTTCAGCTAAGTGCTAGCTGTTTGCAGTTGTGACTGCTGAACTTTATAGGTTCAGCCTTGATTTAAACTCACAAGTAAAACTACGTTTACTTCCCCAAAAGAGAGAATCAAGAATTTATTGATATTGGGCCTGATCCAAACATTAAATTCAGTTGAATTCTTCCCACAGAGATCCGTTCTGGTTCTAATAGCAAACACAGTCAAAACAATTTCATGCCAAATTTCTACTTTTATAGGTGATTATGACCTGCTGGAAAGCGCAGCCCAGTCTCCCATAGGTAAGAAACAGAATCTGTGATTGTTTCTCTTTTTTATTTTAACTCTTCTAAAAAGGAAGTTCCAAGCTTTATCTCCTGCCAGTTGGGTATTATTTTCTAATCAGTTCTAATTATGGTGACACATTTCCTAGTGTGTTACTTTTACCCATATTATGAAAATTTATTCATCAGCTATCAAGCACTGTGATCTAGCAAGTATATTGCTATAAATTATATCTACCTGCTTAACAATAATTACTAAATGGTGTTAAGGAAACTCAGCGCTGTGAATCACTGGTTATTTTCCATAGAAAACTAGGGATGAATGTGCAAAAGTAATTTACGAAAATTTGCCAAGTAGTGCAATGTTCTTAAATGAATGTTGTGATTAAACAGATATATTCTGTTTCATGGATGGCAAACAGATTCTCTAAAAATAAGGTCAATGCCACTGTTATGAGCTACTTGGCTAAACCGCTCTAAGAACATGAAGCGGCACAACCTTAAAAAAAAAAAAAAAGATTGAAATTTCTATCAATTCTGATCAAGGTATAGCCCAAACTCCATAAACTGTAATATTTCAATAAAAAATGGTCCATTGTGCTCTAGAGGAATAAGCTCTAGTCTTTCAGTCAGGTCACTGAGCTCTGATAAGAGTAATGCTGGTTAAGAAGACCACTGAGGGTGCCATCCCACCTCAGACAGCCTCAGTAACAAAGTTAGTCTCAACAGACACTTTCCCTCTTCTATCCCCAGCTCTTACTTCCCAATATACTTTTAAGCCCCTTGATTGTGTCAGTGAAAGGTATTTAGGAGCTATTCTTTAAATGAGATTAGCCAAATCATTCGGCTAAAAAGAGAAAAACGGAAAGAGTTTTTCTCCTCAGCTTGAAGGTTCCTCACAAACACCTGGTTTAGCACAAGGTTATAAATTGGGATTGGCACAAATAAGGGGGAGCAGAGGAATGTGAGAAGCTCTGAAGTAGGTTTGTTCTCAGGGAAATTGTAAGTGAAGCCACTCAGGACATCTGGAGATGTAAATGAACGTGTCACTGTCAGAGATTCCCACCCTTTCTTTCCTTTCCTATGGACCCTTCTCACAAGGTCACTCTCAGAGCAGAGCCTAAGCTTTGAGACATATGGGTGGCATACATTGTCCACTCACTGTAGGGGAGCAATGCAGCTGCTTCAGTATAGACCTATAATGCTACTTTAGATATCCTACAGCATCCTGCCTGGCATCCAGCTGCTGCTCCAAAAAAATCTGGCGGACCTCTGTTCAACTAGCGAACCCTATGCAGATGCCTCAGAAACAGATAGTCTGGGTCATCTCAAATGGCATGATGTACCTATATTTAGGCACTGGGCTCACCTTCTAGGCATCTGAAGTTCAGATGTCTACATCAAAGCTATATTCTCTAGAAAACTTTCAGAGACAATGGAGAGACATGGGCACATAGGGCCCCTTTTTTTTTGATATCCACCTGAGGATGAGATCTTTCATGGTCTAGAGACACTGCCTTTATTGATGAGATTCTTTTTGCTCTCTGGTAAACAGCTGTAGTAATAGACATCCATTGGCACCTACTGTAGAAATAGGTCATGAAAGATGTCATTAAAGATTAAAGATGTCATTACAGCCTTCTATGTATAGTCAGATAAGTTGTACCGACATTTGTAGTGAGGTTTTCTTTGGTCACACACCAAGGGGAAGGGAGGGTATGTCCTGTGGTTTGCTTCAATAACTGCAGTTCATCTCTACCTGACACTTGCAATAGGGGACATCAGCAGAAATTGCACTGAAGATGGCTGGTCTGAACCTTTTCCTCATTATTATGATGCCTGTGGCTTTGATGAAAATGAAACAGAGTCTGATAACCAGGTGGGATTTAATTTTATAATTAAAAACAGGTTAATGAGTGGGGCAGTAGGCTGTTTTTTGCTTTTTGCCCAGTCTGATTGTGTCCTGATTTGATGGTGATTAGAATGAAACAATCAGATATATAAAATGGTATAAATATGTAAGAAGCAAACTTTTAATCTCTTCCATCCCAATACCAAATTTTTAATTGTTTTTTTGACAATTTTTTTTGAACAATTATTTAATTGAGTTTTTAATGAAGATATAACTTGTAACTCTTCAAAGCATGGACTGGCCCCTATTTCTTCCCCTATTGACAAAGGAACTCCTTAGCCAATTACTTGTTTCTGCAGATACCTGCACAGTGGTCACAGAGATTATAGATACCCTTTGCTAGGTCACTGATAAATAAACTTTACAAAATGTGGACCCAAGGGTACGTCAAACATACAGCAACCCATGCGGATAATGTACAGTAAGATATGAGGGGAACCAAAAGGAGAAAACAACCAGGCTGTTCAAGAAACAATCCTGTTTATGGATCCCCCTGCACTTTGACGGGGTAAAAAAGATGTGACCGTAGGTGAAGCTTTTAACACTGTACTGTTTGTCTCCCAAGGATTATTACTATCTATCCGTGAAGGCTCTGTACACAGTGGGATACAGCACTTCTCTCGTTTCCCTCACCACCGCGATGGTTATCCTGTGCCGTTTCAGGTGAGTCATGATATGAGCGGTGAGCCATGATATGAGCGGTGAGCCTTTCAGTCACTGGAGAAAAGAGGGTTCATTGGCCCAAAACATTTAGTTTTTTTACCTCAACGACTTCAAAATAAGAGGGAGAAGCCCTTCACTGTGGGTGTTCCCTCAGGAGGCAGCCACTCCAGTAGTCGTGTTTCAGTAGACCGCAGTTGGGTTTGGGTCTCTTTTATGCTACCGTGCCTGCTTTCAGTTCTGCTGGAAAATCCCCCAGATTCCCTTCTGCTGGAAAATCCCCTAGACTGGATAGGTTTAGGGTCAGTATTATACATGCCTGGCTTTTAGACATTGGGATGCTTAGCACCAGGGTGCTGGGAGCTCTGGCCACGCAGTAGCTATGCCTAGTGTGTTATTTCCAAGACAGAAAAGTCTCTTTTTTTTCTCTCTTTTCCTCTCCTTTGTTCTTTCCTCTCCAGGAAGCTTCACTGCACTCGGAACTTTATCCACATGAACCTCTTTGTTTCATTTATCCTACGAGCAATATCCGTGTTCATTAAAGATGGGGTTCTTTATGCGGAACAGGATGGTAACCATTGTTTTATCTCAACTGTAAGTAAAACTAAACTCTTTTGCTTTATCTTTTCAGTATGAAATAACAAAAATAGTGAATGAGGAAGCAGTTCATAGGGTATTAGAGGCTGTGAACCTGTTGGGAGAGAAGGTACTTTATGGTAAACTTCCCTCCCAGTTCACAGTAAAACAGTGGAAGGCATAGCCTAATGATATAATTAGTGTCCAGGGGTCTACACTTTAGGACAAATCAAAGAGTTTCAGTTTCTGACTCTATTCAGGTAGTTTCTCCCTTTCACAGGTCTGCATAGCTATAGGTTGGATAAGAGCACAATTTCCTTCATCTAAGGTCTAGATTTTCTCCAGGGACTTATTTTCTCTGGATAACAGGGGGTCAGGTGTAAAAAGAGTGACCTTTCAGGCATAGAAAATATCCCTGATGGTCATACCTACCTCTGCCAGTCTCAAAAAATCATCAGCATTAGCTATGTGTTTGTCTCTGAAGTCTTTTCAGTGTGTAGTTTCATGGAAAGCAGTCTCTTTCACTGATGCACTTAACTATGTATTGAACGTAAAACCTAACTTGGTCCGCACTTAAAGGTGTATTTGATCTAATAAATCAGCTCACTTGAAGTAATTATGATGGAATTATAGTGAGTTCCCAAACTGAGATCTCCTTTGTCCATCCAGTTATGAGCTAAATGCCCTATGAGTCACTTCCATACAAAAAGTGCATTTGTCTAATTTCTTAGTCAGTCTTTTTTTTGGTCATTTAAACAAGTTTTTGCTGTTAAGCCTACTCAGTGGTTGAACTGAACTCTCATTAGATCTAAAGTTTGTTCAAACCTCTCTTCTAACAAGGGCACCTGCCTCATTGTTTTGAACGACCTGAAGCATAACACATATTAAAATCAGCAATCTAATGGCCAGATCTTCAGCTGGCATAAACTGGGAGAGCTTCTTTGAAGCAACTTGAGTTATGATGGTTTATACTGGCTGTAGACTTGTCTCAGAGGATGGAGTACAATTGGGAACTAGTCAAAACTGTCAACCTCCCACTGGCTCAGGAAGGATCTTCCAGGTTGTAGGCTGCTTCTGCTGTGACATGTTGAAAAGACAGTTTTGTAGGCCTAATGGTATCTCCCTGGGATGCAACACTGGAAAGGCAAATGTATCCTACTCTTGCAGAGTCAGGGTAGAGCGTGGTTTCCACCTGAGGCTTTTAAAGTGTTTTTTTTTCTTTCTTTCTTTGGTCTGCTGCTTTTCCCTCCAGTAAATGAATGAAAGTTTCTATCCTTCTGCACTGTAAATCACTCTTCTTTCTTTACACTTAACACTCACTTTCATTTTCTGTCCCTGAGTGACAATTCCTACAAATTGCATGGAAGTACAATTCTGAACTCCACGCAGGAGGGGGCATCCTTTATACTCCGACTCTCAGGGCTTCCCACAATCATCTTGCCATTTCAAATCCTTCCTTAGGTTTCTCGGTAAACAACCGGGTGCTTTTCTTGTCTGCACTTAATTCCTAGAAGAGGGCTTAAATTTAGCAATTAGCGTCCATTGTCGATGTGAACTTCCGCTATAGCAAGAAGTTCTCAAGCTTTCTGCAGGCACTTGTCGACCACCTCCCATGGATAAAATTGGCTAGCTGCCCTTTAAAGCTTCACCACCTAAGTGGCCCCTCACACTCTTCTCACGCTTTTAAAACTTTACTATTGAAAGTGTATAATACAAGTCTCAACTGTGCTCCTCTCCACTGATGGATTTGGAGATGTTGAAAGCATTTTCTCTCTCTGACAAAACAACATGGAAATAACTTTGTTTTTGCTTGGTTCTCTGCAGGTGGAATGTAAAGCTGTGATGGTCTTTTTTCACTACTGTGTCATGTCCAACTACTTCTGGCTTTTCATTGAAGGATTGTACCTTTTCACTTTACTGGTGGAAACCTTTTTCCCAGAGAGGAGATATTTCTACTGGTACACTATTATTGGCTGGGGTACGTGACATTCCTTATGTGTAATGTGTCTTGCTGTGCAAGAAACTTTCTTCTTTCTCTTGAAAGTTTCACTGCAGGTAGAGGAATGAGTTGCTGGATATTTCCACATACCAGCTTGAAGTATAGTTTTAGTCTTTGGGCCATACCAAGGGCCATTGCAGACCAGACAGTGTTGTGTTTCTTTGTCTAGGCAGATTTTGAGCTGAAATCCAGAGGATGCTGCATCTCTTGCTGAGATGTAGTCAACATCTGAGAATTGCATTCTATAAGAGCCCTTCCTAATGCCCAGTTTTCCTTAATCAAATCTGAAAAACTAAGTCTAGTCTGTATTCTAAGACTTCATTTGTGACTTTCTTCCAGCTAATATCTATATTGAAAGCATATCCAAAGAGTATCCATGTACCTGAGTAGAAATGGAAACTGGCTATGTTGATAGAAAACAAGATTTATTTCAGAAAGTCCAGTTCTACAGTGCTAACCAATGTAATTGCTTTTCCTGATAGACTTCTAGAGCTAAACTGATGCCTGTAACGTAATAATTCAAACCATTTTGCTGACAGTTTGTTTTGTTTTGTTTTGTTTGTGCAATAGTCAGATGGTGGATGCAGAAGAATCCATTCATTTTAAGTGCACCCTGAGACACCTAAGCTCAATATTTTTTTAATATTTTTTATATACTTTAACAAACTTACTTCTGAAATAATCTGCAAATAGAAATATCTTCTTATAATCCTATATATTCATGCATAAAACCTACAGGTAGCCCATATTCCTTAAACTATTCTCCTTTGAATACAAATCCTCATGCAACCTGAACCTTCAAGTAATCCACAGGCGGGTTTCTTGTTCAGCTCCTGGCAAAGACTCCCTACAAAGGGGGAAAGGGATAGAGAAGAATGAAGAGACTGAGGATCAGAAATAGCCTCTGGCATATCAGAGGCTGGGAAACTACTGCCCTTGTACTAACCACATGCAGATGTATAATGACAATATTGCTCAGATATAAGGCCATTTTCATAGAGAACTTGTGGGTTACATATATGATAATGTGAAAAATATAAAAGAAAGCATTACAGAAATCTTTGCAAATGAAACAGAAGTCAGAGATTGGGTTTCTTTAGCTGAGTCTGCACAAATTTCACGCCTGTAGGTGCACGTCAACGTGAGAATATTACAACAGAGAATATCAACTGACAAAAGGATTTTTCTGTTTCTGTAATGAAAGAACTTCCTGAATAGACTTATTCTGTAATGCAACCTCAAAATTTTTGGTCTTGAGTTTAATCCTGTCAATAAGATCAAGCTGTTCAGTTTATAGATTTCACCTTGTGTTCATAGCAGTATCAATAGTATCCATTAGTAGCACTAAGGGAATCTCCAAAAGTGTTGTGTTTTTGGTTTTGTTGTTTTTTGGAGGCCTCAGCTCTCTCATTTCCTGTGTATTTCAATTTGTATTGAAGTTTCCCAAACTTGGTTAGAGCAATTGGCACTTTACATGAACAGAAACTGTTCCGGAGTTTGCATTCAAGTTCTGAAGTTATTCAGGGCAAAAACAGCCCCTCGGCTATGAGCTGAGGGAGAGTTGAGTTGAAGCAGCAAGAAGCATAAGCTCAGCATTTTTCAGGAGCTGGATGTTTATTTGTTTCTTGAATTGTGCTGAGCACATCAGTGTCCACAATTGATTAATGAGAATTACGTATGGCTGTGTTGATCCAGATCATTTTGTTCTCCTACATGCTCAATACATTGGTAATTTCATGAGGTAGACTGCTTGCTTGCTGGGATCTTTAATGATGCCTGCTCCTTGCTTAGGACAGAAATAAAGCCAGCGAGAATAGCACTTTTCTGCTGCCTTTAGGGTTTATATGTTTTTTAGTGTTACTCAGAAGCTGGAAAGAAAGTGATAAAAAGTCATATATATCTTTCTGGAGTAAAAAAGGCAATGTGAATATATTCAAATAGCAGGTGGTCCAAAACTCCAAGCTGATCTGAAATGTGCATTTTGAATGATATCATGACACATTAAGTCTAATTCTGCCTTCCTACCCATGTTTCATATTTGGAACTCCATTACTGTCAGAATTTCTACAGTGGAAACCACTGCAAGCTAGAGGGCATGTCAGACCCATGACTGATATTTAAAGATTATTTTTATTAGTATGCAACTATTGAGTGCACAAAGATCTTGGTGTTTTTTAGGTATTCTCCTGTGAGAGTGGCAGACTTCAATCTAAATTAAACACGCATGATTCCTTCTCCCAAAAGCCATCATTTTATTTCTTACTATCATTTTTCTTTCAAACCTACCTGTGTGTGCTTTTTTGAAAGAGCAAGGCTTCATCAGTCATCTAGGTCCAAGAGGATATTTTTATTTCTGATAGTGGGAAGATGAGATTTGACAGAGCATCACTTAAGTGGATTCAGGCGAATGACTAATTAATGTGACATCAACACAGCCTTGCAAAATGTATGAAACATAATTGTGCTTGTCAACTTATGACAGTCTCATTCACTGCTGCAAGCTGGGGTTATCAAAGTCCATGTTTTGTTTGTTTTTTAGCACCTTCATCTTTCCAGTGGTGCTTGAGTAGACATAGGCAGTTTTCTAGTCAAAGACTTTATTTGCCATAAAATATAGTCTCAACTTACTCAGGATTTACTTGCAAGACCCCATTAATTTTTTTTTTTGAAATTTTCTACAGAAAAAAAGCACCCTACTTGTGCTTTCAGAAAGGAAAATCAATCCCATTTTCTGAGTGGATTCTTTTTGTTTTGATTTTATTTGTATTCTACTTGTATATTTTAAAGGTTAAAGAAATCTCTGAAATGGAAATAAAACACTCATGCCCAATATTCTTTTTGCTAGTTTTTTTTTTCCCCTCAGGAAAAATTAAATATTCTCATGATTGATGGAAAAATATTCTCTATTGATTTGTTCTGGTTCAATAAGTAAAGCAAAAATCATGTGTTTACACAATAGAAGATTTAATGCAATATATGCAAACCATTTACAACAAAATCATGTAAGAATACCAAAAATACAATATTGCCATTACAGCTCTACATCTGCCACTCTGCAATCATTGCATAATCACAGTAGATCTAGACAAAGAAGCTGATGTCACTGATTTTATTTTGTACAGGGTACGTTTTACTGTTAACACAACAAGACATAATACAACAGCTTTGAGAAATAATGATCTGAAACACCATTGTTATTTTCTGCAATCAGTTTTAGTTATACAATCCCACCAAGATTAACCCATCCTCTCGCTGAGACATGTTTCTAGACATGTGAATTAATCTAATGGACTGCATTGTTTGGAGCATGAGTGGTAACAGGAAATAAAATCTCAATGGAGAGGTTGTAAAGAAGTACTCAATGCTGAGCAGATAAATAGATCTAGACTTATAATAATATCACCATCTTATCTTCTGCAGGCACCCCAACAATTTGTGTCACTGTCTGGGCAGTGCTGAGACTTCACTTTGATGATACTGGGTATGTATCACCACGTGAGAAATCGTTTCACAAGCGTTAAGCGTGATGGCAAGGATGGAAGAGAAGTCTAGTGATCAGAGCACAGGACTGAGATTAATTTCTCATTCCATTTCTGATACTGTTTTGGATATGCACATAGCTTAGGCCCAGTATTTAGTCCAGAGTGCTTTCTTGTTCAGCTGCATAAATAGACATAGTTCAGGGTTTATGTTCTTATGCCACCAGTGACCTCACTGAACACAGATGTAGGCATCTACAATGCCAGCAGGCAGCTGGCCCTCAGCTCCCTGCTCAGTGAAGTTAGTGGAGTCCACTACATGGTTTATCTCATACTAAAAGAGCTGTCAGCTGAATCACACCTGGTTTGCCTCCCTCTCTCCAACTGAGAATGAAGGAAGGTGACGGTCATGAGCTCAGTTACAGAAATCGTTGAAGATAGTTCTGATGAGGTGAGTGAATTCCACACAAGGAGTTGCTAAGCTTAGATTTACAAAGGCAATTAGGAGTTTAGTCTGCAGGTCTGCAAAGATCCTGTATTCTTTTCTGAAAGACCTGAAGGAAAGGCTGCTATCAAGATAGTCACACACATCCCAGTATTCAGTAGACTGACAGGTGTGACAGAACAGCAGACACAGCTGGTAGGAATGCATGTGTAAATAAACCCTGAATATCAGCCAAACTTAGCAATGTTTTTTTCATGAGAGGTTATGTGTGAAATTACTCAAATCATAGAAAAATTGATGGGGAATAAGGGGGTTCGAATAAAATTTGGAAAATCTGTCCGTGTTCATTGGAAAACCTTGATCTGAGTGAAAGGTAGCATCATGTGCCCAAGTCTCATTTCCAAGGGACTTCCAAACACATTTTAACTTCCCCTTCTCTTAGAGGTTCTGGGATCCAAAATTTGCACAAGGCTCACGGTTGTGTTAGATTTTCTTCATCCTCTTTCTTTTATGGTCTTTTTGGAATGCACATAAAACCCTTCCTCCACAGAGGATTCCATTACTTTGACCCAATGTTCTGTTTTGACATTAAAACAAATTAAATCACTTATTTCCATGCAAAACAAGCCAGAAACCCCTGTTGTGTCATTATTATGATTACAACACTGGTCCTAAATGCATTAAGCTCTCTTAGGAGTCCAAACAGTACTTGTGCTTTGCGGTTAGGGGGAATATCTCACAGAAGGAAAAAGAAAAAAAAAAAACACCCTCTCCTTTCTTTTAGAAGAGCTACTTAGCATGCAACACATTTAGGCAGATTCTAGCTGAGCGTCTCAGTGGTTACTTTTTAAAAATCAGCGAGCATGGTTCTGGGGGTGGAGGAGAAGCCAGCATGAGCCTGAAAACATTGCAGAAATTACATAACTGGGAAACCACAGTCACAAAGGAATGGACTAAAATACAGACTCTGAGTCTGAGTCTCCTCTTGCTCGCTCCTTAAAAAGCTGGCACAGCTCCTTTGACTTCAGCTCCTGATTCATATTGCTGGAAGCGACAGGTCTGGGGAGATAAATGCAACTGTCTGTTTATCCAGAGCTGTGCTACTGAACTAAATGGAGTTATTCCAGATGTCCACCAGAGATGTAACAGAGATCAGACTCTAGCCTTCTCAAATGAAAATGACATACCTCCTCCCTCCCCCATCTCTCTAGCTTCCTGCCCTTTACCCCTCCTGAAAAAGTGTCCTGTGCTCCTGACCTCTATCATAGCAAGGCATTGTTAATGAAATTAGAGAGCCTGTTTACGTAGTACAGCTTGTTGGCTGATCTTACAGACTGCTTTGTTTCGCATTGTTTATTTTGTTTTTTCCTCCTGATCATATATGTCTAAGGAGAAGGTGGTGTTTCTTCCACAACATCCATCTGGTAGACCTCACAGAGCCTGGACCAAAGAAGTCCTTAAAAAAGCCTTTGTGTGGCTTCACCTGATTCACTGTTGACATTTACAAGCTTGAAATTGGCAGCTGAACTTCTTGGGCAGGCACCCTGTAAAAGGAGAGGAATAGGCCAAAGGAGAGGAATAGGCATTTCTAGGGAATAATTTATCTCTTCCTGAAGTATGTATTTCAGATGTGTCAGTGGAAAAAAGTCTGCAAGTGCTGATTTGTCCTCGTTGGAATCTGGTGTAACTAGCTGGGTTGTAGACGTCTTCAACATAGATGGCTGAAATTATAGCAGGAAGATTCCTCCCCTTTTAATTTCACATTTTGACCTGGGCAGATTGTTGTATAATGTTGCCTATTTATATGGCTAAACTAATATTAAAGTTGGCCCAGATTCTTCTCAGGAATGATCAACTTGCTAAAGAATTTCAGGTTAGGATTTACATGTGTCTTAAACTAACAGACTGAGCTTTGCAAATGATGGGGAATCTTCAGAAGTAGCCACCTGATTTAGAAATGTGCACCAAGATTTTCAAAAATAATTGGTGATTTTAGGTGCTTTTGTTTTGTGTCATACAACTGTAGATGATTGAAAAGAGCCTGATTTCGAGACAGTGGGTAAGAAGGGAGGTACCCTGCCTCTGAACTTTTGTCCCCTTTCAAATATTTCAAGTTGGGCATCCAAAATGAGGTAACTCGAAAATGTTACTTTACATTTGAAAATCTCATCCATAAATCCAATAGATTTTGGCGGGGAGGAGAGGGGCTAAGTTTCTAGGATTTGCAGATAGAAGGAAAAAAATGTGATTTTGTGTGATTTTGACCCCCTGTCTTTACATTTCCTCTCTTCTCACTTATACCACCACACATACACTTACTGTTTGTTTTGTCAGCATCCAGTAAATTATTGCATTTATAAGTACACAGGAAATTGCTAAACCACACATCACTCAGCTGCTTGGGATTTCTCTTACATGTGCTTGGGTGATGGAATTTTAACTCTGCCTCCTCACACTTATATCGTCTTTTTTTAAAGTTAGGGGTTTTCACTTTTCCATGAAATACTAGCAGACTGCCATTTAAATGACATAAAAGTTGCATTAAGCTCTCATGAGATCAGCAGTGTTTTATTCCCGCATGTTCCTTCAAGCTGTTATTTGGCACCTAACAATGCACCATGACAACCACTGCTAGTATTTCTGGCTGTTGTCCCAGTGGGAGGGAAACCCTCCTTCTCAAAATTTCAGGTGCAAAGTAGACATTTTTTGGGATTTCATGTCTTCTGGAAGGGAAGAAAGTGGGGATGAATGAAAGAAAATTTGTAACTGACAAATGTTTTTTTGAGTCGTAATGAAAATACTGTGCAAGGCGGGGAATAAGACTTTTTTCATCGATATTATTTGCCTAGCTTTAAAAATATACTAAGGCTGAAAACACATATATGTGTATATATTTACATACATATACATATGTATAACCTCCTGTAATTAGTTTTCTCTACAAATGAATGTCCAAATGGACCTATATACAATAAACTCCAATAGAAGCCTCTAGTGAATCTGAAGGAAGATTTTAAATGCACAGGTAGAAATGCTATTTGAGTATGATCACTTGCTACTGACCGTTTAAAAAGGTGACATAGGAGCTGACCCCAGCTTCTCTACAGGACTTGAACCTTCTCAGATGAATCTCTTTTCTTTGGTAGGACTTGCCACTCAAAGACTGGTGAACCATTCCTATATGTAAATACAATCAGCTTCTAGTCCATCCTGGTGTACTAGATATGTATGAGTCCTCATGTCAGAGACAGAAATCCACATTCATATCTGTTAATCCTGGACGTGCGACTTAGACATCAAACTTCGGAATATTCAGTTCTTACCCTCCGAGGCATCCCTGTCTCTCTGTCCTCTCCACAGACATGCTTGGGTTGCCAGATTCTTAACTAAAGTGTCTCAAGTAAGAGTCTGAGATCATTTGGGCCTAAAGGACAGATTTTCAAATGTAGTGTCTGAAGATAAAGAAACATGCATAGGGTTTTTTTCCAAAATGTCTAAACTGTTTAGCGACTTAAGACACAGAGCTGGTACTGAAATTGCCATTTTTAGATGAGTCAGGTAAAGGCTGTAAAAGAAAGCTGCACCAGGGAGAGACTAAGCTGTTACTATCTTTTGAATCCAAATAAAGTAGTTTAGGTACAAGTTTAGGTACTCCCTCTCTCTTCCTCCTCAGAAACTGTGGTAATTTTATTAACTTCCTTGTCATAGCTTTATCTTTTTCTTTCCCTCTCTTTCCCCACCCCATTCTTTCATTCATAACTGCAGCTGCTGGGACATGAATGACAACACTGCCTTATGGTGGGTGATCAAAGGTCCTGTGGTTGGATCAATCATGGTAAGTAGCACTCAGAAGAGGCATTTCTTCAACACTTCTGAGGGGGAAGGTAGGATCAGCTTCTAACAGCTTTACAAACTGTGCTGGATCAGCTGTGCTGCACTAATCAACAGCTTGTCTGAATGTCCACTATTTCCCATGCAAAATGCCAGGCAATTCCATTCCTATAAAGATGGTTAAAATATAAGTTAAATGGTGTTGCATTGGTTGCAATCAAAGAGTACTCAGACAAGGAGTTATTCAGCTGCTTAAACATAGACACCAAATGCCGTAAGACCATAGGGCATCCAGGGCATTTGCATGGGGTTGACAGATATGACACAGGATATATGAGAGTCCTGCATCCTTTGGGATGGCAGCTGAAGGCCAAATGGGATACCTCGGGGCGTCTAAAATGACACTAGATGCCATCGTCTGGGAAACTGAATTGCATCTTTAAGATGGAATTCATTTTGCAGCTAAGTTTATTTTAGGTTACATTCGATTTGTAATAGTATTGTGGACACAGTAGAAGGTGTCCAACTGTCAGCAAGTACCTAAGCTTTCTTCAGTTGATGGAAGCCTTGGGTTTGACTCAAATAACTCTTGACACCTATGTATGGACAGCTGAGATGCTCTAAGATACCCTGCTTGGTCTTAAGCTGCTGCTCCAAAAGAATATGGGAATTTCAAATGGTATTGGGTTGTTCCATTTAGGAAATTAAATTTGTCTCTTAGTCAAAATGGTAAGTGCCAATCTAAAAAGTTGTTTGGATTACTACATATAGACGTCTACTTTTGGGCATGCTAAGTTGCTCTCTAGACTCCAGTGACTGTATTGGCCAGGTTTTCTTTTACTGTTGGGAGAATTAGACACCCAGAGGACCGACAGATATATGCACAGAGGTGTCTTCATTAAGTGTGCTTATTCTTCTCTAAAGGACTTGGGCATCTCTTTAAAGAACAGTTACCTTCACTTCACAGACATCAAACATTAGAGCGATCTAGCAAGGTAATCGTGAGCTTCTCCATCCATTTGTAGTCTTCATATCCAGATGGAAAATTCTCCTGATAGAGAGGCTGACTCTGATAGAAATGCTTTAGTTTATTGGTCTCCTTACAGGGTTAAAAGGTTGCATTTCTGTTTTGTATGAGACCAGCTTAAATTTCATAGCGTTATCTTCTATCCTTACGCAATTATGGAGTCAGTGACAGCCAAATCTGAAGTCCAAATATCAGAATAAATTGTTTTTACTTTTCATCTCTAAAGCTTTAAAACTGTGCCTGTAATGAGATGATGTTATGAAGGAGCAGATGCCCAGGATGAAATAAAATAAGAAGACATGTAGAAGATCATAAAATCAAGACATTAGAGGCCGTGCCATCTTGGGACAGATTCAGGCAAGCAAAGGGAAAGTGGCACAACTTGGGGTTTTCAGCCAAGGGAGAGACTAAATTGTAGCTGAAGCAACCACTAATGGCTGTTGTTAAGCTGTGAGATGCCTTAGTTCAGAGAATGAGAATTAAAGATGCTCAATACCTCTTACCATTGAGACCTTTGCTGCATGGTTTTGATGTGCAGGGATCTTTCTTTTTCTTCCTTGTAACGGTTGGCAATAACGAATGTTGAAATCTTTTGGTTTATGTTTGTCTTCTCTGCTGCTTGCAACCAGACACATTATTCCTTATTTTGGCTTGTGTAAGGGGGATATTTTTGCCTGGATAGGGGCAATATGCCCTTTGTAAAGTTATCCCATTACTCCTGACCCTATAGAGCTCTTAGGCTGAAGTTTGGAGAAGAATAAGGCAATAGAGCCATGAAGTCACCATGAATGTCTCATTCTCATACTTTTAAAAAATATAGCATTGTCATTATTTTTTCCTTTCTTTTTCCCCTAGATAAACTTTGTGCTTTTTATTGGCATAATTGTGATACTTGTGCAGAAACTCCAGTCACCTGATATTGGGGGCAATGAATCCAGCATTTACTTGTAAGTACAAATAAAACAGTAATCAATTCAGATTTCTAATATACACATAGGAAAAAAAATCAAAAAAAGACACCTTGACTGAGTTCATTTGACTTTTGGAAAAGTCAGAGGACCTATTAATGTGCTTTGGTTGATTTTTACTTTTTTTTTTTTTTAGTTCAAAAGCCATTAAAATTCATTTTAGTGTTGGCTTTTATCTTTCTTTAATGAGACTAGAAAAAAAAGGATAAATACAAAATAAAATATGAATGCTAATTTACAGGTCAGTTGTCTGGAAATTAATATACTGACCAGGCTTAAATATTATTATATTCATAGGACAGTCTGCTGTGCTTCATACGTTCAAAGGACATGATCCAAAGTTCACTGAAAGCAAAAGGATTTGGTGAAAGGATTTCATGAACTTTGGACCAGACTCTAATTTAGGAGGATCTCCTGAAGTTACATACGTTCCTGTTTCTGGTAATTTTGAATCCATTCAACATAAGCTAAATAAGTCCCCCACATACTCAGAATTGCTTAAAACGTTACAACAAAACTTTAAATTTTTCCATTAGAAGTTTTAAAGCTGTTTGTGGTTTATTTCACCATTTTTTTAAAGCTGATGACCTTTTAGTTAGTTTCCACCTCATTATAAGACTGAGGTTGGCAGCTTGAGAAGGTTGTCATTCACACCTGTTTTGAATGTATGCACTCACTCTGCATATAAAAATAATTTTATCATTATTTTTTACAACTATGGAAAGTTGCAGCGCATTTTGGTGTTTTCTTGGCTTTGCAGCCTAAACACCACACACATTTGCTTTGTAATTTTTTACAGGCCGTAGCAATTTCTAGTGCACATAAACATAGCTGAGACTAAATTTTTTGATTTAACACCAGCTTCCCTCCCTAGTAAAGAAAAACCCGAAGTACGAAATCCTTAATTAAAAATAAAATATATCAGGGTAAAGTAGGAGGCCTTATCTTGTAGGGCTAGTTTTTAAAATGATATGTCTGGGGATCAATTTCACTCTCTTATACCCAAAGTATAATTGTGTGATCAATCTAAATGGCCATTTTCAGGTGAAAATCTGTCCTCCAACTGCCTATTTTTCCTCCCCTTTCTTTGCTAGTGTCTCATTTATATTTGCATGAAACAATAACATTTTTCTGCATCACTGCTTTCCTCTCCACAGTCAGACATACACTCCCTGAAAGTATTTCCCTTGAAGCTTGCTCTGTGTTTCCACAGACACAGATAATTCTTTAAAGTCATTCTGCAGGTGGACGTTTCTCGGAAATATAGCTCAGGAGAAAGCGTAGTGAATAGGTTAACTGTCTCCCATGCATGGTTTGCCTATGGTTTGCATGAAGACTTCCCATGTATGTGCTTCTGGGAAGTCATCCCGTGGATCTTAGTTTGTGATTAACCCTCAAGATGTGCAGAGCTAGTTCTTATTACAACCTTCTAAGTGCATGTTTGGTGTCTGCTGCACATCTCTCACATATGAAGCAAAGCATGCCTTAAATTCCAATGATCTGAGGAGGCTATAAAACATCTTTGCCATTTTTTGATCAATATGGTGACTGGGTTTTACTGATACTTTTCCTATGTGTATAGTTAACAACCAAAACCAAGAGAAAACATCATATTTTCTGTTTCATTCGCTGCCATTATTTTTCATATTTCTTTGCAACTTTATAAATGGGTGTGTATAAATTGATCTTGCATTTATGTATGTGTTACGAAGTGGAGTGTTGTTTATCCAAACAGATTCAGCAACAGAAATGTCACACTGAAATGATAAAAGTAAATGAAAAGAGTAAGTCTGTACAGACATACACCAGGCGTAAGAAGCATTTATGCAGACATATTCTGCAAAAAGAGAGCTGTTAAAACAAAGGAAAAAGAGAGATCACAGTATGGTTATGTCACCATATTGAAATCTCTGTGGCACTTAGACTGTGGTCCATATTAAACATTTTCCGTGTCCTATTTTGTTGTTTCTAACTATTAAATGCTTAAAACTCATTTCTTTATCACACAAATATGCAAAATACAGATCAAATAGTCCTTGCTTAGTAGACTGATAAACCCCAAACAAGATGCCTGCTAATAATTACTTGTTTGAGCCTTATCTCTTCATGCTAATGGATTGTTTTGAGAATCCTATTGTTAAATTCAAACCTGCCAACTTAAATGAGAATATCTCCCCATTCTCAGATTGAAACCACAGACATTATTGGCATGAAAAAAAAGTAAAAAATGAAGAAAACATTATTGCAAAGTCCTTGTCTCAGCAGTATCCAGCTGGGCACTATAGAATTCAACAGTATCACAGTCTTTGTAATTAAAAAAGATAGTAGTTTGATCCCATTCAAGTCATACCATTAGACCAAACTCTTCATCCAGGTCTTTATCGTACAACAAATTTAAATACTTTGCCACTGGTATATAAGATGAACCAGTCACAGTTCAGAAAAGATGCTCAGCCTGTTTCCAAAGGTAATATCGTATGATCTCTGCAACAGTGATTGTGGTTTACACTGGTGTCAGTCTCTGGAACCACCCTTTATCTGGAAGTTATATCACTGTGTCTGAGCCTCTGCTATCAAATGAGTGCTCGTCACTGAATTCACTTCAGTGCAAAGTCATAAAGGATAACTTAAGCTTTCTGCAGTTGTTTAATTTACACCAACTGACTTTTTACTCGTGGAGATAAAAGATATTCACACAATCCCTTGCTGCTTCTCCAGCATGAGGGTAACACCTGCACTTCAGGTGGTAAGAAACTGGAACACGAGTTTTGTGACTTTTGTAGTGAGTAAGTGTCTGTGTGTCCATCAGACTAGAAAGAAGCACACGATGAAATGCTTTATTGCTTCAGAGACTTCAAACACTTGAAATTCATAAGTTTATGTTAAAATTTGACTCCCGACTCCAGATAGATTGCCTATACAAAGTCTACAACCAGGTTATGAATTAATGTAGCACTGGTTAGAAGTCACTTGTGTTGCCTGCTATACCAGCAGTACTCTTTCCACACTTGTGCAAACCACCTGTTACTCAAGAATTCCAGTTGAAAAAGAAAAAAACAAGCAAACAAAAAACACAGGCACAGATACAAAAACTTTGTTATTGACTTTGGAGAGGATTTATTTTCTTCATATCTGTATGGTAGGCTGTTAGGTACAGGCCTTTTTATTGATGAATTTTGTTAGGAAAATCTGTACAGAGTTCTGTTTTGTAGACAGTATGGTCATGATTCTGCAACTCTCTTAAGCCTGTATTTGGCCTTACAAGCCTTAGGGATATGCTTAAATTCAACGATTCATTACATATTGTTACGACAGTTCATTCATTATTAACAATCCCCTCTACCGAAGTTAGCTGCAAGCTATGGCAGGAACACTGCAGAAGAGTGCACTACCGGGGAGCTGATGCTTAATTAATATAGTGTAGCCACTAGGGATTGCAAGATTTGATTTTTTCTTTTATAAAAATACTGCATACAATCAGCAGCACAATGCTGAGTGCTTTACTCCCATTAAAAAAAATAAAATAAAAAAATAAAAAGACGTTCTCTCTAAATAACCTTCTTGATGATCATTATAGGTAATAGTCTTTGCCTTTAGGCTGACAAAATCTTGGAAACATTTAGCTAATTCCTAGCGATTGTCTACAGCAGTCAAATGCTTTAGTGATTGTTAACTCCCATTTTACCAGCCTGTGTGTTCAGTCATTCATTAGCAGTCTCATGCCTAAGCAACCTTTCATCACACATTTAGTTCCCCTTCAAAACTTCCTGCATGCTGCTCATCCCATTTCAGATTGAATGGCTCAAAATGTGTCAGATCCTGAGACAACAAAAACTCTATGGTTTTTTTAGTGATTTAGATAGGAACTCCTCCTTATGGTTGAAATGACTAGGGTTAGAGTCATCGAAAATATCTAAGAAGTCAAGGTAGGAATTAAAGAGAAGAAAAAGAAAATAAAAGCCATCTTTGCTAAAGTTCTTTTTAATTTTAAGAGTCTTTTTTCGTTTCTATTTATTTTTTACCTGAGAAATTCAAGCAGCTTTCATACTTCCTCCCAGTAATCATCACAGTCGTCATTTACTTCTCAGAGTTGGCAGTGAATGGCCAAGGACCATACCTTTTTTTTCTTGGACTGTGTTCTGTTTTCAATTAATCTTGTATCAGTCCTGAATAGTTCCACTGAGTTAAGCATCAAACCAAAGCAAACCCAGTAATGCAAATGCAATAGATTTTAATCTGAGTGAGAAGCTCTGAGCTCCTCAGGTGGAAGTTGCGTGAGAAGCTTAAAGTGATATTGATTTTATTCCTGTTGTGGGTATGATAACTAGCTGCATAGTCCAGACAGGTTTGTTGCTCTGTTTTGAGAATAAATTATATTAATATTTTTAATCTCTCACTGTTACAGTCATGGCATACTTGGTTCCATAGTGCAAACAACAACGAGTTGTGTTTGCACCTGTATATTCAATCCAGACAGATTTTACTTAACATGCTCCCAGATTGAATGCATGTTCTGCCTCATTGTTAGAAATCTCTAATTGTGCAGTTTGTAAACACTCTGAACAAGCAGTAGATTATTTAGGGCCACTGTTACACCATAGTTTGAAAGCCAAGTAGCACCTAGCAGAAGTCCCTAAATCCAAAGTGCACTCACCATTCTGTGGATGGGAAATGCATATTCACAACCCTACCATGGATGGCTCAGCACACAACATGTCACGTCAAACCCACATTATTTGCACGTCCTTTCATGCATCAGTCCCTGAGCTGGAGTTGAAGTTAATACTAATAATTATTAAAACAGTTAGTAAGTTTATCCTCCAATATATCATTATCTGTCACGTGAGAAACCCAGACATGGGTCCAATATGACATGTCGGAATCTGCTTTCAGGCATTCTGGTTTTGGTTAAGGTGTTGTAGGGGGAGTACCTTCACCCAAAAGAGTCATATTCCTATAGAAACACTTAACACAAAATTAACATCCAGGCTGTTATTTTCACAAGCATTGTTGCTTTGCTGAAAGCCTCACTACAGACAGAAGAGCATCTAAGGTTGTCACTACCATAAATCACTACAGTAAATATGTCAGTAGGTATGCATGATGTAGATGCATGCTGGAATAATCCTTAAAAGTAAAAAGATGCACACATCTCCATCAAGCCTTTGCTTATTCATCCATTATCAAGGATCAAAGCATAATTGACTGAAAAAGCTTTTTTCTTTTTTTTCTCCAACTTATCGCTCATAGTGTAACTTGGGAGGGGAAGGCTTGTTTCTGCTTTTGCTTCAACAGATTCTTCATCCTAAATCTTGTATCACATGTTGAAAACTCAAAGAAAAGAAAATAAACCCCACATATATCTAGCTAATTCAGGTCTACGTCATTCCTCCAATCAGCATCTTGCTGGAAAGAAAGGAGAAACATGGCATATATCATAGGTAGGTATGATTTTACATATGGTGCAACCTACAGGGTTAGGGCAGCAGAAGCAATGTTCTAACACAAGTGTTTTGGTAAACAACACTCCTCTGCAGTTCACCTGCAAAGTCACTGGACACTCAGTGATTCATTCTGCTACCGCTTTGTCTTGCTGCAAGTGCTCAGACTACCGGCATTAATAATTATCACCAGGGTCTTTACGGCAAAAGTCTCATTTCCAACAAGAAAATGGCAGATGTTTGACGAATGGTACATTCATTAGCACAGCATCTTAATTTCTTAACCCCAGGTATTATGTTGTGTGAGGTATTATCGGAGTGCTGGAATGTCCACTAACCCGGCAATGAAAGGGACTCGTCTCCCTGGTCTAATTCTTTTCTATCACAAGAAAAGACAATGGAAAACATAGGCAATGCACATTTGGTGTCAGTGCATGATCAGCAAGGTCCTAGTTCTCATTCCTAAGAAATACTAGGAAAGCAGATGCTTGCTACTTTGATTATTTTTAAGATTAATTATTGTTGAATTTATATAATGTTCTAGAGAATATGTTCTCACTCACAACTACTATACTTTCCATTTACATTTCTCAAGACAAATTATGTTTTTGGATGGGTTTGGGTGTAGGTTGTGTTTTTCCTTTTCTTTTTTTAGTTTTGGGGGCTGGGAGGGGGGAGTTTAGTTTTAATTTGTGCCAAATCTTTTCAAAAAGGGATTGGGGGGTGGGGGAGAAGTGTGTCCTAGGAATGTAAGATCATGTAGGCTGTAGTACCACAATTAGCAAGAATATAACTACACAGGGATTTGCTTGTTTTCAGAGAAAGTACCTGAAGACCCTACCCTGCTTTGATTACTTATCTATAGAATTGCTGTGGCCTAAATTACTGTAAATCACACCAACTCACAATATTTACTGTTTTTATAATGCTCCTGTGGGCTGTTATTCCCAATGAACAGCTGATGGTCTGATGTAAAAGGCAGGGGGTACACAAAATCACCGCCAGTGCCTATGGCATGTAAAAGAACTTGAACATACATTTTCTAATGTCAGATCCAGCTTCCTAACTTCCAGGCTGTCCCTTGCTAGAGGGATATTCCAGAAGAGAGGATATATATTTTTAAAGGAAATTCCATTCATTTATAATGAAATAACAGTGCTTTACTAGAGCTTTGGCAGGCTCTGATCTTTAAATTATTGATCACAGCGCATAACTTCTTTCTCATGGTTACAGGATCAGCTGTGATGTATGCAATGTTAACAGGTGTTCTGCTTCTGCTATTTCAAAAACCTTAGAAAGTGGTAAGACTGTAAGTCTCTTGTCATACCTTTTTAGCCTTAAGCTGAACAGGAGATTCCTGTATAATGGAGGCTGATTGCTGTTATTTTCTATTTTGAAATAGTAATGAAAAATAGGATGACCCTGTCTTTAAACACTGCTTGTGCACATTGCTATAAGGTATTTTTATGGGCAATTTCATGGTTTCAATGGATGTGTGGAGAGAGAAAAGGATATAACTCTGATTTATATGTGATATGTGAATCAGTTCACTTTTTTTTTAAATGAAGGGTTTAAAAACTAATATTCATAATCAACAATTCTCTAATAGTGACTCAAATCTTCCACTTGAATCCATTACAATCTGCATCAGCCTTAAAGAATAAAGTTCTCTGTCCACAGACTATGTACTAAATGAGCAAGAGCACAGATTTTTTTTTTCCCCCATTTGTTAGAAAAGCAAGCCATGAACTGGAAAAGAACATGTTTACATTAAAAGAGAAGCAACTAACAGACTTACTTAGCCTTTGGTCCTTCCTGAGAAAAAAAAAAGCAGATGATGTGCCAGTCGGTGAGGGAGAAGACACTGCCGTGTCAGATTCAACAGCGAGCTGCTCTTTCTAGGAATGTTCCCCCTATATTTTTAAGAACAAACAGTAAGGTGAAGTTCGATACACTTTCAACATTTCCAGCAGGGGCTGGATTAGTCCTAACAGCCCTGTTTCAAAGGAGGTTTAGACATGAAAAATCTAAGTAGAGTCTTTTGAATTCCTGTTGAAATATTAGCAGCATACATCTGAATATATAGGATCTAAATATCTTTGAGAGTCTGTATCTAAAAACTTCTGGCTTGACTCCCATCGCTGGTAAGGAACAGCACTCAACACAGCTGAAGGCTCAAGCCAGTGTGATTTGTACATGTGCTTTGTATCCATGCCTGAGTACCTATGTAAATATAGGTCTATACATACATATACAATGTTTGAAGTGGTATACATACATAAAATTATTCTATCATTGCTTTCTAAAATATCACAAATACTTTAGCAATGTGCACAATAGAAAGGTTCTTACTTTAATTAGCAATCAACTTAAATATACTTGACCAAGTTCTCTGTAATATTATAACTTGTCAAACCTTTGAGTTTCATAATTAGCAAAAATGAAGTAGGATTCCTAAAGAAAATGGAGAACAGGTCTCCTAAATATGTTCCTGAAGTTACTGCACTTCACCTAAGTAAATAATCCAATTTTGATCTATACTGGTAAACTTCAGCTGCCATTAAGATCAGCAGAACTAGAAAATGTTCTGTGCTAACAGCCATGTATCTTGACGAGTTATGATTTGGGTGCCAAGATTTCCAAAAGTAAATAGAGGTGATATATCCTTTATCAAGACTATCAGTTTACACACTATGGAAGATAATCTCAGCAGTTTCTGAGATTCAGATCACTTTTTAGAAATCTCAAACTGAGAGCTAACTTAGGAGCATCCAAGTTGTCCATTCTGGCTGTTCTCCCTTTCCCTCCTGCATTGCTCATAACTATGTTAGTTGTTTCGCATGTATTGTTAGGCTAAAAGGGAGAGATTTTGAATTTTACTTGTCCCAGATCAGTTTCCACCCTCATTTCCTGGAATCGGTTACCTAGGGTAAAGGTAAAAATGGACTCAAAGCAACCAGTCATGCAGCAGTTGCTACTAGACTGCAGAGAATGGGGAATAATTCTGACATCTCTGATCTTAAACGTGCTTTGAATTTCCCTCAGAGCTTGCTGCACAGCAGTATTCATGGTCTTCCATTTCCTTTTTGCTACCATTCATATTCTGTATCTACCATACTGAGAACAAGAGGAGTTTAATTTCCCCTTAGTGTCTCTGCTTCTCCTTGTCATTGATTTCTCGTGCCTCACTTCAGCAACTAACATACATCACATCCAGTGGTTTTGGTTTTATGTCTGAAGATTATTTGGAGGTACTCTAAACAAGGCCATATTCGTTAGAGGAATGGATGGGCCAAGAAAGATGGTGCTGTTGCAGTACAGAAGGTTCTTTGATGTGGAAGGCTGAACTTCTTATGAGGCTCTCACTAATGATACACATGAAAGGAACCGTGGGATGTTAACTGGATATTTGGTTAATGGCCCCAAAATAAATTCCTTCTGCCATGGAGATCATGGACACAAACTCAAAGGCCGCCAAGTTACAATGGTTTAATACTGAGCTCAGTCTCAATGAAGATGGTTTAAGCAAATGTGTTTTACCTCGTGTTTGGCACAATCTAAGACTGCGTATATGGCTCATATAATAGTCTAGTAATCCAGTTGCTATGCATCTGTACATTACTGAGAAATATTGTAATTCCCATCAGTATTTCCAATGAAATCACTGGGATTGTTCATATGATCATAAATCCACAAGCCCAGGCCTTTGCAACTGAGGCAGAATTCTCATTTTTCATCAGAGAGGGTTAGAGAGGTGGGATGAAACTTGAACCACTGTCTGCAGGGATACCATGTAAAGTGTAAGGCAGACAAGGCAAAACAAGCTAACTGAAATCTCAGAGCTCCAAATTATGTAAACATAATGTAGCTACACCAATGATGAGCTCTGCTGATTGACAGGGCTAAGACCTGTCTATAGCGTTTGATTGTTTACTTCTTGTGCCAGACTGGGACAATAAATTATCTGTGGGTTTTGTTTATTTATTCATTTTAAGGACAGTGAGGCATAAGTTAATCACATTCTCTGATTTTTATGGTTGGATTTGGACACGCATATTCTTCATTTCAAACAGCAAACCTAAATTCAAACTCATTCAAGAATCTCATTCGGTGTAGTACATTTTTCTCTCTAAACACGTTGCTGTCTTTTACCCAAACGTTACGTTAATGCACCTCCATCAGAATTATTCCATTATGCATGACAATAGACTATGCTCTGGGGTAAGTGAGAATAATCTAGTTTGTTAGAATAGGTTCTCCAGTGTTAATGTATAGGAAAGATAGGTACATGTAATACTGATGTTACAGTTCATTAAAAGTAGATCTTTGCTTGAATTATTCTTCTTTCTATCAACAGTTTTCTTTTCTAGAATACAACTAAACCTTAATCTTTATTTCTTCATTCTTTAATCCCTACACACAGCAATTGCTTTCTCCATCCTTGTCTGCCCATTCTATAGATGCTAGTAAAACTGAGAATGACCAGTGTAGAGTTGATTTTTGGGCTTTCCTTGACCACTCATCTTCAAGCCTCAGTTCTGAGCAAAACTCAAGATTTTTGGACAAATAATTCCAGTTTTAATCCATATTTATTAAATATTCATTTTCAACTGCAGCTATACTCTGTAAGTGGTAAGTCAGCCTCAGCGTCTGTGGAGGTGACGGTGGTTTCCACCAGACAGACAGTTTCCATGTCAAATTCTAGCTGTAATTAGCATGCCAGATTTCAATTATAAAGGATTAAATCTAAGTTTGGTGGAATTAAGATGTACGCTTATGTAGGGTATTATACTGTACATCTTCTATAACATGGGAGCTTTGAAAATCACAAAAGAACCTCATGAGATTTCCGCATTCCTCTCAGCTTTCAGCTTGAAGATGTTCATTGACTTTGCAAGTACATAGATACTAAAAGTACAAATCTTCTTTATGTTCCTCCAAATCACTGAGAAAAAAACAAAAAAACCTGATCCACTGATCTGTGTAAGACATATCTACTCAGAACAAAGAAGAGAAAAACGAAACTGACCTCACATGTTAAACCAATTGAAGAGACCTCAAAGACTTAAAGACCACAAAGTCAGACAATAAACAACCTCTACTACCCATTAAAGTTAAGTGATTTTAACGGGTTTTGGACAAGGGCTATAAAGGAGATCTCACATGTGGTTTGTCTGGCTGTTCTAAACTTATTTTTGGGTTATTCCTAGGTGTGAGAAGAGAGTCTTGGAATACCTCAAATCTCTCAAGGCTTTTGGATTGGTGTGTTGTAGTGGGAAAAGTAGAGCTATAGGTAAATACTAGGACTTTGACAACAGCTAATGAGCTAATGTGTCTGGGACTTTTGGACACGTTTTCAAGTGAACAGTAGAGAAATAGAGTTGCTGTTTTTACAAAGTGCAGAAAAAGTGGTTGTACTTTGCAAGACAGAGTGGGATGCACCTGACTTTATAAGCTAATTATGCTGGGTTCCTTCTACGATTAGTAGAGATCTACCCAGTCTAGTGAATAAGGTCCTTGGTACAACTCATTTCATTCTAAAGATGATGTTTAAGGTCAGATGAATCTGACTTTTTTGTTTGTTTATATCCACTGACTGCAAAGGGAGCATGAGGTGACAAGATAAGAGGTAGATATCTATATTATAGACTTCCACAGTCAGATGAGACAGAATTAAATAAACACTTTGGAGGGATGCACCCTTGCTTTTTATTCTGTGTCTGAAAGAGCTGGGTAACAGGAGTGTAGTTGCATGAACTGGATTAGTGCCCACAGTCAAGTCTGGGGAAGGATAGACTTCTATAATCATCACCAACTTTTTTTTCTACTCAAAAAATTATTTCAGTTTTGTGGACTGTTAATATCTGATCTGCAAGTCCAGGGTTTTTGTAAAAGTAGTTTGTATTTTGGCCAGGAAACAAGTTTAGCTTCAGGAAATCCTTAGAAATTGGGTATCTAGAAAAATAATTCCCCCACCCATAGTAATACCAGCCATAGGTAAGGAGGTACATAGCATAAATAATAGATGATATAACTCCATTTTTCAAAATTTTTTCTCTCCTGTACAGACTTTCTGCTTTCACCTTGGTTAAATTTTGCTCTTTCTTCAGTACTTTATTTCAATATGTTTTCTCCATGCTCCTTCTCCTACTGCCACATGTTTATGAAGTGACAAGTTGCCAATGCTATTTGCAGTGAGGTTGCAGGGAGTTGTTTGAGCAGGATGCACAGAGATTCTTAATGAGGCACAGTTTTAACTTGTATAAACCAAATTCTACCTTTGCTGTTTTTTCCCTAAGGCTCCACCTTCAGCATATTCTGAGACAACCCACAAACTCTGCCATTCCCTGTGTGCTATTACTGACCTGAATGCAAAACCTTGATCTTTTCGTTATGGGTCTACATGGCCTTGGTAACAAAGCATAACTTCATTCCTGTGAATTGGCATACTCATTTTACCTCTCTTAAGCACCTATGAAAAGCCTACAAACTCTATACAAATTAATTGCAACTACCTTTGCCACATATTATTTACTCTCTCATTTGCACTAACTTGCCGGACGTCTAGGTGTTCAATCTGACAAGATGGTCTTCAGCCACATCAAGCATCACTCATTTCATCCTGGGACTATTTAACTTTCTCTTTCCCCTTCCACCCTAGCACCCTCCCTCTTCCTCCCAGAAGCAGCTGCAGTCCATGCACAGGACACATGCGGTGAGACTCAGCTTGTTTGCCTTTAGCTGTCTAAAGTCTCGTATTGAATCTAAATAGTCTAGTTGTTGTCTATGGTCAAACCAAGAGACCTGGGCACCTCCATTAGACTATGCATCCCATATGTCTTAGACACCTCTGTTACATAGGTCAGCTCAGCCTCTGGAAATGCCTATTTCTTTCCATGACTGAGTGAGCTAAAGGTGACAGCTCAGTTTAGATTCCTCTTAGATGGATATAGCTAGATGTCACCAGTTCCATTCTGTGTGTGCCTACAGAGGTCTGAGGATCCTGCCCTAATCTGTGTAGTGTCTTAACATCCATAATCTCATTTATATTATTTTTCTCTTATTCAGCTATTTTTCTCTCATTCCCATTTCTTTCTAGTTCCTGCCTTCTCTGCCTCTGCTCTCGTTCTTCATTTTCTTCCTCCATTGTTTCTGCTTTGATGAAAGGAAAAAAAAAAAAGAAAGAAAAGAAAAAAAAAGGAAAAAAGACTTCTATCGATTCTGTATTTTAAATATTTTGGGTCACCTTATAATGTCCAACATCAGGAAAATAATTCTTTTAAAATTAGATAGGATGGTGGAGAAAAACAAACTAACAGCAGTGAAATAGTAACATTTTCCAATGAAATGCTACCGAAGTTTTTCGCCACAAACCAATATCTGAACCTTCCCTCACTGGTTTTGGAGTAGCAGTTACCGCTCAGATATTATTTTCAGAATCAAGTCTGTCCTTTTCAATAATTCTAGCAAGCAAACAAGCACTGCCATGTTAGTTCTACTCACTAGAAATACCTGTAATAGAAAATGGAAAAACCAATCCCTACCCCAAAAAACAGAATATAATCAATAGAGGAAATGTGGGTGAGAATTATTTTTTACACATTACTACAGCAATATTAGGCATGCCAGGGAAGAAAATGCCCCCCTACAACACTCCACGACTAAGATTTTTTCAGACTGACTATTGAATTTTAGGTGTTTCAGGTTATGTAACTTAAAATATCTTAACAAACACTACTTTTTGTCACATGCTGTGGTAAAAATTGGTCTGATAAAATGTGTTTAAACTCAGGTGAACAAAAAATGAGTGAGATATTCAAACTCCATTGTCACTTTTGAAAATCTCAGCCAAAGTAAAAAGGAAATGTCTCTAAAACTTCAATCCTTGTTCTTGATCAGTCTTAATTCACAGCTCAGTTCTGTGAAATCAGACATGTTATATGAGGCAGTGGAAAAATTTATCAGAGAAATGATTCTGTAAAAGTGACACCATCATTTTCATATTTACTTCCTCAGTATTACCCTGAAGAAACAAGGTTCAATTCACAAGTTGAAACATAATTATTTCTTCTATTTGCTTGATGTGTACATCCCACAATAGCATATTATTTTCAGCTCTTATGCTACCGTCGCTAATAAATATTATACACTCAGAACATAACCGTCAGCTTTTGATTACCCAAAAGGGAAAGAGAAACTCTAGTAAATGGGATTGGTTTAAGAGAGTTAACAGTAGAGAGAAGTATAATCTGTTTTTTCAATTCGTTCTACTTTATCGTTCAGTTTATAAAACACATCTTCCATCTATGGCTAGGCGAACACAAGTCATAGACTGTGCAACAGAAATAGAGTATGATTCATAGATGTTTGCCTTGTAGGCAATTGTGTTTAAAAAAATCATAGTCTCCTTTATAGTCAGTGGAGATCTAGTCAAGGTAGTCAAAGGAGTTTGGTGTGCTGTTCATCCTGTCCTAAAGTGGATATCTAAAATACCCTTCCCCAAAAGTGTCTATTTCTCTCTTGACTGCTTATTCTTTCTGATGTTTTTAAAGGCAGCCAAGGATGTCCGGCTCAGATAGAAATCTATGGTGTAAATATCCAACCTTCTGTAAGGTGAATCCTACCAGAAAAAACAAATGTTCAAAAGGAAATAGAAATCTTCCCACAAACTTCAACAAGAAAGCAGTTTTTTCAATTCCCATGTGGTTTTCAGCCTGCCAAAACATGTACATCCCTACATGTACATCTCTACATGTACATCTCTATCCTTCCATCCCTCAGATCTCTTGAGATACCTCACCAAATTGTTACAAGACTATCCTTCTCGATAGATAACTGCAAATGTAAAGACCCCATTCTCCATAGCACTCTTGCTATAACACAACACGCAGAGGTTGTGGTCTTGAGCTATAGGGTATGTTTCCGCTACTTTTACAGGCATACACCTGTCTTACTCTGTGTGACATAAAATAGGAATTACGTCTGAACTGGCAGTTGCACCTGTAGTTTTCATACTGAACTCCCATCCCCACATATGAAAGAAGCTGGGCTGAGAATCACTCTTGGTGTCCATACTAGCACTCTCCACTAAAAAGAAGTTATTCACATGTTCAGTATTTAGATGTGAAAATGAGAAACATCTGATCCAAATCCATCTTAGATTAATTTCCATTCTACAAGTTTATGTTACTATTTAATTGTTCTCCACAAGTGTGCAGTCAACTTTCATTTAATATATTGTTCTGTTACACCCTGTACACTATCAGACTGCAAAGGTCATGTGTATTTTTGATGCGTAAGGCTGACCACCTGCCTCCAGGTTGTTCGATCTCTGGCTTGTCTGTGAATCAACACATCACGATTGCCCGCAACATCCAGTGCTTTTTTTTTTATTTATTATTTTTGCTTCGGTTAAGCAGCTGGTTTGTGCTATAATTTCATTCCGTCATGTCCGCTTTCCACCTTTATGATGTGTCTCATAAATGTGTTGAAACTGTCATACCTTGGCCTGTTCACAATATGCTGAAAAAAATGCTAATCTTGTCATATTTAGCAGCTGCGTTCAGAAATGCTACTGTAAGCCTAAGAGGGCTAACCAGCATTCTTGCAAGATGTCAGAACTATCAACCATTACCCTGTAAGTGTACGCAATCCTGTGACATTACTGTGTTTGTATGACGCATGTTGCAAAGAAATGATTTAATACTAGCAGAGGGGTAGTAATTGGAGAGCAAGTGTTCATTTGGTTCTTATTGCATGTAGAATTTTTTGTTGTTCTGTGCTTTTGCTGATGCACCACGATCAAAGATTTTAAGGCTATTTGTGTGAAATTTCGTAAATTATTGCTGATGCCATTTATGGTTTTGGATAGTAGTTTCCAGCTCTGATCCAAATCCCTTGTGTCACTGGGTGTCTTTCAATGACTTGTATAGGTTTTTGAATCACTTGCTTATATCCTTCAATGCATGTATAGCAGTTGTTAATTACTCCTAATTATACACTGATGAGGTGAGCTCTAGTCACACTGAGAGGAAATGTTTTACTAGAAAGTTTCGTAGAATGACTGTGGTAGGGCAGGAGTGAGTGAATCAGACTCTCATTCACAGCTGAACAACTTATACCCATTGAACTCAGGGAAACTGTGTCAGTATATATCCAGGGGTGAGGAGAGCATAGGAATCAGTTCTATCTAAGGTTAGCCTACTATCTAAATATTAGATATCGAGTTTGAAATCAGTGTCAAAGCTCCATTATTTGCCCATGGAGAGTGAAGCATCAAAAAAAGTGAACTAATGCCATTTAGTTTAGACATTTATGAATTAATCATTTGATCATAGTGCGTCTCACTCGGTTACTTGTACAAGTCCATAGGATTAGGTTAGACAAGACATATACCTTTCAGAAATCTCTTGTATTCTGTGTTCTTTGATGACATTTCTCTTGCATTTTATGGCAGTCTTCTGAGTGAAAATCAATATTCTCAAAGAGGTCCTGCTGCACTGATCCACAAGTATAGCATTTTGCTGGAGAATAATCAATAGTTACCTTTGTCACCATTGAAGAACAAAAGAAAATGTTGTCAGAACTCATAGCTGCATATTTTATGATGTTTGATAGCCAGCAAGACCCATTTTAAGCATGAAAAAAATCTTTCTTCTTCTGTGATTTTGTCACTACAGAGTAGTGAAGCCACCAGAAGATTCAGCCAACAGACTGACATTATACAAGAGCAAATGGAAGAAACAGACAATAGGAGACAAGAGTAGTCAGAAAGTCAATTTTCTAAGCCCAGAGAAGCTCAAAGACCAGAAGCTCTTTGCCAGTTAGGTAAAAATCAAACCCACATTTAGGAGGAGACTGTTTTAAATGTGAAGTTTACCACTTAATCTACATCCTGATGCAGCATAAGCTTCTTACAGGGCTTTTGCAGAGAAACAAATTCCCCACTAAGTAAATACAGTATGTTAGAAAGATGTCAGACTGACAGCTCTCCAATGTGAAATATTCTATCTACTCAGTGCCAAGGTGTATTCAACACGGTGAGGAAGCCAGAAAAAAAAACCTCCCTGTATGCCATCCCATAAATGTAATTAAACCTCATTTTTTGTGTCAAAGTATGAATATCTCAGTAAGCCTCCACAGCTTTTAAGTCCTTAGTCTGTGATTTATACATGAGAAAATAAAAAAGCTGTAATCAGTTACTGTGTTTAGGTGTTACCTCAAGTCTGCAGAAGTGTTCCTACACACCTAATTAATCTTTTAGATAGGAGATGTACCTGTCAGGGGCACAACTGAGTTTCTTGAAAGTCACATGCCAATTATGTTTAGCATCTTCTAGATAAAATAGATACATTCATTAAATCCCAACCATACCAATCATTTTACTACTAATGGCATCCTATATCTTCATGGTTTGTTCTTTATTCTTCTATTTAAAATATTGTCACTATTATTTTTGTACACATTCCTCACCAAATCTGGGGCAAGACCTGGGATTCCTCTAATCTGAGCTTTAGAAGCTGACAGTGCAACTCTCCATATGACAAACTCAGCCTAGATTCCCTTTGTAGTGGATGGAGAGACCGTTAGGTTTCTGATGAGGTGTGATATAGCTGACCCGTTTAAAACCTGCTTAGGAAGAGATGACTCATCCTTATGAATGCCTGTTACTCTTTATTGACAATAAAGCTAGCATAGGTGTGGAATTAATTTAAATAAAAAATTGTCTACTTTGTAGGGATCTAAATACTTTAAGTTAGTCAATATATATCAAAAGATGCATGCAGTAGGCATCTGATGGAGTCTGCAACGGGATTCACCTTAATGAGATAACACATCCACATCAGGCCAGAATTCTGCTGTAAAAGTGCCTGTTTCTCTATATTGGCTTTAAAGACATTATGTTACTAATTTAAATATAGATATCTACAGCATGTATGTCCAAACTTAGATGAGATGAATCTTGTTCTACATGACTAGTTCAGACCTTGATGTCTTCACTGTAGAAGTCTATATTTGATCAGATTAATTCCACTTAAGGCTTAGCATTTAAACCGACCCATTCTCTTAGTTCAAAAAAGCAGACCCAGATAGCATAAAAACAATTACATATTCCTTCAAAGGCTATACCTTTGCAGATCTTTTGCATCCTTTGACAGTCTGTGGTATTTTGTCTCAAAGATATGAGACATGAGAACCTCTAAGCCCAAGGTGAAAAATTGTTTGACCAAGTAAAAGTTATTGTGTATTTTATCTTTATCTTAATAATATCCATTAAATCTTATAGAAGTTACAACAGTTTTTGTTAAGCTACACAGTTTTCTGATTAGTTCAATAGAAGCAGCACAAGAGAAATGGCACAAGTCACATCTTCAGTGCAGAGGGGTTACTTGGAACTGAAGGAAGAGTAATCTCTAAGTCTGTCACACTCTGTTCTGTACCCTCTATCTCAGAGACAGGAAAAAGAATGACGACCAAAAAAGTCCTTATACAATAACTTTCTTAGCTATAGGTCCCTTGGTGTAGAGGACTTATGTTTTTAAAGTTAGAAGACCCTCCTATTTTCTATTCCCTTTTAATGTAAAGGTGTCTTTCTGTAATTTATATTGGTTAACAGAACATCCTCAAAAAAGAAGTGAGGGGAAAAACAGGGGACACCATTATCTGTGTCTTTTTGGACACAGATTAACACTTTCTGGAAGGTTCACTTACATAGTCATTCTATTGGAGAGAATTTCATTTTAGGACATTTTAGAGGAAAACAGCAGGAGAACAATTGAATGTCATCTTCAATGAATGCTGGAAAATGCCTTGCTTTTTTAAAGTAATCTTGAGACATTTCTCTCCCTGATGGAATGTAAATATGTTTTTTGCTACATCTCTTGGAGAGCATTTCTATTCTAAACAGCCATTTTAAGCCCAGTTGAGTGATTATTGTCTTCAGAGCTCTTGGATCTGTCCCCTGAGTTCCTTGCTTGTCCCAGAGAATGTGTAAAGAAAAGAGGATGAGTATCTGTGGCTGTTCCACAGCCAAGAATTTCAGTGCATTCTTAGCTTTAACATATTAATTTCACCATTGCACATAATCTTTCTTGTCTCACAGATGCTGCTTTAAGTCCTCTTTCTTCCTAATATTCTTGAAGAAAGCACAATTCATCATCATCCACGCAACCCTTAATAACCTCTAAGATTATTCTTACCATTCTTACCAAGACCTTTTTCCTCTTCATAGATCTTAATCATCTGTAATTTTCAGGATGTGCTAGTTCTTTTCTGTATACTTTCTTCTACTTACTTCTGAATACTTTTCTGTATTTTCTTGATGACGTTTATGACAATACTGAAGACAATATCTCAAATAAGCTGAGGTTGACATTATATTTAAAGATCCTGTAAACTAATTGTATGAATAATCAGACATGATTAATGCCAGAAAACTGGCCTTAGAAAAAGCCTTCTTCCATATTTTTCTCAAAGCTAATCCCCTATGAATGAAGTGAAATCCAGTATGAATGGTAGAGGATACACCATGTTAATAGGCAAATACATTCTGACTTTTCAATCAACATGTTATCTCTATTTTTTTTTTAATTAAGTCTGTGTATACAGGGTCACTGATTTTTGAGAAATGATATTTCTTTGTCCAGTTTACTACCTCATTGATTTCTTTGTAATCCATGACTAGTTTAAGACACTGTTATATGCCTTGCATACTTTTTTGTTTATGAAGATAGTATTGTTTTATAATCTTTTCCACAACTTTTCTGTTCTTTTTCATTCATCTGATTACATGTCCATAGAGAAAAAGGACTAAAAGGGAAGTTGAAAGGTCTTTAAACCCATGGCTTTAGGTCAGTCCTATATCACTTCCTTTTTCTAGAGATCACCAAAGTTGGAGATTCTGTATGCTCCTTATCAACCCATTCCAAGGTTTTCCTCTATCTCTTGTTCAAACAAACAAACAAACAAACAAACCCCTTTTTGGTTAATGTCTAACTTGATAATTCACAAGAACTGTGTCCTCTGGCTTGTGACTTGAGATTTGAGAGTTGGTGTGCACCTCACAAATGAATCATATGATATTTAGTACCATCTAAGGGCAACGGCTGTTGTGTGTTTATCACCATCAGTGCACAAAGCATGACTGAGGGTCACCAACAAGGAACTAATGTCCCATTTCTAGTTTAGTGTTGGATATGCTCACAGACTTCTTGGAGGTGTATTAGTTAAACCTTCACTTTCAGTGACTTACAATTGCACAGGTAATGAGCAAATTCAAACCTATATGCAATCTGTCATATAGATATAAGCAGATTGAAAATTTAAAATTGAAATAGTAGAGAAGTCTTCCAGAAGGCTTTACAGCTTTTTAGCTTTCCCTGTCCTCCATCTATCTCCTTAACTTACCTGAAGGGACTCCATCACTTTTTGTTCCTCTTTGAAAATGGCCAAGAGGTTACTTTAGGCCACTTTGTTTTAATAAAGCACTTGCCTCATTCAACAGTTCCTTTTTCTTGGGTCTTTGCTGCTGCCCAATCAGCAAATGACACTGACCAAAGCTGATGTGAAAGTCCTGTGCTGGACCCCTCCATTTCTCAAATGTCATCCATATTCAGATACTGCTCAAAGGTACACACATTCATTTCCAGCACTTTTGCCTAGACCGACAGGATCTGATTTCCCTCCCAATCCCCTTTATTCTGATGCAATGGAAATTAGTTACACAACAGAATTACACTTAAATTTCTAACTGTATAAATGAAACCAAAATCACAACCTTGAGGAATAATCATGAGTTTAAGAACATGTGAGGTTTTTTTGCTTTATTTTTGTTGCTGCTCTGGGTTTTTTGGTCAACGGAGAAATAAATTCACGAAAAAGCAATTCTACACACTCCACTGGGACTAAGCAATTAGGCGAGAGGGCTATTATTGTGTTCTGGTAGCAGTTTGAATCCCATACCAAAATTACCTTCCTCATGTCTGGCACTGTAGAAAAAATCCTGGTTTATAATAATGCAAACCAAAACAACAATACAGAGTATTAAGTGTTATTAATGTGCTGCTTCATACTATTATTGTACCAGTATAAAGAAGTGGGTGAAAACTACAGTGTGTGTAAAATTATTGTTTGGGAACACATGGGAATGTTGCAAATGTATATGCATAATTATATAATGTGTATATTTACCAAAAGGCAGGCAAGAAAACATTTGCTGGGTTTTTTTCTTTAATTAAAGCACAGGTTGTTTATTACAAGGCTGCATTAAAGTTCTTTCACTCTATTATAACAGGAGACTGGCTCGCTCTACGCTACTGCTTATCCCTTTGTTTGGAATTCACTACACGGTGTTTGCTTTTTCTCCTGAAAATGTCAGTAAGCGGGAGAGACTAGTGTTTGAATTGGGACTGGGATCTTTCCAGGTGATTATACAGTGAATTCTGCTTTTGTTAAAAATAAATCTGTGTTCGTTATGACCACTTTGCATGCATAATTCTCAGACTGTGTGTTTATTCATATATGCATATGCTTTGTAGGCTAGGATTTTGGTTTCTTTTTTTTTTTTCTTTTTTTTTTTTTTTAACTCCAGCTATTTTCTGACATCTCCTTAAGGATCTGAATTACAGTTTTTTCTCTCCCATTTATCTAGGGTTTTGTTGTTGCTGTTCTCTATTGTTTCTTGAATGGGGAGGTAAGATTTTTAATATTTGACCTCTTCCACCCTCACCATCCCCATCACATTACCTTGTGGGACTAACTTTCTTTCTAATCCTTAGCTGTAACTCATCACGTACCATATTCCCTGATGCCTTAGTCCAAACCTCACAGTGTATCAGCAACTGAAAGAGCAGTTTCTTCATTAAAGCAAAGCATTGTTCTTGCCAGAGATGATGGCCCAGATTAACGCTTTCTAACAGAGATAGTTAAATGACTAGTTTCCCAAGACGCCTTGTTGATTCAACAGAGGGACAAACACCTTCAAGGAGAGGCTCAGATCTTAAATGGGCTGAAACTCTCTGAAGGTGTTTATCTTTCTATTGACTACAGAAATATCTATGAGCAAGTTTCTGATTTAGGAACCTTACTTAAGTGTCTAGGGCTATGAGGAATGGACACTGACCACTCTGGCTAACATCATTAAGTCACTTGGACCTCTTTGCATGAGATGAGGATTTGGCACTTTTTGTCACTTGACAAAACCCTTATCTGCAAATACAGGATAGTGCAGTTGCTTAAGTAGTTGCTATTACTGCTAACAAATGTTTTGCTAGAACCAGCTGGGTAAACTCAAAAGAATATTCTATATAGAACATTGTTATTTTAGCGATTGATTTTCTCCATAACGTAAAAAAAAAAAAAAAAAAAAAATTGTCTCTAAAAGACAGCAAAAATTTAAAAGTGATCTTCATTGTTTTACTATACATTTTTTTGCTGATTCTTTACATTTTGTAGCCTACTTCAGATACTTTTAAAGGATATTTTTATGAATATCAGGCTTGTCACTGTAAATAAAGAATTGTGAATTACATTTGTGACAGCTACGCTTACAAGTGTCACCTTTTGGTTGATGAAGCTTTGGTCTTGCATTTAAGAGCAGTTTTGATAATTGTCCAGTCAGGCCTTTGGAAATTGAGATTACTGTGATCTTTAATACAGTTCTACTAAGTAACAAAGGCAGAGGAAAGATTAAAGTTGTAGAATGGCTTCCATCTGCACTTAGATGTTGAAATATTCAACATCTAAGGCTGGGGTAACCATCCTAGGCTCATTTAATTGTCTATATAGAGAAGGAATAACTTCTAGAATGTGCTTTATCTCACCCTGTGGTAGGTATTTAAGACAGGGCAAGTGAATTGTCTTTCAGAGATGCCTGTTAAACTGACTTTAAAGAGATTTGTTCCAAATTTAAACTTCTAGTTTCTGAGTATTTAAAGAAGGAGAGGATGAACCATACTCCAGACACCTGGTCTTGTCTTCATTCAGTGGGTGACACTAGTTTATGCTGGCTGACCTCATTGTACAGTATATAGTACACAAAGTACTATACTTGTAGAAGTGTTATTGGAGAAAATGGTTATCATATCATATCACACTATGTAAAATTGATTACCTTGTCATGGCAATTGTAAGCAGTATCCTGAACAGTTTGGCAAAGATGAATTTATCATACTGGACAGCAATATAAAAACTTCTCCTTCATGCAACAGTACTATGCTGTATCTTTGCCTACCTATTCAATCCAACTCTCAAGCTCAGGAATACACTATGTAATTGGGGTACAGTATAAATTAACATTTACAAAGCGTTTTCCAACTCTTCATTTTTGAAAACCTGAAATTATTTCCTGTTAAACTTTTTTTGTAGGTGTTTGTATGTGTGTGTTTGTGTATGTTTATATGGAAGTGCTAATCAAGCTTAATTTTGATACACCTGTTCTGATCTGCAAATTATCGTGCCCCTGACTGCATTCACTGGACTGAATATCTTGAGATAAAGGTTTTCTGAATTAGTGGAAAATTACTCCCCATCCAGTGTTGTCTTAAAGGAAATATACACAGTTCATCCCTTTTCTTTTCCATTCATCCACTTCTATTATGCAATCTAATAGGAAAAGACTTTTCCTAAAATCACCTTTTTTTTTCTTTTCAGGGAGGTTGAGATCATTTATTATTACCAGCTTTAGAGCAATAGATATTCCATGCTTGTTTGCACATAGAACGCAATAGATTGTCCGTACTTCAATAGGAGCTTAACTCATTTATCCAAGTGATTCCTTCTAAAAAAAAAAAACCTCCCAAAAAACAAAAACAACAACCTGCTTAAGGTGGTGAAGCAAACTTACAGGTCATCTTTGCTGATGGGCTTAGTCAGGGTGCCTCACAGGTGACTATTAAGGTAGGATTCCTTCATGACATAATCCCATGTAGCTCAGAAGGTGAGTTCTAGATGACACCTTGCTGGAATTGGTGGCTGTGTTGATATTCCACCAGCTGGTGTTACTGTATATCCATTTCTTTCACCTAGAACTATTGTTTCATCTGTTGCGTTTCTGTGAGTGTTGAAAGAATAACCAGAAGGTCTTGTCTAAAGCTAATGTGGAGATAAGTACTTTCCAAGATGGCCTACATGGTGCGTCAGAGTTCCTGTAAGCCTTTCTCTCGGATCATAGCCAAACTGATATGGCCAGAAGAATTAAAACCATTTTACCCTCCCTCTCCCCCCACAAAAAATTTGAGAATGACTGATGTCTATAGCTGTTCAGACCCCTACCTTGGTATTCCACTCCCTCCTGTTTATAAATTGCCTACCCAAGGTAAGAAAGGGTTCACCTTGGGTGTATTACACTGTCATAGATGCAAACGCTATTTTCTTCTGACAGAGGTAATATATCTGCATGCTTCTGTCTAATTGATATCTATTTATACACTAACAAAAATGGAAGGTTAGAGCTATTAGAAGGATAATGTAAATTTGCAAGTTTCCACCCTGTGGTTAGGATCCATGTGGCTGAAGCACTTGTTTAGCATTTTGGCCCATGCTAATCCATTTTGACAACTGTATTAGTCTAGGAAAATCTATCAATGACTACTAAAGACAAGGAGAGCACCTTTGATATAGCAGATTTACTGTAGGGTGAAAATTATATTGGGGAACTATCACTACGTCTTTGCCTGTTCTTATGATCTTTTACTCAGAAATATGGTATAGTCTACTGTCAGTGATGGATAATAGGCTGGACTAGTATGAACTTTCTTATGTTATGTCCTTACAGTCTTATGTATCTGTGTACACAGACGTGTGCATATGCCTATCAAGTGATGCATGAAAAGTGGCAAAGCTGTAGAATCATTCCTCTTTTTCTAATTGGACCTCTGACCATCTACTGTTTTACCGTAGAAGATTTATTCTGCCCATGTAAAAAGCTCAAGGGAAAAGAGAGTATTATAAAGCTGACATCTACTTAGAAGAGATCTGAAAGGAAAAGGCAAAATTTTCAGTAGATGTGCATCCATTAATGACAGGTGTTTTTCCATCTAGCATGTTTCTCCCAGAGCCTTCTTCAAAACCAAATGAAGTCATAAGGAAGAGTTCCCATGAATGTATTTGTATTTGAGGATGTAGGTCCTGAGGAACAGTTTAACAGAGAGACCTCCAAAAATGAGGAGCAAGAAATGCAATTACAGTGAATCAATTTATTTTGATACATATGGGAGAGGTTCAGGCATTACCTGAAGATGGTCTCCACCTATTGAAAGCACTAGGATTTTACTTGCGGTATCCGAAGCAATTCTTGGCAAAAGACAAGCTACCTTTGAGAGCAGGTTATTTCATTGCTGTCCAGAATCATTTGGGTGCTAGTTTCCTTGGCTCCTTTTTATGTGTTTGGTAGTGGTCACTGGTGAAAACACAATATCTTTTTCCGAGAGCCTAACACAATGTTTCTGTTGAAGTTAGTGTTGAACAGGTCTTCCATGAACCTGTGGGCTGATTCATTATGGATTCCCAAATTATCTGAGGTCAGACACAGATTCCAGGCAGTCATTCTCACGGCCTGCCTTGCCCTCCTTGAGCATAGAGAAATCACCTCGCATTTCACTGATATGAAGAATTTAACAATAACTTTAAACATTTTTTTTTCTGAACTTGCTAATTTGTCAGCATGTCCTCGAGCGGCTAAGTACATAAAAAATGACCTTTTGAAGTTTCTCCCTAAAGGTGCAATCAGAAATAAAGAGAAAATGGAGGAGCTGGAAAGTCAACCGGTATTTTGCTGTGGATTTCAAACATCGTCATCCTTCTCTAGCGAGCAGCGGAGTGAACGGGGGGACACAACTCTCCATTCTGAGCAAGAGCAGCTCTCAGATTCGGATGTCCAGCATAAATGCGGAGAATCTAGCGACATGAGCAGCTAAGGAAAACAAATCAATCAACAAACAAACCAAAAAACCATCCCTTTAAAAAGAAAATAAAATCATAGTTTTCATGGTGGTGAGGGTCTGTTTTTCCCACCCTTCCCTTCCCTTCCCTTCCCTTCCCTTCCCTTCCCTTCCCTTCCCTTCCCTTCCATCTCCTCTCCACTCCTCTCCTCTCCTTTCCTCTGCTCTCCTCCCCTTTCTCCAAAATATCCTTGATGTTTGCAGAGGCGAAAAAACAAAGGAAATGTATATATATATATGTCTTTTTAACAGTCACTGTAAATACACAACTGTAATCAAGGCCATTGATGGAAAAATATTTACAAGATAAACAACAGGCCAAGCCCACCCACTCAATGATTTACATTTCAGAGCATCTGCAAGTAATCCGTTGTCAGTCAAAAGTAACAAGTGATTGCTGTGCAGTTGTGATTCTTGGTTGCCATACTGACACTAATCTGTGAATGGACATGATCATTGTTATTTTTCAAGTTGGTTTTCATTTTGTTTTTGGATTTGGCTCGGTTTTTTTCTATTCAAACATATCTTAGCCTGTCCCAGTCTTTTGGCATGTGAATCTCTGTAGTGTTTCTCTTTTGAGTCTTAAAATAGAGTCAACAAGCTTGGGTTAATCACACCAGCCAGTTCAGGAAGGACTCCAGAAAATCAGTATCATGGCTGGATTTAGTCAGATGTACTCAGTGGACTTGAAGAAACTGCTGTGCCAATATGAAGCTGCATAGCTGTCATCCATCAGCGGGGGGGACTCCAGGCAAGAGAGATGAGATCAGCTAACTTTTTCCATACCCAGGGACATTTCAAAGGATGCTTTATGTTCTAGCTAAGCTGTGAATTTTTTAAAAGGGCCGTGAAGTTGATATATATCTATATTTTTGGCATTGACTGATTGCTAAGTCAATTGATAGATTGACTGATTAGAATATTTAAGTAATAAAAATAATTGTTCCCTCACTCCCACCTTAAGAGCAAAAGTCAGTTCCAGGATGGTCTTTCCCTCCAGATAACCTTGAACCTCTGCATCTGTGCCCAATACATGGTATGTTTTTAGGTAGTGGTGTCACACAGTGTGTGGTGCCTTTGCGACCTGGTTGACATCTGTGTGTTATGACTCTTCTTTGCCAGAGCAAGAGGCACAAGAGCGACCTGGCATGATCGTCTTGAAAGGTAACAGTCATCAGCATTTGGTGAGCAGCTAAACTGAATAATAAGACGTTATAGAAGGAAAAGATAAAGACTTTGGATGACTTCCCACACCTGGCAGCTTTCCTTCTCTTTGGATATTCTGTTTGCTTAACCACAGATGTTCTTACTGCTTTTGTTTGAGAGAAACTAAAACATTCTTTCCAATTTTGCCTTGTAGTTAAAGCCACGACTGGTGCATATCTACTTCAGTCAAATGTTGATGATGTCAATTCTTAAAAGTCTTTATATGGTGCATAAAGACTTTGAGGACAGTACTAGCTCTCACTTCATTGTGGATTTATGAACTGATATATATATATATCTAAATATATATATATGTGCGTGTACGTGTGTGCGTATATTAAAAAACAAAAATGAAAATGACATTTCAAATGTGAAGTTATGAACTCAAACTAATAGTAACCAGGAAATTCAAAATTCAGGTTTGTTCTTTGGTGTTAGTTGACCTGACCTTGAAAAAAAGTGAGACTCAGAATTTCAGTGTCGGCTGAGCTTTTAATTTCACTGGTTTTTGTTAGTTTAGGTTAAAAACTTTTAATGTCATTTTAAGCATAGATTTTTTAAAATAATGTTAGTTTCCTTATTTTTAAAAAGGAAAAAAAGGGTCACAGAAAGTTGTGAAAGAAGTATTAATTATAATACTTAACACTTATATAGTGCTTTATGGGACATAATCTGCTCTCAGCTGCAGCAGTGTAAATGAATGTAAATGAAAGTTATTTCAAGAACATTAAAGGAGTCGCTCCTGAACTCATTTGAAATAGACAGAAATGTTGAGATTGACTTCATATTGGTACAGGATCATGCTCTTACGAAACACTTACACCCCAGTCCGGTGAAATCTCCCCTTGTACAGAGGACCAGCAAAAAAGGCTTAAGTCACTTAAACATACTCTGGTATCTTAAGTGAGACTTACATGGCCCAGGCACCTTTTTTTCAAGTCTTCAGCATTGGTTTGCTGCTTTGCGAGCAGAATTTGTCCCCCTGTGTTCCAGACTCTGTGCAAAAATCACTGAAGTATTTTTAGCTGATAGATTGGATCTTCCTCTCTCATTCGATGCTGCTAATAGCTACTTTAGAAAGTTTCCCAAGGAAGCACTTTGCAGACCAGAAGGACATGGTAGAGAGAGATGGGGAAGATCAGATTTATCAGGTAAATGTATACGTATACATTTTTTTAAACAAAACTAATATTAGATGAACAGATAACATTTAGTTTTGTATTTTCTGTAGTATGGGCTTTCACAAGGTATTATATTGACAATACTGTAAGTGTATTATTAAAAAAATCAAAAAGTATATTTTGCATGAATGGCTGATAGCCAATTTTCAAGCATTAATAAATTAGAACTTTTGAGAAAAAAGATGTTAAATAATTGCATCTGGTTGGAGACTTTTTGTGCCATTTTCGGCCCAGAGCAAGAAGGTGTTTGGATCTTTTTCTTTTTCTTTTTCTTTTTTTTTTTTTTTTTTTTTTTTTTTTGAGGCTTTTCTGAGCTTACTTTTGGCTTCAGTTGTTCTCCTGGCTGTCCTACAGTACTCTGCAATTTGAGTTGGTGGATCTCAGTCCAGTGCCTCGTGGGCAAGTGTCCACATCAACAAAACCACCCGCCAGTCACCTACTGCAGACCAGGTCCTCAGCTAAATTAAAATCAGTGTGGAATAACCTTTGCCATTGTTAGAACAAAGCCACTTTGTTTCAGCTTGGGATTTGGTCTCAGTGCATTATTATTACTATTATTTTTTGGCAGTCTCAGCGAGAGAGGCCAAGGACTGAATAGTCGTGAAGACTTGAACTTGCCCCTTAAATTCCTAGAGCCAAGGCTCAGAAGCAAGGCAAGTAGGAGGACAGTGAAATGGAAATTTCTGCTGTTGCTGTCCCTGCATTTCATGTTTAATGGACAGATTGAAGTCTTCGGTACCTTTCACCAGCACTGAATTTACTAGAAGAAATAAATCGTATCTCTCTGTATATTTAATATACACTACATTCTATAAGCCAACCCCTTCTAATATGATTTTTTATTGGAAGTTCTGACATACTTGCGAGGGTGGCTTTCCTTAGTCACTCTAACTTTCTCAGTGTTATTGGAAAGATCAGACTTCAGATGTATATAGTTATCTAAACCAGAATCTGATGCCATCGCACAAATTACGCTCAGAAATCTTTATGTTGAATGTAAGCTGAAGATGCTGGACATGCATGGCCACCATTCACAGTGGCCACCATTTCTATTTGTTTCATGATGGAAAAAACCAAAAGGTGGTTTTGCTTCTAAGTGTGTGTAAATATTGACTGAGTGTAACAGTGCATTGTTTGATTTTTTCACTGTGAAATATATTTTGGAGTCAGAAAGGCTATGTTATTAAAAACAAAACGTAATTAAAAGAAAAAAAAAGTGTGCAGTGCTCCCTGAGCCATTTTTTTTTACCATGCCCATAATGTATTTCTTGTCTCATGTTCTTCTTTTGCTTTTGTAAATGTACAAAACCCTTCTGTACTGCAGCTTTTCTGAATATTGACTGTATCTAACCACCTTTTGCTGTGGAGTACTGGTACTAGAGAACAATTAACATCCCAAAATGAAAAGCAAGACCTGTATTTCAGAAGGAAAAGGTTTGTTTCATTGCTGCATGGTGACCTCAACTCCTTTTACCTTCAGCTGTTTATGTGTTTAGTATATATGAAACTCAAAGCCCAGGTACAGAAACTTCAATACCTAGCTGTGCGAGGCTTTATTTCATAGACTAAAAATGCCAAGTTGCTCTGCCTCATTTAAGTATTTGTATTTGAAAACCTAGTATTAAGATGGGGTGGCAGGAGATGGGAGAGAGATCATGGAAAGTGAATCCAGAGCGGAGCACAAAAAAGGTGCAATGTGGAAGTCACATTCAGATGCTGTTTTTGGTGTCTAGCTCTTCCTCTTTAGCAGCTGTCCTTCATTTCAACAGAAGAACTGATCCTTGAAATCACAAGGCTAAATAACAACCAGAAGGGGTCAGGAATCGCCTGTGTGGATAATTCAAGATTGCATTTGTAAAGATAAATTCTCCCTGGACCCTCTCCATCATCAAAGGCAAGAGGGAGAGGCCTTCACAGTGGTGATGCAGAGCAGTTGTTAGATTTCTGCTCAGCATCTGACATGGGGGAATCTTGGTTCTCTTCATCAGTGATGAAAGGAGTCTGGGGAAATGAGCCTTTGCAAATGGACTACCTTACTTCTGGGCCTGAAGAGTTTGACCAATGACTATGATAACTTAAAATGAAATATCTGTGGTGAGGAATGGGACTTGAAATGCTCCACAGCCCCTGCAGTTGACTTCAGCAAGTTTTGTGCAGGCCATTTTCTGTTTCCATATTGACTTGTGTCAATTTTGGAACAATTTTATATTGGCCAATATAAGTGAGATCTGAGTTGTTACACAGCTTCCATGAAACTATGTATGTTTTAATCATACTTACTTAGTTTTAATTGATGAAGTAGTATTGTTCATGCAACCATAGCACCTGACCCTGCAGACCCTGCCTCATGGGAATGGGCTCTGCTATTCCTTGCTTTTCTGCTTTCTTGATAGCAGTGTGATTGGTCATGTGAGAATGGAGCAGGACTCACTTTCTATGTTTACACCTCCAGACTGAGCCTTCCAGAGTGAGCAGTTGTCATAATTTGCCATGTCCATGGCCATAGATAATGCTGTGGCATTTTATAGAATTGTCATACCAACAATGTATGAAATTCTGCTTCTGCAATCATGATTGCTTCTGCCCTTGAATACGAAGGGCTGTGCAGCGACTGTGGTTAACTCACAGGTTCAGTTTTCTTCATAAATTTCACAGATAAAAGAAAAAGCCAGAAGGAACAAGAATGAGAAATATTTGACAGTTAGAGCTGTTGGTCCTCTGACCCTCAGGTGCTGCAGAGCGGCACAGTGCCTTAAGGACACTGAATCTGAAGGAAACTGTGGTGACCTTTGTTTTCATATCATATTACTCCCACTCCTAAATTGATCAAACCCCATTTTAAAATTTAACGGGCTTTTCTTTTTTGCACCTTCTCCTCCCACTGGAAAGCTGCTGTAAAACTTCAGATTTCTGGAAGTTAAAAACCTTTTGCTAATTTCCAAATTAAAATAACTCACATCTATTTTATGCTCCTTGCCACTGGGCTAATCTTGCCTCCAGTTCTTTTCTCCCTTCCTGAAAACAACTGCATTTCAGATAAAGTATACAATTTGTCTTTGATTACATAGCAGAAAGACTAAAAATAATGACATTATTAAGTTATATCTGTTTCAATTCCAATCTCAACTTCAGCAGCAAAAACAACGCAACGGAATAAACGCAAAGGTATGCAAATCTGCTGAGAACAGCAGGAAACTTAACCAGAAGCAGCATGCCAAACAGTCTGCAAAGAAAAAAGGAACAATACAAACTAGGAGAAGTAATTCTAAATCCTGAAAGTGTGTAAATGAAATTCAGTTTTTGAGCAGCTTTCCTTGTTCCAGCTCAGGTCTAAAGCCAATCCCAATCTTCCTTTTTTCAAGCTTCAGTTATAACCTTGCGGGAGATCGTAATGTTGTTTCCAACCAAAGGGATAGGAAACTTACTCAGTCAGCATATTGCAGGAAACCTTCACTGTCCAAATGGACAAAAATATACTGACTCTATCAACTTGTGAGATTTTACCATTCATGTGTCGGGCACTGTTACTAACTCCTGACCATGACTCCAAAGTTCAAAACTTTGCCCATGACTCATACAGACATGTAACTTTACACTACTACTCTGGCCCAGACCTACCAAAAACTAGATGCAGAAATTTCAAGGGGCGCACCAAAGAGAAGACTTTCCATAGTGATTTCAAATAAGCAGTGACAATAAAAGAAATGCAACAACCTTAATTTAATTCGCTTTGTTTGCCTTGTTGTTTTAAATTATTTTTCACTAGTGTGTAACAGACAATCGCTTACAGCAACGGTTTCCAACCTATGGTCTGTGGAGACTCTAGAGCCAACAGGCTGTTTCTGGTGTGCATGGAAGATGATTAAGGAAAATAAGTTTATACATTGTAAATAGCAATATACACTTTTAAGGCTTTTGAAGGGCTTTTATTTTACCTGGAATTAGGTGAAGGCTCCACAGATCAAAAAGGTTGAAAACTACTAATGCAAGAAGATGAGGATGAGTTGCTATAAGCTGTTTTCCTGAGAGAATCTGGATGAGTGTCTTTGGTTTCTCAGCTTCCTTCCTATAGCTTCATCCAATCTGTGATGAACCCCTCAATGCCTCACATCCAGCCTCCACTGTGACAAACAGTGGTGGAGAGGAGGTGGTCAGGAAAGCAGAACCCTTGTTAGTCAGGTCTAATCACAAGGAGGATCTATAACTCAGTATCCCAGAAGGGCTAGGATGAAAGGGAAGTATAACCAGGTCTCCTTCTAGCCTTCTCACAGTGGGTGATAGGTTTGAGAAGATGCAGGTGGAAGAGGTGCTGCACCCTAGGTGTGCCTGCATACTTTCCCTTTGTGTCCTCAACACCAAAACAAACATGCAAGCTCTGGTTTCACAGCTGCCATGAAGTCCTCTTACATGACGAAGTACAGGATCCAAATGCCAAAGATAATCTCTCTACTTTCCACATTCAGTGGCTGTACCTAGAGAATTCAACAAATTAAGCTTTTTCTCTCTGTTTCAATAATGTGATTTCATGATATTAAGACTTTCTTTTTCTTCCTGAGAGTTGTTCATATGAACAAGGCCTCCAAAGCTATGTTGGATATTTAAAATCTTCTGTTGTATTACAATGCAGAGCAATAAACGTGACCTTAGCAGAGCTGTTATAGACCAGACAGTCTAAAAGGGAGCAAGACATGGTAATACGGACAGACAGAGCAGGATAAACAGGGCACCCCATGAGATCCTGCTTGGCCTTCTGCTGCCAGACCAGACTGGGGTCTCCTATAGTTCCTATGTCATTTCTCTGAGCTCTGTGTGGATATCTAGAAAACTCTAAGGTATCTCAAAAGTCCCCTCTATTCAGGAAGTTGAATTAAACTCATTGAATGTGATTCAGCTCCAAGTTCAGACACGTGCATTTGAGTAGCTACACTTAGGTGTCTATCTGAGAACAGTGTCTGTCACTCTCCTCTCAGTCTGCAACTACAGAAGAGCACCTAATGCAAAGATACAACCAAATATCCAGTTCTACCTGATTTCCAAAATATCTCCTAAAACCTATATCACATGGTTAAAAATCCTGCCTGGTCTTGAACAGGTTCTGTAGGAGACCGCACAAAAGAAAAGCCTATATCTCAACAGCTATATTTGCAAAGCTGCTCAGGCAGGCTCCAGAGGTGCAAAAATCTCTAAGAGTGTTACTTTTCAAGGGCTATAGTTAGATTTCTTTTTCCCTTTCAACATCAGGCATTTTCAATCCTAGGCATCCTGGCCTGTAGGCACAGTCCTGGGGAAGATCCTATGCCGCTAAGCAGGTACCTCAGGAGGCATCCACATCACCTAACTTTAGACATCAACAAAGAAACAGCCTTCCTTTGATCTAATTGTCCCACTTTTCCTTTGTAGTCACAGGAAAAGAATGAGCAGTTTCAGCCTATGAGCCATCAGACATATTCTAGTTGTCTACTCAAGAGTAAGATGTTTCATACTTTGCAAGTGTCTGTTTCTTTTCACAAGGAAGTCTAGCTGACCAGGTCATAGACAGTTGTTTACAGTGTGGAAGTCTACATGTAGGTAGACAAATTCCACCCCCTGGGACATTTGTTCGGTCATTATTGTTCTGTTTCATGCATGGTGAGAAATAATGCTCTTAAAAGGCTTAGGGGTGGCTTCTGTTGGAGCTACCAACCAGATCTGGGGGAGGTGCATGCCCGATAAAGGCTTAATAGTTCTCACCAAGCACAGTTTTGGGGAAATCTTGTTCTTTAAGTCTGGTTGCATTCCATGTGCTCAGCATTTCTGTGTCCAGAAACAAACCATGGCATATAGTGCATGTGAAGTGAAATAAATTAGGGTTTTACCCTCTGCTTTTATCAGTCAGGCACATGCAAACAGTTTGGAATTGCATTTATGAATAATGTTGAGAAGATATGAAGCATGAAGTAGTAGTTAATGATGCTCTGATGTTAAGCTCTGTATATGTCTGTATTAGAGAGCTAAGCTACATATGCATTGTACTTTATGTATGGAAACACATCAGCAGAGTTTGAACAATGTTTTGAACCTGTGATCCTTTCACTTCCTTTGATTAATCTCACAATTTCCCATTGGCTTTCTTTTGGGGAATTCATCCACATGAAGAGTTACTGTGGGATATGACACTCTTCAGTGTCTGAAGTGACTTAGGCTTCTGGACGTGCCTGTTCCAATGGACTTTGTCCTTGCAGAGGAATCTCAACAGGCCTTTGTGTGCTATAATCTGTAAAAACAAATGTTTCATATCTTCAATCTCTCTCTCTTTTTCTTGTCAATTTAATGGTAATGCAACATGCTATAGCTCTGAGAAGAGTTGTGCCAAGCTACTGTATGTAAAGCTGTATTTTGGCTTTTGAATGTGCCAAGGTACACACTTACTGGCCTGTTGGGTCTAATGCTGACCTTTTTGGTCACAACTGGTTTAATCGATAATGGCATCTGGGTTTATTCAGCTTTGTTATGAAGTGGAAACACAAATATCAGTTGCTGCTTTCTAATCTTTTTTGTGTTCCAAGAAATTGTTTTTTACATGTATACTGCTGTAGGTGACAAAATAAATGTATTATTATTTTGTGTAAGTCCGTTCTGATATAAAATTGAATCAAAGAGGACTTTTCTGTCTGTGAAGTTACAAGGTAGTGAATTTCCTCCTAAATCAGCAGGATGGACCTTGTTTTTTTTTTTTAAAAAAAAAAAGAGTTAGTTCATTTGTCATGGGAAGGAGTCGCTGCATTCTGCTTGGTAAACCCAGCTCTGGAGCAACCAGGCACAAAACCTTTGTTTTGTTGGCCATGCACATCCTCGCTTCACCCTCAGGCAGTGATGTTAGGAAGACGTTTAGCACACTGCATCTGTATAGAGGATGAATATGGTCTAATATTGCTGATTAACATGCAACGCACTCTCCTTTGTAATTAATAGCACAAATGGTTCTCAACTTTGATCCACAGATCCTTTGAGGATTGTATATTATTTCTAAGGGGCCTAAGCAAGAAAAGAAAGTCTACTGTCCTCAAATAAAGGCACTGCCAGTTGGAAAAGGTGGAAAACAATTGCTCTATAACACATCTGGTATGTTTTGAGGCTTCATTTCTTTTCTAGTCAAAGCACATTTTTTTCAGGTTCATTTTTAAAAGATCAGGGACATTCACCCTATTGTAATTGGACTCTATCATAGATGAACTATTTCTGAGTTACTTTTCTCCTGCCTCTTGTTCTCAGCTTCAGCTGCTAGTTGTAATCCTTTGTTTTACCCCTGTGGATGTCTGATTCCTCCGCAAAGGCTACATCTTTCAATTGCTTTTCTCAATCATTTGTTTAGCTGAGGTACTGACCAGGTACTTAACCAAGTACTGTTGGGTCTCATCATTTGATGGGGCAGTGGATATATTGGAACCGAAGTTAGAGACGTGTCAGTGAGCAATGAGCCTCGGCTGCTCCCTAAGGGATGAAGTGCCCAGAGGCAAGAGCAATCACACAGCGAGGTGAGCAGGACAGACCTGGAGATGGTGGCCAGGCCCAACCCAGAGGACAGACCATAGAGGACATCGGGCAAGTCCACAGTGAGCAGGCAGCTCCGATGTCAACCGGGAAGTCAGTGCACAGGTCGGGGTCTGGGTAAAGATGGTCCAAGGCTGGGCATGGCTGTGGCTGAGTTGGAGACCAGCACTTCTATTGCAGGAATGGGGCCCTGGGATGAGCTGAAGTGTGATGAGGCTGGGTGGTTGCCCACAGTCAGGTTGGGGTAGAGCAGGACTATGACCATGATGGGGCTGAGATGGGGCCTGGACAGGGTGAGGGGACACCACGGGGGGCTGGTCAGGGCCAGGGAGACCTGTCAATGCCCTCAGGACCTTGGCCAGATGGGCCTGACTGCACCTGCTAGTTACACAACATCATTTTTACTATACTTTGAACAATTTTAATTACCTTATGGACATGGATTTACTCAGTGAACTGAGTCACAGCCCTTTCTATGAGCTTTGGATGGTGGTTGTGTTTCCCCTTTCACCACTTACTTACAGAAGGGCTGCACCAGTCCCCACCAAATTAAACAGGGATTTCAGCAAATGCAGAATAGGTAATGCTGGAAAGGGCTTGTATCTAAACCATAACTTACAGAAAATTACACGAGATGACCGAGATCAAAGAAAAGCACGTGGATGGGCATCTGGGATCAAATTTATCCCCTCTGAGTTTGTACATCTAAAGGTTACACATATAATCTAAGGCTTTCTTAGGTTCCTGTTATGGGTAAAAGGCAGGAAAAAAGGCAACTCCAAAGTGTATTTTAGCCCACTCTAAAAGTCCTTTGGTAACTATCCATAATTTTAAAGAAACAGTGCCATTTTGTAGCACATTTGTTCCAAGAACCTGACACCAGGAAACCCTTATTTACTGGTCCTGTCAACACACAAAGGTGAATTCTGCCTTAAATCTCACTTTATTTTTCTGAAACTGAGTATTTCTTGCTCAACCACTTAAAAGTTGGCTTTCTCGTAAAATTTCAAGACAGGAGCCGTTTTGCGCAGCAGTATAGTAGGTGACAAGAAAGTCATACTGTGTTGGTGAACACTTGGTGAACACTTACAGCAGTCCAGGCAGCCCAGATCTGAAGAATTCAAGCTATGGCCCCCTTTAATATACTTTACATATAAGGTAGAATTTAGCCTACAGAGTAAGACTAAGGGAATAGGTAGGTATGTGCATGCGGGTTAGGTGTCTAAGCTTCCATTACAGATAATATAGACCGAGGGCAGGAACTGGTTTCCTAAAAGTAAGTAGCTAGTGTAATTTTAGGCACTGTGAGGTATCCTGTCTGACTTTCAGGTGCTTATCCAGGAGAGTACAAATATCTAAAAATCTGTATCATATCTCCATGACAGTGCAGGTATCTTGGATGCCCACAAGACATCTCAAATGACATTAGATAAGTACATTTATGCAAGTGAATCTAACTCCAAAACAATAAAGTCGGTTATATCTAGAAAGCCATATGTGGCCAAATGTAGGTGCTTACTTTAGAGAGAACTGAGCAGCTCATGGATTCTGCTAACTCTATTGCTTATACCTCCACTGGCTTAGATATCCAGCTCATATATGCACTGCAACATACAGATGTCTAAATTTAGCTATCTATCTCGTGAGCTGAATGCCACCATTTCCTTTACAGACACAGGCATTTCTCATCACAGCAATTCATTTTCCTGAAGAAGATGATTTTCTCTCATGCAACATAATCTTAAACTGATTAACTGTTTTATCCGTTTGTTTGATATGCATGGAAATTCCAAACATAAGAAGCACAAGGGTGGGATTCATCTCATCTAGCTTTAGAAATCTACAGCTGCTTTGGCCATTCTCCAATCCCTTTGAAGGCAATGAAGATCTACTTGAAGATGAAATGAACCAAGGGCTGGACTGCATCAGCTATATCAGATATCCACTGAATTTAGATAGCATAAGGAGAACAGCTCAGATGGAGACATTGCAGACACCACCGTATAGTCAGAGGCATCTCTCCTCACGTTCAGTTCATACCAAACACTTTTAAATGACACATTTGGACAATCTCAAGTCTGTATTTCCTTCTCAATGTCGGAGCTGCCTTTGATCCCTTGATGGGTTTCAGAGAGCCTCATAAGTAGACTAGTACCATGTGCTTGTTGGTTACAGTTTCCAGCTCCTCAATTAGTTCAGCTCTTCTGGGAGGATAATCAGACCTCATGTTTTTCAGGCTTTCCTTTTAAATAGTTTCTGCTATCTCTCTGCACCCCTCTGGAATCCAGCAGTGGGTGAATAAGGCAACCTTGAGGTAGCTCAGCATTGGCAGTGGGTAAAGCTGCTTGCTGGAGGGCTTACTTCTAATTTGCAGTTCTAGAAAAAAAATAATGCTGACACCGTAAAAGTTAAAAACCTACTCTCAGTAAGAAGTTTCAATAATTTCAAGAAGCTAGTCTCTGCTGCAGCATCAAGAACAACTGCTGAACTTGTTGTTTTTAGCCTTTCCAAGTTGTCATGTAGTTTGTAAAGGGATTTAAAGAGAATATCTGAAGGCTTAGATTGTGTAAAAGATTCTAGGGGATTGAAGGAAAATATTTTTCCTAGTTGTACATTTAAACATATATATTTAACATATATGCTGCAACCATTCTTTAAAAAAAAAATAGCTTAGTCATTTAGATCCCATTTGGGAAAGGACATGGCTTCGATCTGATTTTAGGCGTTCTTTTTGTGAACGGCAGGCAAAGCTTTGGTGCACTGCCTCCAGTTTCTGGACTGCGCGCGTTAGGAGCGCAGTGTGCCCAGCACACGCCGCGCACCACGAGATGGCAGTGCCTCCGCACAGACCAGAGCAGCATTCCCAGACCCCGCTTACCACAACGCCTTTGCTGCCTTCACAGGCCTGCTATGAAGCAATACATCCCTGAAACATTCCCCACCCTTGCACACACATCAAGTCCTTACATGTGTCATCAGGAAGGAATCAGCAGCCTTTCCAGAGCCAAAAAGAAAACACTTTATCCAAAGAGCTATTGCACTCCCCAGGATCATTAACCTTATCACCAGCTTATTCCAAGTACAGGCTTCATGTAAATTATGCAACTGATGGTTTGAATATATGCAGAATAGATTCATATAGTCCTCAACTCTAACATTGCTTACACATCCTGCCCCAAAGTGATGGAAAAGTAAAGAACTTGGAAATGCCAAAAGGAGGGATAAGGATGGATGAAGGGACACTGGACAAGATTGCAGAGCAGGGCGTTGCTAGGGTTGCAGGATAACATTTAAGGGATTGGGTTGGATCTGGGTGAGATGAGTGGTGAGGGTGACTAGAAAGAGCTTGAGGCAAGAGAGGAAATTTGGGAAGTTTGTGAATGTGGAATTAATATGGTGACAGTAGATGAGCAAAAATTGAGTTGTGAGGTCTGTCAGGAATGGTGGGAGAGCTGGAGCTGTTGAACTGGTTAAGGAAAATGAACACTGGGTGACTAATGGAAAGATCCTTTATGATAAAATGGGACCCACCACCTTTGCTTGCCATCATTTCTCCTTTTACTGGATCCTTGGATCCAGTAAAGAAGCTTACCAGCAATAAAAGCAGGTAAGATGTAGTGAGATAAGTGATCATAATGTCAAATGCAGACCATCCTGGGAACTCAGCTGTGAAGTGGGAATGTCTGTGTGTTGCAGATGATGGGCACTGTATAAACCACAAATTTGGGTGAGAGAGAAAATAGAGGGGAGCTTGTACTAGGAGGAGAAGCTTTCAAAACATAAAGCCTCAGGCCAGAAATTTTTGGAAGGGACATTCCCAGGTCAGCTGAAAGCAGAAACATAATTCACTCCAAATGTGTTGCCCTTCAAAGACTAAATACAGGATATGGGTCACTTCCTTCACATAGAAAACTCAATAGCATCTAATATAGCTACTTCCTCAAGAAAACATTAAGTGGTCAAACACTGGAATTAATGGCCTTACCTATTAAATGGATATAAGCAGGGTGCACACACACTAATGGTGCCTTGGAAGAGGTGTGGGGCATTAAGTCAGGCTGCAGGATCAAGGCACTGTAATGTAAATCTTTTTTTGGGTGAAGAGGTCATAACTGTACCTATTCATTAGCTTCAAAACTGTATCCATAGTAAACACAATTATGGGACTCTCCTTTTCTATAGTCTCAAATGAAACATCCAAATTGACATAAGATAAAGAATTAAAAATTAAGAAGCCACAACAGCTGTAATTATCACTTGCATTTTATAGGTGTGCATCACACAAGTGTATCCAAATCACTGTGATAGGCAACAGAACTTAAGCAACGTAGGAGTGAGAATTACATTTACTACAAACTAATAAAGTGGTCAGAATAGAAAAGAAAACACCTTATAGAGGACATCTGAGTCTTTGGGACAGAGCGCATGAGTGCCTAATTGATAAAGGAGTGATCTGAATGACAGGAATAGAAATCTGGACAATTCGGTTTGCTTTAATAAGAGGACCAGAAATGAAGCACCTAAGATCACTGAAGAAGTTCCCATAAAGCCCAATGTCCTCTGGCCTAAGCAATTAAATGAGAGCACAGGAAAACAAGGGACTTGAGCACTAGTTTTGTTTGTTTGCTTGTTTTTTCTGTTTTAAGCTAGGTGGATATTCCAGTTCACAGAACCCCACAGTTGTACTTGAATGGTCACAGTTTCTAGCAGCACTTTCAAGTCTGGGTGCAGGTTCTCCTGGGAATGGTCCTACCTTGAAAGAAACTGGCTGTATCTAGTGAACCCTTTATGCCCTTTCTCTGCTTTTGGAGAGTTTGATGTGGAATCCAAGTCAGCCTTGAAGAAAGAGTAAGGTCCCTCAGAAAAGTGATGCAAGGACTGGACTGATTCATTCTGTGGTGCATACTCTGCTTTATTAGACCATACTGCTTCCTTGATAATTCTGGCCCCAGAAACATCTTTCACCTGAGACATACATAATAAGTTGAGATACAATGGACAGAACTGAGATAAGAGCAGTCACAACAGATCAGTCCATCCTCAAAAGGAAGCCCTAAAATAGCTCAAAAGTACAGTTTAATTGTGGATTTCACTGACTGATCCAGTTGACCTTCAAGATTATGGTGGCAGATTGTCTGTTCCAGCAACACGTCTTTCCATGAACAAGAAAGGGCTTGGGGTTCTTTGGCCTAATTTAATCTTTCTTACAACAGACATGGAAGAAAAACACCAAGTAGATAATGATATCCATTCTTTTTTATGTCACTCTTGAGATGCCTTGAGACTACTTTTAAAGGATGCTGCTGCTCTATAGGTAGGTGCCTAGCACTTTCCGGTGTGTAATTCCCATTAAATTGTCCCAAGCTGTCTCAGAACAATGAGTAAAAAAATCACTAATCATTGCTGCAGACCTTTGCCACTGTGTCTAAAAGTAGTTGTTTCAAACAAAGATTAGGAATAGTTCTCTTGTGAACTAGGAATTCTGGGAAACACTAGCAAAAGTATGATATGCTGGGCACCCCAGAGGGTGCTAAGCTGTTAATTCACACCAGATGAATATTTTGCTTTTTATTACAAATTAGTGGATTTTGTGTGCTTAAGGAGAGAAAGGATCAGGGCTGTGGTACTGATCTGTATGAGGTGAGAAAAGCAGCTCACATTCGGGACAAGAAATTCTCAGAAGTCTGCTGACAATATGGAAATCCATGACGAATCCAGACTCGCCTTCTCTTAGGTAGTATGTAACAACATCACAGCAACTCAGCCTGCTAGATAAGCTCAGACAGAAGTTACACCATTCTGGTACACAGATATTTTCCTTTTCGGACTGATTTTTTCAAGCAGTGATAACTGAGTGACGTAGTTGACTGGACTGTTTTCTCTGGACAAAGTCCCATGTTTGTGTGTGAAGTTAAGGTATTCTTGATACTGCCATTTACACAGTTGTTTCTTTAGCTCGCTTTGAACCTACAGAAAAGAAATTTAAAAACAAAGAATCAGAAAATTGAGACTTAGAAGGCATTGAGGATAAAAGATGCCAAAATGTTTGCTTGAATTTAGATTACTATGGGCCAGATGCATGGAGGCTGCTAAATCAGTCAGGATTAAGCCTTAACACGTTTTTAGAAGGACTTAAGCTATGTCCTTATTTGTGTTCCTAAACAGACTTACTTTCCAAAATCCAGAGTACAAAAGGGAGGTCGTTGATAGTAATTTCTTTCTCTATTGCTCCAGGCCTGCTTCATAAATATGTCCACCTTTTTGTGTAATTTTTACCTTCCCTCATACTGAATCTCCTGAGCCTTCTTGCCATGGCCTGCTACATGCAATAAGTCCTTGTGCGTCCCTCTCTAGGCTTTCAGCCTATTCAAATTGAATAGGCTTTTAAACATCCCTTACTGACTCTGAAAGACTCTGAATCAACGTGAACACGTGTTGTGTTTCAGAGAGGTCTGGGGGATGCTCAAAAGCATAGACAAAACTGAAATTTTTAACCATCTGACATATAACAGGTTGGTCAAGAGACAGGAACGGTGAAGAACCACGGAGAGGAAGTCCCAGGACCACTGTTGACACTTTTAGGAATGGAGTGAGAGGAGTAGGGTAAAGTAGCTTCTGTTGTCCTCTATAAACCAGCTTGCACTTAAAGCAGGAGCAAAGGGAGTGCAAGTAGGTGCAGAAAGCAAACAGTCTTTCCTCCCCTCCCTTGGGATAGGGGTCAATCTGCTCCCCTACACAATTGCTCACTGTGCCCTGTTACCTCATCTCTGTCTGCTTCTCCAGCAAGGGAAGTGACTGTCTTGAATGTCAGCAAAGTGCCTTGCAGATGCCATCACAAAGAATATACGGCAAATTCCTATAACCACATAGCTACCATCTTCCCTGGTTGGCATTAATAATGAAAATCTAAGACAGTGCTACAGTTCTAGAAGAATTAGCACAAACCCACTTGAAATTAAATGCCTAAATAAACTATTAAGCGAAGCTGTTAAGTGGTGCAGGGGGGTTAGAATGGACAAATCTGACTTATATACTCTGACCTTGGATCATCTAGTAATTCTGTTATCTAATCTTCTACTGTGCAGACACACTAGACTGGTGTATAGAAAGGAGGGTGGGACATTCAAAAGCACTTATTTTGGACATGAGGCCCCCTCAAAGTAACTGGCAATATCTACTCTGGAGAAGTCCCCGATTCTGCCATTAGCATCAAACCTACCAATGACACAGACATACCAGCCTCTATGTGCAACTTCAGGTGTGGAGAGTACATGTCCTCTGGAGTTTTCAGGACTCTAATAAATAAAAAGAGGGCTTCCTCTACCAAGCCAGTGCTCCAGCATCCCAGCAAGCTCAGGACCCTTCAACATTCCTATGTACTTCATTCCACAAAACAGGACGCAGAATACCAGCCCTCAGTTTCATCCCATAGACACCACCCTTTTTGCCAGCAGCACAGTCTCGTGCTGTTATACATACTTAAAACTGAAGAAGCACACACAGAAAATAATTATTATGTATTAAAATTGCAGGGAAACATATGAGATTCAGGGAATATCCAGTGGCAAGTTACAAGGATTGGCTGATCTGCTTTAGAAGCAGTTATTCTTAATTATGGACCTAAGCCAATCCGTACCACTTGACCTTGGGGGCCAGAGATCACTCACTCCTTGGCCCTTGTTTAACACCCACTAGATTAGCATGCTGCCAGATGTGATATGCAAGCAATTTAAAAGGTGCTGGCAAGGAGTCTGTGTGGACAGAGGGCCAGTGGGATGTATAGCATTCTGTATATACAGTTAGTCCCGAAGACACTCTCTAAGGGCAGTTTTGGCATGGGAGTAGCATCAGCATGGCCATTATGAGTTATTTTCCTAAGTAACAAACACATTTTGGCCATCACTCATCGCTGGGTAGGATTCCTCTCGCCTACCTTTAGCCTCTCTCTGAGAGGTGCCCAGTCTAAGCTAGTCACCAAGGCACACTCTACAGTGAATGGAGAGAGAGAGAAGCACCTTCAGTGGGTCGTGCCTCCCACCTAACCCACGCACTTTTCTGAGGATGAGATGAATCACCTCATGGAGGTGTGTTTTTACATTTTCCCTGGGCTTTTGTTTAATTCTGCTCTTTTGGGGAAAGTGCAAGCAAATTCTGGCTATCCATGCAGTGTTTGCACAGGGAAATCCAGATAACTCTCCTCCTTTCTGTGAGAAGCTGTTTGTTAGTTTTTAAAATGGTAGGCAGTCTAAAATATACTATAGGGACTTTATCTGAGAGTTCTAATAATGTCACAAAAACAGGAAAGGAAAGGATTTATAACAAGACTGCTGAAAACACACAAGCTGCCTTGGAGAAGAAAGGGAAAAGGAAACAGAAAGGGAAAGGATAGAAACCCACTAAGAGAAACTGGAATGAAAGAAAGTACAGACTGGTACAAGATTTCCATTGAGACATCATCATGAGAGCTATCAGACATAAAGCAGAAAGAACCTCCCCTGACAGCAAAGTCACCCACCATTTGTAAAGGGTCACTGCTTCAAAGCTTATTGTGTGTCCTTCTGTCGAAATTACATGAACACAGATAAAGCCAGCAAAGGTATCAGGGAAAAAAAAATGTGTATTTCATGCTTTCAGGAGCAGATCAAAGTACAAATCAGTTCTGGGAATAGAAAAAAAAAAAAGAAAAAAGAAAAAACAAGGGAAGACCATGAGTTTCAAAGGTTTTGATGATCTTATGTACTTGTTACTCACCTCTGCATTTGAGAAGCAATATAGGAGTGCGACAACAAAGCCCTAGGACAGGGAGGGTAGGGAGAAAAAAAGTCAGCAGTCAGGATTTGAAACAGAGAATCAGGGAATGACATCAGCATTCATTCATAGTTTGATTAACACAGCAAATAAAGACATATATATATATATTACACACACACATATACATATGCATGTGTGTCACACACCCACACACCCACACACATATAAAACTTCTGTTCCAGTGGGATTTGGGTGATGTGGCACAATTTATTGGGTTTTAACATGGATGAAACACCTCCATGGGCTGGATATTTATACTTCTGCCCCTTTTGGAGACACTCGGGTTTAATCCATTGTTTACCATATCCTCTTTAGATAAACTGGCAGTGCCTTCTATCTTATTCTCATCTAGTGGGTGAGGACCTGTTCTTGTTTGCATCCTTACTGCTAAATTATCCTCTTTCATTTAAAAGAGAATGCCTATGTTCAAACAACCTGTTGGGAATGGTCTTGGGTTCATATGCATCCAGAACTACCATCAGGCATCGTCTGGGAGAGTGTTAATCAGCCCAGACCCAAACGATTTCATAGACTGTGGGCAATCACTGGACAGTGCCAGACTACAGTATATTGGACTGTATAATACTGTACACGGTATTGCATGTATTAGAAAACTGAACAAGACATAGCCCTGAGCATTGGCCCACAATCCTCCATGTTGCTAAAATGCCAGCATGGTCTATGGTAGAGCTTTGGCTTAGGCCAATATAGGTTTTCCCTAACAGTGCCCAGTCATGGCTGAGAGGTAAGCAGGGAAAAAGGATCCTTTCTAACATGTATGAACACGGATATGCTGTTGCAAGGGAAAGGGGAAGGAAAAAGATCTTAGCTATTTGGTGCAACTTGTGCCATACCCAGGGAATGGCCTCTGGCCTTCCCAAATCTGAGATACTGCTTTGAATAGTGATATAGCAAAATAAGAGAAACAAACAAAAAAAAGTATTAGGAACTCCTAACAGCTGAAGGATTATTATTATTTATCAATCCTCTTATCATCACTTTTATTTTATCCAGAATTAGTTTCAATCAGTTCATCTTAACCCATACTTTTATCTTCATGGCATCATGTAAGGCACCCAGTCATTACTATTCAATAAGGGTAGATGTTGTATTCTTTTCTTATTAGTAATGTGAAGTCTGAGTCAGAACTTATAACTAGCATGAGATTTTAAATAATAAAAAGATAGGGGAACAAACAAGAGAAAGAGCTTGTGAAGGAGTAAGATGAATGTGTGTGTTGAATTTAGACATTATTAACACCTGCTCTAATAACCAGTCTTAAATACAAAACTCCTCAAACTGTGGTGTTTAAGTCCAAGCCCCTTAAGACTGATAAATTTTCGTCCAGCTTACCTGAAAGGAACCCAAGCCCAGCTCAATATAAAGTCGAGCTTCCAGACCAGTGCTTTCTGGGAAAAATGCAAATACAATATAGTGCACTCCAAAGAGAGGGATCAAGAGTAATGTGGACTTAGCAAGTCTCCTGGCATACCAAGAACAAAATAACAAGACAATGTTAGCAGCATGTAATTAATGATAACAATTATTGGAACAAAATCTACTACAGAGGATCAACTTCAGAGTGCGGGCAACTATGTCAAAAAAAAAGTTCTGGAAAGATTACTTTCTGTCACTCCCGCCATCAACATTTAGTGAACAAAGATGAACAAATCAGGCTACAAGTTTTCTGGACTGACCTTCAGTGGTTCCACTCCCTGCTAAAATTGCAAAGGCGAAGTCACACAGACAAGCGCTCTGCTCTGTCCTTCTGAGATTAATCTCAATCAGATGGAGGTAAGTATCTAAGCTTCAGATGGATGTAAGTATCTAAGCTTCAACATCTCTCAATGGTTACCAACTATTAACCATCCATGGGACTTGATTCAGCTGCTTAAACATGGGTGTCAAGGCCATTTAAGATGACCTGGGGTATTCTGCTTGGCCTTCAGCTCACGCCAGAAGGGCACAGGTTTCCTGTAGCCCCTGTGTCATGACTAACATGCATTCATGGATGTCTTAGGAAGAGTCAAATATTTTGCTAGAGTCCTCGGCTGTATTAATGACTCCTCCATTGAATGTGTTGGAGATTGTGAACATCAAGGATTAGATTCAGTCAGCATCATGCTACAGCTGAGAATTTACAGTAGAGTGTCTGTATCTATCTTTTTGTGGCCATTTGTGTGTAAAGGTCTGGATACATTACCTGAATACAGTTAGTATTTAGTCTTTCAAGCTGGGTCATTTGGAGCCTTAGTACTTTATATCAGACTTCTCATTTCTCCTCTTCCCCCCTCACAAGAAGAGGAGGGCTGTGTGATATTTGGGATGAAAAGGGAAGTCTACTTTTTATTTGTTCTGGGAACGTCCCTTTCCACTGGTAAGGAGTGGAACATTTTGCAATCTTGCTCATAAATCATCTCTTAGAGCAGCTAAAATGGGTCATCACCAAGAGACCCAGCAATACTTACACAAAGTGGCTTGAATGGCTCCCTCCTCCCTCTTGAGATTTCAATTTATGGACTAGAATTCTGATCACATTAATAAATATAATAAAGTTAATCTGAAAAGACAAGACAGGACCTGTAAACCTATTACAATATGAGAACATATCCTCAGTTAGTACAAATTATATTAAAAAACACAGCCACAGGAATTACACTGATATAAACCAGTGAAGATTTGACCTTTGATCAAATCAATAGCATTTGAAATATTATTTATTTTTCCCATCAATATGCAAACATTTGTTCAATGTTGAAAGAATATAGGCCTGCATATCTCAGTGCCATTACATATCTGGTATTAACTCCTTATGTTCCACTTTCAGCACCTAGAAGGTCTTATGCGGTCTAAATAACCCCTCCTGTTCCCTTTGTTGATTATGAAAGGGATGATAACAATTGCCATCTGAAATGACATAATGTTTGCTTCCTAAATTTAGATGGAATGAATCTGCGTAAGAAGTAATTTTTGTCTGAAGTTAGCATCCTAAGAACTTATTTTAAAAATGTACTAGATAAAATGACCTACATGTATTTCTTGTATTAAACTAGCTTCATAAGACCTAGAAGTCTTGCTGGTATGGACTGCCTTTCTTCAGAAATGGCTTACAGAGGTACAGACACTATGATCTATGTGATCTATGGAATGGAGGAGGCAATGTGACTCCATAACCCTCTAGAGTGACTCTAGAAAACCTATGATTTGTCCTTCAGATTGTGATTTTAGCTGTAAAGGGGCAGGGGGAGGATGCTGTACAATACTTTCCAGTTCTTTAAAATGCAAAAAAATTTAAACATAGCAATTGACAGAGCATTTTTCCAATTTACAGGAAAGAGACACAAACTTAGCTTTATGATTTCAAAAGATGCTCAAGACAACATGCAAAAACATACTAATACAGTTAGCAGAATGGGGCCTTTGATGATCCATAACACTACTCCGTTTTCATCATCATCCCAACATCTGAAACAGCAAACAAAGACAGTAAAGTTATCTATTCCATGTGGCCATTTTGCAACACAGGGAACTATTTCTTTCTCAGGAAAGGAAAGTGATGGATATTAAGTTTTCAAAGGCTTCTCCCAGTCCTCCCACCCCCATGCCTCCTGAAAAGTTCCTGTACAGCCCACATAAAAGGATGCTGATTCATCAAGAGGCAAGGGTTGAAGAACCAACACAAAGTCAAAAAATACACACTTTTATTTTCAGGCTTCTTTCCTACTCTCCTGTTGAAAAGGTGAATATTTTGCAGGGTACAGATCAGAGAGTGAGCTACTGTGCAGCCAGGAATGCAATGATTTGCGGCTTGTAAGGTAAACAGGTAAGAGAAGTCCAGACCCCTAGTAAAGGTATCATGAAGGGAGAGGGCAGATTGGGCTTTTGGCCCTGGCATCAAGGCTGTTCACACATTTAACGCTAATAACATTCCAGTTTTTCCTTCTTCCAGTCAAGTGCTCTACATGCTAGGTTATACCAGGCTCCCTCTTTCTGGACTTCCTGCTCCAGTTTTGTGACACAGAATGCTTGGCTGCACAGTGATAAAGCATCCAGACAGCAGCTTATGTCAGCGTGTAGCATGTCTTTGACCTGTGAGCTACGTGAGTTCAAAACAATGCTGGCTGAAGAAACTGGATTTTCCATTTATTAGGCTATTAGGTAAAAGATGAGTGGTGCCAATATTGTGGCTTCTTTATATATCTAATATCAGAAGAGCAATCAAGCGAATGGAGGTATCTGCAATGGGTTTTATCTCACTACGTGTAGATGCCTTCATCATAGCTATTCAGCTACATTTCCTTTCCGGTCAAGGGACATCAACACAGCAGAGGAGACTATGGCATCTTGCATCTCATGTTAAAGTGGACATCAAAAATATATAAGAGGAATAAAGCCCTAAGAAAGTCTATTTCTTTCCATGGACTAAAAAGGGAGAACACAATGAGTAGATCAGATATAGACATCTAAGACTCAGTTTGGTTGCCCACACATAGCCATCAAGAGCCATTGGCTAAACTCTAGTGTATCCCACCTGTTCTTCAGCTACTGCTACGGAAGGGCACAATCTCACAAAAATTGTGCATGTTAGCCACACGTCTTGGACACTTTACGGAGTCTGAAACCAGCTGCCTGTGAGCGACTAGTAGAACCCCTACATTATAGCGTAGCTAGAATCCCACTTCTAATGTGTAGGCTATGGGAAGGCACTTTGCTGGAAGAGCACCCAAAGTTCAGACAGTGAAGTCTTCAGTCCTTTTCTTAACCCTGTGAGAACTTGTCTGAGCTCCTGCTCATTCTCTCCACCTTTTGCTGAACTCTATTCATAACTATCTTGTGCCAGATTCTGCCACTACTGATTCAACAAATTAGCCCACCAAGCTAGCAATGTTTTTTTTTGCTTGGAAGAGGGGTGGCAGAACAGGACAAGAGTTAAAAATCTTCCTCAGACCTCTCCTGGTACAAAGGGAAGCACATGCTGTGGAAAGATAGACAGGTTCCACTTATGAAACACTAAAATGTAGAACTAGTCTACTGCTGACATAGTGAAGTAAAATAAAGAAAGCAAAATAGGATGTGCCAAATGAAGTGGACTACAAGACTTGCTGCTTCTACATCATTAGCCTGAGTCCTGAGCAGGTAGGTATGAAATAGCATCTTTTCCAATTGATCATCCATATAAATGACCTGAAAGCCTTCTGGGTATCTCTTAGTAAGCAAGCTTCTGCTTTATACCTGGCCCCCATATTAAAAGATATAAAAGACTGAAAGAACTGAATGGAATTGAAAGAAAGAACTACTTACCAAGACAATACACAGTTGTTATGCATGTACAAATTTGAAGAGATTAGGATGAGAATTTTATGGCTTTTTTTTAAACAGAAGCAGGGATTTTCTTAAAACCTAACTTTTTCAACTTCTGGATGTTAGGAAACTAAACAAAATGTCCATTCTTACAGTGACATGTACAGACTTTGGTATTGTCAGCAGAACACCGAAAATGATTTTCTCAATTATTTGCTTTCAAAATTTAAAGAGTAGAGGCACAAATTTTGGGGGGACAAATGTTTTTTTCTTATCTGTTGTTAATCTCGAACATTTCCATGTTAGCAAATCAAAATGCAATACAAAATAGGTTGTCCTCACGTTCCTTACCCAAACTGTAACTTACCCTGTATTTTGGTGATGGATTCTTGTGAGGACCCAAGCAGACATCACAAGAGTGGGAGCTCCTGGACAAATCAACATGGAACACAATTTAATATTCTTTTTCTTACTATGTCCCATGGAAACTTTATTGCAAGAATTTTCACAATGTCTACACAGTAAAGTTCAGACAACGAGCCAGACAATCTTGCAATGACTTTACGAAAGAATTTAACTCTCCATTCAGGGCAAAAAAAAAAAAAAAAAAAAAAAAAATCTTTCCTCTCCACCCCCCAGGAGAATTAAAACAAAATGAGAGAGAATAAGGGGATACTTTGGAACTACGTTTTCAGAAGTAACATCTGAGTATTACTGGAAGGTTTGCATATGAATTATGAGCACCTGTGAAGTTTGAGGGATCATCTATTTAACTAGAGCTGTTTTATCCTGTGAACTGTTGCCAGCATGCAACTCTTTGTACATGAGAATTTATCCTAAAGTGTCTCTACTATTCACTGTAGACCAGTCAGCTGATGAACAGCCCATGAAAATTTGTTCTAATGAACCCATTATCTAAGGCACAAGAATCTGTGATTTCTAGTCTCTCTCCATCACTGCTTATCCTTCTGTATTTGTGGTTAAATAGCTATTTACAAGATTTTTAACATAGTCCTATAAAGTAGGTAATTAACTTTTGCTCTCCTTTTCTGGAATTGAATTTCCAAAGGCTAAGTGACTTTCAAATCTTCCAAAAAAAAAGGATTCTGAAGTAGGTCAAATTTTCACCAATAAATCAATAGAAATTTAGGTAATATCTGCCTAAATGTCATTTAGGATCTATAAGAAAGGCACAGAAGTCTTCCTTCCTCATTTTAGGCCTTTCTTTGAGGTCTCAAAGCCAGGATCATATTCAGACCCAGTTGCCTTTTTAATTAATGAATAGAAATAGTTACATCCATGCCACCTAAAATCTGAGTTGCCCCAGAGAGGTCTGTCACTTCTCATTGACTATAAAAGGAGATGAGGATTACTACACTCTTAACTGAGGTGTTTTCTTTATTGTGTGAAGTTTTTTTGTGATTAACCAAGTCCTAAGCCTCTAGTTCCAGGCAGTCAAAATTGGAGTAGAATCCCCTTTTGAAAATTCATCCTTTCTTAAATTCAGTTACCTAAATAACATCTAAAGATCTGAAGATGCAGGCAAAATTCCTGTTCACCTCAGAAGAACTTGGATTTTACTGCTAAGCCAAAAACGTCCTGCACCCACTCATTTTGGCAGCCTCCACTTTGGAATGACCAAGGTGACGTACAAGAACATCTAGAGCTACAATAAACAATTCTCTGAAGTGAAAGAAATGTTATTTTTCTATTATGTGCACATACTCTGACAATTTGACAATTCTGACAATTTTAATTGCTATATAAACTTAAAAGATTCTTTAAAGCCAGGTCTCTGCAAAAAATGCAATTTTTGCTTCCTAGACCAGAACTCACTTGAACTAAGATTAATATATTGAATTCTGACTACTAAAAGCAAAATGCCAACTTAAAGTTAGTCATCTAAACTTCTTTAGTCAGTGGAGGAAGAAGAGATGTTTCCAGGAGGTTATTCAGCCACATTAGTCATCTGTTTGAGAACTGGATTAATTACCATCATGGCATGCCCACCTAACTCTATTGACTATCGGAGAAACTTGGGGAGAAAGACTTTAGATTCGATGACTTTTAAATGACTGTAGTTGCATGAAATTAGTCTCCACCATAAAGATGAATGTTGCAGTCTCTCGAGCGGAAACACTGTGCTCCCAGAAAGCCACTATATCCTCTCCTTCAAAGTTTAAAAATGTGAAACATTTAACAAAATAGAAAGAAAGGCAGAATTATGGTATGGTTCTGATATGGCACTACTGCATGAATAGGCAGACACCTTTTATCAAAAGAAATCACCTCAGAACAAATATTTTATCTAGTTCTAAAGTGAATGGAAATACTAAACAATACAGAGTGGAAAAAAGTACTAACCCCAGCCAGCAAATATGAACCACCATACATACTGCTTATCAGAAACAAAGGTCAGCAAAAGCAGTGTTTGCAGGTATATCCCTTCTATAAGAAGCCAGAAGAAGTTGGCTAAAATGCTGAACTGAAAGAATGCCACAGCAGCCTTACAAGCAACCTGGAAATGTGGAGGAAGAAAAAAACATTAGATCTTTCATTGGGGTTAAGGGTTTTTGGGTTTTTTTCCACAAGTATAAACAAAATTCAACATCGCTACACAAAAACGAAGGAAAAAACACAAGATTTCAGTAGGTTTGGGATTCCATCATTTCAGTTGACTTTACTTCACTTTTTTTGAAAGGGAGAGCTCGGCCCTTTCTTATAGGTGAAACTCTACTGATAGAAATGGATATAGCTCCATGAGAATCAAAGCTGTACATCATACACCAGAGCTGAATGTGACCCATAGCACTAGTTTTTTTGGTTTGTGTAGCTTATTGTATAGGTCATTTGTTTTATCATTTTGGTTCTAGCAAACTGAAAAAGAATGGGATAAAGAAATCTCCATGCTTCCTTCACATCAAGGATTAAACACTAAATCAAGGAAAGAGAGAGGGGAAGATTAGTACCGTTGACATTAGGCAGTGGTCCATGCTTTCATCAGCAAACAAAACAGCATCTTTGGTGAAAACAGCAATTGCTCTCAGGATAAAGGAGACAAACAGGTGCATATGGATGTAATTCCGTGTACAGTGGAATTTTCTGACATGGGAAACAAAGAAGAAAAATTGTTCTTCAAGAGAAATTTCTTGTGGTCTCATCAAAACACAAATAGGAATATGTAGTGACTTCAGACTTTCCAAAGCAAATATATGATCTATCACTACTTGAGAGGGTGCTAGGCACAAGACAGTAGAGCAATCATGACCTGTTTAGGCTAATAAAAGTGCTAGTATAGTTCTTCTTGAATCATCACACATTTGAAGGAGTCAGCAGCAGCAGGGAGTGACTCTGAGACTCTTGGGCTGTATTGCAATAACACCTTTTAATTATCCTAAACAGCAATTTTTGTTAAAAAAGCCTGCAACAGGCTCTTCAGCCCCTTTCTGGCTAGAACAGAACGGAGCACTGAATGGGTGTGAGTTGCATGGGATGGCTACCGGAGGAGTAGCTGCCTTTTCCTAGACCGCCCTGGCCACACAGTTTGATCTTGAGCTGAGGGAATCTCCTTCAAGATTTGGACAGATCAAAGTGTGTCCTGGGTCCTTCTGCAGCTATGACCTCTGAAACTGCCAACACATGCCTCCTAGGAAGCTGTTTCTGTGCAGGGAAAGTTTAGGGCTTTTGTTCAAGTGTATCGGAGCTAATAAAAAATAGGCTTCTTTTCCTAATAACCGAAGTTATCAAACATGACATTAAAATTTCTTTAAACTTCTTCCACAGCTCCCATTTACAGGAGCAATGGTCTTTCACAGAGGGAATGGGCAATTTAGAATGACTGCAGGTTCAAGGCATGAGACATACCGAGTTTCTGCAGAGTATGTCCCTGCTAAGCACTGGAAGAACAGTTACCTTATGTTAATGGTGATAACAGCCTAAGGCATTTATACTGCATGGATAGATTGCCCAGTCAGCTTTATTTTAGCATCTGCAGAAAAATGCCGCAACTTGAGTGGAGAAGAACCCATTGCCATCAACAGAATGTAATGTCTCAGGAGGGTTTGGAAATAATTTAAAATAACAACAACAACAACAACAACAAAAACAGAGAGGGCTTGAAAGGAATAAGTATGAGGCTCTCTTGAGACATCCTGAAAAGAGATCAAATTTTTACCTGAAGGCAGCAAAGACAATTAGAGCTGTAATGAGTGAAGTCACTGATGCTGCATAGCCAGCAGTGTAGACACGCCAAAATGCAGAATAATATGATTTCTGTGAGAAAGAGAAAACACAGACCAAGGCTGGTGGTTATGCAGCATGCATTCTGGTGTGCTCATTTCACTAAGATGCACTTGTCTAATTTAGGCATTCCCATCACCTTGTGTTGCTTTGGGTACTTCAGATCGGCATCGAGGTTTTTCCCTTCCTCACTAACATGCCTTATTTTTTGAATGCTACATGAGCTTAGGCGCGAGACCAGTTCCACAGCCCACAGCTCTTCTGAAACAGTGACTTCTTTCAGTATGTTCAATAGGAAAATGTTAACTTTGTAAGTAACTACATTTTCCCCTAAAGGCATACGAGGACTCTCGGGCACGGAAGCCTTCAGATGGGTGATTTGTGAATCAGTAACTTTTGGAACAGGGCCAGACTCTACTCCATTCAGATCAAAAGGATGTTTCCCACTGAATTCAAAAGTGTTGTTTTTCATAAATAGAAATAGCTGAGCAGCAATAGCTAATAGAGAAATAAAACTTTCATTTTGCATGTGAGGACACCGAGACACTGTGAATAAGTCACCTCTCAATGTGGAGATGAGAAATTTAAGGCCAAGACAACAACCTCTCTGTCTTTAATTCCTTGGAAAAACACAGTTCATTCAGTGGCCCTATACAATAACACTGCAAAATTCATCACAGTTCAATTTTTTTTTCATTAAAATATCTTGTATCCCAAGAAAAATGAAGCATGTTTGTATAGCTTTAGCTATGCAAATATTATTCTGTTTCACTACAAGATCACTTAATTATTCAAAATCCCAAGAAACCAAATTCTCTGAATCCAGGTAAATTTCCTCTTTGTAAATTCAATGGACACTTTGTTCTCTAATTGATCCAAACTCTGTTTATCCAAAAGGCAGCAACTCTACATTGAGACAGCCATTAGCAATTTTAAGTAGATCCATAAATAAATCAGGTAACCCTGACAACCTAAGAATCATCCTGGTGTTTCTGAAATACTCCTAGTGTTTTATACAGTATTTCTGAAACAAAGGTGCAAGATAGAAAATACATCCTTCAGCTAAAGAAGGAAACATTTGGAAGCCTTTCATATTTTATTGTAGGGTATCTAAAAAAAAGTGAAATATGTAGAATACATCATGTGTTCTCATGGCAGATACAAAGTATGAACTAGCGGTTCTCTTGCAATGTAAGTGGGATTCTTCTCACCTTTGTCCCCATGTTTACAATGCAGTAGAGCTTATTCACCTTGTCTTCCCTTTATATATCCCGTGGATATGAGTGGGATAACAAACTAAACAGCCACAGCACAGACATGAACTTTGCCCTGAAAACCTCCACAGTGTTAAAATGTAAATACAGTCCCTTGCCTGATTTCAGCCTAGGCCATGTAGCACAGACTATATCTGTGCACGGCTCACTGACATAGCACAAGTCAGGGCCTGCTACCCGTACACAGCTTGGAGAAAGCTGCCCTGATCTGGAGACTAAGAAAGTTTAGCTATGTGGATGACAGCCCTGCATGCCAGCTGGTCCCAAGGCTGGAGAACACTGTGTGCTAGGATATACAGCGCCTGGAGAGCCGTGTGTCCCTTCTGAAGTGGTTGCAGGGTTTCCAGCAGTGCTCCAGAATCATTTAATGCGTTTATCTTTACAGCTTCCCTACAGCATAAAGTGGAAATACCCGCATTTTGCAGGTGGGGAATTGAGCCCATACTGCTTACTACAGCTGTGCTCAGGTTTTTAGGTTCATGGAGCCAAATGGATTAAGCCAGTTGTGTCTACACTTCCTAAAGATTTAGATACTTGAACTCAAACTTTTGCACCTGAGCTTTCATGCCTGGAGAGATAAATGGTTTAGTCCAGATAACAGCCAGAGTGTTAGTGATATGTAGATAGTATAGGCAATCAACGGAGGGCTTCAGCAAAAGTTTGAGGTCAAGACTGACATGATAATAAAGTTGTAGTGGAAAGCCAAAACCCATCTTCTAATGGCACTTGATGTCAATTGGCCCAAGAGAATTAGATGTTGAAGGGAAGGGTGTCTGTCAAATTGCAACCCTCCCCAGCTTTACATGTCTTACTTTGGCCTGCAGCAAATCACTTTCTTCCACTGTGAATTCACAACTCTGAACACTCACAGGGAGTTATATAAGTTAGACTTTTCTTTCATAGATTGGCGGGGGGGGGGGGGGGGGTTAGTTGCTTCTATCAAAATACCACAAGAAGGGAAGAAGGCAGTGATGGTAGTCCAGTGGTCAATGCATCCATGTGAGATATATGAGCCCTGCTGGATACAGAGTGGAGACGAGGGCATGGAGACACTCTTATCCCCTTGTGCTGAAACCATCCAATTTAGCAAGGGTCTGAACTCGAGACAGAGGCAGAGAGCACAACTCCGTAAATTAGCGCCTATCAGCTCTGCAGCAGAGGTTACCACTGAGACACTAACTCCACCAATGCAGTGTGAGACATCCCCTTCCTGGAGCCATGGATGATGATGAGGAAGGCAGAAATTTAAATTGTATGGAGATATGAGTGAAAAAGAAGTGCTGCTGCAGCCTAATGGAGCACCTAATGATGCTCTTTAGACAGGAGAAAATGGGAGTTCATTCTTACTCCTTTAAGTGCCTAATTTAAAGAGCAGAAATACTCAGTGGCATCCAAGAGCTCCTCTCTAAATAAAGTGCCTCGACCCCTGTGCTATAAAAGTATGGACACTTTTTTTTTTTTTTCTCTCTCTGACTCAAAGAAAGTCTGAAAAAAATTATCAACAGGAGGGATTCAAAGGGCTCTTCCCTGAAAAATTCCCCACAAACTGTTTGATAGAGCTTCCTTAGGAGGTGCATGATATGGATTCAGATCCCCTCTGTCAGTGAACCAAGGTCTTTGTTAGCTGGGACAAGCAACCTAAGCACTGCTGAGTGATACCAAGAGGAGAGAATGGATGGAGAGGAAAGTGGCCCTGCTACCTCCTTGTTCCATGCTTTGCATCGAGCCTCGTTTGTTAAGCAGGCTCTAAATGCACATAAAATTTTGGAGCTTAGCATTGAAGAAGGATGATAACTGGAGTCTGACGGGACATAGATGTGAGGGAGCATTCAATTGCTCAGCACGTTCAAGAGAGGATGCTCTGAACATGCCCACAAACAGGAAATCAAAAACTCACCTCGTCCTCAGGGCCTTTGCTGGAACCTTCATCAAAACCACATGCAATGGTGTAAGGTGGGAATGGTTCTGACCAATATGACTCCTCTGTACAGTTTCTTTGAAGGGTGCCTTTAATGGTGAAATATATTAGAGAATGAGTTATGGATTTTTTTCGTTTAAATTTTGACAAGAAATAACATATTTCTATTCCTACTTCAGTTCTTAAGTTAGATACTTACAGGTCTAGTCATGCTCAGCAAGATTAGCTGTAGGGAATTAATACTATTCCATACACCAATCATTTGAGAAGTTGAGACAGATGTTCCCTTTCATTTCGAGATGCAATGGAGCATCTACATTTCATATAAGATATTCATTCAGTGAGTTCAGTCTTTATAGAGAGGAAACTAAATTAGGCAGTTTAACCTGCAGTTACAACATAGTTTGTGCCTGTGAACAAAGACCTGAGCTACTCAAACTAGCTCTGAAGTTAGATCTAATATTTGAACTTAGCCTTGCTCTGACTGGACAGTAGGACTAGATGGCCTCCAGGGGTCCCTTCCAATATTAATTATCCTATGACTTTATAAGTCAGTGATTCTATGATGTACAAATAGACAGTTTATAACCTCAGCAACCTAGTGTGATTACATGTTTTTTTAGTCCACTAAAGAGACCAGATAGTTTCATGCAGCATAACACACCAAAAGAGTGCCAACCTTGCATTGACCATAAGCCAAGATGCATATCTGGATAATTACTGTATGCTGGCTGACATAAGATAGCACGGTAAGTCATGAAGATGCATGTGCTGGTGAATTTTTAACTATTATAGTTTATTTTGAAATCTATCTGCAGAAAAACTATTGACAAGATCTATCTAAAATCTGTCTACAGATAAAAAGAATAAGAGAAAAAGTCTTGCCATGGATATTGGTGATTTCTTCAAAAAATCCTGGACAGGGAACTTTAATCACTTCCCCAAAAGTGGCTCTGGGCCAGCAGCTTAGACCATCCCAGTCTCTGGGGCACCCTGGAAAACAAAACAAAACAGAAAAACCTCTAAATAAAGAAGCAGACACAGAACATCACATGGCTGATCTTCCATAGTGAGATTTTTTGTGGCGTTCCCACTAACTCACATGCATGAAGAGTCACAACAGCACCTACAGCTCTATAAACGAAGGATTGCATTGTTTTCCTCTTTGTCTTGAATGCAGCATCTCTCACATACACGCTTAGCATTCCCCCACCTTGTCTTGTGAGACAACGTACATGAAATTGAAGCAGGTGCAATCTGAAAGTCAAATCAACTGTAGCTCTTTCCGTTGTCAAAACAGAACATAAATGACCGAAATAAAAAATGTGGAATAATTATTAGCACTTGAGATTTCTCATTACTGGATTCAGGGTCTGAATGAAAAGCATCAGACTTAAAAACCCAGCCTTAGCCTCTTAATTGCATGCTGATGGTCTATCAATTCCACCTGGCTTAAAGGAAATAATAAAGCGGCTGAAAGCCTGGTCTCACAGAATGAACTGGATTTTTTTTTTTTTTTTTTTTTTGCAATGGACTTCAACAGGGATTAGATTCAGCCCGATGTGAAAGAACATCTCTCAGCATCCTCTGGAACAACCCTCAGCGGGAGTACATCTAACTAGTTGGCATTCATGAGGTTCCCTAAACCAGAGCTTGCTGGTTGATGAGACAAGGCACACCACTAGCTATGAGTCTCATAACAAGTGTTTTCAGAAGAGAGAGTTAATCACAGCTCTGATGTGATGCATTGCACTGAGACTCAAGCTGCGGTCACGCAGTGTCTGTTGGTAAGTAGGTGTGGGTGCAGCACAGAAAAATTATCAGTATGTAAAGGTGCCTGAACCAATAAAAAAAGCACTGTGCCGCAACAGAAACTAATCTCTAGGTAGTCGTAAGGCGGATATAAAACAGTGCATGGGTTTCATTTGGGAGGTGTTATTTTGTTTCACTGATTCTTTTTTGTTTCCTCTGTGACTGATGACAAGGCAAATCTAAAATTGTCAAGAGTTGAAATGTGGAAGTAATATTACTTTTCTGTAGCTAAGCAAAGTTACTCTCTGGCTTCCAAAAGGATAGTACCGAGGCTCTCCCATAGGACTACGCTCACATCACCCTCGGGAGGGTGAAATTCTTGGTATCCCCAGTTTGCCAGATGGGAAAACAGGAGCCTGGATTCATTATCCTTAATTTTAATTGTCTAAAATGTGTTACCTAATCTAAGCTATGTTCCCTCTCTAATCAGCAGAAAGAGACAGGGACTTCCAGCAGATGATTCATCCCACATATTGGCAGCTCCTTTCTGAGGATGGGATGAATCACTCGCTGCATGTACCAAGGTGATTATAGCCTGAACTAGGCTGCTAATTCTTAAGTGACTGAAGTTAGGTAATGACTGAGTTAGGTAATGTGAATCCCACCTACCCATGCAGTGGCCCACTCTTTTAAGGGACTTAGATACCTAAGGGACCCTCTTACAGGGACTAAAACATCTCTGAAGAGCTGGGCCTAAAAAACTAACCTATTTGAGAACATGGGGTTAAAAAAACAGAATCAGGTAACAATATGTGGGAGTTGTGCCTAGATGTTTTAAGTCCCAGATCTGGCTTCATTTCCAGTGACTGCTAAAGTTAATAGCAGGGAAACTACTGAGTGCAGAGGCAGCAAGAGCATCTTACCCACTGAGCTATTCAAGAGACTAATGACTGGGACATGCCACCTGAGACGCCATAAAGACAACTGCAGCAGGATTTGTATCAAGTAGTGTTGACACTGCAGATATTTAAGTCTGCCTCAGTCACCCAGGGCTCTTTTTTTTTAGACAATGGAGAAAAATAAGTATTTTTAGAGCTTGATTCAATTGACCTATTTTACACATCTACTTCAAGATGAGAGGAATTGCACTCTGGACACTACTGATGGCACTCATTACACTGCACAAAGCGAGTAATGAGGAATTAGTTTGAATTTAAAAGTCTGCAATATAGATGAATTCCACCTCTGATTATCTGCAGCTGCTTGGAAGTAACTCTTTACAAATCAGAATCTCTCACAGTGTTTTACGTGCAGTTCCTGAAAACTGAACCACAAGCCAGGGACTTTTTAAAAGTAGTAGTCTATTTTAAAAATACCATAAACAAAATGGTGAGTAGGAATTGTTTTTTCCAAATCTAATGATTGTTTTTTAAATGTACTTAGAAAGGCTGTATTTACAGCCAGTTTTCATTAAAGTCTTTCCATCTCTAGCAGATAGAAGGTAGAAAGGAGAACTTTGAGAAGATCAGAGTTGGCAAGGTTCAGGATTTTTAAAGAGTTAACAGAAGTGTGAGGGCTTTTATACTTCTTTGAGTAGCTTTTGCTACAAAAGAGATTCCAAAATCATATAATTTTTTTTTTTCCGGTAAAAAGTAAAACATTTGGAATGTCATGCTGTACTTTTCAAACAGAAAATGCACCTGATAAATCATTATGGAAAATGCCCAAATTTTGCCAGAACTTTTTTGAATGGTTAGTGGGTGTTCTGAGTGCAGAATCTGTTCAAGAGACATTCTGGACTTAACAAGAGTAGGGAAAAAACACTAAAATAGAATAGACAGCCACGAGATGGACACTAGGCATTAGAGTGCTCGGTTAGCTCACAGAGAAATAAATAGGAAAACAAAGGACATATTCTGGGGTTGGTGTCTAAATTTCTGTAGGTTGCTAAAGGTGGGCTTTCACATGTTCCAAGGTGGGTGCAATGTTTCTGCTCATACCAAAAGTATGAGGCATCTTCATCCCATAACTCCTCAGCAGAAAATGAGCATCTGATAATTCATGCCGACTGAAAATCACGGTTAGATGGATTAATATTTTTGTAACAAAAGCTAGCTAGAAAAATATAACTGCATTTTGGAAAGGATTTGGACATTCTGAAATTTCAGTTTGAATCAATTCAAAACAAGCCTCCCAGATGCATAAATCCTAGCAAAGAGAACTCACCTCCACACACCATTTCTTAAATATTTTATAGACTCTCTGAAATATTCATTCTAATTTTCAAATTTTATATCTGAGCATATAGTATATTTCAAAATACCACAGTAATAAGTCATTAGAGGAGGGAAAAAACAAACAAAAAAAACCTCTGAAAATGTTGAAAGAGAATATCTTGAAGTAGACAGGATTTTTTTTTTTTTTTGAAAAGAACATTTTCAAAGAAATTGCACTGATTTTTTTTTAAGCAATATAATTTCAGAGTTCTGTTTAATTTCTTATGTGGAAGCTTTGAACATAAATAAAGAACACACAGAATACTTCATCAATTTAAGATGTTACAAAAAGGATTTTTCCGCCCTAATCCAAGTATCTAAGGTTGCCAAAGTCTGAACCAGTTACCTGAGTCTCATTCTGTAGTTGGTAAAGAGAAACATGCCCCCAGAGAATGATTCATCTCATCCTAAAGTAAGCACCTAAGACAAATACTATGAAGCATGTTCTAGAGTCACACATCTTCCTCCATTTACTATAAAGGGGAACCCTTAAAGACTAGTCCAGACTTAGAAACTGAGCTTTTAAAGAAGTCTGAAATTAGTTAATATGAGGCCTCAGCCTGTAAAAGCAAAACAGCTATTCAGAGACTATATAAAATAAGAATGTGGAACCAAAGCTTCGCTCAAGAGAACAAATAATACCTTCACACTCTGCCCCTGAAGTGATATGAGATATTCATATCAGAGCTACGCTTTCAGGACTGTTATTTTACCTTTAAAATCAGGTGAAATGGATTCATTCTTTTCTAAGCAGAGAGCCTCCTCTTTCATCACTTGTTGGAATATCTTGCATTCTGGATGGATTCCCGCAACCTCAATAAAGAAAGGACAAAGCAAACCAAGAAGTTTAGTGATTATCACAATGAATAGATCCAAGTTTACTTCCAATTTTTACCTCATGGCTGATACTTTAGGGTCTGAGAATGTGAAAACTCCAGCTGAAGATTTTTCTGCAAATAGGTTATGTAAAGGAGGGGGAGAGACAAAGAGAAAAGAAAATGCTATCTTGCACATGTATCAATTTGCATACAGTTGTGGGTATGGATACTCTCATGGATTTTTGTCATGTAACAGTTGAGCTCATGCAGCACCTTTTCTCAAAGTTGAACATTTATACCATCTCCCATTTCCACCTACCTTTTTCACAAAACTTAAATGGATTTCATAATCTTTGGATCTTCACCTCTTTATCAACTCACCAAAACTGGACAATGAATTCATCAACTACTGGAACAGTCACACTGAGTCCCCCAAACATACATGAAGCCTGATCACACAGTCTTTGTTTCTTCCCTTAAAAGGACAAATAAAAGGAAATAATTTTCTTTAATCATAAAGAGGATTTCTTTAGTTAATCAGTTTGGGTGTTCAGAGGTATGTATTGGCAAAATTTTCCTAATTACTCTTGGGAAAACCCAAGAATCAGTTTTTCTCTATCGAAGGAATTAGCCACAAGCCTGACAATAAAGGTTTAATTACTCTCCTGGAGGGGGGTACCTACTCTGCCTGGATGCTGAGACTAACAGAATGCCTTCTCAATCTTCTTTGAGACTTGTAGGCATCTACGTATGACCTAGTTATCTGGGCTTCTTTTACAGTCAATGGAGATCTAAGGCATGTTTCACTCACCCGGAGATGGTTAGCGCCATTTGGGATGCCATAGGGTATCCCACCTCTCCTTCAGCTGCTACTGCCGAAGAGCACTTGTCTTGTGTAGCTCATGGGACAACTTTGCCAGCTCCTTGTGGAAGTCTCAGTCACTCCAGGATGTCTTAAATAATGCTACACACCCATGTTTAGGCAACTGAGTTGCACCCATAATCAACAGAGTCCATAGTCTAGAAAGCAACTAAACTGTGCTTGGACAACTGAATCCTGCCCTAAACCTCCACTGGTTATAAAAGGATCTTCTGCACTTATAGAGTCTTACATGGACTAGAGCAGCAGGTTTGCTCCTTTGCAAGTTATGCTCTTTGAAGCAAAACCAGAGGCTCTGGGGATAGTGATTTTAATTGAAATGATGGATTGAAGGCTTTCTGAGACATTTCTGAGGAAGACTGAAGGCCATTCTAAGCCTCTAATGACTTTGAAAATACAGTACAGATGAAAACATCACTGCTATATTGCCTTTTCAGTCGCAGGAAGTTGATTTATTGGCCTTCAGAATGTTTTTTTAGTGAGAAGTGAAACCAGGACTTCTTTTAGCCTCAGCAGAAACTTTGCTGGCAGTCATGTAGACTATTGCAATTTTGCAATAATATCTGCCTGAGGGAAAAAAAGAGAACACAACTTGATCTTTAAAAAACTTTAAGAATTATTCTAGAACCCTACATCTAGTTTCTAAAGTAGCATGGACAAACTGCTTTTAAATATGTAGCCCTAGAGATCAGTCATATATCCTAATACTAGAACAGAAAAAGGATTAAGGACACTGTACGAAAAGAAAATTAAAATATGGTGTTTTTCATGCATTCTGCTTCTCCAGTGGGTAATTTTAAATACATTTTATAAATCAGCATGAGTAACTCTTAGAATAGTACCTCTTGCTGTTCAGCTATAGTGACACAATCCTGAAATGCAATTTTTCAGATTTTAATAGGATCCCTATATATCGCTTTATCTTTAAAAGTACAGTTCAATTTCCATTCTGCCTATACAACAAACAAACAATTTGAGTAGCAGTGACAAAGTGATTGCTACACAAATCCCTTACCATTTAAATTTATAAACATGGATTCAGCTGGACAGGAAACAAGTCATTTCTTCACTTTCTATAATTTCTGGACTCTGTTGCAGCTGATGAGAAACTGTGTTTGGAATATTCTTAGGCTTGATGGTTAAAAGTCTTAACAGCTCCACACAATGCTATACAATTTACCATCTATACTGGATCCTCTATCCAGCAAAAGGCTCAAAGGCAATGGCCAGTCACTACCCAAAATGAAATCAAACCAATGAAAGGGGAAGTGATTTGAAAGGTCTTTGAGAAACAAGCATTTGGGACAGATGGGCTAACTCAAGCTTCCTCCTCATACCAAAAGTGCTGGGGAAAGTGCAGGCAGACATATAATTTATTATGAAAACTTTCAGAGGAAGAAGTGTTATCTTTTTCCAAAGGACAACTTATGCAAGACACAGCTGGAGCACAAATGAAGGGGCTAAGCAGCTGTGGTCCCCAAGTGCATTTTCTAACCAGGAATACATGTGCCAGGCTACCTGCTGCTCTGAAGGAGGCTACATCTCTCTCTCTCTCTCTTTTTTTTTCCCCTCCCTCTTTTAGCAAATCCATATCAGTTGAACCAGATCCCCAGTCACCATAACTCAGCACAGCTCTGCCAAAATCAGTGCAATCCGTGTACAATATCTGCATGTATCAGACATACCCTTCCCGTAGGGGAGTTGTGCATTGGTTTTACGCAGGACATAGGACTTGCCATAGCAAGTCAGATCCCTAGTCTATGTAATCCAGTCTTCTGCCTCTGAGAGAAGACATGGGTCGCAAGCAATAACAATTTTAGGATTTCTGAAAGAAATTTGCTGCTTATACTCAGCAATGGTGAGATTACAGTCAGTCCCGCTACCACTGATAGTTTAGCAATTAATCAGAATGCACACATCTTGTTTGCTTTTGGGGTACTGGATTTGGGGTGGGAGGAGAGTGTGGCTGAAATAATCAGAGCCCTGAGTTTTTGTCATAGGTTAAATATTACGGACACTTCAGTTACAGATATAACCTTCAACCTATCCTATAAGAAATGAAAAAGAGTCTGGTGTTGTTAACAAAGAATCTTGTAGCCTTACTGGAAGTAATCCCACTGTTATGGGGAAAAAAAAAGGAAAAAATGACACACACATACAAGAAATTGAAAACAGCAATGATGCTTCAATTTGTTGGTTTTCCTCAGGCTTTAAGAAAAAGAGAGGCATTAAACCATTTTACAGTTAAAGAAAAGCCTTCTGGCCAGAACATTACTTGTGATTTGTTGACTGTGGCTTACTTATGTTTTGTTATTAATCTCATAGTGCCTTGAGATAACAGTGCAGATTTTTCCTCTAACCTGCCTGAAATAGGCTTTCTAGAAATCAGGGTCCCAGCATTTGTTGCTTCTCCACGTGGTGAACTTTGGGAGGCATCTGCTGTTAACCATTGAGCTCTTGTAGGACAAGAGTTGCTCCTGTTGACTGTAGAAAGGGATAATTTAGGAACCAAAGCAAAGCAGAGGTTTGAAGGACTGGGGAGTCCAATCTGACGCAGAGGCAGCTTTAAAACAATATTCCTTGGCTCAGCATTTCCTAGTAGCTAGACAGCTTTCAAACAGTACGCTGGCATGGACCTTGCTGAAAATCACATTACGGGTGCTTCACTCCAAGGTTTATACAGAAAATTTAGAGGTTTCACACAGCATCGTAGACAGCACTCCAGGAACTGGGCTTTGCATTGCTGAGCATCACAACGCTACAGTCTCTTTGCTGGCTTGAACAGTAGTGATCAGCCAAAATTCACAGGGGTACCTTAAATCTAAGACCTAACCACTAAAACAATCTTTCCTGGAACAAAGCAATCACAAGTGAACATGAAAAAGTTGCCTACAAGAAGAGTGGGCATGCTAAAAACCTGAGACAGAGTTTACAGAGCCAGATTTTGGACTTGTAAACTTTTCTTTTCTTAAAATCCATAAAGTTAGAGCACTGACCTGAGTGGTACGGTTACTAATAGGAAGAAGCATAAGATTGGGTTTTTATTTCCTCTATAACATGCTAGTTCATCTGTTTGCCCACATATAAACAGTGAAATCAAAGCTCATGGCACTTTGCATTGTGATTTTCTCATGCGTCATGGATTGGACAATGTCAGATTTAGCAAGCACTGGGAAGACAGCTTTTTCTAGCAGCATTCCCATGCCATACTGCAACTTAGTAAAGAACAGTTTTTTCTGCGAGCTCCTCCAAAGATGGTGTCCCTATGTTGCTGTGATGGTAGAAGAACTGTAATTTAGATGTCACATAAAAGAGATATCTTCACTCATTAGAAAGTCCATTAGCACACTAGGGGAAAAGTAGGAACATTTTCTATGCTCTCTGAAAACAAGGGCCTGTTAAGTGTTTCAAAGCTGGGCACCTAATATATTAGTCACTTTTGAAAAAGCAATTCAGTGGGATCAGAGAGTCAGGAATAAATTGGTTACATGCAGTACTTTTTGAAAATTAATCAAAACTGGAAGAAGTGACTGAATTTGCTAGCAAGATGGGAAGGTTTCAAGAATTTAAGGGGTCTTTCCAGTGATCTGATTTAGTTTCCAATGCAATGCAAGCCAAAAACCTCACCAGTAGGTTCTGCATCAAGTGGATAAATCATTTATTAAGAGTATTTGTCACTGTTCTTTTTGCCTCTGTCTCTATAGCTTGCATTCATCTCTCAGATCTCACCTCAGATTTCCTGTGAAATCATCTCTGTACTCCCTGTTCTCCCTGTCTCTGCTTCCTCAGTTAAGTTTTTCTGATATGACTCTGATGGCTGAATATTTAAGTTCTCCCCCATACACAAAACCGTAGCTGTCTGCAATTCACGTCACACTGACTCCCAGCTTGGAGGATTAAATCTCACCCGATATTTTGGGATACAGAAAGGCACACCTAAAACATCCAAAAATCCATCACCTCCTGTCTTTTCTGTTGTGGAATGATGTGTTCAGTCACTCCTGCGATCTGGCCCGTGGTACCAAAAGACGCAGTCCAGACAACTGCTGAATATGATCTGAAATATATGCTTCTTTTCAACAGAAATTTTGATGAAATGGATAGTGTCATAGGATGAAAAACCGGAAAATGAAAAATTTTGAACACAAGTCTAATCACTGAACAAGTCAAAGAAAACCTTGGCCTTTCATAAACTTTTCAGTCTGTTGAATATTGTCTCATCAAGATCTTCCATAAAGCCTGTCTCTCTCCATCTGCTAACTCCTTTCTGAAAAAGCCAAGTATTAATTAGAAAGCTTTGAGACTGGGAATGACAGAGCACCAAAGTCAGGGCCAATGTTTCCACCGACTTTGAAGGGAGTTGAGTTGAACCTTGAGCTCTGTAAAATCCTGTCCATTTCAATGCAACTACATTTGCAATCACTGCAGTAAAGACCTTCCAATCCTTTGTGCCCTAGGAGTGATGCTGGGATATTGATAATGTGATATAAGTAGTATTACGTATCACCGGAAATTAGAAGAAACTATAAAAGCTAACCAAAGATTTCTGATGTAGCAAAAAAGTTCACTGCTCAAATGCCCTTAAAAATTATGAGGATCCACTTTGTTTCTGCCACTTGTTTAACACTCTTAATTCTGACTGACTGTAAAGCATGAGGTCAAGGTCACCATGGCAGTGACACGACACCAGTCACAGACGATGTATTTACTTATCAGAGAAAGTCCTGCCCTTAACTTGAAGTCTCGTACCCAAAACTTTTAACCCCAAAGGTAAAAGCCTATTTCCAATCTTTTTCTTCAGTCAGTTAAATAGATTATTTCAGGAGTCTTTTTGGCTGAAAATGACTACCTAGAGGACATTTTCAGTGTTTGTTTCCTCTCTCTAACTTGATTACCTACCGAACAAGAGAGGCTGAGACACTGATTGCCTTACAGTCTTCATTTAGAGCAATATCTTTTCAAGATTGTTTTTAAGACTTTGGAGTAATACTTGAATGCTCTTCTGTGTATTGGATTGCATTTATCTGACTATATTTCATTGCACAGCTTTATACTAAACAATATCTATTATAATACATATCTCTATGTCAATGTATATATTCACTCATAGGTATTCTGTATGTGACAATATAGGCATACTAATATATTTTGTTCATAAATCACATGTAATTAGTTTTATCTTGAGAAAAATGGAAAGGAAATGCATTAGCTTTATACTAGACTTGGTAAAACATTTGATTACCACTAATACTTAAAAAGTAAAGCACACTAAGACCCGAAAATACTCACTGTCCTTTGTCACAAGTATTCCTCCATACTAAAGAGAACTTTCTCCCTTTCTGTGTAGCTCGTTTGCCTAAAGGTGGGGATTCATGTCGCTTGAGTCAAGCCAGCTGGAACTTAGACACCTGAGTCTGTCCGCAAGCTCGCTCAGCCGAAGTCCTAGTTATTGTTCATGTGGTGCTTCCACCTCTTCCCAGCGGTGTTAAAGGAGTCTAAATGAGTAGCTTTACACAACAGTCTTAATTTTAAGTAGATAATTTTAGACAATTAATATAAGCTCCCCCATCAACCTCCTTTAATATTCGACGAAGGCAGACGGGCAATCCCAGGGAAGGATTCCTCCTGCCTCTCAGACACCTCCGTGAAGATACAGTGATGCACCCACTATACAGGAGCCTGTCTGTCTCCATTAACTTCCTCTGGGCTAAATAACTGCCCAAGCAAACTGATCCTTCCACACTTCCGATTCCCTATGAAGGGGATTTTCAGGTGTGCTGGGCCTGGATTGCTGTAGGAAGTGTCCCTCCAAAGCAGATTAGCCAACTGTAGCTATATCAGGAATTTAGGCACCTAGCTTTTTTGAGGTGGGGGGGAATTAAGCACCTAGCCATGGATTTGGATCCATGTGTCTACAGCCACAAGAAATGCTGTGTTAAAGCAACTGTATAGCTCAATGATATCCCATTAATGTTTCCATTCCCACCTCCATTCCTTCCCTTAGACAGAAGCCCTTCCCCAGAAATGTGAAGAGCTATTAAATGTTTGGAGAAGAAGGCAGTTTAGCTTAGTGGGAAGGATGGTGAATGCACAGTCTCTTTTGTTCCTCACCCTTGGTTTCTTGAGACTTCAAACTCTTTAAGACAGGAAATGTCTTTTTTATGCATTTCAGCACCCACTTCTCAATTTCTTGTCACTTACAAGCAAATGGTAATTTTTGATGTCAAGGGCTTTATTCTGCAAGGCACAAAGTATATCCTGAAACATATGGCTCCCCGCAGAGCTGATAGGAGTTAAAAGTGCCCAATTTCACAGAGGAAGTTTTCATGATGACTCTTCCAGTTTATTTTCACGTCAGAATAAAAAATTATTTAGAGAATCTGCGTTGGAATTCTTCCTCCTTGCTGGTGTGATCCCTTGACACATGAAAGGACTGTTTACTTAAAATGTCCTGTGGGTCACTAGTCCTCCCCGACTTTCTGACCTAGAGTGCAAAGCTTCTCACCAGACCTGGCTGGAGACACTAAAACCACCAACACTTAGAGCACTGGCTCTTACCAGACATGCAGTTGGAGTTCATATGTAAGCAACAGTTTGATGCTAAAAGCTGTGTGGATCACACATTTTGAACAGCAGGGATTTCTCTTCTCTCATCCCATATGATAAGTATTTTATTATGGACATGGTCTGCTGCAATATGCTAAAATGTTAAAATGGTGTCTGGCAGCCCACAGATGTGTATGATACATCGCCTCAGGTTAGCTCCGCTCTGCAGAGAGCTGCAAGCATGGATGTGGCTATGCCTCTGTAAAGAGGTGAGTCCACATACCAAAGCTGCTCTACCTGTAGCAGCCTAAGACTCCAGACTGACTAGTTTTCCCTGAAAGAAGGAGATTAGACATGACAATAATTGTATATAACAAGGTTTATATAGCAAGGATTTATATCCTATCACTCGCAAATAAAGTTGTATAAATACAGAAGAAATCCAGAAGTCTCAGAGGTAGAAAACCAGAGTCCCAGAGGATGCGAGAATTCACATCTCCTATCTTTCACCTTTTAAAAGTTAAGGATCAAACCTATTCTGTAATCATTTACGCTCTTGTTATCATCCATGTTTGAAAACAGGCCCTAGAGGAATATTCATCCCATCTATCTTTCTTAGGACAAGACAAAATGCTTCCCTGGAGGTGACTCTCCCCCATTTCCTACAGACGGTGTCTGAATCCCAGCCTACACTAAACATTTAACTGTGAAATCACTAAAGTTAGAATTAATGAGTCCCCAGGAATCACACCCATAGGAAGGTTTCCAAACAGTTCTCTAAGCTGAAGATTAGGGGAAAGAGGAGATATGACTGTACTTATACCTACATCACCTTTTGCTAACCAGCCCAGGCAGCACTAGCAGTGGATCGTGGGGCTTAAGGAGATGTATACATGCTTGGATTGCTGGTCTGGATGATATATCCCCCCTAATCGTTAATGTTACAATCTCACCTGCTGCCTCCAGTGCAGAGCAGACATAGGAGCAGTTCATGCTCCTGCTTGGTGACATTAAAGGCAGCTACCTTCAGCAGTAAAAATATCAGTGCCCTCTCAAAGAGGCAAAATGTCCCAAATCCATCTGGAGAAACTATTCCCTTCTAGATATCCTCCTTCTTCAGCAAAGTTGCCTTTCTCAGGACAACAAGGGCAACAAGCCATCCCCCTTCTGTCCCTCTACATCTATACTAGGGCTACTCAGTCTAGGGATGCTTTTCTGTCCATTGAAAACTGCAATTCTAACAAGTGAAAAGACATTTATTAATAGCATCTGAAGGCTGGGGGAAAAAAAAAAAAGAGAGAAAGAAAAAGACATGGTCAAACCTCTAACTCAGAAATCTTTTCTTCTTTCATTTTGTTTTCTTTTTTTGTTTTCTTTTTTTTCCCCCCTTTCCTTGTCTTTCTGCCTGCCCCCTGTCCCGGTGGGGCTGACAGAAGTTGCCGTGCCTCCGCAGCCCCCCTCGCCCCGGACCCTTTCGGGGCAGCCCCCGCGGGGCAGCGCAAGGATCAGCCAGCTGTGCCAAGCCAGATGTGCGCTGCGCCCTCCCCACCGCAGACCCGGGGGGGGCCCCTTCCTCCCCCCAAGCCGGAGGCAGCCGCCGGGCACTCACCAGCGGCAGCAGCAGCCAGCGCAAACTTAGCATCCTCCGCAGCATCTCCGGGCCCTCCCCGCTCCCGCTGCCTGTTGTGAAGCTGCCAAAAGCCGAGGCTCAGCCCGCCCCCACCTGCCCAAGACCCGCCCCGCAGGAGCGCCTCGCACCTCCCTTCCCGGACGCCTGGGTCCCTCCTGGGGGAGCCCGGCAATTCCTGCTCTCCGCCTGCACCTGCCTGCCCCTCAGGGCCAGGCTCGTAGTGGAGGGAGGGAGGCACTTCGGCATCCCCCGCCCGGAGCCAGGGGATTTTGAACCCACCCTGGTGAACCTGGCTGTCCTCCGGTCACCCACCTCCAAAACTGCAGGGAGCCAGAGCGCTGGCCGGTCTTTGTAGGGGGTGTTTGGAGGCAGGTGCTCTCTGTGCAAGAAGAGATGCTGGATTCATCTCTCCCTCTGCTTATGAGTCCGTGCTTGTGGACCACGTCAGCAGGTTTGCAATGGATCTGGGTTTCAGCCAGGTCCTAGAATGGTATTCCCTGGGGACTCTCGCTCCCCTCAGCTGGAAAATTTAAAGCAGTGACCCTTGGAGCCTCTCTTCTCCAACCCGCATAAGGTCTTTCTGGCCCTAGTGTTATGAAGATGCCTCAAATGTTGCTTTATTTCTTTGACAATTGTTTTGGTGCAACAGGTAAAGGCTGAAGCCTTTCTTTGCTATGACTTGGATTTTGTGAAAAAGGCACGCACTCCAGTAGCTCCATGTCTCTCTTGCACTGGGGAGCCCAGCGCTGGACACAGCACTCCAGATGTTCAATTTCTTGTCCAGTAGGAGCTCCAGGTCCTTCTCTGCAAAGCTGCTCTCGTGCTGGTTGGCCCCCAGGCTGTACTGGTGCATGGGGTTATTTCTCCCCAGATGCAGGATTTGGCACCTCCCTTTGCTGAACTTCATGATGTTCCTCTCTCCCATTTCTCCAGCCTGTCAAGGTCCCTTTGAATAGCGGTGCAACCAGCTGGTGTATCAGCCACTCCTCCCAGTTTTGTATCATTTTCATATATCAGTCTATCTTCAAATATCTTCAAATATCAACTTTTTCCTTCTGTCTTCCCCCATCTTTCTTCAAAAGTGTGTAGATCTCCTATAATTCCTGTGCTGTATTTGCTGGGTCCATGCAGGTATTTCAGATATACAAGGGCATCTTGAGTGGCACTCTGTATCTATGTTTAGGCAACTGAATCATGCCAATGATATGCATAAATTTCTCTCTCAGCTCCCTGACTGTACTGACTAGATCACTGTCTTTTATAATGGGAATTTAGACACCTACACATGGACAGCAGTATCAAGATGCTGAAATTTGGGTGTTTTATCTCAAGATGTACTCAACCTTAGACTTGCAAATCGAAGGAGTTTGGATCTAAAATTAGATAGTAGCCCCAGGCTCATGCTAGAGAGAGAATCAATTCTACAACCTGTGCAGAATAGAGGGGGGTGAAGGCACGGATTTCTGTGATAACATCTATAATCTAATTCTCATTTAACTCCTCTTTTCTATACGCCTGTTTTCCACCAGTCCATAATTGCATCTGATCACTTACCTGTACAGATTAGACTCAGACATTTCTCCAAAAAGTAAATTTATCATAAAATTGAGATTAAAACAAGTGTGTGTATATATATATATAAAAATTGGATTTTGACTGTTTTTCCTCTTCTCTAATGGATGAGTTAAAGTTGTTGCCAGCTCTCACAAGTCAATAAGGTGCTTCTGGCCACACTGAAACAACTTTCAGGATCCCACTGCACAAAGCAGACATCACACAGTATCAGGCAGCTCCTAACTCTAAGAGCTGCAAAGGAAAATGGAAAGTCAAGACCTACCAAATATCCTCAAGATAGGGACATATTCTAATTCCTGCTGAACAGTATTTGACCAGCTTAAGTATCCAAGATCAAAGAATAATGTAACAATTTAATTTGGAAGGGACCTATGGAGGTCTGGCCCACCCACCTACCATAACAGGGCAAATTTCAAAGTCAGGTCATGTTGCTCAGGGCCCTGGTAGTTGCATTTCTAGAAATATCTCTCAAAATTCAAAATGTAAATATGAAAATGCAATCAAATGAATATTAATATGACAGTGCAAAAATTTTCAAAAGTATTCCAATAATCAAGGCCCCTCATGTCACCTTGATCTTTTAGGTCATCATAACCAGTCTCTCAGTTTGGAGAAGAACCAAGTGAGAATCTGGTTTTCCTTTGTGTAGTTTCTTGACATACGTGGTTATACACAGCCCTTAGGAGAAGGCATTGACTCTTCAAGCAGAGGTGGTCTATCAGTGTTTCATGTCTTCAAGATTTTCTTTCCTCCACCTGTTTTTCTTATCTGATCACCAGATGACCTAAAAAATGGGCCACATTCCAGTCCTTGAGCTTTAAAAGCAGCAAGCTGGAAACTCCTTTTGTAAGAGTTTTTTGTGTGTGCTAAGAAAGAAAACAGTTTACCCTTGGTGGGTTTTTATAGCATCTTTGTGTAACTAATGTGGTAAACCTCACCTACATTCGAGTCTCTGAATTTCTTAATCTACTTATTTCTCTTCATTCCTCACAACAGATCTTTCTGTAAGCCAAAACCTTATTTAGAAATCTAATTTGGTTATCGTATTTATTAGCTTCATTCATTCCACTCTGTTATTTCTCTGTAAGTATCCAAAGAAGATCCAATAATGAAATAATGTAGGAAGGTAACTATGCTTCTACTAATCTCTTGTCTGCTATGATGGATTTTGCTACGTTTTGTCACAAAATAGTTCCTCCTTTGATAAGCTGACTGTAACTAAATGATTTCTCCCCAAGCAACTATAGGATAACTAATCTGAGCTGTGGACTGCCTCTATTTTCCTACTGCTCTACAGAACCAACCTGGGCCCAAAATGTAACACTGAAAATAAACGTCCTTTTATTAGCATTAATGAGTGATCTAACCATTATGACCATGTGAAACTTAATCAATGAGGCAATGGACCTGGGATTCTTGCTAATCCCTGTCGTGGATGTTCTGAATCAATTGATGCCATTTAATGAAAACGACTTGACATTTGCTGAGCTGCTTAGAACCTTTATAGGAGCTGGAGAATGTGGTTTTTTTGTTGGGGTTTTTTTGATACCATATGCTACCCATATAAGACTTTTCCATAACAAAAATCTTCCTGAAATGCAACTGCATTTCCTCTGAGTGCATATACAGCACCTTAGACAGTAGAAATATAATGCTTCAGAACTACATTGCAATATGAGCCATCAGCCAGAGAATAAAGGTGAATTTACTGACATTTTAAAATAATCTTTTGATGAATTTGACTAAAGGCACAAAACAAAAAGCCCTGGAAGGATGGAAAGAAGGCTGCAATTACTGAAAGCACACAACCCAATGGTTAGGCAGAACATGACATTACAGAGCAACATATTGCATCTATAATTAAAAACAAAGCTCCACTGTATTTTAGAAATGGAAGGTTTATAAAAAGAATGAAAGCTTTATTCCTGTTGGTGATCTCTGTGCGATGTTGTAGGGAGTGGGGAGAAAGCAGGAGATAAGACAGTCAAAGAAATGGATTGCTGTGTAGATGTTAAAGAGTTATTGCACTATATATTGAAAAACAACTACTTAGAGCTGCATGAGGATAATTTGTCCAATTCATTTTCTGTTTATACTCTAGCTGTGTTATCTACTTCCTATTTTTCTTGGGTAAAATTGACTTCTGCTGTGTACTGGGGCTCTGGCTCCATATGTACCCATATTCTACCTGGACTGACTCCACAGACACCACAGAAATATAAATAGAGATGCAGTCCAGTTTTGTTCTCTCTCTCTATAATTAGAGCTTAAGGAGTGACTATTGCTTGCCACCCTGAACAGTGATTTCTCTTTGTTTTCCTCTGCTCTGTTCTTTCCATCTGCATTGGAGCTTGGCTTGCTCTTAGAGTATAAGCTTTTGGAGGCAGGGGATCAACTGCCCTTGAGCTGCACGAAGAAATTCCTGCGCTGACAGATCCTGGTGTATGAATTAGGCAGAAGTGCTAAGTATTATTATAATATAATCTGTTACTAATATATTACCACAATAGGGAGAAACAAAAGCAAAAGACAAAAAAAAAAAAAAAAAAAAAAAAAAAAAAGAGGGAGGATTGCATCCTGACTATAGGACCCAGTTTGGTGTAGATGAAAGCCTGTATGGATGTTAAAAATAGCAGTACTCACATCTCATCATTTCTTATTCCCATTGTTGTCATCCCCATTTTGATGTCATGACTGAGCCATTTCTGAAGCCATGAAGTGAATTAGATTTATGAAGAAGCCCTGCAGAAAAGAGATTTTCCTTTCTATCATGGGATTTTTCAGTCAGATCAGTTCTTCAGTCTGGTTCCCCACATAGTCCTACAAATACCTCTTCTGGCCAAACACAGTGGCAATTTGAAGATAGAAGTGAGTGGCTGAAAGGAAGGGAATTGTTTCCTTTGATGATGGCATGAGTTTAAATGAGCACTCAACTACAACATCAGAGGGCTAAAAGAGGAGCTGCCAAAGCTTAGACTGATGCCAACACCAAGTGTTGTGTAGCTTTACTTAGACATCCAGCTCTGGATGTGGAGTTCACAAGCCCAAACTGGATGTCTAATGGAACCCAAATTTGTGTCCATTGCCAGCAAATGAGCAGAGCTCAGTACTTCAGCCCTGGCCAGCAGTCAGCTTTTGAGCTGGAGGACACATAACCAACCACAAAAAAATGCCAGACAGGGCCACACCAGTGTAAGTGTTAGAATTAGTTATGACAAGAGTCATTGTGTCCTGAGCTTTGGAAACAGTTATGTCATATTCCTGTACATCGTTTTATTAAAATAGGCCTTATCCTGCTTCCATTTAAGATTCTCTAGGGTTTGTATCTGTCCCCCACTTGCTGTCCCAGAAAAATTCAGGCAACCCATATATCTTCCACTGTAGCTGCAAGATCCATGTGAATGTCTTGGGTTTCTGAAGGTGTCTGAAATGGTATTAATCATCTATATCTGTAGTGACTGTCAGAGAAGCGGATCCCTTTGCCCATGTGGGTTCCATCCCATATGTTCTAATATGTAAACTTAATTCCATCCGAAGTCTAAGATGCTTTCTGAATTTGAAAAATATATCCTGCAAATATCTATCTACTACAAAACTACTATTTAGATTCTTTTAAAAATAAACTCCTTTAATCTTTTCAGTGTCTCTTTTTTTAAAAAAATCTGTCAATAATCCCTTCTCTATTTCTGATATCTTATTTGTTGAATAGACAAGTCATTTTTTCAAACCTAAGGGAAGTTACTTTTCCCAGTGACATACACTGCAATCTTCATTCCTATTAATAGTCTCTGAAGAGTTGACAACCCAGCTGTTCCTGTCCTCAGAAATAGTTGTATGCATTATATTATTCATTTGTTTTCTTGCTTTCCTCTGGCTGTTTCAACCCAAATTCATTTCTGTTTTTTTTCAAGAAAAGTAGAACAACACTGATTTTTATTCACTAAAATCTGGCTTTAAGACTAAACTGGCTCCTTTCATGGGGGCCAAGAAAAGATTTATGCTCCTATTAGGCTTTAGCTGAGTCTACAAAATAGGAGATAGGTTAACATGAGTAATCTAATTTTAACAACACAGAAGTTAGGCAACTAGTCTAAACTTGCTGTATCAGTTCCCCTTATGTTTAACAGAGAGAGAGAGAGAGAACATCTTGTGTCCAGGCATTTCTCCCTGATGATGGCTATTTCTCCACCGACTGTAGAGGGAGCTCAGACAGCTATCTTATCTTAGACCTTTACAGTAATGCTCTTGTCATCTAACTTCAGACATGAATAGTGTAAATATGAACTGATTATTCAAGGCACCTTCAGAGCCACACACTTTTAAATGCAATTTGTCTGACATGATTTAGATGTCTACAAAGGATGAGATAAATCATTCTGCAGAGCCTATTCCTCCCCACTGTTTCAAAAAGGAGGATAGGATGATCACTCAAATATACTTGTGTACATTAGGGGTGGGATTCCACATGCAGATTGGACATCTGGTATCAGTGCCTATCTGCTTGAGTGAGCTGGAAAAATGAGCTCCCACTGTGGTCAATATCTAGTCCAAGCTAATCATCTAGGCTTGCTATACAGTTATGGGAAGGAGATGGGATGTTCCTGCTCAAAACTCATTCCTTCTACATAGTGATAGGGGGAACTGATTCCTAGAGCATACTGTCTCTTTGAATGACTTCAAAGGGAGATGAGAGGGGGAGCTCATTTCAGGCACTGAAAAGTTTAGGTATCAGCATGTGGGTTTCTAGAAGGCGCTTAGGTCTTCAAGCTTCCGTTAGAGTCAATAATCATCTAAAAGCAGGCACCTTAATTTAGTCAGTTAAACAGCTCTTTAGACTCCATTGGCTGTATTGAATAGGTTCCTATTCACTATAGCATGACTTTAGACACCTTAAGGTTCAGTTAAGTTTCCCAATAATAGGTGTCTAATGCCAATTTAGATGCCTCAGTATATTTAAGATTTTCACAGGAGGCTGGCAGATATGAAACAGGCCCTTTTGGTAGCATGGACACTGAAGGCATGGCAGCTTGAGGCTAGTTAGGTAAATGTCCCTAGATTCCTATGAGTGGGCAAATGAATCAAGCTCTGAGATCAAATAAGATACATCCCAGCCAGACTAGACATGTGACTTAGGGTGACTTTTAACTTTTATCTTGGATAAGGTGAATCCCACACCACATGCTTCTCAAAGATGACTTGAACTAGAACAAAGCCTGACCGCGCTCCTTTACTTAAACCTGATTTTCTTCCTGTTATGGTTTTGTTCCACTGTTTCTCCTTAGGATGCTAAGCTTCTTGCATGGATGTATCATTTGGTCACAGTACACCTACAGAGATGATTTCATTTCCATTATTTAAAGCAGCTCCTTCAAACCCACATAAAAATATGTATAAAGTCTGAGGGTACATGATCATTAGAATTTTGTTTTATTACTTAGCTGTTGTATTTCTGCAGGTTACAGGTATAACCACCTAAGTTTTGTACTATTAACCTTCGGACTCTGTATAAGAAAGGGATGAGGTCCATGATTACCTTTATGTCTGCACTTCTATTCCCTCCACATGTACTAAACAGCTGAAAACATGTAAAGTTTGTTTTCATCTTCATCTTTCTAAGTGTGGTAAAATGCCTGTTCATAGCAGAATGCATCTTCTGTGTGATTTTAAAGATGCGACTACGTTAATACAAACACTAGCAGTTGAGAGAGTATTGCTGAGGTAATTTATTTCTATTCTTTCAATGAGAGATGCTACTACACATGCCTAATTATCCCAGTGTGTTAAGGCTTATTGAAATAAGCTTTGGAAGAAGAGATGAAAAGGAGAGTGGACCTGTCACATGAGCCATAGCAGGATGTTCGTGGGCTCTACGGTACTTTCCTGGCAGTGGCAAGCCAGAGTGCTCTGCCATCAAAAATTGTAGCAGAATGCTGTTTGCTTTGCCTTCCTGTGTTATTCTTTGCATTAAACATCAGAAAATGTAGTCAGTTCCTTTATGCATACACAGAGAGAGACACTCCTTCCTCTGAGCAATGCACAGGAGGCACTGCATCCACTACTAATTTTTCTAAAAAGAATAATAAATAAAAAAAACCCCCAAACCTTGTGTTCTAGTTCTTCCTGTCCTTCTTAGAGTTGTCCTTCTAGCTTCCCAGGTCAAATGGAGAGGTCAAAGCCCTTGGATGTACAGTGAAGATGACAGAGCGAGCACCAGGGCAAATGGTGTGTGCTACTTTTACGCAGTCAGTTAACTCAGAAATAAATACCCATGAATTTTCAGGAGCAAAGGGGATAGTATGTGATATGGGTGCAAACATATTTATGGAAGATTTTTAGTGTCTAGGAGAAGCATTACTTCTGGGAGGAACCATATAAAATAAGGTGATAAGGTGTCACATGGTTATGACACAAACACCTTATGCATGAGTGTGATGAGCTGGCCAGTTTCTTAATGAGTAATGTAAGGAATAAACCGTTCCTTAGTAGGAGAATGATGAACTGTTCTTTTTCGTTAGGTAAGAACTGGACCATTAGAACAAGATCACTGGCTATAAACACATTGATTTGATCTAATTATTGGTTATTAGATAAACAATATAAAATAACTAAATAGCAATAGATGAGAGGACAAAACTGACAGATAGTCAGCCACCATTCCTAGCTAATGAATTTATCTCTGATTCTAGAAAATATGATATTCTTCTCACCTTCCTTAAGTTTCCACACTGCAGACGTGTACAGCTCCCTTTACACTAAAACAGGAAAAGCAGGCACTCTTAAGCATCAATCTGATCTTTTTCTTACATTTTTATTTTGAGATTAGACCACTTCAGTCCTGTGTGCCCCTCATTGTACTGATTAAATGTATCCCACACAGAAATCCTTTATGTGATCTATCCCCTAGAGACTCATTATTCTGAGAGCTGGCATTTTGGAAAAGAAAACTAAAGAAATATTAAATCATAACAGGAACCAAAAGCTTTCCTGAGAGGGAAACTTTTTGTGCCCAAGGCCAAGCACTGTGAGCTATGCGCAGGGGGAAATTGGTTGACTCAATTTCTGGGAGTGCAAAATGTTCTAGTTGAAGATTACTGAGTCACAGCCCTCAGATGGGACGGAATCCAGTCTTATAGAGATGAAACTTTCTTGTAGGTCTCCCATCTAAAGCTGTAGCCAAAGAGCACTAGTATTTGGCCTACACCTTTTTTTTTTTTTTTTTTTTTTTGGTAGGGTGTCTAGAAAGTAACTACCACAGGAAAGCAGGAGGGCGATGAATTTCTAGGGTTAAATAGAATATTTTTTCTGCATCTATTGAAAACATGTCTATAACAGCCTACCCTCTTCTGCATACCTATCTGGTCTATGGATGGAGAACTTCTGAATGCTAAAACAGAGAAAGTTACAGGTGCTTTTAGCTAGTTTTCTAAAAAGATGAAAGTCATAAATATGCTCATTTTTTGCATGTTACTCCATGTAAATTGTGGCCTTTAAGGGAGCTACAATGTGAAAGGTGGGGAGTACCTTGGATTCTTGGACTCCAGAAAACTTTAGTTCTTTTCTGGGCCCTTCACATAACCCCTTCCTGGGGCCTGGGCAAGTCACACAGGGTAAGATTTTTAGACATGCTTTTGTGACATGGGCATGGGACTGAGTACTATATAAAAGTAAATCTCAGAGGCAGAAGCCCTGGCTCTGTGGTTGCTGGATGCTCCATAGTATGGCTGAAAGCCTTGGTACCCTGATCATCTTTTTTTTTTTTTTTTTTTTTTTTTTTTTTTTTTTTTTGCTATCAAAACTGTGTTTCTTGAGATTTCGTCTCACCTAACTTCAGCATCGAGGCTATCTCTTATGATGTGGTTGGACATTGGAGCCCAGATTATAGAAGGCTTTAAACAGAGGCAATCACACCTCTAAACTTTCACAGAATCATAGTATTGTTGACATTGAAAAGGACCTATGGAGACTGTCCAGTCCAAACCACCCTACTCAAAGCAAGGTCAGCTACAGCAGGTTGCCCAGGACTGTGTGCAGTTGTGTTTTGAATATCTCCAAGGATGGGGACTCCACAGACTCTCTGGGTGACCCATTCCAGAATCTGACCACCTTCAGAGTAAAAAACTGTTTTCTTATGTTGAAATAGAATTTTCCGTATTTCAGTTTATGCCCACCGTATCTTGTCCTTTCACAGCATACCACAGCAAAGAGTCTGACTCCATCTTTTTTACTCTTCCCATCATGTGTTTATACACATTGATAAGATCCCCCTGAGCCTTCTCTTCTCCATGCTGAACAATCCCAGCTGTCTCAGCCTCTCCTTGCATGTCAGGTGCTCCAATCACTTAATCATCTCCATGGCCTTTTTTGTTGGACCATAACTTTCCATCTACATCAGCTGGCAGATGCAAGACACTACTGCTCTCTAAGCACCTCCATTTTCAATGATCTTGGATGAAAGCCTTATATTAGTTTCTTCCAGTCCCTAAAAATGCCAAAGTTAGGTTTCGGCTCTGGAAGGGCATCTATCTTCTCTCTCTTTCTCTTTTTCTACTGATTAGTGGGGTACCTAGGGAGACTGGCCCTTATTTAGCATATCCAAAGACTGACAAATTGAATATCCCCTAGAAGCTGCCTTGAGAAGTACATTTAAGTAACTGCTCAATCTAAGGTACCACACATTTAAGAAACAGAAATTCATGCAAACTCTTAGGAGTTCAAGTGTTTTCTGTTTCATTAATACTATCTGACAGGCTAATAATGGCAAAGAATCCAATATCAATAAAGAAAAGCTATCAGCTTTGACTGTGAAAACTACTACAAGGACCTCTTTCTTTCTTTATTCCTTTCTTAGCTATTCTCCTTTCCCTCCTTGCCTGTCTTTCTCTTTCCTTTTCTAGTATTGATTTTTTTTCCCCCACCAGAAGAGATAAAATATAAAAGAAAATCTTATGGCTGTCAAAGGGTTTTCAAATACCTCCTCTTAGATATTTGATGAAAAAACATATTCCAAATAACAACTAACAATGAAGAGTAATAACAACAAATAATTAATGAACAGGCCCATTTATTAGTGACAAAACATCTCTTTATGAAAATTCTGCCACAAAAATATAGAATCCTGTTATTCTTGGTGCTTAGCTTTTATGCAATGTTAACACATGTGTGGTGGCACCAGGTAATTATCACTTTACCCTCTGATTCATAAGTGCAGGAAGTAAAATCCATGAACCTCCTTCAAGAATAAACCAATGAAACAAAGAGGAGTTTTTATCTTGCAAAATTTGTGAACATGCAACAGCTTAAGTAATTTACAGAAAACCTGTAAAAATTAGATTTTTGACTATCCTGGCATTTCCAATGAAATAGAAAAGAAATCTTATTTTGACTCAAAAGTGAAAATATTGTTTAAACTTTTGGCAAATCAGTAAGTCAAAATACCATCTGTGGGGGTATGGTGAGTGTGCATGTCAAATTTAAGGCTGTAGTCATTGCTTAAGTGAGATTCTATTTTGAGCAAGCTTAACATTTCAATTGTACATTTCAGAAGAACTGATTGTATATTTTATTGTTCTATCTGCTCTATTTTTTGCTATTAAACATTTTTTGTAGAAGCACAGCAATATGACATGTTGAGAGTAAGCGAATGCCATTTTGAGTGCTACTTGAACATCCTGGATATGTTTTATTAAGAAAACCGAAGCAGTGGAAGCGGAAGGCTATTCGATCGAATTCTGTAACGCAGGTGATGTTACCTGAGTCTTGTCTAACAAATCAACCATTACTTGATTTAGTAATTTCATATGATCAAAAAACTAACTACATTAGTTCCAATGTAAAGTATGTGGTAAAGATGCCGTTTTCTGATTATGCTTTTGTGCAGTCCTTGCCCATTGTTACTTTTACTTTTCTAGGAGCCATCACAAATAACAAAATAAAACTGTGTGAGGAAAGGATTCAAAAATCATTTTCTTCCCATTACAAATTTCGTGTAATTCAGCTGTAAGGTTTTCTGGAGAGAGCTGCAAATAGTTAGTGCAATGCACAATTATTTTCAGAGAATTAAGGGTTTTTTTTCCCACAGCATTAGCTGAATAATGCAAGAAAATTCTTACAGTAAATGCACATGAAACATAACTACCTGAAAACCAAGTCAGCATTAGGATTGATCTATACCCAGGAGAGGAGTAATAGAAACTACATTAAAAACAAATCAGCATTATGATTGATTTACACCTAGGAGAGCAGTAATAGACAGCACTATATGTATGCAATGAGCACAGACAAGCTTACATTTTGAAACTGTGAAGCTTTAGTTTTTCAAACTTCATGCTGTAGGAACTCATTTATTTGCCCCAAATTTCATTTCTTTTAAAGGCAATTGTAATCGCCTTCCTCTGCCTTCTCCCACAGCATTTCAAGGCCAGTAAAATATCATGAACTTGCAGTAGTTGGTCGAGAGATTATAAAACCATCAGGTTCCTCTTAAGCAGGGATAATTCCATTTATATTGATAACAGCTAGTTTTTACTGCGGAACAAGGTGAACAGTTTGTCATTTATATATATCCACTGAACCCTTTTTCTTCTTACTTAATTGTTCATAAAAAGATTTTAATTCTTCCTCATTAATTATTCAAAAGCTAGTGAATAATTCTTGCATCCTGACCAAATAATTTTGACTGGAAGCTTAAGGCAAATGATGTGTCTCTGTTCTCAGATCAGCCTAGCTTAGTTCCTGGTCTTAGTTTGCTGACACAGAGAATTACAATGATTATTTCAATATTTGCTTTTTGTGTAATATGTAACATCCACTTGATGCTATTGTGAAGGTGATTTTTTTCCCACTTTTTCTTACTCTCCCAGGGAAACACATTTGTGGAATGTGATAATAAAAAACAAGTCCATCACAAAAGCTTTAAAATAGTTTCGGAGAAAAATTCTTCAGTGTTACTCTGATGTGCAGGAAGAATCAACGTTTACACACAAGTCAGCCAAAATCCCAGAGTTGCTTCCAAAGACACAAACGGATGAAAAATTGTCATTGTGTATATCACCCTTGACAAATACCTGCTTTTACTGGCAGCCACCTGTCAATTTTTAGGGCCAAAAATGGCCAGCGGTCATTCAGAGGTTAGCAGCTGAGCCTAATAACTTGTGCTTGAAGTGATCGATTTGGGTAATGAATAATTAAGCCATTGACCACCTTGGCCCAGAACATTTTGCAGAAGTTGCTGAGCTGCAAATTGCTGGAAGCTGGCCAAGTGTTCTTGGAAGAGTCACTGCATAGTTGTTCTCTTCTTACACTTTTCCTGAGCTCTCTGCTATGGTCACTGTCAAAAAAAGAGAGTCAGCTCTATACGCATTTGCTCTGAACTATACCAGTGGGTTTTTTTATGTTCTTAAGCTTTTCAAAAAAAAAAAAAATCTTCTCAAAAATAAATATTTCAGTGCTGGAAGGTTGGTTCCCCTATTTGAATAGAAGCTCTTTGAACAATCATGTTTTAGCATAATGTTTGCCATTAAGAGGCCCTGAATTTTCTCTGAGATATTCTTAAGCAAATAATAAAACAACAGTCCCATTTACACTCGCTACTAAAGCTGCAACTCATGATGCAAATGCTAACCTGCAAATCAAATGAAGTAGAAGCAGAAGGTAAGCGAAGGCGAATATACTAAGCAGTCCAAGCCCTTCTGTAGTGCATTGTTAGTTTATTCTTAGCACTGCTTTTCAGGCAGACATACGCATCCTGAAAAGATAACTGATTACATCCTTGAGTACAGGTCTGGCCCAGGAACACATCCTCAGATCTTTTCTTGGAAACATCACCACCTCAATTCAGGTTGAAATGATCAGGTGATTAGTAGGTTATTTCTGCAGCCTCCCATTATAATGGATATAAATATCACTTGTAACTACAATTCTAATTTGAGAACAATAAAAACAGCTCCTGTGGCTTCTGTTAATAAATAGATGGCAGCGAGCTTTGTATCAAGGGCTGAAATGTTTCCTCCTAATGCAGGGTTTGTTGTTATTATTGTTTCTCCTCTGGCAATGGAGAGCTTGTTACAAGGGAAAAGCAACTGAGATAGAATCATCATAATTAAAAAGACATTTCATAAAGCATGAAGCTGCAACAGGAAGACTGTCCTCTTTTGTATTGGTTAAATACAAGACTACTTAGTGGCTTATGGAGACTGAGGGGTCGGTGGTATGTGCCCAAGGACTGTTTGTTGTGTTTTTCTGGTTGCAATGGTGAATTAAACAAAAAGAGCTTTATGTGGCAGAGAATCCACAGTTCTAGTGAGGAAAAAGAAGGCAAAAAATAACTGGTGACCTTTAAAAAAGTTGGTTATACAGGCAGCCCATACATCCTCCCTCGATGCTGCTCGGTGTACTTCCTTGCCCGTGCATTGTCTTCTGCTGTGAGACCTGACAGTAGGTGGGCCAGCATCACCTCTCATTAACAGCTTCGTGCAGTTTCGCACTGATCTGTTTGTTCAGAGCTAAAGGTCTTGCCTCTGACAGGTAGCTGACACATGAATTTCATTCTAGAAGTGAGCAAGTGCTAGTGGTTAGAAAGAAAAAGGAAAAGAGTGCATGTCAGGGAATTACTGAACTGAGATTTTGTAACAGAGGACCAGGAATAATAGACTTTTCAGCTTGCTATTAATTCTTATAAATGGAAAAGATTAACTGGTTTGGGTTTTTTTCCCCCCTCTTTGAAGTATATCAGCACAGTAAAAAATTACAGGTTAAAAAAAACCTAGAATGAGTAGCAATAGTTTGTTTAGATTCCATTAATTCTTTATTTTTTAAGTAAAGTTGGTGGAAAATCTCAACCCATTTGGATGCAAATGGAAAAGGGATATGTTGGCATTAAAAGATACTGAAACAGAAAGTTGAACTTACTGAGGATTTTTAAAGGTGTTTTTGATATTTAAAACAACTTGGAAAAATCAATATGGATTTGCAGAAAATCTTGGCTGACATGAATCTATTTTCTAGTGAGAACTTTCATGCTAAAAATGTTTCAATCCCTGAGTGGTAAATGGTGATGTACTGTGACTGCAAAGCCAGACAAAAGAACCTCTTTAATATATTTATCACCTTGGTTAAGAAAGCATGGAGCAAATACTGTGAGGCATTAGAAAGTAAATGCTACACGTATGTGCAAAACCGAGGGAAGTCAAGCACATGCTTGGAATGCTGCAAGAAAAGATGCTGCGTGTAAGGAATAGGTAATCAACTTCTTAACATGCACTTGCTAAATAAAATCACATGAAGTAATTTTAAAACCAATAAATAATCATCTTCATTATGGACCGCCTTAGGGAAATCTTAGTTACATCAGCAAAAGGTGTACATATCACAAGGGGATTATTATGCCTCAATTATTATAACACAATTATGCCTCACACATTTATAAACCTGGTCAAGGTTGGTATAAGCCCAACTCTCTAAAGAACTGCTGGCGCATAAATACACCTGCTAATTAATGACAGTCCTGTGACCAAGGGAAAAAAGAGCAGACAAAGTTAAATCAGAGATATAAACATCCTAGACATTGACTTTTTTGAGGAGCACCAAGCAGCCCGATAACAATAAAAAGTCATCAGATTTTATTGTTGTCTGGGCAGTGGCTTTTCTGATAAATTACAGGAATCCCATCCAAGGAAAGCGTTCACTCAGACTTTGAATCCTACGTTGGTAAACAGACCTGCGAGGCAATACCTGGGGAGACCGTCTGCGAATTATGTCTTGCTCAAAACTGTACTTTAAAATATGGACTCAATTCTACAGCAGAATCTGAAACTACATCCAAAGACAGAGGAGGCTGGTTATTTTATCACTGAATCCAGCAGAATGCCACCATGGCAAGGCAATGACATAGCTTGTCTATAACCTAAATTAAGTACCTTCCTCCTCTGCCCACCTCCAAAAAATCCTCAGCCAAGAACTGTTCTTTAAAATAAAGTTAGGAATTTGCCAGCTAAATACAACTTTCCATTTTTTCCCCCCAAAATACTCTTTATTTGTTTTTGTTTTGGTTGTGTGATTGCTCTAAAAATATGGTTCTTTCTGTGAAGGGAGATCTGTACCCTCTCCCCCACTCTGCATCCTGAACCATCAGGTGACCTCAGAGAACATTTACAGGTTGATTAGAGTCCTCAGAAAAGCAATCAAGTAAATGTCAATGTCAAAGAGCTATCACCTGTGAGGTCTTGACCGGACATTACTGTCAGGAAGGCTAAAACTCCCTCAACGTGTGAAGACGAAGGGCTTCAAAGAACCAGGAGAACCATTTAATGTCAAAAACTCTGGTGTTTATGGAGTTCAGGCACATTCTGCACAACGATTTTTAGAATTGTGGTTGGGACTTTGGTGTCTGTATTTTTACAGTTCTGTTTTGAAATGTAGCTCTGAGTAACATACCCAAGTCTGGAGAGGGAAACCCGAGCGCTGAACCTTGCTCCCACTGCATTCTCGTGCTATGCACTCCACCAGAGGACCACGGGTCGCCCCTCAGCTCGGAAAGGCTCAGCCCCCAGGGACACAATCCTTTTCAAGTTACTCAGCATCTCCAGCTCCTGGAGACGTCAATTATCACTTGCAAAGCTGTGAGGAAATAAAAAAAGAGAGAGAGAGACCTGTAGCTGCAATGTGCTGACATGCCAACCCCTTCTGAAAGAGCAGACACCTTTCTCTTCCTGCCATCGTGTCTTGGGGAGTTGCTAGCAAGTGTGTCACTAGCAGAAGAGTTTCCCTCTAGTATTTCCCTTGCTTTCTGGATATTTCATAAATCGCTGGCCGTCTGGCTCTGCGACACTAGATGGAGCTGCGTATCCGCTAAAGGCAATGTCCCATCTCTGCTCCTGTCCGCAGAGGGCGGCCGAGCTCTTCGCAGGTCTGATCATCCTGTCCGCGTGGGACCACGAAAAGGTGTTTTCAGTTCCGTGGAAAACTAGTCAGGGATTTATAAGGGTTGTACAGGGGCATCTGAAGAGTTTTGGAGGCAGATACAGGCAGCAAGTTTGATTCAGTCCCTCTGAATGATGATGGGACTTTATTTTGAACTGTCTTGAGCAATCCAGGGTCTTGAGCAACCAAGATTTTTGGAAGCAAGCAGAGAGGGGTACGGTCAACAAAGCACACAGCAATGAGGCTGAGGATGAAATGTGTTTGTGATAAGCACGGCCTTACGGTGCTTTCCCAAGTTCAAAAGTCTGGATGGGAAAGCAAAGATGGAGGTCACTAAAAGCAGAGCTTTTGAGAAGCTGCAGCTTTGCAGAATCTCAGAAGGCAGATTAATGTCACCTCCGTGCTTCCTGCCTTCAGTGGACAGTGTGGCCACTGGGTTAATGGGGCAGCCTGAATTGCCATGCTGACCTGCCTGCTTCTGTCACTTGTGAACTTATTTCTCCCTCCTGCAAGGAGCTGAGGAGGAGACAGAGGACGTTACAGGGCAGCTGCTGTGAGCCCTTGAGGTTCCCATCTCATCTCTCCTCTTTGTCACTGTCCACCAAACTACAGAGCTAATTCATGCAGCTGCATGGTCTGGTGTTCAACCACAGCTCCTTGACCTGTGCAGAAAGTCTCCAGAAGTCCCAGGTGATCACCTGGAGATAGCCTAGCCAAATATTGAGTCCAGAGATGCTCAGCTCCCAAAAGCAAGTGCATTCAGCTGACCATGGTCCCTCTATCACTCAGCTCCACTTCTAGCCTTCCTGCCCTATAGTTAATGGAACAGCATAAAAGATAGAGCTGCTTCAACAAAGGGCCCACGAGGCAGTCAAAGCTTCAAGGCATTGCCATAATAATATCCTGGATGAGGGTGATAATATACAGAATGGCAATTCTTCAACAATATTTGAAGTTTAGTCCCCATCTCAAAAGCAAATCAGATAGAGGAACTTTCTCCCTCTAGGATACTAGAAACATTGTGAAAAGATTTAATGGTAGATGACCCTGGTAAGTCATATACTTTGTGTAAATATACTATATACATTACATATAATATATATGTGTCTGTGTGTTTATATACATGTATATATATGTATTTGTATTTACCTTCCATTGGTTATTTCCATGTTTATTGGTTAGTCACTCTAGGAAGAGTAGTCACTGTCACAGACGGTATATTTGTGGAAGAGAATTAGTTGTCTTTTTACTGTTCTGCCTATCACAATAATAAAGCTAGGCAAATATGAGACCTGTTAGGGAAAGGGTTTTTTTTTTTTTTTTTTTTTCATTTGATCTTTGTTGCAGTATGATTCTAATTTACTTTTTGGAATAATATGTAGGAACCCTCTGTTTGTAGCAGTGAGGACTTTTTTTTTCCAGTGACTTCACATGCAGCAAGCTTCTGTCTTAATGAGATACCATGGGCCACACTTTGAAAAGGGCATATTTGTGAGTAACTTTGGCTCACATGTCCATTATCTGCAATCTTGTATGATAGCAACATCAAAAATCTGCCCTTGTTCCCAGCAAGTCAACAACAAGATTGCTTCCAGCTCTAATGAAGCAAAGTCTGGAAGCAGAAGTGATTTTTTTCTTATTAGAATGACAGGCACAACTGGAAAAAGCAAAAAAGGTTTTGAGCATCCTTTCTTTTCTTCAAATCAGCAGTAACAACAAAGTTCAGCCTAAACAGAGCTTGGGAACAATTGCTCTGTTTTTTTTCTTAACCTTAGTTGTGCTACTCAGCCTTAACATGAGCAGAAACAGGCCCTGAAAACAGTGAAAATTTTTGATTCTCTGCCTAAATCTGTAGATAATTATTTACCCACTTGCAGATAAATTAGATGCCTGGGAAGTTTTCGCTAAAGTATGCTCATTTTCATTTTGTACCTGGGAGAGATAATGCCATTAATCTTTTTAAATTGACTCAGGCCAGTTAAATTGGATGCCAGGCCAGCAGAGCTGGTTTGTACTAACCAAAGTTATATTTACCTTTCCATTATGTAAAGTCCTTTGGACAAGGAAACAATGAGTCATAGAAAGAAAGTCCATCTAGAAAAAGGGAGAGAGAGAGGAAAAAAAAAAAAAGAGGTAGAATACTTTTAAGTAGAGACTCTAACAAGCTACTAGGCTAATTAGTTATGTTTAACTCTCCCAATTCCCCATTTTTTCTTGCTGTTTGTTTATTTTATTTTGTTTTTTTTAAAACTTCAGATGCAACATAGAAAAGTCCCATACATTACCAAAGGCTCCTTGGCAGTGCAACCAAAATTGGATATTCCATCCCTGAAGCAGTGAAGCCAGATGACTCTTTCTAGGGAAAAGTAGAGTGGGAGAGCTGAGAATCAGGGTGAGGGAGCTTCAAAAAACCAAGTTTTTTATTCTTCTTGCTCCTGGGGAGTAGGAAAGGTGTTTCTGAGCAGGGTGGTTGAAATGGGCCATCTCCCTGCAGTACAGCTGGTTCTGTACCTCCAGCTTCTGCCCTTTGGGGGCACACTAGGTAGCAGAGCCTTAGCTTTTTTTTTTTTTTTCTTAGACCTCGTTTGCCTCTTGGCCACTTTACCTATGCCTTTCACATAATAAGCTTCAATAGTATTTGGACACTGTTTGATCCTCCTTAAACATCACAGATTTATTTATTTATTTATTTTCCCCAATGAACAGCTTTATTCTTGTAACTGGCTGAACATAAAACTTGAAATCCAATTCTGACCAGCAAGTCCAAATGTGAATTCATGCTATCAAGTTAATGAGAGAAATGATTTCATAAGCTTATACAGGATATGTTATAAACACAAGCATGCTATAGACTTTGGGAAAAAAGGTCCATTGAAGAAGTTATGCATCAGGGAAGAGGACTTGGCTTGTGATTCTAATGGGCACACTACTGCTTTGAGCTCTGTGAACTGACTCTCTTTCTTAAACCTTCTGTCTGATTGCTTTGAACATCTTTTATATACCTGCTTGCTGGTGAAGTAGGCAAATGTGTTGTTGTAAGTGTTTCCGTGCATTAAAAAGTCATTTCTGTTCTAATCTAGGATGACCACTGATGGCAGAAAGAGCTGAATTAAACCTGTAATTAGAAGAATCCCATGCTGTTGCAAGCACTAATTTCACTTTCAAGCATGTCTCTCTGTTTTATCATGATTGTTATTATTATTGGGGTGTTTTTATAGAACTTGCTATGAAATGTTTCTATTTAACCATAATTATTTTTAAGGATCTTTTATAAACACAAGCTATTTTCCCATCTTCCTGATTTTTTTTTTTTTTTCTTCACATCTGCCCTGCACTTTCAGGATTTTTAGGGAGAGATAACATGTATTACTATAGCTGTTGATATAGAAGGAAAAAAACCCTTCTGTCATATCCAAAGACCGTCATGGCTACAACAATATGCTACAAAAATAAATCATCCCAGCATATTATGTCTCCTGCTTTAGTGCAGTCCAGTTCAAGGTGTTGCCTGGACATTGCTGGACCTTAAGTTCCCACTGATATCAAAGACAGAGTCCCAGGTCCAGACTTGTCTACCACATCTTTATTTCTCACTGAACTGAGGCCAAAAGAACATAAATGTATCCATACAGCCCATATTTTGCAATGATACAGGGGATTTTTTTTTCCCCAAAAATTAGCCTACATTTTTTGGTTTTTGAGTAGAAGAATGGAAAAGCAAAATTAATACATATGGCAGCCCTTTCTGAAAGACTGAGAAGTTCATCTTCTCCTTATCCCCAGGCAGAGAAGATCTCAGAGCATTCTTTTATCTCAGTGCTTCGGTTTGGTTTCCAGTTGTCCTACTTTCATATGTACTGTCTCTCTTGTGGGTAGTTATTGTATCTCCTGCTTAACATGACTCAGATGTTTGCAGAACATGAAAGTCCATGTTCACGATTCATACCAAGTCCACCATGTGAAATGACCATCAAGCAGCTGCTGCTGTTTCAAAATAAGATGAGAATTCCTTCAGTCCTGGAGAGTCAACATCAAAGACAGACAGGAAGCTGCATCAGAGCTGTCATCAAAAATAACACAGACACCTCCCACACAGGAAAACTTGGGGGCAGGAAGGGTGGGAGATCACTCCCAATCAATGTCTTTTTTTTATTATTTTTAGAAGATTTTGGTTTTGTTTTGTTTAAATGTTGTTTTTGATGAAGCTTAAAAAAGTCAGATTGGAAAAAAAAGTCATTTTCCATCCAAAAATCACCAAGGAAAAATGTCACCCGCATTTACTCCCAAATGAATGGAATGAATGAGGAGTATTGAAGGGTATACTTCAGCTCTTTGCTTTATACAGTAATAATAGTTTCGGAGCAGGGATAATATCTGGATAAAAGCAGACAAGGTCCTTAGGGAGAAGTAGTGTCATTTTTTTATCCCAGTTGTCCTTTTTTTTCCTAGCTGTATCAGCTGAAAATACTGAATTCTGGAAGGGACCTTGTCCAAGTCTCATATCCTTTCCCTATATAGCTTCTATTGGAAAAAGGCTACTACATTAAATGAACTCTTGGTCTCACTGTAGTACAGACATTTTATGTTCTAATGGTCCTTCTTGCACGTCTCATTTTACATATGCACAACCAAATGCTGCAGATGGACACATGTAAGTGCGCTTGAGATCAAAAATGCCCAAGATCACCAGTTAACCCAGTGTGTTTCCCGTAGCTTCCAATTCCACCCTGCACCAAACATCCTTGCAGATCTGCGTTTTGAAACCTAAGTGGGGTCCTTCTTATTGCTTTGTCAAATCCAAACACAAGTGTCTGGAGAGGATTCCTGCAGGAATTTATTAGTCTTACCTTTCTCTTGCACTAACTGCAGACACCACACGTCCTTGAACCAAGCACAGTAATACAGCACACCGGAACTGGAAGCATCAGGTGCCTGCTCAGTAGCCATCATTGGGCATGGATTTTCCCAAAAGTTGCAGAAACAGGTCTGCGGCAGCTCAGGCTGAATGTGAAAATCAGAGCACCTCAGCAGAATGTCAGAAGGTGTCAAACCCCACCTAGCCTATGATTTTTTTTTTAATTAGAGGAGAATTTATTGTGCAACTGTGTGGTTTCAACTCTCCTTTTAAAAATGAAGTTGAATGAAGAAGATTTAGGGAGCTGAAACAAGTTTTTCAGATGCATTGCAGAGTCCTCCTGCTTTCGTGTGCCTGCACAGTAATCCTCAGTGGGAGTTTTGCTTGCTATCCCCAGAATTGCAGATATGGGCATGTGGATGTGAATGTGAAAATGGGCAAGTAGGAGAAAATTACAAGATCATTTAAGAAGTAGTAGGTGTGGTTTCTTTTTTTGAGGAGTGGGGGTCCCAGCTTCTAGCAACTAAACATTATTGTCTTGCTAGTATTATCTTGATATTAATTAGCCTACAATGTTTCTGTTTTGTACAGTATCATTCTCTTAAACATCTGTTGCATTATATTCAACACACACATCTACTAAAAATGTTTCTGCTGAGATCCCCCTAGCTAAAAAGCATTAGAGTCACTGAAAATGGCTATGTCCTTTTTTGTTTTTGTTGTTCTCATTCAGATAATTCCTGCTCCTGTGCCTTTTGCTTTACAGTGTCCCATCTGGTGACCCAGATTAGCTGGCTTTCTCCCAGGCTTTATCTCACTTCTGCCTCACTTGCCTAAAATATCCGGTTGTGCTAAGGGCATCCTCTTTTTTTTCCAAGCACACACAGAAGGCTTTTTCTGAGGGTTGCAGTAACTTTCCAAGATTAGCTTCATTTTCCTCCCCAGACCAATTCTAGAAGCCTTTCTAGCTAACCTGGCAGAAGGGGCAGTAAAAAATGACGAATAAACATCAGGGTGCCTATTGGTACAGGGCTCTACACTCATGTGTACGACTTCATTTACACTCAGTGCAAGAAGAAAAGTATACATGGGTCTGTCTCAGCTGGGCCTGTCCTGGGGTCCTGTCCGTGGGTCTGACACTGGCTGGGTCTGTCGTAAATGCTAGTGCCTCCCTCAATATCAAACATATCAGCCGTTCACATGGGAAAACCTGTTAATGAGGCTGCTAGCAAGGGCAGAGCACCCTCTGCATGGCTTGTGGGACTTCGAACCCGTGGGTGCAGGGATGGCTTAGCACAGTCAGCCCCATCAGGCAGGTTGCTCTGGACCTCCCAGGCAGACACAAGAAAGGACGAAGCACAGTCAGCTTATGAGCCATATAGCTGGGGTCCCTGAGACCAGATCAACTAGGAACTCTTTGGAGGAGCCAGGAGAGGGAGAAATCAAGACTCTTTAGGACTGGTTGAAACTCATGTTAGTGCAGGAAGCATTTTATTCAGCACCTACCCTACTTCGCACTGATCTCCACGGTGCTTCAGCATATAAATAATGATATTAAGGAAACATTAGACCTGGTTGTCTGTACCTGTCTCCTAGTGAGACAGAGCGAAGGCTGGGAACGATTTACACCATACCACTGTGATTTGGACATTCTTTCTTTAATTCTGTAGACGGCTTCCAAGCAAGCAGAGTTTCCAAGCAGACACCCACTATTCTATTCCAGGCTAAAGTTCAGCTCCCCACATCCATCTTTTGGCATTTAGATCTCAGCCTTTGCCCGCTGCGTGCTGCCATTAATATTTCCTTAACCCTGCCATTCTCCTCGCCACCCGCGGCCATCCCCTCGCAGCTGTTAATAGGAATGTCGGCTGTGGGGGGAAGCAGCGGGTGATTTATCAGGCCATTAAGCTTCTGTTAGTGAAGCTCTTTCGGCTATGGGATCTGCTGTATTTACTGAATTATCTCCAGGCTTTTGGTCCTACTGGGTTAAGGCACTCAATATTTTAGGGAGAGGAGGAACACGCTGAGCTAGGAGACAGATGTAATTACCACCATCAACACACCAAATCTTGCTGGAGGGCTTTGTGGTGGGGAGGAGGAGGAGGAGGACCCATCAGCTACACAGCATCATAATCACAATTTCCTTAGCCAGCTCATTTAGCCTATGAAGTGGTCTTTGCTGTCCAGGGAATCTTAATAACATACTTAATATCTGTTCTTTTTTATTATTATTATTATTAACTTGCTCCATTTCCAGCTCTTTATGATTTTTCTTTCCTTCAGTTGCAAACTGTATTGCATGTCTGACCTAAGAATCTTCCAGTTGCCTCTCTCCTTTTTTATTTCAAAAGTTTATATTTTGCCCTAGCCAAAGGTTGAGCTAGTTTCCTTCCTTTCAGATTTGGCCATGATTCATAGTTGCTTGGCACATTGCAGACACAAAAATGAATTATTTTTTTAATTATCACATTTTCCCCTTTACTTCTTGAGGCACAGTATAAAGATACAAGGAGCTTGTTTACTGACAGATATTTACTGCAGTTGGGCTTTTTTGTTTTCCTGGAGTAGCTCCCCGTGTGAGTACCAAATGTGAGGGCAAAACCTCATATTGATCGCATTAGGATTCTTAAGGATACAGAGGGTCAGACCATGGCCAGGAAGAGTAAAAAGTACCAGTCTGGGGCTTTGGCTTAACTTTTGCTTCCCACCTAACTTAAGTATTCATAAGGATACCTACTCCAAATAAAGTGTTCTGGCCAGTGTCATAGGGCACAGACAAGACAAGACTAAACAAGGTGGTACTTTCAGCAAATGCTGTTCTCCTGTCAACTTCTGCAGAGAAAAATAAGCCTGCCGCATGCTTTCCTGAAGCTGAGACCAACTGATAACAAATATAGACCTATCATTAAAATCACTGGACCTATAGGTACAGGTGCGCTCATCAGCACATTGGACGATTTACTTTGCAATCTAGCTTGTCCAAGTGAGCCCCCCCCCCCCCACTAGTCCTGGTGGTTTGCCTCTAAAACAGCTCTTTTGAATTTCATTCTACACTTTTACTTCTTCTGCTGAGACAGTGACCTGCTTGGGAAAGGGCTCCCAAGTCTGTGTTCAGCATTTTTGTTTGTTTGTTTGTTTGTTTCTCGTTTGCCATCCCTTAACATTCACCCTAAGTAGTGAATTTAAGTTTGCTGTGCTTGGCTTTTTGTAGAGCCTTTAGAAATATTTTAAGATTTTCACAGATCTGTGGACTGCAGATTGAAAGTCACTGTTGGATGTACTTATAGCTTGATGGACTGTTCCATGACACTGTAATACAAATGTTGAAAGAAAATTCACTAACTATTAATGAATATGGCAACAGAATTGAGAGTGAGGAGTGCTAACTCTTCTTTGATAATGTCTCAGTTGAGTGCTTTCACCCTGATCCAAACACAAACAAGTTAAGATGTGAGCAAAGTCTGGTCAAGGTAGTCATACATGCCCAAAAGAGTTCTTCATCTATGCCGTATTGTATAGAAGGATGGAGGAAGGGGATGAAGAGTAGTGGTGATAGTAGTAGGAGATGAAGTGTAGTGCGATGGATGTGATGGAGTGATGTGCAGTGTGTTTAAAAACAATTTTAAGAAGTACTAACTCCTTTGTCCTTCTCCAGTGGTTTCCATTTGAGGAACTCAGCATGCGGGGGGGGGAGTCTCAAGTCTGCCTAGTTTGATGACCTTACTACACATCCATGTCCATGATAAAGCACGTAAATGCTTTTGAAACTGTGGTTGCTAGTGACCAGCTTCAAAATCATATCATTAATGAACAGCAAAATAGAAAATTTATTTAGAAGTCATAGTGTCTATGGTGTTACATCTGTGGTGTTCTACAGAAAGAAGCAAGAGAAGGTTTGTAGACAGGAGGTTTATTTTAGGCAGCAGTAAAATTTTATTGGACTAGATAGTACAATAAGGAAAAAATAGAGACACTCGTCAGGGCTTGCATGCTTTGGTCTAATAAAAAATATTAGCTCCATAAATAAACTCCTCTTGCATTAGAAGTCATGGTTTCCACCTCTTCGCCCTACTCATGAGAAGATTTTTGTCCTTTCATTTTATTTTATTTTATGCTATTATCCAAAATCATGCTATGTTACACCATCAAAGAAGGACTGAGAGAGGATGTTGTTGGGAGGTAGGTGTGAAAGTATTTTATGTAAGAGCTTAATGCACTGATCCAGGAACTGGGACACATGGGCTCAGTTCTTTCCCTGCACTGAAGGGGTTCAGACCCAGAAGCTGACATGGATCTCCAGGCAGCAGGTAATTCTGTGTGTGACCATCCCCTCTCCAGCTGAATCCCAGTCACTCTGTAGGAAGTAGCAGGGTTATGCAGCAAGGAATACGAGCACTAATCTGCTCCAAGTTCCCAAGTCCTACTGATCTGATTATGTTTAGAAATCTTTATAGGATTTCTTCATTGTTCTATCAGTTAAGTCACAAAGATGGGATTTAAACTAAAGCATAGTAAGACTGTGGACAAACTACCTAAAAAGTAAAGTAAAAGAAAAATAGAAACTTTAACTGTGTGAAAGAATCTGTGATACTGAGCAATTAACGTGCTTTTTGATTTGTTTGCCCCTAAGCCACCGTCAAAATTTCTAAGACAATTATATTCCTTCCTGCTGGTGTTTTATGTCTTGTCAACTGTCCCTAATTAGTGCTTTGCTGAAAACGCCAGTAGCATTTTACAGATATACAGTTTTCTAGCCACTGTTGTAAGGATCATAGTAAAAAAATTAACAGGTCTGCAAGAGAGCCGTTTCAGCCCCTGACTGATGCAAATTAAAGACAACGGGATTGATTGTGCTTCCAGACATAACTGTAAAGATCAAAGGACCTTTCAGAAACTTGTGCTGCCTGCCTTGAATAAATCTAGCATTGCAATTCTGGCCACATTCACAGAGGGAACATTACACCGTCTTATGCAAGGAAAAGTTTGGATGGTGATATATTAGCTTTTTATTTGACCATCTGAGATACTTGGGGAATACAGACAAGGTGTTTGACACGCTTGCTTTTCTCCAGGTCTCAGAAGCAGCAAACTTCAAACTAAGCAATTGCTCTGAGTTTAAATTAGCTGTGTTAGTCAATCAGACATGTTGAGGTGAGATGATGGTTGATATCTGAGGGGCAGAGGTATAACACCCAAGGGAGAATTAAACGGTGCGGAGAGACAGCTCAGTAACTGTCACCTCCATAAAAGCATTTCTGTGCTCTTTCTTCTACAAAAGGTGGGAAAGACCAGTTACATAGGTTCAGTCCTGTCAGAAATCAAGCGTGGCATAAATTGTTTGTGGTCATGTGGGCAATACCAATGATTATTTTTAGGCATGTGATCAGTGAGAACTACTAATATGCTTTTGCCCTTTCACAAAGTTATGTCAGACTCAAGGGACAGCTCCAAAATAAGACCTGAGTAGAACCTGGGCACCTACATTTAAAACTGACATCCTCAAAACACCTGCACAGCTGCCACTTAGCCTTAATCTGCTTTTCAATGCTGAAATGCCCAGGCACCTAAACTTGTGGGCTGTCTGTCTCTGAGCATCTCAGTCTTGACAGTGCTAAGGTGTCATAAGGTCTTATATATAAACATATAAGGTCTTATATGTTTCCAGCATTTTTCTTCAGTGTTGTACTGATCCTCCTTCTCCTTCCTTGAGCAGCTAAGAAGGAAACCCTGTGCTCTTCCTGGCATGAGCCAGACTTGCTGTTAGTGGAGGAAACACAAGGCTGTGAGAAGAAAACAACAGGCATTGTGCAAATTTATATATGCAACTTTGCCTTGTTAAGGGAATGTAAGAGCTTTATTTCCAAAATTCAACTAATTTCCAAAATGATCTAACTGTTGAGAAAAAGGAATGCAGAACAATTTATTGTGTAGATATCCCCAGTACATCTCCTCCCCCATCAGCCACATGAAGCCTCCCTCAAGGAGGAGTAGCAATAACTGCCTTCAGTCACGGAACTCAATTCCTAGGCCCTGGAGGAGGGCTGAGAACAAAACCTGTACAGAGAGGGAGGGAAGTGCTTTATGCAGCGACACAGCCATTCTCCGCACCCTGCTTCCCATCTTGACTAACCTGTCCCCGTTTACAGTTGGTTTGAAAACATTGAACTCATACCGCTCTCGATTTCTATTGCAAGAGCAGAAAAAAAGTTTTCAAAATCCCAGGGTTACCTGGAAACAGTGTTTAATTCTGAACATAATGGTGCACAACTTAAACTTTTTTGCAGTGAGTGAAACATGCCTTAACAGGGCCTCTTCCATAGGAAGTGGGCACCCGTTCTTCTGCAAGGCAGGCCAGGCTGGAGCCCCCAACCTGGAGCATGGCTGGAAAATCTGGGCCTCCTCTCTCATAGCCAAGCAGTTGGAAGGCCATGGGCCACATACCTGTTTGCCCTGGTGTACTCCTCATGACCAGAATGCCACGGCACCTCCTCCACTGTCCTGTGCATAACTTCACAGCACAGCTGGATCTCGATCTCTATCTCAAAGTGTCTCTTTTGGCCAGTTCTACCCACAAAGCTGCAGTGAACTGGGAACCGAACCACAATCATAGCTGTAAAGTTTTGCAGTGCTATAGCACCAAGATGCCTACAGTAGAGATAAGTGTATTCCATAAAGCCAAAACCAACAGGTTTTAGGAGGAGAGATTAATTGGGAAAACAGTAGGAATTGCCTCCAACCTCTTGCCCCTCCATGGAGGGGAAGAATTAAGGGTCAAACTATAGCTTCCCATTGTGTCTTAAGAAAGAAGGTCTGAATTGAGGAGGGCAGAACTAATCTTATTAAATGACTGCCTTGGGAAACATTTGTACTTTTATCAGTCAGTTTAATTAAACTGTATCAAACTACATCTAGCCTCATCCTGTTTCTCTAACAGCATGGAGCATTAATGATGAGGCAAAGCAGGAATGAGTGCTGGTGCCTGGCTTGAATACTCTTGTTCTGAGGCCTTCAACAACCACACCACTCCACTGAACTGAATATGGATTACTGAAGACCTTTGCTAGTACCTCAGTAGCATTTCTGACTGTTTGAAGGAACCTCGTGTCCTGGATCTACGGTCAAGGGAAAGGCTGGGGGACACTTGAAGTAACCAGAACGGCCTCTGAATTATTCACTGTTCCTTGACATGATTGTGCTTCTATTTGGAAAAGTGTTCCCTTTGTGGTAGCTTTGAACTGACTCTACGTAAAAAATAATTCCTGGTTTTGCTTACCCAGAAGCAACTCCTGTTCAGGCCACCTGTATGTTGCTGTAATTTCATTGGTTCCAATGGGAAGCAGATCTTAGCTCAAGGTTTATGTTGTCTTGCAATGCAAATCCCCTTCACATTTTCCTCTAGTTTTAAGGACACTAGTGCATTGTTATGTAGCTCTAGCACTCTAGACAAACTTGGAATTAAGCTTTCAGAGTGGCTTAATGTAGCTCAAACATTTCAGCCCTGAAATACCCTGTAGTTCTCCTTTTTTTGCTTTTAAGGAATACCTCCATTTTGCCATGAGGCTAAATCCTGACTAAGCAGTTTGATTCTTCTTTTACTGACTTTTTCATTCCACCTGTCTTCCCAGAAACTCTCCCAGTTTGCCTAAAATAATTTCCTTCCTAAATAACAGAGCTAACAAAGCCCAGGGTCTCATGATTGTGTCTCCAAATCCCAACTACCTACAATTACAATAACACCTACTTCTTCTTTCTATAATTCTGTGCCTATAGGCAAGATTATAGGGAGACATAACATCTGCTTCCTAAATACTAGTAAAGGGCAATACATACCCTGGTTCATTCCAAGTTATGTATGTCCTGATCAGCCTGCTAGCACTTGCAAATTGTTTGATTAGATCAAGCAAAATAAAGAACAGCTGATCACATAGCCTTTTTGGCTGGTTGGCTGGTTGGCTGGTTGGCTGGTTGGTTGGTTGGTTGGTTGGTTGGTTGGTTGGTTGGGAGGGAGGGTTGTTTGGTTTTGGCTGTAAGGTGTTAATTTGAGTTTTTGTCCTTTAGTTAGATTTTTATGGTAGTGTATTTATCTCTAAGACTGCAGGAAATAGGATGAGGTTTCTGAGTGTCCTCTCAATGGATTTAGTGGTGTTTGGGAGGTGGGGAAGTGTATTACAGATTATTTAACATGATTTATAATAATTGTTGGTCCTGGAGGTGCACATGGACCTTCATATTTTCTATACAGCTTTGTTTGTACGTTACCCTTTTGGATATTGCTTGTGGTATGTGAAAAGCTGATAGGGCCTAAGAGAGGGGGTGTGCATGTTCCTGACTTTGACTATAGATTTAGAAAGGAACTTTAGGTTTTCAGCCTAGCTTATAAACCTGGGTTCTTTGATACTTCTAAGTACAGCTATTAGCATTAATACAGCATGGTACAGTTATTTTAATATTTTTTCTCTGGAAGCTTGCAGAAATGTTTATGTATTGTTGGATCTTTTGGGTACTGAAGGTGAAAACGCTGCCTGTCAAAGCTGAGGCTGCTCTTGGTGGAGATGAATTGAATGAACTTGACAGTGCAAAAGGCTCAGAAATCTGAGTGCTGCTCTTGTTCTTACAGGACTTAGTTTATTGCTCTCACTATCCCATTTCCATCTCCCTCCCCTTGAGCTAACAAGCTCAGAGTTGCCTATATTGCTACAGCCCCAGCAGTACTCGGCACTTTTTTTCTTTTGAACCAAATAGTTAGCATAACTGAATTGCACTTCCAACAACTGTTCTCAGCATTTATTAAGCTAGAAATGTGTTATTTCTGTTTCAGATCCACCTCATTTCATAAAAAGTAAGGACACATAAGTCATCAGATCTTCAGGTTTGACTTTTTAAACAGAGTTTGGCTGGCTTTTTTCTTTCATGAAATTTGTAATGTTACAAAGCAAAAGTAACTTTTTTTCTCTCTCTATTCTGTTTTTTCTTTTTTATTTTAATGTTGCTGCTGCCATTGGCATTTAGTCAAGGCATCCAAACTCAATTTGGTCTAGCTAGATTGTTTTCTCTATTTATTGAAAGTAAATATCCGCATAGCTTAAATGGATCTGTAGGGACATGCTGGAATATCCGTACAATCTTTATATAGTTCATCAACATCATCTGTTCTTCTATATAGTTCTGACACTTTTACAACCCCATTATTGAAAGATCTAAGCATTTCAGTCTTTTATCTTACCAGCTCCCTTAAGAGACAGGGACGTATTATCATCCTTCTTTTACAGCTGGCTGAAGCCCAGAGGATAAAGCCCAAATTTATCTCTTTCTTTTAAGTGATGTTCTGTCTGTTCCATTTCTCTGACTCAGTCATTCACTCATTTAGGGACCATAGCTCAACCAAGAATTATTAAAGGTAAGTAGATTTGTAAAGATGCAATATTGAAATCACATTTAATCCTATCTAAGAAAAAAAATCAAGTGTATTTGGGAAATGGCATTTAAGCATCTTGGTTACTCTAATCTTTTGATACTATATGAAGATGCACACTATATTCTCATAAGTCTGACGTAAAGCAACTTGCACAAAAGAATGTTGGGATCTGCATTAAAAGCAACTAGATTTGAACTTTCAGGTTAACCACTGTCCCAGTCTCCACTCATATGCATCTATCAAATTGTCTTTGGTGATTTTTTTTTAATTGTTTTTGACCATATGGTACAAAATTTCCCCCTTCAAAAAAGTAAAGAGTAGAGAAGAATGCCAGGCTCTCCTAGTTGTCTGTCCTTTTTGTGGTGTCAGGAAGAGTGTCTCTGGCCTGAGCTGCTTACTTTCTTTAGAAAGCTGCATGGGCTGGAGAAACTCTTTCACCCCTATCCTTGTGTCTCTGGGTCTTTGTTATCATAGAATGAAGCGATGCCATGTGGGAATATGGAATATTCCTGGTCACTTTTGTTCTTTGATTTATAACTTCTCTATCTGTACACACAGAAGAAAAGACCCATTCTCTTCTGTGAGAGTTCTACTAGCACTTTGGTACCATAGGGTCGTTAAGATCATTACTCTCCTTTGCAATGCCAAAAAAAAGATAGAAATAGAAGATTATTCTGTAAAAACTCCTTTAATGAAGCTGGACTTTGGCTGAACTTCATGCTGTACCAGGACCAAAGAAAAAGATGACTTCTGTCCCAAAGAAGTTATACCTTACTTGGTCATTTAGGATGCAAGTTTCTAATCTAAGCTGGTTATTTAGGCTACCTCTAGACTTGATGCAGAAGGTGATTCAAATTCTCCAGAGGGCGACTGATCCCAGTGAAGTGAAAGGTCAAAAAAAGGTAGTTGAATGTCTCCTGCCCTTGATTCTAGACAACTGGTTTCAGCTATACATTTTGGGTGATGGAACTTGGGTGAGATGAATCCTGCCCTAAGACTGAAGTGGAACAAGCTGTACTAGTTATAACAGACCATACTGATGGTTGTGTAAAAGCTTATCCCACAACTTCTGAGACTTTAATTTTGGTTCCATTAAAAAATAATCTGGTGCACCATATCAGGCTCAGCCCTGTGCCTGCCTTTGCTGAGGCCACACACCCCTTATTGTAGAGAACAAATGCAGTATTTCAGAGGAGTTGAAGGAGTCAAGTCACTCCTAAAAGCAAATGAGTGTATGAGGTACAACTTACGCTTCTCATGTGAGAAATATTGCTCAGAAGAGAGCCTTCATCACCACTTGTATTTTGGCATATGGGCACATCAAAAACTTCTTTCTCTGCCTTGCTACACAGGTGAGCAGCCGCTGCTGCTCAGTCCCTTGACAAATTAGATCAGGCTTTACCAGCTACATCTCATCTTGCTGGAATAGTAGTTACTAATGATTTAAACCAGTTGGCCACTGACTTGATTGTAGTCAATACACTTATTTCTATTTCTGCTACAGTCTTGTCTCAACTAAGGCCTTTAGGTTGCAAACTTCTGCATTAAGAAATGCTTTTTGCTGCCTGTCTGCAGTACCTTGCACAGTGGCATTCCAATCGAGGCTAGATACCTCCTGCAAATCATCATCATTGTGGTGTTAACAGTGGTGATTTGATTGGATCTTTTTTCTGGTGAGGAACTTTCACTTTTTGCCATGCTACTCTTTTCATTCTCTGTGTTGCAAAATGTACTTAAACCCAATCTTATAATTTTGAGAAAATTGAGATTATGCGGCTGCTGGAGCTGACAGTGTCTGACAAATTCTTCTCCTTTAGGGTTATGTCAATTATGTTGTTACAGAACATGCTGAGGTGCTTTTTTTTTTTTTTTTCTTTGACATGTCACTAGAAATTGTCATTTGCAATGATGGATGAAATGGTTACATTAAAGGCAGAACTTTCTAAAGAAAGTAGTCCTCCCTGGAGAAAGGTAAGTGTCTGACTGTAGATTGGAACCACTGTAGGTTCCCCCCGCCCCGCCCCCAGCTAAACAATCTGGTCATTGAATAAACATGCCTCTTAAAGAACATCTAGGACAGTGGGTTGTTGTAGCAGGTTGGATGACACAAATCACACCCCGGAAGCTTATTTCTTGCCACCATTTGTAAAGGGAGTCAGGTGACTGCCTGTCATGCTGCCTTTTGATTGGAATTGGAGCCACTGACCTTTAGGATAAATGTACCTTGGTGGAAGGTTAACCACTTTGTTGTGAAAAATCCCATTAGTCTGGGTTCACAAAAAGTAAGGATGCATACCTTAAGGAGTCTGTGAGAGTCTTTGTGCATTCAGTTTAGAAAAAGGCTTAAATATTTTATTCCTTCTGGGCTTCTGACTCTAGACCTAGACCAGCATAGCATGAAGGCAATTCACCAACACATCCAGCAAGAGTAAAAGAATAATTCTTGCAAAATGCACGTATGTTGGATTCAATCTTATACTACAGTTATTAGTCAGCTCCATGTGTAAGAGCTCATAGGTAATTGCATTATTCCTGTGCTCTCTTTAGATCTTCACCAGCTGTTAAAGTTATCTTAGGTTCCTGCATTTTAAATTCCTGCTGAAATACATTGAATCCAAAAATCGATGCTGTATCCATCCATCCGTACGTCTTTTCTAAGTGTGAGCTATAAGGGTTCTACAGCTTCTCATGACATTTTGCAGCATGTTATTTAATGTTTCTGTTTATCTGATTTCTCCTATGTTTGTTCATTTGCTTTGTGACTATATGATGGCATTTAACCCTTGTTGGAAATTAAAGGTCTGATAAGATGAATGGCTCTGCTTTGGTTTTGGTTTGGTAGCATAAAACTGGTTCTTGATCTAAGCAAATGTCACAGTCATTTTGGATGCAAAACTTCTCAGTGTGGTGTTTCTACTGACAACTAATATTTGGGAAGGTACAGTGACAAATCTGAGAAGACTGAATCTCTCATCAGTCTGCGATTCAGTCAATCAGACAAAAAGGCAGACACGTCTAAGCAGTTTTGGGGTCCTGTTCCCATGGAGCAGAAAATGTCCGTCCTTAACATAATCCAGGACTTTTAAACAGCTTCATATCAATTTATCTAGACTTACACTAGTTTTTGCTACCGTATTCATCTTTCATCCTTCCTGTGACACCTGACACATTGCCAGTGCTGTAAGTCTGACTCACTGTTTTCTTCAGCTGGAAAACCTTTTAACATATTGGAACAGTCTAATCCCACCTACCCTATGCTACCTCAACAGGAATACTAGCTCCATCATAAGTGCCCCCAGGAGTTTCATAAGAGACTTGCCCCATTGTAAAACAGTATAAATAGCTGGGAAGGCCCAATTAAAGAAGAACAACATGGGTCTTTAATCATCCACGTATACGCACTTCTGATCTTTGGGGCAGCCCATAAAGGCTGGTTTATTCAGGCTAGATTATCCACTGAAACCTGTAAGTAGTGATACATCTAGCCTATCCTGTTGCCCTTGGATTCGTGCATGTTGGAGGCCTGAAACACAAGCTGTTATTGTAAAGAAGGAACAAAAAGAGAAGTGGTGGCTCTTGGAGCAGAACTTGTTGTAATGATGGAAACAAGCAGGATTTAAGCAAGAAGTATAGCAGAGTAGATGCTTTATAACTCTTTAGTAACCAGTCCATGAGGACTGACTTGGAATGTGGCATCTTACTTTGCCAGGCTGAAATAGTGTATATTTAAGTAACGTCCCAAAGGCGGGACAACTGGGAGTGATGACTGGCTGTTGGGAGAAACTGCTGTTCCATGTACCCCAATACTTCTCTCAGCAGTGGAAGTAACCCTATTTTGCTTTTCCACAAGGAAAAGTGGTAACTGGGCCATGAGCGTTTCACCTGCACTGTTCTCTTAGGCAACAGTCTGCTTTGCCTGTGCCTGCAGGCTTTGTTGGTTTGCTGCTATGCCCAGATTAGTGAGGCTTGATGATCAGGAGAGTACATTAATCTGGCTGTGGTAGTGTAGCCTTCTGTCTTCCAAAACAGAGCTGATTCATGTCTGAGCGGCTCAGAGTGCAAGCGGAGGTGCTCACATCCCTCTGCTCCTGCCTGTTAAGACCTATGCAAAGGTTAGCCTGGGGACATTGTACCACTTACAAAGTGCAAGTGCAACTTGAAACAAAGCTTAATTGAGTTATCTGACACAGTTGCTGTATTCAACAGCTTGATTAACATAAAGATAGAACCTAAAAATTAAGCTACTAACAAAGTTTTTTTTTTCCCAGTCATTACTATTCCAGATAACTAGATATGCGTTGTCCAGCAATTGCCACCTATCTATATTCACAGAAAAATAGCACCTGCAGAGAAATCACTTTGTGATATCTATATATCTGACAAACTATCTGGCAGAGTACAAATCCAAGCTTTGCATAATGTAGCCACTATTATGAGATAGCAGTCTGCAGATGACTTGAATGGGTCATTTCAAATAAAACTGTATGATTGCCTTAAAGATGTGGCATGCAGATGTCCTCAAACGGATTCTGAGGCTACAGATATGTATTAGAAATTGGCCCAGGGTAAGCCCAAGATTTGCTTGCACTGACACTGATACTGGTAAGCAATTCAAAACATTGGTGAGAAAAGCTACAGTTTTCTTCCAGCCTAAATGGAGCCAGAATTAAGATACTATCTCTTCCTTGTGACATGGTGTCCTCAGTAAATCCTAGAAAATGTTGATGAACTGCTTCATCTCCCTGGTGTCTTTGTCCTTGCTCCTTCAGGTATAAACTGTACTAAGCATAATTTCAGGAAGAAGTGGTTGGAGACCGTAGTGTACTATATAAATGTCAGTCATGTCAAAGGCTGTTCAGGAAAGCTCATTGACGAGGTAAATTTTGAGATTTAAATGTTGTGGGTGGGATTTGTCTCACTTAGCTTTAGACACCTACAGCTGATAGCTCAGCTGGTCCCCTTGGGAGTCTCTCTCAGCTAGCAGAAAGGAACGAGCACTTCCAGCGTGCTTCGTGGTGCCTTTCTAGATGTGCACGCTATGGTGAGGTGAACGGTACACTAGATTTTGCTGATGATGCTGATCATATCTCTAATGAAGAGAGCTCAGGATTCAAACTTCATTTTATAGCTACATAGGCACCTGTGTTTAGTCCAATGCTTTTATCTTTTAATTCTCTATCTACTGAAATATAAAACATACAAATGAGAAGAAAAGATGATACTGCTTCATGTTTTCATGGGTAAGTTAGGTCAAGTACCTCTGAGATCAGAAAACCAAATTTCAATTTATTTTACCAGGTATTTGACTTTGGTTTTCCCTCATAGTTAAATGTTATGATTATTCAACTATAGGCTAGTTTTGAGGATGAGCTTTTGACCAGAAAAAATCCTGCATACCAAAACTCATTATAAAAACATTTTTGAGATGGAAATGGTTTCACATAAGTCTCCCTTTAGCAAAACAGATGTCTATGAAGGAGATGGGGGACCTAGTTGTGGTGCTCTCTAGTCGCTTTTCTAAAGTGCCCAATACAGGTAGGCTATGATATTCTGAGTACATATCTATGCATTAGCGCTGGTGTGTATGTATATGTATATATATGGAAAAAAACCTTACAGTTGACCCATTCAAGATTTTTATTTTACTTCAGTCTTACTCAAGCTTGGAGCTATTAGAAAACTTGAGAATGTTTATTGTTTTACAGCACAGAAATAATGAATGCTTGTGAAGGAGAAGATGCTCGAATGAGCCCATCAGTTTCTACTTTGATGCTTACAGCTTTCAGTTCATGTAGCAACATCTTATTCTAGTTCACCTGTGGAAAATTACAGCAAAGGAAGGAATTATTCCACAGTTATAACTGTAGTGATGTTTGTTTAGCTGATATTTGTTCTGTAGGAAATTTTCAGCCAGATCTTTATCAAATACAAATAAGCATATCTCCAGTTCATTCATGTCTTTTCTTGTCAACTTGACGTGAAGACTGAATCTGCTCTAGTGTTAATTGATTCTTTTCTACATCAGCATCAGTTATTCCTTAAACCAATGTTTTCTTAGCAAAGATTAGTTAACCAGTCTTCATGTGTATCTGAGATGTTTGCTTAACAGAAGGTCTTCTATAGGTTTTCAGTGTCATATCTTACATCTTTAAAGAAAGAAAAACAGGCCTGTGTGGTAGTAATGGAAAAGGTCTGTTGTCTATCAGGTCTAACTTGATTCAGAAAAACATTCTACAGCAAAAGGTGTGTCTGTTTCCTTAGAAAGCCAAATTAATCCCTGTAAACATGACAGAAGGTGATAGAAATCAGTTTATTCTTTACAAACCTCTTCAAAAATGTTGCTTGTGTAGATCTCAGGTAATGACTGCCCAGTTAACTAACTGAAACCCGAAATTAATTCCTATAAGTAATTTACTCAGTAACAAGTGGACTTTTCAGATGACCAACGTGAGTTTGATTAGCAGAGATCGAACAATTCAGCTTTTTGAACAGAAAGAAAAGGGGGCTTAGCAAATAAGACATTTGTTGTTACTCCTTATCAAACTTGAAGCATAGTTTTCCCGATCATTGCATGATGTGGCAATCCATCAGTTTCCACTTTCTGCTCCTAAATGAGTGCTAGATACTAGAAACTTAGAGTAACATGCTTCTGTGCAGCTGAGACTAGAAAATTTTCCCATAAATTACCGTGACGGTAATCTGAAAGAAAAGATTCATGGCTCAGTCTGCTATGGCTTTTGCCTCATTCCTGACATAGATAAATAGAACAGAATTTTCTGGAGATTTGGTCAAAAACATAGCACAACTGCTTGTAAAGTACATATGTGCTCTAATTAGTTATATCTATGCTCTAATTGTGCATAATGAGAGCCTTGATCTGTATTGCCACTGTTTCCTATGCTTATAGGATGTGTCATACATAATGAATGCATGTAGGGACTGTTACTTTCACACGTTGTATATAGGTGTATATTGGGGCAAAAAGGCTGGAGCTAGGCATTTACCTCCTCATGCTCATCCTCACGGGTAGCTGACTATAACCCCCCTCCCACTGCCTAGAGCAATGGGGTAACAGGGTGTCACAAGACAGTCCAAGGGGACCACAGGTCTACTGAGCCCAACACAATCAAATGGCTGCGTGCTATAATCTACTCTGTCTCCCTGGGGCTAAGGCACCCCACACCTGGAAATCCCAACCTGCAATTTTCTTTGGTACTGAAGGTTTGCTAGGTAGCTACTCAGCTCGCTTGCCCATTCAAGGGAAAGTGATTTAAAAACCCCTTAGCGAGTATTTCAGGACTCCCAGCCCTTTTGGCCATGTGCTCATAGTGTATCAAATGAGCCATTTCCATTCTGCTGCACAATCAGCCCGGAGAGAGAAAAATCCATTGGGCGTAAGCTACCTCCTGATTTTTCTGAGCTGCCCCATCACAGAAACAAACTTGGCAATTGCCTAGCTTTAAAGACAGATCGCTAAAGTCAGTGCTGTCAGGGAAAAGGCAACATCATTTTCCAAACAATGAAACACCTTCACTCATGAGATGTGGAAATGAAGCTGTGTAGCCAATTTAAAGTTTGCAGAGCTCTTATTTTATCAGCCTACACACCATTATCCTTTTCACCGCTGGCTAGAGCTACAGCCTGCTTTATAGACTCGTCACTCCTGCAAAGACCTGGAGGGATTATATTAACTCCTGGGTTGCTGCCAGACTTCCTACTGCAGAACTCCTGTTGACCGAGCGAGACAACCAAACTGAGTTTTCAGTTGCCTTTTGCAGTTGTAAAGGCAGGCTCTGCTGTAGCTAAAGAGATCTTCCTTGTGCTGTGGTCCCGTGTGTACCATCGTTGTGAGAAAAGCAGCATCAACAATCAGATTCCAACTTAAAATGGAGGTTTCAGCCCTCATACAGACCTGAGGAAATTATCTTCTACTTTCTCTTGCAGCAACCTGAATGCACATTTTAAGATTTTACAACTTGCTGAATAGCAAGACCTAAATCTGTACTGATGTGTTGGTGTGATTTGTTTCTATAAGCTGCTCCCACTGTTCTAGCTCTTAGCAGCTGTGTGTTACACTGCTCCTTGCTCCTTCCTACGTCTGCTCAGCATCTCTTATGTGGACCTACCTCTATGGTTTTGATTGCTACTCTAGCTACAGAAAGGTCACTTACCATTCATAATATTTCAGGTAATAAAAAGAAATTAAAATCTCAGGCCACAGGAAACTCTTGAGCCTCCAATTTCTGTCCTACTTATCTTGAAAAAACTGCTTATACAAATCCATCTGTTTTATTCCATATTTTATAACCTTTGAATCTAACCTTTGCATACCTGTATTTGGCTTCATAGAGTGAACAGTCATGCACGTTTAGATGGTGAAAACTGGTCCAGACTTCTAAATGTTATTGTAATTATATAATGGTTAATGCACTTAAACAGAAATACCTTTCCAAATGGATAACACTGCATATGTGAAAAAATGTCTGGCCTTCCCCCCCCCCCCCCCCATTTCCCTTTCAGTGTAGCAGATGTCAGCAGAACGTCCCCCTTTGCATGCTCCCCACCTGTAGCTCTCAGATCTGTTTTCACTTTTGGCATCAGGCTTGCAGATGCCTATCTGCTCCAAAAGATGCCTGCAGAACAGATCTATTGCCAAGTCAAGCTCCAGCACAAGGTTTGTAAAACTGCCTTGGCTGTAACACTTGGTCCCCAAGTGTGATTAAAGGGTTGAGGAAGGGGAGATGGAGGTAGACACATGCTTGAAAGCTGACCAGGTGCAAACAAGGCCTGTGTGCATGGAGAAGTCCAGAAGGATGCATTAGCATTGGTCTGCAGAGATGGGTAGTGGCTGACATGAGCAAAGTATTGGTTTTCTCTTATGAATTCAAAAAGAGTCTCTTGGACCTGAAAGAATCTTGGCAAAATATCTTAATATGTGGTATAAATGACAGATAAAATATCACTGCACATTGGTGGCTGTATTTTCTGGTCCTTCTGGAAGATTTTTGTCTTGCTGACAAGACACCTTGACTACCACATGGAGTATAACAAGTCTTTAGAGCATATGCAGATGATAATGACACCCATTAGAAGACTGTTGAATGGTTGGGGTGCAGGGAGGTAGCCAAGGTGGTGTGTAGGAGCAAGGGTATAAGTTAAAACAAGAGTTTTTGTTCAAACATGCCATTTGCAAGGATGATTCTTTCAATTATGATTAATCCCATTTTTTTAAAAGGTGAAAACTTTCTTTTTAACATTTAGCTCATTCATAATGTGCTGCGCTATATAGACCATTTTAACTGATGTTCAGGACAAAGTACTTGGAAATCCAAAGCACTTATCAGCCTCTGCAGACATGCCTGTTCTTAATAAAGGGGACTCATCTTAAAGTGAAGCATTGCATTAGCTGATTTTTTAAATTATTTTTGTTGATGACACAGAATCACTTATTTTTCTCGTTTGTATTTCATTCCTTTTCTTCTGCCTGCAGAACATAGGACTAGGATTGGCAGCGAGCAGAAAATGTTCACAAATGCAACAGCCTGATACCATTACAATCCGTTGTTTATATGTAGAGAGGTTTTTGAGATCCTGTCATTTCCATGCCCTCTCCCCAGTGAAATGTCATTTTGAAACGTCTTGTTAATGCTTTACAGCAGAACAAGAAAAACTATTACTGCCAGCCTATTACATTCTTCATGCTGGGCTTAGTAGTCTGTAGGTGTGGTTTGAATTAAAATGTGTAGAACTTTTGATCCCACAACTTGAGTTTGATTGTGCAAAGATACTGTAGGGTATGTCTACAGTATGTAATTCAAAATCTTGCAGAGATATCCTCTGGGTGGACAAAGATGACTAGCTCAGATGAACACACCTGGTCAGATAACCCCAGCCTTGAAAAGTTTTTAGTTTTTTACACAGCTGACCCAAAATATTTTCAGCTGAGCTGTCAGCTGCTCCACTGCAGCTATTTTGGGTTTTTTGTTTGTTTGTTTGTTTGTTTGTTTGTTTTGCTGCTTCAGATGAATTATAGCCATAGTCCTTTCCCTGTGGCATCATTTCACTGCAAATTTGTTCATACTTCCAAACTGGAAATGCAGTTCCCCACTGATACAAATCATTACAGAGTCACTCAAGCAAGCAGGGCTCTAGATCAGTGTCAGCTAAGGACATGACTATTTTCCTTCTAAGCCTTTACATTCATCTCCTCTCTCATTCATACCACTTTAAACCAGTGCTGATCTATCAGTGTTAACAGAGTTGTGCCTGATTTATAGTGTTGACACTAAAATCAAGCCAAATGCCCATGAAACTTTTAATTAATCATTTTAACATGCAGTAATCAATGTAACCTACTTTCACGCCAATTATTTTACTTAGAGAAATAGATCATCATGAATTCTTTTTTTTTCTTAAAGATAAAAATGACTGTAAGCTATTTACTGTGTGCCCATGGCTCTGCAACATGCCTGTATATTCCTTATCTACTACAATTGCTTCTATTCAGACCTTTTGTGCTTTCCACAGCCTAAAACTATTCATTGGAACAATGTCATCAACCTGAATAAGTTTAACTCCATGTATCAGCCTCCATGGTGTTAAGCTTTCAGCCCCATTGCTGAATCCAGTGTTCCTGAGCTTCTCAAACAGAGCACCCTTCTCCCAGGAAGAGTATTGCCTGCCTTTTGTTTGCTTATCTTCCTCTTCCTTGTCTCCTAAATCTTCCACCCTTTGCTGCACCACACCTCAGCTTCAACGTGCGAGGTCGTAGCTCCTTCACTCACAAAACCCCATAGCTGGGAGTTAAAACAGTCTCTTGGGGATGGAAAGCATGGGTTTATGTCTCTTCAGGCTAACTAAGCAGCTGAACGTCAAGTGTATGACTTCCTAGGCAAGCACTCTACCAACTCATCTATTAGGCAAAAGGCCTTGTCTGGAGTCAAATTGTAAAAATAAAGATGTGAGCATGTTTTATGAAGAATGATTCTGCTAGTACGTAGGAGCGTGCTTGCTGGGCCAGATTTTCCAGCTATTTTTTGCACCCTTGTAGAATTTAGGCAGGATCTAGATGCCTATCTAATGACTGTGTATGAGGAAGAGGAGATCTGAGTGTCAAAGCAGAGCTCACAGCCCACAGCTGAAGGCTCCTACATGTAGATATCTTGGTGACGTGGGTACTTAGGCTCCTTTTATTCGGTTGAAGGAGAAAAAAAAAAAAACTGGCTTATTCTAGACTGAAGAGCTTGTTTCTCTGCTTTGGCTAGAAAGGGAGCCAAGGGTAACCAACTCAACAGTGTCTCTGTCTCGTCAGAGACATCTTTTGAAGGTCAACTCTCACATCCAGATTAGGCTCTAGATGTCTTATAGAACCTACATCTAAAAGAAGCACACAGCTAGGCAAGAAGTCAGGGTCCTCCTTTGTTTCATACCCACCAGATCACTTTTTCAACTTACAGTTGATGCTGAATGGGCTCAAGTCTCCCAATCTCTTTCGAAGTACACCCAGTTGCTTAAATCACAAAAATAATCCAAATAAGCTCAGCTACTGAGTTTATTACACGATAAGTTAGTTCTCTACCTTTAGGGATCTTTTTCCTTCACACATGAATGATTGTTTTTCCTCAATAGCACCTCTGTATTGCTTCACCTTAGCTAGTGAAGCAAAAACATTCATTTTGTGCAACTAAAAATATCCTAATAGGTCAGTACAGAAAAATGTGCATTATTAAACTATGACAGCTGGACAAACTCTCCCTAACCACTGAGGGAGAAGAGCCAGGAAGGACATGAATTCCTATCTCTTCTTCACAATTGCCATTACACTGGATGCTTTATTTTGCTTCCTCAAAGGAGAGAAGTTTACAAGTTGCCTTGCCATATATAAATTGCTGCTGTTAGAGTGACTGCTGCAATTTTTTCTCCATTAATTCCACTCCACAAATCTCTGCTGTAATTTTTGTTATTACTGTAATTTTTTTTTCACCAGTAGGCAATGCTCTTTGTATTTTCTCCTTGCCCTGTATGCACAGACTGTGGGAAAACATAAATAGTTGTTCTGGAGAGTCTTCTCAAGCCATGACACTGTATAAATGTCATTAAAGAATGTTGCCTATCTAGTGCTTATGTAAAAATTAGGAGTCCAGCATAGAAAGAGAGAAGCAGAAGACAGCAAAGCAATAATCCAGAAGGAACCCTGCTTATCACACTGGAGGTATCTAAACCCACCAGACACCTCATTTGGCTGTAAAAATTCCCGTGTACCTAGGCTTATGCTTCCAGCTGAAACCGTCAGCACTTCACATGTTTGGCACCTATACTCTGCCTAGGTACAAGGGGATTGCAAAGCCACATGTCCTTCTGCCCCTACCGCAGTCATAGCCTAATCTCCTCATTGTGCATAAAGCACATCTAAAACCAATCTTTCAAAATTGGACTGCCCTCAAATAAATTTATGGCCATTTTATTTTAAAATTCACTCAGGCTAGCATATGTGCTTACAGCTTAATGGCTGGCAAAAATGATTAAAAATGGGAAAGATAAAAGCTGAAGTCTCTCCTCGCTCTGAGACAGACAGATTTAGGTCAGGCTGTAATTACTTGGCTATGCTTATATTGCTTCTAAGGTAGAGCCTTCCTAGCCTGTGGGGACAGACCCCATCCAGACACACTACACCTTAGCGGTGGCTAAAGAGCCTTTTCAACGTGGCACCATCACCTGCTGACAGCAGAAGGACTTTCTGCAAAGGAGGTGGTGTCGGGCTATGTGATAAAAAAGCTCGTGTCCACAAACACAGAGGAGCACAGAGGCACAACGACAGGTGGAGGAACCCCAAGAACCTCATCAGAGAAACGAGCACCCTGTCCTGGCTGCTCCCGGGGCTGTCACAGGAGAGCCACCACCACCATGGGCCGGGGGTGACACCCACCGGGAGGAGTCCGAGGGTCACCTTTCAGGCAGAGGGGTGCAGCGGTGCAGGACTCATCGTGGGATGCAGGGGGCAAGCATCTTCGGACGACACGAAGCTTTTAGTATGAGGTGTTTAGAGGAAGGACCAAAAGCAGGGAAAGACATGGGCTGAGGTGGTTTGGGGAAGAACAATTGTGGGGAAAATAGAGGGAAAAGGTGATACAAGGTCACACTAGTGTGTAAACAGGTTGCTGGTCAGTATGCTTGCCTGGCCATGCCTGTACCTGATCAGCACAGTCTGTCCTGTCTCCTCATTGAACTCCATTTCTAACTATTTTCCTGAATGAGGGGCTCTCTATTTTGCACTGTGTGTGTGTACAAGGGGATCGGAGTACCAGCAACTGGGATGGGGCTGTGGGTCTCAGGGACTTGTATATGCAGGTGCCAGCAGCTGGGGAGACCAGGAGGGATCCAGGACCAGCCACTGGGTAGGCTACACCTCTTAGCCCAGCTACCAGAGGGATCCAAAGTGTGTATACATATATATTTCACACTAATGTGAAATAGTGACCTGCATGCTGATCGGCCAGAGAGGGTGACAGACTGAGGCCGTTGGTGCTGCTTGTGTTTGCATGAGCATTGCAACGTGTTTTGTGCACTGTGTGAGCATTTGCATTGTGTGTGTGCATTGCACTGCCTAAGCATTTGCATTGTGTTTTCTGTATGCATAGATTTTTGCAGCCGTCTGCATGTATGTGTGTACTATATATATATACACACATGTGTTTGCGTGCCTATGGGCAACACGTGCTCAGCCTTGCTATTGCCTGGACCTGTGGATGTGGGGCTGCAGCAGCCTCACCTCTGTTGGGAACCAGATTTATCTACTCCCCAACAGGTGATACAGCTGTAGTCAATCGTACTTCTGGAGTGGTCCACAGGAGGCTGTTGCATATAATAGCAAGTAGTAGCAGGCAGACGGCAGTTTTAATCTGGACCAGATTGTTAAATTTGAGGGATGTGAATATTGAGAGAAATCAAAATGTAAATGAGCCTTGATATACTCTTTTCCCCTTCTTTTGTGCCACCTGGTGTTTTTTTCCTGTGAAAACAGTCAGAAGATTCATGTTCCAATGAATAACAAAAGGTCATTTCATAATTATTAAGAACTTTTTCATTAAACTGCCCCTGTCTAAACAACCCTGATGTGATTGCACCAAAGTGAATTACCTTTTCTAAATTAGTTCTGCCAAAAGCTAAATAGACTCATTTAAAGCCAGAATGAAAATTAATATTAGAAGAAATTTTATATGGATTGAATACTGTTGTGATCAACAGTTTTGGGACAATAAGTCCCATTTGGACCAACAATATAATTGTAAATGCAAGTGTTATTAAAAAAACAAGTAAACAATTGGCAGTCCAGGGAAGCACTTCTCCATCATCTTCTTAAATCCACCCCTTTATAAGATGCAGTGCTGTTCTGTATTAATTTATACTTTACTGGGAGAGGAGGAAGGAAAGCTGCATAAGTGGCAAACTTCTAGATGAGGGTGTTCTTGCAAAGTGTAGCAAAATTCAGATGGTGTAGAAAACAGGAGGTAATAAATCTACAAATCATATGGGAACTAGGGACCAGCAACCATGATGAGAGCCCTTTTATTGTTATTACTTTTTCTAGCTGTAAGAGATCATAAGCATTTACAATTTGGGCTAGAAGAAACATTTACAAGCTTACACACAATGGATGTGGTCTATTTACCATGTTCAGAAGTAATTTTCCCTCAGACATGCACTCCTTAAAAGTACCTTTGTTGCTATAAGGTGAATAATGAAGTTATATGCTGGTGAGGTGAGACACAGAAACTTAGTCTACAATAGGCAGTTTCCAAAAAATATTCCTGCTAGTGAATTCGACAGATATTTTTAAACAAATCTCACATAATTCTATCTATTCAGTAGTGAATGCCCAGATAATTACTTATTTTCAGTAATACTGGTGGAAAATGTCAGCAAACTATGATAAATCCCAGCTTACTAGTGTTCGTTGACAGTGGTCTTCATCAAGGTTCCCTCTTCAGATTCCCATGCGCAGGCTGCAGCAGTAATCATCAGGATATGTTGTGGAGCCAACTGCCTCCTGAAGTAGGTGAGGATGTTTCCCCATGTCTTCTGAGCTCCGTTACTCTTTATGGCCCCTGTTCTTCTGTTGGCTAGGATGGTATCACTGGAGTTGGTCCCCTGAAGTGGACAATTTATCCCAGTCTTTCTCACTAGCTGGGTTCATTTCTCGTCCTCCTGCCACACCTGCTCTTCAACGGCTTTTCAGGTTCTCCATAGCTGCTAGGGTTTCCTCATCATTGTGCCAACAACCTTCCTTAGAGAAATGTTTGAAGATAATGAAGAAAAAGGGACCAAAATATTACCACTTGTGTGTGTGTGATGGAAGGAACTGCTCTTTCTTACTATCCCATTTCTTACCATTATGCCTATATTAACTCTTTACTTTTTATATTCTGCAACTGTTTCTAAGTCTTTTTCTTTTCTCTATCATTGTCACACAGCATAGCTTGCACTTTTTGATTGATAGCTTTTTAATCCCAGTGTTATTTTTCAAAAGAGATGTGATCACGTACCTAATCCTTAACTGCTAAATTATTGACTTCTGTGAAGATACAGCTAAGTTATTGACTTCTGTATTAGGCTGATGCCCTGTGTTACATTCCCGTTCCGCCAGAAGACAAACCAATTGCCAGGCATTGGATTCAGACATTTGCGATGGAAGTATAAAATTGATGTGCTGCACCATAAAAAGATATTTATTATCTGCAAAGAGTTTTTGCTACATATTGCTGATGACATGACTGTCACATTTTCTAAAAGCATTACAGAATACTGCAACTTCTTAATCTCTCTTTTCAAGAAGTATCTGAGAACTGAGATGAGGGAGAGAAATAATGCTTCAGCAGCTTTTTGCTGGGGTGTCCTATGTATACGTAACTGGAGAGGCAGACGAATTTTAAAGGTTTTCAGCTTGTACCTCAACATGGTAGACCTATTTGACATCTCTTTGAATATACCTCTATCAGATATTGGTTTCCATGGCTATCAATCCCTTGTGGGAGGAAAAAGAGGTTTTCTCATGGTGAGAAAACCAATGCACTTTACCTATTACAAGTTAATGTCCTAGTGGCACCAAGACATCTGGGGAAGATTAAGATAACTCATGTGAGGCAATCTTTTCCTTAAAACTTTGATTCCTCTGTTCTAGTAGGGAGACCAAAGACATCACATTGACATTCATAGGCTTTTACTTGTAAGAGGGGAAAGAAGAAATGAGCCTGAAGGATGTCTACACCCAAACTTTTCTACACCCAAACAGAGTCAGGGAAGCCCTTCTGTACAGCTTTCCAGTGATACTGAAAATAGATTATTTTGAGAACTAAACAGCAGAGAAGAGAAGATTGTGGACCCAAGACAGAGATATATACTAATTACAGAAACTGGATATATTTCATATAGTTGCGAACTGCTGTTCAACACAAATCCTATCTGTGAATTACTCTGGGTCTCTATCGAGCTGGTAGTTTGGTCTGCCGCCTTCAGCAACTCTATAGAGAGGAGCCGTGCGAATAAGCACTGCATTCTTCTCCTGCAATGCATTGCTGAGCTATTCCACTTCACGTCTGTGGCTCTGTCTTGCACTTTCAACCACAGCACATAAGCCATGGACTAAATCTGAATCACCTGGGTTCAAGGAGCCAATTTTGAGCCAGTTAAGAGCTGGAGTTTAAAAGGACCCTAAATAGACAAAGAATCCAACTTTCATGGCTATTTCAGGGGATTTTGAGACTCTGAAATTTCCAGATTGGATAAAGGAGCTCAGACATGCTCCAGCACACCTCCTGTACTTCAGCAGAAAACTGAAATCATCTGTTATGTAATTAAATGCTGTGAAATGTAATAACAGCATTCCCATCTCCTGCAAAGCAATCTGCTATGCTGCGGCTGTTCTTGTTGAGGAAATTCCCTCTCACCGGGATATTTAATTCTCTTAAAGCCATAGACAAGGATAATGTCCATGCACTAAAAGAAAGGAAGGAAAACTTTCATTATGATCTTAAATAAATGCATATCTCACACTGGCTGGCAATTAATTCTCCTGAGATTTTCCTACAGGCAGACAATTTTATAGTCCTATGAGTCTTCAGAACAGATTTCCCAGCTCTAAGGATGACAGAGTATGAAGCCAGTTAAAACACTGCATGTTTAATAACAATGTTTAATTTCCACAAAGGTATATACTTTGTATTCTACAGTTTCCTAAATATTTCCTTTAATTGATTCCATATCATCCACAGAGGTCAGAATATTAATTTTTGATGACCTACTATAATACACCTGGCTGAATAAAGTAATGGTGCCTTGGTACTTTAGTACTATGTCTGTGTCGTAAAATCTCAATCATTGTTTTCAAACAGTTTTTAGGTGAATTGCTTGGCTGGAGGAGGACTAATTTCTCTAAATCAAATCAGTTCCTAGCAAAATCTATAGAAACAGTTAGGGATACGTACACTTCTAAAAGGAATTCATTTCTTTTTCTTTTTTTTTGTAGCAGTACACAGTGACAGCAGGATTTCATTTGAATCCTAGAATGCAGCAGAGAAAGAATGAAAATATCAATAATACATGGAATTTATATTGCACTTCTTATGTTCAAAGTGCTTGGCAAATTTTGCAGCTAATTAAATTCATAATACTCTTGTGGGGCTAGGGAGTAACCACCGTTGTGCTGAGGACGTGTGCGGGTACCTGAAGGAAAGATTAGGGGAACGTTGCCGGAGGAGGTCTGTGCTCCAAGCCTGAACTCACAGCAGTAATGTGTCCTTCTTCCTCCCAGAAATCAGTCAGGAGCAAGTCTCAGGAAAATAATTTCACAGTTCAGTGTATGGAGCCTAATTAAACCTGAGTAATAACTGCATTTCATTAGAGATGCGTGGTAGCGGCTGAAAGGAGGAGGAGGCAGTAGACCCCTGCAGGTAATGAAAACTGAACTCCTTCCAGAGCCCAGATATCAACCAGAGCAAGCTCATTTGAGGGGTAACCTGGTCATCTCAAGAAGCCAAAGGCCTCAAGGTGGTGATAGAGCTCAGTGCCCAGCACTGGTACGAGGTCTGCAGTGAGCATCAGTGCAAAAGTGGCTAAGAGGAGAAAAATCATTCAAGATCGTATTTGCCTTGGAAATGTTAAGATAAAAACTTATCCTAAAGTTAGCAAAAATGACAGCACTCCTAAAACGGCAGCTGCAGAGACTTCTTGGGGATTCCTTTTATTTGGTATGTTCACAAATTTTGTTCAGTTACAACTGCCAACTTTGGCCAGAACTCCCTGTCTATCCTCCCTGTATGTGCAGCATGGGTTTGCAGTAGATACGTGATACACACGTAGTCTGAAGACTTCACTCCATCCTGGGCTTCAGTTGACCCTCTGCGGTATCGACTGGTGCCTATGCAGCATTATGGTCCCCTTCGGAAGTGGCCCAGTGTTTCCAGCAAGCAGCCTCATGCCAAATCCAGTTCTGCAATTTGTTTCCCAGTTCAACTCTGGGAAAATTTGGCCTAACGTTTTCTCTGAGATTGCAGGCAGAGCTCTGACTAAGCCAAAGGGTGTGTTGTCAGAGATTAAGTACTTCATCTTCACATCCTAGGTATTTTCTGCAGAATTAGATTTGTCCTCTTTTTTCCCCAGCCCAGTTCTATGGGAAGGATTTTCTTTTTTTTTCTGGAGAGGCTTAGACCTCTAAATATAGCATAAAACTTTTTTTTTTTTCCTGTTTTCAGGTGCTTTTTCATCATATCTTCTGCTTTCTTCCCCTTTGTCCCTGTTTTTGGTTTGTTTTCAAGACCCTTCTAGGCAGGTATTGAATTAGTGTGTTGCACGATTTCCCAGGTGTAATTCTACAAGGCTTTTAATTACTCCCTGCCACAGCTTTCAGATATTCCTTATGTAGGTACACCTATCTCTACTAAACACTATCATTAAGCTCACTGCTAAAGCATGTTCCTGTAGCAATTTTAGTTCCGTCCACTGCAACGAAAGCTGTTAGCTCTCTGTGTGACACTTTTCCAGTAGCACCAGTATCCCACTAAAAAAATAGGAAACTAATGTGGCACAAACCCAGCAACCTTCAACCTTAATATATAAAAATCCAAAACTTTCAAAAACCTACATTTATACTAACACATTTGAGGGAATTTCTGCTGTCTTCATTTTAGATCAATTTTAAAGAACATTCTTCCCAAGATCCTGTTGACCTGGAGATCAGTCCTATCAAGGGACCCTGCGAGCTGCAAATGTTATAGTAGTGTTACTGCTTCAACACATAGGTGGAGGGGGGAAGAAGGAAAGCTGTAGGCAGGGAATCTTTTTACACGTTTAAGAAATAAGACTGCTGGCACATTAGAATTTCAAACAGTTCAGGACTAATTTTTTCAAGCATTCAAAGCCCTTGCTTTATCAGGTATTTATATAGCCTGGAGAAGCAAAACAAATTTGCAAACCTAGGATGCTGTGAAATGTATATATATACTCATTTACCGTTGCTATATATCTCTGGAAAACACAGAAAAATATTGACAGAGAGATTTGCATCACTGGATGGAGATTAATACATCCTAATCATAGTATATTTTGGGAATAGAGGACAAGGAACTTTGGAACTGAAGAAGTAACTGTATATTGTTTTTACAATTTGATTTAACCCTGCTTTATTCAAATCTGTTACTGAATAAAAGACACAGTGAGATTAAAAATAGGAAAATAGAATGTTTGGTCCTCAAAAAAACTACAGTGTGCCTCAACCTTTTGATTTATTAAGGCGAGTTAATCAACATTTCTAATAACACAAAGCACACTTACAATGGTTATACAAAGACACTTCTGTTTAAAATAGTATTGAACCTGGTATGATTTTTCAGCTTGCATATTGGCATTAAAAGAACTCCTCCAGGCCATGCTAAAAGATGGTGTATGATTTATACGCAATGGTGTAAGGAACTTTCATCAAAACTAGATTTCATAAGCAAATAGGAAAAATGAAATACAGTATAATCACACAATATGCATCAGGTTTTGGCATCACTTATACTAAATGGCCATATGCATCACTTTATTGACATTTTAACTGCTTCTTGAAGTGGTAATTCTTTAATTTTCATTTGAATGGAATTTCTTTGCCCACATGTGGAAAATACTGTGTCTTGGTGTGTAGTAGCTACGGCGGCAGCCACCCAGCTCTTCCTCTGTGCTCAACAGAGATCTAACCAATACAGTCAGCAGAATCTTAAGTGAAATTCCCTTCATCCTATAGCAGATAATTTTGCACAGACGCTCACAAACTAACTGCTTGTTAAAAAGGAAAACAAACTTATTAGGATTTTGTCACAGGATAACACCCTCATGTGAAATCAAATCTCTTGAACTGGACTATCAGTTGCTATCCAGTGGTGAAAGGAGCCTCTGTTGTCAGAGTCCTTGCAGCGGTGTCTTCGTCTGGACCTCGTGAGGCTCCTCAAACTGCTCTTCTGCTCAGTTCTTGTAATCTGGCTGACCTGTGGTCCTACATGACCACTCCAGCACATCCATAAACCATCTCTAATGAAAATCTTAACCGCATACAAAACATCTCAAAAGTATCTTAGCTACATATAAAAGACAGTTTGCTATCTAAGAACAGTTTGTTTTGATAAGTATTTCTATTGTATATGAACACTTTTATACAGTTTGATCACTTCTTCAGCAGGAACTGCCTGAAAATCTCTGGACCACTTCATCCAGAATGTTAATCGACACATTTAAGCATACAAATTGGACTAGGCTCAGCAGGACCTGCCTTAAGGGAATCTGTAGAGCTGTATAAAATTCCCACCTGCAGAGCTTCTGTAATAATGAGCCAAATAGTTAATCATGACGGTGGCCAAGAGTTCAGTCAAACTCCCAGTCTCAGTTCTGTCCGTTGTCTCAAACCAGTCTATTATCTCATCCGTGCAGGATAGCCGGGGAGTTCCTGGACCACCCAGGGAATTAATGACTTAAGTGCGCTGTGCGAGTAGAGGCACAAGCCTGATACTCAGCTACACTACAATTGAAAATGAAGGACAAATTTGATTTTCATCCTTATATTTAACTCATTTATAGCTAAAGTGCCATAGCTCTTGGCACATTGCCAAAACCAAGGCAGGTGAATTGCATTCAGAAAGTGCTTTATTCTCACCACTTCTGCTAGGGAGTCCAGAATGACTGTGAATCTGCAGGTATTTCCACTGTGTGTGTCTCCACTTAGTCTGAGTCCCAGACACTGTGACTTTCAGACGTGACTCACTGTTATCTTATGACAACTCTGAACTATGTGCTAACGTCAGCTGGAAATTAAGATGGAAGTATGGAAGTTTTAAACAAACAGAATGAAATTTTTGGAACAGCCTTGTGATCAGAAGAGTGCAAACTAAAAAGCTGACTAATTTCTCATTCTTATTCTATGATGGATTTTTATTCATTTTTAAGGCATGGTTGCCTATGGTAGGAGGAGACAGACTGTAATTATTACAGCTATTCAAGTAAAAATGTTTTGAGCCACAGGGACATGGTCATCTGTGTTGCTGAACTACGAGAATGATCCCTGTCATACTTTCCTCCTGGGACTAGCACTCTTTAACAATCCCCAGGCACAAGAATCAAAATCTTTGTCTACATTAGCAAGTTGTGCAGCTCAGTAGAAGTGGTTACGTAAACAGAAGCAGTTGGTGATGGGATTCAACAACCAAACTCTTACACATTTCAAGGGGTTTGCATTAGACTAACTCTAGTCTGGTTGCAATTTTAGAACTGCAATTGGAGCAAATTAGTTGTGCTTTTGGAGTCTTCCACTTTAACTTCATCTCTAAGGAGCACTGTTCATGGGTTTCAAGACCACTCCACAGTGAAAAACAAAGCACAGCAAGTGGAACGATCAGATTTGCTTCTAAAGCAAATACACAGCCATAGAGTTCCAGGAACCATTACTAACAAGCAGTTTGGAAGAAATCATCCCATTTTGGTAGCTAAAAGTATCTACCAGCATAGATGCAAGCACTGCTGTGCCAGGTAATGATGATTCCCAAGGATTTTTCTCAGGCAAATTCAGTATATTAGCATAGATTCAGACACTCTTTTTCAGTTTCCTATTGATATAGGCTGAAAACTTGTCTTTTGACTTCTTAATTTCCATTATAGAAAGTATCAACTCACATATGAACTTCTGAAGGGTCTCAAAATGATCCAAGGTAGATTTTTGGTTGAAATCTATGTTAATTTTGGTTTAATTTCCTCATTTAGTTCTCCGGAGGGAAAAGAGAATGACAATATTCCATGTGTTCTCCATTTGAGAAAAGAGAATCATGGATTCACAGATTATTTGGGGTTGGAAGGGACCTCTGGAGATCATCTGGTCCAATGCCCTCCTGCTCAAGCAGGATCACCTAGAGCTCATTGCCCAGGATTGTGTCCTGGTTCTGAGTATCTCTGAGGAAGGAGACTCCGCAGCCTCTCTGGGCAACATGTCCCAGTGCTCAGTCACCCTCACAGTTTTCCCTCATGTTCAGACAGAACTTCCCGTGTTTCAGTTTGTGCCCGTTGCCTCTTGTCCTGTTGCTGGGCACCACTGAAAAGAGTCTGGCCCCATCTTCTTTATACCCTTCCTTCAGATATTTATATGCATCAGTAAGATCCCCTCTCAGTCTACTTCTGCAGGCTGAACAGTCCCAACTCTCTCAGCCTTTTCTCATATGTGAGATGCTCCAGTTCCTTAATTGTCTTAGTGGCTCTTTGTTGGACTTGCTCCAGTAGCTCCATATCTCTTTTGTACTGGGGAGCCCAGCACTGGTCCCAGAACTCTGGATGTGGCCTCACCAGGGCTGAGTAGAGGGGGAGGATCACCTCCGTTAACCTTTTGGCAATGCTCTGCCTAATGCAGCCCAGGATACTTTTGGCCTTCTTGGCCACAAGGGCATGTTGCTGGCTAATGGTCAGCTTATTGGCTACAAAAAGACCTCAGGGAGTACAATACTGAGGCAGTATTGGGAAAAGACAAGGAAGAAAAGGGGAAAAATGCCTCTGATGATAGTCTTTTTTGTAACTCAGAAGATTGCAACAAGAAGCAGAGCTATGAAGGCTTTCAGGACCTAGACATGAAGAGGATAGAGACAACGGAGGTAGAAATATGACTAATGGTGTATAATTAAATATTCAGAACAAATTGAGTAGTCCTAGACTGATAAACCCACAAAGTTATCAGCTCAGCTTCTCTATCATGCCAGTAATGTTTTATCAAAAGTCTTGATAGGCTCTTGATAGTACGATCTCAGTTATTAGAAAACAGACTTAACTTGATGGATGTTGGCTCTCTCTGATTCTCTCCTTTCACCCCCAGGGAGATCAATGACAAATAACTTTCTACAATAGAGTGGAATGAAAACACCTTACTTTTTCACACTCCAATTTTCTCTGCCTTGTCACTCATAACAGTGTTGCAGGACACCCAATGAAACAGCCACTGTATTATTGTTTTTTGTTTCTTTTTTAATTAGATTTTATTGTTTTGCCCTAAGGTCCAATGGAAAAACAGAAATAAGTATAGAAAAAGATGAAAAAACATCCAAGCTTGACAAAAACAAGAAATATATAAAACTGTTGATCAAAGAAAGTCAGGTCTCAATCTTTGATGATGGCAATGAAATACTAAGTGGATCTCATTTTCTCTGGGGTTATATTTATCATTTTAACTCATGTTAAGGGAAGAGATGTGGAGCTGTATTATGTCTGGATTTGCCAGTTCAGATACCTGAAGCTGAGCGACGATGCCAACACTTTCCCAAGACTAACAGGGTTAATGCTCCTTGGTTTTAGTTAGGAGGCATTAATGCTCCTTGGTTTTAGTTAGGAGGCATTAGAGGAATGTTTAAGCCCCATTATGGACAAGTGTTTTGTATCCCCTAGATTTGCACTTCCCAGTTTTAAGCATGACCCCAAAATTCAAAGCAAACTCCAAGTAAAGCTACCAAGGTTTACCTCATTTCTTCTTCAAACTGTAAAGAAATCTTGAGGTTCTCACTGTATCCTTAAAGAGAAATCAGGTTTTTTTTCATATTAAAATTCTTTTATAAATCCTTATTAAGCATGAAAACATATTTTAGTATATGATTAGCCTTTACAAGCCACAGCTGGCTGACAGGCCATGTTATAAGATGGCCTATTGTCGCCAGACAGCGCCATATACCACCATGTTATAAGAAAGGCTACTGAGAGGGGAGAATATCTGGAAACTCTCCAATGATCTGAAAATAGTGACAGATCCAGAAAAACTAAAGTGCACTGCTTGCTGCCTTCAAAAATGTTCTGTGGTAAATGTCACAAGTTGTCTAACCTCGAGTGTTTCTCCAGATGTATCAAAGAACGATTTGTACCTATCAATAATACAACTATAACATCCATTTACTTCAAGAGACAGGGAGTTTCTCAGAGCAACACTTTGAAAATGTGAAAAGCAAGGTGAAGTATGAATTATATCCTAAAAGTACAGACAGTAAAATATGCTATGTTTGGGTACAGATTTTTAGAGCATCGTTGCCTTCAGGCTAACTATTGGTGCACATGCTCTTTACCTGATATCAGACGTGAAGTTGCTTCTGACTCGTGAAAGAAAGAAAACTTACTTTTTGGTCCAACCCAAATACTGTAAGAGTGAGCTGATCACTATTGCCAAGTAGTTTATGGGCTTTGCATCACATCTGAACTGGTCCTGCAGCAAATTGTTGGGGGGGGGGGGGGGTCCAGACTCTTATGTTATTGGTACAATGTTTTCAGGCCTCACTGTGGAATCACTGTGTTTTGGTTTTATCTATTTTTATAAGGGTATGAAGGAAGCAGAAGCCCACAGGCAGTGCAGCTGAGGGTGGCTATGTTTCCTAGACTGCTGATTAATGGCCTATCCAAGTAGTACTGTTCAAGTTAACCTTCCTCCCTCAGTCCCTTGCTTGTTTTTTAACAAAAGTGTTAGTCAGGTATGCCTGAAGTGACTCTCATGTGGTATCCTCCAGGATTCCTCTCCTTTAGTTTCATCCACCCACAAACTAGAGTCTTCAAACAAGGTTCAAATCAGACATGAGAAATAAAGATTTCCAGTGGATACCTCTGAATTAACAGAAAACTTTCCAAAATTTCTAGGAAAAGCAGCATCTGACTGGAAAGTGGGGTAGGTATTTCGTGCATTCCTGTTGTTTTTTGACTCAGAACAATGCACTGTTTGTTTTCCGTCATCGCCAGATTTTTGAAAGAGAAGAAAAACTGAAAAAGAAAGACTTGGGAGCTTTGCCTTTCACTTGAATTCCAGATAATGATTCTAGTACAATCATGAGTAATGCTTGTAAAAAAGCAGAGTAGAGGTGTCAACATCTCTAATGCTAGTACTGTGATAAGCGTTATCACAAGGTGTTTCTTCTGCTTTTGTAGCAATATTTTGTACTGTGAGATGATGCCACCATGCCAACTGAGGCGGGGGGGGGGGGGGGAGCTTTTTAGTGAATTGCTTGTGTATTACGTTATATGTACTTGGGAAAACCTAATTATGTTTCAGGCAGACAACAGGAGGTGAGGTGCCTCTGCAAATTGAATGGCACAACACTTAACTCCTCCATAACACGACTTGGTCTTTGCCTTCAAAGATGACGTACATTGCGTCAGTGTCTTCTCATGTGTCAATCCATGGGGTGACAAAGCTCACATACTTAGTCTCCCATTCATGATTTCTCTTCCAGTGCAAGCACAAAAGTGATGCAATAATGACAAGTTATATTGCGGGAAAATAAGATCCCCTATGGGTTAAACTGAATTATTTCAGATCGTTCTCTTCCCTTCTTTATTGAGATTATAGTTATTCAGGCATGGAACAGAGATATCAGATGACTGGAGCTAGCTGAAAATATTTAATTGAAATCATTGTACTGTGGAAAACTTTTTTTTTTTTTTAGTGGTACAGTATCATTCTAAAAAAAAATGAATACATAGATCGCTGTCTTCAGAAATAAACCTTCAGAATTCATCCGAGAAGAGGAAAAAATGTCTGAAAACTGTACTGTTTCCATCATGCTTTTGGTAGGTCTCAGGTAAGGCAAAGCAGTGAGGAGAAATGATTTTTATTCTGAGGTAGTCTGATCTGAATCATCTTGGGTCCTAAAGCCATGTAGCCATGTCAGCTGCGCTTCAGTTGAGCTATTACACGCTGTTGCTCAGCAGCATGTAATAATGTTGTTCTGGTGAGACTCCAAGTCCTTTGATTTATCATGGTCAGAGACAGTTTAGCTGCATCCCCACTTCATAAGAAAGAAAAAAAAAGTGTTGCACCATGGAAAATACAACACGCAGGAAGAAATCCTGCCTGTTACAGAAAAGATTGAATTTCAGCTCCCGTGAGGCAGTATATGCTAATTTGAATGCTGCTTTGGTTCTCAGAAAATATTTTAATTCAATATTTAAGCAAGAAGTCAGTATTTTTTCTCAGAAAGAAATGCCAGCCTCTTACCGGCTCTTCACATGACAAAGATAACCACATGCAGAGCCACTGATGATTAAAGGCTACATTTATCCAGCTCACATCATCTTCTGAGCTAGTCATCTTTTGGAAGATGCTTTCCTCAAATGTTTGTAAGAGGTTTTTGAGAGAAGATACAAATTAATTGCAGATCGATCAAAAGAATCTGTATGATGTCCAAGAAAAAAAAAGGGGGGGGGGGGACAAAGGGGAAGGTGAAGGTAAAGGAAATGCTATTTTCTTACCTCTGCTAGTTCTTAGATTCTGAGCAGAAAATAAGTATTGACAATTTTTGATGAATTTTCTCATTTTGAAATTTTTTAAAAAATTATGCCCATGGCCTGTAGAAGAATTATATGATGACTCTTACACTGGGTGTCATTCAGCTTTTCATAGATTGATCCTGATCTAACAGATTTTTTAAAAAATTTTTCTTTTACCTCTGCTTATCCGCTGGCATCTTTCACTCTTCCTTTCATTATCAGATTGTCATCAGACTTTACAGCCATCCTGCATTTCTTCAGCCTATATTATTCCTTTTTGCAAATGGCAAAGTGTGCTCTTATCTTTCTCCCATGCCTCTTAATGTAACATTAAATTTCCGTATTCTATATTTCAGCAAATCAAAAGGCTTTAACTATTTTTTGTTATACCTGAATAAGCTTGTCTTCCTGGGCTCTTTATTGTTCATTTTATTTATTCAGAACTATGTGTTTCAAACTAGTTTATTTTTATCACACTCAAGTACATGTGCATTTAATCTTAAAAAAGAGCAATTACTGCTCCACAGTTCAAGTTGCAAAAAAGTTTTTGTTCAGATTCTGACACATTAGTCTTCTCTTTATAAAATGCCACTCACATTAACAGTTGACTTCTGCTCATTCTGCTTTAATACATCTTCATTTCTATCAATAAATTCCTATTCACTTTCATTAGAGATGGGCTGTCACACACGCTGGTAATTCAGCTAATGTTGATAATGGTAATCTGCTGACTAGCAAAAGATGAGCTTTAGTTGATTGCATTAGCAGAACGGGAGCACAAAATTTATAAAAAAATAGCATTACTTTATAGGATACAACCGGGATTTGCTCAACTGTTCAGACAGACACTGGAGTTACTCAAAGGCCATTAATGTCCCTGAGGTGTGTTATACTGGGCAAGAGATGGCTCTGTTTCTGATCTCTGCATGAATACTGTGTCCATCCTGCAGACCTCCCAAACACAAATGGGACCTCATACCTAATATTATACGGTGTTAAAAGTTCAAGTAATATGCAGTGTTCTGTAACATGGGAAAATATCCTTAAATAAATTGCGGAGAACTCTGCATAAGTATACTATGACACTGTGTCGTACATAACACATATTCTCATCCTCTTTTCCAGTGCCGCCCAACCCAGGCTTGCGCAATACCCAGATGGGGTCCATCTCAGAGGCTTGAATGCTGCAGATACATAAAAAGAAATCTCAGTCAAGCAGCCAGCAAATATCCATTGCAGGAGTCAAATGACGGTAAAAAATTAATTTCACATTATCATTGCAATTCAGCTGATGGAGAAGAATAAAAATGTGGATTACGTAAGTGGAACTAGTCACCCTTGGCTCCCATTGCAATCAGTGGAGATCTAATCAATAATGAAGCACAAGGAGCAATACATCTCATCCTAAAGCAGTGCCTAAGGCATTGAGTAGCACCCTGAAACAGACTGTTTTTTTCTCCATTAATTGCAAAGGGACACCTGAACAACTAGTTCAGCTGGAGATACCCACACTGGGATGGTCCAGCATTGGATGAGAAAAATGCCACACCCAATTTAATAAAACAACTAATCCATATACAATTTCTACCTACGTTCAAACCCTGCCCAGACTGGCTTTCTACATAGCAGTTTCTGATGCCACAGTGGACATGTCTAAAATTAAACATCCTGGTTAACAGTTACTTATTAACTATTCATTGCCTGTTCTGTACAAAGAGTCTCCACTTCTGGATGCCAGATATTGACAGACACAAGAAGAAAAGAAAAAAAAGATATTCGTATGTTTTTCTTTGTCTGTGCTTTCAAGTCTTACATTTCAAAATCTCCTCCACATGCTCAGCATTGCTCTGTCTTAGGTAGAAAATTATTTACTCCTCATGGGTTGAACCCTGACATGTCTGCCTGAAATAATATATTTCTTTTTCCCTTGTTTAAAACCTTTCATATTCAGAGTGTGCTTGGCATCACCTCACCAAAAATTCTAATGAAAATAACAAAAACAACAGTAAATGTCCTTTTTTTTTTTTTACAATTGTCCATCTCAATCACCCGTCACCTACCAATGTAAACCCGTTTTCTTAGGGTGGGCCCAACATTCATAGCCCAGTATTCCCATGATGACATGAAATGTAAACTCATAGTCTTGAGCTAAAAACATAGCAGCATGTGACCGTTGCCATGAAATATCATTAATCGGGGATATTTAATTGCTCTTTGGGACATTTTGGCTGTGCCTGAAGTTACAGGCCAAACTGGAATAACTGACAGCAAAGACTTCCAGCTTGGTCGGAGGAACAGACAGCTTGTCTGAAGTGAGAGCTCAGAACAGCTTGGCTTGTTTAACTTCTCAAAATGAAGCCAGAGAGGGAACAGTCTGAGGTGAAAGCAGTGAGGAGGGTGATTTATCAGGGGTATGAATACATATAAGATGGAAATTGCAAGGTTCGTAATTTTGAGAGCAAGGAGCTTTTGTGACAGCCTCTCAAGAAGAAGAGGAGGGAGAAAGGGCAACTACTTTCAAAATGGAGTACAGTAGGTTTTTAAAGGTAATTACATAGCACTGAGGCTTTGATAACCACACATAGAACGGAGTTACTTAGAAATTGCCTATTCTTATCTTCCCATGCCTTCAAACCAGCACATCCTGGAATTGTTTAACTGCAACTAAGCCACTGGACCTCAAGGATAAGTGTATACTTCTATAGAAAGTGCCTAGCACATGTCTTGTTAAGAAGAAAGTCAACAGAAAATATCTTAAACACTACAGAAAAGTAAGATGCTATCCAATCATGCCATGTATTAGATCATTATGCCTACTTTCTAGTGCATGTGCATATACCATTAAAATATTCACAATATACAGATGGAAAAATAGAATTTCTGGTGTTAGAGAATACAGGGCTTCTAACTTCAGAAGATTTTTTTTAAAAATTCACATACTCTGATAATGGCCACACTTCCTTCCTACTTCTGTTAAGGAGATGTTAAAGGACTCACTATTCAGTTTTAAAGCGAAGCATTAGAACATGTAGTAGGCATTGAACTGTGAATAAGTAGAAAGAAATGAATTAAGGAAAGATAAGCTGATTTCATTGTAAAGAAGGTCCTAGATGTAGCCCACAATAAACCTTTGAACAGATGTGTTTTAACCACACTTTGGTACATTCTAGCCTAAAACTTTGAGTGAAATTTTAACCATCTACAGCATAATGATGTTTGATAACAGTGACACTGTGTTTTGACAAAATATTTCTCATCTAACAACTGGAGAACATTTCATGCACAGTTGACTGGGATTCATCATATAACTAAGAGGTGGGAAAATATTTCAACTTGTTCATAAAATGTGGGATCTCACATGTATGTCTATAGCACTTAAATAAAAACTGAGTCAGAAGTAAGGAGACAGATGCAAGCACCATACTGCTATAGAGTCCAGATTTAATCTGTGAACAGCTCAAGTCTCACTGATGGAAAACCCAACATGAATAGGCACCTAGCAGAAGACGGTGCAAGATTCACAGTTCATAATTCACAAATGAGCAGCGGGAAAGGAGAGTTGGCGTCCAGTAGTTCCTGTTTGCAGGAAATGTAAATACATCAATTTAGAATTGCTCTCATAGTGTCTTCTGAGGATTGCAATTTAGAGGTGTCATGCCGCTGTTCTTCTCGATATGCCAGACCACATCTTCCCTGACACACAAAAATACAGCCCATCATCCAGGGAAAACCTTGGCAGCCAAGATGCCAAAAGGGAAGGAGAAGTGAGGACAAGAGCAAGCGTTAGTGGAGAATGAAGTCTTGAGGCAATGGATCTAGGCCTTCCGTATGGCACCAAGGTAGTATTTCATAAGTTTGTTGATGTGAAGTAATGATTTAAAAAATAAAAGTAACAATGACTTTAATTTGAAGTGCCTATTTTGTTTCTAACATACAATTTCAACAGTTTTTTTATATGGTCCTACAAAGGAGTTTAACTATCAGTTCTGGGTGGAACAGAATTCAAAACACAAGGAAAAAGAGACTTAAATATTATAAATTGTCCCGCACCACTTCTTGCTACATATTAATCTTTCCCAAAATGAATTAAGGATTGTCACAGTAAATGTACTGCAGCTGAAAACAGCTCAAAACAAATCTGGGTCACTGATTTATGGAAAGATCTGTTTTGTGTCTGCAGGTTTTTTTGGTATTTTTATAAATAACTGAGACTACAATATTAAAAATTGCATATAGATGAATAGCTTATAGATGAAAGCTCCAGAAATCAGGACTAGCCAGATGAAGGGACAATTTAAATACAAGATTAATGCTATAGGTAGAAATGAGATCTAATTCAGATAAATGTAAAATATTCAGCTTTGGAGCAAACACTGACAAAGAGAATATATTAAATGAAAGAAGATGCTGAAAAAAAAGGATTAGAGAGTGCTATAGAAATAAAATAAAATAAAATACAAAACAAGAACAAAACAAGGCACTGCATGGATGGCTGCAGAAAAAAATATAAAGTAAAAGGTAAATACACTTCCATATGAAGAGAACTGAGATGGGAAATCATGAAATATATTAGAACTATTTCCTGCTTCTGTAGAAGTGAAGGTCAAAACCAGTTGACTGGGCCAAGAATAAACTATAAAAAAAATGGCTATTTATAAATAATTTATGTACTTAATAAATATAGAGTAATTTCAAGAGGACTTTTGATGGGAGATGAGGGAATTGCGTAGGAGCATATATTTCAATTAAAGGTAGTAACAATCCTTACTATATCAATCACTTTTGCAAGAAAATGTTCTACTGCCAGCACTGACTTTCATCTATTTTAGCTGAGACTAAAAATATCACTGTAAAACAATATTCATTATAGCTCTGATGTATGTAGTTTCAAGTTGTCAAACATTTATTTTCTGTATATTAAACATCTAAAGTTGCTATGAACTCGGGAGAGAGCTGCCATTTTGCTTCAAGCCTGCTGTAACCTGCTATAAGAGCAGCCACACGCACATGCCCTACTCCTGAATGGTCACCTGGGTTTTGTTTTTTTCTCACATTGCTCCCTTCAACCTTGAATATCTCATTTTAAACTTAAAATAGGTCTTCTGTGTTGGTCTATATCAGACCAGGGATATTCAGAAGCCCAGTATTGTACCGAGGATCGCCACCACCAACTCGTGCTCATGCATTCTCATGGTTACACTGCAAATAAAGGTCAGGATCCATTTAAGTCTACTGAACAAAGTACAGGGAGGTAAAACACAGGATATAGCAAATTTTCCTTTTATCATAATAAATGAGATCTTTGTGCTTAGCACCCTTTTTTAACTCTGTCATGGATCTCCTTTTTCCAGATCTGAATTAGATCCTCACACATGCCTGAGAAATAAATTAATGCTCCTCTCTCCATTTTGCATGTAGGTAAGCTGAGGCAGAGCCAGATTAGACAATTTATCTGTCTTTGCAAAGGCAGTGCCTAAAGCTGTGGATCTCAAAAACAGGAGAGAATCCTAGGCTTAGGTGCATTCCCTGGCTGCATCCTATCCTCAGATTTGGAGCCTGGTGCTTGCCATCCTCGCCTCCAATCTCACTCCCTCCTCATGAAATGATAATATAGACCAGAAGGAAATCATGGGATGCCAGAATCCTGGTCTGCCCTGTAGTTTGAACATATCCACAGAAATGCAGACACAGCTCCCCTGGGTTTTCAGTTCTCATGTCTCACCTGTCATAGCAGACCTTCAGAAATGGATGCACAGAGAAAATTGCGTTTGTGACAGCAGGATTTTGACTCCTACCTCAGACCCAGGCTTTGTACTCAGTATGCCAGCTTAAGTGCAGCACAGCAGCACTGAAACTGGAGTTACTTCAGCTCTGCAGAGTTTAAGAGGGTCAGGAACTGACAGGAAGTCTAGCAAAGTAAATCAGGTTATTCTCTCCTGTGCATAAGAACTGAGAGTCTGCCTACAGCAATATCCAGTTCTGAAAAGGATCAGGAAAAGATGCTTTGTATATGAAGCAGGGACGCTTGGATCAAAATACTTTGAGAGGTGAAGTGACAAGGTGTTTTCTTCTCTACCTTTGTTTACTTCATCTCCTGTGGTTTTCTCTTTTTTTCTTTTTCTTTTCTTTTCTTTTTTCTTTCTGTGCATCTTGGTCAGGACAGGCATAGGTGCCGACACAGAGACGTTGGTGCCAGGTGAAGTATTTCGGATTGCTAAGGATAACAGGCATGAATAGAGAACATATTTTGATATTTTTGAGGCTAAAGATAGGAAGACCACCCATTAGCTGTGTCCCGTTAAATGCACACCCTGTCTTTTATGTTGAGGGGGATAGAAAAATTCACCACCTCTACATATTAGTACCTTAGCACCCATACAGCACCTACCTAGGTATGCCTGATGAATGACTACCTTGAGTTATACCTTTTATATTCCTGAGTAGACTTAAAGTTATAACCATAGACGAATTTAGGCCCAAAGGGACCTCTGGAAATCATCTGATCCAGCATCCCACTCAAAGCAGAGCCAAGATCCAATGCAGTTCATAGCATGGGCCCAGATAAAGATCCCCTACAAAAGGTAGGAGAAAACAGTAATAATAAAGTAGACGAGGGTGCAGTCTAGCCTGAAATGTGCAGTGGAGTTCCTCTCACTGTCTGCAGCAAAGGGACATGAACAAGGGTGATAGCATCTCCTTCATGCATGCTCGTCATCTCAGGGCCCCAGCTGAAGCCAGTGGCTCTATATCTCATGAGCGGGGATACGCAGACACTGTCAAAGAAAAGAACCAGTCCCAAGCAGTGGGAGATGAAGGACCTGTCACTCAGTCTAGCCTGAGCTTTTGCATTATTAGGCCAAATAGGCCCTACAAAACCCATCTGTCCAAATCCTGTCCAGTAGGATACGTTCTTGTACAGTTTCATAGGCCAAGACAGCTTTGTACCTGCTTATTTGGAACAGAACCTACTCCACAAACAGTTCCTCTGGTTCCTCTGGGGTCACTCATGGAGTAAACTGTCACTCAGTTTGCAAAGGGTGTCAAATGCTGGCTCAGACTCTACGAGGAAAACAGCTGAAAACAAGGAGATCCATTATCTGAGCGTCTCCATCCCAGCCTTGTGCAATACCTTTCTGCCTCTGTGCAACACTGGTGCATTATATGTGGCTGGGAACAGTGTTCTGCTTTTCTCCAAAGCCAATAAGAGATGATGTGAAAGTTCACACTGAAGGTGAAACTTGTGCAGGTATGAAAAATAAAATACAAAGGTGTGTCTCTGTGCTTTGAAAAGCAGAATGGCTTAAGCACACACACGCATCCAGAATAAATAGTTCTGGCCAGAAAAAACAACACTAAAAACAGAGCAGTGCCTTGTGAGGAATGCACAGAGGAGGGTTTTAATTTCTTATAAGTTTAACCTTTTAAATGTTGCATTAAATAACAAAGGCAGTGGGAGGGTGAGTTAGTGCACCCCTGCTTTGTGTCTCTCCCTAGATTTGCATTCAGTGATGATCCATTCAGTTGTTTGCAGGCTGGAACAATTTCCTTCCAAGATTAAAATAGCTTGAAGCAAATGGTAGTGTCAAAAGTGACTCTGATGTTATGTAAAATGGAATGGATTGAGATGCTCTTAAGACTCAGGTAATTTTGAGAAACAGAGCAAGGATAATCTAATTGTGGTGGGGAGGATTGAAGGTCATTTCTTTGCCTCACTACATGTTCTCACTGATTTCCTGCAGACCACTTAGTTCCAGATCCTGAAAGGTGTGTAAGCACTTGCTTCCTATTGAGGAACGTTAAAGAGGAATTAGACACACAAATTTTCTTGAAAAGCTGGGACTTTCCTCCATTTGAATAGAAGGATAATAACTCCCAGCCTCACTGAGATGTCAGAGACTGTGACGTAATTAAGTGTCACAGGAGTTTTGCAGAATCACAGGTTGACAAGTGGGCAACATACAGAAGGATGTGTGGGTTGGGTGCAACTGAGTTCAAGAGATAAAAGGTTTATATATATGAATATATGTATATATGTGTAAACGCCATTGCTGCTAAATCACACAGATTACATACAAAACATACAAATTTCTTACAGATGACTTTTGGGTTATATACACTTAAAATATTGCAATTCTACCCTTATGGAGTCTATGGATTTTAGTATTTACAATCATAAAATAATTCAGGGGAAGAGACCTCTGGAGGTCTCTAGTCTGACACCCTGTTCAAAGCACGGTCAACTATGGGGTCCAACCAAGCTGCTCAAGGTTTTATCCAGTCAGGTCCCGAGAAACTCCAAGGACGGAGACTGCACAAACTCTCTGGGCAACCTGTTCCACTGCTTGATTCTCCTCATGGGGAGAAAGGTTTTCCTTATATCCAGCTGGGACTTCTCTAGTTTCGATTTATGCTGGTTGTCTCTTGTCCTGCCTCCACATACCACTGTGAAGAGGCTGTCTCCATCTTCAGCATAACCTCTGTGTAGGTACTTGGGGGCTGCTATTTGGTCCTCCATCGCCCCAAAAGCCTTCCCTTCTCCAGGCTGAACCAGCCCCGCTCCCTCAGCTGCTCCACACAGGGCAAGTGCTCCAGCCCATGTCTGTCATGGTGGACCTCCATTAAACTCACTCCAGTTATCAATGTCTCTCTCCTACTGAGAGGCCCAAACTGGATGCAGTATTCCAGATGTGGTCTTAGAGCTGGGTAAAGAGATCTTTTCACAGAGCTGAATGCCCCTCATTCAGTCAGTCCTCAGCCTGTACCACTGAAGGAAGTTAGTCCACCCGAAGTGCAGGACTTTGCATTTTACTTTTTGAATTTCATGAGCTTCCTATCAACACATTCCTCTAGCCTGTCCAGGTCGTTTATCAATGACAGCCCTGCCCTTAAGCACATAGATTGCACCCCTCAATTTGTTGTCATCCACAAACTTGATTTCAGAAATTCAGTGTTTAAAGTAAGCCATGTCTGCAGCAGTCCTGAGTCACATAACCTGCATATACATAACCTTGCATAATCCTTTGATTTCACAGATTTTCTTCACAGAGATTGATTAAGTTGTAAAAACAGTGGAATATTTTCGTCTTGTTGCCTCAGGCAAGTCTCCACTTGCAACAACCTATTCCTCTGTAGTTTAGAGAACCTTGTGATTTATTATTGCTTTTATATTACTTCTGAGAAGGTACTCACAAATTTTCTAAAAAGAATTGTATTCTGCTAGTCTAATTTTAACAAGATTATTGAAAAATTAAGTCCTTGACGTGCCCAAAGAAAAATAGATGGAAGAAAAATTTCAGATATTTCACTAAGTGATACCATTTGGCTGGGTAAGGATGAACCATATTTTAAGAAAGAGAGGTGTTACAGAGACAGTCTTCATGGCCCAGAGCATGAATGAAGTGCATAGAATACAAAATCATAGATGCCACCTCTTTCCAACACATTTTCCTCCTACAAATTGAAAGATGCCATCTTCTGGGGAAAAAAAAAGAGGAAGAGCAAGAAGAAAGAACAAGGCCTTTTGGAGGCAGTTCAACCTCCGTCAACACCTTTTCCTGAATATTTAGTTGTGTCAATGAGGGCATCATTTTTTACAGTGCTATACACACACATTACAATGCGAAGGCTTCATCTAAGAGTGTCTAAAATTTTTATGTTTGCATGTAAGCAAGTTCTTCATGTTCTCTTTTTAATCCCTGAAGAGAGATAGACACCTCCAAAATGAGTCATCTTACCTTAGAAGAACTCATGGACTTAGTTAAGTCCTGACAGAGGTGATTGAAGAGCTGACAAGGGGAGATACTTTGCTGGACCTAATACTTAGAAACAAATAAGAAGTGATTGGGGGTGGGAAAGTCAGTGGCAGCCTCGGCTGCAGCAACCATGAGGTAGTAGAATTTAGGATCTTGGGAGGTAAGAACAAGGCAAAAAGCAGTATCATAACCCTGGACTTCAGGAGAGCAGACTTTGATCTGTTCAGGGACCTGCTTGAAGGGACCCCGTGAGATACAACCATGGAGAGAAAAGAGGTCCAGGAGAGCTCATTTATTTGTAAGGATCATCTCCTCCGAGCTCAAGAGTAGACCATCTTGAAAAGCAGAACAAGCAAAGGCAGCAGGAGGCCTGCATGGATGAGCAAGGAGCTTCTGACAAAACTCAAACATAAAAACAAAGTGTGCAGGTGGTAGAAGGAGGGAAAAGTGATGTGGGAGGAATATAAACACACTGCCTGAGCATGCAGGAATGGGGGTAGGAAAGTCAAAGACCGTATGGACAAGACATTGACTATCTTGGTCAATAGGTGTGATTCACCTCAGTTAACTTAAGGCTTATGAAAACTAGATGTCCAAGTCTGGGCTAAGTTTCCAACCCTGAGCCAGGTCTCCCTTACATTCCTTTTAGAGTAATTGAGGAAAATAAATACTTCTCCCACCTGGCTCTCTGACTGATCTTCGACACCCACATTACACTGAGATGATGCTCCCTCTGGTCACAGTAGAAGGGATCCTAAGCCTCAGCATTGCACCTGTAGACATCTAAGGTAGGGGTAGCCAAATCTCATTTTATGTCATTCTTCAGTGGAAGAGCCATGGCTGCTGACATAACAACAGGCGTTTCACAGGCCATCAGGAAAAGAATACATTGATAAGTCAAAATTCCAGAAAGACATTCTAGGGAAAGCATGTCAAGAAGAGGAATGGAAAACATTTCTTTTTTAAGAAAAAGAGCTTTTATAAAGGTCATCAAGCAAGGTCTTCTTGGTCATTTCTGTTCTTCAGATCAAACAGAGGTATTGTTTTCCATTACCATTTGGCATAGGACAAAAGCCATTCACTATCTTTCCTTTGCTCTCAACAGCTTACCATGTCCTCTTTCAGTACAGAGAACATACAGGAAATATTATAATAAGTCATACTGATAACAGCAATCCAACATAAAATTAGAAAGTTGAGAAAGACAAGCATTCTTCCCTGCATTCCCCTTAGCTGTCTGTCAGCATAATTTTTCACTCAATATTTTGGTTCATGAAGCTTTACATTCCAGAAAAAGATGAATCTTCATAAGTAAAGAAACTGAAAATTGCACCTCACCTTCTTTAAAAGAAATGACTGTGGCTTTTCTTTTTTGTCCCCCCCCAAAAGCAACTAAGGGAACTTCGAAATTTACCTCCTAGGAGCAGAGGCTGGAAGCCGAACACTGAGGATGAAATTCATTTCACCTTACTTAGTCATCTAAAAGTTACATGCCTTGCCCATATTACATACCTATGCCTCCTGTACAGTTAGAAGTGGATATTTCTTGCAATTCTCTGCTCATCCATTATCAGTGATAACACACCTTCTGGAGATATTTATCTTACTTTTTTAGCCATTTTTGCTGTTCTTATAAATGATTAATCAGTGTTACTGAAAGCTGGGCTTCACAGGGGGTTGAGAATCTAACAAAAGCTCTGAATATATGAAGGACTCAGTCCCAAAAATCATGATCTGCTTCCATAAAGCAGGATGTTATGTCAGAGAGGTACTCAACAAAAGGAAGAAGGGCTATAAGGGACACTGAGACCCCCGAGCAGAGGGCCAGGTGGAAGTTCCAGCTGGTACAGCTCTGAATAAATATCCAAGGATTAGAAAATCCTTTCTTTTCCATCTAAAGGGGATCCTGCCAACATCTCAGGAAAACATCTGATAAAACAATATTTCATTGAAAATTTGAATGAAATCCAAACATTTCATGGAACCACACAGATCTTATGAAAAGTGAAGTGTAAGGAGAAAATGGTAAAGGCAGTCATTCTGGATTGAGTGTTTCTATAGTGTCAAAACATTTATGTTTCATTTTAACTGTTACCTTTTGGATATCTTATACAAACCTATACACTGTACGTTATACCTTTTATACGTATCTATTTATCATTTTATGTCAGAAATTCACATGCATAATGTTTTGAACATTTAAGTAGTTCTGGATCAAAATGTTATGGAATTAGTTTTCTATTCAAAATCTGTAATAGTCACCTTTTTATTTTTGTTCAAAACTCAGAAATTCCAAAGAAAAGCGATTTCTGCTTCCAGCTAGTTCTTATGTAAAACCTCAGCTATGACTTAAGAGTGCTAAGTACAGAGCACTTTAAAGCACAGACAAAAAATGGATTGCATGGCATTTCATTCCATTACTGCTGAAGTAAAATCTTTATTTTTAGCAGCCACAGAGACATTCCCCCATGCTTAACAAGCACTAAAAGGAGCTGTGATAGCAGACAGCTAGGCTGAAGACACTTTAACCTGAAAATAAGCGTAGCTACCTCACAGGCTTATTCTTGTTTCCCTAAGATGCTTGATTTCTTTTAGTTCCTAAAAACTGTGTATTGAGTACCCAGCTCATGTGCTCAGGCAGTCACAGATGACAACACGGAGATGTGTGATGTTGGATGCAGGCATAAACACTCATAAAGCATAACATCCCAAGTAGTGATATTGTTGGTTATTTACCTCAGAAGACCCATTTTCTTGCTTTCTTTTCAGAATTTATATGGCCATATTAAAAAAGACATCTGAAATGTCTCTTCTATTAAAAATTATATCAAGACTAATTATTTCAGTGTGTACCTTCCCTTTTCACTTCCTACCACTTTGGCAGTTCAAACTCTTGCTTATTTGCTATAAATTTTTAAATAGTTTCTATTTCAGAATGCCTCAATATATAAAAAAAACAAAAACCCAGTCTACCTGAAATTTTTCAGTTAAAAAAAACAGCAAAGAGAAAACAGCTCAAGAAACACAGCTCATATTTAGACAGACATGGTTTTCTTATTTTCATTACCACATTGCCCAGGGTGAATACATCAGGTTTGTTTTATTGTCTGCTGCAAAGTAGTGAATCAGTCTCAGAGGAATTGTTCTTGTAGCTTCTGGTCTCCTACACAAAAGTTTTTTCAAGTTGGTGGTAGTGGCATGGGGAGTCTGGTGACTCTGGGAGCGTATGTGTTCGGAAGAAATGGCATCCAGCTCCCTAGATTAAATACCTTTTGCTCAGTTGTGTGTGACTGACAAATAGTAGACACAGATGGCACCTCCAAGTCTGATATTCCTGCTATATCTAATACCATTAGGTTATGTGATAAAAGGTTCATCTCCATCATGACAAGGAAGCATCGCCTCACACTCACAGAAGGGGCTGCAGCTGCCTCAGCTCACCTGGTAAACCCAAGCCCATAAGATAATTAAAATTGTTCAAAGTATAGTAAGAATGAAAAGCCGTGTAACTAGTGATTCCATGCTGCCTGGAGCTAAACTTTTTTCTTTTTTTTTCCCACCACATCTGCTAAACTCCCTGTTTCATACAGCAGGGACTGATGCAGCCCTTCACTGGTGGCTGCTCCCAGGGCTGTCACAGGAGGGTCTGCCCATGGGACGGGGGTGACACCATGAGTCAACAGGAGAAGCTCCCCTGATGACCTCGCAGACCGAGGGGTTGCTGCCTGCCGGGGTGCAGGGCTCATTATGGGATGCTGGGGAAAAGCATCTTGAGATGGTACCAATGGGACAGACCGAGTATCAATGTCCCATACCTGGAGGGATCCACAGGGTGTGTGTGGGGGGAGTCTGAGTACCAGCAAACAGAGTGGGGACTCCCACTGGACTACCAAATTTAGCAACTCCTAACAAATACTTTTTCTTTTTCTACATCCCAGAAGACCTGTTTAAACATTTCCACTGGTGTAGAAATGTCACTGGCAAGTTTTTAGCGTAGCCAAAGTCAGTTTTCCAAACAAAATAAGCTATACTGACACAGCAATTAGGTGATTCTTTTTTGTTCCTCTAACCAGCCCAATGAAGCCAGAACAACTTTAGTTGTAAATCAAAGTATGGATTCAACCATACTAGCTGCAAGAAAGTTATAAGGATTATTGATTCTCAGACTTCAGAGACAGAAAGAAATCTCCTTGCCACATCTGAGTGCTGAGTACTTATTATTTTGAATATACCTACATTTTAGAAACAAAATTTTACAAAAGGAAAAATCTCAAGCTGCGTAACATATTGCTTAAACAAATCCTTACAGATGAATGAAACAGAAGAATCTATGGGAGTTATCTTCCTTTAAAAATTCATTGAATGACAATTTCTCTGTGTTTGATGCAGAAACAGTTGGAGACTATATAACATGGAGAAGATGCACCCAGTGAAGCCAACTGGCCATGCTCACAGCACATGGAGCTTGGTCTCCATTTCTTTGTGGCATATGCATCACCTCTACATGGTGTAGAAGAGTTTGACTCATACTCATAGAACAGCAAGCAAGGAAAAAGGGTGGAGTCGACCAATCTATGTAATTTTCTATAGGTTTACTGGAAGCAATCCAAAAAAAAGGAACTGAATGGGGAGGGATGCAAAATGTATGCTGTCATAATAAATGCTGAAAAGCCTTGTTATTTACTGCAGATGTCTGAACTGATTCTTAATCATGGTTTTAATCATCACAGATATAAATGATTTACTGCAATGTGGCAGTGTTCTATATTAAGTCATGACAGGAGGATCCTTGTTTCTCTTTGATTTTACTTACAAGTCACAAAAGTGCAGAACTCCGATTTATTGGCAACTTATATACAACTTTCCTGTTTACTGACTTTCCTGGAAATTCAGAGCATTGAACAGTCTCAGAAAATGTCTTTGGGACTATATTGGATTGAGATGTTAGATTTTTGAAGGGGAAGTCCTACTAGTTGCTGTGTGGACAAGAAATGTTGCACTGAATGATTGACTCTCCCAGGGAACTGATAAGGAATTAAGTTTTAGGAAAGATTTCAAATCTGTCCTACAGCTGTGAAAAACGTGTTTGTACAACCAAGATTTGGGTTTGATGACTTCTGTGAAAAGAACTGATGGGGTCAGCAGGAATCTATTCAAAATACCTACAAAATGCAAGAGTCCACATTAATTTAACTCCATTACAATGTAAGCTAATTGCTATTTTTTCTCTCCATGCTAAGGAATTAAGAGTTACAGGGGCTAAGCTATCCTGCCTCTTTCCTTCACAATGAAAACCACAGGAAACAGTGAGTCTAGATCTGCTCAGCCAACTAAAGGTCAGCCCCATAAATCAGCAATACAAGTGTAAAGGCTCATGTAGTACCCTAAAATAACAAATACCACAAGTTTGGCAGAGGACAGGGGAGGTAAAGAGCTAAAACAACATCCCTGGTGGTGAGTACTGGATGAGACCTTAACGTAAGAAGTCCACAACGCTTTGTAACTTAGAAGTCTTATAAGACTAGATTGAAAGGGGTGATATATTTAAGGTAATTAGGAAGAAAAAAAAATGCTGCAGTTTCTGGGAGAAGAGACTGGACTTTGCAGATTTTAAGGGAAGAGAAGTGATGAGGCAACACCGAGAAGCTCTGGAGCCCTGAGGGGACAAGGGACCAGAAATAGGCCTTGCCTTCTCTACGTAGAGGTCAAGGTTTGAGCTGCTTTATTAAGCTTGTTTGAAGAGTGCTTATAATAGAGGGTGAAATTCTGGCCTTGCTGAAGTCATCCATAAAATTTTCTGTGACTATAATAGAAAATTTCACCTTTTTTTAAGGGTTTATTCAAGAACTTTGAGTGTCAGGAGTCATTAATCTGCCAATCCAGTAACCAAATCATATTAACAAAGAGTCACTGTTGTAATTTTGCACTCTCTCTGCAGATAAAGGCAATAAAGAAACAGAATGCTAAAACAGCAATATATGTTTGGTTCTTCACCTCTGATTTCCTTTTTTATTAACTATATGAAAAATATTTCCTTATCTGAAAAATGCAAATACTCAGGAGGCTGCTAGGTACAGATACTACCTTCTCTGTGCAATGAGTATTATTTGTTCCTTATCTTAAAACAAATAAATAGACCAAAATAATCCTTGGTTTCTTTTGGGACAAATTGATGGTGAAGGGTATAAGAAGTCACACAGAAGTCTTGTTGTGTGATATTCCTGTCCCCCCATGCGTGGTAAACCTGGTCATCAGTTAAAATGTTGAAGGAAATTGTAGGAAAATACTGTGAGAATAGCAAGATTCTAAGTAAAGCCCCTACATAGCAGGCGTATTTCATGCTTTGGATGCCGTAAAACCTATTTCTTGTTGCAAGTTATTATCAGTTGGGGGAAGAGCACTGTGATGTTGCTAGTTATGTTGATTATAAAGCTTTGTATAGCTTTTTGGTAGTTTTTGGATGGGAACCCCCATAAATGTAGGGAGCAGAGTGCAGGGGAATGGGTTTGAATGGAGACAGGCCAAGAATGAACTCAGAGGGCAGTGGGGTCAGGGTGAGGTGGAAAGAAATATTGGAGCTACTGGAAGAGACATTGTCCTCAGGATTCTGAGTTGAGAGAAATGAGGATACAAATATGGAAGAGAAAGAGAGAAGGGAGCCTTAGAAAAAAGTCTGAAAGCCTGGGTAAGGTAAGATGGATCTGTCAAGATAAGGTTGCCTCCATAAAGAACAATCCCACCTGATAGGGCAAATTTGGATTAAAGATGGAGGAAAGCGCATCTGTGGCGGTACAGTTGGTTAAAACTCCCTGATGCTATGTGTGGTACTGAACAGCTGGCTGGGCACAAGTAGTAGCTGGCAGACAGCTAGCTGCATTTGCGTCTGAGCCAGCCATGAAGAGTTAAACATGTATTATAACATCTCATCCATGTTCCAAGCACTTCCTCTGGTATGAATCAAACCTCAAGTTTGAGGCTACTTCCAGTCTCGCTGGAAGGACAAACATATAGCACTTCTGTCCATTTTGGGCTCCTCCAAGGGAGGATCCTGAGCAGAATTAAGTCTTGCTTGACTTTTACTGCTCTCTACCAGCCAAGGCTTTGGGGCTGTTGCCTTATGACAGCAGCATTAATTTCAAACCTAAGCACATTTGCTTATGTCCTGGTAGAGCTCTGAGGTTTTGATCTTGTGAAATGTAAATAAGCACATGCAGTAACGTTATTATTTGTGTCTAGTGCAGCTCTTCATAGTTTTCATTCACTTTCACATCTCATATTCCTGCTATTCAGAAGTTGTATTTGCCTTGTTATAATTACAGGGCCTCAGTAAATAAATACAAAGAACTAGGGAACGGCAGGGAGCCTTGGTCTCTTCTCAAGTGATTATGAAGGGGAACTAATTTGTCTCCATCATGGAGGCACTCAGACAATTCTGCCATGTCTTGATCCAATTATGAAAGAAAAATGAGAACTAAATCCACATTTACTCAGAATCAGAGATGTGTGCTGTAATTCTAACTAATTCTGCCAAGTGCCTTTTGACAGCTAGTGAAATTACTGCAGTTGGTTCAGTTTTATGTTGGATGATACTCAGTTCTCTAGAAAAATGTTGTACTATTCACTGGGACAAAATTCATGAGTCTTTGGGAAATGGAATAGTTCCTAGCTATGTGTCTCATAGGCTATGTCTCTAGTAATAATTTAAATGAGGCCATGGCACAGGATCAAGAACTAGTCTGTGACAGTCTATACTGTCTATATGTTAGCATCCTTCTTGGCCTCATTTCTGCTCTGTGCCCACCAATGTCCCAGACCAAATGGCCAGTTTTTCTGGTAAAGTCAAACTTATTTTTCTCTTCATTCTGGTGGAAACCAGAGGAATTTTTTTCTCTCTGAGATCAAGAGACAGGAAATAGGATATTTCTCTAATATGTTTCAATGTGTTTAATTGGAAAAGGAAAGATTAGTATGCAAATGTCATTAAGTTTGATCTTCCTCAGTAGGTCAAATAGTAGGTATCTTTTACATATTCATGCTAATTAATTTTCTAAATTAATTTTCACTTCCTTGTCTCAAGAAAGTATTTGCACATGGTTCATTGTTCCAATACCCAGAATGCATTTTACCCTTTTGTCAGTAACACCTAGTTTACTAAAGTGAATGTTTCTTTCATTATTCAGAATACTTTGGTTGATAAAGAAACATTTTCACTTCTATAGCATGAATACCTGTATCTGTGCAAGTCATTCTGAGGGACCTTAAGAGCCAAGAGATTTAGCCCATACAAGCAATGGAGACCAAGCTGCGATTCATCTTATCTTTAAATAAACATCTACCATATGTCAATTGAAATAGGTCTTAAAGTGCCCATTTCTGCCTTTTAGTGGCAAAGCAAATTTAAGAGTTTCTAATCAGCTGCAGATGCCAAAATTTTGCGTCCTGATTCTCACCACATGGGTAGTTATATCTTGGCTTACTAGTTCCAGCTCTGCTGAAACTGAGATACTTCATGCAAATTGATTTAGGTTTGTCTTAGGTCACCCAGTTCTCAGGACTGAGATAAATATAATACTTGGGATAGCTATTGCACAGAGCAACTTTGATTCAGTTTTTCAGCCAATTTCACAAACCCTAATGAACTTTAAAAGGCTCAGCTTGGATATCTCCACATCCCTGACACCATTAACCTACAATTTGGATAATCAACCCACAGATAGTGGAGCAATAACTGCAGAATATTATGTTTCAGATTGTAGGGCTTTTAATAGTGGCAACATTCATTACTGCTCCCCATATAAATCATTTTACTCTTATTTGCATACAATTCCCATACAATAACTTGTTCTGCAGGAATTCAGCTGAAATATAGCAAGAGAATGCCTTAACTCACAAAGCTTTATTGGAACTCTCTTTCCAATTGTAGGAGTAATAACCCCATCTATATTGCACTGCTGAATGCTAAAGATTTCCTTCCACCATCCTTTATTTTGTTTTCTTCTGTCTTTCCACAGAACATCAACATGCACATCTCTGCTTTTAAGTTCTCTTGGCTTGTAAACTGGACTCCTCAATCTGGCTTCTATTTTTGAAAACTTTGAAGAACCTATTTGACTACAGAGCTATTACAATAAGTAGAAGCTTATAGCTAGTTACAGGCATATGGAAATGGTGTTAGGACATCTTCCAACTTCCTGGTTGGCTTTGATCAGACTAAATTGTGAACAAAGCTAAGTTCTGCTTGTATTTTTCTTCAGAGATGAAGACTTCTCACTTCTTCTGCTTACAGACCCATCAGTGTAACTATCTGTATAATCATGCTTCAGCCTCACAGTCAACAAGCAACATGTTATTGAAAATGTTAATGCTAATGGAATCATTTTGAATGCATTTGTTTAAGGAACAACCACACGATCAGTGGAAAGGGCAAAAAACTTTTGGCCAAAGGTGCTGAGTGGCAGCTGGAATCAGGATGCGGGTAACAACATGGATGGGCTGCAGCCTATCTGATCCCAGCCTCTGATAATTCAAGGTGCTGTAAAAGAGACTTTAAATAAATGAGTCAAAAAACAGCAGTTATATTTCACATGGATCACAGGTATAAATGTATTCATTCTCATCCCAGCAACCCTTTCCTTAGGTATCTCTAACCAAATATCCTTACACACATAAACATACAAGTAAATGTAATTTTTTAAAATAAAAGAAGAAACTTTCATTTCAATTTCTCTTTTCCATCACATTTAAACAAAATGCAGAAAGCATTCTTTCCATTGCAGCTGCTTTTCACCACTTGCAATATGATGGGAAAATAATCAGTATCAACGAGATGCTTTGAAACACTTGGATGAAAGGTGCTATAAAACAAAAAAAATACTCTTACAGGTATCCTGACACTAAAACTTACCTTTAAGCTTGGACTTTTGGCAGTTTTCAAACCCTGTTTCCGTTTAACGAAAGCAATACTACACAACTTTCTGGCAGGAAAGGAACTGAGCGAGTGTTCTCCATTCTTGTTAGTTATGCATCGTTCCCTATTAACATCTTGACCTTCTGAAGAGAGCCACAGAGACATAATACATCAGAATAATATTTCATATGCTTCCATGTAATAAAGATCATTGTAAGGGGGAATAAACACTTTCAAGAGAGAAAAAGCAGATGCTTAAATGGCCTGAAGAACATGTCACTACACATCATAACATTTGCTTCTTATCCCTTCCAAACTATCCACAGGAGAAAAAAAAAAAAGGTATTTTATACACACACGCAATGTACAAGGTAAAAATAAAAACAGGAAATTTTTACAGCCACTGATCACTCTTGAGGATATGGAAGAAATGGATGTAGCAGCGAGAACAAATAGTTCAGCTGGAATTTCTGATTTCTACCACAGTTTTCTTACAGAATTTTTTAACTTCTCTGTGCTCCAGCTTTACCTACTGAAGAACAGTGAAATGAGTCTTCACCGACCTGGCATTGGTTTTATGAAGCTGATTTAGCATTTGCAAGGTACCCATCTATGGCAGGCTCTTTATATGCAGAATATGTTTTCTCTTGTTTCTGACGCATATTGTTAATACATTACTGTTTCACCTCTGGATTCTGTGTTTTAATTAGAATAAACTTGTATCAATTTGAAAGCCAATACAGTTTTAGTTACACTAGTTTTCAAGATACTTGAAGCATGCACGTGGGTTTATCAGGATTCAAAATTCATCCTACTAGTGGGAGCCAAGCTGAACTCCTTTGTGGTTCAGTATGACTGCCCCAGCTAAACATAATCTTGTCTGAGACCCCGTGTTTTTGTCCTTAACCTTGTCACACAGATTCAGTCAAGACGAACCCTCCTCTGGCAATCTGCCATTTCACAGAGACACTTGCCAAACCCCATTGCTTCTCCCATCCTCCAAAATTTCTCAAATCCATCCATCTCCACAGCTTTGTTAAGCCTAGATATGGGTTTATTGTCCTTCATCACTGCTGTTTCAGGCCCTGCTTTAATTGTGTTTACTTGTATTTGCTGTCATACTGGTTTCAGAGTATTTGACTATTAGTAAAGTACTGCAGTATCGTTTCTTGCCCTCTGGCCTGAAGAAGTGCAAATGGAGGTGATCAAACATCACAGTGATGGGTTGCACAGCGACAACAGGAGGAGAAAAATGAGTGGATAATGGGGAAAAGAGCATCCACCTGCACTAGTGTTGCTTCCTTCATTCAAGCCTTTTTCTTTCACCCTTTGCCCTGAATTCGAAGCATAGTATCTGCACCTCCAAATCTCACAACCTTTCCTCCCACTCCTTTCTCTCCTTTTCCCTGCTCTTTACTCACATGCATCTCAAAACTCCCATGTGGAAAACTGCCCTAGTAGCTTCCGCTGCCTCCCATCTTCAGCCCTTCTGGTCTGGGGATGTCCCCATGTTCCATCTGACTCCCATGTGCTTCATGTTTCAAGCAGAAACTTTAAGTTAAATAAGGTTGGAAGGAAATAGAGAAAAAAGGTGGGGGGGGAAAGGGGCTGCACAGTCATGCTACTGCAACCAGGGTAGGAGTGTGCTGCACACTGGATAACGCTAACACCCTCCTAAGTCCACCGTTAAGTCATGATTGTCCCCAGGCGACTACAGGCTCTTCATTCAAGCTATGACTAAGCGCCATGAAAAGCAATCAAGCCTGTGTATTCCTCTGGGTTTGTCAGCTAACCTCTCAGTGCAAACTCTCATTGCAGTATTTTCCTCTGGCCCAAGCAATTATGCCCCTGTTTTGATCACTATTGTCTTTAGCTTCTCTACCCAGGCAGGGAAAGGAAATGCAATTTTACAACCAGCAAAGGAAGGCAGAGAGGGGCAGCTTGAATCCCGGCTGTAAGGAACTGATAAGGCATTCATAAAAAAGTTTCAGTGCTGTAGTCTATTTGCTAACTCCAAATACTTAACATATCCAAAAGAAATGCAAAAGACTGTTTTAAGACTGATCTGGTTTATGGTAAGTTGTAAGTCAAACTGAATGCGATGCCTTTTGGGTGGCTCCCACAGCAGTGAGTTTTTCAAAACTTTAAAGTATGTGAGTGAATATGACTTTTCCTCCCTTAGCTGGTGATTAGGGATGTAGCCATAGGGTGATCAGAACAGTTGCTGCTCCCAGGAAAGCTTCTGAAGGACAGTGAACATGTTGCTGGGCATTTAAAAGACATAACAATGTAAAGGGAGAATCTTTCTAAGCAGGGATTCTGGCAGACGTTTTTCTGGTGAAAGCGTATGAGGAAGAGTTGGCTTCCACTGAGAAACACAAAATGAGAAGCGCAGAGCTTTTCCCTTTCTCCTTGTTAACTACTTTGTTCTGCTGAGCTTATGTTATGGATATCATATAAGATGCTCTTTGTTATGCAGGAAGAAAGCGGCAGAGCATGGCTCTGGACACCAGGAGAACGAGCTGCTTCACCATTATTTGCTGTAAAAATTCACAGCTTTGCTCTGCATATCACAGTAGAGCCATGCTTGTTGTAGACATGCCTTCAAGCATGCTGGGACATAACGAATATCCAGAACTCTTGCAAATTCATAAATGCTAAACGCCCCACAGCTTGAGTTGAAGTTAATATGCATAGTGGGGGAGAAGTATAAAGAGTGGGGTTAATATTTTGTGAGACCTTAGACTGCCACACCATGACGCTGGCCTTGCAATAGGAAATCAAACCATTCACAACCAGATGCAAGTGAGGATCCATAGGCTAAATCTATGGAAGTAAATTAAATAGGCCCTTCTATGGCCTTGAGAGCAAGTAGCACATCATGGCCAGTACCACATATGCGTGGTTAAGCCCCATCTCCCCCAGATATGGATATGGTTGTATCCAACTTGACTACCAGGAGCAGTTCCTGTGCAGTCCTGTTCCCCATGCTGCACCTAGGTATTGCCTGGGAATGAGCTGGTTTCTATGGGAGAGAACCATCCTGGAAAGCATGATGAGAAATTAATATTATTGACCATCCCGTGACAGTATTGAAGCCTAATGCTGTTTAGTTTGCAAGCTTTGCAGTAGCGTAAAGAATAAAATCTCCTTCGGCGCACACCCCTCTGCCCATGCACAAATGTGATCACGGTAATCTTTGCCGGTGTGTCATACAGATTTTTCTGCCATGTCTCCATCAATCATGTTCTAATTGTTTTGCTAATTAGCCTGCGCCAGCTCCTAAACATATTGGTATTGTATTTCTCAGTCATACCTGTTTTCACGTAGCAGAGAAGAGTAATTCCACCCACCCCAGGAGCTACTGTGCGAAATGCTTCAGCTTGGATTCAGCCAGAATTCAGACTATAGGATTACAGTGGTCCCCTGTGGGCCTGCAAATCCAAAAAAATCATCATTTCTTGAGGTGGCCTTGCAGAGTGTTTCTAATTTACAGTCTATTGTAACTGTATTTTGTTACTTTGCAATCTCCAAATTTTATTTTTCAGGATAAATTTCCTTTATAGTAATAGGGGCTGACGGTCAATGATAGAACTATTTACAAAATAGTTTTTATGAAGAACATCAGTAAAAATGTCCTTGGGTTAAAATGGATGCTTGTTTATTATCACCCAGCATGTTTTCATCTGACATATTACGGTGAAAAGCAGAATGATTTATACTACATAATCACCAGGTACAGTAGATTATCTTAGTTTGGAATAATAACAATAAAAAATGAATAAATACATGCAATATTTTGCAGCATAATAAGCATAATAATACTATTTAAATACCTCGATTTAATCAGGTGCAGGCTATCCTGGTTTCAGATGAACACTATGTTCTTTCCTCAGGCACATTTAAAAACAAAAAAAAAAGTCACATAAAAAATGAAACAATAAAAGCAAATCTCTCTCCTAAAGCAAGCAATTTCACTGTATCTGTTCTGCTTACAGTCAATTTCACATTCAGAATTATACTTAGCCATTTTAGCTTGAAAAAAAAAAGACAAAATTATCAGAGCAAAATATTTAGGTTAAACTGAGCATTTTGGGGGGGGGGGGGTGTTAAGATTTCACAGATGAGAACCAGCCAAATGTCACCTTTTTTGTCCAGATTTGAGCTCGGAAATGTGTAATGCTTCCAATTTTTGTACAAAAGAAAAGTTGTTCTCCGTAGAATTAGGCAAAAGACTGCTTCTCATTGCATAGAGATGCAATAGCAATAGCCTGTTAGCTATAGCAAAGGTAACCTCAGAGCCCGCAACAGTTTGCAGGAGCTGTGCAGATTTTCTTGAGGTGCTAATTATTGTTAGTAGAGCACCTGAGGTGAAAAAGGGTGATGTTCATCACTAAAGCTTCTCACCTAAATTAGAGCTAGTGACCCCAAAGGAGAGAAGGAGGACCCTCCGCAGGGTGCTCCACTCAACCCCTCGCAGATGCCATTTTAGGTGACTGAATTAACCTCCCCCTGGAGGTGCCTCTTCCTCTGCTTCAGAAAAAAAGGACTCCAGGGGTGACTATATCAGATTGTAGAACTTATTTTAGACACCTATATTATTAATGCAACCCGTAAGGAAAAAGTAGCAGCCTCTACGTGCTTGAAGCATGAGTGTAATTTCTCTTTCTTCAAGGTGTATTGGATATTTCACACATATATAATTGCTGATGTGGGAGGAAAATAATATGTAGGAAAAGAAAAAAGAAAAAGCTGTCATTCCAAGGTTTTTCTGCAGTTGAGATGCATCTGTCAGCAAATTATTCACCTTGAAGAAGCACGAGTCCACTTTTTTCTTCGGCACATTTAAAACCGGAACAAAAGTAAACATTGAATCATACTGGAAGATAGAATCATGCAGCTGAGAAACCGTGGCATAGATTGTGAGTAGATTACTTGGAGGTCACCAGCAATCCGTTTCAGCATCAGCAGTAGGACTGCTATGTTACATAAGGTGCAAAAATGCCTGAAATAGCACTATCACAAGGACTCTGCAAAGCTGTTGTATAGAAAAAGCTATATAAAGGCAAAGCATTATTTATTTAATATGTTGATTCCGCTTGTTTTTTCTTTCCCCCAATTTCTTTTCAAAATTAGGACAAGAAGGTTGATTCAAGGAAAAAAAACAATCCAAGGTATCTACTCTGAAGTCCTCTACAAGTAGGCTGTTTCTCTCCCTTGTCAAAAGTGCTGATTTGTGATAATTCTTCATTATACAGAAAGTCTTAATGATACTTGGAGCATCTAACCCAGCAGCATTAGAATATAGTGCTGAGATGGCCATAAGTGTGCTTGAATGTCTTTGTGACGAGTGTGGCTTTCACCAAAAAGCAGCAGCTATTCTGTAGATAGCAAGCTGAAGATGAGCTCACACCTATGGGGGAGGGGGGAGAAGACAGACTGGGGTCAATAAACCAGACTGTAACCTGCAAAACACATGAAATAATCTTTCCACTCTTCTCAGCTTGGGGCAAGACCTCTGCTATAGCATGGCGTTCAGTTCCCAGCACTGGTCTTCCAGAAGGACACAGATTGAGTCCAGAGAAAGGGAATGGGAATGCTTAAAAATCTGGAGAATGAATCCTGCTTGGGAAGATCACCAGAACTGTATGCGTTTAGGCTGAGAAAAAAAAAAAAAAGTGGTGAACAGGACAAGAGAGGGCAAAGAGTAATGGACTTGAGTTGAATCAAAGATTTAGGTTAGCTGTTAGGTAGGTCTCCCACACTGCAAGGAGAGTTAAGCACACATAGATATTTCTTAAGGATGTGATAAGATTTACACTACCAGGAGTGCTGAAGAATAGATTTAAAAAGTGTCAGGAATGACACATAGTTTATTCGATCCATCCTCGAGTGAAGAGGATGGAGTAGATGATCTCACCATCTTGCTTAAGGTCAAATAAGGGTACTCTGAAGTTGTCTGATTGCTACACAAGCCCAGGATTTGTGCAGAGCACATGCACAGCAGGAGAGCTGGGCAGGAACATCACAACTGGCAAAGCCACAGCAATCTGCCCTGTCCCATAAGATGAACCAACACTGCTGCTGTGAAGCCAGCCTCTGCTCAGAGAGTTTTGGAGATCTACTTTAGGACTGGCTGAATCTTCCTCCACCTTATCAATCGAATTCCAAACTGCAGGTCTTTAGAGACGGTTCCAACAAATAATTTCAAATAAGAAAATGTGTTGAAAAAAGCAACTTCCTTATAAAATACTGTTGTTTTCTTTAGGTTGGTTGCATCAACAAACAAGCATGAAAAAAGTGTTAATAACAGACTGAATCATTCTTTCAAATGAGAATGGACATCAGTGAGTGCAGCATCCTCACCTTCCAAACATGCACACAATGAGGCAGCTGACCCAGAAAGAAGGCAATTGGGTAACCGCTTTTTGAGGGAATAATTAAAAAAATAGTAAGCCTCATGGTCTTCCCAATGTTTTAGAGGCCCAGTCTGGCCAGGGGAAAAGAGACATCATGTCTTTGTCTCAGATAAGGAGCTGCAGCACCTAGATAAAGAGATTTTTCTAAGGACAAAGAGAATCCAGTTCTTCCATCTGCTTTGGTCACTCCTAGGATCACAAAGTGATGTGAAGACTCTACAGCACCTCAGGCCTTGGAGTAGGTGGTGTGTTGGGAAACAGAGGACAAGCACACCTGGTGTCATGGAAAAGTTAAGCCTTGTTTCTGTGTTTAAAAGCAATAGAACAGCTCTGAGAATAGCTGATTCTTAAAAAAAGAGGATTTTCCATTCCCATGGCCCTTCCCTTTGCTTGAGTGGCTAATCTTACACTACCAGCTAAATTTGAATAAAAATGTTTGCTTGGATATTTATAGATCCTGATCCACTTAAATTAACTTTTCTCCAGGTGAAGCTTGTGTGTCTCAGGAGTAACTTCACGTTAGTTAATAGACTTGAATAGTTGTGGAATAGAGGTAAATGAGGATCAGGACTGGCGAAGTAGTCACTGCCCATGCTGGATCCAGTAATGATTCGAGATTGCCCCTGCTGTGATCCAATGCACACTTGTCTGTGTACAGAAACTGATCTTAATTTTTTTGTGAAAATTGCTTTTAACGTTTTTTATTTTATTGCCTCAGATGGTTTTCCAAAACAGACTGTAATAACTCGTACTAGTGCCCCTATAAATTTGGAGTAACATTTCATAGTTGCAGTACTCATGTCTCACTGTTCTATCATAACATCTATAGCTATAGTTACATCTAGATAAATCTATATGTCTATATTATATATAAATATTATATACTATATATGTACACAATATTTGAGAACATGGAGGGGCCATGGCCCACTCTCTGTCTTTGATGACAGTTTGTAAAATCTGACCAGTTTCTTAATTTGAAATTCTGTCAGCATCAGTGTGGCCAAAACCAAACCAGCTCTTGGAACTGATATGTGACCTGTGTAAATTCCTTAACCATACCCAAATTATCTGGAAGAATGCTAATTGGCCTGGGCCATTATTGCACAAGGAGCTATGCTTACGATTTGACAGCATAGACTTGGCTTCTAATGCCCAGGCTGGCGTTGTTTGATTTACTGGTTATAAATGTACCCTTTGTGTACATAACAGCCACTCCTTTGTTCTTATATTGAGGGGACAGCATAAATTTATTTATGGAAAAGTGAAAAAAAGAATACTCTGAACTAAATGTTTTATTGACTCTATTTAATGAATTATCGCTTAATATGTGGCTTAATCAATCATTTTGTTTCTGCCGTATAGTTTCAAAATACCTACCCTGCATGACACAGCTGCTAATAAGCAAGTTTCCTGCCGCTCTGGATCTGGTGTTCCTCTTCAAGGTTGCACAAGTTGGTTAAATTAATTGTTCTGCATTCAGCATCAGTTCAATTACTGTGCACACCGCTGCTGCTGCAGGCAGTGTGCTCTCATGCGAAGTCAGGACGTATGGGTTTCCATGCCCCTAATTGATGAGTCCATGTAGTTTCAATAGCGCACTGAGAGTCTTCACTCCCTGGAAGCATGCGATGCATCTTCCTCCTTTACAGAACTTCAGCTTAATCTAATATGACTCCTTTGAAAGAAATAGCATGATCTGCAGTAAGATGGACTTTATACTGGCCTACTTATTGGAACATTTTCTTAATGACCATATTAGTTTAGTTAAAACTGTTTCTTTTTTCTTTTTTTTTTTCTAGAAAACAGACAAAAAGAAAAAGAAGAGAGAGCCTTGCCAGCACATACTTGAGTTGTTATGAGACAGTCAGGTCCAAAAAAGTATTTAGGATGAGAATCATCAACCCTAACTTAGGCATCAAGAGCTTATGGGTCAGATTCAGCTTGCTGATTAAGAAATGTAGATGTCTTCATGTAGGTGTCCACATGACAGCTGGCTGTCAGAGCAGTCAGTGAAATCTAAAAAGCAATTCAGTTCACCCTAAAAATTAGACAACTGGAGAAGGATTCAGTTGCCTAAATATGGCCATCAGATGTTATTTTAGATACTGTAGAGTATCTTACTTGTTCCAAAACAGTTAGGGTATAGATGCCTAAAGCCATCTGTCCCTAATGCAATATTACTCTCCCAGTCTCTCTTAAAGAATCAGGACTATTAAGACATGTCGCTGTGATGCAAGTGAAAGTGGAAACTCTCTTGAAAAATGAACAGTGTGTCTCATGGTGGGCCCATCTCATGGACAAGGCTTCTAGATGTTGAGTATTTATTGGCACAGTAGTCTTCAAATCCAAAAGAACTGTGGTTCACAATGACAAAAAAACCCTGCGTTTCTCTATAGCAGTGGCTTGAAATCAGACATATCCTGAAACTAGTATTTACATTTTTTTTCTTTTGCCAGTGGAATAAAATGGAAAAAAAAAAATACACTGAGAGATACTGAGAACAAGAATTCAAATCAATTGAGAGAAGTTGTGCTCCATAGTATAATCATTGCTATTAATTTTCCCTGCACCATGAAATGGGGAAAGATGTGTTCGCCACTTAAGGCTCCTCAAGCCAAAAAATATTGGCTTCAAAGTGTGTGAGGGGAATGGGGCTATTCAAATACGATGCAGACACTCAAGCAAAAAGTGGAGCACATGTAAAGTAGAAAAGGAATTTTTGTGGCCCATCATCCAAATCTGTGTTTATATTGGCAATTTTCTTTGTTCAGCTCCCATTTACACCTATAAGGTGTTACCTTCTTGATGACATCATTTTGATGAGCTGAAAACTGACTGTATCTATTCAACATTTTTTGCTGCTGCATCAGTCTTGCAGCATGGGAAATCTTGAGGATGAACAATTACTTTGACCTTACTGTGCTAATGGAAAATATGTCAAATGTATTGATTTGACTGCTTTCCTATTACAGTTACAGAGAATGAGCCAACCATTTCAACTGTTTTTTAACTGCACTAATAGACTGTACACTATGTTCTAGTATTAAATAAAAGCTTTACCTATTGTTATACTTGATTTATCATCCTGCTAGATGCAATCAATGATTGTAGCTGACCGGTCCTCATTTTGACAGAATCCACAAACATTGTAGAACATTCAAAGTGGTCTAAAGCCATTAGCTAACCATGCCACAAAGCAACCCTAGGACGAACAGCATATAGAAATGCACCTGGCAAAAATGTGAGACGAGAATCACTGTGAGCATTGACTCCAGCAGCACAAGGGCAAGGACAGAGCACAAGTTGTTCTGGTACCCGTGCCTGGATGCAGACCACCACTCTGAACCAGACCACTTAGCCCGGTTAGTGTAAATGCAAGATGGCCATCTATGAAGCTATGATACTTCAGAGGCTCAGCTACCGTAGTACTAGAATGCCTCCTGACTGACAAATATTTCCAAAAACCTGGAAAAAGACTGAAAGGTGCCGAGGCATGCATTAATATCTTAATGTTATATCTTGCTTAGTTTTCTCCTTTGTAGCCCTGATATCATGTCCAGCACAGAATTAGACTGGCAGTCTCACTGGAAGAAGTCTAGTCTATGAGATGGTGTGGTCCATATAAAATGAGTTGAAAATTTCTCCTCACTTACTGATGCACACAGAGAAAAATGGCCAATGAATTCTAACTGGTGGTTGAGTTTGTAAAGTCCTAATATGGTCAAATTTTGAAAAGAATATTATCCTAATCCTATCAGAAAGACCATTAGTGTTTAGATGTCCAAATGCAAGGAAGCAGAGCATCTTGGGAGAATAAAAGGCCAGAGAGAAAAATCTTGTGGAGCTGCATCAGAGTCAGAAAAGAATGAAATCTGAGAAGGAGCGTAGTAGTGGAACACACTGTGCTTAACCTGGGAGAGACTTTTTTCATTGTGATAAAACATCACATTTATTCTCCTTCAAGTGACTGCAATTCATGGGCTTTCAGGAGTGCTATTAGAAATATTTTGCAGTAATACTTCTGGCACTCTGAGGCACTGTAAAAGAAAAAAAACAAATAAAAGCAAAGATATGGAAATATATATTGCTCCTTTGCTGTTAAGAATCAAGTGATGTATCAGGCGATCTGTCAAGAAGAAAAAAGTGAACAGAGATAGTTATGGCCTATATTGAAGATATGTGAGAGACATAACAGCAGAAAAAAAGGTCAGAAGTACTCCTCAGTATTATTTATTCAAGTGAAGGCATATCGACATCTATAGTCAGCAATACTGTAAGGGAGTGATGCAGTCAGTGCAACACTTCGCCACCTTTGCCCACTGCCCCACTTCGAATGAGCAAGTATCCACTCATAGGTTGGCTGAACTAGCCTTTGTCATAAATCAGTGATTCAAACTTGGCTTTAACTTGCATTTTTGCACAGTCTGACAGTTTAATCATCAGTCCCTCACTTTGCAGTGACAGTCTGCAAGGCAGGAATAGCAAGTAGATAGCGGATCCCATTGTTCCAAGAAACTGGCAAACAGGAGTTTGTAAGAATCAAAAATGAGCTGGAAGGACAGATGCAGGGTTCTCATAGTGCAGGGTTCTTATAGTGAGCCAACTGTTGATTGATTGATAATGAAGTATTAAAAATGAAGAATAGATTTAAGAATGGATAATAAGCTGCATGCATCAGGGCTTAAACTTCTACAGAGACCACAAGGGGACCTGCTTGTAGAGACCCCGCAGAAGGCCTTGTGCAAAGGGTAAAATATATTCAAGGTGCCTACCACAAGGTGCTTTCCCTGTATACTGAAGGAGTCAAACCAGTTTCTGTAGGAGAAAGGATCTGAACAATGTGGTGCTGGCTCTGACCCAGTCCGATAATCTGTGTTTTCCTAAGAAAGAGAGCACTGCTGAGACATTATCTTACAAACATGGCTTAAGATGGCAGTAAAAATTAATACACATTAATATGCATCCCATGCAGTAGGATTGGGATGACTAAATACGAATGTCTACACAAGCTGTCATTCAGGTGTCCCTGTACTGTAGTAATAAAAAGAAATTAGTCCCGGGAGTGTACGGTACAATTCATTTTATCCTGAGGTAGACTTGTAAAAAATGCCAGCACCCCAGAAGTATCTATTTCTGACCATTGCCTCCCAGCGAGGTGATTCACAGGGAAGCAGCTGGGCCATGGGCAGCTGGACTGTAGGTATGTAGAATTAGATTGTGCAAATCCCAAAGCCCTGGAAGACGTGGCAGTGCCAAGCAGGGCAGAGCTGGGGGCATGTAGATGAGCGGGTGAATGTGTGAGATGTAGCTTTTCAGAAACTCATGTGCCTACTTCCCTTCAGACAACTAAGGCACCTATGCTGTTGTGGGACCCTCTAATGGGGTCTACAGCATTGCTTCTTCTCTTTCCCATTGCAGTTTAAAGTGCTCCCCTGCAGCGGTGGTGGCAAGGAGACAGTGGGAAGTTGCCTCTTCCACTTGCAAATCTTTTGCAGAGTTCATATCTGCAAATGATAAATCGATCTGAGCTATTAACAGGGGAATATAGATTCACGCCATTCTTTTCAGCAGCATGTTAAGTGCGTCTCCACTGAATTCCTGCTGCTCCTAGCTCCTCTCTTCCGCAAGAGCAAACTACCTTATATGGTAACATTCAAAATCAGAAGACCATTAAGCATTAATTTAAAACTTAATGAATCTGTTCTGATCTGATAAGTGTCATGCTGAATGAGATACATATTCTAACAACAACAAAATCACTCAGAACTTATTGTAAATGTTATATCAGCAAGCATCTGCTGCAATGTGGGGGAGAGATTGCATGGCCTGAGCCTATTCTCTCATCTTCAGCAGCTTGAAAGGCATCAGTGCCTCTTGACACCAATAGAAACAGCTGAATGGTGAGTCACTGAGGCTGAAATTTCATAGCTTGAGTAGCAGGGAGCATGTTACAATGGAAACTCTCTCCCCTTCACAGAAAACAAAGAAAAAAGGGAGGGGAAAAAAAAAAAAAAGACTTGCAAGTTTTTCCATATCAAAGTGCCTGGTTCTCATTTGAAGTAAGACCAGCATTGAACAATGAAGGGATCTTGTGAAGACATGCACTGCATCCACGCTAAAATTAAGGCATCTTCAGTCAGACAGAGAATCATCAAAGAGCCTTCTTGTGACTGAGAATCAGAGTCCATGGTTGCAATACTTCTCGCTACACACTCTGGCACTCCTATCAAGACGTCTTTTAGACCAGTGGTGATGGAGGAGCATGCAGAAACCCAGTTCCTTCAGAGGTGCAATGAGGTCACGGACACCACGGACATGACAACCAGCTTGTAGTGAAGGCCAGTGAAGGTAGCGACCTCACCGTGGAAATTTATGTGGGGTGGTTACACCTAAACACTCAGAATGATGGATGCCCATCAAGGGGCGGGAGGCATACAGGGCCACCAGAGATGATGTGCAAACCAGTTTGCCCTAGGCCTCCAGTCATAATGAGTTAGAGAAAGCCTAACTTGTGACATTAAAGTAGTATATCAAAATATGAAAGACCATCTATAGAATTCATCTCAACTCATTCTAAGGTTATGATTCAGTTGCCTAAAATAGGTATCTAAGTGCTACTGGAAATCTACTTGGATAACTTCAGCATTCACATGGGGGTGGCGGGTAGGGGACAGGACCTATGGGAGCCCTGCAGCCTGCTGGCATGGCACCTTGGGAGCCAGTGGGATATCCTAGGGCATCTGAGATGGAATTAGATGTCTATTTTAAGTGAATGGATGTCACCAAGTGGGTGACAACTGTCTGGGTCACAGCATCACACAAAAGCATACAGCCAGTTTCAGTCCAGTACCAGCTTCAAGCTGCCGAGTACAACTAAATCTGAAATGAGGTAGAGACACCTGAGAACATCCATGCAGAGCTGACTGATCGGGCTGAACTTCTGTTTGTGCTCTGCATCTTGTGACTATGGCTATACTGCTTGGGGGTACAGAAAGCTTCTGGAAATAGGACAGCCACATTCATTCAGTCCTGGGTCACGGTAAATAAACACTGCTGGGTTCAGGCTCCTTCCCCAGAGTGAATTTGGAGGTCTTAGGATGAACAGCAAATGTATTAAAACAACTATAGGAAAGTATATTTCTTGGGAACCTAAACATGAACGGAGCTTTTAACAAGACATTCTGTGGTAGATTTTCTATACTTTTCTTTTACTAGATGATATTCATCTCTGTGCAAACAATGCTTAGTAAAGCTCTTCTATCAACATCTCTCACATTTCTGAATGACAAAAGGTGACCTTTTATTTTGCAAGAAAACATGTATTTGGGTTAGTTTGGAGACTGATATTTCATAATGGAACTTAAGTCTTTATTAAGCCTACCTTAATACATAAACTCTTCCAACTCCAACACATTTTGCTCATTATTTCACTGCTAAGGTGCTGCTTAAGAGTTTCTTTGCTTACTCTTAAGACAGCTTTTCAGCGTGGGCACATAGATCCCAGGGCATTCATGTAACTCATTTAAAACAATGAGACTGGGCTTCACTCAAAGTCCACCAAAATCAATGAAAGGTCCTTCTTGTCTTTTAATGAACCAGGGATCCAGCACAGAGTTGACAGGTAATGGATGTGTTCAGGCAGTGGAGGGGAGAATTCAAAGCCATAGAAGCACACAGATCTTTTGACAAAGCCTTCTTCATGTGCTGATTTGTTTTATGGAAGTTGGAAGATAGGATGCTATTTCTCCCTTTCTCTAAGGAGGTGATTGTGCTTCTAGCGGAAAAGGATTTTTAAAGTGATTTAGGAACTTAATGAAGCAAAAGATAGTCATCTAGCACTAAATCAATCCAAATAGGCACGGTAGTGATTCTATATCACAGTTAGCATGTTTAGTGTCCCTAGACAGTGCTCAAGAGAGTTAGGTATGTAAAAATGAAGCCAGCATGCAGAGTAGGAAGTCACTTGAGCTATCCAACAGCAAATACATTCATAACCCTGCAGACAGAGGAGAAAGCCTGACTTCATCTACCACGACCCCTGTGATCAATGAAAGTCAAATCAGCATCTCACACCAGTGTCCTAGCCAAAATATCTGGTCTTCTGAGACTGGGATCTTTTGTTGAAACTGCGCATTAATGGAGCTTTACCACTGAATTATTAAATAGAAGAGAAAGATTGTTTTGCTGTATTTTATGCAGAGCTCCTTGTAGAATACCTCCTGGACAAATCACTCACATTTAGAGGAAAGCTCATCCTGTAGATCTGAACTGGTTATAGGAATGAGAAAGAAGAGATGCTTTGGCCTGTCAAGAGCAGGTCATTTGCAAGACTACCAAGAAGGAAAGATTAGGCACCTGCCAAAATTTAATACTAAAAAGCTGGGCACCTTTGGACTCAGACACTTCTGTGGCAGAGAACAGGATTTTTTTTTTTAGGGTTGTTTATACTTTTAGGGATATGAATCCCAGCTACATTCCACTACAAAGAAGCTACTTGCTTTTCTGAATCCAGTTATAAGCATCAGGAAGGCTTTGAAAATCTCAGTTAATTTCTGTCTTTAAAGTTTTACATGTTTATGAATCTGACCTACCTTATGCCTTTGGATAGACACAATCTGTGTAATGCAGAAGAAAAAAAATAGGTTTCGGTTGGTCAGATGGATAATAATCCCCAAAGCTTACAGCAAGCTAAAGGCTCAGTTCTCAGTGTACGATAGCCCATAAAGTAGCAATATAATTTCATGGTGTAATAATGTTGTAATTATATTTTCCCTGTTTATGTAGTTCAGAGTGAGTTATCCTGCAATTAAGATACAGTCGTCATAATAGCTAAAATGCAACACTGCATTTAAACATTGGTAATAATATTTCATAGTTACTCAGGGAAAAGTCAACCTCCAAAAGTAATTGAAAAATTAAAATCATATTAAAATGCACATCTCTTGTGTGCTTATTTAAAAACAAAAGAATGTGAAACTAACAATCCCTCTTCTCTCCTGGGCATGACAAAAGTGCCTTTAAGTACAGCAATTTTATTAGCACAAGCAAGGAAAAAAAAATTCCATAACTAATGAGGTTTACTAGATTGAAGCAAGAACAGGATAGAAATCTGTACTGAAATTACTTTCTCAAGTCTACCCTTTTGGGTAAAATTGACCTTTTTGCACAAAGTGGTGATAGTTATTAATCAGAACAACTAATTCAGGTATATGGTGGACTTCAAACATACAAATCAAGGCTTTTTTGGTCATCAGTTTAATGACAAAATGATGTAATTTTTTTTTCTTCATAAATAAATAATAATTGAAAAGGAGTTAATCAAGGAAACACCAACGGTATATGCTATGTGGAAGCTTAGACTAGATGACTGGAGTGGTCGATCTGATTTGATAATCTGTACAAAGATTATGCTACATGCACACAGTGTTTGGAATAGACATGCATGTGAGATAACAGCAATTCAAAGAAATGTTCCAGCACTTCCTGAGGCTAGAAAATGAGAACTCATAATAACATATGTCATCTGCCACACTGTCTGGCGTGTCAGATGTCTACGCCCATCACATGCCCCAGTTTGTATGTGTTTGGGGGCAGAGATAAAAGGCTGATGTGCCCAAGATTTGCAAGCTGCTTCTCTTCTTTAAATGCAAACGTGATAATTCAAAGTAGGTAAGTTGTGAAGGCAGTGGGAAATAGCTGGAATTGTGGCCCAGCTCTGCTTAGCGTGCCCCTAAGAGGAATACTCAGATGCAGTAAAACATACTGAGAAAGGAGACCCTACAATAGAAAGAAAGACTGAAAAGCCTCAGCTGCTTTCACCTCTCTCCCCTGGAAAGCAGCTAAGCATGCTATCGCCTCTTCCTTCCTGCTGCAGAAAAGAGATGTCAGATTTTCTCAGCACCTACATATACTACCAAAATGCTCCTCGAAATCAGTTGTGATATGTGCTTCATGTCCAGCCTGTCTGTGGAAGAAGCAGACCTCCCGGCCCATCCTACACTCAGTCTCCTCTCAGGTATTTCCTGTAATAGGTTGTGGCGACCTCTTTGTACCACCAGTTTTAGCCTAAATTTCAGTATGAACATCTTCAAACATTTTGGCTGTGGAGAGTTAACAGCTTCTGCTCGGTGCAAAATGCTGCTGCTGGGACTGAGCCCAGATGAAGCACAGCTTGGATTCCCATCCCTCGGTTTTTTGCCAGTTGTCATTTACGTGTTCCTCTTGGTTTATAATTATGCCAAATCCTGGCATAATCCTGGCTGCTGTCTCAGGGCTTTACTCCTAAGTCCTGCTGCATCAGCTGAAGCTCTCCTGAAACTTGGACCACTGCTGTCGCCATGCAGCACCCTCAGCAGCTCTTCCAAGCACAGGCTGACGCTGCTACTGCCAAACGGCCCCTGACATGCGATATCTTTATTTATATAGCTTTGTCCCTCCTCACCCATTTCTCCTTGGCTCTTGTGATTTAAAGCCCGCTTAGATTTTGATATGAGTGATCTTAGTAGCTCTATAATGTCCAAACTGAAACTGTTGTGATATGTTTTCCTGCCACCGTTGGCTCAGCAGGAGGCAGTAGCGGGATACTTAAGTCGTTGCATACACAGCCTACCACAAGCACAGGTGATAATAATCAGGGTGGAGGCCTAGCATAGGCCATTGCGAGTCCCTGAGCACATAGAGTTCTCTATTTGTGAACATTTATCTTTGTGCGGAGGCAAATTAATCACCACTGTGGGCTATCAGCCTGACTTTGGAAAAGTTTTAAAGTCTTTAAGGAGATTTTTTTTAAAGGGAAGACTGAGAAAAGTTGAGAAAAAAATTAAGAAGAATTTAGGCACAAAAGATGCATTGCAGAAAACCCTATTTTGTTTCTGCCTAGCACCACATCTCCACATTTTTTACTTTCATTTCCAAGACCTCCAAGACCCTCAGAAATTCTCTTTTCCCCTGCTCAGTAGCTCTCCAGTGTTGAACCATGACTGCAAGTCATGTGTTCTTGTACCTGAACCATCCGAGCAGAACTCTGCCTGTGAAACAAAGCATCACCCTTTATTCCTCCCTCCTTTTCAAAAGAGGTGGTTTGTGGCTTTGTGCTTCTCTGAGTTGCTCTATAAAAGAGAGGCACCACCGCCACCACCATTTCTTCTGAGGCCCTGATGGGTCTGTTCTGTCCTGGGCTGAATACTGTCAGGATGGGAAATGTCCACACTGCCAACTGCCGCATCTATTTTAGCTTTGGTTAGTAGTCAGTCTTTCTAATCAGCTCTTCTTATTTGCATTCCCTAGTGTTCAGCTCTTGATCATTTAGTTACTCATAATTCCAGTCGTTCCTGTGTGCAAATTGCTGAATGTCTATTTGCTATGGTAGTTTATTGTCATGATAACATGGCAAGTACTGTAAACTGTTTAATATCTCTGTGTTCTCATTTCTATTTTCAAAATATTGGTTGGCATATACAGTTTAGTAGCTACAGCAACACAGATAAATTTGAAATTAACAATCCATATCATATCTTTCTGTGTAGAGAACAGCACCTGGTAATTTCTTAGATGTTTTCTGTAGTTAAAGGTGAGAGATGAGCATGTCTACAAAATGGTTCAGAGAACCTGAGCTGCCAGCTGGGTAGAGAGAGCCAAGAAGGATTATTTTCCTAAATTACGTGTGAAATGAGACTGAAGTTAGGTGATGTGGACAGTTCCCATTCCCAAGATGGAGTGGAGACCTCAGGGAACTGCTTGAGAAACCCAAGCAGACTTTAAGTAAGGAAAAGTAATCATTTGTGAAACCTAAGTGGACAGGATAGTTTCTATCTGGTGAAAATGCAGGCCTCTTAACAATTTTCAGGCAGATGGGAGCATGAGGAGTCTGCTTTTCTTTTGGACTAGGTTCTACTTCATGTTTCATAGTGGTTGCCCCTGTTCATGTCCTCTTTTGTATATATGCATATAACACCTTTGCCCTCTGCATTCTTTACAAAGAAAGATATGTCTGTCTCTGCTGGCACAGACAATCTTATTGTTCTCACTATTGTCATGGAATTCTTTAGAAACCCAGCATTTTAGCAGGGTGTTTTCTGCATGCTCTAGTAACTATATGTTACGTGCTTTAGTTTTGGTGTCAAAGAGACATTGCAACCATTCAAATGCATGACCTTTTCTCACAGCATTCTGTCACAAACATTTCCATCTCTGCCAGGTAGTATGTCAGGTACTAACTGCTGCCTGTCTGCAGTGCAGATGTTAAGGTATTGCTAATTTGTTTGAAATGCTGACAAGGCAGTCTCTATAGGCTTTAGCTTTATTATTTCATCATTTGCTAAGAGGTCAAAAAAGTAATATACTTTTTTGCGTTGATTGTATATAACAGTGCTTATGCAAACTTCATAGGGCAAAGTACGTGTCAGTTCTTCAGAAACTGAGCCACTGTGAGATGTTTTCCACACAAAATGGTGTTTGGAATTGGGGGAGCCAAGGCATAATAAATATTGATTACATAATAGTCATAATCATTGTGTGTTCAGGTATGTACTATATTTTTTATTATATTGCACGACATAAATATTATTCTATTTCTTTTCACTTTGGTGATTTTTAAAGGAGTTTTAACTGGAGGATAATGGCTAATATTCCTCTATTAGGAACTGAATTGACATCAGAGTGTTTTTCCTCAGAAGGAAAATTTCTGTATTTTGTTTCCATGCCATATCCCCAAAGATCTCCCATACTGAGCTGTTCATTCACTAGAGGAGAACTGTGCAGTCTGCTCCAAGAGACCATCAACATGCAGCTGAACAACCACAAGGTCTCGTTATCTGGAGCTGAACTGCAGGAGACCTTCTGATTAACTCCTTAACCTGCTCTGAGTAGAGTAAGGACATTTCAGTCCTGTATATCTAGTAGGAAGCTCACAGCAGTCTATCACCTGGAAGAGTGGGTGAAGAGATGGTGAAAGAGAATCACAGTAAAGTGAGTGATTCCAGGATACTATTTAAAAGATACTCCTTAAAAGATGCCACATCATGAATTCAGAAGTTGCACTTTACTGGTTAGCAATTAGGAATTAGCTTGCTCATTCTTCCCACATTTTGCAGAGCTTCCACACAGATAATCATTAAATATGGTGTTTAATAGAATTAATGCCAAGCTGACGCCTCAGTGCAGAGCTACTCATCTTGTTTTGTTCTTCACCTGGAGCAGAGATAAATCTGAGTCGATCAAGGATGGACACCATAGTGAAATGCAGGCAGAGGGAAGATTTTATTTCTCTGTTTAATTATTAAAATTGATGTAGATTTAAACTGGAAGAAATGGACTTTGTTTTCTTAAGCTTAAAAGGGACATCAACACAGCCCAGTGCTCTTCTAGTCCTTAGACAGTTTTGTTGTTTGGCTTCAGGCAAACTGCAAAGGGTAAAATTAATCATAACTTCAGACATCTTCAGTGATGACATCTACTGATGAACTTGTCATACTGTGATCCCCTTCTAATCTTATTATTAAAGTTCAATTCAGCTTATGTAAATTGGATATCTAACTTACAATAGGATGAGCTCCACTCTTACTGTGCCTATTCCTCTCTGCTCACGAGAAGGAGATCCAAGTAACTAGTCCCATGACAGATGTCTATGTTGAAGATATCTATATTTGGTCAGATGGATGTCACCCTTATCTCTGTAGGTTATGACTCTACAAAGCGGTTTAATGAATACAACTGCAACTAATTGATGGACAAATGCTACCAATGCTCTTTTTTTCTATAACATCTCCCCTTGATCTTTGCTGATTTTTCTTTTATATCTCTTTTTATGCTTGGAACAGCCTCTCTGAATTAATTTAGAAGGTCACAGACCTTTCCTTTTCAATAGTTCTCTTTCTGCTCTTTTGCTTTCAGGAAGTTAACAAGAACATGTGCTGGGAAGAAACAAAGTACTTTTACCCTAATCATTATACAAATCACTATCTTCTAGAGTCACCATCAAGGTTCATCACATGTCTTTTTAACTAAATTGCCCAGAACCTTACATTTATTTTCTGTATCTTGTTCCCTGGACTTCTGCTATCAGTTATATCTATGTTTAACTCTATGTAGCGCTGTAGTCCAAATATTGTCAATGTACAAGATCTTCAACTGCTGAAAAGTACCATACCTCTATCTGTGTTGTCTGTTAAGCCACTTGAATAGCTGGCTCAGTTGCACTGCATCCATTTGTAAGCGATTGCAGAGGCTGGTCATTGGTTTGTAAGGCTAGCTGCTGTCATAAATGGGCTTACTGCATATGAGATTCACCTCACCCAACCAGATGTCCAAATATCAAACATGCATGTCTGAACCAAGCATTGTAGTCTGCCTTTTCAGTTCATGGAGAGAAATAATTATGTCTAGAGGGTAATTCACCTGACCTATTTTAGACGTGTATTATTGGATAAGATAAATCACGCTCTAAAGATGCCTATTTCTTTCCATTGATCATAAAAGGAACCTGGGGTTGCTACTTGAGAGATGGCCTTTATCTTTAAAATATCTGTACTAGGCTAATCACAGTCTAGCTCTATAACCTGCTTCTCACGTTGTGCTTCTTACTCCCTCTCTTAGTACACAGAACATGATAGTCCACTTTCCATCTTTTAATTGGCAAGTGTTTTTTCATTACTATCAAGGACAAAATATGTTGTAGAGTCTTGCGCTGGAGACACATGCAGGATGCCTGAGCACCGCAGAGCCAGCTTGGCATTGGGTTACTGGGTGTTCAGAAAGCTGAGATGGAGTGGAATAAAACAAATTCTCTCAAGAAATAATGACACATGGGATATGATTCATGTGCCCCAACTTATTTATTCAGAGCAACAGCATGATCTCACTGCTGTGCCATGACCATTCACATCAATTACAGAAGGTCAACAGGCCTTTTAACATGCTGGCCATGGGCAGCTCCCAGTGGGGAAGAGCCCTCAGCACCGTGCTGCCCTGGGCAGGAGAGGCGGGTGAATATTTTGGAGAGTACCTCAACAACAGCCACTGACCTGTAGGCTTCACCTCACCCAGATTTAGATGCCCGAGGTGTAGATGTCAACAGCTGAGCTAATAACCTTATGCTATCTTTCTAGTCATTGGAGAGAAACAAATATTTTGAACCGTGAGTCATCTGTCCTGTTCCAGACATCTGCTTTAGGATAAGATGATTTTCATCCTGGGCTCCACTGAATATATTGATTAGACCTTCATGAAATGGAAATGAATATTACAGTGACTAGCTCAGGTGTAGCTCAGGTGGGTGGCAAATGACACCTACACTACCTACCCAGTATTCTTTTCCTCCAAGAGATGATCCATTTCTCTCCTCTCACTTTATACTTCTTCCCTCTTCTGAAGCAGAAGAAAAAAAGAGACATGAAAATGATGCATAAAGGCAGCAAGCTGTTTTTAAATGTCTATAGAGATAGAATAAGCATGTAGTCTAACATGTAAGTCTCTTGGCTGAATAGAGATAAATGGAGTGTTAAAACTTCATTAAATGCAACTGCTTGTAGCAAAGGGAGGGTCAATGACTGATTTACTTTAACAGATATCTTCTTTCTCCTGCTTCAAGTGCACATGCAGCTACCATAAATCTAGACAAGAGATGATTCATTTTTTTGCGTCCTTTTTGTCGTCTTTGTGTTGATCATTGCTTCCAGTCAGTATTATTTTATTGTCTCTCTTTAACTGCTTGCAATTGAAATTGCTCTTTTAAGGCTGGAAGTTGGGAAAAATGTGTTTTATTCAATTTTACTTACTCATCTGAAAGGACACAATGATAATAGTATTATACTCTTATACCCTTATTATACCCTTAATAGTAGTATAGCCTTAAATACTTGTTTTATCAGAGGAATACAAAGATCTTTACCAAAGAATGTAGGAGCGAAATGGTTTGCAGAAGTTCACTTCATGGATTAGCATAAGAACCAAAGACAGAGGTCAGCTCTCCCTCATCCCAGGCCTGCAATTGTTGACCACTCTATACCTATATGCTCTTAAATAATATTTAACATCCTGAGATAGGTTTTAGTTCTCATTTTTGGCTTTTACTCTCAACCAACCTGCACTCACGTCATACCACAGATCTACAAGACATTTTATGACAGTCTTCAGCCTATTCAGGAGCTGAACAATTAAGGATGTAGATTATATTGGCTAGAGAAACTTAAGGACCATTAAGTGGGTAGGAACTTGCATGTAGCATACCAGGGAGGAATTTTGGCAGAGTGCAGTAGCCTGGGAACAGATTTAATAAATTCCACTGAAATTTGCCCAATAGCTTAAACACCTTCAGCAGTCAAGTTTCTACCTTCCTCCTGATGAGCTATCAAGCTTGAAAATGAAGCACATCTCAATTCAGTTGGCTGTCTGGGAGTATAGATGGCCACCAGGTAAAGGGTAATGTCAGTGTTACCTGTGGAGTCTACTTTTCAGTAGGTGGGACTGGTGGGACGGGCGTCACACTGCTGAAGGGAGAATCCTCTAGATAAAACAGAAGAGTAGGGTGTTCAGTGTCCTGAAAGTTTCCACAGTGGCTGCTTTACTATCAGGAGCACCTATCCACACCTCCATGGGAATTTCCATTAGTCTGAATTCAGCTTTGCAACTGCAAGATGTAAAGGTAAAAGGCAAGAAATAGAAAATTTGAAGCACTCAACCATTGTGAAGAGGTCTTTGACCAGTGTTTAGTCTAAGTAAAGGACAAGAGTTTATATTTGCTTAAAATAAGTAGCATTAACAGAATAGTTACTGATTGCAATTACACCGTCCATAGATCTGGGCATAATCCAGCCTGCCTTGTATAACCCAAGAAGATAATTCACCTCTTTTTTCATGAGACAGTATGAATTGAAATGTCTAAGAGGAGCAATTCTTCATTAAAGGGCTGTGTTTCTAAACTACATTGAAAGAGCAGCCAATCACATATTTAGTGCTGGAGACACTATTCATCATATGCCTATTCATCAAAGCCTTTCTGTCTACATCCCACTAGCCGCACATCCGTGCATTGAATTATTTTGCTGAACTGGGACTTTAGGGATAAGGAGTCTTAGTTCAAACCCTTCTGACTCTCTCTATATGCAGAGATCTTTTTAAAATACATGGGAGCTATTTATTAGAAGAAAATTGTTATTGAGACCAGCTTGTAGAAGTGGTGGGTTTTTTTCTTTTCTTGTTTTCTTTTTTTAAGTAACTCTAATCACTTACTTTCCCCAAAACATCCTAATCTTCTGAAACCCTTAGGATCAGCTGAGATGAAGACTTTTAAGAACCACATTCCTGTAGCAGAACATTTAATGCAGTATTTAAGCATGATATTACTAGTAAAGTACATTAATTAGTCCTGACCCTTTTTACCACAGGGCTCTAGACACTGAGAATGGGACATCAGTGTGAATTCTTCGAGCAATAATATTTTCCCATTTCACCATGGGTACTGAAAACCTGCAGCCATATCCTCCACTATTGTTAAATGTTGCAGATCCATGGCCAGAAATGCTAGTTCTAAGGCTGTATGAGAGCATTTATACCTTTCTGCTGAGTTATGTGAAGATATTGTAAGCCTGTCTTGTTCAGGCACTCTGATTCTGATGTTTAAGACCCATAAATGCTCCAGATGTTCTATTTTAAGATGAGTTCAATTTTGCATTTAAATCAGGGGGCAAGGTGACCTGAACCACAGTTTCTCTAGTTATAAACAGATTTGCAGTTTGCAAGCAGCCACCAGGAGAGCAGCGTTTGGCACCTCTGGGACCCAGCTGGGAAGCTGCTCTTTCCTCAAGCCTGCCCGTGGAGCTCTGTGCATGACTGCTCCCTAATCCACCCCAGCGAGAATGAGAAGAACGAAAAGCAGGTCTCTGCTGAATCATCCCATCTTGATTGAAACAAGCTAGGGAATGCTTAGAGAACCAGACCTGCTAACAGGGAGGGCAAGAAAACCTGCAGAAGAGGAGCTCTGAGATGCCTGACACATCTACTGATGGTAGGGTTCATAGGAATCCTAATTCAGGCATGCAAAATTGGAGATGGAGAGAAGAAACAAAGGGAAAAGAAGGGAGATCGGTCCATGCCATCTATATCACTACTGTTTTTCCAAGCACACCTGGCCTCACACTTTTATATATATATAACGTCGAGTATTGAGCAATATTCCTAAATGCAGTGTTGCATTTCCTTCCTTTATTTCCTTCCAAGTCCTGAGCTGAAGTATATGTTTTGTAATGTTCTCCAGTTGCCCAATCCTGTTGTCTAGAAATGTCTACAGAAAACTTTTTCCAAAAGCTTGTGTTCTGAAACAGAAAGCAAAATGGGGACTATTACAGTTTGCTAGGAATTAGTGTGCTTTAACCTGTGGTAACTTTTAATTCATACTCACTTATTATGTAGTCACTGTTATTGCTGGTATACAGAACACAGCTACATAGCTTTTATATACAATACATTATTTTCACTTTCATGCAGGCCTCTAAGAACAGAGTGTGGGAATCTTCCTACTCAGATATTGGATCATCAAATAGATCATAAAATAGAAGCTACTGTAGAACTACTCAGAATGCTTCCACTGTGTTCCTTTGCGATTGTTAACAGGTATATTATGACCATAATAATTCTTCAATACATGGGTTAACAAAGAGCAGAGGAAAAGGTGTGGGAAAGAGAGAAAGATGTGATTTAAAGTCAAACTGGCTGCTAGCGCTGCACCAAAAAGGGTGTTTCGAACCACAGTGTTCCTAGTGGTGCTGCACTGAAGCCTCATTTTCTTAAAGGACCACTTACTTTTGCCTCTGTGCTCTGCAAATTGCGATCAAGTAAGGACTATTCACCAGCATTAATCTCATTCACCATCCAACTTGTTCTCATTAACTCAAGCCAGTTTTAGTTGGTGTGCATCCATGTTTTTTCCTCCTAGTCCCTGGAATCTGTATCTTCATGCCATTTTTGCCAGCTTGGCTTTGATTCCCTCACTCCCCTTCTCTAGCTTCAGCTGTTTTCTTTAATTTCAAAATTTATTGGTCTGTGTAGACAAGGGCGAATGCTCTTAGATACACCCAGCAGGATGCCTAATTTGCAGGCTAACCTAAATCCTTGTTCCCAACAAATAAGTGAGATATCTGGCTGATGGAGAAAGCAAGCCAGCAGTACAGACTGAACTGGTACCTGGTACCTCTTTATTAGCCCAAAATGAACAGTAGTTGCCAAACTTGATGGAGATTCTCAGCATAGACTTTAGGGCTTTTCACTGTTATTGGGTATTCTCCCCATCATGTTGATGGCCTAAGAGGAGAAGAGAACTTGTAAAAGGAACTGAAAGAACTAAGTGCCCCAGATCTGGTCCAGATCATCTGATTTACAAACCTCTCTTTGTAATTTGTATTACGGTTAGAACTGGGCAAGATTTTTTTTGGCAGGTAGTAAAACAACTGAAAAATGTAATTGGTAGGAGAAGGATGAGACTTAGATGATTTGTATAAAAAAGTGAAGGAAATGTCAAACACTTGGAAAAAATTATTTCCTTTTGACATTCTGAAACAAAAAAAATTCTATTTGGTTTTAAAGCCACTATTTGTTCAGAAACACACCTTTAAAAAAAGGGTTAAGTCTTGCCTTTTTAACATTCAATTTAAAGCTGAGTGCTTCATTTTGGATGAACTCCAACTGCAGCTTCATGGTTTTACTTATATTTTGTTTGTTTCACAACAAAGCGTAAAATAAAACTGTTCCTTCTCTCCACAGCAAACATGACAGACTAAGGGCTGGGGAAAATATATTGCAATGATTTTTAAGAGATTTGGGACCTAGAGCAGTGAACTAGAATTAAAGAAATAGAGAACCATCTGACTAAACGTAACATCTATAGTGTGGATGTCTACTGAAAGAGTCGCCCTGGCTTCCGTTTAGAGTTGACAGAGAACAAACCACTGCAAAAAATGCATCCTAGAGAGCGGTGTGCCTCCTCCTCAGATAGACCTAGCAGTAAGCCATCTAATGAAACATGACCAGCGGATGAGGAGTATTAAGGTGACTCCCAAGCAGCGAGAGCAGGGTTTTTTGTAAGGATACAGTTAAACAAGAGTAAAACACAGCCAATAAACACAACATAACGTCAGGAGGTGGTAAGATCAAGGATAACTAGCCATTGGCAACTCTGGAAGGCGTACTGAGAAACAGAGTTTGTTATCTGATTCCCTCAACAGATGTACTTTGCAAAATTGTATGGCAATCTGGCTCCATCGAGTAGAAATGATTCATTTAGGAAAAGAAAAAAAATATCTCCATCAATGATGGGAAAGTAAATAAATTTTACAGAAAATCTACCATCTTTCCCAATGCAAGACTGTGCTATCACAAGCTGAACTGTTTTTATAAGGCATTTGTTATGTTCACTATGAGTTTAAAGACAAAACTTTGATTTTCTGTGGTATAAATATATTTTCAGGAACTGTTTGCATGCTGACGTTTTATGGTCTAAATATGTTAGAATGACTCACTCTTAAGATATTAGTTTGAACAGACAGTAACTTTTAGTAACATTTAGTATTTCTTCAACTCTGGTGAAAGCTGGCTCTTCAATGCCAGAGATGTAAAAATGGATTCATGTTTAATAATTGATGGTAATTTCTAATAATTAAATATTAATTGTATTTTCTGAGCAATGTGTATATTATTGAATGTTTATACATGTTTATCTCAAAGTGTTAGAATGTATTAGCTTCCACTTTTTTAGATTAATTTAATCTATTCTCTCAAGGGTCTTGTCAATGTTGTAATAGCATGACAAAATAATGCATTTCTTTTCCAATATGTTTTTCATATCAGAAATTATTTAAAATGGAAAGAAGCTAGTGGATGAGATTTCCAAGTTTCTCCACCACATCTAGATACATTCCTTCCATCACGGCTGGTATTTCAAAGCTGTCTGGCCCAGCCAAGTGATAGAGTAGTGAAGGGGTGTTTTCTCCTGGTCTGACAGAAGCCCCTCTACCCTCAGGATCCTTAGCCTGGTGAAAGCTAAATGCAGCTCAGGAGATGAGACAGTCGGGAGCAAATCACTTACTTAATTATCCTTTATGGACAATATACAACTATGAAACATAGCCACCGGAGCCCTGCACATAATTAATTGGACCCTAAACTAAACATCTAAGGTAGAGGTGAACTGAGCCATAAAAGAACCAGTTTCTTTCTCCTAAGTATAACGTGAGTTTGCACTAACTGGCCAAGCTACAGACATCCCTACGATAGACCTCTAAAATCAGGTGATAACCCCAGCCAGATAGTGTAAGGACAGTCAGTACCAGAGTAGGGCTCAGCTGCTCACACAGTATTTGAGATAAAATACTGTACCCTACTTGGACTCCAGGTGCCAGCCCAGAAATGGATGGATCTTCTGAAGCTCCTATGTCACATCTGCCATGCAGATGTCTTGGATATCATAGGGCATGTAAAGCACCACCAGCCACCTGTGCTGAGTTGCATAAATACCCGTCTTTTCAAGTCCACCATCAGACAGATCTTCATGGACCTAGAAGGAAAAGTAGGAGTAACTGTTCCTGGTCTGCCTCCCTCAGAATATTACCTTTAGAAAGCCCTCTCAGCTTTGACCATTCTTCTCAACAAAATCATTCACAGGTCTTTTTCTTTCTACTTGGGAAAGGGAGGCAGGAAGAGGAGGGCAGAGAGAGGAGTGCTTTTCCAAAACGGCCACTTTGTCCCATGTATTTTCTTAACATAATTTGTACAATCTCTCAAAATAAGCTGGTTTTTTTTCCAGTTTAGTACTGTCAGCCATGCAAATTACACTATGTAATAGAACTGACTTTACCAAATTACTGATAGAGTGCTGCTCTAAAGAACAGTTGGGTTTTGCATCTTTTATGTTAGAAAAACTTATGGTTGCAGTCATTGAATAGTGTAGGTAATAAACAATGAAAAATAGAATATTTAATATCTGAGAAAGGAAAATAATCTATTCCAAAGAATTCCATTTTTATTTTCTCACTGTGCCTGGTTCTATCTGCATTTCAATTACTGCTATTATTCTAGCGTGTTATATTCCTAGATCAAGGGGGTTTAGTGAATACTATTTGCCCAGTAAGTGTCTTGACAGTCTTGTGTATTTCGCTTGAATAAAAATAATATTGGACGAAGATACAAGGAAAGATTCCCATAGGCATGCATACTATCTCTCATCACCTTATATGCCATGGGCCTGATTTTATTTCATTTTCTCTGGAGTAAATTCATTATGACATGTGAAGCTGTTCTGGTTCTACTTTGCTTTAAGACTGATCAGGATGTTATGTTTCAATGGCTCTGTGTCTCCTGTCTCAATGCTGTAGAGGAAAAATAGTTTTAAACTGAGTTTAATAGATGCACAAAGCTGAGGAAAGTCATAAGCTACTATTCAACACTTTATATTCAATTGAATTCGTGCACAAGATGTGTGAGAGAGATGAAAATTTTCCATATTTTGTTGAAAAATAGGATTCCTTCTCTTGTTTTTATTTTATACCCCAATCTTTTGTTTTCAGTAGCTAAGAACCACCAAGTTTTTACTGTAAAGCAGACTCCTGAAAAATGACACCACATAACCACAAGAAGGAATTTTTCTCAAAAACAATTGGAATATTTTTGCTGAAATGTTGTTTCTGGTATTTTAGATTTAACTCCACTATGCAACCTTTCCAAGCCAATTTGAAGGAAATAATGATTCCAGCAAAACCTGCAACCAGGAGAAGTGTGTGTGATTTGGTGGATCTTAATGGAGGTTTGTTTGAAACATTAAAGGAAACAGAAGAAAGTGAGTAAGAGTTTTCCTGTGCAGTCAACAGACTGGCCAGCTGCCATCAGAACCTCCTTCAAGCTTTCTGAGGTCCTCAAATTTCCAAAGACACACTGCAAATTCAAGGCTGCTGTGGCATCACTGCTTACATTTGTGCATACAAGCAAGAACTTCTACCTGTCCCAACAGTATGTTTTCATATGGAAACAGTTGTTGATGGGTGTCAGCACAGCTTTCCTTCAGTACACACAGGGAAGAACCTACAAATGTGCACTAAATGATTGGATTTTCTCTCTCTACTTTTTTTTTTTTTCATCAGGCAGAAAACTCTGACAGAAGCTAGTCAGCAGTAGGTACATCGGTTTGATTAATCTTATCAAATTTGTCCTTGTATTTGAGAGCACATGGTATTTTCTTCATCAGAGCCCAGCAATCTGCCTGCAGGAGTTGCTGCTGTCATAACAGCAAACCCATCATGATGACAAGCAAGCCAAACTGCATAGAACTAGCTGTCAAATACAATCATCTCGCTTGCAATAGTTTCCTTCGAGGATGAGGAAATCATCTGAAATGGCACCTAGATATCTGTGGATCGTTATTCCCAAGGTGCAAGTCAGTTACCCAGGAAGAACTGCACAGCTCCAGTTCTGAAGACATCTACCTGAGCTTCCTTCTACTCACAGGAAAAAAAAAAAAAAAAAAAAAAAAAAAGTGTTTCACCACTGCATGTGGTATTTGTAGATAAGAGGGATAATAAAAAAAATGTCCACATGAATAGATGCACTTCCTCTTTGGGCATTGCAAAGCTAATTTAAACTGAACAGAAGTAGAACTATATTGTATGCCAGATTAAGATATCGGGTGTTGAAATTCTCAGGTATAAATTACCCTTGCAGATGCCCATCAGGAGTTTCTGATCTTAGCTCAAAGATGTGTCCCCTCCCTCTGAATATCTACAAGCTAAGCATTTCCTCAGATCTGCTTTACTAAATTCCCTTTATAATCAGAGATAGTGGCATTTTCAGAAATAAGTTTGTACTCCCAAAAAATGAATCCTGAACAGGTAAAAATCACCTTTCACAGATACCTAACTCTCTTCTGTATGTAGAAAGCTGAGACAGATAATTTGTACTAACGACCTGGCTTTTATATGACTGGCTAGTTGTTGGCTAATACAGCCATACAAAACGCATCACAAACTTGGGTTAAAGTCATAACATTTCCACTGTCTCAAGGGATAATCTGTTTTACAGCATTATCTAGACCTCCTGACCTACTATGTTATCATCCACCATCCAGAGTTTATACAATAACTGCTGAAAACATTAGTTTTTTATATAAGACCATAACAATGATGATTGGATAGTCCCGTTGATATTTTTCTCAGAAGCTTTTCTTGGTAGAGAAAACCACATAGAGTTAAAATTAGAAATCAGAGAATAATTAGTAAGAATGATTATTCATTGAAATGAATCACCAAGGAATCTGTGGATTTTGTTTCTCTTGGGGACTTATGCCCTCACTTGAAATTCCACAGAACTTATGTTGTAGCTGCACTCTTACCAGCTGGCCCAGCAGAAGAGAAATTGGGCAGTTCTCTTGCCTGTGTTATCCAGAGGACTAGATGTTTCAATGTCTTTTTCTAATCTCACATGTGATGACACTTCAAATTCATGGATAAAGGAATTACACTCCCTCTTCCAATACACAGAGAAAGCTATAGGAGAATTTTGCAATGAGTACACTAAATATAGTATAATATCTGTTAGAAAGGATACAGATAAAACTCCCACTAGAAGCTATAGGAATAACTTCAGATGGTTTAATTTTTGAAGAACTGAGCAGCTGAAAAAATCCTACAAATCCCACTGAATTTAATGGGAGCTTAAGATAATTAGCTTGCTTTATGTAGGAGAGGTGGATTCCAAGCTTTCTTTCCATCATGATCCTTCTATTTTTCACTCATTTCACCCTGGTTTCATTGCTGAGATCAACTCCTCCTTCCAACACCCAAGTGCCCCCAAACCAAACTTAGAGCCAGGGCCCAAACTTCTCAGCCTTCTTCTACTCCAGGTGGAAAGTAGCACCTTAAAAGAAAAACGCACTAAGCGTGTTACGGACACTGGTGCCTCTTCTTGGATGTGCTAGCATCCTCATCCTGCTCCACCTTGGACTCATTCCTACTCTGTGTCATCCATCTGTGGGTCATTTCCATGGCCAAGCATACCGGAAAGCCAGGGAACTGTGACACACCACATTCCAGCAGCGTTTGCCCTCTCATCACGCTCCGTTTGGATGCGCCACTGGCTCCTCGCCTGGGCAACTGGCAGCTTTCCTGGGAGAGTGTTGAAATGTCTGCCCTGCATTCTGGCCAGCGAGGACTGGTCTTCAGGGATGTTTTGGGGTCAGTACTTTTTATCTTTTATTAATATCTTGGTTTCTCACTAGTGCATGAGAATCGAGTATTTTGTATCCAGTATTCTAATGAAGTGTGGCAGAAATTTTCCTGATAAAATAGTTTTTTTGTTATTGTTTTTCCCAGGCCTATTCTTCTATGTGCGGGAATCTTAACTGGTTCATCCACTCCACTGTTATGGTTTCAGTGACTGTTTTTCTCAATGTTTTACCACCTGCTGAGGAGGATTCTTTTTGCAGCTTGTCGATGAGACGGTGAGATTGCAAGATTAAATAAGATGAGAAATTCTTTCTTCCTTCTCAGATTTGTCCAGGGGTAGTTGTTCTGAATAAACTATCTCAATGTGCTCACAACCAGGATCCAAACTTACTTTTGGCTTCCTGCATTTAGCTTATGGGATACAAACTTTTCTAATATGACCAGGAGGGAAGGGAGAAAAGGTGGAAGGGAGGGAGGGAAGGAGGACAGAGGACTACTCTTTGAATAAAAATAATGATAAAAAAAATCACTAGTGAGATTTTCTGAGAGTTTGCCCCACAGAAAGTAACTATTTAATGGTCAGTAAAATACAGATAAGCTTTTGTCTGCAATCTGGTTTGTTCTGGCATTCCTTTACTGCCTGTTCTTCAAGGTAGTGAGTTCGAAATGACAAGTTTCCTGAAATGTGAAGCTCTTAACAGGCATCAAAAATGTCAAATCACGTTGGCCCACCTCCCATCTTTCTCAGTCAGAAGTCTCTGAGTTGCATTTCATTTCATTTCATTTCATTGCAGTCCAGGAGGACCATCCCAGGGCAGTTCAACAGCTCCTCCTGTCCCTTCGCCATGTAGCCAGCTGAGAAAAAGTCTTCACTGAAAAGAGGTCTCTGCACCAATTTTCATTTGTCACAGTGATAGAAGAGCAATCACTGAACTTGATGAAATTCAGGTAATGTTCTTTTACGCCAGTGACGGGGTCAGAAGAAAGTCTGAGTTCACTTTCAGTGAGGCTGTTTGCAAAGGCTACACTTTTACAAGTTTGTATCCTATAAGCTCCATTTCTTCTCCACCATCTTGGCTTTCTTGTGAGCATTAGAAGTCGTAATTTTCAACCCTTGCAAAATGGGTCCCAGATCATTAGGATAAGTCAGTGAAATAATTTGTCCTTGGCAGCTACCCTTCAACTGTAGAGAAACCATCACTCAAAGCTGTCATCCAAGAGGTAATTATGTACTTCTGAATGGAGAAGACAAAGCGAGATGAGTCAATTCCACTTGTGTGAGAGCCATCTTACATATGGAGTGCTTGAATGACTGCTGCTTACATCTCTGAGGAAAACTGAGAACTAGCATGAGTAACAAGTGCTGGAAAGTGTAAGTAATTCTTTTTTCATTACAGTTGCGGAAATTTAGGTGTTGGGCATGAGAAAGTGATTTCTTTTAGCATTCTGTAATGACTGATGTATTTTCTAGGAATTTTCTAGGACTCTACATGGAACGCTTCATTAGATGCCAAAGCTTTAGTAAAGACTCATCAAACATAGAACTGAGCATGGCAAAAAGATATGTGTTTTCTGGTTAAAAGCACTATGGAAAGATTTCAGATCCATCAGGAATGGAAAGAGGCCAAACTAGTAAGTTCATTTTTTCACTCAAGGGGTGCCTTAGATTTAACATTCAATTGGTCAGATCAGCGACTTTCCCAGAGCATGCCTTGCTATTCTTAGTTTCTTTCTCCAGGAATCAAGAGCAATGAAACTGAGAACACTGACGTCTGCCCTGGTATTACTTAAATATGAGAAAGTCAGTTCATTAAATTAGATAAGGTAAAATGAATCAAATTGTTAAATAATTGGAATCTGTTCGTCCAACAACTCGGTGATCTTTGTTGCTTGTAGCAGGACTAATTGCTCCATTTTTTCACCCAAGCCATGTTTCCCTGTTCTGTTCCTGCAGAACAAATTCCTTTCATCTTGCTATTTTTTTTTTTTTTCTTCACAGCAATGCTAACTTGACTGTCATCCACAGTGGTACATACAACTCCCATAACTAAGTGTGAAATAAATAAATAAATAAATCCAAAAGCATTTAGAGTAATAGATCAAGGGAAGTGCAGGGTCATGTGGAAATCAACGTGTGTGGCACCAAAAAAAACTAAGACAAAGGCAGAGAAGAATGTCTGAATGCAAACTCCTGTGCTTGAACAGCTACGTAGGAAGGCAGATGCAGGAGTAATTAAAAACAGTCCAGTTGGCAGGGAGTTACTGCCAGAGGATTAAAGAAGAGAGGAGACCTTGTCAGGGTGACACTGGATGAGACAGAATCCACGAGGTTGAAAGGAAAGTATTCTGCCTGGAGTGCATCAGAGCTCAAGTATTTGTGCATAAAACAGGGAGTGTTTGTGCTCTGTGTGTGCAGGTTTCTGCAAACCCAGTAAATCTGATGTTCCTGGAAGTATTTGAATCCAAGCGCATGGGCTCCGTACCAATTTTTCATGCCCATGCAGTGAATCCAGCTCTTTCCACAGCTCTTCAGAGCAGTAACACTTTTTACCATAATTCACAATGCCTGTGGATCGAGTAGAGGAGACAGCTGGAGTGTGAGTCATAGATTAAAACAGCTATTTGTAGGGTCCATATGTGAACTAATGGTATAAATCCCCATTAGTCAATGGAGTTTTCAGGTTCAGGTCCATTGCACAAATATAGGCACGAAGAACCATTTGAGACAAGATCATTAAAAGTATCTGCAGGGGGCTGGCATATATGAGGTCAGACCTACGAGAGACATTTGTTCTTTGAAAGTACCTGCTGAGGACAAGGATTTATACCTACCTGAGGGCATCTACTATGGCACTTGTGTATGATACCTTTGTGTGGACAGCCCAAGCAGGATGGTTACTGTCAGGTGACCTACTGGCTGCTTAAACATTCAGCTAACATCTAGGCACTCAACTCTAGGTAACTTTTTCTGTAGGCAGAATCCCCTGCTGAGAGATCTATCTTTCACGTTGCCTCACGGCAAAGACAGCATATCCCCAAAATCTGAGTATAAGGAACTATTTTCATTCTCTTTGATTTTGATATCTCTTGCCAGTGCCAAAAGCTGTATTCAGGTCCTACAAAGCACTGTCAAAGTTTTAGAAAGCAGCGGCCCGTTAGCAGAGTGGTGGGCACCTGTGACACTAGCAGAGCAGGTTGAATGAATATTCTTACCCAATAGATTTGTGCTCCTGTATAAATTTGCTCACAACACAAAGACACAAAATCATTTGTGTTGCTAAACTGAGACATCATCTTAAGTGTTAATACCTTAATAATCAGCAGAAGTCTCTTCGTATTTGAGTTGGGCCATCAGTCATTTTGACTGATGTGCAGTGTTCCGGCAGTTCAGGTGAAGACTGAACGAAAAGATTTTTCAGCTTGTTTCCACTGGATCAGTAAAGAAAAATAGCCTTAGGATAAAATAAATGTGAGACCTTGAGCCTGAAAGATACTCTGCAAAGGCACTGACCACCATTACCAGCTCTTCCTTCCCCACGTGCACTAAAGTCAATAGGATTGATTCTTGTGAAAGAGCTTGCAAAGTCTGTATTATAGACCATATTTATTATGCTTTCATTAACTTTATAACTGAGGTATGGTATCTCAGAGAGAGATATCTCAGGGAACTCCTTTGAGCTCTCTGACATGAATCCATCTAGCTTTCCGGTCAGGAACTATTGAGGTAGATTAATTTTTTCTCATACTTACATTTACTGTCCTAGCCTAAATATTTCTCATGCTTGTCATGCACTCTTATCATGATACTCAGAACTGAAAATGTTGTAAGGACTCCTTAGACCAGAGGTGTATCATTTATTATGGTCTTCCAGACTAACTTTGGACCTTGCATGGGGATGTTTGGTCTCCAAGACAGACTACTACTGTAGCATTCATATTTAAACAAGCATTCAAGTGTTAGCCTCACTTATCTAAGACATAATTGCTGGAGTTTATGTGTTTCCATAGCACCTGCTTTAATTCAACCATGAAACCTCTAACACAGAAACTTCAAAATCATGACATCGGGGCTGCCACAGAAATGAGGTAAAATTTATCTAAAGTGTAAAAGTGTAAAAAGAAAGTGTATCTTTCTTCTTGATAGCCCAAAATGTGGTATCAGGTAAGACCCCACTCCCAAAGGAAAATTTCAGTTCAACTTCAGTGCTCAGTGCCTGTTCCTCAAACATATCCAAGCACAACACAACCAGTATGACCACTGGAAGTTCATTCCTATGTTTCATGGTGCAGACAGGAGGAGGAAACTGTATGTCTTTGAGTAACCTCCTGTCCCACCAGTGCTTTGGCCTGTGCTAACACTCTCAGATAATACCTGGGCATGGTTGAGGAGCAAGCATGCATCAAGAACCATTCCCAACAGCCTGTTGTGCAGAAGAACAGAGAAAAAGATTTGAAGTGGATGGATGTGACATTCCAGTGTGATTTCATCGTAGGGCACAGAGCAATCCCTGTATCAGGGCCAAGAGCTCACCACCCCTGTCCTGCAAGTACAGCTGGCTGTGCTCAAGGCCAGCTCTCTGATAGGAGAGAGCTGTTTGAGAAATGTCAGCCACCCTTGGACCTCTTCAAGAAGAAGCTGGAAGAAGCCTTGGCATATTCTTCCCACAGCACCTACTTAGATGTGCTAAGAAGCCTCCCTTTTCTCTCTGGAGCAGCTTTTAAGCTGCTATATACAAAGACACAGATGGAGAGAGCAAGATTCATATTTAGTCCAGCAACTGGGATCATACAATTTGGGTGTTAGCTTTCAAAGACCAGCCAAAATGGGGTGAGGCAAGTGCCTTATCTGAGATCATACAAACCACCTGGTATCTCTTGGCCTCGAAGGCCTGCACATTTTAGTTATGGAGAGAAAGCTGGAACAGGTTATATGTCATCCGTATGGTTTTATTCAGGGCAAGATTTAGCTCACCTCAGCTATCCAGCAATTAGATTTCTGTTATACCTTAAACTATTTAGGCTCCCCCTATACTCCCTGCAGAAACATATGCATTTCCTTGAAGGGAATCATTACAGCATAGGTAGGTGTTGAGAATATGCAGGTTCTCTGTCCTGGCTGATGAGCGGGAATAGACAGTTTAAGTTAGAGGTGATGAAATTCACCTTCGCGGTTTCATTCTTTTCCATGGCAGCCAAAGAGTAATTTGCTGTTAGACTGCAATTTTTATTGTTTTAAAAATCTTAGCTTTTTTTGCCTTTATGACTGTACTAACACCTTTGGGGTTTGTTCTGCTTGTCTTTCTTCCCTAGGTTCTTAATCGTATTTCTTTTTGTTTGCTTGCTTGCTTCTGTGAGCGAAATAACAGGTTTCTCCTTTATATGGCAAATAATTGCAGAAAACATAGAAGAAAATGCCAATTGTCGAAAACCCTAGCTCTCCAACAGTCACACAGTCAATGCATCCCTTCTATTATTCCTCAAATGAATGCAGAAAACATTTTGGAAAAGATGGAGCACAGTACCTGCTAGCAGGCTGCTTTTGCTAGGACACAAGAAAATAGTTTTGAAAGCAAAGTAACAAAAAAAAAGGGGGGGGGGGAAGCCCTTTTAAATGGATGCTGTGATAAACATGGCTTTTATTCAGCTTGAAACCCGCAGGGCTTAATCCAAACAATTACACAGTGACTGTCAACATAAGCCTGGTTGAGCAAACAGCATTATAACAGTGGCTTCCTTTTTCTTTTTTTTATTCACAGAAATGGCTGTGTGTGTATGAGTCTGTGCATGTGTGAGAGAAAGACTTTCCCTTCTCCCCCTGCCTTGCAATGTTATCTTTTCCAGCAGTTAAAACAACTTACAGGAACTGTACTATTTTTAGTTCAGTATTTCGAAACACGTACCAAACTGGAGAATGTTAACCCTTAAAGGAGTAGAAGAGGAGAATTTTTTTTTCCCGTGTATGTTTGTTTTACCAGAGGTGGGGCTGGGCTGACCATTTATTATTACACCTGCCTGACACTCCCCTTTATAAGACCCAGTTTTCATAACTTATAGTTTTGCCACACTAACCATTAGGGCCTGAAACGGTCCAAGCCAGGTTTCTAGCTCATGCTGATTTCTCTCTTTTTTAATTTTCAATGTAGACAAAACATTTAATCCATCTCTGAGAACAACAGTAAGAGAAAATTAGTTGCTTTGCTCGCATTAAAAAAAAATCAAATATTCTTTTGCCTTTGCTTTTTGAATCTCTGCTGCAAAAAAGGGTATTGAAAACTGTCAGTGGGCATAGAAGGAGAAAAGGGTGACTTTTATATCAGACACATGCTTTTCGTCCTTCTTTTGAAGCACCCCAGTTTAAGCAACATAAAAAGCTCTGAAAAATCACCATCTTCACAGAGACAGTTGAAAGTATTTCACAGTCCACTTAGACCCCTCAAATACTACAGCAGGGGAACTGATGGCCCTAAATTCAGGGGTTAATTCCATGAAAACTCACCCGAGCTGATTTAGCATCCAAGGTGGTTTGGACACTAAAGGAGGAGGCTGGTCTTCTCCAGTTTCTCTCTGTGCTGTTCTGCTTTTCGTTGTGACTGCCCATGGGCTGGAGCCCTCACCTAGGAGATGAGACACCTCAGTATGGGATCGACCTCAGTCTGCAGGTTTCAAACCCGCGTCCCAGGCTTCAGGAACAGCGGTAGAGGAGCACACGCCCCAGCCCTGCTGAGCACTGCTGCGCAGCCAGCTCTGAGCACATCAAGGGACAGAAGAGACCAGCCAGAAGCAAACTTCAGCCTCTATCCTGGTGATTAGGCCCTTCAGCTAGGAGGCAGTTGTAGGGCTGCGGTTCCTGCAGTCTTCATTATTTGTGGATTTTACCAACTGACTGCCTCAGGCAGTCATAATACATAAGCAATCCTTACACAAAGCAGCAGTCTCAGCTCTTTGGTAGAGGAGACATTTTGTTCTCTTAGCTCCACTTTCAAAGAGGCACCAACTCCTGTAGGAAGAGAGATCAATGGTCATGATAGACACAAGATGGGGGTATGTTTGTCCTTGATGTAGGTATCTGCTACGAGCCTAGACTCCCGGCATTGTCTCTGGCTCTATGATCTGTCCTCTGGAGGAACATATACTGCCTCTTGAATTAGAGGTGTTTTCATTAGTTGCCCAAGTTAGACAGCATGAACATCACCCAGTCTCAGCTTCTCTCCACCTTCTGTCCCCAGTCCTGGAGTGGCTTAGCCCCATCATGAACCCAGCCAAGAAACCAAAAACTGGCCGTGCAGAATGTACGGTGTTTGACCGCACCTCCCTGTAGAGGTGTGCTGGGGACAACCGTCTTTTGTCTGGTTAGACAGAAGTCCTTTGAGCAGCACATTGTTCACATCACTTTCCAGCACAAGGATGTTTCTTCTTCACTGTCTCTTGCTGTCCGTTCCTGACCTGACCTCAACTGGCTTATGAAAGCTGAAAGATGTTAGTCTGTCTTCTCAAAATGGGAATGTATTTTTCTTGAAACAGACAATGCTTTTCTCTCCATTTTGGGCAGGAATCCATACCCTGACATCAAACTATCCATAACCTAACAGCTGTCTAGGATGGCAGAACTCACATGCTGCAATTCAAGAGTATTTTACCACGTCTAGGTTAAAGAGAGGATAGTCAGAGTTTCAGTATAGTTCATTGCCAAAAAAATACATGCACATAAGCCTGGATTTTCCTGAAAAACTTTATTTTTTCACAGGTAATATTATATCTCTAGCTGAAAATTTACAGAAGGGTTATGATATATTTTGTTCAAAACAAAACATCAGTCTTTCTACCACTTGGGGTTCTTTTAAAAAGCCTTGCTTATCCTATTGTTATAATGATATATATGTACGAGAAGTATTAAAATACTGTTCAGTATGAAATTCTAAAGAACTCATTGCCAAAAAAGAAGTAGAGGAAGAACAGTAAGATTTTAAATTTTTAAATATGTTCTCACTTAGAAAAAGAAAAAAAAAGGATGGTCTTGTGGTTAATTTGTGACATGGGCTTAAATAATTAAAACACATTTATACAGTGACTTTCTAAAGTGACAAAACAGATTCATTTTAGCACTCTTCACACTCCTGGACAGTAGGGCTTATCTACTGTCTCTAGTCAATAGAGACAGAGGCTGCTGCAGGTGAGTCAGAGTTACATGGGTGCTTATTCAGATTTGCTCTCTGAAGGACCCTCTCTTCTTCTGCACAGACCACACAGCTTAGCCATCTGCCTTGGGCTGCAAAGAGCTGGGGTGAATATTGCTAGCTGTCACGACGCAGGGGGACTAGGTTATTGTGAAAGAAAAAAAGGAATGACTGTAAAACCTTGAGAACCAGAAAAAAAGACGTCAGGCAAACTGCAAAGCCAGGCACATTGGATAGGGCTTGTATCCCCAGACTGTAGTGATTTAAAATGCTCATATTTAATGTGAGCTGGCTGTCTAGGTGCACTGCACAGTCAACAAAAAGAGATAGGACCTCTAAAGGAGGATTCATCTCTCCTGTTGTAGACATTTATACAAAACTGGGGTAAATAGTCTTGATTACATCAGCTCAAGGATTGAGACTCAGGTTTGAATAGTGCCCCAAAACCATCCATGTCACTAATGTGCTGGAAGAGCCCCAGTACAGTTTTGACCCTTCTCTGCTCACCTGCTCCAACATGCTGCCCAAGCGTAGCTCAGGGAAGAGCCAGGGCCAGCAGGCAGTAGGGACGAGGCTGGTAAATTTTGGGAGGAAGCCAGGCAGATGTAAATGGTACTATTCCAGCTTCTCTCAGGTACCTAGAAAGGGAACTCCTCCGTTTCATTTTTACTTGTACAGAACAGCTGTTGTGAATATGGCAATAAAAGAATAATAAACTCTAAGTCTATCTGAGTACCAGGATTATTCATTAACCCACATTACTGGTTCTTCTCCATCTCTTTGTAGTTATAGTGGCTTGGTAGCAATGTGAGGAAGCAATAAATTATGCTAAAATTACTTAATAATTAGCAACAATTAATCAAACTAACAAGCTATTTTTCCAAGCTCCACTGGACAAGCATTTAATCCCTGATGGCCTCATTCTTCTTTAAACTGGAGAATTCCTTTCTACGACATACTTCCTTTCTGACTTCTGTAAATGGTCATTTTCTCAGAGCAGGGGCAGGCAGAGTCTCATGCAGTAGGGACGGGGAGGTCAGTTTGGTTTTCTAACTGTCGCTGCAGTATAGATAAGTACGCAAAGCTGGACTAAAAATTTTCCAGATGGGGTAGATTTATGCTTTATTATTCCACTTGCCTCATTGACTTGTTAAGACTTGTACCAAACATGAAAAATAGAATAAGAGTCTGATTCACACTTTAACAGATATACATAGAGAAGTCCTTGATCCCTACAAGCGTGCAAGTTCAAGAAAACCCCTGGCAGGAAATCAGTAGCCAAAGTATGCTCTGGCTGAGTGATTGGACAACAACTCGGAAAACAGTCATGTCTGATTACACCCATTATAGTACATTATGATTACATCTCTACTAGTAAATGAAGCAGGACTAAGGCTCATTTTCTGGTTTTTAGGCCAAACATCATGCAGAAGCCTGTATCAAGTCAGCTAAGTCATATTCTTCAGTAAAGTCAGTCAGACTGGACAGCTCACAACAAAGCAGTGGGATACCAAGATATAGAATAAGTATGACAGATCCCAGGTATTTTGATCTGTTAATAATCCAAATAGGTCTTGCTTTTTCTCCATAAAAAAACAAGATAAAATTAATGACATTTTGCAGGCATATGCAAGTATCGTGATACAGATATCACAAAAGCTTCTCACCTGAGTGTTCGGACATAGCAGCTGAGGACTTTGATGAAGAACACAGTTCTCAGCAGCTCCAGACTGATGCTAGATTTTATGCTGAGCAAAGGCAAAACTGCAAAGCTTGCACTTCCCGAAGTTTGAAAGAAGTTATGGCACACAAGTTAGAGGCAGGAATTGAAAGGAGTGGGTAAAATGGAGCATGCCTGCATCACTTGACATATTTCAAGCAGGCCCAGGTTTCTCTTTAAATATATAAACTCTGCTTCAGGCATAAGTGAGTGAGTGCGGTCTGTGCTAGATCAAGAGAGATGATTGTGATGATCTTATTATCAACAAATCCTTTAAATAAATGCAGGTTTCCATGAGGAATTTTGCAGCTCTCTCTGTTTATAGGCCTAGCCAGTTAGTGCTATTCCATACATTAGATTTCCTGTGCTGATGCTTAAAAGTGATATGTTTTAAAAATACTACATTATGACACATCTAAATTTCCCTGGGAAGACTTAACCAGTCACTGTGTTAGGAAGCTGCTGGTTATTCTTTTATCTTTCTTATAGTCATGCTGTGCTTCCCTTGACTACAATGCTGCAGTTGTTATATTGGGTTGAAGGTACCTTTTCTTGCCTAGCTTTGAAAGCTGAGCAGTCCTGGATGTACCTTGCTTCTGCAGGAAAGACTACAGGGAAGGCAAGACTCGAGGAGCAGAGCTGCATCTGAACAGTAAAGGTGGAATTCATCTCCCCTAACTTTAGATATCTAAACTGAAGCTAGTTAAGGATTTTGTCTCTGTGGTCAAGCCACCTCAAAAAGAGATTGGCCTGTCTGCTAACATCTATCTACTGACAGTCAAGGGCATCTCTGGTGACTACTTAGATTTGGATATGTAATTGTTAGATACCTAAGTTAAGGCAATAAATCCCACCTGCGGTGAACTATAGACCCCAGAAAGTGGTTGAGCTTGAAGAGTGGCTTTTTGTAATTGCTGAACTGAGAGACAATGAGGTGAGTCTTTCAATTAAGTTATGACTGTGCAGCTTGAGAAAACAGGCATAAATGCAAGTGTCTGAATTTCTGAGATGTATTTCTATCTGAAATACATAAGATCAGAACTTTACATTTTTTTCATGTACTTCATGAAAACCGCTTCATGTACTTCAAGTCCACCACTTTAGTGCAAATTCCTCCAGACAAGAGCATCTCTTCTACAAGATCTTTTAAAGAACATTATCCACTTTGCTATCCAGGAAGATGACATAGTTTTTCACTGAGTCAGAACTGATGGAAAGTCATGAAGGACAAACAGCACAGTAAATTTACCTTGCCAAGTGTCTTCCAAGGAAGTAGCTTGGAAGAAAATTTGGAGGAGATTTTTTTTTTTTTCTCCTTAAGAGTAAATGATCAGGAAATGTAAATAATCAGGAAAGTCTAGAACTGTTGAAGAAGTGAAAGAAGTAGAAAGAGAAATTATGCAGCTGCTGTTTTTTCTACTGATTTCATTTTCCCAGGGCTGTAACCCTAGAAGCGATGGAAAAGGAGGTAAGAAGAGAGTCAGGAGCTTGTACAATGAACTATAGATCTTGCCTCGAGATAACCTGTGACTAGAGGTAGAGCCAAGACAGACAAGCTGTATCATTTTTCTTGAATTTTGCATGGAGATGGTTCAAATCCAGATGCTCAGAAGGAAACTACAGACAGAAAACACTCTGTGGCCAAAATAAATGTACTGCATTTCATACAGAAGTAGTTATTGTCCAGTTTGAGAACCACTGTAGCACAGCAGTATATTAATGGAACCAGGACACCAGATGAGTCAATGCTGAATTTTTTGTTTTACATAAATTACCAAACAGGGGAGAACAAATGCAGGCATGATATATCTGCTTTTTTTCCAATGTAAACTTGAAATTATGTCACCCAAAGGGAGAACCTAATTAGATCTAAATTGAGCCATTTTATGAATTTTAAAGAAATCAACTTTTACCACTTTCTCATAGAAAACTCACAGACCATAAACAGCTGATGCTTTCATTACAATGTGCTGACAGGCATCTGCTTTCTCTGGGTGGCAACCTTATCGCATTTTACATGCTATTAAACATACAAAAGGCTGTGCGTTTCAAATGATTAGGAAATTATATTTAAAAGTTAGCACATTTATTTTTTAAATAGAAGTGAGATCTTTACTCGTCAACTTGTCTGTAGCCCTATTACCTCGATCTGTCCTCAAAGAGTATTTTCATCCTATAGTAACTTCTAATTAAATTTCTTTTTAGTGAGAAACTCTTCAAACCCATGTTTGTGCTTAATCGTGTCAGAGCTGCCAAAATACATGAAGGTTTGATGGGATTAAATCCAAAGTAGCATTGCACAGAAGGATGTGTCACAGCCAGAAATTTATTTCTTCCTTGGAATACGGACAGAAACAAAATTCATTTTATGGTGACATCTTGCAGTCAATGCTCACTGAAAACACCTCTTAATGTCTGGACATGTCCATAACTTTTTTCTTTTGACTGAATAAGGATTTTCTCAATATAAATATCACCTGCTATTTTGAATCTTCCTGTTTAGGATGGCATGGAAATTATTTGGAAAATAAAAAACAACAACAAATTGTGTTTACGGGAAGAAATTGGGGATGATGAGGACTACAAGCAAAGAGCATCTCTGGGACCAAAGTAGAGAGGGGAAAAAGACTCACCGCATCCTCAGCTTCATTTCTCTGCAATTTCTCTGCAATTTCTCCTACATTAATGTAAAGGTGGAAGAATGGGACTGTTTAATTCAGACGTTGTGAAAGTAAGACAAATGGAAGACACTTCAAAAAAAGCAGGTTAATCAAAAAGAATATCCACTGGAGGGGACTCCTGATTTGGGTCTATTTAAATGGGATTGATTTGGGATATTTAAATGCAGGTGTCTGCATGTAGGTGTCCATAGGTGAGTCCAGTGCATAAACTCCAGTTGTAAACAGCAGACATCTAACCGATACGATCAATGAGGTGGAGAGAGCTTTTCAGTTCAATCTAACGCAAAGTCGCTTGTTCAGCTCATCAGCTCTCTCCATTGACTGCATGGTCTTGCTTTTCACTGACAAAAAATGGCCACTTTTATACTTAGCTCAGAAACAGAGACCTACATATTATACGTCCAAGGCTTGGTTCAGTTGTCCTAAGCACAGAGATTTGGGATGCCTCCGGATGACATCTGCATGAGTTGGGCAAGGAAAAGCCTAAAAGGAAAGCTTTCTGGTGGCAGGGCAGATGGGTTACTCCAGAGCATCCCCAATAGTCCTGGACATCTGTATGTGGGAGGAATCAAATACAGGTGGCTGAATCTGAGCCGGGCAGCCTAACTTCACCTTTCTTTCCACCCTCACTTTGTTTTGCCCTATCTACCTGCATTCAAAGCTCCAGGCTTGCCCTTGATGTGTTTGTAGAAAGCCTTATTTAGGGCCAAGCTCATCAGCTCTTTTGGGCTCTATCACACTGTGAAAAAGGAAAAAAAAAAAAACCACTCGATCTGATTCTTAAGAAAAATACGCACCTAGTCATATTTTTCTCCCAGATGAAATTCATGAAAGGCATTTTTTTTTCTTTAAGATTGAGACAGAATAAGGAAAAGAAAACTTCTTGCAAAGGTCAGTGCCGCGGTAGCAGAGAGTAAGTCATAGAGACTGCTGGAAATGAAATGACTTTTAGGATTATTTGCAAGAGCTTCTCAGCTGATTTGCTGACAATGAGTGCTTTATTGATACAGCTGCAATGTGATGCTTCTTCAGCATGCAGAAAACCTCAGGACAGGCACTGAGGACACAGGTTAAGAATGACATTGCAATTCAGATGCCTTAAGCAGCTGCTTGCACCATGTTTGAAGGCAAATATTCAGTTATTCAGTTTCTGCACAAATCTTTGGTTGACATTAACAGTGCATATTTATTTTGAAGCTCATGTGAAAGGCAGGCACTTGCATGACTTTTCTGAACTGTTTATGAGAGCAGCCCAAAAATACATCCCGATCAAAGCTAAATTTAGAAACCTGGGAACAATTATCTTTTTTCCTCTATATACAGTCACCTCCAAGCCAATGTGCATTTTAACCTACACTGAGGCTGTGCGCTATTATTATTTATTAGCTGTACTGCAGAAACACCTTGAAACCCCAGACGGAAGTCACTTGCACTAAGTGCGGTACAAACATAAATCTCATTTCAAAGAGCAGATCATTTAACAGAGAGTTATCCCAAGCAAAGTATTTTAAGTATTTTCCTCAAGGTGACCCAGCAGGCCAGAAGCAAAGTCTGGAACCGAACCCAGAATCCTTGAGACAGATTTAGACCTGTGTCTGTTCCAGGCTCTAGCAGTTCACAAGACAGTGGATCCTGAGCCTTTCATGACTTCCCTGTATGATGTGGTTACCTGGTAATTTTCTTTTCTTCTGGAACATTAGAAGAAATCGTCCCCATACCAAAATGCAAAGCAGAACAAAATCTTTCCTGAAGTTCGGTAATATCAAATAAATAAAATATTAGCAAGTATTTTATTTAAAATGCTACTAATATTACAATAAATAATGTAATAGTGTTTAATTTATGGATTGCATTCCCCCTTTATTTCAAGGAAAAGACTGAAAATTCTGAAAAACAAAGGAGAACATTATATATAATATGTTTTGAATTACATGAATACTTGATATAGAGAGAGACAACTATATACCAATATATATACATACAGATAATTTATATACCAAAACTATATGTATGCAAAGATATACATACAGAGAGAAGAGAGATTTAAAAAACCTCAAACAGTGTTTTCTTTTTTTTCTTGCAAAAGTCAGGCCTTTTTGGTAATTTTTTTGCAGTTAGTTAGAAGAAAAAAATGCCAAAAGATTTTGAGAATTCCACTTAGCTTTTTTCCCCCTTTTTTTTTTTTTTTTTTTTTTTTTTGCTGTTGTTGTTGTTGGGAACAAATGGAAGGCGGAGCCATTTCAACCATGAATTTGAAGTTATAATTTTAACCTGAAATGAGCATCATCAGGCTTTGTTTGGGTTTAGATGGTGGCACTTTCCATGCGTGTGATGAATGTTTTCGTTCATATAGTGTCATTGCTATAACAAGGACCCAAAGAGGCAAGAAATAGCCTTTGGAGATTTAAAAATAACAGCAGTGTTCTTCCTTTCCAATTTCACTATTTTACTATCAAATTCAGGCAATTCTTAAATGTAAACAGTGCTACAAAAGACTAAAAATCTTAAAGCATTTTACAAGCTGAAATCAAAGGGATAGTTATCATTCACAGTGAGTCTTCCTTAAAATGATCTGAATTTTTCCCTTTTTTTCAAAGCTGGGTAGAAATTTTTAATTAAGTTATGACACTTAATTAATCATGAGGTCAGCACAACTGTCAGGACATGAAAAGTCAGGGTTTTGAGTTATCTCTGAAAACCTTTAAATCAATTTTATTTTTATCGGTAACAGGGAAAAATGAAGATTTACTTCATTGGGTCAGTGAATTACAATGGCATCAAACTAGTTTGAAACAAAATATAATCAGGTTCATGAAACCAGTCAAGCAGAACAAGGAGCCAAACTCTCCTTAAACTTCCTCGTGTTATATCCAGTCCCTTAAAAATCATATAGCAATGATATAATAAGTTTAGAAGAAATACGATCATCAGGCTAGGGAAAATATTGGCTCTTCTTAAGTGTTCTATTTCTGGTTGGAAAGAGGGCAATTTAGAAATATTATAATCACTAAACTTAACTAATGCGGCCTCCAAAATTTCACAGAATAATGAAAAAATAATTTGAACAGTAAAAAATTGCTGTACATTATATTTGCCTTTCCCAGTAGAGATGGTAAATCAAAAAGACAACCTTTACTGCAGAATAAAACAGAAAAGCAACCAAAAACCTAATTAGGCCAGCAAACCAAGAGTACACTGATCTTATTCCTCTTAGTCTACCCTCAGATTGCTTAAGAGAGAAACTACAAAAATATTCCACACATGGGTAAGGAAGCTTTATCTAGCACCGTGACTGTATGGATGAATAGAGTCCACAATCCACTTGCTATTCACCTCAGATCGATATGTAAGGAAAAAGGGTTGTGTCATCACATTAGGCACCAAAGACCATGTTAGTCAGAGATGGATGGATATAAAGTCAGTCTCTGAGATACCATGTATTTTCAGAAGGACGAATTTAAATGAACAAAAGCATGTGATAATCTAATTTTATTTTCTTTTTTCTTAGTATGCCCTCCAAAGAAGCCTGCTTAAGCAGAACATTGCTTTTTGATTTTTCTTTTTCTTCTTTCTCTTCTTTTAGAGAAATTTGAGAGCGAAAAGGTTGGAAAAACTAGATTTAGTCCACAAAGTGCGGGTAACACCAAATACTTTGTATAAAGTTTAGGGTTTTTTTTCTCATGCCCAGTATTACAGAAATACAGAAAATTAAGTAAAGAAATATGGATATAGAACACATAGAGAATATAGAATGTTAATATAAATAGAACATAATATAGGACAACCATGTATATTTAGAGGGACAACTCTGATATAGAGAACAAAAGAGAAATATAGATCAAGGAGAAAATGTCATGATACAGAGACAGAAATTATATTAAATTTTAAGAAAACTTTCTAGCTACCAGGACATTTTAAGACAGGATTCAGCTGTTCTAACTTCAGAGACTTAAAAATTTGATGTCTGAGCTAGTCACCCATGAACCTTCAGTAGTGAAGGGAGAATAGACATTGTATTTAGATAGACGAATTTCTATCCCAAGTGTCCAGATTCATCTGTCAGCTCAGAAAAGCTCAGCTGCGCTTTTCTGAAATTAGGAAGGCAAAAGATAACGTCACTAGCCTCAGAGCCTGGCCTGCAGGATTGAACCTGGAAACTTGCTTAAAATACTAGTTTGCTAATCTTCAGATTTTTAAAACCATCCAAAGTGCTGACGTTCAGCAGGAGTAGACTGTCAGACTCTCACACAAGATTAGCGAGAGAAATTAAGATTCTCAGCTCCTTAATTCACTCACTGCTGCTGTTTTATTTGCTATATCTGACTCATGCTCTCATCAACAACCGTTGCTCATCACAAAAACATCTCCCCCAAAGCAGCATGACTCTCTTCTCTTTGTGCAGATAACAGAATGCAGATATATTTCCAAATATGTATTTTCAGCAGGCATCACTGGTTTGGCCACTATTTCTCAGGCTGGGGTATGTGCTTGCATTTTGAAGAAAAACCCTTTGCCCATGTGGGAAGGCCAAGGTGCAGCCCTTGGGAAGGAGACCTCTGAGGAACATGGTTAAATACCTTCCTCTGGCTGCAAACACAGGAGCCGAAGCTTCCCTGGGACTAAGGCTCGATTTGACTTGCCTGTAGATGAGTGTTTGCTTGTGTTACCAGGTCAGGAGAAGGTCTGTGACTCAGCTGCTAGCCACGCCATTTCCTTGAGCGTTGCTGATTATAGGAACTGCTGTGTTTTAATGTCTCTAGGCTTCATGCTGGCCTTGTTTATTTTTTGATATATATCAAGAAAGAGCTGACCTGCCCTTCCGCAGTACCTGGAGTAAAATGGGCTTCCCTGGTGTAAACAGGGTTTTGCTGGTAAGTGAGAGAGCTGGGGAGCAAGGGAGAGAGCCATCACCAAAGTAACATCCTTTCTGTACCGGTGGAAAATGTAAATTCAGGGAAGGATTCATCTGCCTGCACTTTGCTGTCTAAAGCTTAAGGTACCTGAGTTAGTCTCCGTGGGGTCCCTTTGTAAATCAGAGGTGAAATCTGGTACCTCCAGGGCATGATTCACATAATCGGAAATATCCATCCTAGGAGGAGATGAATTGCTTTTTGGAGGATCCTATTTCTTTGGATTGACTAAGGTCCCTCAGTTTTAGACGTCAAATATTTAGGCCTCTAATGGCAGCGCAGATGAATTTCACCGTGGGTTTATGCCAGCACTTCCTCTCACTTCTTCACACTCCTGGTAGCAACCTACCTCAGCAGAATACTGTAGATGAGGTTATATCTAACAAGTGGCATGTTCCTCACTCACTTGCATGGCAGCAGTTGTTTCTGGCTCCAGTGGAGCTTTTTTTTTTTTTCTTTTCTTTGTATCACTTACTCACAGTCTATGTCTTCACTGGTGGTTGAGGGTGATCAATTTGTCACTGTACTGGGAAAGTAGGATGGTTGGCCCATTGCAGACATCTGCTTTCTATGGATTAGGTGAATGTCCCTTGCTCTGATGGACACATCACCCCACAAATACCATCTGTTCATGCCAGACTGTGCATAACTCCCTGGGAGTGAAATGCTTGTGGGTTAGTACACAATTATAATTTGTTGAAAATGAATTAAAAATTAAAGGCCTGTTTGGAATAATTACCTCTAATTCTCTGGTTTGGTAAGTTTTCATGTTAAATTTGTATCATGGTAATTGGCCATAGCCTATTAAGACAATTATCCCCTGAAAAATGACCGTCGGCTAAAATGGTTGATATTCTTGAGCTTATTGGCTGAAACTAATCTAGAAACCACTTTTTCTCTAGCTCAGTGCACTGACTCACTTTACTCTGTCTGCAATCCTGACAGTCTGCTAGCAAACACTTCATATCTACTATATATGTTACTGAGACAACTGGGGAGCTTTCATTGCCTTCACTGGGCTTTGAATTAGAGATTTAAGTAGTAGAATCCAACTCTCATCTGCTAAATATTTAGTCTGGTCTGAATATTCCATCTGTTTTCTCTGAATTTTGGCTGGATGTTAATCATTTTAATTGAAAACACACTTACAGGCTTTATTTACTCTGAATCCCCAAAGAGAAAGACAATTTAATCTTGAAGAATCTCTGTGGACAGTTAATATGTCCAGGAAAATTGATTAAACTTATTAAGCAACAAGTTTCCTGTAGATAATTGGGTGGTTTTGTGGATTTCTCTTTCTTTATATATATGTGTGTGTATGTATGTATATAATTCACAAATAGTAGATCATTTTATTTTGTTTTAATTTGGCAGTCAGTATGCAAATGGGAAAACTTTTAGTTTTGGTCACTCAAGTCAACTTTCATGCCTTTTGGGCATGAAATCAGTCAAGAGTTCAATTTTTCTCCATTTGGACATGCTATTCCCAGTCCTTGCACATTTTATCGTAAATCTTATGATTGGAAGAGATGGAAAATGAAATTTCTCTCCCAAGACAAATGCTGAGTATACTACATTTCTTTATCTGCTCAGTAGCCTTTTTTTTTCTTTTTCTAAAATGGACATTTTCTTAAAGAAAATGCTTATCATCATTAATCCCCATGGACTAACAGGAAAAAAAAAATCACTCTTTTTCTTTAAGCGAGCTACTTATGGTGTATTCTTTATCTACAGAATTTTATAGGATCCCACCAGGAAGCTTCTACCCTCATTCAAAATAGCATAGATAGACAACTCTAGACATTGATTCCTCCTGGACATCTACCTTGCAGCAGAATGAATCGCTCTCCATTACTAGAGCTATAACCGTTAGAGGTTTAATGCTAGGTGACAGAAAATGCCTAGAGACAGTGCCCACAGATCAGATAAGCCAGTTAAAATCAGTATTTTCCACAGGAAAAGTGATAGCACATGATGCTACAGTCAAGGTTTCAAACCAGCCTAAATTCTGTATTTTTTTAATCTCAGTTTTCCAAAACAGTAATTTTCTGAACTGAAATTACCTCCACACGGTCTCTCCCTGAAAGAGGTCAACTTTATGTTTAAGCTTGAGCAAAATCCCTTCACACCCTTAGAGGCTGAGGAGAAGTGACAAACTAATACAAGTTCCCCATTCTCATGTAAAAGCATTCAAAGCACTTTTTCCTTCGTTTGTCTGAAAATAATGGTTCTTCAGGACTTAAAGGTCTGTAGGTGCCTGAGACTACAGAGGATTGCCCTGCTTTTGATTTGGGGCACTGACACAGAGACAAAGGCCATGCAATGGGAATATATCCTATGTTAGGAGATTGTGTTTAAGCCTCCGCATCGATACTGGCCCTCTTCGGATTTTGTACAAATAATTGAAACTGGCGTTCTCCTCACCTAACTGTAACAGTCTGAAAGTGGGTATTTAAGATCTCTACATCCCAAAAGAAAATTACAGCAGCCAAAATAAGGTAATTCATCTCATCTGATGATAGATGAGCTGTGTCCTGCGGTGTTTGCCCCCTGCTTTGAGTAGAGTATCTGAGACTATCTGCCAACTACCAGCTATTGAGTGGCCTGAGGTGTCTGAGATGCATCTCACCCTACAGCAAGGAGTGGGAGATCTGAGCTGGCCTTCCCTGCGCCTAACTGGAGCCCGGGGAAAGTAAGGGAGGGAGAGCAGGCACCTCTGGGCATGAACCATGGATCCGAGCGCAATGCACAGGCTCCACGCACATCCCTTCCTGCAGGAAGAGCCAAGGCGTAGGCAGAGCCATCTCCTCACATGTGCAGCTGCAGATGAGACAGTTCCCACCGACAAAAACTGCTGGGGACAGAAAAATGGCCTTGATAGAAGACCACCGGGGCCCTTCTGGACTGCCTCTGATAAGTCCCCAGGGTGGTGAACTGTGGACCTACAAGCTCAGAGCTTACCTAGACCAGCTCCATTTTGCGGCATGGACCTTTGCTGCCCAGTGCCTTGGTTCTCCAGAGGAGTAAGGTGGATAAACTGTTAGAGGAGCCTTGACATGGCACAAAGGTGAAAACCTCTGTGAGGAACTACAGCTGCTACGTATGGGGCTACTGAAAGGGTAATAAAGCTGGAAGAGCCAACGCAAAAGCAGCAGATGTTACTACAAGTTTTCCCCAAAAAGGGAGGTCAAAATAACAAAGCCTTGAAAATCTCCACTGCCTTGTTTCTGTCTGTTCCCATCTCCCCCTCTTTTTTATGAATCTTCCTGGCAAAGAGGAGCACTAACAGTGCCTTTTCCCAAGCTTCCAGTTATTTTATATAGTTTTCAGTTTAACCTGGCTTCTTGCTTAGGCAGTTTTTATCATCCTCTAGCAGTTATTTTACAGTTTTCAGGGCAAAACTCATTATCAAATCAGTACAGGGAAACTGGTAGGTGTTATGTCCCCCCTCTTCTCGGACAGAGCTTAGTTCTTTCCTATTGTTATTTTTGTTCTGCACACTACCAGTGGCAACTTTTGTTTTGTTTTATTTTTCTTTCTTTCTGAAAGATCAATATATTGAAATGTATTTATTCTCAACATTGACAGACAGCTGACACCTCTTAGCACTCTTATAAATCCACAGAGCTTCATGCAATATTAGTATTGCCCTGGACAGCACACCTGATCTGTCTCCCTGTCTTTCTACCCTGTTATTTTGGTGTCAAACCTACCATTTTTTCTTTTTCCCCCATTAGACTATTGGATTTAAGGATTCGTGGAACTGAGGTTTTCTTGTTTTTTTTCTCCAGGGAAATCTACTCTTTTTTTTTTTTTTTTTTTTTTTTTTTTTTCCTGAGGCTCAGCCTGGGATTCTGTAATGATGTACGTGTTGCAAACAAACAAATGGGCAGAAAACAGTCTGTGAAAAAAGTGTTCAAATAATCGCTTTCCATAACTGCTTCCATCGTTTCTCAAGTTTTCCCTGACTCTGTTCTCACTTTGGAAGAACTCACATCAGCCTTCCCAATTGTCATGTTTGGGGTTCATTAAATGAAGAGGCCGAGTAGAGAGAAGGTGTCGACAGCTCCAAAACTGCGTATCCTATTCTCATGGCAGATGAAGAAACAACTGGAAATGGCAACACAGAAATATATTGCTTTCCTCCCTTCAGTTCGTATTTCTTCCTCTCATGTGTTCCTAATGGCTCACATGTGAGCTGGACATAACCATACGCTGTACCCTCAGATAGTGTTTTAAAGAATGTGTCGGGTTATAGGCAGAGTTTCCTTTAAAGGGATAAACGGGGCTATTGCTTCGAGTTTAAAGCACATGGAAACGGAATTTGGGAAATACTTAACTGAGCTAAGCAGTAGGGTTAATCACTGTATGTGCAGGTAGGAGAGAAGAGTTTCCATGCATTAGCTCTGGCATGTGTGAATTACATCTCATGTTCACTCTTACGGCAACTTCTAATAAAACCCCAAGAGTCAGAAAAATTGAAGCTTTATTTTATTAGAGTTTGTTATGCTCATGTATTACCAACAAAGGTATGTGATTTCAGGGCAATTTTTTCTTATGCCAACTTTTGGTTTTAGGAGTTTATTTTTGCCATTTCTGTGGACACCAGAATGCCATATTGTTGCAACATTTTGTGGTAAATACAGATGCTTATAGTCACTACCCATTATCTCTCCCCTGACATGCTAATTGCCTAGAAAAGTGATTTATGCTGACACTGTATAATAATATTCACCTATTTTGTCCTGTACAACATAGAGGCAAATGTCACTTTTATAGTAAAATAAAAAATGTTCAAATTTTAAGCATTTCAAAGGCTTACAACTCATATGCCTGTCTCTCATTATCACAAATACAAGAGAAGACAAGCAAATTTCAGAAAAATCCTGAAGTACATAATAACAGAATTAATTATTGTTACTCTTTCCTTGTCGGTGGCTAACCTGTGAAACAGACTTTGTTGTACCTATAGTGATGAGATGGGTCACTTGCTTTGTCCATAAGCTGGCTGAGAAAAGTGACATTTCGATATATCCTTGGAGCATCACCATGATGTGAATAAGAAAAGGAAAATAATCCAATGCATTTTTCATTCTCTGACATTTAATAGGGAATAGCATTAAGGTGGATCATCATCATTTGCATATTGCAATTGTTTTTTGCATAGGTTTGAGAGGGCTGAATTAACAGGGATCTGTCAATTATATCAGCTTTTTAATTAGTTTATTTCACTAATGTTCTCGAGTGTCTAAGCAAGTGAACTTTAACTTCAGAATAGATTTGTGCATTGAACTAAAATATGAACACAATAAGCTATACACGAACAAAATAAACTACATGTTTCTTATCCCTGACAGCACTGCTCTCTCCTTAGCTGCTCAGATTTCACAGGTTTCTGAACTGAGAATAATGAAAACTTACTGGCTCATATTCCTTCAGCCTAATATTAAGCAGGGCAACTGGAGGAAGTATTAATCTTAACTGACTTTAGTCCATTGAAAGTTCAGGCATAAAAGGGAAGGAAGGGAGAGGGAGAGAAATCTAATGACTGTGTTTTATAACGTCCATCTTACAATCTCTTTTTGGATGCAGAATTGTCTCCTGGAAAGACCCATACCTCTCATTGATTGTAGAAGAAACCTCAATAGCTAATTTATATCAGATGCCCAATTTTTAGACAACAGAAGTTGTCTGAGGTGAAACCCAGCTTATAATCAGAGTTTTGGGGCCTTAACCTTGAAATGTACTAAGTCATTTTTCTAAGTTCAGGGAAGTGCAACAGGTAAATACAGGGATGATCACAGACTACTCAATATTTATTTCTTCCACCTTTCCTAGAAAACTGCCCTTGGGGGTTGAATCCAATGAACACTGCTGGTCATGGGTAACACTGCAGGTCTATTTGGCTGGAAAAGGGAAAAGAAAAATATCAAACTTTCATTTAAGCTTTTATCAATGGTATGAAAACTTTTCTCTTGAAAACTGTGGGCTTGATTGTTTAAAAAACAAAGCAGGTGCCAGGAAAAAAAGACAAAATAAAGACATAAACTATCCAGCATTAGAGACAAAGCAGATGGTAAAAGGGAAGGACTATTAGAAGAGACTAGAGGTCTATCTGGTATTGGGTGATACCTATAGTAATTGAGTGACACTCAGGAAGAAGATGGGAAGAAGCAAACCAGTATTTCTTTATTGTTAAAACATGTCCTGACTCTATACTTCCATGAAGAGAAACAAAGATAAATATGGACAGCCTTATAGGACCTCCTGTGAGCACAGTCTGGTCACAAATGCTACGTACTTGGTGTTTCTCTATGCAGAGAAATGTGGGTGCCTCAGAGGAGCCTCTTGCCTTTGTGCCTGACATCTTCCTGTGTCAGTTAGAAGAAGATCGTCCACCATCTCTAATGATTCAGAACAGGTTAACTGAAGCAGCTACGAGCTGTGGATATCTATCTCCACCCTGCCCTTCTTCTAGAGTCCCTAGAGGAGAGGTGGCATAATGGAAGGCACGTCTATTCTTTAGCTACTGCATTTCATAGCCCAGAAACCAAAATCACTGCCAGAGTAGCATCCCATCCTGCTGCCTCCATGCCATCCATGTCCCCCATGCTGGGGACAAAGCCACCTGCCTGAGGCATAAAGCAGGCAGCTGGTAACTGCACTGTCATAAATGACATTAAGATGAGTTTCATGATATTGTAAGTCACAATCTCCTCAAAGAGATATTCTATCACATTTACAAGCATGTGTTTAAGCCAGAAAACACTTTCTCCCCTTTTAAAAACATGGATATGTCTGTTGTGACAAGACACCAGTGGGGTTACAACAGCAGCAAACATGTCTGGTCCATTCTAAATCCATGGCTCTGTCATTTGTATGCTGGAGTTTCATATTTGCTTGAGTTTCATCTAATGATCATTTATGCTTGCAATGCAACCAGACAGCTCTCTGCCTGTAACTCTCTCTAAATACTCACAGCATTAGCCAGCCTCTAAAAGGTACGGTTCTTAATTGCTTGGCTGAGACTGTACTTCTTTCATCTAGTTCATTATACAAGGTGAGGCCAAATTAATTTGGCATCCACAAGAAACCTTGAAGACTGCCAAGGGTTTCTGGAGACAGATGGTATTAAATGGGAGGGGATATGAAGCTGTTCCTTTTTATGCTTAACAGAAAGGTGTTGTTAACTATTTTGCACTATCTACTGGCATTTTGACTCATTCTCTTCCTGTTCACAAACTGCTCTTCCAAAAGTAGTGAGTGTGTTTGGTCCCTCACAAGGGCTGCTTTTAACAGTAGTCTGAAGGTTGTCTCCAAATGTTACTTGATTACTCCTATGCAGTCTCATTCCCACCATCTCGCTCTTCCTCTGCCCACCCTTACAGTCTCTGCAGTGCGTTGCTATTGTCCTGTTAAATTTATCCTGATGTGAGTTTTCGCCCACTTAGCTTCACTTTTTGGTTCTTTCCACTGCTGCTGAAGGCTCACTCCTCCTGTGTTTTCCCCCAAAATGGGTGTCCTCGGAAAGACAGGCAAGCAGAGACTAGACAGCTTGCAGAAGTGGAGGAGGGAGAAAAAGACTATAAAAATAATACACACATGAGATACACAAATGTAAAATGGTTTTTTTTTCTTCTTCTAGGTAAGGGTAAACAGTGCATCACAGCAACAGGCACTGGAGACAATACAGGGCAGATATTCCGTTTTTGAGGTTTTGACACTCAAACAGCTTTATCGTTTGAAGGATTCAAAGCATTCCTGAAAAACACCATTCTCTGCTATACAGACACACAGGTTTCCTAAGGGAGCTCTGTAAGGAGTGCATTGCCTTTAAGTACACAAACATATACTGTTGTATGGAAGCTTGCCTGTGGATCTGAATGAAGGTACCGAACAAAAACACCCAAACCATTCCAAAACAATAATCCCCAAAACCTCTAAGGCAATTTCAAATCAAATTACTTTGGGGTACAATACTTTAGATATTGGGGGGGGGGTGAATAATAATAGAGAAAAGTAGCGGCCAGGTTAACTGAAAAAAGAAGAAAAAACTATATCTACTTCTCCTTCCTCCATTTTTCTAAAAAGCTTTCAACCAGCTTGTCAAGTCTCATATTTCTACTATCTCTAACTTAAATCTATTTAAAAAAGAAAAAAGCTTACAACTGTGGTCTGGATATCTTGCTAATGTCAGGTCTGCAAAGATTTTGGAAACTAAATAGAAAAGAGAGCAGTAAGCACAATAGCTGAGTGGCACAACAGGAACAGAAACCAGATGACCTTGATTCTGTTGCAGGAAGTCAACAGTGGTGAGATTCATCTCATCTACTTTAATATGTCCAAGATAGCCATAAGAGAGCCATCCAAGAGCTCTAAAGAGCCACCTGGGAGAAAGAGATGTCTCCAGAGAGTACCTGAAGGTAAGTTGACAGGTATGAAAAGTGCGTTTTAGGCTGAACTGCCCAGTGGAAGTGTCCATCTCTTCCTTGATCACAGAAGACTTAGGGCTCAATTCAGTTGTCACATGTAGGTGTCTAGCACCATCTGAGATGCCATAGGGATCCCACTTGGCTTCCAGCTTCTGCATGGGTGTCCAGCAGGTCCTGTGTCATATCTACTAGACCCGTGACTTTGTAAATGTCACTGATCTGTGGGGGCAGGAAGGTAGCTGAACAAAGCCAGAAGGACAAGATTCAGCTCAAGCTGAAGGCATCCAATTTTAGGACTCTATCTGCAGGTTTCTCCATGTGAGACGAGTCTCTGAGCCTCCCTCACAGTCAGTGGAGATTAAGTCAGCATTGTTGGTGGAGGTCATCAACCAGCAAGGGTGGGATTAAATTGCCAAACACAAGCATACACGATCTTTTTAGACACTGTGGAGTGGGTCCCCACCTGGCCTTCAGCTGCAACACCAGAACGGTGGTGAGAATCTCTCATAAACCCTGTGTAACATCTGCTAGGCCTATGCAGATGTTTTTCGAAGCTCTGCACCATTTCAGAAGGCTCAGAAGTTAAGGCAGCTGAATTGACTGTGGTAGGAAAGTACTCACCCTCGTCACATTTAGACATCTACAGGTAGAAGTTCAAATTCAGAAGTCTTTATCTTAAACTGAACTTTACCCTAAATAGCTGTATTGTATTAGATAACTGTTTTTCAGAGGGTGACATTTAAGTAGGAGGGATTCTGCTTCTAGCCACAAAACCACACCAACTCCTAGAACTATTATTCCATAATTCATTCCTTGATTTCCTTCCTTCTTGTTTTGCCAGACCCACAAGAACGTCAACTCTGAGAAGACTAAGTTCATGCTATTTAACATCACAGTGATAATGTTCAATTAGACTTTTCTTCAGATCACATCTGCAAAGGCCAGTGAGAAGTTAAATTACTTCAATCTACTTGATGTCATGGGGTTTATGTAATACTCAGTTAAGAAAAAGGCTGGAAGCATGAATTTTCCTTCAATGAGCACAATTAGAAATGTTGAAAGTACTCTCTAAAAGAATAACTCTAGGTGTTGTCTCCTGCCTCTTTGGACAGAAGAGCAACACAGCCTAGCAGATATGTGCCATGCTTCATCTTTTATACTTAAAATAAAAAATTCATTGAAAGTTTCTGGGCCTTTGTTAAGCCTTTTTTTTTAATCTCATCCAAATTTAATTTAAATCAGAATGAGGTTCTTGTAGACTTTCTTTCTCTTTTGAAGTAATTTATTTATTTATTTATTTATTCATCCAGTTCACTTCACCATGAAGCAACATGAAATCTGCCATGTAGAAAGTACTAGCTGCAGTGCAGAAGAAAACACCATGATAATGGTAACCTTTGGGTAGGAACAGAGAAAAAAAGAGAGAAAAAGACAAAGAAGTGAGAGGAAAGTAAAGGTGAGAGAGGAAACTCTCGATCTGCCTCTAAGTTTACCATATCTGGCTTTTGATTTTAATTTATATAATATTCACAAGAAAACCATTTGTAAACCTTGATAATGTCTTGGAGAACTGTTGACTAAATATGCAGAGCTGTATAGATTTAGGCATTTTGAATGACCCCCTTTAAAAGTAAAAGAAAAATCTCTCTCTGAAAAGTCATCTGCAGATATTCTGTCAGAATCCTTTTGTTTTTATTCTATTTCTCAAATTAAAAGCATGTTATTGTTAAATCTAAGGAGTGAAGCCAGGTCTTCAAAACCACAAGGTTGGATTAAGACTAAGGAGATTTTAGAGCAGTAATCTTTTTATTCACTTCATTTATTTACTGGTGTTCAGGACCCACAACTTATACCTGTTGTATTTCGTCTGTGACCAAGAGATCACAGGGACTTTCTTTAGACAAAAAACGTACAGTGAGACAACTAGCTGAGTTTCTCACACATTGGTATGACTTGAGAATCTGATGTTTAAAAAGCTACAGATCCCTTCAAACTACCACTAAAACTTAATACTGAAAGGCCTTAATGCCCTCAAACTTTTTGTCATTGATTGACTGATTGATCAATTTTTTATTTATGGCTCATTCAAAAGGCAAATAATAAGAATAAAACCCAAGGCTGGCAAAGAAAATGCGAAAGAACATTTTACTAGAAAGTGACTCTTTCGTAAGCCTACACATTTTCTTTAATAGTTTGAGATGTGATGGGGATGATTAGGTGTTTGTCTTATTATGAGTGACTGCCGGATGATGGGTTATTCAATACAGATCACCAGTGCTCTGAGCTCATCAGATGCTTGCTGGAGTTGATTGAAGTGCAATAATTGAATCCGCCCATCATGTTCAAGAGAAATTCATTGCAGCTGGGGAAATAAGATGAAGATTCCCTCTATGTCAATACCAACTTTAGAGCCTGTTTATTAAGACAGAAAAAAAAAGTATTAATTAGTATTGTGACTATTATAAGCAATCTAAATGGTTTGATCTCATTTTTACTATTAGCTCACACATCCAGGCTACAGATTTAACACATACGCATTTTGCCAGAAGCTGCAAACACTAAGAAGGGATAAGACAAAGTCTCGAAGGATTTCTTTTAAAATTGCCAGCCACCAGCAACCCAAGTCAAGTCTGACACAGACAGATTAAAGGATGGTAGGGACCATGGCCAGCAGGTTTCATGCTATCACAAAAAAAGTCATCATATTTGAGTAAGGGGGTTAACAGTGAGCTTTTGAACCCAACTGAACTATCTATGGAGAACTGCACAGCAAATTGGCTACGGTTTAAACTTGGCTTTCCTTTTAACTTAGGGGTGTAGGAGGTTTTTATCTGATACGTGGCGCAAAGCCGCGGCACTCCTCCACCGTGTATCTGGACACGTCAGACACATTCGCCCGCTGTCTTGTGCTCTGCAGTGGAGCAAGCTCCGGCATCTACAGCACTGCAGGGAAAGTGAAACTCTCCAGAAGGAAAGGGCCACCGAGCTACCTTCTTCCATGAGTAAAGAGGAAGAGGCAGTTATCTATCAAAGGCCTGAATTTCGTTTCCATAAAGGTTAATAAGAATCTTTCCATTAACTGGTGCAACCAGAGAGTGCCTTATTTGCTAGAGATTGTGTGGTGGTATTATGGGAAAAGGCCTCAGTAGCAACAGGAAGATAAGCATTGATTTGTCCCAGGTGTTAACTATTACAGCAGATATAACAAGTCAGAAAAAAATAAGAATAAGAAATAAGAATAAGCCTTATTAATTGTTTCATAAAACTAGGGTTGCACAGAGCCCTGGAGGTGTGTTTAGTATGGAAATAACATACCAATAACAAGCAGCTTTTGTATTTCTTTAAGGATATTCGCATATTCCCTTCCAGCATACATAAATAATGGATTGTCTAAGGCTTATTACTTTTTTGGCATGATTTGTCTTTCTGTCAGGTTTGCAGTTCTTAAAATGACATTCGCAATTTTACCATTTTCCACGTCAGTGCCGGTTCCCTCCTCCTAGCACCTGGGGTTTGCTTATAATACGGTTTATTGCAGAGTCCTTCGGGCCTATTTTCTTATGCTCCCTGCAGCCTAATGAATGATCCATGGCATTATTACAGGCTCACTAATTTCCAAGCAGCGATTCTTCCAAGAATCAGTGCATTCAATGCGATGCCTGAGCAGGCAGTTCCCCACTCCTAAAAATCTTGGTTCTGATAATGATTTCCGTCCAGTTCGGCATTCCAGAAGAGCTGTAACGTAGCTGAGTCAGCACAGATGGGTAGATACCCTAATCTATTAAAAGAAGCATAGAAAAAAAAAAGGTACAAAGAAGTAAAACTGGAAAATCATTGCCTATATTACAAGGGAAAATGGATCACAGTGCAACAATGAAGCAAAGCAACACTGAAATAGCTAAGTGACAGGACTATCCTTGCTGATGATATTGTTATGGCCCCATCTTCATATCAGTCACCATGCAGACTTTGGAAAAGTGAATGTCTTTCTTCCAGCTTTCTGCATTTTGAGGAAGAATTTAACTTCTTTGCAAGACATATACATAAGACATTAAAGACACATAGAAACATATAAATGTTCTTTCTTCCTTAGTATTGCACAGCTCCCTGAATTAGTATCCATGGAGGACCTGTGAATCTTGCAAAAGAAATGTAACTACAAAACCATAATAAGGGACAAGTATTCCCACACAGTTTTCAAGAAAGGTAGAGTACAGACCTGGCTGCAAGCTTTCAGTACCTAATTTAAGTCCAGACCATAAAGTAAAATTAAAAGTGAAATTAAAAGTAATTATGAAATGCAAATTCTCCTTCTCTGAAAAAATGAATCCACATTTCAGTCTCATCCTGGAGAAAATATCTGCCTGAAATGCTTTCATCTGTACAATGAAATAATATTGAGAGCCTCCACAGTTCTGAGAGCAAAAATTTTCAAGGTACTTTTTGCAGGAATAAGAGCAGGAACCTAAGAACTCTGGTTTGACTCTAAAATAGATGACTATAAATTGTTCTTCTAAATCCTTCATTTTTTTCAAGTTGACACAATGCTTTTCACTTTTGCTGTTTAAACATTAAATAATTAGGATACTCACAAAGTGCTGTTCTCTCCAGAAAAACTGAAAGTTATTGCCTGCTTTTGAGGGCTTGAATGTGCAACACAGGGCTTGTTTTTAACTCCAAAGATTGGCAGCCCCATAATTTAGTGCTGTAAATTTTAATGCTTGTTTCTAACATATGGAAATCTTCATCAGTTTCTAGCTTGCCAGGTGTGTTCCGGAATGACAAAAAAAAAAAAAAAAAATCCAAAAAACAAAAAAATGTACATTCAACTGCTCCTGCAAATACTGTAAGAGACCTGGATTAAGCAATGCCTTTTGTTTTGAAATAGGAAGTCACTGAAAACATGCATTGTAGTGCTGCCAGAAGAGAACTTAAAATGCTTGTTGACAAGGCAAACAGAGTAGAGTTCACCTTGATAAGCAGCCCATACCGCACCTCTTCAGGAAGATTTCGTCAGTCTGCAAGCATTGATTCACCTTTCAGAACCGACATGAATTAGACCTTTTGACCTAATACCGTATTTTTCCTAAGTGGTGAACTAAGCTACACTATGTTTCACTCTTCACAAAGAGTGAAACCAGGCACAAGTTGAATCCATAACACACAACGAGTGAGCCTGCTGCATCTGCCTCTGGTCCAGCTAGACTGCAGGATGTCTAAATAGCATCAAAAAATGTTCCAAAAAAACCTAGGCTCTCAATAGCAGTCAATACTAATATAATTCTACACTAAAAGTATTCACTACTCTTCTCAATGGTGCCCAGGGACAGAATGAGAGGCAATGGGCACAAATTGAAACATGGGAAATTCCACTCAAGCACAAGAAAACACTTCTTTACAGTGTTGGTGGTCAAACACTGCAATAGGTTGCCCAGAGAGGGTGTGGAGTCTCCATCTTTGGAGATATTCAAAACCCAGCTGGGCATGGTCCTGGGAAGCCTGCTCTAGCTGACCCTGCTTGAGCAGAGGGTCAGATCAGATGATCTCCTAGGATTCTGTGAAAACTGGCAGAATTGGCAGTTATGCTTACTATATTCCCCTTCTCAGAAGGCTGGCTTCTGGGAAATGGGTCATGCTGCTCTGGTGCTTCAGAAAGTCACAGAGGAAGTCAAATAATGACTGCTAAGCTTCAGATTTACTTGACAAGTAACCGCGCTGAAATACACAAGCCTGGATAACTAGCCAACGGTACGTCCAGTCGGCCTCTTCTCTCCACTGCACAGAATATTTGCTTCTGAGCAACTTCTAGTGAGAAAAAAAAAATCATATGCCTTTGCTTCTGTTCCCCTATGTTTTTTTCTCCTCTTGTATTTTTTTCTCCCTTGGCACATTTTTAGCTCCCAGTTGCATGATGAAAAGAGCCAACAGACCCCACCCTAATCAAATCATTCTGCCTTGAAATGGCTTTTGTATTACTGTTCCTAGCAATTACATTTCAGAAACAAATATATCATTTTACATAGATACCAATATAGAAGATAATTCTCTGCTAAAATTTAGGGGTGCTTTTCCATAAAGGGACTAGTAAGAAGTGTGTTGAAAGAAATATCCCTCCAGCAAATATCTCTGCTCTCTGAAATGTGTCACTTCCATAATTCATTCTGTGCTCTGGGTAATACACATGACTGTACTGGAAATGAGCATTTAATTAGTGCTCCAGTATAAATACGAACCACCTCCTGTGTTAATAACTAATGTTTGGGGCTGTAAATGTTTATCAGGTAAATATCATGTAATTATAAGGATCTGTCTGACCTCAGGCATGGAAAATGAGCGTGATGAATTTGCTGGCTACATTACCCCCTGCGCCAGAATGATCACTCAATGGCATAACATAGCGCTAGCAGAAGGTGCCAGAGGTCAAGGAAAGGCCATGAACGGATTCATGGGGAAATCTCAGGCATGGCATTGACAAAGCCCAGCAGTGATTTATATGAAGGTAAAAGTCATGAAAAAGAGGTTTGTGTAATCACACAGTGATTTTCATTGGAAACATGGTAGTGACTAACTTCTGTGAAATAGCTGAAGACTCAGTGCTCTCATCCAAGAATTAGGAGACATGGGCTCACTGTACTCCCACAGGGGTTCAGAGCAGTGTTTCTGGAACCACCTTTTTTTAATCATGACTTGGATGGAGACCTGACCCCACCTTTTCTGTCAAAGCAGGGCCCCTGCACAGACAAGAGTGCAAGGTTTGGGCGATCACATGGAGCTTATGCAAGGAGGAGCTTGCTTCTATGCCAAACAGAAAAGAAGAGAGTAGCTCTGAGGTCCAAGAAAAAAGTATGCTTTTGCAGAAGGATTTTTAGCACACTCTAAAATGTTGCTGGAGTTGGGACTGGAACCTAACCTTCTCTTCTGGGGAGAGCCCTAGTCAGAATTCATTAGCGAGATTGTTATACTACCAGCAGACATGGCTTAAACTAAGAGGGTAATGATTCCAGGCTGACTTAATACAAATAACCAAGGAAACATTACAGATAGTCTCATCCTGAATTTACAAACCATCTACATTGTCATTGCCTGTCACCCACCTCTGGCAGTCACCCCAGCCACATCTGAGTCTGAGGGACTCCAGCACTGCAAACCCTCTTCAGCAATTCCATGTATGGGATCATCCCCCGTCATGGGAGCAGACAAGACACATAACCAGAAGATGTTTTGCACAGCTGTGGGATTTGGACTATGAAGTTAATTGTAGCCGGGGTAAAGGAACTCCAGTGATGAGAAATGGGTGAGGGTGAGTCTTAGGACAAATCCTAAATACTGCTGTAGACACAGACTAAGGCATCCAAGAGTGAAAAGCTGTTTTCAGGTCCTGAACCCTCCTCTCACAAAGACACCTTCCCAGGGTGCATGCCAGCACCTACCTGTAGGATTGGCCCCATCTGTCCTTTGACATGTCCTGCTGGCTGGTTGAAACATGGGAAAGTAATGAGTAGAAGCAAAGGAAAATGTACTGCAATTTAAATTGTCCAAAAGTGAACATCTGAAATATGTCAGAAGAGTCATCTTCTGAAAATGGTTACCTCTCTCCAAGGAGAGAAAGGAGTCCTGGGTTACCAGCTCAGCTAAAGATGTCTCTAGTGTCAATATCTCCAGATAGCAGAAGACAATCTAATGCTTTGCCTAACAGATCAAGCACTGAAGATAAGATCACTTTCTTTTTCCTTTTTTTTTTTAATTTTAATTTCTCTGTGTCTCAGTTCCCCCTCTGAAAATGGAGATCAGCACAGTACCTCACTTTATCATGGTGGTGAAAAATAGCTCCTTCCTATGTTTGTGCTGTACTCAGTTACTATAGTGACAAGAACCAGGACAAAATTAATACACATCTGCCATCAGACAATGGAAGGTTTGAGAAGTGTAAATAAGACAGGGAGCTGTGACAAAAGTACGAAAACACCAAATATGGATGAGTTGCCAATTTGAAAGAACACCAATGAACTCAGTAAGAGTGCTGTCCTGCTGAAAAAAAGTACTAATAGAATCAAAAAAAAAAAAGGGTTGCATTTAAGTACATCAAATGCAAAAGAAGAATAAGTTTGCACAGGCAAGTATTTCTAGGGTTTTCAGACTTCTGAGTGATTTTAACTGCAGATTCAGTGTTTCTTTAAGTATTTTTATTTACATGCAGCTTGCACAATAGTATATTCAGTATACTCAGTATATTCCAGACCAAGGCATCACTATGTTACCAGATGAAAAATAGATTCTGCTTCTACATTGAAATTTTTGAAAACTATTTTCTGATTTGAACTTAGAACACAGTTTTTCAGCATTTGTAGTGATTCAGATATCATGAAAAGCATCTCTGTTTCATCATTCAAGTATTTAGTTTTAACTACAGCTTCTGAGAATATAAAAAAAAAGTTTGACTGTTTACAAAGGAAAAGATATCTTGGGTGGGAAAAGGATATCTAAAAATTAACTAGGTCATTTACAAATTTTAAACTACACACTATACACTTTTATTATTCTTCAGAAATAAATATTTGAAAAAATGATAACTCATTTCAATACCTCTGATGTTGATCTTCATTTTATACTAAATGCATTTTTTTGTTGAGTTCAAGTTTTCAGGTTTTTCCATCTGCCTTTGAAGTCCTTGGAAAAAGCTTGTTGATTAAGCTGGGTCAAAATACATCCCCAATGCCCAGATTGGCTTTGCATTATTTTGCTGAAATTTTTTTATTGATTGAATATATGTAACTCTATAAATGCTAGACAAAATATATTCCTAATAGGACACAGGTAATAGTGAAAGGAGAGCTGAATCATGACAGGAGAGATTTTGTACAGTAATTTTGAGCCCAATCTGCCACACTGACTCTCAGCAGGAAACATCAAAAATGAGGCCAAAGTGATCTTATGCCATATGGTAAAATCTATTATCATAATCTGTGATCTAGGTGCGCAGGGAAGAAACACATTTATCACATCAAATGTTTTTTCCAAGAGGTGCTGTTTTAAAGGCCAAAGCAAAGGTCCTAATGATGCAACACATTGGTAATGGTGGTGTTTGGGAGTTAAATATGACATACAGCAGATACGTGCTTCGCTGAGAGTTTATAGGATGCAACATCAGGCTGCAGGCCTCTGCAATGATGTCTAGGTTCAAGAAAGCAACAAGTATTTTAACCTGTCTGCAATGCACAGCTGTGAGACCCTGCTTTCTTGTACAGTGAACGGAGAGAAGTAAAGGCCATATTCATATAATCTATTGAGATGCTGTGCCTATTCATCTCCTTTGATTACTTAAAGCATCCCTGATAATAGCAGCAAGAGTCATCTAATGCCACTCCTAATAGACATTTACCTGTGAACCAGTCACCCCCACCTCCACTGCAGTCAGTCAGTCAGTGAGAACACAAACTTCTGGAGTGCAATTCAGTGGGACCGATTTGGATGTCCATTTCCAGATGAGAGGACTAGTGCCCTAGACCCCCCACACAATATTGACTAGATCTGCACTACTATCAAGGGTGTCTCAGTGAAATTGCTCAGATTTATGCCTCTGTCACAGATATCTATGTTCTATCAGTTGAATTCCAACCCAGATATTTCAATCATTCATCAGTCTCAAGTTCAGATACTCCAGAAATACCTAATTTCATTTGAGGCACTGTATTAGGAGAGCTGAACACAACCAATCTGAATTTACACCTTCCAATGTCTGCTGTTAGTGAAAGCTGTAAAATCACAAAGGGACTTCAGCAAGTGCAGCATTACACCTTGATGTGAAATGTGCCGTGACACACACACAATCTGCAGTCTAAGAAAACCAGGTCCTTTAAATAGGCTCATGAGTGGGTTTCAGTAGTACCCCATTTCTGGAGCTCTCAAAAGTAAGCACTCTGCTCATTTTTCAGATGAACATGAAGCCTGTTAAACCTCTATTTTGATAAACCATTCCTCAGCACAGCAGCCTCGTCTACGTTTCATCATCCATTACTTAGTTGCATGAGTAATATCATCCATTAGTTAGTTGTCTCCTGCCTTGTCCCTTGTCAACGTTTTAGTACCACCTGAATTAAAGCAAACACTGGCCCAGCAGGATCAGCTTGATTTACAACCTCAAAATAGAAATCTCCCAGCAGAAAGCTGTTGATGTATGACATTATATTAAAGGTTATTTCCCATCCTGAGATCTACCTGGTGCATTAAAGCGTTCCTTGGTAAGAGGTGTGCACTAGGGCAACAACAGTTATCTTTACCCAGGAAATGGGGCAGAGAGACCCACCTACAGCTTGTTGCAGGGGAGTGTTGCTTACCAGAACAGACTTCAGCAGTTATTTGAAAAATGAACCTTCTGTCCACTTCTCCACTCTCATCTTCAAGGCTAATGGATTCATGAGAAGGACACAACAACAACTAAGAAATGGTTTTGATAGTCCGTGTTCCTAAAGGCCCTTCAAAAACCAGGGCACTGTTGTGTCAGGTACCCTGCAAGCTCAGATCTACAACTGGGCTACCGTGTGCTTGCTCAGAGTAAAAAAAGAAAAAAGCAGTGAGATGTGAATATGATACTTAAATAGCTGGTAGACTCAGCAATGAGTCATTAAGTGAGCTGTCCAATGGCACATGGTCAGTGTGTCACAGAAACAAGGCTTAAATGTTGAGTCCCAGCACTGTCGTGACACTGATTACTGCCAACAGCTGGCTGAACTCTCCATCGCATATGATGTGTCAGATAAATTCAGCCCCTTGCTCAGTTAGCTTTTTGTGTATGAGGAAAGGTGTAGTCATGCTCAGAAGTAAGTGTGGCAGAAATATATGAGGAGAAACTCCTGTTTCCTAGTGATTTCATGTTTCAAAGAGAAGGATTTGGAAACACTCTGAGAGACCAAGAATAGAAGATTTTTCAGATAAAATAATCTGAGCCATCTTCTGAACTTCTCTTCCCCCACTTTAATCTTTCCCAAATACAGAAATCTCTCTTCTTACATGTCTTACTCAAAGCGAAGAGCATGAATACACCTAGTTATTGTAGGTGTGCAACAGTTTTTTTTTTTTTTTTCCTGAAACTATTTTGAATACAGAGATAAATCAAACACACTGTAGTTAGTTTTTACTGGAGCATATCGGGAAAACGGAGCAATCCCATTGCTCCTCAGGAAGAAACTGTGTAAGTGACAGTGCTAAAAAATGTGACAGCTTGTGTAGTACTCTCCCCTGTGTGACCTGGAGGGCACATTTTTATGCAATGCAGATATAGAAGATTGTGTCCCAGCTTCTCCCATTGCTCTCTTCCCCTTAATCTTATCTGACCTGCCTTTCAGAGCGAGATCTGTACAAATCATCACGGCGGAAAAGCTGGAAAGATAGAAAAACAGAAGATGCGAAGCAACAGAAGGGAATGCTGTGTCAAAAAGATGTGTGGCAAATGCCATTTTTCCTGCTTAGCAGGGTTTCTGAAGCGCAGCATTAACCTTGAAATTTTACTTTGTTGGTGAGAAATGAAAAATGTATGTATGTGTTCTTATTTTCCTTGCCATTTGAAAACATCTCTCAGAGACAAGATTAAAAAACACTTGACAGTGCCAGGCTTTCTGAGATTTGCAGTCCCTTCACTGAAGAACCTGTACTATAATTATTTTTTTAAACATTAGCAATTCATCAAGTTAAAGTCTCATCACAAGACAACTTCCGACTTGAATATGGTATCTGGTGTAAAATAGAAGGCAAGTGAGTAACTTCCTAGATGGCTATTCAGGAGAGATCAGGTGCATCAAAGCTGATGTCATGACTACATGAAGAGCTTTTTCTCTATACATCCTGGCTCATATCATAGGCTTTCAGTCAAAATGCATTAAGCTGTTTTGGATAAATGGAGATATGACTCAAATTGCCAGTCAAAAGTTGGATATCCCATGATACTATGTGCTAGATCAGGGTTAACCAGAATGAAATTTGTGACTAGACAAGCCATGCTGAGTATGTCACCTTTAAATCTGCAGTGGCTGTTAGGACAGACTTCAAACACAAAGCTCCTGTTTCTTGACCAAAAAGAGGTACTTACCTGTCACAGTGCCTTCAGTGTGCTTGTCTATCCTGAGATGTCTCTTCTGGCATTTACTGTTGCTTCCTCTCCATGTCTAGCCCAATTGAAAAGAGACAGGACACAAGTTTTTTGTGCAGTGTTTAGCAGCACCGCCTTGCACATTTGTAATTAGGTCTCTAGGCAGCTGGGACTCTGTGCCAAATTGCCATGTACAACACAGCCAGTTTATGGGTAACTTCCATGCAAAAATAGCTTTCTTATGTAAATATATATAGCTTTAAAGAAGCTACATCAGATACCCAACCAAAGCCCTCAAAAAATTTCTGACTTACTATGGTGCTGATTCTGTTCAATGCAATGATAAACTGGTCACTCTCATATAGGTGCTACCTTTAGTCTGAAGGATCAGACCTATGTCCCCCTGGTCGCAGTATCATCCCAGAACCTCCCTTCACACTGATGCTGTGTGCAGCTGTGCCATGAACCAGATTAGGGAACTGATTTGGGTGCAAATAACATTTTTTCCTCTCTTTTGGCAGGTTGAATTTTCAGCTAGGCCAGTTCCTCAGTACAGTTCATTGTACAAACCCATGTTCTTGCAAGGATACTTGGTGACAGGGACAGGGCTGGGGACTGTTTCTCATTTAAAATGTTTGGAGAACAACAGCTTTAGCTTTGCCTCTACTCAACGAGCCAGAGATGTGACTCCAGCTTATGAGGACATGTGACATCGATTTTGATCTAACTAGCTCAAGTACTGCAGTTAGAATAATCCTCGAATCATATACCTTCATGTGGAAAAGCTAAATGCCCTGTGTCCTGGACCATTAATTCTGCAGTTCTGTTAGAGACTGAAGACGCAATATCAAAATAAATATCAGCTTGCAAATATCTGTGCAAGCTGATACCACATTTTTGATCTTCTATGTTGAGAAACTCTCATGGATTTATTGAGAAAGCTGAGGACCCTTATTTTCCTTGGTCTCTTCTCTTTTGACCATTTTTTTTCACTCTAGTAAAGGGAATGAGACTCTTCAGAAGCAATGGCTCATCCCATTTGCGAAGAAGGAATGCAGAACACAAATCTGGGCTGAAATATTTCTTTAGGTACCTGCAAAGTTTTATGGATGAATCCAATAAATAAAGAGCGTTGCCTTGCTAATATATTTGCCTGGTACCTACACCCAGCACCAGTTCCTGATTTCACAGAACCTGAATGACACGGGACAGCTGCAAAACAGTCTTGTTACGTAGACACTGCTGGGGTGGCGAGAAAGTTGTTCTGGAGAGGAGCTGCTCTTCATGACGCAGTCTCCTGGACTCACTGCAGAATGACCAGGCCCTCAGAAATGGGTGTAGCACAAAAAAATAACACTGAACTACAGCAAAAAATAAATGGTTTGTAATCTAGTCATTTAATTTTGTGTATTGTGGAATTATCTTGCATGTTCTGATAAGTTCTCTATATACCATTTCACATCGTAATTGGAGTTTGAGGGGAAAATCTATTATCACCCTATCCACAAATCTCATTGATGATGAGGCATGTTCTTCGATGCTGTTGTTCCATTTTATTGCTTTGACTGATAAGATTATTTTTGCCTTAATTGATTATTTTTTCCTCTCAGTATATCCAATTAAATACTTGACAAAGTAAATGTTGTTTGCTGTGACTTTTCCAGAAAATTGGCCATTACAAGCCCCTTGTATGAAGGATAAGGACACCGTTCATCATGCTCTGAATGTCTAGTGATTCACATGACAAACAGAAGTTGGTTATATGTTGGCAGCTTTTCAAACAGTGATTTTTGGGACCACTGTGACTCGCAAAACACCTTGCTGAGTTGCTCCCCAGTGTGTTATTCTGTCTTTTGCTTTTTACTTTTAGTTGCTTATCATGTGCCACTTCCTTTTGTTACCCTCTCCTAGCACAATGCAGACTTTAGTTTTTGACTGGAACTGTCAACACTATCTGAATACAAACAATAACATGCCATAAAGACACGGAGGGTAACTGCAATTACTTTTTTTCCCTACACGAGCTCTTTAAGTGAGAAACAGTTGTTCTAAAGAACTTGGTGTAAAGGGCATGCTCTAAAGTCTTTCCCTACATCATCTCTGATGTACCTGCAAACTTATTCTGGGCAAAGCTGCATTCTCCATGGAGTTATAAACCTTGCAAAACAGTGTCTGAGCACCTTCCAATGTGGAGTTTTCTCTCAAGATCATTGTCTTCTCATGGGCAGAGTGTCTTCTAGTACACAGTTTCATAAACAAGGACTATGGTTCAACTGTGCTCTCAAGTCCAGGCGAGCTGAGATCTACCGCTCCAGCAATGCCTGTGACTCCTTAACTGTCTTGCAGGAACTGCAGCAGCTCATTAATGGGAACAGGTGCCAGATCAGAGTGAAGATTGCTCTGGTATGAAAGGATGAAGTAGCCAGTGAGTCAGTGAAAAGAGAAGGCAAGTGCAGTACAGGTTGAATCGCTTAATCAGTGGAAGAAGGTGAACCCGTGGCATAAGTTAGTGTACATCCCCCGAGACCTTTTCAGGGCTCAGGCCAGCTTTGTTTTGGCTGGTTCCTGAAATGGTCAAATGTTAGACTCACTTTATGTGGGACAGGTGTCAAGGAACTCTGGAATATACGTGGTGGCTTTGCCTCTGCAGCACTCCACCAGGTTTAGCAAATCTTACTGTAAGTCTGTGTGCCGGTTCCCTAGCCTGTACGTTAGGCACAAGAAGCCCACTGAGAGCTTCAAAATATTTTTTTATTAAACAAAAGAATTAGGTTTTTGATGAAGCGTCTAGTACTCACTTGCATGCAAGCTAATTACTGTCTTCTAATGAAAGACTAATTAAAGAAGCTCTTAAAAATTAAAAATACTAGCCTGACACCTGAATTGTCTTGATTTTGCACAGGAGACAGGTGCATTCATTTTTCTCATGTCTTTCTGTAAGTCCCCCTCCCTCAACTTTTTTAATGGTAACAAGTAAATAGAAATAGAAAGTGCTACTGAGTTCTCCTAGGCTGCAAGACATCTTGACTGAGATTCAGTCTGAGGTGAAAGTATATATACGCTGGCGTCTTCATGTGAGCTGGCTGTTTAAAGTTCTGCTGTGATTAATAGAGACCTAGACAGTGCAGCCTACAGGCCTATTTTGGTGACCAAATGCAGGGATGGGATTCAATTACCTAAACACAGACATATAGTACCATCTGAAATCTCTAGGATACCCAAAACATCTGCAAAGGGCTGGCAGACATGACCCAAGATTTACAAGAGAGCCCATCTTCTGAAGCAGCTGGAAACCAAGTGAGACAGCCCAAAACTCCCAAAATGGCACCAGATGTTTATCTTCAGGCAACTGAATCAAGCCCTAGGTAGCTATTCAGGGTGAGCTAAATAGCACTCTAGGCTCCACTGAGTGCACTGACTAGTTTTTGGTAGACTGTAATGGGAGATTATGCATCTGCTCAAGTGGAGACATCTGTTGACTAGATTGATTATAATAGGGACTTAGACATCTGGCCCACATGCAGACACCAAAATTTTGGTGTCTTAATCTGCGAGCTGAATCATATGCTAGAAGAAGGTTTCATCTCCCTAAACATTAGCCACCATATCTGTCCAACTTGCATCTTCTTCTGTTAAGTTACAGCATTTAGCACAAAGTGAAGTACTGGCTTGCACATAGCCAGTTAATGCATGGCAATTACTTGCTAATAGTGTGTGAAATAATAGTTCATATCCGTGGCACAGAGCACAGTATAAACACTTCTGAAGGAGCAGATGAGTTACGGGGCGTGGGCAAGAACAAGATGGAGAAATTGAAAGGCACTCAGCATGGAAAAATCTTTAGAATAACACGAGATCTGTGTATAAATTTCACTCAGGATTCCACATTTGTAAGAAACATCATGGCTCTCTATAACCTCTCTCTACTGCAGTAACTACATCTCTAGAGTAATTAGTCTTCTCCTTTTTCAACTCCTGTTTGCTCTGAGTAGTGCGGAGTGCCAAAATTGTTTCACTTCACAGCAGCAAAAGGATAGATGTCCACCAAAACCCAGGAACAAAGCCAGGTGCTCTTGCTTGACACCTACCAGTCCAACAACTATAAACAGATTGTGTGTTAATATTCTTCCTATGTGGACCATTGCTGTAGCAGATTAATTTCTTTGTACCATGGCACCTTTGGTATTTGAGTATTGCTGAGAGAAACCTGATAAAAACATATGTGGTAGATTCTAAGTAGCAAAATTCCTATTAGCTGCTCATGTTTAACACCTTAGTAGGAAAACATCTTTCCTCTTAAATACTTACTTCTCCAACAACCATGTGCTGCTTCCAGATGGACCTCAATAGTTGATAGTCTGTCTATCTAACCTATTTTTACTCAGCAAAATTATAGAATTAGGTAAAGCATTACAAGCCTCACTGAACAGTATTTTCCAATCTCCAAAAACACAAGTGATTTAATTGCCTGCCTTCTTAAAATTAGCTTTATTATTAGAACATGCTAGACTTGTTCCTAGCATAAGTCAACATGCAAGTAATTACCTGTAAAAAAGCAGCATTAGCATTGGCTTATATTGAATTTCTGGTATTAGGAATAAAAAGGGTTTTCTTCAGTCAACAAACTTTTCCAGTCAAAAGAAAAGAAAAAACAACTGCATTGATATATATCCTTTTATTGAATGGTCAGGCAAAAGGAATACTGACTAACTCTCTACAAAACCAGTCCCTGGTAAATCCAGAGGTGTTTCATAGGCTGAGCACCCAGAGGAAATACAAAATTTTTCAGGCTTTTGGGAAACTAGGATGTAATTGCTTGGAAAGAAGGGAAGAAAAGGCTCAAAGATAATATTCTAGCTCCCTGTGAACCCTTGGATTGAAAGGCTTCAGAGAACATTAGATCTGCCTGTAATGAACCACATTAGATTTCTTGGGATGGCATGTAAATAGCTGAGTGTTGATGCTCGTGTCTGGATTACCAGGCTACCAAGGGGAGTGCTTTGATAGGTTTCACAGCTTACTCTTTCTGCAGAAGCTCAGTAAGGTAGGATCTTGAGTCTGGTGTGTATATCAGGTCCAATACAACTTAGGTATTAAGAAAAAAATAGCTATACTATTGAGGTCAGCATGCCTGCCTATGGCAATTTAAACTATGGTAACACCGAAAGATCAGAACTGAGACATGATTTGCTCCATGCTGGATACAGACATAACAGAAACATCTGACTTCAAAGACCTGATGAGAAGAAGTATGTATCCTTTCTGTTATGCGCATAAACATAAACACCATCTGAAAAAGAGGGCAAACAAGTAGTTTGGCTAAGATCACTGGGAATTTCTCTGGTGAGCTGAGAATAGCAGGCAGAATTTGTGTTCAATCTGATGTCTTCTCTGAGCTCCTTAGGTGCTGTAACTTCAAGCTATTGCTTCCTTCAAGAATTTAAAAACTTTCATCTCCAGTTTTAAAGTCTTCAGAAGGATAATGAGGGTTGAGCGTGCAATCCAAAGTGCACCTCAGTGGCATGTACTTTTTACTCTGCTCTCACACCTGAAATATTCAGGATAGTGCTTGTTAACATGAAGAATGCATGCTCAAACCCTAATTAAATCTTGCAAATGTCCTGTGAAACAGTGATGATGTTAATTAATTTTCCAAAAGGGAAAAAAAGAAAGAAAAAGTCTTACATCTTCTCCTTAATACCAACTGGGGAACAGTTAAATTCGATACTTTGCTAATATCCCATGCATCAACCTTCTAAATCCTCATCGATAGCTGAATCAATTGTTATTAGCAAACTTCACAGGGCACGTCTTGCTGGCAGTTCAGTTCAATCAGAAGATTAGTGTCTAACATTCAAGCAGAGCCCTTTGCTTGCTCAGTAAATTGAACTACCTGTCCTATTGCTGAACTCAGGCCCAATGGGCGTTAGAAAGACACTATGACCGTTCGCACAGTGTTCAGTGAGGCATGTCTGCATTCTCTGTGTATAAACGAAAATTCAATGTGCTTGCCTCTGGTGATCCTCTCCTTTGTTATTTGTTTGCCATGGATGTTTTTAAACCCTTTGTCCTCCCCTGCTGCTGTGTTCAACAAAGGTGTCCTCATTACTTCCAGCGTCACCCAGGAGCTCTGTGTTTCCAGCTCTATAGAAATGGGCACCTGAAATGATGCCATTAAATGGAGTTCAGTCCAAAGAGCAGATGGAAGTCCCTGTGGGAGGGGTGGATGTTGAAGCTTCCATAGTTGCCAGTGTTTTTCATTTATGTTTATCTCTAAAAAATATAACATAAGGGAAGCCACCCTGAGTGTTTTTTCTCCCTTCCCTTCATTGTCATCCTGCACTGTGTGACTCGCTGGCTGAGACCTGCCTGTCTTTCCTTTTCTGCCATTGCTTTACAATGTAAGCTTACAAGAATGCCATCCCCTTCAGGAGTGTCTCGCTTGACACATATTACTCAAGCTGAAATAAGTACAAAAAGTTCGACAAAACATGTCTTTGTTGTCTGGAAGACAAGAATATTATTGGGGATTTTGAGATCTTTTAAGATTGCTAGCCAGGATAGGTGCATGGATACACCATGAGCCGCTGTCCCTGGTAAGTAATGGTCACAAACTATTGGAACAGCTTATAAACAGAAATGTAATCAGAACTGGAGTAGGAGGAAAGTCAGCAGAGTAATGGGCTCTAATCAGGAAGAAGCACATGATCTCATCTGTGCTTACAAAACTTATTAGATGATAAAGCAACACGGAATGTCAAAAAGCTCCACCTCAACAAGGTGACTCATCTGCTCCTTCTCCTGCATCCTCCACAGCTGCCATGTGTTTAGGATTACCTATGGACTGCCATTTGGGCACTTAGCTCTGCTATATTGGACAATACACACTTCTAAAGTGCTAAATCCAAGAGGAGACTCTCAAAAATCTTTTAGCATGTGACAGACAATGTCAAAGACTTGTCCTTCCAGAGCAATCCACTGACACCTGACAGATTTCCATGTCCATCTAGACTTCAGGACTTACAGCCCAGGCATCTGTCAGCACAGGTCCATTTGGTTTGGGTGTCTGGGACATCTAGGGAAAATTCAGTTGTTAAAAGATAGCCATGCCATGCCATTTTAGATGTTGCCAAGTATTGGAGATCTGCAGAGGATATGCAAATGTGAAACAAAACCTAAAAGAAACCCACATCCTTCTGACGGCTGGGTGGGACCTACCCCTTGTGAAGTCCTACTGCCTCTCCACAATCTTCCTGGTAATGACTTCCAGCTCTGCACCATTGAAATCGTGCTCTCTCCTGGACAGTTTAAATTTCCCTTATGATATTCCTTTCTCATTCCTCTTCAATATTGCCACTTTTTTCTTAGTTCTGTCATATTAATAACAGTAATTTCACTCACTTCACTGCTACTGCCATGGCTGAATCATCTCACACTTTCATCACAGCATCCTTTCCCTGCCAACTCAGAACAAAGTGTTCCAAGTCATTGTGTCCTTCTACCACTGTAAATGCACTATCCCCTCTAAGGAATTTTTCCAAAGTTTATGGTAACGAAAGATGTCATTGCTGAAGCACATATAACCCTTTTGCGCTGGATATGATATGAACAAAGAGCTAAAAACAAGTATGTCTTCTGGAAACTTAACTATATAAGCAAGGAGGATACAAGGGAGATAGATAAAGAACAGAAGAGCCCACACTAGACATAATGACATTTTCCTACCTACAGGCACCCCAGAGATCCTCCTCTTTTATTAACACAAAGTGGAACCAATATTGCTTGCTGAAAGCTTTGATACAGTAAATTGAGTTGAGATTCATAGACCTCAGTGAATTCAAAAAGGTCAAAGCTTTCAAAATCCTTAAAAACATTTGTCAATAATAGCACATGACAAACCGATCGTTGGTTGTTCTGAGGGATTGAATGTTTAGGTTACGTTGATGTATTTATGACTTCCAATTGCTACTATATTTCATAAATGAAAAAGGAATAAAACACAGGAATATTAATGGGCAACATATATTTCACAGCATAAGCAGAAGGCTAAGGCAAGTGCCTGGAACTGTAATCTCTTTTTATTGTCCTTGAGATTGCACAAACAGATTAGCTCCCAATTATTAATGCGATTTAAACGATCCATATGCTCCAAACAGTCTTCTTTTAAGAATTTTAAGAGCTCCATGAAAAAGTTAATACTAACAGATAGACCTTGCAAATACTTATAATTTGAATTATATTAATTTGATGTGTGTTCGGAGAAACTAGTATCAGGCCCATAACCTTTGACTATTTATATACTGTTCCTGGTATGGCCGACTTTGGCCTTGATCAACTATGACCTGGTAAGTCCATCTGGGACTTTGTTGTTTGCAATATGGTGGTCACTAAAAACATGTTGTAGGGCTTTCTGGACTTCCAGTTGCCATGGTTCATCACATAGAGATTTTGCCAAAGAATGAGTCAAAACAGGCCCCTTAAAAGTTGCAAAGAATAGAAGAACTGTCTATGCCTGCCAGGTAACAGAGACAAAGGAAAACAGAAAAAAGGAAATATTTATTGACCCAAGATGGACCAGCACGCTGCAGTAGGGATGGGATATGAGCATCCAGAAGAGGATGTAAGTGTAATCTAATACAGAATTGTTCTAACACCTTTATAAAAAGGGATTGTGAAACCATGAAACCATGTGTCCTTCGACTTAGCCCAGAGGAGCCTTATAGCGTTGTGCTCATACCACGTCACAGATGACGAAGTGCTAAAAGCTTACATAGTAGACAATGAGCCTAGCCATTTGCTATAGAAAAGAAAACTTTTTACTGGAGAGGAACATGGCTTTGGAGTCTCTGGCCAGTGTCTGGTGACCCAGACATTTCTGAGATTATCGGTTTGTTTTACCAGTACAGTAAGCATAACTCTCCAGGAAGCAATATGATTTGCTTAGTTCTTAGTGTCTCTGTTGACTTTAACTTCAGATCAATCTATGACATATTTTTGCCCCATTGTCTTTCTTAGTATTCGTGTCTGCTCTTATAGAGAAGCTATTCCTCTAAGACAAACAAATCTGAAGGGGAGAGTGGAAACAAAGGTACAGAGGAGAGAAAATCTTGGTATTTTTGTCATTGCCAGTCATCTCCAGTATGAGATTTTGAGAATAAGTTCCTCCCAGAAAAAATATCAAGTAGCAGGCAGAAGAATCCCAGGCTGATGTCATTTGGCCCTAGACAGTCCACTTGTTCAGAGGTAATGCCCTGATGGTCCTAAACAGCTTGTCACAGAGATAATTGCATTGTTGTTTTTTGCTTTTGTTTTTCCATCCATGTAGCTACACTGCAAATAAGAAGAAGATGCCTAGTAGGGAAAAGACAAAAAAAGACTCTTCTCACCTGCCACACAGGCATGTCCTTCTGTCAGTAAAAAGTAGAGAGGTTATGAAAGAGAGCCTTGTTGAAATATTAGCATAACACCAGGATTGCAGCATATACCCAAATTTACCACTGAGGCTGGTGTTTTGACAGACCTTCAGAGGCAACCAAGCCATTCTGAAACTCAGTGGGTTACAGCCATCTTCTTTGAAAATACCTGTGCATAATTCTTTGGTTGTTCTCTTTTGAGGATAAATGAGGTTGAAGGCAATCAGGGTTTCCCAGAAATCTGTGACGAGATTGGACACTGCTGGTAGAGAAAGTATATAAAGAATTATGTAACAGTTAGAACATGGGGCTTATTGATTAAAAATATCTTTCCCCCTGTGCAGCACAAGGACTTATAAGCAAAAACCATCACCCCATTCACACTGAATCATTTGCAAGACATTAGCATAGCAGAATAGAGTTAGCAGATCCAAAGCTAGCTCCTTAGATAGTGTAGAGAAGTGCAGCTCTTTTCCAGACAGTGGCTTTATACTGAATATTGAGTGACTGCAAACGCAGGCATGGAAAATGCAACCTCTTGGTGGAAACCGTTGGAGTTACTCTAAAATGGTGGCGTCAGATGCAGTGGTGAACATTAAGTGCCATCTCGGTGCATGCAGGAACAAATTAAAATCTGTAGTTGCTGTGAATAGATCAATTATTGGTGAAGGTACAGTCCAAAAATTACATTCGTCTGGACTCACTATTTGTTCTATAGATAATTGTTTTCTGCTGCTGGGAGTCAAAAATCTACTTCTTCCAAGAGACATCTGTCTAATGAGCACTACAGACCTCAATGTTCCTATTCACTGATCATGACTGATATGTATTAGATGACTCATCCAGTGAAACATAGGTGATGGATATATAAAATTGAATTGCTTAGTCTATCCCACGCCAACTCCAACAATTCTTTTGACCTCAGCAATTCTTCTGCAATTGACATTCTTTTAATTGACATTAACATTAAAATCTTAATGCTGTAAGATGATTCTAATAGTGCATAGTTTTGAATAGACTTTGATTTGGTACTCAGTTTGGGTGCATCACAGTGTTTGACTGTTGGCAAAACTAAGAAAATGAAGCACAGAAGAGGCAGTTGTGAGCTCCAGAAATGCAAGAAAACTGTCTGGGATCAGAAACACTTTAAACAATGTAAATTCACCAAGGAAACTACACGTCTGTCTCTCCTGGATTCCTCCCAGTTATATGTGGATCCTCGATGGCAAAGGGGAGGAGAAGAGAGGAACATCACCAACAGAGCAAGTAATTCTTATCTCTGCCAATGTACATCGCTCCCTGAAAGTGAAACTGTTTCTTTGCTGACCCATATTATGTCTCCAAAGCTGTTCCTTAAGATGGACTAATGTAGGCAACAACTGGGCTTTTCCACAATATATGCATCATTTTTAGATGGAGATAGCTAGCAATACCATCACTGTAATATCATAGTTGCAATGAACCTAAAGATACTTCATTTGATTTTTTGCTGAGGAATTATCCAAAGGTTTTGGGTTGAATTACTTCTGAAGAGGTCATACCAAGTACTGATATTGCATGTTTTTCAACATGACCTTGCTTAGATAAGAGCAGAATGATTCACTGACTGTCAGTTTTGGAATGATTTAGATTGGGGCTTCATTATTTATCGAGTATTTTGAAACTTTTTTAATCAAGATTCCTAGAGTGCTGCTGAAACTGAAGGCCAATATTTCCCTGGAATGGAGTAATAGTGAATTACAGTTCATGACTACCTAGAACCAAGTGATGGAGCCTCAAAATACCCCCATGAAATAACTGGGAGGTAGATCAAAGAATGCAAAGGGATAAAATAATGTGTTTGCAGTAACAAAAAGAATCTGTCTCTGGCCAAGAACCTCGAAACAGATTCTCTTGATTCCCAGCCAACTGTTTTACCCATCTGAACAAGCAGCAACCTGGACACATTAAAATACAGGCGGGAATTCTTTTGTGGAGCTTAGTCTTCAGAGCTGTCATTTTCACCTGCCTGTATCACTTGTTTCAAAGCTGTCAGGCTGCAGTTTGTCTGGAATGGGCTGACAGCTCTTGTATCTCGGCAGGTGAAATTCGCTGTCCTCGCCCTTCAGAGTCACTGACTGTTCTCTGACTGCTGCCCTCAAAACGTCTTGAGACATTAGGAAAGGAAACAGTTTAGACAAGGAGAAGCGTCTCTGCACAAATACTGTGTAAGCAGAATACAAACGTGAAACTGAAAGATGCTGTGAAGGCAAAAAAAAATCCATACGCATTTGCGGCCACATCCATCCCAACCCAAAGAGGCCATGAGGCCACTTTGGGTGCAATAGCAAGCAGTACACTGCACATTTTATAGGCAAAATATAGAAAACAGGATGGGGATGTAGGGGAAGGCTTGCTTGGAGGACAGGAACAGAGACTTAAAAGATGAGCACCCTCTGGGAGAGACACAGGAACTGCCATGTGAGCACTCACAGTCCATTTCAGTGAGAAGCAAATCAGAATGGCAGACTGCTCTGAAACACTCAAACACAAGAACAGGCAAATTTGGCCCCAACTGAAAACAGGTGCCGTTTTGTCTGTTATAGAGGACGGTATCAGAATCTGCTCTTGTCTGGTGCATGTCTGCATTTTGTTGCATTTTGTTGTTTTGGTTCCTTCTTTTTTTCTTTTTTTTTTTTTTTTGGTCTTCTTTTTTTCCTAGGGGAGGTGAAGTTGGTTTCTTAGCCAGATTCATCCCCCATGTATTATCAATTATAAAGCGTGGAGTAGATATTTGTAACACGCTCCATCATTAGAGACAGGCCTCTGGTTATTGCCTTCACACGTAAATTCTCCACGAAAACCTGGCTTTGACCCTTGTCTCTCATGAATTTATGGAGATGTGGTGTCACACTTGAATGCTGAACATTGGTATATACCAAAGTTCGGATTCAGTTTGCAAAGGAAAATATTTAAATTTATATGTATCTATCTATCCGAGCTGTTTTTTAAGTTTACATTGTACCCCATGGAGAAGTAGCTAATAGAGGCAGTGGAGCATAGACAACAAATCAGCTCAGACTGAAGAAGGTGCACATGGTTTGAGTCAATCGCCTCCACACAGTGCCTCTTGGGAAGATCTGGGGTATTCAAGACGACCACAGAGGGCTGGCAGACGTAACGCAAGGCATAGCAGAGACCTAAGTCCATCTGGAATGGCAACTGGAGGCCAAAGAAGATATTACAGGCTATATCAAATAAGCTGTGACACTCAGTCAGCTAAGTCTGTGGGCTCCTCTGTCTGCATTGGCTAGATTTCCATTAATTGTGATTTGATCTGAGGCATCCCACTCGCAGGCAAAGTTTAGATGTAGACATCTAAATCTAAATCAAATCTGTGACTTGAAATGCACCTGGAGTTGTACTGTACATTAACCTTATACTCCTGAACCCCATAACTTTGAATTTCACGGCACTACATATGGCAGATATGCTGGACAGTTACACAGAGTGTCCAAAATTGGTCCAGGGATGATGTTTCACGGAGTGTATATACAGAGTCTCACACAGTGTGGTTCCGTACATGACAGTCTTTGGGTGTTGCAGAAATATAAATTAAAGCTTTTCTTTCAAAAATACTGGAAAAATCAGAGATTCCAGATATGGAAGGGACATTAAGCTATCAAAGAACTGGGAACACTGTCAAATGGAGCATCTGTGTCAGCTGAACCTCAGGCATCCGGGAGCACCAGGAGGAAGTGATGAGCGTTCCTGCTGCAGGGGTGGAGGCACCCATCTGTCAACCTGACCTGCCGCCCAGGGCCGTTTGCTGCTCTCTGGGATTTTGCATTCGTGATGCTGTGGAGAGGCTTCTGAGGCTTGTCCAGACCATGGACTATTACCCCTTCTGCTCTTCCATGGGGGCACCACCACGGGTATCAGGAGAGACCTGGGAAGTATCAAGTGTGACTACATGGCTGTAGGGGAGATAGTCAAGGGCAGAGAGGCCCCGGTGGTGTCTTCTCAGTCCTGTTGGTGAGGGGGAAGGGCCTGAGGAGAATCGAATAGATCCTGTGGGTCAATAGTTGGTTGTGCAGCTGGCGTTGACAACAGGGTATTGGTTTCTATGACCATGGGACCCTCTTCAAGGACAGACAACTGCTTGGTAGAGAAGGATCCACCCGACAAAATGGAGCAAAAGTGTCTTTGCCAACAAGCTGGCCAAACTGATGAGGAGAGCTTTAAACCAGGATAGATGGGGGTGGGAGAGCCTGATCAAGGGCCAAGTAAAGAAGTCGTCGATAGGGTTGGCAACCAAAGGGTCTGGTGTAAACGGAAGGGACCTCTTAACAAACAAAACATAGCTGAAGTGAAATCGCCCCGAGTGTATGCATGTAAGCAAGGAAGTGCCTACACAACTGAAGTGCTGTGAAGGATCACCTGTGGTAGGTCAGAAAGCTCCATCTTTTGTAAAAGGCACAGGGAAAGTCTTAGCCCTCCTGCCTCAGTTTCCCCTGCAGTGCTGCCTTGTTTCCATGTGCTGTGAGGCATGAGGAGTTTTTCAAGCACCGTAAGCTTTACTGAGCATGCCACTTGCTCAGAGAATCTGCTCATACACATCCTTGACACCTCCTGACACCCACATTCACTATGAGAACCACTTGCTGCATGCAAATCACCAGGATAAAGAGGGGAGATTAAATATATTACCTTGCTACCTTGCACGAGTTGCCTTGCAAAAGTGAATTTAGGGGGAGGAGGGGCAAGCAGAATTCTTCCTAAAAGTGGAGAGGTTTCAATTAATACAAAGCTGAACATAAGGAAGTCATTGAATGTGATCCGGTCATCTTCCTAGACTTCCTCAAAAATCAATGGAAGGTGATTAAAAATCTTCCAATAGACTCCATAAAGTATCCTGAACAAGACAGGATACTTTTAAGAAAGTTCAGGATACTTTTAAGAAAGTATCCTGAACAAGATAGAAGAAAAGAAAGACCAAAATAGCTAATATGCCCTATACAGAGCTATAAATCTCAAAATATTGCAGATTTTCACGACAGAGCTACATTTCACTCAATTTATTGTTTAATAAATGTATTCTTCATGCAAGGCAGATAGGCCTTTACAGAAATTTGATGAACAGTTTCTATTGTAATTTCCAATTTTTAGTTATTACTAACTTTGTGAAATGTTGCTCCTGATACAGACTGTATATTCCAAGCCAAACTTGATTTTACTTTTCATTGCTTTCTTGTTCAATATTTATTTGTTTGTTTCTTTTAAGCTTGAGCAAAACAGAGCACTTTCCTTCCTGTCACAGGATGAGCATACAAAACAGACCCAAATCATGTTCACTGCATCTTTTTGGAGAGGTCAAATGCTAAAGGAGGTAGATGCTGATAGCTGAAAATTTGGGCTTAGGAATACCCCTGGCAAGGAGAAACATACTCATTGTTCCAATGGAAGCTGATTTTGAGTTGACTAAACTGAGCATTTTTGATGTTTTCATGCTGTTCACGATCACTCGGGTTTTGCAGGGGTTATTTGCAGAACAGCCTGAGCCATATTTCAGGGCTGTAAAAAGACTCTGTAAATGCTGATTAGGAGCCCACGACCATGCCTTCCCCTGTCATCTCAGAGCACACAGTCAACCAAGGGGTACCGGGTGCAAAAGTAAATTTATTACATGGCAAAGCCGTACTGGGAGCAGCTACCTCTGGCTTTCTGCAGACCTGTATATAAGTGTAACCTGCAATAGGGGAATTAATTCATGTCTCTCTCTGTCCCTTATGGCCTGAGTTCCCTGACTGCATTGCATCCCTTCATAAGGTGGGCATGTGGCCCATTCCTTTCTAAATGCGAAGCAATGGCTCGTGGGGGCCACGCGGCCAGCAGTTAACATGGGGGGTGCCGCTCGGGGGGAGGCAGCATCCTCAGGATCCTGGCGGTGCAGAGGAGTCCTGCTCCACTGAGGATGGGTGGTTTTAAATTGGAGGAAAAGGAAGCATAGCCATTGCCTCGGTGTCAAGTGTGAATGACTGTTTCTGAAAAGGTTTTCTTGTAGATGTCCTTGGTCTTTGAAAAGATGAGGTAAACTGCATTTCAGAGCTTGAAAAAGCAGAAATACAAACACAATCTGTGATAAGACAGCTGCAGAAATGCTAGACCAAGCTCTGGCTGCTGTCACTTATGCTCCGCAGAGATCAGGCAACCCACCTCTCCCTGTTAAATGTTCCCTCCAGCTTCATGATTCTGTATCTATTCAAGAAGCTTTAACAATAGAAAAAATTTTACTTCACTTCAAAGGACTCAGGGAATTGCATATTCTGAGCCCTGGCCTTGCTAGTTTTTCAGAGTGTGGGCTGCAGGATTTAAAATCCTTCCCATCTACCTCTAATCTTCCCAGTCCTAGCAGAGTGCGCTCTCTCAATTTATACCCAGCTATGGGCAAGAGGCACTGCCACTGAATAGGAAATGCGCTGCTGGACAATAACATTTATCCTCTGAGAAAAGGAATCTGTATTATTTGAATATTATACAAGGAAGTTAAACCTTGAGTGGTAGTGCTCATTCCTGAGGATAATGATTGCTTGGTCTTTGCGATTTCCTGGGACTATAAAACGGTTAGGACCAGATCAAACCGCTGCTCAAGGAAATCTGGCGACAAGCATCCAACCATGAGCACACTGGTGCATCAGAGGCAGAGGTGAAACAGCCCTGATCTGTCTCTGTAAAGAATGAGACAAATATTTATGAGTAGGAAAAGCACCTTCCAGCTCATCCCCTAATGCCACCAAGACAGTGCTGTTTTCCTAGGTTGTTTGAACTGCTCTGGCCTGCAAGGCAGGAGCACGAGCTGCTTTGCCTTTAAAGGCAGGAGCCCAGCTGCCTTCCACTGAGCTGCACCAGTAACATGTGCCTGATTAAAGTCTAATTTGTATTTGGCTAAATCATAACTTCTAGGAGCGTTCCTTATCTTGCTTTTATAAACATCACAGGGTGGCAAGTGCACCTCATGCTCTGGTAGTTTGTTCTAATAATCCTCAGGTACACTTAGTTGGGGGAGGGATAACTCTTGCTGAGGGTTTTTTCTTTTTTCTTTTTTTTTTTTTTTTTTTTTTTTTTTTTGATTCTCAGCCATTTGTTCCTGCTGTATCTCCCCACTTCAGTAAAGAGGATTTTGGCATCCAACACCTTGTGCCCGTGAAGGTAGGCACCCACCATTCATTATCAGAAATGCGTGTCATGTTGGAGAGACAAAACAATCCATTTGTAACACCTTTCTTTATCCTCTTCCTATTCAGATACTGTTTTCATCCCATTTCTGAAATGTTGCTCTGCAGGAGCAAATGACATTTAACTAATTGCAAGATCAAAAAATAAGCTTGCAGTTCTTCTGGGTAACTGCTTCCTTCTGTTCTAGCCCATATCATTTCTATGTTACTGTAAATTAATTCACATAAGTCTATGTGTGATTCCATTTCCAAAGTCCTTGGCTAGGCCTTACACGGCATTTAAGTGCTGCTTTCAGTCTCAGCACAGAGGCAAGAAAGGTAGTAGCATTTCAGTTCCCAATCCCTGTTCAACACAAGCACATGCAATTTTTGCCCAAAGGCACTGCTAATCTCGACAAGGTGTGGGTGGTTGATGCAAACAAGGAAGTGAACTGAAAACAGTTACAATAATACTAAATGTAATTCAAAATCTAAGACACATCCACATTAAATTGTGATGTACAGCATATATTTAATAATTTATGACAAAAGGAACCTTACAGCTATCACTGAGACTGCTGATATACTGAAAATAATGTGTTTGTTTACGTGTTTTGAAGGACTGATGATAGGATTGAAAATCACATTTCAGAAATACTTTTGGGCGGCTCCAGGTTGAGACAACTGATGTGTCTGAAGATAGTGGTCCACATTTCAGAGAAATGTCTACGGCCCCCTTATAGTCAGTGGAGATCTGGGAGAGGACTGTGTAAGTATGGACACAATGAGTCATTCGGGGCATTATGCAGCATTTTACCTGGCTTCCAGCTTTCTCTCTGAAGGGTGGTGGTCTCCTATAGGTATGTGTGATACTTGCCATGTGTTTATATCTAACATAACGAGGAAGACAGAATTAAGAGTAGCTCCTTTCTGAAGAAGAATTCAAAGCCTACCTGTAGGTGACATTTACGCCAGATGGGACAGCAGCCTCTTCAGGCTCATATTTAAAAGACATCTACAGAGTGGGCAGGGAGTGTCCCAGGGGCAACTGGAAGTGCTATGCCCAGGTCTGTATCTATCTGAAGTCTTCATCTTATACATTTTGGCACCCCTAAGGTCAAGTCTTCATAGTCATTTAAGCTTATGAATGAGTTTCACCAAGGGTCTAACATGTTAATGGTCCACACAAGTCTAGAATCTCTACTCAAGTCATGATCAAATACTGCTTTCATGATGTGGACATGACATAAATCCCCTTTCTGGTCCACTCATGCATCTTTTGTGTGCAATACGGATATTCACAGATATTCAAACCAGAAATGGCTACAGCTTTTCAGGATGTCTCTACCCTCCTTTGCCCAAATGTTTATGACGTGGAAGCCGCAAGAAAGTTTACTGCTCCTGTATCAGTAGATAGCTGAAAAAACGGAGATTAATTTTAAAGCTGCTGACGAAGGTGGATTGGAGCTAAGCTGCAGGACTTTGGACTGAATTCAGAGCGCCCATGTTTTTGCTGTGCTGACTGCTGCAGGAGCTTACATATGGGAATAGTAACTTCCTAAGATACTCCAAATTAGATGATGTACAGTTCACTGTTGGCTTCACATATCTTATATTCCAGCAGGCAACAACCTGTATCAGGTCCAATGTATTCACCACATGGTGTGCTGTTGTGAAGAACATGAAGCTTGTTTTATTGCCTTAGTAATAAGTTAATGCCATGCAAGTTTTTTTAAAAGAAAACTATAGGTTAAGCACTTGTGAAAATTAATTAGTAGTCTCTTGAATATCAGTGGTGGAGCTTCCTTCATCAACAAGATCTTACAGATTCTCTCACCCCTTCCTATTTAAATGGATTATCACTGCTTTCATAGAGGAACTGAAGAGGCTATTTAGTCTCTGGTTAAAACTTTCACAAGCAGTGAAACAGACACCAGATGATACATATTTTCTGCTGGATACATTTGCTTGGGGAACGTGACCATGACTTTTTGTCTACTTCACATCTAATCAATCAGATCTGTCTACATATTCTTATATCAGAGTTTTAGTGCTGTGATAATAATGCTAATACAAATAATAAGTTCTGTTTTTATGTACTAGGACCTCATCGTATTAAAGAGTATACAAAATAAAGAAATGATCTCTCCATTTTCTTTTGCACTCATTAAACAAGGGCGTTACCTATAAAGGTCCATAGCTATACACAGTATTATTTTCTTTCAGATCTATCTGAAAACTTACCTGTTCATAAAGCTTGCAAGCAGCTGGGAAATAAATGATCTCTTTGTATGCCAAAACCAAAGTTTTGTGATTAAATGACTTAGGTCAATTTGTGAATAAAAATATTCACATTCATATTCACATATTCATATTCACATTTTCTAAACAACTAAAAAGTTGCAAAAGCTCTTGGAATTGAACAAAATATTTTGTTTAAACTGAAAACAAAATATACCATTTTTCAAGTCTTCTGTGGGTTTGTAAAACACATTACATTTCAAAATTAAAAGCCATTTCACATTGAGAAGTGAATATGGCTTTGTTTCGAACAAATATTTGGAGTTCTGTCGGTTTCAGGGATTTTTCTTCTTTTTTTTCCCCGAAGAATTCAGTAAATGTAAAAAGAAATTCACAAAAAAATCTTGGACCACCTGACTGTATTTTTAGAGGGGAGAAGAAGGTGGTAAGTCTGAATAACTGTTATTCATAGTTTCATCAACCTCTGCCTACAATTACTCCATTCCTTTGGTCACCATAATTTCTCAAAGTCATTTGCAGATGCAGATTAAATGGAGGAAGGAGGAGAGCTAAGGTTGCTATAACTTCACTGTTAGCAGCACATAGTTAATGAAGCACAACAAACATGAGAGATACTGGCCAGCTAGGGAGCTAGACTTTGCAGATGCTTTGAACAAAATTAGACCCTGATGAGCTTTAGACATTCATGAAAATTGGTGATGGCTTCTGGACGAATGAATTTGGACCATTACAAACAATAACCGTGCTTTCCCTTCTTCTCTCAAGAATAAAAAATTTTCAATTTTCTCTATATTGGTTGTCTGATACTCCCACTGTACACCTAAGAGTAAACTAATTCTCAGATGACACCCAGATGCTGGCCTGTTCATTTTATCTTTGGGAAAATAATCTGGAAAGAATGGAATTAGTTTCACTAGTAGCAGTAAAACCCACTCATCTGTGCTATCCTTGTTTGTTCTGCAAAATCCTAATTACTCTGTTTGGAACCATGCTGGGACTAGTGTTCAAATAATCCAAAGCAATTCTTGTCTGTGTAATGTCTGTCTTGCAAACTGCAACCCCATATTCCCTGCATCATAGCAAAAGGCAAAGCAATGAAAAATCTGAGATAAAAATGATGGGACAAGGTGAAGTCCACCCAGTGACAAAACTTCAAGTAATCTGGAAAAAGTCTAGGGACAATGAGTGAGAGGAATGATTTCTGAAGGAAAAAAAAGATCTGTGTTGCCAGGTATTGAGGTGGTTTTCTGGCATAACCACCTAAGTGTTGACTTCACACAGTGTAGCCAGCTGCCTCAAGATAACATACTTGTTTGCTACATTCCTTGGAAAAGAATTGATCCTATCTCCAAGAAATGGATGTATCTCCGCCCTCTTTCAATGTCACACTGAAGTAGGTTTTAGAAGAAATGAATCTGTTGTAACTATACATATGAGCATCTTCAAGGCTTTCATCAAGCATCTTTCTCTCATGATACAAGAGAGACAAGACGAAAGAATAGAATTTGTGACCAAGAGGAAAAGAAACCCATGCAAAAGCTAGTCTGCATAAAACACCTGAAGTTATACTGAAGTTGCATTCAGAAGCTAAAATTATACAGTTGTGTTTCATAATGTGGGTGGCTAAGTAAATCCTGGACCTCAGTAAGTTGAGCATGTGGTAGGGGCTGTAGGGACAGATAGATCCCCTTCCTCCACCACAGTTATGCCCTTCTGAAAGACTCCAACAAGGTTACTTTGTCGAATGAAAAGTAGTAAATTTTATTTGTCAGAACACATAAAGGTAGAATTCTGTTCAGCTTTAACAGGAGGGTTTTGTCTTTTCTGCAGGCTACAAGCACATACTTTTTTCTCTTACTACTCCTCATCTGACTGAGAGTAACTAATTAAGCAGTAGTAAACTAATTGTCAGTCTGAGTCATTCTCTGCAAACTCGCCCATTTGACATGCCTCGTTTTCAAAGAATAGGCTGCTCTTAAATGTTAAGGACTCCTAGCCTGGCTATAGACTGAAACTTGGAGATTTATGAGAATCTTTAAGAATTCATATTCCTGATGTAAAAATTATTCAGCTGCAGGCCGTAGTAAGTCCCTGTGGTAGGGATAAAGTAACATCAATCTTGTGATGAAAGTGAATTTAAGCTATAAAGGATGTTTATATACTTTATAAACTCACATTCTTTACATAAACATGCATAATTCTCACCTCTGAAAAGCTGCATTGTTTACTCTTTAGTAAGCTGTTGTACGCTGAGAAAAAGTCCGTGGTGGGTCTCTATCTTTATGTTCTTTTTATTCCTCTGTGCTCTAAATTCACCTGCAGGCTAGGTGAGTAATAGGATGCTGTTGCTTATTAATGAGTCAGAACTCTGTTCAAGAAAATTAGCTTTTTTTTTTTCCTGTTTTCATGTATTACCAGCTGAGTAGCTGTGGGACTTTCATTGGATTGTATAGAAGCTATTTGGGTGCCACATAAACTGCATTTCTTTTGCCCATTACTGATGATTCTTCAGTCCAGGAAGAAGTGAACTGTATGATGGGAGAATGTTCTGCCAGCTAGAATTGACATGAATTAAATTTTCTGGCCTCAAGTTTGTTATGCAACTCTAGACTGATCACTGCAGACGTAGATGGATGAAGCAAGCAGCTTCTTTCCAAACTGTAATCCAAACAACTCCCTCTCTGCTGTCATGTGAACCCAGAGAGTCCTAAAGTCCCCTATTTGATCTGAAATTTCTTGAATCCCAGGCATTACCTCCCTGGGCTTTCCCAGCAGTACTCCTGTTTGAGTGACATGGTATCAGTGTCCTGCCTCGTCTCGGTCTCTGTCCTCCAACTAGCTGTCCCTCAGCCTTGCCCCACACATCCTCAGGGCCTGCTTACACATGAGGAGAGGTTCAGTCCCTCAGGAAAGAGCAACTCCTCAGATGATGCTGAGGAGGCCTTCCGGTTGGAGAACCAGGCTGGAGCTCTAGATGTTCAATGTGAAGAGCTGTTCTCAATCCTTTCCACTGTGCCTTTTGGGGATAAAGAGCCTGAGAAGCACAGGGTCAGCAAAGGGTGATTCAGGCAGCAGGGGCATGCTCTTTCTATGGGTGGGGATGTCCTTTGAAGGTGATCTCCCCAGGAACCAGTTCCTTCCCCCTCATGCATCTTATATATGGTGTGAGCATGGTTTAAAACTTGGAACAATTTCAGTGGATTCATTCTTTACACCTCCTACCATCTCTGGAAGCAAACGGAGTTGCTCCCCTTTATCCTTCCTCAGTGATTTAGCCTCTAGGTAAGTACATATAAACAGGGGAGTGGTACCCCTGAGGCCACACTAGCTGTTAATCAAAGGAGAGAAGTTGTGTCTTTCTGGTGTGATTGTCTAATCTATTCTGAGCATGCGCTTTTTAGGAGAAGATTAATTTTTCCTTAAATGAACTGGATGTATGGAGTAGGTCTCCATTTACTGGAAAGGAAGACCAAGGTGACAGGCCTGAATGTAGAGATCTGTAGTTCTTCAGATGAATCCTATGGTAAATGCTTAGGTGATATGATGAGTGTTTCTTCTTCTAAAGGTAAACTGTGTACCGAATGACATGTCTGTTTCCACCAGAGCTCACAGAAATACCCCCATTTGAAAACTCCACAAACATCAGCCAGGAGTTGTATGTGAGAGCAGTTGCAAAAGCAACCCTTACTCAGTAGTTGCAAAGTCTTGCAAAAGAATGGGGAAGTGGGTTAATTTCAACCACTTAATGGAACTGCTGTGTTCTGAGCCATCTGTTTTCAATGTCTTAATTTACTAAGAAACCATCATGTTCCAAGAACATTGTAGGAAAAGCTAAAACCAATTTAAAACCTTTTTGGCATTGTTCTTTCTGTGTAAATCCTGTTAAAGTTTACATCATAAATTCTCATAATTTTAAAATATTTAAACAAGAACATGCATAAATATGTCTTTTTTTCCAGATGTTATCTTACTGAGATTGTTGGAGTGGGTATTATCTTTAAAAGTACATTATTCATGCAATGAAAATAGTCATTAATTGGAGTGTCAGTGGACAGGTCTTTCGAGATGAAAAATGTTCAGAGTCCCAACTAGACCCAGTAAAGGAAAATTAGAAAATGAAGATCCTTTGGGATAAAGGTAAGGGTGAAGACCTTGAGCTGGGTAGAAAATTTAAAAATGAGGCATCCTAGTGAGATGAAAGATCTTGGGGTCATAGCACAAAATGTCATTCTCAAATATTATTGTTCATCCTGGAGATTAAAAATCTGACAGGGAAGAAAGCAAAAAGATATATATATATATATATGTATAGAACTATAAAAATGATGTGCAAAAACCTTTGGAAGTGCATGTTCCTGTGAAGTGGTTTGGGGCAGTTTGACCCAAACCATGCAGTGATTGCTTTTTGTTGAGTTTTTTCTTTTTTTTTTTTTTTTTTTTGGCAAAACACCTTTCATTGGCACTTTCATTTCATACGTTCTTAGTACATAGCTTATTCATAGCCAAAAATGAAATCCTGCCAACAGAAAGAACAGTTCATCAATTTTTGATGTAAATGAACAGTATGATCATTCATCGAATGCTACTAATAATATAGCATGAGGTCCCTACAGAGGTAAGGGACCCATTATTGCAAAAGTAAGTAGTAAGAGACAATCTTCTCCTTGAAAGCTTATAGTGGGAAGGGAAGTAGTGAGGGACAGAAGACATATATCTCTCAGTCACCCCCCAAAGCATAACAAAGAAAAGAATAAGTGTTCCTCTAGTTTTCCAGAGCTCAGTATATGCAAACTACTCATTTTGCCAGCCTGGGTCACAGATGTGGTATCCTTAAAACACATCTCCTTTTGGCCTATTGCAATAAAGACATGGCTTTTGCTGGGTCTGTAAAGGAAGAAAAACAGTTTCTCACTAGTAATACAGACTATATGAAAGACTGCCCCCCTACAGTATGTTTCCCAACAACAGATGTTCTTTGGGATATAACTTCCATTTTACTTCACGGGCTCAGTTTTCCAGGTTTTTCTTGTCTCTTGAATGTCTTAAATGTCAGAAACCACTAACCTCTCCTGCCCATTCCAATAATCATGCAGTCTGGACCAATCATAGTATTTTCTTTTTAATATGTTTTTAATATTCAAAGTTCCAACTTTTAAAGCACTTTGACCATCACAACTGCACATGTTTTGGAACCAAAACCATTTCAAATCAAAAAGTGTTTTGTTTTCCTGCTGGAAAATATCAGGCAGCAAAGAATTTCAGAAGTCTGAAAGTTTTTAAATATGGAGATTTACCATGCTTGACATGTTGTTTGGAGCAATTTCGCTTTTGGCAAATCTGCACTGCTTTTAAACCAGAATAACCATGTTGGATATATTTTTCTCAGTTCTAATTAAAACCATTCCAAGCGACTTCATTCAACCAACCACTGTTTTCTGGTATCCATGCCAAGGAGACAACAGTGGCTGGAGCACACACCACATGGATCATCCCAGCCTCTCATGGACAAAGCTAATGACAGAATGACTCTGTTGCCTACACATGTGGCAAGTTCCAATGATTAATGAGGTCTCCTTTGAATATAAGTGCGTGCCATGTTTGAATTAGATAGCCAGTACTCAGACTTGGACTGCATATAGGTTTTTGCAGGAAAATTCACATCTCTACTTAATGTCCTCAAAGCTCTGGTGTTGAAGTCACTGCTTTAGATTGCCTGTGGAATTTGGGCCAAGTCTGCACGAGGACGAGTATCTTAGAAATTATGAGGCTCTCCAATACTTTCATAAGTTTGAGGGTCATGTAAGTACCTTCATCAGAGATATATCTAGATTATATAAACCTAGTTAAGATAACAGTCAGGTTTTCATAACATTTCTTTAATTAGCATATACATCAACTCTAAGTGTCTTTGTTCATGTTCCACCTGGGATTTTGTTACAGTCTTGTTGTCTGAAAAGCGGATTCGTTGCCCGGTGTGCAATAAGCCAATAATTACACACTCAGGAGAGATATTTGCTTATTTATTTCAGAGTTGCGTAAGCCTGGTGTTGCGGCCCGAAAGGAGTCATTCAGGACGACCTCCCTCCCCTTGGGGCCAAACGACCAAGTTCGTGATGCCCTTGGACTGAATTAAGGTGAAACGACACCAGCCAACCAGTTTTAAGATTTATTAACACAAAGATAAGGCATGTGGTCAAATAGCATAATTCAACGGCGAATACTGCAACTAGCTAGACAAGTCCCGTGCCACACATTTCAAACAGATCTTACCAACATTCAACAAAAGAGAGGGAAAAGGGAGGGGGGGAGAGAGAGAGAGAGAGAGAGAGAGAGAGAGAGAGAAAGATATCACCACCCTTGGATCCAGCGGCGTCCCATTGGTCCTCTTCCTTTGGGAGTCTCGGCGGTGGGGGTGCTCCCGTCTGGTGGTAGGTGGGTCCTCTTCACCCTGGGTGTAACTTTTGGCGGTGCCCGTGCAGTAATTACAACTCGAGTTGGGTCCGACCCTAGGTTAGCTTGGAATGACACACGTGCAGTGGTTACAGCTCGAGTTGGGTACCTCCGAAGAGGGACCCTGAACAAAGAGATCCCTGGGCAATTATAGCTTTTTCAAATTAAGTTTCCCACCCCCCACATGGTAGTTCAGACCAATAGTAATTTTTGAGTCTGGGGTCTCCTGCTCTTTATTGGATCTCATCGTTGTTCCTAGGCAGGCTGTTTCTTTTCTCCCTTATCTTTTCTGTTGCAGTTTCTGCCGATAGGTGTGTCTTCCTTCCTATAGGTGTGTCTTCCTTCCTCGGGTCCCACCATCATCTCTCAAGGTCTTGACAAAAAGGCGGTAACTCCAGCAATTAGCACTGTTTCAGCAGTGCACAGGAATGCAAATTGCTGGTAACTCCCTTATCATTCCTGCCTGCACCAGCTCTGGGGCCCTTTCTCACCAAACTAGGGAGTGCGGCCTAAGGCTTCAGCAAATTTAGCCACTCATGCCAAGCAAGTTTTATAGAAGTTGTGCTAAAAACGGATCCCAAAGTCTCTGCCCGATTGTGGTCTCGTTCAGTGCAGGCTCGGTGTGTCCCGGGTGGTCGCAGGGAGACCATCTCGGGGGTCGCAGCAGCCCAGTCCTGTTTCCGCCAGGGACAGATGGCTTGTTCGGGGTTGTGGCCTGCCTGCACCCCATGCACCAAGAAATGTTTAAGGCAAAAAATTCATTCATCTGTCCGCCACACCTGGGTGCTCAGTGGTTTCCCACAAATCAAGCACACCCCTCCAACTTTTCAAGCAGCATTTATACAAACAAATTGCCAGGTTTGCAATTTTCCCTTTTACACTGATTGGTTAGTGATTTCTTCATTCCGCGGGTCCCACCCCTGTCTGTCAAGGTCCTGACAATGGGGAGATAGTAATTCCAGCAATTAACACTGCCCCAGCAGGGACAGTAGGTGTTATCTCCCAAGGTCCTGATGAGGGGGAGATAGTCCAGACCCCTTAATTAACACTGTTTCAGCAGCGAGAGGAGGCTTTGTTTCCCAAGGTCCTGGCGCCCAAGCAGGCCTTATTTCAAAGCCTTGGTATTCTCCCTTTTGGAGTGTGGGGCACAGGAATGCAGACTGCTGGTAACTCCCTTATCTTTCCAGTCTGCACCAGCTCCGGGGCCCTTTCTCACTGAACTAGGAGTGTGGCCTAAGGCTTCAGCAAATTTAGCTACTTATGCTAAGCAAGTTTTATCTAAGTGACTACCTCTAGACAGCTTCAGTTCAATAATTTACAGTTCAGGTCCCAAGGTCTTCAGTTAAGGATACATGGACCTGCAATTCTTTTGCCAGATTGGCATTGCATACCTAGAAATAGAACATTTTGATGTAATGTTTCTTTTAGGGCTTTAGCGGTTCTAGGATGCCCTTGATTCTTCTTAGATAGAAGTTATCCTAATCTACCTACTTCAAACATTCTTTCTGAGCTTCCCAGGGTTGTCTTGTAACAGTCTGAGCCTAAAACAGGCCCTGCAGAGCTATTCTTAAGGGACATGTTGCAGCTGCCACTGCTCCCCCAAAATGGTGAGCTATAGCCGCATTGGGTTAAGGCTGCTGGTAGCTAAGAGAAGAGGAGCACAGCTCCTGATAGCAGCAAATCACCCATATGCCTAGTTACACAGACACAATCTTCCATATGGCTCATGCCACAATTTAGCCACCCCTGAATTTTCCCCCTTAGAGTCTGTAGAAGGAATCAAAAGAAAAAAAAAGTCAAGATTTATGAATTGACACTAGCAATCACCATTTTTTGTTTCTGCAAGGAAAACTACATTCAAGTCATTCTTTTATTTACCTTTTCACAACATGGAAGCCTGCCAAATTAGGCACCATTATCCCAAATAACTGCTTTGCTCCCACCTGCTTATCTGCCAGATGTAATAGGGCATAATTACATGGGATCCCTAAGGAGACTCATCTACGTCATGGACTTCTAAGCTACAGGATCGCAGATGTTTACGACATGGTAAAAGATTAGTTGAGCAAATGTTGAACAAATATTTATTTGTAATAGGAATGTTTTCTGGAGGAAATGGTCTCCTTGGTCTTATGTTTGTACTGGTGTGTCCTGAAGGGTGACGTTGGCTCTGTGCTAGTAGCTACAGCAATTAGTAAGGTGCGTTGAGTTCTTGAGTAGCCATGCAGCATTGGTGTGTGAGTGTCACTATGCAGTCTTTTACGTAGGTTATTTTTTCCTTTTTTTTCCCAGACTGCTCTTTCAGATATATCCAGGGATGGAGATTTTACAGCATCTCTGGTCCCCAGTTCTCTGACCTCCCTCACTATGAAAACTTATTTTCCAATATCTAGTTGGTTTTCCTTTATTGCAAGTGTTCTGTGTGTTGTCTTTCATCCTATCACTGTGGACCTCTGAGTAGATCCTGCCTATATCTTTTGCATGTGCCCTGCTAGGTTGCTGAAGTCAGTTGAAGAAGATATGTATGGAAAAAGAAAGCATGTGTCCTTAACAGCACAAGTGGCTGCCACTGAAGACTTCATTATTCAAAATTTCTTTATCTGGATAGTGTCTTTGTTCAGCTAAGAAAAAGTATAAAAGCAGCATTTCCTGCTGACTACTCATCCCATCAGTTTGGCCGGTCCAGAAAGACTTAAAAGAAAAGAGCAAAAAGCCTGTGGCACTGACTTAAGGATCGGAGATTAAAAAGGAGGGGGGAAAGGATTCATTTATTTTTGCCTTAGGAGCATAGGCCTGGAGCATAGACCCAGGCTCTCTGGCATCTCAGTGTTCAGCATCAGCACCCAGCACACTGTGTAATTGCTCTAACATATCTTCCTTCTTCAAAGCAATAAAGCTTTTTCTACCTGCATGGCTCCCAGAAGAGTCTTTCTAGGAGCACTAGTGTTTTCATATCTAGAGATTTTCTTCTAAATTGCAGTTAATGTTCATGTGCTCCTCTGCCATTATTGCTCTCTGGCCTGAACAGTCTTCTCCTTCTTGGCATTTACCTTGCAATGTTCATGCCAGCCTGTCCCCCACCTGTCTTCATTTGCTAGACAAAAAAAGCCATAACTTTTTTGCCACATTTTCTTCTTTTAAATTGCTCTCTGGTCACATTTTCAAGCTCTTCATAGCAGTCATGAAGGCTAAATATGGTTCCATTTTTTTTTCCCTGATGTCCTGTTCTTTTTCACTTTTTCTGCTATTAGCTGGGAACTAAGTAACTGAAAATCTGCTGAGCTTTATTCATTTTCACCAGCTTAGAAATTTTTTTAAAACAGTCACCAAATATTAAGAGAATAGAGCATCAGGTTAAGGACTGGCTGTGAGTTTAAAGAGCTAGGTAGGCAAAGAGCAAAATCATCTCTTTTTTCTCTCTTTTTATGTTATGTTAATAAAATCTGATTTTTCTGTTATTTGCATGAGTTAATTCTCATTCATTTTACTATCATATGCCACCTATTCAATTTCGCTGATAGTGGCATGAACAGATAATCACACATCTCAGTCCAAAGACAACTGAAGCCTTGAGGAGAGAAAAATTATAGGCAATTCTGTCCAAATTGCAAGCTTTACAGTTTAATTGGTGTTCTTCCCACGAGAGCTGGGTCATCATTTGCAATACAGACAGCATTTTTCCATTGTAAGTGTACATTTCATACATGATCATGCTCAGGGGTGTAGCAGAGAGCCTATTGTGCCAGAATAGCAAGACGGTGAGGCACTGATCATATTTGCTGCACAGATTACACTGAAAGTGGATTGTTAATCTAAGTGTGACAAAAATTTAGCTATTGATGACTAAAAATTAGTCATCTAGTGTGAAATGCAACTGGAAGTCATACTATAAGTGGAAAAATTTTTAGATAAAATTTTAGAGATATAAACCTTTCAGGTGCAGATTTATGGTTAGAGGATATTTCTACCAGGTATAGCTTCAAGATGTACCGTAAAGGATCCTGGAAATGGTTATTGTAGTTATTTTGACTGCCTTTCTTTACACATCCTATCAGTTCTGGCTTCAACAATACTCTGTTTTGGACAAAAGAAGGCAAAGCCCATGTCATTATGTTCTGTTTCTTTCTTGCTATTGTTACCATTTTCATTCTGGGTGTTCTTTTTCCTCCCATGTTTCCGAGGAATTAAATGTTGCAGCCGTGGTAAATATTTGAAGGATTGAAAAATCTGTCCCTAAAGGTAAACAAAGCTGTTAACATGTTCAAATTAGCTGACATTAAACAATACCAAATGTTTTCTGGTGATTCTTGTGGCCAAAGACAATAAAATAAGGAAATTTTGGGGCATAAATAAGACTGTGAATGAAATTGCTGCTGAACTAGCTCCCCGAAGAAGTGATAAAGAGGGAAATGGAAGGAAAGAATCAGAGAGATTCAGGGAAAAAGAAGGGATGAAATTGTATGAAATCACAGAATCAAGCCCTAAATGCAATGTCTTTTGAGACAGCTTTGAAAAATATATACAGGTCAAAGTAAAAGAACAAAGAAGAGAGAAACAACAGAAGATGTTCTGGAGGACGCTGAGGAAAGGACACTGTCCTAGAAATTCCAAACGTATCTTGTTTGCTTTCCAATTATAGTGCATTTCAGACCACATGTGCATGGAGGCAGCTTGCAGGTCTTCTTTCTCAAGCCTCTGACTAGATCCACAGCAAAAGCTGCAAGGATCTCTTCTATATAACCACCATGATCAAGAGCAAAGAACTGTAGAGCAATGGCAGAGCGAGATGAACCACAAATCACACTTCACAAACTAATTTCCCTCCTGTTGATAGGTAAAAAGCAGAGAGGCAGAGAAACTTCTTCAAAACTAGGCCTTCAGGAAAGACCTGCAAGCCAAAGCAGCAATCAAAAAATAGAAGAGCTGATTTATATTTGTTTGAAGGTAGATATAATTTTGCAGAACTATTGCAATAAACAGCTACAATTAAATGCAAGCAATATTTTTTAGCACCCAGGGCACTTCTTATTGTGGTGTTCTTATGTTCTACATAGCATGCAGTTAATCTATACGTGGGTCAATAGGATTTAATAAACAAAGTATAATTATTATTATAGCAGTGGGATCAGCTCTCCTCCAGGGGAGGGAGCTTGATTTTGGCGGTCTGATCAATAACTTAATAATGTAGTGACCTAACTTTTCAGATAAGAAGTAAGATAAAACTATTAACTAAGATTTAATCTCCCTTCTTCCAGTTTATGAAATTACAGCCTTTCATCAAAATATTTTCTTTGTTCCCTTACACTCCATCAACTTTATTTATTTTTTGCCCTTCACCTCATTGTGGTACAGGCAAGTTAGAGCTCCATAAATCAAGTGTAAATCATTTAAGAAGACCTGGGCTAGTTCTTGCTTCTACTGAGGTCAACAGCAAAAATCCCGCCGACACCATGTGACAGCTGAACTGCATCCCTTGTCACGGTTTTGATCTCTTCAGGTTGTTTTACCTCCTTATTAACTGCTGCAACCACTGCTGGCCTTCCCTGAGAGTTTTGTAGATGGTAGCAGAAAAGCCTGAATTTTCAGTAGAGGAACAGCATGGTCGAGCAACCAGGCTGTGGCATTTGGGCTCAGGAGACCTGAGGTCTATTCCCAGCTGTAGCCTGCAGGATACAGTTTTTGAATGTGCTACTTCATGCATAGTTCAGTGCACCTCTCTTTCATTTCTCGCTCTTGCTTCTCCTTAATTGCCTGCGATGTGAGCTTCCTTGCTCAGAAGCTGTCTCTCACCATGATCTGAGAGCTACTAGGGATTTCTGCGATGAGAGAAGGCTGTATGAACCTTCTTCCAGAATATGATCAAGAATCATACCCCTGTTGTACAATTAAATGCTCAACTTATTAAGGAAAATAAACACCAAATCCAGAGAAAGGTTCGCTGTAGTCTAGTCTGTACAATTGTAGGATAGAAAAATAGTTAATAGCTAAGGATATCTGTTCTTTCCAGCTCTGGATCCACAATTTATATAAATTGGTTTCAGCTGAACCTGCTGTGTGCAGGTTAGCATCTGACATGCCACCTGTGATCCGAGCAAGTCAGATCATTACCTGCTCATGTGTTCTTAAGCCTTAAAGTCAGAAGTGTGTCTTCTCGGGGGGGGGGGGGGAAGAAGGTGGGAGGAGGGGAGCTGTTGGCAGAGGGTTGTTAGTGTGAAAAAATCAAAAGCATGATATCCATTTGTACAGGAAGACTTCTCTTAGGCTATATCTTTTTGGGCACTCTTAACATAGAATGAAAGCATTTCTGCACAGAGTTCGTTACAATACTTATTCTGCTTTAGTTTCTCACTCTCTGTCATCCTACTTATCATATCTATCCAGAAGAGTCTTATGCCCTTTCTTGTTCTCTACTTTAGGCCACTTCACATGTGGATCTTCATATGTTTTATATCTGAATAGGTTTCATCTGCCCTAGTCACCACATATTTTTGCCTCAAAGCAAACCCCACAACCAAGCGCTAGCAATGAAACGTCTGCTGGCCGATGTGGAGTTAGCAATATGGGTGCTTCTTGGTTGTTGACCCGCACGACTTTAGCCAAAGGTTGGAGTTCCAGGTATTGCTCCACTTTTGACAAAGGCCATCACCACTGCAGAACAGGTGGGGAGATGGAAAATGTAAACTGATAAAAGTGAACAAAAAGCCATCAGACTGTGCTGGAGCAGAGGAGGCGTTCTAGTCTGATGACACTTCATGGGACCCGTGTTCCCCACCAACTGTACAGAAAACGCAGCTGAAAAACGCCATGTTTTAAACTGAGCACATTCAGCTATACTCACTCAGCTAGTGGATGAAACTGAGCAGCTCCTCCTTCCTTTGTATCCTCAACAAACAGCTTTATGTGCCTTTAACTTGAAATATTTTACGTGCTTTGGTTACTCTTCTGTAAATTGGCACTGAACGTGTGGGATTCAGGTAACACAGCAACTGGGGCCGTAGGAAAAGAACCTGAACAGAGCAGAGCAGTGAAAAACAATCACTCCCTCTGCTTTACCAACTGACTGTAAAGATTTTTCCATAAAGATTTCCCACCTAATAATTCAGAGGATTCATGTTAGGGGATGACAACTGCTCTCTAGGCAAGTGATTCCCCCAACCCAGGAAAATGCTGCTTGGAATGAGGAGCATAGCTGGTTTTGAGGCTTATAATAATATATATATTCACCCTGATGTGGTAGAGAGAGTGTGGTAGATCTCTAGGGTTGAGTTAGAGAGGATTCTTTTTACTAACGAGTACTGTTTCATTATCTTGGAGGGAGAAAAGAATCAGAGATGAGTCATCTTTCATAATGACCTAATTTTAGAGAATTGATATTTTTCAATATAATAAATACAAATTTGGGGGATGCTCGCATCATACAGCCAATTTAATCCACCTTCTAAAAGCACTTTTTGGAATCTTTGATTACTTGCTGTAACTTTGACATCTTTTCTGGCTCTATCTTTCTGGTTTCACAATGGAAGATAAGAAAAAAACGATATTTCCCAATAGCAATCTTACAAGATTAGGGTATGTGTAATGGTGTTTCCAAGGCAGCAATAACAGAAATAATTTGCAGAAGTTGTTGTTGGTAGGTTTCAAATTTTATTTGCTCTTATGGCTTAACAAAGCTAATTAATGATAAGAAACCAGGCTGAGAATAGTTCAATGTAACAATGGACTGATTTCACATTTAAGCCTCTTTAAATGACCCTCCCTTCCACTCACACAGCCTGTTTGCATTTTATACCATAGGCAAATAAACTCGATTGCTATAAATTCATCAGGTGGTTCTTCTGCTCATTTCTGTTTTCCTGTTCATCAGCTGCTAAACAATTTGATTTTAACTTAAACATAGTTTAAGAAAGTTCCGATGCCTCCCAAATGATGCCTTTTGTGCAAAACCAGACTGTTCTGATGTCAGGTCAGTACCTGCTATTAATTATGCTGTATCTTTAGCTATAAGAAATATAGATTAGAAAGAATATGGATCACGTGAGCAAGCCAGCTTGAGCACAGGCAATAGTATTGCCTTTTTAGTGCTCCCTGAGCCATATGAGCCCTCCTGGAACTGCTACTTGGTCACTCTCAGTTTGCTAATATATCCCCAAAAATGTCAAACAAATATTTAGAAATCTTTCAGATACCTTAAATAACTTCTCCCAAATATACCAAGAATGACTTGTAAGAATCGGCATGCAAAGCTTCATGCCCTTTTTGTTGTGTTGTGTTGTGTTGTGTTGTGTAGAAGCTGGGAGACAATACTGTGGTTCAGAATCTTTATTTTAGGATCAAACAGTATTTCCGTGGAGTCCATATTTCGCACGTATTCTCTGAGCAAGGGTGAATTTCTAGCATGAGGAGCTAGTTTAAGCTTTACCCATGGAGGTATAATTTATTTGGTTTTAGTTAAGTCATGACAAGTATAAGTTCTCTAGTATCAGGCTATAACTAAGTGGAGATCTTTTTTCTGTTGTCTGTCAACTGTAATATTTGATTTCCTGGAGTCTCTCAAAAGACAAGTCCATGGAACTGACAAAAAAAAAAGTGCATCATTTTCGGATGCAGACTTGTACGCACCTGTTACTCTTGAAGCTGGATGTACAGGACTGTACCATCAGGAGAAATATTCCCATCATCTCTTCAGGAGGTTTATGGCCTGAGATCCCAGTGCTCAGTACCCCAGGCAAACTTTAGTTACTGTCCTTTCTAATCATGGCCATCACATATATGTGTGAAGCAAAACTGTGCTAAGAAAACTACCTGAGCAGCCTTGGCTAGCATTTGCTCTGCTACATCTTTGGAAATACAATCAAAGCCATAAGTCAATAGTTTATATTTTCCAATCTTTTTATCTGTATGCAAGTAATATTTTTTTTTCATTCAAGGTCTGTTCGAAGTCAGATTCTTAGTTAATGTTTAATTCGCAACTAGGGCTTGCATACCCTAGTCATCAGGGTGCAAAACCCTTCTGCCCTTGTAAGGTCAGCATGGCAAGGCAAATCCTACATGAGGACACATTGTAATGTGAATGTAGTCAGGTAGCTCCCATGGCTCAGGGTATTCTGTTGTCCAGGAACAGAGAAGAAGACAGAAGAAAGACTCCTTGGGTGGGATTTAACTCATGACTAAGATATCTGAACTTAGGCAACTAGACATGTTTATCTACATATGAGTTAGACATTTCAACTCCCATTATAGTCATTAAAAACGCAGTCAATGTAATCAGTGGAGTTTACAGCATTATTCAGTACACAAACAAGTTGATACCTACTTTTAGATGAGCAGAATAACCTTCCAGGATCTACTGACTGTATTGACCTTCTGTATCGACCACTTACTGTACAGTCCATTGGCATAAATGTGATTAGACAACCAGTCATTACAAGCATAAATGAAGCAGTCCGATTTAGTTGCCTATAACACAAAGTTTTATAGTGCCATTTGAAATGCCCTGAGGTATCTGAAGCATCCACATGAGCTGGCAGATATAACACAGGGTCTGCACCCTTTTAGACTGACAGCTGGAGCCAGATGGTAAGCTCAGGGACATCTATAAGGATATTAGATGCCTATCTAGGGCAACTGGAACAAATCACAGGTATCTCAAAAAAAATCTTGTTCTTTATGTTTTCTCCTCTCCATTCCCCATGCTTTTAATAGGGCAGATTTGCAAACTGATTTTTGTTCCTGGAAACAGAGGAATCAGCAGATTCCTCCGCAGTACTCAAGCAGACGGCTGCAGCATGGGCTCAGCGGGGAGTATTAGCTCCTGCCTCCTGGTGCTTTTGGAGTTGAACATAACAGATTGATTAGTTCACCTGCTGGGTCAAAGCCTAAGGCTCAAACCCAAGCTTAATATACTGTGTGCAGATATCTACAGAGTGCAGGAGTGACACATGCAGTTTAACCTTGGCTAACGCTCATCACTGAGCATTTGCACCGCGTACTAGGAAATATTGCTTCCTGCAGGCTGACTGCCTCCTCCGTCATGGATATAATCAAACCATCAGAATCACGGGCTTTTCACAATGGAAAATGAATTTATCCTATTCTAGTCAAGAGCTATTTGTTTGTTTGTTTGTTTATTAAGAAACACTGCGGCACCACAGTGCAGAAGCAGTTTCTTTGGTATCATTTTACTCCTGCACATTTCATCGAAAAAGTTCAAAAAAAAGAAAAACAGTTTCCAGACAAGTAGCATGCTCACTATTCAGCTTATGCTTCGTGCCCAGAATCTCTTTCTCAGGAAGTGTACAAATGCACCCTGCTCTGCTGGAATGACCTTTACATGGTAACAGGAAGGAGTCACCGCAAAGAATACGTGACACCAAACATCTCCCAAAAGCAAATGCCACCTCACCACTGAAATGTCAATAGGCAAATCCTTTCGGAAGGAGTGCTGATGGGCAAAGTCAAGTCCTATTGCACCACAGTGCACAACGTGCTTCAAGTGTTCAAGCCATGTATGGTTATTTCTGAAAGACTCCAACTATTTCTTTCATTGTGGTTGTATTCTTCCAGGAGCCTAAATGATTGACACTTCCTAATCAGTGGCTGATGGAAACTTTGAAGATAACAAGCTCAAAAGGAAAGAAAAAGTTAAACAGGTTATAGTTAAGGGCAAATTAAATTATCTAAAATGACTGAATGCTCCTTTCCCTGTCTCATACACAATGCAATTTTTCTCTCATAATCAGCTCAGTCTGGTTCTCTGTTATTTAGTAAATTATGTAATATATTTTAGAATGAATGTGACTTCTTCAACTCTTAAAGGTCTTAATTTCTACACTGCCTTTTTCTCCCCTCTCCCCCAATATAAATAAAGAATTTAGCATGTTTCAATATAATATCAACACATTACTCAGGAAATGGAAAAGTTAAGAACCAAGTAGGAGCTTTTTTATAACTTTACAGATATCAAATGCTACCGTTCTTTGCACATATATTTTATTCTTTTCTTGTGGACACTAATTACTGTAAATCTTGTAACAAATTGAAAGGCAGATGCTGGCCCTATAGTCCAACTGACCCACATTATCGTATGTCCTTATTCAGGAGAGCTACAACAGTTTAAATCAGCTGAAAAACTAGCCTCTTAAATCATTCAGTGTGCCAAGATGTAATACATACCGCCGTGCCTCAGCTTTAACTCACTCCTTTTTTTCACTGCAGTAATGTGGAAGCATCAGAATAAAGAGAGAACAAGGCACTTGCTTCCTTGTGTCTTTCTAACAGATTTCTGCAAGTGTTAAGGTAACCATTGTGAATCTGTGTAATTCATAGCAGAAAACACTGCCTGTGTGGAATGACAAACATCAAACATGAGCTAGCAGAATAAAACAAAGTCACAATCTCAAAAAAGCTTCCCCTGGAAAATGGGAAAGCTAACCGAAAGATATAATTTCAAAGCGGTGGGGAAGACCAGCTCTGTCTGTTATGCTCTTATTATTAACTTCAGCATCGTAAAAGAAAATCTCGCGGCAAGAAATTGACTTTTTTAGCACACACACATACACATTCCTGTCAGTTGCTTCTTTATGCTTTTATTGTGTCCTATATTTCAGTTCAAGAACAGTTGGCTGTTTGCTGTTTTTCCTAATTATTGGAAAAGAGACAAGAATGAAAATATTTTCTGATGCTTCTGATATGAGAACAAATGGATATAAACAGTCTTTCAATAACTTTAGGTTACACATTTTAACGTAATTTTAACCACAGAAGAGTTATATTTCAGAACAATCTTTCAGTATGTTGGAGAAGGAAACCAGCCTACTTAATTTTAAGATTAATCTGATCAACTGATAAAAGCAGTTGGTTCAATAGCAGAAGACTAGACTGGGGATGAGATTCCCTTGATAATCAGTAGAGAGAAGTAGGCAACTCCAGAGAGCAATATATCTCCCATACATTAGATCCTATATACAATTGTCTGACCTGCAGCTCCACAGATGCCCATTTCTCTCAGATGATTTCACAGGAGACCAAGACTACCTTCAGCTAGACACAAAACTTACACACGACTGAAAGTTGAGATGTGATAATCCTGATAACCCAATAGATCTACCAACATGTATCATGGTGCCCAACTTCAGCAAGAAGTTGTGGATGGAAAATTCCTCTGACCAGGCACTTTCTCCAGATTGTGCGTAAGGATTTTGCACAAGATTGCTTGAGGTCCAGCCTAGCTGTGTTGCTCCTGGTTCAAACATTCATCTTCATGCTCCAAAGCTACAGCAGGAAAAAAACCAAAACCAAAAACAAACAAACAAAAAAACAGAAGCCAAACAAGAATACAATATTTTCTTGAAGAGAAGGTCTGCCCAACTCTCCTTTAAATCCTCCAGAGACCTATAACCATTTTATCAGAGACAGATTATGTTTTTTCTAGCTGTATGTATCTTCAAGGAATCCTTTTTGTCTGGTTACAGTGAAGAGCACCTGGCACTGTCTTAGTACAGAATATTCAGGAGGGAGCAAGACAAACAAAAATAAGACTGAGTAATAGTAGAGTCTAGAAATAGGGAACTGATAAAATTTGTGGACTAGATAGACTACACCCCTACACAAAGAATGAAAGAGGAATCAGAGCCCTTTTCTACACTTATGCTTGAATTGCTGATCCTTGGGTGCAAGGCTATGAAGGAGTAGCCAGATTTCGTGTACAACCTAAAAATACCTCCCTACCTCCTTTAGTCCTCTGCTATTCGCCCACTGGCTGATTTAACAGTCTGGTTGTCAGTCATGCCCAATGGTTAGAGCAGGAAAACCTAGACAGGACTGGAGTCATAACCCCAAGTGCTGAAATTAGACAGGAAAACAGAGCCAAGGACCCAACATGAAACTGGGCCTGGAGAAGAAGCACAGGACTAGAAAAGCTGCAAATTAAGCTGGAGTAAAGGCAGAGGAGATCTGTAGTCAGTTATCTTCTCATTGTCAGCCTGGGCTTAAATAGACGTGCTGCCATGCTAGGTTTGTGGTATAACAAAGTAAATGAGATATAGCCGCAGATTTCGTTTGCATATCTGAGAAAGTATGGAAGGAAAACACTTAGTCTTACTCTATAAAGCAAAAAGGATACAAGGGAAAATTTGTGATTGAGGTTATTTGTACACTGCAGTCCAAAGGCATGATAATAGCTCCTCTAAACACATCCAACATATTAAATCAGCTCTCTCCAACGCCAGTCCCATTGTTACTCAAGGTTTATAGATTTCATTAAAACTTGCAAAACCCTCCCAGAAGTTTTCAACACTATAGATTTAGACATATTTTTATATATTTAGATATATTTATATAACTTGGAATTATACTGCCTTTAGATTTGACCTGTGAATTATACTGCCAACAAAGTTTCAGCTTTGTTTTCCAGAAGAACTAGGCATTTAAAATTACTAATACCTAGGAAATCAGATAACACAGCAGGACGTCCGGTGGCTCCACATGGTATCTGTCCCAAGAGTTGAATGTCTGCTGAATATCAAGGCCTAAGATTGCCCCCACTGATACTTCCCACACTTTCCTGTTCCTGACGTGTGTTCAGGATTCATCTGTATGCCGGTTTCATCACAGGACATATGTCTCACTGAAAGTCAGAAGAATTTCCATTCTTAAGTGACTAAACAGCCTTTGAAAATACAATGTGTGCTCCTTAGGGGCTTGAATCCCTTCAGAATAAAAGTGACAATTAAACCTCTCTCATCTTCATTGCAAAGAGATGAGTAATAGCCAGTGTAAATTTGTTGAGTGGAAATCATTTTAAGTAATTGTAATTTTCTTGTGCACTTTGTGAATAGGAAAGAAAAAAGTTGATCATATACATTATGGTATTGGCAAGGCTTCTAACACTGTTTCTGCTGACGTTTTCATGAGAAATTAAGGAAAATCTGGTCTTGGTGAAATCATTATAGCATGGGTATAAATCCACTCTATACCATACCTAGAGAGTATCTCGTAGAAATGCAAGTATATGCCTTTAGGACTCTTTAGGGGTCTGTCCTGCATTTAATACCTTTTAATGACCTGAATGATCAGGCAGAGGATATGTTTGTTAAATGGGCATATACAAAGCTGGGAGGGACTGCAGAGCTGGGCTGACAGGACTGGCATTCATAAGGATCACAACACAGAAGAAAATTCATCTGAAAAAAAAGATAAAATTCAATGGGGCAAACATAAGATATTGCACTTATCAGTAATAGCTGACTGCACAAAGACAGGATGGGAAATAGCAGGTGAGACAACAACTTTTACCATTAAGGGATGTTTGGCCTGCAGATAGGAGAAATTGTTAGTCAGGCTATGTACACTGCAATCCAAAGATACGATGTCAGTGTAAATATACTCATGCAAACATAATTAAATGTAAATACAGTAAAACTCTCATCAAACTGAATAGTGAGCTACTTCCAATGGCATCACCATGACCCAGAGATGCTCACAAAGGAGGAGCTTCTCCTGGTACTCGAGAGCTGGGGCCTGCTGAATTGTACTCGAGCCCAGAACTGGATGCAGGAAAAATAGCCTGAGTAATCTTGCAAAACTATCCAGAACTTGGCAGGAGTGTGATGCCAAGTCTTGGGCACCGTACTCCAAGAAAGAGGAAGAGCCACTCAGTGAAGTCTAAGAGAAGGGAATTTAAACACTCGTTGCACAGGAAAGTTCAGTGAATGAAGACTGCAGGAACCGGAGATGTTTAGCCTTAGGGACAGAAAATTGGGAAGGAACATGCTAAGAGTTGTCAAGAACCCGAAGGTCTATTGCAAAGTGAATGGGGATAGTCTATTCTCCATATCCCTGTATAGGGATCTGTATGGATAGGACAAGAAGAAATGGGCTTAAATCATAGCATGGAAGTCCGAATTTAGGGTTTTTCTTACAATGAGGATACAGAGAAACAGCAAAAAATTGTCTGGTCTAGGCATGGAGTATCTGTCAATATAGAATTTTAGGGGCAGGTCAGATAAATACTTGTTAGCAATGATATACAAATCACCACACAGGAATTATCCTGCTTTGAGCCAGGGAAGGATTAGACATGCTTTTCATTTTACCTTTCTTGTATTCTGTAGCCTGTGTTACACGCTGTAGCTTTACTTTCTAAATGTGAAAAATACAGGCAGAGTAACAGCAGCTGTCCTTATTATTTTGTTTAGTCTCTGTTGAATTGTTCATCTTAAAACTTTGGAAAAAATGAAAATATGTAAATATATTGCTTCTACATTTCTTAAGCAAGTCATTCTGCTTTTCTGATGTTTAATTCTGAGTTTTTTTCAAAGAGGTGTTGGAATTGGAATTTCAATTCACTGAAAAATGTTTTAAAAATTAGCTGCTTTTCCTTGTCCCAAAACATTCTGGAATTGCCAGCCAACAGCAATTTGTGCATTGGACAGCTTTAATCATGAGAGCAAAGCAACTCAGACTATCCAGACTGATTGTCTGTGGTTCTGTAGTACCAACAGAAGTATAAAAGGGTTCAGATTGCTTCTGTTATAAGCAAATGCAACTTGGACGGATGCACATGGAGAACATCCTGTAGAAGAACTTGTTCATTTTATACTGACTTTCAAAGTTAACCTGCCCTTTCAATGCAACTGCCTCTGAAAGAAGAAAGTCTGATGAAATTCTGATGCACTTTCATATGAATTACCTCTTTAGGTATGTGCATGTGTGTGTTTCACTTTGATAAAGCAAATTAAGCTGAAGGAAAGCTTCGCTGAAAGCTGAAATGTGCAAAATGACTAATATGGCTTGCCGTTGAGGATTTAAATATACTGAGTGGTTTAGAAACCTGATAAAGACAAAACACTGTACCTCCTTGAGATTTGGCATGTATCAGTGTGCTCTGCTTGTAGTGGTGGGTGCTCATGCTGGTCTGCATCTTGAGACTGACGTACAGCGGTACCAGCCAGGAGTCAAACTGTTCCCTGTTGACTTTCAGTGGCTCACCTGCTTGCTCTTAGCCTTTAGTCTTGATGTCAGAAACACAACAGTTCATCACATCGGTCACATTGACCCCCCACCAGTGCCACAGCAGAATCAGTCTGGGTTTGAGAATGGGATAAACAGCATTTTCAACCCAACAAACCACTGGGAGCTGTTGAAGCAGATCACACTCTTTGCTGCCCACAGAATGGAAACAAGGCCAGAAGAGGATTTGTTTTCCTGCTCAGCCTTGCAAGGAAAGCCTATTCATCAGCCAGGCTTGTTTCAACATTGTGGTGTCAAAGCTTAAGCTATGAGGGACGTGGCTGCAGCTCTAAATTGGCTTTACTGGAGAATGAAATGGAGGAAGGTAGATCTTTTTGTTCTGCTAGACCTTACTTTATGTGATGGGGCCTAAGGCAGAGAAGGACATGTTGGCTTTTGACCTGTGCTCCCCTGTAAGAGGGGCAGTGGTAAAGGCATGGGGTTGGGATGACCAAACCTCCATATCCCTTAAGTTCATCTGCTATAGAGGCAATGCTGTAGCAGCCATCCCATTCTCCCTCCCACACTCATTAAGGGAACAAGGTTGGAGTCAGCAACTTATCCTCTCTCCTGCTATTGTCACAGCTGGGACCTGGGCCACACTTTGCCCAAGACGGAGGGGGAAGTCACACTCTCTGCTACAGGATTTAACTTTTCTGGCTTGCAAGAACACATCTGGAGATTGGCAATTCCTGTAATGAGGAGAGAGGACAGCGCCCTGGTCTTTGGATACTGTGGTTTTCCTATTCAGATTGCAATTGGCCGTCACCTCAAATGCCTTTTTTCTCCTCATAGAACACCTGTGTTATCACTGCTTAATCTTCCTTATCAAGCATTTTTGCATACAAAGCAGAGACATTGGCCCATTGCCATCAACTCAAAGTCTTTGATTTATGCCAAGAACAATGCACTGATGATTCTCCATAAGTTTTAAATTTTGGGAGCATGTATAAGTGTATTAAAGCTGCTAATTTCTTCTGTATTAGTGGAGTTAAAAATGATACAAAACCTTCCAAACAAGAATCTTTTCCTTGCAGCAGAACTGGTTTCACTTAGAAAACAGGTGAGCAAAATAAAACGTAGATCCACCTTGCAAGCACAGAAATGCGTTATATATAAGTTTAATCTCCGCCTGGAAGTAACTGGCAGCCCGCAGACTGCGTGAGACAGCCATTTTGGCAGATTTGCATCATCCTTTGTGGCTGAAAGAATCAGTAAAATGATAATAATATAAACATTTACAGGAGACAACAGCAGCTGACAAGAACAAGACTGGAGATCCCAACAGCAGTATGCTGATCACTGATGTACGATGAAGGGTTCAATGAGCAGAGAAAGGGATGCAGTTCTTAAATTCAGGATCACTTGGGTTATAAGCCCAGAAGTGTGTTTGTGAAAAGAAAGTGTTGGTAATTCTTGATTTAAGAAGTCATTTTCCTATCTCCATGTGCCCACTGGATGATTTAAAAGAAAATCTGTCTTAAATAGTGGTGATATAACTGCTGCTCTCTTTGGTAAATCTGGTAATTCCTGCTTTTCCACAGCTTAACAGTTCTCTGGCCTCCTTTTCCACTAAGTAAATTTGTAACATAAGATGATCACTTTAGTATGATTCATATAACCTGACTTTAAAGTCTAATTTTTAGATCCCTAAGTCTGAACTGGTCACTATGGATTCGCTTTAGCAATAATGGAGAGAAATCAACACTGTCAGAGGGCAATTCATCTCAGTCAATGCATCTCACTTTATCTCTCTATTGTCTGTAAAGGGAGCCTACCATGACCAGCTTAGATATAGTCACTTAATATTTAGATATCTAAAATCATGAGACATAAGTCACAGCTTGAGTTACCTGAACCCCACTCCTCTGGTTTTGTAAAATGAGATATTGGTCATAAATATTGCATAATCATCTAGTAATGTACTACTTCTAAATGCTACATCTCATGGGCAGCAGTGGGCTTTTTAAAGGAATTGTGTCTTTTTTTTCCTTTATCATCCATCATGCAGGAGTTTAGCATGCAGTAAATGAGACAACCAGAAGCTTCTTCTAGAGACAGCACATCTGAATGATGATCTTAATGTTCTATCATTACAAGTCACCATCTTCTCCAAGCTACAATTTATGGTGGTTTCCACACCTGTTTAGTTCTCCTGATGTGTTCTTCTTTCTTTATAAAGTTGTTCAGCTGAGCCCATATTTCTAAGTTTCATCTTTTATTTGTTCTCATAAATATTATTTCCACCCTAGGGAGCCATGAACCTTTTTCTTTTACTCTAATACATTAGATAATGTGATAGTTACCCTTCTCACATCAAGAATATAATTCATCTTTCAGCTGTCACCAGATTCCATAGTAAATTTTTAATGTCTGGGGGGGAAGGGAGGAATTTGTTAAGGAAAAGGCTAAGGATGTTTATGGCTCAAGGTAAAGGGAAGCTAGACCCACGGGACTGTGTTTATAATTGTGCCAAGATCTGTCTCAGTGTCCTTGAGGTCTGAACATGGAAAGCTTTGCATTCAGTCCTAAAGTGCTTACTTCTAAGCACAATCAGTGGGAACTGAGGACTGTAAGCTGGAGCAGGAATGTGTCTTTGTTACCCACAACCAAACCCTGGCTTTTGCATAAGAATAGACCAATTCCAAATCAAATTAGGTTAGATAAATCTCTCTTTCTAGTAGCACCTTCCCCCCCCCGCCCCCCCCCCCCCCCCCCCCCCGCCATTCAAGCAAAAATTCTGCTACTATCAAAGGAAGGTTTTTGGTTTGGTTTGGTTTGGTTTTCTCCAGAGGAACTACTCAGTAAAAATTACAGAATTTAACCAAATAAGAAAGGTAATATTGGCTGTTTCTTCAGGATAAACACTGCATCTGAGCCTTGGAAACTCTTTCTATGACACCTTAGACAATATCTTTCTTCTTTCATTTTAATTAAACTGGGATTTGCATCTGCTTTATTTTACCGTGTTCTATTTGAATCCCATATTTTGCTTGATCCACCATAACAGAAACACTGGGTTGGTTTAAACTGGTTCCAATTCAAAAAAAGCCAAAAGAGGTAAGCAAAAAAGTGTGCTACCAAGATTTTTGCAATTTAAATTTGGGTATGCTAGAGTACAGTAGGAATTTTTTTATTATTTAGAGGATCTGGCTGTTGTTCGGAAGGGATTAACCTGTTCCCCAAGTAGCTCATAATCTGTGGGAGACCAAACTGAAAACAAATACAGAAGAAAAAGCACTGAAAGAAGAAATTGAAAGACAGTATCTGCTTTTATCTGACTTTGGCAAATCTAAATGAGCTTGTTTAGGTTTGAACAACAGTGAAAATGGGGAATCATCAGCTGTAGACACATATAGTGTAGATATCATCCATATTTGAACTAGTTGCCTTTAGTCAATTGAAAGAAAAGAGCCCTTTCAGAGGGCAATTCTTTCTCAAATACACTTCAAATTATCTCATATGAATCACGACCCAAATTCTCCCATTTCTCTCTACTGATTATTATATGGGGTCACACTGTGACCAATTCTCATACAAATGCCTACCTTGTAGTCAGCTAAAGTCCAGTGAAATGACTCTTATTCAGCAAAACTGAATTTTCTATTCCATTCTCTGCTTGGGAAAACAAATGAGGGATTCCCCCATTCTCAAACTGAACCAAGATAGAGATGTGAGCTGCCCACAAACTACAGAATTGGAGGAGCTCAACAGAAAATAACATCTTGTAAGCCCACCAACCGAGAAATGACCAATTGGCTGCAAGAGAAGTTAGTCTGTGAACACTCATTGTATTTAAAGAAGGGTCTGTAGCAGGTTAGATTATTCTGAAGCAGATGTTAGAAATGACCATCTGTTGAACTCCCACAGTTCCCACCAAAAAAGCCTTAGGCTAAGACCTGGAAAGCCTTTGGCCATATCTGCACTTCTAGATGCATCCACTACAGGGACACTTCCCTCGTCCCCAGCCCAGATGATACAGAGCAGCTCTTGTCTATCCTGTTTAAGATTAGCACCTCTAAAGCACAGTGGTGTATCGACATGACAGCATGTGGTCAATGTCTTTTTTTGGGCCCTGTAGAGTGCTCCTCTAACCCAAAGACTTTTTTTTTTTTTTTTTTTTTTAACATTTGGCTATTTTTCCAATTAAAAGTGTCCAATATAATATGAAGACTGTGTTACAGTTTTTTATACAGATGTTTTTATTGTACAAAACTGAGGGTTTGTATTGCATTTCCAGGAGTGAGACATGAGGTTATACGGTCTTGGAATGATCACAGTGATATTTCTATTTAGTAGAAATAGACCTTATCCATTTTTGCACTATGACTTTGTGCTGATGGAAACACTAAGGTGAAATAACATTATTAGGAAGGTTTCCCACAGTGGGAACAGCTGAAGTCTGTTCCCTTAGTTCTTCAGAGCAAAGAGGATACAAAAAATATGTCTTTTTAATGTAGGTAAAATGGCAGTAACCTCATTCAGAAAATTGTCTAATAGTTCCTATTAAAAAAAAAAAAGTGACCTTTCTCTTGCACCAAGTGCAGCAGAACTTTGGGATTTGGGCAGAGGAATAGCTTTGCAAAAAGGTGTTTCGTGAAAATGTGTTTTCCACTAGTTGTTTAAACATCACTCCTATTTGGCCAAGACATAGGATGTTAAAAAAAAAAAAGATAGAAGCACCATTGCTCATCAAGGTTTCACACAGCATGGTTTATTTTTGGCTTGCTGCTAGGCTACAAAGTGTTGCCTGCCTTACATGGTTCAGTGGCTTCAAATAAACAACCAGCAGTTCATCTCTAACGGGGACTGGATGTTGAGTAATGTTTGCAAATAGTGGGTATTAAAGGGCACAAACATGATTGAACTTTAGAATTCAGCTTGATGTTTGCCATTTATTTTTTATTTGTTTTGGAGGAGGGATTCAACCAAATACTAATGAAGATACAGCAGCTTAAGACTGGCAACTTTAACTCAGAGATATATATAGCGGAGAGCAAATATAATACATCATTGTATGCAAATAGAAAATCCCCTTTTCAAGATGATTCTTTGTGTTCCCTATAGGTGTTTACCAATCACATGCCTATGGCTTACAATTCACTTACTAGAGGTCAGGCAATGGGAATCTTCTTGGAAACTGAATTACAGCTAACTGAATAGCTGGCAGTTTTCTCATTCTATAGTCACTCTGCTTTCGTTGGCTGAAACCAATGGCCAAAAGTTTTCCATTTTGCAAGAGTAAGACCAACATCCACAATAATTCTGCTCAATGAATGAATAAGAGCAAGACAACAGAGCTAAAGATGGGGCTGATCTCAAAATACATGTTATTCAGGTGCACTACAGCAGTAAATCAGACATACATACCGGACATTCATCAAAACAGTTGTGTCCACAGAAGCATGCATCAGGCCTTCCCATACTTCTGAATGTTATTTTAACAGTAATGAAAAGATTGACTGCAGTCCAGGGATGGGGACTGGCCGGAAGAGTTTTGAGGGTTTCATACCCAAGCAGACCCTTTGCGTGGTTCAACGTTTCATCAGCAATTATTCTCTAGGACATTGCCTCTACTTTTCCATGCTGCCCTGGGCTTGGACCATGTCTGGACGGACCACTCTGTGTGTGATTCCAAGGGTGGTGTTAGCCAGTAGATGTCACTGGTGGAGCACTGGGCTTTGAAACAGATACAGCGGACCGTCCAGAAGATGAGCTGTAGACCTGCCTGCAAATAAAATGACTAATTATCCAGTGATACTACAAAAAGCAAATGCAGACACACAGACAAAAATGACTCTAATCCTCTTTTTTCTTTTTCTTTTCTTTTCTTTTCTTTTCTTTTCTTTTCTTTTCTTTTCTCTTCTTTTTTTTTTGTTTAACGCGAATCTTTGTCAGCAATAAACTGCATCTGGGAAACTGAATTTTAAAGCTAACATAAGTCTGGAAAATGATGCAGCAATTTTCTTTGACACAGTTCTGTGGCTATTCTGGGGAGAGAGGGAAAGTGTAGGAGAGCAGGTTCAATTTTCTCTGTGCATTTTGCTTTCTGCTGCTCTTACTGAGAAAGGCACATGGTGGGTATATTCTGCACAGAAAAGCAATGGTTTAAGGAAATGTGTTACGAGTGAGTGATGCCCAGCATGGAGTCTTCTCTTAACTTCCAGCTGAATGCCAAAAGGCCAGTTTCTACATCAGAAAGTGCCAGGTGTTGAAAGATTTATATACAAGGAAGTCCAAGGTATAACAGAATACCAGTAACAGCACAGCCTCAGCAACACGGAGCTCAGCACAGGCATCCATATGACCTTTAGTTAAAGCTTTCACTAAGGCATAACCAAAATAAATCAGGACGAGACTTTACCCTTGGCTAGTTAGTCTTAACCTAAAGAGGCACAACTGTCTCCAAACTAGATACTCCAGGCTTAGAGATTTGCTGTGATTATTATTTTGGTACTTGAGTACTGTACAAACCCAGAACAAATAAAGATGGTTCCTGTCTCACAACTTACCAAAAAAAGATAATTATAAAACAGGTAATAAAAAATAAAGGAGTACAAAGAAAGATCTGATAACAGATAAAAGAGTGCAAAAAGTCCAAGATACTCAGCATGAGATTTATCTGACTAAAAATAAGTTCTTGTTGTCTCCTAGGCTGCCTTTCATGTAGAGGAAAACTAACCAGAAAATTCAGAGGAGTGGAGGACCCTACAGGTCCTAAAGTAGGTGTCTACAATAGGTTGGATTAACTATGCTATAAAAGTTCTTTTCTTTCTCCATTTGGGAAGCTGAAGGGAAGGAGCCTCCAACCCTCACAGAGACATCTGCATTAGAGGTGTCTAAACTCAGCGGCGTCGCACCAAGTGAGGCAGAACCGAATGGCTGTCCCTGAAAACACAGAGAATTGAGGGTGGAAGAGTGACTTCCACCAGAAACTAACCCAAAGGTGTCTACACTTGACTTCTGACACAGTCTGTTCACATCTGTGGCTAAGGCGAGCAAGATTGATTTCTGAGTATAGTACTAGCAGAAATAGTTTAATCCAAAGCTGAGACACAGATAAATTCTCCCAGGAAACAGCTTAATTTCATTCACAGCTTTTTGACATTCAGATTAGGTATTTCTTTTCACTTTGACATCAGGTAATTAGGTCTGTAGTTCAAGTTTCATTTGCATAGACCTTGGTTTAACTTCAGACGGCAGGATTGGTTTGGAGAGTGAAATGAAAATATCTCATTTGAGCCTGACTACCTCGTGCCATGCACTATTTACCAGGCTTTTTGATAACCTGTGTTCTGTGTACTAAACACACTCACTTTAAGGACTCATTCCTTATTTCTACTTTGTCTAGATTCACCTTTCCAGTCAGTAATGGTTTGGGGTTTTTTTCCTCTTTTTAATAAAAAATTCACATCTAAGTCCATTTTCTTCCATTTTAACTCTGCAAATTGTATCTATCTAGCGAATAGAAGCCATCTGATTCATTTATGCTGTTCAATAGGTCAGAATAATTGCTTGGAGGTGGAAAAAAGTAGAAATATACTGACTCATCAAGAGATGGTTTTTAGTGAACTATGAGCCAGGATTTTTCCCTCAGCTATACTAATAAAGTACCTTTTATAGTGTCTTACACGCAGCAGGACACAAAAACAATTACGAAATGGATCAAATGTCCCCATCTTTGGGAACACTCATAAAAAGAAAACTGCTTCAAAAATAGCAACCCAGGCTCATTTTATTCATCCCTGGTAGGATAGAGCCAGTTCTTAAAAACTCCTCCATAAGGTATTCCTGTGACGTAGGCAGCAAACAGCCACGTGCACTACACACCCATTCCACAGGTGGGAATCCTGGCCTTTCCATTTCAAAAATACCAGAGGAAAAATAATCACAAGACCTGCTACTTGCCAGTAATCCTAACATAAGTAGGAATTTCATCACACTTTTCCAGTTAGTCTTCTCCACACACCTCCAAGGAGAGGTAGGCTGCTCCCAAAAGTGATGCAGTACTCAAGATCCTATTACTATCCTATCAAGATTCCTATACTCCTGTATAGGGAGAGCACTTGGTTATTTTCACAGCTTTAATCAAGTAGCCAGAGACATTGCACCAATATCCTAGCTTCAGACCATGCAGTACAAGGGTGGCTCACAAACCAGTGCATCCAGCAGAATACAAAAAAATTAAGCTCTCATTTAGAGACTTTGTTGAACACCATAAAGATAGTTTATTTCTGGTTGATCCTCACTGCTCTGGAGTTGATATACTACTGGTAGGCCTCGATTAAATGCTCTCTGCATGGTTTTGAGCAACCCTAAACTTTGTGTGCGGTGAGGGGAGGAGAAGGAAGTTTCGATTCTGCATGTGACTCTCCAGGCAAGCTCTTCAGCTTGTAAATGCTCTGTATAATAGTTCCAATTAGAACTTTGGATGCCATAACTCTGTAATTTTTAGGGTTTAAATCAGGCTCTGCATTTTACTGTTTAGACGACTCACATAAATAAAATATACAGTGGAATCATTTGCTTTCTTATTTTATCTACTACAAATATACTAATAGGGAAATAAATGAATGCAATTAAACTAAATGTTCTCTTGGTTATTTCGTGGGAGGTAAAAATAATCTGCAAACAGAATTATGATATATTGTGAGTTAGAGCTACACAAGTATGTTGAAAGGATAAACAAGGTAATGAAACCTGGCCAGTACAAAACTCATTTTAATTCAGAAAAAGAAGAACAAGGTACTGGATTTCTGTAAGACAAACAGCAGGTCAGGGAGAAATGCCTTGAGAATTTCGGTGTTCAGTGATGTAGTATTGTAATCATTTAGAGAATGATTTCCTCAGATGGGCAGTGTCTGTATTTTTTTGTATTCCCACCAGTTTTCTGTCTCTCTTGGCACAGACAGCACAGATTTTGCAGTCAAAGAGGCTTCAGAATTTCCTACCATACATCGCAAATTTTTCTGGCCAGCAATAAGGGGTGTCATAACATACAGCAGTGTTTGCACATGCCTTTTCACTGTGCAATAACACAGTACAGTCAATGGGGCTTTATGGACAATGAACAATACAGACAGTGGAAAATGGAAAATAAAGTTGGTGGTAAGAAACACACCCTAGACATGCACAGATTGCTTAGATATTGTACACGAAGAGCTGATTCACAACGGGGACTTAGATATCACATTTCCTAATCATTTAAACATCCAGTTGGTTACTGACCACCTCAGAGTTTCCTACTCAAGGCCTTTATAGAATCAAGCTCTTGCAAAGGGATGCTAAAAAAGGCAATAAACCTATTTAATCCTTCACCTCAAATTCTCTGGTACAGCACTGCTGGGATCTCCTGCTCTCTTCCTGTTGCTCACTGCGGTTGTGACCTTTAGTTTTTGTCACAGGGCTAAGAGCTGTATTTGCATGAGGGAGCTTCTTCTAACCCTGGGAGGGATGGAGAAGGGCAGGAAGTGTGTGAGGTGGGTAAAACAAGATCTGAGTCATAGTTGCCTGCAGTCACAGGCAACTAGATGGTAATAACCTGGAATAACCCTGAATGAGCTCCTCATCAGGACACGGCCCAGGTTGCTCTGCTGCTCTGCTGGTAAACGACGTGCCTGGAGGTGTTACCATGAGAGAAGAGACTCAAGACTGTTTCCACCACAAATGCCTGCCTTGTTTGCTTGCCTCTGGTGCTTATTGGGCACAGGAAGACAAGCTTGTGGGAGATGGTAAGTACTAGAGTTTCAGTGTTTGCATTCATAAATAGTCTATTTTTATGCCATGTCTCATGTAGAAACAGTATAGGACCTTATAAATATTAAACTTTAACAGGTAAGCCAACAACTATGCATGGAAACAGGTAAGGAATCAAAAAAGACAGAAAGAACAGCAAATCTTTCATTTCAGCCCCTAGGATTTCCCCAGCTCTTTAACAAAGCTGCCATAATCAGGATGGTGGTACCATATTTCAGCCTGAGTCTTAAAAGACCAGATAGCCCTACAGCAACCACCAGCAGAAATGCATAAGGAGCTTAACCATTGGGATCTTTAGACACTGACAGTGTGAGCTGGCAGCTCAGCAGAAGTCTCAGGAATGTCAGTAATTCCTGAACAGTGGGCTTGGCACCTAAAAAAAAAATGTTAAGGGTCTAAAATCTTTTTTAATTATGGATTTGGTGTGTGGTAAAGAAGGGTGAAAACTTGTGCACACTAGTTATTTTGGACCAATGCCTTCAAACACGCTTTTAGTTCACGCTAAAAGCCTTTTGCAAGGCAACTTAATTCACTTTGAGAATAAATATGTAATGTACTGTGTAGCCAAATTCATCCAAGCTTCCTCTAAGTGGGAATAAAACTAAACACAAAGTCAATCTGGACCTAAGAGAATCTGCAGGTGAAGAAAGTGTATTTAACTTGCTGAGTGCAAAACCTCACACGTACACAAGCTCTAAGCCCCTGTGTATGACTCTAACTCTGAGAGTTTGTGCTAATATGATTCCTTGAAGTTGAAGGCAGCAATAACCACCTTAGAGAGAAATTCAGCAGGCTCAGCTTAGAGACCTGAAGTCAAACCCTGTTCGCGGAGGTGTGAGTCACAGCTGGGACGGAAAAGCCTGGAGACATTGACACTGCCTCCAGAGATCTGTATAGACCCTGGTTCACAGATGGCCACATCCCTTGAAATTGGCTGCCGAACTGCAGAAGTCTATAGCGTTGTGTTTAAAAGCAAACTACATTCAGTGATGTTTTACTTTAGAAAGTCTTCTCTTGGCTGAGCAGGGTACAGAAAAGTGGAAAGAGCTTTCTAAACAGCTGTCCCAAGTGGGGCAAAGCCTGCACATAGATCAAAGCTCTCCACTGCACAGGTGCTAATTTGAATTAAATCCATAGCGGCTAATAGAGTTGTTCCATATTTCCAAGCGTAGGAGAGAAGAATGTGGCTCAGAAGCTCATTACAGACTCTGTGCTGCTGGGCTCCCTAGACCATGCCTGGTGAAGGTCTGTTTGCATTAATTTTTCACTGACTAGAAGAATGGAGCCACCAGTGTTATTGCTTAGTGACTGAGTTCCTCTAACACAGTCCTGATCGATTAAATCCAATAGATTTATATGGCTCCGAGGTGGAATAGGGATTTTGCATGACGCAAAGAATTTAAACAGGATTTAGCACCAATAGCATTAGCGGTGACCTTTCGCCCGATGCACATATCATATGTGTAATCACATCAAGGGGAATAAACTCAATCAAAGTAAACGCTGTCAAAGATAACTAGCACTGGGCAAAATCATCTACAAATAAAACCATCATAGGCCTTCAAGTCTCATCCTTGCTCATGTGTGGATGGGATAAACAAGGCCTCAAACCTTGTTAGCGTTAAGCCAATTTTCATTCAAAGCAAAATGTATGATTCTTCCAGGGAGACACATCACTAGCAAATGTTCCTGCCTCCTCCTTCTTCACAGAAAACCTATGCCAATGCAAGGCAAATCAAATCAGTTGTGCTAAAATGGCTTGGCTGCTTTTATCTTCTTTTTTTATTTATTCTTAAACTTATTCTTCTCTCTCATCTCAGCATTTTAATCCGTCACAGAGGAGTAAAAGGTCATATCACTTGCCAGATGGGAACAGACATCTACTGCACTGAGAAATCAACCTCAGTCAGATGCTAGCAGAAGAGGTTAAGAAATACCACTCTGCAGAGGCAGTTTACCCCAGCATGAGATTTCCTCCTCATCACTGATTGTAAAAATGGTTGAAGACTCTAAAGCTGGACAGTTTTGTCATTAATGGCATTTTCTCTTTCTTGGCACCATAAAAGTGTCTGATACTCTCAGGAATCTTGTTAAATACTTAGCCCTAGAAGAACTTTGTCACTGTAGCTACATCTATACAAGGAAATTAAATGTGCCCAGGAATGTTCCCAGGTTCTGAGGCCAACTGGTGCAGAATCACCTATGTGTAATACTAAACTTTTTCAGCCACCAAAACAATATGACCACCTATTAACTGCCTACTGAAAATGGCCCCTGGCTAGTACTAAGTCTTGAAATGAGCCAAAGAGGGCTAGTTGACTGGACCAAAATTTAGAAGTACAGAACAGAATATTCCAGTGCCACTGAAGGTCTCAACGTGCTATTTAATTTACTGGTATGATGTAACTAGTGAGGTCTATAGCCTAATAATGTGTTGATTGAAAAAAGAATATCCTTTATTTAATTTTGTTCAATTCCATTCTGTATTTGGCTTTATGAGAAAAGAAGAACAATCTTACCTCCCTTCTGCATCCCGTTGCTTTATTTTTACTATTTATCAATTGTCCTCCTTGTCTTGTGAAGCTATCCGTCTTTTCCTTGAATTCTGTTTAGGGCTGTGTGGGTTTGGGGTGGGGGTGGAAGATTGTTTAGATCACGGCCCTGCTCCCCCACGCCCATCTTTTAGTGTCTCTTGAGTCCTTCTCTGAGCCTTTCTGTTCTGAAAACCATTTTTAGGACAGAGAAACCAGTACTTTCAACTGCATATAAAGGCGACCAGTCTGTCATTCCTTCTGGTCAGCTTGAAGCGTTGCCTGCAGCACTGAGGAAAGAAGAAAGTCACAGTTGCTTATGAAACAGATTATGGAAAGGAGGAATTCTCTTCATCACAGTCTCCATCTCTTCATTGTGGTACCAGTATCAGGAGATTGGTGCACCTCCACTTGCCTGAACCGCTCTTCTGCTTGGAGATGCCCAATATGATCCAGGAGCAAATGCTATCATTAGCACACCACTAGTACGTGTAGATCACTAAAGAATCAGCCAGGGGATCTGCCCTGGAAATATGGCCACAGGTTGCCAAGGTTCCCATACTTGAATTTATGAACTGTCTGAGGTATTATTTAAGGGGTCATATCTTAGTTATACAAACATTGCTGCTGTCCCTGAGAAGCCATTCCTTCCTAGTCTGTGTCCAGTTTTATCCCTGACCTCCACAGGGCAGTAGGAAAGACGAGATAGGACAATACATGTCTCCTTTGGCCATGTTTCCCCACATCCTAATAAATACCTCACCTAAGGTAGGTCAAAATAATGACCAGCAATGCTGAGAAATGAGGTCCTGAGCTTGACAGAAATGCAGTTTCAGTTGAGTTTCATCCTAATATTCTGGGTGATGTTTGTGGGCAGAGAGGCATCTTGTGAGAAATGTTAGTTTGTGTATATCCACAGATTTAACCATTCATTTTCCATACGGGGTTTAATGACTTGAAGACAGCAGGGTCAAGGAAGAAGATGATAAAGAGGTAACAAAAAGGAGACACAGAAGAGATGTTCATTGGCGAGCAATGTCTTTTAACATGCAAACCTTGTATTTTTCTTGTCGTTTATATGAAAACAGGCTTTAAATTGGGACTGCACGTGTCTGCATTATAAATAACCAGCTACCTTTGTGGGCTTGGTTCTATTGCCTCCATAATGCGGACGACATTTTATTACCTCAGTAAAAGATTTTACAGGGAAATGCCCCATTGCCATCATAAGAACCACCAGATCAGTGAGAGTCATTTTCTTCTCCCTTCTCAAAACAAGGTGGATTTGAATAGTAAATTATTCCAGTTGTTTATTTTTTCAAAGGTCAACGCTATTATTTGATACAGTCTTTCATTGCCCCTACTTGTCTGTAATTTGTCTGTGCCATGCTCACCTACGCAGGACCCACTCTTTCGGCTGTGAGTCTGAACCATATCTGCTTCGCCTTGAGAATTTCATAGGAAGCAGAAAAAAACTTGCATAAAACTACTGAGGCTGCAGACAATAAATCTTTTCCTTTCCATTTTCTTTGCTGTTAATTGTCCATACAAGATCTTTGGGAATTATTTTCCCCACACACTTGGGTACATCAAATTGGACACCCAGTTCTGTGAGCTAAAGCCTTAGCTATAAACGAGAATAGACAGAGCACGTATTCCCAAATGCTTAGGGAAGACTCCAGCCAGCCTTTTTTAACTTTATTTTGTATTTACTGAATTTTATTCAGGGAAAGAGAAAAGGAAACTCAAAAGCTAGCACAGTCCATGGCAGTAACAAAGTGGAAAAGAAGAAAAAATGTGACATACTGAGGGCAACAGGATATGTGTTCACTTATATCCAACTAGAAAATCAAACCACATTCAGACTCTGTGACAGAGCCTTGTCAGCCCTGCATTCCTCAAAATTAGGAGAGGGAAACTGTTGTTTCCTATTGATTAATGCAGAAAGCAGGCCAAGGCTTAGGGGGCATAAATGTCACAGGAGATACTCTTCAGGGCACTGATTACTGGCTCAGACCATACAGGCATGCTTAGTACTGCTTTGGGGGCAGTGGACTTTGTTCCAGTCTTGCTGTTCGACCTTGTAAATAACCACAGATAGGCTCAGTGGTGTTGATCCCATGTCTCATCTTTGCAAACCGTGCTCTTTACGATGCCAGGATGCTGTCCACAGGTTAGTCAGAGAAGTATGAGAGCCTTCTTTCCTTTGCTTTGGAAATAACACTTCCACAAAGTTTGAGCTATTGCCCAGTGAACCTTAGTTCCTCTGCATACCTGTGAGCTATGGCTGGATGGGTTTAAACTGAAAGCAGGTGAAGGCTGATACATTCATTTTTCTATTCATGGTCTGGCTTCTATGCTTTATGCCTGACAAAGGTAACTTTGGCCTTTAGTTTTAATATGCTCTGCATACTACAGTACAAAAGGCATGAGCATGTTTTATGATGTACTCGCAATGTTCGTATTACAATAAAAAAGCTGTGGTCTCACTGTGAAATATTTTGTTTAAAAAGTTCACAGTCCTCACAAGCACAACTAAACATGATGTCCTATAGAACATGTCAGCAAATTAAAAACAGGAAATGCTGAGAATTGCATGAGGTTTTGCATTATAGCTCCCCACACTTGAGTTAATACACTCTACATGAGAAAGTCTAAGCTAAAATATGCAGCCTGTTCTGCTATTTCCCTCTTCACTTGAAATACAAACAAAACAGAAAGAGAAAGCTGGGACATATAAACACTGGGCTTTTTTACAAAAGAAGAGAAACAACTCCCACACATTTAGATCCTTAGGATATAAGATGGATTTTAATACACCCTTCTCAATCCCTTGAAGTAAAGGACAGCAAACACTCCAAAATGTGAGCAACTGATAAAATATTCATTTAGGTTGCTGTTTCAGATCCAGCAGTCTTCTAATGGGCATGAACTTTGTTGTTTTTCCTGCTTTTTTTTTCTGCTCTTCAATCAGGGTCTTAATCATCTGAAAGTGATGAAGTTCTGGGACAGCACATTGATAAAAGTAGTAGAGTTTCAGGCAAAAGTGCAAACTACTTTTAGGATGGAGTTTGATCCAATTATGAAAGGGCTGTGGTTGTGTGTGACAGCAGAAGACTGGAACCATTATTTGCAAAGGTCTCCACCATCTCCCTCTCTTCTCTCTAATCTTGCTCTGAACCGAAACATGTTTTCTCCTCCTGCACAATGATTGTCGAGGGTGCGGATGGTTGGATGCACCTCAGCGGTTCTCAGTCAAGGTTAGACTGCCACCATCCTTGCTCTCGTCAGCCTGATCAGTTCCTTTTACATTCCCACTTTTCTCTTGTAATACACCCAGGAGCATGGCACACTTGCCAGCATATTTCATCCTCAGAAAGACAGAACATCCTTGTATATCAGGGAATACAGAAGTCTGAACCCGTTATTTATACAAAGAGCCACATTTCCTCTTCTTTGGAAAAGCATTATTACCTTTTTGTACACAGGCAGCTCCCACAGTTCTCATTCATTCTCCACGCTGGGGAACTCCCATTAATTTCCATGAAAGTGTTGCCTGGTTATGACAACTCCATGTCTTCTACTGAGGCATGAGCAAAAGAGCACAAAAATGATTGTGAGTGCAACCACCATCTAATTGTTCAGAACAGAATGCAAAGTGGGGGCAAAATGATGTGAATGACATAACTCCATTGAAGTCATGTCTGGTACATTTACTGCTTCATCTAGCCAGACTTGGAGTGATTTACCCAACCAGCTAAAAATTTATATTGACTGTTCTTTCTTTAACCATAAATGCAGACATCACAGGGGACTTTTACATGCCCTGGTGTAAACTTTGCTCTGCTTTTTCTAAAAATGACTGATATTAGGCTAGCTTAGCCTTTATTGTAAAGCAGGAGATCAGCTGAGCTGATAAGCAGTGACTGTCAGTTCTATCTGCTCTTAGGATAGAGTTCAATATATAACAAAAAGATTGCATGGCATCATACTAGTGACCTAGACTTGACTTAATGTCATAGGGACTTGCATTTTTAGGCCATATCACATATCTCATGCTGTTATTTGAAAGATGAGAGTAAAGTCATCTTTTTTTCTTTTGTTTTCTTTTTCTTGCATATTGCAAGTTTTAATTCATTTTAAGTTTAGGATTTTTGCCCTTATGAAAGGAAAAAAAGTCTTTCTGAATCTGACCCAAGGCAGAGTCTGGGGATAGATGAATTGAAACCGTAAGAATGTCCCAAATTAATCTCAATGGATCAATGCCTCTCCATGATATTTTAAAAGACAAATTTGCAATGCTTTCATTAACCTAGAATAATTTACAGAAATAAGCATCTATATGGGATTTGGAGATGGTTTCAGAATACACACGATGCTTGAATACAGCTTCCTTTGCCACCACATCCTAATTACCTTTCAACCCATCAGATGCAGAAACAGGATTTTACACAGCTGGAAAGCCAGCTCTCCAGTGCAGTAAGGGTTTTGTGTTGAATGGTAGTGAGCTGGATCTGAAGTTTGCAATATTTTGATTTGCAGATAAGTTGTTGTAATTCATTGAATCTCAGACACAACTTGAAAAGACTTTCCGCGGAGACTATTATCTTAAGGGTTTAGCAAAACTAATGGTGAGAAAGCTACATTTCCTGCAGAAATTAATGAGCTTCTCCCTACATCCTATTTAAATGCGTGTTATTGAGGTAGCCGGTCACATATATTCAGTAAAACTTCAGAGAAAAAGGGGGTGGCTGCAGGGATTTGCCTATTAGTGGTAAGGCAAGAGAACACATCTGATGGTACTTTCTAACCTTGTTAGTCTATCAGACAGACAAGCAAGATGTGAGCCTCCATGTGCAATGGTTACCAGCAGGATGGGCTCAGGAGCAAGAGGCAAGGTACTATGGTCAAGGCATGCAGAGGTCAAGAGCTAGGCCTTTATCAAGAGAAGTAAGAAAATGGAAAGGTGAGAAAAGAAGAGGCCACATCGAAATTCAGGAAGTGCAGCATATGGGCAAGGGTAGGACAAGGGCAGGTGGGCTGATGAGTAGCTAGACCCAAGAGGTAGGACAAAAAAGGAAGGAACCAGGAGAGAAACAGACCTCACTGTTGCCAAGTGACACGTTCAGCTGCAGAAAGCAGCTGCTGGAGTAGCCTCCTATGCCTGACACATGTGATAGACCCAGCTGGAATCACCAGAATCTCGTTCCTCAGCTGGTCAGGGTATCAGGTCTGGTGTCCCTCAGGAGAACAACTGCAGCCATATTATCAGTTCAGAACTTGATTATCCACAAGAAGCTTAATGGTGGCTAACACAAGGGACTCTTTGACGGAAAATCCAGATATTTTACTTGGTTTCCAAGAATCATCTTCACCATGGTGTTAGGTTGAGCTATAACTTGTCTGGAAGCTGTATCTTGTCAAGGTATCAGTCTCTCCTTTTAACTAGCACACCTTGGATAGAAATTTGAATCATAAAATAGCTTAGGTTGGAAGGGATCTATGGAGGTAATATGGCCCAACCCCCTCAAGTTATGGGTGAAACACACTGTGAAAGGAACTCCCTGGAGTACACACCTGTATTTGGTCAGCTGAGTATCTCTTCTAAATTCCCTTCTCTGTATAGACTAGATTTCTCTTTGCTATAAGGGAAGCTCAGGTATCTGGTTTATATATATACATATAGATGCCTAAATTTACATGTCTTGATTGGCAAGTTCAAAGCCACCCTAAGGACAGGATTTAGTTGTCTAAATATAGCTATCTAGTGCCATTTGTGAGCATAGGGTATCTGAGACACTTGGACCAGGCTCACAGACACACTGTGGAAGCCACAGAAAACTAGTGCACATCTGGAATGGCAGCTGGTGTCCGGAGGGAAACGCTATGGACCTCAAATGGCACTAGGTGACTCTTTAGGCAACTGAATCCCATACTGACTTCCTACAACAGCAAACAGAGTTCAGGCTATCTTTGTAGGTATATCAGACTTGCTTACATGGAAAAACAAGGTATGCAACAGCTGGCCAATGGTAGCACCATGAAATTGTGTGATGGGATGGGCATAACAGGATTTGACATGAAATGCGTTCTGACATAAGAATAGACAAGACTGGATTTAGTCCCTACCTTCTTTGCCTTTGTTCAAAGTTGTGTTCCTCATATTTTTCTAGGTTTTATGTGTCTGGGAGCTCTTGCAATGGAGGAAAAAAGTAAAGGAAACAAAGTAGTCATCACTCCTGCAGAATGTACAGTGAATATCTGGACTTGGTCTTTCTTTAAGAATTAGCAGGTGAAATTTTCTGGACTTTATTACACAGAAGCCTGGAAAAAATCGCTTGGCCTTAAAAAATATTCATATCTACTACTCAACAGTGAGTCACCCAGTGCATGTAAGCTCCTTGAACATTTGGGAGTTTAGGCACTTAAATATAACTGTTTATTGTCTCAATACTTTTGGTACATGTTTTTATTTGCTGTGACTTTCCATGCCTGGCTATTATAAAGGCATATCATTTTACTGAGATTCCTTGAAGATACTAGGTATGTTTGAGGATTATGTATTAAGAGCAAAGAATGAGCTCAGAATGACAGTTTGCCTCCTGCTATGGAAGAAGTCTATATAAGCATCCCCTATTCCAGCTCTTAAAATTTGCTGCAACTGCAGACATGGAACATTTTAAAAACATATTCATATTCTTCCTCCTGAGCATTGCCTGTACTGCAGATCCGAAAGCTGTTCCCACCCCGTTACCACAATTTACATAGCTGATATTCAGTATGACAGTACCTGATAGTAAAAGTAGATGCAAACCTGAAAGAGGAGTTTCTCTTCTCTGTAAAGGCTACAGCATTCAGAGCTTCCTGACTCACATTGCTTCAGCTGCTTGTGAAATGCTATGTTGATGCAATTTAGCAGCACTGTAGTTCACGAGTGCGAGAGTTTTTCCAAAAACCATGATGCACTGTGTGACGCCAAACAAACCATTTCCCTCTTCTCAGCCTTCACGTTGCTACCTATAAAATAGCAATAAAGGCACTCCTCTTAGCAGTAATAACTCAGCTGAATCTCTGAGCCTTTCAAAGGTATACCTGTAAAGCTGGAAGAGAAGAAAAAGTGAAATATTGAGTGGAACCTGCAGCAGAGGTTAAATGTTCCTACTTAAGTTGGACACTCTCGTGAATACATACTGCAGGCTACCTGGCAGAAAACGACACCATTAGAAAATGAAAACTCATTCCAGCAACTTATAATCAGGCTTTCGGCAGCCTAGGGAGCTAGTGTTGAACAGGACAGTAGGCCCACATCTTCAGTGGGTCTTCATTAACATTCCCCCAAAGGTGGCTGTGACATCCACTTGTTTGTATCAACACCTGTAAAAATTGGCTTTTGCATGCAATTATTGTGCTGACACACATACACACACATACACACACACACACACACACACACACACACCCCTTAGGTGATGGGTCTAAAAGGACGTTTTATTGGCAGAAGTTCATGAAAATGTGGACATTTGGTCAAATATATTTCTCACACACTCACCCAGGTATGGAGATCCTTACCCAATGATGGGACGTCCATCATCTCTCCAGGCTGCAACTGTCTATTTTGAGCACATCCAGAGAAAAAAATGACTGATAGGGCAAGGAGCTTGGGGTACCTAACTCTCAGATAAACAGACTTTTTGTCTGCTATATCTCAGTGGCTTTTACTTGCAGGGTGGGGTTTTTTTATTATGGTTTGGCTTGGTTTGGTTTGGTTTAGTTTTTTTAACCCTTCAGCTTATTTAGCTTCTCACCTGCAAACTTTAACTTAAGGTATGTCTCATTTTGTTCCTATAATACTGGGCTCCTCTGTATTTTATCATCTTTTTTATGCAAAGGAAAGAGGAGGCCAGCCTACAGGGTGAACAGCTAATGCTAACTGAGTCAGTAAAGAGAAAAAGCATTTGAGCTTTATCAAAAGAGGGGTCAATTACTTTAGGTTAGCAGCATGATTCTGAGCCTGATCTATGACCCCTGTGGTAATTAATGTCATGGATGGACTATACAAGGAGACAAATGTGCTGTTATTAATGATTAATATCACAGCTGACCTGAGCACAAAACGTTCATATAAGGCCTGAAGGGACATTTAAATGCTTTGTGTTAGCAGCTGGAAGTTTTATATATGGCATTGTGCAGACCCACAGCATTGTGAAGACCCTTAAGGCGATCAGAAACAGGACAATAATATGTGAATCCTTGCCTCTGTGTATCATGTAGTCAATGCAATGACCAGCTGTTCGCTGCTGTGTAAATGACAGGTTGTATATACAGTAAAAGAAAGTCCCAGCAGAAGGAGTGCCAGAGAGATGATGGCACAGATCCTTCCCTCACGGCCTCCTTTTTTTCATAACTGCTGTTGGCATAAAGAGATACTGGCCCCTTCTACAGGATCCAAATTGCACTTTAAATGGGAATCCAAGCAGGTGCCAACACTAACAAAACTGTCTCAGGAGTCATCGAAGTCCAGAGGCGCTTTAACTCCCTCAGCACCATCCCTTTTCACCTGAAAGCTTTGTAAACACTTGCAGTTCTGCTCATGCCTTGAGTTGCACTGGTTGTGATTAACTAAGACACACACACACACACCCCCGACTGGAGTCCAAAAACTAGCTGGAGCAGCAGGTTGAGCCCAACCTGCTAGGCTAGTTCAGAGCCAAACTACCCCACATGGACTCCTGACTGGGCATCCTGTACCAGGCAGAGGTAATTACTTTCCTTTGACCGCAGTGGTAGTGTTAGACCTGCTCTTGATGCAATAGCCTGCTGCTCGGCACACCGCCTGAGACATTTTTAGCCTGTATCACCCCCCTAACAAGAGATTCCCTGGTAATCAAAGCACAGATGAGGAAGAAATGAGAAGAGGGAGAAGATACAGGGCTGAAGATGTTACTTTTTCTCAATAGTGATGCCAAATTCATGGGGCCAGAGGAGAGCAGTCCAGAAGGAAATGAGTCTGGCCTGCAAAAAATCAGGAGCCAAATACACGAACTTGCAGACCCCTATATCTTTTTATTGGAAATGTCTTTTAATTTCTCTGGATACAACTACAGAGTTACATTAGCTGTGACATTATGGACACAAACTGATTCACCATCAGACCTCCAGCAGTGCCCTGGAAGGGTGGTGGCCTCAAGCTCCAGGCCCTCCGATCTCTCCAACTGTGCCTCATTATCTTCCTATTCATTTTGCCACAGCTCAGTGTCTCATTACACAATTTGGTGGGCAGTGAATGACTAACCAGCTCTCCTGCCACCATCTCCGATGTCTTCCAGCCTCTCCCGGAACCTCTTCTGCAGGATAGGAGCCTAACGATGTCTTGTAAGGTCTCTCTCGTGAGGCAGAAGGTCCTGATGGTCCTGGACCTTTTTTGGGATGGCGTGGTAAATAGGATAGCCACAGTAATGCCCTGCATGCTGACTCTGGGGAGTAACACTGCACCCAAGAATTCACTATGAACAGGAATGGCAGACCTCTACCAGTTTAAAAATGTGTTTATGTGCAGTGCTCATATCATAAATATATCTCCTAGAAGCACATCCATAAGATCAGACTTCAGAAGGTGGAAAAGGTCCCTTAACAGCTATTCTCCCCTGCATTGCCTCCTTCACAGCCTGAGGTTGGTAGAAAGGTGCAGCAGATGTTCAGGCATCCTGATGTATCAGTATATACAGCATATTCCTGCCACACAGGTAGGCATATCTGCCATCACAGACCACCCTTCTTTCAGGGAAGCTGGATACAGTGCTGGGTGAAAGCAGCACTGACTGCCCTGTTATTCTGAAAAAATGGCCCCTTCTGGCCTTGCAGAGGTTGTGTAGGTTTATACCGAATGTTCTACCTTGTGTTTGCCATAGGCTAAAAGATAATCCATGGTGACTCATGAAGTCTTGGAAATCTAATCATCTGTGATAGCTCTCAGAGTCCTCTCTAGATTTCACCCCTTTTCTTTTGAAATGTCAGGAGAAAATGCAAAGGCAATAAATTTGGCAATAATAAGGAAACTTTATCATCTAGCAGGCCTATGAAACCCACATTATCTTAAATAGCTTAAAGTTATTTAGACTACTTGCTGCATAAATGAATGTCATTTCCATTAAGAGAAGTAAATTTGTGCCTGTGGATCATCATAAAGAATCTGGATGCATTATGAGGAAAAAACAAACACCGAGCCAGAGATAAAGGACTCATTGTCCTGGTAGTGCTCAGAGGTGTGTACACAGAGGTACGGAAATTATTTCCTATGTTCAGCACAGAAAGTGGGAAGTGATTTCCATTTGGCTGTCATTGCTTTTCAGCATAATGTAGTTCTTCTTATTTAGAAGTTAAAGTTGAGCAAATTGTTGATTAACAGGATGAGGGGGGAAAATAACCTCATAATAATCTAGTAGTAAAGATGGAGACAGGCAGTCCTGAAAATAAGCAGGTAACAATGGCATTTTCTCTGTAAATACTGTATGACTCCTGAGGCATTTGTTAATCAAAACACTGAAATAATTCAGTAAGCTCTTGTCGTGCCAGCTGGGTTTGCTCACCAGAGTAGCTTTGGTCTCCTGCTATGACCTTGGGATTTGATGTGAGCAGCAGCCTAAGAACTGTTCCCAAAATGCTGTTTCCAGACCTTACTCACATTGTAAGAGCAACAGGATGAGGCAAAGAAGTATAACTTAGAGGGTAAAATATATGCAGGATGGCTTTTTTCTTTTTTAATTTTCCTGTGTGATACTGATTAATTATAGTCTATTATCAACTGCTCTTTGAAAAATGTAGCCGTCATGTTTTTTCTTGCTTGTATAAAACAGGGATTATATTGTCTTTCCTGGTAAGAAAATGCATGTGTCACAACCAATATTTTTAATTCCTGCTGAGATCTTCCAAAAGAAATGTGAAATAAATTCAAAGAGCCCCTTGAATCTAAAGTCAAGCAGGATTTGCATCTTTATTTCGCTTAGAAGCTGGCGAGGACAGACAGGAAAGTGTTGCCTCGCCACCAGACCAACTGTCACTGTCCATGGTGCTAGCTCCAGAATAAATGAGTGTCTGACTCTACTTGGGATCACTCGCTCCTTTCCTGCCAATACATTGAAAAAGGGTTTCCAGAAGACTTCTGACGGTTTTTGTTAGCATCAGTGCTAACATAAATCCATAACTGTGTTTTCTTTGGCAAGCACTCATCTCTGAAGGGCTTTTATAGATCAACATCCTGGCCATCCTGTATTGCTGTGACTGTGAAAGTCACTATAGTCACCCCAGGAATTCTTCTGATCTGACCTGAGTGTCTACAGCGATGAAGATTCCCTTAACAATCAGAAAAGATCTAGTCAGAAGAGTCCACAACAGAATTAACTCAGTCCTGAAGAAGACATCTGAATAGGACAGATAAATAGTGGCTCTGAAATATCTATGCCTTTCCATTGTCAATAAAACAGTCTTGCTTCAGTATATCTGTTTACATTGAAGTTATCTAAAATTACACAAAGAGAATTCCACTGCATTTAAAATTACCCGACATAAAAGCAATCTGAGTTACAATAACATCTGTCACTTAACATGGGATTCATCTTACCCAGCACTGACTATCTGCAAGTCAGGTATCTATTCAGACATGGGGTATTTTAGGTTCCTTCTGAAGTCAAAAAAGACAGACTGGCACATTCAGAGGGTGATCCTAAAACAGCTGCTTAAAATAAGAGGTGTGAATCACCCCCACCTTACAAAATGGGTGAGGTCAATTAGTTGACCAATGTAGGAGAAGGCTTGTGTTTTGTCAACATTGCTGTGTCTTGTGAAATATGTCCTCTGTGGGAGTGCCTCCAGATGACTTTGTCATCAGTCCACATGCACATACAGGCTACTCATCTGCCAGGCTTGGTCTTGCATGTGTTTTCTTTTTAAACATTCATTTGCCTAGCTTTTTATATTTCTACAGAAATGTCTCTTGCGATCCTGAATTAATTTCCTAGATTTTATGTTCTCAAATACAAACCAAAATTGCATTAAGTTTTTTCTCCTTCTCTGATTCTCAACAAAGCAGACATTTGTCACTCTTGCTTCTTCATTGCCTCAGAAACACACACTCAACCATGCTGAGTTCTTGCAAATTCCCTTTAAAGGTATACAGATTAATTAAAGGTCCACTGTATATTCCACTGTTCCTCCCTTAAGCCTCTAGGCTGTTAATAAACAGAAGAGAATCTTGTTTCAATAACCTCTCTTCTAATTAACATTCTTCTCTTCTTTTCCCTTGACATCTTAAAGTGAGCCTTGCAACCTGAATGACTCATCACTCATCTAGCACCACACTGGGACTTATTCAGACGGTGTCTTCCTACAGACAGTCCATAGCCCACTACAATGACATTATAATTTGGATAACTCGGAATGATCAGTTTTTGTTAAAAATTAAACTTGCATGGAAAGCAGATGTCTAAAATTACTCCCTTTCTTCCTTTCCCTTCCCTTTGGCTTTAGTTGTATTTATAGTCCATTTGTTCAATCTGGTTATGTCAGGCACCTCAGTTTCCCTGCCTGATATTCCCCTGCTTGAGTACCTGCATCAGTTCTACCAAAGGAGACCACTGGGAGGAAATGAACAGAAAAAAAAAAGCAAAGAAGAGGGTAAGATGCTTCCAGAATGACAGTTGTATTTCTTCAGTGGGAGATACTCATTGGGAAATGCCTGGGTACTTGGCTAACAGGTTACTATTGCTCTCCATGTTACACTCTGAATAGTAAGATTTAGCTTTTTGCTTAATGGGATGCCTTTTTTGCACAATGACATGCCAGCCCTTCTTACAGCAAGGTTTAAGCCCTTTATCCAGCTCCCAACAGCTACTTCTCACACAGAATTTAATTTACTATTAACAACAGCAATGCTAGACATACTCAGAAGTAGTATTAAATCCAATTTGAAGAAGCCTGTGTCTATAGCATTGATTTCATGGATCTCACTTACTGTAACTTAATGCAAACAAAAGTTATCCCATGTTTCCAAAACTCTTCTACTAAATAAGTTTCTACGTTGTTGTTTAGCTTGCATCTATGGACCAAATGGCAGTTTTGGAAAAGACAGCCACTCCAATGCTTGGTGAAATCTCATTTAGCCTTCTTAATCCAGCTGATGGTCTTTGAGGTTTTCCAAGAGAATAAATTACTCTGTACAGATATAGTTCATCTCCTGACAGGAATAATGTAGGCAAGTCAGTTACCAAATGACCAGAATCATCTATATGAAGGGTAAGATGGGCATCCTCAGGGAAGGATAAGATGTCCAGATCTCATAAAGATTCGTAAAAATTGAAGCATACAACAGAAATTGGATATTCTTGGTTGGGATTTAGTAGGGTCTGGGGTGGGGACTGGTTGTGTACTTCTGCACAAGATGTTTTGAGTTATACCTAAAAGATGCTATGCTAGATGAGTGATTGAATTAGTGTAATTAGAGGTGGCCATAGCTGTATTTTTTTATTTAATAATTGATCCCATTCCTCATGCCCAAAAGCAAAAGAGCAAGACAAGAAAAAATAATAAAGGTTGAAATAAAAAGAATAGTTAGGGGAATAACACTCTTTCTTCCATACTGTTCTAGACAATCTCGAAAGATTTTGATCAAACCATACCAAAATGTTCTGGTTTTTGGGGGGTTGTTTAATCCTTCTGTATTAATTTAAATCCTCATGCCTTTTCCTACTGCTCCAAGCACAATAGTATAATGTGGTCAAAATGTTCAAGCTGGAATATTGCTTGTGAGTGACAAGGAGTTGCCTTAGTTAGTTGCCTTAGAATACATGTAGATTTATTTTAAGATGACTGATCCTAAAGATTTTTTTTTCCTCTTGATTTGACTTCTTTGAAAAAGGAACTCATATTTCATTGCAAAGTCATTGCAGGCTCCTCAGCAACAAACTTACAAGACTTGCAAATCACAGCACATTACTGTTCAACTTTTAAGAAAATAGAAACAATTATCAAGCTATTTTAGGACCTTCCACTACATCTGAGGGCACAAATAAAAATACATTAGTCAAATGACTTCAACTGGCTTTGGAAAGAGAATATCTTCATTTTCATTTTAGTGTTTTGTGATGTCTTACATTTCCTTCCTAAAGAATCTGTCTTTTCCTGGAATTACAGTTCATTCTGTTTCCAGACTATTTATATGCAACTATTTCCACCCTAGGTTTATTTACTGAATTAACAGTTTAATCTGGGCTCTTCTATGTATCAGAATGCTATTTCAGACCTTACCAAATCCAGTCCCTTTGCACTGTTCAGGCAATGTTCTTACCAACTCTTTTTGTCATCCTGTATTCTCATTAGCCCTGAGAGTCCATTAGCAATCTTCCAATTGCATATTACTCTGCTGATTTTAGAGTGAAGATGTGTTGTTTTCCCTCTCTAGGGTTCAATTAGTTGTATTTTCCTGGTTGTACATTTGCTGTAATTTCTGAAAATAATCCCACATTATTTTGTTTTTTCACAACCTGAAATGACCTCAGGCCCACACTCTTTGCACAGATTTTCATGTATTTTTTTCATATTTGGAAGATTTTCCAAATCAATAGTTGACCTCAATGGTCATTTTTCCAACATGGGATTTCCTAGTGAAATCCAAAAGCTCTGAAACCCATTTACTAGCAGTTTTCAACTAAGATAATCTCAATACTTGCCTTGGTGGGTTATTATTATTATTAATTGAATATGAAAGTGCATCAAACAGCAATTATTAAATCCACTGACACAGTCAGCTGAACTTGGAAAGTCCATGTTTGCAGGATATAAGTGATAGTCCTTCTCTGCAGGTCTTAGAGGTTTCTGTACACTGGGACTTCCCTCTGTTGCCTCTCAGCTCCTGCCAGTCTTGATCTTTCATATCATTTCCTTCTCATGGAGTGCTTTGCCTCCTTTTCAGTAGGATTTTTCCATTTCATTTTTGACAATGTCTTAGGCATATCCCTTCCTTATTATTATTATTATTTTTTTTTGTCTTGTATAATCTGGGGAAATAATACAGGCACTCCCTGAAATTCTGGTCTTCGTAGATGCAAACTGCAATATCTTCATGTCATAAATACTTCATTGTTCTATTCCACCTGAATAGCTAATGGATTCTGCTTTCAACTTTCATGTTTTTTGACAGTGGTGACAGTTCTTCTTATTCCTTCAAAAACAAGATTGTGTATCAGAAATGGCCTCAATTCCTTTTATTTTTTATATTTTTTTTCTAGATATGTATGTCAATAATAATAGGTACTATATTAAGTTTTCCAGTAGAATTATGTCCAAATGTTGTATATGTGGTTTTAGGACAGCCCTAATATCATCGTTGTTCTGCCATATTTAAACAGATTGTAGAAACGGACCTCAAACCAATCTGGGCTGAAGATTGTTTGGAGCCTCTGCCTTCTTCCACACAAAGAAAAATTTTCATCAGATGCAACCTCATAACCAGCAAAGCCATGGGAATCCCTTTATCTTCCTTAATGGACTATTTAAAGAGAATTCTCACTTTCAGAGTAATGTAGTATGGGCACTGTGGAAACTCTGTAATCCCCAAAATAAGACTGACATTTTAACTTTGACCTGACAGATCATAACAGATCTTCTAGATTTTAAGGTCTGGATAATCTCTCTTGAATCCATTTCTAGTGTAATATGTCAGCTTGAAAATGTTAAATTTTTTTCCATTTTTTGCTACTTACTAATCTGTCCTGTAATTCCAAAATCTTTCATAAACACACTAAGGAGACTTTGGTGGAACTGGAGGTGGCTGTCACCTCACTACATTCACCACCTGCTTCAGTCTTGTAGTAGGAGAGGTGCTACACATTCCCAATGGTAGAGTTTCGTGTTTTACCAGAAAGAACCACTGATCAAATCTGGAAACTGTCTGCAGCCAAGTGACCCTGGCCACACCAGGTCTTTGCCGCGTACATTGTGTGAACATATTTCCAGGGGACTTAGAGGCATCCAGACAAGGTCAGTCTTGGAGGGGCAAAGAGGATTATCTAAGCAGAAGTTTTGAGGTTGTCGTAAGAACCTACACATCTCTCATGATATGGCCCAACATATCTTTCCCTATATAACACTGGAAGTTTGCAGTGAAATGAGGAACTTCAGGCAGGTCTCCTATACCTCTTTCTATTCCCAAATCTTTCTACTTGTCAGTTCTGTTGTCTTTTTCTGAAGGGCAGATAATGAAGCTGGTCTTCCAGTTAGGCTGAAGCTTCCCTAGAGAAGAAGATTTGGGGGTGGGATTCAGCTCACAGAGGGACACTTGCATTTTGCTGTGTAGCTCTACATGTCTACATCTGAATGAAGTGTCTAAATGCCCATTTCAGCCAATGACTGTGAGAGGAGCCTAAAGAGCACTGCAGCTTATCAGATTTACCTGTCTGTTTTAGGGTGAGCTGAATAGCTCTCTCAAGTACCTTGACTGGGACTCCCTTGCCTAAACATAGGAGTCTGGACCTTGCAGCTAAGACAACCAGATAAGACCAACAGATGTGAGAAAGGCTGACAAAAGACCAAAAGTCTCCTGGAGCGCCAGCCGGAGGTGGGTGGGACACCATAGAGCATCTCCAGCAGTATCAGACACCTAAGCCTGGGCAAATAAAATGTACCCTAGCTCTCCATTGACGGTGAGAGGGGAAAAGGCTTAGTGTATGCAGACAACTATATACTAGCATAAAAATCTGTGTGCCTTCATCTTCATACTGACTCCCCTCTCCCTGCCAAGATCCCTACCTTGCTAGTACAGGGTCCTTAATCTATGTGAAGCCACGATCTGCTGCTAGTCATGCTGGCTGACGTATCTGGAAACAAAGCAGGAATCTCTTGTGCTGAAAACAAATTGAAATCCCTTTAATAATGTATCTACTCCTGTTTTCCACAGATAGGAAGCAGGAGGGGAGGGAACACAAAACACTCAGCCATGGACAATATCAATGTAACACAATTAATTATCACAACAAGAATGCAATTAATCCATCTTCTTACTTCAGCTAATACATCTTATGACTTCAGCTGCAGTGGGTAATGTTTCTGACTTCCCTAAAATATCACCATTTTTTCTCCTCTCTACTCTGAAGCTGGCAGATAGGTAGAGCTGCTCAACATTCATCTTATTCATCCTATCTCTCAGTTCCCATTTATTCTATCACAGACTCAAAACAACAGGCAATAATAGTGAAGGAATAAAGAGGAAGTATGAATATGACATTAACATCTTCATGCTAAGCCTGTTAAATTAAATGATGGATTTCAGAAAAACCACATTGTAATCTCCAATTTGGTAGGGGGAAGTGAAGGCTATTGCTAACATGTTTAATATTGGATGAAACTAATCTTGACATCATTAAAATGTACATCTTACCCCTTCTTCACCTGCCCTACAGCCTAGGCCATTACAGTCTTAATCCTGAAATGTGTCCATACTGCTCCTCCAGTCCTGATTCCCAAATGAGACTGAATTCACTTGAATCCTGAACTTCAATAGCTCTTTTAGTCTACTCTCAGGTGCCTAACAGCTCATCCACCCTAAACTAAGTCTTTTTCCTCTCCTACGTAAGTGTTGAACTCTTCGTCACCGTTGCCATTTGATGGGCTTAATTAATGAGGGAACTGTAATCAACACTTCTGGGCTGGATTCGAAGCCCACTCCAAAGCGGGATTCCTTCCACTCACCATGAGTTGGGCTTCAGGTCGTATTCCTTATGCTATACTGAAAGCTTTGAAGCCTTTCCTCTGTGTGTAAACCCCCAAAGCCTGCCAGATCACTAAGCTATCCATTTGTTTAATAAAAATAAATAGAACTATAATGAAAAGTACTGAGGCCAGACCCAGGGCTGGCAGTAATCAGCATTCCTCCACTGAATGCTGTGATGATTTAAGGATATTAAGTGACCATCAACCCAGCGGAGCATTAAATCAGTGTTACACAGGGGAAAAAACCTTACCCTTACTATGTTAATATTGAGTAGGTCTATACAGCACACTATGTATGATGTTCATTTTGGCAATTCGTTCTCAGTTCTCTTTCACAATGGGATTGTTTTTTTCCCAGCGTGGAGTCATTCAGTAGCCTGCATGTTAAACAAAGGCACCATTCACATTCCAGCCTCTTGACAACAAGCCCATGATTTGTGTTTGGTTTGGTGTTTATTGTTGGGATTTGTTTATGTCATCTACTGATATAAACAACTCTGACTGTGTGGACAGAAATGTAATAATCCTCATTGCAAAAGTCTGAGAGTTACATGTATTTTTAGCATGTGCCAGAGGGTTTTATGGTTTGGTTTGGTTTGGTTTTGCAATTAGGATAAAAGTGTTTAGTTTAGGAAATACAAAACACTGAGTTTCCAGAATTTGGGATTAAACTTGAGACTCCTGCATTTAGAAACTGAGCATTTACTGCTGGAATTCATAGTTCCACCCCTTCTGTCTGTGCTACTATGCCAACTGCTTTTGTAGAGGTATCAAAACTAACTAGAAACTAGCTCTTCTGAGTCCTCACCCACCCCAGGAGCTGAGTAAATACTCTGGGAACAAGCCCCTGTGGAGTGCCTGTCCCCTGCAACACCACCACTGTCAATATTTCTCCACGGCTGTCCCCACTGAGGTTGTCTCTCATGCCGGATCACAGACTGCCCTAGGCAACTTAGCCATTGGCTGGGGAGAGAGAGCTCACGTGTAACATCTGTGACACAAATCGACTACCAGAGGACAACTACCAATTCCCTCTGAATTTTGCCTTTACTCTTTTTCACTAATCAGTGCAAGCTTTGAAATCCCTGTAAACTGGAGATTTTCTTCTTTGCATCATATTCTTTCAGCATATACAAGATGAATGAAGTGTATGAAAAAATCAAAAGATAACTTAAAGAATTTTATCACAATATATCTACTTTTTAATCAGAACATATTTTGAAACCCTGGTGTTCCTCAATCAACAGTGGATTCCACAAAATAAGAGCAATTTCTATTGATGCTACTGAATAGGAGTTATATTTCTAAGGTGTGTGGGTGAGATGTATGATTTTTATACTAAAAGTCTGCTTATTTTGCTACTGCTATAAAATGATGATTCTTCTCTTTCAAAACATACAGCGTCCGTCCTCCACTCTCACCTTACACAATACTTTGTTCTGTGCTGTGGAGTGACAAATATAGAGAAGGAGTCGTAAGGGAGAAACAATTCCACGCAGCAGCAGAAATATTTAACCATTCCAGCAACCTTGGCCTCCTCTCTCTAAACAAGCAACCTTCAGCTCCAAAGAAGTATTATCATCCACCCTATAACTTATCAGTATCCTACCATGTGCACCCCACATATCACCCACACCTAATCACAAACACACAGAGAGTTGCACATATCATGACTTAAGTTATAAGAGCCCTTAGAGAGAATCTTTCTCTTCGTTCTGTGTCTTCACAGCATGGGTCCCTGTATAAGTTTGGGAGCATATGGGACTTATAGTCATATAGATAATAGTAGCATTAATCATGGCCTGAGGTTGCAAAAATGGCTTCAGACTCCCACACTATTTGCATGGTGCTCATGAAAGCGAAGGTTAGCTCTAACCCAGAAAGTGGAGTACTGTTGCTCCATAGCTCTGTCCCAAATTAAGGATCATTTAGCCTCTCTCAGCCTTGTACAAACCCAGTTAAAAAGGCATGCTGGAAGTGGTAGTGACTAAGTATTAAGTCCTCAGCAAGAAGGGTCAGATTGCAATTTTGAATTTGGAAAGGTCATTCTTGTGTGATGGAAGCCTCTGATATGTCTGTTCTCGCTCAAAAATGAGGTCTTGGGACAGTAATATTTTTATGAAAATGTCACTTCAGCAGCAAGTAGCAGTCAGAAAAGCAAATGAAACGTTAAGAGTCATGAGGAAAGAAATAAACAAAAAAATAGAAAGCATTGCACTACCCATTACTATCTGTTAATATGCATTATTGCATTATCCAAAGCACTATCCACCATTGACATGATGTATAATGTGCTTGTGTCTTGAAAACGCTATGCAGTTCTGGTCACCTCCATGCAGAAGGGATATAGTAACTCCTGAAAAGCTCCAGGGAAGACACATCACTAAAGCAAAGAATTGTATCTGAATGAGGAGCAACTGAATAGCCTGGTAAGTAGTTTGGCAATGGGATGACTGAAGAGCATGATGGACATTTATAAAACGAACAGTAATGTGAGCAGTGGCAGAGAAGATGAAAAGGTAACAAATGTTCTCTGCCTCTTCTAGCCCAATAACTGTCTGGCATCAAATGAATCTAGCTAGTGGTAAGTTCAAAACAAGCGAAAGGGAAGGAATGTTAAACTGTGAAATTCCTTGAAGTGGATTTCAGCTAAAAGTTGCAACAGTTCAAAAAGCAATTGGAGCTATCCAAAAAAGGAAAACCCATGAAAGCTGGTACACACAAACACGCCACCTCAGCTCAGGAGTTCACTAGGTCTCCAGCTCATAACCAAGTCTCAGACTGTGGGAGGCTGAGAGAATACCAGGGAAACTTCCCCTAATCTTACATCCTTCCCCGGGCAACTGCTTTGGACTTACTAGAAACAGGATGCTGAGAGAGATGGCTTGAGGGGCTAGCCCCGTAAGGACATTTTTGCAGGTTTTTTACCTTCTCAGTATGCCTATTGCTAATGATTTTTGCTGCACAGAGCAGCATAGGTGTAGAAAGTGGCAACATGTTTGGTAGGGTTAATGTATAGGACTGAAGTGAGGGGAAAGACAGCTTATCAGTATTCCTTGAACGAGGTTGCGTTATCTGACTATACGTTGCCTCTGAGAACACCACCTACGAACTATGCCATTCCGGATGAACAACGACAGGGAAAAAAATAATACCCCAAAACTCCCAGAGGTGGTTTGCAATTATAGTCTTCCTCAAATTGGAAACTGAAATAAAACAGAAATAAATCAGGAGCTTCATATTCACAGGAAGCGGAGCGTAACACCCTGTGAGCTGCAAAGGTCTTTCAGTGATTGTTATATTACCTACAGAAAAAATACTATTTTTACTGACTGCAAGCTATCTGTCTTTCAAGCCTCAGACATATTTATTACGGTGTCCAAGAAGTTTCACGGAGGCAGGATGAGCTGATGGGTGGAGCGCAGAGCTGGAAGGCAGCAGGGTCCTGCCCTCTCTCTTCAGCTACTGAGCTTTCTCCTATCTCTCTCCTTGTTAGTACAATCTCTGTTGACTGCAGCTGTATGAAAAACCGCGTTTTCAGTTTATTGCTGTGCCAAAAAGAAATAATAAAGTAAAGGTGGAAAATAAATGTTTGGGGTTAGCCTCAAAGACTTTAATTTCTTAATGAATGAAAAAGGTGAAAAACTGTTCTGTGCCAAACAAACAATTTCACCTAATACCAAATGGAACATTTGTCCTTTTTTTTTAAAAAAAAAACTTTTATGGAGAATATTTTTTTAGTAACATCATATTCAAAGTTAGAAATGAAACATTTATTTCAAAAAAAGACCAACTGTGCGTTTTATTTAAAAAAAATATTTTTGGTAAACTTGACATGAACTCTCTCAGTGTTTTAACTGATGTACATTTTCAATTTTTTGGTAAAAAAGGGGTTTGCACAGAAAGAAATTTTTCATCTCCATTGTAAAGAAAGTAGAGCCAGGATTACCTTCCATAATGAGTTTGTACTGCACTTAAAACAATATAGTGTGTTTGCTACCAGTGTTAATTCTAGAATAAAAATAACAAAAATTTTTAGTGAATACCTGAATCTCATCTGAACCTTCTTTTTCAGTCCAGATTATTCACAGAACTGAGATGCTAAATGAGATTCTGATTTAACAGCTGCTGAGATAAAAATAAATTAAACCTGACCATCTTTCCACATTTTTATGCTTGTATCAGCAGCTGGTGCCAGACTCAGAAAGTACAGAAAATGTAAGAAAACGAAGATGGGTTGGAATAAACATTAACTGAGTATTTTGAACTCCTTCATGGGCTGAATTCTAATACAAAGTAAGACTTTTGAAATAATGAGGCCAAAGGAAGCTAGCTTGAATAAGACAAGATTTCACAACTTGCTTTCCAAGACCAGTTATTAATATCAGATTTGAGCCCAGTCCAGAAACCTAGATCTCACACTCCAGATGTTAAAGAACAGAAAAAAACATTCAGCCTGTTAACCTCACCAGGCTGATCTTTATGTAGAGGATAACCATTAACTAAGGTTCTCCCTTTATTTACCAGGTTCTCTGCCCTCCTAGCACTGAGGCATTTTCCCCCTGTCCTTGACTTGTATGTTTGTATGTTCCCTCCAGTCCTTGTATGTTTTGGAATTGCAAACTTTATCGAACAAGAGTAATTTGAAGGAAAAAGCAGCTGCACAATAACAAAGCTTTCATGTAGCTTATGCTCCATTTTTACCTCTACTGTTTGCCAGGGTTGATGTCCTCCTCAGATTTCTTTGCAACAAATGCAGACTTACCATAGCTGAGCATGATAATCCAAAAACATCACTCTCATAATTAAGGAGCATATGTGTGTTGCATGCTAACAACCATAGTTACTCTTGCTGGACTATATGTACCACACTCGGTGTGAAATGGAAAAACTACATATCTTCATCCACGGTATCGACGTGGCCTTTCAGAGTTTCCGCAGCTGATTAGTAGATGATTTCTTTTACCCAGCTGGTTTCAGGAGGAAATTTAAAAAGTCCCTCTGCCTCTAAATTTGATGCCATGCTTCTACGGAACAGCTTTGAGATCTACCGCAAGTTATATTCAGTGAACATTATATAAAATCATACATAAGCTGGCTGGTGTCCAAAGTCAGTACTTTTCAGCATATGCAAAGCCAAAGGTATCAACATTTTTTACAGCATGAAGGGGCATTCAAGCCAAGCGGCTGCAGCTCTCAGAATGGGAGTGGACTGAGAGACTTCTCGTTTCATGTAATCAGCATCCTGCAGCTTTTCCACTAAAATCCAAGGGGGATTCCTCTGACTCTCTATAAAGGAAGAATCTCATTGCATAAGACAAGAATTTTAAAGGTACTTCAATACCTAATTTCAAGGGGAGTTAGGTTTCTAACAGCTTTTTAGAAATACTAGCCTAGAGAGACATCTTTGGATTGTATGAATCAATCTAGCTGATTTTTAAAAGATCCCCATTATAATCCCAAGGTAGATCTGCTCTCTCTAAAGATACAGCAGGAGCCTCTTGCCTGGGATTTATCTCACTTAAGGTTAATGTCTCCATTATGGATATATTTCTGCAGGATTTGTCCTCATTTCCTTTATAGTTAATGGAGAGAAAAAGGCATTTCTGGGTATTGTCCATCTGCCCAAACTTAGACACCTATTTTAGAAAGAAACAAATCATGTGCTAAACTTGAAAGAAACAAATCATGTGCTAAACTCCATAGACCCTACTGACTGGACCTGTCTTGTCCAGAAAGACACTGAGTTTATTGCTCATGTGCAATGTCAGATGAATGTCACACTTGGTGGCCTAAATATGCACCATCCACAATATACATCTCAGACACATTCATCCTTTCGCCACCCAACCCTTCCTGAATCCTGTCTGCTCATCTGGATGCAGAGCCAGTTTCAGATTTTTTTTTTTTTCCCTGCAACTAGAACAATGGTTCTCTCATGTCGGCCAAAATCTCTAACTCTGCAGCTCCCTAGCTTGTCCTACCTCATCTCTCTCTCTTCCGTGGTCACCATTTTATTACCCTTTGCACTTCCTAGCTGACCACTCTACTTGGGCCTCTGGATACAGCAAAATGAAATATGTGCTACTTTGGATACGGGTTTAGATAGTGCTGCCCATCTGCTCAATATCCTTAGCTGAGCCCTGCGGTTCCTCCTCCAGGGTAATCCTTTTTATGACCAGCTCACTTATTAAAGCGTAGCCTTATCATGTCCCTTCAATTACATTGCCTAGTGTTTTTTTTCTTTTTTTTTAATTTCTGTTCAACCAAGGAATACACTAATAATAAGGAAGCTAATAAAAATAGCTAATAGCTATTAGATAATAAATGAGCTAATAAAAAGCATGTGTTCTTTGCCACAGCTTACTGGTGTCCTAGTTGTCTTTTTTGCTATATCTGTTTCTCCAGGTTGTTACTAAGTGGGTTGGTTTCCCACTCAACAAATAGAGAATATGAATTTCTTCTGCCAGTAGTGGCTTCTTCTGCCCTGTGGACTTCTCCTCTGGAGTCATTTCTCTGTGAAAATGACATTCACTGACGTTCATTGTTCTTCTCCTTCGTCTCAGAGGGGAGCTGGCACAGACTTCAAACAGCATTTCTAACTGCATTTTGCAACAAACCAGCCCTCACCACCGATATTACTATGTGTCTGCAAAGCATCTCACTAAGGTCATCATCATCATTAGCTCCTACCTTGTGCTTTTCCCTGGAGAGCACAAAATGCTTTGCAAAAGTGAGAAGAATATTAGCGCTGCTCTGTGCATGGGAAAACCTGCGCTGCCAGTTCAGCCAAGCTCTAGCTTGAGGTTCAAGCAGTTACCAGCCAAGCTGCCTCCTCTGTCGCTCTGCTGGAGAGTATTGTCACAGCATATCTGGTAGAAAAGAGCATATGAGCACTCCTAAATCACCTCAAGGCAAAGTTCAGCAGCTGACTTAGCCCCTCTCCAATTCCACTTTATGTTGTCCCACTGGACCTTGTGTCTGAGCATCTCGGGCATGTGAACACGTTCCGTTGTGCTGCATGATCAGCAGCTGCCACCAAGGTGATTGCCCTTTTCACAGCATCCTGGGAAGCCACACGGACCCACCAGGCCCCTTGCTGCATTAACTATCCATCACAAGGACCTTGCTTGTAAATACACCACTTCTCTGTCTGCCTTCCAAGACATGCAGTGTGGTGGGAACTGCTGAAAACTTCACAGGTGACTCAAAGGGACATAACTCTTCTTTTCTTTCACTGTGGCCATAACTCCTGGGCGGTCCACAAAAAATTGTTTAGACTACATCTTTCATTTACTTCTTGTCAGAGACTGACATCAGCAGAAATCATTTATGACAGATAAGGTGTGACACTACTAGAGTGTGATTCATTTGGCATATTTCAGTTTAATTGAACCATGGCCTAAAGGGACCCTAGGGAAATCCAGTCAGATGTTGGTGTCTGGAGCTGTGTGAAATGAATCTCATCTTTAGAGTTGCTGTTTCCACATCTCTTGCCCAAGCCTTGCCTTCTCTGTGCCACACTATTGTTTTGCTAACTCTTCATTTTCACTAAAAAATGCCCGGTTATATCTAGACAGTATGCTTGTTGTTGCTCAGTATGCAGAGAAATCAGGTCCCCCATGCAGATGATGGTTTGGAGGCACTGCCTTCCAGTGGCTTTGTGCTCAACACATCCTTTAATCATCTTTGAGCTTTCTCCCAAGAGCAAGGAAAACCTCAGTCCTGGAGAGAGTACGGTTAAAGCAAAGCAGAGGGAGGTCATAGGTGGATCACATTGCACAGAACAGGGAAAGGTCAGAGTTTCATCATTGTGAGAGTGGCTATGGACACAGAAATGATTTACTGGCTTCTTATAACCACTGTCCAGGAAAAGAGCTGAAAGAGGCATTTAAATAAAGAGTCTACCCATTCTCTCCATAAATTGTTGAGCAATTCTCTTTGGTTAAATTCAGTCCAAAGATCCTCGCTGGAACTGTTGACATTGAGTGCCAATTCAAAGCATCCGAAAGGATAAATTTAATTTACCTTTTTGTCATTTTGCAGTGCTGAAAGAGATCTAAGACAGACAGCATCAGAAAGGATTACTCATGTATCCAGAAGCAAATTCATCGCTTAAAAGGGAATTAAAAAATCTCTTTGTGACTGCCTTTGAGAAAATTCCTGGGAGGTTATTCAAGGGGTCTTAAGAGACCAGAAAGCTATTACAAATAATCAGAGTATATATATATATATATGTATATGTGCATATATATATATATACACACACGCATGCATATGCATATACATATATATAAATGATTTAGAGTATATGAGAAATGACCTCAAGCTAGCATATGTATTATTAAAGAAAGAGGCTGAAAGAGTCCTGTACCTTTCAGTCTCCTTCCTCTGTATTTGATCCATTAATACTTCTGCTTTAGAACTTCACTACAATCAATGAATTTACCTGTGGTAGACCGGCATCCCAGAAAGATGAAGCAAACACTGAATTCCCAAAGAGTTAAACATCAGTGCTGAGAATTGATTTTATGCATTCTTTGTTTCTTCTCTTGGCACTCAACAGGTGAATCCATGAATGTGAACAAGACGCTAACGAGGATGTAGAATATCATTTTGAAAACACATTGAGTCCACAGGCAGCAACGGTTACTATTAATGAATCCTCGTGTTTCAATTGTATTTACTTTAGCTTAATGAATCAATGGTGCAAGCTGTGACAGCTGGAGGATTGCTGCCTATATCCAGGCTAAATCTAAAATGTGAAGTCAAGCACTCAGGATGCAGAATCATACACTGTAAGCCTAGAAGGGACCTCAAGAAGTGATTTAATCTATTCCCTCTCCACGCTAGCCCAGCCATCCCTGTTTAACCTGTGACTAGATCATCATTCCACACTCCAAGGATACTGAATATAACCCATACAATGCAATATAACCACTAAGACCATATTTGAACAACTGGGACTATACCCACAATCTCTTTCTTTCCCTCAACCCCCCTTGGCAGATGGTGCATCAGTACGGAGAGGTACAAAGCTCTGATCAGGCACAGGGCTATCGAAAGGGTCAGGGGCCTGGATTGTACCCTCATGCAGAGAGGCTGAGGGAGATGGCCTCTGGCAAAAGGAGGTGGATTAAGGTCAGACTTAAGGATTTTCACTAAGAGGATAGTGCAGCACTGAAACAAGTTGCCCTCAGAGGCTGTGCAGTCTCCATGCTTGGAGGTTTTCAGGACTCAGCCAGATAAGCCACAGCTAATATCATCTAGTGCTGGTGATGCTCCTGTTTCAGGCAGGACACTGGACTAGGTGAACCGAAAAACCCTCCAGCCAACACCAGTATTTCTGTGATTCCATGGTATCCATAAAGTAAGAATAAAGTAGCTATTGGGGAGGGGGGGCAGTTTTACTGTTTTAATACCTTTCAGCCCCAATCCATGTTTTTCCTGGAAGTTACTCACCTAATTCAGACATTCAACTGACAAATACTTTGATCCTCCAAAACATGTATTCATTAATGCAAGTATTCATCCAAAATAAACAACAACAAAAAAAACCATACTCAGCTATAGACAAGAACATATCAACATGGGAGTTCGTTGAGGTAGAAACCTAGGAGTTCTCAGGCTCAAATGGATATTAGATCTCATTCAATATCCAGAAAGACTGGATCCAGTGATTCGAGCTAGGAACCTGAATTCAATAATGCATTGTCTTTTACGAACTCCTTTTTCTTAGACAAATCTTTCAGGGCTCTAATCAGACCATATATTACAGGTGCTCAACATCCTAATTACAAACCCCATGGCTCTTTTGTTCCAGAGAGCAAAACAGATGACTCAAAATTTAGGGTTGCTATTTCCATCTGCTTATATAGTCAGTGAAAAGAGTTTGACTTGATATCTAAATTAGTCTATATCTACAGGAAGTGTGAATGCATTCCTTATCATTTCCATGACTTTTCCCCATCCATGCATGTATTTCCTACTCCAAAGAGGTATCATAAAGAAACATTCATTCAAACTGTGATAGGCTCAGGTAATATGACAGGGAAGAATATCAAAGTTTCACAGATATGTTTGTCTCCAATAAAGATTAATATATATTTTAGAAGAAGCTGCCTATAAAGGTACGCACCCTATTGCCTTTTTATTGATTTGTACCCTCTCATTCTGTTATTAGTTTATATTTTGAAGCATGAGTTATTTCTGTTTAATGCTGCAGTAGATATTCCTTATTATGCACTGACTTGCAGTGGAACATGGTCATCTATAAAAATGTCACCTACTGCTCTGTGTTCTCCTTCTTAATCTTGCTTTTGGCTTTAAATTTATCTTGTAGCAATTAATTCAGGTTAATTATGGCCTCTGTAAGTAAGCAAGTTTCCTTTTACTAACTTTAAAATAGTCACCATTCAGTTTTATCAGAGTCTCCTTGTTTTAGTATCAGGGGAAATCAGTATGCATGACTTTTCTCAACACCACTGTGTAATTTGTATTCTTCTGTCACATCCCTTCACATTCATCTCCACACTCCTTGCCTTCCCTTTGTCTCTTCTGGAAATCTTTCCATGTTACCAATCATTTTTATCACCTGCCTCTGAAGATCTCTCACTGACTGCTAAGTCTTTTGGGAGATGAGGTGGCCAGAAGCAGAGAATGGGGATGGATTCATCATACGAGAAGGCACATATCTCCATTTGAGGTAGTTACATGAGGTTCCCTTTATAATCAATGTCAATCCAGTCAATGCTATCATTGGAGTTCAGTGCATGATTCAGAGATATCTCAAAAGACATACAGGTATGAAAGTATTCAAAGAATGAAGTAAGAGAAGCTAGTGGTTGAAGCAGTGGTATACTGGTGAACAAAACTGTGTAAACTATGCTATCGGGTAAAATGTGGGTAAATGGCATTTCTCTGTTTCTACACCCAGTCATGGAAGGTGCAGTCACCCAGAGTCATTTTAGAAATAAGGCAGAAGTTTCTAACAATGAGGGTGAGAAACCAGTAAAACACAAAAGGGTGGATAAGCAGTGGATTCTTCATGTCTTGACATTTTCAGGCATGAACTGTTCACCTTCCTGGAGGCTATGCTTCAGCCAAAGACTATTTAGTGAACTCACTGTATGAAGCCCACAGTCAAAGCAATGTATACCTCCCGTATTCAACACACAGCTTAGCCTGGGAAGACTCTCCCTGTGGAGGGAACAGTCCTCATCCGTTGACTATATAGGGAGTGGAGGGAAACCAGCTCAGTTTAGAGCTGGTAGTCTGTCTCCACCTCCACTGGTTAAATAAATAGGTGAGATGAATCCTACCACCTGTACTATGCAAGAGACGAGGGTAGATGAGCTAATGATCCCATCTGGCCTTGAAATCCATGGAAAGCACTGAAATACTAGCTGATTCAAGGGGCTACTTTCCCATACAGTTAAACAATATAAACAATTCCTGAAAGACAGAACTGAGGTCAAGATTTTAAAAAGCACATGCAGAGGTAAATATTATGGTTTAAAACTATTGGAGAGTTTTGGGAAAAGGATTTACATTGTCTGCTTCAGAAATAAAACAACTGAGAAATAGGATTAGGAAGAAACTTCCCACATGGCTGAATTATTCCAGAGCTGGCTGGTTCTACCCAGGCCTTCTACCTATAACCAAAACAGACCTGCCACCTTTTATGCTTTAATTGTACTGCTCACTTTTTACATTTTCTGTCTTGGAGCCACTCACCTTGTCCTGGGACCTCATGAGTTTGCAGTGCTGTAAAGCTGCTCTGCTCCCACTATAGGATCCCATGCATCAGGCACTGATATTAGCAGATCAGCCAACTGCCTCTGGACTTTGAGGTCCCAATGCAAGAAAGCGACCATGGTGGTTTGCCACATTGCAGGGATGGTACCATTAGAAAGCTTGTTCCCCAACAGCAACCTACTGCTACAGGGTTTCTCTCATTGTGTGACCTCTTGAGTCCACGCCCATCACATGATGCTACTCAGAAGTGTACATCTATTACATGAACAGCTGACTGTCTCCACGATGTTGCCCAGTGTATATCGGGTTTCCAAAAACTTGAAAGGCCTGCCACATGCTTGTTGCTATCAAAGACAGGCTACATGACCAGATAGACTGTGATTTGGTCCAGTACAGCAACATCTAAGCATCTCATTTAATTTTTACTTGGATAGCTAAAACTGAAATGGACCCTTCTGCACAGGCAAAATTCTATATTGATTTTCTATTTTATTTTGAAGTCCAGCATCAAAAGAGAATGTTCAATAAAGGACTACTAAATGAGCCTGAAAAATGAATCCAGAGACACAGTCTTACATTTCTCCTCCCAAATGAGCATGTAATTAAACATTAATTTTTGCATGTGAGTAATTTCACTGAATTTCAAGCCTTTGGACTATATTCTGAAGTGGAAGATTGATTTTATAGGATTTTGCTGAAAAACTAGCTGTATTTTTGGAATTGATTCCATTTCTGTATCACATCTGAGTACAATTCATCCCTCTTATGGTTCAAATTACTTTAGTGGAGATTGATGTGAATTAAATTTGACTGGTGGTGCCTCATAAATTTCCAGATACCCATATGATAAATTGTTCTACATAGTCACAGAACCTGTTGCTTTGTATGTCTGCAGCTAAAGATATTGCAGTACACTAGATTACTATTAGAGAGTATTGCTACTGTCATACTATTAAAACACAGACTTTGCAAATGATCTCCTGTGCTCATTACTGTAAGACAGCTATTGTAGGTGCTTTGAAATGGCAAGAAAGCATACCTCAAAGCTGAACAGAAATACCCAAAACACCAGCAGACAAGCCAGCCATGATATAAGAAGCAAAATAATCACATCGTTGTGGTGATACACCCACGTTAATCAGCCCATAAGTTAATCAATGAATTAATTATCAGGAATATCATGCTTTCCTCATGTTTTCATTTTGCCGTGAAGACCTGACTGAATGTCTACTTTCCACCTCCCTGAGCAGTAGTTTTGGAGAGTGGACACAACACTGCACTGCCTAGAAGAGACCCATCTCATAGGTCGTTCTCCTGGCAAGGAAGAGTTCACTGTATCCTGTTCAGATCAAAATGGCACCATCCTCCAGGAACTAGGGTTCTGGTTCAGCCCATGGTGGAGAAGTGCATTCACCTCTGAGGACCGAATCTGTGTTCCTCAAGTCTGGGAACATTTGAAGGTTGAGCTCTGCTTTGGATTCATTTCTCATCATGCTGGTGTGAATTTTCCCTGGTACCTCTATTGTAATTTAGCTTTGTGTCTGTTGATCTAGCTTATCAGCATGGCCTATTTGTGAATAATTGCCTGAGGATATAAATAGTGGGCTGATTAGGCCCAGCATCTGAGTGTTGGGTACGTCTGCATGACAGCTTAGCTACCCCTTGGTCTCCAGATAGCTGCTTTCCTTAAATCACCTTCCATGCAAATACAAAGGACTCACGACCTGAACGCAGCCCAGCTCTGCGGGAATGCCTGGCCGGCACGGGAGGCCGGGGTCCTGGCACTGCCCGTCCTGCTGCAGCCAGGATTCAAGCCCTGGGCAGACACACCTCGCACCCACATCGAGTGGAGGTGACGTGGACATGGGCAGACCACTCTGCCCCACAGAGCTCACGGAGCAGGGCCAGCAAAGTTCATGCATCTGAAAATGAAAGCTGGCCCAAGATCTCAGTGGTGTATCGGTTCAAATATTATCACTGTTACGAGATATACACGAAAGAGGATCATAAGTAAGTTGTATGCTGAGGTGATAGATGGCTTAGCATCTAGAAATATTCTTCAGGTCACTTCCACAAAGTGACTATAAATTCACTCCTGGCTAGATAAGAAAAGGAACTTTTGAAAATCCTCCCAATGAAAGCTGGGGATTTTTTAGCTATCTGCCTCCATTTTTCCCTCTCTTTAATTGATAGATATATGGAGAAGACTTAAAAGGCTTTGGGAATGAATGGCCTACACAGGGTAACACTGATATATCTGCAGAGTTTAAGATAATTTATGATGTTTAATTATGTACCAAAATCAAACTGTTATGCTTGTGAAAATAAGTTAGGCAGAAAGCACTGCCACCGGGGAAGATGATAGAACTATAAAGACAACTGCAAAATTAGCCTTCTCTGAAAATATTTACACAGGCAATTATTTCAAGCAACAACCACCACTGCTATAGCTGAAAGAAATTGAAAAGTATGGATATCTCCTCAGCTTCTTGCATTTCATCCTTTCACAGCACATTAGATTTCTCTATTTCAGTACAAACCACTATCTTTCTTCCCTGTGTGCATCTTTCCCAAGCCACTAGGGAGATACAAGACATGTTTTGTTTTGTTTTTTTACAGGTTATAAAGCCACAACAGTTTATGGGAGCGCTCTATAGGGGGCACAAAATCCGAAATAACTTTTCATTTATTTGTTAAGTTGTCTGCATCTCAAGCATGACCATCTTTTGAAGGACCCACAGCTAACTGTTTCCCTGCTTCCCAATTCAAAGCAGAAATAGGTCCAAGCACATAATTTCAGCTGAGATTATTATTGTTTGTATTACCATTATTGTTTGTATTACTATTGCACTTACAGGCTTTATGCATCAAACTCATTGGCGATAAATATCACCTACCACAAATAAGCCTAAAATACAAACAGACTGAATAGCTAAAAGTGAAGAAGATTCAGCTTTCCAAAATAGTTGGAGAAAGAGGTCTGTACTGGATTTGAATTTTGGATCCCAGTTTACAAGCCATGCTGTCTCTCAGAATTAAGCACTAGACAGCCTCGTGTCTGAAAACATTTCAGCAATGAAATTTCCATTCAGACCACCATTTGTATGCCTGAAATGACCTGCTACATGGCCAAAAACAGAGCACAAGGCAGGTCTTGAGAAGATATTGCTAGTGGTGACCAGGCACTACTAGAAGAGAGCATTGTCTAGGGAACAGGTCTAAGCTATTGTCAAGATGGTCAAGAATGGATCCCACAGGTGCTTTCTGTTAAAGTAGTCGCAACACAAGACAACAAAAACATGACTCCCAGTGAAATCCATGTCACTTGGCTTTAGACATCTACAATAAATACCTCTGCATCTGAACTAGTCACCCCAGAGCTGCATTGTAGTCAAAGGACAGAGATAGGTGTTTTTAGAGTGGGACTCATCTGACCAGTGTGGGATGTTTACACTGGGATGAGCTGCATCATGCCCTGGGCTCCAGGGTTAAGCTCCCAATGATCATACAAAGCCTGGGGAGACTCAGCAGGACACATTCACACAATGTCAGAGGACCAGGGCTGGGCCCAGTTACCTGAAAGTTAAGGAGGGGCGGGCTAGCAGAATGACCCACGTGCCCTCAGGAATACCTAGCATAGATTTCTGACCAGCCTCAAGGCAGGACACTCTTGGGGTGCACTGGGATGAGAAGGCCCTAAAGGGTGCCCTTGAGTTCTTGGTGCCAGATGCAAACTACCACACAACTAAATAGGGTTGCTGTGCTCTGCAGTGTTGCCAGTGATGGCAGGGCATGCCTGATCATCTCTGCTGAGACAAAATTACCCTTTAGAGACACATGAGGACCTGTCACACAATGCTGCATAGCTTAAGACCTACAGCCCCCTCTTGGAAGAGCAACGTTTCTTCCAGCATAGTGTCTGCATCTTGCCTGGCCTTAGGTGTGGGTTGAGAAGAGCATAGGTGTATTGTAGATGCTGTATCATGTCTGTCACATTCATATTGCTACAGTGGGGTATTTCAGATGACACCGGCTGCCAGTGCTTAGGCAAACAGCTTCCACCCAGAAAGTCCAACAAAGAAGCTATATAAGGGATCCATGCTCCTTTTATATGTACAAAGGACACAGCAGCTCCAGTAAAGCCGGAAGATTATCTAAGGATGCAAACTGTGGTGTCCTGCGATAACCCTTCGCTGTTTACAGCCTGTCCCTTGACAGGGAGTGTGCTTGTTTGTATGGCCATGACTAAAAAAACGCAAATACTGACTTTTATTACAGGGCCCTTTCACTGAACAGTCTTTCGAGGAACAGCCTGGAGGGCGGAAAGGAGGTTGTCAGAGGAGGTGTAAATGCCGTCACTTCTCCCTGAGGTGAAACAGATTTCACCCGGCATACACTAAAGAGTTACAACCCAACCACCGCCTTGGCAGAGTACGTGTTGCAGCCTGGGTATGCAGGGCGCGTGCTGCATGCACTGCTGCTTTTTGGCTGAAGGGGAAGGTGAAGCAGCAGTGGGAGAACAGAACAGAGTCACTATTGATATCTAACTCTTCAGAAAATGTTTGACTCTTTCTCTGGGCATTACTGGCTCCTCTGAAGTAGAATCCTATTCACACGATGTGGGACACATCTGACCGGGCTCATGAAAGCACTGAAGGATATGCAAGAGTAAGTCTCTGAATGGCAAACAATTCGAACAGATGTTTAACTTTCAGCACTTACTATAACCCCATCAGCTTTAATGGTATTTGAGCATGCAGCTGAAGCTGAGCACAGCTCTAAGCTCATTTCTCCATTACACTTAGTTTCTTAAAATGGAGCCTTAGCTGACTACAGTCCTCAAGTAAGAGATTCCTTGTTAGCTTTACATTATTTAAAATAATATTTTTGTCACTATTGAGCAAATCAGAAGACTGGCTTTCACTTTTGGAGTTGATTATGGACTTACATTACAGTCATCCTTCATATACGAAGTAGGAGAGAGTCTTGACTTGGCATGGGTATGGATAAATAGGCAAAGAAGATCTTCATCTCTGCAAACTCTATTTGCGTATCTGATGCTCTGCTCTGTGGTCCTCCGCCCATATGGCTGAAAAACTTATAACAGACTGTGGTGACTTGATGCAGTAAGTTTCCAGGGCTGCATGCATCATCAATCAGATATGCCTGGAACACACACATAAACAAATGAAAATTGGTAAGCTGCAGTTAAACAAGATAGAGATGACTCACTGCGGAGTGAGTACAACCCACTCACCTCCCCAAACAGTGTGAGATATGGCACAGCTGCCTTTGAATTCACCCTCAGAGAACTAGTGGCATTAAAGAGGGAAGAGATATTGTAAGTCATCTCGCCCAGCTGCTCTTGCCAATGGGCTGTTTTATGTGCAAAGCGCACGGACCACCTCCGGTTTCTCCTGGGAACCTTGTTTGATACGAATGCCTCAAGGTAGCAGTATTTCAGTGGGGTCAGTAAAGATATTTATTTTAAAAGCCCAGTCACCTATCTTACCTGTAACCAAGAACTTCCATGCCTGAGAACAAAATTTCCCATAAGCATATCCATGAATGCTTGATTCTGTGCTCAGTTTTTCTATAAGAATATTTGCTCCTTTGCAAACAGCATACAGCCTCGTTTGCAGGATATCCCCAGCCCAGGATGAATCAAGAAAAGCTGCCATTCCTACCCTGCACAAAATTGCATAGCACGAGTAGGTTGCTCTTTGCTATTCCTAGCCCAAGTACTTGTTTGCTGACCAAAATGTGCCTGACACAGCACGCAACACAAAAATAAAAACCAGCTCTGCTCCGAAGGGTTTATAATCCAAGAGATGGACACAGAAAAACAGGTCACACTAAAAAGACAGAAGGGACGACACAAGTGAAGGGAGAAGACAGTGTGTGGGGAGTAGGTTGATGCTATAAACACCAAGAGACAGATTTCTGGTTGAAGCAAATGAATGCTCCCCCCTGAAACCCTAGTGAACCTGACCAAATCTATGCCAGGGAAGATTTAGCCCTCTAATATATGGGGAGTCAGTCCTGGGCACAGCAGCTCAGCCATCTCAGAGGCAGAATCTGGTCCCCAAATCTTCCACCCTTGAGAAAGACCTGTCAACTTGCTGTGAAATCCCTGTCAGAGTCACCAGGTAATGCAGGAAACATCAGCACAGAGCCAACACATTGGGAAAGTTCGATACATTCAATGCCACTATCGTCGCTCAAAAGCACTGAAGCCTGGTGTTTCAACTCGCTTGACATACATTATGTCATCTTCTCAGATAATGTTTAGCTTGCTACGGGAAGCGTGTCTTTATAGGCCTGATATTTTCTCGATGTCTACAATACTATACGGTTTTAAACTCTTTTTCTAAAAAGGCCAATGTCAAACCTCCTGGAGATGGCTGCAATTCACAGACATCAAAGTAATGTCATACACTTTAACTCCTTCACTGTCATTTATCTGTAGTTTTTGACAGAGAAAATGAGAATAGGACCTCTCTGGAGAACTGATTGGTTCTAGAATATAATTATGTCAGTGGCATTTATGCTATCAAAAAATGGCAAGAACAGTGGAAAACCCTTTGTTGTGAATCCAGTTAAATCTAACATGATTTAGTATGCAAATACCCCTGGATTAGAAGAGGGTTTCCCTGTCTTCTATAGTCAGTCTGGCAGGTTTTGAGCACAAAACCATTTTTTGCTTATAAAGAAGGAAAGAGTTGTCTGACAAAATAAAATGGACTGGAAAATGCCATGCATATCAGACTGATTCTTCCCAGACAGCATTCATTCAAGAGAATGAAATGTCATTTCTTATCCCAGAAACTTGGCTTTATTTTTGTGTCTGTTAAAGGGACTTAGAACGCAACACTTTGCTTCATTGATAGTTGCAATGTTTTGCTTAAGAAATAGTAAAGATGCTTAATTTGCTTGCACAAATACAACCTGAAGGCAGCAGATATACTTAGGAAAGGCTCTCAGGGATTCAAGTGAGTAGAATGAGTCTTGACTCTGATACTCAGCAGCTAAAGAAAGAGACCTAAACTGCAGCAGACAGTAAGTATTTCTTTACAGTCAGATTCAGGATGAAAAGAGAAGGAAGAGCTCCCAGCTGTGGTGTCTGGTTGGACTCTTCCTCTCCAAGAAAGGGTAACACTGAGGGACAAGCAGAGCCGTTCTCATTTCTTTGCTGCAAGAAGGATTGGGAACAGCAAGTTTGAATCAGAAACAAGGCATATCCCAGTTAAACAAACAGAAAAAAAAAATCAATAGTCTGACAGAAGGTATTCACAAACTGTCAAAAAAGCCCTGGGGGCTGCAGAAGATTATTCCTCACTGTTGTAAAGGTGCTGGCATTGGTTGGTTTGGGATGCAAGATAGTGAACTCACAGGAGAGTCCTCCAAGCAGGCAGACACCTGCAGAGTTCACACAAGCCAGTCAAAGAGTTTCTTTTTTCTTTGGAAAAGACTGGATTTCTGACGCATATGATAGCAAGTTTCAGACTCAGGTGGTTTTCTCGCGGGCGGTGAAAACGCTCTGTTCTTTGCAGGAGGCGGTATTCCCTCTCCCTCTTCTCGACTGCTGCACACGAGGCCCAAGCTCCAGTTGCACGCCCCGGTCTTTGCACAATGTACCTGGCAGATGCCTATGGGCAGCCTAGCAATGCCGAGGGAAAAGCCCAGCTGGCTCAGAGGCTAATGCATAGCTGGCCAGCGGCCAACGAAGTCTGCCAGTCTTGTGCAGGCAACAGACTTGAAGACAGTTGAAAAGATCAAGGCTGTTGTCTGCTGAGACAAAAGAGCTCACTCATTGCAAGCAAAAGCAGAGTGTTAAGGTAGGCTGGATTTGCTGTTGATTTTGGAAGATGACTGGAAAATTTTAAAAATTGCGGGAGTTCTTGTGACAGATAAATCCCAATGAATCTCTTAGTGCACGTTCATCTCTTTGGAGGTCAGCTAGACCTTTATTCCTGCTGGGGCTGAATTTAGAAAAGGGAGAAAGGTAACTCAGCCCAGTCGGCCTACCAAAATGGGACGATGCTTTGCAGTCTGGCCACAAATGCTCTGACGGGCGCCGTGAGCCAAAGGAGGAGCTCCCATTCTCCACTTCTATCCTTGGGTCTTGCTATCCCATGATTCAGAGTCCACGGCTCTCCAGGGCTCTGTCAGACCTCTCTGGGTGATGGCGCTCATGATCCCCCAAACCAGCTGCCCATATGGACAGACCAAGTAGACTTCATCAACAGGACACAGGCAATCAACATCACTGACATTTGAAATGACAGCCTTTCCCATTTTAAACCTGGTTGAGATGAATGTAGCAGTTCAGACTGTCAGAACCATGGGTTCAGGTTCCCTGCAAACTCAGGCATGCCTGGTCTCACAGGTTTATGAGATTTTGTCCACAACTGGTGGAGTTAGAGGTGAATGAAACCTGGGATCTTGGAGCACCGTTACAAGTAGACTACTTGGAAAAGCTGCTGGTGCTATCTCCTGTTCACTGTGTATTGCACTTCCCCAGTCTACAGCATGCCTTACATCATTTATTTACAACATAAAACAACATTTATTACAGAGTTTAGTTCCAATGGAGAAATTTATGTTTTCAGCTGGTGAGGTCTTAAACACAGTTCATGATATGAGCCACAGTGGTTCTCATCACCCCTGCAGAAACCGTTTGGAGCTCAATCTGTGGGCATCAGCAACAAATATTCTCCGCACAGAGCAGCCTTCTAATGTATTTGACCAGGGTGTGTAAAATGTTCCACTTCCTGCCTCCTCCACAAAAACGTCCGCTGTGCCACATCCTCTATTCATAAGCTGGAGCCTTTATCTCAGTCTGTACAGCATCATGCTTTTAGCTTAAATTTTTAGTTCATATAATCTCTGGTGTCGATAAAGACAGTGAGTGTCCTGTTGCATGTGGTTTCTGCAGCCAGACTCTTCTCTGTGAGAGAAAATTTTTTTTTTCTTGGTGACATGACCTGGGGGTGACCACGCCTCCCCTGGATGTAGTTTGTCTTAAGAAGCACGGTCCTTGTTCTGCCAGGTGTTCTGCATACCAATTCCTGCACGCATAGCACTACTGTTATTGCTATTTGTCCTCCTTTACGCTGCAAGGCTCTAAGGAGGAATGTCTGTGGGAAGAGGCAGGTACTCTGTTTCCACTGTGTCTTTAGCACATCATATACCCTGGAGAAGTTACACCATGTTCACAAGGCAAATAATGCTGTTTTAATAGCAGATAGTTTTCTGCTCGCCTTGATTTGTTCTATTTCTATCAGACTGCCATTTCGAGTTCAGAGAAAGTTGTTGCTTGTTTCTTTGTTTGTTTGTTTGTATGGGAGGGTTTTCTTTTTTTTCCTGAGCCCTGAAGAGTTTATCTTTTTCTGCACAAACACAAATAATTATTTTTTTTTAAATTATTTTTAAGAAAACTCTTTTATCAAAATACCTCATGAGTGAATGGTCCCCTGTGGAAGCATAATAGTAATTGCCAAGCTTATTTTCCTGCTCCCAGAGGTATTGATTGTGTGAAAATAAATACTGAGCCCTATGAAGCAATTAATCCTTAACTCTCCTAGGAGTTTAGTAGATAATTATTACTATCTTTAGCCTACAGAGTGAGGAACGGAGCAACAGGAGCTGGGTAATTTGCCCTTGCCCCAGAGACCGAGGACAAGATCATTGTCTGCTTGTATCAAATAGATCTTTTTAATTATAATATTCCACCCATGCTCATGCTCTTCAGGCATTTCACATTCTGCTATGCTGTATCCACTTCAGCTGCTTCCATAGCTCTGTGAGAGTATGTCATTTAACCAGTTGAGATTTCTAGGAGAACATCTCCACTGCTCAACCGCCCGTGGCTAAGCCAGCTCCAGGATGGGAAGCTGCAGGTCTGAGCTCTTCACCCTGCTGAAGGGTGGCCAGATCACTTCTCTGTTGCTCCTAGGGTCACACTGGCATCTGTGCACAATGCCTCACCGCAGCGAACCGTGCAGCTGGGGCCACCATATGGCTGCTTCAGAAGCCTTTCTGCTCCGCTGAACAGCAGAGACATAGCTAGAGGATTAACTGGGACCTTCACAAGCTACTCTCCCGACTTTCTGAGCAGCAGAAGTCACCGAACATCTTGGGTGGGATTCAGCTTCAGATCCAGGCACCTAAATTTCAGAGTCATCCTGTAGGTGCCTGAAGTCCCATAGCAGCCAGTGGAGAGCCAGTCAGTCCAGTCAGTGGAACCTGGAGAGCAGTTCAGATCATCCTGCACAGACATTTGGTTTGCTGAATCTCTCTGGAGTCTTCATTGACTAGAGACACCATTAAATTTCCTCTTAACTCCCTACAGATAAACCCAAGCAGATGGAGCTCATCAGGCCCTTCTTCACAGGAGGGGTTCCAGTCTTCCCTTGCTCTCATGGCTCTTCCCTGAACCATTTGCAAGGCCATAGCAGTGCTCCTGGATAACCAGCCTTACAGCTGGGGAGAGCATTTTGGCCCCAAGGGCAGCATTCTTCACGGGTGAAGGTTCTCCTCTGAGGACCTCTGCAGACGACATCCATGACTGAAGCAAGATACTGGTCTTTGGAGAGAACTAGAAGCAGATGGCAAGTGGAAGAAGGATGCTTTACAGAGCAGGTGTTTAGAGTTAGGATCAGCGTTAAGATAGGAGAATGGAGAGTGTATACTGTCTAAAAAACATAGCTTCTGCTGATGGTCAAACTCCAGTCCGGCAAAGATCTTGTTTGCCGGATTTGTGCATATACAGAAGATGGCACAATGAATAGAGTTCTCTTTCTTAATCAAAGCTTCTCATTTTTCTCCACGTTGCTTTCCTTAATGATCTCATTTACTGAAATCCTAAAGGTTATCTCTTTTGTTCCACTCACAGAAAACTGCAAATAAATCACAGTGACATATTGAAGACCTCAATAAACATTTATACAACAGACTGGAGGGCTGAGTTGCATCTGTGCCTATGCACGCAGTGCTTCTAACCAAAGTGTGGTTAGCACCACTCAAAGCTCACAATTTTTTAAAAGACCCTGTTTCTATATTCTCCACCCCAACAAAACCTGAGAATGGTTCGGGACAGTGATCTAACCTATGACCTGTCACACTGGCAACACTGCTTCACCGAGTACGTAACTGCCTCAGTCTGCTTTCTGTATCTCGCCTTTTACTGATGGCATAAGTCTGGCAGAGCAAAACCTTTTTATTCAGAGTTAGTACAACACAGTGTGAACCTGACCCACAAGTGGAGGCTGCAGGCAGCAATATGATGTTAATAATAATTAATCATTAATAATCATATTGTGCAACACTGCTTGAGTAAAAGGTAAGTATGCTCTATATACTGAGGACTATAAATTAAACCAGATAGTATAAAACAAAAAAATCCCATGCATATGCTGAAAGTCCGACCCTTCCCATTATTTTTGGCTTTTACAATTGCTTATATGGAACCACCGAATCAAATATAGCTTTCTTTGTTCAATCTCATCACTAAATCACTGAAACAACTGGTTGATGTTTCAGCTGTTTTAACTTCTCTGGTATTGATAGTTAAATGTAAGCTATAAAAGGGGCTCACAATATATATTTTATGGATTGTTCATAAAGCTGACAACTGTATACAAAAACATTAGGCAGCTCGTTTCAGTTTTAGCACCTTGTTTATTTTCTTTACTTTTGAAAGTTTTTTCACCATAACAGTAACTCCCTGTACTTACAAGAAACATTTTTTACTGAAGTGGCACGGACTTGATACTTCACTCTTTTTGCTGGTTTTGGCTACAGAGTAATCAGGATTGTGAATGAGGAGGACAGAGACAATTCCAGTTGGGTCAGATGCTGGAAGCATTAGTTACTTTGAATGACACCACATTAGCTGTCCAGAGCTGCCAAGAAAATCATTCCGCAAAGAAGTTTTATGGATATAGACTAGCTTCAGCTGGTGAAAAGTAGGTGTTCGCAGGTAGACATCGACAGTCATGCTTGTCACATGAAATCCCTTTAGAGTAAGCAGAGATGCAGTCAATGTAGTCAATAAAATCCAGGGCACAAGTCATTTCATGCTGAAGTAGGTACACAAAATAGATTAGAAAAAAACATGTCTTTGAAGTGCTCAGGTGGAGATATTTGAATTCTAAACATCCATATTTAGATAAACTGAATTCATCAGTTAGGCTTAAAAGGGTCTGATAAAACTCATACTCATGTACCTCTCAGGTCATTACTTTTCATTGATGCACTGTCTTGAGCCCATCTTTCTCGAAAGGCATCCAGTCCTCGTGCAAAGATGTGAAGAGATGGAGAACCCTAAACTCCCATATGGAATTTTCTACAACCGCTAATTGCTTTCATTACTTTTTATATTAATTACTTTCATTATCATTATTTTTGAGGGGGGGGGAAATTCTCGTTCTTCATTTGAATTTTACTGCTTTCAGCTAACAGCCATTGACTCAGACTTCTACTTTTTTTTTCCTACTAAAGGGTTATTTAGTACGCAATAGCTGCTCACTCAAGGTGCTGAAATTTAAATAAGTCACCAGATTTAAATACATCACCACCAAAGTTTGTTAATAAATTAGAGAGTGAAGTAGTTCCCTTTCTTGATTGCTAGTGTTGCTCTCTGGATTAGCTTTTGCTCCAATGTGAAAAAGATGTTAAGATCTCACTTATGGCAATTCGAGGTTTGGAAAAGAGCTTTGGCTAGGTGTCCCAGCAGGTTCACAGAAACTGGATCTGATCAGTCCTGCTGCATACTGTGGATCACCTGTAGTTCTTGACAGAAATGGGTGCACAGATCCATAGAGCTTCATTTTAAAGATAGACTGCTAAATCCATATATTTATTATGACACTGGAATAGGAGACTGCACCAGATAAGTATTTGGAGTAAATTGGTAGATCTCGCCGCATAGCAAAGTGATGCTACTTATGCCAGCCCACAATCTGGTACAAAGCATTAATGCTAAATCAGGGGGGACCTACAAAAAGAAATCCATGGGGAGGGCTGGAGTGCAGAACCACTTTAGATCCACCAAGCCTGAAATCCTTCCCCTGGTAATGGATAACTCCAGAGACTTGAAAGAGCAATTGTTTATGCCACACTTCACAAATAATGAAGTCTTGTAGATGGATATAACTGTTCTATTTGCAAAACATCAGAGTGAATGTTTTCCTGTCTCTAATTCCAAAGCAAATAATACATGGAAATATATTTCACAGCTAGTTTGTGGAATGTGATGCTATTACTTATTCAAATAAACTTGCGAAGTGGAAAGCAGAATAGTTGCACTGTGTTGGGTTTGGAGAGAGAGCTAAATGGAGAATATAACCCCAGGGGCGCAGAACAGAAAATCCAGCCTTCAGAAAACTGCTGCATGAGTCAGCTCCCAAACATTGTCCTTTTAGACAGAACTGTTAACAGACTTCGTCTTGCTGATTGCTGGGAGCAGAGAGGAAGAACCTTGGTTGCTTTTATTTACCCAAAGCCTCTACTATTAGTCTCTGCCAAAGACAGGCTGCTAGACAGCAGCCCTAGACAGAACTAACTTGGTATCTCATTTCTTGGTAAGCTATTTTCCCAGGCAACGGCCAGAACGATAAGACGCCTTATCATTGATGCCTGAGCTCAGATGTTGATTACATTTAAGCATCCCACCTTTTCCTGGACCTGTGCTAAGGAAGAACAAGGGTTAAACAACAGAAATGAGGTGAGGCAGTGGCAATAGTCACTAGGCTAAGCCAGTGGCCATTGAGGTAACTGTGCTGCTATTGATCTGAACAAGAATTAGATCAAGACTTTCTCGAATTGTTTATGGCTGAGATGTGAAAAATGCCTTCTAGTCTGCTACATCAATCTACTTGCTAAGAGCCCATTAAACATCACACAGCTACTGCCCTCCCAACCTCACATTACAGCCGTGAAGCCTCGTAAAACCTTTCGCAGAAATATATTGGCTGGAAACACAGAGGGGCAAGTACCAGCCTCCCGGCAGAGCAATAAACTGGGAGCTGAACTTCAGCATGGCTTAACAGAAAGTGAAGCAAAGGAGCAAAATCTCCCAAAACACACCCAATCTGGCATACACAGAGAGGGGCTCCGAATCATCCCTTGGGGAGTAGATGTTGGAATTATGACAGATAGTCAGGGTCAGATAGATAGATAACATAATGATATAATAGATAATCAGAAAGTCAGCGCAATACTTCAAAATGCTCCCATCCCCACCCCACCCAAAGGAAAGAATAAAGATTTAATCACTGACCATCACTGCAAAAAACACAGTGCACCAAGGTTTTGAACTGTTTCAGCTCCCTCCCCGGGTCCCAAACAGGTACACTGGGATGAGGACAGGTACAGGGGAGGACAAAAGGGATGCACAGTCTTCGGGCCAAAGAGCGTGGGGCTTTTCAGCCCGCAGGAGAGGCCACTGATATAAAACCTGAAGCCCCATGGGAAGGGGGATGTGTATTCACTGTTGCACCCAGCATAAGATCCAGGGGCAGCATATGAGGTGATCAGGAGGCAGGTTTAAATCAAACACCAGGGATGCTCCCAGCAACATGGAGTTAACTCAACGCCTATCAAGATATTGGACGAGGTGGACCTCCATCCGGTCCAGTCCGCTGGGCAAAACATACCACTCAAAAGTGCGTGAGACTTTTCCTGCAAAATCATTGCAGTGAGACACACGTCATTCAGATTTGAGCAACCTCAGCCAGAACCTTCCTGTCTCCCCCCGCGGGGAAATATGTCTTTAATGGGCTACTTGGAAGCATTCAGGCCACATGATTAAATGAAATAAGCAAACATAAAGCGGCTATTATTAGCTGTGAGATGCAGTAACCAGCTAAATGGCCATTCCCCTGTCATTTTATGATCTGAACTGAGCTTTATATAGCTATGTTGCATGTTCGAATCGTTGTACAAGTAATTGATGTAATTAACATCTTGTCTCTCTCTCTCTCTCTCTTTTTTTTTTTTTTTTACACTGACAATTATAAGCCTCCGTGAGGCCTACTATGAAAAACAAGAGATGAGACTGGAATTTTTTATGCCAAATGCAAAAAAAGAAAAGAAAAAAGGACAAAAAAATCCTTCGGATATATTTTAATGGCTTATGTCTGTGAGCAAGAGACTGCAAGTGCTTGACTATAGGCTTGAGGCCTTTAACCCATTAAACCCTTTCCCTAAAAACAGCAGGTTTTATGATAGTGGCAATAAGTTTAAACGCCAGGAATTAGGCAGCTGTCTCTAGGGCTCCCCGAGTATGGGGAAAGCATGATTGCTTCTTTTCACCTTTCTGCTTGCAAGACCGCAATCTGTCCCTTTGAGCTTGAAAATCTAGCAAGATCAGGGAGAAAGGAGAAACAAGGAGGATATTATTTTTCTCTTTGTTACTGTTATTTATGGGACTTGCTTTGGTTTTCACGCTAAAGCAAGCTTATACCTGCGGTTTCTTTCAAGTCGACCAGAACATTTCCCTTGATGCGAAATGAAATGTTCCACATTGTGCTGGAAACAGGAGGGATTTCTACACTTACATAAAATGTGCAGGTACGTTTGGCCTTGAGCTTTTCTTCTGAAATGAGAAATCCAAAAATGTTATGTCACTGGCGCAGACCTTGGTGCTTTTTTCTCCCTTTTCTTTTTTCACGCCTTTTTGTGTGGGGAGAGGGACAGGGAGAGGGCAAAACGATTCACTGAATCAGGCTGGGATTTGCCAGCGTTGCTGGTCCACCTAACTCCTTCCAACCAAAAGGCTATTTTAGGGAAAGCCAAATTCCCCAGTTCTCCGACCAACCGTTCCAGTCCTTTTCCAGCCTCACTCTGCCCCGTCTGGAGCATCTCCTGCAGCCTCACCTGGGAGCAACCACCCTGCTCTGCCCCAGCACCTCCCCTGGGGCCTCCTGCACCTCGCAGGGAGCCCCAAAGCGGGGGCTGCTTTTGCCCCCAGGCTACGGCTCTGCAAACTTCCCACTCCGGAGCTGGAGGAGTCACATAGCGACCGCACTTGGTGGGTAAAAAGTGAAAATCAAGCTTTGCTGCCTCAGTTTCCCTCCATCTTGTTGCAATGAGTTGGAGGGGGGGGGGGAAAGGAAAAATGAAAAGAAGGATAAAAGGGGAAAAAGAAACAGAGGAAGAATAAAGGAAAAAAGGAAAAAGTGGGAAAAGGAAGAAGAAAAAAGGGAAATGGAAAAATAAAAGGGGGAAATGGGAAAAAAGGGGAAAGGAAAAACAAAAGGTGGGAAAGGGGAAAGAAAAGAGGGAAAGGGGGGAAAAGAAAGAAAAAAAAGAGGAAAAGAGAACATAGGAAAAAAGAAAAAGGAAAAAGAAAGAATAGAAAGGGAGAAAAGGGAAAGAAGGAGAAGGGGGACCAAAAGTAGGTGGAAAGGGGGAAAATGAAAAAAGAGGGAAAGAGGGAGAGGGAAGAAGGGGGAAAGGGGGAGGGAAGAAAGAGGAAAGGGAGAGGACAGAAAGGGGGTAGGAGGAGGATAGAAAGGGGGTGAAGGGGAAAAAAGAAAAGCGGGAAGGGGAAAAAAGAAAAGGGAACGAGGGGAAAAAAGGGGGATGGAGAAAAAAAGGGGGAAAGGGGGAATAAAGAAAAGGTGGGAAGGGGAAGAAAGAAAAGGAGGAAGGGAAGAAAGAAAAGGAGGAAGGGAAGAAAGAAAAGGAGGAAGGGGAAAAAAAGAAAAGGAGGAAGGGGGAAAAAAGAAAAGGAGGAAGGGGGAAAAAAGAAAAGGAGGAAGGGGGAAAAGAAGGGGGGAAGGGCAAAAGGAAGGAGGAAAGAGAAAAGGAAGGAAGGGGGAAGGGGGGGAAAAGCAGTATAGGGGAAAGGGGAATAAAGGGAAAAAGGGGGGGAGAAGAAGGGAGGGGAGAAGGAAAAGCTGGGGAAGGGGAGAAGAAGGGAAGGGAAGGGAAGGGAAGGGAAGGGAAGGGAAGGGAAGGGGGAGCGCGGGCGGGCAGGGCAGCGCCGCACCTGGGGCGGGCGGCGGGCGGGAGGAGGCGGTGCCGTCCCGCCCTGCCCGGCGCGGCGGAGCGGAGCGCGGCGCGGCGCGGAGCGGAGCGCGTGCAGGGAGGCGCGGAGCAGCGCGGAGCGGCGCGGGCAGCGGCGCCGCCTCCTCCCGCCCTCGATGCGCGCAGCCGGGGCGCCGTGGCCGCACGCGCAGCGCCCGGAGCGCAGAGGCGCGCAGCCCGCGGCGGAGCGGCGGAGCGGCCGCCCGGCGCCGGCAGCAGCAGCAGCAGCAGCAGCATGGAGCCCGCGGTGCTGCGCGTCCTGGTGCCGCTGCTCGGCTGCCTCCTCTCCGCGGTGAGTGCTCCCTCCGCGGGCCGTCCGCGCTGCGCGGCTTTGCTCTCGCCTTGCGCCTTCCCTTCCGCGCTGCCTTCAGCGGAGGCGGCTCGCCGCGGGCAAACTTTGGGCAACTTTGGAAGTGCGATCGGTGAGAGACAGGTGCATCTTTGCTTGTCGGGCTCTTTTTTTTCCCCCCTCTGTTGATTTAGAAAATAGCAATCACTTTTTTTTCTCTTTTTTTTTCCTTTCTATGTATACTTCCTCCTCAGGAGCGGGGTGATCTCTTGAACTAGCGGCATTCACTCCGTTTGCTAGCATTTAATTTCAGGGCTCCCCCCGCCCTTTCCATTATTTCTGAGGCTGGCTTAGTTTTGCTTTGTTTTCTGTTTAGGAGCGTGATGGTTTCATAGAAAGCTCCCCCGGCCCAGCGGTGGGAGTAACGGGATAAAATTTCCCAGAGGAAGCGTGGTGGTGCCAGGGCAGGGGACTCCGGGGCGGACGGGCGCTCTCGGTTTGGAGAACACTTTCCCCATAGAAGTTCTGCAGAGTGCGGCTCTGGGACGCTTAAACCTCACGTGGCCGCAATGTCCGAGGAAAGCGCAGAAGCTGGGACCGAAGGATGTGTTTTTGGAGTCCCTTCTGCTCCTGGTTCCCACGCTCGCCGGTTCCTGATTGGGGCAGTGCTGTTTCCTCCCCCCTTCCCCGGTTGCAGGAGGCTCGTAGTGCGCTGCAGAATTAGCAAATGTGATTGTTTCTCCTGGCAATGTGTCTGCGTGCGCACACACACACACCCATACCCATGTGTGCAAAAGCTGATTCTCTGTGCAAACAGTGCAGGCGTGGGGCTGGCTACCGAGAGCCTGGCTGAAGCTCTGTTCTTGTGTCTTGTCCCCTTGCAGCGTGTGATTTCCAGCTTAGCTCACTTTAACCAGCTGGATGGGGGACTGGGAGCTGAGTGTGGCCGAGTTTCCCTCTTCTAATCCCATCCCACATTTGTTTTCTTCCTTTAAAAGGTGAGATTGCCTCACCAGCATCCTGTTGGGCTGGGTGAGGTTGCCTACAGAAACTAGGTTGCGGCATCGGGACTTGGCTGCGAGTCGCTTCTGTTTGCTCAGCTCGGCCGGTGGCAGGGGTTCGCTCGGAAAGCTGCTCTGATCCCCGGTGGGCAGAGGAAGGGCAACGAAACCGAGCCTCCGAGTGCAAAAAGTACTGCAGATTTTGCAGTGCATCACTCCTGTTTCTTTTCTCCACTTATGAAATGAGACAAATGTAGTTACTTCAATTTTTGTGGTTGTCGGTATGACCCACCTAACCATCTGCATCACCCAAAACTTTGTTTGAGGAAGAACAGGCTGGGAAGGTGGGTTAAGGAATCCAAAAATGACCAGGCACTTCGTTCCTGCAGTTCTACAGACTGTGCTTTTAGGGAAGATGCAATATAGCTCAAATCAAAGAAATGAGAAGAAGGGGATAGAGTTCTCATCAGCTTGCTGGAACTCCTCCAGATCCCACTTCCACTGAAACCGGTGGCAAAACTCCCATCTCCTTAAATATTGTTGGCAGGACGAGGTCCTTTAGGGCCAGCTCCTGCAGCAAGTTGAGGTTTGCTGAAGTTTAACACACGCGTGTTTGCAGGATCGGGCCCCTGCGATGCAAGGTGTCGGTGCGCTGTGGGATAACGGCAAGCCACAGCCTAGGTGCGGTCCGTGGGTCCGTTTCAGCCCTGACCTCCCCTGTGCTTTTTTGTCGCTCCACACTTTATCCCACTTTCTTCCTTTGCTTTAGTGGAGCCATCAGTTGCTTTTGCATTATGTTAATGTCACTGGGACCTGGTTCATGCCGGTGCGTTAGAAAGACTTGCACGATAAGCATCTGCGTTGATCTGCGAGGTGACTAATACCGAAGTGTGTAGAGTTTCCATAATAATGCTGAATGCTGGAGAGAATCCCTGTTGTTTTGTTTCTCCGTTTGAGCCTGGGAATCGGTATTCACTTTTAAAGCAAAAGTAACCCTGCAAGTGCAACAGTCTGATTCTGGGATCTAAGATTACTCAGTGATATTTTTCTTATAATTTATGGTGATAATTTTTATTGGTATGTCCTTGGGAAGGCCTTGAACAGCAATTATTGGCTGATCCAGAAGTCTGGTGCTATAAAACTATTGCAGCCAGGTGTTTTCTAATTGCTGTTATAAACTTTTACCCCTGTGCCCCATGATCCACGAACATGCAAAAAGGAAATCGGGCATATCTTATTTGCTGTAATTCATCAGGCCACATCCATCAGGCTTCCCACACTGGTCAATTTTTAAAATTTTGGAGAAGGGGTGGATTTGTCTTGTTTTGGTGTAAATCGAGGATCATCCCTCATGGGTTGTTTTACCTTTCTCAGGCATGTAACTAAAGTAAGAATCTGGGCAAGGAAACTACAAACAGCAGCAGTGTTTTTCAGTATGTGTCCGATAAATGAGATGTGGATAATTCAAAGCAATTGGTGGATTCCACAGACTGAAAGCACACTGGATTAGCCGAATCTGCCCGGCTGGTGTAATTTGTGCTTTTCTTCAGAGCTTTATTCTGCTCCAGCTCTGGAGTATAAGCATGAGGGAAAGGAATGCAAAACCGAGTTCTGGTCCTTCAGCAGCCCGAACGTAAAATGCTGGAAAGAGGATCCCTTTAAAACAAGTTGTTAAACTTAGGCTCACGGGGCAACTGCTTCAGCCATATCTGCTGCTTTTTCATCCTGCCACTGGCTGAGAATCTGGGAATTGAAGTAAATACATTGAAACAAAAATAATCAATGCTTTTGGGGGAAGATGCATGGTGCTCACCAGGATCCTTTAATGTCATTTTTGCACCCAAGCTGAAGTTCCTTTAGCAGAGATGATACATGTTAAAAAAGCCTCGTCAGAAAACCTCAATAAACCTCAATGCATTACTAGGTTTCGTGTTTTATTAATATTTATGCATGTACAACGTGTGGCTGATCTTTTTAGAAGACATTTAAGAGAACCAATTGCCCAGCTCCATTTAACCGTATCTGGGTAACTCTGGAAGTCTCATTGTCTCTGTGTAACTTTGGAAGAAGGTTTTCCAATAGTGCAGATGCTTTGGAAGCTCTTACTTAGGGTATAGCAAGGCAAAAGAACACATAGGCAGAAACGCGGTGTCTCAGAAAAATCCTACATGGAATATTTAAGGCTACGTTTCCCACAGCATGTTCCTGCAGCCCACCAGCGTGTCAGCTGGACCGTTCACACCATTGCTATCGCACCCGCCCCGGCAGCTGCTGGATTGGTCTCCAGCACGAAAACTCTGGAGAAGCAAGCAAGAGGGGAAGCATGATACGTCGTAAAAGGAGATGAGTCCTTCAAGGTGCTTTTCAGAGAGAGGGGTGGTTGCCAAATTTTTGGCCTCTGTAATCAGATGGGCCCATGGACAGACAGCACTGGCTGGCTTGTTAATTAGGAGGTTGGCAGAAGGGAGTTGTTTCCTTTTTTATTTATTTATTTATTTAAATAGCGGCTTAAAAATACTCTGCTTCAAACCCCTTCTGCTGTTATCAACAGCAGTGTAGTAAGCAGACAGCTACTCTGAATAAAAATGCAGTCAAAATAGGATGCGTCTTGTTTTGTGCTATATCTGGCCAGCGCTGGCTCGTGAAACTCCCGTTACGTTTTGTTCTCATTTTCATCAGTTCATAGCGGTGTGACTTCACTGGCTGCCACCCTGGTATTTGGCTCTTCGCGCTGAAGTATCCAAGAAGGTTTCACGGGAGTTGGTGGATGCGAAGCAGCAGGGTGCTGTCCCGGTCTGGCAAACTAGGAACGGGAGGAAGAGTGAGTGTTGGTACCGGCGGAGGTCTGTGTTTTGGTTTTCCTGAGCCTAGTGCACCCTCTGCTCGACTGTGAGGGTGCCTTGGGAATGAGAAGACAATGAGGCCTCAAGAAAAGAGGCTCAGGAAAGGGCTGTGATGATGAGCGATGCGAGTCTTTCTCTGTGACTTGTCGAAGCTGCCTGAAAGCCCTTTGTGTCTTCTGAGGTCTGCAGGTGACGTGTGTGAAAGTGTCCCTCAGCCCATGTCTCAGCCAGGCCCTTAACCTGTCTCTGCCTGTGTCATTGCGTAAGGTATACTGTATCATGTCTCTTTAGGGGTTAGTCTGTGTGATTTTTCAGGAAAAAAACAGTAGCACTTTCCATTTACCAGATGGTCTCCAGTAGAAACAACTGGAAAGACTGGTGTCTCTGACTGCCACATCATGTGCCAACTTACGCAGTCCGGTAGTGCTGGGAGCTTACCTGGTATTTGGGCTGCAGTTTGTAGCCACACGTCCTTGTTGTAGATGGAAAGAGAAGCCGGGGGACAGGCTGAAAAACGTCTCCCCGTCCAGCAGTCAGTGTCCCATTCGTTGGCCATCTGAGAAAGGGCACTAGACACTGCGTCAGTCAATGAGACCCAAGACAAGAAGATTTTTTACATCAGATCTGAAGAGGGAGATAAGTCACACTCTGAATGGGATCGGTGGCTGAAATTCAGGGAAGGAGTCAAATTAACCAGGCAAAGAAAAAATTGGTACTCAAGTTTTGATGAGAGCAGGATTTAGCTTGGTTTTATGGACAGAATGGGTCACATCCTGCTTTCAGACCAAGCGTAGTAGTGTAATTTCACTGCTGTGGATGGGATTGCTCCTGCGTTGCACCGGCTCAGGGGAAACAGGTCACCAGGTGTTCTGCCTGGAAGAGGATATGTGATTAAACATAGCCCCGTTCTCTGGTTTCACTTCATATTATAAAGACAAATTCCTGGAAAGGAAAGTCCTTTGTAAGAACCGAAAAAAAAGATTAAAAAAAAATTGGGGAGGGTTAGCAAAAAGAAAGAAATGAAGCTAGGAAAAATCCTCAACCTCAGAACGGAAGCAGAGACGAACAGGACTGTAGGTGCCTGGAGCCCCCAGAGCAGGAGAAAGGCTGGAGCTGAGGTCCAGCAGGTGGGATGGAGCAGAGCTGTGCTGGCGCATGAACAAACAGGAGGGTGAGGAGCTCCCATTCCTATGGGAGACTTGCTGAGTCCGTCCGCGGCCCGTCGAGGTCCGTCCGCTTGCCCTGCATGGTCTAGCAGGATTTCCTTCAATGAGTGCTGAGCGCTTAGCGTTTCGCTGCTCCCTCCCCCAGAGTCCCTGGAGCCCTGGACTCCCAGATGTTTTTTCAGGAGTCACGAGCTCTCATAGCTTCTCTTGGGTGGGAACCAAGCCAAGCGAGGAGATGCCTGTGCCTCAGAAAATGAGGCCCCAGAGGACTGCAACGGAAGTGAGATCAGCCCCTGTGTTTCGAGGTACGAAAGGGGCAGGCAAGCGGTGCCGGCTCTCCGGTTGGCCTCCGTCCAGAGCTAAGGCCGCTAAGGCTGTGGCCGGGAGGTCCCGTGCCGGGGTCGGGAGGCTGCTCGCCAGCTGAGCAATCATCGGTCGCCCTTCCCTTTTCTAGCAACCTGCTCGCTTGCTTGGCGGCATGCCTGAACCACCAGAGATCCCTCTGGGATGATTCATCTCTCCGGGCACGAGCTTCACCTTTCGCATGACAAGACCAGTAATGCAGGGAGAATTCATTCATTAACATGCAGAAAGTGCCTTGGGGACCGTTCGAGATGCAGATGGTATCCGTGAAGCCACTAGATGCTGGTTGTTCCTTAAATCGTTATACAGCCTTCTTGTCTGCTTGGCGGGGTAATACCAGACTTCAGCAGCACTGAGCTTTTTAGAAAACCTAAAGGCTTCTGCAGATGCAAGTGGAAGTGCGAAGTTTCCCACTGATAAGGATGCTATTAATAAAGCGTGAGGGTTTTCTCCTCCCGAAACTTCAGCCTCACTAAAAGCATCTGCTGGCTATTAGCTTTGTTACAAATCACTTCTAAACTGCTTAGCCTCATACGTAAACCCTAATGCAGGAAGAGAGAAGATAGCAAGAGCAATTATGTTTAGTAAGTGCTGATCCACGCAAATATAAATGGCCTGTCCGAGCGTGGCTTGATCTGCTGGAAGTGATCCATCAGGGCTGCGAAGGGGAAGCAGGTGAGGGATTTCTTTGCCGTTGTAACCCTTGCCTCCAGTTGGTTGATATAGGGAGTTCAGGGACGTTTTGTGTGCAAGGATGTGTGTCGCGGGTTGCTTCCAGCGGGAAAACGCACATTAGTGCTGCTTTAGTGGCATTTTGTTGTGCCAGGTTTTATCTACGGCCGTAACTTTTATTTTTGCATATCCACACATAGTATTTCCAGCACTTAAGGACCTGTTTTAGCTTCTGAGCTGGATGTGAATTTTGGAGACCCTGATTTACTTTGCATTAACCAAAATTGCATGCCCAGTCAACTAAAACAGCGCATGGAAACAGCCTTAAACTCTGTCATTAGTCACACTGGGTAGATGTTTTACCCCCAGGGTGGTCGCTGGCCATGCATTTCACCATTCCCACTGCAGGCAGGTGGAGATTTACGCTTCTCTTGTTTGCACTGAAATTCAAGCGGTCAAACCGAATCAGGATTATCTTCTAAACTGGAACCGAATCAGGATTATTTTCTATGTTTCATGGGGCTGGAGGACAGACTCAGTGGTACTGGCTGCTCTGGGAAACTCTTCTGGACATCACGACTTGGCTTTGGTCATCTGCGTTGGGTTGAATGTGGGAGGAGACGGGGGAACTGTGCGTGGAGGCCCCGGCTCTCCATCGGCTGAGCCGCTGTCCCTGCGATGCCTTTCTCACTTTCGCTGCAGGCTCAGGGACGTTCCCACTCCTGCCAGTCAGCTGTGAAACCCAGTGCAGTATCAGCATCACGTTTTTCTTAATTGTCATCCCTATGAAATCCTATCTGATCAAGAGGGAAACGGGGGAAAAACATCTATTTAAATATAATTACTGTCTGGAGGGGAAAATAGCAGTAATTTGTGTCTCCTTTGTAATGCTGAAATCTGTAGGATGCCTTTTTAAAAGGTGTTTCTTCGGGGCTCCAGCCTTGATTCTGGATTTAACAGATGTTTCAGTTAATACGTAGTGATCTGTAACATCACAACGAACAACTGAGCCGCCAGTGTCTCCAGGGCCTTTATAAATGTCATTGTCTGTCCCAGCTAAGCGGCCTGTGAACTTCCTTGCAGATGACCTTGGGTTGGGATTCGGCACGTGGATGAAGACACCCACGTGTCGGTGGGTGTACGTAGGTGTCTATGTGCCACTTACATGTCAAAGACCCCACTGTGGTCGGGGACATTTAGAGGGTCGGTTCAGTTGCCAATCTCAGGCGTATCCTGCCATCGGAGAGGTGTCCCACGTCTTTTTCTGAAGATACTGGTTATCTGCCCGCTCCGTGTGGATGCCTTGAACCCACAACACAAAGACATCTCCAACGGCACCACATGGCTATATTTAAGCACCTTTTTGAGCCCTTGTTGACTATAGTGGCAGTCCAGTCTCCTAGCTGCCGTGTAGGCACTTACATTTGGAGGTATCGAGCTGCAAGCCAAACCCCATCCCGAGGTTCCCCATGTGTTGTATAAGGATGAAAGCAGAAGAGGGCTGCGCATGCTGAATTTTTCCCTGCAGCCTGCTTTATTCAATACTCAAAAGCATCTTTTTTTCCTCTTCTCTCCTATTTCTTGAAAGTTGCCAGACTGCTGCAGTTCAAACTTTAAGGAACCTATCCCTTTGCAAGGCAAAAAAAGAAACAAAATGCAATATACTGAATGTACCCCATTCCCCCCAAAAATCCATAAGAGCTCTGTGCGCTTACAGCAAAAGGCAAAGCAGATTCAACACTGACTCTCAGCATTTTTACACGCTCAGCTTGCAAATGCAGCCAGAATCCAAAGCCTGCTGGAGATTATGCCTCTTCCACTGTTACTCTGCTGTTGCCAAATTTAGCTCATAATTCAGGTGAATGCAATGATTTTTTTCCAGCCTCTTTCCCCTTATGGGCCCTTAGCTATCTATCAGGGGAGGTGTGAACCCCTTGAGGAAGCTCACCCCCTTTGTGGCCATGCGGGACGTATGTCCTTGCTTGCCCAAGTCACCTTGCACAGCCCCCAGGAGTGCAGCGCGCAGATTTGAGCCCCCCGCCCTGGCAGATGTGCCCCCGGCAGAAGGGGGAGTGGATGAGCTTCTCCCAAGAAGCGTTATGTCATTCACACATTCCCCTGTCGTGTCTGCATCCATCTCTCTGCTTATCTCTCATTTTCACCCCGCTTCTTAATGATAATTATTCCCCCCCCCCCTTCACAATTGAAGCAGGTTCCCCTTCTGCTTGGAATAATCAAGGACAGGAAAAGGCGGCTGCCGAGATGGTTCCCAGCTTCGCGGGGCACTGGAAGGAGGCCAGAAACATTACGTGAAGGATTACTGACATGCCCCAGCGTGGGCTGCCGGGCTGCTTGCTTTTTTGGGGGCGTGACATTAAAGGCGGCTGCTGAGCTGCGTGAGCCTTTGCTGCGCCGCGCACTTTAATTCCATCGCTGCAATGATTTCTTTTAAGCATTTCTTTTTCTCGCTTTTTTTCCTTACTCACTGTCACTTGTTGTACAGTTTCCTCTTTTCTTTTTTTTTCCTCCAGATAGCAATACCTGAGACGACCCGCTTAGCTTGCACGGTTTCCGCGTGCAAAGTTCTCTCCGTCTTCTGCAGCCGGCGCTTTGCGGCTGGGGCACGGCGCTGCATTCGGGTGCAGGAATTCGTGCTGCCTCATCCCCTCCACGCCGCTTCTTTCGCCGCACTGCTTTGGGCAAAATTAACCTTTGTGCCTCCTTGCCCTGCCCTCTCCTCCCTCCCCCTGGGAAGTCATATGCATTTCAGCAAACAGCATGTCAACGGCTTATCTGTGGGCTGTTTGCGTACAATACAGATGAGGCAAGGTTTGTCAGGAGGAATAACAGCTTATGTTGAAACGGCTGAAATTGATTATAAAAAAAAAAAAAAATTAGATGCACTTCCAGGCGTGGAGACACTTCTTGAGGTCTGAAGGAGAAACAAAGCTAAGTAGCAATTGCTCTGGGTTTGGCCTGAAGATGTTCATTGGGGGGATGGTTTGAGAGAAAAGCATGCTGGTCGGAGCAATTTTTATTTTTATTTTATTTTATTTTTTTACAAAACCATCACTACCAGCAATGGTCTTTCAGTCCTACCGAATCGGAGACCTACGAAATATCCCCAGAAACCAAGGCCACAAATCACCATTCATAGTTCTCATTGGTATTAAACCCCTCGGACGCAGCAGAGCCATTGCTTTTATGACTCGCTGCATTTTTTCTCCACGTCTTGCCTCCTGCTAGCTTTCACTGTCCCATCGGTGATAATTCTCGCCCGCCCCTGCAGCCCCACGAGGTCTGGTGGTCTTACCAGGTCCTCCCTGGTTAAGAGATTCATCTGCTCTACACATGTTAATTACCTTTTTCTCTTTAATTAACTATGATCCTAATCTTTTATTTGCCTACGATCAGGACAGTTATTTCAAACTTATATGTAGCCTGAAGTTTCCTGATTTTGTTTCAGAGTTAAAGACAAGCTTCAAAAGCTATTTTCCCCCCTCCGCCAGCCTTATTAGTCAGGCTAATAAAAATCGCTATCGCCCTTTTAGCACTAGATGATCATGGCTACAGTAAGTCTCTGTGCTGTCACAAGGCACCTGTCACATTTATACAGATATTTACCTTCAACTTCTTAAAATTCTTTTTTTTTCTTTTCTTTTTACCATGTTCTTTTGGAAGGCTGTTGCCAGAACCAAATTTACTGGTTCAACTGTGTAGGTCAAGCCCTGATCTTTTTGTAGATGGATGGGAAATTAGCAGCTGGAGCTCGTTGCTTTGGGTCTACCTGACCTTAATCACAGAATTGTCTTAAGGAAACAATAAGCATCTGAAAAAATCATCTTTAAACCTAGCTATAAAGCTGAAGCTTTGGTCATTTGCTGAGTTTGTTTTTACTATGTGTTATTGTTACAAGGAGAGAAAACAAAACCAAGATTTACTGAAGCAGCACCAGAAACACTAAACTCACTTGTGGAAGAGCAGTTGAGTAGAGAGCTGGTGGACTTATTTTGTAAAGCCAAGACCTTGTGTGCTCAACAGTGATGTATTAACTCTTTGCAACAACAGATGCAGAAGGGAAAGTAACTCAAGCAGCTGTGGCAAGCTAAGAGGTTCAGGGCTGGTAGGGGGAAGCAGGCAAGGAGATGGTGGAAGATGCCTGGAAACAGAGCGGGGACCTGGGAGGAGGGATGAGGAGGGTTATCGTGCTGTCATGAAGTGCGGCTGCAAGTGCCGGGCAAGAGAAGCAAGAAGGCAGCAGCCACAGCTTCTAGCTGAAAAAGGTCTAGGAGGTCTACAGGTGGTTCAGCCATGGGGTGGTTCCTGGACTGGCTTTGGAGCAGGTGGTACCTCTCCTAGACCCTGTGCATGCCGTGTCCTCATGGGGTCCTGGATACAACAGAGCATCAATATCTCCAGCAAAAATGTGGGGTTGGTTTGCCATAGCAAAAGCTGCTTAAACCTCCACAAATGCTGCTCCGTAAATGCTTTTGGCCTGCTTTCTCGTCCAGGGCTTGCCTGAAAATCTGCGTGCTATCGCACTGCATGCTGGAGGTGAATCTTTTGTGCAAGTTGGTCACAGGGTCTGCTGATCCCACTTGGATCCCTGCTGTCCAGAAACATCCTAGAGCTGTAGCATTGCTAGGGACAGTTGGTGCTGGCAACTCTGAGAGACCTAGGTGCACATCTCTCCTGCACTGCCTTTTTCCAGTCCAGTTTTTTTCTGCATATTGCCTTAATAATATTTTTCTCCTCCTGTACCTCTCTCTTGGAGATCTGACAGAATTTGTTATTGCACAATTAATAATAATTAAATATCAACTGTATTTTTGATGCAGACTTGCTTTCTTCCCCACTATGGGACTACTGAAAGAGTCTTTCCTCCCTTTCTAGAAGGGGTATTAAAATGCCTGGCAGGTTGGTGCCCCTCTACTGTGTAATTATTTCTTCCCTGCTGGTTCACCACTAAGGTTCCTGGTCTGTCAGCTCTGGAAATAAATATTAAATATGTATTGCAGCCCTGGGAGGAGAGCCCAACCAGCCAGGGTACAGCACAACTAAAAATAAATGCTTGTTTCCCTTGCAAAGTAGCCTGGGGAGAGATACAGGCAAGGAACAATGTCTGCTGGAGTAACCACAAGTAGAAGGAGATGGAGCAATAATTTCAGCTGCACGTAGGGAGAAAGAGCCACAGTTCAGGCATAGGATGAGGCTGAGAAGCTCTTAATTCAGTCCCAGGCCCTATAAATGGACTCTCTGCTAAGGATGGTCTTGCAGCTGAAGACCAGGGTCAGTCACTTTCTGGGTTGCAAACATGTAAAGGTGGTGTCAGATGCAGTGTGCTCCAAAGCTGGGAGTTTGAGTGGACCAGTGCGTCCAAACTGAGCTCTCACAAGCTATTCACACTGTAGTGCCAGCGCTCCTGCTCAAGGAAATAAACTTTGTGATCAAAACCACCTTTAGCTAGGAGTGAGGCATCATCTCAGTACGGATCTACCACTGGGATGGGCAGGAGAAGTGTTGCAGAGGGATGGGCACATTGGGGCATTAGCAGTCCTCAGAACCCCGTGAATGGGAAAATGGACAGACTTGGAGACGCTTGGAGAGAGACTTGGAGTATTTTCAACTTTGAGATTGATGAGAGTAGAGGGTGGAGACAGGTGGTCTCTGGAAGCTGCCAGTTTGCCTGGAGCTGGGCAGGCTCTCTCTAGGGCTTCATATAGTCCCCCCAGCTTGCATGGTTGAGAAGGTTGCACTCATGATGCCTGTCTCGGCAAACTTTTCCTTGGTCTCTTTTTTTGAAGGTGCGTGTTTGTGTGTGTACTTACGGGCTTGTTGCAGGACATGTTCCTGTTACAGGAAGGTTGAAGCAAACTGGAGGGCTTTGCTTTGCATGTGACAAGGGTCACTGTTCTCTGCCACTGTTGCCCCTTGTTTTGAGGGATTCATCCACCGTGGACTCTCGCCTTCTCGTACTAGTCAACGGTGTCATTGTTCAGATCATTTTGGGGGTGGGAAGGAAGAAGTGATTTGTACAGGAATAGAGACGGAGAAAAGTTTTCATCAGAATAATGACCCTGGCTACATGCTCAATGTTCAGCCAGTGAATTGGGTTGACAATCCCAACACAGTGTCTCACAGATGAGACAAACTCTGTTTCTTGTAAGTCTTATGCGGTTTTATCTGGGGGGAGGAGGACACAACCTTTTTATTTCTTCCATACCAGCAATAGGGAGCCTCTCCCAGTTCTTTGACGTCACGCTAAAATAGCAGCCGTGAACTTAGAAAAAGTGCTTACCTCTGGAGAAGTATGTGGTCAACCTTCTCCAATGCTGCCTGTGCAGGGTCATGAGCTGCTTATGATGGGTGGGCAAGCGCGGGGTCAGTGGGGGGGAGAGAAGTTTAAAATCGATGTCGTGCACCAATTCTGAGGCCTGTCCTGTGGAAACAATTCTACTTCTGCACAGTTCACCCAATTAGTGGCTGCAGCTGACCCCTGGGTGTGAGGCAAGTGGTTACTGTGAAATGAGATTTAATGAATCTTGAGGCCAAGATATAAAAAAGTTTGAGTGGTCACTGCACACTAGACCTTGCTGACAATTTCCCTTCCAGGTGTCTTTTCTTTAATAAAAGCTAGCCTTTTACTTTAGGGAGATTTGGGGGAAGGTGGTTTTTTCCTTGCAAAGTTGGAGTAGGAGAGCAGTGATTTATCCTCAGGGGGTTTTAATTTCTTGATTGATTGGAGAAGAGCTAAAAATGAAGTATTATTTTCCTTTTTTCCTTCCCATCAAGAAATTTAAAAACTTCACAAGTGCTGAGCTATTTTCTTTGACAGAGGAGAGAATATTTTTTTTTTTTAAGCATTCTTTTTCAGGCCAGAAAATGGCCAGAATGTGCTAAAATCCCACCTTTAAATGACGGCACAACCATTTCTAGGAGAGAGGGAAATATCACTTTCCTAATTTGCAGGTTGGAAGACTGACACATACAGAGAAGGGATAATGACCTGTACTTAAGATCATAGACTGGATACTATTAGTGGAACAGCTTCAGTTTTGAAGGCCATTCACTCAAAACTGTTAGTGAGAAGCATATCTGGTCTTAGTTTGGAGATCTCTAAATTACTTCCACAGCAGCAGATTTAATTGGGAAAGAAAATTTCCAGGCTCGGAAATATGATATTAGACTAGATCTAGATTTTAAAGATGTTTAAGCACCTAACAGAAAGTCCTGACCAGAGAGATCTGGGTTTTGATGTCTCCTATTGATTGTTAGAGCATACTCCCAAATTATGGTTTCCCTGCCAAAGGGTGGCATTTAAATGTGTGGCTAAAACTGGCACATCTGAGGGTCAGGAGTGAGAAGGGCAAAACTGCATTTTCTTCATTATGTGGGAGACATTTGGAGGTCAGCGTGTCTGCTCGCAAGTTAGTTTGGGAGATGGTTATTTCAGCCTCTGAGATCCAGCACATTGTGGTTGCAATGCTCTTACTGGAACAAAAAATAAAATAACTTCTCCTTTCTGTTAGTAGAAAAATGCTTCTGAATTCCTGTGACAAGCCTATTTTGATAGAAAGTCCCGTAGGATTGTTAAAAACAGCATGGGTTCGAGACCTCAATTTTAGCATCTGCCTCAACATCCCTTTCCGTAGCGGGGCCTGGCACTGAAAACAGAAGGATAAAATGCATGCAGGCACTCAGTCACATATTCATTCAGCCCTAGGAATTTAACAAATACTTGTGCTGGGGAAAATCCTTCCCTGCAGTTACCATCCTCAGGCAGAGTAAATCAGCTTAGCTTCGCTGACATTAACGTTGCTGTGCTGCACCATCTGAGGATCTGACTGCAAGTTTAGTGCTCGTGGAAATTGTTATGGGAGCAATCCTGGAAGGGTGAAACCCCACGCCCAAAGATAATGCGAGCAATAGTAGTGTTCCTCGTGGCACGGAGGCTGGGACCTGTGACACACGGCTCCTCAGGGAACATCTCAGGGTGGGTAGATAGCGTAGCCCATGTGACCCACTCTTGCCCATGTCATGCCACGTGAGCACCACCTTTGCTGGCACCATCAGGAGAGTCCTTGAGGAAAATTGCTCGACTCTGGCAACAAGTCTGGGTGACAGAGCATGTGAAAAATGAGGTCCTTAACCGTTGGGTTGAGATGCTGTGGCGTATTTGCTAAAAGTGAGTCGGATGAATGATTTTAGCCTTTGGCCTGAGGGTGCTTTTGAGACAGTGGGAAACCTTTCAGTGGTCTATGAAGATAAATAAGAGCACAGCCTGGGAGATGAAATCAAATATGTGGAGGTTATGTGCTTCCACTGGGAAATTTTTAGGAATCAGCAAATGAAAAACAAGAGTGAGCTCCACCAGTTTTGGCCAGACCGAGAGAGCTGGCTTTAAGTAGATCTTTTTATATAGGCCCTATAGGTCCTATATGAGTTTTTGTGATCGTAAATGGGGTGAGGAGAGCTCCTGTGGGGTGGCCTCCAAAGGGTTACAGCACGGTTTAACTAGAGAGACTTTGCTTACAGCCTGGCTGGAAAAGGAGGAACAAGATGCCAGAGTTTGCATGTTTTCCTTGTAATCAGTTAAGTGTTGTTACTCTGATAAGCAAAGTATGATTTTAATTAAGAAGCCATTCCAGCTGGATTTAATTTTTATGTCAAATTACTGTGGATAAAAAAGAAAAAAAGAAAAAAAGAAGAAGGTCTTCTCATTCCAAAGAGTTTTAATCCACTGTGGTTTGGATCCCAAGCCAGGGTCGTTTTCCTACTCCTTGTAGGAAGTGTTGGGATTTTTTTTCCCCCCACATCTCAATAGCAGAAGGACCAATAAAAAAAACCCAGCTTTGACTCCATGCATTTTTCTCAGAGTGGACAGTTCCTTTTGGCTGCACATAAGAGCTCTCTGAAGGTCTACGAGTTGAGTGAAGAAGTCTATGTTAAATGCAAGTGCATACAGGCAGGGTTTGCAGCCAGTTTCAGTCTCAGTGGGACTGGGTTGTGAAGGTGCTACTTACCTATCGTTCCAGCCTCTGGAAGGAGTGATCTCATTGTCAATGCAAGCAAAGAAAAAGAGAGAATCCAGCTTGTTGTATAAGCTTTTGGGTTCTACAGGAGTCTCAGGGATGGAAAAAAGGGGGCAATAATCTCTGTTCTTGCATTTTTGGGTAGAGAAGCAGGACACACTTGAGGTGGCTTGTTAGGAATCTGGAAGCATGAATCAAAACCTCATTCCAGACTTGAGCTGAAAACTTTTTCTGATCAACCTTGCAATAAATAGTATTTGGCTGTTCAAGTTGAGGAGTCATTAAGGACTGACATCAGCCACTGCATTCTGGTGAAACAATGCAGAAATTGGCATGCGTTAATTATGCTATCCCAGAAGGCTCCTGCATTTGGGGAGCCATCATTGACCATTCCCTTTTAAACAACGGACTTTCAGAGAAGAACTGTATATTTTGAGGTAGAACAGGTACTCTGATGCTGAGGAGTCCTATTCTTTTATCCTTTTCCTATGTTGCATTTAATTTTATAGAGTAAAGGCTAGGCCTGGTACTAGGCTAAGAATCTGAGGGACATTTAGAGGTGTTTAATAGAAAGTGGCTGTACAGCTAGGAACAAATAATGAAGTTATTCTGTTCACTCGCTTGGCTCAGTCTTATCTGTCTAGGCTATTAGGCTGATACATGAGGTGATACTATCACATAACTCTAGTAACAGCTGTGTGATAGCAGCTCTTATCATTGAGGGTATGAATGACATATCTTTCCCAAAAGCCAGTATACCTTCACATCTTTCAAGGGAAAAAGAGGGGCTGGACCAGAAATGCATCAAGGTGATCAGTAAAAACATCACCTAGAACTCCTAAGGGTCTCACAGGCATTTTTTTAATTATTTTTTTTATTTCATTTGTTCACCCACAAAGGTATTTTCAGTCCAATAATAATTGCTTCCCCTTCATTACAAGGAGAACAAAACAATTATGGTCTGGAGTGTGGCTGTAAACAAATAGTAGGCTGTCCTCACAGGAAAAGCACAGAGCTGGCTAATAAGTCTCCTGATTTCCATCCCGTGCAATGTGGGGCAGGATCCTGGAGCTTCATTTTCCTAAAGCACTTTGCAAGCCTCAGCTTTGGATGTGTAGCTGGATGGGCCTGCTGGGAGTGCGCAACAGTGGATGGCTCCTTGCCCAGGTTGGGAAAGTTGTGGAGGAGGAGAGCTCCTCCACAGGAGTTTTGTGAGCATGTGAAGCCCAGTGGTTAGAACTGACAATAAGCGTGACTGTGACCACTGAGGTAGTAGGCTTTATATTAAAATATATGCATAGTAATAAGGCACTGATATTTGATTCCAGGTGCTGTTGCTCGTTCCTTGCTTTCCTCACCCTGTCCCACTGCTGTGCCTTCTGTGTGAATCTCCTGATCATCAGCCTGGTTGTTTCAGAATCAAAAGAAAATAAAAGCCACATTTCCACACTCAGAGAAGGCACTTTTTTCGGAAGTGGCTAAGCCTATAAGGGACGCACAAGACACAGGCATATCTCAGTTCCTGTTTCGCTGTGATTTAAAAGCAGTCCAGCTTTGGGCTATGTCATAGCGCGATAAATTCTCATCTACAAATAGCCATACTTAGTAATGTGTGCAGGGCTGGGAATGGGATGTTCTTGAGAGGAAGCAACCCCTTGGGGCAGGAAATCCAGCTGAAGGAAGTTAGCAGTAAGAAGCAGATGATGGTGAACGCAATCTGTCACTGCAGTGTGCAGGCAAGGGCTAAGTGGCTCTAAATGCTGAACAGAACATCCTCCTAGCTGGTAGGTTGGGGAGATGAGAAAAGCTCCTTGAGGCATGCTGTCCTTCTCCAGCGCGATGGCTGTTGCCTTCGCTGTCTTGCTTGGGAACGTTTCCCTAGATGGAGCAACCTCTGCCATGGCAGTGTGACCTTGTGCCGCTGAGATGCGTTTTGGCTCTGACCACCCATAGTTGAGCCTGGGGGAGAAGTTTACATTCTTCACTGAAAATATAAAGCAATTGGATTGTGAAATCCCAGCGCTGCAGATGTGTCCTGGAACCCTGTTCCCAGCTTAACGCCCAGATTAGACTGACAAACAGTGTATGAAGCAACCTTCTTTTACACGGATGGGCACCCCAGATGGAAGGTGGGTTGAAACGCTGTCCCAGAGCACATCTGCAGTCCCAAGGATTGCACAGTCCATTTGTTTTCATTAGGTGAAGTGCATCCAAGTAGTTCATAATCGGCAGATGCAGCCAAGTTCACTGTGTCCCAGGCTGAGTACTCCAAGCCTGGGCTGTAGGTCCTGCAAACCCGGAACTGACAACATGGATGCCTCTGCTTTGAAGACCAGAAGATACCAAAGAAAATGAAGAATAATGTCTTCCCGGGAACAGCGGGGCAGCTCCTTTCTCCAGTCTCCTTTCTTCCTTCTCCCCTGAGCAAGAATAGAGAAAAAGGTTGTATCAGACGGAAAGGGCATCTGGATGGCCAACATCCCTTAGCCTGTAGTAAGAACTGGATGCAGACCCTTTTTTTGTCCTGTAAAAATGTCCCCAAGGTGGGATTCACCTTGTAGATTAAGGCATCTAATCATTTCATTATGGTAACTGAAGGTTCAGGGCTTGATTTAGTTGCCCGCACATAGGGTCTTGAACCGCTGGAGATACCCTTGGGCTTCCAGCTGCTTGTGCAGAAGGGCACAGGTCTCCCATACCAGCCAGTCCACGTGCTGTCCCAGCTGTACTGGAGTGTTTCAAATGGCACTGGACACCAAACTTCAGACAAATGAATTCTGCCGTGGGCGTCTTTGTATATGTGTGTTTGTGTGTGTGTAAAGACCAGTGCAGCGTCACCAGTCTGCACTGGTGAAATACCGATAGCTGCTAGTCACTTTTGTCAACCACAAGAATTAAAGAAGCAAAAACAGCAATATAAATCATGAACTGGTTCTGAAAAAGTAATGGGAATTCAATTTCTCGTAACTGTTTGTCTCCTGGATTACAAACTTTTGGGATCTTTCTTTTCTCTGCAATCAAGACAAGGAGAAACATGCTGCTGCTGTTTCTGTGTTGGGATGCCCTGATTGTGCCAGGGCAAAGGGCAGATACTGCAAGACTCCTGATGAAACCTGTGGGTTGGCAGCACTCAGTGACTTCAGCGGCATCAGTAAGACCTTGCTGTGTCTCTTCTTGCATCATGACCTAAGTATATAAAGTTTGAAGTCTCTGCTCTGTGTTTGGGCTCATACTATCTGATACACCTGGCTTTTTTTTTTTTTTTTAAGAAAAGTTCATTAATTAAACACAAGTGACCTTAAAGTGGAGCTTACAAGAATTTCTGTGCATTGTTTCCTCCTCTTAAAGTTCAGAGAATTATTGAGGCAGGAACTCCCTTATTTGCATGTATTCATTTCCAAATATACAGCAGCAAAGGTGAGTGGGTTCGCGATGATCATATGCTGGCAGCTATTTGAGAAAATCCAACTGTAATGTAGCATCTCAGTGCCTAGGCCAAGATCTGATATCAGAAATGCAGGAAGTCTGTGCGATCGTAGTTATATTAAGATTAGAGTAATCCCTGATGGGAATGGTAGATTATTTTATTTGGCTAGTACATTGAAGCAACTAATTTTCACCAAGTTACTTCCAGTAAGTTGAATCCAACATCCTGTCTCTGATAAAAGCATAGCTAACGCTTTGTTGACTCTTCATCCTGTCAGCCTGTCTTCTTTTGGGGAGCTGAAAAGGACAATTCAGCACATCCATTGGCTCAGTGCCCCAGTGGATTACCACCTTAGCTGTTAAGCTAGGTGTCCTGGAGAGAGTCATGAATTTGCATGGGTTTCCACTTCTTTGCATCTCACTGTGCCTTTCTGTGCTAGACTGAATTGCCTTATAGTAGAGTATCTCTGGAGACATCCAGGGCATCCAGGAGCCGCTCCAGAATGACACAGAGCTCCTGTAAGTCCCGTGTCCTATTTGCTTGTCCCATGCAGATATCATGGATACCCAATTGTCTCAAATGATACGAGGTACCTATGTTCAAGCAACTGAATCGAGCCCCTAAATTTCAGGAAGATGAAGCTGCCCCTTACAAATTATAATCAGGTCTTGTTTTCCCATAATCCTCCTATTGCTAAAGCCAGGCTTATGGCACTTGAGTCAATCACTCTGAAACATTTTGTCTGACCAGCTCAGAATTGTCTTCGTGGCCTGATATTGGTGTTATGGCCCAGGTCTTTGCAACACCATGTAGAAAAGGAGAATTAGCTCCCTATTCCTCATTGCTGTTCAGTTGATACAGCAAACAATTGTGTTAGCCTTTTTTCCAGCAGCACATACTGAGTGTTCATGCTGAATTATTTACCTTTTCTAATCCCTAAATCCTCCTCCGTGTTACTGCTTTCCAGAATTCAGGCTGCCATGCTGGAGATGTGTGCTGAACTCCTCCTGTCTGGAGTGCAGATTTTGCATTTGATTGCATTCAAATAGACTTTCTCAGCCAGATATTGTAAGTCCTAGTAGGTGCAAGTTATCCAGGCCTGCTTATTTTAAATGTTTATCCCTCGTAGATGTTGTTTAACATCCGCCTTGTTACTAATGGACTGGAAAAAGCTTCTTCATCATCATCAGATACAAGCACATTGCCTCGCTGCTTTCCAAATAGAGATCATAATTGCACATTGCACTTTCCTCTGTTGGGCTGTAGCATCTGTAGGATTTTCTTTGTTGCAATGCCTTTGTAAAAAACCTGAAAATAATAACTTCTCATTAGTCTTTTATTCCTACCAGCTGCAACTCTTTCCTGATGTCTTGAGGTTCCCGTTTTGTGTTTCTAAGCCTCATTACACTGCAGTTTTTCGTCTTTCTTTTTCTTCCATTTAGTAAATATTGCTGGGCTTGGGTGATTGGGTTTGGGGATTTTTTTTTGTTTCCACTTCCAATTACCTCTTTTAGTTCATTGCTGAGTCAAGGTTAGGTTTTACTCAATCATTTTGATTAGGAAATTTATGGTTGGCTTGGATCGTTGCCTTTTGGCCACCTGATCAGCCCTCCCCAGGGAACTCTGACCTGTCCCACAGCACCGTGTCCAAATAGGGTAGCTGGGGCACGTGATGAAGGAGGAACCCCAGGATCGGGCCTGGTGCCAGGCCATCAGGAGGAGAAGGTTATCTGGCAGCTAGGAGGCACAGGTCACAAGAGGAGTGAAGGCAGGTTTTCTTGCAGAAGCGTAAATTGCAGGAGGATGGGGAGATTTTAATAGGATTTCTAAGGTGGAAAAGCTCAGAGAGATTCTCAGTAAATCGCTTGCCTGGCTTGCCTTCTTCATGGGACATACGGAACATTTGCTTGGACCTGTCGAGGCAAAGTCTGATATCACAACGTGCTGGAGTTGTCTTCTGGTAAATATAGATCAGCATTTGGAGTGGGTAAAAGATAAAAGCATCCTAATTGCAGCTTCCCGAAAGTGTAGGCATAGGTCCCTGGGAAAGGCATGAAGGACCAACGGAGAAGGAGCACATAAATGCAGTCTTCCACTTCCCAGAACCGTTGTTCCTTCAAAACTCAACTTTTGATAAATATTGTCATCAGTGCAGTGAAACTTGCCAGTTCACAGATACCCTCTGAGAGAGGTGAAATCGCTCATTCATTTCACTGGGAAATAGTTTTAACGTTGTTGTGAACAATTTAAGTGCAGTTTCATTAACAATTTTATTTTTAGTATAATTAATAATACCAGAGAAGAAAAAGCAAGCATGCCTTGTATTATGATGGTCTGCACAAAGCTCTGTGGATGCATCAGTCTTTAACAGTGACGTCAGTTAAACAGGATTTCTTTTAATTTCCTGATGGTGAGAGAAACTCAGTTTTCAGTAAATAGAATGCGTACAAATGAGAACCCCGTGATAAGTGTCTTTGTGTCTGGAGATGTCTGTGTTTACAAAATAGGAACACTCCTATTCATTTGTCTTGGATGGCAAACTTAAAAATTTGGCTGGGATTTGTGAGTTAATGTTTTCAGAGAGTTCTTGGAATACGTTTGCTGTGTGTACATGTTTGAGCTGTTACTGTGGTGAATGCCTTCTGCTGGAAACCTGTGACTTCCAGGAGTTTGTAATGGGGCCAAGAAATCTCTGAGATGAAACTTTGGAGGGAAAGTGGGCTGGATTTTTTTTTTCACTATGTTGGGCCTTAATTGCTTTAAGAGGGCTTGGGTTTGGAGTTTATTTTCCCCTAAGGAAAATTTTATGAAGTTTTCAAGAAAAAAATGCTTTATGAAAACTAGAAACTTTAATGGCAGCATGGGCTATCTCAGCTCTTTCAAATCTGCCTGCACTGATTCATCTCCACATACATCCAGAGCTTCTTGAGGCCATGAGGTTTATCCTCTTTCATACTCTTGGCTGGATTCACTGTCATTAAAGGGAGAGAAAGTAAGTTTAGATGGCTTAGAAGATGATGTTTTGTTTCCAGTTGCATCTTAGTACCCAAACAAAATCCTGGTGTAGTCTGGGAATTGTTGGAGTGCCTTGCACTGATTGCTGTAGAGCGACCAGACAAGACAGCACTCCTGGGTCAAGCTGTCAGAGGTTTAAAGGTGAAGGCATGTCATGGATTAGAAATGCTCTAAAAAGGCTGCAGCAGCTGGCTGTATTTCAGGAGGGACACACACTAGAGGCCAATGAGGAGCTACAACCAGCTCGGATGGAGTCAGACACTTAATGTAGTTACAAAAGTGGTAGAGCATGGAGCAAGCATTGCAACTGTGGAGGTGTCACCCTATGCTGGTGACTACTCGGTGAATGCGTGTTTGAACAAGGCACTCAGCTTGCCTGGGCTCTAGGAAGGGACCTCGCACACCTCCACAGGGAGCTCGCTGGAGACCTGCACCACTCGCATCAGTGCTGAAGGGTGCTAAGATCTCAGGACAGGTCGGGGTGGAAAATAGCATTTTCAAGAGCAGCGGTGTTCAATTCTGCTCGTCCCAAAAGATATTGAGGCTCAGAGGCCACGGTGGCAGGGTTTAGGAGGTGATGGAGAGACCTGTAGTCTGGTTGGTCCTATTCAGCCGTGCAATAGCCTGGAAAAAAGAGAAGACCACAGTGAGCTGGGTGAGAGAGGCCTCCTCCATAGAATCATTTCCCTGGTTGCCTCCATTCCTTCTATGTTAGTTTAAGCTTCCTGACATGTACAGGCACTTCAGTCCTTATTTACAATAACAAAAATCTGAGGTATGCTGTGAGGCTGTTTGGGGAGCTCTGAGGTTCACATGTGTGCATGCAACTTGCTGTGCTTATATAAATGGCAAGGAACTGAAATGGGGAAAAGCTCGTTTTCTACGTGGGAAGCTTTGTTTATTAACTACTGTTGCCTTTGCAGGGTAAGTCTATATTTTTACTTTTCCATTTCAAAGTGCACATATATAACAAAGACCTGTGGTGGCAATTACAGAGTTGGGAGGTATGAAAGAGGAGGCTGTATTCTCTCAGCTTTTCTGCTGCTCTTGGGGGAGAAGTTCTTGCTTTCCATTTACTTTTCTTGTTCAGCGGTAAGTGTCTGCGCAGTGTAAAGTTCATTGAATTGCGGCATTTGCCTGCTACACTGATTATACCAGAATTTGTTGGATGATAATTTTGTTATGAAGACTTTGATAAGGGATTTGAAAGAATTGTATTCCGGTTCTGGTTCTGCTGAAAGGCCTTGTGCTCCTCAACTTTCTGAGCTTGTCTTCTGCACCTGTAAAATCAGAACTCTTCCGTCTTTTTTGCCTGTTTTAGTCTATTTTCAATGTGAGGCTCCAGAGCAGGGGCTGCACCTGTAGGCAACCCCTCTTATGTTCGACTGCTCATTATGTTAGACTTTCAATAACATAAATAATAACCATCTGGAATCAAACTTTTGTTATGGTTAAAGAAACAGAGTCAAGTCATCACTGGTAGAGTTGTAACTGGAGCAATGTGTCCATTTTGGGGTAAAAACTGACCATGAACCAAGCTGGAGACACTCCAGGCAAGAAGAATGATGAAAGGTCTAGAAAACACTGGGTTGGGGGGAGGGGGGAGTGAAAGAAGTGAGAATGTTTGTTGTGGAGAAAAAACACCAAGGAGAAAAATGGCAGTTTGTCTTTAAGTGTGTGAAAAGACAGCTGTAAATAAGAAGGGAGGGAAAAAAATCTGTTCTCCGTAACCAGTCTGGATAGAACTAGAAAGCCTGGGCTTAAATTGCAGACACAGAGATTTAGTATCTCACCGACTAGAGAACATCTTTCTGATGGTCAGTGTAGAGAAGCCTAGGAATGGATGGGCTGGGGACACCGTGGGGTCCCTATCAGTGGGGGCACTTGAGAAGAGATGCAGCCAAAGCCTGTCAGAAACCGTTGCTGGGACTTTTTCTTCTCACATATCACAGAAGGGTAAAAGTGATCACCCTTTAAGGGTCCTCCTAATCTTTTCTTTTTCTCCCTCAATCTGTGAAATTGGAAATATAGATAGCTAAAAGAAGAATCCCAAGAATTGCACATGCTCCTTTTTCTCTCAGCCAATTCAAAGTGATTTTATAACTCAATTTCCAGATTAAGCCCCAGAAATCTTCAGTTCTTCTATGTTCTTCTATGAAACAAGGACGTGACTTTCTTAGAAATTTTAATTTTGAGGTAGGGAACATGACTACTCTGCTGACTGCACAAGGGGAACGTACTTGAGAGAAATCTGCGTGTGTGTTTGTAGGTAGGCAAGTATAGACAGAGGTTTCTCTAAATCCTCTGTATCTTTCGTTTAAACTAGGCCATGGACATAACTTGAAGTTAATATTTGAGTTAAGATATAAAAGCTAAAAAAAAAGAAAGAATACACAAAAAAGACCTCTAGGAATGGCAAGATTTGTCTGCAATACCTACCCGTACAACTGGCTTGAACGTCCTGCTCTTATCTTCGCCTACAGCCCTGTTACTGCGTCTTTAGGGAATGCCATCCCTCTAGTGAGGGTCCCTCGGCTCCGTCACAAGGAAATGATTTATTTTTCCTGATTTCGAGGCTGCAAGGAGTGCTGTAAAATCTAGTCTGACCATCTGCACAACGCTGATTGTTACCTTCTGCTTTGGAACCGCAGTACAAACCCGCATGATTCAACGCGACAGTCTTGAAAGACTCTTTTGATAGGTCATGCCACTCAGTCTTAAACCATTCACAAGTAGTACTTTACTTTTAATCCGCATTTGTCTCATTAGAGAGTTCAGCCACAGGAATTTGTTAATCCTTTTTTTTCACATTAAATAGTTATCCTCAGTAGGAAATCTTCTTATGGTTTAGATACTTGCTGTTTGTGATTGAGTTGTCTTTTTTTTTTTTTTTTTTCTGGATAGCTTCAGTTGGATTGTCTTTCCTTTTGCACTGTGAGGTGGATTTTCCAGACCTTGAATCATTCTCATAATGCCATTCTCAATATTTACTGTATTCAGTTAGCCAAGGTGTGTATTGTGCCAGCTATCTGGAAACTGTAGGTGAAATCCTGGCTGTTTTCAAGTTAATGACAATTTTGACTGCTGTTTAAGTCTAATGACCTACTGTGCAGAAAGGCTGCCAAGGCTGGTCAACACAATAAGAGATAACTCATACCTATGTTACTTTGCTATTTTGTTGAATAGATTTCCACAAGCTTTAAAGTGGAGAGCATTAGTTAATCAGGCTGTGATCACGTTAGTAGCTAGAAGCATACTACCAATGTCACTAATAAAGGATTGAGCTTTTTCTGGGGTTTAGGCTCTTGCATTCAGCTTGCCAGAGCATCCGTATCTCAAACTTCTTCTAGTGAAAAAGAAATCATTGCTGAATACCATTGGGTTAGTATTGGTAGATTCCTAGGCTATATTAGTAAAATGACAACTCTTGATGTTGGTTTTGTGCAGAGCAGAGTTTCCTTATGCATGCACAGAAGCTGAGGTTCAGTTTGAGGTCACGCTGCTTCATAAGGTCATTTTACAACTGAAATCCCAGTGAAATCAAGGGGACACCTTAGTATCTGCTCTTCTGTTAGCCCAACCTATATTCAGTATCTGAAAGTCACATAAGACTAGGGAGGAATAAGCAACAGGCTTTTATAGGTAGGATTGATTTCTTAAGAGTAATTTTCCTTTTCACCCTCTTTTGCTCTTCTAGAGATGAATGCTCTTACAGCCTCTGGGGGAGTAGATGGTTCCTGTGTGCCTTGCTGATATTCATCTTGCTCAGTGTGCTACTGCTTCTTTCTCAGCACAGTCAATTTAAATACTTGAAGAAGCTGTTGGGAGTCTGCAAGATTGTTTTTGCCTTGGTTTCACGCTTTCTTCCCCAGAACCATATTAGGTTTCAGTAGCTTGTTTTCTTCCTTTTTTATTTTTTTCTGGCTTTTCAGCATTAATGGAGCTAATCTGCAGGACCGCACCTTCTGGGATACCCATCTGGTGTCATTGCCGTCTCCTGATTTGATGTCACCGGGCATTCAGCACCAAAGGATGCTGGAGGGGAGCCAGGAGAGATCAGGTTCTGAAAGAGGAGCTGCGGGGCAGGCAGGTGGTGCTAAGGCATGCAGGAGGGATGAAAATCCAGGCTCATTGGCTTCATGTCTCTGAAGGACAGATTAATCCTGTGTCTCTCACCATCACTATCCTGAGTCTCTTTTGCTAGACTCTCTTCATTTATAATTTACATCACTATGTTCATACTCAACCCCATTTTTAAAGCATGCTTCTACAGTTCAGTTTTTAGTATTCCTTCTTTGGAGGAAAGTTGGCAGTTTGTCTGGGCATTCACCAGAAGCATCATCATCACCTTCTAAATTATTCCTCTCTGTTCTTTTTAAGGGACTTTGCCTCCATATCCAGTTGTAGGCAAATCTGCATTGGTCATTTGCCGGCATGTGTGCACACAGGTGACAGATTCTGCACCTCCCTGCTCTTTGGAGCAACAAAAGAGCATTGTTCTCTATGAGGATGTTCAGAAAATGCCACAAGAGGTCTGTCAGAGATGGAGGCCGTGTGGAGAAGGGAATCTTCCAAGGGCTCCTTGCATCCTGTGCTGGTGAGACATGTGGAGCTGAGAACCTGCTGTGGTCCTGCAGGAGCTGTGATGGCACAAGCAGGCCTGTGTCCTCCCACTTGGGCTAAGTGTTGTGCTCACATTTGATCACACACTAATGCCTCATTCTGAATTGTGCTGCTGAGCTTCAGAGCAGGTTTTGTGTTTGAAACTCTTGCCATCAGAGTTGACAGGGGCTTGGAAATCTCTCTGGCTTTGCAGCCTAGTCTCTTCCAAGTGCTGCACAATATGAACACACCTTTACCTTGCTGAGACCTCTGAAGGGTTTTGGTTTTTTTTTTTCTTTTCTTCACCTGGGATTAGTTTAATCATCAAAATAAACAGTTTTATTTAATCTGAAAATGTTTGAGTTGAATTCGGGGGTTCTTCTGTATAATTTGAGGATAATTTGAGATATGTTGAGCAAAGAACCTCTTAGTGTTTTTCTCCTCTGCTTGGCAGCTCAAAAGCATCCCAGCTGGCTGAACTGTGACTGATTGAACTACCAGGCTTCCTGCTCCATCATTTCCAGCTGAGAGGGTTCCCTATTCTCATGGACCTTTTTGTTAGTAGCCCCCTCAATAGTTTCCTCTTCCTTTTTAGCATTGCATTTCATTCCCTAGCTATTAAAGCCAGTCATCAAGATCATCAGCTGTTCTTCCTCTGTGTAGACAAGGCTTCCCAGCTTTGTGTCATCAGCAAACAATGATTTTAGGAAATCATTCAGAAAATTCAGAAATTCAGAAAATTTTTACTGGCATCTGTCCCAGGCTGGATCCTTAAATAATACTGTTGCAAACCTCCCCGTGGCTCTGTATGTCTGCTTTCAGCCTGACCTGCCCTCTTCCCGCAAGCCACTGCCTTAGTTGCCTTCCAGTTCTTGTTTTAATCTCCACTGTCTATAGTCGCAGTCATTTCCTTTCAGCATGCCATCAGACTATTTACTGGAGTCAAGAAAGATTAGATCCTCTGATTTTCCTCTGTCCAAAAAAAACCCAGGGACATTATCAAGAAAAGCTATCAGCTTAGATTGCCCTGATTTACTTTTGATCAACCATATGTATTTTATCCCAATTTCCACTTACTGCCATGCTCTCAGTTATTCTTTCTTTCAAGTGGTATTCAAAAGTCTTGTGTACTTTTGTGCTCAGATTTACTTGCTGAGAGGTGTCTGGATCTTTTTTTCCTCTTTCTTACATATAAAAAAATTGAATTTGTTGACTTTCAGTCAGATAGTACTATTCCCACTATCCATTTTGAGCGTGTTGTCTTTTGAGTGGCTTTCACCTCATATATAACAGTTTTCATACCCTTGTTTGTGTTCACAGTCAGCTCTGTTGTTCTCAGTTACGCAAGAGAAGTCACTGTGTGTCACTATTCCACCTTGCATTAACAAACTTATGTTTTTATCTCAAAATAGTTGGAAGAGTCAGTGGACAAACGGAAAGGGATGGGGGGGCTGCATGCAAATTCACATTTGTTTGGGATATGTTTCGTTGTGTCTTTAATTTCAGCACTGTGCATAGCAATCTCACCTTTCCCCCCCCTCCCACCAGTGGCATTATTCATAATGCTGAAAGATGACTTCTGCTTAACTGAGTTGGTCTTGATAGCAGGGACGAGACTTCTAGCAATTCTCATAGGTTTTCTACCATTTCTGCTGCTCTAGACAGTTTTCTTCCCAGAAGCATCTGCCATTCTGTCCAGCTGTTCTGACCTCTCCTAAAGTCTATCTCAGATATTATCTCTCTGATTACCTTATCTGTTAGTTTCCTAACATCTAGTATTCCTAAAGTGAGACTTGAAGTGCTTCCCTTTGTCCCAGGGAACAAGGATCAGCTCCTTTCTCCCTCTTTGTTCCACCCAAATTCTCTTTTTCTCTGTTGGCTTTTTGTTGGCTGAGCCAGGTATTCTGAGGAGAACATTTAAATATTGTATACAAAGTGTGACAGCTCCTCTGACAGGGGTGGACATCCGTGTGCACTGGCACTTGAGAAGGTCTGTTAGAGACGTGCACATTTTCTTCCAAAGAGTGTGAAGTTTTTAAGTTTTTTGTGATTTCTTCTGTCTCTCTTGGGAAGGTGTTTGGGAAGACAGCCATACAAAACTGGCCTGGACTTACACATCTTGAGGGATCTTTTCTACACTGCTGGCTTGCTGGATGATTTGGGACTTTCTGCCTTGGTTTCTTCATCTGTCAAAAGAGGCTAGAGATACTTTCTTCGTAAGGCGTTTTGAAATCCATGGCCGGTGGGATCACCTGAGTGGTCTGGGTGATACAAGATTCAGTTCTGCCGTCTGAGTGCTCACATCATTTTCCACATCACTTGTGCCCTCGTTCACTTTCCCTTTCAAACAGACAAAGCAGAAACAACTTCTCTCTGTGCTTTTTCCCCAGTTGTGTTGCTAGCAGGTAAGGAATGACAAAAGTGAGGTGCCCAGCCCAATAAAGGAGAATTAATTATCTGCCTGAGTAGCTGGTTCATCACAATTTAGTTGCACAGTGGAAAGCAGCTGCAAGTTGACTTTGCTTCACCAACCAAAGGGAAGCAAAGCGATAGCTAGCAGCCAAACTGAGACAGCAAAGGCCACACAGGAAGCTAGGGAGTGAAATTTTTGCCTCCTTAAAGCCACTGTTAGACTCCATCCTGGCCAAGCCTAGCCATGCTCAAACCATAGCACCAGCTCCTGTGGGCTGCTTTGATTTGTAACACAGTTATATCTAGTGCCTGACACTTCGCTTTGTTCCTCGTTTTCACTTGACGCTCAGCCATGTATTCAGCAGCAGTGATGATGTTCAAGGTGCAGCCCCAGTCGCAGCAGCCTTGTATTCTGTGATCTTGAGGCTTTGCTGAGTGTAGTTAAGTGGAAGGTGGTGGGGCTGTCGGCTTTGTTTCAGATGTATCAGGTGGAGCCCTCAGGCTCCTGGGAAGTTATCAGTGCTCTCCTCAAATGGCAATGCTGTACGCATGCCTGGCTTAGACAGTACGTGCAAGTGTGTGTCAACTTCAATTTGTAAGATTTTCATGTGTGTCTAAAGCTCTTAGGTTCATATTACAACCATCTTAACCTGTAGCTTTAAATCCCTCTTTTCAGCAAGGAAGCATGAAAACACTTTGAATTATTCCCATGTTTTAAGTGACTTTCATACTGACCGTTCACACACACCTTTCAAAACTGTGCAGGGTGAATGCTGATAGTTTCAGGTCTTGTTTACTGTCTCCTCCAGGAATGTTAGTCCTTCCTAAAAATCTCCATCCTTAGTCAGTCCATTAAGCCCTGATAAGAATATGTGCCTCCTTATCAATTGCTCTGATATGCTGCATTCTCTGTTTGGACTATCTACCAGGTACAGTGAGGAGATCAAAGACAACTGCTGAATCTGAGGCTCCCAAATGTAAATGTAATTAGTAGCCTTCCTCTAGGAGAGCTCTGGAAAACCAGCTAATGATCTCTAGCATGTTCTGTTCTTCTAAATCAAAGCTATCTCTATCTGTCCATCATGCACATCCTTGGGTAAGGATCTCTTCAATTCCTCCCTGAATTTTCCCCATTCTTGTGAATCTTTGTTCTTCACTGCAGCAATGCTCCCTGAGGTTGTCCTAACCTAGCATTCCCTCACGTGTGTTAGGAAGTGACCTACTCTTTTGCTTCCCTCTAATCCTTAGCCAATAAAGGGAGGAATGCCCATGTCCTGATTTATTAAAGATGATAGCTCTAATGGCTCTGAGTCATTGGTGTACTCTTGAATTCCTCATTATCAGGAGGAATCCTTTATTTTGAAATGCAAGCTCGGTTTGGAGGTCATTATAGTAGACTCCTCTCTCTGGAAGACAGTTTTATTCTTCTGGCCATGCATGAAGGATCTTTTTATAGAGAGCTCTGATGCTCTCTGATAAAGGATGCCTTAGAAATCTGTAAGTAATATCCTCACCCATAGACTTGCTGATTAAATAATTTTGGATTAATTTAAAGGGAGAAGATTCATTTCTTCCCAGTCTCTGAATGTACTATAAGCAAATGTTATCTTTTGCCAACACCTTTGTATTTTGGGGGCTCTATCTTGGAGCACAGAGAACACCTCTTAGGGGCACTTTTTTCAGGATGGAAAGTGGCATATGAAGAGTAAGAAGATCACCTGGCATTGGTCCTAATGTTGGTTTAATAAAAGATGATGGAGGTATTTAAAGCCAAGAAGATTAAAACTTTATCATCGAGTGTATTATAAAAAGGCACCATGGTGACTGCTGGAAGGAGGGCAGATATCATAGCAGGGATTATTATATGCAATGTCTTGTTTCCTATGCGTTCAACATTTCGTTTCTTTATCTCCTCCTGGCTGCTCTTGGGGAAGTGATACTGAGCTTGTAGTCTTGGGCGTATAACTGTCCTTCCTTGCTTGTTTTTTTCCCCAGCCATAACAGAGGTAATATGACGTTTTGCTCCTCTGTGCCCTGAATTGTAGATATAACACTACTGATCGCAGGGTTACGGCTTCCCTGTATTTCTGCAATAGTCTGAATTGAAATCCTTCATCTGAGCTTCCTGGAAAGGAAATTCATACTTACCTACTCAAGATGATATTTTAAGGAGCTAAACGTGCTTACCCAGCCATCAGGGCCCCCTCCTACTCGATAGTGGGAATTTAGTGAAGAGCTGCCTCTCTTTTAATACACTGTGTGTTATTACTCTGGTGCCTGGGTATCGCTTCCTGCTTAAGACCCTAGTTCAGCTCTGCTTTCCAAGCTTGTCACCAAGGAGTTAAGCAACACAGCTGCTCAGCTTCCCTTTTCTTCTGGGTCTCCAAGCTCTTTGCAAAACACTCTGCACGTGTTTCCTTGATCTTCCAACCCCTCGCACAGAAAGGGGACAATCAGCCTAAATGAAGTCTCCATTCCTCCAAACTGATGGATTGATTTGGGCAAGCTGCCTTTGTTTGACAGGGCCTGCTTAGATGAGCAGGAAGAACATCTGCTTTCCTTGTCAAATGATAGATCTGTTATTGGCATGATCGTATTTGGCAGAAGCATAAAATGGAATGGTTTGAACAGCAAACTGAGAGTCAGGATACTTGGGTATTTGCCTGGACCTCTTTTATTTGGAAAAATCTCCTAGGGACATATGCTGCTACCCTCACTCTCAGAGTCCCTTACTGATGGACTACTTGCAGTGCAGTGTACATAAAACATGAGTAGGGGTCACAGTGGAATATAGACTGTCTCTGCTTAAAAAAGAAAAGGAATTTTTTTCACAAGTTATTGTGAAACTAAAGTTTCTTTACTGACCTTACGAAGGCCACACAGAGTGTTTGATGTGTTCTGAACTTGGCCTTATCTCTCAGTTTATGTCTATATTACTGGTATCTAACGCTCACTTCCCCATGCTGTCATGACATATTTGTAATGTGCTTTTTGGATCCTTAGGCAAAGGTCCTTTACTAGAACAAACAATTATAATTCTCCATAAATGATTAATGTAATCTTTTTTTGGTCAAGGCCCCGAAAGGTTTTGCAGCGCTCAGCTTTGACAGTGTTATTTTTAGAAATTGTGTTATCTATAGATAAAGATAGAAGTCCTTCCACTGGTCCACTCTCTTTGCTCATTCTTGCTCTTGAACCATAGGTTTTTTTGGCTCATTCAGAGTGTTTTTACAAATAAAACTCCATTTTCCTGAGAATGCTCAAAAGGAAGAAACTAAAAAGAAACTGAAAATCTAATTTTACAAGCTGGATGAAGCTGTCGAAGGAATCATGAGCCAAGACTGTTGCCTAAGAGGTTCCTTCAGTCCCGTGTTCATATAAATAATGAGCACAAATGGAAGACTGGACTGAAGCTCTTCTTCTGACATAGCCAGAGTAGCTTCTTTGGGTTATGCTGCTGAGTCTTGGTTCTTATCCAGAATCTATTGATGTAATTTTGCTGTTTTTTCAGCTGTCCTGACATCTTCTGAAATACCACTGAATTAGTCTGAGACCAAGGGAAAAAAAGAGCTGTCAGAACTAAGACCTACCTACAATAATGTTTTGTTTCCTTTGCTGTCCACATGGAAAGGAGTTGATAGACTTCATCTCCACCTACAGCAGTGACTATGAAGCTGTGTTGTAGAAACTGTAGGAAGGCAATGGATGCTCTTGTTTCACACTGTTTCTGCCCTCCTATAGCTTCCAGAAAAGTATCTTGATTCAGATAGCTAGCAGAAATGTCCCCAAGTGTCATTGCCCTGTAGGCTCTGTGAGCTGAACAGAAATGAGTGAGGGATATAATGTTTTCTACAGGCTTTTCTGTTCTACTCCTTTCCTGTTTGCCTCCAAATCCAGTTATCACTGTGGTAGCTCTGGTAACCAAGGCCAAGCCTCTCTGCTGGAGTCTCAGTGAGCTCCAGGAATACTCTGGGATTGAGGGCCAGAGAGGTGCCGAAGCCCATGTTACTTCTTGGGGGCCCATGTTCCTGTGTGCCTATGGCTGTGGCATCACTGTGGATCCCATCTGCCTTTGAGGAGTTGCTGTATGAGCAGAGGAGTTGGCCCATGGTTAGCCCTGGTCCTGCTAAAGACAGACAGCATAGATGAGACCTGAACATTTCTGTGGCTCCTTCAGACTCTGACAATCCTTTGAATTTTATTTAATTAAAAAATGTGCACAATGGCTTGCTTTGCCAGTAGCAGACTGTGCAATAATCCTCTAACAATTGCTGGGATCCTGTGGGAAGGAAAACTCTCCTTAACAAAGACTTTGGGGATAATTCCACATGAGAGTTGCTGCGGAATTCAGAGCTACAGAAATCATGTCCAGAAAAATATTCCCTTTGTTTTTCTGCTCAGGACTTAAGAGTGACTGCAGGAAAAATGGCCCCTGACAAATCCAGCACAATTCTTACATGATACCTCATGCATTCCAGAAGAGCTTGGCAAGGGAGATTTTATTGAGTTTCAGCTAGCTACACATCCTGGATATACCCAGGAAACTGGATTACTGTTTAGTAGCAGAGGTTAATGTGAACTAACCAAAGCTGGTCACGCTTTCCCTTTATCTGCACTTTTTGGGTGGGAAACGTGAATTGGTGTAGTCTTCAGCCGCGTGTCTGTGTGCTCATCTGCCCACTGCTGTGAGGGATGCGAAAGCCCAGAACCACTGTGCTCGCCACAGGGCAAAAAAAAAAAAAGGAAAAGAACTGGAGAATAAGTGAAGTGAACTCTTACCAAGCTATCCAGAAAGTCTGCTTCAGCCTTCTCTGGAAGGAATATATCAAGAAAGGAGTGTTATTTAGCCTCTGATCCTAGTGAAAACACATCTTGGCAAGCAAAATTCCCAGCTCTACTGGAGTCTGTTCAGTCATGAGCGTTTTGTCAATTGGGAGATGAATTAAGGCAACCGAATGTGTTTCCCTATCACCATCCCACCAGCTGGACTGTTGACCTACCAACAAAAAAGCAACGCTCTCTTGTGTCCTAATCATAGTCAAAACTGTGGTTTTCCTGCTGACTCTTCTGGCCTGCAGCAACAGTGGCTGCAATATGCAGGTTGTCACGGTTATCACTGGGGAGGAAGAAAGGAGGGTTGCTGCGTTTGTCTGGGTTATTTATTTACTTATTTAGTGAATGTGCAATATGAGCCATAAATTAGAAGGCCTCAAATGCGAGTCTGACTGTTGACCTTGATTCAGTTAAAGGTCTTTAGGCATTAAATTCACATCACTAACCCTCTGCAGCTAAACAGTCGTTTTTTTAGTCTGAGCTGGTCCAATCACAGCCAGCAAAGGGGGAGGAACACCTCCAGGTCTGATGCTGGCTGGTGGTGTTGACTAGAAGGGAGGGTAAAAATTAGTTCAAACTAAATGCATAGCTTTTCTCCAGCTAAAATGAGGTGAGATACATCCCACCATAAACATAGGTATCTAGTGCTGTTTTAGAGAGCTTAGCATATCTGAGGCAGCAGGATGGGACTGGCAGATACAACGTAGGGTCTATGTGGGACCGTGCCCTCCTGGAGTGAAGGCTGTTGGCCAGGAGGGATACCCTAGGACATCTCGGTTGAGACTAGATACCTCTATTCAGGAGACTAAATCCCACCTCATTGTCCAGCTCTCTTGAAAGCAGTGGGGATTGGGCACCTAAATACTTTTTCAGTCTTTAGAGCCATCCACCTTGCTTAAAGTCTCACAGCAAGTCGGCACCAGCGTTACAAAGGCCAGATTGCCCGCGTCTTGGGGTTTTAGCTATTGGAAACTGTTTTTCCAACACCGCTTGCCTAGCACAGATGCCTTTCCTCTGGGACTGCATTGAGAAAGGCAACATTTTTAAAATTACAAATTTACAAAATGTACAAATTCACCTGACTCTGTCAAGAGCCACTTTTCAGAATGCTAACGATGCATCGGCCTCTGTTTTTTGAAAAGTGATAAAACATTTGCTCAGAAGTAAATATCGAGCTATAGAGGTAAATATGCAATCAACTAATCTAGGCTTGAATTTTTAGTGAAGGGGAGACAGCTGTGAAGTACTTGTTAATGGGCTCGGGAGAAATTTTGCTGCATAAAAATTTGTAGAATTATGTTGTGCAAGTATACAGTGCTTTGCGAATCCTGATCAAAGTTAGAGCTGTATGAATTAATTTATAAAGTGAAAACCCAAGCTATTTATATATGTGAGATGAATTTGGCAATAGTTTAAGTCCAGAGAATTTTAACTTTCCTTGGAAAAAGTCAGAATGTTTTGAAAACAGAGCATTTCAATCTTTCTTACTAAACAAGTGTTCTGGAAACCTCTCTTTTTTTAAAAAAAAAAAAAGATAACATAAAAAGGGAAGAAGCACTAGAAATTAAAACAAAATTAATCTATAGTATTTCAGATGAGCTAGAACAAAACTTTTTTAGATCTGTTTCATTTTGGAAAAAGGAAACTTTTGAGTATCAAGACATCTCCAAGTTATTAGCTGGATTAATAGGAGATGGTGAGAATAAAAGTTAATATGCTAAATTACTTTATAATTTTAATCCAAAGGGCAGCTTATATTAAACGATTCCTCCTTCAAAGGTTTGCTGGGCCTCCTGTCTTAAAAACTTGGTTGGCAAATATATGGATAGTAAAATAACTTACACATTTTCTAATGAGACGTATGAAAAGATTTCTTTTTCTTTCTGTGTTTATTGCAAATGAAAATACATGCTTTTTCCTAAATTCAGCAATAGTGAACACTGAATCAATGAGTCTGAACATGAAAATGCTGTTCCCGTGCCCCTCAGATCTGTCCCAGAAGCTCACTCAACTCATGTTTTTCCTACATTGAGGTCAACAGTGACTGCATAACCTCGAGATGGGACCGCTGCTCTCTTCACAGTGTTTCTCTTTTGCTGTCTCTTTGTGGCTGAGTTTCTAAATAGGTTTTTCCAGCTGAATGCAAATACTTTGAAAGATGAGGTGTTTCTTGTTTGGTTTCATACAGCACCTTGCAGAACGGTACCTGGATTTCTACTTGCTATTGCCATAGCAGAGAAATCAGGTATCCCCTCCAAATTGAGAGCATGTTGCTAACATTAACAAAATTATATTATGCAGCCATTTGTGTAGCTCCTGGTTCCTTTTTTGGACTACAGATTGTTATGATCCACATTTTGTGATTGAGGTAGTTCATAAAGTATGTGATGTAAGGAGTCCCCGATGAATTACCTGGGCATTTATAGACACTGTTAGATTACAAATGTAATATAATTAGATCTTACTGAGGAGAAACCGCTTGGGGGGAAAAAGTTCTGTCATTGGGAATTTCCTGCTTTTTAGCTCCCTGATTTCTTAATCTGCATCTGAGATTTCATTCTTAGCCGTTGATTTGGCTTTTTTTTTTTTTGCATTGAGTTAGCATGAGCCAGAAGGCAGACTGCATGAGCATGGAGGGAATAAACTGTGTGAGCAGAGATCCCGCTGCTCTTGGCATGAATTTTAAAGCTGCCATCTTTCTGCTCTAGATAGCTGCTGGTGTTGGGTTAGTCAAGCAGGGCTCCCAGAGAATAACGAAACAGGACTGCTCCTAGTTGTCGGAAAAAGGCAGGTTTTTCGAGGAAGGCAAGGTGGGAAATGCCGTTTTGCTGGGTTGTACTCCCTTCCCTCAAGCAAATGTAAAGTAAGGCTGTATGCACATCCCAGTTGTGCAGCGACCCGAGAGCTCGGCTGGCTGTGAATCCCCTGGAACACATCCTTGAGATGAGTTGTGCTCACTCTCTTCTTGTCTACTCTTTCTGTAGGCATCCAGCACACTTCCGGAGTGCAGCATCATGCAGGAGATTGAAGAAGAGCGCGACCAGTGCTTGGCAGAGCTTCCTGGGGATAACCAGACTTCAGGTATGGGGCAGCTCTTTTCCCTCCCTGGTCTGTGAGCCAATGTCACCCATCCTTGCATCTACCTTGACTGTGCTGTTTCTCAGTCCTTCTGCTGCAGGAGCAGGGCAGCAGATGCTGTGGCTGGATTCACTCCAGCCAATGTGGAGCCCTTGCATTGCAAGGAGTCCGTGGAGAGAAATAGGCACTTCCAAAGTGTGAATCAATTAGAAGTTTGAATAGCTCCCTGGAGATCACCCACCACTTCCTGGCTGGGAAAGCCTAGCTTAGGTGTCTCAATGTGTTCAAGCCAAGAGAGAGAGATGTCTTAACTGGAAGTGCCTTTAACCAACTCTTCCCTGGGCTCTGAAAGACTGAAATTCTCATGGGCCCTGGTTTAGTTCAGAGGAAGTTATTGCCACCTACTCCTTCTACTGAGCTGCTCTCCTATCCCCATGCCAAGGTTGTTTCTGTCCTGGAGGCAGAGCAGAGGCAGGAAGGATGTGCTCCAAGGCTGCAAGATATCCATGAGGTTGGGTCAGGTGGCTGCAAAGCCCCTCGTTGTTCATGTGACATGGAGCACACACTACCTGAGGCAGTTCTCTTGGAAGGCTTTCCAGGACCCTCATCCATCTTTTCTTCAGTGATCATGAGAGGAGGGTCGGGAGCGCGTGGTCAGTGATGCCACCATTGCTCTCCAGCCTCCCAGGGTTCCCCATCCCAGGCTCAGGCAGGAGCCGTGGTCCCTCGAGGACCCAGGCGCGGCACACCACATGTTGGCACATGGGTTTTCAGAGCAGGAGAGAGGCTATGGCAGATGGCCAAGAGGGGTGAGCTTACATGGGATGGGGTCAGAAGAGCCTGTGCTGGTGCGGTTCCCCAGTGGGCGGCCTGCACGCAGCTTGGGAGAGGGAGATTTTTGGCTCCACTGCCTAGACTCTGGAGGGCACAGAGATAAAGCTGGAGTTTGTGGTCCTGTCCCGTCCCGTCCTGTCAGCAGCGATGTTGTCAAAGCTCCAAGAGTGAGGACTGCCTCACTCTTGGGTGTTTGACCTCTCCTCCTCCAGTTGCCTCTCTCAGGTTAGAGGTCCTGGTTTTGTGAGTAAAATGGTGTAGGACCAATGATAGACCATCAGGCTCTGAAAACAAGGGGTCACATTGCTAGGGAAGGGGGTGGGAAGATGCATATCCTGCATGAAGTTTGCTTTGCACCTCTTGAAAGAGTGAAAGAAGATGTCTTCTCATCCTCTTTCACCCACTGTTGCTTTTGATTAGGCTAGACAGAAGGCTTGCTCTGCATGCTCTGTATTGATGGTAGAATAAGATTTTTGTGCCAAGCCTATCCCTGGAGACGCTTTACTGAATGCAAGGATGGCTTTTGGCCCCTGCTTTTATCTGCTAAGTTATGGTTTCCTTTGATTTGGAAAATATTTCAAATATCCTTTTACAGTTAAATAGAGCAGTTTGAAGAAATGTTCTCTTGGAATCTAGCGAAGAAGGGAAAAGTCAGGGTAGTTAAAAAACATTCATTTGAAAGTCAACTAAATGTTTTATTTAATTTTCAGGGGCATTTAAAGAAATTCAGTTAAATACAGTTACATTCAAAATGGAAGAATAAATAGTGTTAAATATTTCTTCCTGCTTTTTCAAAATGATTTTTCCTCATTCTTTTTCACATTGGAAAGTCTCAGCAGCTTAGGTCATAAATTCACCCAGGTATACTCCAAAACATCTATTTTTTCTCCACTGAATAAATGGTTGAAAATATTTTGCCTGTTTCTAATGTAGAAACATACTCAGTCGTATTTCTCGCCCTTTATATCCAAGCAGTAGCAAGTATCTAAAAATCTTTTGGGGTTGGTTTTCATACTGGAATGTTGAAATACTGTATTGAAAGGATTCTGCATTTGCACAACTCACTATCCATAGTCATTAAACTGGACTGATTCTGAAATCACGGTGGTGAGCACTGTGAAATATCTTTAGTCATCCAGAGAGTGTCTGTTACTCTTGAGTCAATGTAAGATGTCATCTGTATACGTACGCACATCCTGGGTCAAAATGGTCGGTGATGACATCGATGTGGAACAAGTGTGTGTGTGTGGACATGTTTCTCCACAGCATGTGTCCAACCAAATCTTACAGCACCAACTGTGCGGAAGGCAGATGGCGTCCGTTTGCCCCCATGCATCAGTAGGCATTTAAGAGTTAGACATCTGAATCTGAGCTAGGCGCTCACGACCTGCTTTGCAGTCAACAGAAACAGGCATCTTTAAAGAGCAATTAATCTGGCTTTTCTAATGAGTGGCTATGATACCTCCTGGTGAATCATCTTCTGAAGATGCCTGTTTTGAAAGTCATGTGGACAGCTAACTTTTAAGGGCCCAAATGGTATATATTTCCCCCTTGGAGTGTCCATGGCACAACTACGTGAGCACAAGTGGGAAGAAAAGCTGTTTTTCTTTAGTGAGGTTCCCTAACTCAATGAATGTAACTGAGCACAGCTGCAAAATAAAACTTTAGGTACAGGGTTTTTGGTGGAGAGAGATCTTGCAGCTCCCGAATTCTGAGAGCAATTACACAAAGGAGTGTTTCTGAAAAGAGAAAAATCCTAGCATACAACCTCTTTGCTAAATCTTCCAGGAAAAGCATAACTTTAACACAGTTCAGTCCCACAGAGAAGGAGAATGGAAAGTAATTGAGATTCCCTGCCATCCACAATGTAGTGCCTTGATTTATGAGCAGGTATGTGTATTGCCTTCCGCACATACAACATCCTGTTAGCGAAAAGAAAATCACTTGAGGTTTAATAACCAATTTATTATCCTTTCTAATTAAATGAGTTGAATTAAGGAAACACGCAATTTCAGTACAGTCTGGAAATAAAGCTTTGTTTAGAAGCCATTATCAATTGTATTGATCAGAGGGGATTAATCACAGATGTAATCTGATGTGTCAAATAAATTAGTCATTTATTAACCACACCTGATGGTAGCAACAAGATTGATTGCTAGCTCAGGATAAGTAGTATAAACAATATGCACTTATAAACAATAATGTCTGTTTTAACACTGCTTTGTCTTTGCAAAGCCATTCATTATAGTGAGTGTATTTACATGGAAAGCACTAAATCCATGCTTTCTTTTCAAATTAAATCTTTGCATTTTCAGAGCTGATAGTAGGTTCCGATTGCTGTTGCTGTTATGAGCAGTCCTGGATCACAGATGCTGCTTATTGACAAGACCAGAGCCTCTCTGTTCTGCGTTAGGAGCGTGTTTTAGTCTCCATGAAGTTTCCCATGTTTGAGGAGACTCAAGCAGGTATAGAGGAGAGACACAGGGGTCACAGATGGAATGGGGTGACCGTGTCTGAGGAGAAGAGGTTAGCTTTTCAGCACAAGATAGCCTGTGGAAGATGTCACTAGGAGGAAAAACAGCAGGGAAGACCAGTTTTAGGTAACTAGCCAGGATGAGCTAGCTATGAATTTGAAGTCTAGACTTTAAAGGAAGTTTCTGACCATCAGAGGATATTCAACAGCCTTGCTGGAGGAGATCTGGGGCAAGGAATTTAATTGATTTCATGATAGAGCTTGCCCAGTTTATGAAAGAGTCTTTAAGATCTGCTTGCATGTTGCACACAAGATCGGATTTCATGTGCTGGACTTCCTTTGCAATCTACTGCCCTGTTATTTTACCTCGATGCTAAGATAACTGGTAAAGATGTGCAGTGATAATTGCGATTGACTATAGAAGTGGTTTGAGACCCTGGTAGATTAAGACCTGTTTGTTGCACGCGCCAAATGAATAGCCACCACATGGGAATGACTTTCGGTGAGGGCTTTCTTTCACCTCATTTTAGGTATCTCTAATTTATTCTGGCCATGTATAGGCCAGTATAGGCCAAGTATAGGCCAAGTGTAGGCCATCTCTTTTAGGATGAGATGAATCATGTTCAGATTCTCTTGACTCTGTTGACTAGATCTTCCATAAGTACGATGGAAGTCTTGGTGAACAGCTCAAATAAATAACTGTGTTGAAAATAACCACGTTACTCGGTTGAACCTCGTCCTGTTGCTCACTGGTCTGGAGGGGACTTGGACAAATAAGGCAAAGTCCCAGTTCCATCATTACGAATGCTGAATTTGTGTGTTCACATATTGGATTGCAGAAATAGCTTTAACAGTTTTTCGCATTTCAGGTGACCAAGCTTTCACTTGGGTATTTGTTAAATAATCTTTCCAGCCCTTCGGCTGCCAAAGAGTGTTCACAGTATAATTTGTAGCATTATTTAAAAATCTTGTTAAAAATTTGTTACTGTGCAAGTGGTAGGAAACTTCCCTGTTCAATGCAGGAGATGACATATAAACTGCCTCATCTCTGTCTCAATGCAAACTGTGGAGGACTGCTGCACAGGGGATGAAAATCCTTCAGAAAGGGACTGTTGAGAGCACCTGTGCACCTATTGCACTAGTCTCTTATATGGAGACTTCCAGGCTGCAAAACTGGGTGGGAGTTTGGTCAATTCAGACGAGGGTGAGAATTTGATTTAACCATATCTTTAGTGAAGCAAGAAATAGTTTTGGTTGTGGAAATTCAGTTTTCAATAGATTCTTTAAATCCTGGTCACCAGAGCTTTGCATTTTTTACAGGACCTCTTCAGTTTTATGACATCTTTGTGGTCTGATTTACAGCAGTCTTGTATGTAGTGCTGCAGTCATAAAGCTCTAATTCTAGCTCTAAAATCTTCTAGTTCCTAGGAGGGACCAGCACACCTTCCTTGGCACACTCTGTAAATGAGAGGAAATACCTTGGGGGGTTATTTCCCACCAGGGAAGTGGGAGGTTGCAGGACTTGGATCGTTGGTCTGATATTCAGCAGCACTATGGAACAAATGAAATGCCTACATTTTTAAAAGCATGTGAGCAACATATCTATGCTTCCACTATAGCCAGTAATGATTTAATCAGTTCCCACATGGTAATGTAATTCAGTTATCTTGAAATAAGCATTGTTTGAAATGGCTTAAGGTATTTAAGGCATATCCACAAGGGTATCTGTACTCTTAAGGAGTGGTCTAAACATAGATGTCTCATGCAATGTAATCGGCTCAAGCATGTCTCACCAGGCCACTGGCTGCTGCTCCAGTAAGACATGGGTCTCCTGTGCTTTCTGTTTTGTAGACTGGTGCCCTAAGGTGTCTCAAATGGTATGAGATGTCTCAGGCAACTAAATTGAGCTACCTGTATGTAAACACAACTGTAGCATGTATAGGCACTTGCCATTTAGCTATGATCTCGAATCCCAGCAGCATGGACTACCCCAACAGGTAAGTATCCTATATCTTCAGTGATCCCAAACTGCAGCTAGACATGGGCTAACTTGGCTCAGCTAGGAAAGGTATGAAAGTCCGCAGCTCCTGTTGGTTTGAGGAGAGTTACTGTATTGCTAAAATATAGTTATGACATTGCCTATACCTTTTCTGCAAGGTGATACAGATGTCTCTCTGCTGGGTTTCGATGTGTTGGGAATTGAGTTTCGGTCATACTTCCCCCTGTGACACAGCCAAGGAGAAGGTGCTGCTGGGTTCCATCAAACACAGCTATACCCTAGTACTGGCCTAGGGAAATCTGTAGTTTTGTCATGTGTGAGGTGTCTGGCTTTTCTTTCTGGACATGGGTCACTCATGGCAGGCATGGCTGGGATGCGATAGATAAGATATGGCTAATGACCCAGGTCATTCATGGTTGTAACGACATGATGCAAACATGAATCATGCACTGTGACGGCCTTAATTTTCCATCCTAAACATCCACTCCATGCTAGTCTAGTGGTTGTTCTCCCTGAAAACTTAACCCCACTTGATATCCATAGACTATTGCAACCGCAGCAGTGCTATTGCTGAAATTAAGTTGGCTCCTGAGTCTCTTGGCCTTAGTTTTCCTCCTTTAAAATAGAAATAGTAATATCTGCTACTTAACAGGGGTAAGGTAAGGACAAACAGATTGAAAGCTGCGTGGCTGTTTTGTGATCTGCAGTTATAAAAGCACCTTGTGCACACAGAATAATGGAAAATGCAGCACTTTGGCAGCACTGACAGTTTCAGTTCTCAGGAAGCTGCTGTGCACCTGGAGGCAAATAACACCCCCAAAGAGAAAATTCAGGGCATCCAAGTTAGATTACCTCTTCTCTTTCCCCACCTTTCTTCGCCAAAATAAATCTGTATGCAGTATTTTACATCAGTCTCTAATGGCTGCGGGTGCAGTTTTTGTTGGTGATATGGCTGCAAGTCTTTTTTTCCCAACGAGCTGCTTAGGGAGTTCCTCAGCGAAGCTCAAGTTATATGTAACGCATTAAAAAAAAAAAGCCGTTGCCCTAGTTCCCTGTGCCAAGCAATGCAGTACATTAATGGGCACAAAGAGGTAGGAGCTCCAGTCCTGAAAGTCCTCCAGCATCCATCATAGCAGAGACATTTAGCGCAGTGTTTATACTCGTCTCGGTGCATTTATACTGCCAGTGACTCCACAGCGCTGCTTTCTGCAAGGTCGGTGTATTTTATGCAGCTGGTAACAGGTCAGCTCTGTGGGTTCAGCTGTGCAGTTCAAAAGGTTCCCAGTTCATCCCAAAGTTTCATCAGACACAGCACGCAGGAGTCTTCCTTTCCTTCCTGAAGCCTCCCTTGAGAGCTGAGTTTGGTCCTGGAGGAAGAAACAAATTCTGCTCTTGGCTGTCCTGGGGCAACTCCAGGATCACTTCAGCCAAGTCAGGGCTGAGATGTGCATCCCTTCACGGAGAGCTCTTTCTGCCTCCCTGCCGGATAAGCACGATGAGACGCTTTTGGGAATCACCTTGCAGAATGGAGTTCCTGCGCTGCCGAGCACCTACCCCTGGAGGAGACTCCACCCTGCCCAGCAGCCCTCCTGGGAGGTCTTCCTGCTTTTCTCTTTGCACTCTGGCTGTGCTTGGAGAAATGCATGCAGGGCTGCTTCTCTGGCTGCATCTCCTGCATTGCAGTCTAAAATAAGTAAATATAGCAAAGCAATTCCACAGCCTGGGGTTCTCCTAGGTGTCTAGTAGTTTTAGGAGCGTATAATGAGTTGAGTTCCTCAGTCCACTGGTTACTTTGAAAATGCTTATATGCAGATTTCAAAAGTCAAAAATGTGAACCCAGCTACACTGAAAAACAGGCTTTTACTCCTGGTATTTTTTCAGTCGGGACATCTGTATGCAACACACTGCTTAGCTGATAATGCAGTTAGCAACAGTCGGGAAACTCTCTCACAGATTAGGAAAGGGTGGTTGAGGGGACTTCTGCTTTCCAGGCCTGCAGACCGTGGCAAATCTCTCCCCGGATGGAGTGTTGCTGAGGGCCCAAAGGCATGCTGCGAGGCGGATCTCACCACCTCAACTGCATCGCTTCTTGCTGACTTGCACTCACTTTTGTTATGTAACAATCCCAGAGCACAAACTGAGGGATTTTGTTTTGTTTTGTTTTGTTTGGAAAGAAAGCTTCCACTCTCCAGGGCTGCAGCTTATGAACTGCTCAGTTTAATTTGAAGTTCCCAATCAGAAAAAAAGAAAAAAGTAAGCCTCTCTTTCTTTCTTATTTTTTTAGCAGTGAGACAGCCAAAGCAGTCAAGTCTAGGTCAGCTGGCTGTGCTCATTATCTGTTTATCTCATTATTGCTAATCAATTCCCTCCACAATCAGATATTCTTTCGGAAGTGTGAGAGTCATTTAAGGATGGCATTGAGCAAGGTACTGCATGACGCACGTTTGGATGGAGTGAACAGCTCTGCAGGCTGTGCCGTTGTGCAGGAAAGCATGATGCTGTAAGGTAAACAGCCTCCTTGGAGAGCGGTGGGAATATCTGATAACGCTCTGGTGTGGGAATACTGACCCGAACTTGGTGATTACTTTAATGGCATGGAGGTTTTGGATGTGGGCGAAAAGATTCAAGAAGATAGAGAGGACAGAATCTAATGATCTAAGCAGATGGGATGCACTTTTCTTCATTAACGTTGTTCCTTGGCTTAGAATCACAGAATAGTTGAGGTCAGCAGGGACCTCTGGAGACGGTCTAGTCCAACATCCCTGCTCAAAGCAGGGTCAACCAGACCAGATTGCTCAGAGCCATGTCCAGGCAGGTTTTGAATATCTCCAAGGGTGGAGACTCCATAACCTCTCTAGATAACTGTTCCAGTTTTTTAACCACCCTCACAGTGAAGAAGTATTTTCTTATGTTCAGATGGAATTTTTTGTATTTCAGTTTGTGCCCATTGCCTCTCATCCTGTCACTGGACACTGCTGAGAAGAGTCTGGCTCCATCTGCTTTACATCCTCCCATCAGATATTTATACACACTGATAAGATCCCTCCAGAGCTTTCTCTTCTCCAGACTCAACAGTCCCAGCTCTCTCAGCCTCTCCTCATGAGAGATGCTGCAGTCCTTTAATCATCTTAGTGGCCCTTTGCTGGACTTGCTCCAGCAGGTCCATGCCTTTCTTGTGCTGGGGAGCTCAGCACTGGACACAGCACTCCAGGTGTGGTGGCCCCAGCAGTGCAGGGTAGAGGGGAAGGATCACCCTCTACCTGCTGGCAACACAGCCCGGGAGACCATTGGCCTTTGCCACGAGGATGTATTGCTGGCTTATGGTCAACTTATTGTCCACCAGGACCCCCAGGTCCTTCCCTGCAAAGCTGTTCTCTAGATAGTCAGCTCCAAGCCTGTACTTACACTAGGGGTTATTCTTCCCCAGGTGAAGGACTTTGCACTTATCTCTATGGAGCTTCCTTCACTTTATGTTTTTTCAGGATTTGTTTATCTCCAAAAGGGAAAACCTGCTTGGTTTCTATCCTGAATTCTTGCAGAAGTTAAGTGGAAGTGAAATGAGTCCAGAACTTCACAGCTGGAGGCTGTCAGCATCTCACAGGGTCAGACTGCCGTTTTATATATCCGTACCCTACAGTTCAGTAACGTGGGGACAGCTGAGGTGATTTTGTAAGTTCCAGTGTGGGAATTGCTAGTAGCCATCAAGGAGCTGCTGTAGTTGAGTTGTTTCTACTACTGATTTGTTTAATGATAGCTTAGGTACTTCAGCACTACGCTTTATATTTGCAGTCTAGACCCATCTGTCTCACGAGCAGGATTTGAAACCCAATTAGAAAATCAGAAAAGTGCAAAATACGAAATAAAATAATGCCAAACCCACCCTCACTCCCCGTTCACATGTGAGTAACTCAGACACGCTTCACACTTGTTGTGGGCAACTGAGCTGAGTCCTGCAAGCTCATCATCAGCATTGTTATATGCAGACAAATCCTAGTGGGGAACAGCCCGTGGTGTTTATCCTCCATTAACTGCCTTCACAGTTCCAGAAACCTACAGTGGGCACTGGCTTGACAGACCAAATCTGGGGCTTGGGTTTCTTTGTCCGCCTCTTTTCAAGAAGTCAAGACATGTTTGATGAGAGAAGAAGCAGTGAACATATGGAAATTAAAAGTCAGACTGGAAAAACATTAATGAAGTTTAAATGAGGAGTCTGTTTATTCATCACCATCTGTTTATAGTGCAGTAAGATAAGAAATAATTAATAGTTCCTTGCTTGTAAAATTTCAAGTGAATTCTTACCTTTCCAGTTACATAAGACTTCCCAGGATATATGACGCATAGCTCTGGGTTCGTATGATGGCCCTGTTATCAACAGTTCTCCAGGTCCTCCATCAGCACCCAAGACCAGGTGCTACGTGGCTGACTGCAGCATGAGGGCTTCACTTGTGTGCTCTAGGTAGTGGAGGTGCCCCTGGTGGCATGATCCTGACCCATTAGCAACACATCAGAAATGTTAACCTAGCCAATTGTCATGAACATGCATGCTGTGCCTCTATGTGCAGAAGGCAAGGAAGCTCTAGAGCAGTTTATGAGCAGAAAGGAATGGCTTTAGCCCATGATTAAATCATCAGCTGTCTGTGCAAGGTAGGTTATCTGTACTCCCATTATAAGAGGGTTTGATTCAGCTGTCCATTTGTCATTTCAGAAGTGTCTCAAAAGTCCCGTGGCATATCCACCAGCCCCTCTGAAAATGTTTCATATATCCTGGGATATCACAGATGGCATTAAATGTCTGCTTGTTGGTACCTAAATGAAGACCTCAGGAGCCCCTTGTCGCAGTCCGAGCCTGCCCTATCATCCGAAGTCCGGACACCTATCATATCCAGCAGGACTTCCATTATAGAGATGAAATTCAAATGCGGATCTACGCAACACCTAATCACTCTGCCTTGTACAGCTAAGACTGATTTTTGCCCTGACCTCACCTTTCTATAGACGCAGTCATGAGATAAGGCATTACAACATCTGTTTTCTGCCTTAATACACTGCAGGGGTGGAGGCTTTGCCTTTTGTTTTGCCTGTTGCTGAAATGTCCTGGCTGCAACCTTTCTAACAAACAGCAGTGTTTATTTGACTTAGGAACAGCTGTCTTGTAGCTTTGGGGGATTAACAGCCATTTAATGGACATAAATCTTGTACTGAAAAAGGCATTTTGGTTTCGAGAATATCTAACATTTGGAAATGCCTTCAGGCTTTCTGGTTACTTTTTTTTTTTTTTTTTTTTTTTTTCATGGGATAATATATAAATGCACAGTGTCGGTTACGCAAAGGTTATAAAAATAAGCAGGAGAAAATGCCATTGCTACAGACCAAAGGAAAACAAAGCATTTTCAAAGCTTTGGATAATTGCTTAGATGAAATCTGTTTATGCAGAGCTTTGAGTTTGTTTCTGACAATAATTTGTATTTGTTCCCCTCTTGTCCCATCAGATTTATCAGAAGAAATCTCCTTCCTGAACTTTTTTTTTTCCTTTTCCTGCTGACTGTATCAGGGAACTTTCATGATGATATCCACCCTTTTTACATCGGCTGAGTACATTGGAAAATGTTGCATACGCCATAAATTACGTTGAGCTCCCGTTACAATATATGGCTGTGATCCAAAACCTGCTGAAGCCAGTGGTGACTTTTTCCACTGATTTTACTGCGCACTGGACTTTCTGTAACCTAGGTGCCTTTATTTCTTGATATCTGAAGCTTTTAACATAGGAGAGTGAAATTGTGGAGAACTGTGGAACTTGAGGTCAGAGGTACCATGCTTTACATCTACCAGGTCTATACTGGGCGTCTCTTACAGAAAACTTGTAAATTGTAGGTGCCTCACAGATTTAGCTTTTCTTTTTTTCCCTTTCCTTCTAACCATTAAATGTGCCTTCATTTTAAATGAAACCCCAGGTGAAAATGCCTTTCTGTTCCCCTTGCCCCTACCTACAGAGCCAAGGTATAGGTCTTCCACACAACCTTTCCTTCCTCTGCAGCTGCCCCTCAATTTGATGGGTAAGGTGAGCAACCATTACAGCACATTTAATATGAGAGCCAGACTGTAAAGGCTTCACATGGATGAAGCCCTCTCCAGCTATGGAAGAGGACAGCAGAATCATAGCCAGCATCAACTGTATCTTTCTAGTAGTTGGGACAGGCGGTCGGTAGCTGCAGTTAGTTGCAGAAACTTCCTTTATACCCTTCCCTTTTCTAGTGGGGGTATCATATCTGAGCCCAATATTTGCTCTGAAGAAGAGGAACAAAGCCGAGATCACAGCACTGGCTGAGAATCTCTTCCCTTGACAAAGCAAGTCCTTTGGTCTTGAAGGTACAGGGTGAGCTTGTGGAATAACAACAAGGTAAGGCACTTAAAAATAAATACTCCTCTTCATCATGCCATTAATTACTTTAGGAGAGAGCCCTCCAAAGCTGGCTGCAGACCGATACACCTTCAGCATGTTGCCAAGGGGAGACTGTCGCTCTCCTATGTGCTTTCAAGGAGCAGGTCTAGCTGAGTCAGTCAGTAAGACAGGTCTCCTAAACTCCAGTCTTGGTGCTGCCATTCAGTTTGCCACACATATTTAGGCAAGTCAAGGAATTCACTGTGGTTGGGCCAAATGTTGGAAGGTTGAGGAAAAGTCTGATTTTCACAGCACTTGGGCCATCAGTGAGAGCTGCTGCACTCATGTCCCTTCCTTGCTTTGTTAGGAAGCCCCACAAAATCATTAACACACTTCTCCTCACAGCACCCATGTCTCTCTCTCTGTTAGGTGAGGTAGAGATGCACAGAGGAGCTGCAGCCTGAGTCAGTCCCGTTTCAGACCCTGCACCATCGGTGTAGTCGCTGTTGCCTCCCCTAGAGTCAGAGAAACATTTCTTGAGGATGAGCTTAACTATCTTCACTGTGAATTGCCATTGGGCGTGCCAACATGGGAAAAGCCATGCAGGGAAGTTAGGTACCTAAATTTAAAGGAGCTAAAGCTGGTTCTCCTTAACTTCTACAAGAGCAGGAGGATTTCAATGAGGAATGAGGAAGTCCTGGAATAACCTTTTCAGCATGCTACATGTCAGGGTGCTACAGGACTGTCTGTTGACTAAATGCTGGTGAGGAGATAAGTTATGTTTTGAGCAACTCTGTTTATAAATCTTTGTCTTAAATATTGGCATCTTTTGTTTCAGTTTAGACATGTGAAAAGAATGATCTGGAGGGATAAAAAAAAGAAAAGTGTTTCTTTAGTCTGTTGGTTAAAGGCCAAAATATTAGAAACTCTTTCTTTCACGTTTCCTACTAGACTTTGATGATGGAAAAGCTCATAGGATTTTTGTACTTAAAAATAATCCTCCAGAAATATTCTCTGGTGATTTCTTTCATGCTGTTTAGAATGACTCAGTCTGGGGGCTTGGAGTGAAGTTTCCTTCATATGTCTTTGATTCAAATTCCTGCAAACATTTAAGAAGAACGACATCTCAACATTTCCTGTTGAGTGCCTGGACAGCTTCTACTAGAAGTCACTGCAGAAGTGCAAACCATTTGTTACAAGAAATAACAGCAGTTTTAATATTTTGCAGCTTGTAAAATCGATATCTCACACACACTTCAGAAACTGAGGCAAAGTCCAAGATAAACTCTTTCCACTTGTACTCAGTCTGGGAATCCTTTTTGCTTGCTGTGATTGCCCAGGTCCATTTTCTGCTGAATTTGGACTGCAGGTGCTTAACTGGGGGAAGAATTAAGGAGCATCTGTATGCTGCAAATCAGCAGTGCGAATTAGTGGTGGAAAGGAAATGCTACAGCGTGAGGGTTTTGCATCTCTGGCAGGACTGTGGTTTTCCTTTAGCGAAGTGGTGTCTCTGTCACATCCTGCCCTTGCCTATAGTGCTGGAGCAATAGCAGGCAGCATGACAGGCAAAAAGCATCCGAAGCAAATGCAATGCCGTGCAGACTTGAATCACAGAATGAGGTTGTAAGGGACTTCTGGAGATCATCCAGTCCAACCTCCCTGCTAAAGCAGGGTCGCCTAGAGCACGTTGCACAGGATTGCGTCCAGGCAGGTTTTGAATATCTCCAGAGAAGGAGACTCCACAGCCTCTCTGGGCAACCCGTGCCAGTGCTCTGTTACCCTCACAGTAAAGTTTTTCCTCATATTCAGACGGAGCTTCCTGTGTTTCAGTTTGTGCTCATTGCCTCTTGTGCTATCACTGGGCACCACTGAAGAGTCTGGCCCCATCCTCTTGACACCCTCCCTTCAGATATTTGTATACTCAGGTCCTTCTGCGCAGAGCTGCTTTCCAGCAGGTCAGCTCCCAGCCTGTACTGGTGCGTGGGTTTATACCTGCGCAGGTGCAGGGCTCTGCACTTCCCTTCATTGAGTTTCCTGAGGTTCCTCTCCACCCATCTCTCCAGCCTGTCAAGGTCCCTCTGAATGGCAGCACAGCCTTCTGGTGTATCAGCCACTCCTCCCAGTTTTGTCATCAGCAAAACTGCTGAGGGTGCACTCTGCCCCTTCATCCAGGTCATTGATGAATAAGTTGAACAATAGTGGACCCAGTACTGACTGCTGGGAGACACCACTAGCTACAAGCCTCCAGCTAGACTGCACTGCTGATCACAGCCCTCTGAGCTCTGCCATTCTGCCAGTTCTCAATCCACCTCACTGTCCACTCATCTAACCCACACTTCCTGACCTTACCTATGAGGATGTTATGGGAGACAGTGTCGAAAGCCTTGCTGAAATCAAGATAGACAACATCCACTGCTCTTCTCTCATCTACCCAGCCAGTCATTCCATCATAGAAGACTATCAGGTTGGTTAAGCATGATTTCCCCTTGGTGAATCCATGCTGACTACTCCTGATCACCTTCTTTTTCTCCAAATGCTTAGAGATGACATCCAGGATGAGCTGTTCCATCACCTTTCAAGGGATGGAGATGAGGCTGACTGGCCTGCAGTTTCCTGGGTCCTCCTTCTTGCCCTTTTTGAAGACTGGAGTGACACTGGCTTTCTTCCAGTCCTCAGGCACCTCTCCTGTTCTCCATGTCCTTTCAAAGATGATGGGGAGTGGCCTAGCAATAACATCCACCAGCTCCCTCAGCACTTGTGGGTGCATCCCATTGGGGCCCATGGATTTGTGGATGTCCAGTGTGCCTAAATGATCTCTAATCTGATCCTCCTCGACCAAGGGAAAGTCTTCCTTTCTCCAGACTTTCTCTCTTGTCCCCAGGGTCTGGGATTCCTGAGGACTGGCCTTAGCAGTAAAGACTGAAGCAAAGAAGGTATTCAGTAACTCTGCCTCCTCTGTATCCTTCGTCACCAGGCTCCCACCCCATTCAGCAGCAGGCCTACATTTTCCCTTGTCTTCCTTTTGCTACTAATGTATTTGAAGAAACCCTTCTTGTTGTCCTTGACATCCCTTGCCAGATTTAATTCCAAATGGGCCTTAGCCTGCCTTGTTGCATCCCTACATACTCTCACAATGTTTATATATTCCTCCCAAGTGGCCTGTCCCCTTTTCCACATTCTGTATACTTCCTTCTTCTATTTGAGTTCTACCATGAGCTCCTTGCTCATCCATGCAGGTCTCCTGCCCCCTTTGCTTGACTTCTTACTCATAGAGATGCACTGATCTTGAGCTTGGGGGAAGTGATGCTTGAGTAGTAACCAGCTCTCTTGGACCCGCCTTCCTTCTCAGGCCCTAACCCATGGGATTCCTCCAAGTAGGTCCCTGAAGAGGCCAAAGTTTGCTCTCCTGAAGTCCAGGGTTGCGATCCTACTTCTTGCCCTGCTTCCTCCTTGCAGGATCCTGAACTCCACCCTCTCATGGTCACTGCAGCCAAGGCTGCCCCCAGCCTTCACATCTCCAACCAGTCCTTGTTTGTTTGTTAGTACAAGGTCCAGCAGCACACCTCTCCTCATTGGCTCCTCCACCACCTGCGCCAAAAAGTGATCATCAATGCTCCGCAGGAACCTCCTGGACTGTTTGTGCCTAGCTGTGTTGTCTTTCCAGCTGATACCAGGGTGGTTGAAGTCCCCCATGAGAACCAGGGCCTGTGATCGTGAGGCTCCTTCCAGCTGCCTGTAGAAGGCCTCATCGACTTCCTCCTCCTGGTCAGGTGGCCTGTAGTGAACACTCACAGCAGGGTCACCCATGCTAGCCTGCCCTTTAATCCTTACCCATAAGCTCTCGATTCGCTCTTTATCCACGCCCACCCCCACCCCCCGCAGAGCTCCCTACATTGCGGTTGCTCTCTCGCATAAGGAGCAGTTCCACCACCTCGCCTTCCTGGCCGGTCTTTCCTAAAAAGCACGTAGCCATCCATGACAGCATTCCAGCCATGCGAGCTATCCCACCATGTCCCCGTAGCTGCAATGAGATCACGGCCCTGCGGCTGCACACAGATCTCTAATTCTCCCTGTTTATTCCCCATGCCGTGTGCATTGGTGTACAGGCATTTCAGAGAGGTAACTGAGCATGCAGGTTTCCCAGGAGGGGTGCAAGAGGATCCTCCACAGTCACGTCCCGTACGCACTTCCCTGGCTGCATGAACCCGCTGGAGGCATCCTGACTTGAGCCGCGTTTTGCTGACTACATGGTCTCTATAACTCTCCCCTTCCCCCATCTTTTCTAGTTTAAAGCCCTCCTTACGAGGCTGGCCAACCTGTTGGCAAAGACATGCGTTCCCCAGTTAGTGGGGTGAAAGGGGACACATTTGCTCCAGAACAGACCCTCAGAGCTGATAAAAATAAAAACACAAAGAGGAGGAGCTGAGCAGGAGCGATGCCCCAGGGTGCAAGTGTGGGGGGAATGGAGTTGGGGGAAGGAGTCCCAGCAGTGAATACAGAAGGGAAAGGTTGAATTTTAGTGGGGGGTGAAGAGTGGGAGAATTATTATAATGAAATCTTGGTGCCCAGCTAGCCCTGGTCAAAACTAATCTGTCACATAAAAATAAAGTAAAACCCGTTCTGCAAGTCCAGGGCAGGGAATGACGGGGGAGAAGGAGAAATAGAAAAGGTACAAAGGAGAAATGGTAGGTAATAGCTTCCCTACAAAAAGCCATTAAATAATCTAGGATACCTCAGCTTGAAAAAGACATGCTTGAGGAGGGATATAAAAGAGGGTTTTATGGTTTTTCTCCCCAGGGAAAGGGAGTCTGAATAGGTTATAAATATTTCTGTATTTGTAAAGCGACCAGGCAATTCCTAATGAAACCAGCACTGAGCACGTTCAAAGCAAATTTAGAAAAACGTGTACTTCTTCATGCCATGGATAGTTCAGCTGTGCAACTCCCTGGCCTGGGAGGTTATGCATTGTAAAAGTTTCTGTGGGTTCAAAAGCAAAATTTAATTGCATTTAATTTTTAAAAAGATTACAGAAGAAGAAGAATATATTTGGGATTTTTTTATTATTACTTACAATTTTTGAGATGTAAATAGAAAGCTATCCCTACTTCAGGAAATCTCAGCCTCTGCTCGTTGGTCAGGCTGGGAGTCTGTGCCAGGGCAACATTTCTGTGCACTTTTTATATACTGTGCACTTTTTATATTCTGTGCACATTTATATACTTCCCTAAATCCCCAACTCGACATGGGCTTTTCTGGAGGAAGGAGCAGTAGATCTGTGCCGCTGTCTTGCTCTGTGCTTGAGGCAAGTCCTCCAGGCAGCGGAGGCCATTCAGGGCTATGCTTTAATGGCGCAAACTTGACCTTCTAGTTAGCTAGCAAAAGGCTGTTTCCGATCTGCAATATGGCACGCCACTTCCACCAGCTTTACCCTTTTTCTTTTTTTCCATAGTGAAACGGAGATGCTAACATGCAGGGTATGCTGAGCTGGTGGTGGTGAGCCTCATCTCCGGCCAGGCTCTCCCTCTTTCTGTATTACCCTGTGTGCAAGGGTGGGGATGGCATTTGCACCGCAAGCCGTGCCAGCCCCGAGAGCCCTCGCCGCTGGCCTGGCTCGGCTGGCATGGTACGGACCAGAGGGGGTTAACTCAACTTGGCTGCGGTGGGTGAGCAAGGAAAACAAAGGAAGGAAGGAAAGGAAGTTAAGCTGAGAAGTCATAAATAGAAGCACTTTGGTATTTGTAAAAAAAGAAGGATATAGCGCTGAACTGTTAGAGGAAATGGAAGTGTGTTTTGTGTTCAGATTTTGCCCTGCTTAGTAATAACCCAGGGCTCAGGATGGATTTTCCTACCCTCTGATGTGACTGAATTCAACTTGTCTCAGCAAATTGTTGCAAAGCCTGTCTTTTTGGGTCTCTTTTCTTCAGTCAGGTGAAAACTTAACGTTAGACTAGGTCAAAGAGTATCAAATGCAATGATAATCAGTTGTAATGAAAGCAAACTGGGCAAAGCAGGGGAGGACGTCTAGGTATAACTTCCGCACAAGCTATCAGTGGGGGAATAAATGTCACCTAATAGCTATTTACAGCCCTAACTCCAGAGAGGATGGAAACTGCCTGCTGATATCAAACCGGAGTGAAAATGAGTTTCCATTGGAAGCACACCAGGTTATTACCTGGGAAGGTACTAGTGATAGCACAGCTTGGCTTAATGAAGCTGCACTTTGCCTTGCTGACCCGTGGCTGGTGAGAAGTGAACAGAGATCCTGAGAAGCCCCAGGTGTCTAAAGAGCATCTTTACATCTGAACATGGATTGAAGGAGCAAGACTCTTCTGAGCTAATGTCTTCCAGAGACCTGGAGTAGCTCCCGCTCGTAAGGGAGCATTTGGTGTGAATGAGAAATGTGCTGAAAGGTTTTCTTTTTTCTGAATTGGGAGTTCACCTGGATTAAGACCTTGCCTCAGCACCAGCCTACTGCCATTCATTTCTTTCCTCGGCCAAACCCAGTCATATCTCAGAGTCATGGCAGAGCTCTGTAGATTCATGTTTATTCATGAAGGGAAGCTGTTTTCTGCTGCTTCCCAGATAAGCCTTGACCGTATATTTGCTGTGCACGTAGATATAACTCAAAGAAATTTCTTTGCACTCTAATCTGCCAGTTCTGCAAACCACCGTGTACCTGTGCCTCATACAGATTGACCTGTTTTCCATTTATTAACCTTTTAAAGGGAGGGAAAGCGAGAGCCTGAGCTTGTATTCACACTTGGCAGTGATGGCAGAAGAGGCTATCACTTCCTGTAGCCGGGGGGCTTATTTAAGCCACTGCAGCTGAGTCTGACAGGGACAGTGTCAGCACCTTCAGACATCATGGACATTGGCCAGTGAGCAGTGGCAGCTGGGGAAAGGCATCTCCCGCCACCCTGGGGTGGTCACCGCTGGCAAACAGGCAGGGAGAAGAGCTATGGGGGGAAGCCTCTGTCCATGCCGTGATGTGAGCCTCTTAGAGGAGGGCTCTCCAAAGCCTGGCCACCTACGGCCAGGGCAGCCCAGGCAACTGGCTTGCAAAGAGAGAGGTTTAGCATTGAAGATAAAGATCTGGGTCTGGCTTGCAGCCAACAGCTTCTGACCCCTTCACTGATGGTTCTCCTCTAGCAAGACTGGAGCAAGACTCTTCAAGAGGGAGAGAGATGGCTGCTGTTAATTACACTGATTGCATGGTTTACAGCAAGAGGATGAGTGGTTTGATCTGCTTATCTGAAGAAAGGCTAAAAGGTAGCTTCGTTAGAGTCAAAAGGGATTTCTCCCTGTGGGCTCTGGAAGAAGATATTTGGCTCCAAAGGATGCTTCACAATCTGCCAGACAAAAGCATGACAAAGCAGAGTGTCTGGAAGTCCACTGAAACAGTTGAAAAGAGAAGAGTCTTTATACATACATATATACACATTATATCTGTATAATGGCATGAGTTTAAAGAGTATACCTGATTACCCAGGGATGTGCTAAATGCTCCCATCTTTGAAAAAGTCAGATGCTTGCTTTTACCCACTGCTCCTCCAGACTCACTTTTGATCCTTTGCAAGGCAAAAGACAGCCCTTGGTGGAACAGCAGTGTATATTCTTTGGTTTTTGGTGAAAAGGAAAGGAGCAGAGCAGTTCTTTTGATTGAAATGGCATTAAAGGGTTTGCCATACTGTTTGCTAGGGTTGCAATATAAATGAAAGGTGAATGCCTGACTCATTCCCACCTGCTGCCTTGGATAAGGATTGATGAAGGCCTTTGCATCCTTCTTGTAGGCATTCAGTGCAAGGGAGAAGACAACATTTATAATTTATTTTTGGAGAAGCCCTTAGTAATCACTCAATATAATTTGGTCAAGCAAAACAAACTCATTCTTGGATCCATGAAGGTCAAGTGATGCCAAAGGAAAGACAGGGATTCGCTTTTTATGAGACATAGCAGCTCTTTCCCAGATGGTTTTTTTCACATATTGGACTGTTGTAGTGACATGACTCCATATTGCCTGCTATTGCCCCCTCATCCCAGCAGTTTGCCAGGGAAAAGTCGATCGGTCTGCTGGTAGACTTTTTGGAGAAAGAAGACAATTTTCTGGAAGACTATTTGATAAAGGCTGTCTGCATCCTGGTTTGGAACAACAGGCACAAACTTATGTCTGACCTCATATAGGCTGACTGCGTTGTGAGCAGTAAGCATTGGACTACAGATTCAAAGCACCTTACAGGTGCCAGATCTTCATATTGTCTAATTCATTTCAAAGAGGAATGCATTTTTTTCTGTCTTGTATTTCAAACAAGAAACTTGCATTTCAGACAAGTTTTTATAATGAAAGCATTAGACATTAAGCTTTGTTCTGATTTAGAGCTAGTATGAGTTAATTGTATCTCACTTAATTTCGGATGCCTCAAAAGTAAATATCTAAACATGAGTTAGTCATGGCAGGCCACCTTCTAGTCACTAGAGAAAAGAGGATACCTCCAGAGAATTACTCATTTGCTCTACTTTAGATAACCATCCAAGGGTGCCATGACGCCAGCCAGAGCTTCTGTTCTCATTGACTTCCCCAGGTTTACTGACACATCCAACTTGTAGATGCATAAATTTAGGTATATGAATCCCACCCATAAAACCTGGACCCTCCCTGACAACTACACAAATAATGTCAACAAACATGGGGGGCCAGCAAGGAAGAATGGTGTTAGAAGAGCTAATAGGCAGACATGAAAGGTCTTTGCAGACGCAATAATTTTTAATGATCCACTCTGTGTGTATCTTGTAAATCCAGTGTCATATGTCTTCACCTTATTTAAATCAAAGTGCTGAGCAAGACTGAGCTTTTAACATGCATCACCAGTGGTAGTGAAAAATACTTTCATAGAAAAAGGTAGGGATCACAAATATTCTCAAAGTGCGTAATTCAGAAAATTTAACAAGCCATCTTATACTATCATCTTGTATTTCATTTTGCGTTACAATCTGTCCTGGGATAATGGGTTCATTATAATTATCAAGGCTGATGGAGGTAAAGATTGTAGAATTCGAAAGACTGTCATGAAATCATCTGTTTTCCATGGGCAGAATACCTAATATCATAATACTTTTGGAGCTGCTGGCTGTTTGGTAGCAGATAAATATGACTCTGTGGGAACTGAGCTTTGTAGCTGATATTAGAAATCTGAAAATTGAATTTTAATGCATGATACAGTAGAGCTTGCACCAAGAAGATATTGTCAACTATTCCTTTTTCAGGCTCCAATAAACTCACCTCAGGACTTTATTTGAAAAGTTCTATTTACTCATGAAAGGACGAAGGAAAAACTTGTGCAGTAACTGAAAGAGAGCTGAGGTTTCTTTTTCAGCTTCAAAGCATTCTTGCATGCTCCCTTCATTGATCTGAGACAGCAAGCTGCCTCCGTCTGAAACAACTGATGATGACACCAGGCTTTTTCTTAGCATAAGGGGTAAAAGACAGTTTAAAAGAGGTACTTCAGAGCAGGATATAATTACCAAAGAAATGCAGGTTGACAGTGGTTTTCATAGTTGCCTTTACTTGCAAGTGGAATGCATTATCTCAGAGCTTTCCTCTTCATATCCTGGTTTCTCTCACGAGGCTGTTGACCTTAAGAACAACACTTTAGTCACAGTTGGGGAAGGGTTGCAATGTAACGCGGCATGACAAAGAACTGCTGAGCAGAGGTGCTATGAAGAAGTGACTTTTAGGGAGGTCTGATGACAACCCATATATCTAGTCCAGGCAGAAATTGAAGTGCACGTCTGTTGGAAATTTCAAGAGGGAAAAAAAATGGTTTCAAAATTGTAGTAAAAAATCCTAAAATCTGAAGCATGCTGAGGCAAAAAACAAGCGTGAAATATTTAAATTCAGGTCAACCAACTTCTTTTGGCTTCAGTGCTAATGTTACAATATTCAACAGTATAGCATGTGTGTTAAATCATTAATGTCTTATGATGAACTGGAAATAAAATGACAAAATCAGAACACCATATTATAACTCTGCAGAAAGGATGTGCCTGGCCATTTTTTCTCACAGGAAGTTACTATTCAATTCAAAAGATTATTTGGAAATGTTTAGTTTTAATAAAATCCTATGGTTTCAGTCTGAAGTTTGCTCCATTGGTTATTGCTTCTTTCCTAGCTTGGATAGGACTTATACCACAACCGTGTGTCACCGCAGTACATTCCCTTCCATAGAGGGCAACTCATGCGGATGGCACTGTCCCTTCTCAGCCTCCTGGAGCCTCTTGGGCCTTTTCCCTTTTTAAAGCAAAATACATTTCTTGAGATTTGTATCAGGATTTGGCTCCTGATCCCTCGGATATTGTCAGTGTCCTCTTCCTACTTAGCACATTTTCTGCATAACCATCTAATTTCACGGGGAAGCAATGCTAGCGACAGAAGTTTGGGGAAAGCAGAGAAGTGGGAGCATGTCTTACACTTCTGTGCATTTTCAGATCAGGTGTTTTAATGCGACATGGAGAGGTAAGGGCAGGGAAGAGAGACATTTAATTAAGCGTTTCTGCTTTTTTCATCTAAGAAAGGCACTGTTCACTGTTAACCCTGATTTGTCCAGCGCTGCACAGATTTGCTGTTCTCTGTGTGTGAATTCCTGAAAGCTACAGACACCCCCAGTGCTGAATTTCAGGGACCAGGGTTGTTGAAAGCTACACGTTTAAAGAAAATACTCCTGTGTACTCCAGGCCTTATGCTCTTCTTTCCAGCTTGTACTCCTCATTTTGGGCTAAAAACATATGTTGCTAAAGCCCTATTTGATTTGAGATTTTTTTAAAACATCTTCCATTTCAGGCATTTAGGAACTGCTGGTAAGTTAATGAAAAGAATATAATCCTTTGTTCAGCAGGTGACTGTGATTCACACCCCACCAGCTCCACCAAGGTAGCTGAGCTCCAAATTCCTCTGTCCTCCTGCTAAGGACATGCCTTTCCTTCCAACAAGGGCCTGCGTCTCGGTGGTAGGCTCCACATGCCTTTGCACCACTCATCTGCTATGCCACGGTTCCTTTGCTCTGGCTTCATACATCATGTACAGCAGTCACTCGTGCTTGTCCTACCATCAGCTTTTCTCTTTTACCAGGTTGCAGAAGGCAATGGGACAACATTACATGCTGGCCCAAAGCAGAAGTGGGAGAAGTTGTGGTGAGGCCGTGTCCAAAGTATCTCAGATTCCTCACCAATTTTCTCGGTAAGCAAAACCAGACAATTCATCTCAATGCAATGGTTTTATGGCTTCACTGCCCGTAGTGTGTTGCATTGTATCATAACAAAAACTTCTCGGTACAGATGGAGGGAGAACAGGCTCAGAGGGGCTCAGGATTTGCACAAAGTAAGGAGGTCTCCAAGCCATAGATGAATACCCAAACCATTAGGGCGTCGTCCCTATCCTTCTTCCAGGACAACATACTACTCGAGATCATAGGGATGCAAAAATGGCTCCTGGTGAAATCCAGTCATATTGGTGGTGTGCAGCGAAAATTTAATCAATGTATGTAATAGTATGTTTGTTGTACAAGATGGACAGTCTAGCACTGTATTAATTAAGTCTCTAACATAAAATAAGCAAGCTGAAACCAAACGTAATAAAATATTTTTCTGTTGAGATAACATTTGGCCACTAGCCAAGAAATTAACCTAACAAATAACGGGCAGGGAAGGTTAATGGAGAAAGCAGGTTGATGCGCTGGTCGGCACATTCTTGGAAGCTTTAATTTAAAACTCGGGTCTTGAGGGCAAACAGCAAGAGGACATTTTCTCTCCTGCTAGTTTACAGTCATTATTTAGTATTTTTATTATAATAGCCCTGCAGGCCTCCACAGAGAAAGAGGCTCTTTTGCTGTGGAGGTTATGCATCAAGCTAATAAGTGTCCACTTTTGCAGACTTGCACTCCAAATACACAAGACAGATTATAAGGGTGAGTAAGGGTACAATATTGTCCCTGTTTAACAGACCAAGCACTGCTTAACGAGCACACACTGATTAGACGACTTGCCCAAGGCCACACATAAAGTCTTAGCAGATCCAAAAAGGAAAGCCAAAAATCTCTGCAGTCCCATCCTAACGTTGTAATCTCACTGTTTCCAAAACTCCCCAGTATTTCATCACTGCTGAATCAGTACCCAGGAAAAGCAGGCAGAAGCTGTTGTGATGTCCCAGCTGGCACAAGAAGACTGCTGTGCTCTGCTCCAGCTATGTGGAGGAATTGCTTTTAGTTGATGCTTTGTGTCCTCCTGTCTCCTGAGCCCAACGTTCACTCGCTGCGTTTTAGAGACCCACCAGAGTCAGTTAAACAGGTAGAAAGAAAGTATCTCAGAAGTACCAATAACTTTTCCAACTAAGAAAATTTCCCAGTATTTCATCCCACCAGAGCAGAACAATGAAACGTATATGATATATGTATATGTATATCACTGGAGCTGTGTTAAGCTGATGAAAGCAGGATGCCTTTAACTAGGCACTAGGATAGGCTTATGAGACTCAATACAGTTGCTCACTCAGGGGCCTGCGTTGCCCTCTAGATGCCCTAGGACATCTCAGCTGGCCTCTAGGTTCCCCTGTAGAAGGGTGTAGATCTGCCATGGCTCATGTGTCACTGGAGGTCTCAGAAACCTAAGGGCATCTCAAAAGACTTATTTTTAGGCAAATGGGTGGTTCCTGTTCTGAGAGAAGTCTAGACTCCATTAAGAGCAGTCAGGGCACCACTTGAGCTCTCTGTACGCTTATCTCAAAGTGCCAGGCCAGGAAACAGCCTCAAATGCAAACCAGCCCATGACCCTTCTCTGCATATCTGTGTTGTAGCTTGGCTGCTGGCATTTGTGCTGTTCTGTGAGCAGCGAGCTCAGGAAATGTCGTCTGGCCTTGCAGCTGGCAATGTCAGCAGCCTTCTAGGAGGGGGTTCACATGTCACCCCCATCGCTTGGGATGAGTTTCATCTGGTTAAATGTAGTTGTCTGCATCTGACTGTCATCTAGGGTTTCCAGCCATTGGAGAGCTGGTCCATTTGGTCAGTGATGGCTAGAATATGATTCATCTCATCTTAAAGTAACCATTTAAAGAGATCTGTTGAATGGCACCTTGAAAATGCCTGTTTCTCCCCACAGAGTGTGAGGAAGCATAGAGTGACTTGCTCTGTGGGAGGAAGGAGATTCAGCACTCAACTTCTGCTGTTTCTAATGCAGTTGTATACATACTAGTTACGTGTCTAAGTTCCCATTAAAGTCAACAGTAATATAGTCAGTGCAGCCAAGGGATGTCTGTATTTAGGGACCTGAACAGCTCTGTTGACATAATTTGCTGTATTGATCAGATGCCTGTTGAGTGTAGTGGAAGCACTAAGCTCACAGGTGGTCACCTGCACTGTAGATGCTGAGGGCTCAAAACAGTTTCCTAAACGTAACATATAGAGCTATTAGAGATACCCTGGGACATCTAAGAAATCCATGAGAATGTCTCAATTGGCACTAAATACCCGTATTTGGGAAACTGAATGCTACCCTGGAATGGCACTAATATCAGCTAATTTTAGAGTCTATCGTATGGAAATTTGCCTCTGAGATTGTTCTACTGTCAGTGGTGAGAAATAGATTCTTTAAAGGTGCAGTTCAGCTCACTTTTAGACTTCTACTTCAGGATGAGTTGAATAGCATTTTAAAACTGACTGTTTCTCTCCATCAGCAGCAGAATGATCGTGGAGCGGCTGTGGCAGATGTAGATGTCTTACAACATCGATGAATCCCACCTTTGCAGAACATATGTGTTAGCATCTCTTTCTGCAAACAGACAAATTGATGCCATTTCCAAGGCAAAAACAACATCTTTGATTTTATCTGAGCTGTGCACTTTGTATAATCATTTACAAATGTGAAAATGCAGCCATGGTCATATGTAAAGGAAAGGTAATATTGCCCCTTGTTTTACAAGGTTCCTTGCAAAATTAGTATCATGAAAGTTTTTGAAGCTGTTCTTCCTTTCTAGTGATGAGTATCACTGAATAGTCCTCAAGGAAATTAATCATCTGGTAAATGTTTACGTCCTACTCTTTGATCTCTTTGCCAGAACATGAAAGCTTATACCAAAGTTGTGGGCAAGAGGAAATGTTTTTTGTATTTATAGCAAGAAAAGGGTGAAATATTGGGAAACAAAGAGTTAGTGTGATTTGCCTGCCTAATGGAGAATATGTTCTTCAAATGACTAATATCCTATCTCATGGTAAATAAAGGATAAAATATATCTTGGCATTTGCAAACCTTAAAATGCCTAACATAGTCCTGATGTCATTTGACATTAAATTTTTATACCATTCACAAATCCAGAAGATTTTCATCATTTCCTGACATTCGTCAGTACCATGTGAAGGAGATGAATGAAAATATTTTTGGCACCTTGCTTTATTAAAGTGCATTACTTGCAATCTCTGTACCACAATGTTCCAGCTTTCTTTCAATACATAGTGAAGATGACATTTGTAATAAGGATTTGTTTCCTGCAGTTTCTCCAAAAACAGATTGTCCATACTGCAAGAGTTAAGCAGTATAAATTAGCACTGACTTTTTTTAAGCTTCAACTATGAGATGAATTGCTTAAGGGGTTGGGGGGTGGGAATAACTGAGCTCACTGAACTATGTAATCCCACTCAAAAAGGGTGATTGCTTTCTGCGTTTCAGGATTGTCAAGCTCCACACTGGAGCTGCTCACCTCATAGTTCAACCCCAGGGCAATTCGCTGCTGCTGTGTGGCTACCTACCTTGTTTCCTCCAGTGCTTTAAATTCACTTCTGCTCTCCTTTCTCCTCCCTCGTGAATATGTTTTATTTCTTTTTCCTCCTTTAGTGTATTTCTTCTCTCAAGCCATCTAGAGCAGACCTGTCCAGCTTCTGCATTTCTGCAGACCGGTGGTGCCTGTTTCCAGAGTCACACTGGCATGGCAGTGGTGTCCGAAGCTAAGTAGCCCAACAGGTCTATGCACAGTTCAGCTCAAAATCCTTCAATATTAGTTGAGTGTCTTGAAACAATGTCAGCACAGTTTCGAATATCTTTGTGATTTCCGAGATATCTTCCCTCCCCTGCTCCAGGAATTCCTGATTTCCCTCTCCAATAAATAAATGTCTTCATCCCTTTTCTTCATTCATCCTTATTTTCATATCCAATACTAACCCTTTCCCAGTGTTTGAAATCTGCTGCCAAACGCTGGGCTTGAGTGACGCTAGGAAATAGAATTTGCTGACATTGATGTATCCCACACCATGAATTTATACTTTTGCCAGACTGGTGGAGACTGCACAACTTAACAGGTTTAGCCAAATTGTTTGTGGCAGTGCTGTCTGAAACAGATGTTGTCATCAGTGCCTTTTTATGCGGATGGGAAGTCATTTTCTATCAGTTATTGTAGCTGATATTACCAACCAGCACTGGTTCATGCCTTGCCATCTTCCCGTTGCATTTAGACATGACCTTCTCCATCAGGGTGAAATTCTAAACCAATGTCACAACAAGACAGCAGAAGTTCTCAGAGAACTATTGTGACATCCATGCAAAAATAAATAAAAATAGTTAAGTTACGGAAGTAGTCAGGAAATTGATCTGGAAATTTGCCCAATATATCATTGATCACAGATTGTGAAAAATAAAAGTTGAATTGTCAAACTGAAGCACCTATTAAGTTCTCACTTATCATCTTGAATAGTGGCCATTATCATTCCTTCATCATGTGCCTTGTACCAGGCAGACCCTTGGGCTATGTTTAATGTGTAGAAGGTTCCTGAGATAAGCTGTGAACCACTGGAGTAGGGTAGCTCTCCAATGCTACTCTTCTTCCTCCAGAATAGAAGATGATGGGAAATGACTTGCCTGATCCCACAAAGATTTCAAAAAATGTTGTTGCTGCCTTTTAGTCTCCCCTGTTGCATGTAAATGACAAAGATGAACTAAAGTTGGAAAAGATGGGTATTCTGATAAAGTCCATCATGCTAGAAAAGACTGGAAGAATATGGCTCAGCAGCACTTGCTTAGTTTAGTAACAGAAAGTGCGAGTTTCCATTTCAAGAGTGGAATTTCAAGGAGCGAAAACAGCATTTCAAGCCAAAATCCAACACGGGAACAAAAACAGATGGCTGTAAACTGCTATGAATGCAGTCAGACTAGAAATTGGAAGAAGGTTCCAATGAGGATTTGTGGAAGAATTAAGGACAGAGTTTGGAGATGGTATTTGATGAGCTTTTAAAGTGATTAGAAGATGTTAAGGATCCAGGACACCTCCAGGACTGCCTCTGTATGTTCTTCTGAGGGACCCACTGCATTTCACATTCACTGAGCCAAAGAGACAGAGTGGGAGAGAGGCGTGGCTGTGTAGCTCAGTGACTGCCAGCAGAATGAGGGACTCAAATCTGTAGCTGAATGTTATGATTTGTGCATTATGAGCCATGAAGGCAAGCCAGGATTTTAATGTTGGTCTCAGGTGAATCCTAAGTTCTGGTCTCAGGTAAAATCATGTCCCCGCCTCTGACTCTCATTGCTAAGAATGCTCTCCATATGGCTTAGGACATTTTTTAGCTCCAAGATGCTACTCTTGGTACTGTTTCACAGTCATAAATCCTACCTGCTGAGAAGCAAATCTCCAGGTCGTATCTGACTTTGGATCTCCATGGAAGCAATGCTTTTCCTGGCTTGCTGGAGTCTTAGAATGAGCCTAAAGCTATCCGTGCTTATCATTGACAGCTTTTATATGCACTTACAGTTTTAGACTGATTTCCATGGCTCATTCAAGAGGTTTTGTGCAGTTCTCCAAGCAAGAATTAGGGTGCGATGAGAGTCATGTAACCAGACTCCTGTGGCTGTCTAACACCAGCTGTACAAACTGGCAGTTGTATTATATGTCACCTCTAAAGTACATATTTGTGCATGGCAGCAGTAAGTGTTTAGATTTGCAATCTTTTCCTCTTAAATACAAATCTCAAAATGACAAGGCTATTTAGCAGTATTGATTAATGAAACGAGCATGCTTTTATTTTTCTATATGGAGACAGGGATCCAAAATGCCTAGGCTACATGAGAAACATGATTCAGTCTGGTCAGGTGATTTAAAGATTCTTGAATTCAAACAAGAGCAAATATTAATAAAGATGCTTTTCAGCTGATTTCAGCCCTGCTCCTTTCTGTCAACATGGTGCAGGTAATTAGGAGAAGCATCATCTCACCTAACATTAGCCATGTGAAAGCTCAACGTTTAGTCTAGCCAGACATGTAGGTTCTCTCTTTTAGTCAACAGCAGGAGGGGCATATCCCATCTAGCCTGGAGGTGTTTCTCTGTGTTTTGAATCAGCCCTGAAGATGCCTTTTTTTCTCCACTGCTCATAGAGGGAAGTCCACTTGGGATTTTAGCAACAAGTGGACCAAATCTGCTCATTTGTAAACACATGGATAAAATTTTCAGATGCATCTAAATTACTTGCACTTTTACTATTATTGAAAGCTAATGGAGCTTTTTGTCAATATTGTCTTATATTTAAAGGACAAATTCTTCTCTGGGTTTACAGTCTTTTAAACCTAGAGGAATCCAAGTTATTCTTATGCCATCATTAGCATTCAAAATCTAACCTAATATCTTTAAACAAGCCGTTTTCTGAATAAGCAGAGCCCCAGGATTTACCTGAGAAACCATGGATGTTATTATGGATGTTTTAAATCATGTTGCATCATGAAGATTAAGTGTTTATTTTGTTTTTGATTTTTCCATGCTTTCTATCCTTTTAAATTTCCAAGTACATGCTCTTCTGTTAGACAACTTTTTGGTTTGAATTTTAAAGATAGCTTTCTCTCTGTGCTGTATTTCAACTCAGAAAATATAAATGAAGAGGTTTTTGCTATCTTTTTGACATTCTGTTTCTTGATAGTATGCCCAAAGTTATTCTAACTGTCGTTTGATCCTAGTTACATCCCAGCTATTTTAAGAGCTTACACACACAAGATGTGGTTCATATTATTACTGGCCTCTGACTGATCGCCTTTTCACAAGTTTAGTATGATAGACAGCGAAGGCTTAACTGTGTCATCTCATTCTTTGTTCATGACTCATCTGTGGAAGGCTGTGGAAATGACATCCTCTCTCCATACCTTCCCTTTGGAACATGTTGGCTAATCCTTTGTAGCATTATCTCTCTTTGTTAGAACAGAAGCAATTGAGTCAAATCCACTGGATGTATGTCATTTACTGGTAACACCCAGTTCCTAACAATTCAGGATGAAGCAGAACCCAGCTATTACCACTCCCCACCTCTTCCAGTTCTGGCACACACACAAACGCACAGAGCAAAGGGAAGAGGTCATCATGAAATAACGTGAGAATGAACCCCTGCAGGTATTTGAGCAAGTGATTAAGCAGACTACCACAAGCAGCTCCCTTGATGTCACCTGCAAGCTGCTCCACTGATCTCAGAGCAGAAGTTTTGCTAGCATGATCCCTGGATTTGATATAAATCTGCACCCTGCCCACCCTCCATCTAGGGAGGCTGTGGGAGAAGGACTGATAACACACTGACCCATCTGGCACATTTGGGCTTGTGGGGTCCTCATGTGCTCTGCAAGGAGGCCTCCAAACACTCCTGAGTCCATGCTAGCTTAGGGTGATTCCTGGGGCAGAGTATGGCCACATCCTATGATAGAAAAAGAAAATTCATAAGTAGAACATGGATATGGACTCAGGTGTCTTATTCTGCTGCCTTTCTCTTTAATTAGTCAGATTCACAAGCGAGACTCCTTCCACCTCACTGTAGGCACCTAATAGTTAGTCATCCAGTCTAAATACCTTGTCTAATCTCTCCTTCTAGCCAGTGGAGAAAGAGAAGCATTTCCAGGGCATTAGTCATCCCATAACATGTCTTAGGATAGGATAAGATACCCTGTGAAGGTGTAGTATGGACTGCACAGGGAACCTGAGTGTCTACTTTAGGCTAGACTCCCTACATTTCTATGGCAAAAGTTAGGTGAGATGAACCCCTGTGTTTTGTTCATGCAAAGGAGATCTATAATGAGTAGATGAAAACAAACAAAAATGCAAAATGACATTCATATCCCCCTCAAATGATTCTCATTTGCTTGAAAAATGTCTTAATTTCTCTTTCTTGGGCCAGCATTCTTTTCCTTGGTTTCTTTTCTCTTTTTTTTTCTGTGTTGCTTTTAAAACTGGAAAGAAAACTGAACAAAATAAGGGGAGGGAGTAGGAGGTCCGATGAGCAAAGACATTACCACTTTCATTGGGAACCCAAAAATGAATCAGACCCACTATTTATTTACTATAATCCTCATTTAAAATGAAATAAGCAGTTGAGTATACCTGTTATGCAGGTTCGTTCACTGAGAGCCCTTGGCCTGCACTGGTGCAAAGCAGGCTCAGTCCAAATCACAAGGCAGGTATCACAAAGGCAGATTTGCCAGAAAAGTTTCTCATTTACATGGAATTATGCCAATTATTTCCACCATTGATATCACAGAAAGGGGAGAGGTGGGCCAGGGCTCCTGCTCCCTGTGACTATCAGGGCAGCCTCCAGGCCTGTCTGACATCCATTTTGCTCATTTGTCACGGACAACAGAAGGCCCAAGGCAGAATTCAGGGCCAAATTATTCCATGTCCATAGATGAATGTTGATTTACATCCACTTCTAAGAGTGCACCCTTCGTGTTAGCCAGCTCCAGCAATGTGAAGCAGTGCAATCAACTGGTGAGACAGGTGGCTTTCCAGATGTAGGGCTTATTTAAAGCTTGTTTTTGCTTTAGACCTTTGAGATTCATTTGTAACTGAACTGTCAAAAGGCATTTGCTCTGCTCCTCTGAAGGACGGGCACTCCGAAGGCGTGGGGGTTTCTTAGCAGCAGCTGAACCTCCCCATCGTGCTCATGAGTTGTGCAGGGCGCCCCAGGTCGTGTTGTGTGCCTACTGGGAAGGACTCGGGTGGAAAACCTGTTGTCAATCAGTGGTTATGGAGTTGTTACATCTCCACTTATCAAGAGCTGTGTGTTTTACTCTTGTAAATGTTCCTTAGAATTCCCTAGAACATTATTGCAGTGTCTAAAGTTTTATTGAAAAAATTGTCCTAAAGCTTGACGGCAGTATTTTTATTGTGAGAAAACAAGCAGAGTTTTCAAATTCCTAATTAAAAAGAATATATAATGTTATGAAGGAAGGAATTACGTATTCTATTTACTGAGAATCAGGATCTTCACACTTAGCAATGTGACGTGCAGGAAGGAGGGGGAAGAGAAGGAAAGATGGAGGGCTTCAGGAAATCAAGGATGCAGTAAGCTTCAGGGCACTGGAGATGTGGTAGTGATAACTGAAGACCGAAATGATGTGAAAAAGAGCAAATAAAGAAACTGAAGTCTGTCGTGGAACATGCTGACACCATGTCATATTTTGATGCTCTGTTCAATGTTGGAAGGAAGTGTACTGAAAAAATGATTTTATGACACTGTGACTGAGATAGATAAAGCAAGTCCTGAAAATACCTTTGTTATGACTTACCATACAAGTTTCTCCCAGATCCAGCCACTTCTACATCCAGTTAAGCATGAGTTATAAATCTATCTGAAAGTCTCAGGTGTTTCCCAGTGACAGCAGAGTTGAGTGAACTGGAGATGTTCCAGTAGGCTCCACAGAATCTCAAGAAAAGTAAGTGGTAAGAATTGCTATTGCTTTAATAGCTTCTGGTTGAAAAAAATCAATTTCAGACCGTGGAATATGATGATGGAGAAGCAGGAGAGATTGCTACTCAAAGCAGACCTTCCCCTCCCTTTTAGAAGCTATTACCAGAAAGGGCAAAAGAAGCAAGAGGGGAACTAAGGAGAACATCCCTTAGCTATGACTGACCTCAGATCTCTTGGTGTGAATTCAGGCCCCCATTAAAAGCCAATAAGAAGTTTTCTCCCAGTAAGTTCAAAGAGCTAAGACCTCAACTATGACAAACTTTCAGACATATTTCTGAGTCTGACGTGGATATTTGCAACAACTGAGAGACAAAAAGAAATTGAGGAAAACCTGTTGAGAGTTAGACATATGCAACAAATTGCTTCAAACACAATTATCTCTCCATGTTTATTCTGTTCATCTGCACGATATGTAACTGTTGCTCAGATCAAACATCTTTTATAAAGAAAATTTTCTGTTTTTATCTCACTTCCACTGACTCCTTACTTCTCTTCCATTATGCCTTGAATAAATCATTTAGTTCCTCTACGAGACCCGTTATTGGTTGGTATAACCTAATCTGCAAAGTCATTTCAATTCATATCTCTTTCACATCACTCCCAAATAAGTTTATATATCAAGAAATTGAATTATAAGTTTTGCAGTTTTTGTGTTCCTGTTCCAAAAACTCTGTCTCATTTAATAAATTATATATGCAGTGTTTTCCTGTAGAAGATTTTTTTTCTTCAGTTTAGTGTATTTCTATTGAAAAAGGCAGGTTAAAGAGGTGCCCCTTGCACTTGGAAAAGAAGGTAGTAAAGATGTGATAGTCCTTCCTTTGTGAGGAAAATCATTCCACCTTGATCAACTGATCCCAGGAAAAATGTCTCTTCATTTTCCCTGAGGAAGAGTGATCAAGAAAAGTATTCAGTGCAGAGCTTGAATTAGACCCCTTATATAGGGTTATGAGGATCTTGGACACAGAGGAAGAAGCCTTGAAGAAGACCCTGTGTTTCTGCAGAAAGCAAAGGGAGTGAAGGAGAGATGAGAAGAGGAGGAGTGAGGAGAATGAATAGAGGTACGGATGGACACTATACAAGGAGAGCAGATAGATTAAAACACTTCAGTTTAGAAAAATATGGACTAAGCGTGTAAAGCAAATAGGGTGAAGGTGAATAGCGTGTATGTATGTCAGAGTTGTGGAGAAATAGATGAGGAATGATTGTTTGCCTTTTCTCATGGTGTAGGAGAAAAGAGGCACTGTATGAAATTGTCCACCAGCAGATCTAAAATAAGCAAAAGGAGATATGGTTTCACACAATATATAAAGAAATGGTAGGGCTGATGGAGCTGGAATGTGTTAGTGAAAGACAGAAGTATAGGTAGATACCAGAATTATCAAAAAGATGTAAGATAAATTCAGAATATAGGAATAAATTCAGCGGGTAGATGTATGAAACACTAGCCCATATACAACCTCCATTTGAGGGAACTGGAAGGATACAGCTTCTCAAGGTGGACAGTCTTACTGTTTTTTTGCATTTCTTCCAAAGCATCTGCTACCGGCGATGTGGGAATCCCCAAGGCAATCCACGGGTCTGAGCCCACCCTGAAAGACTGGAAGCCTGCTAAGGAATAGGGAGATCACAGGATCAAGAAATCGGGTCAATGTGGGGGGGGAGAACAGGTGGACTTGTGTTGTGCACCACTGCAGCCAGGCTTATATTTTAGCAGTGAACCCAACAGTGCAGAGGGACTTGCCTGTGCATCTGCAGTCAAGTCAATTTGTGCATAATCAGTCAGCCAGCTTAGAGGGAGGGGAAGAGTCTGCAGCAAACAGCTTCTATCAGCACCATCTCAGTAAGTTATTAGAGTATGCCCAGCTGTAGGCACCCTGGACACAAGTGTGCTGCAACATTCAGCTCTGCTCAGACTTACCCAAAAGCCGACAGGTTCATGCACTGTCCCATGGCAGTGCAGATATGTGATGAAGGTGAATTTGAGAAGGATAGGTAAACCTCAGGTAGGTCTGTATCCAGGATGTGGCAAGATTTGTGTGTGTTGCTGGGTAGAAGAGGGGTAATGTGCAGAAGTGTGGCAAGAAGTTCTGCTTGGAGAACCTGTATGTCACAGAAAAACAGGTGAAGAAAAGAGGATTTGCATTTGTTAAAGTATTATGTCAAATCAGAGCTTGACACTGACCAAAAAGACCCATTAATAGTTTTTTTTTCCCTCAAACACTTTCAGATAGTTTGTAAGCGAGCTTAAAGCTGAGACTTGGGTCTGTCCTGATTTCTGCTTTTGGATGTTGCATTTGAATGGGTCCACTTTACTGAGGCATTGATGCAATTATTTGCTTCATTGCAAGGTAATGGTTTGAACACATAAAGGATGAACCTAAAACGTAGGAACTGGACAATGAGGAGAAGCAGAAAACATTTGCTGGCCTGAGGAAGTGCAAGTGCATGGAAGTGCAAAGATTGTTTCCTGCAATAGGTGTTTCAGGTGTTTCATCAGACGTCTTTCATGCTTGACTTGATTGGTAGTTTTCCTGTGCTATCATACTTCACTGCAGTTTGGCTTGTCAGTGCTTTTAATGAGCTGAAGGAGCACTTCCAGGGAAAAGGGGGCAGGAGAAAGTCCCAAACCCACACAACCTTCTCTCTGTGAGCAGAATATTCCCAGTCTCTGTGTGAAACTTGCTGAGTACAGTGGGGAGATCCTTCACTCACCTCCTAGTAAGGAAACTGTAGCTGATTAATTATTTTGGAGCCATCTCAGGTCTGGAAAGAAACTCAACGCAGGCAAAACCATCACATAATGTCTTATGAAGTAATGTACTGCAAGCTTATTTGACCCAGCTTCTATCTGCTTGTGGTCTTTGCCATGTCACTGCACAGGCAGTCCCCTACTGTGGGCTGTTGGTGACCATCAGAGGTGGAGAGGTTACAGCGCTATTTAGAGATATTACTAAAGAAGATTACTAAAGAGGGGTGTGGGAGAAGAAGAGGGGAGGAGAAGGGTTTTTTTTTTCAACAGAAGAAACGGAATTCAAAAATTCTGGTAATTTAAACATCCAAAAATTGGAGTAAAAGCAGGAATACTTGGACATTCCCTTCTTGAATTTGGGGGGGGGGGGGGTCTTTTTTATTTGATTGGATTTTTTATACTAAAAAGAAACACTTCTTTTTAAACCTAAAATGGTCTCAGAAACTTGTTGGCAGAAAGTTTTCGGCCAGTCCGGCTCGTTTTTGTGGAGAGGGATTTTCTTCCCCCTGCCTTTGCTACCCAGAGCAGCCAGTTTCTGGATCATCCTGGAAGCCAGGACACGCAGCTTAGGATAGGTGCGAGCCATGTGCCAGATTTTGTACAGTCGCACAGGCTAATCAGGAGGAAAGACTGGAACATTCAGCTAATTGCTTACAACCATCAATTCCATTTTCATAATAAGCATGCCATCAAATCGTGTAGATTAGCAAATTAGCTAAGGCTTTGTGAACTCTAAAGAAGCATTTGTTTAAAACATGAGCAGCTGCTGGGCCAGATGGCAAAGTCCTGCCCCGTAGCAGGCGCGTTACCAGAAAGACGGAGAAGTGCACGGAGGAAGTGCAATCTCTCCTCACGCCTCGTCTATATGACCATTGATCATCATGGCATGCTGGAAGCAGAGCTTCAAGGAACACAGGCATGAGTAAGCACTGTATATAAAACCCAGTAGTTCACATTGACTTGGATGGCCTGGCCCATCACCGCCGCTAATTAACTTCGCAATCAGTGGGTGTTTAGCATGCTGCAGACTGGCTGGCCTTGGCCATGGGAGAGCTCTGCTCGGAGACCCTGCCGGCTCGCTGTCCACGCCGGGGCTGGACCCAGAGCTGCTAAGACTGGCTGCACTGGCGTGGTCAGGACATCTGCAAAGAGGCAAGTCTCTCATCGGTGGCTGCGCCAAGAAATGCAGTGATTTGATTGAACGCTTACAGCCTGTCGTGCTATGCTCGAGCCTTAAAACTTCCCACAAACTGGTTATTCAGGCCTGCTGCTTCACCCCTTGCATTTCAATAGCGTTTTGTTCCGTGACTGTCATAAACACTGCTATAAAAGAGCCAAAGGTCTAGCCTCGTATTTACACTAGATACTCCCTTCTATTAACAGTGGCTTTTACGTCATCAGCTTCGTTTTGGAAAGTTGACTGCTTAGTTTCCCATCCTGGTTCTCCAGTGGCAACTACGGTTCCTTTAGCTTGTATAAGGATTACTTCTGCACAAGGTTTTTGCCAGTTACAGAGAATAAACTTTTTTTTTTAGATTTCCGCACTGCTATTTTGCTTCCTTTTTAAGTCCATCCCCTTATGCCAATAAGAAAAAGTCATCACCTTGTTCCCTTTAAACCCTTCTCTTTAAACTCCTTTGTCCTGACATCCGCTAAGAGAAAAGCCCACGGTGAAGGAGCTGGCATGCTGAGAGCCCTCTGACTTCTCGCTGGTCTGCCTTGCTGAGGACTCATTAAGTTTGAAATGATTTAGCTTCAGTCTGATAAGAAATGGGAAAGTTGTGGAAACCCTGAGACCTTCCACCAGCTGGAGATACTGTTCCCCCAGTGCAGAAATACTGTAAAGCTCTGCCTGCTCTGATACTGCCACTTAGGTTTTGCACCTCAAAATACTTCATTAGTGTATCATTCTGGGGAGAATTTATGTTACACAGACAGTGTTAATGGGAAATCATTCTGGCAAACAGCATGTAAAACCTCCAGTACTTTGAACACTTTGCTGAAGAGCAGAACAGTGACAGAAGAGCAGACATTATTGCTAAAGCCATATATGTTAGTGGGAAATTGCGACCCTGGGAGATCAAGTGAACTGGCTATAGCTTCACTGAAGGTCTGTGACCAAGCTGGGATTTGAGCCCATAACATAAAAATCTCAGTTTAACACTTCAGTCTGAAGTTCATTACCTGTCCATTAGGTGATGCTCAGAATGAGAACTAAGACTGTAGGGTAAATTTCCAAGTTTTATGTTCATCTTCAGAATGGAAAGGAATCAACCTAATGTCAAACAGTAATTAGAAATGTTATCTGTGCTGAGGGGAGATGTCATCCACCACTTCAGCCAATACTGTAGTGTGGTAAACTCTGTATCTTCTAACTTTGTCCTTTTTGCACCTCCCAGGCGTCTAGTGCAGAACATGAGAGTTACTATAAGGAAGATTTGTTCTATCAGACCATGTGTTTGAGTTTGTGAATCAAAAAGTGACTTAAGCAGCAAAAAGTGGTAGAAAAAACTTCTGTGGGAAGTGAGATTCCCTATAATCAGGAGGAATTTTTTTAAAACCTCATGCACTTGTAGCAAGACATGAGCAATTGCACTGTGCTGGACGCCAGGGTTTGGGAGGACTATTAAGAATGCTTTTGTTTGGTTTTGTTTTAAAAAAATCATTTTGTTCTTTTCACTTATCAGCAGAGACTCAGCCATTCGTGCTTCCAGATCTGGAGGAAAGTGATAAAAATAAACTTTGCTTTATGGGTTCCTCTCAGAGAGCTGCTTTTTGTTCAGCTTCCCCTGAAGTGGAAGTGATGTATTGTGGCCTCCTGAGTACCTGATCTCAGCGGAGGATTGATGGAAGATTACCTCTGTGTGCAAGCTCACAGCGGTAGTCTCTGACAACAGGAGAAAACCACGTTGGATAGAATTGCCAGATTTGCTGTCTTTCTTGTGTGTTTTAGTTTGTTTACTTATTTAGTATAACATATGGGCTGGAGACCAAGTCTCGTCCCAGTGATGCTGTATCATTTTCCTTCCCTCTACCGTAGCAGAATTAAGGCAACTTTGGAAAGTACTCTGAGAACCTTGAGAAAAATTACAAAAGGAGCAAACAGTAGTGGGGAAGTGTGTTTAAAAAGAAGAAATATGAGTATATGAGGAAATCAATGAAGCTGAAGCAAGCACCTGTTTGTTCACTCAGGACAAGAAGCAAGGAAACAAAACTACCTTGAAAGCTAAAGGCATCATTAAAGAGAGAGGAGGAGTCTTCAGAAGGAAATAGGAGGCAGAAAAATTTGGATGATGGGATCTACTGTAATGAGGAAGAAGCGATAGAAATTACATAACCCTTCAAAAAAAAAAACCCCTCAGTGGTAATGTCCTTGATTTATTTGCACAGACAGGCTCTTTTGTGATCCTGATATGAACCCTGGGAAAAAATAAATGCAAATAATCACCATGCAGAAAAAGCCTGGGGAATAACAATCCACCAAACTATGCTAAAGATAACTACTTTGGGGGCAGCTGTTATAATGGACTAACGCACTAGAGCTTTCATGAGGTTTAGATCTGTTGTAAGGAAGAATTACAGGGAGAAGTTTAGTGTCGAAGTCCATCTGTCACAAGAATTCAAGATCAATGAATAGACAGCTGCTGATTTCAGTGCAAGGTACATCAGATCTATAGTTAGGAAGAGGTCCAGATGACTCAATAGTCAGAAATTCCTGGAGGTGATGCTTGAGCATTTTCATGACTCATAACTGCATAATTGATTTGCTCCTATTTGCAGAAGTTTTATTACTCCTGTGTGCAAAGAATCCCATTGTTGGAAATGTTTGCAAAGCTTTTGAGTTGCACTGATGTAATTCTTCATCTAGGAAGTCATAAGCAAGTTTTGACTGTTTACTACATTTTTTCATTATGATTTATTGTACTAACTGCCCAGTCAGGGCTGGCAAGGAGTTTTATGTGATAAATGATGCCAAAGGAATGCCAGCCAGTTGACGTGTGAAATGTTCGAATTAACAACACAACAATGTGATTTGCATGCAATAGGCAGGGTAGGGATCGATGGTCGGAGTGGATGCTGGGGTACTTGCAACATACTGTTTGATGTATTGCTGCTTTGTTGTTTCCATCTGACAGACATCTTTCTTGGCTTTTTATATTATGAACCTTTTAGCATAAGGTCTATCGATCAGTTTGTCGGCCTCTTGCCTTCTTTTATTTGATTAATATCTGCATAGCCCCTAGCAAAACAGGACCCCTCGTAATAACTAATAACCCTATGGACTCGCACTGAATTTCCAATTACTGTAGAAATGAGAGAGAAGACTAAATTTGGCATCCTGTGCTCCTGACAATAATGTCTTTAGCTCTGTTTAGAGAAAGCTTGATTTCACAGAGGAGTGAGCACTTACCAGGAACAAGTGAAGGTGCTGCCACTGAAGCCTTTCTAAGGACACTTTGCACTTCTTAGGCCACTTTTGAACAACAGATGAGTTCTAAGAGTCACCCAGTCCAGTTAGAACATGAAGCAGAAATGTCTTACGAAATGAGGACAGCTTTGCTTGATACACACTGGACAGTCTCCTTACAATCCCAGATGGGCCAAGAAGTACAAAGAGAGTACCAAAGAGGCATGGGAACTTCATAGTTTTGTCTTTTTTGGTTGAAGGATAGAGATGCCCTAAGTACCCAACTTATGTAGAGGTCCAAGAATTCTCCTTCCACTGAGTATATATGTTAAAACATGCAATACAGGTTGCCAGTGTCTGGTTTTTCTCCCTTCATTGCCAGATTTGATATATTTGGTTCTCAAGCGAGAGTGCAGTAGATTTCCCTGGAATCACATTTGAGCAAAGTTCAGGCTTGTCTTGCAGGCAAGGCATGGATTTTGAGGACTGCATTCGTTTCCCTGCCCTCCCACTTTACTTGTATGCCACGAAATAAGCGCTTTATCCAAGTATATCTTGGCTTCTCACAAGCAAAGTGAAAGAAATAAATATCTCACTACTCTGCTTAGATCATAAATTCTCCAGGAATAGAGACAGTCTCAAACAGTATTTCCTTGTGGTGCCTACAACTGTGGGTCCAGGTCCAGTTTTCATTGCCATACCACTAGAAGAGATGTGCTGTGGGCACCTCCATATTAAACATCTACTAATTTCTGAGGACTGAACTTTATGACCCAACTGGTCCCTCCCATTTATGTGTTCTGCCTAATGAGCACTTCATAATAATGGAAGAGTGCAAAACTTTTATTCTAGGTGTTAAGAGAAGTGTGATCTGCCCTTGAATCAACAGTAGGCAGCCATATGTTGAACAGCAAGCCTTACATGTCTTTTTCTTCATCCTTCCAGGGAATGTGACCAGGAATTGTACAAGCCAAGGCTGGACAGATGTGTACCCTGCACCATACTCCCTCGCTTGTGGATATGATTCCAACAGCACTCCAGAGGAAGAGGTAGGTGAACCTGGATGGATAGACAGCAAGATTTACCAGGGATAGACAACAGAATCACATGATCTTCCCCTGCCCAATTTTTCCATTCCCACTGTGATCCCTCAAGAAGGAAGGATCCTCTTGAGGATCCCTAGAAGCAGAAATCAAGTGTCCTTCTGGTCAAAGAGCTGATCCTCCTTTTGATTTCCAAGGGAGTGGCAGGAGCTCAGCACCAGAGAGGGTCAGAGCAGTGTCACTGTGATGCCCATGTGTAACTTCAGGTGCTAGATTTTACATATTCAAGTTTGAAATGTGAGTCCAAGCCATTCCTTCAATATTTATGTATTTTGTAAGGAAATACACAAGCTCTCAAAAATATTGCCTGTATGTAAATTAGTAATTAGTGACCTCTGTGTAATTAACTTTAAAATATTGTAGCATATTGGCATTTACACAGAAAGAAGATTGTTACTGCATAGCTGCATGCTGAGATGTGAAAGGTTAAGTCTGAAGAGGATAACAAAAGTGTTTTTTAAAAGCAGGATTCATCTCACCTAACTAAAAGTTCAACATCTAATCTAAGCTAGTTACCTACAGCTGTCCCATAGTCAACAAGAAAAGCTCATGCTAGAGTGACGTTGAATTTCACTGCAACTATATATTTGCTTTAAATCCATGCCTTTTTCTGCCACATGACATATGTCAGTGTTTGTGAAAGTTGGACGTAGGAATCTTAATAATGAGCAAATATATGCAGTGGAGGGTCTTTGTGTATGACCACACATTACAAAGGCACTCAAACAGTTAATGGAAAATCTGGACTGAAGTTAGCCAGCGTTAATAGTGAAGGAATACAGAAAATATCAAAGGGAAAGTTACACAAAGAATTTCAGGGATCTACTGACGGGAGAGCATTAGTCTGCTTTTGGGGTCAGCTGCCACTTCACGTCTTTAAGTGTCCCATTTCTATGCCCAAAATGTATGGCACCGTTTCCTCATTGTGAAGGCCATTGTTACTGGTCTGCAGCGCGAAGGCCCTCCACCAAGAGCTCGAGTTCATGTTCCAGCTGCGAAGGGATTTGGGAATTCCTGTGACATGCCTTGGCGACCCAAAGGACTGCAGCGTTGCCAGAGCGCCTCGTTACCAAGAGAACACATATTGTGTTCTTTTAATTCTCTCTTAATTATTTTCTTTTTATTTCTGTAGTTTTGTCATGCTGTTTAAGTCTACTTTGTGTGAAAGGTGGCCGAGGAGAGTGAACATGCAGTACTAGCTTGTGAAAAATAGTTTTTCTTTTTCTCTCTCTCTTTTTTTTTTTTTTTTTTTTTTTTTTTTGAATTGGCTTTCAGTTTGGGGAGGAAGAAACATAAGGAATAGGAAAAAAAAGAACAGCAGGCTGTATGAGGCATGAGGTCCAGAACAGACTGATAACCACCCATGCCTAAAATGCACTTTTAACATCTACTGGTCTTAAGTCAGAAACAACAGAAGTATAAAAAATAAGTAAGGGATATGTGTAAGATTTTATTCCTAAATTCTAGCTGTCCTTGGAAAGCAGATGGTGTAGGCACCGACGTAGTGCACCTATGATCCTTGCAGTGATAATGATTCCTTGTCCAACCTGACTTTGAAGAGCTGTATGTTAAGAAACTGGGGATTGTTTTGCTTCCACCTTGTCAGAAGGGATGCACACCTTCCCCACTGTATGCCCTCACCTGGTCAGAGCCAGGCCACCCTAGATGTCCCCATAGGCTCCATCTAGAGGCAATGAAGAGAAATAGGCACCTCCGCAGGTCATTTCATCCCACGTTTCTCTCCAAAGAGAATTTACTCTAGAGGGAGCCTGGATAAGTTCAGCCTTAGAGAGCTAAAGTAGGTGAGATGAACTCTAGGCATGTTTGGGTGCAGGACTGCACAAAGACCTGTTAATCAGCATTTCTGCTGTCTCACGCTCATTACAAATGTAAATGGTTCACAGTCTCACCTCAGTTACCACAGGAAAAATGTGGAGGCTACTCAACAGAAGTTAAGGAAATTGGTTCTGAATTGCTCTCAGTGTAGCACATACCTTAACTAGACCTTCTTACAACATGCCTGTGAAAGTAAGCAGAAGTTTTTAGAAGTCAGAAAGAGAATGACAAAGTTGTCCAATTTCATGCATTGAGTCAATATCACATCTACATTTAGAGCTAGAGCCTGCATTTCCTTTACATCTCTCAATCCCTCTGTTTCTTCTAATATGAATATTCTAGTAATCTGAGCATTAAAAGGAAAATTCCAATTCTATTTGTGATCTTGGGTAAAATTCTCTACTTTGATATCTGTAGAACAGGAGGTGATCATCCTTAGCAAGTAGAAATGAAGAGTGAGAATTAATTATGTGCTGTTTCCAGAGCAGAAATAACTCCACAGTCCCACATTAAAGTTGAATGCAGAACCATCTCTCTATACACAAGAAGGATCAGTTATCGTAAAATAGAAGGGCAGTGAATTGCTTGCTGAGTAACTCTAAGATCCTTCTGGGCATAACTTGTTTTTGTGAATAACTCTAAGTTGCAAGAGGACCACACCTGTATTCACACTTAGTAGTGTCCATCTGACAGCCCACTGCTGATATCTCTAATGGTATATCTTTATTTCCTTCTTTCCATTATACCTTCTTCTCTGCTCTCCCAAATATGTGCAGGATGACCTCTTCCTCCAACTCAGTCCCCCGCCACAAGCTCTCTCCTTCTGCCTGGCCAGATTTCTCCTTGCCCATGAAGCAATATAGGCATGACCACTGTCATCTTTGCTCTGTCTGAAATTTCCAGCTTGTTTTAACACTCCTCCAAGCTGCCTTGTGCAAATGCTAGAGGATTACCTCTCACCTCTGCCGCACTGGTTCTGTAGAGTTCCTGCTACTCAACAAGGCCTGTGAAAATGACATATAAAAATGTCAACTCTCACTGTAATCACACTGGCTTTTCAAACAGGGTTGGGTTTATATTTTCAGTCAAAATTGCTTTTTCTGGGATTTTTTGGTGTGGTTATTTTAATTGAAAATGATGGCAAGGGCTAGATTTTAAGATTTTCCACAGATGGAAAATGACATATGTCAGTATTTGTGAATGCTGGACACAGGAATCTTAATAATGTGTTTTCATGAAAATATGGATTCTTCATGGATAAAATAAATGCCCAAGAACCAACTGATCTTTTTTTAAAAAAAGCTGATAATCAAAATATATGAATTTAGAGTGTTGCTGCAGAGCCTTATGAGAGCTGGAGTTTTGATTCCTTATTTCCCCATTTTCTTTAGACCAGGTTTCCATGTCAAATTAAAGTCCCATGATGCTCCATGCTCAGAAACTCCCTCCGTGTGCTGTCTTTCATGTCTAAGAGAGAAGCCACAAACTAACTTTCAAATTAACACATATTTCTCAATGAACATATGTGTGCTTTCAGTGAGAACATTTTAGGACTGTTTCTTTTTCCTTGCCAAAATAAAATCTATGTCTTCCACAAAAACAAGAGCAATTTTCACACCAGTTCTGTCCTCAACCTTCTTTAATAAAAGGAGTTCATCATAGTCAGTGCTGACATGTCAATGCACTGCTTAACCGAATATTAGTCACTCTTGTTTCACAAGATTATAACCATGTAACTGTCTATGTGACTGTCAAATAAGACTCCTTCCTCTAGAAGCCTTTCCCCTGTGAAATCGTGGCCCGGTTATGGTGTGATCCAAGCTCTACTGCTACCAGACACTTCTGTCTAGTTCCTCATTTCACCAAAAAATTAGTAAAAGCTCAACGATGGTGTGTGCAGTGTTTGTTTAGGAAAGTGTGTTGGCAGCTCTTTGAAAGTCCTGTTTTGTTTCTTTTCTTCACATTAGCAAACGGCCTTCTACGGCACAGTCAAGACCGGCTACACCATTGGATATACCTTATCACTCATTGCTCTCACAGCTGCTATGATCATTTTATGTCTCTTCAGGTAAGACCATGAGCAAAAAAGGCAAAGGTAAGGGGATGTCTCAGAGGAAACAGTGGCTATTTAAGCACAGATAAATGACTGTCTTGGTGATAGGCCATGAGTGTCATACATGGATGCCAGAAGATTTTATGTCTGAGTCATGTCTAAGGTGGACAGGAGAGGAAAGTTCTTCTATCTTTTGGTGTCCCTATTTTCTGATATGTGAATTGCAATCTTTGCATGAGAGGTGCAACCCCAATCTAATTATATAGAGCAGGAATTATCTGACTAAATGCATAGTCTTTTGTGGTAGATCTCTATATCTGAGCTAGTCACCACATATTCCCTTTATGGTCCACAGAGACCGAGTTTGTATGGTATATACGGATTCTAGGGATGATGCATTTCAACTAAAGCAGGTATTTAAAACGTGACAGATGAATTACACCCCAGAACTACCTCCAAAAGTGCACTTCAGAAGTGTCTCCTACTATAGCCCACATAGATCTAGGGCAAGACATACACAACTAGTGCCATTTGAGACATGCTAGGGCCACTGTGACGTGCACAGGGTTGGCAGATATGAAGCAGGACTTTCAGGAGGCACAAGCCTTCATGGATTGGCAGGCAGATACTCTACAGCACATCAAATGGCATTAGGTGTCTAGGTTCTGGCAACTGAATTCATCTTCAATCTGTATCACTTACAATAGATTCAGGCATCTGAATTTGGGTGTTTCCAGTGAAGAAGACTACATATGGGATAGTCACCTATTATAATGTTGTTTAAATATAGAGATAACAGCAAAACTTCAATGAGATGGAAGAATCTGCTAGGTCTGCGTTCCATCTCCTTATGTCAATGTCTGGTGGTTTCCTTTAAGTATCCTTCTTGCTGTCATTGCAAATTTATTACAATCTGGCCCAGAAATCATTCCCCCACAAAAATGTAGGAAGCAGCATATTCTAGAGTAACTCTCAAATTTATACCAAGACTTCATGACCCTTCACAATCCTTGAGCAGAGTTAACCACTTCCTTTGCACCTCCCAGCATACACACTCTCTCCACTCCTCTCATAAGCAAAGGAGTGAATCAGACACACGATCAAATTATCTCATCTCAGCAAAGAACAGGGTGCCAGCTAAACTGGTGAAACTGTCTGGGTTCACACTCTTCATCTGTTGCAAACAGTGTAATTTGACTTGGCTTCACCTGCAAGAACAGAGAACTCAGCTCGGTCACATTATCTTGCCATCATCAGAGATTAAGAGCACAAAATCTGCGGATGCACAGTGACTCATTAAGAGGTGGTAATTTGATCATGTTGCTGAGTGAGGTCTGTTCCGGTTCTGATGACTGTACAAAGTACCCATTTCCAGAGTATTAGGCCTTTCGCTTTTAGTTGATGTAAAGTCTCACTCGAAAAGCAGACTTATTTGATCAGAAAAGATCTTCAGAATATATTAGCAGGTAAGGGAAAGAATAAACCTAGCAGTATTCTTAATATAATTAATACCTAGTCATTTTTAAATAAAAATATAGTTCATATTGCTCCAGAAAACATGCAGTATGTGTTAATTTTGGCAATGGTTGCTAAGAATTTATTTCTCTTCCTCCGGAAATATTTCACTTCTAAAAGCATTATTACAGTACAAATGTTCTATAGAAAACAGACCTTTATCAGGAGCAAAGTCTGCTTAGTCGAAAGCATCTCTTTTTCAATGGAAAGCAGTATGTTGGAAATGTTTTCTATCATTCTTTATTTTGACCTTCTTCCTGACAATAGGAAAAATAGCAACACTGCTATAGACACATGGACTGCCACATCTTTTGTGGTTTTAAAAAGGCTTAAGTGGATCTTCAGTGAGTCACATCAGAATATAGTCAGTCTCAAAGTTTCTCATGTTTAATCGAAAGTCTGTATCTTGGCAGAAGAAGCGTAAATAGATAAATAATGCTTTTGAATAGCCTTGCTATTCAGAAATGTTTCTTCTCTTGCTTCTCAACAGAAAACTACACTGTACTCGAAATTATATTCACATGCACCTCTTCATGTCCTTCATAATGAGAGCTATCGCAGTCTTCATAAAAGATGTCATCCTTTTTGAGAGTGGAGAATCTGAACACTGCTTTGTGAGCTCAGTAAGTAGCAATTCACATTGAAGCTTCCACCGTGTCCTGTTTGCCCCTCTTAACTGATGCACCAAAATGACCTTGTAAATGCATGTGAGACAGATTTTGGGAAGATTTCAGGTTTTAGTCATTTGAGAAGAAGCAAAAACCCAATTTCTACTGTTTAGTTTGGAGGGAAAGGGCGTAAAATAGATAATAATGCTCAAAAGTTTGTAGGTCTCTTCTCCTTTTTGAGATGTCCCGTTAGCCCTGTGTCTATATCCTAGCCCCATGCTGATGTCTTTGATATCCTCGTCCAAAGAGGCTTACAGCACTGCATTCAGGGAAGTTCATCAAACCCCTCACGCCAGTGAGAGTGGGAGTCAGCTCCACATTCAGACAGGTAACTTTGGACTTTTAACAAGGCAAGTGCCTTCCCATAAGGTGAGTGTGTAAACTGCAGTCACCGACAGAGATCTAATTAATACGCTCAGTGGGGTCTGGAGAGCTATTCACCTCACTTTGAAGAAGGCACCTGCACTCAGTAAGCTTAATAGCTCTCTCCACTGATTGCATTGACCAGATCTCCCCAGGAGTTTAGACAGCTGGCTCACATATAGCAGTCCGTATATAAAGAGCAAAATTTAAGTTTTCATCTGGATCTGGCTCCTGTGATAACTGTGTGTGACATATTTCTCCACTGGGCTGATAAAGGAGGGAGAAAAGGAGCTGGGCTATTTTTCTCTTTGCAAAAATAACTCGCTTACACTCAGTGTAATCAGTTGAAGCAAACATGAAGGCAGGAGAAGAGCTGTTGATCTAAAGGCCATATTGACGCAAGAAGACACTGGTCATGAATAAATTTAGGCAGGAAATTAAAATCACAGAAACAGTGAGATGTGACCAGAAGTCCAAAAAAAAAAAAAAAAAAGCCTCCGTAATGAATTCATAACATTAGAGGAGTTACTTGCTGGTAAAAGCAATGGGGGGACACAGCAGGGAGCTGAACACAGCAGAGATGCACAATAGAGAAGCCAAGAACCCAGTGATCCATGGAGCCTGAACTAACCTCTCACCCCTGTGGGAGTTTCTACCAGGTCATGGCTGAGGCACGACAGCAGAAGACTGTGTGAAAAGTGTTTGCTGCCACTGTCTGTGCTGAAACACTTCCGTGCATAAATATAGGACTTTGTCCTGAAGAACTCCACAGTTCCTGGAAGCTGGAGTGCTTTCAGCCAGACCCATGGCTACCACTATTGTGTGTGTTTCTCTCCATTAGAGGATTTTCATTGTCAATGCCAATTCAGGGTGAATGGCTGGATGCTACACAAAGGTTATAAAAATACGTGGAACAGATCTGTCTCTGCTGCACTAGATTGAGCTTACCCATTGCAAAATCTGTATCCATCCTGACCTCACACTTTGGACAATTTATTAGGTCATAGGCAAAAAAGACCTACCTGAAATGCAATCAAAATGCCTCTCATAATAATTATCTGCTTACAGAAACACTTATAAAAACCTTCATATTTAGGTTGGATTAGGTTGGCTTAAGTTAGGTTAAATGATTGTGTTGTTTGTGTTTTGGATTTGCAGATGAAGTTTAAACTTGGAAGACCTGAGTACTAGTTCATATGCTTGGGACTATGTATACAATTTTCTGAAGGTTCCTTGTTTCTGTTGAAAATGGCAAGAATATGAATATGGCCTTGATCTCATTCAGTCTGAGGACAGATTTGAACAAACAGTTCAATCTACTGAATGCTCTCACCATTGTGCTGTTTAAGAATAGGAGTGAATCAAGGAAATAATGATGTTTTAAAGAAAAGAAAATGCTTCACTTTTAGTTCTTCTGAGAAAAAGAGGATAAAGGCGCCCTCCTAGAATAGAATCGGGGCTATAAAATCCAAATGCATGGAGGTCTCTCCCAGCATTCCTGATGAAGGGACCTAATTCCTGTGTTTATCATTACTTGTTGCAGTAAGAAGACCTAATATGATGTTTTATACACCAGCCTCATTAAAAAAGTTTAACCTTTCCACAAACATATATGTCAATACTGCAGTCAAGTAGGAACTCCACTTCCTGCAGATGCATATGTAATTGAAAAAGACAAACTTGTCTGTAGGCTTTGCTGCAGTAGCATTTTTCGCTTCATTTTACCTAATGCAGGAAACTAATTGCAGTGTTAAATCAACAAATTCTTTCTTAAATTCAAATAGCTTTGGGTTACCATTGAGCTGTTCAGTATGAAGGCCTTGGAAATTCAGCTTGTTGAGCATTTCAATGGGTTCAAATGCTCAGTGCCTGAGTATTTGCAGTGTTCAAATATCAGTGCAATAAGCATTTCAGGGAATTGAGGCCAATGCAGCCAAAATATATGTGATGAGTATCACTGAGCCATCGTGTAAGCCAAAATATGTACTTTGGGTTGGATGGTGTTTATGTAATGGTTTGTAATCGCTGTAGCCTCCTTGAATTCCTTAGTTCTTCTCCCTTGATAAATCTATGCTTGGGGAACAGAAAAGTTGTTGTGGTTTGATGAAAAATTCAGCCTGTCTTTCATGTGGCAGAGACCCTGAGTTGGCAAGCAAGGCTGGTTTTCATAACTAAATGTACCATGCTCAAATGCCCATTGATTGCAGGGCCTATGCAAAGTGGCACAGGCCCTTTGTCCCGTGTTAAGGAAACTCAGCAGCAAAGCAACAACAGCTTTACAAATGTCTCGCGCTCCTTGCCCTTTCCCAACTGCCCAGATCAATTAGGCTTGTCCTTAGGCACAATGGTGATCCCATGGCACATGCAGCAGCACGTGGACTGACCTTCAGAGAAGGCTGGCCCTCCAAAAACCCATTGTGGGAGTTTTCCATGTAAAAATGAATTCAAGGCTCAGAAAGCCATAAGGAGCAAGAATTTCTGGCCTAGTGGTTAGAGATTTTACCTGTGAGGGAGGGACAGAGGTCCTGCTACACAGATTTTTCCTGCAGTTTCTCAGTGCTCTTTAACTGTCATATAAAATAGGAAAACAGTCCCTAAAGTTTCTAGCACAGAGTATTGTACAATTTTGTAATGCAACAGGAAGACCATGTTTCAGAAAGGAACTGAACATTAACATGCTGCACCACAGCAAAAGCCACTAGCCTGTTGATGTGGTATAGAGATGAGGACACCAACACAGCCTCTGGCTCATCCAACAGCATTTTAAAGGAGAGAAGGCCCCCCCTACTCTGCCCTCTGAGATAAGAAAGTGCTGCGCGAGGCATCTGAGAAAGACAGTGAGTAGGAAAAGTACAACTCACCCCTTTCCTCGGGTTATGTCCTCTGAGAAGGACATCCACTTCCACCTACAGAGAGGAAGGCAAGCTCTTGTTAGCAACGCATGCTGGCATCTGCTGAACTTTGGCTGACTGGCTCAGGGGAAGAGTCTGGCACAACTCCTGTCCAAAGACAAAGGGAATCTTTCCCTTGACTTTAATTGGAGCTGAATGAGGCCCTAAAATGTGTAAATACATCAACTGACACTTTTCCAGTAGCTCAGTCTGATACTGCAGAGTTGTACCCCATCCACTGAGTTCCTCGGGACCAGCCAGGCGCAAAGGAGCTGCCCGAGGTAAGGAAGGGCATTGCAGTCTGTCCTTCCTCGGAAATGAGGGCCACCATGCTCTCGTGTGATCAGCTCAAGGAGACCCTCACCATTCCCACCTAACAGATGGCAGCCACATTTGGTTTTTATGCCCATGTGCAGCACGAGGAGCAAAGGAAAAATCACGGCTCACATAGAGCAGAGGTTTCTCTCTGAGCTGCTCCACTCCTGTCTGACCTGAACTACCTCACCCCATCCACAAAATCCTGTGAAACCCAGCCAAACAGTTGCTGTTGGCTTAGGGGCACAGGCATTGCAATGGACTGGCTTCAGTTCCTCTTTCTGGGCTTTTTAACAGCACTTGGTTTCTACTTACGATTCTGCTAAGAATCTCTGTGATAGTAGCACAAATGTAACAGACCCGTCTCTTCATGGTGCAGTGTCACCCCTTGGTCTGCATCTTTACCGTCAGGTTAGATTCAGAGATTTCCATCTGCCTAGCAGCTACTGAAAAATATTATTTCTGTATCTGATGATTTTCTCCTCACAGATAAAATCTAATTTTTATGGCAAAAGAAATGACAGAGGGCAAAAAAAAAAAACTAGAGAAAGTTCCTGTAAATAGTACAAAGAAGTAGAAAACAAGAGAAAGAGAGCTGGCGGACAGGATGGAGACGTATGTTTGTCAATACTCTTTCAAATCTAGGACTTTAAGGTTTACTTTGCCAAAGGTATTGAGGCACTTCCAGAAAGTACCAGAAAATGAGGGAGAGGGGACGGAGAAGGAAAGAAAGAGAGGAGCTATAACCAGATTCTTTAATTAACAGAGGTCCTAATGATGCAAACATTACCTAAAAGTAAAAAATAAAGAGAGAGAAAGAGAGAGAGAGAGACAGAGATAATGCATGATGTATTCGTGTCAGTTCAGTGCCAGAGTTAATTTGAAGATATACTGGCAAGTTTAGCGAATGAAGAATGTGTGAAGCAGTGAGAAGCTATAAATAAGAGGTTTGAGCTGTTTACTGTCCATGGCCAGTAGCAGCCAGGAGCACGTGCGGTGGGGTAACCATCCACCCCATCTTGTTCATATCCTTGTTCGGCTTTTGGAATTATCCATCCAGAGATCAGACGCTTTTAGAAAGGACTAGTAGGTGCAAGCTGATGCTTCATCCAGGAAGGTGGTATCTCATCACCTTTTCTGCAGCCAAAGAGCCCCTACGTGTACAAGCCCATGCTCTGACATTTATGAAGAAGGCATAAGCTGTCTCATACCTCCCCCAGGGAAAGGGTTTTCACACAGGTAATTACTATGGAGCAGCTGACAAACAGTAACTTCCTTCTTTGTTGGTGAGACAGCTGCTTATGGCTACCATGCTTGCAGCCTTGGTTGCTGCACCGTACCCAGCACAGGGTCTCAACCACAGTCAGAGCTGGCACTAAAAAGTAAAAGTAAAAGGGGTTGAGAAGAAGGGTTATAGTGTTGGGAGGTGGAGCTCTGCAAAACAGCTTGTGGGAGAAGAAGGGAGCGTGGGCTTGAGGTCTGAGTTTGGGGAGGGAATGTGCAGTGATGGAGAGTGAAGGAAGTCATGAGCATCAGAGAAGCTAAAGCTGACACATTGTCATTGTGAGATTGTCCCGATCCAATATCGGGGGGGTTTCATTACGATCCCAAGGATGAGATTAAGACGCTAAAACCAGTCAAATATCGTATAACCTTTTAACTTTATTTTCCACGGAGTGGGGAGAAAAGGTGGGGAAAGGCGAAGGGGAGGAGAGAGAGAAAAAGAGAGAGAGAGGGAGAGAGAAAGGGATATCACCACCCGTGGATCCAGCGGCGTCCTGTTGGTCCTCTTCACCCTGGGTGTAAATTTTAGTGAAGCGCGTGCAGTAATTACAACTCGAGCAGGGTCTGACCCTAGGTTCCCGCTGAGAAGTTCGGAGCCAAATCAAGGCAAATTAAATAAATAAATTGTAATGACACGCGTGCAGTAGTTACAGCTCGAGTTGGGTGCCTCCGAAGAGGGACCCCGAACAAAGAGATCCCTGGGCAATTATACTTTCCAATCTTAAGCTCTCCGCCCTTCACGCAGTAGTTTGGACCAATAGTAATATTTAGGTCTGGGGTCTCCTGCTCCTGATTGGGTCCCTAGGTAGGTTGTTTACCGTTGTGGTTTCTGCTGACAGATGCGTTTTCATTCTTCGGGTCTTGCCCTTATCTCTCAAAGCCCTGACAAATTATTACTTCCCCAGCAGTGACGGTAGGTGTTATTTCCCAAGGTCCAGACAAAGGGAATATGATCTGGACCCCGAGATAGCCCAGACCCCCCAATCAGCACTGTTTCAGCAGCGAGAGGAGGCCCTGCTCCCCAGGGTCCCGGTGCCCAAGCAGGCCTCACTTCAATGCCTTGACATCCTTCCTCCCGGAGAGTGAAGCATGGGAATGCAAACTGCTGGTAACCCCCTTGTCTTTCCTGCCTGCACCAGCTCTGGGGCCCTTTCTCACTGAACTAGGGAGTGCGGCCTAAGGCTTCAGCAAATTTAGCTACTCATGCTAAGCAAGTTTTATAGAAGTTGTGCTAAGCGGCAGTAATTTACAGTCCAGGTCCCAAAGTCTCTGCCTGATCGTGGTCTGGTTCAGCGCAGGCTTGGTGTGTCCTGAATGGTTGCAGGGAGACCATTTCGGGAGTCGCAGCAGCTCAGTCCTGTTTCCGCCGGAAACAGATGGCTTGTTTGGGGTTATGGTTTGCTTGCACCTTATGTACCAAGAAGTGTTTAAGGCAAAAGTTCACTCATCTGTCCGCCACAGAGATAGGGAGGTGATGAATGCCAGCAGGGCATGAAGCTGGGCTCCTGGTTTGTGCAGCTGGAGGCATGCCAGGCTGGGAGGGTGAGGAAAGTCCATGCCATAGAATTGGGGTTCTGCTTAAGAGAGGTGGGGTTTGTGGTAGAAGCAGGGGAAGGATCTGGATTTCAGCTCTCAGTTAGCCAATCTGGGCATCCCTAAAAGTGGAAAAGAAACAGGATTTCACCGCCTAGTTCCACCAGAAACTGAATAGGCAGCAACAGAGGGGGAACCGGTGGGAGCCCTCGCTGGGTTCCTTCCCTGTCAGTGGTCACAGGAGCTGGTAGCCAGTCCCACAGAGGATAACGCTCCACAGGGAAGGGATGAAATGATCCATTCCTTCCAGGAACAACTATTACATTCAGACTTATGTCCCGTCTGCTTCTTGGACTAGTCATATCATCCAATCCTTGAGATCAGCTAGACCAACTAGTCCATTCACTTTCAGGACAACATCTCCCTGGCCAAGTTCTAACATGGTCTCACATGGTTACGCTTGGATGAGTTATCCCCTTGCCATCTCCTTTGCTCATAGGAATGGCCCAGGAGTGAAGGCAGAAGTTAAGATGGAACATCAGACTGTGAGACCTATGGAGCAGGCACTTCCTTTGAATAAATGACCCTATCATGCCTGACACAGCGGTGCCCTAGTCACGGGCTGGCACCTTAACGCAATGCAGTATTGCCAATAATGAGATCAGATGTGACAAGTGCCATGATGTGCATTGTTAAGGCCCTGATCGCCTTCTTCTGATTGCTGTCTCGCGATTGGCTTCCCTTATTACTGAGGTTACATTCAGAAGCCCCATAATGATTCTCCAACTGATGAGCACAAAATAGGGAGAGTTACCCAATTTATCAAGATAATTCTATTTTTATGACTCAGCTCTGAGTCATCTGACTCAAAGGCTAGACCAGCTAGAGCTAATCACCATCTTAGAAATACTCACAAGACCCTAAAAAAAGTCAAACTAGTTTTCCTAACAGACAAAAATGGAAAGGCCCAAGCCCTCAAAGGCTGTTAGTTATGTAACCCCTATTAAAGTCAGTGGAAGTGAAATGCTTAAATAGCCTTGAGGATTAAAGTCACAGGACTTAAACTTGCTTCTTATGTGAGGTAAAGCAGACATGAGAGCTTCCTACTGAATTCAACAGATAGTGTTATCTTTGAGGAAGCCTGTGTGGGAAGGCATAAAGTGCAGTGATGTGGACCATGTTTTTTGTTGGTGTAAACTGGTATAGCTCCATTTATTTTAATAGAGTTCAGCAGGTTTCTGTCAGCTGAGGATCTGACCCCGCCATGTTTTCCTGCATTGGAAACTCATAAAATAGAGGTTGTCTTGTGTAACTTCCATATTAGCAGAGATGAAGTTCTAAAAGTCTTGCTATTTCCAACTGGCTTTCAGCTGTCATAAAAGAGGTGAAAGTGTGAAGAAAGACCAAGGTTATCTCGTTGGACATTGGGGTCCAATTGGGTTAAGTTGTTGGTACAGAGACAATGCTTTGTTCAGGTTCATTATTGGCCCAGTTCTGATACAAGTAGAAGTGGTGGCAGAAGAGGGAAAAAAAACATGGAAATTGAGCCCCATAGCTTCTTCCTGATGTCTCCATCCTTCTATGTCAGAACGGAAGCAGGCAAGACTTAGCTTGCTTATGCAGAGTGTGCATGCATGCGTATGGCTGTACTACGCAGCTCATTTGTCTAGAAATAATATTTCTTCTTTATGAAAGCCATAACAGCTCTACGAGCTCAGTCAATAAATCCACGTTGTAATGGCTTAATAAATTGCCCTGTGACAGCTGATGTGGGGTAAGTATTCCAGTATGTGCTCTTAGCCAATGAAGGGTGCACGAAAATGTACTGCCTTGAGACCTGGAGGAAAGAGGGTTAAGATAAATGGAATTAATTTGCATTGCCAAGGCTTAAGAGCACTCTTGCATAATGTTTTTGGGGCTCCCTTGATGCACAGCAGCATGTTAACAGGAAAATGTGTGCTTCAGACCTCTGTGCCTGAGACAGATGATGGCCATGAGCTCTCTCTGAGTTCTGTCATGTTGATCCATCTGCCATACATTTTATAGGGTGGACTTACAGCTGAAGCTCCTAAGGGCAGCAGGACCGGAGAGGGCCATCATCAAGATTTAAGACTACTAATCTCATGAAGAGCTTTAAAGGGTTTTTTTTCTTTGTTTTAATTACTGGTAAATGAGAATTTACTTTAGCCAAGGTGCTCACAAACTGAAGGTTAAGTGCCTTGATCAGAAGCCACTTCACTTCAATCAAGGTGGCATTTTAAGAATTTCTTTAGTCAGTGAATACCCACAGATAGTGTTAGGTTCTCAGCACCCAACATTTCTGTGCAGCTCCCAGGAAAACTTACTGAGCCACCCAATAGTGTGGCAGTTTAGCATTTAAAATTACTTGCTTGTCAGACTCCACGATAGGGAAGGCAGGAAGGAGCCAAAGGCACCCGAGTGGTTTAGGAAGTTAAGTCCCATTTGAATGGACCTTGGATTTCTTGGCTGGTAGAACATAAACCTTAGGGCGTCTTTTTTTTTTTCTTGTTAACCTGTTTGAATCAAGGCTAAAACTGCAGTTAAAGAGCAGGGAGAAATAAAGTGATAGCTTTTTGCCAGCCAGTCTTGTTTGTTTGTGGTTTTAATTTGTTTTTCTGTTGTTATACAAAAGGCTGAATGTGCCAAGGGTAATTTAACACTTTTTATTTTCCTTTCATTTTTTTGTGGCTTGGCAAATTGGCTTGACCTAAGGGCTCGTTTTCTGAGGAACAGAATTGCCCCGTAAGAAGCTGCTTTTTTTCTGCCAATAATTCCCATTGACATCATGCAGAATTTCTGCAAGTTAGGCCTCCAGAGCAAAGCCCTCTGGAAGTCAGCAGGAGCTTTGCCATTGGCCTCTTTGGGGTCAAGCCATCACCCCATGTAGCCAGACTGTCTGCAGAAGACTCGACACAGCAGCAGAAGGCTGAGATAACGAATCTCTTGAACGTCACATTTTCGGTTCGCTCTGTCAACTTCTGGAGATGCCTTCTCTTCTGTAGTTTCTGCTGCAGAAGCTTCAATGTGGCATGTTTTCCACTCTTCTGTCAAAGCCAACTAAGTAGTGAAAAGATAATATGTAATAGCCAATAGCCTTAAGCATGGAATGAGATGAGAAATAGCCTGACACTGTAAAGATGCAAAAATATATTTTTGCCACCTCCTCAGGAAGGGTCCAACCCAGGATCAGCAATCACTACTGAAAATCCACCTCTCATATCTCTCTGAAGATGATTTGTAGAAGAAGGTTGCTCTAGCCTCTACTTGAGACAAAAATCTCCAGTGGAAAAGAGAAGTTTTCTTTCCATTTTCAGTAAAGAACATCTTCCTAGGGTAAACTGCATAGAAAATTGTCCCCACCATTCCTTTCTTAACAGAGACAGGACTATGTAGGCCCGTACAGAATATCCACCTCTTCCATCAGCATTTTGTCCTCTCAGAAAGAAAACAACTTCATAAAATAAAAGTAAAATTAAAAGCAGAGAGAAGTGTCCCATGAAAAACAAAAATATAAGGTCGTAAACTATGTCTGTTCTGATATCTCCATGCAACATGCATGGAAATCAGTGGACAGTGCATAGCTGTGGACAGTGCTGTACCGTATGTAGATTATATAATGATTGCAGATTTGTTAGTTGTGTGAGTTCCAGTGTCAAGATAGTGAGATGAGGAATTAATCGTATCTTGAAATCTTACAAAGAGTAATTGTTTTGTTATTACCTCCTCGTTATTGATTACACAATAGCTTGGCTGAGATGGCCACCTCAACATAAGAAAATATTTTTTATCACAATTTGGATGGGATTCGGTCCTGTTTTAGGATGTCAAGATTGTGCAAATACAAGATTAACTCCTGAATTTAGTTACCTGCCTGATTTATGATATGAGGGTCTGAAGTGGCAGCATGGAGATCTAGGACTAGGCCAGTCTGCGCCTGAAAACCCTAACGTCAGCATCTCCACTGCGGAGAGATGTGCTGCCACATCTTCGAGGCATGCCTCAGCAACAGGATCATGAGCAGGATAATAAAAAGCTTTTAAATAATGTCTAGGAAGCCTCCTTGACCAGGGTGGGGAGAAGAACAGTTGTTGCCATGGGCGAATTCAGCATGAGTCACACAGCAACTAGCCTTTTGGATAGGTCGCGTCGTCTGGGCAACATAAAAGCAAAGCACTGGATAAATCTGTCACTGAGAAAATGAAGTTTCATCTGTCTTCTCTTGAAGAGGCCTGGAGAAATCTGTTAGTCACTTGCTTCTGCTTCAGCAGGAGGCCATGTAAAGTAAGCCACATAAAAGGACCTGAGTCCCTTAAAGAGGATTTGGAGTCCTCAGGGTCTCTTGACTGATTGAAGCTAATCTGAGCCCACATTTTCACTGAGGGCACCAGACACAAGGCTGAAGGCACTGTCTGGACATTATAAATAATGCCAGGAGTTGCGGCATATCCCAGGATTAGAGGCGGTGACTGCCGGAGTGGTTATTCTGGCCAGCAAGCCATTTCCCTTGGTTGGGGCGATCAGTCTCAGGCAGACCCTTTATGTCGCAGTTTATCACCAGGCCCCTTTATATTTCCTTGATATAAATCCTTCAGCCTTCCTCAAAACCAAGGCGTTCTCAGGCCAACTCTTGTCCAGCTAAGCTGCTTATACTGAACTAGGGAAATTCAGTAGCTGGTCACGACTGCCAGTCCTCAGCAGTTATTAATGAGCAGGGTTACCTCGATCAGAGTCATTATCGCTGAGGGGTATGATATGTGTATTTAATGCAGCAGCAGGTTCAGCTCTGGGTTAATCACTGCCTCCAGCATCATGACTGCATTTTCCTGTGTGGATCAGCTGGTTGGTGCACCAGTTTTATGAGACAGACAGTCTTCTCAGGGCTAGCATTATTTGCACGTGTAAAGGGCTAATAGCCACAGCACAGGAGCCTCATAGCTTCTGGTCATTGCTCAGTCTTGCTTTTCCCACCATAATACCCCTTCTCCTTGCCTCTGTCTCAGAAATTCTGGTTCTGTCTTCAACGCACTTTTCCTATGGTCTGACAAAGCGGACTGTGGTTTTTCTCAGCGGACGTAGCACACGAATACTGTGGGTAGCTCTTTTGTCCTTCCCCATCATTACAGTAAGCTCTGAATTTGGCCCACTGTTGACACCCTGAAATTTTGGTCCAGCTCCGCAACTACGGGCACAGGTCATCACATCACACCAGCTGTCTAACCAGCTCTGTGCTTCGTCCCTACTCTCCCCTCTCCTTTTTGAAAGACCTGCCTACATTCCTAAGTATCAACAGCACAATAAATATGTGCTGTAAAATGACTGCAAAAAGCCCTCTTCTTTATCAAAGCAAATGCAGTCTCTTTGCCTTCTCTATTCCCTTGTTAGCCTTTGGGCCCTTGTGCTTGTCAGTGCCTAAATCAGTGTGTGCTCAGGGGCAGCTTTGCTTCAGAGGGCAATAAATGCCGCTCGTGTGGTGCAGTCATTGCTTTGAAAGTCATAGGCCTGATTCCTATCGAGAAGGGCAACATTCACACCCATGCATAGGGAGTGCTAAATGCTCCATGACCAGCAAGACAAGTACTTCGCACTCATTTTGCACAGGTGTGACTATCCATCTAAAGTGCAAAATAACAAATCAAGTTCAAAGGTGCCTCTACATTTGTGGAAACCAGCCTTCCTTGTGTACTTCAGGACATTACTTAAGTACAGTGTGATAAGTACGATTTTTTTTCCAGTCTTGCTAGCTCAGCACCTTTAAGGATTCTCTACAAAGGACATGCTTCTGCCATCTGAACATCTTGTACCCTTTAAGAGGCCTGTGGCTATCCCAAAGATCTGCACAGCACTGATGGAAATGATACAGGGCCTATAGGAAACCCACATCCTCCTAGAGCAACAGCTAGAGGCCAGACAGAATACCTGATAGTGCCTAAAAAGACACTGGAAGCCTACATTTAAACTGCTTAATCTTGCCGAGTGTCTGCTTTTTAGATTGTCCTCAGTTAAACAGTCCTCTGTTAATTGGACTAGATATAGATGCTTACAACATAAATTGCTGGCCATACCGAGTCTATGGAGAGATGTTCCATACAGTGGGCTTAAGGCATGATTCATCTCATCCTCAGGTAAACTTGTAAAATAATTGACGTGAAATTCTCTTATTGAGTAGGATGAATTAAAGAGAAGCACAAAAGTGCTTGTTTGGGTAAGAGAGGTTTCCATCCCTCACTGGCCGGAGGCAGAACCAGTGTCTCAGCAGTTGATGACTGACAGCGCATGTAGAAGGGAAGGGCCTTGAGGGGAAAAGCAAATAGCCTATGTCTAATGCAGTCACTAAGGTGGGGGACAGAGAACGGCCACTTGGCTAGCTGTGACAGCATCAAAGCAGAGGAAGGCCACCTCGCTGCTATATCTTGTGTGGACATGAGCAGGGCAAGCTGCCTGTAGAAAGACAGTGAAACAGGCTCTTGCATACAAGACAGTGAAAGGGGAGAGAATAGAAAAAGTGGTGTTGTAATGCTGCTTTTCCTGCTGAAAATGGCTTTTCTAAACATAGATTATATTAGTCTTTCAACACTGACACATTGTGGGGTCTGCTCTTTATGAAAAAAAGTCTTCTAGTGAGATGTTATAGCTTATCTCTACCTAGTGCCTGTCATCTAAAGGGTGAAGCATCTTACGTAAACAGGGATTTTATATCCCAGTGTTATAACAACTATTATGAGGCTGGATCAGATCGATCAGGAAGGTAGAAACCCCATTACCAGGTGCTGCACATCATAAGGAAGAGGAAATCTCTCAACAGCCCAGGAGGGCTGCTTTCCAAATATGCCCCTGAGTTGCCTGTCAAAGAGGATTCAAGGAGAGAACAACACCGCAGTCAACAGTGAAACTGCTTCTGTCTTTGAAAAATCTAGCCTAGTTTAAACTTATGTAGCTCAGGTAATGGTACCAAGAAACCTAGGCAGCAAGAAAGTGCCATGAGTTACTTTGTAAGATAGGAATCATCTCATGAGTTGCGGGACATCTGCAGTAGCATGTCTCCAGCTGAACTGGGCTCCCCAGGCTCTCTGCATAGATAGTGGGGAAAGGGCTACTTTTGCAATACATCTGCTCTGCTTTAGGTGTCTATGTGCAGATGAGACAGATCACACCCTGGATTCTGTTGGCTATATTGACTGTATCTCCACTGGCCAGAAAGGGAGTCCTGGGGGCTAGCTCAGGTGGAGACGACGACCTTGTAGGTATCAAGATTTAGAGTCCCACCTACAGGAACTAGGCTGTGCCACTCTAGCCTGTGCTAATAGAGCTTCACTGTAGGAACCCACTTGAGTCTGGTCCCAGATAGTCCTTCCAAATCTGTTCCAATGCAGCAGAGACATTCCCATGTTGCAGGAGATCCTGGCTGCAGTTCATTATTGCCATGTCTTCAAAGCAATACATAAAAATATCTTTTCTCCAGGCAAAACAAAAAGTGGCTGGGGTGGCAGCAACTGCTCAAATAGCCAAATATCTCCCAGCCTAGAGCCGATAACTGTTCTGTTCTTGCTACCACCCACCTAAGGTGGTCCTGCTACCACCACTTTGGAGAAGTTGCTGCGGAAATCAACTGTTTTCTGTGTGTGTGATTCATATCTGGGTGGTTACAAGCCACAACCATGTTAGAGAAGGAGGTAGGGCTAGTCTACCAAAAATGCAGTAGTTGCCACTGCTTGTGGGAAAGGTGGTGATATATTTGATCAGCCAGACTTGGGGTTTCTGCTGCCACAGAACTGTGTTCAACACAGTTTCCTCTCTGTGACTTTAGTAGCTCTACAAAATTCAGTTTGGAAATGCCTGCCTGAGAGCCTCTTTTATGCAGAACTCACGTGCACTTTTTTTCAGCAGCCTTTCCTTGTCCCGTAACGTATTCCAGTTCCTCATGATGTGCTCCAGCCCCATACTTCTGCTGTAGTTTCAACACAACCATCCGGGAAAGATTCCCCAAGGTTCAATCACCCCCAAAGTAAATCCACGTTTGGGGAGCGTGTGATTGAGACGCATCCAGATTGGTGCGTTAAATCTACCCCTTCATCTGTAGGCTGCTGAATTAGGGCCAGACTCTGCTGGGCACACTCACACCAGTAAATCCCCACTGGCTGCGGATACACGAAGCAGGCAAGCAGGTTTTGGGTGAAGAGATGAGGTGTGCCAACGTCACACAGCCCATATGCACATAATAGCGGAGAGGAACAGAGCATAGGGAAGCCATAGGGACGAAGCTGCCACATCACAGGCCCTTGTCAGCTCAGCTCTGTGTCACCTTCCCTCCCATGGAGTTAACTGTCTGCTCTGCCTCCACCTTCCCCCATCCAACCCCGCAGCAAGTTTCTGCTTATGCCATCTGGCTCGCAGGAGGGAGCTGATGTGCATATAAATTGATTAACAGGAGCACATGAGGATCCCCAGTGTGACTTACTGGCAGGTACTAGGGGAGGGTTGAATTAATTTTGAGTGATCAGTGGGGACAAGTCTCTCTCTCAAACATGTGGCACCGAGAAAACACTTTCTGTGCTTCTTTTTTAACCAGTGTGTTACATAGCAACTGTTTTCAGCAGGAGAGGAGAGCGGGGAGAAATGTGAGCTTGTCACTGGTGCAAATCGATAGTGCTCTAAATTCAGTGCAATGCACATGCACAGCACCGAGGAAGCAGCCGAGTATACAGGGAGCTTGTGAAGGAGCACTGCAAGCCAGACTGCAGGACCTAATCTAGCGGCTGTGGCTCAGAGTCAGACAGAGTTTGCAGCCTGGATGGAGTGTCCTGGTGATCGTCAGTTAACCCTCATCCTCACCACCGTACCCCTAAAGTCATGGCAGGGCCTCTTGGCATCGGCTTTGCTACTGAGGCAGCTTCCCATGGACGTACATCCAAAATCTACAGAGAGCAGCACCATGCTGGTGGGGATCGTAGCTCAGCGTATCAGCCTGTCACCGCTCAGCAGGGTTCCCATGCTTGGGTGCGTCACTAGGCTCACACAGTCAAACGGCATCCCAACCTGAGCTGGCTCGCTCAAGTAGGCACGCTGTGCTCCCCGTGCAGGGTTAGCGCACATCGAGCAAGCCAGATCCTGCATGCCCCCAGCAAGCTAGACAGGCCTTTTGGCTTTCTATGGAAAGCTCATTCCATAAAAAATACAGGTTCCTCAATAAAAGAATCCCAGAGTTACAGAGAGCAAAGTTTACTGTGATTTGGTGCATTCACAATGGAAACGTTCTGCTATTCACCACTGTTCATTTCTTCTCTTACAGGTCGGCTGCAAAGCCATGATGGTTTTCTTTCAGTACTGCGTCATGGCCAACTTCTTCTGGCTGCTTGTAGAAGGCTTGTATCTTCACACCCTGTTGGTCATCTCCTTCTTTTCAGAGAGGAAGTACTTTTGGTGGTACATCTTGATTGGCTGGGGTATGCATCTTCTCAAACCTGAATGCCAGGAGGTGATCCTGGCAGGCATTTTTAACAGCAATTTAAGGGGTATGGTGGTGAGGATGGGGGTTTATTGACAATCACCGAGAGACTCTGTCCAGCCTGCAAACTCTGACTCTGAGCCACAGCTGGTAGATTAGATCTGGTAAAGCCATACTCATGTCCTTCCACCTGGCTGGGCGGGTATCCCGAAGTCAGTATCATGCATGGTTCTGAAATTGTAAGAGTGGATCCCAGAACAAAGCTGGGCTCCTGGATTGAGCCCTTTCAGCAGACACTGTCATCCCTCACTCTCTCCCCTTACTCGGTCTAGCTATCCCCAGAGATCCCATTGCCTATGTGCTAGTGCTGATAACCTTCTGCTTACTGCATTCATGATGTCTTCATCTTTGATGTGAATCCAGTCTCACACACACAAAAAAGAATATAAAATAAAATAAGGAAGACAAAGTGAAACTGCACAAAGTTGCCCAGAGCTGAAATGCTAACTTATGCAAATTAATCCTACCAGACCAGCTTTTCTTTTTTTCTCCCGAGAGACAACAGAGATCTCTTTTCCTCTTTAAGCTTTTTAGCTCAAGGTTTATATATAAGCAAGCAAAATGGCTCTCTGTTCCATGTTCTTGATAGCTGAAACCAGAAAATAATTAGAGCGGGGAATAATCTTGAAAAGTAAAAAAAGCATTTGTGTCATGTACAGGGGTATGCCTGGACTCAGGATTTGATCAACTAGCCATAGAGTAACTTCCATCGAAAGTGACAGGAGTTACGCTTGGGTTCACACCACTGAAGAGAGATCATTCTCTGTGCTATAAGCATATAAAGAGGTGATGTTAGCAGGCTTTGTTTCAGATGAGCTTAATCAGGGCAGACCTTCTTTAAACCCGGCTTGCTCACAGGCACTCTTTCTCTCAGCACAGTAGAGCTGGAAGATTTTAAAGAAGTCCTTGTGGAGCTAATGATTTTAAATCAAAGGAAATCTCTTGCACTTATATGTATATGGACAATTCTTACCTATATCGTAGACCCCTTGAGAAATTCTGAGGTTGTTTGGGTGAGGAAGGACAATTCGAAGAAAGGATGGGTGCTTGAAGAAACTTTTGGCATTTCATTCATCCATCATTTTCAAGAGCTTCAGTGATGGATCTGAAATGCATCATGCAAGAACTGATGATTTGGACACCCTTATTATAGTTCTTATTGTTTGCATTACCTTTGCACTCAAAAATCACAACAGACAACATGAAATACTGTGAGTAACACAGAACAAAGAGAAGTTTCCTTCCTGGACCATTTCCTATCTAAATGTAATCAAAAACATCACATAGAGCCGGAAAAAGGAAGGACTACAAGTGCATAACATGACCACCCTAGCCAGGCAGTAGATCATGAAATGAGGGGCAGAAATAGATTCATCTGACCCACTAAAGACATCTAGTCACTCCAGGCTCCCCTTACAGTTAATGGAGATACAGTCAATACACTCACGGTGGTCCAAGTGAATGTTTCTTGTCCTAAAACAAACATCTAAAGCAGCTCAGAACTGTCTTAGAAGTACGTACTTCTCTCCACTGATGCTAAAGAGAGCCTGTGGCAGATGTTGCATACTGTAGATGTCTCCAGTGAGAGGGGATGATGCCTCTTCCCTGTGTTTCACCATCATCAGTTTTTTGTAAGCCTTGCAACAGACGAATAAATCAGGTAGGGAGCAGTTTACAGGAAACTTGTCTTACATGATCAGTGAGAGAGAAAGGCAACATGTTGATTGTTTGGCATTTGAGCACTGAAGATCTGACATATTCGCACACCATTAAGGGAAGCCACCATCTCAGTCATTCAGGAGAGATGACAGAGAGTGGGGGAGAGCAGCCTTGAAAACGTGGATAATGATTTGGGACAGTAACACCATCTCTTCTCCTGCCAGGTGCCCCTTCTGTGTTCATCACCGCGTGGACTGTTGTCAGGATTTACCTTTATGACCGTGGGTAAGCCTATGGACTGCGTTCTCATTCCTTTCTTTTTTAACTGATGTATCTTCAGGGAAGGCCAAGGAAAGCCCTTCAGTTTGAGAAACCCAGTCATCTGCTGCAGCTTCCCTCCTGACCTAACCCCAGGAGTGGTTAGAGCATAGCCAAGGCATTCCCCTACCTCCAAGGCCTGGGAAATGCTCCCCGGCCTCCCTGAAGACATGTTCTTATGTCTTAGACGAATCACTTGACCTCTTTGTTTCCCAGTCTGATTGTCAGGATATTTGCAGAGGATTAGTGAACAGACCCTGGCTAAAATCATGAGTGGGCTCTGGGCTCTTAGGAAAGATGGTGTTTGGATTATGGAGTATTAGGAGGATGTGTCAAATATATTAACCAAAATTAACCTGCATTGATGTTACTGGAGTTACCTTGTGTATTGATTTGGTTAAATGAGCTTCACCAAAATGATCTCACACTCCTGGAAGAACAAGTCAGAAGTCGAAAAGGTGGGGTTTGGTTCTTGCACTCATATATTCATTAGCACAAGCAGCATATACTCCGGTACATGTGACAGGAGTATAACCTCATGCTGGCAGAGCTCTCCTTCTCCCCATCCCGGTTACATCTGGATGGGTCTTGGGAATGTCCTGGTGAACAGATTCCTACTGACCTTTCCACCTTGCTGAGCATGAGCAAGGCGACTGCCAGAAACTTGAGTGTCATTAGCACTACTGTCACCTCGCTAGCATGGATTTCATTTTACACTACCCACTTGGGCTGGTGGATGCCAATCCTGATGCCACTGCAGCAACATATTTCATTTTCTCTCGCTGCACTGTTAATATCTTCATTGCAGCCTTATTTGGACAGGAGAATAGAAAACAGACCTCTCTGGGCAGACTCATTGTTCTGGGAAAGTTAAATAAAGGTCACGTGCTACCATTACGGTTGGTGGCCTTTCCTATGAGTCCTTAGTTTGTTGTTGGATTTGGGGAGGTGCTTTATAGCTTGTAGCGCACAGTAAAACTGATGATCTTCTCTAATTAAAGAGCTCTTATAAAGATGTCTGTGATTGCAGGGAAATCACTGGATGGCCCAGATGGTCCCACTTGGTCCTGTGGTCCTACATAGCAAAGATACCAGCTGAGCAGCTGCTCCATGCTCCAAGCTGTGCTTTGCATCCTGCAGAAATGACCCTGTGTAGGCTAGTGCAGCAGAAACTGAATAAGCACTCCTTAGCTCTCCCACAAAAAATACTAAAACTCTTTTTTCTTCTTCCCCAAACATATCTTTGGAACTGTTCTTCATCTTTAACCTAACAGCTGCCTTTGATACTTTATATCAGAAGCAGCTAAAATGCAGCTAACTAAATAGGGCAGATTTTAGAGGAACCCAAGGATATATGCAAGTAAATAGGATCTGATCCTCCAATCGTCCCTCATGCTTTCACTTAAGCAGTCAACCTAAAGTAATTTGAAAGGTGTTTATGAGAAAACACTCTGGAGAATTACAGAATCAGGTGCTCATTATGTGCTCACTGTGCATGCCCTTCCTTCTTGCATCTACAGCATATGGTTAACTCCATTTTCTCCCTTGCGTTCTCTCTCTCCAAATGTGTCCTGGCTTGTCCTTATTTCAGGGAGAGAAGCAGCTCAGCTTTCACATTGTGTTTTTGATGTATAGTCATGCTAACACATTTCCTGAGCGCTACTGACTTCTTTTATGGTTTCACTCTTTCTGCATAAGACTGACCTTATTTACTCCGTTAACAAATAGCCTCTGTAATGAGATAGACATCAGTATTTAACCACTCTGGCTGCCAGAGTTTTAGTATATATTGGTATATATTTCCACGCAGCTTCAGCAAGTCATATGAAAAATTCAGACTTTCCTTGCATTTCCCTAGGGCTTTAAAGCTTTTTTTGTGCAAAGTAAATCAGGGTGTGAATTTACAGGATATGCTAATACCTAATGTAGATTTTTTTTTTTTTTTTTTGCATACTAAAATTGACTACATAGAGAAATTACAGTAAATTAATCCAGATTAAATAAAAGCCTAATTATGTAGCATTAGTTAAATTGCAGTATGCCCCTATTTAAACATTCAAACTCCAAATTAAAGTGACCTTTATTCAGACTGCTTGAATTCATTTTGAAAATGAAGCACACTAGATATAATTAGGACCACTTTAATTCTAAATGAAAAGGTAGCATACACCTGACTAAATATAAACATCTGTATCTGAGCAGTTCATTCTGGTCTCCATTTATAGCTAGTAGAGATCTAGTCAGTGTAGCCTACGGAGTGTAATTCTTTTCGTCCTAAAGTTGAAGCCTAAAATCAACCAGTATTTGCACTGTCAGAATTTAGAGTTAGATGAGATGAATCCAGTGCAAACTGTCTACAACAGGTTCCATTAATCTATTTCAAACATGAATGCAGATCGATTTTCATGAATGTTTTCCTAAAAATGAGCCTTCAATCACCTGATAGCTGTGAGGTCTACAGAGAAATATTGCAAGTAATTGTCATAGTTTTCACTTTATTCCTATTCTGTCATTCACATGTTGGTTTTAAAATGTGTTTCCAAATTACCTAGGTGAGTGCGGTGGTTTGCAGACTACCACACGCTGATCATTTCTCTGTGGAAGATGCATTCCTCATTTTTTGAATAACCAGTAGTCCACTGTACACTGTCTCTCAAAGAGGTGATGACCCTACCTCAGTTGAAGTCCTTTGGGCTATGGGCGAATCATGAAGCTCTCTTGTACTATTTCTTAGGTTTTATGAAAGTGTCTTCTGTTTAATTTCACTTTAATTTGAACCACGAGACTCACTTTTAGTCTTATCCATTTCCAAACTCAGCCAATCTTCCACTAGTCTGAAATTTCAGATTTTCTCCAGTGATGTCTGAGTGAGTCTGATGCAGGTGTCACATGGAGAAGCCCAATTTACTCATTCCAAATTCCACATTAACCCTTGATGTGCTCAGACCTTCGTGCGAATACCTCGGACACCGCATTATTGTTCAGCTCCTCTGTAGCCAAGGAAAAGCACATGTCCTTATGGAGAATGGTAGCTTTTGGAGACAACACACTCCAGAAAAGGTCATTGTGACTCCAATGAATTCAGTCTTTGAATAAAAGAAATCACCTCGTATATAAAATAACAGATAACTTACCGGCCTGATCACAAAGTATCTTTCTGGCCACTTCCTCTATGACTGAAAGGTTGAGAAATATGTTGCTAGAATTTGTCTGCTGGATAGCAGCTCCTGTTGAAATTTCTAATAAGCCCATGTGAGATTTTCCAGAATTCTGTTTACACTGGCAAATATCTTTTAAATGAGCCAAGTATTGTTCTGAAGTCAGCCTTTTATATGAACAAGTGCTAAAATAGACATCTAAAAGCATGAAAATAAATATTTGAGAGGAAGGAATGATGGATCATTATTTCAGTCGTAGATATATGAAATACATACAGTTTAGTCTGCTTCATCACCCTTTGTGATTAGTGAAGAGAAATAGATGCTTTGGGAGTTTGAATCATTTTCTCACCTACATTCTGATTTTAGGATGAAATAAATCAAACCTTGGACCTTATGAACTCATTTGACTAGATCTATAGCTCAGAGGTAGCTAGCTAAATTTAATCCGATGGCATCAGGCTTTCCATCCTCTTCTTCAGAAGGGCGTGTTTTCTTCTGATGCTCTCTGTGCTTAACAAAATCCCCATCCATGATCATGGATAGTATCGGCGGCCCCACAAATCTAGGATTTGATAACATTTCCTTGCAGCAGACCTCAGTGTAGGACAAAGTGAATCTCTGTCCTCCCACGCATTCACCCTGACATTATCATCTTCTGGCCAATGCTACTGCCCGAAGTGCCAGTCACATCTGAGGAGGAAAGAGGTCATAACATTATAGCTGGGTACTGATCCTCACAGCTACTGCAAAGCAAGTCTTTGGCCCTTCCCAATTCACACACATCAGCTTTAGTCCTCTTCACATAACCTAGCAGACCTATCTTTTGCAATTAGGGAAAAATAAGTACCTGAGAAGATTATATAGCTGTTTGCTTGCTTTACTTGATATTTTAAGTCTTTTTTTTCTTTTTAGGTGCTGGGAGGAAATAATGGACTCCCCATTCTGGTGGATCATTAAAACTCCTATTTTGGTGTCTATTTTGGTAAAGTATCAGTACATTCTGCTGGCTGAAAAGCCATCTTTAAGACTAAGTGGGGAGGGAGGTGGGGCTTGAGAAGTGTTCTGTAAAAGCCGCCTGCAGACACAGAAAAAGTCCTCGGAAAATATGTTGACAGATATACTGAATTGAATACTGAAGATCTGTCTCAATTTGAGGAAGCTCACCCTCTGAATAAACATCTTTATCTTTAAGCACTGTTGATGGAAAGAGTTTGAGTTATTGAGCAACTGAGGTGGAACTAATTTCATTTAACTCTGGACACCTTCAGCTCAGCTAGTCACCCTGGGCACTCTGGTGCGGTAGCCATGGGCGTGTGTAGCCAGTGGAGATGTAGGAACGTGATTATGATTCCAGGAAAGGCTCATATTCTCTAATGAACCAATGGATGTCTAAATTAGAACAGATGAATTGTGCAGTGAATGTTTTTGTTTCTCTGAGCTGACCATATGGAGAGCCCAAGGTGACTTGTTCAGTTGTAGATGTCAACACTGCAAAGGAATAGGGGCCAAGTCCTACTTTGAATTTGTACCTGGCTAAGAAAAAGGTTAGATTTGTTCCCCCAGATGTTTGCCTCTTGTTATAGAACCCAATACACAGTTGGATTCCAGCTGTTTGTTTTAGAAGTAAGTTCTTGAGAGGCTTGGCTAGTCGCAAGAGAAATCAACAGAAGTATTTGGTTCACTTCCCTAAAGATGATGAGTTCTGGCCACAGGAACCATGACACTTCCAAGGAACTCAAAATACTTCCACCCTTGTTGAATATTACATAGTTCCTCCGCCAGGTATTGAGCCCCAAACATGAAATCACATGAACTTGAGTTAAATTTAGCTTTGAGTTTTCTCAAATCAAAGGAAGTATATGTGGGAGGGAAGAAAAATGAAAATAACAGAAATAAAACCAAATATATCTCTCTTAAACTGAAATATTTTCATATACATACACTCCACCTACATTATGCCTTTTGCAAGAAGACCTTTGCTGTAGCATTTCTTATACAGGCATCCCAAAATGAAACATTTTGAATAATTACTTCTAACTTTATTCACCTTACTGAAAAGATTAATATATCTAGATTACACATCTCAAAATACATACATCATCATCGAGAGCTATAGATAGCATTTTCCTGAGATAACCTTTTGGTAAAGGAATACACCCTGTTCTCCTAGGATCAACGAGTCTGTGTTTTCTTCTGCCCAATAAATCATTTCCAAACAGAATCTACCTAGCAATATCTGACTTTCCTTCTGCAGATATTATATGAATCTGTCACAAAGGAAGGACATGATAAGAGCTATCAGATGCATAGCAGGTTTCTGCAAGGAGGAGCATAACATTTATCTCTGTGTCCACTGGAATAAAGCATAGACTTCAACTGAAGCAAGACATATGTAGCTTAAACATTAGAAAAATGTTTCTGACCTAAATATACTTAAGCACGGTGAAGAGATCAAGAGTCTTTGATCCTATTCTAGGCTGAGAAATAAACTAGACAACTTCTCCACTTGCCTGACAGGCATATCTTCTATCATGCAGGTGCTGAGGCCTTACTAAGCTTGTAATCCCACTCCATCTGACTCACCGCTGCCCTCTTTCTTTATGTGCCCAATGTTTGCTCTTCACGGCTATGAGCTGATATGGTATTTAACACATAGCAGGAGCCTGGGAAGCAGCTCAGATCTTACCTTCAGTTTTACAGCCTGTCTGCTACCAATGCTGATTAAACCCACTGATCCAGACAATTCTGTTCTGAACTGATAAATTTTACTTGCCACCAAGTTAGATGCAAACCATTTTTATAAGTAAGTAAATATGAACAGAAACTAAAATAAATGATATGGGATGGATAAAGAACAATAATTACATCCTAATCAAGAAATGCAATTAATTTGCAGTCACTCATAGCCTTTGAGCAAAGAATGAATGTCTAAATGAGAAATATGCCTCAGTCTAGTTCATTCACCTGTTGTTCAGATAAATGTAGGAATTGCTGGAGGAAAGTTTACAATCTGTTTTTAAAGGAAATCAGATTAGCTTGTTAACACAATCCCTTCCAGCCTTTCAATGTCTAAAAATCAGAATCATTTGTGCATCCACTGTCCATGAAAAGATAAAAAAAAGGTCAGGTGCCAAGCTAAACTAAGTCCACAGAAGTCTGTCATCACTTTTCTGCTGCACATATTTTATGAATAACAGCCTAGTTCAGTGGATAGGCCTTTAAAAGCAAATAAATTTGCATTCAACTCATGCTATCTACTATGTGCCATTAAGAAATTAATTCCCATCCCTATCTCTACACTTTTGCTACAAAATAAGTTTAACATTGCCTATGTATTTTAGTAGAGCACTTTGAGGGCTTTTTTTCAGTGAAAAGCACCATCTGAAAATTAGGTATTAGCTAGATTCCTCTGGACTAACCTGGTCTAATCTAATCTAGTAGGAGAGAAAGTTTTCCACTGTGTCATTATATCCCAAGGTCTCCAGCTTGTCTCTAGAGGACGTGCCCAATAGCGTCCAGTAGGGCCTGCTTGAGTAGATACTGCTTTGTGTTTTGGTTTGGTTTCTTTGGCTCACTGCCTCAGTCTTGACATGCTCAGCAGCAGATCGCATGTCACCGTCTCCCGAGAGCTTTGACGTCCGTCGCTCCGCTCACTCCCAAGGCTCTTTTCCCACCCTGTCGTCGGCACGCCCCCGCGCAGCAGGACGTCGTGCATAGCTGTGGTCTATGGGTTTGACATCATCATACTTGGGATGTATGACACAAAGTCCCAAGCAGGCTGATGTCAGGCCCAAGCTGGCTGCCATCCTGTGTCGGTTTACTCTGTGCTCACAGAGTGGGGGTCTCTGCTCATGGCTTTTTAACAACGGCTTGCTCCATGGCAAAAATATTGCAGTGAAAGGAAGCCCCTCTAACAATCAGCTCTTTTCCCTGGAGAAAAATACTGCGGGAGAATAATTTTTCTTTTTTCTCTCTGTCTCCTTTCTCCCCATCCCGACAGGTGAACTTCATTCTCTTCATTTGCATTATCCGTATCCTAGTCCAGAAGTTGCATTCCCCTGATGTCGGGCACAATGAAACCAGCCAGTATTTGTAAGTCCTAGACTTTTTCAATCATATTCTATGACTTTGGGAAGCCTGTTTGGTTGGGCTGTTAGTTGGACCAAGGACTATTTCATCTGTCTGTATCTGACTGATCAGAATCACGTATTTTTTAATTGATTAAAGACGACCGGAAATCAGGAAATGGGACATCTGCAAAAATGGCTGGGCATGCCTTATGTCAGTTTGAACAGACAGGCAAGAAGGCTTTCTCCTGGGATTAGCAACGAAGAAGTGAGAGCAACAGCAATGATCATGAAAAATGAAAAGGGCTTTTCATTTGTAGATTCAATATTTATTGGATTCTGAAGCCAGAGATATTCTGATGGGGAACAAAGAGCAGCCATCTACAGCAAATTTCCCTTAGCATAAAGAAGACCCTTGAACTAGATTAGATGAATCCATCCCAAAATGTACTCATTTCTCTGTTGAGAAGTAGCTCAGAAGGCTCAGAAGCTTTGCTTAGCGTAAAACTTTTATTCCAGGGATATAAGGGTGACCTTAATGAGGCTATTTATAATGAACAGCATGCAGGCGAGATGAGCATCTGTCTCAGTGGCCAAGACTGGTCTCAGATCCAGCATTTTCAGTGTGCAAAAAATTTGTCTGCACCCATGGATTTATTCTGCCTTCAATGCAAATAAAATAAAAGTTCAGGCTTCAGCTCATTTTTGCTTCTCATCACTGTCCTGACTCAGTATTTCAAATATCCTGGATATTTATTAAAAGTATTCCTAGAAAAGAACTGAAATGGAAGGAGAATCCATTGTCTACCTACTTACTGCTCATAAAATATTCTTAGTGTTTGGAGGGAGCTGTACACCTTGAAGGATCTGAACTTAGTTTGTGCTTCTGCAAGATGGAAGAATTAATGTCAATATGGTCCTTAAACATTGACTAACCACACCACTGAGTCTCTCTCTCTAGCGATGGTAAATTTGCCCTTAGGTATTCTCAAGTTTATGATGGGAAATTCCAGTATTTGACCTTAACTTCTCCCTGCAGCAGCTAAAACCAATTACTCTTTTTCCGTCATCACTAACAAGCTGACGTTATTATTCCCTGTGCTTTCTATCACATCCCTTTATGCATTTGCAGTTGGGCATTGTCTCTTCCTAGCCCAAGGATGGTGACAGCTTTGGCCAGGTACATAGATTAAATCAGCATATTGAAATATGTTCTCGTACTAAGCAGTGCTGTCAGAGGACTGCATGCCAGTCTTGAGCAATTGCCTCCCATTCATCTCCCTAGAAGTGCTGCTGGCATGCACAGGAAGGGTTGTGCCCTGATTACCTCTGAGGTCGTGCTGAGCTTTGTGTTTAGGGCTGCTTTTCTTTGCATTTTCCAGGAAAATGGAAATCTCTTTTTGCCTTGTAAACAAACCTAGCTTGGCAGGGCAGTAGCACTGACTTCCTCGCTCTGGCCTGCTAAGCAGGAGCCATTTCTGAGGTACAAGTGATCTTGACAATGTCTCCAGTTTCTCGCCATCCTCCTCCCTCTGGAAAGGCATCTCAGATGGCTCTAGGTGCCTATACTTGGGCAAATGAATACTCCCGTCCTCCCTGCTGTTTAACCTTGGAGTCATTACTCTTTCCATTTCCTTCAGAGTCTGAGATGAAACATCCATTATCACTCAGTGCTTCTAATTCAAGTGCATTGTTAGACTTGACAGATGAGATATCTGAGATGAGATCCCACTCTCAGATTATGACCCATAAATTTAGGTGTCTAAACGTGAGCCGAGAGTCTAAACTGCATTATAGTCACTTGAGATCTAGGGCTTGATTGAGGTGCCTACACATAGGCCATGTGAGATGTCTTAGCACATTTGAGATACTGGCCTGGACCTGGCGTGTAGGACACAGGGCCTGTGAGAGCCTTGTAGCCTTATACAGTGGCAGCTGGCCTTCAGCCAGGCTCCCCTAGGGCATCTGAAAGGCTCCGCTGGATGCATTGACTGCAGCGGGACTGTGGACACCACACTCACCTGTACAATTAATGTTAAATGGAGGCTGGAGATTACTCAGTCTGAAGGCCGGATTCCACCCGGGGGAGCAGTGTGGTCCTGAGTTTTTAATATTTTGACACCTCACTGCAGAGGCATTTGGAGTCCAGACCCTTTTACGAATGTTTTTGGGTATGCAGTCTGCAATTTTAGGTACCAGATTCCTTTTACATATCACACCCTTGGCACATGAAATGCTGCTGCTAGCTTCAGGGGTTTGGCCTGGATGACCCAAGAGGTATTACCAAAAACTGTTGCTAATAATATGTGTGGGTTCCTCCTGCCAAATCTGGGATAGATATATTTTAATCTAACAACATCAGGGATCTCATTTACATATCTCCCTCCTTTTCTCTTCTGTTTCTTTCTTCCTTACATTGTTTATTTTTAAAAAATAACATGTTGACATGTTGACAGTATTGTTCAATTCCAACCGGTTTCAGTTTAGCTGCAGGCTGGAAATTCAGGTGTGCTGCTGACTCACTCATTAAAGCTACAAACACTGAGCTGGGCTTTAATGTATTGGAAATTGTGAAAGCATGTCTCCTGAAATAGTTTTCTGGAAATGACAGAGACTCGCACAAGAATGGGACAGCAATACTTCAGGCAAATAGGAGAAGAAAACACCTTGTTTTCTGTAATAGAAATCTTGAGCAAAATTCATCTCATCCTATTCTGTACATGTTCATAGATCAATATTATCATCAGGGCTTTCTGGACACCCTTCCTTTATGTGTACAGGAGTACAGCTAGCGTAAGGTTCACTCTTATCCACTCCCAAGGAGAGGAGTAGGTTTAGTGCAGACTAATAGAGGTGCATTTTCCCTAAATTACCTGTCACCATAGATCTGTCAGAGAGGGTAGATCTAAGAAGCACACCTTGTGCTAGGGGTGGAAGCTAATGAGATTTTTGAGAACCCCTGGCTTCTAGCAGGCAGAATTAACCAGATTTGGCCAACCTCCCAGGCAGTTCTGCCGCCTACACAGTCAGACTTTAGTCTGCTGGAAGAAAGTCCACCATGCTTGAGGAAGATAATTTTTGATACTGTTCCTCATTGCAGGGTTTTGGGGTGTCATGCCATAGGGACTGTGCCTTGAAGCCAACATGAGATATGAAACATAATTCAGTATTCTGGGGGAGCTCAGTGTCGGGAGCAAGCGACTGATTTGGTGCGTTGTGCAAATAGGAGGATGAGGCAATGGAGGCTTGCCGTTGTCTGCAGTGATACAATAGAATTTTCTAATCAGTCGAAGGCTGTAAATGGCATCTGTATGAATATGTTACACAAAGGTAGCATTGCACCAAACTCCTTCAGGTTGGCTTGTTCCTGAAAGACTGGGGAGGAGAGGTCCTTGCAAAGCCAGTATTGGTGCTCACTGAATTGTGATCTGCTTAGAAAGTGATTTACTTTCTTATATGTCAGCAGCTGGGGGAAAGCAGGGCTGGATCTCCTGGATGTCTGGATCATACTGGCCAGAGCAGCTTCTGACAGCGAGGAACGTGGTACTCTGATCAATCACTCATGACAGTGGCTGTCCTTGCTCCCCTGGAGACAGGACATCCCCTGGCAGAGCAAGACGTCCAGGAGGACTCAAGTTTTGCATGCACTCACTACGAGAGACATGCCTGCTAATGAGAGATGCAGTGTGAAAGGCAAATTTTTGGGAAGTTTCTCAGCTTCCTAAAGGTATTGGTTTTGTCTGGAATAGATTGCAGCCAGCTGCTTTCCAGTCGTGCTGTCATTCAGGTTTTCCTCAGGGAACCACAGCCTCTAACCAATGCCTTAATGACAGAATGTCTTTGGGCCAGGCCCAGGGAAGGCTGGAAAGGTCTGCTGGGGGAGATGGAGATGAGTATCATCTGCATAAAACTGGCACATCAGCCTTCCCAGCAGGCTTACACAGATAGCAAATAAATGAAGATGGCCTGGCAGGACTGAACCTGATGGGACTTGGGAGGTGAAGGGTTTGCAGGTGGAAGAACAAGTACTTCTGACGTTCCAGCCTTAGCTTCAATTCTTCCAGAAGCCTCTGGGAGAGGGAGACATACGAGGATGTGGGTGACCAAGGGATCCAGAACCCCATGAGACATCCTTAAGTCCTTTATTTCATTTTATTCTGGTCAGCTAGATCTTAGTAATGATTAGATTTAATAAATTATAATCTCCTCCTAATTAGACCTCTGATTACCCTGCCTGGTGCCGTTTAAGCATTAATATTGTTCATCCCCCTCCTTTGGAGACATTCACTGTGCGATAGCCTGTCATTATTCTGAGCTAAACATACCATTTCTCTCCTCGAAGCTGTAATTTTCAGAAATCCCAAGCAAACAAAGACAGTGCTAGATGATGATTTAGTTTGTAGAGGTGAAAAAAGATCTCCAGCGGGAGGGGAAGAAGAGAGGAAGGGGGAAAGAAATACCTCCATTGAAGGTACTGGGAATAAAGATGTCACATTTTATGTTGTCAGCACATCTGAAACAACCAGCTATCTGCAGTCTGCAGGCCAAGGAGAAATAATATAGGGCTGATCGTTATGCCTCCGCTGAAGGCACACATATTTCTTTGAGGGCTGTTAACAAAGAGGGAACTAAGCCTGTGAAAATCCTCCCAGCACAGTCCTTGGTTAGTGGCACAAGCTGACTGTGGCCACTTGAGAATCTGGCTCCACTTTCATCACATCACAGTCCAGGTCTTCGGAGGGATCCTTGGCAGCTTAGGCTGTGAGGAGCTGATCTCAATTCCACCCCCAAACATCCCCAAGCCCTCCTGGCTTGGGCAGCCTCCTGTCACTGTCTTGTACTAGGCAGCTATTAAAGGCCAGATGTTCCCAGGACCTCAGTGCAAGTGCTCACATCTCCTAAAGGGAAACAAAGGCACTTACTTTGCATGATACAGGCTACACGGTTGTGCTCTATCTGACCAGGTACTTGCCAAATACGTAGCACAGCAAGCTCAAGTTTCAGGGTTGCACAAAGCTCAGCTGCAGGTTTTCCCATCAGCTTGTCCTTTAGCTCCTCTTCCTTCCTTCCTTCCTTTTATGGCTTATGTTTTTCTTTCCAACAGGAGACTGGCCAAGTCCACCTTGCTGCTGATCCCTCTCTTTGGCATTCACTACATCATGTTTGCTTTCTTTCCTGACAATTTCAAAGCAGAAGTTAAGCTTGTCTTTGAGCTCGTGGTTGGGTCATTCCAGGTAAGCCATCCTTTGTGCCACCAAGTAGTCACCAGTCTGTTGGCACGGAGAAATGTAGCAAGAATGACAAGGGGAATAAGCAAACATGTGAGCTGGGGTTTTCCTGGACATACCCAATAGCGCTCTTATACCTTTGGGGAAAAAGCTATTCACTCCAGTGTGGCAGGGATGGGAGATTATTTTATATTTTGCCCCCTGGAATTCCAGTGTGGAGATTCCCACTCCTCCTTTTAGGCACCTGAAAAGAAAATATACCTCTATGAGCTAGTCCCCCTAGGGCTTTCAATATTTAAGAGAGGAAAACCAGCACCTCAGTTCAGTTGATCTATCATTTACATTGTAAGATGAGATAAATCACCTTTGGGCAGAGTGTCTCTCTGTCCACTAAAGGGAGCCTGGAGCATCTTTGACCAGGTGACTTGCACCCGCTATGTTTTCTGTTTGTTACAAGTCAAGTCCTGCCTTTAGATCCTGTCCAAGCAGTATTCCAGTTCATTGGTGAAGGTGGCAGGTTTACTCTAAGGATAGAAAATGGTGTTGTCCTCTGCATTAATCTTGCGGGAGCCATGACAGAGTCTGCTTTTTAGACCCTCCCACACACTTCACTTCAGTCAGTTCCAGTGCTGGGTTACTAACCTTGGCCCTGGTGTTGCATGAAAAGAAGCACTTATTTATGCATTTCATACTGCTGCATCCAGCCATTAGTCAGCTCTAGCCACTTAAATGTTCTCACAGTTTGCAGGCAGGATCTGTGTGTTACCGTGTGTCCATATAATGTCAGTTGTACACTTTGTTTAGTGGTGAATGAATTAATTAACATCCATGTTTACATCACTGTCACTTTGAATCTGACATCACTCAGATGACATAAGTGGACCTACTCAGAGCTGTTGTTTCAAGCAGACCTCTCTGAATTGCCTTATGCTCACTGCTTCTCTTTAATGTTCACAACTGTAAGGACTAGAGACAAGTTTTATTTTACCCTTTCAGTGAAAGCTGAGATTCTGGAAAATGAGATGTCACCATAGATGAGACATGAAAGGAACAGTTTAAGTCCTAACCTACACTGAAGGATATTCTGGCCTTGATGGTGCACTACTTAGCAGGGTTAGATCTCTCCATGCCAACAGCATGCAGGAAATCTGGGTCTAGTATCCCATCCAGTTCCCTTTCATGCCCCAGTCTGAACGACCAAGTACCTCACTTAGAGCTGAGATGACTGTGGATGGCTTTAGACACCAGTCTGGAGCAAGCTTTGAATTTGCACCCATGCATCTGCTGTAATATACCTTAACCAATCTTCCCCTGCTCCTTTTATAGGGAAAATACAGTCATGGGGCCTCTTAGGGGCATCTCAGCAGGTCCCTGGCCACATGCCCTTTACCCAAGGTTGCAGTCAGGTCTGGGTTGTGATATCAGGGGATGTAACCTATGAGTTGCTAAGAGCCTGTTCTTTCCCCCAGGGATTTGTGGTGGCTGTCCTGTACTGTTTCCTCAATGGGGAGGTAAGATCTACACGGCTGTTGGGTTCATGTTTGCAGCTAAGGCAGAGTGAATGCTCGTGGAGGGAGGATTGGGGAGTGTCCTGTTCCTGACGTTACCACACAGGAGGAAAGCTTCCAAGTGAAATAACTCCGGAAAAAACAACTCAACTGTTTGCTTGGCAGTTTCCAACACATTTAATAAATATAGTAGGACTTGCTTGCACACTTTAGTATTGGTACTGCTGAGTCCTTCCTTTCTTCATGAGATAGAAAACATCAGCAGAATTCCCATAACCTTGCATAAATCCTCATTGGAAGAGAGCACCTGCAGCAAGGAAGGATAAAACCCATCCTCTAAGCCCTACGCATGCTCAGTATCTCAATGAATCCTCCACCTCATCCTTTTAAAACCTAAAGAATTTTGCCTTTAGCATTAAGGCCCAGAATCAGGCCCATTGCCAAGATGGAGGCTTGTTAGTGCAGTGATACATTTTTCTACCATGCCCAGCAGATATTCAGTAGAGACTCGTTAAACCAGTATCTCAAAGGCTACCGAGTAGGTGCGAGTGGGTAACAGTATAGAGCTGCTGTCAGCTGGAGCGCATTCAGTTCAATAAACTGAGCACAGACAAGAAAGGAGAAGCTGTGATCTGGGTTTTTGTTCCAGCTTCCTGGGGACAGGAGGAATGTGCAGAATCACCATTTGCTCTCTTATGGCTCTGATGCTGCTTTCAGCCATGCCGAGGCCATGTGTACATCACGCAGTGGAATAGAGGGCATATAATAACTCACATCCAGCAGAGACCTTTGTCAGTGGGCTTGCAGGGAGCAGGGCAGTACCATGCAAACTTATCCATGGTCTGAAACCCAAAGACGCCTTGACATGACTCGTTAGCCACAGACCAGTGCCATATGAACTTGCTTCTGGCTCATGGGCATTGGTCTTGCCTTTCCCACATTTCCAGTCCTGGGGTTAGCATCAGTGGAGTTGTACTCTTCCTGTGCTTGCTGAACAGAGACCCTCAAACACAGCTGTATGTAATTCGTACTATTATTTAAAACTTTGTGCTGGAAGCCTATGTGAGGGGACAGGAACTGTGGCCAAATGTGTTCAAGGAGCTGAATCTGAACAATGTAAACCAGTTGATGTATGTGAACGCCCTGAGCAGGAGCAAGGAGCCTCTATCAAAAAAGCACATCTGTACCGATGGCTTTACAAACAACATATAGTTAAATCATTGGTATTCGGATGAAAACAGGGCAGTGAAAAAAAGCATAAAGGAGGTCTGCATTGAAGTTTAGTAGTCCAACACCTTTGTTGTGTCAGATAAGCAATTCACTGTGCTTTCCTTTCTGCAGAAGCTGATGGACTTCTGCTCTGGTAATTTACGGTCTGGAGTGTCACATCTCTTCTATGTGGCTAAAAGCTCTTTCCAGATTATGTCAATTGAATGACCTTTGTGAAATAATTCCTTAAAATATAAGGTGAATCTCAGAGTCCCATTCGACACCTTCTTCCTGCTCCAAGAAAGCACCCTTGATTGCTCAGGGAATTGCATTCAGAGAGTCACCCTGGCCACCTTAACAGCCAAAGCCAAGCAGCAGCAGTTTGACCCCTTAGTAAGTGGGTCTTCCATTGCTGCTCATACAATCTAGTTAGAGTGACAGGAAACATTTCCCTCTGCTAACTTGCTTGTCTTTCCACGGCTTAGGTCCAAGCTGAGCTCAAGCGAAAGTGGCGGAGGTGGCATCTGGAACGGTTCCTGGGCTCAGATATGAAGTATCATCACCCTTCCTTGGGCAGCAACGGCACCAACTTCAGCACCCAGATCTCCATGCTGACCAAGTGCTCACCAAAGACACGCCGGTGCTCTGGCTTCCAGGCTGAATTCTCTCTGGTGTGATGGGGAGAGACTCTCTGAGCACTGAACATCTGAGAGAGAAACAGGGAGAGGGAGAAGGAGCCCCAGGCATCAGTGATATGATGACAAACCCTTGTGAAATGAAATGCTCCACATGAGCCAACAGAGGACACAGAACTGGAAAAGCCACTGGCATCCAGAACAAGATCAGACAAGACAAGAGGCAGAGAAACTTTTCTTCTCCCTCTTTTCAGACCTTTCACTCTAAGTTGATGCCCTCGGGGGTTGATAACTATGAGTAAAGGTCCAAGTCACTTGAGGAGAGCCTGGGAGGACATGTTGTGTCATAAATAATGAAGTAAGGAGGGCAGAGGGAGCCTGAGACCTTGGTGGCTTTACCGGAACCAGCGTCTCTGAAACAGATAAATTGCACTTTTTAAAAATGAGCCAGTCAAAGAGAGAGGGAAGCAAGAAGGGGAAAAAATGCCAAATGTATGAATGTGCCAAAAATCCAGTTGATAAGGGATAGTGATAAGGCACCGAAGATAGAGTTGGGGCAGCAGGGAGAAGGAACAGAAAAAACAAGCAGCAAGGGGAGAGGCCAGCACATGGCCCCTGTCCCTGCATTTTACATTTGCGAAGAAGAAGCTACAGCACCAGGAAGGCCCCTCAGAGGATATCCCCACATTGGAGTGTCTTCTGCTAATTGCCTGCCGTCCATCCCATCCTCATTAGCAAAAGCTTTCCAAGCGCCTTGGGTGTTCCTCTTGAAAAGCAGCTTGCTGAGAAGGAACAGTGTGAATGCCCTTCTCTGCACTATGTTCATGGCATCAGATTTTGTTTGGTTGGTTTCGATGAACAGGAAACTCTCAATTTGCATGTATAAAATCCAGGTACGGATGGCCAAAAGCAGAGCACAGCTGTGTTTTTCATTTTGTTTAAGTTTGCCTATAGATCTTGGTGCACTACCGCACCCAGGATCATTAGGGATCGGGGAAAACAACTGGTCAGTAATTTGTTTGCACTTGCTTAACTCACACTGCCAGGAAAGGGCGATATAGAACCCTGTAATCCTTAATTGAATCAGACCCACCATAAGGAGCCACTCTCCAGATGAAAAAATTAGCTTCACAGCAGCAAGCAAAATTGCTTTCATCCAAACAAGGTTGGCTCAGCACGTAACTGGCACTCCAGGAGTCAGGAAGGAGTGAAGGAGCTATTAAATTGATTTCTGCTTCAGCTTTTTCAAGGAGCTTTCCTCCTATGATGAAGGCACTGTTAAATCTTTAAACTGTGCTTGTTCATCTTGCCTCTTTTCTAAAGGCCTATTAATTTCCATATTGGAGCAATCCCTATTTGAAGAATGTACATAGATGCTGTTAAGAACAAGGGAATCTTTCTTTTTCTTTTCTTTTCTTGGCAGAGGGGGGAAAGAGTGGGGTGAAGCTCAATTCTGTTCACAAGAGCCGGGCTGGCAGCTGGGGAGACCAAAGTTGCCTGTTCACAGCTCTGCATGGGCAACTCATGCTTAGAGACCCTGCTTTTGACACAATCTCTGCAATCCCAAACCCAGGCGGAAGACACAACGCCAGGATGATCGTGATTGTTTTTGTATGTGTGTCCTGCCCAATTGGCTTGAATGGGGTTACACCAGTTTTTCACCAAAGAGTGTGAAATCACTGCCCAGCCTAAGTATACACTTAATAATCATGCTGCTGTCATCCTATTATAACGTACAGGAGCAGTGTCATCATGACAGAAAGTCTGGATTGTCAAAGTAATCTGTGCACATGGAAAGGAAGCTGGACTCTTCTTTCAGGGTTCAGCACCAAGATGTCTTCTTTCAAAATGAAGGGTAGCTCATTGAAGGAAATATCTTTAACTTGGTGGGTTTGGGTTTTGTTCTTCGGTGGGGGGGTTTTTTTCTGTTTGTTTGTTTGTTTGCTTGTTTTAAGCATCTGTGTTTCTCCACCAACAAACCACACAGAGCCCAGGAGAGCTGCAAATCTGGGCATCCAGTTTCTTTCTTGGTTCTGGGGGCTGTTGTACCAAGCCGTGGAGTTACACTTGCTACTATCTGAGCTGCACATTGCCGAAGTATTTGTCCACATGTATGGATTGAGGGCTGAAGACAGAAAGGACACACTCTGGAGATACTCTGACACAACTGCAGTGAGGGGTAGACGTGCACTCATCAGTTTTCAGTGAGCTAGTTCAGATCCTGTCACAGTGTAGCCACGGCTACGCAGGCTGCACCTGCAAAACCTAAGAGGATAGGTAGGCAGTCATGCAGGTAGTCACGCTGAGCTCCATGCTCCTGGAGTTATATTACTGACTGGTCCCCAAGCAGGCCAGGTGCAAGCCATCCTATGTTACACCGAAACCATATTATTAACAGTTAGAATCCAACAGTGACATGTCATGAGATCTTCAAAATACCCTCTTAGCAGCTCTCTAATTCCCACAATCCAGAGAAACCATGAAGATGCTTAAAATCCCCCCACGTTGCTTGTACAGAAGCCCTTATGTCCTGATACCCCCCCACCCCACCCCAAACAAGGTCTACATCTAGATCGCAGTGAGGTTCTCAGAGGCAAGGACCCCTCTCTGTTTTCAGTGCTGGTGCTGCTCTGGTGGACACTTTCAGAACTGTATTAGGACTCACACAGAAGGTAATATGGAGAAGTCCCACCAACCCCACTAGTTCTTCTCCCATGCATGGTTCAGAGGAGGGCTTTGACCCAACTCTGCAGTTCCCCAAGTGAATGGCTAGCTGCTAGGAAGTCCAAAAGATGTAAGGGAAAGGGTTCTCAGCTTCCAATTTGTTCCACCTAGTATAACAAGCTTCCTTTTACTGGTTTAGAGTTTGGGAGCAACGTCAGTCTGGGAAAAGTTTGAGCCATCAGACTGCAGTCATTCATCTTCTTCATCTGTTGTGGTACCTATTTATACACAGCTAATGTGGTGGGCTGCAGGAAGGCACCGCCAAACCCTGTTAATGTCTTCACTGAGGCACCTGGGATGTGAATTCAAATCCCGGGTCCCAGACCCAGGAATTTGAGCACAGGGGAATTTGAAGGAAGCCAAGAAAGAATTTGAGCACAGAGCTGTTGAGCGTAAGTGAAAAGGATCATTAGCTGTCTCCTTTTGAAAGATGTGAGGGAAACCCTTCCCATCTATTTTTGGGAGCCTTACTGCAGGAGAAGGTTCATGCCTGTGAAACCCAAGTAGAATGAGCTACCTTGTGCATTTTAACTTTGAGGTTCTTCAGCATCCATTTCACCTCCCTGGCCTTATAACTCCATTTGCAGGAGGACCTGCTGCTTTATATTTACAGCTTCTCTTTAGTTTCAGCCTTGTGCTAACCTGTGCCAGCATCAGACATATGCCAAAAGCAGCATGAGTAGGCTTGCCTTTAAGAGATGTGACCAGGAAAAATTAGGCGGCTTATTTGCCCGTGCCACAAGGCTTTATGCAGCCCCTGATCTGCACCGCAAGGCTATTCTGCCTGGGACCCTGAAGGTAGGATGTGACCTAAACTGGGGGTCGCCCTTCAAAACTGCTAACTGCATTAACGTGCCAGGAACATGGCCTTCAGGCAACCTACTTCCAATTACTTCATCACTGAACATCCAGCTGTGTTGCCATTACACGGTCAAGGGTGTTTCAGGGATGAGCTGAATGTGCTGAGTATACCTGCTGTGACAGACATGGCAATATTCTTGATGCAGGCAGTGGAAAGCTGCCAGCCCAGTCGTATTTCAGGAGAACAGAGGAGTCAGGGATAAAAGTCAGAGCTTTTCACTCCAGGGTTATGAGCAATCAAGTGACTGAAAGGTGTTTCACTGCCTGCTCTGGGATTTGGATCAGGCCCTCATTTGAGTGACTCACCACAGGAATTTGGCCTGATAACTTGGCCTCCTTCTGAGTGTGTCCTTTATCCAGCCCCGCAATAAAATAGAGTTCAAAGACCTCGCTGCAGCTGCAAACCACCACCTGAACTGCATTGTCACAAACCAATGCAGAACACATGATCCAGTGCTGAGAACTACTGCTATTTCTCGTGAAGCACAAATCTGTCCTCTCTCAACTCCAGTGTACAATAGGGGTGAGTCCCGTGAATTCAACTGAGTTACTTTGGTGCAAAATAAGATAAGAAGCATACTTGGATGTGTTAAGCTTTTAAATATATTTGAGGATCATGAATTTGGGCTCCAAAACTCTTTACAGAAATCAGGCCAAATTCTGATCCCAGTTGCACCAATCACTTCACTACAGTGCCTCCTGATTTACACCAGCATGGAACTGGAATTTGACTTTTTGTAAGAATTCCTTCATCTTCAGCCTGGAACAGTTTATTTCCTGTTTATACCAGTGAGAGCTCAGATTCACTTCTGTTGATTAATCACTCTAGATTTCAGTGATTAAACTATTAAGGAATAATTATTAAGTAGGGAACAATCAAAACACAAAAGTTAAATTATTTTCTCCATATCCAGAGGTACCTGGTTCAATGCCATCATTAGACTGCAAGTATTTCTACTCAGCTGTGACCTACATGGCTTTGTGGCCCCCTCATAAGCAGTAAGAAATGAGAATATGGCCATATTTAGGGTTTAAAGAGGAGCTGTAAAGAAATGGTAGGCTGTGGCAGAATTTCAGGCCATTAACCATATCTGCTTTTTAAAAAGAGCACCATTCTGCAGCAGTATCGTTACTGCAATTTTGGGAAGAAAAAGGGAGCCCAGAAAAGCACAGGAGACCAAACATCTGATATTTCTTTCTTCTTCTTTTTTTTTTTTTTTTTTTTTTTTTTTTTTTTTGTCTAGGAAACAGTTATATTTTTCACAAAGAAGGTATTATTGGAGAAAACTGTTTTTTTATATTAATTAGTCAGTCAATTTACTTCCATCTCCATATCCCACCTTGTTCCAGTTCAGCTCAGATGCGATGAGGCAGTGTGGTGTATGTGTCACACAGCTATGCGAGGAAGGGATTAACACCAAATCTCTGCTCCAATCTCGTGGAAATACTTTGAGAGAGAGAGATGTACCTGCTGACTAATAAAAGACTGCCTATTAGTGTTTTAAAAAGCAAAATGAAATTGCAAATAAAGCTCAGGGATGACTTTTGCTTGGCTCCATTGCGGGGATGAAATGGTTTTGGTGGGATGACTCTGTCTCCAGTCTCTTCTTCTACCACCACCACAGTGTGCTCCGGGCATTTTCGATCCTCCGCAGCCTCCGAGCAGAAGCTGTGCAGGAGAAGCCCAAATCAATGGTGGAGTGGGAGTGATGTGTTTAAACAAGGAAGAAAAATGGGTTTCCACAGGAGATAAGAAAGCCTTTTCAGACTAGAAGGGAGTTTGGCAAACTTGGAAGTGCCAACACTTGCCGTTGGGCAGCTCATTTTATTCTATCTGCACAAGCTCTTGTTAGCACCTGCTAATTAATGGCCCATGGAAACGCATGTGGTAGCACAAGCAATGAGACTGAAAAGCAGTATTTCTCCTCTGGAGGTTGACTCTAACTCTAACACAGCAGCCTGTGTAAAACATGCCCTCTCTCCGCTGTGTCCCACACTCTGTCTTCCGGTAGCACATTTAGGTTCCCGACAGGAGCGTTGGCACAGCCCACATACAGCCCTGTGCCTCCTCCCAGGGCTTCTCTGCACCAGCTGTGAATGTGCCAAGTTCCCGGAGACGAGGATTGCAGTCCTGGACTCCCTGACTCGCAATGCAGCTTTGCACTTTTCCTACACCAATGCGCATGGCAGCAAGGGCCATAACGCTTCCTGGCTCTGGAAGGCCCTCGAAGGGCAGGAGGCCAAGCTCTTGGCCTCATATGTACTAGTATCAATCTGGAATGACTCTGCTGATATCATTCTGGAGCTAAACCACTGTAATAGGGAAAAGAATTAAATCTCAGACTGGTACTCAGAGTCAGACTTCCCAAAATCCAGAAGGGGATAGGTTTCAATCCATTTTCTTTCAGCCAGTCAACTCTTCACCCCATCACCAAACCCGGTATTTACATACCAGTCTGATGAGGTATAATTACAATGACTGATCTTGTTATAACCCATAGAGATCTGTACGACTATAAGCTATGGCTTTTAGAAATTTAGAGTTTCCTGGGCCAACAGACTGTCACTTCCAGCTCCTATCATCTGAAAGACCTAGCTCCTTATTTGCTTGCACCCCATTGTCCTATGTAGTGAAGAGCCCTAACTTTAAAACCCATGTTATTACTGTCATACTGTGAAATGACAGGGAAGAAAACAAACATTGGGACTGGAAACTCCACAAACAGATCTCTAAGGGAAATAATCCCCATTTGGGTTCTGAGGGCCAGGCCTTTAGGACATGTAAATTGGCATCAGCAGAGTGCTAGTGATTTACACCTGCTGAGCTCAGACCCCAGTTTTGTGGATATTGTAAAACTGTACATAGAGGAAATCGAAATAGCACATTAAAAAAAATACATTTTTGATACTCTGTGGATGCTAAATCTAAGTTCAAAAAGGCACTTTTGAATTCAAGAGTATATTTTTCAGACCCTGTGTTTCAAACACAGATCAAGCTGTTCTTGTTCAGTAGCTGGTGCCAACTGACTCTTTTTTCTCACTCAGACTGTAAGCACCTCTGCTCTGCCCTCCTGTAAATAAGTTTTGACTACAAAGAGTGATGAAAACCGGCTGTGAACAGTGAATCGCTGTTAAGCCACCTCTCTATGGACTTTTATGTACCTAGGTGCTTGTGATGTATTCTTCATGCCGGCCTGCTTGCTCGGCACAGGTGAAATCTCCACCTTGTTTCATGGCCTTTTGCCCTGTTATTTATTTTGTTCTGACTCTGTAAATATGCAAGGAATTGGCTATTTCTTTTCCTTTGTATTTGGTTCATCTCCTTGCTTCAGAGGAAGTTCTTCTCTGTGGTTGACGCTGCTGAAAACAAGCAATAAAACCAATGTGAAGACATTGTGTCTTAGGTGTTCTACCTGATATTTTTAATTATTTATTCTCAATCCTGAAGAAGACACAAACAGAGACAGTGGAGGAGGAAAAGGCAGAAAGGAGGTTGCGAGCTGGTAAGGAGATTGCCTACAGTTGCATAGCAATACTTCGCACAGCTAGCCACATAGACCAAATCACTCTCAAAATGGGAGAACTTCTTCATGAATCTCCATGCCAATATAAGAATCAGTAGCAATCCCAGCAAAAGTGATGTCCAAAGCCACCATAATGAAGGCAACACCACTGCTTGTGCTGTGTGGCTGGATGCAATGTCCTTTGGAGGAAATAATCATGCAATTACAAAGACATTATGGTCTTTCTGCCAAGATTGAGAGCTATTAAATGAAGGTAAACCACAAAAAGTCTAGCCCACACATCCAGTTTCTAGAAGAAGCTACCATTCAAGATATCTCTCCACCTCCTTCCTTTCACCCTTTCCTTCCTTACCCTGCAGAGGTGTGTGCAACTCTGGTCCTTTCAACAGCAGTAGTCCCTCAGCCAGCTGGGTCTGTAGCAGCCAAAAGAATCCCTGTATTTGTAGGTACGTGCTCCCATGCATGCACATATCCATCTGTTGATTGTTAGAAATTTAGGGCTAGATTACAGCTAGATATTGCAATACTGTCTTGCAACGTTGCAGCATTCAGAAAGCAACCAGATTCATCCCCTCAGAGACAAAGCAAAAATAAGGCCTGTCTTCTATATCATAGAATGTAGCAGTTCCTAACCAGCCTCCAAGACCGTGTAAACTCAAAGATACGTTAAAAACAACTTTATTCTCATTCTGTATCAAACACACTCAGCCTGGCAATTTTCTGGGCCACATGGTAGGATAACCTGTTTTCAGCTTTCCAAGACCATAGGTGGGGGGGTCTGCTTCACCCACAGAAATCTCACACCACTGTGTGAAATTGCAATGCTTTATCCATGATGAGGGAGCTGCAATCCGGTGTGCTCTGGAACACCTGGCATACCATGACCAAGAGCATCTTATAGTACAGGCAGAGAAGTCATGGATATTGAGTCAGCGTCAAGCAGCATCTTTAGAGTGTGAGAACTTCTTCTCTCCCACCATCATTAAGTTCAGGATGAGCTAACTTATGCTTCCTGGCAAAGCAAATTAGTCATCAGGTTGTTCCTTCTCTGTTGTTCCAGGTTAAGGCAGTGGTTTGACTCTGGACTTGTCACAACCTTATGATACCACAGTGCTCATGGTATGAACAAATTCCATAATCTGTGCATCATGGGTACCTCCTGCATCAGCTCTTTTAACTATACACACAAGACCCATCAACCTCAGTGCTGCGGAGTGCTGCATTTCAGCACATCATCGCTATACTCACACATGCAAACCCACAATAGATCTGACTGTAAAAATAATTATCCGAGTGGATAATTAACAACTTCCAGATGTAAAGCTAAGCACAACAGCTGGGTCTGGGTTAAGCATCCTGCAACGTTTACTTCTTTAGTTTGCCTTTGGGACATAGTTGGAGGTTACGTGAGGTTTCTAAATGTGCTGTTTACCCACTCCAAAAGGAATGCCTTGATTTTCAGAAAGGCAGAGTTCGCAGGGAGTGTTGAATGTGTACAGGGAGTGTTGAATGAGTACAGATCTGACCACTTAACTCCCTTCACATGCACTCTAGGTTCAGAATAGCTCCTTCCTTGGAAAGAAATGGACGGGTCTTTTTACAGGGATTTCGTGAATGCCTCCAAATGCACATTAGTTGATTCCAATTCATTAGCAGGCCATTTAAATTAATATTTCTTGTAGGCACACAATTACCCAACAGGGCTAATGAGACTTTAACTCCCTTCCTTTCCACTGCCCCTTCATGGAGCTCGTGGTGCCGCAGAGCCCTAGTTTGTCTCTGCCTCCTCAACACACTATGTGTGCCAAGCACTGGCACCTGGTACGCTAGTCCCTGGAGCAGAGGGCACATTGAAGTAATGCTCAGCCTACGAGAACCATGTGCTCATCCTCAGCAGCTTTCCAACCCTGCCAGGTCACCAGATACCTCCTGAACCTCATGTGGTGACCTTAACTTTGCAGCTTCCTCTCCAGCTTTCCAGTGATGCTGCACCTGCCCCTGCACCATGTACATATTTCATCCTTGCTGTGTGCCCACTTCATTTAGAGCTGTCTTTACAGGTAATTATTGCTCAAAACAAATCATGGGTCTTCCTCTCTGTTGGAAAAGTGCGTAGCATGCAACATCAAGTGAACAATAATTATTCTTATAAGAGACACGTTATTTAATGCACATAAATATTTAGCAGTGAAAATAAATTGCGGTGAGAGATCAGTGAGCCTTTTTCTACTACATGGGGCCAGATCCACAGCTCATCCCCTTTTTAAGCTGATTTACACCCCACTGCTCAAAGAACTGATGAAGGAAGGACAAGTCTACAACTAGAGATGACAAGTCTTTGCTATATCTGTCCCTTCTTTCTGCATGGATTAACCATTTTCATTTAACAGCCTAGGTCTAATGCCGTAGGCCATTCTGAGAAGCAAAGATACTGCATTCCGACTTTGACTGGATTCCTCTGTGGCTTAAATGAGAAGTCAGGAAAATACAACACAAAGGCCAGGGAGAGAAGCTCAGCCAATTGCATTTATTCTGTGTCCATAAAAGTAATAATAATCACATGCTGCCAAAAAATGTTTTTCATATGAGGAACTCCAATCACTGCCCAGAAATTAATTAATGTAAGTGGCTTTGATGAAGGTCACCTAAGAATTCTGAGGCAAAAATCATCACTAAAATCCAAACATCCTAAATCCCCGCTGTGTGTCCTTTGCGGAAGAGTCATTGCTTCTGGTTTATAATGAGCAGAGCATTGCTTTCCCTCGACACACAAAGTTAGGCTGAATTTGATAGAACATGTGATCACAAATATCTGGAAATTCTTGAGCTTGGCTTTTAGAGCTTCTTTGTGTAAGTCTCAGTTCAGTGGTGAAGTGGCTTTTTATGGCTGCGAAAACATTATTCTTGATAAGAAAGAGCTATGAATAAAAATGGCCAATAGCATCCTTTTCCTTTGATCCCCTGTGGTTTCCATGGCAAAGTGCCAAGAAGAGGACTTCTGTGATCTCCATGACATTAAAGCAATTTCCCGCTTAGTGAATCAATATTAGCTGTTAAATTATCTTCTCTCTGCATGCAAGATTGTATTCACTCCTGCTACTGGGCATATAAAGTTTGAACTATGACTCAACGCAGTCCATAGAAAGAGTCTGGTAGGCTTCAGACAGGTTTAGGAAGACTCTAGATTATCTAAGGATCACAAAGGAGTGTGGTGCAAAGAACCGAAGCACTTTCTCACTGCTGTAATTCCATTACCAGATACTTCTGAAAGCCCCTAAACGTCCTCCTCAGATGGTGACATATACTAGCAGAGAAAGCATTCCTACCAGTGCAATCTCCTATGCATTAAACCTTCTGTTGGATCATATGAACAAAACTGGGTAAATCCAAGGGTTGTCTCAAAACAGCCATTTCCCATAGACTGGAACAACCGCTGAAACAAATCGGCCTTGCAGCTGGAGACCAGAAAAGGCAAGAGTTTTGTGTAAAAGGCATTAGGTGCCTTCCCTTTGGGTGCTTGGTCATGAACCCTCTCCTAGAGGCCACAGAGCTCTTGAATGCATTCCCTCCTTCCATCCCTGCCCCCATCACACTAGTGGATGAAGCTCACCCACTGAGAATATCTCCACTCTGCCCAGTTGAGATCAAGGACTTGTCAATTCATGTCAGCTCCAAATCAAGGAGAAGGGATTTTCAAAGCTGAGTCTCTAGCCAAAATGTTCTTCATTTGCTTCATTAGCTTTTGAGAGTTTTGCATTTTCCAGCAGACAACACCAAAGTATGTAGAAACATAGATGTGTGGGTGGGATCTGGGCATTTGTTTTTAAAACACAGTGATACCTATAGGCAAAATGTAGAAAACCAGGGTAAAACTGTGTCATACCAACACCTACACATTTGTATGTCCTTTCCAGCCTTCCGGCAGGTCCAGACAGTTCATTACCCCCAATTGTCACTTTTCACCTGAATCCACATTTGAATAATTGAAAGCACATTCCAATCGTATTTTGTAAAGGGAGGAAAATACCAGTGGCAGGAGCCCAAGACTGAGCTGGCTACTGCTGCCAAGAATCTGCCTCCCCTAATCCTTGAAGATTTACCTTGCTGGGATGCTTAATGAATGGCTGTTTCTTATCTACAGCTTAATTCTGAGCTCTTCAGCATGAAACAGTTAGAAACCATAATATTTCGTTATGTCCTGTCTGCTCCCAGATAATAAATATGGACATCTGAGAGAAACACAGCTTCTGTCTGCAGCGATGGAGGAATTTATCACAGAGCTCTGCATGCAATGCGTTTTCTGGTTTTGACTGGGTGCAGCTTTTCATTGCATCCCATCACATATTTCCCACGAAGTCAGTGTGTGTGATTTAGTTCTCAGCAAAGCTCCAGCCCTCTCTCCTTGTACCCCATTTGATCTGCAGCAAGAAGTCTAAACAGAGAGCTACTTAGGGGCTATTCCAGCAAGGCTCTTTGGCCTTTGAGAAAATGCCAGCTATTCTGGTCTACAATGGGAGAAGGTCCACGCATATCTCATAGCCCACAGTAATCTCCCTGAGACGGCAACAAGCACGAGTGCAAATTGCTCAGCCCGGCCCTCCCACCGTCAAAGCGCATCTAGCCTTGTCCTCTCGGCTGAGTCTGAACTCACCCCTTTCTTGGTTCATGCCGGTCACATTTTCAAGGATCTGTTTGTAAATGAAAAGGTTATTTATAACCATATCATTTATTTGATCTGGGAGGAAGACTGGCCGTTCTTCTCCTTTCTTGCTTCCATTACTGGCCAGAGATGAGCAGTTTCTGAGAGCATTACTGTCGTTGTGGCCAGAGCTGGACAAGAATAAAGCATGGGATCAAAATTAGAGAGTACTCCTCAGTTCTGGGCTCTCACCGGCTCCCCCATGTCAGAGGAAGGTTTTGGCTTTCATGAGCTGGATTGATTATTAGGTCTTATGTGAAGAATTGATTTCATTCGTTTGGCTGCTGAGGAGAGAGGGGGAGGGAAGGGGGAAAAATGTGGTTTATTTTGAACAAAATGTTAAAGCAGATGAGTTTGTTTTGCTTTGTTTTGTTTTTCCCTGAACAGAGAAATCTGAAAAATGTCATTTGGAAAGAAATATTTATGATATGAAATGACGCATTTTAACCTCTGCCATTTGGAATTATAAAAAGAAGGGAAAAAAATGAACACAACGAACACAAATACACTCACAAAAAAAGAAAAAGGTCAGCACTGCCTCCCTTCCACTAACATACCTGAGAGCCGGAGCAAGTAGCTACAGCTAAAGCAACAACCTGGATCTGCAAGATCGAAGTTTGAGTCCTTTTCCACTGTGCATAGTTGGATCAGACTGATTTAGTTAGGATTTAGTTACTAGGTTAGTAATCTATACTGCCTAGAGTGGCAACTTCTAAGAAAAAATTAAACTTATCTATCTGGTTTAGTGGAACTATTGTATCTACAACAATCTTTCTACAGGAGTAGTACTTCCAAGATGGTCACCAAAATTAACTCTGGTTGCTGCAATATCAGTCTCATACTACATCAGCTCACTATTTTCATGTACATGATGATTAATTTGTAAGTAATTTATAATATACATAATTTTTATTGCAGATTAGAAAAGAGTCAAGGGGCACCCTTCCTAATATCAACAAAAGATATATATAATTCACACAAGTCCTATTATTCAAATGTCAATCTAATTACACTGCAAGATGTAAATTCATGGAACATACTTTTGAGAGCTGCCCAGAGTAATATTCCAGTTCTGGAAGCTACCCAAACCTTTAAAAGGGGTGAAATTCTCCAGGCTCAATATTATCTGAAGTGCTACAGCCTGTTCACAGTGAAAAAGCTTTTTAGGTGTTATTAAGTCAAAGAGCAAGATAGTAATTACTCCTGTTAGGGAGAAATTTCTAGGGAGCATTTGAGACAGGTTCCAAGTGGATCACATATATTCAGCTAGAATGCATCTCTTGTTAGAAGAAAAACAAGTACTTGAAAAGGCAAAGGATTTGCAAAAAGCTGGTGAAGTGCCAGCACACAGGTACAAAGCACTTCAGCAATGAAGATAAATGATAGAGTCCTCACTATTGTCAACAAAGAATCTGGCTGCAGAACCTCATTGTTACCAAAGTTGTTTCTTTTCATGACCAAGACAAAGAAAATAAAAAATAATACAGTGCAAGTTGGTGAGGTGGACAATGCAGTTTCCCATTATTCTGAATTATAATTTACCCCATTTAAACCTGTTCTGACTTCCTCAGATCTGAACTCCGGCTCAGTTAAATAGAACTGCGTTCTTCATTTAATCTTAACAAGACAGATAAAAATTCATAGCATCAGCCAGGAGAATGTATCTGATAGACCCACTCAGCCACAGGGTCCAGGTTATCTGATTTAGGACTTTGGATACTAAAAGACAGCCAACATGGGGATCTTTTGCTTGAAATGCTTGAGAACTTGATAAATCTAGTAAAGGCTGATCAGATAGATCCTGTCAGTCTGTTGAGAAAAGCCACAGTTTCTGAAGATCTACTGAAAGGATTCAAAGTAGTGAAGAAAGCATAGTTCAGCCTTACAATGGTTTCCAAAAATTGTAGGTAGTTGCACATCATCTGCCTTTCGCTAAAATAACACCTTTAATATCAGTAAATGAGATTATCAGTTCTTCTGTTTGAAAGGCATATAATTAATTCCAGCTAGCTTCCACCATGTAAAGAGCTCCTCTTCCAGAATACATTGCATGTAAACCATCAAGAAGGGATTTAAGGATGCCTGATGTATACAAAGATACTCTGCGAAAGTCTGGAGTGATGACTACAGAGATGTTGTCAATGGGAACCTGGACATTCAATGCATGACTGGATCACCAGCACCCGAAGCTGTCCTTGACCTTATGAAACACACCTCCTCTGGTTCCTATCTAACCAGTGAACACAAAAAATTAGTAACAAGCTCTAGTGAACAAAAATGTGTATTCTGTGAGGAAATACCAGTCAACATATGATGATGAAGAGGAAGATGCTATGCAAAGTCATTTCAGTTCAAATTAGGAGAAGAGGTAACAATTATGGTATTGCTTAAAGTATGCACCTACACCTACATGCCTTACAGTATATCCAGTATGCTTTCGTTAAAAAAAAAATACTCTATCGTTGCTGCTACACTTAAATATTGCATACAAATTCTCGTCATAAGAATCATTTGATGGCCACTGAATATGGAAACCTTGGGTATTATATTTTAAAATATACTCATAACCAGAAAGGACAGTTGTTAAGAACATAATTAACCTTGCTACATTAGCACTAAGTGAAGGTTATCATGCATAATAAAATATATAAATACAGAGTTCTTCAAAAAAACAAAAAAAGCATTTGGTACCTCCAGGAGTACCAATACCTACCAATACAATATCAATAATTTCTGACCTTGGTTCATTGACAGTACTCGTTAGAGCAACTTTCTGGACAACTTCAGCAGAGGGTGAATTTGAGCATGGCTCCAGTAAAGAGAATATTAGCTGGAACATCCCACCAGATGACCATTAACACAGTAATTTTCCATGTAGGTCATAAAAAGATCCTTTTCTCCCCAAAGATCAAATGAGAGCAAACATACTTTTTGTTTTTCAGGGGACTGTTTGGGAAGTTTTGGTTTAACACATTGAATTGCAGCAGCATGTATTTAAATTATTTATGCACACAGCCATGTAGATTGTGACTAAGTTTCTCATTTTGTGGTAACACAAGGTTCATTTCTTTTGCTGGTTGATTTAGCATGAAGAAACCTTCCCTGTGGGTCTGCATCAGAATAAATTGCTATTGGCAGATAGAAATGTCAGGTTTACCCTCCAGATGGGAGTAAGAACAAATCAGACCTTTGCTTGCTCCATTTTTCCTTCTGCACATATGATGAGCGATGCGTGTTTGTCTCTGCTTATTTCTGTCTGCTCTCAAATGTAGAGTTATGTTCGGGGCTCTTTTTCATGTATAAATTTCATGGTCACCAAAAACTGAAGCAACATGACTCATGATCTATGAAACGGTTTAAGATTAGTGAGTTTCCCAGACCCAAATATCAACTTTATTATTAATCTGTTAAAGCCAAAATCATGTCGTTTTGGTTTTCTGGGCTGCACTTTTATAGCTAAGCTCTTTGTATAGTCACTGGAGATTTGGTCAATATAAGCAATGCACCAACAATACAATCTTTTCATCTGAAGTAGCTATCTAAATTTGATCAGATAAATCACACATTAGATGATAGGACTCTACTGTATAAATTTAGGTGTCTAACGCCATGTAAGACCCCCCACCCCCACCCCACACACACACACACACACAAGGTGTTGTAAACATCTACACGGGAATGAAAGATGAAACACAACTTAGAGAAGATAAACGTCGTTCGGAGAGGGCAGCTGTACTCCTGGAATGATACTCCACAGCATCCACAGTGACACTAGAAGCCTTTGTTTAGGCAAAAGAATCTCACCCAAAGTGTCTATTTCTTGCCTTGAAGACAAAGGGGTACTGGAACTATGTCAGCTGGAGGTGTCAGCACTGGAGACATCTAAGACTAGGCAAGGTCAATACGCTCTCCGTTGCATATCTGGATTTATTGCGACAGTAAGTTCTCCATAGCAAGGACTCTTTTTTGCTGGGTACAGAATTTAACCTATTGACTGCAACCGTAAGTGGCAAGGTGCAAGCTAGTACAGTCTGTGCAACAGTATGACTTCCAAGCTCCCGAACAGAAACGGCTTTCTTCAAATTCTGGATAAAGCTGTGAGAGAAACAGGACCATAGCTGAAGAATCCTAGCCAAGACCCAGATTTTAGGATCCTGCTTTCTTCTTCCACGTTCTCCACTGCAAATGTGCTGCCGTTTGCTTCTTCACCAAGGCTCGAACCATTTATTCCTGCTCCTATTACATGAAAACTCTCCAGAAAGGGCAACTAATAAGAAGTGCTGATTGCTTCTGATGGGACAGAGAAAGGGCAGCAGATAAGCCACTGTCACCTTCATTTTCAGCAGGTTTTTAGAATCTCTCTCATTCCCCTCATCCCAGTTCATGTTGAACTGTGACATCTGCAGCTAATGATTAGGCAGGGAGTTTATTAATTTTACTTCCTTGCTTATTATTCTCAAGGAACTTAAGTGATAGTGCTAGAATTTCATTTTTTCCCATGTTTTATTTCCAGTAGACTGTTATTCTTAAGTGGGATGTAAACACTCTTCCGCATTACATCACCGCTCATAACCACAAGAGACAGTGCGAGGGGGAGGGAAGCAGCTGCTCCCAGGAGAGGATGACCTTGCATATCCAAGTCATCACACTGAATATGCCGCGGTCAGATGAGGACTTCTTAGAGCAGAAGAGAGATTCGTTGCTGAGAGCTTTTCTCCTGGCTGAATTCCTCATGCTATCTAGGAAGATCTAGGTCAAATGGAGTGGCCCTTGACAAAGGCAATGAGGTCGCTTCCCTTCAGCAGCAGATGTCTTTACACTGCAAGAGCGGCCACAGTCCTGCTGCCCGCTTTGCCTGTGCAAGAGGCCTCTGCCTGCTGCCCCACTTGGTGAGAGATAAAGGAGCCACTGCTGCATCCTCCGACGTCCCTCTTCCAGTCCAGCTCTCCACAGCTCTCTCCCACATCCACCTATTTGGCTTTACAGCCCAGCTCCTCTCTCCTCCTTGGTAGCTGTAGCCTGACCCTGGCCCAACCTCATCCCACTGTCCTTGGAGCAGCCCAGATCAGAGCTGCTTACCCTGCCCCAGACCAGCCCTGGACTTCAAAAACGTCACAGGGTGTCACGGCACGATGTCCACAGAGCTATGGGCTTTCTTATCAGGCAACACAGACAGGGAAATGGGTTGCTACTTACGTGCAACCTCACTAATACCCTCATCACCGTGCTTATGTCTGCACTACTAAATAAAAGGGGCAAGGGTTCATTCTCTGTCTCAGAGGGAACTGGCCCAGCACAGCTTGTGTCCCTACAGATAAGCTTGCTCCTTAAGCAGAAGAAGTTACTTTTTCCATACTGCCTGCTGGGAACATTTCCTTCCCTCCTACCCCCCTCTGAAAGGAAACAGCTAGAAGCCAGCCGCTTGATTTTTATTTCCCAGTTTGACAGTGACTGGTGCGATTTAGAGCAGCTTCCAGATCATGCAGAGATTCAGAGAGTGTTGCTCTTAAATTCTTGCCCCAGTGGCAGCAAGCAGCAGCTGAATAATGGCTGTTAGTGCTGCCTGCTGCATCGCTAAGCTTGACATCTAATGGAAAAAACAAAAATAAATGACACCCCCAAGCACAGAGCAAGCTCACAAGCAGTATTGTAAAGAACCAACCATGTTTCACTGCCTTTTCATCCCTCTGTTTTCACTCCTTCCCTCCTGCTCTGGGCCCTTGCTGCAATTATCTCGCATTTACTCCAGTGTATCATTTCATATCTTTTAGGAATTTTAAGAATTTAGGAAATTTAGGAAATTTAGGAATTTGAGAAGATGTTCATCTGCCAAGCAAAAGAGGCAGAGAAACATGACACAGAGTCATGCAGAGATCACCATTTATCTTTGAGATAAGCAAGGTGGGTCCATTTTTGCAGTAGACTGCTCTGTTTGTTTGACCTGCACCAGTCACAGATGTTAAGGAGTAGTCCAACCGTCTGACTTCTCCCATGTAAACAATCTCACACCAAGTGAGACACCATTTGTCTAAGTCATGGCGGCTTGCTTAAATACAAAGTGATGTGCAAACATTTGCAATTATCAGAGATGGCTAAGCTTGGGTTTGTCTTTCTTTGTTTTTCACAAATTTCCCTGAATTCCATGCAATAGCTCGCTCAGACTGAAAAACACAGTTTTCTTACTCCTGGGACTGTTGCAAGGGTGCATTTGATAAATTAATTTACATCCATTAATAATAAAGGTTTCTCATCCTCAGACACTGGAATAATCTGGGCATCTATAAACATGCAAAGCTATTTCTTTTCAGTTCACTGAAATGAAGTTTTACTGAAGTAAATGCGTTCGGGAGGGGTATTTTTTTTTCTCTGACAGGTCAATTAAGCTGGAAAAGGAAGATCTGGCTAAGATTACTCAACAAGCAAAGGAAGAGCTCTGGTACCATGGGTCCTACCACCCAAATATGATTTTATGACACTTAATCAAGCGGAGTGTTCACTCCCTACATTGGTGAGTGAGTCGCGTTAGGCCTGTACAGGATTGTATCAGCCCTACGAGTTTGAGTAGCATTCACGCTAAGCAGCAGGCACACACATACATGCGTATGCCTGACCTGGGTATATCCCAAAGACATACACTCAAGATTTACTTTCTTAAAGAAAGCAGACACACCGATTTCTTACGGGTTCCAGAAAACAGTATTTATGTATCATTAGAAACGTACAAGCTAAGACAGATTTCATGGTCCTCTTTCTATTCCTCACCACCTCGGAGCAGGCCTTGGGCTTTCGTGAGCACCTCTGGGCACTGAAAACCTTTCAGCTGAAATCATCTCTTCCTCCTCAATGGAGGAGACATTCTCGTTCTTCTCCCAGCCGTTTTCCTTTTGCTGTAACTTACCCTACGGTTAAGACCAATGCTGTGAAAGGATGTCCCAGTTCCACCCGTTTCCTATTTAAGTTTCTTGCATGTGACAGTCCATCCTCATTCTTCTTGAATGTTTCTGGTTGTGGCAAAATTTTGTGGAGCAGGGGGAGGTACCTTTGACCGTGGTCCTGTCCCATCAATGTCTTATTTCTTCAACAAAATACTGATTGAATTAGATCCATCATTCTTGTTATTTCCCCACTTTCATCAGGTAAAGAGGTATAACAGATGATAACCATTGTTTCACATTTACTTTTTTATATGCAGATTTGTTTTTATGCTGCTTCTTGCTTCTTACTAGGCTAGGTAACTATCATCCTTACCTAACCTTTAAGTCAGCCTTGGGTTCTCTGACTTACAAACCCTAGAAATAGTAGCAAATATGAATACAAAAAAACTATTTGATTTTCCTTTCAGTTTTCTATTCTCCAAGCTCTAGACCCTTTGGACAAAATTCCTTTGACTGGTATCCCTAGCCATCAGCTATTCCAGCAAACCAAGGGGCTTTCAGTTGTAGGGGAACCACCATCATTTTATAACCTTTCACTGTCTTTCGCTTGGGAGACAAGTGACACTGCCCAGACAGCAAGCGGCAGAATGAATTTACAGCAGTTTTATAATATAATTTACAGCTCACAAGCCACAGTGTACAAATACTGCAAACTGTCACAAACAAAAAAAAAAAAGCCTGTAATTACACATGCACATTACGTCTTTTGGCACTTTCTGGTTGAAGGCTCTTGAGGTCTGAGCTTTTCCCTAACTGTTGGAAGTTTTCTCCTTTCCTAATGCAACAGACCTTTTCCACTGACTCCTTAACAGTGTATGACAGCAAGAAAAACACCCCCCTAGATGAAAAAACACCCTGAATATTTCAAAGTGATTTTTTTTATCTCTCTGCACCTGTTTCCTCACAGACACATGGAAAACTTTGAAGAAAGACAACCAGACTGTTAAAGCAGAGAGGGGAAAAAACAAGAAATAATAAAAGGCAAGACAGGTGTGAAAAGTGTGGTTCTGGTGTTCTGAGCTGATTCTACTGTGATTTGTTTTCTATTTCTTATGACGGACACCCCTCCTGGATCAGTGTACAGGTTAGCTGTAATGCCCAGATTGCTCAGGTTTGGCAGAAACCAGATGCTGACACAGATGACCACAGTATTAATCAACAAACAATAAAATCTGACTCCTTTTTTTTTTTTGCTTTTTAAAGAACTTTCTGCAGGGGATCTACAAAAAGAATAATAAACCAAAAAAAATTCTGCTGAAACCTCAAAATAAGTATTAAATTATACATAGCCTGCACACAGGCAAAATTTCCTGCCTTAAAAAAGCCTTAAACAAGTTGGGTGAAGTTTGTGCTTTAGGACCTTTGAAAAGAGAACTGGATGGGATCTGGAGAGGTCAGTTTAACCACCCCTCTATTACAAGATATGAGCGACCATCCAGAAGGATGAGTAACATTTGCAAATATACAGATAAACCCATTTTAGGGCAGCATGACAGTATATCAATGTGTTGCATGACACTGCAGACTATTTTGTAGACTATGAAGAAAAATACATATATATATTTAGTTAAGGATATTCAGGCATCATTCTACACTACGCAACTAATAGATAGCTATCTGCAATTATAAGAGATTGAACTGGATGATTGTTCTGCTCATTTCCAGCCCTATGATCCACAATGGAATATCAATATGGAGTTCAGTAATGTTTCAGCTGCTCTCTGCCATCTCCTCTCCCTGCTTTATGAAAGACAGACTGCTCATCATTAGTGTCATGCACCTGGACTTCGAAGAATCTACATCCAGGGATAAATCCGATACCCAAATAAGGTCCAGCTGGGCTGGTGTGGTCTTTGACCTCACCTGGTATGTCTGATCTTATTAACTTTAGTGTTGTATTCCATTATAAACGTAAAATACCCTTGACCTTTGTTCATTGTCACAATTAATATTCATTTGATACTGATTGTCTACAGACTGAGTTAGTGGCAGGGGCCCAATGCATTCAACTACTGCCAATAAAGAATTTCAAGACTGACCTTGGCCTGATTTTGCTGATCTAGCATTTTAATGAGTAAGTACAAGTTAACTGGCTACTGTCTGCTGCTTTTGGTGGGGATTTAATGGGATTGCCTTTGACCCTCCAAAAATAGAAGTGACTGCAACATATGACCAACTCAGTCTAGTGCTACTTCTTAGAGATGCTTTCTCATAGAGCACCTACACAGGCTTACCATCAGCTGCACACCATCCTGCCTGACCTCATGGTGGGACAGGCTTTCACCTTCCAGAAGATCTGGAGTCAAGGAGCACGGATGTGCCTGAGATCTACACTGCTTAGTAAAAAATCAGAGAGGTCATTTGAGCATAGAAGCTTAAAATGAGTGAAGACCACATGAAATCTGCTGTCTAGTTTCCAAAACCATGGGCAGCTGTCCTATAGATGTCCTTTTCCATAGGGTCAACAGAACACTGTTCCACATGCTGTACACCAGGGACACTTCCTGAAGTCTATCACAAACTTAGGGCCTTTAGTAAGAGGTAAAAGACTAGTATAATGTGCACAGGAAAAGAGTAAGAGAGGTCTTTGCAATAGCAGGGAATTTCTTTTTAAAAAATGGCAGTTGATCCTAGGAAGTCAATTATACTCCACACCACAAAAAGAAAAATTCCAATGATCTTTGCCAATCTGACCTAGGGAAAACATCTTTTCCTAACTTCCAATTCATAGACTGTGATCAGGACACACAAGCTATGCACTTTAAGGATTTAATGACAGTAGTTGCATCAAGTGGTTTGGGGATGCTGGGCCAGTTGTGGGAAGAGTGTTCTCCCTAAGAAGTAAATTCTATTCCAGGTTATCACTTGAGTTTGTCCAGGCTCTGATGCAGCAACAGTTAAGAAGAAGATGACTCACATGAATCCTTATGCCACCCTTAGGCTTCCTTGATCCTATCAGAACTGTCACAAACCTTCGGACCCCACAGCTTTATTGTAATCCTTCTGTAAATTCATAGCTGATGGTGACTGAAATGTTTTGACATTATTGGCATTATTCTGGTCCCATGCATAGGCATCAAATGCCACTTGATACTCTAGATTATCTGAGACTCTTAGGGAGGCATGAAGGCCAGCTGCTCCCTTAGGGATAGGGAACCAGGAGCCAAGTGCGATAACATGTCCATGATGATTGAATCCACTGGTTCCAGGTGAGTTGGGCCTCTCTGAAGGAAAAGGGTACCAGGACTTCTGGTGGGGGGAGGGAGAGAAAATATGAAGTTAACTGGAGTCGAGGGATGAGTTTCATCTGACTGAATGCAAATACAGGGTGAGATCTACATCTGAACAAGTCACTCCAAGCTGCCTTCACAGACAGTGGAGAGAAATAAGAAATTTTAAGGAGCAAATCATTTCATTTTAATGTAAATAAATTATGCACTAACATAAACCACTTCTTCTGGTGACTGTAAAGTTGTCCTGAAGTAACTAGCTTGGATGCAGCCTCTGATGCTGTCGACAGCTTAAGTTAAGTGAGGTGAATCTCAGTCAAAATGTCAGTCCCAGGGAAGTATGTCATCCTAGCCCTTTGCGGTCAGCTGCTGGGTGAACTAAATATTTTGGAACTTCTTCCAGAATTTACTGGTGACAATGAAGAGTGACAAATTTTCTCCAGTGGCTTTGGACTAGATCTTCCACCCTCTCAGGAGAAAAGGCTTTTTATGCCTTAGAAAGCATCCCCTTGCAATAGTCAGTGTTACAAGATGAGTCTACAGCTGTGATTAATGCTAGTTTATTGTTTTGTGGTCAAATCCATACATTTCTGGGGTGGTCTGTTCAAGTGAGAAAAGATTTGCCAGTACTGAAGGAACACACAGAGTTCATGAAAATCATTCTCCTTTTGTGCCATGCTGGTGGTGGAGTACGATGGAGGTTGTACCAACGCCGAACTTCACTGCATCTGGCTTTCTACGCCTCCTCACGAGGTCAAAGCAAGTCTTTCCATTTATTTCTCCAGCTATTGGATTAATCTCTTAAGGTGCTAACACAGGCTTTAAGATATGTCGCTTATCCCAGAACGCCATGTTTGATGCAGGATTGATGCAGCCTTCGAAGCTCTGAGGTGGGCCAAGACATGGTCTGTACAATACTTTGATCCCAATTGAATTGCTGTAAAGTCAAATCCTGACACAGAAGCCAGTGTACTTGAATTGCTAGTGGGTGCTTGGGGTGACAGGGTTATTGGGTTGGGGAGAATGAGTCTGAAACAAATATGGAATTATATAAGTATTGCTTGGAAGTAGCTGAAGTGTCCAGGGAAAAACGCTTGTTTCATCAGAAAAGGCAAACTGTGGTAAGTGCATGAAAAATAATTGGGAAATGTGGTTTCATAAAAACATTTACTCGAGTAATTTATAAACCAGATGGTGCCAGTTTAATGTTACTTCATTGCTGATTAGTACCTAATCCATCTGCAAATCTCATCATAATGAACAGATCCATTCACAGAGCACAACACTATTTAGCAGCAGCAAAGTCAAGCCTAAAAGCAGACTACTTTTTCAAAGCAGCAGACAAAATGAGAGTTCCCAGTTTCTTTTCCTGGGCTCAAAGTATGCCACATCATTGACTAAATATCCCACATAATAAAAAAACTAGCTACTGCTAGCAGAAAAGCCACCAAATGACACAATTTCTTTGTTTAATTCACAGAAAGTGAAGATTAGATTTATGGTGAGACATTTCACAACATCCTGCTAAGTGAAATAGAAGACACTGTAACTTTTATTGAATTCTCATTTCCCACAAAGGGACGAGAGGGTGATTTATTTGAAATTATGACTTTTTTTTCAAGAACTTAGTTTCTTTAAATTTGTTTTTCTTCCTAAGATTTCATTAGAAAAGATTTTAGCTAAAAGCTCCTTCATCTTTCTTTGCCAAATCAGGTGATGTTGAGCACAGGAACCATCTGAGGTTCCCACTAGACTGGCATCCCCAAAAAGGCTGTGTGGAAATTGAAAAGGACTAGTCGAACCAGCTCAGATTTTCTGCTCTCAGTGTGATGAGGGCTTTGGACAATTTAGCTTAAGAAAAAGAAAAAAAAGAGATTGCATGGGTTATAAGGACTGTGGGGCAGAGATATCCCAGCAGTTGCACATAGCACACACTCACATTTTTGGGGCTTCTCAGCTTGACCTTGCCACTCTGCAAATGCATCCATGTTATTTCCAGGGTATGTCAGATGCAGCCATGGTGGAGAGAGCTGGAAAAGGGGGGAGAGCATTCATCTAGGCAGTCAAAGGGAACATGGACATATGGCTGGAAGACATGATGAGAGAGAGATCAAGGTTGCCTGGTTGAGGGGCCTGAGTACAAAAGCTCCCATGGGCACTGGATACTAAAGACCGGGTGCTGTTCAGAAGCTCCTGTGGGGGCTGTGTCTCTTCTCTGACTTATCCCAAGGGCGTCTGCACTCCTAGGCTGTGAGAGGGACCAAAGCAGAGCCTTTACGCTAGTCCCTTCTGCAAAGGAAGCCACGTTAGGAAAATGTTCCCTTCCTTTTAAGTTTTCAGGATGATATAGACAGCCTGTACCACAAATTTTAGAAATGCAAGACGTGGCTTATTGCTAGATAGATAGACTCAAGACAACGTAAATCTGTTGGAGCTCAGGGATGGCAGTTACCCTGGATCTCGGTCTCCTTTCTGTTGCAGCTGACTCTTCCACCACCACCTCGGGCCATCAGCTACATGACCAAGGAGACATGACAGTTTAGGCAGAGAAATTTCATCAGGAAATCCTCTTCACAACCTCAGACGCTTGCCCCAGGAACGCTCCTATTTGCTCCCCACTTTAACAGAAAGCACATGTGTCTGGTGTTTGTCTGGGGAGGGCACTGTCCTGACTTTGTGTACACTGCCATTTAGCTGATAAAACATCTCCTCTAACACCTTCTGCCGTTTCTAGAACGGTTGAGCAGGCTCCAATAATGAGGATAGTTTTTTCTTTCCTAATTCTACAATCTGTTTCTTTGAGAAATTCTTATCCCTGCTTCAAAGAAGGATTAGAGCTTGAAGGGTGATTGATGCCACTGGCTGGTGGTTCTATTTTTTCCATTTCTTTCTTTTTATAAGCAAGAATATTACCTATTGAAATGATTGCATTTCAAAGCCACTTTTCAAGTCGCAAGGTCAAACCTTCAGAAGTTAAGGAATGACAGAATACAAAGGTTACCTGTCTCTGTCAGACCAGCATGCAATAAATAAGAGCAAGGACTGCATGTTCATATACGCGGAAAGGAGGCAGACGTTCAAGGAGCTGCTCAGTGATGCTCAGAGCATGGTATAAATACAAATAAAGCGGGCACAGGGGAGGAGGAACTGCATTATAGAAGTGTTACAGCCAATATTTCCAAACTCAAAAGCCTTATATGAGACATCCTAAAGGATGTTTCTTGGAGGATCTGAACAAACATTTCAGCTCTCTGTTCTAGCCTGTTTTGCTGAGCTTAATCCTGCGTTAAAACATCAGAGTTAGACAAACCTGAGAAGGTTGCAGAAGCAACACTCCCACGTCTGACTGCTCATGCTGCCTCCAAGATGAAAATTGAATAAACAAACTGCAAAACAGACCAGTTCATTTAAAGACAATATGTGCCCTGAGAAGAGCCCATGAAAGAGGAGGCATTGCGGAAGACAGGAGTGAGTGACTGCACTAGTTGCAAGGCTGGAAAAAGCTGGGATTTGCAGGGGGACAATAACATAGCCAGAGAGCCATTTCTCCCACCTGACTTTCACCTGGATGGATGGGCTCAGGCAACGCAGGGAAGTGCTGCAAGGTACCTGCTGCACTTTGTCTTCTGCCTCCAGCAAACTTGTCCTAGCCTGGTGCTCCTCTCAGAGGGGTTCAGCACAGAAGTACTAAGAGCAGCATTAGGTCCAGGCAAGGTTAGATAACACCTTGGGATTTAAAAAAAAAAAAGATATTCAACTTGAGCAATGCGAGAGTGCTTCCCACACTGCCCACCCAGTTGCGACAAATTATAACTTCTGTTTCAGGAAAAGTCCCTGAGGGGCAGCAGTTCCTTCCTGCATGCTGACTTATGGCTACAATGGTAAATTCAACGTGCTCAAGATCCAGCTATAGACCAGTGGGTGCAAGATGCCTCAAATCCCTCCTATTAAACTGTTCTTCCTTCTGGAACAGTATCATTGCACAGTCACTGCCTCTTAGGCTGTGCTAATTCCTGAACCATGCCCAAAAGTTGCCTGGGAGAAAGACTATTGTCATGGTCCCAAACCATAACATACTTTTCTGATAATTTAACTGTACAGGTATTTCAGTGCCAGTGCCCAGGAAAGTTTATGGCACTAACTGGGAAAGTTTATGGCACTAACTGGCAAATATATATGTAACCTTAGCTTCCATAGGAAGTGAAAAGATCCACTCTAGCCAGGTGCCAGATCTAGACAAGCCAGGATCCCTACCTATTTACTGCTAAAAGTAGATATAAATATCATATTTTAAAAAAAAGTCAAAGCTACACATTTACCCAGGAGGTGATTCATCAGTGCTACATTAAGTTTGACCCTGCCCATTGCTGAGAAATTTGGGCAGGGAATAAAGATGCCTTAATCCATGAAGAGCAGAGGGTGCCTTGCTTCATGCACAGTTAGACTCCATGAAGAGCAGAGGGTGCCTTGCTTCATGCACGGTTAGACTTCACTGTGGCTTATTTCTGACGGCATTGCAAACACCGTAAAGGTGGCTCTAGGATGTTGCTCATGCCATCAAGCAGTCTAAGCAATATGCTGCATATCTTTATACCCTGTGTGGTCTGACGGTGGAATGGGGCCTCAGAAAACACTTGGAATAAAAAATAAGGCTACCACTATTGCAATAAATGAAATGGCTTTGGGATCATTCTCTGGCACTAAGGCCAGCTGGCATGGAAAGCTATTTTATTAAACTCTTCTAGCTTAAAATATATGAGACTCCATGCAAATGCTCATCAGGATTGGTTATTAGAGACACACTAGCTCCCCTCAGAGCCATCCCCAGAATTTCTTTGGGAAAGGGCTAATTAGACCTGGCACAAAGCATGCCAAGGAGTATCATTACAGTTTTACAATATAGATGATCAGTTCCAACGTGTGGGAATGTTCATGCTCATACTTTGTAGAAATAACCTCAAACATGAGCAGGACTATCTAGGTTGTTAAATCCTATCTGCAGACCTGGTTTTACTGGAGTTAGGTCGCTGGTCAACACACCAATGTAATTGTGGTCTTTTGTGTACGAGTGTCTGGACAAATGGAGACAAATGTTCAGACAAGTGTGCTTGGACAAAAAGAAATACCTTTTGCCAGAGTGACAGGATGTGCTTTGGAGAAGAAGCTGCAGGACTTCACTAAAAATCCTGGTGTGAACCAAGAATGAGATGCCCCAAAAGAGCCTTGACTGGGAAGCTGGTGCAGATTCATCCTGGTGCTTCCTTTCTACCAGTGCTAAGATGCTCATCGGGTTTAATAGCAGTATAGATCACCTAAGCCAGAAATCTCGAAGTGCTCTTTAAAGGTAGCCAGAACTGCAGTCCTCTACGCATAGGGAGACTGAGGCATAGACCTATGCAGCAACATGGCAAAAGTCATGCAGCAAACTAGTGAAGGAGCTAGGTGTGAGCTCCCCTGAATCATCTGAAACACACTGAATCCTCTTAGCATGCTGTGTGTCCAGCATGCCTCAGTGAAGCACCAAGTGAAAGAACTCACCCTAAAAAGAACATTTCCTGCAGTTATGAACAGCTGCTTGCTGCATTGTTCGCTGGAGAAAAAGAAGTTTTTCTTCAGTCTGGAATGCTGTGAAAAAAAGAGAAAGCGAGAAGGACAACGAATTAATATGCTTTGATCTCCTTTTTTTAATAGCATCAGCTCTCAAGTGCCTCTAACAGCTGCCAGACCCTCCTCTTTATTGTGGGCTTCTAGCCAATGTACTGCACCTCTTCACCAAGGAGAGAGAAGGCTCTGCTGCATGTTAATGTGTTACAGCTTCTAGCTGAGCCAGGCTGTGGTGAGGAAGTGTCTCTTGCGATGTCTTTTAACTCCTGTTATGCACAGGGAGATCTGCCGTGCACGTGTTCCTTATCACCACAGTGACCACCCGCCCCGCCGGGGAGCACAAAGACTTAAATACAGCCTTGTTACTGTGAAAAAAAAACATGCAAACCGGTAGCCATGCACCAAAGCCAGTGAATGCATTTGCTGGTTTTACAAGACAAAAAATTCTTTGCGCGCCATGTTTGAAAGTGCAAGTGAAAAATAACCCGCTAGAGCAATGAACGCATACAGCTCCCACCTCCTTCTCACCTGCCACAGCCACCTCACAAATCTGGCAGTCAATATCTGAGCTCCCGCTGAAAGATTACCGGCCAATGCATTTGGTAAGGAAAAAGTCTTCTGTGTTCTGCGAAGAGGACTAAGGTAGAAATTGTCCAAGATTATGTACTGTATCAGGTGGTAGGGAACCTTGGCTTATTTCCACCACCTGTGATTTAGCTCCTGGTCTATGATTCCTTCTGGTAACTCTATTCTTTAGAAAAAGCATGAGGAAAATGGCTTTGTACTCTATCCTCACACTAAATAAGATCAAACTATGTTAAACCAAAGAGCTAAGTACACTCTGTACCAAATCTATTTTGGGTAGAGCATCTTCCTTCAGCCCCAAGACACACATGGAAGGGTTATGGAATAACACTATCATCCCAAAATCCCAGCTGACTCTCCTGCAGAAGAACTCCCTGCTTCCCCATACCTGGCTTCCTTTGGATAAAGACTACCACAAACTCAGATTTGTTCATTCATTTCTTCCCCACTGTTCCTAAATACACGGAAAAGGCTATTGCCACTGACCCACTTCTGCGCTGTTGATAAAAGTTGGAAGCAGCTGCAGCTCTGCCAGTCATTTAGCAGTGAGACCTGCAGCCGAGGTAATTGTGCTTTTATTGTTGAGTTCGGAAATCCTCTTTGCTTCCATTTAAGCAGTGGAAATGGTTATTGCTCCTTGAGCCAGTCTGCTGTTTGCATCCATCGCAAGGCACGGCGGGTTTATGTAGTATCTTTTGTGAAGAAACAGGGAAGGAACGTAAATGAGATTATCCACAGGGCAGCTTTTACGGACAATGGGAAATCAAATGTGCTCTCTCTCAAGCAAGAACAGGTGGTTTGCTGAGCACAGGCCTGATTCAGTGAGGAGCCAAGACCTTGCAAAGCACTTCAGTGCCTCAGTACAGCGTTTCGACTGCACTCTCAACCAAGAGGTTGAATTCCTTAAAATGAGGATTCATGTCACCTGACTGCACTGCTCTAAGAGAGAGAAGTGAAGTCTACCAACTTCCCAGGCCATCTCTGAACCAGTGGAGCAAGCTGCCCACCAGCCGACTCCCTACAAGTCCTACCAGGTCTCAGATGGGTTGGCTGAACTGTTCTCCTCCTCCTGCCTCCCTCCATGGGCCTGGAAAGAGCTTAGAGCTCTAGCTAATCAAGTTGGGCTGGACAGCAAGCTATTTGACAGATACAGATGAATGCCACCCCAAATAATCAACCTACTGCCCTTTGTCCATCCTCTCCTGGAATGCCCCATTTGATCTGCATCCCAGATTGAGGATTTGGCCCTGCAGAGCATGGTTCAGGAAGTTGAATACGCTTAAATGCGTTGTTTCCCAGGCTGCAGCATCTCAGCTGTGCAGCAAGGTTTTGGGAGGTGTCACAGGTTTCCTGAGAAGGATCTTTTAACTGACTGTCATTTAGATGTTTCTTGAGTTTATTTTTCTCTTCGTGATAGCAAGATGAAATATCATGTTGTGTTTTGCTAGAGTAAATCTCATATGACCTTGACGTGAGATTTTTGGGCATCAAAATAAACTTGCCAACTGTACTTTGCCGAGTGAAATGTGTGAACATATAGTTCTTGAGGGCTCAGGATCTCAAGAACAATTTGGGGGACTCGCAGGCAGGGGAAAATCACTCGCTATGCTGCAAGATTCAATGTGACGGCTGATGCCTTGCCCTGAATAGCCATCTTTCCTGGCAAGTACAGATCAGGGCCACTCTGGCACTGGAGAGAGGGTGCTCAGCTCTGTGAAAACTGTCATACTAGTTTCTGGTCCAACAAGTTTGCAGGAAACAATCCAGAGTGTGCAACTTTAGAAAACATTGCTATCCGGATGCTACAGATGGGGAAAATTGGGACACAATTGGAGCAAATCATTTGCCAAAAGTCACAGAAGAGGCCTGTGTCAGATGCAGAAACAGAAGAGCTCTGCTGTCCAGCCCAGTCTCTGAAGCTGAGTGACTGATATCTCCTAGATATTTTCCCTGCTGATGTACAAGACAGTTCTGCATTGGGTTATGGTACGTGGAGCCCATTTGGTACCTCCAGTCATGGATGTGAGAGAATCGTGCCACAGCTGAGGCACCTGCCATCTAACAGGGCTTTTTAGATCACTTCAGGGAATCACAGAATAGTTGGGGTTGGAAGGGACCTCTGGAGATCACTTGGTCCAAAACCCCTGCTCTCAGGTTGCCCAGGACCATGTCCAGACAGCTTTCGAGTATCTCCAAGGATGGAAACTGCAACACGTCTCTGGGCAACCTGTTCCAGTTTGACTATCCTCACAGTAAAAAGGTGTTTTCTTATGTTAGGACAGAATTTCCTTTGTTTCATTTTGTGCCCATTGCATCTCATCCTGTCACTGGGCACCACTACAAAGAGTCTGGTTCCATCTTCTATCAGATATTTATATACACTGATAAGATCCCCTTGAGCCTTCTCTTCTTGAAGCTAAACAGTCCCAGCTCTCTCCACCTCTCCTCCTATGAGAAATGCTCCAGTCCCTTCATCATCTTTGCAGCCCTTCACTGGACTCACTCCAGTAAATCCAGGTCTCTCTTGTAGTGGGGAGCCCAACACTGGACACAGCACTGCAGATGTGGCCTCACCAGGGCTGAATGGAGGGGAAGGGCTACCTCCCTCAACCTGCTGGTGATGCTCCCCCTAATTCAGCCTAGGATACTTTTAGCTTTCTTTGCCACAGGGACACATTGCTGGCCCACGTTCAATTTGTTGTCCATCGGGACCCCCAGGGCCTTTTCTGCAAAGCTACTCTTGGGCTGGCTGGCCCCAGCCTGCATGGGGTTATTGCTCTTAGGGTGCAGGACTTTGCATTTCCCTTTGCTGGGCTGAGAGGAGCCTCATAAAGTTAATTTCTCCAGCCAGTTGAGGTTCCTCTGAATAGCAGCACAATCATCTGGTATATCAGCCACTTCTTCCACTTTTAGGCCATCTGCAAACTTGCTGAGAGTGCACTCTTTCCCATCATCCAGCTCATTAATGAAGTGTTTAAACAGTATTGGCCCCAGTGTTGACCCCTGGAGTACTGCACTAGTGACTGGTCTCTGGCTGGACTTCATGCAGCTGATCCTAACCCTCTGCTCCTGGCAGTTCAGCCAGTTTTCAGTCCACCCCACCATCTGCTCATCTGGCCCATATTTCATCAGCTTGTCTGTGAAGACATTATGGGAGACCATGTCAAAAGCCTTACTAAAGCTGAGATAAACAACATCCACTGCTCTCCCCTCATCCACCAAGCCAGTCATATCATAGAAGGCAATCAGGCTGATTAAGCATGATTTGGCCTTCATAAATCTTTGCTGACTACTCCCAATCACCTTTCTGTTCTTTCCTGCTTGGAAATGGCTTTCAGGAGGATTTGCTCCCTCACTAGCCTGCAGTTGCCCAAATCCTCTATCTTGCCCTCCTTGAAGATAGGAGTGACATTTGCTCTCTTCTGGTCCTCAGGAGCCTCCCTCAATCACCATGATCTTTCAAAGATAGTCAAGAGTGGTCTTGCAATGACATCAGGCAGCTCCCTCAGCACTCATGGGTGCATCCCTTAGGGCTCATGGACTTGTGCATGTCCGGTTTAAGTGTTTCCTAACCTGATCCTCCTCCACTGAGGGTAAGTCTTCCTTGCTCCAGACTTTTCCATGGGTCTCACAGGCCTGGGATTCCTGAAGGCTGGTCTTACTATTTATCCTGGATGGTTTTTAATCAAAAAGGTAAGTTCACAAAGGTTGGCTGCAGGCATGGCTCTAACTGGAGCTCTGGCTGAACTTCACAATGATGGCATTGGCACTTCAAAAGAGCATTTTGCCCAAGTAGAAGATTAAAAGCTCTCAGGAGACTCTGTACGCTTGTGTTGTGATCCAGGAAAGGATTAAAGAGGAATCAAGAAATCTCTGTTCCACAATAATAACCCCAGGTTTATCTAGAAAGGCCTGGGGTATGACTCACCTAACAATATGTAGAACTCTCCATCTAAGTTCCTCATCTCAAACGTGCTGTGTTAATGGAGAACTACTCAATATGGTCAACACCGCAATCCAGCATACCTTGGTCAGTCTACGTGGTGCTACAGTGTCGTCCATGGCCTTCCTGGCTTGGACTCATCACTAATTCTAACATCACTTTATGAACTCTGTTTTGAACCTAGTGCCCAGAATCTTTCTTATGCTCTTTAATGGGCAAAAGAGAACAATACCTCTACTGCCGTCCTCAGATAATAAGAGCTCTCATCTAGCTTAATTAGCAGAAGTTATGCTTTGGAAGATAACGCAGATACCAAATTTAGCACTGACACTGCCTACTCTATTTACGGTTTCAATCATTGAATTAATGGCAATTACTTTTTCCTTGGGTGATTAGTACGCTCTCATCAAGAGATAGCACATGAAAGTGCTCTCTCCAAAAAAGTCTAAAATCTCCCTTGATATTTTTACTTCAATATTTATAATAATGAATCAATTTCCATCCAATTGTCAAGCATCCAGCTGTAAGCCTGACAGCTAAGCCTGGCCAGGGCATTCAGATCTCTGGTCTGCAATATTTAGACTGGGATGAAACTCTTGGCCTCACAAAGCTTAAGTGACAGCTTTAACCACTGGGAAACTGCATAACCTCCTTCCTTCGTGTATTTTTGCGTGAACCCCAAGCCAGCAGATGGTTTCCCAGCATGCCAAATCCATCAGGCTGTGCAGGAATGGAAGCTAACTGAACACCTACTTCATTGAATCCCGGATTGCTATGTTGGCTTGTGAGGCTGCACATGCAACCATCAGTAGAAGAGTGAGTGCTTTTAAGAAGACTTTCTTCATGCAATTTCATGCAGGTTTCTACAGTGAATATCATGCAGATAATTAAGCTAACTTTGAATAGAGTAGCTAGAGCACCTCTGCCTGGAATGGCTTTGTGTTGGATCAGCATCTGACTATAACCGGGAGGAGTTAAACACCAGCTGAGCATTAATTTTGATGACCTCAGTTTACGGTTGAGCTAATCAACCTGATCACTTAGGAATCTATTCCAAATCATTTTCCAGTGACCCCGCTAACATTTCTCTCCTTTTACAGATGGAGATATTGAAATTCATAAGGAAGCAGCATAACTAGCTGGAAGTTACCCAGTGCTAAAAGCAAGCAACAAATACCGCAGCTTCCACACCCTAGTCCAAAGAGAATAGTCACTAGGCAATAACTCATAGCACCCATTCAGTTATAAACCAGGCATGGGCTAGGAGTAATGCCTAAGAAGTCTCTCTCCATTGGCCTCATTTGGATTTGGATCAAATGTAGAGGCTAATCTTTCGATGTTCCCCTATGGAGCTACGCTCTTAAATAATTCATATAAATGAGGTGCATACATTACATTTGCAGTGCTGTAGGCATAAATATGCAAGTATTGGAAAAAGCTCTTTATTCAAGCAACCTGGGCAAAACCCTGATTCCCTCATGAAATAAAATCCTAAAGGAGCTGGGATAAGGACGATTCTTTTAAGCACAAACATAGAAAAAAGCAAAATAATTATTTTGGAATACATCTGTGTCCTCTATTCTTCCCTAGAAAAGGCTGCATCTTCCGTGCATTCATAAATATATTCAAGTCTATGATTATAGTCTTCCCCTGCCATGGCTATTTCATGATTAAATCATCAATCTGAGTTTCTCTGGAATTAAGCTGAATTTTGCAAATGACTTCCTTGTCAGAGAAAAGGTGTAGGGCAATCCCTTGCTTCTTGTATTCAGAAAGTCAACCATATTAAAAAAAATCCACTGAATTAATGATGGTATGACAGCCCAGCTTTTCGCCAAGTCTTTGAAGGCCTTGAAGTATATTAATTTATACATGAATCTCACCTGTAAACCATGTGGTTGTGGACATCACCACAGTTTTTCTGAAACAGATTTGGTTCAGGTGTCCACACAAAAGCGTCTAGTGACATTTGAGATGCTCTGATACCTCACCAGCCTCCAAATATTGCTGCAGAAGGACACAAGTCTCTCACCGCATCAGCACCATAACTGCCAGACTCCTATGGATGTCTTGGATTCCCTTGGATACCTGTTCTGAAGGTCTCAAAGAGGATGAGAAAGGAAAAGTATTCTCATAATTTACAGAAGGAGGAATGACAAAGTATGTAATCTGGCAATTACATTAAATATGGACTCTGAAAGAGGTAGATTTTAACACCAAATCACTCCAGCTCATGCCCTGTGCTGTTAGTAGAAGTCCTTCTTTCTTCTCAAGATACAAACATAAACCCTCCAGAGCAGTTTGGTGTGCTGGAGAGGTCTGACCTGAGAAAAAACAGGAGAAACTCTCCAGCAATGTCCATCCCACTAAGCAAAAACTAGCACAAGCTCACCCACACTGTTAAACCCTCAAAAGGGCTCTGGCACAGTTTTGGCCCAGGCCAGCTAGCCCAGCCAGCACCCTCCTGGTCACTGCCCAGAGACAGCTAGAAGTTGCCACAGGGACCATTTGCAACAGCCCGTTTGACTAAGGGATCCCTCCGTCCCCATCTGGAAAATAAAAGTGTTCAGCTGCATGTGCAAGGGCTATGTCCATGTTGGCTTCACAGCCAGAAACCCATTCCAGGCCCAGTCTTTTTATGGTATAGATATAGCCAGTGATGTCAACTTAATTGCATTTTAAGATCTAGGGTCCCTCCAGACTGGAGACTCCAGCAGATGCAGCCATGTAACTCAACATCTCAGAAAAAAGTTTGCATGAATCTCTGCCAAACCAGACAACCCTGCTTTGACAGGCAAAACCCCACAGAATTTGTCCTCCGAATTTGAGCAGCAGGAAAGGGATGTTTATTGTTATGTTTCCAAAATAAAAGTTTCTAGCATCTAGAGCAAAATATGTGACCTCCCCATACAAATGCAATAGCAGATGTCAAAGAGAGAAAAAAAACCTTGTATTTCATGATTTTATAGAATAATGTGGTGCTACTTATGCAGTAGCTTCTCATCAACCGCAGCCCACAACCTCTTATAAAACTTATTAATAGAGCTCTGAGAACATTGCTTTTTCAGCTTGCTCATAGTACAGACAGAAAAAAAATCATTTCAGGATAATCAAATTTTTTTTCCCAAAAAAATTCCAGCTAATGAATGGTTCAGAAGCATTGTTTGAAGCTACATGAAACTCTCAGTTCAACCTTCAAATGTTTTCTTCTAACAATCTTTAGTAAAGGGCTTTTGAACAAAATGGCATTGTAAAACCTTAAAATTCCCTTCAAATCAAGAAGCTGAAAGATTTCATTCTGAAAAACCAGGCAAAGGGCAATCTGAGTGCTTTTCACAATTGTTGTTTGTCTTGTCAAACTGAGGACACCAGAACTTCTAGCATTGTGGTGCCTCTAAATCTGAACGTCTGCCCTGGAAAATGTTTTAGCCATAAAATATTGTCTTGTTTTACCTGTGAATTCACTGCACTGTTGTCTAGCTAGGATAATTTTCAGAGAAGACACCATTTACAAATTGCACAGCATCCACAGCTACTGGAGAACAAGTATATTAAGCAAGAAAGTACGATCCAGAACTGGAACATGAATGTACTTCAGTCAAATGTATAGTAGCATCGCTAAGATCTCGATATTCCCATGATAACGCATTTGCAGTACTGTCCCTTCTTAGCATAGAGAAGATCTCCAGCATGGGTCACCCGTGTTGTGTCCATGCTGTACTCACAGCGAGTCCAGCGCATCCTGGACAGGTCAGATTCATCGTCCATGCGGCACAGAGTCCACCTGACCTTAAGAGTGCGGCTGGTGCTCCAGGGCATGTTGTGTTTGCTCTGAGTGTGCAAATCAGTTTGCAATATCGAACCAAGGAGGTTGATACATTACCCCTCCTGTTTTCAGAGCTGCTCACACGGCAGGTCTGCAAATGCCACTTCTCGTTCCACCCCCTAATCTAGGCATTCATCGGTATTAAGACCCACTTTTTTCTGCAGGGGCTGGTTTGAATACTGAATGTGTGAAGGGTGCTCCATATCCTCCAATCTCTCAAACCATCTGTACATGGAAAAGCCACTGGAAATTAAGGGAAATTCCATGTGCTGGCTATTCCCAGAACTGCCTCACAAGCCCAGGGTTAAAAGCAAGTTCCTCAGCTGGTGCAAATCAGGTAGATGTTGATGAGTTACACCACTGTCACAAGCAAGGAAGGACTTTCCTGGTCCAGAAAAGGTTAAATAGCTCTTTTTGCTGACAGTAAGAGCAGCTAAGTCTATTACACTACAAATTCATCGCTTCTTTAATTATATGCTACAGCTGCTGTCATTCCAAACACCTCACAGATTTGCCAGATATAGTTGTGTGTATATAAAAAGAAATATATATATATACACACACACACATACATATGATGTTTTTAAGTTCAGCATCAAAGCAGCAGCAGAAATGACCCTAGTCACACTTGAAATGAAAAATACTGCAAGCTCCTGAAATACTTTCTCCAATATAGCCTCCTCTTCCCACCTCCTCCTCCTCTTCCCCCTTCTAAGTCAGTTACAAAGGAAAAAGTAATTAGCTTCCAGCATCAGGCGTTTTCTGTATTATATGCTGCTCTCAACTGACAGATACTGTACAGTAATTGGGTCAAATGCACAGATGCTCAGAATAACCAAAGCATTGTGGTTTTGCCTGCAGCTCTGTTGGAGGAAGAACGGAGAATTTCACATTAAAGGAGGACCCAACACAGTTACTTGAAGCTTGACTTCTTTAAGGGTGCCTGATTAGAGCTCTTTACTAGCATTAAACATTTATGAGGATTTTTACAACAGCTACCATTATCTGACTAGCAAAAAAAAAAAAAAAAAAAAAAAGAAAAAAAGAAAAAAAGAAAAAAGAAAAAAAACATTTTGCCTTTATAGAAAAAAAATCAGGCTGAAGGATCACAAAAATGTTATTAACCTCACACAGATATCTCCTCTGCCACATCCATCCACTCTTCACAGCTTTCCTATTCTCCAAAACCAGAATTAAAGCATCTACTTCAATGAAATATGCAGTGGCATCATTAAGAGCTTCACATTTCTGCAGTAAGATACTTGCAGCATCACCCCTACTTAGCATGCACACCATCAGGACAACCATGGTAAATGTAACTACTGCTGGCAGTTCACGTCGAGAAAGTGACGGTCAGGAGTGTGATAGTACTTACTTGGTCTGAAAGCTGTGAATTCCCTCACCAGCTACAAGCTGAGGTTGAGCTCAGCCGCTGGTTAATTAGTTGTTGGCGAGCTGGGAAGGGCAAGACATTAAGAAAGGCCAGATCCTGAGCTAATACAGCTCTGCACCCATCAAAGTCACTGTGGTGTATGTTAGAGTAGCCAAACGGAAACCACGCGGGTTCTTCACTAAACTAAGTTCCCTTACGACCAAAGATCCTCAGTTAGTGAAGGTCAAAGGTGATGTCAGTGGAGCTGGTGTGGCCCTGCCGAAGCCTGTGCAGTTGTGCTGGGTTACATCTGCTGAGATTTGGATCTGGATATTTAATTAGAGCATTTTCAAACTGGGTTGACAGACATTTCTACTGGCCAGTCTTGAAAACCTGGTTAGTCATATGATGCTGATACTTTTCCTTCTTTCCAGATACAAAGTGGTCATGAGAATTCAGCTAAAAATACTCCACAGTACTACTCCACTATACTGCACTTGCTGCAATACTACTACAGGATGAGTTGGGGGACTTCAGTGAGGACAGGGAGATGACCTGTACAATCACGTACAATCTGTACGTGAATAGAGGGGCTCCATGAGATGCTTTTCCTTCAGCCATGCTCCATCTGTGCACCTCCTGCAAAATATACTAACAAAGTTCCCCCTTTTACTATGCTGAGATACTAGTTCTGGCTAGACGAGTGTCATCCACTTTCCTCTTTAGTTCCTTGCACTTACATAGTTCACGCCGCTCAGCAGGATTGTTATATTCTTTATCACTTCCAGTTTAAGAAGGATGCAGTTCTGTGCCTGGCATACAATTTAACTGAGGCAGAGGAGCTCCTGATCCCAAAGCAGGGATCTTCAGCACTGTGGAGGCTTGACATGCCAGGCACGCAGATCCCAACTTCAAAGAGCAACTCATCATTATCTGCACTGCTTTTGAAGATGCCCACCAAACAGATTCTGTCTCTAGCCAATAAATGCTCTCTTGAGATGACTTCTTTTTGCTGATCAAAGCAGAGGGTGGACCTAGGAAAATCCCAGAGCCTGGTTCACTTCCTACACGCTCCCTTTCTTAACAAAGGATCCACAGTGATTTTACACACAGCTCAGCACGAAGGTAGCTCCTCTCCAGGGGAAATAACGTTCCCTGCCCTGAGAGGGTGGAAAGGAATGTGAGGGCTGAAGTGCAAGGCCCTTCTACGAAGGGGTCTCCTAGAGGCACACAATGCCGAGGACCACAGAAACAGTTTAGGAGTTGTTCAGGCCAGTTACTTTCCCGTGCTCAGACCAGCAAGCAGCTTGGACAGAACTAGTGTCTCAGCAGCGAACAGGGGCACTGGAAGCCTCCAGCCTCCTCACATTGCTTCTGAGCCAAGCTGCAAAGATCCCTAAATCACAGCTCTCATGGGCTGTAGCTTTCAAGTGCTCAGATATCTGGGATGAGGCACAGGGAGAGATACCAGTGACCAGAGGGCCCAGCAGGAGCCATATCATGTCACAGCTTCAGTCCTGCCACCTCAAGACCCTCCGTTCCCCCCAGCACTGCTGGCAACAGATTGCAGCTCAGCTGCATCTGGTTCATGGACCAGGGACCAGGTGAGGGGCCACCACCGCGTGCACACAAGGCACTGTCTGCCATGGGTCAGCACGGAGCCAGCTCTCATTCAACATACAAGACTCGACAGACCTGCAAGGCTTGGCACAAGTCATTAACAGCCATTGGAGAGCCTTGCTAGAAGCCTTTCCAAGGACTGGATGTTACCAGAAAGCTTTCTCCCTCAGGTGAGGAGTAAAGTGGAGCAGCCTAGGGTTAGGTGTAGTAGCCCTCAGGACAGAAACGCTCAGCTCTCAGAAGAGCTTTCTTCTGCTGGAGCAGTGCTCTAAAGCTCATGGCCTGGCTCTACGTAGGGACCTTCTATCTGCCTTGAATGAGCAATGGTCAAAGCTGCTGTTAACAGAACAGGAAGAGCCTCAGCAAGAAAGCTCAGCCTCTGGTTGTCCCCCTCCCACCTCAGCTACCAGCACCTCCTCACTCACCCTTCCCCTGCTGCTCCAGCCCTGCTTCCTGAGCAGCTGGCAAGGGCTGATGGGACCTCCTGCAGTTTTGGCATTTCTCCACTGAAGCACCTGGGGCAGGATCCTCAGCTCCATGGCACACACCTGGGGATACCACGAGGTGCCTAAGTACAGCCCAGCTGAGGCCTAGCAACCCCACTCTTTAACCCCATCCACCTCCCTTGGGCAAGGAGCAGGGTGGAAAGAGGCACAGTATGTTGCTGCTGTTTTCTCATCCAGATTTGTCTGATATTGCCAAAAACTAGGACAGCTGCAAGCACATTACGCGTGCATAATTTCTGATATCAGTCTGCAGAAGAAATATCAAGAGAGCAGCTCCCAGTGCTGCTAATTTCCCAGGAAAGTCTGATGCACCTTTTCTTCTTCATGGCTGTGGGCTCGCAGCCCGTGTCTGTACCGAGGATGCCGAGTGAGCAAATGGGCTGCAGCACATGAGCATCCCGTGTGCCGCCAGCTCCTCACTGCTCTTCTTGCCCATGCAAGTCAGACGCCTGGAGCTAGCCCCACACTGCAGTCACGTGCCATTTGCCATTTTTTTGAGAGCATGACTCTAGAGTAAGAAGCATAAGCTGCTGCTTTCTGAATATTAATAAGCACAGTGCATATAAATATAACATGTATATTAATTCTGTGTATTGGGCATACAGCAGTCTCTAAGAAACTAAAGCACTTTGAATATAGAGCTGTGATTTCTTACACACTTCCCCATTTGTTACCTAAAACTGCCAGGGCAGCAGCCCTACTTTTATAGGCAACCAGGTACAAGGGAAGCCTGACTTTATGACTGCTTTTACAAAATGTTCTTGAATTCTGCAGTGCCTCTGGATACCTCCCAACGTCGTGTGCCCCTGATTCTGCCAGCTGCTTATTAAAGGTAATGGAGTATCCCATTCGACATCTATAAAATCAAAGATCAGGTGTGGTACAGTAGCAGCTGCATGTACACTGGGGAGGAAAAGGGATCTTTGATAGAATGAGTTTGCTTCTTTCCTTCTTTTTCTTTTGCATGTGCGAGTGTTTGTGTATTTCTTCTGGGTCATGATAACTATTAAAAAGAGAGGAGAAAAAGTATGTGTGTGCTTGGAGGGGGGAAGTGTTTCTTAAAGGACACATAAATGTCTTGACAATTCCTCCACCAAAACTCCGTTGGAAATCTGCAGCACTCTGCAGTGGGGGAGGGCTGTTTCAGTCCTTGCAATCCTCGACGAAAAGGAGAAGTGGAAATGCTCCGACTGCCGTATAGCCTGTGACTAATCTGAAAAAAAGAACATCAATAAAACATGATCTGCATCTCTTCGGCTGATAGAGACTCATAAATAATACAGCTACAAGATGTGGAGTCCAAAGTGGAAAGATTTTTTCAGTGTCAGAAACAGTAGGAAAAATTCTCTGATAAATCATGTGGGAGAAGTTAATTTAGAAGCTCCTGTTGCTTGTTCAGTGCTCTACTTTGCTTCACCCCCTTCGCACAGCAGTCAGGTACCTGCAGGAAGCACTAACCACCCGGCGCTGAACATCACAAGGGAAATCAGTGACCAGCTGAGAAGAGGTGACCTAAATCACATTTAAAGGCCTTGTTGGAAACCCATAGACTTAAGCAGCACATAGATCTTTGAGGGAAAAATCCTTCTGAAAAGTACTTAACGAAGACAGGAACAAGATAGAAAATGGGCAGTAGAAGGAAAATGAAATGGTTTCCCAAGGGAAAGTGAGAAGTTTGCGTCAGGATCAGAAGCTGGAAGTCCTGTATCTCTATCCTTACCCATCATGCCCCACTTCCTCCACTATGGCCTCTTTCTACAAGCCAAGTGGATTCTTATTTTCTTGGCTGGCATGAAGAGCAAAGACTTGCCTGGGGGAAAGTTAGGATGGCTATAGCCCCTCTTCCTGCTGTTTGGAGAGGAGGCCATCTCTCAAGGCTGTGCTCTCCTCCATAACCACCACAGCTGCACCGACCCAAGGGCCATTGGCTCCACTTCCACAGCGCAGACTGCACACCCGTTGTTCCACCCTCACTAGTTCATTAGGCCTTAGTATATTTAATAGTACAACATAGCTCCAGTTAGTAACATAAATGGCAACTTAGCAGAGCAGGAATAAAAGTAATAGAAATTAGATTCCCACCTTGACTTTAATCATGCCAGCACAGAACCATCTGACAAGGGTAAGAAGGTTCAGGAGTAAAAACTGAGCCAGGGACTTTCCTTGGTCATAGGTCAGAAAGTGGACTTAATTAAATGATTAACAGTTGGCCTTCCAAAGAATAAGATAACTTGGTGCTATCAAGAGTTATTTCAATGTACTTTCAGAGGTGAAGGTTGTTTAATATTAATAATATCTAGTTGTCTTCCATGGGTTAAGACTGTTTTATATTTCTGATAATAAAAAGGGGAGACTAAGATGCTTTTGCTGTGGCATTAAGACCCTGTTCATGCTAAAGTTCATACCTGCAAAAGCTCCAATTCCTTGGAAACTTAGTCTCTGCATTTGGGTAGGTTAGGGCAGGTTTCTTCTCCACTAGACTGGCTGATAGTAAGTGACCTTCAAAGTAAAATTCAAAACTCTGTTTTGAATCTAAAGCTTTATTTTCTTTTGCATCTGTTTTCTTTCTCTTTTATTACACATAGGAATTTCACAAGTGGCATAATACTGCCATGTAGGAATTCTCTGTGCCTTATTTGAATTGCACTTTTCTTTATTTACTAATTAGAATATGTTTAACATTTTAAGCAAACATTCCTTCCGTTCCTATTTGTACGAGAGCCTATTTTCTCTGGGGAGTTCCTTGAACTCTCCGTGTTGCTATATAAAGTCTGGGGGAGTGCTGCAAGATCTTGGAGCCTTAAAAACCCTCAGTGTCTACTGTTTCCCTAGCATTTTAACAGCAATTAAGCTCAGAACGGTTGGACTTGGGCTGCAGTTTCATTATTTCTTCAAGCACATCATAGTACGGTCACTTAGATCAGCTCAGAGCAGTCAAGAAACTGCCACCTTAGACTATCTCATGGAGGACCCCGGAGAGCTGTAAGTGGTCAGCGGTGTTAGACATGGGCAGCTACATTGCTCAAACATGCTGAAAGCAGGTGGAAATGAATAAAAAATGAAAACATGCCAATGTAACATAGTGGATAGAAGCACAAAATGGCTGTGTATAGGTAGACTGCCCCAGGAGAGGGGAGATGCACTCCCAGCTCTGGGGCACAGTGCAACCTCTGTTGCCAGTGGTTTTCTCCTTGACCACAGGTACCTGGTGACTGCCCTCTGGACGAGGGGTACATGACCTCCCTTTGCTGCTGCAAGAAAATCCGTCCTTCTCCAGCTGCTGAATTCTCCTAATATCTGATGGTAAAATACCTAACAGGGTATTTTTTTCTCAAACAGACAATTTCCAGGAAGGTGGGCAGGCTTTGCCTCTCTGACGTAACCTAATACATTCATTTGTCAGGACTACTTACATTATTCAGCGGGTACCAAAATCACAGGTGGAATGACATTGAGATTTTCGACTTTGAAAGACTACTAGAAATGTGTGCAAATATGGAGGGGCTCCACAGTTGCTACACCGGACAAAAGGGGGAGGCTGCTGCAGAAGAGTATTAGCAAAGACAAAGATATGAGATTGGGAGCATATTCTGACTGTGCTGGGAAATCCTTCTGGGCCTCAACAACAAATGGGAAAGAGAATAAACCAATGAACCAATCCATCACTGTGACAGTATCTGTACACACAGCACTTTTCATCTGAGGAAGCTTTATGCATTTATCATAGTCTCTGTCCACAGAATTTGCAGTGCACTCCTCAGCCTGGTATCTAAACATCACCCTCAACCCCCTCTGTGGTAAATAGAGATTAATATACTCTATAAAGGAAACCAGAGTGCTGGACAGTGATGGAGGCAGAAAACAGCTATTCAAACAGCAGTGTAGCCCTGCAATTAAAATTCAATCCTAATTTTTGGGAAAGGTGGTTCTCTGCTGTTGACACAGCATCAGGGCTTTGTGACTTTGAATTGGTCCCCGAAGGTGCAAATCTCTGCCACCTCCACCATCCCTGGTGCAGGACTGAGTTACGAACAGCAAGGAAGAAAAACGTGTTGAGGGACAGCACTGGTCCATCCACCATGACTGGGGTCTTTGGAGGCCTTCGTGACAACCCCAGCACCCTGCACTCTGCAGCAACAAGTTCACCCATGGAGACAATGACAGAGCTATGGCACCTCCAAAAGTTACCACACAACTGCTGAGCAGCAGTGACTGCCCATGCACACGCCTTTAACCATGGCAAACGTAAGGTAACTGGACTCATTAGCCAGCAATAAAACACATTTAATCCATCGCAGATTACTTTGCACGCATCCCTCCCAAGGTTTGTGGACACGTGCTCATCCAGCCCAGGGCAATTTCTAGGCAGAGGCAACCAGAGTGTCTGAGCCCCAAAAACCTGAAATTCTGAATGCTGGCAGCATGGGATCCCAAAATAGCCCTCGCAGAGGCCAGAGGCAGTCTCCACAGTGAGAGCCCCATCTCCTCTTCCACTAGCAGGTGAGGCTGAGCAGGTAGCTCTGAAAACACTTCAGTCTTTCATGAGGAAACATTCACCTGTCTGGCTCTAGCTCTAGGGAGAGAGAGTGCTTGCATGCAAGGCAGTCTTTGCCAAGTCAGGTCAAGGCTATGGTAAGGGCGGAGGAGATATTTGATTTTTCTCTTCCACCCTGAGCAACCTTGAGCAGAACTCTGTTCTGCTTCGTTCCCCAGAGGTAAGCTGGAAGAAGAACAAGCCAACTACTGGTTGTCCAGTGATTTGCACCATTGACCTAAGTACTGGACAGACATGCAAGTTTGAAATTCAGATGAAATGTAGTTTCAAATCAGGCCTTAAGCAGAACAATGCAGCCACAAAGAAAAGGGAAGGGCTGGGATCAGTTGCCGGAGGATTCTCTGGAGTTTCCAACCCAGGTTGTGTTGCCAGCATTTGGTCCTCACAACTTTGAACAGCTTTTGAAACAAGTCCCATCTAGCTCCACTCCCTGCCATCACTGCTTCGTCTTGCAGCAATGCCAGTGCTCGGCTTAGGGGATGATTTCTCCTTATCCTCTCAGGCTTAACCCTGACATCCCTGCCTCTCAGTCTGCCCCCCATATGCACACAGGGCCCATACCCTGCTATTGCTTTGTGCTTCTTTAGCTTCAGCCTCCTATATCTCCTGCAACTCCACCCCAGAACCAGCTGATACCCGTACCAGTACCACTCCATCGCTGGACGTCTTTAGTAACAGCCTAGATGGTTACCAGTAAGAAAAAAGCAGGGATATAAGTGGTTCTGAGTTGGGAGCAAGGAAATGGATTAGGTGACCTCTCCAGAACCCTTCTGTGGAAGTTTTCCCTGATTCAATGCTAGCTTAGCCTTTGTCCTTTAGGCTAGGCAGGGAGGGAGGCCATAGGACTTTAGGTCTATGTTTCTGAATACAATAATTTTGTGTAGAGTGACTCATCAGCATCAAGCAGAGTTTGCTGGATTTTGAAAGAACAATGTTTTGGATCTTAGCACACCAATCCAGGACTGAAGGTTTTGGGGAAGAGGCAATAGCCAGATTCTCACTCTCTTTCCAGGCAAGCACATTGCTGGAGTTTCCTCTGCTTTGTCCCAGTCTCCATGGTGGCCTGCAGCAGCTTGTTATTTTTCTCTCAGTGATGCTCAAACAGCTGCTAGAAACAGATGCCCTATTAGAAAAGAGTCTCATTTTTTCTGTATAACTTCAGTTCCAATATTGTAACATCTGAATAATGTATCAGAAGCTGTGATGTATACCATTCCTTCAGCTCAGTATTTGTCCCAAGTTTCCTGTCATCTTGGCCTGATGCAAAGAAATAGCACAGGATGTTTTCCTAGCTTCTGGGTAACACTGCTGAAAAGTCTCTGATCACCGTTAACAACATTGGTTCAGCAAGGCCCAAATTCTAATGCAATTAACAGGGGAGTAACAGAATCGTTTTTATTGTGTCTCCATCAGAGACATACGAAAATGCTTCAAGGCCTATTGAGGTCACGTGTAAATCTGCTGGTTTAAACACTCTATCTTCACATCCCCCCCCATATCAGAAACTGCCAGAAGTTTAATCACATTTTTCTTCCCAAATTGCAGCTTCAAGGCTACTTGGACTTCTAGCTGAAAATCTTTTTTACAAAGGCTCTTGATTTATCTTGATTGAGATGGATAAACCCGTCTTGTATTCCTAGCAGAGAAGGGCATTTTTAGATTGGTATGCATTATTGGTAGATGTGCCTCAGGTCATATAATCATAGCTTACATCATGTAACCAAATGTACTTTAAATAGAGCCAGGTGGCAGGCAAGGAGAGGATTGGGTGAAGGCTATTTAAACCCTTGACTTATGGTAGGTCTCAGTAAGGAACTGGTTGTTGCTTCTCCAGCATTCATCATTTCAGAGGTTTGCTTTCCCCTCTCTTGGAGTTCACTTTTTCCTTTTCCAATTTTATCATAGCCAATGAGAAAATAAGTAAAAAAGGAAGAGATGATAGAAGAAATATGAATCCTGAACCTCCACCCCAGGCTGCGTAGGTTGTGCAGGCAGCCTTAATTATACCATTCATTAGGGTTTGGCTACTTGACCTTTATGTTTTGTGCATGCCAATTGCGTAGGCATGCTATCAGTGATCAAGAAAAGTGAGTGAACAAGACAGACTCTCTGTTTTTCACATTGACCACTTTTTATCATCATTCATGGGAGACTTTATCTTGCTTTTATCAAGCTAAATACGAAAGTTCAAAAAGCTATTTTTCTCCTGTATCTGGATAACAATCCAGCCCGAGCAAAGTGTCACATTTAAGCATAAACAAGAAGAACGCAATCTTTGTCCAAGTGGTGCTCCAATATATATCCACAGAGCTTTTGTAGTTATGCTGGTGTAAATGAACAAACCACTGCAATTTACTTAGCTGTAGCAATAGTCAGTGCAAGTACTGAAAGGATTTGACTTCTGTCATAGTTGAAACACAAAATTAATTCTAAAAATAACTTATTGGGTCTAGTGGGAGCTGACCAGTAAGCTATGTCCCATATCAGCAGGGATGCTACTCCATGTATCTGGGGTGAGGGCAGTTTATTACCTTTTTAGAAATGGCTGTTCAGTCAGACATATTTCTATTCCTTTCCTATGAGTTGTTTAGGGCTCAGGTTTTGTTACTCAGACTTCATGAGACTCCAGATCCCCTTCATTCAGGTCTCTAAGCTCCCCAGGCCGGTTCACCTCACTAATGCCTTTGGTAGCTTTGGTTGAAAGCTAACACCTTTGATTTAACAGAGATTGCCCATTTGAAAACTAAATGTGTCCCAGACCTCTTTCTCTTTCTCTTTTGATCTGATCCAAAGTGAAACAATCTGTAATCATTTGACCACAGACTACTTTGTCCAACCATATCTTTGTTATGTACAGAGATGAAGTCTAAGATGACAACACCTTTTTGTTGATTCCATACAGATTTGGTGAAGAAATCTTCCAGCTGTCACATCCAGTAACCTCTTGGGAGATTCATTTGTTCTCCATTTAATATCTTCAAAATTACAAATTGCAAAGGTCTCTCCTAAGATACCTTTTCTGATTTAATACTATCACATAGATCTTTTTCCATATTCAAACCTGAACTGATGTGGTTTAGCTCATGACTGCTGGGTATGCCAGGCTTCTTCATGTTGCTGATGCAGACGGTAATAAAGATATTGCAGTGAATATATCCAGAGTAGCCTCAACACTGTCTCCAGAATATGCACTGCCATGTCTCCATGGGCCAGCTCAGTTCACACTAATTTGGGGTATAGCTAGTGCAGCTGATTAAGGAAAGGATCTGTTCCATGCAGGCTGAAAGTTGGTTCAGAGAATGCCAATTCTGCCCATATATACCCAATTTATAGAGTTATACTGGTATACAGTGCCTTTTCATTGGTATAGAGCTGCTATGATCTGTATACCTCTGTATGAATGTACAGCTTCCAAAGGATTAAAGATACCGTGGATTTTTTGGATGCTGCAGTGTGACTATGGGCCAGTTTCTCTGTAAGTATTGCTCTCCTGAGGACCTGGGGCAGGTGTAGCTCTGAGGACAGCGAGGAAGATGAGGACGGGGACCCTTCTTCTGGGTCTGACATGTTCAAACTGCAGAAATTTGAGTCTGAGCTTCTCCCCCCAGGCTCCTATAGTCAATGGAGAAAAATGGGCACATTCACTCACTTCACCCTAAAATAAGAGTCTAAGATCAATCTGAATAGGATCCTTTGGAAGGATTTATTTCCAGCTGCTGGTTACAGGGGAAGCCCAGCTTGAGAAGCTCAGATGGAGTCATCTAACTTTTGGGTGCCTGAAATCAGCAGACAGGAATCTCACCTTGAATCTCCTCCCTGTCCCTTCCCACCATATCACATGAAAAGAGCAGACCCCTCTTCTCCATTTAGATGTGTCTCCACATCACAGGGCTGTGGACGGGCTGAGAGCTATCACCTTTTTTCACCTCTGAAGAGAAAAACAGACTCTTTCCCTCCCCCAGCATTTGAGGATGAGGAAACAACCTACATCTTCACATGGAGAACAGGTGGATTCTCAGCCACAGCAGGAGAAGCACAAACTGGAGGTTAATGAGAAGCTAATGATCTTCCTGGTAAATCTGAGCCTGAAAAATCCCACTGAAGCAACTACAATTTCACCACTTTAGACCACGTGTGTTTAGGTTACATCCAAAGCCTTCGTTCACCACTCACAGAACGTATGAGGAAATCCTACGTTTCCTAGAGAGTCTGGGTTTTTTTCTGCCTACCTTCTCATGGGAAAAGGTTTATAAGATCACCTCAATTGCACAAGAGCCTGATCTTGGCTGAATCACGCCCCATCAAGAGTGTGCACGATTGCAGCGACGGTGAGCCTGAATTCCTGTCTGGGCGGTGAGATGATTTCAGCCTGAGCTGGATTCATTAGAGTCAGAGCAGCTGCTGTGCTCTGCATTCGTTTATGCTCGGAGGCATTCACTAACGGTTCGTCTCTTTTCCCGGTACAAGGGAATCGTTTCACTTGTCAGCAAGACAGAGCCTTTTTGATCAGCCTCAGACGGGATGCCTCACAGTGCACACCTCGCTGCCGGGAGCAAGGTGCAAGCTGTGCACTCCCTCGATGGGAGGAAGGCTGTTTCCCAGATTCTAGGCGTGGGTCCCTTTTTCTTGCACACCCAGGTTCTTTCTTTCACAAACCAGCACTGCAGACTGGAACAATTTGCACAGTATTGGAGCCCATTAGATAAATTTGCAGCCCCTGTGAGTCTTTCCACATTTTTTTATCTTTAGAAAGGAATGAAAGCCTAACAGGATAGCCTTCACTGGACTACTCTTTGCACGAACTTGCCTTTAGGTGTGGAAGTTTCAGCAGACAAAACATTGTCTCAGGCCCACATCTGGGAAACAGCCTTTCCCACGTCATACAGAGTATGGTAAAATGTCCTGGGAAAAGGAGGAAAACGGAGGAGAACAGGTGATACACATGATGTGTGTGACACACACCTTACTATGTTGTTCTTCTAAATCAGAAATTCTAAAACAAAAGGAAAAGAAATATTCTTAAAGAGTTCAGATGTTTTGATGACATTTTTGAAAGAAGCTATTTCCACCCACACCAGCTTTTCATTTTGAAATTTCTCTTAATTGCTCTATTGTTATCTTAATGCTGAAACTTTGATCAGAACACTTTGATTCAAATGAAATGTTTTATTCTTACAGTTGCCAGCACCTCAAAACATCATTTTCCCTAATCACTCTAATTGCAGAGGCAGGGCAAATTGCATGCTTACTACAGAAGGTACCAAAAGGCCCTTTTGCTCTCAGGAGTCAGAGCTGAGACCGCCTCTGAGGTCACCATCACCTCTACCAGGATAAACGCAGCATGCAGCTCTGTAAAGGTTGGTCTTGTGAGGGAGACAATGGAAAGGGACAGGAGAGACAGGGCTCAATTCCATCCTCCCATAGGTTTTGTAGGTGGCATTCATTTGAGTAGACATAGATACCTCCAGCTGAGCTCATCACCCCAAATGATATCAGTCAAGGGAGCAGTTCATCACCTCCTAAAGGGGATGTATAAATAGGTGAAATATCTTGCTCCCTACAAGTACTAACTTCTCTCCTTAAACCCTAACCAGAGCCTAAGGGTATAAGTTAGTTGCCTAAAAACAGACTTCTAGTGTCATTTGGGACCATGTGATTCTCCCACCTCGCGTCTAGCTGCCACTTCAGAAGACTTTGAGGACCTTGCAGGTTCTGCCAGCCCCATACCAAAGTCCCAAGGTCATGTCAAAAGGCACTAACCACATTTAGTCAACTGAATAGAGCTGATCACAAACATGAGAGTTGGAGAAACCAATAATTCCCTTAGGAGTTTGCTCCAGTAAGTGAATTACCCTTACAGTTAATTCTTTGCTCCTTGCTGTGTCTAGTTGTTCTTGCCTAGATTAAAGAGTCCATTAGCATCCAATATTTTCTTCTCAGTGATGTACTTTTAAAGACAGCAATCAGTTCCTCTATTGACTGCAGCGGGGCAGATAGAGTTTGTGAGGTCTCTTACTGCAAGATCTATTTTCCAGTTCTAAAATCTTTTCCATGGGCGGTGGTAATAGACAAAGCAGGGCAAAAATAATGCTTGAATGGAAACTGGCACTTAAAGGGAATTCATTCCCAATCAGTGCATATAATTCACAGGACTAAGAACTGCATTAAAGTCTTCTTAAAAGCCAGTTCCCGCTCCTTCATTGTACCATTTCTAGCACAGAATGTCATTCTTGCATTCAAGAATTAGCTGTGCTCCACGCAATGCAAGTGTATTCCTCTTACCTCGCAACTGCTCTTAGCTATCAAGAGACAAACAATCCAGGTGAGCTCTCCAAAGGAATTTCTAGTGCCTTCTGCATTGGGCAAGATCGTTAGCGTGCAAACTCCTGAACTCCCTCGATGCTAAGGGCGTGGGGGAAGGGAGCTCTACTAAAGCAAGCCAAATGGTGAAGGGAAAGTCATCGGTTAAGTCACCCGTACTGTTGACTTTTATTAGCATGCTATCAACCTCTACAGTTTTCTACAGGAGGAACGGAGACATTTATTACAGTCGTCAGCTAATGCAGGGAAGTAATTATGCTAATGAACAAGACAAACAGAGATTTGTGAGGCAAAGTCAGGGGAATTAGCTCATGCGATACATCAGAGCATATTTTAGCAGGGCACAGGTGACAAATGTCCTCGTGACTGACAAATGAGGAAACCGAACCAGCGATCTCAGGAGCAGAAGTACAAACAGTTATTGCTTCTCTGAAAAAGAGAAATCTAGAAAGATGAGAACTGTAGAGAACCTGGGCAGGAACCTGCAATACACATGCAGTCCATAGGTCCAACCGCAAAAATTTTATCTCAAGGACATAGTCCGGTTGATATACAGCTGAATCCTACTCAACAGCCTAAGATACATCATCAGAGAATGAAGCACACTCTAGAGGCGTCTCTTTCTTTTGACAGATGTAGAAAGAGCCTGGATGACTAATTTAAAATTAGCACCCACCTTTAAAACATCTAAAGTTAGGTGAGACCCCTCTTGTTTCAGTAGGAAGGACAGGATGGACAGTTTTTCAGAGAAAAAGATGACCCAGTAAAACAGAGGAAACTTGGCCTGCCTGAGCTTAGCAGTAGGAGTTTCCAACTCAGATTTAGAGTTAGAAATGGTTAGATTTTCTAACTATTTGATTTTGTGCTTGTTTTTGTTTTGATGAAACAGTAAAGATTTAGGAGAGCAGCTTCAGATCTTGCGCTCAGACCAGCAATGGACTCAGTAAAGTCTTCCCTCATCAGACAACTCTTCCCTGTCCTCCTGTCCACATGTGGAGGGGTGAGTGGTCAAACCACTTCTTTCCAGAGCACAGAGGCAGATGGCTTTCATCAGCCTCCTGCTCCTCTTCTATGTCCAGAGCTTCCTGACAACTGGGATCCAAAGGAGGGCTGGGAATTGACTGTTCCCAGACTAACCCTTCGCAGCAGACACCATGTCAACACCGTCTGCTTCGGCTGCTAACCGCACTGGAGGAGGACTCGGTGCAACCCACGGGCTCTCCTCCTGCCAGCCCGTGCAGCCCACTCAAAGCTCTGCAGCACCAGGGCCGTGCTGTCATTATTTTAACTTTCCTCCACCTGGGTCTTGGTTGGTAGGAGGAGGTCTGCATACTCTGCTACTCCAGCTGTCTTGTCATGGGGCTTTGAAGGACAGCACAAGCCTGTTTTGTTTCATTTTGTAGAGGATGTTTCCAGCGTGTACTGGATACCTCTAGAAAAAAAGTGCTGCCTGGAGGCAGTTAAAAGCCAAGCCAAGCTCTTCAAAGGTGAAGTTTTTGAAATGCATGAAAATACTCTGCTGGTGGGCTGCTAAAAGCTACACACTTGCTCCTTTTTTGATGCAACTGGCAAAATATCAGTGTGAATATAAACACAAGAATTTAGAGGGTGACAAGTTACGGAACAAGGTACCAATCCCCAGTTAACGGGTGTGTTCTTGGGCTGTGCCAGTGTGAGTTGTCGTAACCTCTTGCATTGCTTCACACTCGTTCCCCACCGAAAGCTCACCTATGACAAGCTACCACTGTTCAGCTGATGGTAACGTGTCTGTGGGTTCAGAACAAAGGTTGTACTGTTTCAGATCACCGCAGTTAAAGCTATTTAACACCCTTAGGGCCAGTCACTCCACTCTTACATCTTAGATCATTCTCACCAGTCCATGGATACAAAACAAGGAGCTGAAATGAACCTCCCGGCCAGAGAAATGTAATGATTTGGAAAGACTATCATTATTGATAAACTGGAGAGAGAAAAGGGGATAGATTGTCCTCCTGCCTGCATATGAGCTTTGTGTCTGATGCTACAAAACTGGGATGTTTAAAAAACACTACCTGCCAATCCAAGCAGTTTTACAGGTGCAAAATGCTACATGAGGACCTGGCCCAAACTTCATGCATCCCACTGTTTCTAGATGAAGGAGGAGATTCCCCTGCATAACTCCATGTAGTGCCGGGGAATGGTCCTCAGTGGGCCACAGCAGTCTCACCAGACATCGGCAAGGCAGGGATGTCACCTGCTGTGCACAGACAAGCATGGTACAGCACAGGGCTTCACGTGAAGGACACGCATGCTCTTCTTGCTGAGGAGGACCAGATTATAAAGGATCCCCTGTCCTCTCTCCCCAGTGGGTTTAGCACACATCATTTTATGAACACGCTATCTATCACTCCAAAGTCAGTCCCTAGGACATCTCACAGCTCAGCAGACAGCATTCAGGTCTTGCAAAGAAATTGAGCGTGCTGACTATACAGAAAGGAAACACCCCAAATCAGGAATGATTTGAAACCAGGCAGCGCAGCTTCTACCTCAACAATAAATTCTCCTTATCTGGCAGGATGGATAGGAGTTCTGATTTCCTGGACTAGTATTAACAGTGAAAAATCGATTACACTTAGGTCCTTTAAATTTATCAAGCAAATACATTAGGAGGTACATGCTGTCTGGGCATTAGCACAGGCAGGGAGTTGAAGAAAAAGGACTTGCAGAACTTGTTCACGATGAATTTCAAGCATATGTTCAGAACTGGGATGAGGGATATACTAGTCTCCAGATATACTTCACTCTCCAGAGAAGAACAGAAACGGATGAGGCCCTTGCTGAATAACTGAGGAGAGTTTTGGATACACCTCAGTTTTCAGGTTAAATAAGGAGCTAAGGAAAAAATAAAAGAATTGAAAATTATGTGCTCCTCAGAGTTATGCATTAAGGAAAGAAGGGGACTGTGGGCATTAATGGCATTTACGTGCAATGGATCCTTTGTGAAGGCAGAAAGAGGCATTGGTCCATCTTGTTTTTGAAGCCTGTGGGCTTTGGGATACATTTCTCTGAAGCATATAACATCATGCTTCTGAATACACGCTGATCGCGAACTGGCATCAGGGAGGATGCACAGCAGAGACCCTCTAACGTCTATGTCTACGCCTGTTTCGTGGCTGCCTGGGTTCCTCACATCACTGACCCATGCTCTTCACAGCTTTTCTGTCAACGTGCTGCCTCGTCACTCAGTCCTGGGAGAGTCTGATATACAGATCATTAATGAGACAGCATGTGCTCTACCCATACAGTACCTGGCAAGGAGATGCCCCAGCAAAATTACAGAAGTTTCCACCTGACAGATGTTTTCATGTAGCGGCTGCAGGTATTCTGCTAAACTGACATGTGTCATTTTGTCAGGAGTGTGCCTAAAAGCCACAGATTCCCTGCTGAAACCCAGCACAGACTGCCACACTGATCTAGAGAGAGTGCTGATGCATCAGACACATGCCTGCAGACCCCAGCACAGATCAAGGCTTCACCAATCCAGGCACAAACTGTGCCAGACAATTCCTGCTGCAAAAATCTCCTAATCCAAATATAAAATAGAAAAAATGATAGGGCTGTGTTCCTCTCTTACAGCCGGGAAAGTGAGACCCAGTGTGTGACTTCCCCAAAATCACTTGGGGAGTCAGTATCAGAAGAGGGGAGTAAAGCCAAACCTCCTGAGACACGCTGCATTACTGAAACCTGCCCTTCTTTCCAGACATGGCACAGAGAAGCAACATGGGCAGACATCCATGCTTTGAAAATGCAGCTGCACGTCAGCTGAGCTTCCCTTAACACAGTGGGACTTCCCTGGAAAGAGCAGGATGGCAGAAGGTCATACAGGAGCTTTGTAGTCCACATATGGCTCGGAAGCTAGATTTTGCTTATTGTGAAAGAGACTGCACGCAGAGTTGATATGAGGGTTACAAACAAGCAGCTCAACCCCCAAAAGGAAAACACTTTTAGAGAAGACAAAATTAAACTCATCTTAGGGAAAATGGGAGATTGTAAGGCAAGATTTTTGCTGTCACACACAAACATAAAATAGATGCTAAAGACCAGAAATGCCATCACTTTATGGATGCAGAGACTGAATTCAAGTGCCATTATTTCTGCTTGACTTGCACTTGACAACACAATTTTCCTCCCAACGCTTGTTAATGCCAGCATAAACAGAGGCCAACAGTTGACACATACCACTGATGCTAATAAAAAGCATGGTTGCTTGGCACATGAAGACCCTATAGAGAGCTTCTAATAACTGAGAAGCTGCTGCTAATATAACTGCAGCCTCTATGAATGTATGTCAGAGCATCTCTAAATGGAGGGAGTAAACTGCAGGGGAGCCGTATGATCTTGGTTGACTTTACAGCAGCAATAACATTTCCATTTCTGAGCCACCATTACTTCAAATGGGAAACTCTCAAAGCTAGAGCTCAATCTCTCTCATTTCTTTGTCACATTGGCTTTTACCTTGGGGCAACTCATAGGTGGTCCCATCACTGGGGTGAGTGATCCGTCCCTCGGCTAAAATGTCCTGGTCCTTGCAGTGACCCAGAGGGTCAAGAAAATTCAACCTTTTACTTATCATCTATCCCCAGGCCAGATCTGGACAGAGCAGGACAAGAACAGGACCAGTTTTCTTTCTACTGAAACTCTCATTTCCCTAGCAAATCCCAGATCTGATGAGAACAGGCCACATTTTGCCCAAACTCAGTACCTTCATCCAAACTGACAGCTTCTGCACATCTCTCATGTAATTATCCTCCTGGCCCTCCACTCACAACCCATGTCTTCGCAGACATGACCTCTCTAGAGGCCCACGTTGTGAAAAGGACCAGTATGGTGCCATTTTGACCAGCATGGCCAGTTTGGTGCTATGAGAAAGGCTGATATGGCAAAGTGAGCACAAAACCCCATTTCAGCCACTGGTTATTTCTATTCTGGTGGTGCAACATGCTTTTATTCAACCAGTACTTTTATACCAGTACAGCCCCTCATGTGGGTGCAATTAAAGTGGTAGATTTACACAATTTCTGCTGCACACACAGAGCTCCAGTGATGACATACAAGGCCCTGTGCTACAGGCAGACATGCTCTTCCAGATCCAGCTGTGCTGGTCAGAGATGACACAAGCCACCCCACTGTGTTTCCTCCCCTACTTTGGGTGATTGCACTGATGTGCGGGCCAAGCTGCTTGCATGAGTTCTCCCAGGTCTCTGCAGGCAAAATCAGACAGATTAGGTCAGACCAGATACTTAAATCACTTCAGCTCAACTAATTTAGTAAGGACTTTATGGAAAACACACTGCTAAACGAGTAGCCTCAACTGTCTGCCAAGAAGGCAGAATAAATTAGCTAGGAGAAGGACTTTTTCCTTGCACCAGCAAGATCTGGCAGAAACATCCATCCAGTTTCCTTTTGCAGAAGTATCGGTCTGGCCTGCTGAGTTGGCTCGTCTGTCTGCTGTAGCTGTTAATACTGTGTCGCACTGTCACCCTTGAACTCTCTTTATATCTCCAAGGGACTCTTGTGGGACCAGCATGCAACAGGCATCTGAACAGGTTGGGATTTCCTACCCAGCACTGATGTTCTTGCTTTGATTTTCATCTATAACAAAGTATAAAATTAACTTAGTTGCACTGATTTTGCTTTCTTCAGTACAATCAAAGTATTTTTTGCCCTACTTATAAACATCTCTTCTTACTGAAGGCATTTATTCTCACCACTCTCTGAGAGGATATTCTCACCAGTGGGTTATGATAGCACTGACACTATTTTATTTCCTATGTGCAGCTCAGTCATTTCAGGATATTCAAGAAGCCGCAGTCAAGAAATCTCTCAGTGCTTTTGGGTCCTCAGTTTCATAGTAGGAGGAGAAACAGCAGGCTGTCATCGAGGAGGTGTTGGAAAATGTAATGATATCAGAAATCTGAGCAAAGCTGACATATGACAGTAAAATGCATTTGAGGCCCTTATAGTCCTTATATCCAAGGGCTTCACTAAGTCCCAAGTTTTATTTTCACAACATCCCTCTAAAAGCAGTATTGTGCTCACCTGGCAGATAGAAAACCGAGTTTAAATGACTTCTTCAGATAGATCATGTCATGCACTTGCCCCTTTGAAAGCACTGAGTAAGCTCACAATAACGTAAAGATATATCATATTTTTCAGGGGTATGGCTTCTGAGCACATGTGCACGAGTATAATAAAAGCTTGAAAACCCCACACTCTTATCTACCTATCTAAACGTTGTTGTTTCTCACTCAGCGATAAGTTATATGATGTTCCCCTTGGGTCAGTTGTGAGCGTTGTGCAAGAGATATCTCCCTGGTCAGAGGAGGTACCGACCGCAAAGGAAACAATGTGAGGCAGAGTGAACTTCAGAACAGAAAGACCTAACCAAGACTCAAGCATAGCAGGCAAAGAACATGACCACACTGTTTCAAGTCAACGCTTCCTCCTGCCTTGTTTTCTGACCGCAACTTTAAGATAGAAAGCAGACATCCTCTTGCGATCGAGAGCCGAGGTTACAACTTTAAAGATTCGGACAAAAAAAAAATTTCACGAAAGTGCCGCTGGCCAGAATGGGTGCTGCCCGAGAGATGAAGCAGCCTGTGAATGCTGACTGTGCTAACCAGACTCCCACTCATCTCGTCTCCAGCAGCCCACTGGAAGGATCTCCCTCATTCGGTCCCACGAGCGTGGGAGGACAAGGGTAGGATACGAGAACTGAGCTCAGCACTGGGTCTTCCTGCTGCCTGTGGCATTTATTTGCTTTTTTGTGACAGTAGCATTTGATCACCACGGAGCTTTTAATAGCTTAGCTGACAGAGAGAAGCGTGGCTTCCCCTATTTCCGAAGAGGGGGAAGCAGCGCAGTTTGCCCATTCGCTCAGGAAATCTGTGGCACCACAAGAACTTGAGTCACCACATCCTGAATTCTTGGGAAAGGGCAAACCCTCTTCACCATCGCTCTTCCTTGCTGTGAGGAGCCGTAGGAAGCGCAGTTAGTGCTTGGCTCCCCTCCTGAGCTCCCCGATAGGGATGCTCCTTCCCTGAGGACTGACTGAGGCAGGGCGGGCTCTGGGAGCAGAAGCAGCAGGTAGTTTTGCACCCGAGTCAGCTCCTATCCATCCTTGTCCCACGGTGGAAGCAGTCTGGCTTGGCTTGGACACAGCAAAAAATCAACAGAAACTTTTACCCAAAATCCACGAAATGTTTTGGCCAAGATACCTACACTGAGCCACACAGGCCCTTGTCCTGCAAACAGAAGGCTGTACCCAAAAGGCCTGGAGAAGCACTGAGCATCTCTCTCCACACCACCCTCTCCGGGGACGGGAAAGAACAGCAGGACGTACAGCCATATGGCTGGGATTCAGGCAGCAAAGCAAAGACGATTTCCTAAGGAGCAGCAGGCAATTCAGAAGAGGAACTGGAGTCCCGCCAGTCCCTTCAGGCCACCTCTAGTCCCTGGGAAACAGGGGACTAATAGGAAGACTAAACTTGTCTAATAGGAAGATAACTAGTGATATCCCACATTAAATAAGCTGCTGACCATGTTGTCCTTAAAGGTTTAACTTCTAAACAGAGTAGGATCCAAAAGAAAGTATGCCCTGAAGACTGATCAGGTGGCTGAAGTGATGGGTGCAACAGGAGAGCATCTTGCTGTCTTCCAACTACACCACAATCCTGCTCCCTTTCAAAGCTCTCTGCACTCTGTAGGTATAGAAGATACCATCAAAAACACATGACACGGATATGAAAGATCACTGAGGACAAGAGCTACATATTCTGGCAGTCGCTCTACCCCCATATCCCTTCATCTCAGTGAAGAAATCTGATATCAAGGCCTTGGTGCTGCTCTTGGTTGTGATGTAGGTCACAGGGTTTTCCGGAAAGCAAAGAAATGAAGAAGTAGTCCTTTACCATGGTATTTTAATATCATTTATAGAGCCCTGCAGAGAGCCATTTGTCAGCCATTCTCCGGTATTCTCGATCACAACCCCCTAATTCCAGGCTTCACTCCAGGGCTACAAAACAAGGCAAATTCTCCTTGGCATTAGAGCAGCCCATGCAGTCTCCAGTAAAGTCTGACAGGATAAATCATGTCCAGCCCCTAAAATGTCGAGGAAAATTGCTTTTTACCTAGCAGCAATAAATGCCTCTAAGCTACATTACCCTGGACACAAACAATAAGCTAGTCAACCAATGTGAGGTTTTAGAGAGCTAATTCTTTTTTTTTTTTTCCTCCTTTGCAGGCTTTGTAGAAGTGACAGCTCTGGTTTTGCTGAGCGGGTGAAGGAAGCTGGGTTACCCACACACACGCGCACATGCACACACCTCCACGCCAGCGCTAGCAAGCGACTCACGCACAGCTCCTGTTCAGGGTGGAGTTTGCTATAACTCCCTTCATTGACATACATCATTAATAAATTGCTCTGATTTTTCACTACCTATTAGATGGGCTTTAGTAGGTTGTGGTAGGAGAGCAAAGCAAAATGACAGCTGTTTGTCATGTGGAGTATAAATAACTAGACATTTTCAATATATTTCCGATTTGTGAAATCACTGGATTTCTTCTTTGGGGCAAATTTCACCAAAGACAGCAACAAAAAGACAAAGAAGAGCTTCTGAATTTCTTTGCTTCAGCTTCCCCTCACTTCCAGAGTACCTTGGCTTTTTAAATCAGTGTGTCATAGTCTGAGTTTTTAAGTTGGGAAGGTCCCAGTTCAGTCAGGAAGAAGGCAGTTATCACAGCTACCTATTGGCAGTCTTGGCAACTTTCCATTTTGATTGAGAGAGGAAAATATATGACAGGAAAATTGAAATGGAAACATGCAGCTCTCTATGAAGTCTTTTACACGGTACAAAGGTCACAATTTGCGACCAGAGGACAGTGATGCAGCTATTTTTAAAAGACTGCTGGAAAAAAAAAAAATGGAGCGGATACAGAAGATAACCACAAAAATGATTCACAGACAGGAGAAAATTCCTTACACTAGAACCTAAGAGCTGAATCTGTTGAGTCTGTCACACAAAAAGATGAAAAGGAGACTTGACCAAAGTGTGCAAATACCTCAAGGAGAGGTAATCCTGGGTACCAGAAGGCTCATTAGCAGAGAATGCAGGACAAGAATTGAAGAGCAGAAACTAAAGCCAGACAAATTTAATCTGGAAACCAGCAGCACGGCCATGGCCACCCAGCTACTTGACCAGGTACCACTGCCCACTGCCAGATATGCCCAGAGCTTGCTTCAGGTCACAAAGAGGCTCCAAAGAGTTGGGATCAGACTTCTTTGAAATATCTTCAGTCTTCTCATACTTGCTGTGTTTGCTTTTTCTCTTCAAGACAACAGCTCAAGAATGGGCAATATTGCTTCAAAAGCTGACCTGGACATTTTGAAGAGAAGTATTCCTTCTTTTCTTTTCTTTTTTTCTTTTTTTTCTTTTCTTTTTTTTTCTTTTTTCTTTTCTTTTCTTTTTCCTTTCTTCCCTTTTCCCTTTCTTCCCTTTTTTAAACCTAACAACAATTGGACTGAGGCAAAACATAGCCAGGAGGACAGTCTTGGTCCCTTAACATTTCTGTGTTTATATCAGGACTAACCTGGTGAGCTACTCCGTCATCCATTTATGTTCTTCACTCAGTATTCAGCATTCTTCACATACTCCCTCTGCGAAAGGAGGCTTCTGTCTGTCCAAATATTTATGTGGGTGTCATTACTAGAGCATCTGAGCATTTCCTTTTTTTTTAAACATCCTACCCTTAGGTGAAGCGGCTTTGTTCCTGATCACGAAGAATGTCTCTAGCACGACGCAGATTGGTCCGGAGCAGTGTTGCTAATGCTATGAAAGCAAAACACTGGCTTTTTAATGATTCCAGGTAGCCTACATTCCTATTTGATTCCTCTCAAGAGAAACCAGGTCTACTGTGTCTTATACCACGATGCAGCGATCGCCTACAAAACAATCAAAAAAATCGAGGAGTGAATATATTTAGTGCTGGTCCATCCTGTGCCCAATCGACTGCCCAGCTAGCCCAATATATTGTGTCCAACAGGGTTCAACAGAGCCTGCCCAAGGGAGAGTGGGGGAAATCTACGGCTCTTCCTCGCACTGATCTGTGGCTCAATGACTGGGTGAGCCTGAAATGATGTCTGTGCACTTATTAGCCCCAGGTTTTTTTATTTTTTTATGAAGCTGTGCCATTGTTTCTTGAACTGGTGTGAATTTTTTGGCTGCCACAGCATCCTGGGGCAGTAAGTTCCACAAATTCCCCATAAGCAACCTCTCCTTTTCCTCATTTTGAACCTGCACCTGATAATTTATTCAACACTCCTTATTTCTTATATTAAGTGATCACTCCTTATTCACCTTCCCTATGCTACTTGTGGTTTTATACACTTCTGCCATGTCCTGTCCCCCTCAGACATGTCTTTCCAGGCTGAAAATTGCCACCTTATGCAGCCCATCTTTAACCAGGAGCTAGTCTACATCCCTGATCACCCCTTCTCTTCTTCAGCTCTGTTACATCCTTTCTCCAGAGAGGAGCACCAAAACTGCCCCTCATATTCAAGGTGCAAACAACCATGTGTTAACCCAGTGGCAGCCCAGAAAAACTTGCAGCACCTGGGCTTTCTGCTGCAACCCGTCCCTTCAGAGCCACGTGGGCACAAAATATATCACTGACGTGTACCATGAGCATGAAGCTGCCCTATTACTGCCCACTGACCCATAAAGACTTCTAGAAGTAATCAGAAAACTCCTAAATGCCTGCTCAGACAAATATTTATTCCAGCCTCTCAAAGGCTGTAGTGCACACAAACACACACACACACTCACGCACATACCAGTGCGTTTTGAATCTGCCCATATTAGGTCTCTTAAAGGCACCTCCCATTCTTTGAGGAAATTCAAGAAACCTGTGCCCAGTCACTGCTGAAATAAAAAAGGACTTTAGGTCTACTGAGAGCCTGGTGCAATTTGGTGTGACCTCTGTTGCCTCTGTCACTCTCTGAACGGCTTTTATATCTCCATGGGAGAAAGAGCCAGCCCCGTTCAAGAAGTAGGTTTCACATCTCCGAGACCCAAAAGCCAGCTTTGACATAAGAAGCTGTGTAATTAAACAGGGCTCTGAGTGGATCAGGTCAAATGAAGTAATTCACGCAATTCATGGGTTCAGATTAGCTTGAAGCCAACATCATCTCCAGTGCCGGCACTTGGAATCTATCAACGTTGTTTCCAACACCTCATCCTCAATGTCTTTTATTCCTTGCAATTCCCAGCACCCAATCCATTAGCTAAGTTTTGTCTCTCTCTGGGCTTCAAGTATCATCGTGTAACTCCAAGGGCACTTCACTTTCATACTGAGTAACTTCGAACACCACAATGCAGGCTTGAAACCAGACATGCTTCTCCAGCGGAGAAGATCTGTTATTCCTGCACCCAGAAATAAATGCTCTGAGTGAGGCAGGAAAAGGAAGAAGGTGAAAAATGCAGCACACCAGCAGCCAGGACACAAGTTAAAAACAAGAAGGCGATTACATTTCAGCTACCTGGAAGGTTTGATTTCTTTCTCAAACTCTATTGAAGATCACCCCTCCAGCATCAGGACTGGAGCTTGGAAGTGAGACAAACCTTTTGGAGACTTAGATGGTTCAGCAATGTGCGCCAAGCGACAACCTCTGGAAACAGAGAAACACCCATGAAAGCTGTGAGGCCAAAAAGCATAGTGAGCTCCAGAAAAGGATGGGAAATTTCCTTCTCAATGCTGAAAACAGCCAAAATTTTCCTCATGAGTATCGGAAGTTTCTCAGGTTAAACCATTTGAACTTTGGGGATTTAAAATCAATTTCTAATTGTTAAAGGTTCAGGGAAAGGATGTGTTACACCAAAACAGACTGCAGCAGTTTCTTACCTTCCAGTTTCTCGTGTTGGCTTTTCTTGGAAACACAATATCTGTACGTGCTCCAGTGCAACACTTGCTTTATCCTGCTGCTGAGGTGACAATATCTCTGTCATCGGCTTAGCACTGAAATCGGTATCTGAGGCTGGGGTTTTCCAAAGAGCCTTAAGGAACAGATGCCCAAATTCCATAGAACTGGAGCTCCTAATCCTTGTAAGTACTTGCACACCCCACCACGTATTCAGTTTAGCAAGACAGTGAAATCTAACCCTGCTGGACATACAGTCCTGGTCCAAAAAAAAAGCGGTAAAAAGCAATAGAAGTATTAACTGTCACACTGGAATAGGATTAGTGGCAAAAGAAAGGTGGTGAGGAGCCTGAGGGGGCTGTAGTCCCCTCGCTAATGTCACCTGGAAGGCTGCAGACACGATATGCTGCAAGACGAAGTAGCCGTGCAGCTCCCCCATCCACACCGCTGCGCTGGCCATGCCTCCTGCCAGGGTATTCACGGTACCCGGCACATCTTCCTGGCGGGTGATGTGACAGCCAGAACTGGCACCGTGAGGCAGGAAAAGACAAGACTTATCATTGTCCAGGCCAGCCTGTCATGGTTAATTAAAGCTAGGGAGACTAAAGCAGAGCTGAGATGTGTGTGCGCGGCGTTTTTTTTATTTTGGTGGTGGTCTTCCCCTTCTTCTCAAACTCTGAGTTTTCCCACAGCAGCCCTTAAAAACCTCAAACAGCTAGGAAGGTTTTGTTCCCAAGATCAAGCCACAGAGGCACTGCTTCATTCACACACTTCCTTCCATCTTGCTGTGGCAGAGTCCTCCACCCCCTCACACTCCTCCTCCCCGACTGGTGTGTCAGCAATGCCAGGGAGAAAATTTGCAGTGTTTTCATCTCTTTTCTTCCTTCCTTCACCTCCCCCTGGAATTCCCATATCTAGAAAGGCTGTTCTTTATGTTCTCCCTAGCACATGCACGTTGTCTTCTGCAAGAACATGGGAGCCGCGACTTCGTTTCCTCAACACAAGTGTGTCAGCTTGCACCCTGCGTTCCCCAGCTCCCCCTCTTTCACACGCACACAGTGTCATGGGCCTCTATCAATCTTTTGTTTACTTTGAGGAGCTGACAAAAGACTATTTCATCCACGAAAAGTTTAAGGAATTCTCTGATTTTTACTGCTTGAAACTCTGCTGGCTGCGCTTGTGTCTGTCCTGCTTCCTCCACCACCACCTAATGGCAGATACGAAAACAGCATTCAGACCTGGCTAAATTCTGCATGACCATTTTTATAAGACCAGGTTGCCACAGAGATGAGGGCTGGCTATAGGAGACTGTGCTAACAGTTCTGTAGCCATGGATTTACACAGGTGAGCAGAGTCCACCACATACCCCTGCTAGAACAGCAAACTTCAAACCTCCTCCTGCCTCTCCTCTGCACAGATGGGGCAGACTCTTCCCCAAGGACACAAAACAGACATTAAAAAATTATTATTTCCACTTTACTGTAGGGAACAGAGAACCAGAAGGGCAAAATGACCTTCACCAAAGGCATGGAGGCAATCTGGTGCGGGAAGGAATTCACCTTGAGCTCCTGGCCAGGGTCTTAGTCATTGCAGAAGCACAAACCTCCCACATTTCACAGCAAAACGTGAATAGCTCCTGCCCTGCTCACGATGTTTAGGTACATACCTGACTCTGCTGAGGTCAAGCAAGACATGTAGGCCTGAGCTGGCTGACCTACACCCTCACCACAGACAACAGGAGGAAATAGGCACCTCTGAGGCCACCTCCTCTCACCCGACCTACCCTGTGTGTTAAAGATGGGGAGGACCGGCCAGGCAGGAGCTTAGCATCACTTGTCTGGAATTAGATACTGTTTTTCCCAGGTGCCTAAGTGAGGAGAGACAAATTCTACCTAAATTGCTCACATGTGAATTTAAAATAAGCTTTGGTTTTGTAAAAAATGAAAGAAATCCTTTTTTTTCCTCCAAAATATTCCTTCCTTTTGCATTGTTTCTAGCCACACTCCAAATGCTCCACTCAAGAAACATTCAAAGTAGCTTTCCTGACATATTCCTGCAGGTAAATGTGATGCTATATGTTTTACATGGTCTCTAACATGGAATATATCGGTAAATCCTGTGCGTTCATTCAGCAGGGATTTTTGCCGGTTAACCAGGAGGTACTTAGTGCCTCATGTTCTAAGAGTACTTGTTCGTAAAAAATTTAAGTGCAAGTTTAACACCAAGACGTCTGACTAGATTAGTGATAAAATCCTAATAAAGAACTGGCGCTTGACCTCAGCAGAGTCAGGTACATACATAAACAGGCACCGTGGGTTTTATCTCAAGGGGAGACAGGAGTGCTTGTGTCATTGAGAAATACAAAGTTAAAACCTACCTGGGCCCTTTCTCCACAAATTAGTGGAAGAAAGCATTTTTTTTTTAGCGATGAAAGTTTAACCTAACACAGACCCACCTCTCTTACTAAAAAAGTACATCAAACCTGCAGACAGCCAGGGCCCACAAGCGATATGCTACACCTCCCAGGGAGCTGATGGGCATGGGGCCATCCCCAGGTGGAGGGCAATGCTGGTGTCCCCAGGGGCCTTAGTCCCAGTGCAGACCAGGGCTCAGTGGGCGCACAGTCCAGTTCCCGCGTGATGGGGTGATGTTGCGCATAGCAGCCACCTTCAGCTCCCATCTTCTCCGAGATGATGGGTTTCCACAGGTCCCTGGAGCAGGCCAGACTTTCTGCCAGCTGCGGGAGGTCACCGCAGCACGGGAGCTGTGCTTGAGCTGCTTCCAAAGCACATCAGCACTGCAGCTGTATTTGGCCGCTCCTGGGCGAGCCTGACCATTGCTCCTCTAACTCGGCACTGCAACACACACCTCACCCAGAAGAGGGGATATTTGTCTTGAGGGAATTCACTCCCTCCTGACGTCCCGCTGATGGTCTGACGGACAGGCCTTCTGTTTCTCCCAGCTGGAAAACTAGCATGTGCTGAGGTTTCTTCCCCAAATGGGTTAACTCTTCCCTGTTTTCTAAAGTGTCTCTGCTCACATTCACTGCTTGGGGAACCCAGACACAAGCCTGGGGCTCCCTGTGTAAGACCTCCACCCAGGCGAGCCGTGGGACAGATCACGTCCCTGGGTGACAGCCCATGTTGGGTCAGGCTGTGCTTTCACCGACTGTCCTGACAGCAGCACCTTGCTGCGGTGCCTGTCGGGGTCTCGCCCTGAACAGAAATCGTTCAACAGGCACAAGGAGAGCCGTGCCTGGCTGACTGGCAACTCGGAGTTGCTCTTTTGAGAGGTAACAAAATGCTGCCTTCTGCCAGCCCAGCCCTCCTTCCCACCGTGAATGGCAGCTAATTAGAGCATCTGCCCTCAGGAGATCACCCAGGCTTAACATTCCTCTGGATTAGGAGGAATAAAAGCATCATTTGGCACTGACAGGCACAATAAAAGAGCTGAAAGCCACTGGCAGCATCAGGAGAAGACAGGATATGTGGCATGTCAAGGATGTCTTGTCCCTTGAAGAGCAAAATGCAGGGAGAGGGCTTGCTTTGCATTAGCTAAACATCACGCAGCGAGCTAAGATCCGCTCACAGGCCTGCAAGGAAGGAACTCTTCCTTCCTAGAAAGTCTGACTCCTGCTACTCTTTGGTAAGGAGAGTGAATACCCCCAAAGAGGCAACCAAAACACCGTGCAGTGCTCCACAGCCCCCTCAGTCTGCAAGAGAAAGGACCCCCTTCCCGTCTTTCAGGACCCAGCATTACAGTAACGACTGACAGGAACCACCGCTCTCACAGGGTGCTGCCACAGCATGGTCTATGGGACGGAGCACACCATGCGGATCTAGGAGATCGGGACCAGTTCCTGGCTTTGTCTCAGGCTTCCTGAGTCACTTTGGGTAGGTGTTTGATTTATCACATGCCTTAGGTTCCCAGTAACATTTCACTACTGATATTTCCCTGGGTTGCTACCAGGACCCAATAAGGACCTGCTGGAAAGCTCTGGTTCACTGCAGTTGTAAATGCCTCACACCGTTTTTGCATACTGAGGGCAAGGGAGTGTGAAAGCTTCTAGGAGATCATGCACGAATGCTAGAAAGCACAATGTAAGGATTTTTAAATACTGGTATGTATTTATGACCTGAATAGTCATATGCCCTAGTGGCAAAGGCAAGCAGGGAAAATTTGGCCCGACAAATAGCCCAAAGACTGGCCTAGCAAGGGTTCTCCTCCCATCTCTACCACTGCATAAACCTGTGACTGTGGCTTCTTGTCTGTGCCTCAGTTTCTCTTATTTGAAACTCATGATGTTGGTTCTGACTGTAGAAAGATCTTGATGAAAGTGAAAAGGGGCAACAAGTGCCATTAAAACCTTGGCTCAATCCCCTCCCATGGTGCCTGTACTGTGTGCAGGACCCCTTAGCTGATGCTGCTGCTACAGAAAGGAAGAAATCAGCAGGGTTTGGGGGCATATTTGGCTCAATTTGGCATTCTTGCAAGGGCAGGCACCTGCTTTTACTCCATGCTCCCTACATCTTCAATGAGATCACTTTTGTCTTGTTTATTCATTAAAAATATCTACGGTGCTTTGCATCATGCTTGGTAAAGGCAGAGGGGCCCATTCTATGGCCCGTGAATGGGGATAAAATTGCTTTTTCCTAACACCTAATTTCACAGCTCTAGTTGCCTTTTCAAAGACAGTTTGAATTACAAGTCACTGCACTTCCCAGGCAGAGAAGGAGCAGGTTTTCCCTGTTCAGTCATGTCTGACATGGGTATTTGCTCCTCACTTGTTAAGAATGCAGAAGAAAAACATGCAACACGTTCACCTTGGTGAAATAAAAACCAGCCTCTTTCTCCCCTGCCATGGAGCAAAGAGAAGAGAAAGTACCAGCACAAGGACAGCAGAGATTTTATGCTCACTTTGTACAGACAGAGCTAATAGTGACAATACAGGGCAGTCCAGATACTTTCTGGATCATCAGTTACCTCAGGAACTATGTTCCTGGGGCTCAGCTCGGTAATGTTATAGTGTAAATTTTGATTTCTGATACTAAAAAAGTTGCTTGGTGTGGCTTCTGGCATAATTCAAGCTAGTTTATAGAGCTGTTTTGATTTTTAGCTACCTGCAAAGCTCCTGAAGAGGCTGCTGTGGCTGGGGTTTCTGGAGGTGAGCATATCCCTAAGCCACCCAGCCTTGGTGATGAAAAGCTACTTTTGAGTTGGAGGGGGCAAAAGTTTTATCTGGCAATTCCTATTGTCCATAAGGAGATCATAATGGCAAGCAGATCCTTAGGTAGGCCAGCCTTAAGAGTCCCCATCCACCCACAGCAAAGCCAGCCCTATGTGTGAAGTCCAACTGAAATGGCTCCGATTGCCAGTGTGTAACAGCTGAATGCTGCCTCTAGCTCACACGTGGACACCTCCATGTGCACCTCCAAATGAAGGTGAATCACACCCTAGATTTGCAGGATATGGGAGCTGAAGAATGTGTCAGTGGTGTCTGTTTTTTCCCATGGCCTGTCAGAGGAGCCTGGGGTGATGTGGTTTAGACTTGAGGTCTAATTTTTACATGTTACGAAAGATTAATCCCCTACTGAGCGAGCTGAAGCTTCAAGAAGAGAAAGCTTGGGGGAGGATCTTGTTCATGTGGGGATATGAGGGTGTAAAGAAGACAGAGCCAGACCTTTCTCAGTGGCACCCAGTGAGGACAAGAGGCAATGAGCGCAAATTGAAATACAGGAATTTCCATTTGAACATAAAAAAAAAAAAATTTTTTTAGTGAGGATCACCAACACTGGAACAGGTTGCCCAGAGAGTGTGTGGCGTCTCCATCCTTAGAGATATTCAAAACCTAACTGGAAAATGCCTCCTCTCATTGACCCTGGTATGAACACAGGGGTTGTACTAGAGACCTCCAGCGATGCCTTCCAACTTCACCTATTACGTGACTCTGTGCATCCCAGCCATTTCTACAGGATGGCCAGAGATCTTTGGCAAATGTCTGAAGTCTTCCAATTCCATCTAGCAACATTTCTGATGAAGAAAGAGGCCAGATTCAGAGAACCAACGCATATCGCAGGTCCTAGCTTGAAACAGTTCAATGTCTCATTGACAGTCTACTTCAGAAAACTAAATAGGGTGCTATGAAGCCCTTTCTGGTCATCCTTATCCATCAGGTCTTCTCTTACCAAAGATAAAGCAAAGAATGTGACTGAAGAGGATGTGAATAGCAAACAACAGGATGTGAGAAACCCAGGATTCTTGTGCAACTGGGTAAGATTAAGAAAAGGGAAGTTACGCAGAAAGGACTTTATTCAACTCTTTTCTCCAAGTCTAAAGAGATACTCAGTGCTAGACAAATTTTCTTCTGGATGGTGCCCAACCAACAGCATGAGACTGCTCACAATATCACTGTTCACGCAGTGATGGTACCCACCTGTCCTAGGGCCTAGTGTCTGAGCTCCTTTAACAACTGTATCTTTACAATGTTCTGTAAGTCTATAAAAACACTTCTACGGATGGAGAGCCAAGACAAGGCAAGGCTAAGCAACTTGTGGAGACAACTCAGGAAATCTATAGCAGGGTAAGGAGTATTAAGCACAGATCTGATTTTTTTTTTAAATCCACCTTCTTTTACACACCTCTTAGAAACAGAATTTCTCTCTGCTCCTTTTGCTCCCACCACGGTTTCTCTCCGAGAAGAAATAACTGAATAGGCCAATGCTGATATCAGCAGAACAGCCTTGCTCAGCATCAAGCAGTAGGAGGTTTCATCCCTATTGGAAAACGTACAGTACACTCTTTGGTTATGAGAGTTTTTATCAGAGCTCTGTCCCAAATTCATAGCACAAGGGGAGGAGAAGAATTCAGTCCCAGGGGCCAAGCACCAGCTGACCACACTAGATTTCCTCTTCGCTGGGCTCTTCTGCTCTGACCAGAGGGCTGAGATTTGGATCACAGTGTCTGACTTGAGCAGCTTCTTTCTCCAAGCAACACAAAGCCTCAAGCCAACAAGCAACTCCCGGCAGAAGGACACCCCAGGGAGCAGGAGGGAGGCAGTGCTGGCTCTGCTGCTGCTTTGATCACCCTTTCCTAATGGCTTGCCTTCCCTCAGGTTGTTTTTAACTTTCTTTGATGTTAGAGGGAAGGACGGGTGCAAGACTCAGTGCTGTTCAGACACAGATGTACTCTGTGCCCCGAGCACTGGAGAAACCACTGAAAACAAGACTGGAAAAGACATCAGGAAGTCAATTGTCCGCTTTCTGCCTCAAGGCTTCATTAGTTCTACCTAAATCATCCTGATAATGCATTTCTAACCTCCTCCTAAAGACCCCCAGGGATGGAAGCCCTTCCCCAAAATCCATTTATATTTTGAACCACCCTCACCATCAGAAAGCTTTTCCTAACATTTAACTAAACCTCCCCTGTAGTAGTTTAAGCCCATGATTTCTATCCTTTTCCCCTTGGATATAGAAAAAAATTTATTCCCTTCACATTTACAGCTCCCTATTACCTTCTTGAAGACTGTTAACATCCCTTCAGCTCTCTCCCTCTGACGCTGAACAAATCCATTTCTCCCATATAACAAGAGGTTATATAGTGCTCTGACGCTCTTACTTCCACCAGCTCTCAAAAACTGGCCTTCATCTGATTAGGCCTCATCCACAGGACCTTTCCTTGTCTCCTCAGCACCTTAAGGATCTGTTCTTTGACAGATCTAACCTTCTGAGTCCCCTGGATGCACGATTCACTTCTGCAGGGACATACAAAGAGACTCACATCTTTCATAGGTTTCAAACAGCAATTACTTTTTACTTGAGCTGTCACAAGCAGTACCTGTGAAATCAGGGAGAATTTGGGCATACTTCGGTCATCCATATATATCTACACACCTGAGGGATCTGAAGGGCATGATTTATGACTAGGTTAGCCAGTTTGGTGGCATAAGACACACCCCTTAAATTCAAGGGCTTGTCAGCTGTTCGGATATGGCCTTTTGTCGCCTCTGAGCGGAGTTCCTAGAACTACACCCATACTAGCGAATTAAGCTGAATGTTTCTGGGCACAGAAACTTGCCTGTGCTGTAAATCGGCACAATCATCCCTGGCTGAGTTTTGGCCTAGGCCAATTAGTGCTCACGCAGACAGTTCCCAAGCACAGTTCAAGGCTATTCTCAATATACAAACTATGCTTTATAGGCATTCAACTTTGCTTTCCTTAGCACTGGCTCCCTCTGGCTGCATCCACACTTCAGAGCAATTGGTCTTGGGTCTCTTGTGGTGCAAAAATAGAGCTGTTACTGTTTGTTTCTGCTGTTCAAAGCATCCAAAATAATGCAGTGGGCTGTGCTGCCTCCCAGCAGAGTGGGAGTTTATAGGGCAGGAAGACGAGGGGTTGCACTGCATGCCCTGGGGTGGGATATGAGGACCCGCAGGGGTGTTTGAGGGTGTCAGGTCTGCTCAGACAGCGCTGGAGGACTGTGAAGGCAGGGAGACAGAGCTGGTGCAGTCTCATCCTCACTGCCTAGTAAGAAATAGCTCCTGGAGTGAATCATCCCCAGAATCATGCCCATGGTTCATGTTGCAGGTGAAGGGGTCCAAAACATAGCCAGGGAGTGAGCAAGCAGTTATGAAGGAAGGACAATCGGGCCCCCAGCACTTGAGCTCACTCCTTGGCCCTCTTATTTAGTGATCTAGAAGCACCATCATGTTTGCCACGATGGAAAATTTTTTCAGATCAATTCATCTCAGTGTTTCCTCTTTATACAGCAATCTCCTCTCTGGGTTCACACCTACATCCACGCGGTCACACATACTTGTACATACCTCTTGTACAAACACCCTCCCATGTACCAACTTCGGGAAGCAACAAGCAAACACACCTGAACAGATGCGTACTCAAGCACCCTCTTTCCCACCCAAAAAACGTGAAGTTGCTGAGTCCATCTTTTTTCTTAGTTTCCCCATTTGATCAGATCTCTCTCATTTTGCTTTCTCCACTGAGTCCTCACTTATCAGCTCATTTAATCCCAGCATTTCTCAATCAATGCAATTCCATTGATTTCTAAGGAGTCACTCTGATTTTATGCTGGTCGAATAGATCAGAACCAGTTGGCGGTTTTGTTAAATGTACTCCCCTCCAATCAATACTTAATAGATGAGAGGGATACCTCAGAGTGAATACAATTTCCCCAGGGTGTAAGATTCATTGCAACATGACCGGTATTGTTTTCTACAACCAATTTCCAATCTCTTAAAATGATAACAGATATAACTTAAAACAAAACAAACCAGCAAACATCCCTTGTGAAAGATGATGCAGTCCTGCCCAAAGCAAATCTCCCTTTGGAAAGATAAATATGTTTTATCACTGTCTTTCAAAGGATTCATCCAAGTTCTGAAGGCAAAATTGGGAATTTGGAAGAGCATTCAACTTGATTAAGGGGGACATCCCCTAACACAAACCCAGAGAAGCAAAGAACTGGCAAATCGTAACACATATCTTCACACTTCTGCCAGCTCATGAATATGTGTCAGTCTTGTCGTACCTGTTTTTTTTCTAAAACTCCAGATCTTGAAATGATGTGAGAACATGGAAACCCCTGCTTCCAAATAAAGGGAAGCGGATGATTTTCCTGGCTGTGGCCAGAACACTGGAACAACAAATGGGAAAGTCTGGGAAAATAGCAGGTAACTAGGAAACCAGGCTTCTGCATTTCAGGCAGCCACGTTATGATCTCCTGCTGCCCCTTCCCACAGTTAAATAGAAAGGCTTGAAATACTTGAATTAAGAAGCCCATTATTTTTAAATCAAATTTAATGTGTTTGGGCGGATTTTATATGCTTCAGGTCAATGAAAGTTGCTTTTGCCCACACGTAAACATCCATTCAACAAATCCATATTCCAGAAAACTCCTGTCAGAAAGAATTTTTCCAATAAGTGAAGAGGAAACACATCACCTGCTTCCTTGTACACAGGAGATTATAGGCAGAAATATATTTAACATAAGTAGGTGCAGACTTAGCAGGCCAAGGGCAAGGAAGCTTTATCTCATCCTTCTACTTTTGTTTGGGACCACTGATGGCATGGCAAGTGGTCTCATGTTGTCCAGCCTCTAATAAATGTCTGGATGTATAAAATGGTAAGTAAAATAAAGCCAAAGGCAAGTCCCAAGAGCACCAGCAATAGGAAACAGGTAAAGAAATAGTTTCTTTTATGGAGGCCAAACTACATGATTGGTCTGGACTGGTTTTACACTGTGCGTCAGACTGACTAAAAATCTCTCTGTAAAATAGGAAACCAGTTGAATGAAAGAGACACCGTTCACCAAATCCCAGTGGAACTGGGCAGCATCAACGCATCTGCTGATCCCACCAGGTGGATGGATGCTCAGTAATTTCTTTGAAATGCTTGTGTGAAGGCCCTGTATTTTGAGCAAGGTGCATTTTTGCACTCAGTGATTTGAGAAATAGCAAAATGCTGGCTGAACCTCTTCTATCCCAGATGTCCTTCCCATCCCACAGAGCAATGTGAAATGACAGTTGCAGCACTAGCCACCAGCTGCGCCTGATGTATCTGTACAAGCCAAAGAAAGATGGTTCTGTTTTGTAATTTGTTGATGCTTCCTTTAATACACACCTGTTTGAAGTTCTTTATCTGTTGACCGATGGATTCTCTCATCAGTGGTGGCCACTCAGCATTAACAAATTGCTCTTCTGCGTTTCTCAGAAGAAGCCAAAGTCTGACAGAGCTGCACAGGCAAACAGAATTTGAGGATGAGACTAACGCAAGATCCTCAGCAGGTGTAAATCAAAGTAGCTCCCTCCACTTTAAGTGTGTGACACTGGTTTATACCAGCTGAGAATGCAGCCCTTTCTTTTAAACTTAGAGGCATGAAAACTAGAGGTAACTTGAGCTAATACATGCTTATATTTATAGACAAGTGAAAGGATGGCAAAGTATGCTGGAAAAATAACCAGACTTCAAGAGAGAGGTTTATCAAATAAGCAAGGCTTCAAATTGGCTCCAGCTCAAGAGAAAAGACAGAGTCGAATTAATTTCCCCCAATACAATCACACGCCCAGCTACTGTCAAGATGTGAATGAACATGGAGATATTTTCTTGGCTGGCATGCAGAAAGAGCAAGTTTATGTTGGCCATGTCAGGTTTGCGAAATGATGGGCCTGCAGAGCCAGAAAGGGACTCACGGGCAGCTGTGAAATACCCACGCGCACAACTTCTGCATGTTCACACCAATGCACCCCTTCATGGATACATAGCTCTGCACCTTGACATACCTACAAGTCTGCAAACGTGTGTGCACGCAGGTAAATGAATTGTCCCCAAGTAGGTATTCATACACCCCGCAGCATGGGTGACCACTGACTGAGCTTACATGTCTCCGTAGTCACCCTGGGCTTCCTCTGCCCCCAGCAGAGGTCTGTTAAACACAGTCCAAACCACAATTCACCTTGTAATAAAGCAGATATCCAAGCAGATAAGATGAACACACACCTCAAAAGTGCTGATGCGGACTGCCATAGGAATCTATAAAAAAGTACTTTGGTACTCAAAAAAATAAATTGACCATTTATAGAAGTAGGCAGAAAGTCTGTCACCACTGGAGCTCCTATTGTCATCAGTCATGACAGTCCCCCAGCTGTATGATGTCCTTGACTTATATGCACAATAAAGACAGTAACCGCCATGAAGCAGGGACCTGTTAGGCTGAGTGGCCAAAAAATAAGCTTTAAACATTGCCTCAAATGGTTTAAATTGGTCTAGGTACAGTAACAGAAACAAGGCAAGAGAAGATTCCTGCTTTGCCACTTTTCCCCTCTGTCCTGTTCAGAAAAAGAAAGTCAGTTCCACCTGACTCCAGGTGAGATGGTTCATTTCCTCATCCACTGCCCAAGCAGAAAGGGTCTAAGATTTCTGTAGAAATCATTTCTTGATGGTATCTTTAAAGCTCGAACTGTAGAAAAAGAGAGAAGTTAGGATTTGATACACTGGGCTCAACTTAGTTGCCTAAACACAGACATCTAGTGAGGTCTGAGAAACATTTGGACATTGAGATGTCCACACAGGACTGGCAAATGTGCCAGAAGGCCCAAGAATCTAGAAAATCCAAATCGTCCAGGACTGGCAGCACCTTTAATGGCATTAGGCATCTGTCTTCAGACAACTGAATCTCACTATGTCTAAGTTAGGAAAAAAAACCTGCTCAAAGACACAAATTTTGGCTCTTTTTCAGAACCACATTCATATTCAGATGTTTACCACACTACTTAGGCTACACATCATTTCCTTTTAAGCACTGCTTTTATATGCTTTGTAGAAATCTCTTTGCAGAAGAAAACCAGCAATTATGCTAAGTTCTCTTCATGTAATTCAAGTCCTTATCAGCCCAGTTCCAATGACTGCTTGCCTAGGATGTGTACTATCATCCTCTGTGTGGATTTTATGGGTCTAATAAGCTATCTTGATACTGACAGGTATTGACTAAACTTTGTGATAGAAAGCAATGCATCCACATTGTCAAACAACACCCAAAATGCAAGGTGATAAAAAGACTATCAACCAACTTCTAAATTTAAAATATGAGAAGTCTCTCTCTTAGCCTTCGGAGATATGCCTTCCAGTTCTTTCCCTTCACGTATAAAACCAGACTAAAGAGCGGATGTTTGTTAGGTGAATACCTGTATTTTATTATACCAAGAACATATCTGAAAAAAAGAGAAATTTTTGAACATACACTTTCTTCTTCAGACAGAAATCAGAATATAAATATTGAAGCTAAATGTAGGATGAAAGGAAATGCTCAGAATTTAATTGTGTTGGACATTTAGGCAAGTTGAAAGAAAGAAATAGTTCACACCTGCACGCCTCAGGGGCTGTTAGCCAGAGGCAAGGCAGTAAGTTTATTAGCCTTCCTGAAACCCAGAATGATGGGATGGGTGGGGAGAGAGGTAGGAGTATAATTAATTAATTATTTATTGCTTGTCACTGCAAGGGAGAATGAGGCAGAGTATAGGAAAAATTGTAATATACCATAAAATCAATGTCCCTATTCATTTTTCACATCTAGCAGATTAATATATTTTAGTTGATAGCGTCATCTTTCAAGAGATTTGTAGGTCTTCCTTGGGGATGAAGGCTGATTGATCAAAGATGGAATGATTGTGCCATGAAAAATATTCTCCCACTGGCACGAGGCCGTTTCGGTCTGTATTCAGATGCCCATCCGAGCTCATTCGGGCTGTTTGTTTTCATCCACACAGGGTCTCTGGCAGTACGTGGTACACTGGATGAAATACATCCTGTGAGTGTGCTTGTGCAGGACCGGGTGGATTCTGACAGTCCAGTTCTGGTGTATGTTCTTCTGGGTACTCACAGGAATATTAAGATAGGCTTTGCATTTGGTTCTTCACCACCATTAGGCTCCTGAGCCTATGCCAGATCACGCGAAGTCTCTAAACTGAGCAAAGAGGGATGGGGGGCTTGTAGATCATTCTATGAAACCTTTCAGGATATGTTCTTCTTCGAGTATAACTCTCTAATGGTTTTCCGCCTAATTTCTGGTATAGTTTGATATGCTAAAACATAGACATAGCTGTCTATGCGTATGAATATGGGTAAGGGCCTACTGATGCTGGGACTTTCTGTTCTGCATTGCAATGAAGGCTGGTTTGAAATTCAGGCAGCTCATTTTGAAAGTGGCATCTATTTGCCCAGACAAGCTCTTGAGTAAAGGTGCTTTACAGACCAGAGGCATGTGTGTCCCAAGTTCTGTCTGAGAAAAGGACTGGGGTGGCCTCCAGTGGTCATATGGCCTCAGCAATACGTCATCAGCCTTCAGTGCATTTTGGATGGTTGGTGGTTCTGAAGATGCCAGTGCTATCTGTATGTGCTACGGAGGTTTTCTGTATGTGGTAACTTGGAGGTGGCCATTTTTCATGTTGATTATGGTGTTGTGAAAGCTGATACTGGGACAGTGGGAGGGAGAAGGCAGTACAGGGAGGATGAAAATGGGTCAGTGATAAATCAGCACTAACAAGAATGATTGAGAGTAACTAAAAAGTAGGAATGAGATCTTTTATTACTTTTATTATTTGTTACGTCACACATAAGAATTAAAGTTAGGGAAGCTGGTATGCCGTTTACAGTGCAAACTAAGGTAAATTTGGGAACCCCAAAGCTAAGCTCATACTAAATGTATCAGATGCTGCTGGTCTGACTGCCTTTTAAGTTCCTAAATCAGCTGAGCATGAGAATAATGAATTGCCAGAGAGGGAAAGCAACTGCACGCTGAGCAGTTGTTTCATTTGCTTTCTCCAGCTTATGAATCCAACTCTCCAGTGGCACTTTGCCCAGTTCATTTTACTTTAGCAGCTGGTAAATGAATATGTGATCAGGAAGCATTTCCAATAAATGTAATTACTCCTCTGCTGGGGAGGCTTGTGGCAAATGCAGCCCAGCAACATTTTATATTAAACAATAAAAAGAGAAGAAATTAAACAAGGAGGCTTTTCTGCAGAAATTTCAGTCTAACTCAGTTCTTCTTGGTTAAAGACAACTACTGCTCAGATCCTAACCTGGTGGAAATCAGCATTTAGCTCCTTCAGCTACAGACAGAATTTCCTCCAGTGGATCTACACACTCCACAACTGCTAGGATTTCTCCCCATGGGAGCAGGTTGTTCATGGAAGTAACAGTCCTTTTAATACAGCAGCGACTGGAGGCTCAGCTGAGAGTGAGATCCCACTGCACAAGGTGCTGTACATACCATGTTTGCCAACACGATGGCTGTGGATTTTGCCCTCAAGTACTGGAGAGTATTGGTTAGGGCTTATTCCACTACAAACACCGAACAATACTCTGCTAGCTAGAAAATCAGTCCTACATGGTGAAGACAGTTCACAATATGCAAAAACAGAGTGGATTCTAATGGGAAGGAAGTCCTTGCACTTGAAGTTTCCTGGACAGCAGAACATGCTGAGGTAGATGACAGGGCCAGGTGGGTTTCCAAGAGATGCCTTAGCTGCTAGAGACAAATTACTAGTGAACTATAAATGTGCAGATTTTAAAAGGCAATGCCATAGCCCATCACTCCTTTAAGACACTTTAAGCATTCTGCATAATACCAAGATATTTTGCATTATTGAATATGCCTATTGCTACAAAAATGATTGATTTTCTTCCCAGGCAGTGATGAATGGAGAGATAAAATCCAAGCAGAACAGCTTCTTATTAACCTGGGTCAAGGATGCTCTCAGAGCCCTTTTCTTTCTTTCTTTTTGGGTTTTCAGAAGTGATATTTTGGGAACAGTTCTCATCAGTACATTCTACAAGGCAGCCCAGGTCACCTGCTGAAGAAAATGTTCAGATTTGAGATGCTAGAACTTCATCAGGCAGGTCGGTATTGCATAGTCCATTCTTGAAAGGTGTGTGGGATCCCCACCTTCAAACCAAGGCAACACAGCTAAAAAAGCAAAATACAAGGCTCAGATGTGGCCTTCAAACTAGCAGTAACTGGCCCTTAGACCAGTTTTACAACCCATAGGTGGTACAAGGCTGTCAGATTTCAGGTGTTGACTGTCATAACAAAGAATGCAGCTTTTGCCTCACATCCCTCAACAGCTACCTCAGTGCAAATGAGTACTGTGGCCTCTCTTCTGCCCTACAATCTCACACATCCCCGTGATTGAAGTAAGTCTCCTGTATGACCCACAGCATCAGGCAGTGCCCTTCAAGTCTTGGCTCTGGCAATCAATTGATTCTGAGGGACCACGGTGCTGTGTTTTCAGATGGAGGTTCCCAGAGAAGTATCTGAGACTGATTCCTGGAGGGTCAGTATCCAACCTGCATCAAAAAAAAAACAAAAAAAAGAAAAAGAAAAAAAAATGAAAAAAAAAGAAAAGAAAAAACACCAAAAAAACCCTCCCACTTCTTTCATTCTGTGAGATTTAAATGCTTTAGATTTGGCATACAGTGCCTCGCTCATACATGTTTAATAGTGACAGGGACAAAAGAAAAGAGAGCTAAAAGCAATTAAGAGTCTAAGCTACCTTTGCAGTCAGTGGAGAACTGGGGCAGGATTCACATGCCCAAACAGAGTCACCTAGAGTCATTTTAGATGCTGTGGATTATCCACTCATCTCCCAGAAGAGCACAGGTGTTCTGTAAGTCCTCTGTCATATCTGTCAGTCCCACATGCATGTCTCAGATACCCAAGAGTATCTGAAGCAGCACCAGGTCCCATGATTGACCAGCTGAGCCCTGTAATGCAATGCATCAGCGGATTTGGGACACTATTCAGCTGACCAGCCAGTAGTGGATCAATTCAGTTACATCCACTATTACATTAAGAATTTCAATTCTTAGGCCAGTCCTAAAAAGACAGTGGGGTCTGGGCAAGGCTGAACTCCACATTTTAAGTCCTTGAGATTGTCAAAACTGGTGCTGAGACCAGACATAACCCTGTCTTTAAAATCCTGTGTGATCAAACCCTTCAAACATGACTTCTACTGTCTCCAGGCCTCCCAGTACAGAGAGAGTTGAGTAGAACAAAACGTTCCATTTTCAGGATGTTTTCCTTTTGACTTCTAGTGAGATTGTAGCCAACAGTGAAGCAAGGTTTTGTTTAGAATGGAAATTGCAACATTTCATGTTAAAAAAAAAAAAACAGCTTTGGATATTTTTAAGTTTGTGACTGAAACAACAGAATCAATTCTGTTCATGTTCGAAAGATCTCCCTTTTTTTGTTGTTTTCTTGCTAAATGAAATATTCAGCAAAAATATTTTGCTTGGCCCTGACATTCTCAAATATTCATCACAGAGAACAGTGAGAAAGAACTAAGAATCGCCCAAATTCAACAATGCAGGCACTTTATGGTTGACAGATAGTCCTGTGTTTATCAGTCCCCCCTCTAATTAGCATCAGTCCCTGCCATCAGATCAGCTCAGTAATGTGTTAGCAATCAGAAACAATTCACTGAGCTTCCAAATGACCAGAGGGGTTCAAATACAGACCTCATTGCTGTCATTATCTGACTCCCTCAACTTAGAAGATGGGAAAATCTACATAGATGCTTGTCAAGAATGAACCAGCATGGCAGCAAGCAGACAAGACTCCGCATGAGCTGGGAAAGAGTGGGTTTTAAAGAATAACCTGAAATCACACAGTCACATGGTGTCAGTGTTACTGTGATGAAGCAGCAGTTGCTGGTGGTGACACAGGGCTGTATAAGCACACAGTGGGTGGAGAGTGATGGCAGCCACTCAGTTATGTCCACACCTGCATGGCTGGGAGCAAGCATCTCAGAAGAAGTGCTAATGCGAGGCACAGAAGGGAGGACCGTGTTAGATTTTCCTCCTGCTTTCCAGAAAGTGCATTTCTATGCAGTGCTACGATGTTTCAGGGAAAGGCAGTTCATGAAAGCCAGAGGAGTGACTTGTCGTGCTGAAGCAGGTCTCAAAGGTCTGGCAATCAAAGGTGCACCGAACGGATGAGTGTTGTCATCCCCAGATATTCAGCAATCACCTGTCAGGCCTTCTCCAAGAAACCACAGCATAAATATCTAAATTTCTTTGGCCACTGGTTTTAGAGTCTCTGATATTGATCCAAGTGATATTTTAATGCTTTTCTCTGCAATGAAGGGAATTTACAGCATGAGCATCGCAGAAGGATGAGGCTTTCACTCCATCGCCTGCCTTGAGGAGCTGGTGCTTTGAGAACAAGATGTTCTAAATGACAAGTCTCACAATAAAACTGAGACATAGCAACATGGTGCCTGTTCCTCAAACACAGGCCATGTCTTTTCAGGACTACGCCTCTCTTTTTCCTGTCACAATTAATGATTAAAAGTGTCTGGTAGTCCTCTAGAGAGTAGGAGTTACTAACAATAAGGATGAGGGTAAGGCTAATTATACCCACTGTTCCCGGTTATACATCATATCTTTACATGGCCGTACAGTGAAGTAGGTCTCATACAAAGCACATTAATTTTTTTGGATGCTGATGCATTTCAAACATCAGAGAAAAATAGTTGCCTTAGGGCATAGGAATAACAATACATTTCTCCCAAGCATAATTGAAAACAAACCTGAATCCTATCTGTGGAAGACACTGGTGTTGCCCCGTTGTTGTGCCATTCACGGACTCATATTACAAACACCCAGACTGGGGGTTCATAAAGTCAGTTTCCTGATACCTGGAAAAAATGATGTAGGGACAATGCCCAGAAAAATGCTGTCTTCCGTTAAACTAGTCGAGGCAACTTTAAATAATAATCCGCATGTAATTACGCTGCTTCATTAACAGCAGGCCCTAAGGTCGCCTTTCTAAATGGGAAGCAAGATCGTTAAACCAAAAGCAATCCCCTCGAATTATATCATAAGTCATAAATCTGATGGGCTGCAAGTCAGCATCGTTCCAGTACAAGGTTAATTTGCTCCCTGTTGCTGTAATGCAGTCTGCTCTGCATGTGTAAGGTCTTATGTTTCATAACCACAGGAAAGCCCGGTGATACGCATGTGAAATGGTAACAGTGAGCATGTTCAAGTTACTTTATTAAGCCTTCCTGTTGTTTCTAAATAATGCAAGTGTTCAATTTAGAGTGAGGGAGCCCTCAGGACGGTCAGTTTGATTTAGGGTTGTTGGTTGGGTTTTTTTAATATTATGTTAATTTACAAGCCAATTGTTGTGAAGTAGATAAGCAGTGGCCAAAATCCTAAACCACAGTATATTCTAGAATCATAAAATCACAGAGATGTTGGTTAGAGGGGATATCTAGAGGATATCTAGTCCAACTTTCTGCTTGAAGCAGAACTAACACTAACACTAGTTCATGTCAGTTATGGCTTTGTCTAGCCAAGACGCAACAGCCTTCAGGGATGGAGAAACCACAACCTATGCACTACCATCCTAGTGGCATTTTTACCTATTGTCGAACCTGAACATCCAAGCTGCAACTTGTGCCTGTTGCTCCTTGTTATATCATCTGTCACTAACAAGAAGAGTTTGGATCCATCATCTCTGTAATTCCCCTGAAGGTAGCTGTAGGTTCTATTAGAGCGTCCTTTAGCCTCTTATTCTCAAGACTAAACAAGCTCAGCTCCCCAAGCCTCTCCTTGTGGATCATATGCTTTTGCCCCTGACCATCCTGATGCCCTTTCACTGGATTCTCTCCAGTTTCTCCACATTCCTTTTGAACCAAGTGGGCTCTGTATTTTAGGTGCAATCATACCAGCAGTGAGTAGAAGGGGATAATGACTTCCTTCAGTCCACAATAATATAGTCCAGTACATGGTTTATCTTGTTCACAACGAGATAGCACTGTTGGCTTGCACTCAACCTGGCATCCATCGTAATCCCCAGGTCCTTTCCAGCTGGCAGCTACTCATCCAGTCATTTCCCAGTCTGTATTGAGGGGCTTGCCATCTTACTCCATCCTCTAACAGTTACTGCTTCCAAATCTGGTAGGGTCTTAACCCTTAAACATGTGCTTTGTGGAGAGAAAACACACACACACCCTCATTTCAGTACTGAATCAAAAGTTGCCCTTGACAAGAGACAATGGACAAAAAAAGTTTAAACGAGAGATTTCTACTGGATACAATGAATTTTTTTCCCCCTTGAAGACAGTCAAGCATTGGAGCAGGTTGCCCAGAGAAGTTTTACAGTCTCCATTCATGGAGATTTTCAAAATTCAACTGAATAAAATCCTGAGCAAATTGGTCTGACCTCATAGCTGGCCCAGCTGTGAGCAGCAGGTTGGACTAGCAACCTCCTGGGGTCCCTTCCAGCCTGAATTATCTTGTGATCCTATGAACCTAAATAGTATCCTCCAACTGATAGCACCCTTCTGGACAAGAAGCTGTTGAGTTTTAAGGAACAAACATTGTTTATGATTGCTGAACTACTGAATGGGAAGGTGTGTCTGGACACCCCTTCAGAATGACACATGCACGGACGTTGTTGTGACGCATGTGAACAGTCTCAAACCCAAGCCTCCAAAATACTACCAACTTAAGATCTTCTAGAAAAATAGCACAGGTGATTCTGGAGATGTGCTTCACAGCACTTTCATGGCTGAGCAGAGAGGGTAGCCAAAGTATTACTTTGTTGTGTGGAAATATATTGATGAATTTTTAAATATAGTTACCTCAAAGCAATACTGACTTAGTCTTCGGAACTGAAGTCCTAATTTTCCCTCAGTAAACTCCTTTTAAAGCTGCAAGGCCACATCTGCTCTGTGTGACCACCTGGGGAGTGAAACGGAAAGTCAACAAGAGCACTCACTTCCTGGTGCAAAGACCTAGAGGAGCTACAAACACTGGGAAATGCAGTCAAACTCCTGAGCTTCAGTGTGTTCATTAAGATCACAGAAGACTCAGTGGAGAAACTCAGCCTCAGATTTCATCCCATCCATAATTATTTGTCCGATTTCAAGACACAGAAGGGATCCCACCAAACTGCAGTTAGACAGTAACATTACTAAATCCGCATTGATCCAAATAATGATTTCCCTCAGCCATTCACACTGCAAGTTTTCAACACAGCCTTCAATTTTCAGCCACTGAAAGCAAGTACACAACTTCCCTGAAACATGAATTAGGCAACAAGGGTGAAATGATGCTGTATACACTACCTGTGCTATAGCTATTGAACGCGAAGTATTGCATGTGGGAGAATGATATGTGAGCATGACAAATGGGAGAGGCCTGTGATAAACAAGATGTCGTTCAATAAAGAATGTGTAAAACTCAGTAAAGCGTAAAACACCTAAATTGAGTAGAAACAATCAGCTTCACAAATATGTGATGTGGGAAGGACACTCAAGGTAGCAGGTGTGCAGAGCAGGATTTGAATCACACACTGATCGTAAGATGACAACGTCCTGCCACTCCAGAAAGGTTTATAAAGGGGGGCAAATCAGAAAATAATACACGGCATAACCCTTCCACTCTATTCAGCACTGCTCAGACTTCAGAAGCCATGGGTAGTGCAAAGGTATAAGACTTGACAGAGCTGAAAAGCATTTGCTCCTACCATAATACCCATCTGCACCATCAAAGGAGTATGAAAAGGCTTCAGACCACTACAGGCCAGTTGGGTTTTATCCCACACTCCATGCTTTTGGGCCAGAACCATTGAACTTCAAGATGTAGCCATCCAAAGCTGAAGTATTTTCTCTCACTCCCTCATCCTTGAACTAACCTCTTCCTTGTACAAGCCAGGACCTCCTGGGTGTGCACCCACCTCCCATTTTCTCTCCAGATCATTTGCAAGTGACATGATAGAAATTGCAGCTGTGAAGCTGAGGGAAAAGAGGGCCAGGGACAAGAGAGGATTTTCAATGCTAGAGCTGATGCCAAAGCAATGCAGTGAAGCCAATGCAGAAGAGGTTAAAGCCAGCCTCTAATGATCAAGCACCCAATCTCCAAGCAGCAACAAAGGAGAGGCTCATCAAGGAAATAACAGCCCTCCAGTTAACTCTTCCAAAGGCCTGAGGTATCAGTTCAGGTAAGTAGAAAGCATGCATCTCCAAGATGCCTTTAGGAGGTGACAGCATCAGTGACAGTTATTTCAGTTTGTATTGAATGCCTTTCCAGAGACTGAGCTCTCACTTAGACATCAGCTGGTAAATCTGCTTTTTACTGTGTTACAGCTGGGAGGTCTTTGTGCTGTGTCATGAACGCAAACGGTCTTAAGTCACTGAATCAGGAGCTCAGTTCAATTGCTGTCTCTGATCCACTCCAGTGGGTATCAGGACAGGTCACCCAGTCCCCCCGCATTTCAGTTCTCCCCTGGTAGAGTGGAGATGCATTAAATCCTTGGTACGGTGCACTCAATCATGGGGAGCTCGTACAGAGCCTGGCCCCAGGGACTCGCCGCTCAGTTAGGGCCTTTCGGCAATGTCATCACCAAAACATAACTCCCTGCAGCCTCCCTGACTCATCTCTCATACCAGTACCAAGTCTGCTCACTAACAGTGACAGCACTAACCCCTCAATACCGATCCCCAAAACTAAGCAGCAGTCAGAAGGGCGCTGGTTGCATTTGATCACTATGTGGCCAGTATTCCTGGCTCCCAGACATCCTCCCCAAGAGTTATTTCCAAAACAAGGACTGGAACCAGGGTCCTCTCTGATCCTACAGGTACTGGCATTTTCAGCTGTGGGGTAAAGCAGTAGCCATCACGGTTGTTCATGCAAAACTCAGTGCTGTGGGATGCTCCGTGAATGCCCCAGTCCCATGCGCTCAGAAAGCAGGCGCAGTGGCTAATTCCTCAATTTCAGTGGGGCTTAGGAGCAAGGCAAATACTAAAACATCCAGACTTGTCAAGACTAAGGAGCTCCCAAATGCCCACACAAGCAATATGGATATCTCAGGCCATGGACACCCAAAGGAGTTAACTTGTGACAAAAGAAGCTGTTTTGACTTCTATGAGCTCCCAACACAACTCTCCTCCACAGTTGGGCAGCTTCCCTTCACCCTTCAATGGCGGCAAATAAACTGCAAGATTAAACAGGGCTAAGCTTGTCCTCTTTACACAGCCTGGCCTCACCACACAGCTTCCTCATCTCCCCTTGCCTCCTATTACACCAGCTGCCATTGCATAGGTTTCTCCAGGAGGACGTATCTAATCTCATCTCTCCCTTCATGTACTGCTAAGTATAAGCATCTTGTAGATTAGGATGACATTGGAGCAGACACAATAAGGTGCCTTTCCTGCAGTCCCACCATCCTGGTTCCTGCTCGTCCCTACCTCCTTTTCCTGTTTGCCCCTTTTTCCCTCTGAACTGCCCTCTCAGGTATGCTGGTATATGTAGGCTTGCAACGAAGTAGATCCACTCTCATCTTCACAGCCATCCAATTTCCCCTGTAACCACACACAACTGCAGAGGAGGGAATACAGAAATCAGCATCACTATCGACCAAAAGGTGGGAGGAAAGAGAGATCTTTAAAAAAAAAACAGTTAATCCAAAAGCATATTAGAAGCCTGCTGTAGAGGAGGAAGGACTAATGCCCCTAGTGAGGTCCCTTCAGCTCAGGCAAAGCATCCCTCAAACACACTCTGGATGCTTGGATACTGGAAGCAGCCTGTGACCCTCAATCAGCTCTGACTTGGCCATCTCTGCCCAGCATTGATTTGAGGGATACACGGAAGGCCAGACAGCAACTTCAGAGACCCTGCCTGGAAGCAGCCCTCTGTGTCCCGTGTGCTCGCTGAACACCATCCCCACCGACATGAGAGCTGCCCATTGCCATCCAGGCACCTGGAGACAGACTGCACTGAAGTACCGACTAACCTTCCCCCTCTTCCTTGCAGCAAGGTGGAGGATCACTGCTTTACAATTTATTAGCAAAGCTCCATAAACAAGGTTTTGCCTCAAATCCCTTTCTGTCTGACTTAGCTTTTCAAGCAGTCATTGCAGATGGATTAAGTAACAGAAATGTATGCATGTATGCCTCCAGACTTCTTGCTAATTAAGCCACTGGTTTCATTTCCCAGAAACCCTCTATTCCCTTCCTGAATCCTTCAGGCTGTGAACAAAGCCCAGATGCTCAGAACAGGAGAGCCAATATTTAGCACAAAGAATCATGCTTTGTTCACTCAAAAGACTAGAGAAGCAAAAAGAAGCTGTATTAACTTTTCTTTTGACAAATTGCTTCCAGCCGAGCTACGTAAGTGGATTTGCACCCCTGACGTGATCCTCCTACTATCTCCAGGTTGTTTTATCTCAGTTTCATGAATCCCACAGCAAAATCTCCTGGCAAAACTGTAGCATTCGCACAAGCAGGTAGAAAAATTGGCAGGTTCCCTGAGTCAGCTGCTTGGCTTCCCTCCCAGCCTGAGAGAACAGCATTAGCTTGTACACTGGTGCCTCCCAGTGCTTGGAAGAGAGATATGCAGAAAAAATTTGATAAGATCATTTCAAATCAAAATACTCCTTACTTTGGCCCCACCTTTGCTTGTGGGCAATCCGTAAATCCTGTATGCCAAGCATGGCAAACACAGGCAAGAACACAAGATTCCTGAGAACAGAAAATCAAGCAAGATGACTCCCTGCTCAGTTTAGTGTATGAAACATTAGGACACAGAGCTCTTCCACTTCTCACCTGCTCCCTCTGATTCCATGGACATGTAGCCACAGAGTAAACCAGCTTCAGCAAGGAGCTTCAAAGCAAAGGGGAGAAAAATTACATTATGACTTCGGTAGTCATGGGCTAGATGAAGAGTCAACTTCAGCACCAACAAGGGAGACATCAGGGGAATTTTGGCTTGTGAGTCCAAAACAGTGATCCAGCCCAACTACACTGCAAGGATTGCCTAACTCTTGAGATGTCTCAAGCATCAAAGGTTCCCGTTTTGTGTGACCTCAAAGTTCCCCAAAGGTCTTAAATTAGATCTGTGCACAAGTAAAAGACATCCCCTAGAGATGCACCATCTTTTGGAAGAACGCCTCAGTTCCTGGCTCTGCTCTTTTCTCATGAAGGGAGAAGGCAGATACGCCCAACCTCCGCCTTGGCCCAGGGAGACCCCTGATGCAGTACATACATTCAGATCACACCTAATGCATGAAGACAGCAGAATCCAGGATGAAACAGATCCACTGCCATTCCTGCCCCTCAGAAGCACGTTGGAGGAATCCCAGACGACTGGAGCACTTGCTTTGGAAGCTGAGGGTCAGTTCCCTTCTCAGTCAAATAGGATCCACCTCTCAAAATCCTAACCCCAAAGGTTTAAGCTGCTTCTTGAGCCTTTAGCAATAGAGTTCATGTGGGACCACAGCAAGGTTTGCACACGTACATCTGGCTCTAGTTGAACTGCCACTATGTCTTCTCAACATAGCATTTATTCCCCCTCTGTCAGGGAGCATCATATCCCACTAAATGCAGGGCTCTTAAGAACGCTGTTGATGTTCAAAGCCCAATGTGATGTGCAAGGGCTTATTCAGCATGCCCAGCACCTTCACTGCAGTGTCTTTGGCCTCATCCACAAGGAAAATACAAACACTCTGGGGCTGATCATGCCAGAAGGTCTGTGCCCTTAGCTCTCCCTCAAGGCCATAGCGGCTGGGAGGATGCTGCACCTCCCAGGAAAAGGCCTCGTTTCTTTTGTGTGAGGCATACTGATGAGCACTAATGTATTTCAGGGCTGAACTTTCCGCGTAATTGCTTTTTAGTGTTTCCCTACCAGAGCCCCTGAAATAAGGGATTTTGTATGTTAATGTCTTTCCTTGCATAATGAAAGAATAAATCTCAGCCCTCCTAGCCTTATGTCATGCCATACTGACTAATGCTTTACATTTAATGGTCATTATTTCAAGCCTTTCTTTTCGCTCTTATATGGAATGACATTTATTCCTCCAAAAGCAGTTAGATGTGCTCCTGTTCTTGATTATTTTATAAGTAGCAGCAGAAAGCAAAGGCTTTTAAGGGTTTTTGTTTTGGATGACCATTTAATTACCTTAAAAATGGTACTTCCAAGCAGCCTAGATCAGCATTCTTTCTTTATCTGAAAAACACAGTGTACAAATGTGCATACGCATTGGGATGGAAGTTTAAGAGTCAGCAGAGAACAGGCTATTTTCACACAACCAAGAAGTACCTGTAAAAAAAACAAAAGGCATGGAATAAAGCATCAAACCTCTTCAGCCCACAGCCCAGGCTTCAGCAGAGAGGTACCTCAGGGGTTCGGGGCACACGGCACAGTGATTGCAGGTTGAGACCTGTGGTCAATGGTTTTTAAAAGCAAACAGCACTTGAGAGCCCAAAGAGGCTGGTCAGCTGCCCCCACATCCTGCCTTGCCCCTGTGCTTGGGCTTATTCTGCGAGTGGCTGTACAGCACCCTGCTCTCCCTGAAGCATGACAGCAGGGCCACCCTGCATCACGAGGAGGTAACATATTTGAAGATTAAAAAGAGCTCTTTTGCTTGTGGCCACTATTTCCTTTTCCCCAAACAGTTTTACACACAATTAGGTCAGATTCGAAAGTCAGCACCTAGCAGAAGTTGAGTTACTTTGTTTAAAATAAAAACATGTATTTCTATCACCTTAGGAGTTGTTCTTCTCTTGGCACAGGGACCCTGTGATCCTCCCACTTCCTTTTATCAGCATCCTCAAAAGAAAAAGGAAGTTATAATTGCTTTCTCCCTTCACCTTAGGAGGGGGGAAAAAAAAGCAAGTCTGCTGCTCTTCTTCATTTGGCATCTTGAGAAGAAACATACTCTGAACAACCATTTATTTACAGAACAAAAACAACATCTCCTAGATTTCAAAGGACAGAGCAGTCCAGAAGAATTAGGCGTTCTCCTCCCTCCCCCACCATTAGCTTTTGCTTATTACCACCTATCGTCAGTACAAGCTCCTGCACTGCCTCTTTCCTCATCCTTTTTCCCAGGCTTCATCTCTTTTGAGCAGTGCAATGAAAGCTGCAGCACTAACTACTGCAAACCTACCGCTTACATTTCAGTGCCACAAGCTAGCATCTAAGCAAGCTCCAAGGCTGAAAAGCCAAGTCAAGGTGAAGAGTGGGACATATCTCTAAAGCAGAGGAATGACACTAAAGAATTTAAATTGCCTTACCATCATGGTTCTTTTATGGAGAGAGCAGAATGGTTGCAACAGAAAGGGCCAGGCTACCATGCATTCATCTCCACACGAAAGTAAGACAGCTGTAGTTCAGTTAGTCAAGGGAAATACTGAAGTCCAGTTTCCCCAAATCTGCTTACCTCTCAACAGCCTTCTGGACAAAGACTAAGCCCTAAAGATTAGAAAAGATCTCATTTTTACGTATTGGAAACTAGAGGAAGACAGGCCCAGCCTTTTACCCATCACCTTTTGCTTCTGCTAGAGACATCTACGTTAATGCATTCTGCTTGGGGAGGGGAGTAGCAACATGGGAAGAAACAAGCAGTTTCATAAGCACAAGCCTGCTTTTTTTTTTTTTTTTTTTTTTTTTTTTTTTGACTTTTGCTGAATTTTTTAGTTCCTGATGAGGCAGGGTCCAAACGATGTTCCTTTGAGGGTCTTGGCACTCAAAGCATCACTCTTGTGAAGTATGTCCTCTGATACCTGAAGAGGTCACACTCTCAGATGCAGTATGAATGATGAGTCCTCTTGCATCCAGTCATTCATTTCTACATGGCCTGATGAAATACAGTGTCTTCAATGCTTTTATCAAATAGGTTTGAAAATGGTTAAAAAAGTAGTTCACAAGCTCTTGGTAGGGACTGATTGGCAGTACAATTACACAGGCTTAGCTCCATTAAGAGACCAGGCTAAAAATCTAACAGCAGTATGTGAAATCTCCATTACTTACTGCCAAATAGCTGTAAAAGGACCTACTGGACTGAGTTACATCTTACTTCAAATACCGTCACGTTCCAAAATGCAAATTTTCCAGGAAAGGCCTCTATATTATGCTCTCTGAAAGCAAACAGCAAGATTGTTAACACTACAAAGGGACTGTATCATAGCCTTCTGCAGTCTGTTGCTCCATGGCTTGGATAAGCAAGTTCATACATACGCAGTTCAACTGAGGAAACAGTCACTCTTCAGTGTGTAGGTGGCTGTACATAAATCCTACCTAAATCCCGACAAACAAAAAGCAGCAGTGGGAACTCAGGCTGATTAGATATCTCTGAGTATAGCATCTCAGCAAAGGCCATAGTGAGTACACACAGATACGTCTCTCTGCAAGAGACTGCATAAAATCTAGCACATTATGACCACATTTGAAATTTAAAGCTATTTCTTAAAGAGAACAATTGAGTTTATTTTAAAAATATTTTGGACACTGGCACATAAAATATTAAAGATGCATATGAAAATCAAAGGGCTGAAACACCTTGTTTCTAATATTTTTAATTAATTCCAAAACTATAAACGGAGACAATCATTAGAAAAAAGCCATTTATTAGATATGTACATATATACATACACATGCAAAATGATTTTATACACATTTACACAGGTTCAGTTATTAATACAGTGCAAAAATATATAAAAAGGTACCAGCCCACCTTCCATAAACTTAACAGGTCTTTGGGAGCAAGGGAAAAAAGAACTAACACTGAAGATGGTCATTTTCGTAAAGTGACTTAGCACTTCAAATCTTTAAATTAAGGAGTTCTTGCCAATTTTCTTGTGCTGTACTGCTGGGTGAAGAACAGAATTTCCAAGGGACTTATCTTGAAAACTGACAGAATTAAGGAAATACAAGTTAAACTACATTAAATAGTTTAAAGTCAAAAAAAAAAAAAGGATGGATTCCTGTTTGAGGATTTGATTCAATACAGGCATAATCCCACATTATGAGTCAGTTTTCATGTACTCAAACTGCAAGTCATTCTTTTTATTAAATCTCAAAGCACTGAGATCAGTGTAAACTATTCTATTCCTCTTGCTGTTTCACCAGAAGAAAAGTTTAACTGTATAAATACCATACAGGTATAGAAGCCATTCTAAATACTGACATAAAAGAAAAAAAGAGAGATCAGATAGCGCTTGCTCTGCCTGGTCCCTTAATCACAATCTAAACCTACAAAGTGCGTACATACTATTCAATGTAGACTCCTTAATATGGTTTACACACATTACAGAAAAAAGGTTGCAACGGGATTAAGACTAACAGCAAGCCACAGCTTGGTTCGCTTAGCAGAAAGGATCCAGTCACATCCTCTATCTAATCCACGAAGCAGAAAAAAATTTACAATATGGAAGGCAGAATTGCACCAACCAATTTTGTTTGGTTTTAACAAAACAGTCACAGGAAAAGGAACATATTAAACAAAAGCTGAATTCAATCTTTATCAATTCTAAATATGTTAATTACAAAAGCTACCTAAACACCTTCTTCTACCACCATTTTTCTTATTGCAGAACTGTTGCTAACATCATCTGGCACAGGGATATATTTGTCTTACAATAAAGCAAACAGTCAAATGTTAGGGCAAGCATCAGGAACATGACAGTTTCTTCCGATCAACTCAATACAAGGACGAGGAATAGAAAGAAGATAATGGTTCACTGGCCTCAAGAGCCAGTTGTTAACACTGCTTGCCTTAAGCTACAGCAGACTAGCTTTATTTAAGTCAATGGAGAATCAGTAAAGCTGTTTTGGACTCTGATGGAGGCTAAAGGGGTAGGAATTGGGAGTAGAAACATCTCACTAGCATTCCTTTCACAAAGTTTTATCCATTTGTAGGACAAAACATCTCATCCTTTCCCCGTGGGATGAGATTCCCCTTCGTATCACAATGGACTGACACCTAGTTTAGGCTCCCCAGCTAACCAAAACTACAATCACCAGATCGAGTATCCTTACCAAAGCATTAGTTTCCAGTACGAGATTTTGGTTTTTTTTTTTTTTTTTTTTTTTTTTTAAGATTTTTTTCTTTTTACTTGTAATCCAACCTCATGGCTTAGTCCCCTGAAGTCTCCAATCATACAGAAAGAATACCTCATCAAGTAAAGCAGGAACTGTGGCAGACAGATGAGTGAACTTTTGCCTTAAACATTTCTTGGTACATAAGGTGCAAGCAAACCACGACCCCGAACAAGCCATCTGTCCCTATCGGAAACAGGACTAAGCTGCTGCGACCCCCAAAACGGTCTCCCTGCGACCACCCGGGACACACCAAGCCTGCGCTGAACCAGGGCACGATCGGACAGAGACTTTGGGACCTGGACTGTAAATTATTGCCGTTTTTAGCATGACTTCTATAAAACTTGCTTGGCATGAGTGGCTAAATTTGCTGAAGCCTTAGGCCACACTCCCTAGTTCAGTGAGAAAGGGCCCCAGAGCTGGTGCAGGCGGGAAGGATAAGGGAGTTACCAGCAATTTGCATTCCTGTGCACTGCTGAAACAGTGCTAATTGCTGGAGTTATCACCTTCTTTGTCAGGACCTTGAGAGATGATGGCGGGACCCGAGAAATGAGGACACACCTGTCGGCAGAAACTGCAACAGAAAAGATAAGGGAGAAAAGAAACAGCCTGCCTAGGAACAACGATGAGACCCAATAAGGAGCAGGAGACCCCAGACCCAAAAATTACTACTGGTCTGAACTACCACACGGGATACCGCCTCTCACCAACCATTGCCCACCACGCACTGGCACAAGAGCTTGCTCGAATCACGCCTGAAAAAGGGGTCAAAGTATATCAATATATTGATGATATATTGGTTGGCGGCTCTGATGCCATTGTGGTGGGAAAAACCTAATCTGAAATAATTAACCATTTGGAAAGTTTAGGACTCCAAATTCCAACAGAAAACATACAGCCTCCCTCTTCTGAGGTGAAATTCCTAGGCATTTGGTGGAGGGGAGGAACAGTATGTATTCCCCCTGAAACTTTAACTTCCCTTGAACAAGTAAAGATGCCTGGAAATAAGGAGGAGTTACAACATGCCCTAGGCCTGCTGGTATTTTGGAGAAAACACATTCCCAATTTTTCCATCATAGCACATCCTTTATATGATTTGACATGCAAAAAAGCCATCTGGAATTGGACCCCAATTCATGAGGAAACCTTAGAATTGTTAATTTTTGAGGCTGGGGTATATCCAGCCTTAGGGCCAATACACCCAACAGATCCACTCCATATTGAGTGGGGTTTTGCAATTCACAGATTATCCATACGTATGTGGCAACGTGGGCCTGAAGGTCCGACTCGCCCCATAGGATTTTACTCACGCAGTTTCAAAGATGCAGAGAAGCGATACTCTGCCTGGGAGAAGGGCCTCTTTGTAGTTAGCCTAGCTTTGCAAGAAGCTGAAAAAGTCATATGACAGCAACTGATTATTTTAAGAGGACCCTTCAAGGTCTTGAAGCCAATATTAGCTGGAACTCCACCTCCTGTGGGGGTTGCACAACGAGAAACAGTAAGGAAGTGGTATGCACAGTTAGATCACTACTGCCAGACACACAAGATAGAGGAGGGTACACCTAAGATGCTTCAAATACAGGATGCAACGCCTGATCACCCAGATCAGGAACCTCCTCCTTCTGTTATAAAACCCGCTCCTCCTTTTGAATCCCAACTAAAGAATGTATGGTTTACTGACGCCTCCTCTAAAAGAGAAGGTAAGGTCTGGAAACACCGAGCAGTAGCACTGCATGTTGATTCAGGAGACCGGATAGTAACGGAAGGGGAGGGGAGTGCTCAGGTAGGAGAGTTGATAGCAGTTTGGAGTGTGATAAAGCGAGAAGCAGAAAACACAGAACCAGTGTTCATTTACACCGATTCATATGCTGTGTTCAAGGGATGTACTGAATGGCTCCCATTCTGGGAGCAAAACCAGTGGGAAGTCAATCGAATACCAGTGTGGCAACGAGAGAAATGGGAAGAAACCCTCAACATTGCCAAACAGAAATCTTTCCTAGTAGGATGGGTAGCTGCACACCAAGCAGGAAACCACCCCGCTCACCTTTTGAACAACCAAGTAGATTCGCTAACCCGTCTAGCTACATTAGCGGCAGAAGCAGAGGGGGAAAAATGGGAACATCTGTTAGAATGGTTGCATGTTAAACGAGGCCATTCTGGAAGTAAAGACCTTTATAAAGAGGCAGTCAGCAGGGGATGGTCTGTGACCAGGGGGCTATGTAACACCCTTATCTCAGTATGCGGACTATGCTGTACACGGTTAGGGGAACATAACCCTCTCAAGGACCAACCCCTACACTTAAGAGACAATAAGGGGCTGTGGGACACTTGGCAAGTAGATTACATTGGCCCTTTTCGCCTCTCAGAAGGAAAGAGGCATGTATTGGTAGGAGTTGAGGTAATTTCAGGATTAACCCAAGCTGAAGCTGTCCCACGAGCAACAGGGGAATATACAGTGAACAGTCTGAAATCATGGTTTAGTTGTTTTCCTAAACCCAGAGTTATCCAATCAGATAATGGTAGCCACTTTACTATCAGAGTAGTATCAATCCAAGCCACCCATGGTTTGGAGGATAACTTAATCCTAGCCTTGATAAAGGGGTTTGCAACTTCCCTAAATGAATCTAGTATTACTGCCTGTTTGCCTATGCCTAAATCTGTAGAAGACCCCCTTCCCATGGGTATTCTTCCCACAGACATAGCAGGAAGCTTGCTACGACTGCGGAATACCCGGGGTATCCTTGAAATAGTGAATCCTTTTTCCCCAGATAGAAGGCGAGTTCCCGTGAAATTTGATCAACCATTCAATTTTTCCACCATCAATCGCACAAACTGTACGTATTACAAAAGGGGTTTAAACGTAACTTTCACCTGCAATATGATCCCGTGGGGAACTACAGATTTACAACCTGGGGGCGAGCAACTAATGTCCTACAGTATAATCAACCCATAAATACAACCTGGTGCATTCAGTGGAACAGAGGGCAAGATTGTCCCAAGAGGGAAAAGCCCAGGAGTAATTGTGCCTGGTTTGGGTTAGACTGTCAGGGTTTCACGCCATTCGAACCAGGATTCTCTTTTGCCCCAGTATCAAACAAGTCAGCATTGTGGTCTTGCCAAAATGTAATAAATTGCTCTAACTGGAAACAATATGATTGGGTTGAATACTATTGGCCAGTTTATATCACCTTAAAAATGGGCTGTTTGTGCCGAAATCACAGCATAGCATACAAATCAGTGTGTGAAAATTTTGCACCTCCTAATGACTGTCATGTTGCCTCTGGTGACGCTCCGGCTGCTTCGATCTGGGCCTGCAGTGATGGTAATATGTATACTTCTTTATGGGCTGGGCTACCTGACCTCCAATGTACCTTGGGACTCCCAACATTATGTCCCGTGTGGAAACGGACTCCTATCTGACCCCACTGGATATCTCGCATAAAACGGGCAAAGATAACACTGGACGGAGATGTAGAGGGGTGGCAAGACCCAGGGGTAGCCACCTGCATAGCCTGGGGAATGGAAGGATTCTGGGGATTTGGGTCGGCTACCATGCGAATGTGAATATGGTTAAGTAAGTTAGCTTATCAAGTAGGAAAACTAGCTAATGCTATTGAAGCTAGTATACAGTTGCTTAATCAGCAATTGCAAGCCACATCAAAAATGGCTCTTCAAAACCGCATGGCACTAGACTTGATGATGGTACATCAAAATGGGCTTTGTGGTTACTTAAACCTCTCCAGTACTGACTGCTGTATCCATATCCCTAACGTTACACTGGACCTCAATGACCAACTAGAAAGGATACGACAAGTGGCGAAAGACACCCGTGAGCTCCAAGAATCAATGAATTCTAATTGGCTTTCAAAAATATTTAGTTGGTTTGGACTCAGTGTCACTGGTTGGATTCAAAGTTTGATACAATATGTGATAATGTTTACTGCAGTTATGGTTATCGTAAGCATAGCAATATCCTGTGTAAAATCAACTATAATAAAAACTGTTAACATACGAATGGTCCAACTGACTAATAATGCTCCCCTACCAAAGGAGGAAGACGAGGAGGACCTAATTGATGTCCCTAAGGCTGAAATAGCAATTTAAGACCAGGCTGAGGAACCTTTTTAACTCACGGGGTGGAGTGCATAGTTATACACGGAAGAATGGCGAGGAGATAGGCAATAGAGATTAGGACAAATATAATCCAGATATTTTTTGTAAAGAAACCATAGGATGTGATTTGCTATAATGATATGTTTATCGTGTAAAACTGGTCCTGGTGACCCACCGGAACTTAGTGGGTAGAAAACAATAAAACCCGTCAGGTGACTACAGTACCCAGGCTCAAACCACGCATGCACCACAACGGCCATCAGCCTCGGCATCGACCACGAGGGCCGCAATCAACAATCCTCGACCATCCTTGCATTGCTGGAGCCCTGAGGATAACGGAAAAGAGGTACTCCCCCGTCACAACTTGGACAACAGATACATCGGTGGATTATACCAGAAGAATGGAAAACAAGATGTTATACACAGCTGAACGACTCATTTCGGGCCGCGACAGGAATCGAACAGTATGGAAAACTTAAAGCTTGTCAGAACTAAACACCCCATATCTGTGTGCCCTAAGGATAGTGGTTTAGCGCTGGCTGCACTTCTCTACTTAACCCCAGTTTTCTGCCACAGTCTGTAACAAACAATTTTAATCCACTTCCTTCCAACAGGAAAGTATTCCTCTGACAGCACACAGTTCTAGCTGTTTTCTAAACTGGCTGGCTAAAAATATTCTTCCATCACTTCTAGTAGACTATTCCTCACAGTTTAAAGGGTCTCATTACATTACTGTTACGGTAAACAGGCTAGCATGGGATGGAAGAGAAATATCCACATTTTATTGCTGGAAAAAGTTCTGGTACCAAGTTTCTTGATGTCCTAGAAACTATTCTTAGGTTGTAATGGGCTGCAGCTCTACACCTTTGCTGCAGTCAGCTGCATCACAGAACTGCTTTCAACTGAAGAGCTTCCAGCCTTATGAGATACAGTACCAGAGGTTTCTGGTCTAGCAGTTTAATAATACTCATAAACGTTTGAATCACAAGGTTTCAGAAACAACTTACCAAGATGCAAAGAAGTAATTTTGCTAAGCATTTCTGCAAACTCAGGAAGACAATTCTGCATCATGTTAATCTCTTTGCAACCACTAGAGGTAGAGACTATGTGAAAGGAAAATAAATCTTTGGCAAGAGACATTTTGTGGAGCAGATAGAGCCACCAGAAAACAGTTTCCTATGGAGAAAAAGAAAATCCAGAACTATATTTCCACAACAATACACCTACAGTTCCCTACAACTTCTCAGTTTGAGGCTTCATAACCCTTCAAGGACAGCTGCATCAAAATGCTGTGCATTCTTTAAACATAACCTAAAGTATTATACACATTCTAAAATGCCCGTATGCACTTCAGTACATTAAATACAAGAAAACCCAGTGCAGCAGAGGTTAAGAAATTCAGCTCCTAAGTACTATATTCAAAAGTGCACGCTCATAAATTCATCTTAGTGTAAGAACTTCAACACCATTAGCTAAAGGTTTTATATGTAATAAAGAGAACCTGCTCTTGCTCTCCATTACTGGAAATGGCTTTCTACTCACCAACTGTACTTTTTTTTTTTAAAAGGTGAAGGAGTCAGTGGCTGTCATAAGTAGGCTTGGAAGATTTATTATCTCTACAGACCAAGCAAACATAGAATTACCCTTACAGTAAGAGTGACCTTAACCAAGGATATAAAGGCCACTTGAGCTGAAAGATCACTTACATTCACTTGGCTTGTTTTATGCTGCTCCAAGCTTATTTACAACCAACCAATGAGCATATACCCAACTACAAAGGTGCGCTGTTTTGCCAGAAGACATTTAGAGCCTTTATGTTTTTTTTTTTAAAAAGGAGCCACAGACTTTGTTTGCTTCAAAACTCAGAAAGGTTATCCAGAAGCTTCCCCTAAAATAATTGTTCCCCACTGATAATGGGCCAATCTAATTATGGCAAACTCCTCCTTCACTTTCATTTACCAAGAATCTTAATGCTTAACAAATTCTACAGGCAAAAATTTCACCCACCACTTTATCTTTGCTTTGCTATACAGTTTAGTATTTTTCGTAAGAATTGGCAGGGCAAGATACTGACATGCCAGACTGTTACAAAGCAAGCGAGACAAATGGCAAAATACTGACTGGATGATATTAGTCAAGAAGTAAGAGCCTGTTTATGGTAATGAGAACCTCCATCCATTGACAACACCTGACAAAATCCACCATGCACAGTTACCACATGTCGTGTTGAATACGGCCAAGTTCCTCAATGTATGTTTGATATTACTCCAGGGTCCTAGCTTATTTCAAGCTGCTTCAAAACATCCTACTCGCAGTAATCATTGTCACAAATCTTTAAAAGTCTTCCAAGCTATTTTTGGCCAGTTTAATACAAAAAAAAGCTGTAAAAAGAGAGTAGCAAACCCGAGATCTTTTTCATACGCCGCAATCAGGCTGTTTCTCCATAAGTTGCCTTGTCAGTATCTGATGGGAAGAAAGAGATGCCACTCCTATGTGAAAGGCTATTTGCCAGACGTTCCGTAATCCGTACAAGTAAATGTTGCACAAACAAACAGAGAAAAAGAGTACAAATGTCTTCGTCCTCCTTGCAGAACTGTAGAAGAGGTACAAGTAACACTAGAAAAGCATCAAAGATATAGGGTTAGCATTAAACCGTGTATATATAGAGAAGAGTCATAGGTTGGAATTGCTGGCACATCCATGCCACTTGGATGCGCCTACCACTGCAGTCATCACTAAGAAGCTCAGAGCTTCCTTCCAACTGCTCTGTGTCAGGTCCTCCAAGAATAGCAGATTGGTGGCCTCAATCCAGATCCTACTGGATAAGCATACATACCAAAAGCAGCCTCTCAGCACAACTGGTGACCTCCCTGGCTGCCTCACGCTGGATTAAAATGAGTCTCAACACTGAGCCAGCTTTCAAAACCCACACGTGATTTTTGCAGGGCAAAGGCTAAGCAGGAAAACAGCAAACTTCATTTTACGCTTCTGCTGTATTTATTGTTGGGATAAGTAAAGGACTTCATTCTCTAGGCTTGACTTGGTAGAAAGACCATCCTTCTGTTAACAAGTGGCTCAGAAAGGGTTTTTAGTTTTTGTGTTTTTAAATTCAAGAACAGGTGGACCACACTTGCTAAGCATGTGTAAAGGGCACCAACCATCACCGGAGAAAAAAAAAGCATCTCCAAGTGCTGGCAGAGGAGTTACTTTTTTAACTCAGGCAGTAACAGCTCATGCTTTATCACTTAAGGTCACAGTTTCCAACTGTGCTGCTGACACAAGCGGGGATCATAATGTAAAAGGCACTTCACATTTGAGCACAATTTATGCACAAGCATTTTGTGAAGATGACTGCCACAAATCAAAAGGATAAGAGAGAACATTTTATTTTTAAAGCTTCTCTAGCTTCAGGCACGAACTGGAAAAAGCAGGGCAGAGCTGCTCTTTGTGAAGAGTGACTTTCATCAAGTTTTTAGGTCCAGATTACTACCTCTATTTTAAAGTTCTGCTGCAATCGGAAGTGTAAGGCTGAAAGATACTAAATTGTCCATCGCATGTACAAGTAGCAATTAGTGAGCAAAAGGCATTGACAAAACAATATGAGCTTAGGACTTTATCTGAAAGCATGAGAATCTTTACTGTTCAGCTTTGAAATTTGAAGGTTTCTTTTTACCTCAGAGCATTGAATAACACAAACCTCTGTGGTCTGGCTACTACAAGCTAACAGACAATATAGGATGAGTTACAGGAACCTGAAGAGTTAGGACCACTTTCCACCACCACCACAAATGAAGGGGAGGGCATAAGGGAAGGAGAAAAATCAAAATAAAAAGGCAATGTCCAATCAAGTTTATCAAGCTAAGCTATGAACCATGTGATGCAATAAACAACCTCTTTGCAAGTTTTAAATACCCTAGATAAACAGAAGTCTTCAAATGGAGCTCCCCAAACTTTGCGGGCCAAAGACAACAGTACTAAGCAACTAATACACTGCAGGCATCATATTATTTCCTCTTTGTCAGCTAGTAGCCGAACCAGAGCAGCTGTGACCACAGACTAAAAATAGAAGATTCTGCAAGCAGCATATTGCCCTCAAGCTAAAGGTTATGGACTTCTGTTTTAGGCACTTAAGGAACATTTCAGAAAGTACCTGCTTGCACAGCAAGTAATATTTTTCTCATTCACACCACTACACAAAGAGGTCAGGGAAAATCATCCATTAAAAAAAAAAAAAAAAAAAAAAACACAACTAAAGAAGGCAGGAACTGCATTTGTTTTAGATTCAGAAGTAATTTTGAATAATGATGCTGTTCTGTATTTGCTTAGTCTTTCAGACGGTTACACTATAAAAGCCCATCACTAGGATTGCCACTGCTACAAAGAAAATGTATCTTCTCTGAGAGGCATGTCACCTTTGGGCTAACATTTATTACATTCAATTCCATTTGGCATGTTACAGTAAGGAAATACTGCAAAAAGCTTGCAACTACAGTTTTCAAGAGTTAGATTGTGCCCTTACGATATTTGTGCCACTTCACTAATACCTCTGTGGAATCATCTTTGTACAATGCTGAAAACCAAACTGTTCCTTTGCTTACCTGAAAATGATTTTGTACATAGTGTTAGGCTTGCATAAAAATTAAGTGGCTTTCTCTCATGGAAGTTTAACATGATGCCCAAAGTAGCTCATTACTCATTTGAGGGGAGCCTGAGCTGGCAACAACCTGCAAAGTTTTTACAGCATGTAGTATTTTAAGTGTCTCTATGCTAGTGAAGATGGCTCCTGTTAAGGCTGCCTATCAATAATATTTATTCTAAAAAGTTTTAGCTAAAAGTGATATTATTTTAAAATAACTCTTATAGCCGTAAAATATAATACATGGAAACATAATGTGTTGTCAGTTTTCAGACTATCTTCCATCAACCCCAAATCCAAACTAGTAAATATTTAAACACTAACAAGTGCAATGTAATACTGCCCATAATTTGTTTACATGTACCTTGATTTGTTTAGATGTGACCATTCACCTCTGAATTCAGGGTAAATGTCAATCAGAAAAGCAACCATAACTCAGAAAGCAAAAGCTCTAAGAAATGCTAGGCATGAGGACTGCTTCTTTCACTATCTTGAACAAAAGGCCATTTGTGTTCTTGCGAAGTTCTTGAGAGTGCGCTCGCTTTCTCTCACTTCTTCCTCAAAGAGTATTTAATTTAAAATAATACCAAAAAGATTGACAGACATGTAAATAATCAGAAAGGCACTGATAACACAGTTAAGGACATAGTCTGGATATTGGGCCAAACCATCTTAGAACCCAAATGTGTATCTCCAGGTTACATTCAGCAATACCTTAAGTTTTGTGAGCTAATAATTAGTAGGAATAATACCTTGCTTAGATGAGTTCTGTATGGAGACCAAATCAATCAAGAATTTCTGACCCACAAAATACAAGGTAGGGCCAAGTGGTAAAATAACGTGTTTCTAATATGCAAATTATATACTAGTGTGAACGAGTTTAATAAAATTAAGATAACTTGATTTCTCATTTCAGTAATTAAACATGTCTGTCAGAGCACCGTAGGAACAACAAGAAAAATCTGTAACATCAAAATAATATCAAAAAACAGAATAATATAATGCTAAAAATCAGAAAATGTATTGTTTAAAATTAACATACCTGAAAAACACAGGCTAGAAAAGGTAGAAAAAAAGCTATCACATTTCCAAGTCCTTCATGGTCTTCCTGTTTGGAGAGAGAGGAGTGACAAACAAGAAACTGCATCAGCTACAGTTTTATTAAGCGATGCTTGATATTTTAGAACAATATATTTCATAAAGCACCTCTCATCCTGGCTTATGATGACTGACTATAACAGTGCCACACAGCAGCAAGATCAGTATCACTGAACAAGATACCACAAACAGAGGCTTACATGACAATTATTGCTAAATAAAACCATGCCACCATACAATCAGGACACTATTTTCACAGTTTCAAGTTGTTTACAGTTTCACTTTTGTTTAAAAAGAAACTAATACAAGAACAACTAGAACAAAATACAAGTATTAAAATTAAAAAAAAAAAATCCAGACAGCCTGGCAAGACTGAAATATTGTCCGGATTTCAATTACACCACAGAAGAATAAAATGCAACATGCTCCCATACAACACAACACAGGATCTAGCAGGTGAATAGTCAGAATTGTAAGTTCCCTGGACAAACAAAATAATCCTTGTGGAAAGATGTGCAGCCTAGCAAACTATGAAGTAGCATAGCTGCCCATAATCCGGTTAACCAAATAACTCTTTTCTCTCATCTCCTTTACTGGTTTCAAGGTAGAGTTACCTGAAATGAGTACTCCGCTAGGTGAACGCCTCGAATGAGATTCAAAGCTCCACACATGATGTTCAGAACAAGAGAGAGAATCCCCAGGGGAGTCACACGCTGCATTCTGTATGTGGGGACTTAAAAACAAACAAACAAAAGACTAGTGAAAGTTAGCACTGTCACTTTGAATCCTTTAACACAAAGCAACTCAAATCAGCTTAAGCAGGTTTTATACACTTTCAAGACCTTTCATGCCTTGCTCCAAAGAAGACCAATTATGAATAGGAACCCCATTACTGTTGCATTACACTGTTCAGTTCAGAGCTATTTGGCATTAATGTTTTATCTTATGCTGCATGTAGACATTTGTCCGCTATTTACTTACAGCAGATTTTCATACTGAACACACTTCACTGGTCAGTAGACAAGCTGAAGGCTTCAAGTACTGAAAGTTCTGTAAAAGAGCTTTGGTTTCTGACACCCAAAGAGCAAGAGAGAACCTCTTCTCTTCCTCAATTGATAGTTGTGTATATGTCCCCACTGACAGTTTGAGGGTTCATTTTGGTATACTGCAATTAACTTCACCTGCATAGCTTCCACACAACATTTGGTGCACTAATCAAGCAGCTGCCAGAACGTAGCATACAGCTGCAGGTGCCAAGGACTTTGGTGGCTTTGCTGCTACAGTATTGTGGTAGTTGTCCAGATGATACTACCCAAGCACAGACGGGAAATGTCTGACACAGAACTGCTACTCAAAACTGGGACCCGGGAATTAAACTGGATGCTACAGTTCTTGGCCCCTGAGATATGTTTTACAGTGCACTATAATTCCTTTCACTCCTTTTCTCCCAACCTTCCCATGTTTCACAGGCACTGAACTACCCCTCTCTCCTTTCTCATCTCCTGCACTACTATTAACTCTCACACTCTCAGGGTAAGCTAATCAAGGTCAACGTAACTACTTTCAATTTGTATTTAATTTTGGAATTTGCCACTTGTAATTCAGAATTTCTGCTTGTCCAAAAGTTTGCCTGTTTTTCCCCTAACTGAACCGGTTAGTCCGACAACAGATATTACCTCCATGTATAAACCCTGCCATGCTCTGCCCTCGGTTCACCACAAGTAGAACACTATCACCGTAACAGTAAGAAGGGTTATTTGTAGTTCAGATACCAAATCCCAATTCTCTTCTGTGTCAATATTCATAAAACACAGAAGAGAATGAAGTGCAGGAGCCCTCAAGGAGTCTCTCCAACTCTCAGGATCTTCTGGCTCCTGTCCAGACCAAGCCAGCTGCTGACTACTCTACATAAACTATTCAACAGAGCAGAGTTCCTCTCTGGCTTCATTCCAGTGACAAGTGAAATACCCTAACAGCTTAAATATTGTAGTACTGCATGGTTCAAAACAGAAAAACACTTCTGTCTTCTCCTTCAACAGAGATTTTCTTGATACATGGATGAAAAAAAGGCTTGGGGCCAAATTAATAGAGAAATTTAAATTATCTTTTATAAATGTCTATGTAATTAATTGGTCTGGCATGCATTCACATCTCCCTGCTTTTGTCTCCCAGGCTGCTGCAAAAGGAACTGTATTAATCTCATCTGCAATATGTCACATTATGTAGCATTACTGTATATTATTGTTAAACACATTTCCATGTAAATAAAAGATGCAAGCATCCTAGCCATTTAAAGGCAACTTTGCTTTTTGCCTGTGTAGTGAAATTCAAAGCCCCAGCAGCTCATTGAACAGAAGCTGTACAAGCATGCTTGTTCTCACATTGATCAGAGTATCCAGTTTACTATTATTTTTGATAAATTAAATATTGTTGCAACAACTACGTATTTCTCTCTCATGGAAATATCCTGATACGGACTGTTTCTTCCTCTTTCCTCCTAAGGAAGTGCTAAGATTTACTTCAGAGGCAGTCAGTTTCTCTTTTAAACAAAGAGGAACTGTCAAGCATAAGTGTTATTCATCACACAGGATCTTGCACACTATGCAACACTTTCCTGTACCTGGTGAGAAAAAATGCAAGTCTCAATACATTGTTTCTACAGATTGAAGACCACAGCATGGAAAAATATTTACAAGCTACATTTTTTGTCCAGCAAATACAAAGATTTACTGTCACAGAGGCAGAGGAAATTATAATATCTAGCTGCTCAGGGTTCACAGCCTGTGAAAACTGATCTTTAAATTGTTTGCTGTGGAGCTTTATTTTTGCTATATCCTTCTGAGGTTTAACCCACAAACTGAAATTGCACAGATCAAATGGTAACAGGTATCGCTAGAGCAGAATTATGACAACCCCTTGTGTGAACTTGATTATTTTATAAAAAGAAGTATATACTAGAATGGCCTGTTACACTAAATAAGGAAATAAACTATTCCAGTAGAAAGCACAATTAAACGGCAATTGGGATTCAAACCGATATGACTGTTCAGGTAGAAAAGTCATGCTCTTGATTTACCCAGCACCCTGGAAAAATGCATCTGCAGGTTTAAACAAGTATAGAGCAATTCCATAAAAACACCCTCAAACAATGAAGAAACCAAAACTTCCACCTATAAGAGATTTTTCTGAGCAGAGCCCTTCGGCTATTTAACTGGAGACCGACATCAATGCCTGTACCAGGCTCGACTCTCTCTCTTCACTGCATAGCACTTGACAATGAGTCACATACTCAAAGCTCCAGATAAAGATAGCACCAGTAGCAAAAAATGAAATCAGACTGAAACATTTTAAAATAAAATACAAGCACACAAAAAGGTGTAAGCAGAGATTATTATGTCTTTTAAAAATACTTTATAAAGGCCCCTGAGAAGTACTCCCTATGTGCCTACAAAAGACTAAAAGCATTCATCAGAGGGAGCACAATGCTGCATAATTTAGTAGCGCACTTACTAGACAAATAGTTCAAGTTCTTCTTCCATTTCATAGAGCCAATTCTGATAAGAAAATTCTCCCTGTTCACACAAAGCTACTTACACTTCACATTTCTTATATAAATGACCGCATTTTCCTTCAGAGCTTTTTCAGCTGTTCTCACATCAAGACACAAAGCTAGGCTTCTGCAACAAAAGTGGAGGTTGTGTGGGTATTGACCAAAGATACAAGGTTACAATATCTTCTGGCAAGAATTGGGCTGGGTTTAGTTAAGAAAGGAAGGAACAAAAAGAGGAAAGTACACGAAGGGCGAAAACTTCCTGACTTTTTAGACTCCTTTCATACTACAACAAAAAAGAGCCAGGGGATGTGATCATACAACTAAAAGGAAAACAGGAATCAACCACAGCCATGCTAGGAGACTTGTTTTGATCAAGCCAGGATTTATCTTCACTATAGAATGCAGACCCTGTTAAATTCTGCTCTCTTGTAACCACAACACTTGGCTGTATACTCAACAAGTCTCCTGCACAGCACATTAATAAGGAAACAAACAGTGTCTACATGGCTAAACTTAGAGCAGCAAAGTGGAATTCAGCTGCTAGTTAATGATGAGACGAAAGAGACACAAGCCAGGAAAGCTAACTCCAGCTGAGGGAAACAGATGATCATAAACACGATTCTTAAAATAAAGAAGAACAATCTGTAAGAGTATTTGGGTTAGACCACCAAGGACAGCCAGAGACACAAAGCCAGATGGAAAATAACAGAAAGCAATTAAGAATATGGGGGGATTGAAAATGCATTTCTCATCACTGAGCACAGAGTAGCTTGCAAATGTTTGTTTGGCACTTAAATCACTTGCACTAGCATGAAGAATTTCTAAGCCCTGCCACACTATAAAAACATTTAACCTTCAAGAAGGGTTCTGAGGAAGACTCACAAATCTGACTTGTCATTAAGATGTTGTCATTTCTATCTTTTCTCTCCGCTCACCACTGCCCCTGTAAATTTTAATCTAAAATACCTATGTCAAATTAGATTCCAGCTCACTCATCAGAAACAAGAAGACTGAGCAACTGGAACTTAATTTTATTAGTGTTTCATAAGCCACCAAAGAAAGAAAAAAGAAAAAGGAAATACAAGCTCATGGTATCCCAGCTGCATTTAAACTGCCACGCTAATAGGATTAAAAGCATTTTATTTTGTAAATGAAGTAAACAGGACATTGACTATGCAAGTGAAACTTAAATAAGAAGATACCAATTTTATAATAATTAAGGAGAGGACAGAACTTTTAAAAGCAGATAAAATGTCAGTATTCGTTACAGCAAGTTCCCTTGTCAAGCCCCTATATATTTTTATGCAGATATGCATATCATCTTTCAGGGTTTTAGTCCATTACATTAAATTTTAATGAACGGGGTAAAAGGAGAAAGTGCAGACTGGAACTCAAGACAGACAGTGAGAATGTACCCTCAGTTTCCTTCCTCATGCATAAAGTAACTCAGGGAGACTGTAATTACATATCTTGTATCATAGTTTAGAGCAAACGCAATGAATTAGTGGAGCTTGTTAAGTTTTATTTGACATAAGAATCAACTTGCTCTTCATTATGACAGAAAGACAGTCTTTTCTCCCAGGTTTTATATGCATAACTTAGATTTCTCAGTACAAAAGAAACCACTACTGCTACATGCTTTTCTGTCCTTCACGAATTACATGTTCAGGAAGCCTGTACTGTCACCTTTGCGTAGTAGTAACTTACCAACCTCCACATGAACTTCTGCATGCCCACCATTAGCCATCCCATTCATCAGCTCCGTATCCTCCAGTTTCAGCTGCACTGGGGGCCGGAACTTCAGCTCCTCCTGAATCTTCTCCCAGTTGGCCTTCGTTTGAGAGCCACTTGTGCGGTTAAAATGACGCTTGACTTTCTGAATAACATTATCTGAAACATCATACAAAAAAAAAAATCAAGAATTAGCTGTACAGAAGTTGAGTCCTTCAGGTAACTGATGAATCAAATCCTGCTGTTTTTTCTTGTTATTTCTTTCTTTATTTCTTTTCTCATTTCATTCAGATATAAAACTTCACTGCTAATTAGGGAACAAAAGTACCTTTCCTAGGTGTTCTGTATGGCACCTCCTCCCTTTTGGACACTTCAAGTAACTCATCTCAACATCTTGCCTGCCAGTGGACTGAAAACAGGCTTTCATATTACAAGCTAGACATGACAAACATATTTTGAACTTAGCCCATGAACTACCATGAAGCCTGAATGATGCAATGACATATCATGTTTTAACAATGTCAAGGGTTAGGATTTTTTTCCAGCACAGAGGTAACTTAATTCCACTCAGATATGAGTCATACAACAATTCTGACTGGCAGTAGCAGTGATTACACCAACCTGCATGCCACAGATATATATGCAGATTACCCTGTTGTCTCCCCCACACTTAAATTTTAACACCATTCACAGACACATTCCTTTTCACAAATTTGGCTAATGGTTTGACAGGAGTTACCACAGCACTGAGACCAAGTTGTGAATCTGTCCGAGTAAGAACTACCCACATCTCCAGAGCTGAAGTATTGCACCATGGATACTGCTGTTTCCTATGTTATTGTGCAAGGGCATGGGCAAATTCAAGTTCATTATTTTGAATAATTAAGCAAATAAAACATAGAAACATTAATTTTGCAAAGATGTCCTGTGAATAAAATTTCCATCCTTAAGATATTGTCATGCTAAAAGACATGCACAGGTTGACCACAGCTACTACAGGATATTAAACATATGTAATAGCTTAGAGCACAGGTTGAGAGAGCACACAGGAAGACCTGATGTCATGCTAGAATACACTGTCATAAGCATTCCTCACTGAAAAATTTTGTATTTTACCTTAAGTCAGCCTACTGTAATAATCCATAACTCTCAGGCAGAAGGCCAAGATTTTACACATAAGTGCAGCTCAGATCCAGACAAACACACGAAAATCATGCAGCAACATGTGGCAGACTCAGTAACAAAACACACTATGATATTAAAAATAAAAAAAGCAAGATTTTGTATTTTCTTATCTTAGAAAGGAGCATCATGAGATTAAAAGAAGCTAGAAACTCCCAGTCAGGTTTCAAAAGGAATAATTTGGATTTCAGCATAAAGTTACATCATAGAATGTGATCTGCAGACAATTCGCTTAAAATACAAGATGACTGTATAATATACTTTCCTTGTGGATTTTTCAGTCTTTTACTCAGGAGCTTAACTCTGTTCCTGAAATCTGGATAGAATTGTGCTAACCCACTGCAATATCTTATCCTTTCCCAGAACAGAGTTTCTCACTGTAAGGGAACAGTGTTTTTCGAAGATGTGATGTTCAGCAGAGCAGCTGCTACTTAGCAAGAAAGCCAGTTATATCAGGTAAAAAAAAAGAAACATCAGGCATGATTACAAAATATTATATGAGTCTAAGTCACACCAGAAATGAAGTTGCCCATAATAATCTATTTTGTCTCCCTTTTTTCCTGTACCTACCTGTCTCCACCTGTCAGATTTTTTTTAATTAAGTTATATAATGTTTGAGACATCGATTGTCTTATTTTTCTGTGCTTGTTTATTAATCAAAACAACATTTTGCTTATCACTGGGGCTCACAGGAACTGCAAGAACAATAATCTAATAGTTTAATGCAGTTACAAGATCTTCCCCTCCTCCTACACACACAGCCACACACACAGATTCATTTTTGCAATCGGGTGTTAGCCAAGCAACATTATTTAAGATCATAAAAGTAACAGATAAAAAATTCTTACTATTAGAGAACAAAGCTACAAACCAAATTCAAGAAAAGCATATGGTCTGGATGCTAAATTGATGCTTGTTGTATCATAGGAAGCAGCAAATTCCCACTGAAGCTCTTCCAGGAAGCAAAACGCCATGATGGTTGAGTAGTTGCTGGAACAGATTGCCATGCAGGCAATATCCCCAGAAGAAAGAAAACTGGAAAAAAAAAATATATAATATCAATATAGAAAATAAAAGGGGCATGCTGAACATGCAAATTAAACTGTGCTGTCAAAACAAATGTAGCAACTGCTCTGACTGAAAGAGCAGACTGGAAAAAAAAAATCTTGTTTGCACCACTGTAATTCTTCTGCAGCCTCTGTAGATCTATCACTTTATCTAAACTCTTTCAACAGGCCTTAGCATATTAAAGAGCACAACATATATTTTACTAAATTGCTACATGACTAAAAATCATGAATATTATTTTCCCAGGTCAGCTTTAAATCATGCTAATGAGAAAAGAAATGACCAGAAAACATCGCAGGCAAGAAGATTAAGGGGAAAAAAAAACAGTGGCTTTCTACAAACAAAAGTAAAAAAGGCAGCAATCTTTTTCACAGAAAGCCTGCAGCTGTATTCATTGCTTCCCTTGAATATGATTTCGTATTAACAGTAAAAGATTTTTGTCACCTTGCACAAACCAAGATATTTGAACACTATTAACGCTAAATCATCTTTTACAAATCAAGATGATTTTCTATCAGAGATATCATTAAAAAAATTCTACTCCAGGATGGGGTTCCTCCAACACTGAAGCCATAATTATGCGTAAGTTCCCATTTACAGATGCTCCAAAACCTTCCAGGGGAAACTCACTGGGAGATTCATCTGATGAATTGCAGATGTCTAGTTTGAAATAAGTGAAATCACTCTCTAGACTTCATTAAGTAAAATGTGAGTCAGGGCACCTAGTTCAGATGTCAACACTTACAATGTAGATAATTAAACTTCAACCATCTCCACCATAATTATGAATTTGTAATTACCTCTGGACTTAGACAAATCTTGCCTTGTAGGTTAGCCATCTGTTTGTAACACTCAGAGTAAAACCTAAGTTTTGAAGCTGAACAACTGCTCCTTTTCTGTATTTTTTCCTCTCTTTTACTGTTTATATATTTCATCCCTCTCATACAGAAATTCTTCACATTTCTATCTGTACCACATTGCTATTTACCCATTATACTATATTTGGGATTTATGATTTTGATTAGCCCTGCAACAGCCTAGTTACTCTGGGTTTGTTCCTTAAATTCTTTCTGTTCCTGGCTCACAGCTGACAATCAACCTCATCGCTGTGTAACACCACCTCCTCCAAGTTGTCAAAAATTTATAGCCTTTATGCCACGTATCTGTTTGCACTCTTGTCATTTCACAGTCAGATGCATAGCTACTTCTGCAGAGACTATGGAAAATTAAAAGCAGCGGGACATCGTAGCATTAAAGGGCACAAGTTCGCTTTGAAGGAAAATAAATTAAAATGCTAATCTTTGTTTTTCCAGTTCAGTATAAGTTCATGCATCTTCTTCCTTCCATCACTCCTCCAAAAAAGGGATACTACTTACAGTTTTAGCTCAGGATCGCCTTAAGTTCTCTTTGCTAACCAGGAATGCAGTCACAAGCCAGAACTCATTTTTAAGAGTTAAATTAAACTGAACAGTAAATGAAAATTCTCCTTTCTGAATTAAACCTTCACTTCTTAAAATAAAAACTAGCAGATCTCTCTCCAGTACAAAGGAGCAGAAACTAAACTTTTCTCCACAAAGTCAGTATGACTCAGGCCTCCTTAAGACCGAGCTTCCAGGGACTTGAACCCTGCTGGTATTCAGGAACGGGACTGAGCAGAAGACAGGAAGGAGTCAGGGCAGTTCTGGGTGAGCCAGAATCAGAACAGTAGATGCCTGGGCATTTTCAGGCCAGGAAGAACAAGCACCTGATGCCTCCTTTCATTAGTAAGATTAGACTGTCATTGAAGAATGGGGGGTTTGGTCCCATTTTAGTCTAAACTACTTTATGTAATTCCTCAGCACTCCACAACTTTTAAAAAGTTATTTGTAGGAGTCCAAGCCACTCCAGCTACTAATAGGAAAAAGTACTGCCCATTGAGCAGACTGCATCTGCTGCAGAAGATAATGACAAGTAAAATAAGCAATTTTTAACATATGCTTACTATACCGAGCAGGAGCTGTGTGGCTGTGGTGCTAAGACTCACAAGTTTCAAAACACTGCTAGGTAATCTAGACATGCACGATGGGATTTCATAACGGAGTCAGGCATTACAGAAGATACCTAATCCTTAAAGTTCAATTAATCCCCAGGACAACCATTTTTAAAATTAAGGTAAACAAACAGACAAACCAGGGACTTACTGTATGCTAAGGTCACGTCCTTTTGCTGTGCCTCGACTTGGATACTGTGCCAGAACTGATGATAATGCCTTTAATCTCTTTCTGCATTCTAGAAAGTCCCGGTTGAAATGAAAATCTGTGGAGGCTGAGAGCGGAAGCCCATCCCTCACCCGCACCACGCAGGCAAAGAAGATCATGGACATTCTCCACCGGAGTACTCATGAGGACAACCTGAAATAAGTATCAAATTAGGTATGGATGTGATGTCAGTCACTTATAAACCAATATGCAAACTAGTAATATGTCAAGGTAACAGTTTATCCATCACTGCTACTAAACAATACCTCTTGTACCATCACCACCACTGAAAGGCAATCAAGGTATTTTAAAGATCAGAACTGTGTCCATTTTTCGCCTCTCACAGACAAAAAAAAAGGCAGGCTGAAAAACTATCTATCTGAAAAGAAATCAGTATTTTCCCTCCCTGTGCTCTACCTCAAGTCTCAGAAATGCTGAGGAAAGTTCCTAAAGGAATTTACGGAAAATGGCTAACTCCCACTGACACGCTGCAGCTTCACTGGGTCTCCGGATGCCTTAGTGTTGCAGATAGGTCAGGTTTTCTAGTATAACACACAAATACAAAGAAAAGGTTTTTGGCTACAGTCTGTCAGGCTCTTTTTACAGAATAAAAGAAGAATAAATACAGACTAAAGGCTGTCCTCTCTTGACTTCTTACTCCTTAGCAGATCACTTAACCTTCCATGAAAACTTATCATCAGGATTTACCTGGTACTTTCAGAACACACAGGAGATCTGTCCTTCAGACATACCACAAGTATTCAGCACAAGGCGTTAGAAGACCAATACATCAGCTCACATAATCTCTGAAAGATAATCATATAGAGCATTTTAGAGAACTCGCTAATGACCTACATATATATACAGATACATACATATATATATTTCCCATTCACTGGGTAAACATCTCAGAAAGTCTTTTACCTCAGGGAAAAGATAAACAAAAAAACTCATCTTCTTACCCAATAAGTCAATTCCTACACATATACAAAGACACCCAGATCACCTACTGCAAAATTATATGCGAAATATTTCTAATGAGCTCCATCACTGTTTTGAAATTTATCCTAGTTTCCTGTAAAATAAGAGCTCTAAATCGGCCGACTTCAAGGTACTATCACAAACAACTTATAGCAGAAAGTCATTTACACTGCTTCAAGCAAACTAAATACATAAAGGATTAGACAAAAAAAAACACTGAGAAGTCAAACTTTTGATACACCAAATCACTGCTTTAAGCAAAACTGTATTAAACAATTAGTTTGAATGCTCAAGGTTTCTTTCTCTTCTTCAGTTTTTCTGCTGTCTTCAGAAGGTAAGAGTTGAGCCTTTTCTGTTCAAGCACCCACAAGGTCTCTTCCCCGTATAGCTTCTCCAATGTCTAATAAGGGGTGAATTATCACTACAAGGGGCACTACGAGGGTCTCATTTCTTCTCCACAAGAATCATTTCCACATAACCTGTAGAAACTTAGTATCTTTAGACCATTATTCCTTTATCAAAGGTGGCTGAAATCTGTCAACAAATTAAAAAATAAATAAAAGAAAAACCGACTGTCAGGAAAAATGACAGAAAGCATAACTGCACATAACTTGTTTCCTTAAAAAAGCAAATTTAAACTACAGAAAGAGTTATTTTGAGCCTCTAACAGTTTTCTTTAATATCCATTTTAATGCTTCTTTCACTATCCCTGTAGTCATTTGTTTTCTCTAGTAGTTGGTTGAGCTGTAAAACTAAACTAAGCTCACAAACTACATTTCAGCACACGTCAAAATTAATTTCAACAATAATCAATATAATTACATATCAACTTGAAATATCACATCAATCTTCAATATGCTGCAATAGCATCAATGAAAGAAAACAGTGCAGAAAGCTGCTCAAACTTGTGAATAAAAGCGCAATGGAAATTAAAAAAAATGTTGCCAACTCAGAAGTATTAACTTTGATATAGTCAGCTCCTAAGTACAGTTGCTCAGAGCAGCAAAGTTTTATGGTCAATGGTTGCTAATGCTGATAAAGTATAGTTCAAAAGTATCCAGGCTGATAAGCACTATAGAGGCAATATACTGAGCACTCTCATTTACCTTTCAGAAAAAGCCAGGAAACAAACAATAAAATGGAAAGGCAACAAATAGAAACCAAGATATTTTCTAAAACATAGCAAGTTAAATAATTTCATGGACTAAATATGCAATTAACAGCAAGATTTTAGGGGAAAAAATAGCCATCATTAAGGATAACATCACCTACAGTTAAATAACTGTTTGCAAAAAGGTTTACAGCTTTCTAAGACATACAAATCTTTATGCTTCAAGGTTGAAGCCTTTCAATAAATATCAGTGCATGCTCTCACAGAGCTGCCCGCTTTATGGATGCTGCATCCTCCTGTGATAGATCTGGTACTGGCCGCTGTCAGACTCCTAAATCAGATGCCAGACTTCACTGGAGAAATGAGCCAATGCTCCTTCCAAGGAGAGTACAGTTCCTGTAATGTACTATTATACATTGCCATATTCATCCAAGAGGCTTGATTTTTTTTAATCCACCTGCCTGTAAATTCTCAGCTTTGTTGCCTAAGGAAACGAGGCTTATACAACCAAGTTGTAAGTTCTAGTGGGACAGATATTAAAAACTTAAGTTTCTTTTAGCTTTGAGAAAATAAGCAACTGTGTGGAAAAGGATTCCATTAACATCTCAAAAAGAGAGAAATGCTGATGCAGTGACTCAAATCTTAACAGACAGCAGAGAACAGGCAAGCACAAACTCTGGGCAAAACAACTGGAAAACTGCTCACTGGTTCTGCTGCTTCAGAGATCCCCGTTTACAGTCTAAAGGCACGTTTGCATATTAACACCCTGCTCCCCAACAAAGCAGAGAAGGTGCATGTTGCTTTCAGAAATAAGAACAGTATCTTTAAGGCTTCTACCTGGAGGGGTAAAAAAGAGAAAAGTTTTTCCACTAATTCAGGGTTTTATTTGAAGTGTAGCACAGAGTTGGTTGAAAGAGACGAGCACCAACATCACCCCACAAGAGAGGACAAAGCCTGAAAAGAATAAATTCTCACAATTGATCCATCAGCCACACATTGCTCAGACTCACCTAACCCTCTAAAGCCCTTCCTTTTGCTTTTCCACATTCCCCCAGCCCATCTGCTTTGGCATTGCACCTGGCTTAGTTCTCTTCCCTTTCCACTGTGGCCTCTTATTACTCACACTTTGGAAAGCGTTCTGTGCCCCACGGTAAAAAAACAATTATTTATGCCACCTCCCTCAAACATTACTTGGAAGTAATTACTTGGAAGGCAATTTTGCCACATCACCTGTAAATGAATGCATACTCTCATAAGTTAATGGACTGATCAAGATCTGCACATAACCAAGTAACTCTACAATCTTATTTGAACTTGACCTGCCCTTTTTTCCTCTGGCCTCTCTCTGTTTGCATATGATTGTTTACCTGAATTATCTGCAACTGACTTTACGTGGCAGGCCTTTGCACTCAAGTCTCAAACTTTGACTATGTCATTGTGTTTTTCAGTTAAACGCGTATCAAATATTCCAGTATTCAGAACTAATAACATCCTGTCAGACCTGCTATTTCACCAGCACAGAGTAGGAAAAACCTTGAGAAATGTCTGAAGGGATCGATTCAGAAGAACAAGCTATAATTTATGACTGAAGTAAATATAGATTGTTTCTTCTCTGTTTGAAGCACCTGTACAACTAGCAACACTTTGCAAGTAAACTGTTTAGCATAAGACTAACATAGACAGAACACATTTACCAGTCTTTAAACAAACAAGATGCTTCAGGATATTCCCACAGTAGGCATCTAACTTAAGTTATCTGAAATGCGGTTCCTCCATCCCTAACTCTCTAAGTAGCAGCTGACGCGCTCTAATGACTATGCAGGGATTATTAACGCAGTCTTAATCAGACCTCTCTACTGCACTGTTATGCAAGCTCCTCCATATAAGAAGATTAGGTCCCATTCACAAGCATCAAGCTTTTCCAAATGCTCTGCAAACTCCTACCTTTTTTTCTGTACTTAAAAAAAGTATCTAGTCAACAGGCTCTGAAAACAAAGGCCAATGTAGCTGATGGAGGAGAGGGCATTATTTTTAAAATACTGTTCTTTATTTAAGCAATTATTTTATCTAATCATCAAAAATAGAAGTGTCCTTTGCAAGACTGGCATAATACTAACAGGGACTGTCTTATTATCAGTAAGTCTCTCAAGCATCCATTTTCTCTCCTTGTTCAGAGTGCTTCCCTTCTTTCCAGAGGTGGCATACAGGCCAATTTCAAACCCAACAACACGCAACTACTTTGTCAAGTTCTCCTGAAAGATCAGAAAGTGTATGTGAACGTTACGGCACTCAAGGAGGTTCCTGAAGCAGTCTGTTTAAAGTTTTTGGAGAAGCATGATAAATTGATACATGATGCTAACTATTTATTATATGTAATGCAACTTTCCTCTCGCGCACAAGCTTCAGCCACAACCAGCCTGCAGTGGGATACTAGGGTATGAAAGAGATTCAGATTTTCGTAATCAGACATAAAAGCATTTAATAGAGCTGCAGCTAATGTGCTGGTTTTAGTCTCAACCAACAGGAAAAGGGATTAAGAGATGGTTTAAGAGGAAGAAGGCAGTTACTGCTTCTCTGCTGGATCACTAGGTGAATACTACTCTTTTCTCACACATACAAAAAGGCAAATCTGACATGCAAATAAATTACTAGTATTCTAAGATTTTGGTAACTGTATCCATTTCTTCCCACTTCTCAAATGCTCTCCTTCAGTGCTCATGCCAATGCTGACCAAGCTAGTGAAATCACAGATCTACAGTGCAAGAAGCGCTACACTTCAGATTCAGCAGCAAATGAAAAAAAAAAAAAAAAAACTTTTAAAGCATGACACTATCTCAATCTCAAAATCAGGATTTGTGGTTTGAAGAGCCTGCAAGCTCTTGATACACAACTACATACAAATTAGAACAGAATAGATATGATCTACTAACCCTGACACAAAGCGCACCCACCCTCAAGCATCAACCCAGGAACAGACTGCCAAAAACCAAACTTCTCTACTGTTAGGAACACAGAGAAAGCTCACAGCCATAAGCAATTGAAATACGAGAGACAGTCTGCCCAGTGGCATATTCAGCTACATGAATTTACACTTATCTTCGAAGGGGAGCAAGTTAAAAACCTTTGTTGTCATAAATCTCCTATCCACACATACTCCTATCAATTACCACAAACAACATATGCCACACAAAACTCAAACGCCCACATTCAGCTCCCCCATCAAATCCCCTGCCTCACTAGACAGTCTTCCTAGCCCAAATCACACTTTACCCACCCTCTAAGTCTCAAGTTCTTCCCCTAAAATAATCTCTCAGAAACATCAGCCACCTTAAGTGCTCCCAAGTACCCACCTACCCTATCCTGAAGCCTCCTAAAACCCACCAGCCCACATAACTAGAAACTCTTCCCCCATACACCCCAGCTCTATCCACTCCTCTTTTTCCCTGCATTAGGAACGCCGAAACCCCAACCAGCACTCCCTCCTTACACACTTTTGTCATCCCAGAAACCTTGAAAGTCATCTCCCTCACCAAGGCACTCCCTCATATTAAAAAGCCTCACCCACATCCCTCAAGCCCCCCCACACACCTCAAACCTTGCTCCCCTCCTACAGGACCCCAAACCCTCAGAGCACCGCTGCTCACCCCAGACACCCCCAGCCCACACCCTCATGGCCCCGAATCCCCCTCATTCCCCCCCCCCGCAAACCCCAGACACCCCCAAACTCTGCTTCCCTCCCCCCAGGGCCCCAGACCCCCACACAGCCCTACTCACCCCACACACTCCAAACCTCGCTTCCCTCCCCCAGGACCCCAGACCCCCCACACAGCCCTACTCACCCCAAACACCCCCAAACCCTGCTTCCCTCCCCCAGAACCCCAAAACCCCACAGCAGCCCTACTCACCCCAAACACCCCCAAACCCTGCTTCCCTCCCCCAAGACCCCAGACCCCCACAGCAGCCCTACTCACCCCACACACCCCCAAACCCTGCTTCCCTCCCCCAAGATCCCAGACCCCCACAGCAGCCCTACTCACTCCACACACCCCCAAACCCTGCTTCCCTCCCCCAAGATCCCAGACCCCCACAGCAGCCCTACTCACCCCACACACCCCCAAACCCTGCTTCCCTCCCCCAAGATCCCAGACCCCCACAGCAGCCCTACTCACTCCACACACCCCCAAACCCTGCTTCCCTCCCCCAAGATCCCAGACCCCCACAGCAGCCCTACTCACCCCAAACACCCCCAAACCCTGCTTCCCTCCCCCAAGACCCCAGACCCCCACAGCAGCCCTACTCACCCCACACACCCCCAAACCCTGCTTCCCTCCCCCAAGACCCCAGACCCCCACAGCAGCCCTACTCACTCGATACCCCCAGGGCCCCAGCGCCCCCCAACACGCGCCCCCTCGAGCAGCCCGGACACCCCAGCCCAGCCCACGCCGGGGGCCCCAAGAAGCGGTCGGAGGAGAAAGAGGAGGAGAAACAACCCGCCCCCGCCGCTCACCTTCCCCCGCCCCTCGCCGCGGCCCCGGGCCTGCCCCAGCCCCGCGGAGGCGGCGGCACCACAACACCCCACCAACACACACCCGCCCCGCCCCCTTCCGCCCACAGAGACGGCGGGTAGAGCGTCCCCGGCGCGGGGCACGCCGGGACGGCGCGGGAGGCCGCGGAGCGCCGCCGCGGCCGGCTTGAGCGGCGGGTTAAGCACGAAGCCGTTAGCAAGGCCTCCGTGTGGGAGGGCGCCTGTCCTTGTCACGGCCCAAAGCGTGTGCCCGCGGGCCGCTCACTCGGGGAACGGCTGAATAAAAACTGTAGCAAAACCTTCAGCTGTTGCCGTTAGATCCTTAAATTCACCGACCTTCGCGCGGGGACGTCATCGTAGCGGGATCGCGTCGTCGCTCTCTTGAGTAGCGTTTGCCACCGCGCGCGGGGCGGCCATCGACGAACGTCCCCCTGAGGACTGCGGGGTTGGGCTCTCTCTGTTGGTGAAAATAAACATCGAAGTTTAGATGGAAAAAAGATGTATTTAGGATTTTTTAGGGCAACAGTAGGTCACTTTAATTCCAAACACCTCTTTCCTCCACCCACAAAACCAGTGTTGTTCAGGCACATAACATAATTATATTGAAGCCTTATATTCAATATATAATATAATGTGGTGTGTTTTGCACGAAAGAGGCTAAGGACAGCGTGCCGAAGCGTGTGACTCAAATGTTGCCTCCCCATGACTAAATTCAGGCTGCTAGGCCTTCACACCTGACGCATTCGTAACGGGAATTTTGATCTCGTTTGCTTTGCCTGTAGCGTGAGTGTTTCTCCAGCATTACCAAAAGAAACAACCAAATGGTTTGGTCGGTCTTTTTTCCGCAATCCTTAGACTCCTGCGGGTCCCTGACTCCTCAGCGGTCGCTGGGTCCGTCCGCCAGGGCCTGTTAGGGGGAGCTGTGTGGCAGCTGAAGCCGGCCTTCTCCCTACGACCGGCAAAACCGCGCGATCACCACTGTTACTCTCTGCCAGCAGCAGCTGCGTTTCATTAGCAGGCAGAGGCGAGCCGTGAAGGATCTCAGGGTGTCGCAATCTGTTTGCTTGCTTCACAGGTTCTTCTGGAGAGTTGACTCCCCAGCTGACTGGGGTTTGCTGGGCCAGGACAGTCATCCTCTGAAAGCAGTAGAGCCTCCAGCTTTTGTTCCCCCTTTCTACTGTTCCAGCTCTTCAACCTCCGAGATACTCCTGTGGCCAGAAGACAGAGCAGGACTATCACTCAAGCTGGTACTGGCAGAGGAGGGATAAGCAGCGAGGAGAAGCAGTTGTGTTAAATGATGAGCAGTGCACAACACAGATTAAGATTGATTACGTCCATTTTGACTTAGAGACAAAAACACTCCTGCTGCCCGTTTCTCCTAATGCAGTACAAAGTGCAGGATTCCTGTCGTTTAGAAAGAGCAGAGGACTGACCTACGAATATTCATCTAACGTACAGAAGTGAACTCCTCGTGTTACAGGAGCTTAGCAGCATCCCAGTGAATGATGGTCATGCCGCAGGGTTCCCTCTTACTGACTACACCGTGCAAGAGTTTTGGCACAAAAGCGATTCCAAAGTCTCACAGACCCAAGTTTTTCCAGGCAATGCTTTCAGACTTCTTGTAGGCAGAGCCCCTCAGTGTTTTGCATGAGCATGAAGGTCTGCAAGCAAAGCAGAAGGTGTCTGTAGAAGATGATAAACAGCCCCGTAGACTGCACAAGAGGTCCTGTGAATCCTCCTCTGCCCTCTCAGAAATGTCGTACCAACCTCCTGCATCAGCAGCAGAGTGCCTGAGTTGTCACAGCATGCTGAAATCCCGTCTGAATATTTCAGAAGCAGCAGTTTCCCAGGAGGATGAAGCGGCAGGGAGTGACGGGGAAGGCTAGCCACAGGCATGCCAAGCACGGCTGGTCCAGATGCAGATGGAAGAGCAGTCGCTCTCTGGCAGCAGGCACTGGGAGTACGTGTAACCCAGCCAGCCTAAAAGTACCCAGGTGCTGCCACTCTGCCGTGGCTGGCTGGCAGCAAGCGTGACATTTCTCCTGCAGTCATGCTGCACAGGACCACCTAATGCTCCAAACCTTCCCAGTCGTTGTAGCCGTCTACTAGTAGTCACCCGGCATTGTTCCCATTTTGCAGGAGGCAGTGGATCTCGGGCAAGAAGTCTGAAGGCTGAGTCCAAATAATTGTAAGGAAAAATGTTTCCATCTACATCAGCGATGATTTACCCACGGGGGCTGAAGAGAAAAAAAAAAAGGAACAAAAAGTTGATTTTCTGTTTTGCCACAACTCCAGCTATAAGAAATGAGAACAATGAAGCACAGAACAAAGATGCTGAGCTTCCAAACAATGTTACATGCAGACAGGCTTGAACCAGATGAGCCGAGAGGATCTGTATCCTGTCTAAGAATCTCTGCCAGGAATTTTGAAATCAATATTTGCTTCCGTTTTGAAGGAACACACCCCCACATCAAAAACAAAAGAGTGAAGTTAAAGCATAGACTGATTATCTGGGGAAAAAGAAAAGAAAAAAAATGAACTGCCACTGAGTATGGGACTGTTCGAAGCATCTTTCTGTGTTAACCTCTACACTGACAATGCAGGAAAATCTCAGTCGTTGAAGAGCTGTTTCTGTCTACAGGCTGAGCGGTGGTGATAGCAGTGGTCAGCAAAAACAAACCAGAGAGAAAACTACTTACCACCACTCAGACTATTCAATATTTCCACTTCATGCATGAAGTAGCTTGAAGATGTTAACAAAAAGCCAGAGAGCAGCCTGAAATCAGAGCAACTCCAATTTTGCTGTGTAGCCAGGCCAGTTTACCAATACTAAAAGTGAGCTGATGGAAGATTGAATATGGTCACATTGACAACGAGTGACAAAACAGGGGTATTGAATGTATTTGAAGGTTTTCTTCCAAGAAGTTATATGGACTGGGGTCAGAGTACATTAGACCATGGCACATTCAGGGTCAGGCACGTTGGTTATACAAAATCATACTGTAGTCCTTAAATCCCCGGGAAGTTATGGAAGTGCCAGCCAACATGCAAAGTGCCTTGCTGTGAAAGTAACTTTGTTATTTCACTGAATGCATTTTTACACTTTCATCTCTTTGGCAATAAATGCAAGTTTACTTCTTATTACTGAGGCATGGTGGTTAGAAAGAGGCAGGTTACTAATCCACTCTTCCCCACTGCATTCGGAAAAGCAGGACTTTTTGGTTAACCTTCTGTTTGAATTACCTTGTCAGCCACCAAACAAAGGCCTGCTTAGTTAGATTGCTTGCCTTCCGGATTTTCTTATGATTTGGTGATCCTAGCTATTACAAGGAAAGAAGAGAGCAGCTTTCAGTGTATGGCAAGTTCTGAAACTCCCATTAAGAGGTTTAAATTCAGGATTTGTCAAATAAAAGAAAACACACTGACATTCAAAACCCTTGACAGCCTTCTGGATGAATAAAAGTTGGCATTTGGTGGTGATGTAAAAACAGAATAGATTTAATAGCATGTTAGAGTTCACATGTCATCTTCACCAATACTTCCTGAGTGAGCAAGAATACTGGACGCAAATCCTGTTTACAGAAGGCCACAATGCTCGCTCCAAGATAAATATTTGTGAATTATCCAACTGCGTGCACATAGTTCTGGTTAAAAACAAAAATACGCTCTGATGTGAAAAGGAAGATTATTACAGTCTTTATGCCTTTCACAATCCCTTATTTATGGTTTGTGGATATATCGAGTGTATGCGGACAGTGGCGCTAAATCACTGTTGTGTGCGTTGGGTATGCAGATCGTGAATCTGAACCTTTTGCAATATGGCAAAGTACGCGTAAGATTAAAACCTTCTAAACATGCTAAATTTTACACAAGTCCGGCAGTCACAGCTTTAGTGAAAATATGTTTTATCACAGTAGTCATTTTCTGCATGTAGATTTTATGTCTTTCCTGAGATACTGGATCATGAAGCTTCTCTGAAAATGCCTGACAAGGCAAGGTACCGCGAGATTTGAGTTTGCAACCGGTGTTTCTTCTGTAGCTCCCACATTTCTCTCCTACACTGTCACGTATTTCTTTCCCGCACCCTCCCAGTGTCATGAGAAACTACATCAAACATTTTGCATCACAGACGTCAATGTAAGACACTGGCTGAGTGCTACATTCAGACAAGTAAAATACACAGAAAAGCCATTCCCTGAATCACATTATAATGCTCGCTTCATTACTTCCCAGAACATCCCTGATGGGGGAACATGACACAAAGTCTTAAATTTTCATTTTCTAGGGATTTGGAAAGTAGACTTGTTAACTTCTAGAATAGCTTACTTATTATGGTAACAGGAGCTAAAGCCTTCTGTTTGCTCTACATTATTGTAGAGAAACATAATAAAATTTGTAATCTAAATCCTCAATTCTGTGAGCATTTGGTGAACACATGAAAGGTTTATTTGGCTACGCTCACTGAACTGAATGCATCTCATCACACAAAATGCAATGTTGGTTCGTATAAACATTCACAGAATACGAGGTTTGTTTTGAACATTGTATGACAAAAGGGGTCAATAAACTATTATTCAGACTTGTCATATTCATATTAATGGTTTAATGCCAATAAATAATTATATCTTTAAAACAAAAGAACAGGGATACCGATTCAGGCCGAATGCCCAACTAGCCCAGTGCCCTGCTTCCAACAGTGCCCATAAGCAGATGTGAGAAGAAGAAGAAATGATACTTCTTCCACCAACTACTCTTCTAGTCTCCAGCTACTTTCATCTTGGAGTTTCCTGAATCTGATGTGGTTTGTCTACTTAGTCATGCTCACTAGGTTTCTCCTCCAAATTCCTGTCTAATCTCCCTTTTAACCCAGGGAGACTTCAAATTTTTGCATCTGCAATATCTGGCAAGGACTTCTACAGTTCAACTATCCATAACATGAAGAACCACCTCATTTTCTCTGCATTTGTATTGAAGTGTGCAAATAAACACTGACTTTCTTGCATACACTTTTTTGCACATCATGGATTTACCCTGAGTTTCTCATGTGCATTTCACATGTTACCATGACTTACATACAGATTATTTCCATAGCTCCTGCATAGCCAACAACTACTTCCCAATCTAACAAATCACTTTTATTCACTCAAGAATAACCATCGCCTGATAGACTCATTCTATAGATCCAACCCCATCTCATTTGTATATTGGTTGTAGCAAAGTATTCAAAGTGAGTTATAGTGAACTTTGAAAGACATTAATTAAATAATCATGCAAACATTACACATCAAGCCCATGGTTTAAAATTGAACGGTTCATAGAAAATACTGACTGGGATAATCAGTATTACTGATTGGGGTAATACAGCTTGGAGTCAACCCAAAAAGTGCAACTTGTTAGTCCCCATTGCACAGGCCAGCATTTATTTTGTCATACCAGAGTCATCACACTGGATCAGCTCAGTCCATCCAGAGCAACAACCTGACTTCATCAGTAACCAGCAATGTCACTTCAGGGTCAGGTACAAGCAGTCCGTAGCAGGGAGGCACAACCTGCACAGGCAGGTCTCACTGCCACTGTCTGACTTGTCCTGAACTGTCTGACTGCCCCGAACAAGCTCAAATACTCTGTGCTCCCTCTTTCTCTTCTTTCACTGCCCAGCTCATACTCGAGAATAGAGGCAGCAGCTTATTCCTCAAGGCAGTTCACTGCAGCTTTTAACTTTCTACCACGGTTTTACATGACACAAAAGTGACACAACTGGCTTAAGGTGTTCCTGCATCCTGCTGTTCATTCCTGCCCTGCGCTGACGTGATGGTTTGCGGACAGCTGTGAGAAAGATCAGAGAACTGAGGAGGAAAGAAGAAAAAACACATCTACATCTCTTCTTTATAAGCAGTGTCAGCTCCCTGATCCAGTTCACAGCAGGGCCCCCAGGCATGTTCGTGCAGCCAAAGGAGCAGTGCGGGATGATGGCGAGAATGCTTTAAGCCAATACTGCTGAACATTTTGAGGAGATTTCACATTGAATTCACCCCTGAGTCAAGCAGCAACTTGAAATATTTCTATCAGCAGGGAGCTGTATGTACTTTGACTTTTAAAATCCTGAATAGCATTAGCAATAACCAGTTGTACCTTCTGCTAAATGTAGCCCCATCAACACAGTTTCACTCTGTACACCATTTGTGGTCCACATGAAGCAGGAACTAAAGGATATGATGCCTCTGCAAAATGAATTAATAATCATTTATACATGTATCTATATTGACAACGAATCACACTGTTTTAGTACTTATTTAATTGAGCAAAGTGAGAACAAGCCTTAACTCTCGCTGTATTACTCTGACCTTGGTCTTGCTCATTCCCTCTGTCAGGAAGCAGCAAGAGTGGGCGGCTCAGCAGCGCAGAGCACAGGCATACCTGCAACACCGCTCAGGCAAGCACCAAAAGCAAGGGTCTGAGTTTAAATGCAGCTCTCAAGCCAAGAGCTGGAGGGTTCCTGGGTAAAGGCACCAGGCAGGACTTCTCACAGGTCTTTCTCACGACTGTTTTCACAGCAGTCCGATCCAAGGTTACAGCTGCACTACAGCAGCGCTGACCTTCACTGCAGGCAACTGAAGCCCTAGGATGTGCAGGGCAGAGGTTGCAGAGCCTGTTGGGGCACTCAGTGCCCTGACAGCCACCTCCCTTCCCTTCGAGGTTTGTCCCCACACCTTGCAAAGGTCAGCTTTAGAGAGGTACTTGTGAAATGCCCAGGTCTGAGCTTGGGTGTTCCTACTGCCCACCCGTTCTGAGGGGGGCTCCTCAGGTCTGCAGCCCTGCATCAACGAGAACACGAAGCTTTCCCTAAACGAGTGTAGGGGGCAGATGGACCCACATGCCAGACTCTCCTTAAGGTATTCAAGGGCTGCTGATTCAGGATGCAACAAAGTATAGATGCACCCAAAGGCCACTTCCTTTCCTGGGATCAAATTCATGGGGCAGTCGTGCAGGCAGCGTGGTGGCAGCGTTTCCATGTCCCTCAAAGTTGTTGACAGAGCCCCTGTACTTGTCTGGGAGTGGTGCTGAGGGTGTATCCAGTGGCTGGGGTAGAGACATGGGCCTGGGAATGCAGGATGGGGAAGGACAGACTCTGAGCGTCCAGGGGAATGGTCTCATGGGTGATGGGCCCCCTGTCTGAAGCAGTGACGGTCATTGGAGTGCATCAGTACTGGGTAGGGATATAGGCATTTGGGGCAAATTCAGAGGCAACAAAATTATCGGAGGCCGCAGGGCCATCAGAGCAGCAGTTTGGATTGTGCACACACCCAGCAGGGTGATAATAAGGTGTGCTGTGAGGGGAGGCTCTAGTAAATACACCTTTGACCATGCTCCCTTTTCAGCAGTCAGAGCAGAGGTTTTCCTGGCGCTGAGGAAGTGACGAGGTTGTCAGGGCAAGTGGCTACCTGATGGCCTTTCTCACTACCATAAAAACACTGCCTCCTCCCTGTCTGCATTCTCACTTGGGGTGAGCAGTGAGGGAAGGTGGCACCTCTCTCCGTGGGCTTCTCTTCTGGGGGCGGCTGAAGAGGTGGTGCAGGAGGACATGGTGGGATCATTCTCCCCTCACTTTCCTGCGTGCTCACTTAATGAATTGGACTGGGCAATTAGCAGCCCACTGGCTTCCCTGGCAGAGCTCCAGCCAGCGAGCCTTAGCCACAGCCATATCGTTGTGATCCCCAAAATACTGGTTCAGAGAAGTGAATAAAGTTTCCTAAAGGGTCCTTTAGTATGGGGTCATGGCATTCAGTCTAGGGCATGACCCAGTCCAGAGCCCCCTCTGAGACCTGGCACATTCTTACCACTGAACAACTAAAATCTGCTGGATAGGTGGCAAAGCTGAGTTGCACATCACAAGTAAACCCCTATAACCTTGCCCAGTCCCCATTGAACAGCTCAGGCAGACGGAGGGCAGGGATCACCATGACTGCAGGTGGTGTCAGAGAAGCCTGCAAGGCCAAGACCTGCCTCTGTTGGCTGCCCATACTCTCCTGCAGGGCTTGGAGGTCAGCCTGGAGCTGCAGGGGCAAGGCCTGAAGCTGTCAAAGTCAGTAAGAGCTCAATCCCACAGCATCCAAGCAAGGAGAGCAGAGTGGCTCCCATGAGGTAATCAAGTTTGGCCAAGAGTCCAGCAGGTACCAGAAAAGCCCATAGCATCAAGGCAGGTCCAGGAAGCCAAGCCAGAAGGTCATGATCAACAAAGTAGGAGGCAGGGCACAAGCAGACCTCTAACAGAGCTCTTGCAAGGGCCTATGCTTGAATGCAGCTCCCAAGCCAAGGGGGAACACCCCAAAAGGGGCTTCTCACAGCAGTTCCTCACACACACTCATTTCACATCAGGCAGATCCAAGGTTATAGCAGCACTGTATCAGAATTACCTTCAGCACAAGCAGCTAAAATCCCTTTCTGAGGAGCAGGGAAGGGGTTGCAGAGCTTATTGGTGCACTCAAGGCCCTGACAGCAGCCTCATCTTGTTTATTACATCCTCTTGTCATGGTATATTAATATTTAATACCAGACACTTAGGCCAATACCCTTGGAAGCTGACTGGGAATTAGTGGAGGCCGGGAAGGAGGTGGTTATGGCTTTGTGTTTATTAACATGGTGCCTTACTCTCTCTGTTCCCTCTGCCTCTCTTGGTAAGTCACAGTAGCTTCAGACTTCTCAAAATATGACATCTGTTTAACGTTGGAGAGCCTTGCTATTTCTTGAGAACTGATAGGACAGTCAGCTCTGGATAAATGTTATGACAGCTTTTTCTCCAAAGAGCCCTCATCCCCTCTCCTCGTCAGGCAACGCTGCGGCACCTAAAAAGCATTGAGAGGAGATCCTTTACAAACTTAGGCATTTCTTTTGGCCCACGATTAAGCTCATTGACTATATGTATACCTATAAATAAAGCAGGCCAGGGCTCATTCTCTGACCGGACGGCAAATGGCACGTCATGGCTCATGAACATACAGCTCAGTTCTGCTCCTGCTCTCTGCCCCCAGGGCAGGGTGGCTTCCTTTGCTCTGCTGACCAGGAGAAGTCACTGGCCCATGACCTTCTCAGACCGTGCCCAGGTCAGTCAGCAGAAGCCAAAGCCATGCTGAGGCAGTGCTAACAATTGAACAGCAGACAGTATTCAAGCCCATGTCCGGCCCGGTTTAGTTTACTGGTCTGGATATAGCCATTCAATCTATTGGGTAAGTACATGCATAATTTTTTGCAGGATTTGGCTGTAAAAGCTGGGTTTTTTAATTTTCTCCTCAGATTCCCTGCTGAAGAAGGGAGAGTTTTATATATCTGCAAGTCACTGACTTTCCCAGTTCCCCTTTAAATGACAAGTTATCAGGATCTGTGGAGGAGTAACTGGGGAAAAATCCAAGTACAAATGAGGTCAGACTACATAATTTCCTAATTCCTTCTAGCCCTAAATATCTGTGAATTTAAAGTGCTGGTACTTCTACATTTTTCCATGCTTACTTGCCTGACTTCTGTCACATATCACTTTGGCTATACAGGAGGTCCAGCTTTTACTTTCATACCGGTAGGCAATAATGCAACATTTAAAAGAGGGAGGCAATGACCTTGGTTCCCAGGCATCTCACTGTCCCCTGTGGCACTGTTAGATATCAGATAAAGAAATTCTGTGCTTGATGAGTGCTTTTGCCTACCATCTCCAAGACAGAAAGAATATTTCAATTTTGCAGCCTCTGTTTCATTTGTTAACTCTTCCCCACCTGGATTCAGGGCATTTTCTTCCTCCTAGTCTCCAAGAAAATTCAAATTGGACGTTATGTTTGCCTAATTAGCAGCAGGCAAATATACAGCTCTGCATGCTCAAAGAACCTTTTTCCCCTGAGGATTTCTAGGATTAGCCCATTAGAGAAACAACATCATGCATCATGTAAATACACCCTGATCGTAGTACAGTGATGCCATGCACAAGAAAGAACTGCAAACTAAAAAAAAGTATCAAAAATACTATGGCCAGTTTTAATTATAGGAGGATTTAAGTAAACAGCTTCAGGTGGGAACATCAGAGCTAATATCCCTTCTTCTATGACACTGTTTAATGATCCCCCACACAAATGTAGGACAGGCAGAGGGGCTCTGGCACCTGCACTGATGCCACTTGATGTAGCACACTCCGCACACCCAGTGAGACAGTAGCAGCTGCATTACCGCACGCTGCACCTCTACTTCATGCCCTTACATCTGCATTCAGTCCTGAGGTATGCCGTGCTCCAAAATATATTCTCTGCCTCCTGTCAAATAGCACGCGTCATCAGATGCAGAGCACTGTCTCAGAGCATGTCGGGGCATTCAGGCAGAGCGTGGCTTCGTAGCAATTAGAGGCTGGATTGCAACACGCGTAGGTGAAGTGTGCAACTTCCAACACAGTTTTAGGTTGGCCTGGGAATAGAGTAGTCTTGCCTTCGGTATGGACCACATAAACCTTCCATGGGTTCTGAGTATCCTCTTAGGCTGCCATATCACACTGAAAGTCTGTGCCACCAAGCCATCTTTACTATCATACCTAGGTTAGCTAGATTAAATCTGTCCCAAACATGCCCACAGGCCTCAGGCACACATCCACTTGCTGGTACCTACAGGCCTTCACTGAGGAGAAGGGAATATACAGCTTCTAAGTTTCCCTGGAGAACTTCTTTGTAAGAACCATCCATGTACTTCACTGTGAGGGGATAGACAGTACATTCAGCAAACTAGAGTGCATTTACCTACAGTTTTCCAGTTATATTAGAGGTGGTCTGAAAATCAGACAGTTCTTCATCTGGTAGGTAGAGAGAAGAAAAGAGCTTACACAGTTTATTCTGAGCATTATGAACATCTATCTCCCTCAATTTTACCAAGACCTGTAAATTATCTGATGTTTCACTTAAAATTCAAAATTCTGGAATAATGGGAAGTCTGGGGAAATCTCAGCTTTCTTTCTAAAACAAAGTTCTAGGTCTCGCAGTGGGAGAGTAGAACAAAAATGTGAATCCTGAAAAGCCTAAAGGAAAATGACCCCAACCTTCTTTGCTTTAAAAATCTCATAGATTGTAATTCAGTTTTAGGATTACTTGGGGCTGCATTAGGAGAGGAGCATCTGCAGATGACTGTATCACAGATGCACATTGGGAGCAGTGCATCAGGAGAAGGTGAGTCATCTCCTACCCAGTTTACACCTTTGCTGATGGGGAAATGGAGCAGCCTTGCATCAGGTTTACAGTAACTCTTCTTCATAAAGACATGTGAAAGAAGTTGGCGCCTGAGAAACATGCACTGCACCATAGCACTGGTTAAACCACTCATAAATATATTTTCTTGGAAAAAAACACTTGACCACTCATAAATATATTTTCTTGGAAAAAAACACTTGAGTATGGAAATTATGTTGGTCTCTATTGTTTTCATTCAAATGTTCTGTCATTTACCATCAATATTTCACCATATGTTTTCTGCCAAAATTGTGTGTGGTATCAGGAATCTGAATACGAACAGAGAGTGAAACTTTCAAATCCTGTTTCTGCCTCAGTTTAGACCTCTATGTAGTCTGATCAAGAAGGCTATTTTCTGAGTGTTACCCACACATCGTTTGCATGCTGCAGAAATATTTCTGTGGACAAACAGAAGGATATTTTGTGGGTATTAGGCAGGGAAGAATGTGGCCAGATACCTACATTTATACAGATCCAGTAGCCAAGGAGGTATGCACATATATGTATTTTCCATGAATGTGAATGCCATTTAAGAAGGATAGGAAGATGCACAATAGCTGCCTGATCAGTGGCTCTGAAATGGTTTAAATTTTGTTTCCTCAGCCTTCCTCCAAAAGTCTAAAGTAGATTTTCACCAGCAAATGATGTCTATGCTTATAAATATTGGGTGTTTGTCCTAGAAATCTGCCTTCTAGAGTGAAGCTTATCCAGCCATGACCCTACAAGAGTCCCATTATGACTAATCAAAACTAACTAACCCAGCTCAGTTTTAGACTCTCAGATGTCAACAGTATTTGTAACAGTCTATAAAACTGCAAATGATAGGCCAAAGTGCTGGAAAAAATATTTGGAAAGGCTGATCAAATGGAGAGAGAACAAAACAAAGTATAAGCCTCAGGAATATAAAAACGGGCTGGATCTACTGCATACATTGTTTGCAGTAACATAATATGCATAAATAATACGGTGCACACTGACTTTTGCAATCACTGCAATTACTGTATGACTGCCCTAAATTTTCACACTGTCTCTGCAGCCTCTCTCTGTTGTGTATGATTTTTCACTGCTCTTTCTCTGAGTTGTGTGTTCCCCGGCAATGTTGCATTATCATTCTGTTTTCCCCTTCATTTCCCTATAACTGGGACAACAAAAAAGCAATATGTAGAGGCAGGGTGTGAGTGAGTTCCTGTAAAAGCTCAGCCGCAGTTCAGTCAAGGCAAAGAAGCAGAAGGGGTTCTCTGACAGGGAAGCTCGTTGTACAATTCTTTGTGACAAGTCTATAGGAGAGGTTGTCTTTAGTGAAGGAAAAGGATTGATGTAGTGCTCTGGCAGAGCAGAGAATTGGAAGAAAATGAAGAGAGAGATGGCCCAAGTGAGAGACAGAGACACATTTTTGTTTCAAGGAATGAATCCCTTTCACCTGAGAATTAAGGGACATATTCTGCTCCCATTTCTCCTGCCGGGATAATTTGGCTCAGCAGCATCATGCTTGTCAATGTCGGCAGGGCACGCACAAGAAAATGTAGCCATGTTTGAGAGATGCGGTCAAATCCTGTCTAATGAAGTTTCCAATGATTTTCCTTGGCTCATATCTTTTAACCAGACCTGAGTGTGTCCAATGCTTGGGTCAGAAATTATAGTCAAAACCTGTTTCTACTGTATGGACCTTGATGTGGCCAGCTTTACAGATGTTGGCTAGTAGTACTACAGCTCAGTTACAGAATGTGGAAGAAACAGTTTCTAGCGCAGTCAGGACCTAAAAGCCAAGAGATATAGGTTTGTAGCAGTTTCTAGATCAGCATATAACCACTGCTAGAGATTTTCCTGGCCTTCTATCACAAGGAGAACGTTAATTAGATAATTTCAAGTTAGATATTTTTGCTTTTAAGTCTTTGCTTGTAAAGTCTTTTTTTCTACCCCATCCTTGACATAGATAAATGTTTCTGCTCCTCGAATGTACTTTAAGGAACTCAGTGCAGCCATTGCCACAGGAAGGTACTATAGTTTTGTAGCTTTAAAGCCACTGAATCCACCCTCAGAATTTGTGCAATCTGTATTTTTACTGATCTTGATTCACGTTTACAGATATTCTGTGAGTATGTCACTCCCCCATCTACTCAGCTACGTTAACACTGTAAGATCGGTAAGATCTGACTATTTAGTAAGATTCTAACTGACAGTAATCACTGCATGGCTGGATTTTCTCATGTTCTGTTCCTTAATTCAGCATTAATGCTTCATTTATTACTGTGACAAAAAGCTTAGTTATTCATTATTACCCTCACAAAGGCCAGGCAGTTCCTCCAGATAAATGCCTGACAGATTTGAGCACCAGGACTAGAAGTAATAGGGTGTAGAAGAATATAACACAACCAATTTCCCCATTGATTTATAATCCTTCAGAAGAGCAACATTTATCTTTATTTGACTGACAGATTCACAGACGTCTCTCAGGACACCTTTGCCAAGCTGCAGGTAGAGAATACCTCCCCTAGATGACACCTCTGTGGTTTGGATTCGTCCTGCCTAACCCTAAACACTTACATCAGGCACCAACAGGTGAATTTTTGTGAAATTCCTGAGTCTCTCTAACAGCTGGCCACTGCCTATAGCAGTGATCCTGCTCTCTCCTCCCTCCCTCCCAGATGTGCAAACTTGTCCCCTTCTTTGTTTTTTGTTTGTTTTTGTTTGGGGTTTTCCTTTGGTTGGGGTAGTCTTCTGCTGACTTAGCAAGATGAGCTTGTCTATTCAAGGTCAGACAAATGGCACAAGTAGAGCACGAGAAGTGGTGGGAGGTTGTGACAGGGTGCTGGCGACTGTGAAAGGAGACAGGACTTCCCCTTTTGCTGGTGGAGAGTCTTTTGATGGGCTCAGCTGTTTTAGGAAACCTCACTAGTAGGTGATTCAGGCATTAAGGCAGGAGGAGCAATTTTATTTATATGTTTACATTCAGGTTTTATGTTAAGCTCCTGCTTTATCATAAGACAAATTGTTCTTATGCAGAGGCATAAATAATGTTTTCAGCAGATCACGCTGACAATTTTATATGTGTCTCTGTCTACCAAGATCTTTTAGTATCGAATTAAGTGAGGTCAAAGCTTCTGAACTCCCAGCACAAATATTTTGCTGTTGTTGCAGAACAGAGAAATTATCATTCCCAAACAGATCAATGTGAGATCCTGTCTCTGAGGGTGGTGAGTGCTGAATCTTTCAGAAGACAATATAAATCCCCTCCTTCTAACCTTCTCTCTCCATAAGTGCACACAATGCACTTAATTGTTCAATCCAGAAAAAGAGTATCTTCCTGACCCTATCTGATCATAATTGCATCATAGATTTATTTATATCAACATTAACATTAATCTTGATGGTTACTGCTAGTACTGCTACCAAGAAGGACCGCGTGTTTTATTACTGCTGTAGTCTAAACTCACTGTGCAAATCAAGGACTTCTGGCAATCTTTCATTCCCCAATAACTTCCTTCTACACAACCCCCTATTTCTTTGTAGGAACTCCCTGCCTGAATCCAATCCTCTCTTTCATCCCAAGGATGAAATTCCCATTCTCCATGTGCCAGAATTTCTGTGTCCTCTTCTGTTACCAGGATTGAACATTCTTCCCCCAGTGTCGGGAGTGGATAATCATTCACTTTTGCCTTTTCTACGCCTTAGATCTATTGAGAATTACACACACCGCTGAAGCCATAGACCTGCTAAATACTCAAGTTACTTCCTTATCAGCATTGTTCTTGGTATTTTTATCGTTGTGCAAAGAAGCCTCAGCCGCAGATTCACAGATTTAAGACCAAAGTGCTGTATCAACTAGTTTGACCTCTTAGATCCCACAGATCATTATGTTTTACCCAATTAGCTTTGTGTTGTGACTTATATTCTTCATTTTTAAAGTACTGTCAGGTGTCTGGGTGTAGAGGTCGTGAGCTGGCTTTGTGCAGTCAGCTTGGATCCAGTGCAATTTGCAGGTTCAGAAACTACACTGCATACAAACACAGCTGTACTTGTTCTGGGGCCAACTGGGGCTAGGAGCAATACAGCTGCCTCTATACAGTCTTGAGCCTGGGCTAATAAGCCTTGCCAGACCTCAGCTGGTTCTGCCTGGAACCAGCTCAAGTTTCTCTGTGCTGCACGTCACACTCCTGGAAACAGTAACGTTAGGAGAACAGTGACAAGGTGTCCCACCGGCTCTACATGAAGTCATTTCTGGTCCAGCAGCGCAAATTGTTTCAGATGAATCTCTGCTCTTGGTAACTGATCTGCAGAGCTCCTTTGATGTCTGTGCTCCATGGTTCCCAGCAAGGGCACAGCTCTGAACCTGTGCTGACTGTGTACATTTACCTGGCATCACAGCTGAATTATTACACCTTCCTGCTGTGCTGGCAAACATGGTGCAGAGACATCCAAACTGTCTGAGCTAGAGCTAATAAGCTCTGAAGTATCTGAGCTGACTCAGTTTCAAGCATTCCTTGTACTGTGCTGCTTAACAGAGTGTTCTCAGATGATGCTTAATGAGAACATTGAGTTGGAGTTTGTAAGTCTTTAATGCAAAGGTAAAAAGGTAAACTAAACCTTAGACCCTCCCCCCCCCCAAAGAAAAACCATGCCTGGGGGAAGGAATCACCATGTCATTTTCCCTCAGAAAGCTATTTATTAGTAATTAGTTTGAATCAGAGTGATCCTGGGGATACTACATTTCATCTTAAACTTCTTAAAGGGATATAGACACAGTCCAGCTCTGCCCCTGCCTGTATTTCGCTGAGTGGCCACCTTCACCAATGGTCCAGATGCCTCTGTTGGACTGCTGCCTCCTCACCCTTCTTTTCAATACTGTCAATCACAAAACCATCACTGATCAAAGCAGGACGAACACCAATCCCCACAGGCTGCACCGCAATCCCCACTGGCTGCACTATGTCATGATGGACAATAAACATAATACTTACTACTTTTTGTCATTGCTGCTAATGAATACCTCTCCATTAAGGAATGTTTGCATGCTATTGCTAGAAATTTTTAGTCTAATGCACTTTCAAAAACACCATCGTACTGTCTTTAGCCTAAGAAGCTACAAATTTTTCTTAATCAAGTGTCTACACTTCTTAACTTATTCATATAATTTTACCTTTTTTTCTATCTGTTCAGTACCATTTTTTATTTCTAATTCATACCTCAGTCTCACTTCTGAATAAGGGTAGGCTTTTAGTCAAAATTGCCCTATTTCTTTCATTGAACTAAGACTGATATAGACTGTCAAAATATATACCAAAAGACATTGATTGTCTTCCATTTCAAAAGCTCGCAATTTAATATAAGGAAAGAGACAACAGATTTGGAGAAGCAGATGGTAGACTGCAAGAACGCAGTAACACAAACAGTCTAATTTTACTGTGAGAGTAAAAGCTCTCAGTTGCGTTGCTGCTGTGTGGCATGGCCCACTCATTGGTTTCCATGTGAGATTCCACATACAAAATCAGACATCATATCATTAACCTCTGTACTTTTCTGTGGCACTGAGTTTCATGGGTCAATTATATGCTGCATAAAATAATCTCTTTTTTGACCTATTTTAATTATTATTGAATGGGTAGATCAGCAGGTCTGTTCAAGTCTGGTATGAAGCAGCCTTCATCTTTTGGCTAAGGAATAGTTTCGGTAACTAGTAAGATTTTGGGTTTTTTTTAATAGCCCTGAGTTATAACCTACTGAATTAATTAAAAAAATAATAATTGCACTGGGGTTTAGATCAGGCCAAATATGATCTTCAGATATACACAATACATTAACCCACACGTCAGACATCTGGCATTATTGATCAAGAAACTAGAATCATCAAACCCTTTCTCTACAAGCAGTGAAAGGAGCGAGAGATGAAGATGTTTTTGCAAAAATATTTGGTAAGTAGTCAGATACTAATGATAGGGGCAGATAAGCAATTATATAGATGGAAAGATTCTAGAGTAAGGAATCAAGCTGGACGAGCTGGGAGAAATAAATAAGAAACCACATTAACTAGAGCTGTATTTCCACTGGAATGTCAATCCAGCTTCTGAACTCGCATTCAAGGTTTTTTGTCAGCATTTGCTTTCTAAATGTTTTTTGCATGTTTGCACTGTTGTGATTTATGCCATATCAGCCAGGGAGAGTGAAAGTATTTATTTATCCAGGCAATTGGAGGACAAGTACCCTTTTCACCATAGTCCTTAAAGTCTCCCAAACCTGACCTACCTCTCAGCAACTGGCTACCTGTATTTATAGTCTCAGCAAGGTGCAGGTAGTGACCCGCATACATCATTCCCATTTAAAGTCCCATATACCAGTTTATATGAAATACGGGTGTCAGTGCCTAAATAAGCTATACATACAGGAAAATACCCCACCCCATTAGGCAATTTACCACATAATGGATTAATAACTTGCTTATGTTTCTATCATGCTGGTACAGTCATTAACAAATTCTGTTTACTGCCTGGATAGCAGATGGCTCCACCTACTCATGCCAGGGATGGAAACGTTCCTAAGCTTTCGGGAAGGATGGGGGAGTGAGCTCAATCCTTTAGGAAGTCTGTTAGAGTTAAGGTATAAATTGAGTTGTGGTTCACAGGAAATCCCTGGGGAAACGGGAAGTCTGACTCTAAACAGAACCGCAGGGACTGTTTGGATAGGTGAGGTTACAAATATCCTTATAACCTGAGGATACACGTATCCCCAAATCAATGCTCCTTTTCAGTAACAGCAAATCCTAGGACAAAGGTTTTGCTTGAGATGTGAATCTCAGCTGTGAGGCTGCTGTGTAAGCAGCCTAGGAATTTGTCAGAGAGCAAAAGAGAGAGAAATTCACTGGGGCTCACTTAACATACGGGTAGCCAAAATATGCTTTTATTTTACTTCTCTGCCACTGTCTCAATTAAGTTATTAATGGGATCATTAGTATTTGAATAATAGTAAATATAATCTTTCTTTACTTTTACCTAATGTTCATGCTTTGTTAAAGAATGACTTCAAAGTATCTGGCTTTCCATTTCTATAGGCATGGCAATCCTTAAAACAGGGTTACTGGACCAGTCTTGCACTGGATCAGAGTACTTAGGAGCAAGCAAGGGGTAACAGATTGTTTTTCAGTTGAGCAGCTGTTAATGCACAGTGCCGAAATGCGAAATCTATCACCCAAGACAAACATTAGTAATAGTCTTCCTGTCAGGCTGCAATAGAGTAGGGAGAGTGCCTGAACCCCTGAATCTGCTGCTGTGCATGTAACATTCTCCTATCAATGGATCCCAGTTTACTCATTCTTGTTTGAATAGGAACTATTAACTACCTTTCCTAAAAGCCTCCATAAATGCTCATTGTTTTAATGCTTTTCTGCAATGTGGACAGGAGCTGCCTGCTAGCCCTACTCAGATCATCAACATGTTGGCATTCGGTGCATGGAAAAATGTCAGATATTAGTGGTATGATCTGGATGTTGATCAGCAACCTGGAGTTGACAGATTTTATGTTTTATTACTTATCCCCAAGCCATTTACTGCCCTTTAAAACTCTAAACTCCTAAGCTAGCAAGGATTTTTTTTTAATTAAGTACCTTTTCAGTGTTTAAGTTTGCTTAATGGATAACTGCCTGGCAGCTTTTCACTCTTAACTACTTGTTTGCTCAGCAGTGAGGCATTTTATAATTAAAGTCATTTTCCAATTATTCTGCTCTGCAATATTTATATGTCAGAAAAAATGCTAAAGAAATGGTTTTGCATGACTGAACAATTGAAGGAAACACTTCAGGTGCTCATCTGTTTTTCAGTGGTAACAGAAGCTTTTTACATTTAGCTGTAGAACTTTTTGGCTATTTATCCAGCGTCTCTTGATGTTCAAAACTACTGTGACCCTCATGAATAGTTCTAAGTCAGTTCTTTTCTCAGCAAAATCACTTTACCTCAGTTCACATCCAATAAGGATCTGTGCACAGAACAGCTACAGAATGAGATCCAGAATAAGCAGTCATGAATTTGTCTCACAGAAGTATTTTGAGCGCCACCCCCTAACTGAAACATCCCAGATAATGAAAGGCTATGTCAAAAATTCCTTCTCCTCCTTATGTAACTAAAGTGCATTCAAATCATAAATTAGCTAAAAAACTTGCTTCAGCATTAAAGGAGCAGCCTAGAGGGGTTTGGGGCACTAGGTCTTCTATAGTGTTAGAGCTGACAAATATTATGCAACTGCAATGGCAACACTTAAAATAGTAGGTGAAAGAACTGTCCAACAATTTATTGCTCGTAAAAAAGTTTGTTTTTAATTTCAGATTCTACGTATGGAATTTCCAAAAAGATAAAGAAAAGCTTCTATAAATACATAAACAACAGCTAGTTAGTTAGAACTTCTGTGATCAAATTTAGACTAATAATTATTTGGACAATCAAAGACACTTTGGAAAATAAAGCCTAGGTCCCATTTAAACAGCTTTACCCTGATGTGTGCATTGGATAACTGTCCAACAGTAACTTCTGCACCCTTCTACTTTTCAAACTACTTTAGCTAAGTATCTGAGCTAAGAAAAGCTGAGAAAAGAATGCAACTTTAAGCCAAGATTTGCCAGTATGACTTCTTGGGCATAAAATGTACCGAGAAATCTCTAAAGTTGATTTTAGGTAGAATAAACAAAGTTAGATCTGCTGATCTTAGTACAGGCAAAAGTTGTCTTGGAAAATTTTAGCCTAGGGGTTGTTTGACAAATTTGTGGCACACCAAAAACTAGTATTGTACAGAAGCAGTTATTCAACCATCACTACGCTGCTTTACCATGCAGGCCTTAATCCCCCTCAAACAGCCTACATCTATAGTCACTGAAATCAATGGGGACTTTGTCCCTGGTTTCAATGGGCACAGGATGTTACCAGAGCAGCATATGCAGTAGCTCTTAGACAGAAACACTATGAAAAAATCTCCATTTGTAACTAGGATATATGTTTCATGTTTTAAAAGACTGGCCTTGAATGTGCTTTGGAAGCTTTTTTTTTTTTTAATGTCTTTCTTCTACCAAGCAGCATATTTATCAGCTTTAGTTGTAGAGATGATCTTAAGAGCTTATCTCCCAGGGGACCAGAACATCTTTCTAATTTGCTTCTTTATTAAAATAATCAGCTTGAAATTAACTTTTCTTTTAATTGCTCTCAATCTTTGCTCCTTGCATGGAAAGTCTTTTATGAGTGCTTTGGTTACTTCTTTGTCCATCTGCCTTCAGGAAACAGTTCACATTCCAAAAACAGAAAAACAAGAAATTCCAGGTAAAGGGGAATTATTTAGTAGTTTATTTCAGCTCAGGAGAAAAACAAACAAACAAACCAAAAAAACCCACCAAAACCAAGAAAGCCCAACCACATGATATTTTTTTGCTTGGGAGGATTAAGGAAATCAAAGAAACCTGGTTTCAGACTGTAGCTCTGGAAAGGAATTCCTATGGACCAACTGTAATGCACTTAATTCTCTTACTCTGTATCTCAAGCTTCCCGTTATAAAATGAGGCAAATAATACCCTTCTAGTTCATAATGGCATTTCACAAATAAATAATTTCGGACCAGACTGTGATGGGTTTTTTTCACATTGTCTGATACTTTACCATGCAAGTGTTCCCAAAGGACCGGTGAACCTATGCAAGAGCTCCAAAACCAATCTCACTTAGAAACTACTTGCATAATCATGTGTTATTAGACATAAATTAAAAAATGACAGAATCCAGCTGTTAAAACTTCATGAGTTGCTCAAATACGGTGGTGATAGCAGCTGTAAAAGCTATAAATTTATTACATCAAAAACATTTCCACTTTGTTGCATTCCCAACTTTCAAAACATCCTTTGATTTCAGTCTCACCATTGCTCATTCCCAACATTTTTTTAACTCTGAATTTCTCCCCAGACAAGAGACAGATAAATGGTTTCCTTCTCAAGTGGTGTGGACTTCATAAGAGAGTGCTTATCACCGCTCGAAAAGCTACAAAACTTCTTCCTGGAGGTGATACGAGACATTTTTTGCAGCACCTAGTGAAGCCGTGGTGCAGATGGAGACTGTGATAGCTATAGCAATGCCACAGAATGTGCAGGCTGTATATTGGTAGTAGGAGGTGCTGCCTGACCTCTTCCCAGAAAAACCCACAGCCATCACCGTAAGGATGTGCACCAAGTTGCTATTACAGGAGTTACTAGGCAAATTAGGGGAACATGAGGGGCTGCATGATTTTAAGCTGCTGGATATCCACAGCATGAAGTGACTTGGTCTGAAAAGTGCAGTAGATTCAGAGTTGAGGCTTTTGGGGTTGAATAAACATGCTGGCAACCTCCCACCCGAACAGTTTGACACTTCAGTGACTACTAAACTGTTACCACTTGCACACTCTGGGATGATCTAGTATCCAAAACTCAGAAAATTAACTTGCTATCATAATTAAATCTTCTGTGGCCCCTGCTGATGCTGGCTAAAGGAATTGTCATGAGGCTGCGAAGGAGAGTAAAGCTGGTGGTGGAGTTAGGTACCAGGATGGGTATAAAACTAAACACATGCTTAGGCTAGGACTTTTCATTGGTGTTCAGTGCGAAAACAAACTGTAAAACTGCAATGCAAGACTCTTAAGTCACAGCTGGGCAAGTTTACACCGGTGCAGAGCATCTATGCAGGGCTTTGCATCAACACAACTGTGGCAGCACAGCCTTCCCCGCCTGCCGTGCGCTTGGTGTAGACACGGCAGGAGACAGAAACATTTCAGGCTGGCTCCCAGAGCGGCCTTGTTTTCCATCTGAAGGAAAAAAACTATCCAACTTAATCCCCGAAGAATGTGTTGCGGCAAACATTTTCCAACTTAAAATGTTCCGGATTTGCGTTCACCAAAATATTTTCCCCCTCAAGCAGGGGAGGGAGAGACATTTCTGTGAAACTGTCCGGCCTTCCTGAAGAAAGAGGAAAAGTGAAGCACAGGGGAGCCGCACTACTCCATTTCCCAGCACGGCTGGGATGCCTCCGGGTCAGGGTGCCTGGAGGAGGGATGCTCCCCGACAGGGGACACGCCGGCTCCTCTCGGCGTCGCTCACTCCGGCAAGTCCCTTCCTCCTCCCTGTGCCGCCCACCCGCCCTTCCCTCCCCCCGCCACGGCAGGCAGGACGGATGCTTGTTCAGCCATGCTCAGGAAGGACACAGCACGGCTGCATCCGCAGAAGCGTGGCACAAAACCACGCTGAAGCCGGGGGACACCCCCCCGCACCCAGAGGAGACCCCTCGCATCGGCGTCCGGGCCCCGAAAGGTGCCACACGCCGCCGCCGCCCGCTCCCCTCCCCCTTTCCCTCACGGCGCGGAGCGACCGTTGGGCGCGAGGGTTGAGGGGGGGAGGGGCGCGCGCGCGCTCCCCCCGCCCGGGAGGCGGCGGGAAAGGGCGGCGGGAGGTGGGGGAGGGGGTGGCGGCGCGCGCGCGCGCGGGGCGGGGCGGGGCCGGGCCGGGCGGACGGGCCAGTCAGTCGGGCGGTTAATGGCGCTCGGGGCCGGCGGCTCCGGCGGCGCCTCCTCGTGGGGGCGGAGGGGGAGCGGGGGGGCGTGTGTGGGGGCGGGCGGGGGAGAAGGAGGCAGCGCGGGGCCGGGGGGAAGGAGAGGGAACAAAGCGCAGGAGCTGCCAGGTAAGGCCGCAGCTACCCCGGGGGGGCGGGCAGCGCTGAGGGGGGTCCCCCTCCCCCCCATATATATATATATATATATATATTTTTTTAATAAAGAGACCGATTCTCCTCAGGGTGGACTTCGGGGCTTCCCGGGAAGGGTCGGGGAGCCCTCGCCCTGGTCAGTCGCTGCTGGAGCCGAGGCCCCCTCCCCCCCCAAGGGTGTCGGCCAGCCCCCGGGTGCCGGGCGGGGGGGGGAGGGGGGGTTTCCCTAGTGTCTGGCCGCCGAGGGGAGGGAAAACCCCACTTTTGAGTGAAAAGTCATATCCATTAAAAAAAGAAAAACTCCTCTAGTTCCTTTGCTGCCCCCCCCCCGCCAAAACACTGCCCATTTCCTTTTTTTTCTTTCCCCCCCCCTTTTTTTTTTATTTTGAAGGGTTGAGGGCGTGCGCTGTCGCTTTTTTTTTTCTTTTTTTTCCACGGTGTTGTAATTTTACCCTGTCGGTGGGGAGCTCGCTCCCCCCCCCCCGCCGGGACCGATGCGTTACGAGCCCGCGCGGGGCAGAGCGGCGCCCGGGGGTGGGACCCGCCGGGGTGTCGCCTGCGCTGAGAGTTTCTCCCTTGCTTGTGGCAGGGCGCTGAGGGAAGGGGGCCCCAGGGCCGCCCGCGGCCATGGGGGTGCAGGACCGGCCTCAGTGCTTTTTTGACATCGAAATCAACCGGGAGCCAGGTGAGGTTTGGGACTTTGCCATTTTTTCTATTCCTTTAAAGTGCTTTCTCGCCTCTGTGCCTTATTAACTGGCTCAAACTGTTCGCAATGAATTTGGCCATTGGTAAATAACTTTTTTTTCCTGAGCTAATGTGTTTATTAATTTGGTATTCTTTATAACTTGATGTTGACTGGGGTGCTGCACGCTTTTTGTTTTCTCTTGAGATCGGTTTTTAATCGCATACCTGAATAGAGGGGTTCTGAAAGGCTAATTAATGCGGCTTTGAACATAAAAAGCATTGTGTGTTAAGAAGTGCTGTCTGGTTGCAATGTTATGTGTTGTAAATTTACAGTTCATGAGTTATAGAAGATTGGGGCAAGTTATGAGGAAACTGGAGATAATGATGAAGTATGTGTTAAGTGCTACAAGAAGTATTTTTAATCATGGAGTAATTGAATTGGAAAGGGACCTCAGGAGGTCATCTGGCATAAACCTCTCCTCCTCCTTAAAATGAGTCTTCTGACTGTAAATAAAGGATAGGCCAGGTGGCCTGTTTAAAAAAAACAAACAAAAAAAAAACCCCAAAAACTTTAGCTCATATTTTCCCTATGGAAAGTGTAATCACCCTTAAGTGGTAGACTGTGGTTTTTAATCCCGGACTAGCTACTTAATTCCCACTGCAGTTTCACTCCTTCTGCTTTTGCCAATCCGTAAAAATGATAATACAGATTTACTTCATGATTTTGAACAAGAAGTAATCCATGTGTCTAATATGTATTCAGCACTTTATATCGCCATTATTTGTTTCTCAAAAAAGAAATAATTGTGATGGCTTCATTATGCTTTCACTTTCATTTTCTGCTGCATAGTTTCTGTGAAAGCCTTTGAAATGAAGATTTATATCTGCATTTTCAGTTTTTAGTTGCATTTAGATGCAACTTTTAGCCATTTGACTTGCTTTTTCATTTCATCAGAAATTCAAAAGAGACTTAATTCCAACTTTAGTGGCCTGATGTGGTGTAACTATGATTTATGGCTATTACAACTTCCATTTGAGTTTTTTTTTAATAGTTTCCCTGTGCTTTTTCTGAATACTGTTTTTTTTGAGAAGAAAAATGTAACTTTTAATGTAAAATGATTTTTCACATTTTCTGTAATTTTTAAATGCAGATTTACTATGGAATTAGACTATTAAAATAAAATTTGGATATTTTGATGTAGGCAGGTTTCCAGTTCAAAAGTGTAATTTAATGAAATTGATTTGTAGCACAGTTAGTGCTATGAGTAGATGATTAGTTCAATCTCATTTACTTTTCATCTTTGGTCTGTTTTTTTGTTTTGACTCTTCTTCTGAAGAATCTCTCCCTACCCTGTTGTACCTGTGCTTTGCTTCCTTCTGGTCTTCATGTGCACGCTCCTACTTCCATTCTGTAGTAACTCTTGTTACAAAACACTGAGGAAGGGACAAGAAAAGTATCACAAGCAAAAGTGGTCTACCATGTTTTCCCTCATATCTGCTTGGATTTGATGACTGATGTTGGTGTCAAAGAGAAATTGTAGTGTTAGTGTTCTTGGTGGTGCAGAACTGTGGTTCCCTGGAGTACGAACAGAGCCAAAGCCTTATGCCTTGTCTGTTTTTTTCTGTAAAGTAACATGAATCTCACAGCTGTACATAAAAGCAGCAGGGTTCTGAATTTATTGCACCTGATTAATGGTTTTTATTTTCACAGAAAAACTTGCCGATTTATAAAATGTTGGGATCAGGACTTGTGTATAATGTAGTTTTAATACTGTATGCTAGTGTCCATCCATCATTAATTTACTATGCAATTGTGTCTCAAAATCTAAGGTTAAATATATTAAAGCTTAAATGTTGCCCTTTTGGCTGTAAGATGACCTTCAAAAGCTGAATCAAGTGTGAGTGGTACAGCTGTGCTTACAGATGATATGAAGCATCTATACTGTCCTTCTGATAACAGTGAGGTATTAATTTGGAAAGCTGATGACAGTTTAAAAGTTAAAATTAGCATTTTGCTTATGTGACTTTAACACAATTAGCCTATCTGCTAGTTCATCTTTATTGATTATAGAGATATTGGGGAAGGGAACAATGCTGCATCTTGCTGCTAGCCAAGAAGCAAGACATTGCCACGCTCCCTGCCTGCCTGCACTGAAAAGTTAAGCTAACATCTCCCTGGAGAATGTAGAGAATAAGAGGACATGCCTCTCTCTTGCAACACTGGAGACATTGGTTTGCCCACAAAACACAAAACTTTGTCATTCTAATGCTTTTGCTTAGAATCCAAAAATATTCCACTGCATAGCTAGCAACTGTTAGTTAGATTTCCCCTTGCAGATTTTATGTTTGCCCATTGGTTGGACACACACCTGTAGCAATTGGAAATAAGAGAGCAGCGCACGTACTACATTAGAAGGAGCAGCAAAGGTTGGGGGGGGAGAAAGAAAGAAAGAAGGGGAATGCAGAGTTTGAATTAGTTTCACTGTTAAACTGGATCTGTTTTGCTACACAAAATACAGTATTCATCTTGTAGCTTTGGCTGTGCTTTTAGAAGCTGTAGTAGAGCTTTTGTGCCTCTATACCCTTACTTTAATTTTAGCTACAGAGTCGTGAAGTAGAACTTGATGCCTGCTTATGTGTCTCTTGCTGTGCAGTCAACTTTGTAGGCTTTTTATCAGTGTTTTTCAGTGTATTTTGAAATTTAGGTTACTTTCAATAAGCTCTTTGTTAAGCATTTTTTATGAGTGCAGGTTGTAGTTGATTTTTTTTTAAAGAGGAAATGGAAAATAAATCAGGAGTCAGCATTTATTTTGATACTACTAGCACAGAGAGCTGCTTTCTCTTGTTTTAGGGTTTGTTTTGGTTCCCTTCCCCACCCCTCCCCCCTTGGGCACATACAACTTGCAGGTAAGAATAAAATACTTATGGTACCCATAAAATCTTGGGATGTCAGCAGATGCCGATTTGATTACAATTACTAGATGCCTAGTAATGTCTTGACTCTGCTGCAAAATCCTTGTGTGACTTGTGTTCTAATTATCCTAGTACCTAAAAGATTGATGTCTGACTAGTAAGTCAAATACAGAGTCTGCTTCTGTAGTAATTTATGTGGCTATTCAAAGGAAAAAATGCTTCATTTTCTTCCCACCCCCATCATTCTGAGCAAAGCTGACTGACTTTGTCTGTGAGAAAACATGTTATGTTTACTCATTTTTGCTGTGCTTCATACCTACTCACCACTGAATTTTCCTTGTTTTCCCCTTTTCTTATTTAAACCCGGGTGTTCTTTTATTGTTTGACCACTTGCTCATTTTTCCTTCTGCTTCAGTTTCTCTTCTTCCTGGGATACTGTCCCTCCCCTTCTCAATCAGTCATTTTTTTCATTACTTCTCCTAGTTTCAGTTTTCTGAAGCTTGGCATATTTGGGGATTTTGGCTGCCAGAGCTAGGAATTTAAGTGAAAGAAGCTGCATTGGACCAATCACAGTAGTGGTACATCTGCATTAATAGAGCCAGGGAGGCAAATTTATTATGGGGTCTTTGTTATCCTTCCTGAACAGAGAAACTATTTTGAACTGGCTTCCCATTAACTTTTAGCCCTTTAGTGTTGTAGATTTGCAAAGAGTAGTCAAGTGCTTGGACTCTGTTAGTGAACCAACTGGCAAACCAGTTTAGTGCAATGCAGCAAGAGTTAAGAGGACATATGGGGCCCCTCTCAGAACATGAGGGAGATGAGACATGGCTAGCTCTTGGGGAGAACTCATTTAACGTGTTTTATGACAAAATTGTAATCCACCTGTTATACAAAATTTTCATTGTTGTCAGTTTGGAATGCGATACCCTGAAGATTTACCTTGATGTCTAAAAGAAATTGTTGATTAGCAAAAGGAGAAACCAAACTGATAAGCCTTTGCTACTAGGAGAAGACAAAACGTAGTTTCTTGCTCGCATTTCTCAGAAGGCAGTAAATCTGAGTTGCGAGCAGTACTGAAAATGCGTTTGCTGCTGTGGAGATCACAGAAGTTTTGAGGGAAGGGAGGTTAAGGGAGTGTTTGTGGAGGATGCGGATTAGTAGAGGGAGCTGGGGAAGGAAGAAGTTTACGGAGGCTTTGACTGCAGAGAATGTAAGTTAGGGTAAGGAAGCATTAAGAAAGTGATAATGTGTCAATACTTTCTATAGATTCCTGCTTAGAGGAACTGTCCGTTGTTTTAGCTGATGTTTTAAATCTCTTTTTTTTCCACAGTGAGTTTTTATTTTCTGAAAACTATACCTACATTTCTACTTTGAAGCAATCTTCTAAAATTTGTATAACTATTATTATTAGGTTTCACAAATTTAGGGATAAATAAATGTGTAAGACTAAAATGTTTATTTTAATAAAGTGTTATTTAAACTAGTATACAAATTTATCTAAGCCTTTGGGCCTCTGGCAAACTTCCTGATACATCTGCAAAGGATGTGTATTGCTGTCTTAATGGTTGGACTCCCTGCTCTCTTATTCAGCATGATGTTCTTGATGAAATATTGGGAAAAATGCAGCAGTCTCTTACCTGGTTTGTGCTAAGAAACTGGGAAAAGAGAAAACCAAAAATGAACTTAAAAATTGATTAGAGCCTATTTAAATAAGTTTTCTAGTTTTAATTTGAATTGAGTTTATTTGGGGAGTGTCTATCTGAAATTGAGTCCTTCATGGCCTAAACATAATATAATCCAGAGAAAAAGTTTGCATTATGTGTAAAATATGTTCAAGCAATGCATGTTTGTTTCCACTTTTTTTTGTAAGAAGTTGAGCAGCTAAATTGGGGGAAATCACTCAATAAGCATTTGAAATCACATTTTAATAAACCAGACTTTGCTAGCAGCAGTCCTTGTTATGATATAATGTGGATATTTCTACCCTGAATTTTCGTAACCTGATTTGAATCAAGTTCTAATTTTTCCACAGGTTAGACATTGTTTGGACATTCAAAAATTAAAAAATTGTTTTCATTTTTCAGCTTGTGAAACGGGGCTCTGAAATTTGCTTATTTCTGGTCATTATGCCATCTGGTTTCTAGAACTGGTGTACTTCATTAGCTGCAGATAACACTTTATGAAATCATTTAATTTTAATTTCAAAACATCTTAGAACTTGTGTCATATTTACTGTATTTAATTACTAGTAACTTAAATATTTCTTGGTGGCTTACTCTAATTTTTATCCAAAAATATCTTTAAAGAATGAGTTTAAAAGCTTTCTAACAAATAAGAATCACTTAATCATTTTTAATTAGACTCAATGCATTGTTTTATGGTTAATAAATACGTTATGATTGGCTACATTTCTGTGGTGCTGACTACCATAAAAAGTGCACTAATGTACTATAAAAACTATACTGTGGTACACGTGAGCATGTCTTCATAACTATGAGCTGATGAGAACCAGCATCTTATTGAGAATAAATGTAGATTAAAACTGTAGCAATGTCCTGCCTGCTGATACATTACAATAAGATTAATATAACCTCCTTGTGATATTGGAAGATTTGCAGCCTAAGTTTGCTGGGAATTTCATCATTAGAAAAATAACCTCAGCATTTGAAGTGAGGTGTCTCTGCAAGCTTATTTCCTTGGCTAAAGCTGACTGAGTAGTCTATGTAGGTTTATCAGCAGACTTAGCCTACTTGAACAATCATTTTTAGCAAACAATATCTGTTTATTTCAGTTTACTATTCAAGTTTTATGGTTAATTGTAGAAAGCTTGTTCCCTAATCAGATAACTTAAGCCTTATATGTAAGATGAAGCACTTCAGAGAGGAGAGGTTGCATTACAGAGAGCATGTATCTAGATCTGAGGAAATTAGTAACATTTCAAATGCTTTTTTTAACCCATATGATTTCAGCAAATACCTCAGTTATTTGGCTATGAACTCCAGTTTTAAAATGGATGTTTCTTTTTTTAGGGAAGAGGTGAGAGAGATTTGCTGGTTTTAAGCAGACTTTTAACAGAATTTTTCTTGTGTTAAATTAACAGCTGTCATTTTATGTGTGTGTATTTGATCAGAGTTTGAAAATCTGTGTGATCTTTCTTTGGCATATTTAATTGACTGTTTGTCAATAGAAAATATACCCTTTTACTTGATAATATTGGTGCAGTTTAGATAAACTACAGATAATAACCCACCAGATGGATAACTCAGTATGTGGTTTGTGTGTTACCAGCAAACTGTAACATTTTATATAATTAGGTATAACAGAGTGAGCAGTACTTCAGGTTATGTGGAGGAGAGACTTCCTTATTTTTTACTTAAACTGGCGCTCCTGTGAAACTTTTTTTTGATGCTGGATAAAGTGTCATCAGCCAAGTTTGTAGGAGGTGGGAACTTATGATGAGCTAGCAGACATTACTGGCAAAGCACTACTAAAAGTACTATTGAGATCATAACATTTTAGTTAGGAATGTCTTTTTTTATGCTCTGCCTTCAGACAAAGTTGAAGTTCTCCCACCGAAAGACGTAAGAGGTGGTGTCACTTTGGAGAACTTTGTGCACTGTGGGCTGGATTTAATCTGTGAGCAATGTGCCGTTACCTGAGGTTTCCACCTGAACAGCTCAGGTCAACTGCGGAGAAGAGCTTTGTGGTCTCTGTACTGTCAAGCAGGCTATTTCATAAAGACTGTATCTTCTCCTGGCCATTGTTACTTGATGTTAATTTTGGCAGTGTGAATGGTGTATATACTAGCCACCCAATTTTATTCATGTTATTAGGAAAATGTCAGTTCTGTAGTTCAGTAGTATAAGGATAATGAAAACAGAGCAATAGATAGACCTAGAAGTTTTGTGTGAAATGATTTGCACGGATTTCAGAAGGAAAGAGCTTTTGTCTGGTTACTGTAGACAGACTGAAAAGTCAGAGTTGGACCTCTAAATTCCTGTAGCCTTAAAGTAAGCAAGTGATTCATATTGCTTCTGTTGGGTTATGAACAGCAATACAGCTTGACCTCGGTAGAGAGGTTTTATGCTTCAATAAATTCTGTTTTATCTTGTCCTCTCTGTGGCCCTATAAGATAAGCAAATAGGTTATGTTCCCAGTGCATATAGGTAGCATGAGCTATGAAATACAACTTGTGTAGGTACTTTGGAACTTGGATTTTTTTCTTTCTTTTCTTTTTTTTTTTTTAAAGCTAGCAATGGGTTTTCATAACTGTGACACTGATTTGTCAAAATAATAGGGACTTACAGTTGCAAGATGTTTTTAAATGGGATGCAACTCTTTTTCCATCTCTTAATGTGCTAGATAGCACCATTTATATGGAGGACAGTGATCTGGAATGGGAAGGCTTCCTTGGTTGGACAACACCTTGGTAAATCAACTGCTGATTCTTATTTCTCTGATGTTTGCAAAATGAGGAGAATGATAACCTTTTTTTTTGTTTGTTTGTGTTCTGTGTATGAGTCTTCAATCCACATAGTTTATAATGGTTTCTTTGCTGCCAAATAGCAACTTCTTCATAGTGGTAGTTACAAGTAGCACTGTCCACATGCGCTTTCTTGAGATTTTTCTTCTGTAATGACAAATCCTCAGAGAATGTTCTTAATGCACTTAGTTGATGAAATACAGACATTTCTACAGATAAAGGCACTTTGAGGGTTTTTTTTTGTCTAAGAGTACAAAATGCTGGGGATCTTTGTGTTGTTTTTCATTTCTCCACTAACGTTCTGAACCAATAATTCACCTCCTCAGAAATCACATATATTTGGATAAAACTTTAGAGTTTAGTGTAATTTCTTGGGTATCTCTCAGCTTTTCTTAATGCCAAAATATTAAATAAAATACAACTGAACAACTTTTTTTTGTCCTTTAAGGGAAGGAAAAGAAGTAATTCCTAAAGTAGTTACTTTTCTGATAATTAAGTCAAAGTCCAGGGTATACCACTAGAGGGTAGTACTCATTAATAGATTATTACCAGTAGCCTCTTTGTAATGCTGGCCAACAGTGTAGCTCTTATGGCTTCTTGTTGCACAACCTATAAGGATAACAAACTTTTTTTTTTTTAACTGATTATGTATTTCTTAAAGTTTACATATGTCTGTGAGTTTTTAGATTTTCGATTTAGAAATATATTTCCCACTGTCTTGGAATATAAAACAAAGTGTGAAGCAGTTCTGAAATATTTTTTCTCTATGCTAAACGACTCTTCAGCAGTATTTTAATAGTTTTCAAGGGTATGTAGCATAAGTACTTTCAATAGCATGGGAGTAGCTGCACTGAGAGTGCAGCTCACTTTGCTTGGAGAAGAAGTATTTGGTCCATAGTATTTGGCAAGTAGAGCAGTAATCTTGAAATTGCTAGTATTGTTCCACCGGCTTTTAATTTTTTGTATTTGATTCATCTGTTATATTTTATACTTTTGCCAAAGGCCAAGAACTCCATTTTGTATGTAATCCTTAACACGGTATGGCACTAAGTCAGTTGGATACATTAGGTAATGATCCTATACAAAACTGCAGAGATGTAATCATCAATAATGTTTATATAAACATAGTACGTAAAACTTAAAAAAAACCAAAAAAATAAAAAAAAACAAACAAAAAAACAACTCTCTGAAGATCTATGTCTATGATGAATCATTTTCTTTTTCAAAAGAGTAACTAATATACAGGATAAACTGTTGAAACAAACCAGTTTGGCTTTCCAAGTTGAATTGAATCATTAGGATTCAATTAATCTAATTAATTAAGATTTTTAATAAATTGCATGTGATGAGGTTGCTTAATCTTTATTCTTGACAATCATGCTATTGTTCTTTTGTGACACTTATTTTAATAGAATCATATCTGAGATGCCTGATTCTGTTTCATAAAATAACTTTTCCCCAGAAAATTATATATTCAAAACATGCTGATTTGTTTATATGCTAATTTGCTTATGTGGTTACAAAGAGTTATAAAACTTTTATTTTTTTAATCTTCTAGTTGGTCGAATTATGTTTCAGCTCTTCTCAGATATATGTCCGAAGACTTGCAAAAATTTCCTTTGCTTGTGCTCGGGTAAGTAATACTCTTAAATTTAAGAATTCTAGTATGTTACAATTGTTGTTCACTTGTAGTAGTAACAGCAGCATAGTATAGTGCTGATAATTTTCTGATTAAAACAAAGCTAGGACTTGTTAGTGCTGAGGAGGTTTTGAACAGGACATAGCAAGAAATTGGCTGGTGTTCTATAACACATACTGAGTTAGAGTAATAGAAGTAACATGATTACAGAATGCAAAATTGTGAATTTATGGGTCAAAAACATACGTTTGTCCTTAATCTGGGAGTCCTTTAGTTAGAAGTGATTGGTAAGGAGTACGGTGGAATTACCATTGAAGTTACATGTGTGTGAAAAAGGCAAATGGGACCTTAGGATTTAATCAGGAGAGACAGAAAGTATTAATGTCACTGTACAATACACTGGTGACACTTGACTTGGGATACTACTTAAAATTTTGATTGCCCTTATTCAAGGAAAGAATATTCAAACTCAGACAGGTTCATAGGAGTGCAGCACAGTGATCAGAGGAAAGAAGAGTCCATTAAATCTAAGGAGAAAGCTTTTTAATTTTTAGCAAGATGAAGAACAGAGTATGATGATTCCTTACAAATCCTGTGGGTTGTTCAGTGCTTCTTGGTCCACGCTACTCCTCAGACATTTTGCAGCTGTAAGCTGGTGTTAAGCCTTGTTTAGGTTAAGGGAATTATGCTATGTGTTATTTGTAATGCAAAGAAGGCATTCAATGTCTTGATGACCTTTGAGTCCCATGTACCTAAACGCTCAAGGACTTGCAATTTGCCTTAAATCAACCGCACCAACAAACCCTTGTGTATGAAATAACTACTTATATAACTACAAATAGTTAAAAACTCTCCAGCAAGACCATCCAGGAAGCATTTTAACATCTGGCTTTTGCGAACAGCTTTTAGCTAAATTGGTTATGTGAAACAAATGTCTTGGTGGTGTCCTTAATGCATTCTTGAAAAGTTCATCCTCTCAGTGCTCAGATCCCAAAATGTGATATGTTCTAGATATCAGTGATAAGAATTAGAAAAGCTTTATAATACTGTGAACTCATGGAGGGAATAGCAGATATCCCAATTTTTGAGGTGCCCATGGTGCTGCCCCCTCTCTTTACTCCACTCTCTGGTTCTTATCAATTATGCTTCTTGAAGTTGTCACCTGAGGATGACAGGGGACTGTGAGTGGGAAACAACACTGACTAACATAGAATAAAGGACAACTCTTTCAAAGTGCATCTTAATCAAAATAAGTAACAAAAGATAAGAAATAAAATGCAATAGCAGACTGAATAGCATAATGTCTGAGCCTCATATTCAGTAGGGTGTTTTTATTTAAACCCTTACAGTAGCTTAGCTGGAGAGAAAGGGAGGAAAAGGTATTGGAGATCATGAGGAATGAAACTGAAGTAGACACTTAGCAGAACAGAGAACAGTTTAGAGAGGGAAAAAAAAAGTCAAAAAGTAGCTTGATGTCTTTGTTTTGCATCCCTGTTTGAATTCGGTTATATAGCTGGCTGTACGGGTTGCATTGAACTCTTCAGTCGGAACGTGTCTTCATTATGCTTTTTTCCAAATGTTTTTCTGACATCTTGCCTACTGTTGAGATCAGATTAAAAGACTTAGAGCTGCTTGAAACATGCCTTTTCATTCTTGTGTTTGCTATTATGGAATCATATAATGGTACAGTGATTTGACAAATATCTTTATCATGCTTTTTAGCAAATTTTTACCTAAATCTGGAGTGGGGGGAAAGACACATATAAAGGAGTCTGGTGAATGGAATGTTTAAGAGAACAGGGTTCATTTCTTTTGCTCATAGAAACGATGTCTCTACAATACTAGCTCTCAAGTTTGGACTCAAGATTGCTGAGCTCAAAGGCTTGGGTCACATGTCTAACATTAATTCTTTTCTTGTTTGTACTGATTGCATCTGTACTGCTGTTTTGTTTTCCTTAGTCCCTTCCTGTCAACTGTTCTGTCTGCATTTCTGCTTCTCCTTGACAGTTTTTTCCAGCCTACTTGTTACTGCTAATATATCTGCGTCATACATGCCGTTTTCCCCACCCTCCTGCCTTGTACTGTTAGTGTCTCTACTACCTCAGCACCTAAGCATCCAGACTAGACTCTCAGCACAAGGCGGCTGTCTGCTGCATGATAACATGGATGTGAGCTGTGGCCAGGCACAGAAGGCCAGGCTTAGGGTCATCTATGCTGTTCATAGCAGGATCCAGCAGTTCATTGGTACATACTATCTCTCTGTCCCCATGGAGTAGTCTAACTGGAATGTCCACACCACTACTTCTGTGTCTGCTTAGATTGTGTTACTAAGCCTATTTTTAGAAGAGCAGCAGTTCTGTTGGAGGGAGATGAGCACCTACTGGTAAGACTGCTTTGACCTCAGGCAACCAAAACTTTGAGATGCAAAGGGTCACTTTTCATTTTCAGAGTTGTGAGCTGGTAAAACATTTTCGGAGGCCAAATGAGTCGCTTACTTCCAGGAGTCAGGCTCTTCTGACTCCTTCTGCTTGTCACAGCAAGATCTGTTGTTGGTCATCATGGAAGTGTGGGTTGCTGTCAGATATATCTTTTGTCCTTATCTCTTGGTCATGGCAGGAAGTCTTTGAATCATTGGAGATTTACTCCACGCAGCATGCTTTTCTGGTGTTGACTTCCTGGAGTTGTCATAGACTAGGTCTACATACGTCTAAGGAGGTGTACAGTTGTGTAATAGAAAGGCGACAGTATTCCATTATTCTGGACTATATAATCTGACTAGTGGAATACTTTACCAACAAACTGTGGGCACTGTGCGGTTTCATACCACTTGAATTTAAGATTCTGCGTGCTAGGCCAATCCAGCATCTTCTTTTTGCTTACAGACGTATGAGCGTCCACCTGCATTCTAGATTGTAAAGGCATCGTTGCTGCCTGGCACCATGTGTCCTCACTCATGCTGTTACAGTCCTCAGAAATTTTATTTGGACTCTCCACTTCCATTTTGTCATTGTCAAGTGAGTTTTTGCTTGTCTTAGGGCAAGGTGATACACCCCAAGCAAAAGATTGGAGACTAGTGTTTCAAATGCTGTGCCCATCTTCGTGCCTGCTGTTCCCTCCGTAATCTCTATGAGGCAAGTCAGGATTATTGTTTTGTCAGAAACAGATGGAGGAGGACAGGGTGATTCTGCCTGCCTTCCTGCAGCCTGACGTTGTTGTCAGAAATAGACCTGGCTCCCGTGCAAGAACACTGTCTGCCTTGACAGCAAGACGCTTCTTGCATTTAAATTAAAACATCTGGACTTAAACTGGCATGTGTAGGCCCATCGCACACCCTCCAGTCAGTCCACCTGTCAGATAAACACAGGCTCATCTGCTACTTTCTCAGGAGCTTCCCTTTGTATAATCTCAGCCAGAGACCGTTGTTGGGCACATAATGCAAAATATCTGAGATTAGGCTGGCAGTGCAGGGTGTTAATAGGCCCCTGGGACTGATGTCTACCCCCCAAGGGTTACTGGCAGTGTGGTGAAGGCCCTTGTGTTGTCCTCGCCTCAGAGGTTTCCTCACATAATGGAATAACCCTTACAATCTCTGTGTAAATTCTCATCCATTCCTTTTTCCAGTGGTCTGCAGCACTTGGAAAAAAACTGTTTAGGCGGGGAGGAGGCAACTAGATAGGGCCTGAGGAGCACTTTGTGGTTCAGGGAACAGAAGACTGCAGAGAAAAAAAGCAGATGCTGAATTGTGGGTATGTGAAGGGGACAGCTCTTGTCTATCTGCAGGTACCTTCAGGAGGGCCACTTTCTAGCTTTACCTGAGTAGAGATTAAATGCAGAACCTTCTGTTTTTTCAGGTCTTCTCTAGAAGTGATGGTACATGCCTGGTTTGCTGCGAGCTTACTTAACACACATTGATCCAAATGCAAGAATGGACCATCCTAATGTGTAATTAGGGCTACCTCATTTACTGTGTGCTCTTCTGGAATTGGGCTGCATGAGATACTTGACTGTCTTCCTTACGTGCAGTCATTTCATACTTGGCATTTATTCTGGTAGAGCCTATACTGTCCTGGAGATGCTGTATAAGAGAGTAAAAGAAGGAACTACAACTTCTGGCCAGGGTCTAAAGCTCACCTTTCAGCACCAGCTTAATTACTTACATGGTCAAGCACAATGCTGGATCCAAGCTGGATCCTCAGGATCAGCCTGAGGAATATGCTGAAACACAGCCAAAAATGTGGGCAGATGCTTCTTGATATTGATGGATGTGGGCTTTCTGACACTGTACCAAAGAGATGCATGTTTTGGGGGTGTGTCCAGTCCTATAATACCTAGCTTTGCTTAGATAGCTCCTGTGGAAAATGGAGTAGGAGTAGGCATGGGTTATGGGTATGGAGAATCAAGATGATGGAAAGTAAGTTACATTCTGTGACTGAAGGCTTTTATAAGTACCATAAACAACAGTCCTGTAAGTGGCTTTGGTGTTATGAACTGCTCTTTGCCCTCGTTGTGGCAGCCCTGTGCTGTTTGGAATGGCAAATTTGGGGTGGTTTGGCCATTAGTGAGTTTTGGGTGGAGGGACAATGAAAGGCAAAAGGGAACTGTTGGCTCTGAGTAACTAGTATATGTAGACTTCTAAGGGCATCTGGTGTTACACAACATACCGGTTATATGTTTTCTGACTAAGTAGCAGATGTCCATGCGATAACCAGTGGTGGGATAAAGCCAAGATTCTGAAATGTCTGTTTGTGCTGTCTCATTACAAAATCTCCTGCAGGTGTGGGATTTGAGCTGGTGCACAGCATTACTACTTTGGATTGCTATGCTCTACAAGCTCCCCTCTTCTTGGAAGCCAGATGCAGTGTCTCTTACAAATGTTTCCTGGCTGTGGGACCCGTATGAGTCCCTCAAACAAGCCCACTAGCTGGGGATTCTGGCCTCCATGTGTCCAGTGCACTTTTTCTTCTGAATTTTGGAAGAGGTGCTAGTGAAGCTTGAGGCTCTGGGATGTCTTTCTCAAAAATCACCAGTAGGTTTGAACTACTGCTGTACTGCATGTTTGGTGAGTGTCTCACTTCCCAGGAAACTTCAGGCTCTGAAAGGACCATGACAAGCACTGTGGCCTGGCTAGGCTCCTGCTACTGAGTAAGAATAGCCCTGGTACCAGTTTAGCATTTGGTTTTTTGTCATGTTTCTCATTCAGTTCTGGAATGGTTCTGTGTACAATGCTTAATTCTGCTTTCCTGTTCTGTTCTACCAGTCTATGGCTTCATGTTGCTATTCAGATTTTGACAGAATCAAAACACTGATCTTAAACATTCTTTTTGCGAATGTTCACAAGAAGACGAGCTTTCTCCTCAATTCAGAGACAGGAATCTGTTTCGTGCGAGTTTTCTTACTGAGTTAATGAGGAAGGGTTGGTGCAGGGCACTGTGCATGGGTTGGTGAAGATGTGAGGCATGCTCGGAGTAGCTCAATCCTACTTCTCCAAGGCTGGATTGCATTCAAGCCGAGTGGAAGCCTGTTCTCCTGAGCTCAGGTTTCTCTGTCTTGGGATTCAGCTGGTACACCCTGATGTATAAATGTTTTGAACAGGACTCCAGTGTTAGCTTCAGCTAATGTAAGTGTATCTATAACCACAGAAAAGAGTTAACCCATCATTATAACAAATTTGTGTTTTCTTGTGAATTGTCCTGAGTGATTTGTTAACTGACGTGCTCCCTCTGTATGGTGGGGAGGATCTTTTGGAGGAAACCTAGTTTTCACTTGTGCATACCTGAGATTTTCTTTTGCAAAGCTTCCGTTATTAATAGAAGAGGCAAAAAGTTGGACCGTTTTTATCTTTTATCATTCAGTTTTGTGATTTTGACGGCTCTCTTTTTCCTTAGCGCTAGGTGGGAAATCCTTGGAATTTGTCTAATGACAGTGTTTAGATTCTTTTTGTTTAAACTTCTTGCAGGTGAAAAAGGAATTGGAAAAACAACTGGAAAAAAGCTGTGTTACAAAGGCACTACATTCCATCGTGTGGTTAAAAACTTCATGATTCAGGGTGGGGACTTCAGTGAAGGTAAAATATGTTCTTTAAAACTGAAATGTCTTAGAACAGAAATATTAGTGTGTAAAGTTATAATGTAACTTTAGAAAATGACATGAAAGTATTAAAATGCCATAAATTTCATTTGCTGTAAAGTATAGCACAGATTCTCAATTTCTTTGTTAATTTTTGAAATTCTAAACTGTTTCAACTGAAATAATTCTTGTTTAGAAAGAATTAAATTTAAAAAAAATGCTGGAGTTGATAACACTTATCTTATTGAAACAGAATTCAAATCCAAACTGTAATCTCACACCTTCACTTTTTTGTGCCCACACGGAAGAGACAGCACTAGTAGTGCTCATTCTTACTCTGTTTATACAGGGACATAACTGAATAAGTAAAACTAGTAAATATGCTAAAAATACTTACCTGCTTTTGGAGAGTGGTGCATTATTTGAGGATTTTTCTTGTTTGCTTCCTTCTGATATGTGCACAACTTAACGTTTCTGTCTGTTTCCACTCCCCCAAATATCTGCCCTTACCGAAATGTCTCTGCCGTCTTCACTGTAACCTCAAATCTTGTAACTGATGCAATGTATTTGGGGGAGATACCTTGAGAGTCAAGTAGAAGAAAAGAAGATGCCTTTGAAAGAACTGTTAGTTACTTGTTTATCTTACCCATTCTGGTGATCTCTCAGTTGTTCTGAGCAGGGAAAGGTTATTGGTTATACTTACTGTTGTCTTGCTTGCTTGCTGTTGCATTTTCTTCTGCTGCTTTAGCAAATAACAGTGAGTAGTCGTCTTTGGAGCCTCACTTGAGGCTTTCTGGTGTTCAGAGGCTCTAAGGCAGGGTTTGTTTTCAATGTTGTGAGTTTTGACAGGATAATGAAATGCATCACTAGCACAGTGTTACCTTACAAACTTGACAGGAAAGTACTGTTAGACAAGCGGTTTGTTAAAAATAGGGTTTACAAGACTGACAGATTTATAAAAAGCAAGGTTGCCCCTTTTAAGGGGAATATGATCAGATATTAGTAACTGGCCAGAGTATCCTGGTTTGGTATAAATGGGTGGGATAGTACATACAGTTTTATTCATAAAGCAAACACAAGGTTTAATTCATGCTTTTTAATGCATAGGTAATGGAAAAGGAGGTGAATCTATTTATGGTGGCTATTTTAAAGGTAAGGGCGAATACATCTCTACAGATTCTTGATTCAGTTCTGAGATAAACAAGTCTTGATTCCCAAGATACTTAATGAAAAGAGGTCTACTTATAGATCACCTTTTGCATGAAACTAATGCTGCATGAAAATTATTTTTATATGCATGACTTTCAGATCATTTATTTTGTAATATTTAACTTTAACTGACAATTAATTAAGGCTAACATTATTGGTTAAACATGACTTTCAGCATGGAGGTTAGGCAACTTTATTCATGAATAAACTCCTATCTTCCTGCCTAAAACTGTCAACATATTCTTTTGTTTATAGAGAATGTGGTCTTTTGCAAAATGAAAAGGTAAGAGACAAAAGCTCAGTAACACAAATTGAAACTCTGTTCCCTTGTACCCTCCCTAGTAAATATATAGACAACTGATACGTCCGTTTGTAGATGGATATCTGTGTTGCTTGGAGAAATAAAGAGTTCTGTCTAACCTTTTTGAGGGTTAATGACTTATTCTGAGAAAACATACTGGCATAATTTCCAGTTCTAAACAGTTATTTCTTCTTTTGTTAACGTCCCTTTCCTCCCCTTCCCCATTCAAGGTTTGTATGCTTAGTGTTTGTTTTGAAGAATGTTTGACTTTGTTTATATGCTACACAAGTTACTTTTATTTACCAAATCTTTGCAAGTAATGTACCTCATATAACTCTTTTTAAAATCTAGGTTTTGGAAAGAAAATAGTGAGTTTATAAAGTATTCAATACTTCTAAGGACATATTTTTTCTTGCAAAAACCAAGCAGTTACTATGGTATTACAGTATTAATAATGGCACTATACATATTTATGACATCCCATTCATTATGTATGTTTTGCAAGTAGCTCTGTGTGGTTAAGTGCATGCTATTAAATTTGTCTGAAAGGGAGATGTAGTTGGATGTTGGAATATTATAGCCTTTAGTCAAAAGCAACTCTTTAACAACACCACTTGTTAAGAAGTTATTCGTGTTTCTTTCTAAAGAATATACTTGAGATAGTAAATGCTTAACATGCAGTATTGTGTTTTGGTATGTAATCTTAAAAATAAAGACCTTGTATGCTTAAAGTACTATTTTTATCTATGAAAAATCTTCTTTTTAAGAAGATCTGATTTGGTATTGTGCTGCATGACCAGAAGCCCTATTAAATTCATGGAAATAGTGAATGAATATTTAGTCTTAATTGTGGTTTTACACTTAGGAAGAATATATTCTTTAGCTTCTCATTCAGGCATAGGGTGGGAGGGAGGTGTTCATTTTTTCTTGCATGTCTTAAGACTTCAAGTTTTGAATTAATAGGTGCATATCATTTAATGTGCCATATCAGGGAAATAGCTGTTTTACTAGATCTTTCTACCTGAGATGCATGTTGTGTAGATAACAGTATCGTGTATGTTAAGTCTTGTTTTAGGATGACAATAAAACTATGCCAGCTTTGTTTTGCTGCAGAAAATGTTGGATTTAAACCCAAGTATATGAGGATCTAATGTTTATTGAAGACACTAATAACGACTGTAAACTTTCTTCATTATAAATGTTCTGAAACTAATTTCTTTAAGAAGGAATCTTGTATCTTTTCTGTCTTGTGGCTGTGTTTCTACTTTAATTTTTGAGAGATTTGATTAGATTTAATTTTTTTTCCCCAATATGTTCAAGTTTCTTTAGCAGCAGAGGAATTTCTCCTTGTAGCATCCGTATGTTACTAAGAAAATTAGACTTGTATTCTTTGTCAGGGAAAATCTGACAGACATATTTTTTCTTCAAACAGATGAGAACTTTATTCTCAAACATGACAGAGCGTTCCTTTTGTCAATGGCAAACCGAGGGAAACATACCAATGGTTCCCAATTTTTCATGTGAGTAGAAGTAATACGACAGTTGAGCTTTTCTTAAACAGAGAAGCGCTGTTCATGAGAAAGATGGTATTGCTAACTTAACTGTAACAATGTTATCCACCTTATTTCGAATAGGGTCAAACGGGTACCTGCAGTGTAAGCTATGATAGGAAATACTAGTTATCACTGCTTGTTTGTGGCATTGGATTAGAAATTAATACTTTGTGGATGTTCCTTGTTTATTGCTTTTTTTACCCTAGAAAAATGGGTTGTACTATTACATGTTCTTGGTGTCCAGAAAATAAATTCTCTGGCTTTGTGTGTACCAACCATAGCTGAACAGATTATTTGTGAATTAACGATACTGAGCATTGTATGCTGAAGGCAGTGAGACCTGTGGTAGAGATTGTGTAAGGTTTTGTGTGTGCTCTTTGAAATGTAGTGGTTTATGATTGGGGGTTTTTTGTTTGGGGGGATGTTTTTCTTGTTTTTTATTTCCTTTTAGAGTGTTTTCTCCTGAATGCCTTTCTTCTGTATTGCTGCATAGTGCTCTTCAGATGGGTATATCAATTCTTTGGGTCCTAGTACTGTGTAAAATATGTGCTGAAAATCAGGTTTTCCTATATTATCTTAAAGAAAAAATCCATTCTAGTATATAGCCACGATGTGTTAAACTGTAGAGAACACATGACTGTCCATCATGAGTAAATATTAAACACTGAAACAATTCAGGGTCTTTTGGATAAAGGAGTTGTATTCTAGGTTCAATCTTAGTATTTTTAAACATGCTAATGTTTATGTTAATATCCATCTACTCTAATTCCCTTTTAAAAAGTTTTTTTTCTGTTAATGCTTTGCAATTTGTATTTCAAAAAGATCTTTGTAACTTTGGGCTTTTTTTGAGAAGAAATTTCATTGTGGTATAACACTGGTATTTTCAAAATTAAACTTTAGTATAGTTGCTTAACTATTTAAAAAAAAAACAAACTTTTTTTCTTTGCCATCTTTCTTGGGGAATAAGAATGAATGGCGCTTCACTGTCTTCAGTAAAGGAGTAAATTGTCCTGATATATATTACTATTTTCTTTGCCTGAAAAAAAGATCTTCAGTATATGATAAAGTTCAGATAAGAGACATTTTTGGGTCTCTTCCTAAAGAATGTCCTAAAAATGGAAAATAAGTGGGAATCTAGGAGGAAGGCTTTCACAATTGCTGCTGTTCTGACTTTCTGTAGAGATAAAATTGTAAGATAAACTTCAAAAGCTTGTTTGTTCTTACCTTCAAACCAAATTTGAAATGTCATGTTTCCTGAAAATACACCCACACACTCACGTACCCACACACCAATATATCTATAAAACTGTAGTTTTAAAAGCCCTCTGCAAGGCATTGGTTCACTGTTTATTACTTGGTGACTTATCTTTTGATTCTCTTGTCACAATATTCCATTTTTAAGCTTATCTGAACAATATACATGAAGACTTAACGATGTTACCTCAATTCAGAAGCTATTATTTGAGGGCTCTAAAGTTTCTTTCTTTCCCTCCTGCATTTAATTCAAGTGTCTTTCTCTTTCCCCTTATACTTAGTAGTCTCAACTTGTTTAATTAGATTTAACAGACATAAGCACCCTATCTCTCCCCACACACTGAAACAACCTAAGGTTGTGTTAAATGCTAAATACTAATTTATGTGTGGCAACAAAATGAGCTGTTTTAAAAATACTTCCATCAAACACCGAAGTATTTTAGAAGATGTGGGTGTTCTTCAAAAGTTCATTCTTCTGCCTTTTTCTCAAAATCACTGTTAGGAGAAAATTTTACAGTTTGGGAGTTCAGTCAGAGGGTAAAACATAAAGCTGGGCAGGATACAGCAGGGCAGCTCAAAAGGCGCAAGATGCCCATATCTTGGCATTTGAATGCAGGCCCTTGATCCCTGACTAGCAGTTGAGACCTATATTTAAGATATTCAAGTTAATACACTTAAGCTGAATTCTAGCTTTGTCCTCCAGTCCTGTAGCTAGTCCTAGATATACGTACATTTACAGAAGTTGTATGGGAGCCACTGCTCATAAAGGCAGATGTGTGTGCAGTCAGTTGCAAAGGCGGGTTCCTGTTTGATAACTCTATTTATAAGAGGCAAGGATGGATAGTATGAAACACACAGTGCAACAGTTTGTCATCTTGTATGGAGCTTTTTGTTTTTGTTTTCTGGGGGGTTTTTTTGTTTTGTTTTCCCCAGGAGTAGGACCCAGTTTCTTCTTCATAACATGGGGAGCATGATATTTGAGATTCAAAGCAGCGAACAACTATGAAACCTTTTATCTAGACAGACTAGTTCAGATTTTTAACTTCAAAATGCAATATATAACAGCAGTTCCTCTTGCTTGGTGACATTTGTCTGATTACTTTAGGGAATATACTGTGCACCTATGTAGCTGTTTTTTTTTTTTTTTTTTTTAATATATGTTTACTTCCTTTAGTGATGTACTTCAAGCTGGAATTAAAATGTATTTCTTATACTCACAAAGAATGCTTAGTTATTCAGTAGTTTATCAGTAGGAAAAATGCTCTTCAAACACCTAAACTGAAAATTAGGTGAAAGTCTTCAGTGGATATTATCAATCTTTAATTTAAACTCGTTCATACAATTAAAACTCTAATTTTATTGATAGTTTTATAGAAAGGAAATAGTTCATCTCCATTTGAACTCTTAAGTTTTAGACTGCTGTTTGCTTTTTTTTGTGTGTGTGTAGTCCATGAATAGATGTGCTTAGTCTGTAGCAAATGAAGGGTACTTCAAGTCACTTTCTTTTATATAGTATTTGTCCAGTTGGGGCTACAATAATATTAAGAATCCTGAATATAACATACCTACTTCCTCAGTCAAAAATACCTTCCGTGCTTAACACATTTGGAATAATGAGTCTTTCCAGAAGCTGACAGGCAGCAAATACCATTTTGACAGACTGCATTAACAATTCGGTCACTGTACAGGACAATATTTTGTGCAGTGTCCAAAGATCACTAAATTTGAGCTCCAGTGGTCAGTTTTATTTGCAGTAGGAGCTCCAGTGCGTTCGTGATGTAAACAAGCATCTGACCAGTTCTAAAATACCTGCAGTTTTCTTTGATTCATCAGGAGTTTCTCGGGCATGGATGAGTTTGTCAAAGTATTTATACACAGCAGTAGAGAAATGGGTATGGAAGAGGTTGTTTAAGTAATGTTAGGAAGTGTCCCTTTATACACTTTGGATTTGTGAAATATTAGAACTTCCACTTTGTGTACCCAAAGGGATTTGTGGTAGCATTTTATTATGAGTTTGTATTAAGGACAATTGTAGAGGACCAATTTACAGATCAGCTATGTATGTTCTCTGATAGCACCACTATTGAGTTGCTTCTTTCCTTGAATAACTTCTTTTAGAACCTTCAGTTGTCTAGCAAGTTCTCTAAATATCTTCAGAGTTTTATAATCCTCTTTTAATCGTTTTATCGCCTTGTTGATATTTGGATGTTGAATTTCTAGGATAGAATAGAGGTCAACAGGAGGAACACTGGGATAATCTGCCTTTTTCTGTATACTTCAATGCTTGTTTCGACTGCTGTTAAAAGGGTTTATTATTATTAATAATAATTATTATTATGGGGTGAGGGGGGGAATTCATCCAGATCATTGCAGAAATATAACTGATACCTCTGTGTGCATGATTTAGAGCCAGAGAGATTGTCCACCTAGGCTAGGATCTTCCAGTTCAGGGGCTGTGCTACTGTGTTGGATGATGGTGTTCTTGAGCGATATATTTTGCTGTCAAAGGTGTCTTGTCTCTTGAGAGCCCTCCATCGTGCCTGTGGCTATACCCAACCTGCTAGTAAGGAAAGGTGCAATGTGAAATAAGTGCAACTCTTGTGAAAATGCTACAAATGTGTATATAAAGTATTATAATATACACCAGCCTACTGATCCTACAAACACTTGCACATGTTTAACTTTGCTTCTGTTAAGTCATGTCAAAATCTGTCGAGCTACTCTTACAAGTAAGATAGAAATGTGAATGTGCAGAATGAAGCGTAAAGAAAACAGAGCAGGAGGTGGAAAAAAATAGTAATGAACCTCTTTGTTGTCATTTAGAAGCTTTGTGTAATAACTAACTTATTACCTTGTTAACCGGTTAGTTTACTGAGAATCCGTCCTTATTACAGCTTGGAGGAGTCCTAGGATTTTGCTCCTAACCAGTGCAAGCATTTGGAGTTCCTGCCCCTGTGTTCAAACCTATTTTACTTAAATTGAGGCTGTTTGGCTGTTGCTGTAAGCTTTTTTTCCCCCCATATTGAGAATATTGTCAACTTAACATGTCTCTTGAGCACTGCTTTCTTGCTGAAGACTAGATAGCTTTTTTGGTTTTAAAGCTAATGTTTTTAATGTATGGTGTCATGCCTAGTTCCTCAATTTAAATGAACTAGCCTCTTTGGACTGTTAAAGAGTATATTAATTGTGAGGATTTTGGTTTTGTTTTTACAAGTGACTTTCTGAACATTACCAATGTATTAGAAGTGGTTCATTTCTAAGTCTTTTCAATGTCCTAAAACATGTATTTTTCCAATCAAGAGTTAAAGTGGGTTTTTTTCCACTGTGAATGGAATACGTTGAGCTGATTCTTCTGCAGTTTACTATTACAGAAAAGTGAACTAAAAATTTCAAATGCATGGGCTGATGTTTAATCTAGGATCAAAAGTTATGTAAACTGGTATATGTGCACTTAATATGCAAGCAGTCCTGTTGGCTTGATTGTATGTTTATGAAAAGTCCAGTCTGCGCAGAAGTACTCACAGGATGCCTGTATATGTCATAAGTTACAAACAGATCATTTCTCTGCTCAGATACGCAGAGGGATCAGTTAAAAAACTACCAGTCTATGTAGAAGAATAAATACAGTTAAGCTTAACTGGTGATGTGTTTTTGAAATAACACTTCTGTTCAGAATTGAACCAGAAAGAAACCAAAGAATTTTGGTGCGTGTGCTTTGTCTTTTTTAGAGAAAGCATCTATTTTTCTTATTTTTAGAAAAGTTTCATAGTAACAGGAAGATGTTAGACAATTGTGGAACTTAAGGAATTGTGGATCTACTGACTTATAACACATTTCATTTGTATATCTAAATGTTTCAATTATGGGATGCCATCCTATAAAGTATACACCTAGGAATGGATTCAGTAGAGCCTTTGAGCACCTATATAACTGCAAGCATGTGAATAATCCCACTGAAATCAGTTATTCATTTGCTTAAAGTTGTGCATGGGTTCTAGCACTTTTGCTGGTTTGAGACTTTCAGAGGGGAATGGGAGGACTCTTTTTTCTAATGGTTTATCTTTATAGTAGGGTATGCAAGCAGGTTATGTCTTCAGGTTTTTTGTTTTTAAGGAAAACTTACTGTAGTTCTCAAAGTGCCTTATATTCTAAAGAAAATTTAGAGCCCTCTTTTAGGCATCCTTGTTCTGCATACAACTTGATTAATTTTAATTTAAAATTTGTATTTAATAAAACATAGACTCAGTTTTGTCTGAAAATGTATTACAATTTATTTCTGCCATTTTTGTGTAAAATTTACAGAAACAGTGTTACATCGTGCGCTCCAAAGGTAATGTCTCATTCCTCTAAGGCTGTGTCCTTTCCTTTTCTACTCTTTCTGTTTTTATCTATCTTGTCTTTCTGATCATATTGTTATGTGCATTGAATCTTTTGTTAGGACTGAGGTTCTCGGGGGTGGGTAATAATATGCTTTTTATTAAAAAGATACTCTCCTCATCAGCAGTATCAAACCAATTTACCTTAATCTTGAGTGAATGAAGATAACTGTCTTTCTGTAAATAACTTGGACAATAGTATATATTATAAGGCAGACTTTGAATTAGTTTAAACTATAAAAGTTATTTTATTAAAGCAATTCCGTAGATATTGTTTCTTGGAAAGAACTCATCATAACTGAGTTTCTGAATGCAAAAGTTAGTATTAAGTAGGCTTTCTCCTGACGAAGTTCTGAAATCAGAAGTAAATATGCTTAAGAATTGACAGGCAGAATATACGCACAAAACTTTGAAGTGGTCTTCTAAAGTGGAAATGTTTGCAGAATAATTCTGATGTTATAACCTCAACCTTGAGATGAGAAAACTTTCAAAAGCACAATGAGGAGTTAGGTTTCTGCTTCCCGTAGGAAGCCTGTTAGGTCACCTAACTCCTTCTCATGCATTTGGAGAAAGTTTTTCTCTTGGGTAATGCTTTTCCTTGTGTGTTTATTTCATGAACAAGTAAATGAGGAAAATTCTATCCATTTTATCTATCAAATTGCCAGTGTAATGAAAGAAACCTCTAAATGGCTTTTAATGCTACTGACTGTCCCTCTCCTTGCTCATTGAGGACTAGTCTAAAGAAAGTACATGCTTAGGTAACTTGCTGAATTGGTCTGTAAGTGCTGCTGCTGCATGGCAGGAGCTCATTACTACAGCATTTATATTAAGTGTGTTGAACCTGTTGCTTTCTCTGGCTAATTCTAAATGCTAAGATTTGTTTACTGTTGGTTTCACTGAAGTAACCCACTTCTATTCTCACTACTTTAAATAAGCTTTATAATTAAGCCCGCTTAAAATGTTTACTTGACAGCAGGTTGTTAATGCAGTTAACTTTTGCTTATAGAATGTCAAAAACTGTAAGGAACTTTGTTTGTAGCAATATGCTGTGTGCAATATGCTGTACTGGTCAGAGAAAAACTAAGTACACAAAGTACTATTGAGAGAGAAATAAAATGTCTTCTCTATACAACTTCTGTCCCTGTGTTAAACTAGAGAAGTTTTCTGTAATATTTAGTATCACAGAAGTGCAAGGTGTGGTTGGTGTTTGGAGGTTAATAAAATTGGAGTGTAAACACTCCTGATTTGCAGTTCCATCTTTTGGCATGCATTCCAACACTGAAGCATTTTGTGATCTAGTAGTTCAATACTAGAGTGTAGATATGTGCTTAAAAGTAGCTTTTCAGTGCTATAATAACATGCTACTTCATTATCCCAAGTCTGCATTGTTACAAATTCAGCATCTAGACCCTGTGATTATTTTTTTTTTTTTTTTTTTTTAAGGGAGAAGAGTGGAAAAAGGCTAGAAAGACAAACTGATGACTGGGGAGGAGAGGGGAAAAAATCTTTTCAAATAATTAATTAAACTTTAAATGCAAGTCATCTTGATTTCCTTCCCCTCTCCACCCCATATGTAAGATTAATGCAAGTTCTGATGTCCCTTAGATTTGTCCATATAGCGTGGTTCCCATTGCAACATTAGTGTAGGCTAGCCTATAGGACTTGGATGAAAAGGTTGTGAGAATATGTTTCTGAATACAGAATTAATTTCCTTTCTTCACTGGAAAAGGATTTAGAAAGGTATCAAGCGATAGCATTATTATCATAAACTTGAATCTTAAAATATAACTGTAGATACACAGCATTGAATATTCTTATTTGTAGTCAAGTCAGAAATTTGGTATAGCCTCATCAAACATCTCTTAGGCTAATGTACAAAATGTAATGCACTGGGATTTCCCTTTCAGGCTAGAAACAGCTAAATGTGGGAAGCAAAAAAATAGGGGAAGTCTGAATTCATCACAGAAAAACTGTAGAGTATCATATACTGTCTGCTTGCATTGTGCTGCTGTTACTTTAGGGAAGCCTGTGAGCTTATGAGCTGAAGTGCCGTAGTCTTGGTGGTTAAATATAGATGTATTGCTTTGTATTCTGAATCATGAAGCCAATCAAGTAGATGGAGAGTAAGAAAGCAGGAAAAAGAGACAAGCAAAGAATCTCTCATGTATTATAACTGTTTTCCTTTTCTTATTTTTTTTTAATAGAACTGATTTTTAAGTGACTATAATTTCAGAAATGTTTGAGTTCCAATAGCTAGCCAGTATTTATTGTAAATTCATATCTTCTGTGATTAAAATTGTTAGTTATATTTGAGTGTTTAAAGAAATTTATTTGAAGATTATTGCATGCATGTCATGATATTTGGTAGAACTTTCAAGTGTGCACAGTTAGCTAAACTTAAATGTCATGTAAAGGTTTAAAAAATGGCCTATATATATAATTTGTAAGGTTTTTAATTCCATATTTGTAACTGGATTTTTTCACTATTTTTTGTCTTACCTTTGCCTTTTTTTTATTTTTCTGTGCCATTCTCCTCTCTTACTTCATCTGAATCCCTGATTTTTTTTTAATCATCTTACCATCTTGCTGTTTGTCAAACAGAACAACAAAACCTGCTCCTCATCTTGATGGGTAAGAGTCCTTTATAGTTTTTCCAATGCTGATTAAAATTTAAGATTGTTCATGAGTCTTCATGTATCTTATTGAAAGTAGACAGGAATGGGGAAAGAAATGTTGATTGCCATGAAAGATTTTACAGTAGAACCAGATAGAAAACAAAAGCTTGTTTTGTTCTTTTGTCAAAATTTCAAATCATAATTAATTTTCTAAAGCTGGTCAAAAGCTTGAAAGGTCCTAAATCTTAATATTCAGTTATTTAGATTTGTTTGCTGCTCTCGGCCCATAAATCAGTGAGTTGAAATGTCATGTTTAATATATTTGGATAGTACTTTTTCCACATATGCTAGCCTCAAAATCCTTCCTGGAAGTACTAATTATGGGGCAAGTTAAGAAGAAAAGAGAAATGTGATGAGATATAACAGAATTAGGCATACCTCAGTTATAACTATCCCTGACTTGTCAGTAGGAGCTTGTATGCTGAGTTTGTGTAGACTTAAAATGCTCATTCTCTGGGGAAAGGCACGCTTCTGTGCTTTCTTGAGTTACTGTCCCCAGATCCCTCTTGCATAAAGGTTCAAAAATAGAGGGATGGATTAGATGACCTGTTTACACTGCCTGTCTAGAAGAGTTGAAAGACATCAGCAAATATTTCTCTAAAATTGAACCAGAGAGGACTTTTGTTTCCTGTTGTATGAAATCCTAACATTGTTGTAAATGTAAAACTGATAAAAAAATCTAATTTTAAAAGTATAATGTATTTTAAGATCCAGATGATGCCAATGAAGAAAGCTGGATGTTTCTATTTCAGAGTGACTTTTTTAATCTGAAGAATTCATTGGAAAAGAATTGTAAACACTTGTATTTTCCACATGTTTCTTCTGCAGTGTACATGTTGTCTTTGGACTGGTGATTTCTGGTTTTGAAGTAATAGAACAAATAGAAAATCTGAAAACGGATACTGCAAGTAGGCCCTATGCCGATGTGCGAGTTATTGACTGTGGGGTGCTTGTTACAAAATCAGCAAAAGATGGTAAGTATGCATATACTTGAAGTTAACTGCCTGCTTCCTATCCTCTTTAATTAATACTCAATATTAATGTGACATAATCATGAAGAGTGCAGTGGAAAATGGAGACCCAGACATAAGCTTTAGAAACTGCACCAGATTCAACTTCAGGACAAGATTTATTATAAGTTCACCTAATGTTAATATCATTGGTGTATATATAGTTAACATAGTTTTCCTTTTGATTTTTCATGTGAGAATTCATGAATATTCTTAGATATGTGTTTGGATAGTCGCTGTTAAATGGTGGATTGTTAAGAGTTTGGGGTTTTTTTTTACTCCAGATTTGACTTTCCTCAAAGTTAGTGTGGTTATTTATCTCCTGTAGAGAGAGTCAGTGAAAAAATAATATAGAAGTATGAGGATGCAAAAAGGAGAAGACTACCAAGTTTTAGAAATGAGAAGTATACAACTGAGGTTGAGATTAACTTTTTCATAGACTTTCTTCTGCAAAGAAAAATTTTTTTTAAATTATTTTTAAATTATACTTACTTTTAAAATTATATTTATTGGCATATGCTAATGTTGAATTCATTATTATAAACCTACTGTGTATGACAAAAATGTTTTGGCTTTGCAATGGTACACTTTCTTACCTGGCGGAAGTTGTGGATGGAAGTTTTTACAGTTCACTTGATAACAGCTAAAGGCTTTTTTCTTTTTCTTTTTTTTGTTTTTTGTTGTTGTTGTTGTTTTTCACAACCTCTTTGGAAAATATTTGTGTCATTTTATTCATGGGAGTTAGGCTGGATACAATCACAGGAATTTTTATTATTGTACTTACTGTAATGAACCTAATCTTGAAAAACTGTTCTTGGTCTATGTACGGTGCTTTTCTGGAGCAGTGTGTGTATACATGTGTACACACACTTGCTTATTTTGTGCTGTGTATACATACACAGTACACATATATGAATGTGTACACACTTTAAAACTGAAATGCTGAAATGCTATCTGTTTCTAAGCTTTGGAGAAGAGGAGAAAAGTATGTTCTGACTCAGAAGCTTCAGACTCCTCCTCCAGTACATCAAGTTCTTCAGAAACTTCATCCGAAAGTGAAGCTGAAAATGAAAGAAGTAGAAGAAGAAAGCGTAAAAGAAGAGCTAAAACTAAACAGTCAAGAAAACGAAGAAAGGAAGAGAGGAAGAAAGAAGATCCAAGGTGCAAGCGAACCTCAAACCAAAGATGGTGACTAGTGTCTTAAATTTAAGAATTTTAGAGAAATTTGAGAAATATTACACTGTTTTCATGAAGTAGTCATGCGATGAATATAAAGGTGTTATTCTATAAGTTTGGGCTTTGGTTGATTTAAAAAAAAAACCCACAAACTAAAGTTGAGATTGCTGTGTAGATTTTTATATGAAACAGTTCAGTTAAGATCTTGGTAAATAGAAGCTAACAGTAACTTTGAAATAAGTGCACCTAGGCACATTGATGTTTTTAGGGTTCAATATTTCTGTGTGAGAAGTGAGACATGCACATAAGAGATCTTTGACTTTATAATTGATTATATTTTTGTAAATATTCTATGACCTTTGGTATATCAAAGGCAAAATTCTTAGCTGTAAAGTGAGAGCTGAACCTTTTTTTGTGATACTGCCCCATCCTCCCTTTAGTTGTTATCAAAAAACAAGTGAATGATGAAACACATTTCAGTTTTGCAGCCATCTTAAAGCTTAAATCATCATGTGGGCTTATTTGGGGAATTCATTTTGAAAAGTGGTGGCTTTCTCAGTTGACAATTTTTATTTATAAAATTATTTTTCTCATAGCAGCCTTTCTGACAAGAGTGATGTAAATGAAAAAGCAGTTGATGTTAGCACAAAGAGGGACAAGCCTGTGGTACGTCCTGAAGAAATTCCCCCGGTGCCTGAAAATAGATTTTTGCTGAGAAGAGATGTGCCTGTTGTCAATGTAGAACCTGAACCGTAAGAAACACTGAGCTTTCTTGTTGTGTTAGCTTTTTTTAGTGGAAACTATGAGTAACGTTTTCCCACTAACGTTGTATTGCTAGCACTAATAACCAAATGATGACTGTAGTCAGAATTTCTAAATGAGGTAATTTAGCTGCCCTTTTTACAGTTTTCTGTGGAATTTTCTTTCCAACTTGGATCAGGTTTTTTAGTGAAATCTAATCTAATGAGTTAGCTTCATTGGTCTTTAAGGATCATGCATGTAACAAACAGATGATGCAAAAAGATTATTTGGTAATTCCGGAAGAAATCGTGTGATATAAAATATTGCAAATATTTGATTGCAAGATAAACTTAAACCAGAGAGGTGATTTTGCATCTTCCATATACCAAAGGAGAAATTTTGGTTCAAAATTAATCAGTCAGCTAGAATTTTGTAAGCGATCTATGGGTTTTGAGACTAGGAGTGGGGGGGGGGGGGGGGTGAGACAAAGTAAATCAAAAATAATTTGCAAACTGATGACTTCAATTTTGCACATCTACTGAATTTCAGTTAGTTTGTGTTCTTTTCTATCAAATTTCCTCAGTTTTGGAGTCAGATGGGTTAATATAACACATCACCAGTTACCTCTAAAATCTATGATTGAGATAGATATAAAAAAAAGTTTTTTTATTGGTGATATGCTCTCCTGTAAGCCTTTTCTTAAAATGATACTTTAGTTATGTCTTCAGAGTCTCTGTATCTGCTTCTTTCAAGCACATTAAAAAAACCATGTAAAAAGGAATGCTGAATTGCCTCTTCTTGCTTAGGGAAAAGCGCAACCCTTCAAAACTTATGGACTATCAGGGGCTCCTGTTGGCATTGTTCTGTAACTGCTGAGATTTTTAAAGTATTCTATTGGTGTCACATTCATGATTTGTGTACCAACCACAAATTAACATCTTTGGTAAAGTCATGCACTACTAGAGCAGAGTACTCTGCAGCAGAGTTAGTTGTTAGCATTTATTTATCATATAGGGAGGGCAGATAGTCAACACAGATGGATGAAGACCAATGTGTATTATTTGCCTTTCATTGCGGAACTATTCGGTGCTTGCTTGCTGCTTAGAATACGATTCACTGAATTCTCAGTTTCACTATATGAAAATATAAGATGAATATTTTGTATGCTTAACTTAAAGTAATCTGCTAAGTTTAAGTTAAAATTTTTATATGGCTTTTTGCACTTAAACTCATATTTTATTAATGTATTTAGGAAGCTTCTTGATGCTGCACCAGTTCTGACTGACCAGAAACCATCAGTCTCTAAATCAGGACGAAAAATTAAAGGAAGAGGCACAATAGTATGTGTATATTCTTTCCCTCTCTCACAACCCCTTCTCTGACCTCAAGGTTGAATTTTCTTGAAGGCTTTGTTGACACGTTGACATGCTGTAAATTCTAGCTTAGAAGGTTGAAAAGTTGCTGTAAAGTAGTTCATTTTGTAATGCCTTTTCTTCCATTCTTCTTGTTAATGTCTTCTTGCCTAAAGATTGTTTGGGAAAACAGAAGCTTACTCCTCAGCTATGAGAAAACTTAAAACATAAGAATAAAATTCTCATTTAAAGAACAAAATTAATTCATCCTGGACAAGCTACAAGATCTGAAGCAATGAGGAATGACAAGAGCTTTAACTCTTCTTCACTCACTGGATTTCCTCACTGTTTCAATATGTCTTTGGGCTGTAAAGCATAACAGTAGCTATGACTGTTCTACAGTGTAATAGAAGTATGCAACCCGTTCTGATGTATATTGCTTGTCTCCCCCATTCTGGTATTTGTACCTTCTGATGACTGTGTATACCTTGCTGGGCAAAAGCAATTTTGTTGCCAGCACTGGCAGAATCACTTAACTTGTTTTCCTTTTCTTGTTTTAGGTAAACTCTACTTCCTTTCTTACCTATATAGCATAGCATAGTTTGCCAGATTTTATCTGCTCTCAATGCTGACATCAAATTTATGTAATGTCTTAGATGACACTGTACAGGCAAGAAGCTACTTTTTGGTAAAGCTAGTAGAAAATAGCCCCCCTCCCCCCACCAATGCACAGACTCAATCCAGTTTTTTATATCTTCCTCTGTAAAGAATGCTGCTGTTCATTTGCACTTCAGAACTTGGTATCCTGAAGGCTTTTGCTTTTGCATTAGTGCCACTGTTGTCAAGCAAAAGTTTTCTTGTCTCTGCTTTAATATAGCCCCAGTACGAGGCCTGAAACACTGCACAACTACGCTGTTCTTTTTTGTCTGTTTTTTCAGTCTACACTGTGGTGTTTTTAGTAGAAGAAGGCAAAAGTAAGAATATTTTTCTTAAATGTGCATTTGGTTCTGGTGTATTTCAAATGTAGAATACCATGAATGAGCATATTCCTTCCCTTAAGAACACTTTCATAGGTCAATTTAGCAGGTGGCATTTGGGTAGCCATAACCTGTAGACGAGTTGGTGCTGCAGAATCAACTTTGCAAGTGAGAGTCCTGAGATACCCCTACTGGCATAGCTTAAGACACTTGATTAGAAGGGGCTTAACTTAGACTCCCCAAAGCATGATTTTTCTTATGTGATAGTCACTGGGGTTATGGAATGCCTTTCACCTGGTTCCTGTGATACGAAGATTTTAAGCCACAAAATCAGTTGTTTAGATAGCTGTAACATGGAACAAGGAATTTCCAGTGTTTGGGCCTCATGTGAGAGCCTCCTATTCCCGTATTTGCCAGCTTTGACATTAAATATGATAGTTGTCCTCAGAGGCTGTGCCTCTGTGTCCGCGTTTCTGCATCTGACAGCTTTCATTTGTATTTGACAGTTATGATAATTCACAAAAGGAAACCTCTGAAATGGAAAGTTCTGGGTATTTTTGTTTTTAAATGAAAAGAAAACCTTCTGAAAAACTAGCTTAAAATTACAAGAGTCACAGAATGGCTGAGGTTGGAAGGGACCTTTAGAGATCATCTAGTCCACCCCCCCTGCTCAAGCTGCTACACCTAGAACAGGCTGCCCAGCGCTGTGTCCAGACAGTTTTTGAATATCTCCAGGTTTGGAGACTCCACAACCTCTCTGAGCAGCCTGTCCCAGTGCTCAGTCACCCTCACAGTAGAGAAGGGTGTTCTGATGTTCAGCTGCAATTTCCTGTGTTTCAGTTTGTGCCCATTGACTCTTGTCCTGTCCCTGGGCACTGCTGAGAAGGGTCTGGCCCTGGCCTCTTGACACCTCCCCATTAGATACTTGTACCCGTTGGTAGATTTCCCCCCTCAGCCTTCTCTTCTCCAGGCTGAGCAGGCCCAGCTCTCTCAGCCTCTCCTCATATGACAGATGCTCGCTCCAGTCCCTTCATCATCTTCGTGGCCCTTTGCTGGACTCTCTCCAGCAGGTCCATGTCTCTCTTGTATTGGGGAGCCCAGCACTGGACACAGCACTCCAGGCGTGGCCTCCCCAGGGCTGAGTAGAGGGGCAGGATCACCTCCCTCGACCTGCTGGTGATGCTCTGCCTAATGCAGCCCAGGATACCATTGGCCTTCTTGGCCACAAGAGCACGTTGCTGGCCCATGGTCAACTTGTCCACTGGGTCCCCGGGTCCTCCTTTGCAGGGCTGCTCTCCAGCAGGTCAGCCTCCCGCCTGTACTGGTGCATGGGGATATTTGTCCCCGGGTGCAGGACTCTGCACTTGCCTTTGTCGAGCTTCCTGAGGTTCCTGTTTTCCCATCTCTCCAGCCTGTCAAGGTCCCTCTGAACGGCAGCACAACCCTCTGGCGTGTCATCCGCTCCTCCCCATTTTGAATCATCAGGAAATTTGCTGCAGGTGTATTTGGGTTCATCATCCAGGTTGTTGATGAATAAGTTGTACAGGATTGGACCCGGTGTTGACCCCTGAGGTACACTGCTAGTTACTGGCCTTCAACTAGACGTTGTGCCACTTATCACAACCCTCCAAGCTTTGCTGTTCAGCCAGTTTTCAGTCCAGTTTTGGACTGAAAGTCTGCTCATCTAGTCTGCCCTTCCTGAACTTGCCTATGAGGATTTTATGGGAGGCAGTGTCAAAAGCTTTGCTGAAGTCAAGGTAGACAACATCCACTGCTTTCCCCACATCTACCCAGCCAGTTATTCCATCATAGAAGGGTATCAGGTTGGTGAAGCATGATTTCTCCTTTGTGAATCCATGCTGATTACTCCTGATCACCTTGTCCTCCTTGTGCTTAGAAACTGTATCCAGGATTAGCTGCTCCATCCCCTTTCCAGGGATTGAGATGAAGCTGACTGGCCTGTAGTTTCCTGAAAGTTAAGTGGAATTGGCTTTTGGAGGGGTTTTGGGTATCTGTGTTTTGTTTTTCCTAATTTGGGTACCACCTTGGCAAAATTAAGAAAAAAAACCCATAAAATCAGAAATGATTTAGAGCTAGCAATTAGTTAAAGCAACACATTTTCTACTATCTCTAATGGTCTATTTAGCAACAGTTTCTATCCAGAGCCAACTTGTTTGATATTTAAGATGCTCATCTGTACTTTTGAATTCTCTTAGGCTCTGAGAGCAAAAGACTCTTTAGTACAATCTGAAAAAATTAGAGAAGTCCTTGAATTAACTTGTTATATGCTGTTCATTTGTGAAAGCTGTAATTTGAGGGTGGTTTTTTTTGTTTTGTTTTTTTTAAGTAGTTACTGCTTTACTCAGAGGATAGGGAAGTTGCCAGCCTCTGGCAGATTTTCTTTGTAATGTTTTATATAAACAGATAGGACTTAAGTACTTCTGCCTGTAGCGAACTGAATTCTATTTACGCTAATACATGGATCTTTACATTTTTATTCTAGTGGGCAGTCTTGTTTTTTTCACATATTACTTTCTTTATAAATGGCTTCAAATAATTGAGTAAAATCCAGACCTTTCTCCTCTTGGTCAATTGAGTCAAGAAGCATTTAATTTCCTCATATAAGTTATTTAAGTGCATTTCCAATTGAGTAATGGAAAATAATGAGTTAGCAATATTAAAGTTTGTTCTGCTGCTGCTCATATAGCTCTTATTGCCTACTTGATTGCTGTGCCAAAATATCAATTTTTAGCGTGAAGCTTCATTCGCATTTTTGTGAGACCTTTATTGTTTTGAGGAGGTCTGGAACTGGATGCACATTCCTGAAGGGGTGAACAGCAGTTACTTTTGAAACAGAGCTTGGCTTTACATGTACAAGCAGCTTAAGTGTCTGTTAACTGTGAAATGAGACTTCTGTGCATTAATAGCATAAAGAAAAATTGGTTGATTATCTGCAATGATTATGTTACTCCAGAACATGTTGTGTAAAGGGAATCCATGACCATCTCCTTGATCACGATCATTTCTTCCTTTCCCATTTTGAAAAGATAGGATAGCTGTCCCTTTCCTGCGGGCTTTGGGAAATGACCTCACTGTATGAAAGATACAGTTAGCCCTGTAATCCTGTTTCAAATGTGTGGGATATGCATATCAAAAGTGGATATTTTTGCTAGGAAATTCAAAATTTACATGTTCTTTGTGGATTTTATGTGGAAATAACGGGATGAAGTTGTCTGGCTAGTGTTATGAAGATGCGTGCAAAATCTGTAAAAGAGGCACCAGATATTTTTTGTACTATCCAGTCTCCTTTGAAAAGAAATATGTAATAATCTTTCTCTGTTTCCGTAGCGATATCACACCCCACCTCGGTCGCGGTCATGTTCTGAATCCGATGATGATGAGAGTAGTGAGACCCCTCCCCACTGGAAAGAAGAAATGCAGAGATTAAGAACGTATAGACCACCTAGTGGAGAAAAGTGGAGTAAAGGCGATAAGTAAGATCTATAATACAAATTTTAAATGTCTTGGTTTTTACACAGGCTTTAATAAATTATGCAGATATACCTTGTCATCCTTGTTGTTTACAAAAACACATAAAAGGATCTTTGTAGTGAACATAGTCCATTTAAATTCAGAACATTAGAAATTGAAAACTTTCTTAAAACCTTTCTACTTTGCTGATGTAACAGCAGCTGAACGCATGCTGAAAAGTGTCAGGAGGTCAGAATGATTGGTTTCTGATAGTGCTGTCTTAGGCACTTATTTAAGAAGAAACCTGTCCATTTGCCTGTCCCTTTTTATTGAGCTAGTGATGTCACATTTCCTTTAGCTTCAAACTTGGTTATCTGGTTTCTTTGGATACCAAATAAAACTGCTCAATCTACCATTTCTATATTAAGTTTTAGTCATTTGTTCTTTCTACAGTTATAAACTCTCTAGTGGAAGCCAGCCTCTCCAGAACTTCTGATGACTTGGTAATAAGTATGAGCTTGCATCAAAGTGTGATGGCTAAACCCCAAGGGCAGAACTGAAGGATATTATATACAATGATTATTGAATAATTGCAAATGTTTGTCATAAACCACTTCAATAAACTGAAGGAACTCGATATATAATGTATTGTGACACACCAGCTAAAAGAATACAAAATTAAGATGATGTTATTAAATTTGTATTTAAACATTGTTTATGAATCACATAATTGTAGAGGTATAATTTTGTGGACTACGTCAAAATCTCTTTACACTGGTTCTACAGTATGCAAAATTTGCTGATGTTGGATAACTCACTTCTTACAGACAAGATATAGCCCTCTTGATAGTGGTGTAATTCCATATCTTAAAATGAATGTAAGAAGCTTAATCGAAACACAGCTGTTTGTTACCAAATACGGGACTTTTTAAAATAGTTTTTAGACTTTATTAATTGCCTTGGAAGAGGGGGGAAAAAAAGTAGTCTTGAATTTTTTTTTTTTTTTTTTGAAGAATTTCCAGTTAGTGGGATTTGTTGTTTGTTTATTTTCAAGGTTGAGTGACCCATGTACAAGCAGATGGGATGAAAGGAGTGCATCCAGGAGATCGAGGTCTTGGTCACATAATGGCTATTCTGATCTAAATACTGTAAGATATTCTAGCCATCACAAAAAACACAGAAAAGAAAAAAAGAAAATGAAGCATAAAAAGAAATCTAAAAAGCAAAAGCATATCAAGAAGCACAAGCAAACTAAAAAAAAGAAAACATCACCATCATCAGATGTGGAATCCTCTCATTCTTTCCTCAGGAGGACAAAATCATCTTGTGATCGTGAGAGGAAATCTCGTTCTTCTTCAGTGTCTTCTAGACATTCTTCCAGAAGAGACTGGTCTAAATCTGACAAGGAAGATCAGAGTTCATCGACTTTATCAAGTAGAGAGACTCGGTCATACTACAGATCCAGGTCAAGATCCAGATCTAGATCTAAATCAAGATCTTATTCACGAGGAAGTTCTAGATCAAGATCGGCCTCTAAATCATCACATTCTCGAAGTAGATCAAGATCAAGTTCTAACTCTAGGCATCAAAAGACAGTTTCCAATTCGCCACGAAATATTTCCGCACGGTTAAATGAAAATAAGTTGAACAAGACTACTGACCCTGTAAGGGCAGTTATATTACCAAGTGATAAAGTTGTTGTACCTCCAGTTGTCCCAGAAAACCTCCCTGTTATACCCTTAAGTGATAGCCCGCCACCTTCAAGGTGGAAACCTGGGCAGAAACCATGGAAGCCATCTTACGAGCGAATTCAGGAAATGAAAGCTAAAACAACCCATCTAATGCCTGCACAAACTAATTATAATTTAGTAATTATTAAAGAGGCTAATATTTCTTCCTCCTACCGTAAGCGACAAAGGAGTTCAGATAGTGATCGAAGTGGTTATTCCAAATATCATAGTGATAGAAGCTCAGATAGTTGGCTGAGATCAAGAAGCAGGTCCTCTCGAAGTAGGTCATACTCGAGATCTTATACAAGATCAAGAAGTCCATCTAGCTCAAGAACAAAATCCCGTTCTTCTGGCAGATCACCATCACTGAGTAAATACCGCAGTGACAGGTCAGGTTATAGTGAGTCAACGTCTTATTATTCCCTCAGTAGTGACGATAGACACAGAAGCAAAAGAAAATCTGGATCCAGGGAGCAAAACACTCGGTCTCTTAAAATAAGGCAAGAAACTAGCTCTGAAGGTACTCTCCATTATAAAGGTCCTAAAGACTATGATGAATCTTCTCAAGGATTAAAAGAGAGTGACAGTTTATCATCTTCAGACTTTTCTACTGATAGTGAGCATTCTGTCAAAATAAAAGTAGTCCAAGAAAAAGAAGGCCATTTTCAATTAGAAGGAGATGCTCAGAAACAGGATAAAAATAACTTAAGTTCTGAGAGAGGAGAAGAAAAATTGAAGCGTGAACGAGATACTGATCTTTTGAAAAAGAAAGCTGTTAAGGAGAAGTCTTCTGGGCAATTTAGAGGTGGTGCAAAAACTAAACGAAAATCGTATTCAGGTAGTAAATGGGACTCCGAGTCAAATTCAGAACGAGGAGATGGTGGGCATAACAGAGGAGATTCTAGACCCTCATCTGGTAAAGAGGAAGGAGAGGCCTCATCAGGATCTGATACAGAGCTTAGTGTTACCAAAAGGACAAAAACAAAATCAAATTCTTCAGAAGGTTTTCTGGATTCTGATTGTACTTGGAAGACAAGCAAACAGCAGTTGTCCTCCTCTGAATCCGAGAGTTCTCGTTCTAGCTCAACAAATATTAGAGGAAAGTCAAAAAAACACAAACATGGATCGAAAAAAACTCTTAAAAAATCACATTCCAAAAAAGCAAAAGAAAAATCAAAAGGGAAAAAAGAGAAGAAACACAAAGTTCAGAAAAGAAAAGAAATGTTTCATTGGCAGCCCCCGCTGGAGTTTGGTGAAGAAGATGATGATGACATAAATGAAAAGCCAGTTACCAAGGATGATAAAAAAGAAAAGCAGCTTATCAGAGACATAAAAGATGAAAAACAAGACACTTATGAAAATGATGAAATACTCAAAGATATAATGGGAAATGGTGAAAAGTCTTGTGTGGATGAAAACTTCATAGGTAAAAACACTACATGTGATACCTCACCAGATCAGAGTAACCTTAATAAAGATAGCATTGAACCAGACACTTCAACCAGTACTTTAAACTCGGGTATAAACGTGACTGTTTCCAAGAATGAGATTAAACATACTGAAGAAAGTAATCAGAATGGACTGGATGATGTTATTCAGACAGATGACAACATGGAAATTTGTACTCCAGATCGTAACTCGCCGGGGAAGGTGGTCATGGACGTTTTGTCTCCTGTCATCCTGGGTACTAAACCCCATGCTTTAAGTGTTAGTATGAACAAAGATGTACAGGTTGAGACCCCTGAACCAGATGCTGTCAAACTAGGAAACAATCTTTTAGACTTGATTAATATCAAAGAAGAAAAAGAAGTAGGAAGACAAGAAAATAATTCTGTCCCAGTGTCTAGTGCTAAAGACAGCAGTTTAAAAAGTGAAATAACTGAAAATACACAAAGTAACTTGGTGGATAATAAATGGAAGCCTTTGCAAGGTGTTGGCAATTTACAGCCAGCTACTGTTAGTACTGCCACAGAAGTTAAGAATGCAGTTTCAGCTCCAGAGCCAAAGCCAACAGGTTTAAGAATTGAAATAAAAGCCAAGAATAAAGTAAGGCCTGGATCTCTGTTTGATGAAGTTAGAAAAACAGCACGGCTTAATCGAAGGCCAAGGAACCAAGAAAGTTCCAGTGAAGAAGAATCTCCAAGTAGAGATGGCAATAGCCCATCCAGGAGTCTTAGTAGGTCACGAAGTAAATCTGAATCTAAATCCAGACACAGAACAAGATCCATATCTTATAGTCACTCAAGAAGTCGATCACGAAGCTCTACATACTCATATAGGTAAGACACTTGTGGTTTTGTTCTCGCAGCCTACCATGTTAACTTGAAGGTTCCCATATTTTTAAAACATGTTTTTCTTTCCCAAGTCATGTTTTTCTTTTAAACAGCACTGTATTTTTTTTTTAGCAACTATGGAATTAATATTAAGCTTAAAAGATAAACTTTTTGCTGCTTCCTGTTTTCTGCTGCTCTTTGTTTCAGTTGTATTCCAGTATGTGCTTTTTAAAGTCGTTTATCAATTATAGGTCGAGAAGCTATACAAGAAGCCGAAGCAGAGGGTGGTATAGTAGAGATCGGTCAAGAAGTCGAAGTAGTTCTTACCACAGTTATAAGAGTCACAGGTAAGTTTCTCTCACTGGAGACAGCTGCGTAGTACACCCCAATCCTAATAAATCAGGCACAGAAATTCGATGCTTGAATCTCCACGTGAGTTGGAAATGTGCTGTGCTTAGCTATGCATACCGTAGACTGAGGCATCTATTTGAACTGCACAAGTGAGAATAGTCAGGTTTTGGAATTTCCTGTTACTGAGAGTAATTTTGTTTAATATTTTGCAGTATGGATGAGGAATTCTGAGCAAAACACATTCCTTTCCCTCCACCCCCTATTCAGCATTTATTTTTGATTTAACTTAAAATGTCTGTATATTTTCTTTTGTTTGTCAGTCGAAGCTATAGTAGAAGTAGATCCAGAAGTAGTTCATACGGTCATCGCAGTCGATCCAGGTATGGATTGTGTTTCTATACTGGCTCTGAAATAAATATACTTTATAAAAATATCTTAGTGTAACAATGCCCCTTTATTTGTGATATTTACAGATACATGTCATCATAGCAAGTAAAATCAAAGCAAAATTAACACAAGTGAGGTTCTTTTAGAAGTTGAGAATAAGCAAATCATCTTGGTATTACAGTGTTAGCAGATGATATGAGATAAAGGGGAAGGTATTTAGTATTATTTATTGTTACTGTGTGAGTTATAAATAGAATCACTTTGTTTTCAAGAGTATTAGCAAACAAGTTGTTTACCTATTGAGCAATTCGTAGAGAAAATAAAAAACTTTAAATGCTTAGTAAGTCTTTTCTAGGTTAATAAATTTGAGTTTATTCTTACTGTTGTTTTGAAGACTTGTATTTAAACTTCTTTAAAATGTAAAATTATCCTGTTTGACAAATCCTTCAAGGGTAATTTCTATATGGCAACTCATATGTCTTCATATGAATGTCTTTAAAGCTCAGACTTAAAAATTAATGGCATTTTAGTTAAGGAATTGTAAATCTACAATGAATTCCTTCTCCCTTTAATAAAGTAGGTCATACACTTATGATAGTTACTACAGCAGAAGTCGAAGTAGAAGCAAGAGGAGTGACAGCTATCGAAGATCTAGAAGTTATGACAGACGATCCAGGTATGTTATTTACTAGCATGATTCTATGCAAAGGAATTTGCTAAGTATATACTTAAGCTTACAAAGACTAACATTTTTTTTCTCAAGAACAAAAATTATTTTTTACCAAAAAGTGTAAATAAAAGAAATTATATCAAGTGTTTGAGTGAGGGTGACTTAAATCAGGACATCTGACATGCTAAATTGGGAGTGTGGAAGAAACTAGGGGAAGAAAGATCTGAGAAGACACCAACACATTATCCTCTTTTATTCAATTCATTGCATTTGCATCCACATAAGTTCAAAATAAGCACATATTTTTAAAAAAAATGTTGCTTGTGATTTGAATCTTGGGAGCGACTTCCTTGTAGAATTAAAAAGCACTTAAAATTTTTATGTGCTGTGTTATGGATTAAAGGCTACCTGGTATGCCAAGAATCCCATTGGATGGTGAATTCTTCTTGGTTAGAGTGCAAAAATAGATTAAAAAAAAAACCTACTGGAAGGGAAACAAAAAATTAGTGTTATCTAGAATTAACTTTTAACTTCCTAGAATATGTTTCAAAAAAACTTTTATCTGCAAATCCAGTGCATTGCTGCTATCACTGTTTATACTGTTTTCTATAGTATAAATTTAGGATAAATTATCCTACACAGTACAGGGGAGTTACCCACTGACAGCTGTGATATGTTTTGCAAAGATCAAAAGTGGAACATGATCTTTGTACAATGAATAAACTTCAGTGATGATTCATTTTGTACCTTTTAACATGTCCCTTATTACTCAGTGGTAAATCAGGCAGATCTGTAACACCACCGTTAATTTTTGTGCTCTGCTGTCTTCATACTCTTTCTTTCACAACTTCGTATGAACTCAAAGGACTTCACCCCGGCCCATTTCCCCATCTAGTTCCAACAGTAAGATGACTTCATCAATGTATTTGAGGGGAAAATACATACAAAATAATTGCTTTAGGATATTGGGAAGCTTCAGAGGAACAATGCTGGATTATGGTGTGCTCATCTTTCATCTAGAAAACTGTCCTTACAGGCATGAGATTAGATAATTTTAGTATTCAGATTATACAGAATAATCTTTTATGTCCTGTGACTTGTCTGAAATCACCTGGACTGTATCTTGATGCTTGGCCAGGTGCTGAGTTTGGGATTCTTTTGGTCTGGATAAGCCAGAACATTTTAATCTGCTACTTCCACCCTCCACACATGCTCACACATCTGTTGTTCTGGAGCCTAATTCGGTAGATGCTTCTTCACACTTATAATTGCAGTATATAAAACAAGGAATTGTGGAATCATCTGAGAAGCACTTGCAATATACAACTGTATTTTTAGAATATACTTTTCAGTCAACCGTTAGTATTTACTAAAACTTAGTTATTGTGAATGGCTGAAGCTGTATTGAAAAAATCAAGAAATCTTGTAGTTACAATCACAGTCTGTCTTCAGTTGCACTGGGATTTCATCATGTAAATATAATGCTTATTTTATTTTTGAGTGTCCTTTCATGCATATTTCGGTTACCTAACATGTGATCCTATAAAAGACTTTGTTTTCTTCTTGTCTCATGTGTCTGTCCCTTGACAATTTTTTGACATGATAAAATTTTGAATTTGAAGCACAAAATACAATTTTGAGGAATTTTAATCTTGTCTTTGTAGATCTTATGGCTCTGACAGTGAAAGTGACCGCAGCTACTCTAACAATCGAAGTCCCAGTGAAAGCAGCAGATATAGCTGAAAATGTTTCTTTAACGATGGAAAGTGTATTTAAGAATTTTGTCAGTGTTGTGTAAAAACAAATGAAAAAGCTGTTTTGACACTGCCGCAGGTGAAGCTGAAGGGCGTTTACTGAGGGAGCTGAAACATTACCATTTAGCAGTGAACTCATTTGACTGACTGAATACCTATGGAGAGAAGAACTGAGCTCAACTCAACTGTTTTTATGTCACATGTTACTTTTACAAAATAAGACAGTTTTGTTTCCTTGAATCAGATTTTCTAAGCCATGAATGACACTTACGTGAATTTGCTGACACCGCTTTTCTGGGTGCAGCAGTCTGTACTGTCTTGAAGTATCTTTGTATAAACACCATAGGGCTTTCTGCCTGTTACTATTAAATATACGCTAGCAACTATAAAACTGTGAAGAAAACTTCTTACAAAGGCTGCCGTTTCTAGTTTATTAAAATTTTTTTTAAAATGTCGGAAGATCGGTTCCATGCCATCTCGTTTATTGACTGTAACATTATATAGTGTATATATACAACAGGTAGGTGATGAAAGCAAAGACTGCCACTCTGTCTTAATTCTTATTGTACTGTGATACTACAGGAATCTCCTGAAAAGGATGGGATTACTATACACCATAGATATTGTAAAACTGATGAGCAGTGAGAAAGTGTAATGAGTCAGTTTTGATCTTAATATCCAACTTGTCTAAACTCAGATGTTTAAAGTGAATTTTGTGATAAATAACAACTTTCTTAAGCGTTTAAAAAGTGTTACTAAATGGTCCTGTTCCAATTCATATTACAGTGCTTGGCATACTTCAACAGAGTTTGAAGCTGACTTGTAAACTGTTGAATATATCATAAGTTTGTTCAAAACAATTTTTAAACACTTAAGTGAAAATAATTTTTGAGAAAATAAACCATAATGGTTCCTTTATAAAATATCTGTAGATGTATCCCATTTGCCATGGGGAATATCATTGCGCAGATATTGAGTTATTAAAGTGATATGACTATAAAAATACTGACATGCCTAATTAAAAGCATGGACAGTACCTTTCAAAGTTAACTCAAATACCAAAAATGACTCCATGCTACAGATGAACAGTTTGCAAAAGTGTAGTTTTAAAGCTGAAGAGCATTGACTAATTTTTGCAATATTTTGATTCAGTTGACTTAAAATCATTTGTAAAGTTTTTTTTCAGTGTTTAGAAAGTTGTATACTAAGAAGCAGGCTTTTTCCAATGGCATAATGTACCCTGGAAAGTGGGATCTATAGGGGGGGAAAAAACAGACTAACATAGTTTTATTAGAGCTAATGAGTACAGTTGTATTATAATAGCTTTCATTACTGACTTTCTGTAATATCTTGAGATGCTTTAGTTTTCTCAAGTGGTTTGAAATAGTGAAGTTTTCTTTTTTGTTGTTTTTTATTATTTTTTAAATTTCATCAGGACCTGGGACCTTTGAAAAGTAAAAGTAGTAATTTCTTGCTTCAACATCCATTCATACTGTCTTTTTGATTGAATTAAACTACCAAAAATTAGGTTTGGTGCCCTTCTGAAACATGCAAAGAAAGCTCAAAATAAATTTTGGAAACTTAAGGATGCCCTGTGTCTATGTCTGTGAAAAGCTGAATAAGACATTTGTATGCAGGGTCCTAAAACTGATATAAGTGTCATATGGCTATTCCACTTTCCAAAAAAACCAAATAAAGGCTCTGTATGTGCTCCTTCTGGACTTAAACCCTTTCTTACTCTTCCTGTAATTCAATGAAAAAGTGTGCGCATGTAGTCCTTTTAAATCACTATTTTGTAAATTTCATATAAATGTACTTAATGTTAAAAAGCATTACTCAAGTCAGTATACATTTATAGACTTATTTCTAACAGAGTAGCAGCCATTTCAGAGTACTGAATATATATTTCATTGCTAACTGAGAATGTTTGTTGCAGTTTCATAGTTTTAAGGGCAAAAGTAATTTCTTTTTCCCCTTATTGAGAACATAGCAGTAGTGGGCTAGCAGTGTAACACAGTATGCAAAATATAAGCGTTGCCATTCAACTTTACCTTAAAAGAAAAAAAAAAACTGCTCCAGAATTTGATTTTTGCCATGTTTTAGATCAGAATTGATTTTTTTTTAAAGGCTGGGAAAAGATAGTGAAATAGAAATATTGTTAATAATTGTAGTCGTCCAAACTTCTATTGCAATGTTACCAGTGTCTATCTCATGTTTCGAATTACAAGCTTTATAAAAGAATTCACTCTGGTAGATGGTTGGGGAGGGATGGGGGGGAATGTTTTTTACTTAGTGAAATTATGTTAAATTGTTCTTCAAATAGAAGATGCACCACTGAGCAGGTTTTCTAATGTTGATCTATGTTTTTGCAATTTTGTTAATTCAAAAGTAGCTGCTGTTTGTAAAATAAATTTTTGTATATATCTGCAAATGCTGTTTTCTCTGCCTTTGGAAAATTCCCTTGCTACTTGAGAGAAACTTACAGAAAATTAAAAATATACTTCAATTTCTGTATCTGCTTTTGTCCCTTGCAAGACTACAAGTTGTCCTTCCTTCTCCTGACCTACATAGAAAATAATTCCTGTGCAAGACTCTGCGCTAGGTTTACATAATAGTCATAGAAGGAACAAATATTTTGAAATTTCCAAGTGATTTGAGGTCTCACCATTTCCTCAAGATACATAAAAGGTTCCTACCCTTTGTAAAAAGATATCCTTAACAGATCTTTGCGGAAATCTCTAAATGTGCTCAGTTTAACTACTTTGTTAAATATTCTTTCTTGAGTACACATTCCCACACCATTTCCGTAGCATATTGGAAGTGTGGTACTGGTTCAAGTCAGCAGATGTAATGGCTCAGCGGACTAATCCATTAGTCTCTTAGACCTTCTGTTCCTGAAAAACTGGATTTCTTCGGAAATGTTGGCTTTGTCCTAATGGAGAGACTAATTGCCTTGGTCTGAGGTGAAAAATGGATTTTTCTTAATGACAAGGATGAGCAGTAGTGTTTCCTCATGGTTCAGTTTAGTCTTTAGTGTGATCTGGCTAACCTGGCATTTTCCAAACTTTGGGGCGCTGCTGCTGAGGAGGGAATTTTAGAGGGAAGGCAAAGCACAAAATAGTGCAAGAAATGTTAGACCACCTCTGCACTGTACTGTAGTATAAAACAGTCTCTGTCTCCCCCCTCATTAAAGACAGGTGAAGCCTGAATTTGTGACTCTAAAGATTCTTAACCTATTTACTGCCAGTTAATAGGATACACCAACTCATGTTTTTTCCCCACAAGATTAATATTTTCATGATAGTATGGCAATAATCAAAGTGATTATGTTAGATATGTTTATTGGTATATACATACCAGTTAAGGTTAATTTCTTAATCTTGAATAGCTGATCTTTGTAAAGAAGCACTACTGAAATTCCTTCAACTTGGCAAAAAACTTCCTACTACAAGCATTTAGGATGCTCTTAACAGCAGTATCTTTCATTATTCCTTCAAGAAACTTTAAGTATTCGTTTTACATAAATTCAGATTAGGCTACATGGTCAGCAACCTTTCTTTCCTATAAATGTATGGTGTTGCTTTTCATGCTTAAAAAGCAATAACCTGTGCAGTATGAGGGTTTTATTTTCATGATACAGATATATCTCTGGTGCTAAATGTGGAATTCAGCCTTCTGTCCTTGGGTGCCAGGAGTTAGACATCAAAATAACCAGGCTGGAGATCAGGTGCTGTGGAGCTGCTGTTTCAGATGTCAGGCCGTCACCTTGAGTCGGGTACAGTAGTATGTGCGGAGCAGGCTGTAGGCAGGCCACTCTGCTGTAGTGCACAGTGTTAAAAACAGAGTAGCTGATATCCAGTTATGTATTAATAATTAGTGACACTTTCTATAAAATAATCTTAAGACCTATAATGGAATTTTTTTTAAGAAAAAGGGGGTGTCTAAATATGGTTAGGAAGTCTTGGTCTGTATGTTCTCACTTGTTTTGTTAATAGACTGTCCACTACACAGTATCCAGAATACTTTTTTGACATAGCTCGGTAGAGCAAGCATACTGTCTCCAGCTGCAGGTAAGTGCTTTCCTCCTAACTTGTCCAGAATAAGAAAATAATAAAGGAACTGACCGGCTATAAGAGTCCCTATCATATAAACAACTGCTTCCTATAAAAACTCATATTTAAAGAGCAACAACATAAATGCAATTTTCCTAAGATATCTACATGCAGAGAGCTTGTGTTCCTACTGTATCACTTTTAAACCAGGCTATTGGCATCCTTGTACTAGAGGGTAAGAAGCACTTGAAATGCTCTTTCTGAAGATCACCAAGTATCTGAGGGTGTATTAAATTTCTGTTGATGGCTTTGTGTGGTTCATCATGGTCGTGCTTACAGTTTGGAGCAAACACAGTATTTAGATGACCTTGAGCTGCACTCTGCAATCCATCTGGTGTAATTTCCAGACTGAACACAGCCCGGGATTTAAATCATGAGAAGATAAAGCTTTGCATGCTCCATCCCTGCTTAACATCTGTGTATAAATAATTTTTTTTATATGGTTGTGAAACAGTAATGACTTCCAACTTGGTTTTAAAATGTTTTAGCTACTTAAGTGTGGTAACTTAAAACTTTAAAAATCGTATAAGCATTTAAAGGGACTGAGTCTTGAATTTAGTAATGCCTATGTAATCTTCCTGAAGTAGAAAGGATTGCGTGCAGGCAACCAGAGAGTCCGTGGCAGTGGGGTTTTTATCTTATTTTTTTAATGAAGGTAATATTTCAGTCACAGAGGATGTGTTAAGAGCGGGGGGGGGGGGGGATTAATTTGGTATTCTTAATTAATATTTCTACTGTGATGTGTATCTGTCCTTGACAGCGCATGGTGCTATTCAAGGGTACAGAAGATGAATGCCCTTACCTAAAGAATGGGCTCGGATGGAGAGGGTTGATCTCTGCGCAGCTTGCAGACAGTTACTCTGTAATTATGTCCTAGCCCTGGCTATTAGTCGTAAAACTCCTTAATTCTTGTTTTTCGCCACTGCCCTCCCGAGGGCCTGTCCTTCCTCTTGTCCTTTTTTCACCGCAGGTCATTGCGGCCTCTGAGGAGAGGATAAGGAAGAGTCTTTCCTGGGTTCCTAGCGCCTTAGCCGCCCATCCCATCACTGCCACAGTGTAGGCAACTGGGGTCCCCAGTGCGTTTTTGGAGTCTAAGAGGGAAAATGAGCTATGAGAGGACCATTTGAAGGCCCTCATCCTCAGTGGGGGACAGTAAGGGGCTGCTTGCTACACTTTGGGAGAAATGACGAGCAACTTGGGGAAGGTACCAGCAGAGACACTTCATGGTCACAGCACCCCTCACCGAGGGAGATGACCTACTGAGGCTCTCAGGTCTTACAGGGCTGGTTTCAGAAGTATATTTAAAAAAGAAAAACTAAACCCATTCTATTGAGCAGGTTAAATACTCAGCATGAAGAAAGCTCTTTTATCAGGGTTTATACTCACTGTCGCAGAGGTCCAAGGGAAGGGGAGGAGAGCGCTCTCCTGGCAAACCACCCCCGGTATTCCCTGCCCACTCGACACGTCCAGCTCAAATGCCACTCAGTTTCGGATTGAGACAGTTGACTGCCTGACGCGCTTTGCTATCAAAAAACACCTTTAAGTTCAGGGCCAGTGTAAAATACTGAGGACTGCTGTTGCAGGTACGTGGCTGACTCCGGCAGAGGCATCTGCAAAGGTTTTGTAGTACAAAAGACCTGACATACTAGAATAAAAGTTCCTTAGTAGCATATCTGCGGTTGTAAACAAGTTGCAGCAGCACAAGGAAAAGAAAGAGGACCGATATATGATCATTTTTCAGTAAGCAGGCTTTTGCAGCTGTGGTATTTGAACCATTGTGTTTAATAATGGCTCTATAGGCTTTTTTAAAAAAAATTTTATGCTTCTGAGGTCTGCAGCATCCTCTATCAGTGGGTTTCACCATTTAATTAAATAACACAGAGGAAAAAAAAATCATTCCGCTTTAATGTGCGGTTTGGTAATATCCTTGAGTGTCCTAGGTTCTCATTTTGAGAGAAATAGTGAATAATCATTCCTTGGTCACTTCATTTCACTTATTTTCAATGTCTTCCCTGTAGGAACCAATCAGGCCTTATTGCGTCCTGTGACTAGTGCTGTCCAGGGGTCCTTTACATTAGCTGCTAATATCTGCCGTATTTGTTACTGCAAAGGTGAGAGAGGGGCGATTGGTCTGTAAGCAGCATTGCTATTTGGCACTAAGCCTTAGACCTAATTTGGGGAATATGGCTGCTAGGTATATCTCATAGTCTCTTGACTTTGCTAGCTATTCAACTTAATATATAATAATTACATATATAATATTTATTGCATTGTATGATAATATTAATAATAGAATAAATAGGCAGTTAATAGCTGTCTATTTAACTCTGTGGTTGAATAAGGATGGACTTTAGCCCATGCTCTGAAGTGCTTTGTTGACCTTAGACTTTACCTCTTCTTGATAGACTAAATCTCTGCGACCAACAGCCGTTCATTTTATGGAGTCAAATAAAGGAATATCAAGTATTCAGTGTACTAGTCAATATGGCAACGCCTGTGGGAGAAAGGTGATCGGGGAGCAGGGTGTCGACTAGGACATGAGTGATGTTCAGTTCTCCGTACTGCCAAAGGCTTCAGGTGTGACCTGGGGTGATTCTCCACTCCTGATGGTCCTCTGGAAGGGTATTGGGAAGACGCAATTTCTTATGGAGCAAGGCATGACTGGCTGCTACGGCAAGGAGAGTTGTCTAAGAATAATTTGGTCATCAGTAGTGACTCGGGGAATAACATAAAAAGCACAGGTTGCCTAGCTGTGTCTCCCTGCTTCACCTCCCATGCTACTTGGGGTGCTTTTTAGAATTCCCACGTATTATACCAAACAGCAGTATTACAAAAACTGTTCTTTTTCCATTAAACTAGGGGAGAAACAAAGTCAAGAAACAAAAGCTTTAGTTGAAAGATCCATAACTGCAAAAAATAAATATTATTAAACATCTGCCTGAACTATCCATACTGGGGGGGGGAACCAAAAACATGTGATGTCTAAGCTAAACGTCCTTTGCTGTCATGAAAGAGGAAGAGAAGAATTTTTTTCCTTCTACTTTATCTAGCTTAAATACTTGTAAAAGAGTTGTGCTAGCCCATGCCTAAATCTCCTCTCGTCTGTACCAAGTAACACCCATTGCTTTGGGCTTTCTGTGTAACCGGTGCTTCCTCCATCTCTGGTGGTTCTTCTCCCCCGCTGGAGGCTGCAGCTGGCCCGCGGCTGTCCCGACTCGCGGTACCCAAGCGGACGACGTGCTCCAGCTGAGGCTTTGCAGCGCCAAGCAGAGCCAAAGCATCGCTGCGTGTGTCTCACGTCCGATGTTCCTGTTTACATATCCCTGTTTTTTGCAGCAGCTCGCCTTGCGTTGGCGATGCGCGAGCCTCTCCCCTCCCACTGCAGCGTCCCCGCTCCCTCGCCGCGCTGCGTTGGGCGGTTTAAGGCTTCTTACACAAGCAGCAAGTTTTCCTTTGTTTGCACCGAACTGCAGCCTATTTTTCTTTTTTCCAGGCCATTTCTCTAATGTGTCAAGATTGTTTTGAAGTGTCAGCCCATCCTCCAAAGTACTTGAAGTCCCTCCCGGCTTGGTATCATTTGCAGCTGTAATAAGCAAATCTTCTATTCATGCAAGTAATTAATAAAAAAATATTTTGAGCAGTACCAGGCCTAGGACAGATCCCTGGGGACTCCCAGGCTATATATCTCTTCGGTTTCTTGGAGAATCATAAATAACTGCTCCAAGTAACGTTCCCTCCTTGCAGCACGGTTTTCCGCTGCATTCATGTCATCTGTCTCCTGCCGTCTTTCCTCTTCCCTTGCAGAAACGCCAACCGCACCGCGTTAGCAGGGCTAAGTGTTGTGGCTAGGCTGCGTTGTGTGTTGTGCATGTTTGCTGGCAAGCAGCGTTCTCGCTGTCTCTCCTCCAGTGCAGAAATGCTAATTTAGCTCTGTCTCCTCTCCCCAGCTGTGGCTCTTACTAAGCTTGCGAGAGCCTGGATGCTCTTTGGATCTGCACCTCTTCCAGATTTGCTTGAAATTGGCCCGTTGGTTCAAAAGTGATTCAGGAAAATGGTCTGCCAGATGGAGAGACAGACGGATGGAGACAACACGATCTCATGTGCCCCGTTTTCTTAGGCAAGCAGTCTTTAAAAAAAAAAAAAAAAAATCCTATCTTGATTTTAAAATGTCCAGCAAAGACAAATCTGGGAACGATCTTTGATAAGTTGCTCTGGTGATTAATTCCCCTCAATCTTTAAAAAAAAAAATACTTTGCAATTTAACTTTAACTTCAGTTTGTTTAACTCAAGCTTCTGCATGTTGCATCTTACAACACCTTGGCCGATGGTGCCTGTTACTCGTTTGCCATACAGGCACTTGGAGGCTGTGATCTAACCTCCCCCTGTACCATCATCTTTGAAAAGCTAAATGAGAGTGTGTGGTCTTTGAGCTGTTCGCTCTAAGACGTGGTTTCCAGGGCTCCAGTTCATCGTCGTGACCTTTCCTGCTGCGTACCTTGCAGTATCCTCCCCGAGCCCAGGATATCGGCACAAAACACACTATTGCAGGAGCCCTTAGTACCTCTCTTCTGCGCTCCTGTAGATCAGTCTGTTCCTATTTGATCTTCACACGCACTATTCCTGCTTGGGAAATTAGATCCCATGGCCATTAGTTTAGGCAGGGGAGGGAAGGTCATTGATTTCTGTGACTGCATGTATATAAATATATATATATTTATATATGCAAGTATGTTTTCTCTTTGATTCGCTTCCTGTAAGCCTGGTGGCTTTGTTCCCAACTCACTGAAAGTCAATGAACCGTGTCAGCTTACCCTGTTACCACCACCCATCAGCCGAGGCCTCGCACCTCTCTGCACCCTCTTAACTCATCCAAATTGTAAATGAAACAAGTTAACGTTCTTCCTTGTCGTAAAAAGATAGCCGAGAAGGTGCTAATGCCTTCTGCTCCAGGGGTCTCATGGATGAAGAGCCTGCGCACAAAGGAGTTGCGGGAAGAGGTGGCAATTTAAGTCACGGTGTCGCAATCGCTTTCAAGTACCCGCACGTACTCCCAGGAGCAATCAGTCCTGAACACATTTCCAAGGAGAGCCACAACGCTATTTGCAAAGCACCCTGTGCTGGCGCAATCGGCAATGAGCAGTAATGGAATTAGAAAAGCACAAAGCTGCCGGAGTACCTCGGAGCGGATCGGGGCAAAACCTGCCACTTCTGCTGCTCTGGGCTCAAAGTGGCTCCCGTAGATCCCTAGACCTTTCCCCTCTGCCCTGCTGCTTGGCAAAATGCTCTAGCTAATACTGAGTAAGATGGTTTCTCTCTGCAAACCCTGTCCTTTGCATTATCAGTTTCCACCCCTACCTTCTGGAGAAGCTCCCCACGGATTGCAGGGACTCAAAAGCCAGAGAGAAGGAAACAGCACTTGGAAATCAATGCAGTTCACGTGCATCCACTTTGCCACTCCACAAAGGGTTAATGTTTCCCAGACAGTCTTAGAAAACATGCCAGGGATCATCTAAGGAAGAAGCAAGGACCTAGTTTGTTCTAATAAAGCAAGTAAAAGTTGGGGTAGACTTGGAGACTGGTATAGAAGAAACAGATAATATCCACCCGTTATTCTGCCTTGACTCCCCTATATTCCCCTGAGCTGTCAGAAATGGGGAACGAAGCTAGTTAGTAGGACAGATTTTGTAGATGTGAAAGCTGGGACTTTATTTTGATATGCTGCATCCTTCAGGACTTTGTTTCCTGAATAGAAACTCTTATTTGGGGTAAAGTTTCCCATACTCCCTGGAGACTCTCTTGAATATAAATGCACCTCTGGGTAGTTCCTGTAATTCTTAATCCTGATAATTATTTCAATCAAGATACCAATTTATAACTTCCTGACTAATGAAATGCTGTTTCTTACCACGTTATCCTTTGATATGTAAAGATGCCTTTGAACTGCAAACCCCTTGCTGGGAAGACCCATGCAGCTTTAACACCTGGCTTGTCAGCAAACCAACCCGTGGCTGCGATGCAGACGATGCAGACGTGGCTTTCCTCGCCAGCCCCCTGGGTGACACCTAAACGTCTCCCAGCGATTGCAGAGGCTCAGTCCCCAAGCTTGTACGACGCAGCGTGGGACCCAGCTGATGCACAAACCTTTCCGCAGTGGATTGGATAAGGAATGACGTTTATTGCCAGTTCTTGATGAAGTCCAGGTGTGAGAAGCAGCAAACCGAGTGCATCTCGCTGGGTCTGGGAGCACCTGGTTCAATAAACTGCTCCATTTTTCTTTTAAGTGCAGACGTGCCCTGCTGGTTTTAGCTAATAGTTTATCTAGCCTAATATCCTGTTTTCCAGCAGCAAGAGAAGGAGATAATACTTACAGAGGACATGCAAACGTTCATTCCTCTCTACCATCCCAGCACCAACAATCATTGCGTTATGGGCGTTGGTGGGTACCAGCCTGCCTGATCCCTCTGCCACGTGTTGGTGGACCTCTTGCACGTGAATTTGTTCAACCCCTTTTTGAACCTGCTGATGTGTCTGGCTCTTGTGGCAGCAGGCTCCAGAAGTTCCCACCTGCTGCCTGAAGAAGGACCTCCTGGTCTCTGTTTTAAGCTGATCTGCTACTAGTTTGAAGAACACTTTGGCATTTTACTTTATTCGCTGCCTTCATGATTTTGTGAACCTTGCTCGTAAGCCCTTTTCAGCCTTTGCTTCTCCAGGCTGGAGTCCAGAGTTTTTCATCTCACCTTGTAAATCAGCTGCCCCATCCCATCAGTCATTTTAGTAGTTAACCTTTGTGCTTTTCTGCCTCCATCACGCTCTCCTTGAGATGTGGAGATCAGAGCTACGCACCGTGCTCAAAAGGTGGGTGCACTGGGGTGTCCTGTCGCAGTGAAGGATGCCCTCAGTGCTGCTCTCCATATCTTTCCTGAGTGTGTCCAACAATTCCTTGGGTTTTTTGGCTGACACTTTGAGTGCAGGTTGGCTGCACGTTGGGCCCACGATTTCAGAGAGCTGCCGATGACGATTCCAAGATCTCTTTCTGAGCTGTAATTGCCAGTTCCAAGCTCAACATCATATAACCATGGTTTAGACTTTTTTTTCCTCCAGGTGCTTTACTTCATACATTTCTGTACCAAACTCATTTGAAATTTTTTTGTCTTCTTACTCACTTTTTAATGTCCTTCTGGAGTTTCTCACCATTGGTATGGCAGTTAATGACCTGAAAGAGCTCATCTGCCAACTTGGAGATTTAGCTGTGCTCTCGTGTCTCCAGATCACTGATGAAGGCCTTGAAAAAACCTAGACACAGCACAAGTCTCTGGTGAGCCGCCCTGCTGATTCTTTTCCATCCTGAAAAGTGACCATTAAGCCCTACCTTTTGCTTCCAGGCTTTTAACCAGCTTTCATGCAATAAAAAGACCTCTTCTCCAATCCTGTGGCTACTTAGTTTCCTTAATAGTCTTGTCAAGGGCTTTTTAAAAACCTAAACATTTATAAAATCTTGAGGCTTTCCCACCTAGAACACATAATCTACTTTTTTTTCATGAAAAAGCTTGAATTTTATTGAATTCACATTAGTCTAGTGCCCTGAACATAACAGCAGTTAAGCAGTTCATGCAGGGAACTAGTGGCCAATAGTGGCTGGAGAAAGGCCTGGCAGGAGAATAAAAATATTTCTTTTCCCAAAATGTCAGAACTGCCAAGTCACAAGTGAAGTCTAGGCAGGCATAAAGCTTCACTGCCTTTTCATGCACCTTCTCTCTTTCCTATTTCTCTCTTCTATTTCTTTCCCATGCTGGCATGAATCAGAGACCTTGGCTCTCTTTGCCATTATGTGATGTGACTGAAGTTTTGGTAAATATTCCTGAGTTAGTTTACGTTTCTCCAGCACTTAGCAGTGAGCACAGATGCGGCACAGACTGCTGGGCAGATCACTGAAGGTCCTGCTTGCTGGATCCGCATGCTTAGATGCACCTCAAAAGCAATGCCACCACGGTTCAGCGGCGTTAGGCCTACCTGTGCTAACTGTGCCCAAGCAGCTTAGGTACCTTCTAGTCTGCAGTTAACGTCTCTCAGCCTGCTGTGTTGACACATCCAGTCCAGAGGCCTCTCCGTTCAAACCTGTAGTTAGGTAATGCTCGAACGGAGCTCCTGTTCTCCCAACGCAAAGACTGAGCAATGCTATCTTCCTCTGCTCTAACTCACCCCAGGGACAGAATTACGGACTAGCTGGGGTTGGAAAGGACCTCTGGTGATTGTCTGGTCTAACCCTCCCACTCCAGCAGGATCAGCTAGAGCGGGTTGCCCAGCACTGTGTCCTGGTTCCGAATATCTCCAGGTTTGGAGACTCCACAACCTCTCTGAGCAGCCTGTCCCAGTGCTCAGTCACCCTCACAGTAGAGAAGGGTGTTCTGATGTTCAGCTGCAATTTCCTGTGTTTCAGTTTGTGCCCATTGACTCTTGTCCTGTCCCTGGGCACTGCTGAGAAGGGTCTGGCCCTGGCCTCTTGACACCTCCCCATTAGATACTTGTACCCGTTGGTAGATTTCCCCCCTCAGCCTTCTCTTCTCCAGGCTGAGCAGGCCCAGCTCTCTCAGCCTCTCCTCATATGACAGATGCTCGCTCCAGTCCCTTCATCATCTTCGTGGCCCTTTGCTGGACTCTCTCCAGCAGGTCCATGTCTCTCTTGTATTGGGGAGCCCAGCACTGGACACAGCACTCCAGGCGTGGCCTCCCCAGGGCTGAGTAGAGGGGCAGGATCACCTCCCTCGACCTGCTGGTGATGCTCTGCCTAATGCAGCCCAGGATACCATTGGCCGCCTTGGCCACAAGAGCACGTTGCTGGCCCATGGTCAACTTGTCCACTGGGTCCCCGGGTCCTCCTTTGCAGGGCTGCTCTCCAGCAGGTCAGCCTCCCGCCTGTACTGGTGCATGGGGATATTTGTCCCCGGGTGCAGGACTCTGCACTTGCCTTTGTCGAGCTTCCTGAGGTTCCTGTTTTCCCATCTCTCCAGCCTGTCAAGGTCCCTCTGAACGGCAGCACAACCCTCTGGCGTGTCATCCGCTCCTCCCCATTTTGAATCATCAGGAAATTTGCTGCGGGTGCATTTGGGCCCATCATCCAGGTCAACAATGATGATAAGCAGTATTTGCCCTGCTATCAACCCCTGGGGGACACCACTAGTGACTGGTCTCCAGCTGGACTCAGTGGAGCTGATCCCAACCCTTCTTTGACAAGTAGGACCAGCTCAGAAGGCAGGGAAAAGTCAACTGCACCGCACTCCCTCCTTTACATTACACCTACCTGATATATCGATGTGACCCGCCTGGAGAAAACACCCCAAAGCTCTGGTGCGGTACTTCTGCAGCTCCTAGAGTGAAGGACCGCCCTGCTGATGAGCACTTTTATGTCCCTCGGTACCGCACAACGTGTGCAAATACACTCAAACCACACTGAGCTGGCTAGCTGGAAGAGGTAGAGATCACAGTCTCACCTCACTATGCATTTTAGTACAAAGAAAGTATTTCTTGAAGTCCAGCAGCAGGACAAATAATTCAAACTGTGAAGGACATGTGTTAACATTGCTTCTTGTCTCTGCGTTCTCAGACTGAGTGCTGAGAGCAGCAAAGAAATAAAAAGACGAGAAACCCTCTGCTTTGAGCAGGATGTTGAACCAAGTGACCTCTGGAGATCCCTTCCGACCTATTTTGTCATTCTATGATTTCATTTGTGGGGGGGAAAAAAGCTAAATATTTTGCAGGAAGTCTGGGCGGTGGTGGGAGGGATTCTCCCTCCTGCACCTCCAAGTAGTTTTTCTTCGCTACTTAGACCTTCTCATCACAGTGCTGCAAATTCAAGGGCTCAAAGTGAATTTCCTAATCTTGGCATCACCATGCAAAAAAGAAAAACTAATTATTCCAAACTTTGTAGAAAACAGAGCCTGGAATCTAATAAAAGCCCCTCTGAGAATTAAAATTTGACCATTGTTGGTGCCAGCAGCTACCTGCTGGTGGACAAATTACCACGTACGTGAGAAACACTGAAAATATGAAACCAGGATTACAGACGAGCAGCTTCACTGGACTTTCTGCTCAGTCAACGCAGCTGAAAAACAGGCCGCTTATTTGCAACTTTGATTCCCCTTCCTGCTTCGACCAACCAAAGAGGAAAATTTATCCCTAGCAGAGTTTTGATCCCTAGAAAGGAAACTACATCTGAAACTCCACGGGGGCCAGCAGGAAGAATATTCTCAGTGCCAGGTGGAAAGCTCTTGGGTATTGCACTAATAGTGGAATGAAAACCTAAGCACCTCCGATAACACACATATTCTGCGGCTTTTGGAGGTCACGGAGGTTTGCTTCCCCATGGGCAGCAGGAGTTTTGGTCGGCCTGGGCTGTGATTTGCAGCAGGGGAAGGGTGAACTTGGCACGCACGGTAGCATTTAAGTGCACAGAGTAATGACATCTTCCCCGGCTTGGATCGTAATCGTTTCATTGCGCAGGGGAGGATAAACACTGGCATGAACTCCTCTTGCCTGCCTGCTACGAGGCAGAGAGCAGTTGCTGCTGCTGGTGGGAAGGAGACCATCTTCCACGCTAAGATCTGTCTGCTCAGGACATTTGCCCGTGTCCTCAGATGGCCTTCCCGAGCCTGATCCTGAAACGGATTGCAGCGATGCGAGGGTGTCACCTGAAACCGGCAGGCCCTGCGAGGGGATTCGCCTGAATAATCGCCTTTTTTTTTTTCTTCCACTGTTTGAAGGCAGAACCGAGAAAATTAAAGGAAGAGGGGAAAAAAAAAAATCGGGGTCAACACGAAGCGGCAGTATTTCAGTTGTCCTTTGAGAGCTTGTCTATATTCACGATGTGGGTGTTCTCATTGCAAACACTTAAGCGGGAGACGTTTTCCCTTAGTAGGACAGGCTCACGCAGCGCGGCCCTCCTCGTCTGGCCATAAAAGGACAGTATATTCTGCACGACCCCCGGGTCCTCCCCGCTGCCTGGCTGAGTGAGCGTGCTCTTGGGAACGGGCCTTTTCTGTTGCATCACGAAGCTGCATCTTTGAACCTTGCAGTCCTCGCGTTAATGTTTCTTTGGCTCATTCTCTTCTGTGCCTTTTGTTTTGTCTCTTCCCCTCTCCTCCTCTCAGGAGGTTAGAGGGAGAGAGGCCAGAGAGCCTCCAGGAATGTTCCCGCTCTCCCTCTCTCTGTTTTTTTTCTGTTGGCCTGATTTGATCCTTTCTTTTCCATGATCTGCGTGCCTGCTCTCAAAACCAGTTGCTGAGTGAAAACCAGTGGCTGAGCGAAAACCAGCTGCAGAGCCAGCGAGATGTCTCCAAAGGTGGTGACCGCATCCCTGGCCTCCATCCTGCATCCTAAGGGTGAGGATGAGGCAATCTGGAGCCCTGTTCTACCCTCCTCTCTGCCCGAGCACCTGCTGACCCTCATGTCCCAGGTAGCTCAATGCTAATTCAGGAAGAGTCCACGCCTAGGAAGCTGGTCTCCTGATCTCCTGAAGCACCATCTACCTGTGGCACTTCCAGTCTCTAGAAGCTTTTGAAGATGCTCATCAGAGCATGCCTTCTCCTGTCATCGCACCAGTCCTTCAAATGGTGAATCTAGTCCAGACAGGCAAGGTTGGAGATAGGAGACAATATCACCTCGGAGATATATTTGGCTCCCCTCCGCTGGGCCCACGGTCTTGCACGGGTGCTCACAAACTCCGATCTGTCTGCGCTATTGCACGGTATTGTTGCAGGGCCTTAGGTTTCTTCTTGTCCCTTGTCCTTGCCAATGCTTGTCTTGGAGAAGACCAAAGCTAAGGAAATGCAAATTGAAGCATCAGAGATCAGAGTCTCCATTAGACCAAGGAAGTGGGAATCCCTCCTGGTTCCTCGCAATGTTTGCCAGTCCCTGTGTGTATTTCTAGTAGTTGTGGCTGATCCTTCATTTCGGGACCCTAGTTGCTATCTCATACCCCATGAGAGAAAGGAACAGAGAGCGCTGCAGAAGAAGTCCCTTTCACAGCACCGATCTGCTGGAAAGAGGCTGGCTGAGATCCAAGACTTCTCCTGTGTCAGCAGGGCCTCACTCCATTTGCTTGTCATTTATCAATCTGATCACAGACAAGGGGCTTCCTTCCTCTCTCCCGTCTCCTTCTGTCACCACTTCCAGCCCCCCAGCAGCTCTGTCCTCTCTAACATGACACCTCCAGCACCCACAGGTTCCACTGATGAAGGGGCATCGCAGGTAGGTCTCCCTCTCTCTATTTTTTTCTGTTGGCCTGATTTGATCCTTTCTTTTCCATGATCTGCGTGCCTGCTCTCAAAACCAGTTGCTGAGTGAAAACCAGTGGCTGAGGGAAAACCAGCTGCTGAGCCAGTGAGATGTCTCCAAAGGTGGTGACCGCATCCCTGGCCTCCATCCTGCATCCTAAGCATGAGGACAAGGCAATCTGGAGCCCTGTTCTACCCTCCTCTCTGCCCGAGCAGCTGCATCTTCTTAGATAGGAAACTTGTGTGTGGTTCTTCACCTCCTCCTTTTTTCACCATGTCCCTTATCACTTAGCTTTCAGGAGCGCTTATCCAGCCTGGCAAACCTACGGGCTGGCCCATTTCTCTGCCAGGAGTCAGTCTCAGAGGAACTCACAGTATCGTACAAGGGTGAGGCTCCTCTCATGGTTCTCTTAGGGTTCCCCCGAGGAGCCTTCTGCTTGCACCCCTTGGTGGACAGGGTTTCAGCGGTAGCTTGTGCTCTGACAGTGCCATTTCCCCGGGGCAGCATCCCTGTATGGTGAGCTGGACCCACTATGCTTTTGTTGTAGGATACACTTGATGTTCTTGCCCAACGTTGTATCTTACCTTAGGAAATCAACCCACCTGGCTTTCCCCACCTCGCCTCACCCACCTGTGGCTGGGACGTACCTCCCTCCTTCAGAGGTCAGGGGAGCACTTTCTCCCACGTTCGCAGGTCCAGGCCTCTCTAGCTCCGTCAGCTATCTCACAGCCCACGTCTCCTAGGAAGACTCCAGACCTTCCAGATCTTTGTCTGCATGAAGACAAAACCAGCCTGGAGTTAACCGCTTTCAGAAACCCCAGCAGATGAAGAAGAGCATCCCGAGTATCCAAAGCATCTGCACAGGGTTGGTGGACATGGGACCTCTAGGAGACTCACGGCCTCCTGGGGCAGCAACAGCAGGCCAGGGGAAAAGCAGAGGGAAGCTCGGATGGGACTAGAGCCCGTGAGGTTAAATGAAGCGAGTGTCCTAGTCGGTGCAGCAGCAGAGCCTGAGTAGGTGCCCAGGAGGAGGTGGGCTGAGCTGCTCTCCAAGCTCCCTCGCTGCACTGGGAGGTTAATTAATCCCTATTAACTCTCTGGGAGCTGAGACACGGGGCTCACGCTTGCACACTCCTGTTCTAGGTGTCTTAGTCTACATGACGGTGTCTTACATCTCACCCTGCTCGGCCTTTGCATGGCGGGAAGAGGAGCAGAAGAGGAGGTTGCTTCGTAAGCACGTTAAGCAAAACGATCAAACAAGGTCAGTTTGGTTCTGTTGGGAGATTTGGAAAGTTATTTTTCAGCAAATGCAGTTCAGCCCGTCCCATGGAGACCAGCCCTACGGGTAATGGGGCGAATGGCAGCTGGGTTGGCCTCAGCGTCCCCGAAGCGCAGGGACATCACGGCAAGGCCACCTGAGTCCTCTCCTCCCTGACGCGCCTCTCCCTGCAGATCTCCGCGTGCTTTCGAGCCACGGAGGAATTAAGACTTGCTCCCCACCCCAGCGCCCTACGCGAAGCAGCGACGCTGGCGCTTGCGGCAAGGTGCCGCAGCGGGTTGGCATCAGCAGCAGGGTCAAGAACAGAGCTCGAGCCTCTCGGTTCCCACCTCTGCGCCTCGTGGCCCTTCCTCCCAGAGCTCCTGGCCCTCAGCCCGCGACTCGCCGGGGAAGCGCAGGCACAGAGGCTGGATTTCCCCCCAGCTGCCACCCGGCCGAACGCTCCCACCGGCGGCAACTGGTTCTGCCGGTTCGGCGCTAACCTTCACCCCGGAGATGGATATGCTGCAGCCGGATGTTTCTCAGGAGCTGATGTAGCTTTTGGAAGCGTTTCTGGGGGGAAGCAGGCTAACCATAACAAATGTCCACCTCCGGGCTCCTCGGGAGGAGTTTTCTGCTAGGCGAACGGCACCGATAAAGCTGCCCGTTGCCTTTTTCCTCTGGCGTGAAGCAGGGAGGAAAGAAGAAAGGGGCATAAAAGAAATTAAAGAAAATCAGGAACTGGAGCATAGGCAGGACGTGGCTGCAGCAACATTATGCAAAGAGTCACAAACATCTGGAATAAGTTACCGCGCGCAGCAACCGAAGCAGAGTCTAAACAAGTGCAAGACGTTACCGCATTTATGTCTGGGAAAAGGAGTGGTTAGAAGGGCGAAAATAGCTTGGAAGGTGGGGGGAAAGATAAAGCGACTCGGGGCCGGTGGGGGCGAGGAGTCGAGTCCACCCGGCGCGATCGAGACGCCGCGATCTGCAGAGCGTGGGATGCTGGGGGCTGCTCGGAGCTCGCCCGGACACCGGGGACCCGTCGACGGGGCACAAAACGCTTCCAGTTTGCTTTCCAGGCCCGACGCCGTGGCGCGATGGCTTCCCAAGGCGGAAAGCAAATAAAAAAACCATCAGGGCCCACCAGCCTCGCGGCGACCCACGCGGAGGTGCAAAATATCCGGGCGAGCCGGGGGTGAGGATGGCAGCGGTGGGAAAAGCAGCCGGGGCGACGCCGTGCACCATGGTTCAGCTCCCGGAGCAGAGCGGCCGCGTCCTGCGGCGAGGCACCCCGGGAACCGCGCTCTGCCCGGCGCCTAAATCCCGAGCTCGGCTTAAAAATCGCTGCCTCCTTCCCGTCAGAGCCGGGGGCCGAGGCGCTCGCTCCGCTTTGGAAAATGCCGCCCCGGAGCTCAACAGCCCCCCAAACTGCTTGTTTTCCCACCCGAAACACCCCGCCGCGCCGGGCGGGCGGCAACCCGGCTGCAAAGCCGTTCCCACGGCCAAAACCCGCCCTATGCACCCCAAAAAAAAACGCGGCGGGGGGGGGGGGGGACTGCCTGGAGAGCATTTGCACCGGGGGGGTTTGGGGTGCGCTGCTGGGGCGGCGTGGGAAAATCGGCGCGCGTGGGGGGGGCGGTCGCGCGTGGGGAGGAGGAGGGGGGGGCGCGGTCGCGCGTGGGGGCGGCGGGGCGGCGCGGCGCGGGGGCCCTGTCTCTTTAAAGGGCCAGACGCGGCCCCATCTGATGCGGCGGCTCCAATCAGGAGCCCTCGGGCTCTTGGCAGCCGGAGCCGCCGCGGCTCCGCATTCCTCCGTCTTCCTAAAAGGGGCTAACATGGCGATGGGCAGGATGAGGTGAAGCAGCGAGGGAGGGGGGGGAGGGGAAAAAAAGCCGGGAAAAAAAAAAAAGAAAAAGCCGAAAAAAAGCCAAACGAGAAAAGGGGGGGAAAAAGAAAAAAAAAAAGAAAGAAAAAAAAAGGAAAAGAGGCGCAGGGGGATGCAAGCAGGGCTGGCGGCGGCGGCGCGGTAATCTCCTCCCCCCCCACCACCACCACCCCCCTCTCCGAAAAGGCAAAAAAAAAAAAAAAAAAAAAAAAAGCGAAAAGCCAGCAAAAAAAAAAAAAAAGGGCCAAACAAAAAAAAAAAAAAGAAAGAAAGAGCAACCAACCCAGCAAACCACCCAACCCAACATTTCTTTTTTTTTCATGGAGAGCAAAAACCCCAGGCAAGCGGAGGAGGACCGGGACTCCTTTGCGCGGAGACCTTTGCATCAAAATGGTAGAGCTTGCAACCCCCTCCTTTTTTTTTTTTTTTCCTCCCCCCTTCCTTATTATTTTTCTCCCCCCCTCCTCCCCTTTTTCCTCCCCCCCCCCTCCCCCGGGCTTTCTCGCGCTCCCGGGGCTTTGCTGACTTTGCAAAGGCCTCGGAAACTTGCCCCGAGCCTTGCAAGGGCGGCGGGGGGGAGGCGGCTGCATGGGCGAGCTGGCGGGGGGGGCTGCATCCTCGCGGGGGGGGGGGGGTCCCGCGTGGGGTGGGCCGGGGCCGGGGCGGGGGGGTCCCGCGTGGGGCGGGGGCGCCAGCGGTGCCTGCACGCCGGTGCCACGGGCCGCGGGTTTGCATTGCAAAAATTTGAGGGGGGGGGGGGGTTGTGGGTGCGCCGACATGGAGCATTGGGTGAAAATCTGCAAAAATGGCAAAAAGGGCAAAAAAAAAAAAAAAAGCAATTTTTTTTGTACAGGCCCCTCTGTGCCCAGGGTTGGGCCCTGGGGGGGGGGGGGTCACTGGGCTCCCCCACGGCCTGGGGGCTGCCCCGCTCGGGGAGGGCAGGGGGGGCAGCGTGGCCGCCCAGGAAAGTTTGGGCACCCCGGGGGTCGTGGCCCTGGGCGGGGGGCAGAGCGCCCCTTCCTCGCCCCGGCGGGTTTCCCGGATGCCTCCTGCATTTCCCCGGTTCCCCTGCCCTCGCCGTGCCCTCGCCCGGGCCGGCGGCTCCGACGCATCCCTGGGGCCTTGGGGGCATGCATATATATATAATATATATATATGTGTATATATATATGTATTAAATGATCCTGCTGGAGTGCCAGGGCGGCTGCGATGGAGCTTTGCAAGCGGGGCGCTGGGCTGCCTCTGCTGCAGGCCCCCCCCAGCTTTCCCAGACAGGCCTTACGCCCGGCACGGAAAAAGCCCCTTTTCCCGGCTGGAAACCGTGCCAGGTGGGCGATTTGGGGGCCACGAAGGCGAGCAGGGCCCCCCCGGCCTCTGCCCCCCCCTTCCCCACGGTGCCCCGAATCACCGAGGGATGGAGGGAAACGTGTTTTCCGGGACAAGGGAGGAGGAGAGAAATTCTTGAAACAGTATTAAGGATTTATGCACTTTTTGTTTTTTTCTTCCTTAATATTTCTGGACCCGAAGCCGCGCTTTCGCTCGGTGCAAACGGTTCAGCTCGAGTGTGTCGGTAGCGGAGTTTCTCGTGCGAGCTTTTCGGCTGCACGCGGTTGCGGCGGCCCCGCCGAGGTGGCCGAAAAAGTAACCTGGCAAACGGGGGGGGTCGTTGCAATCTCACGTTTCCCTTCGTTTTCGGGTTCCTGCTTATCTTTGCTTGCCCGGCTGGGAATTGCGGCGTGCACGAATATTATAAGGTGAACGCCGGCGTCGGGAAAGATAAACGGCCTCGTGCCGGGGAAAACGCCGCGGTGCCTCGTCCGAGGGCGTCGGGTGCTTTGGAGACGCGGTGTTTGGGCGCGGGAGGTTTCCCCCCCTGCTGCCCCCAGCGAGGGTGGGGATGCCGCGGCAAACCGCTCTCGGCCAGAGCCGAAGCTTTGCATCCGCCATTGCATCCCACGTGGGCCCCCAAAAAAGAGACGCCCCACGAGGCGATGCTCTTTGCACCTCCAGCACCTCTCCTGGAGGTCCTGATCCCTTGGGCGCCGGGTGAGCTCCGGGCCTGGCGGATTAGCTCCATTCCCGATGGGAAGGAGCTTGGGAGCTGACATGGGCGCCGGAGGAGCGGTCATCTCCGAGCCACTCCGTTAGATGCCCCCGCGTTGCGCCGGGGTGGACCCAGACCTCCTGGAGCTCCAGGAGCCTTTCTTGGTCCCACCACGCATGCAACCAAAAGGACCACGCTCGCCGGCTGGGAAGGGTGCCGGGGCGGGAAGGGGGCTTCGGTGGAGAACGGTCCGGTGGACCGAGGAGCGGGATGGCTCCCTGGCCGTGCGGTCCTCTCCCCTCCCACAGCTGTCTAACATCTGGCTTCTCCAGAGCTTGCGGAGCCCTTGGTGTCAGGGCCCGAGCGCCCAGTAGAGACGCTGCGAGTGCCCCTCCGGCTTGTTATCCCGCCTTTTCCACCGGCTCCCCAGCTTTTCCTCCAGCCCCGACCGAGGAGGGGAAGGAGACGAAGAGCAGATGCTCCACCGCCGCGGGGGGTGATGCAGGTTGTCCCTGCCAAGCCGTGAGATAAGGAGACACCGCGTCCGGGAAGCACCGGCCTTTGCCGCGGCGATAGTTGGCAAGAGGAGAGGGTGAAAGATGGGACGTGGCGGCGCGGATGTGATGGGCAGAGTAGCTAATTCCAGTAAAGCGGCTCATTTTAGGGTTATTCCCTGCCTTTTGCAGTTGCCTGCAGCGAGCCGGTACGGAGCAAGGGGCTGTTAACACCCCGTCTGATTTAAAGTCTTTCTTTCCCAGCTGCTGAATTTGCTGGGCAGTCGTGATAAAAATAAGCTGTTTTAATGCACGTTTATAGATATATTAAAGCGTTGGGCAGGGAGGATGGGTGGGCCGGGGGAGCAGGGACGGTGCCTCCTGAAGACCCCTTTAGGAGGGAAACCTGGCGTGCGCAGGCAGTAGGAAGTCACGGATGAGGCCGGTTGCAGGATCCGGGCAGCTGGGAACGGGAGATGTCTCCAGGGTCACTGCTTCAAGGACAAGCGCCCTCCGAGAGCGGTGGCGGAGGCGAGGCAGAGCGAGCGGCAGCGCTGACACGGGTGAGTCAGTCCCCTTGAAAGCGTTGGCTGAGGGCGAAATCCCCGGTGACAAGCGGTGCTGGGGTTGAGGGACTCCTGCTCGGGACCGGAAAGTCCTGCAGCGTCCACAGGGCATGAACGGTGCATCCAGTCCTGGGCTGCGTCCAGGGGTCTGGGAAACGCTGCGCCGGACCTTTGCCGCCCTAGTGATTTTGTGGTCTGGAGCCGGGTTGGCAAATGATATATTTTTAGCCACTGGAGAGCAGATCTTGGCAGTCGCTGCCTCCTGGATCTAATCAGAGTTGGGTTTGGATAAACCTTGGAGGTGTCGAAACAGAAACCGCGGCTGGATTTTTAACGTTCGTTTGGAAACGGGTTGAAGAACGGCGACTGCCCCAGCCGCGAGGCCAGCGATGGGCAGCGGCTTGAAAGCAGCGGCACCCCGTTCCCCTCGGGGAGCAGAGACGGGTGACCCGCGCGGGGACAGCACGCGGCGTGCCTGGAGGCAACGCCGAGCCCCAAAGCCAAGCTGCTCGCCAGGGATCCGTTAGACCTCACCAGGTCCTCTCCCTCTTCCTCCACTGTCCTGCTTTGTCCCAAGTGTTTCTCCTTCTTCTCTCCCCATCCTTCCTGGGGACCGTGCTCCAGGCTGCAGCGCGTGCCGGACTCCTTCGCTGCTCCCGAGGGTCTCACTTTGGCTGGGGCCACGTTAGCAGGCCCAGTGGTGAAGGACAACCCCATAGACGTCCTTCACGTCCACTCAGCAACTCCGTCATCCTGCTGGAGGTGATGAGAAATGATGGGCGATGGCCATCTGTTGACCTGTCTTCTGCTTGCTGGAAAGGTCTTGGCCCATCATTCCCTCCCTGAGCTCTAGCAGTTAATCCAACCTGAGGAAAAGGGGAAGAGAAAGTTGATTTTGGGGCTCTCAGCACCTCTCGTAGCTGTTGTGACCATGGAGACACCTAAGCCCAAGGGAGATGCAGCAGACCTGGCTTGCTGGGCCGTCCGTGGGGGATGCAGTGGTGGCTGGAGGCCACAGGGGCCTGGAGATGCCATGAGTTGGGAAGTCCTGCCCTTCTTAGGTGAGATGCTTTGGTGTGTGACGTACCCGCTGCTTCCAGTGACCCCGTGGCATGATGGGTCGGAGGAGATGGCCAGTTTGGATGTTTTTAACCACCTCGCTTGGTAGGTGGGTGGATGCTGTGAAATTGCTGCTTAGGGAGGTCCAAACGCTGAGGTTCTCGTGTGGTTCTCAGCCTGCGTTTGTGTTCTCCGAGGTGCTCCTCCGGGAAGGCCCGCTCTCCCCGTGGGATCTACTCCATCCTGCTTGGGGCTGGCAGTGAAAGATCTCGTGGCCGAAAGCAGCCGGTGAGGCTGCGTGGAGCCGTGCCAGGCCTGCGCGGCCAACTGGACCGCAGCCGCGCTGGCTGGAGCGCCAAGGGTTGGGGATGCTGCCTTGCTCTCCATCCAAATTCAGCGAACCCGAGGGGACGCTTCGTGTGTCGGATAAAGCTGCGTTCGTGCCAGTGCTTTTCTGTGATTTCTGGCTCTTTTTCCCTGTTACGTGGAGAGGTCCATAGACACTGGGCTCTCCTGACTGGACTGGTGGTGGAGGACATCCCTTGGGTCTTGTCTGCAGGGCTCGTCACTGCGCTGGCCGGAGGGGACCCTGCAGCCTTCCTCCCCCAAAGTGTCATGCTCACATCCTCCTCTCCACAGGTGATGCATCCCTGACCTCTGCCGTGGGCATCTCCATGGCCTTTTTAGTGCTCCCTGCTCATTTTGGCCCTGGGGTGGTTGTATCAGCCAGCGACGTGGTGGCAGAACCTGCAAGCGGTGCTTCCCGTGGGGAAGACGCACGCGATGGAGATGTTGGGGTCCTCTCTGCTGCCGGACAGCATGGGTAGAGCCGGGACATCCACCCGGCCTGGTTCTGGTATAAAATAACCCAATTTCTGGATGAAAGGGTTGGTTTAGACCACGCTGGGACTGGATTAGCCCTTCTGGGGCCTAGAAGAGCCAGGAGGAGGTTTGCACCCTTGGTCGGGAGGTATCTCCCAGCCTGGGGGCTGGTGGGCTCCTGCGCTGCAGGTACCGACGTCCACGGGACTTGGCGACCTCGGGGCCAGCCTTGCCAGGGAGGTTAGTGCTGGGTTTTGTCCTCGGTTCCTCCCTTGCTCCTCTCTCCACGTGTTTTGCTCCTACCGGTGTGGGGGACGATGCATGGAGAGGGTTTTGCCTCCTTTTTGCACCTTTGGTGTCCCCAAGGACGTGTCCTCTGCTGCAGCCCCCACCTGATGCCTTCTCCAGGCTGAGGGATGGTTGCCCGGGCTGCTGCCACCTTTGTCATCTTTGTTGCCTAAAAGTCACCCTTTTGCAGCTCGGAAGGTTGCTTTGCTCTCCCCGGGGGCTCCACAGCCTGCTCCCTCCTGCTGTCTGAGGGGACGGGTGGGTGAAGGATGGGTTGCCCTGCCTGGTGGGTTTGGTATCTTGGACGCAGGTCGTTGCTCGGGCTCCACTCGTCCAGGAGCATCCCAGAGATGTGCGTGGCCGGGCAGTGATGGACGTGCCTCCTGGTGTCTCCTCCCTCCTTCCAGTCACCGTTAAGTACCCAAAGCTGCTGCCAGCATGTCGTCAACCTCTTCTCTAGACCCAAAACTCCAGCGCTTTCGGGTCACGTTTGCGGCATCTCTGACTCGTTCTCCTCCGTTCGCTCTGCACATGGTCCTTTCTTGAAAGGTCCTGCAAGGTCCATCGTTCTTGAAGCACGATGCCCAAAACGGGCCATGGTTCATCCAGCCGTGGCCCTGCCGCTGCCAATGGTCATGAGAGGATGAGTTGGTGCGTCTTAGAGGGGCTTGGCGGTGGTGTTGCTCCACCGGCCTGGGCTGTGGGTGGCACGTAGCCCTTGGGGAGCGCGGCCGAGACGTCCTACGGCGTGACAGCCTTCTCGCCTGCGACCAAACCGATCGGAGCAAAGCTCTTGGATGCTTCTCCCGCGGCTCGTGTGCGTGCGTTTGGGTGGACTCCACGGGGCTTCTGGTGCCGGTGGCGTGCCTTTCCCGGGCGTCACCTCCATCCCGGGCTGGGAATACCGCCGGCGTGTCCGGGCGGGAGCCGCGGGGCTCGCGCAGACGGGAGAGGGACGGCGCTTGGGTCGCCGCGGCGGGGCCGGAGCCAGCGGGCTGACGTCGCGGGCGCTGCCGGCTCCCCGGCGCGTTTCCAGGCGGCGTCTCCGCCGAGCTATTGTTTGCCCTTCCTGCTTGTTTTTCCTGACGGCCCTCCCCTAATTAAATGAAAACAACATTTTTTTTTATTATTATTATTATTTTCTTCGCGCGGTGAGCGGCCCGACAAGCGCATCCCCCGGGAGGATGCCGGTGCGAGGAAAAAACCCCGCTGGCTTCTCCGCTCGGCGGCTTCCCGCGCGCCCGGGTCTCCGTGGGGCAGAGCCTTTCCGTGCCCGCTCCCCTTCTTCGCGCCGCCGTTCCCTGCGGATTAAAACCCCGAGGGCCGGTTTTAGCACAAAAAACCCCTCGCTGCGGCGTTAAGCGGGACGGGCGGAAGCGGCTACGGCGCAGCAGGTTGCTGCTTTACGCGGGAGTTTTGTGTTGGGGAGGTGAATTTTAAGAGGATCCTCAGGGGGAAGCTGGAAACACGGCAAACGGGGCGGCGGGATCTGCCGCCGCTGGAAAAATCCACGGGAAAACGTCCCGCGCTCAGCATAAACGCTCCGGGCTCGCGTCGAAGCGGTCCGGCTCGGCGTGATCTCACCGCCTCCGGCTGCAGCTGGCTGTTACTTCTATTCCCACGGGCGCCTCTCTGCTTCGGAGCAAAAATCAGCAAAATTGGGAAGGGGGTTTGGAAAAGCGGCCCCGGTTTCCCGCGGGAGCCGCGCCGGGCCGCGTCCGCCTCGACGGAGACGGGGGTGAGCAAACCGCAGCGCCCCGAGGCCTGAAACCACGGTGATGGGTTTGCAGCTTTGGCTGAGTTTGGGGTTTTTTTTTTTTTTGCTGTCTTGTTTTGCTGTTTTAAGCTTGTGCTTAAAAAAAAAAAAAAAAGAAAAAGACCGACTCGGCACGGAAAGCGCTGGGCTGCTTGAGCGAATGTGATGCCCCATCGGGGGCGATTTGGGGTGGGGGTTTTGGCGGGGGGGCGCTTCGCCGCGTCGTGCCGGTCCCCGCGGGGGCACTTGGGCGGCTCTCGGGCGCCCCGGGGCTCTGCCACGCATCGCCGGTCCCGCCAGCCCGTTTCGTAACGCCGGCTGGCGGCAGCGCCCGGGCAGATGTCTTTAATAACGCCGCTTAACCCCCCCCGCTCCGCTTCCCCGCGCTCGGCGGGACGGCTCGGTGCCGGGGGGGGGACGCCGAAAGCATCTGATAGCAATAAGGAGCGCGGCTCCCGGCGAGGGCTGAAGTCACCGGCGGGACGCGGCCAAGGCACGCGCCGGCGCTGGGACCGATTAGAGGCGCCTGGCAGCCCCGCGATGGGGCCGAGCCGCCCCGAGCGAAGGGCTCCTCCTTCCCGAGCCTTGGCGATGCGAAAGAAATAATAATAATAATAAAAAATAGCTCGGCGGCGCTAGGAGGTCTCGGTGCAATTTTGCACCGGGGGTCCCGGCAGCATGGAAAGCGGGATGCCGCATGCGGGAGCAGCATTAATTCCCCCTTTCCCTGCGGCCGTTTTTTCTTCACTTGCAGTCACAAGGGTTAGAAAAAGCACTTTGGAGAGGAGCTGGGATTCCCGGGAGCGAAGGGGAACCAGGGATCCGGTGCTACCGGAGGGGACCTGCAGGTATCGCAGCGCTCTGTGTGCGACAGCAAGGACTGGCCATCGTCCCGCAGACTTTTCTCCAGCATCCTCCTCCTCCCTGTGCATCTTGAGGCTGCCTTTGGTCAAAATATATATATATATATTTATGTACATATTTATTTATTTATATATATATAACTTTTCTTTTGCATCGTGGGAAGATGCAGGGACCTTGCTGGGGGAGGTTGCACTCGCCGGCAGCTCTAGGGGCCGAACGGAGCAAAGCTCCCGAAATCTGCTGCTCTGAGGGCACGGGGTGTTGCTGGGTTGCAGACCAGAAATTCATTGAAAACCAAAGAAACTAATTTTTAGCAGGGAGGAGGATTTTTCTTTTTTTTTGGTTGGTTGATGGAACAGAAAGCACCCTTTTTAGTATTTGAATGGCTTTTTTCGAGCTTTGGACTTTGCCTTAAAAAAGGGATAAGAGCAAGCAAAATACGTCCTTTCGCGTTGGTTGAAAACTGCCAATTTTTTCCCCAGTGAAACCAAAAAAATGCCGGCTGTGAACTTCCTTTTGACCAGGAGGTGCAGTAGAAATCCCTGGCCGGGCAGCTGGGACCTCATTTTCCAGTTTAGCGGCAATTCCTGCCCAAGCCGTGGCCGCTGACCTGGAGAGAGCGAGCTGCGCCGGAGCAGCCGGGCAGCCCCAAATCCTCCCACTTACATTTGGGCATCTGCCCAAGTCGTAGGAAGTGGAGAGAGATGGACGGTCCCAGAAAGAGGGGGTGGCTTCGAGATTGGGGTCTTAAATCTGGGCAGGTGCACAAGGGGCAGCCCAGCGTATCTGCTGCTTGCTCCAGCCTCCTTCCCACCTCTGTGGCTGGCGACTGGCCTGGCTGAAAACTAGCCCGGATGGAAAAAAGTGGTAGTTTCCAGCCGGATCAGCAACCTGATCTGACGCTGCAGGAGCTGGTGTGAGGGTGGGAGAATGCCTAAAATCCTAATTTTAGCCGAGCCGTGGGGATGCATGGTGACGATGCGTGGGACAGACCCGTGCGTGCCCCGTCTCTTGGGCTGCGATGGCCCGTTCGGAGCTGGGGAGAGCCATCAGCTCCAGGGCACCTCTCTAGGTGCTCGGCACGGACAGACGTCCCTGGCAATGTCGCAGGTTTTTGGGTCTGGCACGGGCTTGTTATTTTTTGGTTGTCTGCAGCAATGGGGTGTCGCAGCAAGTCATTGCCTGCGAGGTGGGACAGGGCGTAGAGACCCTCGGCTGCGGATACGGCTGGGAAGCGGCCGGGGAGAGGACAGGAGTGCTCTGGAGGTGGCTGGTCCGTGGCACGTACCACCAGCCACCGGAGACAGCACCAGGGTGGCAAGCTGCCCATCGGCGGAGCTTCTGGTCTTCCTCAGGCTCCCTCCTGACCCACTGGTCCCACCGGGCTCAGGGGCCTTCGTGGCAGCAGCCCTGCCAGGAGGGTTAGTGAGGGCTGCGCCTCATCTGTACGTTGCTAACGAGCCCTGGGACAGCCCTACTGGCGAGCATGTGTCAGGGTTGAGAGGGGATGGCTTCCCCGTCGCTGGTCATGGCCTGGCAGGAAGGGCTTAACCTGTTTCTAAGGTCTCATCTTGGATTTCCACCACCTCCCTGAGGCCATTCAGCCAAGTGAAAGCAGCTTAAGGTGGCAGAGAGGTCCTCAAAGAGGAAAACGGTGGCAGCCCCAGGCAGCTAAAGTATTTCCTTGGCCAGTCTTAGGAGCTACCCTTGGTTTGGGGAGAGCCTGCTAGTCTGATCCCTCATCTTCCAGCTACCATCTCGTGTGCACCTTCTAGCCCTTTCTTGGTTGGAGTCCTCAGCAGCCAAGTGTGGGTTGTAACGGGTATCCTGTATTGATTTTGCATTGTTGCTGGCGTCCTGCGTTGCTGCTGTCCCCCTTTGCAGTGGAGCTGCGGTAGGAGAGCGCGGCAGCAAACGCAGGTCGTGCCAGTTGCATTACACAAGTGACAGATGAAAGCTCTCAGCCGCTTCCAAAATCCCTCTCTTGCACCCCAGAGATGCTTCTCGCTTTCTTTGGTGTCATCTTCTCCATGTGTGTTTTGCCAGAGTCTCACATCTGGGGTTTGAGCGATTGCTTCAAGCCTTCCCAGCTCTGTTTGAGGCCAAGGACAAGTTGCCGCCATGTGTGTTTGTTGCTCAGTGTCCATGGTGATGTGGGGCTGGCATCCCCCTCTCTGTCCCGAGCGGGAATGGGGATCCGCTTTCCCATAAAACACCCCCGTGTGCATCCCCAGGCCTTGGCCACTTCAGCAAACGGTTTCTGTGGTGGAGTTAGCCTGCAGTTCCTCTTGCTGTCCCTGGAAGGGACAACAGGCTTCCAGCAGGGATGTAGGCAGGTTCCCGTGTCACTCTTGCCCATCCATGTGTTGAGTTTTCTCTCCCCTCGTTGGCTGGACTCAAGAAGGTGGTTGGAGTTTCCCAGTGGGGTTCTCCGACCACGAGGCTGGCTGGTCTCTGCTGTACCTGGTCTCTGAGCTGGGCTATGTGGAGAAGGGAAGGTGGGATGGCAGGACGGATGTTTCCATGGCAGAGGAGCCATTCTGAACTGCTTTATTTCTTTTCTCCCTGCAGCTGATAGTTGAAAAGACAACTGACTACCCTTCGGCCGAGTACTCCCTGGTGGAGGATGTAGCCCTCCACTTCACGTGTTTGATGGACAGACTGAATGAGCAGCGCCTCTTTCAGCCGGACCTGTGCGACGTGGACATCGTGCTGGTGCAGCAGAAGAGCATCTTCCCAGCGCACAAGGGGGTCCTCGCTGCCTACAGCCAGTTCTTCCACTCCCTCTTCACCCAGAACAAGCAGCTGCAGCGCGTGGAGCTGTCGCTGGAGGCCCTGACCTCGCAAGGCCTCCAGCAGATCCTCAACTTCATCTACACCTCCAAGCTGCTGGTCAACTCCTGCAATGTGCAGGACGTGCTGAACGCGGCCGCCGTGCTGCAGATGAACAACATCGCCTCCTCCTGCCAGGATCTCCTCGACACCCGGTCCCTGAGCCTGGCCATGGCCAGCGACATGGCCCTGCCCCCCGAGGGCTGTGCCAACGCCGTCCCCCCGCCCTACTACTGCGAGATCAAGCAAGAGGTGGACGCCCCGCACCCCAAGATCTACGCCCGGGAAGGCAACGACCCCTACTCGGTGCGTGTGGAGGATGGGGCCGGTGGTGGGACGCTGCCTGCTGTGCCGGCCAAGCAGTACTACAAGGAGGAGAAGGACGGCGGTCCAGCCGCCGTCTGTAAGATGGAGGGCGAGGAGTCCGAGGAGGACCTGGACAGCCAGGGCTCGTACAACCGGGAGCAGATCATCGTGGAGGTGAACCTCAACAACCAGACCCTGAACGTCTCCAAAGGGATGGAGGGGAAGCCAGCCGCCAGCGAGGCTGCTGCCACGGCCACCGCAGTCGTGGGGCGGCCCGATGGCGATGGGCGCGACACTGAGGAGGACGGGGAAGAGGAGAACGAGGAAGGGGAGGAGGAGGAAGAAGAGGAGGAGGATGCGGAGGTGGGGGAGGAGGAGGAGGAAGAGCACAGCGAGGAGGAAGACCTAGAGGACACAACAGAAGAAGAGGAAGAGGAAGAGGATGATGAAGATGCTTCAGAGGTAAAAAGGGAAAAGAGCGGGCAGCCCCGCAGAACCAGCCGGGCATCCAAAGCCACCAAATCTGCCATGGCCACCAGGTCCCAGGAGATGGCCAAGGTGGAAGAAGAGGAGGAGGAGGAAGAGGAAGGCCAGCGAGGGAGGAAGAGGAAGAAGGAGCAGGACGGATTGGGCCAGAAGGTGAAGCTGGAGGAGAAGCAGCACTACCCATGCAAGAAGTGCCCCCGGGTCTTCAACAACCGCTGGTACCTGGAGAAGCACATGAACGTGACACACAGCCGCATGCAGATCTGCGACAAATGCGGGAAGCGCTTCCTGCTCGAGAGCGAGTTGCTCTTGCACCACCAGACCGACTGCGAGAAGAACATCCAGGTAAGATGGCCCCTGGGGACATCCCAGCCCGGCCCCCACCACCAGCCCGTGGCGGGGGACCCTGACGCCCAAATAGCGCCTGTAGCCTTCTTCAGGGCCGTAGAGCCAAGTGCAGTGGTGAGGGTATTTTGGATGGGCTCAGAGGGGTGGAGGTGGCCTTATTTTGTGCATGACCTGGATTTGGGTGGCTGATGGTGGGGGACGGAGCTGGGCCACGCGGGTGGTGGTTGTGGAGCCGCAGCACCGTCATGGGACAGAAGCGCAGCGCTGTCAAGGCTGGAGAAGCTGTAATGGGTTGGGAGTCATTTTTCAGGCAATCTGGATAAAACATTGCAAGCTCCTAATGGAGACACACTCCAGCCATTTTTACCCAGGCTTTAACCCATTTAGCTTAATTTGAAGATTTGCTGACATGGGTTAAAATGGTTTTAATCTGCCTTTTATTGCCTTTCGCTTGCGCGTTAGCTAATTTCCAAACGAAGCGAGTGCGCTTGGAAATCCTTGCTTAGCTCAGGCTAGGTGTGGCCTCTACCTAACACTTTAATTAGATCCAGATCTGGACTTTCAAAGCAAGTCGGTTAAAGCAGCGCAACCTTTCTGGGCCAGACAGGCTTTAGGTTTTTTTCCACGGCAAGGAATTTGTTGGCGTGCTGTTGCGCTGTGGCACTGCAGGTGACCCAAAGCGGTTGGGAGCCAGGAAAAGTTTGATTTATTCGCTGCTTCCCTGGGCACGCTACAGGCATCCTGGGGGAACAGCAAAACGGTGCATTCCTTCAAAATCCTCCAGCTAATCTTCTAATCCCTGCTGGACTCTTCTGCATGATGCTGTCACTGCTAATAAAAAAAATAATAACCTCCTGGAGAGCTTCACACATGACCCTTGCAGCGGCCAAGGGATCTAGTTTTAAATGAATCCAGCTCTGATCTTGTAGCCCCCGTCGATGAAGCAATGGTGTGGTTGGAGCTCTTGACCCCGTATGACCTGAATTTAATGGATAATGAAGTTTGCGATTGCGGCGGCGGACGTGCAGGAAATGCAGAGGTGGGAGCAATTTCGTTCAAGGCACGGTGACCCTGAGCGTCAGCTCATCGCCGGGGGCGGCGTTGGCATTGCAAAAGGGAGCCGCATCCCGTGCGCTCCTCTAATGTCGCCGCTGCTTGGAGATGCAGGTTGCCTTCGTGTTTCGGAGGTGCCGGGAGATATTTCCTCCAGGATTGGCTCCCGTCCACTCGCAGCGGCAAGGACTTCCACGGGTTGAGTGCACATCATGTCAAGTAATTGTTTCGTTGTGAATTTTCCATCTTGTAATGCCCCCTGGTCTCGTAACACCAAAGGACAGCCCTTTGGGGAGCTGCTTCCTTGCGCTCACGATTTTATACCCACCTGCCACGTACCCCTTGGGTCAGCACTTTTCCAGATCCGGATGGATATATTCGTGTTTCCTCCAGAAGCCATTGCAAATCTCCACTCGTCCTCGTCCCGCTTCTCTGTACTTTTCTGGGTTTCCCCAAATCCTTTCTGAAGTCGGGAGCTCTCTGCATGTGCCCAGACCTTTTCCCGGGCGTTGATGAACACGGCGAACTGCAGCTGCCTCTGCGGTGACCTCCCTCCCTGGAGAACGTGGATCATTAACTTTCCTTCAGTCACGCTTTTTTATTTTAGCAGTAGAAGCCAGATTCACTTTACTCGCTCTGATGGTATTGAACGTCTTTATCAGTACAGCATGGAATTACAGCTGGACGGTAAAGGAAATGGCATTTTTCTTTTGGGATTATACCTACAGTGGGCAGCCTTTATAGTTTGTTTTTAAGGAGATATTTATCTGTGGAAGGACTTTCCCTCTTACCCCATGGCTATGCAGTTTAAGAGCCTTTGGGGAGAGACAACGCTGAATATTTTTGGAGAGCCGGGTAGCCTCTGCCTTCCTTGCCAATGTGGTGTTGCTGACATTAAAGGACTTTGAAGGATCAGACTTCCCCCATCTCTTTCCAAATAAACCATTTTTATCATAACTTTTTTTTTCCTTAGAGTTTCCATCAGATTTCCAGGACGTCAGGGGTACATGCTTCCTTAAATCCCCCCTGGAGCCCATTTTTTAGAGAAATTCGTGTCAGATCTTCTGCCCTCTGGTCCTCTGGATCCAACACAGTCTTCAGCTACCTGGTGCACATCTCAGTGAAGCGCTGAGCTGTTCCCTACTCAGGCTCCTTCGGAAAGTTTGCATGGATGCCATTTGGGCCTGGGGGCTCTCATTTGCGGATTTGTCCCAAAATCTCGCCTGCCACACTTCAGAGTTTTGCCCATGTGAAAACAGGGACCTGCCTCACTTCATATCCTTTGAAGGTTTCTCTTGCAACACCACCATCTGCAGCCCCCGGCCTCCTTCGTGGGCTTCCTGCTTCTGCTGCCTGGAGAAAAAGGCTTTATCGTTTGCTTTTTGTGCCTTTATCAAATTTCTCAAAATCTTTCTTGGCCTGCTTCAGGGTGGTTTTCCTCTTAACTTGCCAGAATTTATCTTTTTTTTTTCTTTTTCCCGTCATTTCAATATTACTTCACTGTTTCTGGATGCTGCTTGCTTTGTTTTGATAGCCTCTTTCACCACGGAGCGTTCAGTCTCTCGGGATTTTGTGTTGTTCTGATACACTTTGCCGACTGACCTGGTTTAACTCTGAGCTTTTTAATGTATCACCCTTTTCAATGTATCCTCCATGTCTCTTCCGTCTTTTCTACGTAAGTTGTACCCTGCTGTCGCAGGATACTGGGTATCCTCCTGAGCCGAGCATCTCTATGTCAGCGTTTCCCCTGAACCCACATGTTCCCATTCCTCTGCTTTATCTCCTGGCTGCCTGGTGGGTACGTGGATGTGGGTCTGCGTTGGGTCGAGTTTCCCATTTTTTGGTGCTCGCTTTGTGCAGAGCTCTGCTCCCACCATTTCCGATTAGCCTTTCACCAGCTTCTGCCTGCTCCTTGCTCCAGGACACGGGGTTTTGCCCCAGAGGATGCTCAATGTGTCTTTGATACCAAACGCTGGTCCTAAGTTTGTCCTGAAACGCCTCTTAAAGCAGAGAGAAAACTGTTTGGATCCATAGAAATATCCACGTAGACAAAATAAAACTCAGCGGACTATTCATGTTAATATTCAAGTGCTCCGAAATTAAGAAATCGAGTGTTGGGAATGCCTCCATCACCCTCATTTTGCCACTTAAGCACCTAAATTTAAGTAGAGAGGGAGGGATGCTGCGACTCCGTGGTGTAATGCTGCATTCGCCGCAGTCTCGCACCTGGGCTTCTCGCGGGAGCGTCGGCCGTGTGCCGACCGCCCTCCGCGTGCTCCGGCGAGGCCGGGGTCCCACCGGTCCGCGGCACTTGCTGTTTTGCTACCTGCCAGATTTGATTGATGCTGTAAACGAGCTGGAGGAGAAGGTAGAGGAGCACGGTGAAAAAAGTCCTTTACGCCTGTGTTCGCACCCATAAAGACACGTGGAGCGAGCCAGGGTAAGAAACCATAATCCCATGCGCATGCAATTGAAAGCCGTCATGCGGCATATGCCAGAGGGAGGGAAATTCGGCGTCACGGAGGCAAGCGCGGTGCCAGCAGCACCTCACTTTCCAGGGCTGAGTTGCAGCCCAAGTTGCTGCTTTTCCCAGGGAAAAAAACTCACAGAGAAATATTTAGCTTGGTTCGAAGGGAAGCAAATCTCCACCGCAGCTTTCTGGGTGCAGCTTGGTACGTGCTGAAAAACCACGGCACCGTGTCTGCGAAAGAGCTCGCCGGCACAAAATTTGGGCAGCAGGAAACGCGTGAGCTGGGGGGCCAGAGGGGAAAGTGAGGGGCTCCGGGTTGGAGAGCCAGCGTCAGTCCCTGCTGCCATCACGTCCACATCCCTCCAGAGCCACAGCGAGCTGTGCGAGTGCTCAGCCACCTTGGCTGGCGTTTCTGGATGTTGGAGGATAATAGATGCTTTTGGAAAACTCGTTTTCCGCTAAAGTAAATATCAGTAATATCTCCTGAAAACGGAAGTCGTGGTGTCTACCCTAGCTTGGGCGTCTCCTTGTTTCGCTGTGCTTTGCAGCTGTCTTCTAACACATGGAGAGGTTTCTTGGATGCAATGTCTAAATTATATGAAATTGCAAAATTCCCAGCTGGGAATAGGGCTCTAGGGCATGAGTTACTGTTTATGCAGGTTTTAGACATCCGTTCCTGGAGAGGCTGCGTCCTTCCCTGAAAATGCATCACCCCCCTCCCCATCTGATGAGACGGTTGGGTTTTGGAGTTTTTGAGGTCACAAGGTCTGTAGCAAACTTGTTGATTTTTTATGTTCAGTTTCTTAGCTTTAGTTGTTTAAAAGGTTAGGTTTGCAATGACCTTCCTTTTCACAATTTGCTCCTTTTTCATCGGAAAAAAACTAATATCGGAAGAAAACTAATAAGCTGGCTGTTTTAAAATCGGCAAAGTTGAAATATTGGCAATAACCTGATGTTTGGCCAGGCCTGGAAAGAGATGTGTCTTGGACTTGTCATAAATGCCACAAGCTGGTTTCCACCTCCCGCAGCCTCCATGGCCCCATTTTCTCCCGTCGCGCTCCGGCCTCCCTGCCTTACTCACCTCTCTCATTGCAGTGCGTGACGTGCGGGAAGGGGTTCAAGAAGCTCTGGTCGCTCCACGAGCACAACAAAATTGTCCACGGCTACGCGGAGAAGAAGTTCTCCTGCGAGATCTGCGAGAAGAAGTTCTACACGATGGCCCACGTGCGGAAACACATGGTTGGTGAGTGCGGGGGGCGGTGGGACGCGCCAGCGCTGGGCTCCAGCGCTCAGCCGTGCTGCGGCCATGCGAAGCGTCGTTTGCTTGCTTTACGAGCATCATCGTTTGCTTACTAATTACTAGATCCATCTCGCTTAACCTGAGGTCCCTGGTCACCCTCAAGTCGTTCTCTGGTGCCTGGAGAGACAGGCACCCCTGGAGACCAGCTCAGGTCTCGGTGCCGTTAGTTGCCCTCTGAAGAGGTCTCTCATCTGATGACAGATAAACTCGGCTCATCTTTTCTCCTCTAGCTCCGTTGTGCTGGCAATAAGCAGCTTCTCGTTCATTCAGTTATGCGGGTCACGGCTGCTAGTGTTTGGTTCGCCCCGTAAGGAAACGCAGGCAGCTGGGGGATCTTTTTAGGGATATTCATTTGTCGTTTCAGCAATTAAGGGCATTTTTCAATCACTGTCATGTTGGGAATTTAGGACTGGAATAACTCTTGGGTGAATTCTCTTAACATCAAAGCAGAAGCCTGGAAATTTGGCATGAGCCCTGAAATAGGAAGACGACTTTTTTTACCCTGTGGTGCCTGGTGTTTAATGTTGAACGTATGTCTGCCTGGTATTGCCTCAGTGCTGTTTTTGGAGTAGTTTGCTGCTGTAGAGTAGGCGTGGCACTGGGGAATCGCATTTATTTTATTTAACCGGGGGGAAAAACTAAAAAGACCTCAGAAATGATCAAAGGATGGTATGAAGTGTAACCATCCTTCCCTTGCAAAAGAGGATTGACCCTCGGCAATGTTGGACTTTGAGAAGGAAATTGCACGTGGCAACGTTGGTTGTGCCTGGGATGAGTCTCTCAGGCACCAAAAAGGACAAAAAAAGGGTCTCTGGCAGGCAACAGGGATGTCTCAAATCTGGGGTTGTTTGAAGGAGAGGTGGGGAGGGTGCACGGGGCGTGGAGGCCCAGGGAGGGCGGCGCGGCCGTAACGCTGCTCTGCTTCCTTCTAGCTCATACCAAGGACATGCCGTTCACGTGTGAGACGTGCGGGAAGTCCTTCAAGCGCAGCATGTCCCTGAAAGTCCACTCACTCCAGCACTCTGGGGAAAAGCCGTTTAAATGTGAGGTAGGTAACGTTTTTGGTGGAGGGCAGCTCGGGCTGGCCGTGCCGTGGGGCGGCGGGAGCACGCTGGGCTGGGAGGCAGGTTCTCCACCCCTCCCACAACGCTTCCTTCCAAATGGGGACAAAAATGCTGATTTTAGGAAAGATCTTCCACTTTTGGGGGCATCCCTACCAGCGCAGCAGTGGGGATGATTTCCCCATCTCACCCAACCTTTACATCCGTTCTGGTCTTGAGGACCCTACCAACCCTATAATGAAACTGGTTCCTCTGGGTGGCACCTGCTGATAGCAGGATCTGCTCCTCCCTCTAGTGACTGGACAACATCTCACACCCGAAACCCACCTGGCCTTCAAGTGTGGGGCCTGATTTTGTCTTCAGCTGCCTGGGTTGGAGGAGCCTTGGCCCCAGCTCACCACCGGGGCTGGGCGATCAGGGTGCCAGCGGTGCTCAGGGTGCTGATGGTGTCGGGGGCCTTGGGCTCCAATGCAGCATGGACTAAGCTCTTCCTTAAACCCTGGAGGAAGGCAGAGGCCAGGAATATAGCCCCAAAAGCTGTGTATTTGAACTTTTTCAGAAAAAAATGAATCCTGCGAAGCTCTAGCTGGTGGCTGCAGATAGCAGGGGCAGACGGGGGAGATGGCAGGTGCTTTAGGTGCTGGATGGTGAGAGAGCAGATTGATGTTCAAGGCCCTGTGATACCACTGACCTTTTGCGTGGTCCTGGGCAAGTCCTGTAGGCTCAGGGCTCGGTGGTATCCCTGGGTGGGAGCGGAAACGCTGAGTGGGAGAACATGGGGGGAGAGGTGGGTACGTCGGATGGAGATCCAAACCAGCCAACTTGTCTGTGGTCAACGTGAGGCTGCTGGGACAAGCAAGGCTTATCCCATGGGGACCTCCGCCGTGGCACGGGGCCGGGGCTGGGCACCGCGGTGCGGCCAGCCGCTGACGCCGGCGCTCTCCTGGCAGAACTGCAACGAGCGGTTCCAGTACAAGTACCAGCTGCGCTCCCACATGAGCATCCACATCGGCCACAAGCAGTTCATGTGCCAGTGGTGCGGCAAGGACTTCAACATGAAGCAGTACTTTGACGAACACATGAAGACGCACACGGGTGAGCGCTCCCCGGGGACGGGGAGACGGGGTCGGCGGCCGCCCGGGGTCATCGTCTGCCTTCCGGGGACGAGCGGTGGGGTGGGGGAGGCGGGATGGGGCCGGCGGCCGTGGCGGGTGTTTCTCACCCGTGTCCCTCCCCGCGCCGCAGGCGAGAAGCCCTACATCTGCGAGATCTGCGGCAAGAGCTTCACCAGCCGCCCCAACATGAAGCGGCACCGCCGGACCCACACGGGCGAGAAGCCCTATCCCTGCGACGTCTGCGGCCAGCGTTTCCGCTTCTCCAACATGCTCAAGGCCCACAAGGAGAAGTGCTTCCGCGTCAGCAACCCTTTGGCCTCGGACACGGCCGCCGCCGCCGCCAACAGCGGCCTGGCCGCCCCCCAGCCCTCCGCCGGCTCGCCCCAGCTGCCCCCCGGCACCTTGCCGCACGCCCACCCCCTGCCCCTGCCGCTGCTTCATCCCCTCCCACAGAGCCTCCCTCCTCCTCCTCACCTACCGCCGCCGCCTCCCCTCTTCCCCGCCACCGCCACCGGCAGGGTCAACGCCAACAACAACTAGGCAGCAGCCGCGCGGACCGGACCGCCCTCCGGAAAACGCCTTCGCCGCGGAGCCCTCTCTGTCCCCCTTCCTCCTGGTTTCGGGGTTGTTTTGGGGTTGGGTTTTTATTTTTTTTTTTAATTTTTTATTTTTTATTTTTTCGCCTTTCTTGGCTGGGAGGGGAGCTCTGGGCCAGAGCCAGCGCCGCAGGGAGAAGCCCCCGAGGAGCGGGGAGGAAGGGGCCACGCGGCGCCTGTCCATAAGGGTGTAGATAAAAGGCGTTGCTCAGCCCCAGCTTTCGTCCCGCATGAGGTCCTTCCCAGCTGGGCAGGTTGGGAAACGTCCAGCCAAGGGTTCTCGCCCGCTTCGAGGTGGCCACGCGGCCTCCATCACTCGATGGACATCCCAGCCACCGCGACCGGCCTCTCCCCGTGGATCGTCTCCCTCCCCGAGGCCTGTGGAGGCAGGAGGGATCGTCCAGGGCTGCTTCCCACCCGGAGCTAGCTTGGAGGAGAGCGTGGGGGTGAGGACCCCAGCCCCGGAGCAGGCGGAGAGGTCAGTGGCGGCACGTGCCAGCTTGCTAGCCCGATGCCTGCGAGCTCTTTGATATTTATAAGAAGCAGAAATCTAGTTAGTGGTGCTCGAATCGCCGTACTGTAAAGCTGGTCTTTCAATCAGGCTCTTTAGGAGAATTATGGCCCACGGAGGAATTACTTGCTCGTGGCATCGAGCCAGTGCAAGACGAGTTGTCGCCACCCGCAGTCCCCTCCAGCTGGGGAGTCCCCGGGCCAACGGCGAGCACGCAGGTGTCCCTCCTCCAAACTCCGCCGGCCTGCTCTCCTTAGCACGTCTTCCTTCCCCACGCTAGGTGTTTCTCCCCTCCGCGGATTTGGTAGATGAAAGCACAAGCCAGCGGCGTGCCAAATTCACGAGCCGCGTCTGGGCATATTGGCACCCTGTTGTGATTTAATTCCCAGCGTGTGGGATCGGGCTCTGGTGTCCCCTTTCTGCTAATCCCAATGAGATCTGGTTTTTTAGGGACTCTCGAGTTTGCAGCATTGCCGTGGGGGAGCTCAGGTGGGCTTTGAGACCGAAAGGCAGGTTGGTGGGTTGCTCCATAGCAACCTTGCATGGAGCAGCAGGACGTCACGTGAGGCTGAGGTTTCTTGGGAGAATCAGTCCAGAATAGTGCCTTAACAATTCGAATAAGTGTCTGACTGACGAGCGAACTCCAGGTGTTTGCTGGAGTTGTTGCTCTCTTGAACTCTGCAAGCTGGATCTCATTGCAAGGATTAGAGCTGAAGCAAGACGGATTTCGGTCTCGCCCAATAGCATCTTGTCCTCAAACTTTTTGCCGTGTCAGAAAAGCCCATGCAGCTCTCCCAAGCTTCGCTTCCCCACCAGGGTTGTGGCATTGGCAGCTGACGCTCTCCTCGGCTGCAGTTTGGCTGAGACAGGATGTTTCTGGTGCAGTGATCACCTCTGGGAGAAGAGAGGAACCCAGCTTGCCCGGGCCTCGCAGGAGAGCGCTGGGGTTGATTTGATGAAGCCCCACAGCGTTGATTAGCATCTCTGCAGCCACGTTGTACTTGAACGCTCCTCTTCCCGTATGCTGAATGACGGTGAGGTTGAGCTGGTCTTTGACTTCACTTATTCAGGCTTGCTTTGTGCAAGCAGGGGAGGAGCGGAGGAACTGTGGTCTCAAGTGGCTGTCACCTACCCTGGCTGGAGAGGAAAGTCCAGGAAGACTTTGCTGTATTTTTTGTTGAATGCTGTGATATAAGCTGGCTCTCTTGCTGCTATGATTTGCCCCAAGATGTCATGCATTGGTCTATCCCCAACTGCATGGTGTCACTGCAGTTGCCCTCATGAGTACCTCCCAAGGACATGTCCCCTTTGGAGCTGGGCAGTTTGAGACCACTGCAGGAGCTGCAGAGCATCTTGGGCACAGGCAGAGAGAGGTGACGACCAAGATGTGTGGGAGGCTTTGCGGCCGATGCGTTGCTGCCAGGGCCAGCTCTGTGGTGAGACCGGTAGGAAAGCAAAGGCAATGCACGTGGATGTGGGCCAGGTACCTGCTGAGGCAGTGAGCAGTGCTGTTGGCGTAGGTAAGCTGGGAGTGAGGTCACTGGGTGGGCTGCAGAAGCCAGTTCTCATTTGCACCTTGGTCTAGGCAACAAGCAGTACTGGGGCACTGGGGACTGAGCTGCATCTGGCTCTGCAAGAAGTTTTGATGTTTCATCTCATAGACCAAGTCAGCAAAGCACTTGGGCACTGTGTAACTTGCAGAGCCCAGCACAGGGTTGTATCTCCACAGAGCCAGGAGGATTTATCCACATGCTCTGGTGCTTTGCTGAAGGAGGACGTACAGGAGTGTGAGGCTGAACGGGATGGGATTGCTGGCTGTCCCTGTGAGTGGTGTTTGAAGTGACAGGTTAGGTGATTGGTGTCCTCTCCTGCTTAGTGCACCGAATGACAGCACTCATGCCCAGCATCCTCTGGAAGCCTGGCTGCTCTTGAGTTGTTACTGTTTTATAGCAACAATTTTTTTTTCATCCTTACGAGCCTCTCGTGTTGGCTGGGGTCCTCTGGAGCCCCGGTGTTGCAATCAGTCCCTGAACGGGTGAGTTCACACTCATCACATCCGTTTTGTGCAAAGGGAGAAAGCTATGGCTGAGTTGCTTTGAGACATTTTACCTTCTCAGGTGGATCTCAAATGCTCCTCTGCTGCCCTTCTTCCACGCACGCGCTGGGATTTATCAGGCTGGTGCAACACCTTTTGAAACGCCCTCCCGTAAGGGACTTGGGCCCTCAGCTGTTGGAGCTGTTGGCTCCCTGGAGGGAGCAGGACCCAGCCTGGAAGGTGATTGCTTTGGAGGAGCGCACATCAGAGGTGTTGGAGGGCTTCAGTAGAGCTGTCCATGTCATCTTCTCCGCTGCCTCCCAGACCCCATCCCATGGGACTCCTTTACATTTCTTTCCCCTCGCCCTCCTAGGCTTTGAGACCAGATAGGAGCTGCGCACTACGAGGAAAGCTAACCTGCCTGTACGGTCTTCATTTTGTGATGAGACTGTTGGCTTGTCCAGCTGGTAAACTTGGCCAACTCCTTTTGGCAGTAAATCCCCACATGAACATGTCCCCCCTCAGTACTGCTTATCTAGAGAGTGGTTTCCCAGTCCCCAGCCCTTCCTGTCTCCGCAAGGACCAGTCCCACTTGAACGTCACCACGAGATGAGAGATCCTCCTTGAGGCTAATGACATCACGATCACTTCAGAGAGGAGAAGTGGGGCAGGAGCACTTGCTGGTACTCATCCTGCAGCAGCTTGGCTTCGCCACATGCACAGAAAGCCCAGTGACCGATTTTAGCTGCTTCTAATGATCTTTGAGACCCTGCCTGGAGAGCTGCTTGGAGACGTTGAGATGTGACCATGCACACAGCACTTTGGAGAACCAGATCCCTGCTGCTCCCTCCCCTACTCCAAGGCCTGGGCAGCTCCTGGAGTCCTACACGGCCTCTGAACCCTTTTGTCTACACCCTTATTCAGTCCCTATGTGTCTCTTGATGTCTATTTTTCGTTAATGTATTAAGACCTGAAAAGAGTCACTCTAGCAGTGTCTCGGCCCAGATTCATCCCAGGTCAGACCCCATTGGCACCTGTTGAGTGAGACAGAGTGGGAGGCAGGGGAATTGGGTCCGTTGTTTTCAAGCTTTTTATATTTTATTTTATTTTATTTTATTTTTTAACTCTTGCACCTTAATCTCTCACATCCCTTCTTCAACAGACCATGAGGGTGGAGAGGGGCTTAATTTCCATTACGCAGTCGATGAATACTCTGCAAAGCAACATTCAGCTGACAACCCTGCCCACACGCTACCCCCCGACCTTTTTTTTTTTTTTTTCCTCTCATTGGTTGAACTCTGGGGAGGGAGGGAGTCACGCGTGGGGGTTGTTTTTGTTTTATATATCCCAGGAGCCTGGTAGCACAGACCAGTTTGCCTCATAATGTCCATGAGGCACGGCTGGCCCTTCGGACCACAGCCATAATCCGAGCGCGTTGAGAAGGTGACGGATGGACGTCGGGTGGAAACGGCTGTGACAGTGCAATAGAGATTAGCATCCGCTGCTAGACAACTCCACTGATTTAACTATTGGTTTGCCAGAAGTTGAGAGGGAAGGACGGACAGACGGACACCCTTGGTTCACACGGACGGAGACAGCTTCCCCGCACAGCCCTGCCTAGTGACTTAACCACGATGGAGTTGGGTAGAACTTAAAAAGGAAGAAAATAAAAAGGAAACAAATAAAAAAGAGCAACCTCAATAGCATGGAACTTAAAGGAAAAAAATGAAACCCCAAGCACTTGCCTCAAAACTAATTTCTAATGCCTGATGTTTGGCTCTGTATGATTTTCCGGCATTCAGTATCGGTTGCCCAGACATGCCAAGTTAAGAGTGTATCGGTGGCTTTACTAGTGTGAACAAACTTAATGAAGCACTTTATTCTGTATAGATAAGGGAAGGCGGGGAGGGGAGGGGAAGCTTGGATGCTTTTCGGAAGCGTCTTAAGTAATGTTCTAGGAAATGTATTATTATTATTACTTTTTTTTTATGACCATGTGTAATCAATATATGTTTATCTTCAAGTACAGCAGTTACTCTCTTTGGGACGGTGTGATGAAGGGGAGGGTGAGACGGCCAGGTTAGTCCATCAGAGGGGAGCCGCTGGGGAAAGGCATTGCCTGCTGCAGGAGCATGCAAGTCTTGCTTCATTGAAGGCCCTGTTGGTGCACGTCCAGGAGGTCCCAAGAGGTGCATCAACGCTGCCTTCAAGGGCGCAGCTCACAGAGGGCCTCGGCACCAGGGCTGAGGTGGCCAGTCCCCAGCACGTCTCCATCCTGAGCTGGCTTCTGCCCGGCGGTGCTGGGGCTGATCTCTGAGCCGCCTGCGAGTGAGGTGAGCAACAGTGGGCTGTTTTCATGCGTCTCTAAAGGCTATGTCCTCAGCCACGCTTTGAAACCTGCTTTTGGCCTCTCACCAAGGCACGTCAGGGGTCACTGAGCTCTGAAACTGGTGAGAGGTCGGAATTAGGCCTCTGTGCTGCCTTCTCCCAGTCTGGAAGTGTTATGACTGTTACCAAAGAGGTTGCAAGTGGAAGGACTGAATCAATAAACAATTTGTCTTTTATAAAAGAAAACCTAAAGCTCCACTGCTTTCTTTGTTACCTTATTTTTTAAAAATGCTCTTTTCAGGCAATTGCATAGGGAATAACAGCCCAGCAGCATGGGCTTCCTAGGGCATGTTCCCAGCTGCTGTTTTTTTCACATGCGAAGACTTCATGTTGATTTTGGTGGGAGATGCGTGTGTGTGAGTCAGCTGGCCAACAAAAAAAAGCATTTCTGGGAAGGGTGATTCTTGGGTGATGGAACGGGCTCTGGGGTTACACCCCCAGGGACACCACAGTTGGTGAGGGCTGAGTGTGCCTGGTCCTGCCTGCTCCACGTTTCTGCATGCAATTTGGCCAAGCTACGTGATGGGTCTCCCCAAGCTCCTCTGCAGGCAGTGATGAGCTCACGGAGTCTATCTGAAAGGACCCAGCATCTTTATTGACTTCAAATGGAGTTGTGGGATACTTGCCAGCCAATGTCAGCACCTATACAAGGAACCTAATGGAAGAAGAAATGAATTTTCCCCACCCTTGGGAGGTACCTGCTCATTTGCAGCTAGCATTGCCCAGAAAAAGTACCCACGGGACCTTCAGTGGAGCCAGAGGTGCCTCTTGCCCGCGGTGATATCACGCTGCCTCTGGGACTGCGCAGCTGGCATTACGTGCATCACAGCTGGGAAACGCCAGGCAGCAGTGAGGAGCAGTGCCTTGATGAGTATTCATGCTGGTTTTTCTTACCTGGGATCGCTTTTGGACCAAAGCAACCACTTGGCACTTGGCTAGAAGATGGTGAACATCTCTGGGAAAACTTCTGCTTGGTGGTGTGCAACTTGTCTGCTGGCCCATCTGCTCTTGGGCAGCAGGTTCTTGAATTGCCATGGCCTAGAGCTGCAGGTTTCAATTAACCCTCTCTCAGGACCACACGTTGCGACAATTTTCTGTTTTGCCTTCAGCAAGAATTGCTAAAACTATTCACTTTTCTTGCAGTAAAGAAAATGATATCCCCAACCCCAAAGACTAATCACCTACCCAAACTGAGAATTAGCCAAAATCCTGGTTCACAGTTGGAGCTGGTGGAGAAGCTGTGGCCAGAACCACAGAAGAGGTTGTTGAAATGCCACCCATTTGCCAGCCTTTTTAAGAGGGATTCCTGCTGAGCACTACTGATTTCTGTCCTATGAGGAACCACCCAACCACAAGAGGCCATGCGAGACCTGCCTACGATGTCTCAGCTGCATCCGGCAGCAAGAAACAGAGGGAGGGCTTGAAAAATAAAGGAGGAAAGGAAAAAAATCACTTGTCCCCTGAAGGCAAAGGACACCCCTCCTGTGATGCTGCTAACCCACGCTTGTGCTAGGAGCAGCAGGGAAGAGCTCTAGGCTGACCAAGGAGCATCACCCCTGCTGACCTGCCGCAGTAGGTAGTGGAGGGAATTTTAACCTTTGGAGGTTTCTGATGGCCATTGCATGGAGGCTTGAGGTAGTACTGCAGAAAAGGTGTTGGCTTTCCAGTCCCTGGCAGGAGGTGGTTTTGATTCTACACATGGAAACTCTTCATTTCTGCCATAAAGTATTGTATACGCTTGGTGGTTTCATCTCCGGTTGGCCTGAGAATCATCTATGGGAAATCCTGCAGGACTGAGAGGAACATCATCTTTCTGCACTGTTTTCACACATTTGGTCATTTTGAAGGGTTCTTTTTAAGCTAGCCTATCTCAGCCAGGCAGTTACCTCAGGTTTATTTTTCTTGTTAAAAATGCTTTGTTACCATTCTGATGTGATTGTCCTCTAAGTGATTGCCCTGTAACTTACTTTTTTTTTTTTTTTAATCCTTAAAATGAAACCAGGACGAGATTCTGCTTACTTTACTTATGCCTGATAGTCTCCTCTTCCAGATGCAGAGTAGTTTCTCCAGGGTTGTATTTTGAAGCGGACAACCAGATCAGCCAGTTTTTGTGGGTTTTTTTTTTTTTTTTTTTTTTTGATAAAACCAGAAGTTTCATGCCATTTTGGGGGTGTTATTTTGGAAGGTTTGTATTCTTTTTTTATTATTATTATTGATTACAACCCTTGTTCCTGGTATCATGAGATCCTGGTGGAATCAGGCTTGCTGTCCTCTTTCTGGGCAAGCTGCTGATCCTCGTATCTGCAGAGAAATGCTTCAGGGATGTGAATGTCTGTAGGTTAAGGTCCAAAGAGGGGAAAAAAGAAGGAGAAAAGCTGTAGCCATGTGTGTGGAGCAGCTGGCAGAGGGGCCTGCAAGGCTGCGGGGGCCGGGGAGACACAGGGGCATGGAGATGGTGGCTCTTACTTGTTAATGGCTCGGTGGAGGAGGTATAGGAGCAGTGAGACCCATGGACAAGGGTTTATTTGCCACGTTTCTCAGTAAGTTTTTTGAGGAAAAAGGCTCTGGAGGGGTTTGGAGAGAGGCGAGGAAGCGAGATATCCCCACGGGACACCACCCTCCCATGAGGCACCTTCCTCACTACCTCTTTCTGACCCTCCTTTTGCTTGGTCCTTACGTTTGGTTGCTGTGGTCAGGTCGTTACGGCTCTCTCAATAAGCATACACAGAGAATTTCTTTTTCCATATTTTAATAATTTATTTTTAAATAAACCACTGGTCGGATGGCGTGGATATCAGGAGTTTTTCACTCCGCCAGGTCTCTGTCCTGCTGCCAGTAAGGTTATGTTTCTATCAAAACATCATTATGGATAACTTAAAAAAAAAAATCATCAATATGAAACTCTTTGAATCAAACACATTTGAAATCTCCATGTACTTTGCAAACTAGGATATTCTTAAAAAAAAATTAAAAATAAGTGAGACAACATAAATATAAAACCTTTCCCCGACAAACAGCATTTGTCCAGCCAGAGGTGAGGACACTGCAGCCTGTGATTGAAGGTGGAAAGGATGCAGCTCTGCTTGATCAGCTCGAAAGGATGGTGATGACCACACATGGTCCTCCCTCCCTGTCTCCCCCTTACCTACCCCACTGCTTGCACAGCTCTGTCCCTCCTGCAGACCTTAGCTCCTGGTGTCTCTTCAGTCCAAAGACTAGGTGGAGACAAAGGAACTACAATTCTTTTCTTTACGTTGCAATGTCCAAGGCGTTTCTCCTGCCCATGCACACGTGCTCTTTTCACCGTCTCACTCCAACAACCGTCATCACTCTGGAGATCATCAAAGTCCCCCAGGTCCAACCTGCACCACTTGCCTTTGCCTCTGCTCTCCTCTTCCTCTCAGAGGACATGTCTAACACCACACTGCTTACAGCTACCTCGGGTGGGGAAATACATTAGAGACCCCCTGGCCTGGGGGAACTTCAGCTTAGCCCCTTGGGAGCCCCTCTCTGCCTCCACGCATGGTTGGGGAGGTTCAACAGAGAAGGTAGGGAAGAAGCTGGAGAAAGAAGTGGAACAAGAATATAGACCTTTTTGTCCTGTCTACTGAGACTGGTGGAGGTCTTTGCTCCATGCTCATTAGTCTACCCCAGCTCCTTGGAGTCCTCAGATCCCCTCTCTAGTTATACCGTGAGCAGCTTCAAGTTCCCGTATGGCTTCAAGATGATTTTTCCCCTTTCCAGTTTGACTAGATGACGTGGTAACAATCAATCACAGATGCAATGTCCTACACCGTATGCAGAGAAACCCTGCCACATTCCTGCGCTGATAGGCATGAACTCAACCCTCCCCACCCCCCTGATGCTTCCTCCTTGCCCCAGAGCCCCATGGAAAAAAAATAAACCATGCCTCATTACATCTTTGTTAGCCGCAAAACGTTGAGGCGCACGGGAAGGAAAGTGGCACCAGAAGCATACTGGATCTCTCGGAGGACCCCTTCCCACTTCTTCTGTTCTTCATCATATCTGAGGAGAGACAAACAGAAAATCACAGTGAGCAAAGCTTCTCATCTTCCCCGTTCAGGTCCTCCCTGCAGCAGCTGGAGCTTCTGGTGTGCGGCACGACATCCTGCAGATGCCATTTGTCCACAAGATGTCTGGGGAGGGGCATGGGGAGCTGCAGCCTAGCTCTGGTTTGCTAGCACCGGACTGGGATACGAGGTAGTGGTCTCACAGAGGAGGGTGTATTTTCTCCCTGGGAAATGGATTGATGCCACCAAGAGCCAACATCTGGGCTGAAGGCCAGCAGCCCAGTAGGTGCCTGCTGAGGATGCTCTAGAGCCATGGAAGGGAAGGAAAGGGGCTGCAAACCCTACATTAGCAGCTGTCAAAAAATAGTTTCTGACCATTTGCCTGGTCCCACTTAGGAAAATTCGATTTCTAGTCTGAGTGCTAGCTTTTTCCAGGAAGAATGTGCTTTGTACTAACACCGCTTTAAGCCAAAGGGGAGGTCCAGAACCAGATCAGGGCAAAATGCCAATTCAGGAAAAAGCTAGAAAGTCAGATTTTTCCCAGTTACACTTCTATGTCAGGCCAGGAGAGATCATTGCATCAGCTAGTGTGACCTCCAGGACAGCACAGGGCAAATGTTTCATCCAGAAACACTGCGCCAAGCCTGCGACTTCGTGTTGGGATAAAAGCATTTGGTTTCATACCAAAGGCATCAAGAAAGAGAGAAACTATCTGTTCCTTTGGTGGCTTTCACTGAGTAACTTCCCTCCAATCTCCTGTGCTCCCAGGGATAGCCACAGGAAAGGTCTTCACCTCCAAACGTCATTCAGCTCAGTTGGCACCAGCTCTCCTGACTCCGTCTCCACCGTGGCGAATCCCCCGAGCAGGTAGAGTATCCCAGACAAGCTCACCAGGCTGACCGAGCTGCGCTCCTGAGGGAAGTCCGTGAAGGTGTCCCACCTGCCACGTCGAGAGATCAGACATGTTAGGCAACCTGCCTACCCCAGTGCAGAGGCTGGACTGGGATTGGTAACCAGCAACTAAATTAACCAGTGATGGATCAGATGGGCTGTGGTCATTCTTTGACTGTTGCTAGAGATATCTCTTTCCATCATCATAGTTCAACCTTATTTGCAAAGAATAGATGATCTGTGAAGCACGCTTCACATGGACCAGGAGGTGCTAGGGACTGCGGTGCAGTCTCACAGCCCACCACGAGTCAGGGACACATCCATCGTGTTGGGTGACGCTGCTGAGAGGAAGCTACAGCCCTGCAGTGCACCCAGGGTCTGTGCTGTTTGGTGGAACTGCCTTGAATGTGAGCCTGATGCCATGCACAGCCCAGCTGCAGGACACTTGCAGCCTCGGTGATGTCCACTGGTCCAAGACTGAGAAGAACCAGTATTGGGAGTTGCGAGCAAACTCCACAACACTTGGAGGCAGAATGTTTAATGTATATCTATAGATGCTCCTTGTGTAATTGCACCTCGTGGTGTGCTATGGTACGTACTTGTTGGATGCAATGTCATACACTTCCACTGAGTTCGTCAAGCCGGAGTCGGTCACGCCAGCTGCCACGTAGATTTTGTCATTGTGCACAGTTGCTCCGAACAAGGAACGGGCAGTTTTCATGGGAGCCAGCTCCTTCCACTCAAACTTATTCGGGTTGTAGACACACATCTTCTTCAGACACTTCCTACAGAAAGACGAGAGCAAAGGACCCTCAATTGCCTGCTGAGTGGCATCTTTGCACTGCAGGAGTTTGGGGCTGTCACCTGGGAAGAATGTGGGGTCTCTAGAAAACATTTTGCTACCCTCCACGCTGGAACTAGTCCATGAGCTTGGGTGCCTGCATGTCCATGCCTGAAGACATCATTTGTGTGCAGAACATCCCCTCCACGTGTGCCTCCTTTGGATAGGAATCCCGAAAGCTCAACGTTGGGTTCACACAGCTGGGTCAGGCCCTGTCTAGCTAACTGCCTATCCAAGGCCTTGCAAGGAGCCTTCCAGGTGGTGTTCAAGTGTTGCTGATTCAGCTTGATGCTGCAAAATGTCAGCGATAAAGTCCCAGTCCCCTGAGATGGCAATGTAAGGTATGCGTGTGTGTGCCTGAATATATGCACACACACTTCTCAGACCATTATCTTCTCAGGGCAGGGCCTTTCTTTGCTGGATTATGCCATGTTTGCTCTGCAAACAGACATACTTCTGTCTTGCAAAGCAATCACTACAACGCTCCTCGAGAGTGGCAGTTTCTGCTGAGCCACCATCTCCTGCCACAAATCAATGGATGGCAGGTCTAGGGTCAAGTCTGGTGAGGTTTTTCACTGCTGTTGCAAACACACCGGCTGGGTTTGGCTCCTAGGCTCATGCTGCTCCATGGCTCGTCTCCAGACTTGAAGACAGGAAAGTCCCAATCTGGAGGAGGTTCTTGCACTTCGGCACCTCTCCTAATCTGTGTGAATTTGCTTATTGTGAGCAAAAGGGGTGATGCTCTTGGGGTCTGGTAAGGGCAGTGCCATCTCTCTGATGTTAGTTGTGCTGTGCAGGGCTCCTAAGAGCTAGGGCAGAGCTGCAGCAACACAGCCGAACTGAGCGGTGACGATGCCACAGCCTACACCCCATCCAAGCCTCCTTCACCCATTTGTTCCCTCCACCCCATAGCCTTCAGGTTAGGTAGGTACAGACTTGTGCTCCCAACTCCCACCACTCTGGGGGATGACACCCTGGGTTTCCCTGGGTTTCACTTGCTTTTTAACTTACTTGTCACTTCCTTTGCCGCCTATGACATAGATGAGGTCCTTGTGCGATACCACCGCGTGGCCATAGACTGCATAGGGAAGAGAGTCTGCTTCACCCCACTTGAAGGACCTGGATCAGGAAAAGATGGGATGCAAAAGGATTTGTAGCTTGTTGGGTGGGACCCAGAATGATATGGCGCTTTCCAGACCTAAACATGAGTACAGATCCTGCCAAATTGAAAACACAATCTTAAAAATAGCAGGTATTCCAGTGAGAAAATATTCAACCAGTAAATACTGTGATCCTAAAAAAGGGAAAATAAAATTATATACAGGATGCTTGTGCTAATGCTCATTCTTTTCTGCAGCATCCTTTACTTTCAGTCTTTGTGCATACACACCACCTCTTCTCCCAGAGCCTCACCTCGTTCGCAAGCACCAGCAGTCAGATGCAAATGAGACAGAGATTTCTGCATTATGTAAAAATTTAAAAAAACAATGGAAGTGAGGAACGCAAAATCCTGACAGCAATTTTTTTCCAGGCCATTGCCTTCAGTTTTGGGGTGCTTCAATTTGCTAGGACTCAGCAAGGAGCCACTGGTGGATACGTCCACATGATGCAGTGCAGCACTGTGCTGAAACCTCAGAGCTTGGTCCAGCAGCGAGGCAGGACAGCAGAGCAGACGATGCAGCTATAAGGCTTCAGAAACCCAAACCAGTACCTGATCTTTCAGCCCCACTGATCCTTCACAGCAGAGCCTCCAGGTCTGTCCTCAGGTGGGGCTTTGGCACACCTAAGAATCCAGACTTTATTTTTACTTCTTTGTTTGTTTGAGCCAGGTAGCCAAAAATGGAGGCATCTGACATGTGGGTGTATTCGTGGTGATCTGGACCTAAGGGAAGGCTCATTACACCTAAATTAATCAGTTACGTTCAGTGGGGAGATGATAAACAGGCCTAAATAAAATGCACAAGCCCATAGACCAGCACTTCACCCTTTCCACCACTTGTTACAATTGAAATCTTCACCTAATATGAGAAATAACTGGTGCTGATCATATCTCTGCTAGCTTCAACCCTGTAAACTGCCCTCTGCCCACTTTGAAGGAGAGAGATGCCATTCCCGGAGGATTTGCCAAGCCAGATAAATGCCACGTTCTGTGGGAATGGAAGCTGGTTTCAAAGCTCTGCCTATAAAACAGACTTTGCAGCACACACATCTAAATATAAACTGAGCAAAGGCTTGTTAACGCTTGCTACTCCTGCTTCTTAGGGGCAGGCAGGAACAGTCTTTTGGACATCTCTCCCTCATGTGAGCAGAACTGGATGGTACTTTCAATAAAGGTCACGGCATAGCATGGTTCAGAGTCCATTGCACAAAAATAATCTGACATTAAGCCTCCAGATGATTATTACAATGCTGTGCAGTGCTTTCTTCCAGTAGGGCAACTGGGATAGTCCAGGCAGGTGCATGGTTTTGTAGGACTGAGCAAAGTTCATTAGTAGGAAAGAGAGTAGCCATGTCATGCAAGGAAACAGAAGAGCCCCACTCTCCCCAGCCCAGTACAGTGCCAGCTATGAGTACTTTAAAACCATGCTTTCCTGCCCAAACCCACTCCCAGTGCTCCCAGACTGCACTGAAGGTCACTGAACCTCGAACCGATGGGCATATGCTAATGAAGAGCAGAAAGAAAAGCTCCCCTTGCTCGTCTATATGGGTGTCATGTGAGCATCTTCAAAGTTCAGTCCTGATAACATACTATCCCCACTACAGCTCCCATCCCCATAGCTTCAGTTACAATAAACCAAGCAGCTGGGTAGAGATGGCTCAAAGCCCCGAGGTGTGGCTTCAAACAATCCCCGTGGTCTCCGAGTCTAGATCTGAAGTTCAAGCCCTGTCTCCAAAACTGTTTGGTCCCTGCAGAGACAGAGTCATTTGCAAGCCAGATGCTTCTCCTTCTCCTGGAAAACCTCCCTCCCCGCACTTGCACACACACACTTACAGACGGTCGTAGCACAAGACAGAGTCCAAAGTCTTTTCGCCCTCTTTCAGCTCTTTCCCGCCGACCACAAAAATGGAATTTTCAGCCTCTCCCAGGCCAAAAAGGCAGCGAGGAGAGGGCAGCGGGGGCATCCCCAGCCAGTCTGAGTCCAGGTGGTCGTACTGAAAGGAAGACACGGCCGTTAGTTTGGAAGAGAGGATGGATTCACCCTGCCTACTTGCTTAGCTTAAATCAGGATGCAGGGCCAACGAGCAGAGTCCATTCCCACATCCATCTTGGTCACTCCCGGTGGGCACACTCTGCAGGACCGTTCTCCACCTGCACCTTTCCCGTTGCTGCTACACCTGGTGCAGGATGGGATCTCAGTGTAAATCCAAGTCATATATGTCATAAGACATTTATCTTACAAGAAGGTGCAAGAGCAGAGATGCGCCTGCAGGAACGTGTTCTGCACTCTACAGGAAAGCCTTGACTTGGAAAAAGTTTGGTCATTTTGGGATGAGAAGGTCTCACCTTGTACCTATAACAGGGAGTTCCTGAGGCTGGAGAAGCTGAGATACTGCAGCCTTAGAAATTTTATCTGGCCCTCTCCAGCTGTAAGACATGCTGCAGTATTTCATCCCAGTATTTTTCATCTCTGCCAGGTAGCAGCCTGCTGTCTGCAATGCTGCTTACATAGCTCACTCCCCTGAGCGAGCTGAGAGTAAAATGACTTCTTCTCCTGGCAATTCTGCTTTCTGGCAAATGATCAGTTATCACGTTCCTCCTCTGCTTCTCACGAAATGTGAAATCATGGTGCTTGTCTCTGTTTTTTTCTGTTTATTGCCCTATTGGTGAACTGAAGCAGTGATTTGGGAATCACGTGTCCTAATTAATTGTTTCTGCTGAACTGGAGGAGGGACTACAAGTTACTGATTTTGTCCCGTATCACCTCAGTGTGCGTGAGAGTTTGTGAGATAAAAATGTGTGTGTCTGCACAAAAGCTACTTACGCAATATCTGCCTGTCTGCACGGCACAATGAAACAGGCAGTCCTGCAAAGATGGGAGCCCTTCGTGCTGACCTGAGTGTCCCGTTAGCCCCATCTGATAGACGGGAGACACATCCATGCAAAGCTAGTAGATCACATGGCTAAACATCAGCTAACGCTAGTGGGATAATGCCTGGTATATCTGAGAGAAGAGCCCTGCATTGGCACCAAGAATTAAAAGGCTCGTTTGGAAAGATCACAGAGTGGATGATATGCCCCGTTGGGCATTATGGGAAAGTGCGTCCTGTTGCCTAAAGCTCTGAATCGACAAGAACCAGGTTTAGACCTTGCTCTGCCATGACTATCTGTGTGAGCCTCAGGTGTGGGCGAGCAGATAAGCCCTGCTGTGGAGGAAGGGGCAGTTCTGAGGTGGGATGCAAGTACTTGGACATCTGTAGATCCAGGCATTTCCTTACCTCCCACCAGAGAAAAATATGAAAGATTATGGGGCAGCATGGGGCTAGAGGCTCTCTAGGCACCACAGCTTGATGGAAACTGTAGACTGGGGCAACATCTTTAGTCCAGATTGTCAGCGGAGGAGTGGGTTAAGCCTGGGGTGACCTACTGCAGCCAGCTTGGTGGGATTCTGCAAGAGGAAGTTGTGATGGAGCCTTGCCTGAAGCACTGTTTGTTATGGGCTGGGGCCAAAGAGCTTCCAACTTGCTGGATTGTCTCCAAACACTTGGCCTCAGTTGGGTGCCTGTGGTTATTGTCTCTTTGTAATTTGTGGTCCACATACATGTTATTTATAGCAGAGGCCTGAACAGCTCAGTCACTGGGATAGTTCCTGCTTCTTGAAGGATTTAGCATTGTTTTCAGGGCATAAATCTTAGAAGTGACAAATGAAGGATACCCTATTCCATCTAAAATGTCAATGGAATCATTTTGTTCCTGCCAAAATTTGCAAGGCCTCTGGGACTTATCAGAATTTATACATACTGGTGCCTGTCCTTAAGTCTAAACTATCCCTGACCTAGCTCTCCTGGCTTCAGCAGGAGGAATGTGGCTCTGAAACCTGTCAGGACAGAAACAGCCTCAGAAGGTATAAGATGTTGCTGCACTGACACGGTGATTCAAGGGTTTATCATACCACTGCCTCTCTACGTCTGTGTGGAGTTTCAGCTGAAAAAGGCTCAGAAGAACCTTTTACTCATAAGGGAACTGTGAGCTACATGATGAAATTGATAGCAATAAATCACACCTCTACACTCTGACAGCACCTTCCAGCCCTGGGGCTTGTCTGCAGCTCCCAAACATGAGTGCAGCAGCAAGCTGCAGAAGGACCACTGTCTCCTTCTTATGGGGAAGGAGCTAAAAATGGCTGTGAGATGCCCAAAGCTTCACACTGAGTCAGTGGGAAATTGGGAGCTGAATATAGAAATCTTGCTCCTTGCAATTTAGAATCACAGAATAATTTAGATTGAAGAGACCCCTGAAGGTCTCTGGTCTACCCTCCTGCTCAAAGGAGGGACAACTTTGAAGTTAGAGCAGGTTGCTCAGGGCTTTGTCCAGGCACATATTGAACGTCTCTAAGGACAGAGGTTTTGCAACCTCTCTGGACCTCATTCCAGTACTGCATCGCCTCTGTTGTGAAAGTTTTCTTTATAGCTAACTGATATTTCTCTTACTGCAATTGCTGGCCATTGGCTCTTGTCCTTTCTGTGTGGATCTCCAAGAAAATCTGGATCCATCTTCTCTGTACCCTCCCATTAGGTAGCTGCAGACACCAATGAGATCTTCCCTTCCCCTTCTCTTCTCCAGGCTGAACAGACCCAGCTCTCAGCCTCTCCCTGTCCTTCCTATTCTCCAGCCCTGACCATCTTGGTGTCCTCTGCTGGGTTTGCTCCAGTACCTCAATGTCTCTCTTGGACTGGGGAGCTGGAGACTGGACACAGCATCCAGATGTGGTCTCACAAGTGCATGTTTGAAGGGAAGAAATCACTTCCCATGACCTTCTTGCTGCACTTCTGCTAATACAGCTGAAGTTGCGGTACAGCTGGGCAGCTGTTGCGCTGTAAGGCTGTGCTTAAGGCAGAAGGGCCCTGGAGGTGAGACAGGGCCACGGTTCCCATGTATGGTGAGCCAGGCTGGCTGGTAGCAGTGCAGTCCCCTTTCCTGTGCAGTATACTAAAAGGTCGCTAATTGGTGTAGCTGCTAATTGCAGAGAACAGCCCCCAGGGAAGGGGAAGGGAGAGAGGCAAGCACACATGCATTACCTTGCTTGGCCAGCAACCAAACTGATGGGAATATTGATCTTTAGACATGTGTGTCGGCTGAATATGAAGCAGCCTGTTTATCTGCTCCGCGCAGCTGAGTGCTGGAGCTGGCCGCATCCTCTGCTGCCAAAGCTCCCGCTCAGCGCAAAGGGCTGTGTGTGAAACAGCATTTCCCCTGGTGCTCCCACCCTCTTCCCCCTCCATCCCACTTTCTAGGGCTGTGTTTGCTCCCCACTGGCTCCTTGTTTCATGGGTTTCACATGGGCTGCATGGGCTCCATAGCCTGACTCCTGGCAGAGGGTTATGAACCCTTTCCAGGAGAGGACACGCACAGTCCCTGCACACGTGGTGCAGGTGTATAGACCTACCCATGCGATAAGGCATTAGCCTGAACACATTATTGTTTCCTCGCAGAACAGATGTGAGCCACAGGAGAAACACAACAGGATTTCTGGGCACTGAGGAAGAAGGACTGATGGTTTACTGGAGTCTAACGGGGCTGTGAGGAAGGGTAGGTGCCTTGTGTTAGCTGTCTGCTGGGAAAGTGCTCTTGGACTGCAGCCCAGGCTAGTTCAGATCTTGCTGATCTAATCATAGCTTTGGTTATTGCTGAGTTAGAACAGCCACTTCTTCCTTGGGGGAATCCCAAAAGACACCCACAATGGTTTTCCCCTGCACAAGATGGGAATTGGCTAAGGCAGAGGCTCTGAGCTGATAATAGCACATATGTGCTTCCTTCACCCAGGATCAAGAACAGCATTGAAAAAGGGACACACAGTGGTAGGTAAGGACATGTTCTTATGGCCTTGGAGAGTTTGCTGTGTGGCAGTAGCTGCCATTGTTCCCTGTGCTAGTGCCTGGTAAAGTCACCCCTATGTTTTGCTGGGGATTCATACCTGGAGAACATAATGATTGCAAAGCTGAATCGAAACATGACGCTGCTAACCTCCTGTTCCTGTGCCCTATGGTAGCCAGGGCTGGACCAGATGCATTGGTCAAACTGGACCTCTGATCAGGATTTGGATCAGAAAGGCATATTCCCATTACCTACCCATTCCAGCCTCATTCCCCAACACCAGAACCCACCCGCTCAGTGAGATCTACACTAAAAATACAGGTGGAAGAATCACCTTCATTTATAATTTTTGTTTTACCATCACGTGACAATGGATATTACATGGCATCACGTGGAAGCTAAAGGCCAGTGATGCTCCTAATTGGCCAAAGAAACAAGGGAAAAATAAAGCTAGTACCTGTAGGAAGTAGGAACTCATGGGGTCCTCTTTGCTGTCCTCATTGTAGTACAGTCCTCCCACAATGAAGATCTGGTTTTCTTTGGTCACCAGACTGATGTGGTTCTTCGGGATTTGAGCAGACAGAGAGGCAAAATAACACTCATTGGCGGTGGGATCATAGGCCACTGCTCCACTGTCGCTCACCATGAAAATGAGGTCCTGGAGGAACATCCCAAAGCGCATTGTGTCATTTAAGATCCCTGGAAGGGCATCCTCCTCTGTCTCTTCTTCCTCATCTACTGCTCCATTGACAATTTTGTCTTTTGCTTGCTTTTCACTGCTTTTCTTCACTTTCTTCTTCTTCACCACAGTGAATTTGCCTTCCTGGGCATCCTTCACCATCTGCAATTTCTTGAGCAGCTCTGGGCTGGACTTCACCATGGCATGCTTCTCCACATGGTCCTTGATGTAGTCTTTGGGCATGAGGCGGAAGCGGATGCTTTCAAAGACAACTGGTAGGGCTTTCTGCCGGCTCTCACGGTCCTTGGTCCCTGCCCACTTCATCACCACTTCGAAGACTACCTCCTCTTTCTCGATGTTGAGGGAATCACTGGAGATGATGGCAATGAGCTCATCTGGGGAGAGCTGGTAGAACTCGTCGTCCCGGGAGACTAGTGCAAAGCGATCACAGATGAAATCCCGAGCTGCGACAGCCAGCCGGGCACAGTCCAGCATCAACCCCAGCCTGAAGATAGCCAAGCAGTTGCTGAGGCAGAGCCGCTTCTGCAGAAAGGACACACAGACGGTAAAGATGGAGGGGATCTGGAACATGTTGGCCACGGAGAAGATGTCCTGCACATTCTGCTCTGTGATCTCCAACTCAGAGGTGTAGATATAATGGAGGATCTTGCCCATGACGTCCGGATCAACATCTTCCAAACTGACCTCCCTCTTCTTGCTCTCTTCCATGTCCGAGAGGAACATTGCCCGGAAGTACGGGCTGCAAGCTGCCAGCACCAGCCGATGGCAGGGAAACTCCTTCCCCTTGACTTTTAAGACACAGTCCAGAAACTTACTGTGGTCCAACATGTCTTTGAGTCCATCCTGGAGAAGAGTTTGCTGGTAGAGGCGCAGTTCCTCCACTTGATCAAAAGGCAGAGCCATGGTGCTGAGTAATTGCTTCTTTTTTTCCCGGTTGTTCTTTTTTCTTTATCTATATCTATTTATTTATATCAATATCTGAGCCTCTGGTAAAGAAACTTACTCAAGACTGAGCGCACAGGTCTCCCTTGCTTCCAGACTGTGAGAGCACTGCGAATGTGAAATGCTTGCTACTATCGCAGCTGTCTGTGTACTTCAGTTTCCAGCGTAGGGCTTTATATATAGCCACAGCATTACAAAGCTTAAGGAATCCATATTGGAGCGTGTGTAAGCCGATCTCCCTTTAATATGACACATTGGACAAGTGGGAAGGGAGGGGGCCGGGGGAACAGCTGTACTTCTATCCTTGATGCTTCAGGAATGGTCTGTCAGCTTATGAGTCACCGCAGAGGGAACATGAGCTTTCCTGCCGTCCCATGAGGGAAGACGTGTGTGACCGATTGGCTCAACCATCGCGTTTGGGAAACAACTTCCCCTCCGGATGAATCAAAGATCTGAATCTACCTTCTGGGTCATGCATGGCAGGGCTAGGTAGGTCCTTCTCCCTAAACAGCTAAACCTAGTGCTCCAACACCGCTAAATCTTTCACTATGCTGAAAACAGACTATGAAGTCAAAGCTGGAGGGATGCAATAAGGGAGCATCTTATGTGAGCTTTGTGGCATCCCTGAGTCTGTTTCCCAGGGCTGTTTTTTTTGCATAGGTTTGTCCTTCATTCTCTCTGAAATCACTTTTCAGGGAGAAGGGATCTGGAAGGGGGTGGGAAATGGAGAGCGAGCTTTTTCCACACGTGTGTGTGAGATGAGACCTATGCTGGAAGTTACTGAAAAAGTCCCAATAAAGATGGAGGGTCCAGGAGTCTGGGAGCAGGAGGGCTGTGTTTTGTCTGCAGTGTGTGCACGGTCCACAGCAGCGTGATCTCTGGATGCCTCATCATTAATATATCCATCTGTTCTGTATCTTGGTGACAGATGGAAGGTCTGAGGTGGAACTGAAGTAAAGGGACCTCAAAGATGGGCTTCAACTCACAGATTAGGCTTTCTAAACACAGGTATCTCCTGGTGAGTAATGAGTCTCCTGCTAAGGTCAGCTGAGATATAGACTTGATCAAACACCCACATGTTGGAGTTTACGGCCGCATTAGGACCTGTCTGGCTCCCAGATGATGCTCCAGAAAGGCTGAGGTCTCTGGCATGTCCTGTGTCCTGCTTGCAGGCCTGTGGATGCCCAAAAAGCCCCATAGGGCCTCAAATGGTGGGTTCAGGTCCAGCAGTTCCTTCTAAGCCTTAGAAATGCAGCACTCCCAGAGGTAGTAAATTCCTCTGTGTTTTGTGAATATAGAGCTGAAAAGAGACCTTCTTAGAGCCTCTCTTTTGATACACACTCCTGATACTCAGGAAAAAAACAACAACTCATCCTCTTTTAGCCATTGGAGATGCCACAGAGGAGATTTCCTGCTTGAAACGGGGTTTCCATCAGTACTGCCCACAGAGCTGGCGGCTGGGTCTTGCAATGGGCACACAGCACGAGGCAGAGAATAGAAAACAGCTCTTTCCATGGAGCTCTTGAAGAAGAAAATTAGTTTTGACAGACACAGGTGAACGGAGCAACTATAATTATTTTTACCTATTGTAAAACTTCTATATGAGTCTGTTTTATTTTATCTCCATTATTATGGACCCTGTGGGCTGGCTGACACTCAGATATGGCACACATTTAATTAACGATTTAATTAAGTCTATGTAAGGATATTAGCCACTCTTTTCAGTGTATTTAAAGCCACATAACCCCTTGCCCTTGCTTGGATGTCTTTATAAAAGTAGTTTGTGACATGATGGTTATCCATGTAAATGGGAAGCAGGGGGGGAGAGCTATACTGGTATGAAGCATTTTTATACTGGTGAGGTTCCAGCAGCATCTGGGGGTGTACCAATATAGTAGAGACGTAATCACAGGCTGTTCTCAGAGCTCAGCTAACAAGCTTTTCTGCTGTGCTGCTCATCTGTTACAGGGAATCAGAGGACAAGTGCTGCTCTTTGAGTTGGGTCATACTTCAGAAATGTTCCTCTGCTCCCAAATGTCTGGGGCTGGACAGCCCCTGTCCTCTCTCCCTTCCCTGTGTACTAGTTTTTGCACTTTTCCAAGATTAACCCTGTGCGGTCTTGCTATTGGTTGGGATTTCTCTCCCCTGGCTTTAATATCCCTTGAGCCCTGGCTCCTTTTCCTTTTCTCTGTGCTGATCAGTGTGTGCTGCCCTTCAAGGTTTACTTCTGCATTCCCCACATCACGAGGTGCTGCTGCTAAAACACAGCTGCAGCTGATCCCTTTCCAGAGAAGATCCCGACCAATTGGTGGGTCTGTGGCTTCTCCTCGGTTCATGTCCCACCCTACCCTTGAGTCTCCATCAGCTTTAGTGACTTGTCACGGCTGCTGAGCTGGCCCCAAAGCTTGGGAAGAAACCCAGCTGTTCCAGAGTGCTCTCTCCGCACATTTCCCATCATAACGTGACACCACTAAATGCAGTGGGACCAATCCTTGGTCGCAGCTCCCATAGGAAATACAAAGGCCTAGGACACACATCTGCTTTTGGCCAGCCCAGCTGGTTGGAAACGAGGAGCAGCTCTGGCTGAAGTGAGTAGGTGGTAGGAGCTGGGCACTGGGTTCAACCCCTCCACGAGCAGCAGCTCCCTGGTGAGGAGGGAACCACTGGTCCACTTGCATGTGTCAGACTCATCACTTCAGAGACAAATTTACAGAAATCAATGCTATTTCCAGGAAAACAGGGTCTGAGAGCTGTTGCCTGTAAAAGGGCTTTTTCCTCCCCTCCAGCTTTCACTCTGGTGAAGATTTCTCCAGAAGAGCAGAACTCACTGGAGCTTTCCGCCCTTTCGGGAGGTGGAAGTCCCCACAGAGCACACAACTTTTGGATGAGCTCTGCCATCATCTGTGAAACCAGCAGCTGGATTTTAGTTCCTTCACCATCGTGCCTTGCTTTGGCAGGAAAACCAGACTCGGACTCCCCCGTCCAGGCAGGGAGCAGCCCTTATTTCTGAGCGGTCTGTGAGTGAAGCTGACTCATCCAGGACTATATGGGAAGCCGCTGGCAGAGACGGGACTCCCAGGCTTCGTTTTGCTCTGTGAAGTGAAACCAGGCCATTCTAGAGCCTGACCGAAAAAAATCCGAAACAGCCATTAGTGGTCTGAAATGCGTCAGAGAAATGCAGGTTATCACCCACCTGGTCTTGGCTCTCTCAGGGGCAGGGGAGCAGTTTAGGCTCCCTAGGAGCACAGAGGGAGACGGGCATCTCTGGGAATTGATTCAGCACACCTGAATTAGACACTTTCCTTAGATGAGAGGACTCTGGTGACGTCTCTGTCTCTCCATTCACTCTCGAGAGAGCTTAAATAATGAATTCAGACTAGACAGCCTTAGCTATTCCCAGAGCCTCCTAATCACAGCAGAATTGGGACACTGTCTTCGCGACAGCTTGTGGCAACATTCACACGTGTAATCCCCAGCCTTTTGTTTCCTGCCAACACTATTTTCTACTATCTGCTCAGTACAGCTGCAGCCATCCCAAGCCCTGCCGTCGGGACGGATGTAGCCAGCACACATAGCCCAGACCGGCCACCCCAAGACACCCCCTCTGTAAAACAGACCTCCCTGGCTCCTGAGCACAGGCACATTCAGCTCAGCTAAAGGTGGACCTTCCCCAAGCAATTTTTTGCTATGGCCTGGTGGGACAGAGGGTCAAGCTGGTGGCCCCAAAACCCTCTGAGCAGCTCTGTGCCCTGGGGTGGCTCACACAGCCACACAGGGCCAGCGGGGAGACCCAAGGGTGCTCGCGGAGCTGCTGTGCACCTCTTGTGAACCCTCCTAGGACTGGGAGGAAAAAGCCAGCATTGCTTTAGTTGCAGCTCAGCCACAAGCTTCAGCTCATCTCAGCCACCAAGCAGTGGAAGTTTGGAATTTTTTTTTTTTTTCCTACTTACATATCAGGTTACACATTTCCAGGCTGGATCTCAGGCGTTGCATTCTTTTCTCACTTGTGTGTTTACTCTCGCTTCGTTCCTGGTTTTTATTTGCTCACGCTAGGTGGTTGTTGCTATTTACAATCCGTGTTTGTGCACAGGCAAGTCAATAGGATTTCTCGGGGCTTGGGCTGAGCCCTGCCGCACTGGGGAGCCGAGGCCACATTTTTCTTTCTGATGATAGCAGTCGAAGCTGAGGAAATCATGAATTTTGAGCCTCTGACAACTGCTATCTTTTGTGGAAGTTTTGATCACAGTAGACTTTTCCCATCCGTCTTCCAGCTGCTGTGTCTAATGTGTCACCATGAACGTAAGCTGGTCTCCAAGCAAGTACCAGCCAAAACTAGAGGGGTTTAACGTCTACGAGCAGATGAGATGGCACATGTGGATGCCAACAGTGGTCAGTGAGTGTACTCACCATTCAGATACCTCTGTGCAAATGTTAATGGGTGAATCGATTCAGCGTCCTGGGGGTACACTCCTGACCGTGCTGACCGCTGTTCAGTCGATAACGTAGACCCTGGATGGAGGCAGGCTATTCTGAGGTAGCTCTCAGCTAACTCATCCCAGGTCTAATGGGACTACAGCTAATGATTTCCAATGGAAAGCCTTAGGAAACTAAGACTAAGATCAGTTACTACGTGTATCTCCATGACAGTGAGTGAGGATGCATGGAAAGCATCACTAAAGGCAGGTAATGTAGCAGCATCCTCCTCACCAGATGGTTTTCTGCTGGCATACAAACTCGAAGGACAAGAAAGGTGAGTGCAAGAGTCACTGCCATGTTGGGCTGGATAGGAAGATGTCCAGGGTAGGGCTGTTAATTTGGGTTTGTAGCTGTGACAAAGATTTGCTTTTCTTAGCGTCTCAAGTGATTCTTGCTATCACAGCCAGGCAATAACCAGATCAGACGAGATATACTCCAAGAGGGAGACGAGCATTTGATAATTCCTGTTCCACAAAGACCTACACTGAGGCTGAGTCTCTTGTTCAGGGCTGAGCAGTGGGAAACACCATCACAATAGCACCACTTTGGCCACTGGCCTACCAGCCCCTTTTGGCTTCTAACAGCAGCAATAGCTGAGCACAGCAGCATAGGGTTAACTTCATGCAAAGTGGGGGAAAGCCTGAGTTCTCCCATGCAGTGGCTCTATAACAAATTACTCGCTCAGATGGTGTCTAAGATTAGCTCCTTCTGGCAGCTCCAAGACATGCAGCTGCTGGGTAAATTTAGATTCTTAGTGAATGGATTATTTTCTCTCCAAGAGCATCCAAGTCAGGAGGGCACTGCAGAGTCACTGGGCTTTGCTGTGTGAGTCATTGACTTTGACATTAGGAGGTAGGTGACTCTGTTTCTCCTTCCGAGCAGCCGGAGACCTGAGCTGTGCCACCTAGAGACACAGAGCCCTCGGTCACAGCCTGCTGCAGCTCAGCATGTCTTCAGCTGTGCAAGGACACACATATTCTGGAGAAGAGTTGAATTTTACACTGGGAGTAAACACATCATCTTAGCTGTGTTGATGGCACAGGGTAAATTTGAGATGATGGGGAGGCCAAGAAACTAGCAAGAAATTTGGTAGGGTCCAGCAGCAGAGCCTGTGTTGAAAAGGGATGTGCATGGCAGCTGAAGGGGTTTTGGGGATGTGACTGGAGATGCCACCAAGGCACAGCAGCTGCTAACTTCCAAAATTTTAGAAGGCTGACAAAGAAAAAAAACCATTATGGCTTCTACCTCAAAAGCTCCATGATGGCAGCAGGTTAGTGAGATTGCAATAGCATGAAAGTGGAGTCACAATAAAGGTGAATACAAATCGAGCTGCAGCGAAATGCCATTCAGATGTGTCTCTGGTAAAGTCAGCCATATCCTATCTTGCATAAAAATTGGAGGTGGGACGTGCAGACCTGTGAACAGATCTTCCTGTCTCTCATCTTGCATGGCAGTGCATTGCCCATGTTACCATCTGCATTACAGCAGCTAGATAGAGACTGGCAGCAGGCCCTATAGATGTCCAACATTTATTTACTACATAAATAAATGACATATATAAGGGACTTCATAAAGTACTTTGGCAGAGCTGAAGGCTGGCTAACAACAATTCCTGTTTTGTCCACAGGGAAACCAGAACACACCAACACCAAGCATCTCCACTCAGGTTGCAAGGTGGTCCAGATCCTGCCCTCACCAAGCACTGACATGATTCAGAAATAAGGCCACTTCTGTTACTCCAAAGTTACATGAAACCCAGGGATATTTCGGTTATCTTTCCCATGAGACCCTGTGTCTCACATGGGTACATTTATTCAATGCACTCCATATGCAGTGTCCCAAAGTCTACTTCTCAAAGTACACTAGCAAACAATTTCCCTCCCCCACCAAGCCACAAACCGTTGCCCTTCATCCAGGGTCTTTCTCCTTTGGTTGTATAGGCATATGTGCTCATTCAGTCACATAGTCATGGGCTTAGGTTGCGTTCACCAAAGTCAGTTGAGCAAAGGGTTGGATGGCTGGAAGTAAGCAAGAGTTGGGTACAAAGTCCTCTGTTTCTCAGCCATGGGTAGGAATGCAAGCTTAAACTTTCTTCCGCGGCATGGAGGAAACAGGAGTGAGATTTGGTTTGACTCCCAGGGAATAAATCACAGCAAGATGGTTGTGGTGGCCACATCGGTCTCACATCCCTCAGTGAAGTGCCATTTGGGTGTGAGTCTGGGCCTGGGAACTGAGCAGTGGTTATGTGAGAGTCTCACGTTGTGTTTCTTCAGGGTGCCCATTCCACAGGCGACTGGTACATGACGTTCCCTGGCTGTGAGGCAGGTATGTCTCCCACGCTTTCATTAACTAGACCTGAGAATGGCATTAAATCAGTTTTTCAAGACACGTAGAACTGAAAACACTGGTTCTGCAGAGGGTTTGAGATTATAGCAGACATCACTCTGCATGGCTGACAACAGAGGGGAGATAATTACTCTTCAATGTCCAATTTCTAGACCTCTCTTCCTTTGCTATAAAGACTGTTTTATTTATTTATTAGCCTCATGGTAGGTATGTATTGTACTGAGCCATTTTACAATCCTTACTACACAATATAGATGTTGAACACTTGACAGTGGATGTTGACTATTTCTTGTAGTGAAAGAAATGTGTGATGCTTGGGCAGGAAATGACCTGGAGAGGGTCTGCTCAGAGCAGGCTTAGCACTAACTAATCCCTTTCTCATAGCTACGTGCTCAGCCCACCCTAAAACCTCCAGGAGTGGGACTTGAGTAGTCTCTGGGAGACATAGTCTTGTGGGAGAGCCGAATGCTCTGGTGGACCAGATGTTATGGAAACCAAATCTCTAGGCCTGTAATATGTCAGAGGGTCAGATAAATGAGGACAGCTCTTTCTGGCCTTAAAGAAATCAGTCAGGAGCCCACCTCAGCAGTCTGCCACACATGGATAGCCTGCATAACGCCCGTGGATGTCTTGCAGAAAATCCTTACTGCAGCAAGAGTGTGCACCTTCCAGATGACTTACACATGGGTGAGCGACAGCAGTTTGATCGCCGGGAGTGCTCGGAGAGCCCCTGTCAGCGGCTGGCCTGACAGAGGTTGTCAGAGGGGAGCTGAGGTTTGGAGGCAGGCCCGCTGATGCTTTCCTCTACTCTTGCTTTGCTTTGTCGTGCTTCTCCTCCTCGATGGCCAGGACGCGCTCACGTTCTTTGATCAGCTGCACTCCACAGTACGTGATGAACCAGATGGACAAGGTGCTGACAGGGAAACCTGGAAGATGGAGGGATACATGGTCATCTTCATGTGGTGGCTTGCTTAATGGGGCCAGTTCTTCTCCAGCACCACTTCCCCTCAGGCAGGCTGGGAGGTCCCACAAGCTCACAGTGGCCAACATCATTTTCCACTCTGGATCCAGCCCTACAACTTCACTGACAGAGGAGAGAAATCCCCAGGGGCAGATTTTAGATGAAATGGTACCTGTATCCACCAGAGCATCATGGACTGCAGTCAAAGCTGGAAAACACTGGAGTGGCTTTGAGCATTCCCTTCCCCACAGACAAACCTCTTTCTTCTCCCTAAATTCAGGCTGGGTGATTGACTTTCTGCTCAGTCAACCTGCCAAAACCCCTTGCTGTTCAGTGTTGCGACTTTCTCAAAGCTTTGGGTCCAGTTGATGCTGAAGATCTCACCTGATCCATGTCCTGCACCTAACGTGGACATAGTGTGCATTCAAGGAAACACACCTGTTTGTCACCTAGGTGAGCAACCCAAGGCCAGAGACCTCTCCTTCCACTTAGGAAGAGTGTGACGGCTTTTGTAACCCTAAGTCTGTTATCCATGGCAGAGGAGAGACGCAGGCTTTGTACCCGCTAAAACAGGACCTCTGAAATGAATAATGCGACCAGGAAAAGCCAGCTAGCTCAACTGGCAGGAACTTCTGGCATACTGAACCCAAAGCGTCACATTATCTGTTTCCTATGCCAGCTTCTGGCCCAGAGAAGGGCTGGGAGGGCATGGATCCCAGGTGGCTATTTATACCCTGCACTCTTTGAACAGACTTCAAAATAGTGTCGCCATCTACTGATAAGAAACATATAGATAAGATTGTTTAATAGGAGCCTAGCATGAACTGCTATATTTAATGATGGAGGAGATCGAGTACAGATGGTTAGGAAGCAGAGGGGTTAGGAGGGAAGATTTGTACCTGTCACCTTCAGGCTGACACGGGGATAACTGCTAAAGCAAAGGGAGGTGAGGTAGGCTAAGCAAATCCCTTTCTCCATCAAGGGGACAATTTCCCAGCCAGGGAGAACTGGACTCAGCCTGCCTTGGCAGGTTGACAGCAACTTCTCCATTGCCACAAAAAGTCCTAATCAGAGAGCCCTGCTGCCCTAGGAGCTATGAAAACACACCTCAAAGACAGCTTGTGCCCCACAGAGCTTGCATGAGAAGGGTGGGAGGAAAGAAACCACTTTCTGCACATTTTGCAGATGAGGAAGGTGCCACCCATGAGAATCAAGGTAGCTTGGGATGGTCACATACCAAGTCAATAGCCAGGCCACTCTGCCCCAAGAGAACTTGCAAGTCTCAGTTCCCAGCTCCACTCCCACGTGTCCCACATTAAGACGAGGTCCCTCGCTGGGGAGGCTGGTAGCACCTTACCCGTCAGGAGGAGTCTCTTGGTGACCAGCAACGCGAATTCCAGGCTGTTGAGGGCCAGGATGTTGTAGAGGACAATGGCCCAGAAATTTGCTGCCCCAAACACTGCCCTAATCCGCCGAGACATGGCCTCTGACATTTTGGCCTGTTCAGGGGAGAGGAGCAGAGAATCAAGAAAAATGGGGCTGGTTTTTACAGGGGTGGAATTGCTTTTTTTTTTTTCTTTCTCAGAGCCTGTGTAATCACATCCAGTTATCCCTGGACAGCTTATCTGGTGAGCCATGGGTCCTGAGACACCCCGGCAGCTCCATACAGAGCCAGCTCCTACATAGCACAGCTCCTCAAGGCTCAAGTTAGGTCCACGCTGAGTTCTTTGGAGACCTCAGCACAGTGCTCTCCAGCACCCCAGGCTCTGCGAGGGCTGGCTAAATGTGACCAAGATCTTTCCCAGCCTTCTGGAGAAGGGGTAAGGAAAGGAGATGCGCTGATCCACTGGTTCATAGCAGCCAAACTCCAGCTGGGATCCCAGATGGGTGGGCATAAATTAGAGCAGCCTTTAGTGTCTGTGGGATCAAGCAGCATAAGGTTGATGTAAAACTTCTGCTGTGCTCCTGGGCTGAGGGCAATTCAAATGCATTTGGGACTCTGGGCTGGCATTTTGAGGTCCCACATGTAGGGCCAAGTTGTTAGAAATCGTTTCGTATTAGTAGTAGTGGCTGGTAACTCCTTTCTTGATCTGTTGCCTTGGGTAAGATGTCCCTCAAGGCAGATGAACGCTGTTGTTTGCTAGGATTATTATCAGCCCTATGTGCAAATCACTCGAAGCTTCTGGTAGAAACTGTTTCTTAGGGATTAAAAAAAAGAGCTGTAAACTAGTGACAGCAGCAGAGTGAAACTGTCACCAGCACATAATCCTCAGGAGCAGCTGCTGCGAGTGGAGAAGGGAAGTGGTTTATAGCAGTCTTTAAAGAGCACGGTGAATCCCCAGGCCACTTAGTGCTGAGAATTGTGGTGCCCCAGGGAGGAAGATTTCACTGGCTGAGAGTGCTATAATCTGATTAAAAGTTCAACAGGGAGAACAAATTGGAGGATTTTTCTATGAAGTTTTTATTCAAAAGTTGTCTTTACTGGATCAGCTTAGGCCCTCTAGACCGTTTACGCTGGGCAAAAAACAAACGATAGAATTATACCCAGGATCGGGCTTCCCGAGTTTTTCTTCCAACCTGTCTCCAAAGCATCTTGGTCCCAAACAAAGATTGGACACTGAGCTTTAGAGAGTTTGGAAAAGAATTAATTGTAGTAACTGAACATTTGTTTTTATCACGAATCAGACCAAAAATACTCAGACTGCCAAAATGTTTAGAGAACAAGAAAAAAATAATTTCCATATGGAAATGCATAAACATTCTCCTGTGAACACACCTTAGACTTTGAGCCCATCTGTGCTACTTTGATGCCTCACTGGGGCTGCAGTCCTGGTTCTCATGGGCATCTGTTTTCCCTTTGAAAGCTCCACATCCAGCCTATGTTCCCTGTGAAGCATCACAGGGCCGGGCGGGAGCTTGATCTAGGTGGGTGACACCATGCATAAAACGATGGGATGCACAGAACCAGGACTGTCCTTCCCTTGCACAGCTGGCAGGCTGATCGCAAGGGTGCTAAAGGCTGTGGGACTCTGCAGAGCAGGATGGAGAGAGCTGCACATCTCCAGGCAGGTGACCTGGACATGGCAGCTGTACAACATCAGGGATGTTGCTGCTGGGGTCTCAGCTGAAAATGGATCCCATTTGTATAAACAAGTTCAAGCTCCCTAGAGACAGGGATGTTTTCCGGGACCAAAATTTGACCCCAGACCCCCTGATCTTCCCATCCCCTTGCAGCCGAGCTCCTCACCTCCATTTTGGCAAAGGGTTCCCGCTGGAAGAACTTCTGCACCCATAGCTCAAAGTTGAGGCCGAAGCAGTTGAAGATAGACCAGATGTAAACGATCTCACAGGGCCCCAGCCACAGGGTGGTGATGGCAAAGGTGGAGATAGTGGCCATGAGCTCCTTCACAACGTTATCATGGTTCTCCCCGATGTGATCGTACACGTACCTAATGCAAAAGAAAGCAGTTGGTCCTCCCTGCAGTGGAGGGCAACCCTCAGGAGTCCCTCTTCCCGCACTGATCCACCACAAGCTCCTCACAGACGGGTGGCTCTAGACTGCCATAGTGAGAGAGCAAGTAAGTTTTGGGTGACAAGTTCTAGCAATAAACTGATTTTGACTACAGTCCCGCTATTCATTGCTTACGTTCCTTGCAAACCAATAGCTCCTCTGAGGACAAAATACCACCCTTTCCCTCCTTCGTTGATAAAACACAGGGATCCATAGAATCGCAGGTTATCTTAGACCTCCTGGTACACAGTATTTCAGCACAGAGCAGCCATCACTTGCAGTACAGGTTTGCTGGCATGCCCTCATGGCTGAAGAGAGCTGAAAGGCTGAGGGAGTTGTAGATGCAGCTCAAACCACCCTTATTATTCAGGATATGGGACACCTGGGCTCAATTCCCTTTTCTTCCTGAGGGAATATAAACTTGACGCTTCCGCTTTCTAGGGAACACTAAACCTCCCAAGCTTAGAGGGTATTTTGAGACAGGGTTCTGTTATTCCTCCCTGTGAAGGCTGTTGCACTTTGTGTTGATTAATTCAATATTCTTTGGGATAAACAGACCAGATCTTTCTCCATACCCAAGTGGGATGTACCTAGAAGAAAGGATGCCTAGACTTTGGGATGAACAATGTTTAATGCTTCATTGCTGTGTGAAAGAAGGCTCCAAACCACCTTGGAGATGATTCATTAGAGACTTACTTGCATAGCCAGTCATTAATCCCTCTGTCAAAGTGCCTAAAATACAGACCATAAAAAACATGTTAAAATACAAGGGTTAATGGCTGCCTTTTACTCAACAGTCATCCAGAGAAGGCATGCAGTCACCTGGAGAGGTACACCTAAAACCTCATTTTCAGCATTTTTGATAGGACTAGTCCTTCCCTGCACATGTTCTATGGGCTGCTGTTGGTTGCAATCTCCCTTGTTATCCTTTGCTCCTCACCCAAGAAGATTTTCCCTGGGCTGTGGCCAGGTCTAGGCTGTACGTTCAGAATAGACTATTCAACCTAGCCAATTTCTAACATGTATGCCAGCTGCTCCGAAGCACAGCCAAGACCTCCTCCCCTCCATGCACATTTCTTTTGGATTGAATGTGCTGCCTTTGTTCACGCTTTTACGAGGACTACTCACGTTTCTGCAAAGACGTAGAGCATGGTGATGCATTTGGGGGGCTGTGGTGGATCCAAGTGGTCCAGTCGGGCGATAGTGTTGATAACTCCAAACATGACAGCAGCTTTCACCCAGTCATACACCAAATTGGAGTAGGCCAGGCCAGCTGGAGCAAAAATAGGAGTCAAGCAGGTGAAGAGGAGCACGGGATGTATCACCTTCGGGACTCTGGGGGATCTGGGGTGCCATGGGATAGTGTAGTCTATTGCAACAAACGTGGCAGCAAGGGAAGAGTTTAATGCTGTCTGGGACCAACAGAGCTTTTAAAACTAAGTAGCCCGTTAAGAAGCTTAAATCAAAGGATAATACCTGCTTGAGATTTTGGAGGGAACTGTTTGTTGGTATTAGCAGTCTGAGAGAGTCACACAGATCTCATTTCCTCCCTCACAAGCTCTTTCTTCTCCTCTGTGGCTTGTTAAACAATGACAAACTCATCACAGTTTTCAACTCTGACCTCTGAGATTTTATTGACACCTCCATGGAAATGTTCCCCAAGTTCCTTGTGGCCATAGATACAACAGTGATCCTGCAGCAGTGCAGGGGCCAGAACATCTGTCTTGGAGAGGTGTCTGACGATGGAAAAGTGATCCCTGTGCACCAAAGATTTCAAATTTCTCTACAAACAGAGGCTAAAAAAAGAATCTTGGTGGAATTCAGCTCACAGACTAATAGCCACATGATGTCTCAATGTGAGCCGTGAGCCTGAGCTTCCACTATGGATAATGAAGATCCGGCTGATAGAGTCAGTGGAGCCTGTGGAGCCACTCAGCTTCTGAAGTGACACGTATATTCAGTCAGTCAGTCCATCCAGATCTCTTAGGACAGCCTAAATAAATGTCTACTGCTGTTCTAGATGCACTAGGATTTCCTGCCTGGCTTCCAGCTACCACTCCAGAGAGGCACAGGTTTCCTCCAGCTCTGACTTCCCCTCTGCCAGCCCTGCACGGCAGTCAGACACCCTACTGCATCTCAAATGCTGCCAACAGGCACGTGTTTGAGCAGCTGAAATCCACTACCCATCTGCCAGCTGAATGCTAGCACAGCTACCGCTTTTCATCCTGAGAATTTGGATTCTGGAGGTCCCTAGTCCACCCCGCTCAGAGCAGGGCCAAATCTGAACCTAGATCAGGTTTCTCAGGAGCTTGTCTGTATGAGTTTTGAATATTGCCATTTCTGGGGACTCCATAACCTCTCAGAGCCCCTGTTCCAGTGTTTAAACATTCTTTTTATAAAAAAAGATCCTTATATGCAATCAAACTTTCTCTTGCTGCAACTTGCATCCTTTTTCTTGTGCTCTTTCACTGTCAACCTGCAAGAAGAATCTGTCTCTGTGTATCACCAACTGGAAGAAGAGGAGCTACTCAAACCTGCCTAACGCAGGCACTGACAAGGTGTCTCAACAGAGAGGGCAGAAGATCTGAACCACTCACTGCTGCCTTGAAGCCAGCTACACGTGTGAGCATGTCTCTGCACAGCCACTCACCTAAGGACCAGTCCGAGAGGCGGTTGACAAACTTCAGATCGGAGGGGAGGGTGAGGATGTAAAAGAAGTGGAAGAAGATGTCCACAGCAATGATGGCCCCCACATGGAGGAGGGCATGGACTTGGATGTTCCTCATCTCGTCATCTTTGCGCCGCAGCTCTCGCGTGCTCACCTGTCAGGACAGCAAACCAAGAAAGGGCTGAACTGAAGGAGAAACTGGGCAGAAAGTTCCTTCATCTGGAGAAAATCAGACCCATCAGGGATCTGGGGTTTAGGATTTATCCACAGGTACGTGCTCAGAAAGCCAGCTTAGCTTGAGGGTGGCCCTTTGCAGAGGTCACAAAGCGGGAGCAAGCACCCATACCTATCTCATCTACAGGATGCTGCAGCTGCATCCTGGAAAAGACATCCATGAGCCTTGGGAGCAGCTGGAAGCAGGGGCTGGAGTCCCATTGGAGACCCTTGCCTGGGTGAGGTGGGCACACACTGCCCATTACTTTAGGCTAGGTAGAGATCAGTCATTTCGGAGGAGGAGGAAGAGGATGTCTGATGGTCTCCGGAGCTTCTGCTGCAGGGAGCTGTCTTGTAAATGAAAGGGAAGCCTGCTCAAGGGGCCATCCGGAGTCAGTTGAGACCTGATTGAAGGGGCTTTTCTCTCTGCCGTGCCCTGTGCAAGCATGGGCCAGGCTTTGCTTCCAGGAGCTGTCATGTCTCTGGACGTTGTAATATGAAAATCGTCAGAGTAAGCTTTTCGGATTACACTGGGCAGATTGATGGCCTCGCTTCCCTGCATTGCCATAAAAATCGCTGCTGTATCCAAAATCCTCTTATGTTTATTACTCTTTTTATTCCTCGTGAGAGGTGGAGTTCTCAGAAAGTAATCTGCAAGCTGCCGCAATAGCCCAATCGTTGAAACCAGATGATTCCCGGGAATTAAAGCCTTTGCCAGATTTGCTCGTTTCTGTTATATGCAGAGTGCACCTAAGACCCTCCTGCTTTAAGGAAATGAAGAGGCCTCTAAACCCTGAGCTGAAGCAAGCGGTCAATCTGGCCGGGGCGAGCTGCGGCAGGCAGCTATCCCTGCAGCCGACACCGCCCCAGGAATGCCAGGGAGGGCTCCAGCAAGGTGAAGAGCAACCAAGGATCTGCCAAGGGAGGCTGGGCTCTGGCACAGACACACACGAGTGGACGTGGGGCCTCAGTTTCCCACCGGTGATGGTTTCCCACTTGTATCACAGGGCATGACCCCCCTGCTCCCATCAGCTCCTGTCCTTATTTCTGTGCGTGGCCACAGCACCCTGCCACCATCTCATTGAGATTGGGGCTGTTCCCACACACCCACTTCCAGCCCTTCAGAGGTGAATTTGTTCCCCAGATCCCAATAAGGAAGATCCAGCTTCAGCTTGGCTCCCGTGGAGCCTGAATGCACATGGCCAATGACCGACTTTGTGGCACTACATGGGTTCAGCCCATGGCACGTGGTGTTACTGGGTGTTTGGCTTAGGGGATGAGCCAGGGACCCCCCCACCAAGACCAGTGCTGCTCACTGGCATCTCTTCAGCCCAACTGGGACCACCCAGTCCTCCTATAGACAAGGTCCCACTGTGTATGGGAGGGATGCATGGTTAGCAAAGGGTCCACCAAAGGGTAGCACCATGAGGAGCCAAAGAGACAGAGCTGTCCCCTAACTGGGTCACCCACACCCCATGGTGGAGAAGGGACTCGATCTTTCTACCCCATAATTTCTGCTGGGCAGTTTGTATAGCCTCTGCAATTAGCTGCAGCTCCAGCAGTGCAGGGGGGATCTAGCCAGGAGATGGCAGTGGTGGCCAGGCCAAGACAGGGCCACTGGCTGGAGGGGGAAAATACTTGGGGACTTGCTCCCTCTGCCTTTAAGGGAGGTGTTGTAAAAAGAAGAGGGAGAATTGCACATTAAGTGGTGATAAACACCCTGGTTTATGGCTCTGCAAAAAGGAGCAGGAAAGAAGAACAGATTAAATCTTGCAGGGCAATAGAAGTTCAGGTCTTGCAGGCGCCACGAGTTTAATGCCACGATTTATAGACAGCTCACAGTGGTGTTAGGAGAAGCCAGGGCTGCCTGCGCTGGAGGCTGCGACTGTCTCGCAGGAGAGACTGATGGGAACTGAGGAAAGAAAGATAGTACGGGGTGAGAAGGGTACCTCTGGGCATTGCAGCCCCTCTGGGAGTGCTTGGACAGCGGGGCTGCCGGAGCCACATTCACTGGGACTTTGTCCTGACAGATAAATCACAGCCGGAAAGATCGAACTTCAGGATAAGACAGGAGGTGCCCTCAGCATTTCCGCTGGTGGCTGTAAAAGAGTGTGGGGCCGGGGCCGGGGGGGAAGAGCCTGGCCAGAGCCCAGCAGTCCCTGTTGCTTCTCTGCTGAGAACCAGCTGCTGATGGGCTCTGTGCACCACGAGCATCCTTTCCAGGGGACACTGGAGCTGACTTGGAGCAGGTCCTTAGTATCCTCAGGGTCAAACTTCCTTCTAAATGGATCTGGGAAATCCAAGGGATCTTGATCCTGTCCCCAGTCACAGCCAGGGATGTGGTCCCATCCTTGCAACAGGCAGCACAAGGCAGTTGTGTCCTGCATCAGCAGGACTCAGATCAGCTCTTGTCCTGCAGTAACAGCAGCTGCATGGCTAGCAGATAAGATACCCAGCTCCTCACCTACAAGCTAATCAGAGTTGATCTGCGCTGATCCCCATTCAAGTGATGCCACCACAATACAACCTTCTGGATCACCAGATCCTTGCCTGGGTTATCAGTTCCTCTCCAGGCATTTTCAAATGGAGAACCCTTCCAGCAGCAAGTTTGAAAAGCAAATCAGAAGATGGTGCATAACCATACAGGTCATGCAGGAGTGGCGGGACTCAGAGCCATGGGGAGTTGTGGAGGCTGGGAGGGAGAGAGACAAGTTTGGAGGATGGCTTCAGCCAGGCAATTAAACATGACAGTCCAGTGCAAACTCCAGTACAGGAAGGCTCCCCAGGCTTGCTGCAGGGAACAAGACCAGTGCAGACCCTTTCTTACATTGTCCACCACACTGACAACCACGTTAGGCCAGCTTTTCAGACAAGGTGCTGGACTGGGTGAGCCTTTGGTCAGACTTGAGTCTTCCTGCCTCTGCACCAGGGATGCCCTGGCTGCTCTCACCTGCCCTGGGCACTGGCTAGCTATTCTTCCGAATACATGAATTCTAAAACGCTCTTGTGTCTAGATGTTAGCTGTGGTCCATAAATTCTATTTAACTATTATTCTTTAAAAGGAAACAGAAGGGACATGGTAATTGGTAGATGGGCTTCCCAGCACCGTTGCTGACCAGGCAAGAGGGTCTTCTCTTTAGAGTCAGTAAAGTTTTGCTTTGCTGGTGGAGATCCATCAATGATGTAAAAGGATGCTGAGATGAGAAGAGTGAGAAAGGAGAGAGAGCTGCCATTTAGTTTGATCCTTCAGTATGAAACAGCCTCAGAGGTCAGCTGGTCCCAGGCTGGGCTTCCTCCGATAAGATCTCCAGTGCTATTGGGACCTGCCTTTCAAAAGCCTTCTTGGTCTTCTGCAATACGGACAGGGGCTCTGGCCACCTGAGCCTTTCATGGGGAGCAGAAGCAGCCCCATAAGGTAGCTGAAAAACAACCTGCTATAAAACTCCTTCCACCCAGACTTGCTCATTTCTAGAGAAACACCTTGATCTTAAGACACACAGACCAGCTCTAGAAATTCTTGCTCCTAGCGTAAACCAGCTAGATGAGAATGCCTCCGAGTGAAAACACAGGACATGAGGATACCCATGCTGTCACACAGGTGTGCTCACAGCTGTCACCATGCAAAGGTCCCCACGGATAGATGCCAACAGGTATCAGACATCTAGCTCACACCACGGTTCCCGGGCACTGCAGGGAAGGGGAACACAGAGCTGTTGGGGTAGTAGCACGTGGTGGGAAATTTCTGCAGGCAACTCGTGCAGACAGTGAACCATCTGCTCTTGGCTGCAAGCACAGCTTGTGTTTCCTGAACCCAGAGAAGATTACCAGGCTAATCTTCATGCTTGTACAACCCTCCATGGAGGCAGGTGTATTTTCAGTTGTCAGAGGGGAAACTGAGGCACTGAGTGGTGGAATGCAAAGCTGCCTAGTGAGCACGGACAAGCACTAAATCCATCCCTGCTCAAACTCAGCGTGGCGTTTTCATCACAACAATATCTGTCTTACTGTAGGAAATGGCTAGATGCCCACGAGGCGCAAATTGCTGAGAAATTCTTTAGTTTAGTGCCATTAGTTTGTGCCCCTCCCCTAAATCAGGGCACCATTGTGGAGCCTGGACCACATCCACAGCCTACACGAATGCAGCAGGGTCTGCAGTTATTTGCACCTCCACTGTGGTAAACGATCTCTTTTGGTAGGCGTTAAAACCAAGCAACTAAACACAGCACCGAGGGGAATGGTCCCCTTGTGGCCCGGCCCTGGGAGATGCCTGGGACACTCACCTGAGCATGGAACCGGTCGAATGTCATGACGGGCCCAAAGAAAAAGAAGGGAAGGTAGAAGTTATATTTGAGGAGGTCGAAGACGGAGTAGATGCCCTCCTTCCTCTCACAGCTCTCTAGTGCGAAGCTGATGCAGCGCATGATGGTGAAGCCACTTCCCCCGTAGAAGAGGACATCTTGAAGATCAAAAGCTTCCGTTACAAATCCGCTCTAGGTGAGAAATGAAGCGTTACCACCATGCAGCACCTCTGCACATCCTCACTTTTCCAAAGGCATCCGCTCACGGGGAAATGGTTTAAAGTCTCCAATTACTCTGACACAAATTGCTCCCATGGCTAATTAGCCTTAGCTGTTAGAATGATAAAACTGGAGCTTGATGCTTTTGCATCCCAGAGGAGCCGGGAGGTGGTGGATCCTCTCAGCCGCGTCTTCACCAAGCTGGGCTTGCAGCAGCTACGGCGCTGGGGCCAGTGGGGTTTTCAGCCTCGGACCCAGCCCCGAGCTGCGTTACCTGGCTCCCAGCTGGCTTAGAGGGAGGGCAGAGCCTGGTGGCAGCTGCCCGCCGGGCCCAGGTGTGCTGTCTTGCAGGGACACGTAGGCTTTGCTCCAGGACAGGAATTTCACCGCAGCCCGTGTCCTGGGGAGGGGTAGGATGGAGCCCTCCCTGGGGTCCAAGAAAAGGCAGCACAAGCCTGATGCAGTGGGAAAGCACCGTGCAGGGGGTGGGTGATGGGCAAGGGCAGGTAACACTGTCCGTCCTTGGGTGGAAAAAGGGACCATACGGCCTCATAAGGCCCTTCCTGGTCCTCTGCCTGCCAGCAGGGCAGAAGTCTTTAACTAGGCAGAGGCATATGAGATAGGTATGGATGTCACTGAACCCACCCCCGGTACTGTGTTACAGGTAGGGAAACTGAGGCACAGGGCAGCCACATATCTTGCCTGGGTCCACTTGGCAGGCTGTTGTCCAAGCAGCGAGGAGGACCCAGGTGTCTTGGGCTCCAGTCATGAAGCCTCCAAAGCAGGGCACAGCCCCCGCGAGATTATTCCTAAGTGCGTGGTACTCTGAACCCCACGGAGACTGTGACAGAGCCAGAACTGCTCAGGGCTCATGGGAGACCTCCTTGGAGGTAAATCCAAGGAGAGGGACACGACTGGCTTGGAAACAAGGCAGACACATGGCTTGAGACAGCACCTACCTGCCAAGAGCTGAAGGGCTCCATCTTGAAGGATGCGAGGCAGCAGAGCCCGGCCACATAGCAGAGCCATTTCTGCTTCGCCAGCGAGACGGAGTAGAGGATGACGCAGTGGGAGAGGACGATCATGAGGTAGACGAGCCCCATGCTGCCCAGCACGGCCAGGAGCCCATACAGCATGTACACCACGGCCCGGTGCTGCGAGGGGAGAGAGGTCCCCTCCAAGATCAGCTCCGTGAAAGTCCCAACCCTCTCTCAGATCACAGCTAATGAAGCTATTTAATGTAGCTGCTGGCATCCATGGATCCCGTGAGAAACTACCCAGGAAATGGGACTGGAAGAACCACTACGTTTCTAAAATCACAAACTAAAATCTCTTGCAGTCCAGCTCCATCTTGGGTTGCTGCATGGGGGTGATAGTTCCCCCCCACAGGGAGCCTGCACTGGATCTGACTCCCACCACTGCCATTTGGTCCCACTCCCTCACATTCACAAACCACCTTTGCTGCTCCCCAGCAGATCACGTATTTAGCCTCCATCCTGGCCTGGATTTGCAGAGGCTTGGTGAGTTTTTGCCTCTTGGTCTCCCAGTGGCTGATCAAATCCAGATGTTCTTGCAACCCCAATGCCATGTTGAGTGCAAGAAGGCAGGTCTGTGGATGATGCCCACATGGAGTGCAAGAAACAAATATCCATCAACAGTGGATGAATCCTGAGCATCCCACAGACAGACGGATGCAGAGATTCCCCCCACCACCTTCAAGGACCCTCTTCTTCTGCATCATCCTTGCACTCCTAAATCCACCACCCCGGTCCCCCGCTCACCTGCGGCATGATCATGGAGCAGATCTTGGCAAACAGGACGTGCCCTGACAGGGCGAAGATGATGAAGTTCCTGAACGAGGTGAACCACATCACCCACTCGAAATCTGCCACGTCCTGCAGGAGCAGAGCAGGGTGCCTTACTGCCCGGAGCCTTCACCCCCTGCCAGCCTTGGCCCTCGGGTGCCTGTCTCACCGAGGGCTGAACGGGCATTTACGTTGTGAGGGCACCTCATCGTCACACTGCTTTCCAAGCCCGTTTTTCCCATTTTCCACCCGAGGGCTGACAAGCACTTCAGCTCGGTCATAAAACCCAGGGAAAGATTTGCAGAGATTGCTGGTCTCTCTAGGTGCATGCAAGGAAGCACATCTGCTGTGCTGCAGGGCTAATGTTTCCCTGACTTCTTTAAAGGTCCTTTAAAGGCCACACTGAAAAGAGGGGGGGAAAAAAGGTCACATGGACTTTGCAAATGTGTGTCAGCAGCAGAAAAACCATCTCTGCTTCTCCAGCAGTCAGCACTAACCATGTCGCCCTAGGAAATCCTTACTCCGCTCCTTACTCCGCTTACCATCTTCCTGCCGAAGTAATGCCAGCCCGGTTTTATGCCATCCCGAAAGGCCTTTCTGTTCATGCTGTCTGCAAAAGAAGAATTCCCATGGAAAACCACAGGGATCAGCAACCTCAATGCTTTCCGCACCAATTTCCAGCAAAGCCGTTGTGCATCGCATCCTCCCAGGGATCCCTAGCAGATCCTGTGCAGAGGGTTGCAGGTCTGCGTTTTTCCGCCTCCCAGATTAAAAAAAATCAAGTTTGGGAAGTGGTCCCTGGGCCTTGTTAGGATGCTGGCTGGAGAGCAGACCCATGCACAGCCCTGTTGCTCTGACCCATGGAAATGGGGGCTGAGGGGGTATTTATGAAGGGAGGCAGATATTTAACCCTTTCAGGGTCAGATGCAAGGGCTTCCCAAGATACTGTCTGCAAAAATTAAAGCTGGGTTGGCCACGCTGTTATCTACAGGTGCCCACCTGAAGGTCACCTTGGCTCACGCGTGCGGTCCCTCTCCCACGGCCTCCCCAGCTCTCACGCCCCGGGGGATGAGGGAAGTCACCTCTCGAGGCCTCGAAGATCCCGCTGCCACTGTACACCACGGCGCACGTCAAGGTGAGAGCGTAAAACCCCAGCTCGTAGCTGGGGAGCATTGCTTTAACCCCCATCGCGGCGGCTCACCGGTCCCGTGGCCGGGGGGAAGCAAATCTTGACCTGGGAGTGGGGAGGGGGACAGGGAGAGAAAAAAAAAGTGAGAAAGCAGTGTTTTCCTGGCCTTGGTGAGCCCCTTAAAAGAAAGTGGTTTCACCTGGAGCTGATCACTGCAATGACAACCCAGGTGCAGGGAACAACGCTGCTGCTAAAACAAGCTGAAAATCCCAGCAAGGAGCCTGGCTTTGGGCTCAGCTGAGCTGAGCCCTCCTGGGGCTGCTGGTGAGAGGCTTTGTGGCCATCCAGATACATCCCCCCCTTTCCAGGGCCCACAACTGGGGCAAAATCCACCCTTTAGCCAAGTGCTCCTTTCCCCCTCCCCGTAGCCCAGCAGTCCTGCCTTTACCCACCGCATCCCGAAATGCGGGGACATGATGCTCCGGGGGCGGCCCGGGCGCTCGCCGCCCTGCTGCATCGCGGCCACCCCAGGGTGCTGGGACGGGGTGTGCCAGCCGTGGGGACATGCGGGCAGGTATCGATGCACCTGCACATGCCGGTGCATCTGCAAAGCCCGGAGCTGTGTCGATGCACAGCGATGCCCGCGGCGCCTCATTTTGTGGCTAACATGGGAATGGGGTGCTGGCAGTGCCTTTCAGTCCGGGCTTGGCCTCTCCTTGCAACCACATCCCCGTTCGGTCCTGCCTAAATCTCCCGTCGCAGCACCCGCTGGGCTGGACAGGCTCTAGCGCAACGTTGCTGCTTACGGGCAAGCTGCCACCGCTTTGCAGCGCCGCTGCCCGTTGCGGGGTGCTGGGGGCTGGCAAGGGTGCTGCTTTACAGGGCTTCGACCTCCTTTCCGGGCTCAGCAAGACTTTTCCCCGCTGTGGCACGGTGGGGTAGGGGGGCGAGGAGATGGTTAACAGCGCGAGGCTGCTCCCGGGGGCCCCGGCGGCCGGGGGCTGCCGCAGCTGCTGCAGAGCGCGCAGCCCGCTCCAATTTTAGCTCCGTAATCGCTCTCCAGCCGCGGCGGCGTGCCGGAGCGCGGGGTTGCCTCTGCGGCTGCAGGCGGGCTCAGGTGCAGCCCTCCATCCCCACCCGCCGGTGTCCCCCCCCCCCCGTCCCCACGCCGGTCCCCACGACTGACCTTGAGCGGCGGGCAGCCGAGCGCAGCAGCCCCCCCGGAGCCGAGCGACCGGGAGACCCTGTCGGGATCCAGCGGCCGGCACTGCTAAGTGGGGTGTCAAGACGGGGGGGAAAGGGGGGGGGAAAGCCAGGGAGGGTGGTGGAGTGGCCCCCGGCCTCCCTATTGCATCCGTCTGTCCGTCCGGCGGCCGTCTGGGGGCCGGCTTGGCTCCGGGTGCGCGGCCCCCCACCTTGCCCCTGGAGTAAGTTTAGCAGGGAGTGGAGCGGAGCGGGCAGGAGATATTTTTATTTTAGAGCAGCGCTGCGGAGGGGGGCTGGTTCAGGAGCTGTCTGTCACGGCAGCTGCCGGAGCGGACCCGGGGCAGCAGCCAAATTTACCGTCGGGGCTGGGAGTCGCGGCCCGGGGGCAGCGGGGGCTTCTGTACAGGACGCAGCCAGCGCCCCAGGCCTCTGCTTTAGGGACCGAAAAATGTCCCCCGTGAAACCAGGCGATCTGGTCCGGCCTCTCCCGGGTCTGGGGGGCCGAGCTCGCTGGGGCCCCTCTTCTAGTGACCGCCGAGGGGAAGTTTCCCACGGCCCTGGGTCCACGGCCTGGGATTCGGGGACGTTGAGGGCAGCAGTCACCCAGAGCCCGGGGAAAGCTGCTCCTTTCCTGTTCTCCTGGTGCATTTTCACGGCTTCGGTACCCCCGTTTGAACCTCGCCAGCCTTGCCGAAGGTGTAGCCCCCATCACCCCCACGAAGGGGGGAGGCGAGCAGCAAGGTGAGGTTCCTCCCTTCCTTAAGCATCACCAAATAATGATTAAATCAGAGCGAGGCACTCTGGGCTCCTCCAGAGGCTGCAACACCTCTAGAAACCTCTGCCCGTTTCCTAACAGCCAGCTCGGGGATCCCCTGCCTCTCCCCACTGCTCAGAGCCGGCGTGCAGGGAGTAGCTCAGATGCCGATGGCCAGCAGCTGATATTTGGGAGATGAGCTTGACACCTACGGCAAAAACACAGGCTCGAACCTGAGCCCCCAGGCAGTGCCCCGCCGAGGGCCTTCTCCCATCCCATCTCCTCAGAGGCCTCCTGCGCCCAGACCAGCTCGCTGAGCTTTCCCAATCCATGACTCTCTGTAAGAGGGATGGGAATGAGCTAATTGGGGTTGTTAAACGGGGCGGTTTAACGCTCCCTGTGATTCTTCTACTTGCCTTGGGCCAAACTCTTTTGCCAAGATCAGGGAGACATCGTGCTGGGACGGACCTCCTCAAGCATCTTCTGGGCTCCCTGTATGGTCAGAGGAGAGAAATCAGGCAAGCAACCCCAGTTTTTAGAAATACCTGTGTGGGTCATCTGCTTTAGGAGGATCCAATATCCTGAGCTCCAGAGAGCCAATCTGGACCCCGCGGGAACCGCCCAGCTAAAGGTCTTTTGATGCAGCTGGATCCATCCCCTCTCACGTGGGGTAGGATGACGGTCGGGGAAAACCTGCTGCTGGTGCAGTCCCTGGTGGAGGGCAGGCAGGAGCCGGCAGCCCTGACGGGCATTGCCGCGCCGGGAGTCTGCGTCCTCGTGTCGCTGCTCTGCGCTCAGTCCCTGCCTGGAGGAACCTGGCTCGTCAGACCTTGGCACAATTTACTGTGCGCTTAGAGGAAAAGTAATTAAGAGATTGGCACTGATAAGCCCAGAAACACAATTTGTCATGCTCCGAGGGCCTGTAGAGAGTGTGGTTTATCGACGGCTGCTCGGTTTATGGCCAGCCGCAGCAATACATCAAGCAGCCTTAGCAGGAGAGAAAATTGTCCCCGTGTCCCGGCGAGGGGGGCACAGGCAGACCTGGGGGCATGAGGGCCGCTGAGCTGCCACTGCCACATCACTGGGACTTTTTCAATGAAAATTGCAAATTTTTGATGTTTGGGGAAGAGTTCTCCATTTCCAAGCCTTCCTGCCCATCCAGTGTGGGGGCCTCATCGTGGAGCGATGCCACCAGCACTGAGAGGGGACCAAGACCTTGAAACCTTGGTGCTTGCCACCACCCCTGTCCGCGGTCCTCCTGGCTTAGAGCAGACGCTCAAGCCCATCTCCCGCAGCACAGCACTTCGCTCCCCAGTGAGAATCCAGCCCCTTTCCTGCCCACTCCATCCCCAAAAAACCTTCTCTCCGAGCACCATCCGTGGTGGAGCTCCTCCGCTTCCCTCGGGCCGAGACGGCAGCTCTGCTTGCCGCGCTGGGGCTCGGAGGCACAATAGGCTCCATTGTGCGGCCCGGCGCCGCTGGGGCCGGAGGCGATACAGATCTCGCCGTTGGGGCCTGGAATAGACTGTTTGTTATTGCTTTGTCGTATTATTGTTATTATTTTGTGTGGAGTAAATCGTGAGCTTTGTGGATGAAAAGTCTGATATAGATAGAGGGTTCTGGGATAGTTTTTCATGAGGCTGTGGGAATCGTGGCAATAAAAATCATTTAGCTTTAATTTATAGATATTATTAAAAAAAAAGTTAGAAAAAAAAACTCTTGATTTCTAATATAATAAGATTTATTTTAAATGTGACCAGCGTGCCTTCCTTGGCACGGGGGATGCCTCTGTGCTTTATTGCCCCGGTGCTGTTGCTTTATGATTAAGGGCCGTTTTTATGGCTTTGTGCTGGTTTTAATGATATTTTTGTCAACCATCTGGCAGGTTACCAAAAGTTGTGGCACACCAGCTGAGGCCAGACCCCCCTCTCTAGTGGCAGACAAACTGGGTGGGAAGAGCAGTGGGGTTTAATGAAAAGGCCCAGCTCAATGAGGCGCTGCAGGAACTGGAGATGTTTGGTGGGAACACTGTGTTCGTGCTGCACCTTGGTGAAACTTGGATTATGTATCCAGCCAGGAATAAAACCCGGGATTTATGGGTTTCATTTAGGCATCTGCAGCTTGGATATATTATCAGAGATAAGATGCCAGGAGACAGACGCCTCCAGAAGGCCACCAATCCCAATATATATGCCTAAGAAAGCAATGTCTCCGGCCTCTTGGAGACTAGGCAGCATCAAACATCAGACGTTGGTAGAGGAGAAGGTGTCTGGGCTCCAGGATGAGTCCCAGCCTCCCAGAGCAGCCAGACTTGCTCTTGGGAAGCTGTGTGGGAGCAGAAACGCCCTGCCAGAGACATGCCAACTGCACCACGGCACCTTCCCTGCTGGAAGGGTGGTTCCAAGCTCCTGCTTGGAGCTGGATTTTGATTTCCAGGGAGTGATGAGAGGGTCAGGGTGGAGGAAACTCAGCTCTTTCCAGCATTATGTGACTCCATGTACCTTGTAGCCTCCTAGTATTCCTCCTTTGCAACACTCCTGAGCAGCAGGGAGGTAACGATCCCCTCTCATTACTGGGAAAGATAAATGATGAAGGGATTATACCCCTCTTTCTCGCTGGCATGCTGCGCCTCACAGTCAACGTTCCCCTGGTTTTTAGTAATGGAGATAACTATTCTCACTGACAAATGAGCTGCTTTAAAATCCAGGACTTAACCCTCTGCCTGCAGATCGGTTTCGGAGCCTTTGGTCTGTAACCAGAGAAGCGTGGGGATTTATCTGGTATTTGTCGAGTGAGGCTGTCCTGTCCTGTGGGAGCAGGAGGCTTGTGAGCTGGTTTCAGAGCGAAGAGGATGAGGGGAGAAACCCAATACTCCTGTTGGCTTGGCTGTAGCTTAATTTAGAGCACAGTGGCTCTGTTACAGTGTTTTTCCATTTAAAGCCTAACTTCGTTCCTTTTGTCATGCACCGGGCAATGGCCCTGCTGCTTGCAGGGCAGTAGCAGCTGTCGGCTGAAGCTGCCGGAGGGTTTGTTGAAGCAGCTTTCCATCTACCATCCACACAGCACCCCTTTCCCATGGGCTTTCTCTCTGGTTTCCCCATGGGAAGGACTTGGGAAAATCTTCCGTTTCAATGACTGAAATTGTCTCCTCACACCTCCACCGTGCTTTAGTTGAGACCTGATGAGTGCACTTGCTGCCAAGCTCCTAAAGAGCAAGGTGACCACAGCCTTGGGGTGAAATTTGCAGGGAAAGGTGACTGCCTCCTCTAGTGTCCCAAAAATCAAAACTCCCTGAGGATTTAACGCATGGGGAGGGCATGAGCCACCCACAGACCCAGTTTATGTCTATAGATTTGAGGAGGTTACAGTGCGACTGGCATTGACCTAGCAGCTGAGCCTCTGCCACTTGGCTCAGCAGAGCCCAGGGCACGGAGGGCTCGTGCGTGCAGATACTGTCTATATTTAACAGCGCTAACACAACTTAATTCTCCTTGTGGCCAATCAGTTGGGTAAGCTGCAACAGACTTTATTCCTAGTGCTTCGGTCGTACTTTTAAAATTGGATGCATCCATCAGGCACTGTCTGTCTCTTTGGTGGAACTGCTCTATCCAACTCCAGAGCACAAGAAAGCCTTTGACTCACTCCAAGTGTTTCAGCCTTGCTTATTCTTAGCATATATTGGCTAAAAGCTGGCTGAATCCTACCGGCTAATCCAAAGGTGTCTGCAGCCTCAAATACCTAGAAGCAGCAGAATTAAACCTCACACTGTTCTTTAAAGCTTAACTCTAGCCACGAACCTGTGTCAGAGGTACAGAGTGGTGTCACCACTAGGGTGTCACCACCTATTTGCTACAATGAGAGCTTGAAAAAACCTCCGTTTGTTTAGCATATCAAAAAGAGGCCTGTGGCATCACTTTGCACTAGATGAAGGCTGCTCCAGGGAGGAAATGCTGAGTACTCAAATCTCTTAAATCTATCAAAGAAAGGCATAATGATGACTGGCTGCAAACTGAAGCCAGAGTAGTTCAAATCAGTTAAAGCACAGCATTTTAACAGGCTGATGTTTATCCACTAGGACAAATTTCCATGGAAAGTAGGGGATTTTGAAGTTTTCAGATCAAGCCCAGCCAGATCCATAAAAAATGTTGTTGCTCAAAGAGCACATCAAGTTTGATGGAGAGATTTTGGGGCTGAGGACCAGTAGCAGGCAGTGAGACAAACATTTTCATGGTGTTTTTTCTCCTCTGTTGCATTCATGGAGTTTCATACTTATTCTCCACTCAGACACTCCTTCAGAGAGTTGAATAAAAAAAAAATCTGAACTGATTAATACCTCAGCTAGGTAAGAGTAGGTCCTAAAGTCACATCATGTAAGAGAGCTTTTGAGGGAATAGTAATAGAAAAGAAAAGTTGTGAGACTATATCAGGACTTGAACAGACATGTATTTGTCAGCTTCTCTACTGCCCTTCTCTCATATCAGCACAGTGCACATCTAGCCTGTAGTTTGATGACTGATATTTTCATAGAAAGGCTGGCTAAAGCAAATGCCCTCTCATGCTGGAGAGGCATGTGAGTGGTCAAATGATGGACTGGTAAAGGGAACTGATTCAGCCGAAAAGCAACTCTGCCCTAGTTTAGTTATGAGTTTTTCTCAGCCAGACCACCACTGAACCAGCTGCACCACACCTGCACAGACATCTGTACCAGAAGAGGAGAAAGGGTGGCATGGGGACAGGCGCTCGTAGCCAAAACAGGGTGAAGGGCTGGGAGATATGGGGCTGCTGAAGCCAGCTGAACTAGGACTGCTGCTTCAAACACCTGACCAGATTTCTTATATTCAGTCATAAGAACATATGCGTAGTGGGAATATCATACCTTGAAAACATATAGTAAATGGTAATCAGTCACTGCAAGAGATCCATGCAATGTCAGCACCAGGAGAAACCAAAGCAAAGTCACTCTGTTGGAAATGCAGAGGGAATTTATTTCAAAACTAAGGTGAAAATTGAGAAGAATTGGGCAGCCATGCCTGTGTTCAGACCCTCCACTTTTCTGTGATAGGAGGTAGTAGGTTTGCATGTTTCCATGAGAACAGTTACTGGTAAGGGCTCTCCAAACAGGACTTTTTATAGCGACTTCCTCCTTCTTCAAGGTATCCTGTTATAGAGCGTGTATGTGTGCGCGCGTGTGCATAAAAAGAAGAGAATGCTTTTGTGCAACCCCAAACATATGTTTAAAGAAATGAGTGTTGCAGCCCTTGAGGTTTGCACCGCGTATTACCAAGTCCCATGTGTTCTGTAGCATACAGCCCTCCAAGTTCCTTATTTTAGTTCCATGGGATAACTCATAGGCATCCCAGGGAGAATTTTGCTAGAGAGCAGTATGATCTCCACTGCTTCATCATGAGGACAGGAGACAAATGCTGACCACACACTAGAAAGGACGGCACACTGACTCTCATGTACACTGACTTACATGAAAAATATTTTGATTCACACTTCTGTGTAAGCGAAATTATAATCTCCAGCTGCAAGCTATTAGCCTGAATTTAGCAGCCAACACATAGCAAAGTATTCACACGTCTTGCCACAGCGTAGCAAACTTTTCGGCATCTTCTCCTCGCTACTGCAGATCCTTAAAATATGTCTGAGGTGGATTGATTTCTACTGTCTGGTCTGCTCAGTCAACCCCAAGCTGCATAATCTCCATCAGGATGGAGCTGAACAGAGGCAAACTGTGGCTTACTTGGATGAGACTGTGTCTGTCCCTCCATCACAGTCACAGGGGATCCAGGATTTATGATTCCTCGAATTGTCAGAAGCTGGAGAGGGGGCTGAGGGTTGAAAGATGCCTCTTCTTCTGATGCTATTGCCAGGGAGAGCAAGAGGAATCTGGCAAAGAGCAGTTCTGGTCCTGCTGTTTGTGACAGACGCCTCACAGGTCTGCTCAGCTAAAGGCCGGTGTTGGAGAAGCAGGGCTGAGCTCTTCTTAAGTACAGAGAGGGCTAATTCTCAGGCGTTTAGCTTCTTGGTTCCATGGCCTCCCCCATCAGGGACTCCGCAAACTATTTGAAGCGACATCGTTTAGTCTAAGCAGGAAGAAGACAGGGACCACACCGCTCTCACTGCATCTGGAGTGACTCCAACTCTGCTCTCCTTCACTCTGCCTTATCTCAGCACCAGCAAGAATTGGAACCTGCTCACACTGTTGGGGAAGGCAGTGGTGGCTTGCCTGTCTATAAATCCGCTTTTTGTTGATGGTTGGGGTTAATGCCTGGCAAACTTCGCACTTGCAGAAAGAGGCTAACAAAGCGAAGCAGAAAAAGAGGAGCTTTGAAAAGACTTTCAACTGAGAAACAAAGCAGCACTATACAAAAATGACGAGCTCTCCATTTGCTCATAATCCCTAAGACTAGCTCTCTGCTGGCAAGCTGCATGTTAATGCCTGATTAGCTTGCGCCCAGTGTTTGCACCACGCTGTAAGAGAAAATGACAGAGATGCAAGGTTTTCAGCATCACCAAAAGCGTGGCAAGAACTTGCCTGTATTTTGCTAGCATTTCTTTCTAGCGAGAACAAGACATGACGGATGGATGAATGCAGAGACCAAGAAATTGGGCATTTGTATCCTGGAAGGCAAGTTTCATATAGAATGAGCTATTACAGGAGCTGAATTTCAAGTAAGTCTGCCTGATTGTAGGGGTAACCTGCACAGTCTGCCTACCTCTGCAGTGAAAGCTCTTATCACTGTCTTACGTTCAAGCAAAGAAACAGGCTGGGATGCTCAGTGGAGTCTCCACAAAGTTCACTTGCAGATATTCACAGGCCAGGCTAATCCACTCCTTCAGCACTTAAGTGCTGCAGAAAAGCCATAGACAGACAGGTATCAGTATGCTGATAAAAATTCAACTGAACTTGTTCCTGGCATGGCTTTGGAAAGGGGCTGGCATAAGTTTTGTATGGCAAATTCCTACAAGTGCAGATAAAGGCAGCAGCATATTAGACACCGAACACTCTCTAGGAAAATTCTGCTCGAACTAGGGGAGGTTTTGCCCAACCTCACACTGCAGAACTGCAGCTTCCAAAAACTCCACCAAACTACAGCATGTGCAGTCTGAGAGCCAGCTGCTTGCTAACTCTTACAGATAGAACTTGCTGAAATGCAAAATCTTCACTGATTTTGTACTTCTGCTCAGTGCCGTTTCTCATCATCTCCTACAAATGCTAAAGAGATGACATGATCCAATTCTGCAAAACTACACTTCCACTGCATTTCAATTCATGGGCATAATGCCTGGGCTCTCCCCCTGCTTGGCAGTCCAAAGGATTCTGAATATCTTGCTTAATTCTTCTCTTGTTTCTGCTGCCGAAGGGCCTGTAGAAAGATCTCCTTCACTTGGTCCATTGTGTCTTGGTACAGTTTAAAGTCTTCCTCTTTCATTCTCACAGCAGTTTCCAAAGCAGCCTTCAGAGCTTCATTCTCATCCAGCTGGATCACAAGCCTATGAGAAAACAAAAGGAAACTTTCATGTGAGCTGTGGAGCTTCAAAGCAAATGAGAACAGTGCTTCAGCTCCAGAAAAGAAAACATTGAAACACATGCTCTCTGGTAATTTTATGACAGGCATGAGAAAGAGCAGACATAAAAACACTTGTTCCTTTTCTCTTTGAGACAGAGAATATTAGAAAGTCAAGATCCTTTTCAGATCTGTTTTGCTAAAGGTGAAAATTTTAGTTTCATTAGTAAGCTTGCTATCAACAGTTGAGAAAAAAGAAAAGTTGTCTTTTTCGCAAGTGGTATCATATAATTATTAGGAAGTTTGTGTAAGAGTGACACGGATAAGGAAGAGCTCACAATCTTCCTGTAATTTCTACAGAGTTTGCTGGGTTTCATCATCTGAGGATCTGGGCCAGGTAATATCACTGTTAAGAGGACAACAATCAATCTTAGCTATTGAGCTTTTGAAGAAGCTGACAGTACCACAGCATGGGGGAAGGGAAACCATACCTTGTGCTTAGCTCTTGAATCTGCGATTCTAAAGGCAACTTGGAGAGCTGGGCTGCAGAGAGCTCTTTATCACTTACATTCCAGGTGAGTCTAGACTGATTAGCAGACTGACCTGTAGATTTAATCACAAAATGAAGTTTTAATAAAACAGAAAAGTGATCTTTTTCACTGGTGGCACACCAAGTAAATCTCAGGAAGTAGTGGATAAGTACGAAGGAGTTTGTTCAATTTTTCATATATCCATGAACATATTGCAAATATATAGGAGAGAGTGTTGTTTTAATCTCCTTTCAGCAAAAGTAAAACATCATGAGTTTGCATTTCAGGGCTAAATGCAGTAATATGTGTGTTTACCTACTTAGAGAGGAAAAAAATGATGTAAAATATTAAAGTGGCCAAAACAATAGGTGATAGAAACAGTTGAATGGCATTATCTTGATATTTATCTTGTCATTGTATTTCATTTAAGCGTGTGACAACTGCTGCTTTCTGAATGCCTGTGATAATATTTGTGTGGCACACACTGAAACAGCTTTTGTGAAGCACTCTGTGATCCTCAGCATAAACACAGTATAGGTTCAACTCAGTAAAGCATGTATAAATGTAATTAAAATCAAGCGTTCCAAATCAGGAATGCTTTCCTAATTAAGAGTCTGTCAGAACAGAAAGATGTTGGTTTCTGAACCTGCCTACTGGCTTTGGAGAAGCAAAACATATGAGAAGAAATGGTTATGTTGTGTAAGCAAGAAGATGCCTTTGATCCTGAGGCAGTATTTTATAGGATTGAGGAAATCCTGCTGTTAATTATCCATTATCCTTTGGGATTCTTCTTTGCAAATCAGAAATTCGGATAAGACAAAAAAAAAACCCCAAATCAAAAAAAAATTTAAAACGCAACTGAGTTGTTTCTAGCTGCTCAGCATCCTTATCTACTTTCCTCAAATTGAAGAGACTAGAAACATTAGATTAGTAATTAGATCAGCTCTCTCCAATTTTGCACTTTCAGAAAGAAAAGGGAACATTATGTAAATTAGTGGGTTCTCTAGTCTCTATTACATACTCAAGTTTTTCATCTCTTATTTCCTCAACTATCTGGCATGAAAGCATGTAGATAACGTACATGCTCCACTAAAAAGGTAAATTACAGACTTGTAGACTTGCTTCTTGTGCAGACTCCAGAGTGTTTTGCCAAGTCACTAGGTGCTACAGCTCTTTTCAAAGAAGGGTACAGACAATTTCTTCTTACTAGTTCTACTGTTAATCTTTACTACATTTTCTTTTGGTCATTAGGCAGACAAAGATAATGAACTAATTATTTAGTAAGAAGGAACCTGTCACACCAGAGTGCTGTGCGGGCTGGTAAAAGCAGCCTGCTTCCTTCAGCTGTGAAATGGCAATTTCTCAGAGGTGATCTACCAAACCATTACTACAGCACAACCTGAACAAAACGGCTCAGGACCTGAAGAGCTGAACACTGTTATCTCTTTGAGATTGCAAAGGAAATGTACATGTAGGATAACAGAATAACACATTAACAGTTTATGCTATCAGGTTCTTATAAAACTCAAAAAAAATCAGTTAAATCCTCCTTTAGAAGACAGCACCAAAATGCCCTCCTACTATTTAAGGCACAGAGCCAGAGGAAAACACCTGCCACTGAGACTGTATGCCCAAAACTCTCACTTGGCCACTATCTGTCCCTGAACATAACCCGATTTCTTCCTCTGGGCACCTGCTGAACTACAGAAGGGATCCAGTGCTTCCCACCTCCAAGCCCTACTGGGAATCACAAATGATATTCTATTATATCGCTTCTGTGAGCACTGCCTGCCTCTCAAGATGAATGTCCGATATCCAAAAACCCAAAGACTGGAGCACTCAGTTCCTAAATGTTCTTCTGTCTAACGTGAAGCTGGTCACTGAACTGCAATCTTCTGTTTCACAGGGCAAAGTCTTTCTACTAGGCTCTAAGTTCTTCTGCATTACTTTTCCTGTTGCCAGGCTCTCTGTTTATATAGGTAGGACAGTTCTAAAAAGCAGCGCTCACAGAAAAAAACCCATGAGAATGAGCTGGTACTGGCTGGGGACCTTGTTAAGCACACAAAAGTTCTGCTCTAAGGAACAGATCAGTATTTTATAGACAGGAGTAAGTTTTAAGCATCCATGTGCTCTTAGTCCCCGTTCAGGATAAAGGCTCCTCTGAATCCTGTTCCTGTGTACCTAATTTGTCTCTATACACTAGATGGGGGAATGGCAGCGTTTCACTTGAGGTCCTGAACACTATGAAAATCTTACACAGGACAGCCTAGCTCCCAGTGTGAACAACACACACTATTTTGCATCATCACGCTGTTCCTGAGAGATCTCACTGCTAAATGTGGATGTGACCAAATGCACTAGGATAGGAGATGCAAAGAAAAGCAATACAGCTAAAGTAGTATTTCCTACCTCTTTCTGACCCAAGCCTAAGGAGGAACAAGACCACTGTGCAGGTGGAAAGGGAGGTGACTATGTGTACAGGACATAGTGCTCAATACATATCAGCTAGGCAAGAAGTTGATGAGAACAGGATTAGTACACACAGTACTGCTCGACGGAGTCATGATGGAAAGTCACAGCACGCATCTGCCAAGCTGCAGGGCAGACTCTCCCTATGGCCCAAGATCATGTGCTTCACCTTGGGGCAGGCCAAGAGCGCGCACATGGTCCATTACGGGGCTTTCAACCTGTCCAGTCACCGTAACTCAGTTTAACGTCCATACTAGTATTTGCCAAACTGAAGTTCCTATTGCTAAGGTTCATCTCTTGGCATTTAAAGTCTTTCTACTTTATAAAAATACATATAAAAAGGGAAGCCACTGTAAAAGTTTCCTTAAGAATATGTGCCATTTTATTGGTTTAGGCATTTTACAGAATCAGAGTCCTTAAGCAATAAAAGGACCTGATCAGGGAAATAAAAATTTTACATCTCGCCATGAATTCTTTTTCTTTAACTATGCTAGCAAGGCTTTCATATTTATAGCAGGAGATTATCATGTTCACGGGATAATAAATTACACCAGATCTAATTACTTCATCACCAGCAATAGTTTTTCATAGGCACTGACAGGCCTTAAATTGGGATGCATCCTTCAATTCTGCTCTTAACTTAACCTTCAGATGAATCCCTCAGGCAGAAGAGTAAAGGGAACACAGCAATGGGCCTGGTGTCGACACAAAGCAGCATCAAGCTCTTCCTGTAGACCCTCATCCCATGAAAACATCATATTGCAAAAGTCCTGGTCCCACTTAAATCTGTGGCAAAGGCCCTTGAATTACATAGGGCCAGGATTTCAGTCCACTGTTCTGAGTAGGTCTAAATTACAGTGTGCAAGGTCAAGCACTTGTGTAGGTTTCAGAGATGAGAGTCCAAATATCACTGCTATCTATTAGCCATGGAGATGGCCTGGGGGACACTCCCCTTGCTAAGCGCTGCACCTCACCTGCCTTGCTCCTCAGGGGAGGTTTCTGTGCGCTTGTGTTCTTCCCTGGATCCATTTTTAGTTTTTCAAGCTGCTGCTCCAAAATTACACATCGCCGCCGCTCTTCCTGAAGCTTCTTCTCAGCTTCCAAAACTTTATCACTGCTTTCCTCCACCCTGATATGCAAAAAAGGTAGTTCAGCCTCTTCATGTCATGACTGTAAGGAGCCTAGTACTAGTCAGTTTTAGTAGTGAATTCTCCTCCATGCTGCATAGCTCCCCAAAGAGGGAATAGGAGAATTTTCCATGCATCCAACGGCAGAAATCCCAGTGCAATTCTTCCAGATGACATCCTCCAAATTTGAAAAACAGAATTAACTAATGAGTACAGTTATAAATAATTGGTCCATTAATGGAGATTGCTTAGATCCCTTAACACTGGCTGCTTGTGTAAACTTCCCACTCAGATAAGCAGGCAAGCTGCAGATAGGTGAGGGGAGATCATTAATTAGAGGAATAATAAACTGCATTTTTTAACACATTGGGAAAATCTGGAAGGAAAGTAGTTTCTAAAAACACTATCTAGCATTTAGCTGTTCTACATCACTTATCTGAAAGTAAAAAAAGAAGCTGAATATTGTTTTTAATAAACTTGGCCATTAGAAACTACCACAGAGGAAACTGAGTGGAAGAGAAAGCAATGAACCACCCTGGAATTTCATATGGAAGAGCAAACTCCTTCTCTGTTTACCTCATGTAACAGCTTAGACAATAAACTACAAACATTTGCTGCACACCCACAAATGTAGCCAATAGTGCATCTTGTTTTGGGTAGTGCCTGATACCAAATGATTTAAAGGAATTTAAAGCTAGAGAGAATCCTGAATTGACTCACTGTCTTTGGGAATAAAAGAATTTCCTTCTTGATCCCACAGGTGATAGCTGCTTACTCCCTGAATCAAGCGATTTGATTAGTCTTATTTCCCTCCTAGCTGGCATAACCGAAAAATATTTTAACCATAATAAAAATATATCACTGTCTTTAAAATCTAGCTACAGGCAAGACTCTGACCTCCTGTAGCAGTGAATTACATGGCTAGTGACATGCTATGTGAAATCATATTTCTCTTCAGTGGTTAAGAATTCACTAAACTTACATTTGACCAGGTTGGTCCCCTATCATCCACATTAAACAAACAGTGGAGGAGAAATGACGTGACTAGTCATTTCTTACGAAAGCTTCTATCAATACAAGTAACTTATACTGAAATGTTCCTCTAGCTCTTCTCCTTCCCCCAGGAGGGACTGATCCTACAAGCTGTTTACTATGGAGCATTCTTCTGAAAGTATTCTGCTCTGCAGTAACTGATTGCGAAAGGCAATCCTAAATTCTGGCAACTGTTACATCCTCTTGCTGTAGACAAATCCCACTCATATAACCACTTCCAATGAACTTCCCTTAACTGAAATATCATATATGTTATGTGAGTTTTGTTGACCTACGCTCCAACAGAGAAGGGAAGAGGAGGAAGGCCTGATTTTTTTTACATATATTCATGTTGAGATATGACTGGGTAGTATATTATCCTGAGGTATTCCAAGAGTAATTGCACACAATCTTACAAAATTTACTTTACCTGCAGGAGCTCTTGATAAATGATAATGGTGGAGTTGCTGAATCATCAGTCTATGGTACATTTTATTCTTAACTGTGCATTTCATTGACTCTGTGTTCTTCATTATCCCATATTCACTATGGCCCCAATTCAGCAATCACTCACATCTCTGTCCTTATCTAATTGCATAGCGCTATTAAAGGCACATAGAGTTACATGAATAGAATTCTCCCAGTGTGTATTTCCATGATTTAGCCCTTAAAACCAACAGGGGACAATATCTTTTCATCCGTTATAAAGAAATACATTTCTCTGACTGATCAGTTGTACAGGACAAAAGATAGACAAGTGAAAAACAGTAACTGGCGTAAAATAAAGCAAGCAAGCAAATAGTATGTATTGTCTTCAAAAGCACAATGACAAAAATGTATCTTCCTAGAAGTGTGAATACAGACTTGGGAATCAAATAATATAGACTCTGTAACTGGGAAAAAATCAATAGCTGAAAGGTGTCTAAAGAGAAAAGACTTTGCTTACTTTGTCCTCCTAAAACGTAGCTGGATTTCAACATTGTATTAAATTGAATTGAATAATAGAAAAAAAACCCCACACTGCTATACTTCAGTTAAACCAGAAGAAATTCATTGAAAAAAGGATACAATGAAACTTCTAAGAATGTGAAAAGCTTCTGGAACAGAAGTCAGATTATAACGATAATTACAGTGTTTACTACTGATGAATAATATTGCTGCCTAAATAATACCACACGTACATAAATACAACACTTCTAGATGTATATAGGTGTAGCATGCTTGCAGATGACTCCATTTTTTCTGCCCTTTGTTCTAAAAGGATAAAAATGAATCATCAACTGATCAGTGAAATTGAGCAGAAAATGTTTTAAAGCCCCTATTTAAGGAAGTATCATACTGGCAGCGTATGGCATACTGTACTGCATGCTATATCACATGCCTGTCTGTTCAACAGCTCCTTAATTACAGCATCCCACAAAGGACACTGACAAGCAGCCGCTACCTTTTCTGCAGCACAGTGACCAGCTCCAGGAGCCTGTCTTTTTCCACTTCAGCAGCCTGGCAGAGAGCCTTGTGCTCTGTGATCTGTGTCTGTAGCACTTTCAAATCCGGGCTGTCAGTCCCAGCAAGCCTAAAACCAGCAGAAGCATAGAGTATGTTTCCCATTTCACAAATGAAAGAAATGAAACAAGGAGAGCTTTTGAAAAATGTATCAAAATACACTTGTCCAAAGACTAAGCTAGGCTGCAGATCCAAGCTCACTACCTCCCCCCAGCACCAATCTCTATACTGCAATATGTGGAAAAGAAATATGAGGAAATAAAGCAACTGTGGGTTTCAGTGAAAAAGGCCTTTTCCCTTGCAACTATGCTCCCCCTTCCCATCACCCTTGAAAACAAACTTCCACCATGGATCAATTCACAAATGCTGACTCTCCTCCTATTGCTACTGCCAAAGCAAGAGAAGCCTACAGGTGTATTCTCCAAAGCGCTACACTAAGCTATTAAATAGCATGCTATTGATTTTCCCTAACTAAAAGGCTTCAGGCAGCATTAGTACAATGGCCATTCTCTTGTCTAATAATGCAATGAACAGAATAGGGCAGTTTTTCCATCTATCCCATCATTATTTACTTCATTCATTTCTTCCCCTGCCTCTCTGCATGGAAGTATTCAGGAATAGCTCCTTTAGACCAAAAAGCATAGAAATATGGGGGGGGGGTAGGGGTAGAAAAGGAGAAATAGGATATATGGGGGCATAAAACTAGCAATCGATTAAAACAATTAAGAGAGCAAAAAGGCAGTGGAGATTGTGTCAGAGCCCTTTGCCAGTGTCAGGCAGGAAGGACGGGAAAGAACCTGTCAGTTACAGAAACAAGGCAGAACAGGCTAAAGGTTGCCAGCAGCTTGCAGAGCGTGGCAGGCAATCTCTCTTGTTTATGACGAACATTATATACATACCTTCCAGGTGTGATGTTATTGCAGGAAAGGGAAGGCTTAGTAGCTGCCGACTGTACAAGCGTATGGCCCATCTTGGACACAGTGCTAAGAGGAAAACAGCTTTGTTAACCACTGGGCTCTTCAGAGGGCAGTCCTCCAGGAACTCCTATTATTTTCCAGTGCTTGTGTTTATTGCTCCCTTGCAGGGGAGAGACTCTCAGAGCCACCTAAGTACATATCATACAGGCTGTGCATACACAATAGCTTAGCTTGCTCGCAGACTCTGAAACGTGCTGCAAAAACACCTCGCGTCTCCAGCGTACAAAACCTGTCTTTGATCAATGTTTGATCTCTGCGCTTCCGGGGACATTTTGCTAGCCCTCCAGGCCAGCATCCCGGAGCTCCATGTCATAGCACGTGGATGTCAAGAGTAGCCTTGAAGCAACTCATGAGCAGTAATAGCTCTTAATTCTGCTTTGTTCAAGCTGGCCACACAAACAGCCACACCAACAGTCACTGCTGGTCTGTTTTCCCACAGGCCGTGTCTTGGACCTTGTACGAAGCACTCCAATCTCACACCCTCACTCACTAGCACATGAAACAAGCATAATTTATAGTACTAGTATGATGGAGTCTGCATATTGCATGCATTTGCACCAGGTGAAGCCCTGCTCTGCGGCAAGGCGCAGAATTTTTGTTTCCAAATGTCTCTTAAAAAAATACTTTATCTAATATATTCACCTAGATATTGGCATTTTGTTTAATTCTACTTCATGAAGAACCTCAGGAATATTTGTCAGGCATTTACTGTGGAAAGAGAACTCAACTGGTAACATTAGAATATTACTTCCAGTCTAGATGAGTTTTATGCTTAATGATGTATGTGCCTGGGACATAAAATTCTGGTCTTTGACTTCAGATCTTGAACTCAGTTGCCTAAAGGCAAGTCCCTGTAGATTAAGCCCATGTTTCCGTGTTTAAAAGCTGCAACCAACAGAGGATATAAGCCTTAATATTATGGAACAGGCACAGCTGCCTTCTGGGCTGTGTCTGGTTAATCCATCCCAAACCCAAGTTAAGGTTGGTAATGACAAAAGTGGTCCAATCTACAAATGCAGATTTTTACTTTGACATCTCCAAGGGGATTTTTGCTCCTATTTATAGCATATTTCACTTCATCTTTCCTGAAAGGAAAGGACGACTCAGTAAAGTAAAACGGAATAGAGGGTTCATCAGCATATTAAAGTTAATGGAGTGAGCTCTGCTGACCAAATTATTAATGGCTCTTGCAATTCTCAGACTCATTCATTGCCCACCTGACATATCAGCTATTTTCATGACAGAACTATGTCAGCCACGTGAGGCAGCAATAATTTCTGCATTGCACTTACAGGCTTCTACAAAGCCATTTCCCAGCCCAGTTTTTCTCCTTGCTCTCCTGCCTACTATCAGCAGAAATTTGAAGTCATCGGTAACAGAAAAAACTGTGAATAAAATATAGATTTGTCCCCTGCTACACAACTTCTGCAGCATTAGAAGGGAGAGAATTAAGTCAATCAGAAAGGTATAACAAGGGAGGTGCTACCACTCTAGAAAAAGCAGTGGCATTAAAGGCAAGACAGAGACTAGCAGAGGGGAAATGTCTTATTATAGAAAGATATGTATGGTTCTTCTGAACAACGTGGAGCCCATACAGAGCATTATTTTCATGACGGTCACTGCCAGTAATCTTTCTTCCACTATAGCCAGTGGCAAAACCCTTTCACAGCTACTAACAAGACCACTAGTGTACCTCATCAAAACAAAAATTATCAGCTTGTAGAAATAAAATCTGCAGGCTTGAAATAAAATGGGAATGTGCATTTTCAAGGGGATTCTATGCTATGAAGACTCAGCAAGAAATAAAAAAGAAGCTGCTTGGGGCTACAAGGAAAAAAAAACAGGAAAGAAAGGAAACTTTCAAATAAGGGTAATGTTTTAACTTTAACTCCAAAACACTTGGATGATTTTTTTTTTTCAAATTTTATAGCAATGTTCTTCTTAGGGATACACTTGTCACTTTTCAGGCCAAACTCAATGTTGAAAGTAACTTGGTAAGGGAGTTTAAAAAAGATTATATAAGAGAAATTAGTTGCAATTTTATCTTTGTGAAAATTCTCTCTTTCCTCCTAACATAAGTCTCAAGACCCCATTCTCAATTAGACCATGAACACTTTAGCAATGAAAACAGCACTTTTTTCTAGGAAAGGATATAATTTCCTCTGGCACCTCTGGTCCCTTTACACAGCAAGAGTGTACCACAGTAGCATTAGTGTGAACAAAAATCAGACCTATGACTGTTTTAAGATTAATGTAAGTTAATAGTCCTTAGTAAGGCTTGAAAAAGCGTATGTGTGAAGAACAACTACTGTGGCATGCTTTCAACATTTCTGCAAGGAAATCCTACTCAAAGCATCTTTATTGATTTAAATAATGCACCAGTGATTTACTGCTTACCTAAAACAGAGTTTTGTATTAATTTCCCACCCTGCTTTCAGAAGCCTCCTCATTAGAAGCCCTGTTTCTCATAACAGACAAGAACCAAAGGCACTTAAGCCAACCACATAAACCCTATCTGAGTTGGAGAAAGAATTAGCTGCACTACCGTCATGCTAAACGTAGTAATGTCTGCAAGTGCACATATCTTTCTCTGTCCCAGGATAAACGTCCAAGAGAGAACGTGATTAGAGATTCCTATATACTGTAAACAGGCTGCCACAGCCATTTGTAAACCGCACTTGTGATTTGATACAACTGGCTGGGAAAACCATGCTTCTGACCAACTCATAACAATTTTAGACATTGAGACTCGGGTCTTCTTACCGAGCAGATCCAGTCCTTCCAACCTGATCACTGCCTGACGCCAGGGTCCGGAGCAGACTAAAACTTGTATCTTCTGAGTGCTCAAAGGGTGGTATACCAGCAGCTCCTGAACTGTCTCCTTGATGGGCAGATTTATTCTGTTAATGTTGGAGCAGGGTATTAAAGGAGTTATACAGTTCAAAGGAAAAGGGCTGCATCAATACCTGATCAGCTGCTTAGTATTATTGCTACATGCTATCATAACTTTTGATTTACAGGACTTCCTGCTTTTCTTCAGTTTCTATCCCTTACAAGATGGAAACAAAGCCACAAACAAAAGCAAAAGTCACTAAAATGTGCAGTTTTATATGAAATTATAGGGTGCACACCATGCTGTTAGAGAACCCACAGCACAGCACCACCACTGCCAGTATGGTTGGTTTGCATTCCTACCCCAAATTTTATCTTGGGTTCAGCTCTCTGGCCCCACTACTGACAGGTTCACAATCTCACCATAACGCCATGAGGAGCAGAAGTGCTACAACTTGGAGCTGAATCAGAGGAAAAAAAATGAAGACCAGTACAAGTCTGGTCTTAGGTTAAAAAACAGGTTAAACAAAGGTTTAAAAAACAAAAGGTTAAAACAAAGGTTAAACAAAGGTTAAAAAATAAAAGGTTAAAGAACAAAAGCCCCAACACCTCTTGTAAGGCATAATTTTCCATTTCTCACATTTCGATTTCTTCATTCTTATTTAACATTTGAGTTTTGATTTGTTTTATATCATTGACAGTTGGATGCCTAAATACGCTAACAAAATCTGACTGTAAGTAACCAGACCACAAAAGAAGCCTCTGGCAGGTTTGTGGACTAACTCTCTATCCCTACACCTGTGCTCCAAGGAGAGTACCATCTTGCTTCTGCCAGCTTGTAACACCAGACCATAAAGGTTGGAAATGTTTTTAACGTACTGGTCCATAAGGGGCCAACCTTCCTGAGTCTTTCATTTGCACAATAAAATTTCCATATGGCTGAGATCCATCACACTCATATCAACAGCTTGGAGATCTGAGGGAGAGGAATTTTTTTGAAGGGGTTTACAGGTGGGAGAAGAGAATAACTTTTAGAGGTCCCACTGCTCCCATGATGGGATGCAGCTGGTTACCATGGCAACTTGGCAATGTTGGCCTCAGCAGTGTTTGCCTGCTTGCTGCAGTCAGCAGCCAAGGATGCTAAATACTGAGGAGTCCTCACTGCAGTCCAACTCTTGTTGTCAGTCATATGACATCGTCTTGGCATAGAGCCACATGTTGATGTGACTGATAACCCTTTGTTTTCTGCAGCTTAAATGGCTTGAGGAAAAATTAGGTACAAATGGGAAAGAAACTCCGAGTTATAAGAACTCCTTTATCATTCCAACGGAAGAGTCTGTCAGTAGGGCAGATACTGCCGTCTCGGGCCAGCAACAACCTCAGACAACATGGGAGAAGAAAGTGGAAGAGCAGATCTAAAATAATCACAAGGTGTGCTCTTCCAGTTCATTTCTTTTGTCTACCTGAAGTGAGAGCTGCCCAACCTCTTCTTCCAGCTCTTTAACCTTTGCTTCTCGTTCAGCCACCATCTGTTTGAGCTGCTCTATAAGGCAGTTTTGTTTCTGAGCCTCACTGTTCAAGTGCTGCCCTAGCATCTGCTGGGACTCCTTGTTCTTCTCATCCTGCTGGCTCAGGTGCATTAAAATCTCCTGCATTTGCTTCTGCTGGCTCTGATAAAATAGAAACAATGAGTGATATGTTCACTTTTGTACATAGGAATTAAGAATACATGGGTATTGCACACCATCCAAGACAAACACATATTTATGAATGCTAGGACAATCCACTGCCCTGCCAAACCCATTTCCTGGTCTCAGCAATTTGATGTCACTAGTGCCACTGCAAGGATTAATTTGGTCCATTATGTTTTAAGCATGAGATCACCTTGTCCTGCTCTCACCATCCATCCATTGTAAGGAGTGTGCAGAACACCCACTTCTAACACCCAGACACCTCCTGCCGGGTAAGGACAGTTTGTCCTCCCTGGCCTCTGCTGGTCCTATCAAGACTTTAGTAACTGGATGGGGCAAGGACCTGGGCCACTGAGAGATGCAGGTTGATGGGAGCTTTGCTATAGAGTGTGGCAGAAAAGACAGCAAGAAAGGCTGGCCTTTGACAAAGAAGGTAACTTTTTTTGTAAACTGGGTAACAGACAGTAAAGATTTCAATTGGCTTTTAGTGAAATTGGAACATGAACAGATTGTGTGATGGTGACATTAAGAGATGAGGGTAGCTATGTGACTAGGCTGTTTCACCAGTGGGTTTCGGAGTTTTTCCTCACACTGACGTATCTAATACTCGTTGGACAGTTTGTTCTGTCATGACAACAAACTGCAAGTAAGGTGCTTCTTTGATGTAAGAGGTAAAACAGGTTAATCATTATTTCCCAAATAAACCTGTGACTTTCTGTAATAACTTTAGTGAGAATGCTCAGACTTAGGAAAAGTGACAACTGTTATTTGGCTCCTCTGTAATCTATCTAATCTGCTGATCAGTACCAATATTTCTCTCTGCCTGGTGCGCAGAAAGAAAAATGCCAGCTTAGTCACTAGCATGTGTTAGCTAAAACCTATGTACAGAAACAAGCAAATGTAAGTGCTTTAAGCTTGTGAGGAGCTGTAGCAGGAAGTGCAGAATTAATACAACTGAAAAAATGGCATATTTTCTATTATTTTTTTCTCATTAGTGTAACCGGGCAAAACCATTTGGAATCATGGAAGAACAAACTGAGCCTGCAAGAACATGACAGCAGCTGTTTATATCAACAGAACTGCACCTTAAATCCTCGCTAATATTGTTAACTTTGGAAGGGCTGAGTCCTCTCAGCTCCAGCTACTGCAGGTGGATGTGCACAAGGCTTAGTACTAATGGTTCAGGCCTTATGTGTTTTGGGCTGTGTAACACAACAAATTAAAGTGCAAAACTGCAGACATTCTCAGAAAAAAAGAACTACTGACAGGGTTGAAAGCAGAACAGTCCAGCTTCATGAGTCAGGTATTAATCCTTTACCTACTAGACAATCTTGTTTCTATCCTTCTGCAAAATGTTTCTTACAACACTCACAGTTTAGAGCCACTTGACTCCAACTGACTCACCCCTGGTGCTGTCCTGCAGCCCTTACTCAATGTCATACAAAGTGCAGAAAGTCTTTAGCTGACTGCGAAACCTCTGGCTGCCACAGTTTGATTCATCAGGCCACCGTATATCCTAAGGCTGTTTGTGTCACTGTGTCATAAAATGATGCCATGTTTCACCAGTTATAGGAAGTGCTGATCTGCAGGGCCTGGGAACAACAGTAATAGTCAGACTGTACCAGTAAGGCATCTATGAGCTCATCGTCGTGTTTTCCTTTCTCCAGCAGGGTTACGATCTGCCCCTTCAGAGTTTTCACTTCGCTCCCCAGCACTTTGTTCCTGGCTTTTGATGCGTCAAGTTTTTTTTTCATTTCCTCATGATCTTTTTGGAGGGCATCATATTCCCCAGTGAGTTTCTGCAGTGATGCAAACACATCGCAAGAAATGACAGTTATAGCTTATCACCAAGCCCTACGTGCTTTGGCAAGTTCAAGGGATCACACATTGCCTGGCAGAATCCAGACCATGGAACAGGAATATCATCTCATCCCTGTCTCAGCAGAAATTACACATACTACTATTCACCGCCTGTGTGCCAGCATTAGAAAAGGTCTATCTGTTTTAGAAATAGAAGTGAATTATGTTGATCCAGTACATCAGTGGAAGCAAATTCTAATTCTGTGTAAAAAGCTAATTCAGTATGTTCCTGCCCTTTCATTTACCTCACCATTCAAATGAATATAGCTCTGATAAACTTTCTCCATGGGGAAACTCTTTTACTTCCAGATACACGGTGGCCATGTCCTCACTGCCTACTAGAAACCATCCCTGGCATATGTTGTCCCCTGAGCCATGTCCTGGCCCAAATTAAACTGGCCAGGGAGTCTGCTAGCAGTTTAGCACAGACAAGTACAGGGAAAGTTATTGTGAGTGGAGCCTGAAACACAAAGTGAGAATTCAACCTATGCAGATTTACAGTTATCAAGGAAAAATCTTTCCTGTACTGTGCACTTTTGTGGCTATAAATTGTCTCTTTCACTCTCACTGCCAAGAGTGAAAGGTGTGTATCACCCCACTGCTCATTCTGTCACATGGTTAAATTGTGATGAGAAAAGCAGCAGCTAATCAACCTCTGGGCTGGTGCCAGGTGGCCTTTACAGAAGTGAATATAGGAAAGGAGCATGGGGAAATGTGCTTTGCTAACCTGAATATATATATAGTTGGCTCTCTTTTTTCTGTGGATATAGGCCTATGCATCCTTTCCAGCTCTGGAGTTACTACATGTACCACCAGTGATAGCCCCTCTCAACCCCTAAACACTGGATGCCTGTTTATATTTTGTAATAACTGCGCGTGATAGATGGAGGGTAAGACCCCTTTTCAGAACACCTCTTAGAGAGGGTGTTTGAGATGAATGCAAAACGGCCTGCAAAAGACTTCTCGACTTCATTCTGTTTGAATGTAGGAGCTCATAACCATGCAGCTAGATATATGAGGTGTGAGGGTGATGCTTGTATTTAAGACTGTATGAAAGGTGCACACTTTGTCATGGGGTAGGGGGGCATGCTACTGAGCTTAGATGCAGCTGTAGCAGGGCTTCTTTCCACATGGGACCTCAACATAAAGCCAGGGCCAGCAGTAGTGCAACTCAGGGCTTCCTTCTCTCCTTCATTCTAACATCATATATCTGATACAGCTGTCAGGTGGCCAAATTTCAGGCCAACTAGATGCATCCAACACATCAATCGCAAAGCAAGGGGGAAGACTTGATGTTGTACTGTGAATATATGCCTGGCTATGCAGGAGTGCAACATATAAAAGAAGCGTGGAACTCTTTTGCTGTGAAATATGGCAAAATTTCCTCCAGCAGAGGGTGTGGGTTTCCAAAATGGCCTCTATTTTGGAAGGGTAGGGTAAAAAACATACTCTGAAGACAGCCAAGTTATTACACACTAAATATTCCATGTAGGACTCTGTCAGCTCACAAGTTTTACCTCCAAGGCTTCTTTCTTTTCTTTTTCCAAGCTACGAATCTTCAACAAGTTCTTCTCTTGGGCTGACAACTTCCTCGGATCAGTAAGTGCAAGAAATTCTTCATCAATTTCAGTTGATGACATTCTGCTTTTGTTTTGACCCAGACGATTCTCCAGCTCTCGAACCTAGGGGACAATATGAAGACTCATCCAGGACCTTTATCAGGAATACACTGGTCCAGCATCAAAGTACACATAGCCAAAGGGAGCTCAGTGTGCAGCATCTTGTCATTTACTTCTTGACATTATCACGCTAAACTAACACAGTGCCTGTTCTTTCAAACTTAAATTTAGCTGCAAACAAACACACAGATGCCTAGGGCATCCAAGGCACCTGTACAGGGAGAAGACAGGAGACAAGACCTACAGGAGACCCAGAACACATGGGAGACCAGCACTTTTCCGGAGCTGCTTATACCCAGGACATATCCCAAAGCATCTCAAATGGCACTAGACACGTGTGGGCAACAGAACTGTACTTTAGATCTCCTCTAACAGGGCTAGGACACATTCCCTCCTGCACATTTAAGTATCTCAATCTTTAGAAGAATCACTACCCAGGCTGTCCACAATGCAGACATCTACGGCACAAAGCATTAGCCTGAATATAAGTGCTGCTGTTTTAGATGCTCTGGGATACTGGAGACATCTGACATATACGACACAGGACGTACAGGGCATCCATAGCCTTCTGAAGCAATAACCTGGAGCCAGTGGGATACCCTACAGTATCTCAGCCAGCATTGGGATACCCTACAGTATCTCAGCCAGCATTAGACACCTATGTGTGGGCAACTGAACTGAGTCCCTAAATCTTAGCTATTCACTACAGACTTCTTTTATAGTCAATGGAGGGAAATTGGCACTGCTAAAGCACAGTTTTTCTGCACTGTTCCAGGGAGACTTCAAAGATGAGATGTACTGACCTTGCTTGGCCTCCAGTGACAGTATTGACTAGATTCCCATTGACTATGAAAGGAGCCTACGGAGACTAGCTCAGAGAGAAATTTCTACAGTACAGTACCTAAAAACTTCAGATGAATGCCAACCAGGGATCCTAATGGAGGAAAAATGTATTTTTCCCATGAAAAAAGCAGATGTTAACAATAAGAGTGCAAAAATCACAGTTCATTGCAATATACTTCAACAGCAGCAAAAGAGGAATATTATGTATCAAACTACTTGAAAGCAGTATTATTTAAGATGCAGACAAACTGTGCCCCTGACCTGACCTTACATTTCAGTTAGACTATGTCCTTCAGACTCAAGAGTAAAGATTTTACTGAAGTTCCTGGGGGAACAAATTCATCAGGTCTCAGTTCTACCCACCTGACTTCAGGCATTTAAAGGTGCTTAAGTCAGGGAGCAGATACTGTAGGGGCTCCTCCTACTCTCAGAGAAGAGAGGCACATTCAAAACATACTGGGATTTAATTCCTCAGCACAGAAAAGATTTGTCACGTATTTACAGCAAACTCTGTACTGGGCCATGTCTTATATGCAGGTAGAGATGCTAAGCATTACTTAATGAAGAATTAGCAGTATGTTTACCTCAAACTGAGGTAAACATATGTAGTTAGAGAGAAGCACCCTGGCACCCAGTTCACACAGCGCACCACAGTGACTTAACTCACCTTGCCTTGGAGAACAAGAATTTGCTGGGCTCGTCCACGCCAGCTGCCAGAAGTGGTCAGGAGATTCTGAATATTCACATCTTCACCAACTTCATTTGCTAAAAGCTGTGAGGGGGGGGATTAACATCAACAACAAGGCTAGGCTAAAACACGTGTTCGGGATGGTGACAGGAAATCTGTTCTCTTTAGAAGCAAACACAAAGCACTGTATCTGTACATAGTAGCCTTTAACACCTGTAGCTAATATACAGTATCCCATGTGATGTAAGCTCTTTCAGATCCTTATTATGCATTATTACTGCTGGGGGGGGGGGGTTGGCTAACATGAATCATTTCACTTGTTGAAGTGGGTAGGCAAATATTTCAGTATTTTGAAGTTTGAATTTTATTCTATGTTTCTTTTAAAAGGAATCATAAAAAAGCTTTAGCTATCCTTTTAGCAAAATACAAATCTGTACTTTGCTGCCTGCTTTTGGAGAGTGTCAAATTCTATTATCTAGCAATATAGCTGGGTGTCAAACTGCACTACTTGTGTAAAGAGAGGGTTTCAAATTCATCATCAAGGTTTCCTAAGCATTACTAACAGTTTTCAATATACACCATTATTTTTTGATACCATGAATACATAGCCAGAACTAAACAGGAACAGAGTAGAGATACTGACTAATGCATATCCTTGTAATAAGGCACAGAGCCAGTCTCTTGCACAGTTGTGAAACTGACACATAAAGGAGAGCCAAAGTTAGTATGAAGAGCATTTAAATTATTTATAAAAAGGTCAGCAGAGTTCTATTTTTAGGACCATATTCTCTACTCTGATCTGCATTGCAGGTCTCATGCAAAGTGATGAAACTAAAGGAAGCATAGTGCAGAATAATGCATTAAAATCCATTCTGAATCAAAGAGGAAAATGTTATTCTGGATGTCACTCCAACAAACTGTTTAAATGTGTTTTACTTCATGCATGGTCTTAAATCCCATCGACTTCAATGGGACTGAAGCCTACATTTAAAGTAAATGCGTAATTAAAAGTTTTGGCAAAGAGGAATGGATTGAATGTATGCTTCAAGTTAATGACAAGCCTATTTTGCTGGACTGCGACTTTTGAATCTTAAAGAATCCGTACTCATCATAGCAGTAGAAATAACAGAAATAGTCATCCAGTTATGACTGCAGAGCATGAAATCTGTTTGCGTCCATATGCATATTTTTTCAGTGCAACCACTACTCCCATGTCTTCTGTTTCCTCTGTACAAGTCCACTGGAATACTTCTTGAAAGCCCAAAGGAAAAGAAGCCCCCTCTGGATTTAACAAAAGTGTATCTCTTGCACATGATCCCAGCCACAGAGTGCATCTTGGAACAGTACCTTCTGAGTCATCTTCAGTTCTTGTTTTGTGGACTGGAGCTGATTACGATACTCCATCACTTTAAAGTTAGCTGTGGTTAGTTTTTCTTGCAACGCTTTCATCTCTGGACTTTCAGCCTTTGAACACAAGAATGGATTTGGTAAGGACAGAATCCTCAGTGAAAAACTGTGATTAATTAAAACATGAACAAATAGCGGTAAGGAAATCTAGGGCTCCAGGATCTGTGGATACAGAACAGAAGAGTGCACGTGCATTCAGAGAGATACAGAGACCTCTCAACAAAGGAAATTTCAGACTAAAAAGCAGCTCCTCTCAAAACATAGAAATTTAGAGTTATCCCTTGCTCTGTGGACTAAGCATAACACTTTCACAGTAGTGCTCCGGGTTCTGGCAGACTGTTCATGCTGCCTGCATAGCAGTGGACGTGAATGATACTCTCCACTTCCAAAGGAGCCCCAAACACTTTGGCAAACACTCAGGAGTTAAAGAGACTAAGGAATTTGGTGGCTTGTTCTACATTCCCAAAGCAGCATATGGCAGAGCTGGAAACAGGACCTGGATCTGCCTGAGCTGCACTTTCTGATCTTGAACTTAGCTTCTAAAGCAGCCAGGCTTTCATAGTCACTGTTACCACTACACTTCCTTAAACAGGGTCTAGCTGGGCAGCATCTACCACCTCTTAACTGGGTGATGCTGACAAAAGAGAAAAGACCCAGCACTCTGACACCTCAGAAAAAAAGAATTAAAATTACTCTTTCTTGTAAATATAAAATGCCTGAGAAAGACAGACTCAACCCTCCGCTGGATTCCAGAGCTTGAAAGAGAAGTAGCAGATCAGGCCTGATTTTCCAAAACTTGAAGCTGCAATATATTGTGAGCCTGTTTGAGTGATGGGAAGGTGCAGCAGTCAAGAGAGGAAGCACGGATCCATCAGCATCCCTGAATCTTTTTTTCAGACTCATGCAAATGTATTCCCTGTTTTTGGAGGGGTACAGAGGAATTAGAAACAGAGCAATTTGGTTACAAAACTAATGACAATGATTCATCCTTACACTGAAGAAAGAGATTGCACAATAGGAAAGAATCAGTATCAGCTGTCACTTTTTCTTTCTTCTCTACAATTACAATTCATACCAAGTTTTCTTCTACCATCTTCAGAGTGGATGGTTTGATTCCTGAGTCACCACCACCAAGAGAATGTATTTTTCCCACGGCTGTCTGTAGCTGGAAAAAAATGCACTATTAATTATAGCATAATATCTCCAATGAAGACTAATTAGCAAAAAAGCACAACAGCAATTTTGATGATTCTGAATGTTTATTCATGCTAGCAAAAAAGACTTCATTTCCCCTTGTTTTTTAAATGCAATCAGCAGGAAAGCATACCATTTTTCCTGAGATCTTTCCCAAGGAAGGCTATGTTATTTTACTGTGGAAGAACTTCAGCAAAAAAGTTTCCAACTTGCTGAGGTGGGATCAGTTATCAAGTATGGATACTTCTGAGGGATTTTCTCATCCTAGATTCATAGAATAGGTATTTATATTAATAAATACAGATTAAGTACAGGAGAGGTTAGGACATGGGATCTGGATTCTGGATGCCAGCTTACTCACTTTACAAGAAAAATCACAGGATATTTAAAAAGAAAGGCACATAACTCTATTCACCAAAGGAATTTAAAGATAAAAATGACTACTAAAGCCCTGTAGCTGAGATTTAGTAAATGATATTAAAGTTCTGTATCTCAGCTGGGATAACTCTAAAGTAGCGTTTCTCAAGCTGGGAAGAATGTGTCTCCTATTGTTTGCTACAGAATAGGAAGGCACACACACGCACGCTCCCACCAAATCATTACTATGTTGAGGTGAAAAGACTTATGGGACTGGAGTGCAGTGAATTTGGGGATTGAAAGCTTAGGAAGCATTTCTTTAAATGGCTGAGATTTCATTCTTTGAGGAGAGCAGAAAATCTTGATTATTTGCCTGAATAAAAGAAGGCTCTAAGGAATGTTTTCTTCTTTAAAGAGACATTTGGGGAAACAGAGAGTGCAACTCAGAGCCAGCTCTAATGGTATTACCCCTGCTTTGCAGCTAAACCACTGCTTTGGTTACCCCTTTTATCTAGTTCATAAGCTCTTACAGTCAATTGACAGAGTCAGAAATTTCAGCTACTGATGGCACCTGCCAGGTCAAATTCTAATGATGCTTTCTGCAAACATCCATTTGCAGACTTCATTTACACATGCCAGCCTCTGCTAAGTGATTGCTCAATGACCACACCTTCCATTTTGTTTGTGGGAACACGCTGATGTTAAAATACTTAGGATTTAAATATTTTTCAGTTTCAATACAAGCAAAGAGCTAACAATTATATAAAATAACACAGCATGTGTTTCATCGTGGTGAAAGAACATATTGCAATGCATTTGTAAGATCCCATCAGCACGATTCACTTCATTCAGTTTAAGTCATCTAGAAGTAGGGATACAGGATGAGATTCACCTCACAAATTAACACATTCCCCATATTCAATGTGGGTTCCTCTGTTCATAATCAACAGAGTCAAGTCAATACAGTCAGGGAGGTCCAATCTTCAACTCTCTCTACAGTAGACAACTACGTTAGGTCAGCTGGATGTATTGACTACAGACTCAGTTTTGTTGCCCACACGCAGATTTCAAGTCCTGTTTGAGGTGTCCTAGAGCATCCCAGTGGGCCTTCAGCTACTGCACCAGGAGACTGCAAGTCTCCTGCAAGTCCTATATCATGTCTGACAGCCCACTGTGGATGTTTGTGAGGCGAACTGACATCTCTGATGGTACTTTTTTGTCTATACATGGGCAACTGAATTGCACTTCAGTTGTCTTGGTTCTTTCTACAATCAGTTGAGAAAGATGGGCACCTCTAGAAGGTGATCCAAACGAGTTTAAGATAGTTACTTAAGAGATGTGAATCTCTGCTGGTTCCTGTCTGTGATAGCTCTTCTGTTGCATCACTCAACATAGATACATCAGTACAGATAGTTCCCAGGGTCAAACACTGCTTTAATTCTACCATTTTCTTACATCTTTCTATCGTTCCTCTGAACAAGCACATTCCACAAACTCAGACAGCAGCTCTTAGTTTGGACAAGAGTTGTCCCAAATGAGGCTGTGAGAAAATACAGACCGTTTGCCTGGGCATGATTTCAGATTTCACACTGTGTTTCATTGCTGTCTCAGGTTACTTCGTTTGTTTTTGATTTTGATGGTGTTAGTGTCCAGGAAACAGACTAAAACATATCTAATATTTATAGCTCTGCTTTGACCAGCAATGACTGTTACTTGTAAACTCTAATTGCTTTGAGTATGACTTCCTTCCCTGAAATGGCTATGGCTCCTTTTTTTCCTGTCAATATCTGGCATTATTTTAAGTTTCTGCTTGAATACTGATCATTACATTTCTGCAACAGAGGATTATTATCAAGTTGATTTTTCTTGAAATTTTTCACAGCTGGCTCCCCTGCTTTCGTGACTTCAGCATGTCCTCAGCTACACATGACACTTCTTAGTCAGTCCATAAATTCTTCGACAAGGCCCCTTTGACAAGAACATTCTGGATTTATGCAGGAGTTCTCAAACATTTCATCTACCATTTCCTTATCTTTCAGGCAATTGGGGTACAATTCAGATAGATGCATGATTCATGAAAATAAGTGACTGTAAAAGACTGAGTCAAAATGCATTTGTCAGCATCATAAATACTATTGATACATTGAAATGAGGTCTTCTAAGTGGGCAAAGTGCAGAAAAACACATTAAAATGATACAAAAATTGACCAGTATTGTGTAAGGAAGAGCAGTCATAGCCAATGACCAAATTAAACACTGACATCGGGGCATCTAGTTTTCATTTCAGCAGTCACCTGAATAAAATCAGTCCTGCGAAAGGTTAGCACATATAAAAAAGCTGTACTAAAGCATGAAAATAAATCTGCCTGAGTGAAATTTTGCCATCTTAAGTGATATCGTTTGTTACTGTTTTGGTTTCATAAATACTCATGCCAGAAAACAGATTTCATTATGTGGATGAATAAAACTTAGAAGAATAGGGTACGAATTCATGACAGGGATTAATATGGTGGGGATGTAAGACTTAATGGTATGAAATTTGCCCCTTCTCCTCCCCCCCCCCCCAAAAAAAAAAATTTAGAAAATATCATTGCCATAGTGAAAAGCCTCTGTGCTTCAGATACAAGTGAACAATCATAACTGGCATTTCACAAACCTTTGGCTCATTATAACTTACTGATATCTTTCCTTAGTTCCTCCTTTTAGCAAAGGTGGAACAGCTAAGGGCACACATCCCTCTCTCCTAGCATAGACAGAAAAGACAAAACCTCAGAGCAGGCATGGATGCAGAAGCAAATTCAGACTGGCAACAAAAATCAAACCCACAGTTTCTAACGCTTCTCTGCCCCAAAAGCTGGATTTCTATATTCTAGCATGATAAAAGAGAACAAGAAACTCACTTCTCTCTCCAGTTCTTTGACTTTGTTATTCAGTTGCTTCACTTTGGCTTTTTCACTCTCGGTCTCAGCAGTCATCTCCCGATTCTTTTTGGCCAATTCAACTATTTTAGCAGCTGCTATATCCCCAGCTAAACCAGATGTCCCTGAAAAGTATACATAAAAGCAAACTATATATCTTACAGGCAAGTTTCAGAATAGATGATGCTTCTGTCCTCTGCCCAGTGCACAGCATACTTCTGTTGTCAAACTCATTAGTCCCAGAGCCATGCCAAGCACTTATATGAACAACTAAGAGGAAAGAGGCATCACTGATTCCAGCTGGATTGCTTGGTGCACTGAGTCAGCATTGTGGCTAGCAAAGCCACATTTCACACGTTAGCATGTCAGAAGGCCGTGACAATGGTGGTAGCGACATTACTATGCAGAAACGGCAGAGGTGTTTTCTGACTATCACTGTGAAGGACTGTTATGAACAGGTTTTTGTGGCACATTAGTGAAAAAGACAATGCTCTATTTTGCGCTGGTTGCTTACTGTTGGAGGAGCTGCTGAAACAGAAACTTTTCTAGATCTCTGTCCTAAAACGTCAGACATATTATTTTAGTTGGGTCGTGGATAAAGTCCAGGAAATTTCATTGTGCCTATTTATATGTTCCTTGCAATTACACATGGAGTCTTCCTGCATTATTGTGCTCTTTTAAACAGACTCTTTATTCAACTCCTCAACAGAGAGGGTCTGATTAGTGTCACAGATAAAGTAATCCCCAAGACTGATTTGTGTGCCACCTGGTTTTCGTAACATCGCATAGGTGAAGAAAAATTCTTACGTAAGTGTACATTCAATATAACTGCATTCGATGTCCAAAGAAACCGCTAGCTCACAATGAATACCATCCTGCAATAACAGATCCTTGGAAGTATATGAAGATTGAACTGGGCTGTTGCCATTCTCTTTAACCCTTTCATTCTCCTTCAGTACTCCCAAGTAATGACATTTCCACTGACATCTGTGAGGACTGTATTCAAGAACTGGAGTGAGATGCAAGGATGACACATCATTCCTAAGTGAATACTGAGTCCCACAAAAGCCTAGAGATATTAAAGGGGCTATGCAGAGTACATTTGAGAACAGAATAGGGCCACATGTCACTATTTAAAAATCTTATAAAGAAAATAATGAATTCATTATTTTTTAAAGGTGTCTCCACTGTTCTTACTCCTTTATTTGATATGTGTTTTCCTCCTCATCTGGAAGCTACTTTTTCCTTACTTTTCATAATTAATGGCTACTAAGGATCACAGTAAGTACTAAACAAAACCAGGCTGGTGCTTCCATGTGACAATCTTGCACACATTTAATTAAAGCTTCTAATTCCCCTGAAAACTGGGCGAGGTTTCGCCACAGTGCAGAGAGGGAAGACACAGGCATGGAGCAAACTGCCACAGGCCAGCACCCAAGTCATATAAAGAAGCTAAAACAGCACTTCTGGCTCTTGGTCCTGACCCGAAAATGGCCCATCATCTCTCCTAAATGCAAACTATAGGTAATTACATAGAATGAAGGTGTAATTTATGCGTTATTTAGTTTTGCTTATTGGTGTTATTTCCCCTTCTCTGCTAGCCCAGTTATCGCTGCTATGCTGAACAACAGTGGCACCCAGTGGAAGAGGTTCAGACTACACAGCTCAGTTTTCAGAGTACATGCAAGTCACTTTAAAAGCTGAACACGGACTTTGTTTTCAGCCAGCATCCTGCATGTGCCCTATTCAGGCTTTTCAACAAAAGGGGTCTGAATAAGGAATGTAACAGTGTATAGCAGAGAAGGCTGTAACGCTGCCCATCAGCATTAATAGAGAGTTTTCTAAAATGTGATTTCCATGAGTCATCATCTTTTTTGTGCCAGTAATAGCAAGTTCACAAAAGACCTGTGAGGAACACATCACTGTGAAGCCCAAAGGAGCACTGCATTTCTTTTAGGGGGCCTATAATTATCACTAGTAATATTTTGTGCCTTAGGTCATCTCCTATCTGACAATCTCAGACACCTTTTGGTCCTCCCAATAACTATTTCTAAGATGGGGAGTAGCAGTATCAGTATTTTGAGGCTTATAAAACTGAAAAAGAGAGTAAGACGCAGATCTTTAAGCACATGTGCCATTACACGTTGTCAGTGCTATCATGTCAAATCAAATCACTGTGAGGTACTTCCCACTGCAAATAAAGCAGCAAGACCCCTGCAAAAGGGAAACATCAGTCTTCAGAAAACTCTGCAAATGCCAAACAGTGTCAGCTTAGGTTCTTGCAAGTTTCGATAGCAACTCAAGTGTTGACTAAATGAATACTTAAGTGTCTGAGTATTTTCAAAGTTCAGACCCAAGTGATTTCAGTACTACGGCAAATTAGTACAAGCTCAACAATAAATCTTAGAGGACAATTTTTTCTCAGCTAAGAGAGCTGAACTTGTTTCCTCCTCTCAGAAGCTTATTCAGAGAGTGGAAATGGAGGCAACCACTATATGACTGAAATTCTTTTTTTGTATAAAATAGGTAAGGAGATGTTACACGAATATTTCACTGTAGAAGCTTTATTTAGTTCACTATGAGTCCATTATCCTAGCTCTACTGTCATCAGCATCAAGCAAACACTGGAACCAGTGTAATGTGAATATAGTTATTGTGTTTACCTGACAGAGCCAGTTTGTCCTCCTGTATTTTTTTCTGGAGTTGTTTTATTTCAAAATCCTTCTCTCTCACCAGTTTGTACAGTCTGCCGTTCTCATCTCGGACTTCTCGAAGCTGATCCTGGAGCTGCTCATTCTCAGCCTCAAGCAACCTGGAAAAACATAAGACATAATGGCAAATATCACTATAATGTGCTTCAAGTAGATGCTTGCAGAAATAAAATAATGAAATGATTCTATGCTGGATGTACACAGAGCTCAAGTGGAGCGCACCAGGAATGACTTTACTGCAGTGAGCAGAACATCTTGAACTTCAGCTCAGATCACAAGCTGATGATCTAATAATATCTGATCTATTCAGTTAGCTTCTTTCTTCTTCAAAAATTCTGCATTTCCTTGTGTTGTTTGGGGTGAAACATCATAGAACAAATATCTTTTCAGAGCTCCTGAAGTTACTGAATAGTCTCATTTCAGTCACTCTTACTGATCTGGTTCTACAGAGGAAACCAGGCAGGCCCCCCTTCAGCATCTGTGACATTCAAACTTTACTTTCTATACTTACCAAGCCAATAGAAGCTCCCATTCCTTTTCTACATTTAGCCTTAAACTCTTTGAATGAAATCCTCACTATAAACTACAAAAGCTACTACTGAGGTTCTTTCTTTAAAAATGAATGCTTCATGGCAATTCACAAAAGACCAGTTCCCTGTGTCCTCGTCTGATTTTCTTGGATTCCCACCAGGATAGACTGACATCAATTTGTATTGTTAATGTTACTTTTTGGAATTCATTTAGAAACAATGAATACCAGAAAGCCCTCTGAAAGGGAGGACATAGCCTTGCTTCTCCTATTCTTCAGGACATTTAGTAAAATTTACGGGTTTCATCTCTCTAAGACATCCAGAGAATGAGTAACTTTAATCTCTTTGCTGGCCTTACATGACAACTCCTCCAAACATAAAATCTAGAAGTTAAGGCCTGAGGGGCTCAATTCAGTTGCTGACACACAGACTTCAATTTGAGATGCCCCGGGAATCTAAGCCATCTACATGAGACTACCAGCCATGATGCAGGATCCTTGGGAAAACTTGTGGGGCCTCGGCAGAGACCCAAGAGCCTCTCAGAGAGCACCAGCCACCCACGTATGGGCAAATGAATCAAGCCCAAGAATTACCGACATGATCCAACTTTAGACATACAATCTGGCCAGACTCTTCCAGACAGCCACATTTCAGAGTAGAAAGGAACCTGTCTCCATTCCCCAGAAAGGGAGTCAAGAGGGCTAAGAAAAGCCGTGCTGATACTGCCTTTGGTAAACACGTTTGTGGTAGAGACACTGCGGGCTCAAGCCAGAGATACCCATCCTGCCTGCAGGAGCAGAGCTTGAGTTTGAGCCAGTCTCCTCCTGTCTGAGTTTTTGGGTGGGGTCCTCCTCCACATCAAGACATGGGTGTCTTGCTGTGAGCAGCATGCCAAAACACGCACAAGAGGCAAAGGAGATCTAGCCAAAGCAACTGGTGCAGCCTACAGACTAGCTGCTACTGCAGGGTGACCCGAAACGCTCTCTAAACACCACTAAGCGCATTGATGACGGACTCAGCTCATTTACCCACACACAGGTGTCTAGAGCCATTTCAGCTGCCCACCCAGCCTCCAGCTGCTCCTGAAGGGTGCAGGTCTTCTGTCCCTTCCATGCAGATACTCCTGATACCCTATGGCTTCTCAGATGTCACTGGCCACCTGTGTGTGGGTAACTGAGCTGAACCCTGGATTTTCATTATCTACAGTGGCAGCTTGGATATCTACATTTTGGTGACTTAATCCAGAATAGCATCCCACCGCCTTTGCCTACAGGCCGGATTGCTCCAGCCTACAACAGGAGGAGGAAGTAGATAGGTTGGATAATCACAGAGATTTGGCTGATGTGCAGAGTTGTTACAGTATATACCTGTGGTTATAAACACACCCACAGCCAGCTAAGTTAGCTGTCAAAATAGCCACCTAAATCATTTCCATTCAAAAAGCAAGTTTTTTGCTCAAACTGGAGTTTAGCTTTTAAATGCGCACTCTGTATGTGCATGTCAGAATAAATGACCCCTTAAAGCACTGCTAGAAAAAACAGCTAGCAAACTCAATTTACAAGACACTTCACAATCCATAATTAAGCAAGGCACTTCTGTTTCAAAGCTGCATATCAAAGGGAGATCAAAGGCAGCTGTTTACAAAGACAATAACCAAAGAAAGCAGCAATCTGGGCAGAAAAAAGACAAAATTAAGTTACTCCCCCACGTGCCACTCTGCCACTCGTAGAAGTGGGAAACAAAACTGTTCAAATTTAATTAGGACACAATCACATGCATAAAATCATTTTCAATAGTTATTAACAAATTAACAAAAAATTGGAATTAACAAAAAAAAGTTCTAAGTTCTTAACACATCTGACCAGTGATGTCCTCTTCAGATCTGGCTTCCAAAACTTGATGAACATTGCTTTTATTAGGATGAATGGAAATCCTAACTGCATACAGCTGGAGTCTCCTCTCCATCACATCGTATCATGTTACTTTACATGTTACAAAGGCATAAAGGAGATAGCTGGTTCCGCCCAAGTGGCCCAGCTATGGAAAGCCAGCCAAAAGAAAGAGGCTGTAGAAAGCTAACCTTTTTCACTCTTGTTTAGGAAATAAAGCCAACGGAAGCCTGTGAGCAAGGCCTATGACTGAAATTCAGGCAAGTACCTTTCCCAGCTCTGCCACAGGTTCTCCACGTGATGGGGAGAATCATTTAATCTTGAGGTGCACCAAACAACCAGGGAGGATAAAGTTACAGAAGGAACAAAACAGAAGGACAGCAAGGTCAGCTAACCACTTGCCTAAACAAAATCTGGGAGTAGAACAGAAGGATGGAAAAATGAACTCCCAAAGCTCAGAAGAAGGGAGACTTCTGAGAGGAGAATGTTTTCGAAGTGCTTTTATAAACAAACTTGACATGCTGAAATCACTGCAATTGCAAACCATATGGAGTCCTGTTATTCTGGAACAAGTTTCTAACTTGTTGTCATGGGAATACTGTAAAATAGTATCAGGACATAACAGTGAGTCCCTTCCAGAAGCAGTTGAGTCTGCCTGGATTTGAGACACTCGTACCACTCTTTTGCTGAATGCAGGTATTTCACAAATAGGCAAAGGATGCCACAGGCAAAGGATGATCCAGATGAATCAGCAAGCTCTTACTCCTGCCATGTCAAATGGGAACTTTTTTTACAGTAAATCCCACTGAAAATTAAGGTGGGTAATAGCTCTTGAATTACTCAGACCTAAACTACCAAACGGCAAACAGGGAGAGAAGCACTCCCAGAACTGCTGGGACTCTCCTGTATTCTGCACCTCACGGCACACACTCTGCACCAGCAGGTGCTGCGGGAGCGCAGAAGCCCTTCTCTTCCACCAGACAAATCCACATATCACACACGGGGATCAGCCTCCCTCTCCATTTAAAAACAAGCAAACTCAGATCTCCAGAGTAATCTGTATGTACTATCAGAAAGAATTTTTAAGGGAACAGGACAGCTGGTAGGGGTCCGAGAAGAAGCACTCATTGGCAAATCAGCCGTGGTGAGGAACCTGTGTGTGAACAGAAAGTACAGTGCAAGGGTAAAACCATGAGTTTCTCTCTAGAAACTTAGTGCTCTGTTTCTACACAGACTTCCTTTGTGTGATGAGCACCTGATTCCCGGAGGTACCTGAACGTTGCAGTGATTAACTCCTGGGTTCCCTGCCTCATTGCAGAAGCTCCACTGCAGTTTGTGCTCAGCTTTTCCTCACAGTGCATGGAGACTATTAGTCATTTAAGGAAGCAATCTTCAGGCTTGCAGGGAGTTGCCTCTAGTAACACTGAGGGAAAATCAGCGTTTAGGGCCTACAGTGCTAAACCTTGGTAGAGGTGCCCTTCCCTACTCTGGTTTTCCACCTCATGGCTTTTTACCTATTGCTTCCTGCTGGTTTTGGCAGATATGCCAGCCCTTTCTGCTGCTGTATCACAGTTCACCACCCCATCGTAGTGCCAATAAAACAATCCGTGGGGCTAAAGCTGTAAACTGTATCACTGAAATGAGCTAAATTGAGCTAAAAATACCTTTGCCTCAGAAAGTGCATCCAGTTTCCAGCACAGCTCTGCAACAGCTGTATCAGCACCACCATGGAAGGGTAGAACAGGAAGCAGCAGCAGGAATTTCTTAAGCCGGCTTCACTACTGAAAAGGAGCAAACCCTGCCCAACACAGTGGTAACTGCAGACACCCTTGGGATGTCTTCAACTTCAGACCTGTCCTAGTTTGCATATATACTTATTAATTGGGTCAGAGAGAGAGACTGACTATATCCTAGGAGGTAGATGAGTGATCTGAGATGTGGGTTCAAACCTCTGCTGCAGGAAGCTGAATTATGCACACAGCTCCACAAGTGAGATTAAGAGATCCACTCCAGAATACCCAGTGTCCTCATAGTTAAAATACTCCCCGCAGTAGGGGAGATGAGATCCAGATGCCTGCCCCCAGAGAAATTTAAAACCTTACCTTGTATAACCCTGTTAAATATCTTAACCACCAGGCAACCCTCTCTACCAGATGCTCCTATATAGCTGGCTGTCTTTTGACCTACTAAATCAGGTCACGTTGCAAACACAGGCAGGCGAACACTTTCCCGGGCTGCAGGGCTTTGGCTCACACCCATTAGCTGTGTGATGCTTTGAACAGACCTGTCAATGGAAACTTATCCACGTCGGGATGCCTTTTACAAAGCTAGGCAGGGAATCACCAAGAGCTCAGCAGATGTTAGTGATCCTGAGTGACAGGACTTGTTCCGATGGCAGCTAGCTGCCCCTAGCATATCTCCCTTAGACTCCCTGTCTTTCAGTTCCCCACTAGTGAAACACCGATGATAAAGAGCATGTGACAATGCTCTAAGGATAAATATATTAAAGACGGTGAGACTTTCCTTGTGACAGTGAAAGCCCAGTACACGACAACAGACACTGAGTGCTCTATCAACTTCATGTGCGTTCCTAAGATCAGATGCAAAATGTGGGTTTTTTGACTTCCTGAAGGAACAGTGCTGCTACACCTTTACCTTTTGCTGACATCGTCATTTTCAGGCTGTCTGGTTTCAAACAGGTTTAGGTCATTCTGGCTTCCAAAAGTCCCCTCTGCATTGCCATTATTACCCTTCTGGCTGTTTTGCTTTCCCTTCTTCCTCTCCATCAGATTTTGCAGCCTCCTTTGCTGGTGCTCCTGAAGGGCCTTAAACTGGCTTTTAAAATGCTCGTTCACTTCCACATCCATCTCCATCATTTACTAAAAGCGTAAGGAGAAGAAAAGAGAAAGCAGCAGAGATCAGCATCACTTTCCAAACATCCTCTTCCCACAGATGCTCGGTAGCTTTTCTCATCGACCTTCTCTGCTCGATCTCCTCCACCCACTGCCTTCTGCAGCCCCTCCGTCTTGCTTTAAATGCCTCTGTCCATCGACAGCCTTCAAACACGGTCTTTCGGCTCTCAGCATTCTGGCAGCGGTGTTTTAAAGTGTTTTTTAAAAGGATCCGAGTAAAAAAAAATGCCTTTAGAGAGGAGCAAGTTAGCGTGACAGCCAAGCAAACATGGAAACAGCATCGCACCGCACCTGACCCCAGCCCATACAGCCTCCCTAGGGCCTCCAAGAACCGTGCGACCCCCCTCACTTTTCACTTGACCTGGGACAAACAAGAACCATCTCCGTTTACTCTAGTGCTCCTTTCGGTCACTAGACACCAGCGGCGCGGTTTAGCATCTTTTTTCCCCAAAATTTTTAAGCCCCCCGCAGCCGTCCGGCCGCCCGCCCTGGGGCCGCCCCTCCCTCCCCCGCCCCGCCGGGCCCTACCGTAACGGCCGCCCGCGCAGCGCCCGCGCCCCACGCGGTTCCCATAGCAACGGCGGCCCCGCCCCCGCCGCGCGCCCCGCCCCTCCCCGCCCCTGGCGCCAAGGGCAGGGCAAGGGCAGCGCGTGACGCCACCGCCGGGGGGGGGGGGGGGGGGCGGCGCTCCCGCCTTCTCCTTAGCGCCGCCGCCATGGCGTCTCCGCTCAGGCGCCCTCGCTGCTTTCCTGCCCACCTCGGTGGGGAGAGGAGGGCAGCCACAAGCAGCCGGCGCTGATTTCCTCCCCCGCTTGATGGGGAGAAGAGGAGGGCGGTCACGGGAAGAGGCCGCGCTGTGGGATGGCGACATTATCTCCCCTTCCCCCTCACACGGCTCCTGTGAGGAGCGATGGCGTCGTTACCTCCCCGCGCCCTCCCCCCTCACACGGCTGCTGTGAGGATGGAGCCCAACACCCGCCACTGCTGGCAGGGGCCCTTCCTTCCGTGTCACCCTCCAGCCTGATTTTTAGGCAGCTATCCCGGCTCACCACGTCCCCCCACCAGAGACTGTGCACAGGGACTGCGGCCACCCCCCAAAAAGACAGATCCGTAGCCAAACGCTGGTTATCGCCACTGCTCGCGCTTTTATTCACGGTGCAGCGCATGTAGGTACCTACCTTGATGTATTCATTACACAGAAATGCCGTGCTGACACCGTGCGACGCAAGCAAGTCAGAGAAAAGATTGTTTTTACAAATTCGCCTTATCGCATTTATTCTTGTGACTGCCGTTTGAAATACAAGGGGTTCCCACTTAAATTAACACCAGCAATTTACAGAGCAGTATTTTACACCTCACCAAGGAGGATGGGGACTTTTCAGATTTAAGCGTTTTAAAGTTTTGATACTGCAAAATCAAGAGCTAGTGCCTATACTTTAAAGGCATTAGAACACCAAATCAAGATTTAGTTTTCACAACATATATTTTATATGTTACCTTTAAATGTTACCCAAAAGAACAGTGAAAATAGTTACAAGATTTAGCAATCCAAGGATCTCAGGATCTATAATCTAGTAGAAATAGGGAGTCTGTGCCTTGAGTCATTAACAGTGAATAAATACAACATTTAAATAGCTGCAACATACCAAATACTTATCTCACGCCTTAAATAAAAAAAATAGATGTTTATAGAACTTTTGATATTTTATAAACCATTTAGTGCTACTGGAAGCTTCTAAATTACAAGGCTGGAGACTGACATATACAGGATACAAAATGACAGATAGTAAAACATCCACAAGATCTTGTAGACACGGCCTCTCCATGTCCTGGCTGAAGCTCAAGAGAAAATAGTTCAGATTTTGTCATTTTGGGCAGTGGCAGCAAAAGAAGTCACCAATTTTATGAGCGAGTTAACACTCAAGGGGAAGATAAAGGGATCAAACTCTACTATATCCCCGAAGAACTGGGATAGGGCAGCGTCAATCAAAAAGAACCAGTCCCTGATACCCACCACCCCCATGTGCAATCATTGAGACTGACAGCCTCAAGACAGGGTACCATACACAAGACAGATATAGGGCAATTCTCTAATACCATGTATTTTTTTTTTCCAAGGACCCCTCGATATGAGGTTTATAGCTGCAGTACACAGGCCACCACCAGGACATAGTTTTCAATCATCTTCCCATTACTCCTTGGGTTTTACCATATATTCCCGCAACATTGAATACAGCACACCTAGGAGACAGAAATACAAGCAAAATTAGAAATTTTTTAATATAAAATGCATGGTTACAAAAACTCAACACAGCTAAACAGTAAGAAGTGAGATTCTGGGCAACAGAAATTCACAATTCCCTTCCTCTTCTGTTGTCTGCATTTTTAATAGCCAGGAAGAACACTACAAAAATACTTCATCTACAGAGAAATTTTTCCTATTGTAGTGGTATACAGGTCACCAGCAAACTCCAGTTTGCTTTGCTGCCAAAGACAAGCTTTTCTGTTGTACCTTCTGAGAATACATATAGGCAAACAGGGTTTCATAAGATAGGCAGTTTACACACATATGCTGCAAAAATACTCAGATGAGACCTGGGATGCACTGAATACATTCAAGAACACAATTCCAGTCCTGAAAATACCACTGTCTACACAAGCTGCTTTCCAAAGCAATAAACTCAGGAACAGCAATTTTTCCATTTGCAATGGAAAAATATTAACAGCGGATAGTCTTTTTTCTTTTTGCCTCTAATTGCAACACTTCAACATTAATTTTGCATGAGAGTAACCTGCATTTAAATTCCCTCCTGTTTCAAAGCATTTATTTCACTTTCAGCACAAACCATTTATGAGCTTGCCAAACAGTATTATCTCTGAAACACTGAATCACTGCAAGGTTTGTGTATTGATCCCACTAGCTCTTCATTTTTTTCTGCTGCTAATAGCTGTGACCTTCCCCCTCTAAATCACCCACCTTTCCTATTCCAAGTAAAATTATACTTTATACTTAGATTTTCCAAATGTTTGAGGAGATGAAGAACCTCACATGCTCTCGATGTCTAAAAGTAATCAAAACTTGCACTCTCAGAGTGTAGTTTAGTATTGGAACGTGTGTTCTCAAACACCACATTACTCTAGAAAGGCTGAGCAAATAATCAGCCAAAAACCAAGTGTTCATAAACAGCAGCAGGTGTAAACATGTTTGAATACAATAGCCTGAATGCTTCCACCCCAAGGTTATTTCACACACACTGGTGTTATCCCCAAGAACAGAGATTTGAGAGGGTCTCCAAGATTCAGTTTGCCAGCGCTTAAGAGCAACCTCCCATTTCATACGTACCACATGTTATTGCTCCCACTACAAAGCCCTGGGCTGCCACTCGCATGTGAATCAGGTGAAGTGACATTTTCATGTCACCCCTGTGCTTCAGTCTGTACAGCCCATAGCCCACCACCATGGCAAAGCCAGCCATTCCTGTAAAGCAAAGAAAATAACCTTAAGAGTGAAGGACAAAGCCATCAAGTTACGAAAAGTGATTCTACTTAAACAAGAAATCCTGAGAATAAGCACATTTTTGCCTAATCACCACATTTGTATAGAGGGCAAAACCCTGCCTTTCTACCATTTTCACTCTAGCGCTGTTTCATTTAATGCACAAGTCAGTACGGAGAACAGTGACAAATTTCCATTAAGGAACCAGGTCAGAATGAAAAGACAGTAAGTCACAGGACATCCTCAATGTATCAGAGTTTGATATATTTCAGAAAGCACAATTTGCACACTCTTTCTTGGAAGAAAGCTCACTTCTTAAAGTTCTTAACTTCTCTGAGCTTCAGCTCTGACATTCAGCACCTTGACGCATCCACCCGTTTGCCAAAGTCGCTGTTTTGGGTGTTTCACGTTTGACCTGCTTTCACTGGAACAGGACAAGCCATATGTTATCTGCCCTGTGCTGCCAGGAGAGAGGTTCAGTAAAATCTCTTTCACAGGGAATACCTTTAATTTCTACAGACCCAACACAGCCCAGACTGTGCAAGCTCCAGCCTACGTATGTCAATACTCTTGCAAAATACAGAACAGCAGTGCACAAAGTTTACCAATTCCAGCCACTTTTTCTCTAGTTCAAAGAAGGCTGCCAAGTTTTAAGTGTTGCCTATATTTTACTGCCAAGTGCTGAGACATCTTGGCTCCCTGAATAGGATTACTACCAGTTCCACTTTTTTTTTTAAAAAAAAAAGTAGACTTTTGGGGTCTGTAAATTGGCTCTGACATAGGTTTAAAGTAAATTTTGCTAATCTATTTGGAACAACCTGAACTCACACAAGAAGTCCATAGTATGCTCTAGCGAGCGCAGGGAGCAAAGTCCTGCAGCCACAGAAACCGGTGACATATATCTATTGGCAAAAGCTTAGAACACTTCACCCGAGGGACCCGTTTAAGGTGGCTATAAATTGAAACCTATCTCCTGCAGGTTGCACAGATAAGAGGCAGTTCTTGATCAGAGGGAGTTTCTCAGGACACGTACAGCTGAGCTCTCCTTGGAGGCCGGATTCGGCTTTTTCAGGCTCCCAGCAGAGAAGTTAAGAACTTTAACCACTTCCTCTAGTTGGGGTACCCCAAAACCTAGTAAGAAAATGCATTTTAGACTAAAGGATGGCAGCAGAGAAAGGTCAGATCTTCTCCAGACGGACTGTATTTCAGACACTTTTGTTTTGTATTTCGTTAGCTTGAAAGACACTTCCTAGTGATCACGCAGTTCCCAGTGGCCACGCTCTAAAACAGGCAAGATACACTCCTTACCACATACTGGATCTGTCACTGACCTAAATTTTTTTAGGATTTTTTTTAATGTGGGTTCTGTGTTTTCTATTTAACATAATAGGACACTTATTAATTACACTGTTTCTGGTAAAATACCACTTCAGGTAGACACTGTATTGCTGTCACTGGAGAACACGCCTGAAGGAGGAAGTCATTTCAAAGTAATTTCCTGTTCACAGTATGTGACTGTTTACCATATTGATTGTTCATGAGAAGGAAAAAAAAAAATCTATGTAAGTGTTTCTGCATATTCAAACTTACCAATGGGTACAAATGGCGTCTCTTTAAATTTTCTTAACAGTTTTGATGTCTGGCTGGTTTCAGTCTCATACTCAGAAAAAACAGATTCCTGACTGGACGACATGATGGTGGCTGCAAAGAGAAAGAGTCTTCCTTCAGATGTCAGAAATACCAAGTTAAGAGATTTTTTTTTTAAAAAAGAGACAATCTCTTCCCTATTCTACAGGTAACGAAGCTCCATGTAGTCAAATACAAACACAAGAGCTAGCAAGGCTTGACTTCAGCTGATGAGCTACATACAGACAATTTAATTTAAGTTAAATCTTGGGAAGCAAGATCATTGTGTACTAGAACAGCTAATGACAGCAAAAAAAGCAGTGAAGTAACAAGTTTCTGCCCTCCCTTTTTGCACTGTTACAAACCCCAGCGCTCCCACGCTAGCTCACAGGCAGCTACAGACCACCGAAAGCCTGAGTCGCTGGCTGTGTTTCCTTCCAGCACTTCCAGCCTCCATCACACCCTTTTGCTTTTTACAGGCTATTCCTTAATGGCTGCTCTGACCTCAGGAAAGTTCACTTCTCCCCTTTCACTCCGTGCCAAGGACGGCAGCCGAAGCACTTTGGATGGAAAGCAAAAGCCGCTATGGAAGGTCAGCCCTGCTTTTGGCAGCTGTTCAGCCACTACTACAGCTTATCCTGCTTCGTGCGGCACTTCAACATCGCTTCAGACGCCTGCTGGGTAACAGAGTGCAACACGGCAATCACTGAGAAATGGGAGCAAGTTTTTAAGACCTCAGTAGACAAATTTGTGCGGGGACACATTCAGCATCGCGAGGACGAGCGCTCTACTCACAGAGCAATCACCTAACCAGTGAAAAAATCAACCAGAACGCCTCAAGAAACCTGCCTGTTTTTAGTGCGGGCCCTGTCACAGATTACACCAAGACCTGTTCCTCCTTCAGTCTCTGGCATAAGTATCGTTCTTCAGTTAGTGACTACTGATGTTAGCACAATTAGCTCAGCACCCTCACAACGCTTTCTGCTAGAGAGGTTTCTGCTCTTGTTCCAGATCTGCCATCAATGCGCTCAGTACTAAAATACACCTTGGCCTTGCAAATAATTACGCCACACTCTTCAAATAAGTTGCTAACTGGAATTTAATTTAAGCATTGGTTGGTAAAAATGCAAGAAATACATGGCAAGTGTGGCCTATTCCATGCTGAAGCAGTATTTGCAAATACAAGTTATAGCTTAGGCTGACTGATGAGGAGGAGACATGACAGCACTCCCCTCACTCAGGAGGGGTGGAGAGAGCCAGAGGTGAGGTTTAAACAAGAAATTGGGAACAAAAAGTCAGTCCATGCACCCAGTCAAAGAGGTGCCTGTGACCTTCAGCTCACACAGAGGTCGGGGGGGGGGGGTTGGGGGTGAGGGAAGCGGGGCAACACACGTGTCCCCGCTAGCCCTGACCTTGCCTGACACCTGCAGCATTTCCTAGGAAGCGGGGAGGCCCCAACCGCGTGGGGCCTGACCCGGGGGTCCCAAACCGTGTGGGGCCCTGTCCCCCCAACCTGCCCCAAGGGTCCCCAAACCGTGTGGGGCCCTGCACTAAACCTGTCCCGGGGTCCCCAAATCGTGTGGGGCCCTGCCCCCAAACCTGCCCCGGGGTCCCCAAACCATGGGGAGCCCCTATCCCCCCCTAAACCTGCCCCGGGGGCCCCCAACCCACAGAGGTCCCTGCCCCGTACGTGCCCCAAGCCCCCCCCACGTGACCTCCCCTGACCCCAGCGGGCCCCCATACGTGACCTCCCCCGAGCCCAGCGCCCCTCCCCACGTGACTTCCCCCGACCCCAGCAGCTCCCCCCTCCCCACGTGACCCCGGCCCCGCTCACCACGCAAATGGCCGCGCCGCCGCACACACTGAACCGCGACACCGGCCGGCTTCTGCGGCGATTCGCCCCGCCCCTCGCTCTTATTGGCCGAGGGCTCGCCCCGCCCCTTCGCCTTTGTCCCCCGCCCGAGACTGAGCCTACCGGCTCGCCTGAAAACTACAACTCCCAGCATGCCGCGGGGGAGACCGTCCTGCCACCGGCCAATGGAGAGCGCGGCCGATGACGTCCGGCGCGGGAAGTTCCGCCGGCCTCCATTTTACAGTCTTCCGGGGAGGGGCACATCCGGCCTCCCGCGGAGGCCTGCCGAGGAGGCGGGAGTGACGTCACTGCGGGGGGGCTCGCCGCATTGCGGCGGGTGCTGAGTCATGGGCGGGGCGGGGCCGGGCCGGGCCGGGCGCGTCCGTGCCGCGGCTGGGGGCCGCCATGGGGCTGGGGGCCGCCATGGGGCTGGGGGGCTGCTGGGGGCTGTGGCTGCCATGGGGCTGGGGGCTGCCAGGCAGCTGCTAAGGGTCAGTGTGGGGCTGGGGACTGCCAGGGGCCTGGGAGGGGTGCTATGAGACTGGGGGCTGCTGGGAAAGGGGGGTCCTGTGGGGCTGGGGGCTGCCATGGGGCTGAGGGCTGCCGGGGGGCTGAAGGTGATGCCACGAAGCTGGGGGGCCCTGCCTCTTGGTGTCTCTCAGGAGCCCCACAGCAGGGTCCACAGCATCTGTTGCCCCACGGACCCTAATGCTGGTGACAGCACGGCTGCCCCGTGCCGTGCCCATCCCTCCTCCAGCGATGGCACGGCCACCCCACACCGTGCCCATCCCTCCTCCGGCGCTGGGCGAGCAGGGTCCAAGCCTCAGCGCCGCATCCACACCCAAGTCAAATGCCTGTGGCGGCTGCTGCTCCCTGCCACAGGTCTGCCATGCTCGCTGACCGAGAGTGTCTTCTCAGCACCCCTCCTGGGGGCTTTGGCCTTAATGTAAGAAATTCTGTCTTTTTTCTGACCATGAGAGAAACCCGGGTGAAACCCCATTTTGTTTGCATTCATACGAGCTGTCGCTGGGACTTTTTCTCCTGTGCTTGTTCTCTGAAAAAGCAAATCTCCCGTAGTCTGGGATGAGCGGTATCTAGTCTTTTCACAGATTCACAGAATCACAGAAGGGTTGAAGTTGGAAGGGACCTCTGGAGATCACCTAGTCCACCCTGCACAAACAGGGTCACCTAGAGCATGTTGCACAAGATCACATCCAGGCAGATTTTGAATACCTCCAGAGAAAGAGATTCCACAACCTCTCTGGGCAGCTTGTTCCAGTGCTCTGTTACCCTCACAGTAAAGAAGTTTTTCCTCATATTCAGATGGAACTTCCTGTGTTTCAGTTTGTGCCCGTTGCCTCTCATCCTGTTGCTGGGCACCACTGAAAAGAGTCTGGCCCTGGCCTCTTTACACTCTCCCTTTAGATATTTGTAGACATGTAGATCCCCTCTCATTCTCTTCTCCAGGCTAAACACGCCCAGGTCTCTCAGCCTTTCCTCATAGGAGAGATGCTCCAGTCCCTTCATCATCTTCATAGCCCTACGCTGGACTCGCTCCAGCAGGTCCATTTCTCTCTTGTCCTGGGGAGCCCAGCACTGGACACAGCACTCCAGATGTGGCCTCACCAGGGCTGAGTAGAGGGGCAGGATCACCTCCCTCGACCTGCTGGCAATGCTCTTCCTAATGCATCCCAGGATACCACTGGCCTTGGCCACAAGAGCACATTGCTGGCTCATGGTCAACTTGTCCACCAGGACCCCCAGGTCCTTCTCCGCAGAGCTGCCTTCCAGCAGGTCAGCCTCCCGCCTGTACTGGTGCATGGTCCTTTTGATCCTTGGCTGCACAGATCACACCCCTGACCTACTGCATTAATCAAATTGTGATACCCTGGTTGCTTTCTATTTAGACGCTGCATCCTGGCCTTACTCCTGAGCCTGATGAAGGGGCTGCATCCAAGGTGGATTTAAAGCCAGACGACCGTCTGTGAAAACCTTGTGACATTAATAGGTAACATGCGCGTCTTTATAGATGTGGCCAAACATGTTATCTTCAACGATTCGATGAGGAAACCTCTGCGCCCTGCAGAGAGGACAGCGCAGCTGGAGGCAGCAGGATTCAGCGGTCCTGGGAACTGTTGTGTTCGGGGCAGAGCGAGGCGCGTGGGAAACCTTCCCCGGAAACCTCACATGAGTGAAGCCCTGTGCCTGCGCCGCGACCCAGGGAAACGGGGACAGACAGCCAAATCGCTCTGTATCCTTTGCATTCGATGCATCTTTGGTGATGAGGAGCATTAAACCTACCACAGGTAGGAAAGTGGACTTCAGGGAGAAGCAAGGTAGTCCAGAAGTTTTATGCCACTTTAAGGAAAAAAGAGCCTTTATATGAGTTACTCTGGGGAGGAGTGGGGTTTGCCTGTTTGTTTTTACAAGCTCATCCTCTTGCAAAACCTGAAGGTGCAGAGCATGTGAACTGCAGCCGTCGAAGAGCTGCGGGACCGGTGGCCTGATGCTGAACTCCCCGAGGACAGGCACTGCTCTGCTTGCTCCTCTGGCCCCAGAAACACCCAGGTAGTAAGGCCAGCGTCGTTATTTGTTAAAGTCTTACAAGAGTCTGTCTTCGTGGCTCTCGTATGTCCAAAGTGGTCACAGAGGAATTGACTGGAAGTGTTTGCACAGCTGGAACTGCTTAACAAGCAGCTTGATCCAATCATTTCATTTCCAAAATTAAGTATATTTCCATATATATCTCCATCTTTCCAGAGCACGGCAGGAAACTGTTGCTCCTTGGGGACCACTTATGTGTTTGTTTCTTTTTGCTTGGTATTGTTTTTTTTTTCTTTTCAGTTGAAACTCAGGCCTTCTTCTTAATAATTTTCATAAGCAAAGGTGCAGAGAGGCTTCTGCTTTGCGTATCCAGGACTCGGTGGTGAAGGTGAGTCTTATAGCCTCTGCTGCAGGTGACTTGGCTCTCTGGGCAAATCAGTCACTGGTGAGTGATGCAAGACATCGTTTGTAGAGGTGTCACAGGAGTACTGATGTGCTTGTGTGTAAGCCAGGTCACTGAAAAGCTGAAAGGCTTGAATTAAACCTGAGTGGGTACTGGAGGGGTTATTTTCCTTCTGAGGGATCGTGATCCATTTTACATCTTTTGGGAGGAGCAGGAACTGAGATGAGGAGGAACTGGGAGAGCAGCAGCTGAGAATAGCTTGACATGTTCATACTTATATTCATTTAAAACTCTCCTCAGCAGTATTTGTAACCCAAGGTCTCAGATGTATCTGTTTCTATAGGAGTTTGCAAAGGGTATGCACTGTCTTTATGTTCAGCATTAACCTCCCTGAGCATGAATCAAGCCCAGACCCAGGAACCCAATGAAACTACTGAGAAGAAGTTGCTTTCCTGACCTTTACTCTCTGCTTTTTGAGCTCTGGAACTTTTTCTGACATTTTTTTAAAACTTTTCTAGGAAAAAAACAAGCGAACAAACAAGCAAGCTGAAAACCTCCTGAGATCACATAAGTCCACAGAGCAGGATTTTGAGATTTTTTTTTTTACCCCCTCACAGCAGCAGGGCATGGGACCCCGGACATCGTTTGAAACCATGACAGCAACTGAAATCAAACCTGAATTGGCCCGGCTGTTTCTATTGTTGGGTCCACGCAAGAGGACTGGAGGCCTTGCATCAAAATGTGATGTCAGAAAAAGCAATCTACACTCTAAGAGCATTGTTATATCATTTGTGTTAGTGTTGTGCTCAGGAGCATCAGGAAAGGACCCCGCTGCGTTGGCACAGCCCCGTGTGTGCACCACCAGGGTGGACATCCAGCATCCTTGGAAATGAGAGACCTGCTGTGACAATGACGTTCAGTGACCTCCAGCAACAGTCTCATACACCAGAAGGGCTTTGATGCAACACGGAGCAGAAGAGTCAATGCTTTTGTCCAGCTGAAGATGTTTTTCCTTTTTTTTTTTCCCCCCCAACATTTGATGCCCCAGCAGGAGGTTGAAAAGTGTTAATTAACAGTTCTGTTTTCTGTTTTGCAAAAGGAAGGAAGTGAAACAAGCTGCAACTTTGTGTTGAATTTGGCAAATTCTTTCATCTGAAAGAGTGAGGTTTTTAAGCTGTTGCTCATTTATGGGATGGAAAGCAATTTACTGCAACTTTTTCTGTGTGGAACTTGTTAACTTTTTGCTTCAAAAAATTTTCAGTATAACCACACAGTTTAACGTCAAGTGGAAGTTCTTTAACAGGGGCTAAGAGAAAGCCCTGCTTTTCCTCAATTTGCTTTACCTTTTCATATGAGAGAATTGTCTTCCTGACAAGTTTTTGTCCTAAATTTGAGCTTTCTGGCATAACTTGGTTTGCCCCCACTGTATTTCAGGCGGTAGATTTTGGAGCCCAAACTCAGCATAGGAATTGGCCCTGCCTTTAACAGCAGTGAAATGGATTCTGGAGCAGGAAAGAAAATCCCCTGGGATCTTAGAATGCCTAAAATCCTTCCCTAGAGCCAGAGGGAAACTTGTCAGTGTGAAACAGCAGAGAGAGGTCCTTTTTTTGGAAAGTCTTGTCCTGTTTCTGCAGCTTTCTAGTTGCTCTGTTTGACTGTGACGTGAGTGGTGTCCATGGATGTGGAGAGCACCCAGTAAATGGAGAGCTGCTGCTCCAGCAATCTGCAGAGTCACTTCTTAGGAGACATGCAGCTTTTTCATCAAAACAAACAGCTATATGCAGCGTGCATTCAAGACAGTAGCTCCAATAACCTTTGTTAGTACTGCTATCTCTCTTTAAACGTGCTACCCATTACCAGTAATCTATTTACTTTAATTGCCAAAGCCATTAAGGCTCTGCAGAGTATGAAAGAAAAAAAAAGTCTATGCAATTATCGGTTCCCAAATTGAGTTAAAATCTTATAATAAATTACAGAGAAGGCTACTTTGTGCCATGACTATCAGAGATACATTTAATTCTCTGCAGCTCCAAGCTATATGTGCTTCAGGGGAGAAACTCAATTAAAAAAAGACCTATTTCATTTTAATTGCTAGATTAATGAAACTGCCATCACCTGTAGCATCCCCATGTGCACGTCTAGACCTTCTAATTTGTGCTCAGTTTCTGTTCACTGCTTGTGTCATCCATATATACTTACACGTTTGAATGAACACATATGGACGATATACACGAGTGGAGAATGTGTGCACACATATGTGCCCACAGCTCCCACCAGCAATGGTGAATAAGGAAATTGGTACAAATAACTCTTCTTTTTCTTGGAGAAAACAGTTACAACAGTCCTGCTGAGCAGTTGCACAAAGGCAGCTACATTGGCCAAAGGGCAGGTTACAGAGATGTGGACCAGAGGTGCCTTCAGCTCCCAATCCGCCAGGGCCCTGAGGCTGGCTAGACCTGATTTCCTATTTTATAAGGGCAATTTGTGGCTTATACAGTTGAGTTCCTGGAGCTGCTAGAGGGAATGACCTTGTCACACATTGGAGTGTATCCATCTGGAGCCCGGGCCCTGCTAGGTGATAAGAACAAGGAAATAAAGGTGAGGATGAACACTGACTCTGCTGGAGCCGTGGTGGTGCTTTATGCTGGGTGTAGCCCCATAATACAGTCCCGCGGTGGCTAGTAACAGGCCATAAGCTTTGTGCTGAATTTGCAAGGCCTCAGGCCTGAGGCTGGTCGGGCCTGCTCTGTCCTGACCTGCCTGCAGCTTGGTTTTACCTTGTTTAGCTGTGACAGCAATCTAACTGACCAGGTGAGACCCCACAGCTATAGACACCTCGTTAGTGGTCAGTTAAAGAAATGCAGCCCTGGAGCTGGACAAAGCTGTTTGTCAGGGTAACAAGGAGAACAAGGAAGTAATATCTAACATACGTAAAAGCCAGCATATATAGTAAATTTGGATGTAGCCTGGAGCTGTAGACAAATGAAGAAAAAGCAAGGTGTAGAAGTGTGTTAGCAAACACCATACAAAAATGACCCCAAGTGGATCCTGGAGAGAGAAAGAAGAAACCATCAACGTGGACATTGTTGCTCCCGGTGAAGGACTCCAGATGCCAACAACTTGCCGCAACAACCCCACCAACACCAGAGTGAAACCACCAACTATATTATTATATATTATTATTATATTTATTATTATTATTGAAACATTTTCTACATAGACATTATTTCTTTTTCTATAATAATTATATCTGGTCTAGTAATGATGCTTGGATTAGGCTGTTTAGATGATTTCAGTTATACTAACAACAAATTCTTGGCTTTCTATGTAAGAAGGTATGCTTCCTCTTTGGCCATGAACACTATTTTGAGTGTGAGTTCAGAATGGCCAGGATTTCAGCCCGTTTCCTTGTCTGTGTTGCGGTGGGGTGGGTGGACCCGTTGGGTCTCCAGCTGGCTCACATTTGGCGTCCCCATTCCAGAGGTGGCAGGGACAGTGCATGGGCACAGCAGATGGCTGAGTGTGGGAAGCCGTGGATTTAGATGAAGCTGAGGGAGACGCGAATAGTCAGTGAGGATTTGACATGTCCCCATGGGGCACAGCCCATAGGTCTCCATGAGAGGAAGAGCAAGAACAACTCTGCTGAATTATAAGCACAGACAGCATTGATGGGATGCTAGGAAAAAGCCTTGCACATCTGGGATAACCAAAGAGGGAAACCAGCTGGCAAAGGGAGAATTTACTTTAAGGCTGTTAAGAGCAGGTGAGCATCAGCCTGCCGTGGTCTAGGTGACCCTGGCATCGGGGCTTTGGTGGATGGCCTTGTGTGGTCTCTGTGATTGCCTCGCTGAGCTCCTGCACCCATAAAGATGTGGTGAGATGACACCTAGCGCTCAAACTTCTTGTCCTGCAGTGCTTGTTACCCTGGGGCTCCTTTTCCCTGGTCAGCCCATCTCTCAGCCTTTGGGGTTGAGATTTGCCCAGCATTTCTGCAGTGCATCTGCCACAGTGACCGAGCCTCATCAATGCAGAGGTCCAGCCACCCGAGCTCTGCACTGCGGCCACCATGAGACCCAGAGCACAAGGAGCATGGAGTCCTCCCAAAGCCTGCGAGGCGCTGGGACGTCGGACCAGCAGCCTGGTCCAGATCTGGACACCAGCTGTGGGTGACTGTGGCAGAAGCTAAATCCACCCCAGCGTGATAAACTTGTGTTCATCAAACTAGATTTCTAGAAGGGCAAGAGTCAAAGACTAGCCGATGTAATCCACAGGCTGGGACTTCCTCCTCAGCGTCAATCAGCAAATGTTTGCTTTCCAGATTGGACTCACCTTTCCCTTGCTGCAATATACCTCAATATCAGCCTCCAATTTCAAGTGAAAGGCCCCTTCTCAGAAGAGGTGTACCTGGCTGTTTGATTTGCTTTGCATATGGACTCATCTATGAGTCATCGATGCCTGATCTTCTAGACACCCCAAAGTCACTGTTGGCCAGAAATTTCCCAACACGCCCCTGCACAAAGAAGAGAAGTGGCCCTGCCTGCCTCTCACCTGCTGAGTGCTTTAACTGCGAGGCTGATCCTGCTTCCTTTTCGGCTGGTCTCTCTGGCCCTGTGGTTCCAGGTGCCAGCATGCAGATGTGTCCATACAGCTAAATAAGAGCCCTGCAGCAAACTCCAGCCCTGCGCTCCCACTCACCCATGCAGCTTAACTACTTGCTCGCTCGCTGGTTGTGTCAGGAAAGGGGTAGCTCCAGCCACCCCAGGCCAAGGCACGGGCATGATTTTGGGGAAAATTCACTCCACGGGTATTCCCACTAAGCAGGAAGGATGAGACTTCCCTCCCCTCCAAAAAGACGTGTAATAATTTTGTTTCAGAGCCGCAGGAGCATTGCAGGGAACCCATAGGATACCAAAAGCCAAGTGTGGGCCATCTGCTCTAGAGCGAGCCCTGAGAAGAGTGAACATTAGCCAGACCTGCCTAAATTTAGCTATTGCAACTTTAGCTGGATAAAACCAGCCGTAGGCTGGTCCCCTTTGCAAAATGAAGAGAAGCAGGTGCAGAGGGTGAGTTGTATCCCTGCCTGAAAAAAGATTCGAATCTTTTTATATATATATCAGTGTGTGTATACATACATAGATTGTACTAAGCAGAAAAATGTCCTAAGTAAAAAAAAAAAAGCAGCTTATTTTTTGGTGCAAAAAAAGAAAAAGTCTAGGAAGGGCAAACAAGGAAGAAAACAAAAATATACTATAGGTATACAGGGGATTTTGGGTCAGATTCGTCCTAGTGCCTGAAAGCCAGAAATTCTCCAAGTCGTGAGCGATTCTGCCTCTGCCCGGCAGATGGAGGTGCATGCAACAACATCATACGTCTTCTCTTGCTGCTTTAACGGGAGGTAACTTCAGGTTAGAAAACCCAGGGCAAAGATCTGCCAGCCCGAGTCGTTGAATGCAGCGTTTAGCCATTATCTTGGCCGGTTTCTCCTCTGGACCGCTGAGCTTCGGGAGGACCAGACCATCCCAAAGACATCCTGGTTCGGGGCTGCAGGGAGGCCGATGCGCTCCAGGCTGCCGGTGTGGGACTGTGCAAATGCAGCCGAGCAGGGAAACCGTGCCAGGCGTCTTGGCACGTGCATGGCCTTGGGTGCAAAGTGAGGGGGGCAAGTGATGTCCTATCGTGGCCTGAAGGCCTGCTTCACCCAGGATGCCTCTCCAGCAATGTCCATGAGCAGATGGGAAAAAGCTGTGAGTTCAAAGTACTGCTGAGCCAAGCTGGCAGCCGAGGGAGGGCTGCGCAAGCGGGCTTGCCCCGAATTAGCTCTAGGGCAAGTCAGATGAGTGCCAGAGCCAGCGCAAGGAAAATACAGGGCTGGGGAAGGTGGTGGCACCCCCCATTGCCTCAGCTAATGTGAAACCACCCGTGGAAACAAGGCAAGACTTGAGCAATCGCTCCCTGGTGCATCTCTCCCACGTCCACCAGCTGCACCGTGTTCAGCAGCCTGAGACAGCCCTGTGGTCCTGGGACTTAGCTCATCCCTTCTCCTCGCCTACTTAAATTTTCATCTTCATGGTATGTCGTGGTGCTGAGTTGCACCATTTACCAGCACTGCCCAGGGAAGTGCTGCCTTTTGCTTGCCGTGAGCTTGCTCCCAGGCGACGGCACAGCTCCGTCATTCACAGAGATGCTGAGCAGCACAGCTTCGCATCAGCAGCGCAGCTTCACATCACCAGCATTGCCAAAAGTGATCGCTTATTCCTGTCCTTTGCAGTCGATCTTTTATGATTGATTTACTGGGCATTGTCAATCCATTCCTAGGCCTTTGCTACTGTCCCATTGGAGCTTCATTTCTCTAAGAAACTGATAAGGAGTATTACTGAAAAGTTTCTGAAAGTCCAAAAAGGCACAAAATGTTGACCAGATCAGGTGCTTGCTGTCTCTTCTCTAACAGCGCTTACAGATTTGTGAGGCCTTGACAGATTTCTGAGATTTCCCTCCCGAAAAGCTGATTCTTTCCAGACACTAATATAACCTCTTATTCTGCTCTTTAGCCTCGTTCTACCAGGTTGTCCAGGGTGGAAGTCTAACCTGCTTCTCAACAATGCCCTGGAGCAGCCCTGTAAATCATTAAAAACACCCTGGTGGCACAGCAATCCCTTCCCATCCCTCCAACATCACAGCAGCTTGGAGAGGGAGGCTACATGCCACGGCTGGAAGTCCAGCAGCTCCACGTCCAGGCTCCCTCCAGGCTCTTGGAGAAAAAACCATCGAGGCCTGGCACCTTGCTACTGTGCATGGTAGTGATTTGTCCTAAGAGACTTCAATCAGAGACCGTTTTGACAATCCAGCAAGGACTCACCATAGATCTGTCCCCAGAACATCTCCACGATGGTCGTGGAAGCTTGGTGGACCTCCTCAGCCAAGGCTGTGTCTTCCTTGCGTGTGTTTATGTCATGGCAACAAGCTCCTTATTCTGGTAAAACCTGCAAGGCTATGCCGTATACTGTGAAGACACGTGGCCATCATCACGGAGCGACCCCCTGGTACCTCCCGTCAGCCCCAGCCCTTCTTGCAGTTCCGCCAAGAATCACTTCTGAAATCACTTCACTGCTTTGCTGAGCAGCTGTTCCAAGGGACAGTCACTTTTAACACCTAAAAACACTGTATTTGCAACACATGCACATGGGGCATTTCTCCAGGGTAAATGAGTGCAGCTAATGTCTCCCATTATATTTTTTTCTACACGTCCCACTGCTCCAGACTCCCTCAGTATGTTGTGGCTCCTTTCAGGGCACAGACCTGCTCTCCATAGGGATTGCATGATTCTTGCTGAAAACCTATTTACTTCGCTTGGTTTTATATCAGCTTTCGTTGAAAGCAGCATTTTCTCGTTGGTGTGACCAGCTCTGCTTCCTGCACAAGTCCTTTTACCCTGGTGTTAACGTGTCCCACGTCCTTCAGGCGTGTTTTCAGGCTGCTCACTGGCAGCTTTCCCACATCCTTCCCCAAGGCCCCCCCTTCCAGCTTCGGACTGGGGACACTTATACGTTTGGCTCTCTGATCATCTAGGGGGTCTCGCAGCTGGGACTGGTCCTGCTTAACTTCAGAGATGCATCTCAGCAACTCCCAGCGTATCTCTTTTTTCCTAGAAACCGTGAACTGACCACAACAATGTGCTCATCCACACTGCACATGCCCCCATGCCATCAACTCCCCTCCTCTCCTCCCGCTAAAGCTCTTTACTGACTTTTTTATTTATCTTAAGTGACAATGGCTTGGTTCCATTTTGATTTATTGTTCCTGTATGGAGGCAAACTTTTCCATTCTACACCATTTTCTCCAGCACACATTGAAGTCCTGTCTCTTTGCAGACATGTTTAAGCCAGGAGGGCTTAAACAACTTCCAAGGAAGGCAAGGAAAGGACAACAGACATGTCATCATGCAGTACCTAACTGCTGCTTCCCAAAAGCACAAATAAAGCTGTGACAGCCGCAGCCTCCTCCGGATTTCCTGTGAGCGCTCCGGACACCAGCTGCATCCCCCAGCACCTCCGCGTCCAGGACTGTCAGCTCCCTCTGCCTGGTTAACCCTGCCGGTCCTGCCGCCTCTGCTCCGGCGTCCTCCTCTGCCGCTCCCAGCTCCGGCCTCTCCCTTTTTTGGATTCATCTGACTTCGGGAAATTCCCCAAACCACCTGGGACGGTGGCGCAAGAGCAGGCAGCAACATTTGCTTCTTGGTGGCATTTCAGTTCCTCCGGGTTGGGGGGTGCAAACCGCAGGTGCCAGCCTGCGAAGGTGGTTTGTGGTGGGAGAAAAGGGTAAACCCCGCTGCAGTAATTGGCTGCACGGTGCAGAAAAGGCCCTTGCCCGGCCGAAGGACTTGCAAAATCCTTGCCCGAAGGGGTGTTTCCAGGAGTGCAGGTGCCCATGGCAAGGGAACTGCATGAAACAACCCTCCCGGACTCCAAAATCTTGATTTTCAAGTTCCTCTGGGCTCTGAGGGGGATGGCGGGGGGGGGGGGGGGGGCTTGCCCTAGAGTAGTGCGTGACCTGAGGCTGCATTTCTTTAGGAGGGGACCTAGGTCCTCAAAGGCACCGATAGCAGAAGGCATCGCAGTCCTGATGGACAACCATGAAATGAAGATGGGAAAGGCTGGCTTTGGCTGTAGGAAATGGTTTGGACAACAATGAAATGAAGATGGGAAAGGCTGGCTTTGGCTGTAGGAAATGGTTATAGATGGTCAAGGGAGGGGAAGGAGGGAGACACGCTCGTACACAGCATGGAGAGGATTCCTCCAGTGCTGCAAAGCCAGGAAAGCAAAAACGCCGCCAGGGAGGTCAAAATAACTTCTTGTTACCCGCCCATGTTCTTACACAAGTAAAAGAGGTTCCTAGAAGTCTGATTCAGCCATTTGACATCCCAGCGGTCATCTGACGAAATGGGAACAGGCAATGGTGGAGAAGAAGCTGTCGTAAGTGCATTTTCTTTTTAATTCTTGCAGAAAACCTGCACGCGAGCCTGGAGAGGTTTCCTTCTCCTCTTGAAGGCTTGCCAGTTTGTAAGCCTCAATGCTGCAGCGAGCTTCAGATGAATTTCTGAGCTGGAGTGCACATAGCGCTTGGCAGCAGGTTGAATCAAACGGCAGCCTCAGGGCTGCTGCAGCCAGAGGGCAGCGATGGGGTTGTCTTGTCCTTATGTGGGTGCAGAGAAGGTGGGGAAGATGTTTCGAAGTCCCTCTGGATTTAGCCACAGAGATGGCAGGCAGCTTTGGTTGCACATTTGCTCACTAAAGGGTGCAGTTGATACTACATATGGCTAATGCTGGATTTTCTTTAGAGTGTAAAACAGGAAAAATAAAGTACTCACCACCAGAAAAATCTTTTCCTGATCTCGCAAATTACAGATCTCTGTGCTGCACCGCTGTTCTGGCGTAGCCACCCCGCTGTGCTCTCCAAGTGACTGTGAGAAAGCAAGAAAATATTTGATTTCAACTCAAATCCAATTTTTCTTTCTTTTCAGCTGCATGGAATTGCGTGGGACAAATATCTAAGCCGGCTCAGCCGTGCGGACGGAGCAGGTATTTCCACATCTCCCCCCCGTATGGCTCCGCATCTGCAGCGCTGCCCAGGAGCCCATGTCAGTGCCGTGGGTGCTTCGCTTAACCTGCTCGGGACTGACAGCATCGGGGTGGGGGGGGGAAATGGGAGCGTGGGGGTGCTGCTAACCCGTTTTAGCCTAAAACATTTGCATCTGAAAGGGAGACTCAGCTGCAGCAATCTTGACCCAGGAGGGTGCTATCTCACCTAGCTGTGGGGCGAGCCAGGACCTCTCTCCGCCTTTGGCACAGAGGCTGGTTTCTCTGCAGCCAGGCGACGGGTACAGGCTCCGTGCTCAGAAGCGCCTGCATGCAGCTGTGAGACAGATGTGCGGGTGGTGCAAGAGCCAGACTTCCAGGCACGCTTTGCTTTTCAGGACGTCCAACGCCTTGCATGGGTACTCCCATGCGCAACCACCCTGATGGGTTTCTGTCACCCCTTTGCTGGGAGGTTCACGGGGAGGGAGCTGCAAGACGCAGAGCCACCATGGGGTATGTCCTTCCTTAGGCTGCATAGCACAGCCTACGCTGGGACCATCAGCTTCGTGTTCACGTTCCTTTTGCCACCCGAGAGCAAGGCTTTAGCTCTCCTGAACGCTGCAAAAGGAGGTGCAATGGGGCAGAGCAGCGGGAGGTGGCCCTGGTCTCACACCAGCCAGGGCCGTATCCAAACACTGAGGAGGCAGCACAGCTTGGTGGTGGTGGCTGCGGTTCCTGCAAAGGGGCTGTGGGTCTGCTGGGCAAGAAGAACGGAGGACCTCGAGGAGAGCAAGGCAAGGCTTCCCGAGCTACACAACACGCTTCTGGTTGGGACTGCCAGCAAAACAAGTCCTGGAGGGAAAGGTGGGCAGGTCTGGCAGTGGCTGAAAACCTGTGTGTTGTAAGGGTGGAGGAGTATCTGGACTGTTTTTAAGTTTAGGATGGCCAGTGTCCCCTCTCCCCATGACAGCCCTGGTTTGCTGTCAGACCCTGGAGATTATTCCTGATCTTTAAAACTCACATTAACCTTCATGGTACTAATATGAGCAAAGTCTTTGTGAGGTGGCTCTGGCAGAGCCCATCTCCCATCATGGGAGATTTTTGGCTAGGGCTCTTCAGCAATGGCAGTTGCCCAGTTTAGGTCACTTTCAGAAGATCTGAACCGATAACTCTTATCTCAGGCATGACCAACTAACTCTAAGAAAATTATTCCAGCTGAATCTAACTAACCTCTGCCTCTAACCTTGACTCAGGAGGCTAATTCTGGTGCCTAAATGGCCTTACCACTAGTGTTTTCCACTTACCAATATCTTTTGTAAGAATCCATGGATTTTGACCCAGAGTTGATCTGGCAAAGAGCAGTCTGCCCCGGAGATCCTGGAGGGCTGATGCCCTATTGGGAGCAGTTATTTTGTATTTTGCCTCTGGGAGCAGGGCCACAGACATAAAGATGCTGGTGGCAGGTTCTGCTTCACCAAGGAGCGAAATGCAGCTTTTTCAGTAGTGGCTCTGGTGAATCTAGAACAGCTCACAGCAGGGTATGGTGGTGGATTTCTTATAATTTAGGACAGAAAATTTTCTCAAAAGCTTGCTAGGGTGTAAGGAGGAAGTAATGCCTTGATGAAGAAATTTAGGGTTAAGTCAGATGAGACCACGAAAATTTACTTTCGAGTTTTAATTTGAGGAACCCGGAAAGCCCACGTGTTTTTGAGATTGTTTTCCTGGACACAGAGCCATTTGCAATAGGGGTAAATTCAAAAAAAATCTCCAGCTCTGCAGACACAGTCGATGACTAGAAATCTCAGGCCTGCCCATGAGTTTGGGTTTTCTGATGACGGTAGCTTGCATCCACTGGCGGATCAGCTATCGTACAAGAATTTATTATCTCCACACCAACTCTGTGCGTCTGAGCCTGGAGAGAATATACCATATACCACTTACCCCTGTGGTCGGATGATTACAGCACTCAGCCAAAGGACCATGCTCAGGTCTCAAGTGCTTTTCCAGCAGAGCATGTAAAGCAGGAGACTTTCCCACAAGATCTCAGGCTACCTGGGCTTAGTCAAGAGAGATCTCTTTCATCAGGGCTATCGAACACTAAACCTCTTGTTCAGAGACTAGCCAGCAGTGGGTTTTTTTGTTTTTGTTTTTGTTTTTTGTTTTTTTTTTAAATGTAGACAGCTATGCCCAGGGTGTAGACAAAGCCCAAGGAGTGCAGGACGTGAGATAGTTATCAGAGGGTGACAGAGTTTATTGACTGTCAAGCTCAAAGAGATTCATACCTAACGACTAGAGGAAAAGCCTCCATGACAAATAGTTAACATATGAAGCTTGCTTTTCACAAGTGGATTGAAATGACATTTTGAAGTGCCTCAGTGACCCCTTTTGTTTGCTTTTTGTTCCCAGGCAGCCACTTGTCAAAGGTGGCTTCAAAGGTGGCAACAACACCCATGGCAACCTTGCTGGATACCACAGATTATCCTGCCAATTCTACCGAATACTCTTACGAGTACTTGGATGAGGCAGATTACATGCTGTATGGTCTTTGCACAAAGGAGGACGTACTCTCATTTAGCAGAGTATTCTTGCCAGCATTTTACACTTTGATTTTCCTGGTCGGGTTGGCTGGGAATGCCCTCCTGTTTATGGTCCTGATTATGCACATCAAGAAGAAGAAGAAGATGACTGAGGTGTATCTGCTGAACCTGGTGGTTTCAGACTTCCTTCTCCTAATAACCCTCCCTTTTTTGGCCCTATACATTTCTCAGTGGGTGACCTGGGCCCTGTTGTGCCCGCTCTTAAACACTATGTACACTGTGAATTTCTACAGTGGTGTCCTTTTTGTGGGCTGCATGAGTCTGGACATGTACTTGCAGACAGTCCATGCTTGCTCTCCTCGCAACTCAATGAAGCAGAGGAAGTCCATCCTTATCTTGTCGGTGGTTTGGATCCTTTCCATACTTCTCTCTGTTCCTGATGGCATCTTCACAAACATCAAGCCAATCCACAACAAAACTCTCACGTGCACTCATGATTACGGTCAGAAACACTTATTTTGGAAAGTTGTTTTTCAGGCCATTCGAAACATCCTGGGCTTCCTTGTTCCGTTCCTCTTCATGGTGTTCTGCTATTCCCGCATAGCTTGTGTCCTCACCACTTCTCCCATCCCTGGGTCAAGGCGAGCACTCTGCTTAGTCTTTACTCTGGTGGGTGTTTTCTTTCTTCTGTGGTCCCCTTACAATGTTGTCCTCATCCTTCACTCCCTGCAAGATGTTGGTGTGATCAGGAACTGTGAAAGGAGTAGGCAATTGGACTATGCCATGCAGATCACAGAGAGTTTGTCCTTGGTCCATTGCTGTCTCAACCCCTTGCTCTATGCTTTTGTGAAGAAACGATTTCGGTTGTATTTATGGAAGATCCCTAGGGCCATTATGACAAGAAGTGGTTTCCTCGACATCCAGCTTTCAGAAACAAGTCAGTCTTGTAGCAGATATGCTGCTCAGATAGAGATGTTGAGTATCACAAATGCATGATAAATGTTTACATTACACTGAAATAAATGCATGAACATGTACGTCCTCTCTGATGTATTTTACTGGGCCTAGCCATCAGATGGAGTTGGTGTGAGCCCACAGCACTGGGTAACCAGAAACCTCATCCTAGAGCCAGCATCAGGATGAGGATTGCCCACACTCAGGATGGAAAACTAAGTGTGGGATTTTTTTGTTGTAACCAGAGTTATTATAAAAGGATTGTCCAGCATTTATGGTCATGGAAGAAGCCCAGTTTCTGCCAGGGGTATGTAAAAGGTGAGACAGTAGTGGATGAAGGAATATTTTATGTAGCTCATGTGCACCGAAACCTGCAGACCTGAGACCTTGTGCAGAAATTTTCACTCATAGATCCCAAAGTGACTGATCAAGGAGAGCAATTTCATGATCCCCACTGCTTGTGGTACAGGTGAGGAGAAAGGATTTCCTGGTGGCCATCCATCAGGCCAGACACAGGTGGTCAGAAGCTCAACCTAGGGGGTTTTCCCCTGGCTTTTGACATCTGCCAGGTAGACGTGTTCAACTGAGCTGATCCCTTTACCAATAGACACCTTGGGAGGAAATAGGCACTTTTAAGTTCTGAGTCATCCAATGGTTTCTCCATTAGGATGAGCTGCGCCACACTCAAATCTATTGAGCAGCACATTGTGTGTCTGAGGGGTAGTAAATTAAACCCTCGGCATCTTTGGCAAGGGGAGGATTTAACTAGGAGGGAAGGAAGGAGACTGGATCTTGGAAACAGAAGAGGAGAACAGGAAGCCACACAGAGAACTTTTGGGGAGAGAAACGGGGTGCAACTTTGATGGGGACACAGCCTGGCCAGTACAAGCAGAAGTTCAGCCTTGCAACGCTGCATAAAATATTCCTTCGACACAACTCATGCAAAAGATGTGAAGTGATTCACAACAGGAACAATTATCTGCTACCCCGAAATTTCAGCAGCAGGTTTAAGCTTGCAGCCTGAGACATTTGTCTCTAGGTATCTCCTTGTGAGCTGGGTCCAAGCTCCTGTTACACTGTGGATCTAGTCAATGCAGTCAGTGGAGCTGAGGAAGCAAGTCAGATGGCTAAACGTAGGTGTTCGCTGTTGGGTGAGCCCAGCAGCTCCAGGGATCCCACCACTCTCTGTTAACTATAGGAAGATCTCAGACACCCAGCTCACCCGGAGCCATGGAAAAGTAAATGTCCTCCTCCGTGAGCTCGGTTCCACCCTGGATGTCGGTAACCAGAGGGTCGCATTTTGAAACCAAATGATGACCTCTGGAGAGGCAGAACTTGTTTCAAGATCAGTTTGATCCTCAAAGCAATAGAGGTCAAACCAGTTACAACCAGTGAGGCAGAGAGAAAAATAAAAACATGTTCTCAGCAGAACAGTAGTGGAGGTATTTTGTGTTCCTATGGACACATTTTGACAAGATAAAAAAGAGCTGTGGATACTGCAAATATTGGCTTTGTATCATCACAGAGTGAGAGCATGGCCTTGAATAGAACAGCTCTGTTAGCTATTAGCCAATTCTGATTAACCAGTGTAGCTTTAAAGTTCAAGGTTATTAGTTAAGTAGTTAGTCAAGGTATTAGAAACCAATCAAACTTTGACTAGAAATGTGCAAAACAAAATTAATAATTAGAAAGAAAACCCTCATCACCCTTTTAGTTTTATTGCTGAACTGAGCTACTGGTAGGAGAGATGCTGGTAGGACAGAGAGGGGTTTTGAGTTGATCTGGAATGGATTTGGTTTTGCTGCAGTTATTTTTCTTGTCAGCATTCCTAAGGTGTGTTTTCAAAATGATGAGGCTGCAACTTCTTTGTTTAAAAAAAAAAGAGAATAAATATTCAGCCAGTGATCTGATATGGATGTCACTCAATGGATCCGATCATGAGGGAATGAGGAAAGGGTATCTGCTTCATTTTGTTATCTCAGTAACTCTCAGGACTATTCAGCATAAAGGAAATAGCAACTAACAAGGAAATTGCTAAATTAAACACACAAATACATAAACATTAAGGAGCAGGTGATAACGGAGATGGCAATGAAGACCAAGTCTCTTCAGGCACTGACTGATGGACCATTAAGGAACAACCCAGGCACCACCAGGGCCAGCCTGAGCTCATAGGAGGCAGGAAACAGGACTAACATGAGTATTACGCGGTATCTGAGAGTGACCTGTGGGACTGTGCAAGACTTATTATGGGATGCTTAGAGGAAGGACCAAAGGAGGGGAAAGTGGGAAGGGGGTATCAGGGAAGAGCCAGTGTGGGAAAATAGAGAGGAGGAAGCAAGAAAAAGGAACCAATCATGTATAAGCAGCTGCCAGTCAGCACGCTTGTCTGAGCCCTGCTCCCGATCACCACTGTCTCCTTATTAAATCCTTTCTCTTAACCATCTCTCTGTGTAACGTCACTCTCTCTCCTACATGTGTGCTGCAAGGTCTAAGTGGCAGCAACCAGAGTGGGGCTGGGGGTCAGCACTTGGAAGGACCATGGCATGTGCATATATGTGAGCGGTCTAAATCCCATCAGCTGGAAAGACTGAGGCATGCTCATTCCTCTCCAGTGACTTCAGTCCTGTGTGAGTGTGTGCACATGTGTAATTTGTTAGCAAACTTCAAGCCAGACTGACCGGCGAGTAGGAGGAAACTAGCATCTGGAAAGACTCAATGTCCGAGCCAGAGGTTGGGAAGGGAGCCCAGGGGCCAGATGTGGATATGAGATGGGGTGGGGGCCTGTGCTGATATTCGAGGGACCTGCAAGTGTGTGGGTGTCTGTGAGACAAGAGGGTGATGGCATGCATCTCTTTGCCAGCAAGCATCAAGCTGGGCTGGCTGGTGAGTGGGAGACCTGCATACCAGTGAGGGGTCCCACAGTCTGGGCATGGACATTACGGGGACTTGCAGGCCTTGCTGACAGTGGAGGGATCGGTGAATGTGGGTGTGCTTGTGATTCAAGAGAGTGAGGGCGTGTGTGTGTCTTCACTGATGAACTTCAATCCTGATCCTCCTGGAGAGCAGGGATGGGCTTTGGCTATCTATACTTGCGTGTTATGGGAGCTCTGCTAGTGTTATATGTGGGTGCAGCACTGTCCATGGCAATCTGTGTGGCTGGTCATGTTAGTGCCGTGTGTGTGTGTGTGCACCTCTCTGGGACACACACTCTTGGCCAGGCCCACAAATGAGAGCAGCAACAGCCACACCATGCACGCCGTGCGGGGTGGTGGGAGGCTCTGCATGAGCCCGTTACACCACACAAAGTGCCCACAAAATACATTTCTAGGTAGGCGAGTGGCTGCAGAGCTGCCCATGCTGCTAAACTGATGGGAGACAGCTCAGGCACGTTGTCTACAGGGGAGGGAAAGAGCACTCTGGGACGGCTGGGCCATGGGGCATTCAAAGGAGACCTCCTAGGAGACACCCTGCCCACGGCGCAGCAGGTCACAGCATGGTCCTGCACGGCAGAAGGGATCTGCGGCATTGGTACAGCACACCAATTGCCATTTTGAGCAGGGAATGGGAAGGGGGACTAGTTTTCAGCCTGGAGGGCTCCCCGGCCCAGCTCACAAAAGCTGATGCTGGCAGAGGGACTCAGCAAAAACAAGGAGCTGGAAGGTGACGGGTGGCAGGAGTGTCCTTGGTGGCAGTCCAGATTAACACCTGACTGAAGTGATGGTGCTACTTTGGCCTGAGATATCTGGTTTATTGGTCAACTTCTGTTGTCTCTGCCTTGCATAGAGACCTTGACCTGCCTGGTATTCACTGTGATTTACCCCTGCTGCAGAAATTAGGTTTCTTTTTTGGCCAGACAATTTGAAGCCTGATGGTGATACACCAGCTAACTAAAAGATCACTCTGTAGAATTGTATTTTAAAGTGAACCAGAAGCCTTACCTCTACCAAAATCACAATTTATGCCTTAGCAGGGACTCCTCAGATAAATAACCTGCTCTATGCCTCCCTGAGATGAGCTATAAGTGAGGTCTAACACACTATAGATTAATCATGGTTAAAGTTCAGTGGTGGCTAAAATCCTAACTAGAAGGGAAGGATCCCAGGAAAGTCTGGAGGACACTGTGGGCAGAAGACACAGAAAAACAGAAGGCAAATGGGTAAAAACACAGGAGGCACAAAGAGGCAGGGGTTGGGAACTGAGAGTTTGGGGTAAAACAGATGAGGGCCGAGGCAAACGCAGTAGGACGGCTGGGAGGAGAGGGGACGGACGCAAGGGAGAGACTGGGGCTGAGAGGGCAGAGCCGGGTCTGTGATTGATTTAAACCCTCATGAACCCTGGGGAAGGTGAACCTGAGCTGTTTTGCCCTTGTACGGATTAGCAGTGCTTGCACAGCCGAGAGAGCACTTATGGGGCACTGGGTTTTGGAGAACCTCAAAATGTTGGAGATCTTCCCTTCTCTTGGGTTTTGAGACCAAATCAGTTCAGCCTAAATCCCTCTTCCTCTCCCCTGAACTCATGGCAGCATTTCCAACCTCTCGGTCTCTTATTCAGCCAGCAGCCCATAGCCTGGTATTAAGGGCAGGAATCACAGAGTGAAATTCTCTGCCCTCCCCCCTTTTTTCCAAAAAGCGAGGCTCAATGCAGATGCAGCTTTTAGCTTAGAAAAAGTAATTTAAGTTCCCGCAAAGCACAGGCTGAAACCCATCAACCTCACTCCACTCCAGTCACTCCAACATGATTGTAACGTACCTTTTACCTGACTGTACCTGCCCTTACTGTGCTCAAAAATATCTGTCTTTAGCAAAAGGAAAGGGAGGTATAAGCGGCAGAGCTCAGCAGGGGAAAGATAAATATTTGCCACCAATAGGGACTGAGGTTGTCAGCTGTGCATCAGCTTATCAGTAACCAGATGTGAATAAAGAGCCCTCTCCTGCCCCAGGCCAGGTCAAAGCCCTGGAAGGGTGCAGAGCTCCCATGGCTCTCTGCGTAACTCTTCTTTGCTCCCTGGTAGCATCACTGCTTGGTGGGCTCTACCTCCTGGGAGCGTTTCGAAGAAGGAGACCCAACGAGCCCCCTCTGGACAAGGGTCTCATCCCATGGCTGGGTTACGCACTGGATTTCAGAAAGGACAGTTCAGAGTTTCTGAAAAGGATGCAGAGAAAACACGGGGATATTTTCACAGTGCTAATTGGAGGCTATTACTTCACCTTCGTGATGGACCCCTTTTGCTTTGGTGCCATCATGAAGGAATCGCGATCCAAACTAGACTTTGAGAAGTTTGCATCTGAACTGGTCCTCCGGGTTTTTGGATACAAGACCATTGAAGTAAGCCACAAGATTATTCAGCTATCAAGCACAAAGCATCTGATGGGAGATGGACTCGTTGTCATGACACAAGCCATGATGGAGAACTTGCAGAAGCTGATGCTTTATCAGATGAACTCAGGAGAGGGGGAGCGAACGTGGCAAGAGGACAGTCTCTTCAACTACTGCTACAACATCATCTTCAGAGCTGGGTACCTGGCTTTGTACGGCAGTGAGTCACACCAAGGGGCATGTAACAAGGAGAAAGCTAATGAGCACGATCGTGTCCACTCTGATGAGCTGTTCTATGAATTTCGGAAGTACGACCGCCTCTTCCCTCGCCTGGCCTATGCCATGTTGCCTCCCAAAGACAAAATTGAAGCCGAGCGGCTCAAAAGGCTCTTCTGGAGCATGCTGTCTGTGAAGAAGAGCCGACAGAAGGACAACATCAGTGGGTGGGTAAGTGACCAAGAGCAGTCCCTAGCAGAAAATGGTGTCCCTGAGTACATGCGGGATCGTTTCATGTTTGTGCTCCTCTGGGCATCCCAAGGCAATACTGGCCCAGCTGCCTTCTGGCTCCTCTTTTATCTAATGAAGCATCCAGAAGCTATGAAGGCTGTGAAGGAAGAAGTGGATAAAGTCTCCAGGGAGAGCGGCCAGGAAGTGAAGCAAGGTAGCCCGCCGATTAACATCACTAGGGACATGTTAAACCAGATGCCTGTTCTGAACAGTGCTCTGGAGGAGACCCTGCGGCTGGCTGCAGCCCCAATCCTTATCAGAGCCGTCCTGCAGGACATGACCCTTAAGATGAGCAACGGGACCGAATACACCCTGCGCAAAGGAGACAGGGTGGCTTTGTTCCCACATGCCTCTGTGCAGATGGACCCAGAAATCCATCCCGAGCCTCACCAATTTAAATACGACCGGTTCCTAAACCCAGATGGCACCAAGAAAATTTTCTACAAGAATGGGAAAAAGCTGAAATACTTTAACATGCCTTGGGGAGCAGGGATATCCATCTGTCCCGGGCGGTTCTTTGCGACCAATGAAATGAAACTATTTGTGTTCTTATTGCTGACTTACTACGACTTGGAGCTGCTTAACGGAGAAGAGGAGATCCCGCCGATAGACATCAGCCGCTGGGGATTTGGAACGATGCAGCCTGTTCGTGACGTCCGCTTCAGATACCGGCTGCGCTTTTAATTTGAAAAGCCTCATTACGTTTGGCCTCCTGGCTTGTTTAGGAGCTGCCGGTGAAATAAACTGCACAAAACTCCTCACGCGGGTATCGGATCTGTGCAGAGCTCTTTTGTAAGAGCGGATGCTGGTATGATCTCCCTTGTTTAATAGTTATTGTAGCTTTTCTCTCTATTTCCATTGCATGTTTCACCGCTCTGTGTCTATGGTTATTGTACTGTTTTTACTCCAACTAACCTTGGGACTGTGTTATTTTGTTATCAGACTCTTAACGATGTATTGAAATGCAATGAAGCAAGCGTATTTTCCGCACAAAGCACATCCGTGGAGAATGGCATCAGCCTGCACGCTTGGGAGTTGTCTCCCTCCTCCCCACTTTTCCCCTTGTCGATCCAAAACGCCTGACTGCATTCAGAAAGCCACTGAAAGGTCGGAGAACAATAAATACGCTCTCTGCGGACGCGAGGGTTTCATCGTGGGCTTAGCATGGTCTTGCCTGTAAACTCCTTTTGGCATCAGATTAAAATGTATTCCCCTGAGGTCCCCAGGCAGACGTCCTTCAGAGCAGAGGCAGGACCTACTGACCATGGACACCCCCACAACACACAACCCTCCCCCTCTTCCCACCTAGGAAAAGGAGAGAGCTTGCCAGTCTCGTTTGCTATGTTACTGGGAGGTAAAGGGAGTTGAAAGCATCAGTGATAACCTAAGGTACCATTTCCATGCATCCACATGGCTTAAGATGTGGACAGCTGGGGACACCAGCGCGCATCGTCCCCGCTTCCCGTTGGCCCCTCTCTCCCCCAGCATGCTCCGGCAGCGGAGCAGCCCGCAATGGCCCGGGGGGGCTGTGGAAGTCGGGGAGTGGTGGGAAGGGTGGTGGAGGAGACGACAGGACTGGGGCAGGAGCGAGGACCATAACAACCTCAACCCCTCGTGGGCTGCAGCCACAGCTATCTCTGGGCCCCAAAACATCCCTGCTTTATGCACCTATGACGGCCGGTCCAATAAAAGATAAAACTTCGCCCTGTGAACCTTGCTTTGCTTTTTCCCTTCAGCGGTCAAAGCTCTGACAACAACAACCCTTACGAGAGTTAAAGCACAGCCTTGCCAGGGGACAGCAGATTGATTTTATCCCGATGCTAACCTTGGACTTTGGCGATTACATATGACCGAGGAGCCCAACTCAAACATTTTCAGACGTGTCAAAACATCAAAGCCAAATTTGGCTTTATTCTCTGGAGGCCAGAGTTATGTTGTAACTGTATCTCGAGGGCAAACTACAGGCCTTAGAGCATTGGAAAATTTGGAGAGAAGTTGTCAAGCACCTGGGGCACCACTAAGATAAATAAAAATGCCCCATTTCCCAGTAGAGTCAGACCGCAAAGCTAATGCTCTTACCAAAAACCTGGCCTGACGCTCTCACAGCAATGAGCTGGCACCCATCTGGTTATGCCGAGCGGGGCGCAGAAAGCAGAGCCGTGCTCGCGAGGCAGCACTGGTGGAGAAGATGGCTGGCCGCGATGCCTTCTGTCCCACCGCTGTCTTCAAGCATGGCTTAGCGGATGCCCTTCCTTTGGCGTTATCTTCAGTCTGTTGTGGAGGAAACAGAGGAAAATTAGATAGGGAGTAGGAAAACACACCCATGTAAGACAGGAGTGAAAGCAAGAACCCCGAGGAGTGTGGAAGCACCTTCTGGTCTTGTCTGGGGGTCCTTCAAATCCCCAGAGCTCCTGTACACCTGCTCCCAGGTGAAGCAGGCAGACGAGCCACCGCAGGCATCCAGCTGAGCCCGTTGTGCTGTTCAGTGACATGCCCCAAGCGCCCGAGCCAGCTCACCAACCTCTCCCACCACTCCGCATCGCCCAGCCACCAGCGCCGGCTGCATCGAAGCCTTCGGTGACTGCTCCAGCCTCTCACCCACCAGGAGACACAAGTGGGAGCCCCATCTGTGTCCTGGTTACACAAGGGAGGCCAAGTGCCATCCCTGCCTCAAGGCACACTTTAGTGAGCGGATTTTCTGTGTAGATGGTTTGCATGAGGGTCACCTATGGTTAAGGCCCAGTGTATATATGCTGGCATTACTCGCATGGCATAGGGTCTCTTTGCCTGGGTCGGGGTGAGTTAGACTGGGTTTAGGAAATGCCTACATTTATATATACATAATACATGCATTTTCCTTAGGCATATTGCCTGTGAGGGTGCATTAGCAGTGCACGACGGAGCCTCCCCCTCCTGGCAGCTCCCTGGGGTAAGGCCAGGAGAGGTGACCCAGAGCTGGGCGATGACCTGAAGGACTCAGGGAGCTCCAACACCACGGCTACGTGGGAACTTTTAGACTGCCGCTTTAAAGAGAACCGTTTAAACACTGTAAAGAGAACCACCCCGATACCTTTGGCAGCAGTATCCAGAGCTAGTCTCTCTTTCTCATGAGGCAGGAGCTATTTCTGGGCCATTCAGAAGCTACATTATACTATAGGAGGGTGCAGGGGTGGGTGCAATGTCACATCCCCAAAGTCTCTGGGTGATACAGAGCCATATAGTATAACAATACTGTGCAAGGATATAAAAATAATAACAAGGACAACAGGTCTGCAGAAAAATCTGGCTTTACTTCTTTCTCCGAATGGTTTATTTAGCATTAGTTAACAAAACAATATTGAGTCTATAAAGGACTTCAGACATGCTCAAATACATGCAAACATGAGAAGCAAAAATCACTTAAGTTGAGTCATACGAGAAAGGGGAGTGTCAAAGCTCCAGGTGAGTTAATCTGCAAGTGAAGTTTTATGCTTAGACAGGTTGTCCTCCAACACTGAGCTTTCCATCCCAAAGTGCTCCAGCAAGAGTAAAGAACGAGGCTGTGCCAACAGAAACCTCCTTGGATTTCTAAAATAGGTTAAATTGGAAGCAATCTGGGGTCAGGAGAAGTTTAATGGGCTGGATCTCATAACAGTGCCTTCTCCCATAACATCTCTGCCCCCCTCCCCACAGAACTGGGCATGGAGTCTGGCCCTAAAACCTTTGGTTTCTCTTCTTTCATGCATCATGAAGACAAGATAACTTTGACGTTCAAAGCTTTACAGTCTAATCCATGTCTGCTCTGCCCAGCACAGTGAAAGCTCCTCTGCTATCAGCTACCCTTTCTATACTGTACCAGAGGACTCATAATAAGGACTCTCCTCCCTCTCAACACAGCCAGATGCTGCTGAGAAAGCGTCCTACCACATGCTGCTCATACGGAAAACTCAAGAAACTCAGCAGAACCAATAGATACAGCTTCCACTTCACAGAAACGCAAAGGCACACTGAGGTTGTAAGTACAAAGAAATTGCACAGCTGACTACCCACAGGAAAGGAAAGCAACGCCCAGCAGTTTCTGAAGAACACAGAGGTACATGAAACTTCAGGATGGTCTGGATTTTTCCAAAGAATCAAAACATACGGCATTTGCCAACGGCACCACTTTCACGTCTCTTGATAGCTGTGTCTGCGCAGTCCCCAGAAAATAGCAGCTGCGCCTTGAACTGCCAATGTCTCTTAGCAATAAATTTTCTGCGCATAATGAGGTCACAGTCATTATTGCATTTGATGCTTTTACCGCTGTGCAATTACGTTTAAAGCCATCCTAAAGCGAAAGCACCATCTACCCCACTTTCCTCCAATGCGCTCTTCACACAGCCTGTGAGCATCTTTGATGCCCCCCCTAGTCTCCGGGAATCTCAGCATCTAAAACCGAGGCTGACAAGGACTGAAATATACAGTTATCCATGGCCCATTACTGTCTGTGGCCTGCAAATGTGAGAACTGCACTACTACGTGGTTGAGTGCAATTGCTGGTCAGTCCCAGCCCCAATTTCTCTTTCCTCCTGTTGGCAGAAGAGGTGCTGTACATGCTATAGCAGAGCACGTACCTTCTGTCCAGATGCAGCCAGAGCGACGAGCAGCATGAACCACCTGGACTAGGCAGCTCAGAGCAGATTTCCTCTATCCGGAGATCTTCATTCAACAACAACGCAGTTGCTGCACTGAAAATTTGTAATGCACTAGGAAATTACCCTAGTAGAGGGGGGCTTTTAACACACAGGCACTTAGCAAAATGACCATAACTAGGCCTCCCCTGGGAACTTCTTTCCTAAAGGAGCCCATACACCAAGTCACAGCTTGGCAAAGCTGTTTTTTCACAGGTTTGCACATTTGCTCTTTAACATATTGCTAAGACAACAGATGCAGATAAAATAAGACAGAGGAGGAGTTGCTTTAAGATCACATGTGACAAATGCCTGTCAAAAAGAAATACCTGTCCAAAGAAAAGCAAAGCTTCATGGTTTTACAAACCACAAAGGTTGGGTGCCCATGGAGAACAGTAACTCTGCTCAAAGCCAAGCAAGCTATCGCCACTTGCAAGATTAGGAAGAGATGCAACTCAGCAGTTACTGGAAAGCCCCGTCTACAGTAACACTGTCACGCACATAACGCATAATTGCACCTCCCTTTGCAGCTTCTCCGCAGCTAGAAGGATTCTCCTCTAGCTTGGGTGGCAAAGCCCTGTTTAAGCCAGGGTCAGGCCTTGTGAGGACGGTGCTGTCTAGTTGTGTACTCGGCCAGGCAAGCGACATGCTGAGCTCAGCTGCCAATGGATGCTGGCAGAGTCCCACCACTCCAGCCTTGTGCCTGGTACTAGGCAAATATGTAGGATCACAGGATAAGTCAGGTTGGAAGTGACTTCAGGAGGCCTCCAGTCCAATCTTTTGCTCAAAGCGGGGTCAGCTATCAGCTCAGACCGTGTTGCTCAGAGCTTTATCCAGTCGGGCCTTTTCATCCAAAGCCCTTAGATACACTGCTATTCACCATCAGCTCAAAAAGAGGCAGGTGCTACACTTTGTACTACTTCCCCTTGGTGAATCTTTCTGATATTTACTCTGATTCCATCCTACAGTCTAATTATCACCTTCTCTAACTCCTCCTTGCCTCCTCCTCCTCCAGGAAGCTTGGAGCCAAGTGAGTGACACACATACTGTCAAGTTACCATCAGTCAGACGAGCCACATTAACGGTCTGTGCATTCGTTCCTACCCTGTGGCAAATGCAAGAATTAATCTGCTCACAGTTATGCTAAACTGCGTGCTCAGAGAGCTAAATGCACAACTCCAGGCAGTCACCCTAACTCAGCTGATGCACAGTAACTTGACAGTATCCTCTGGTACCAAACACTAAATGCAGAAGCGGGGAGGGAGACAATTCACCGCCGTCTTCTCATCCACTTCACTGTGCAATCATCAGGCCGTACTTGGAGCACAGCAGGCCCCTTTTCTTTTCCCGTTCCATGAGGAAATTCCTCAGTTTGGTGGTGGGAAAGGTAACCAGTGCTTGTTGTCTGTTATCCAAACCTGTCTCTTGGAGCCATGGGCTCTGAAGGCACTCTGAGGCTGACGGTCTTCCCCTAGGACAGAAAAATGTGAGAACATCAATCGAGGAGCCATGCTGGGTGAGGAAGCTCCTAAGAAACAGAGAGAAGGAAGGGGCAATAACCAAGAGCTGCATAAACTGTCCTGTTGGGAAGGGAGACGCTGCCTTACCAGGGATTTGCACACAGCGTGCTCTGGAGAAATGACACTGCCCCTCCAGAGAGACCGGCATAGCATCGCGTGAGCTTCACTTTCCCCTTCCTGGTCATTCTCAGAAATTCACAGGCTACGTCAGAGCTGACAGGGTAGTTGGCACTCAACCTAACCCAAAAGAAGAACTCATCAGCATGAAAGGCCATTCTAGAGATGCTTCTGCTTCCCAGAATTCCCACCCAGCAGTGAGAGGAAGTTCATGTCAGTGGGTTTGATGAGTTTGGCTGCTTTTCCATTTGCTGTAATTCAAATTTTCCTGTTGAAGTTGGGGCTTTTGAAATGAAGTTGAGTGAGAAACACAAGCAGCTGCTGTGTTGCAAAACAGCCTCCTTACTCTACTTTTAGAGGAAAGGAGCTATACAGGCAGCTTGTTGCTCCATCTGGAGACATCTCTGGGCCCGGGGCATCCTCACATGGGGCAGCCAGCTGCACACCCTTCATCACAGCCTTCTGTGGCCTTGCCGGGGAGAAAATACATAACTGAGGTCGAAGTATCTGAGTCAATGCATCACCCCTGGTTGAGGACTCTGCAACCGCACTTCTAAAGTGGCTCCTGTGGCAGATTGACTTACATGATGAACGCTGTGATGCCGATGGACCAGACGTCAGTCTGAGGCAGGGCTCCTTGCTCTGTCAGCAGTTCTGGAGCTAGAAAAGCAAATGTGAGTAAACTGAGCTCCGTTCTGCACTACAGCACTACGACCAGCACAAAAGCAGTAGGTACTTTTATACTTTGCTACATTCCCCAAAGGATGAAGAAAAAACCCATCTAGCACAGGGAGATGCTTGAGGTAGGACACCTCCATGGGTCATAAATGCAATGGAACTTTGAGAACATAAAACCAATGGGCACGTCTGAGCTCATTTCTAAGGGGCTTTGTATTTTGGGTTTCTTGCACCTCCTGATCTGGCTGTTTTACTACTTCCCATTTTATGTATCATGTACATTTCCCATGGGGGATGCTGAAGGCCCGGTCTCCTTCTCACTGGTAAAAAACAGATGTCTCTTCTCTCCTATCAACCACATGACACCAATGGGAATATGAGGGCTAGAGCATGAATATTGGTATGGATATGGCATATGTTCATAAGGGGTTCTGTGGCTGTCAGGGACATCCCTGACATGAGCTCTGTGGTTTGCCAGTCAAGTCTCAGGACTGCATGTCTGTGGTTCCTCCCGAGCCCCACATAGGGCAGCCAGGCAAAACGAGGACAGTGGCACTACTCCAATGAACTCAGGGCACATGGATGCCAGCCAGGGTGGTGTTGGCCATGACCTCTGGCTGTGTTCCCCATGGTCAGCAAGGGGCAAAGCTGTCACTGCCAGCCATCCCTGCAAACTCAGACTTTCAGAGGGCAGCACCTGGGAGACCTTGCTTGCTGGGACCAGCTGTAAACTGCCCAACGGCCCAGTCTGACCCTATTTACCATGGACTGCATGCAAGACCAAGGTTGCTCTGACTCAACTCTGTACTTACCCATGGTTTCAACATAGTCCATGCACTTGTCCATGGTAATAACTTTGTCTTGCGTGTAGAACTGTGCATTGCCAAAGTCCAGGAGTTTCAGCAGGTTGGGCTCAGTGATGATCATGTTTTCAGACCTGAGATCCAAGTGCAGGATGCTGTGTGCATGGAGGTACTCAACTGCACTCAGGATCTGCCACAGGTAATCTCGGATCTCCACTTCTGAGTAGGATGGCCTGGTAGAGGAAAGCGGAGAGAAACCAGAGGTGTTCTATTTGCACGCCCAAGAGCTCCAGTCTGCACCCACTGTCATCCTCCCCTGGAAGTCTAATCCCATGAGGTCCTTGCGAAACAATCTGGAGGGGAAACAAGGCTTCCTGAGTCACAGTAATCTCCTTGTTATGGGAGAGAGAGTTTCATATCAACTACTGTATGATGCTTTCAACCTCTAAACTGGATGACCCTGAATTGTCCTCTACCCCATCCAGGTAGGGAAGTGAAGCATCTTCTTGTGTCACAAGAAGTCACAAAACAAATGCACTACAAATCCAGCAACGATAGCCCACTGGAACAGATGGAAAGAGATAATCAAGTATGACAAGTGAAAACAACAGCTGCTTTACTACTGACATCAGCCCCGACCGGAAATCCTTCCCTCCAGGAGTTCCTTCATTTATTACCGTAGTGCCAAAGAATGGAGTAGTTCTGGTCCCACGCACATCTCCTGGATCAACACCAAGTGTCGTGGGCTGACATAGGCTCCCTTCAGCTGAGCTATGTTTGTGTGATGAAGCTTCCTCAGGACTTGGTACTCCAGGAGCACAGCCTGTTTGTCCTCTTGCCAGTAAGGGATGATTTTAGCAGCCAAAGTCTTGCCGCTTACTTTTTCCCTGCACTGTCGGACGATGCTGAAACGCCCCCTGGTACAAAGGAACACAAAGGCAAGTTAAACTTCTGCTACTTCTGGAAGAGCCAGGAGCTTCTGCATTTTAAAATCAACAGGATCCCACTGCATATTTTTCATCCATGCCCTATGCTGGGTTATTGCAACTATTGTCACAGTCAGCACTTCTTCCCTCTGTCTCTAAATTGTACAGCCACTTTACGCTGCAGGAGCGAGATCCTAAATCCTTTGGGAGAGAGGGAGAGAATGTGGCTCATCCTGTCTAGAGCAAGAAAACTACTCCCTGGAGGCAGCGACTTCCCTCTGCTGGTGACAGAAGGATCCCAGGTCCTTCTGGGCCTAGGTGCCTACCTTCTAGGCAGTGGAAGCTGAGTCCCAACACCACGCCTGAAACCGATAGCTGCAAAGAACGATGCGACAAGGAGAGGGGCCTTTGTTAGCCTGGGACTCACTTAGAAGGGTGTCACTAAGTGAAGGCTCACTTAGAAATATGTTAAGGGGCTTGTTGCCCAGCATACAGTGCTCAGAACAGGCCCTTCGTTCTCTCCCTGAAAATCCGCATCTGAATCCTAGAAAACCACAATGAAGACTGCTCAGCCAATGCTCTCAGGTTTGTACGTCCAATGTCCTTGCTGCTGGAGGTGCTTTCATCAAAATACCATGCCAGTAGCTGAGCAGGGCTTTTATAAAGTCACTTTTCTTAGTCCTAGCTACATGCAGCATTCCACTCCAGCTAGCTGAGCACTCAGTTAAGCTACCTACCTTTTGATCTCTGTTTGGAAGGCATAGGTTTGGTAGGTTGGGAAGGGTTCGGGTGGTGCTATTATTTCACTCTCTTCTTCAGTAGCAGTTGATGGGAAGCTCTGCATCGTAGCATGAAATTCTGCAGACAAAGTGATGGGGATTACACAGCAAAACACCTCTATGTGGAAGCTACAGCCTCTCTGAGCCATCCTCCACTACCTCTTTATGAACAAAGATAAATGCAATAGCAGAACTTTCTCCAGGCAAGTTTCCATGTTGCCTTGTACCTGTGACACCAAGTCGTATTGTAATGCAAACAGATCCTGGATGACCTGGTGTCATCACTCAAGACCATGTGAGATTGACTGTATGTTGTGTCCTATGACTACGATATCAAACCTTTCATTGCAATTGCTGACTTTTGATTCAGTTACTGGTTCTTGTCTTCTCACAAAACCAGTCATCAGTGCATGATAAGACACTGCTAAAGGAACAGAAATTTGTTTCAGCTGGGTATTTCAGGGCATCAGCTGAAACAAGTTGCTCTGGTCCTGACACACAATTCTATTTGAGTGCTCCCTGGAAATAGTAAAACATCCCCTGACATGTTAAAGCATCTGTTTGGAAATGCTGGACACATTGGCATAAAGGAATTTGACAATAGCGGCCTTGGAGGCAGAAATGTATTATTAGATGAATGCCTCAAGTAACAAGTTTCTTGTCCCAGGCCTGTTTCCTCAGGATCTCACTTCAAAACAGAGTGGTATTCAAAGGCCTAGCAAGCATGTTATCTTCAGTGCATGATCCACAGTTTCTAGATGCCTTGCATAGATATTCCTCTAATTCTGTCCAGAATTAGGAAAGAATTCACTTGTGAATAAGACAGCCAAAGAGGCCAAGGCCTCAAAACACCCCGAGCCAAGTGAAATTGGTCTTGATTCACTCCGTCTGGACTTCTGAAGCTGTATTTAAAAAGGTACAATTGTTCTGATGCAGAAAAAGCAAAATGCTTTCCAATTACTAAGTACCTTACCCATTTCATCTTGCTCATTGATCTTCACTTTGTCAGAGGGGTTGCTGTAAGGGCCCATTCCTGCTTTACTGATGCAGGCAATCCTGAAGCAGTAAACGAATCCCCTGGAGAGATTATTTGCATAGTAGCAGCAGTCTGAAATGTCCGTAGCAAGGGTCTTCCACTCCCCATCTTGGCCAAGGAAAGAGGGAAAGAGGTTAGGATGGTCATGCTGCTCTTTCTTTGTATCAACTTTATTCATGTGCCAGAAATATGGAACAGCTGTGGGATCTCTAAATGAAGGAAAAAGTGTGTTTATGGCCTACTTTTGTAGATGTTTTAACTAGCTGTGCATGTGGCAACCTCCTCTCTTCTGAAGCCAGCTGTTTTACATTTAATCAGTCCAAGGTGTGGCAATGTTGTTGCAGGGGAGTGATGCAACTTGCTTGTACAGTTTCTGTTTATCTAATTCATACCACCAATCTCAAGTATAACCACACATGAAGAACTCCAGGCAAAACCCTGACAAAAACACTGTATTTCCCCTTTGGTCCTATCTTGAATCCTGCTGAAACCATGAAGTGCAGGATTTCAGAAAAGAACCATCCATTAACATCCTCTTAGCAAACCCAATATTTGAAACTGGGGCCAAACTCACTCAACTTTTAAGAGGCTCAAGTGATTTCTCAAGAAAATAAAACTGATGGTTTGCCCTGGAGTCAGTATCCATATAAGGTGTGAGCTGGAAAATCCCTGCAAACATTTCACTCGATGCTGTGTCCCACATGTTGTCATTGGCATGGTGCTCAAGGCCGAACTCAAACTGCCTGAGAATGCCTGAGATGAAGCCCATCCTTTCATTTGAACAAACACTGAAAACAACAGTGTTATTTTCACTGCTCTTCAGTGTTTCAAGCCATAACACAGGCAATATTTCACCACCCGCAACAAAGGTGTCAAGGACTTAGCTGGGTACTAATTGAATTACGGTGTGTGCATGTGTAAGGAGCAGCAGCCATGGCTCAGAATCAGAGAGGTGTCTGCAGAGGCAGTGCATAAAAGGCCACTGTCAGATAAATGACAAGAGAAGGAACTGTTTTCTGTTTATCTTAATCCGCCTGCATATGGAAAAGCACGAGTTTGCACATTCCTGCCAAACACACAGAATGTGATTGAAGCTAGCAGATGCTGTTTCTTGTTTTTTCTTCCTAATAGGAACATCTTCCCCAAAGTCTTGCCTACAGTTATTTCAAAAGAAGTAACAATAAAGAAGACTCTGTTGGAGGACAAGTGTCTGACAGCAAGTACAGAGTAAACAGGCAGAAAGCTTCTGCCCATGCTCACGTTAATCGAGAATGAAGTGCATGTCTGTTTGGAGAATTAAAAGAAAGAACATGGAACCACTCAATCCGAATGACTGTGTATGCAGGACTGCAATAGCAATGACTGTTAGTAGTGGTATTCATAATAAGCACTGCAAAAGTGGTCCCATGAGAGAGAACAGGCTTAAGGATTTGATTCAGAGTTCACGGAATTAAATGCAAAAACATCCACTGACTTCAGCAGATTCTCGATCAAGCCTTGGAAGAGAGCATCGAAAGGATGGCATGCAGTCTTGCCAAACTTTTGTCATCTCATCCTGGCTGTTCACCCTAAACTTTCTTCATAGTCAATGGAGAAAGAAAGCATGTCTATTTAATGTAGGATGAGATGCCACCTTTCTCCACTGACTGCAAAGAAAACCTAGGTAAAGGATGATAGTGACTGCTAATCACTGCTGCTGGGTGCTATTATGTATAATGCTGTCATAACTGTAATTTGAGAGAATTACTCAGGACTGCATATTTAGCACCACCTATGCAACCATGCATATTCTTGCACAGACAGTTCACTTTCTGGTCACCGTTTCCCTGAGACTCACTTTGATTCATACCTTAGCAAAGCCTTTGTATAAGTATACATATTGCATGCAGGGCTAGCCAGGACAACATCGAACTTTTACGTGGCTAAAGCATGGTGGTGTGATTTTCATTCCTAACTCTAAACTAGAATGCTAAAATGAGAAATAGTTGTTTCTCAATAAAAAAAAAACCCAGCTGGTGGAGAGATCATACAGACTTAGACATTCTCTGTAAGGCACAAGGGCAAAGCTCTACTTTACCTTCGCTCTTGCACTGCACAGTGTAGAGGATGGGGGTGCTGGTTTCCACAGGTTTCCAGACCACCTGCACCCCATCCTTGTAGACCTCCACGATGTCAGGGGGTGGAGGGCTTGGAGGAACTTCTGTCAAGAGGAGGCACCAAAACAACTGTTATCTATAGCACCGCTGTGACATACCTGTACACCCGGCATTTTTTGTTACAGATACTCTATTTTTAAAAAATGATTCCTACTGAAACAGCAACTTAACTGTGCCTAGTTTAAGCACAGCAAGGATTTTAAAACTTGATTCTAACTGCACTGTTACTTGACTGGCTCCGAATCTAGGAGAGAGACTAAAAAGTGAAAAAGAGGGAACAAATACAGGGCAAAATGTGCCCTGCTACCAAACAGCAGGGGCTGTGGATGTGGACTAGAGCAGGCAAAGGACAAACTTTCCCCTGAATCTATCTACAGAGAGCTCAGGTGAGATACCCTACTCCCAGGGGCATTGAGGGGCCATGGAAGGGAGTCACGTTCTTCCAGGGCCAGAAGTACTGTTGTTTTCCAAACCTGGGGCAATCTTCAGCTTCCAAACCTGCTTGCCAGACTGAACTAGACCTGTTAACTCTGTTAACCTTCAGCATCTGTCTTGCTGTCCCTGCCCCTGAATGCCAGCTGCATTAGCTATCACAGTGGTCCTCCTGTTTAAAATTCACTCTGCTTCTAACTCTCAGATTCCAAGGTCTCCTAATTTCAGCTGGGTTCTCACAGCTAGCACAAGGGGGAAAACCAAAGAACAAATCCTCAAGAGCTGACCAATTCTGCATACACCACTTACCACAAGCAAAAAAAAACCTAGCTACTTCCTCTCTTACCAGCTTTTCTTATGATGCAAGAGGTGGATGCTGAGCCCAGAGAGTTGGTGGCCACGCAGGTGTAAATACCAAAATCATCAGCATTAACAGAGAGAATAGTTAGCAGCTGGAAGTTTTTGAGTGTGGCTGAGATGAGGATCCGACTGTTGCTGTGGATGGGCATCCCATCTGAAAGGCAGAGGATATGAAAACTAAGGACCGTGAAAATTTATCCTGAGGAGTCTAAAACGTTTTCCTGCATTCAGCCTCCCTCGCCCCAGCCTGTCCTGGAGGCTAGGGCCTCTCTAAAGGAGTGTCGGTGTCACCTCTGAACCAGTTGATGTGCAGGGAGGAGTGAGCCGCCGTCCGGCACGACAGAGTTACACACTGTCCTACAGCAGTAGCCTGGTCTATGAGCTCTTCGACAAATGAAGGTGCTGCAAAGAAGAGGAAGAGCAGCTATTCAGAGAGGCCAGCAGAGCTATGTTGATAATAGTTGCATGCAAAACATCAAAAAACACTTTTGATCAGTCTAAGGACATTTTGTTCATGCTCTGGCATTCATTTGACCACTGTTTTCTTGAGAATCCCCTGGACATTTAGCATACGGGCTCCACTGAAATAAAGAAGCCCCCTTCAGTCCCACGTACACAGCATGACTGCCTATACACTATGACCAAGACGGCTCTCTCTAATGTCCCAAACTTTCCTGCGGACACTAGGCACCACACTCCTCCTTTGGGAATTTTATTGCTCACTATGTATTTACCTGTTTTTGGACAGTAGGGCAGATCTGACCCTTGAAAGGGACTTGAGGAACATCTGCATTGCACCGCCCTGCTGGTACAGCTAAGGCAGCAGAGTCCCTCAGAGGAGATGAAGCGTATGCCACAGCAGGAGTTTTCTACTGGCCTAGCTTATAATATGCAGGCAAAATTGAATGATGACATCCCGAGAATGAGGGGATCAGATCAAGACAACACAGGAAGAGAGAGGAGGAGCGACAAGCTGAAGGTGGAAGGAGAAAACAGCCCTAGAGCATCAGGTTTGCTGCTGTTTCCATGGCAAAGGGAGATCTCAGGGTATCTTCTGTATCTCTGTGGGGCTGTTAATCCACAGGGCCCGGGATTAATTGTCATCCTCACAAACCCACCCTTCCCAGAGCTTGTTGGGTCTCTGCCCGAATACTGCTTGAATAAAGGGAACGCGAGTGAGACTGCAGGAATGAGGTCAAGGCAGTGGCTGGAAATGTCCACGATCCCTGACTAGCTGAAGAGAGAGACCTCGGAGGAAAAGCCAGCACTGAGCAGCCACATCTGAGGGGGGCTGCTCCCACACTGCTCACTTCACAGCTCTGTCTCCTACAGCAGCTTGTTTGGCCCTTACACGTGCACACGGGACTGGAGCTTAGGAAACTCCCCAGTATCAACTTCACAATTCCCTCCTTTGCCGTCTGGTGTTCGGACACTGAATTTCTTCTCTTTATAGCTTACAACTCAAGTTTAGTCCTCTGCATTGGCTTCCTAGAACGGCTCCAATTTGCAAGCCAGCCCACAAGAAGACAGTTTTAGCAGGGACACTAGTAATGATATAAGCAGAGGAGTCTGGCTTACTTCATACGGGTTGGTCCAGGACTATCTCAAGACAGCCATGCAGATCCTTCCTTAGCTACTGGCCTCAAGCTGCGCAGTTATATTCCTAGTGATACTGCATGATAAATTTAGCTGATGACCTAAGCAATGAAGAATACCTTTCTCCTTTGGCATGAGGCTTGAAAACTTGAATGAAGAGAGTCCCGATTTCCTCTTCAAAGATCCTTCAGCTCCTGTTAATGGTTCTTTTTCTACTGCTTCACCTCCCAGCACACCAATCTCTGTTACAAAGAAAGGAAAAGAAGGCATTCAAGTCCACTGTTCTCCCTGCAGCATACACTTACAGCAAACAGTTCTGCAGTTCACATAGAAATACTTCGGCAGTCACAGGCCTCCTTGTTAATGAGCCTTTAGTCAATCTGAAAAGTTGTGACAGCTTTTACAAACAGAAAGATGTAATGGGAGAATAGGGCACATCAAGGGGAGGCAGAGAAGTAAGGACAGATTCTATTCTCCTGACCTGAATACCATTAACTTAGGTATATATCCTGGGGTTATTTCACTGACTTCACCCAGTCTCTTAAGCTTTAAAGATCTGTCATTAAGGCCACGGTCAGAAGACAACTGCAGAAGTAACGGCAGTGTTTTATCTCCCAACCTTTGCATGTTGCTGCTGTTCTGTCAGTGGGATAGAAGCTGGAGGACTGTGTCACCCAGCCCTGCTCTGCTTTTCAGTGAATTAAGGCAGGTGAATTCAAGCCACTTCCATCAGCTCTCAGCTGACTTTGCCCTGAAGAGGGGCAGTAACAGAGAGCTAAAGCCTGAGCACAGCTGATTTCTAACCTGCCACTGCCAGTTTTGCAGTTACTGTCTAGCCATGGCATCAAATATGCTGCAGAAAATGTAAAAAGCAGGTTTAGCAGAGCCCAATTACACCAGCAGATCTGTGAAGGTACAAAATGAAATATTTACCTTCCTCTGTCTCTTGCTCAGGAGCTGTCTTTCCTTTCAGAATTCTTGAAATATGGGCAACAGAAGCTTTAACTTTCTTCTTCAGACTCTGCTCTGACTGCTCCACTGAATGAGATCTTCCGTAGGGTTTAAAGAGTCCTGGCTTGCTGTAGGAGCTTTTCTGCTTACCGCTTGCGTCCTTTTGGGAGCCGTACATTTCCTTATGGCTCTCTGACGCTTTCCCCATGGCTAAGAGGTTAGTTGCCTTTGAATTCTCAGGTACTTTCAAACGGTTTTGCTTGTTCCTCTCTTCTGCCTCTTCTCTGATGCACAGTCTCTTATCCTTATGCAAATGCCCTGCAGGAGGTGACCCTGCCCTTTCACTGAAAGGTATAAATCGTCTACCAGTTGGTTTGGGTGGAGGCTTCCTAAAGTTCATAAATTCAAATGGAAAATAGACAATGTCATACAAATCTGAGAAATTCAAATAGGCGGGCTCTACCTCTGATATGTCAAGTTTTGGAGTTCCGCTGCTAACACTGGGTGCTTCATCTGACAGATCTTTGATTTTCACTAACGACACTTCTGGGCGTTTACCAGTGTCCTTGCTCACTGACACTTGACTGGGTTTTTTTCCAGAATCCAAGCTATCAGTCTGGGAAATGCTTACTTGTCTAGAACTGGAGCTTTCCAATGCCAAGTCCTCCAGATGCTCACATTCATGAGGAACCATTTGTGTTTCCTGCCCTTTCAGTACAGCTGACTCCTCATGCACAGCAAGGTAGGGTTCTGTGATATAATCCAGCTCGGAGACTTCTCCTCCTCTGCTGCTTTGACCAGAAGGAAAGGGACTTTCCGTGGGTGCTTGGCCACCAGGCTCTTTGTAGAGCATCTCTGTGGGAGAAGAGATGTGCCTTCTGCATTCCTCCTGAGCAGAAACCGACTCTGCCCAAACGTTCATCTCTTCAGAGAGCAAAACCATTTCATCCACTAAGCCCTCCAGCGCAGCAGACTCCTCATCACTGTAAAAAGACGACCTTTGGTGTGAGAGCTCCTGACTTTGATCCTCATGGAGCAATGGTGGGACAGCTTTTCTAGCATCAGAGCTTCCAGTCCCTGAGGCAGCACCTCTTCCCTCACCATAAACCTTTGTGCGTTCCTCATGTTCTAGCTCATAGACTGAAGCTGGGGCACCTTCTGCTTGTGAAGCAGTTAAAATACCTGGATGCACGCCCTCCAGAGCAGCAGAAACTTTGCCACTGGGATATGCAGCCTCGTGCTGCTCATATGCCTGACCTTTGGTCTTGGAGAAGGAAGCAGGGACAGGCTGCCCAGCAGCTGGGCTTCCACTTCCCCAGACAACAGATCTCACCTCACTACAAGGTAACAGCTGTGGATGTTCTTGCTTTTCACTCTCACAGACTGAAGGGAGGCTAGTATCTTGTGGTGGAACAGTTGCAGCTGGGGGTCTGCCCTCCAGAAGAGCAGGCACCCTGCCACTGCACTGAGAAGCCTTCCGGTGTTCAGCTCCCTCGATTTCAGCCTCCTGGACCAAAATGGGAACAGTCTCTGCAAGGGCTGAACCTTCATCCTTCAGAGCAGCAAGCCTCTCCTTGCTATAAGGTGGCTGTTCCCTTTCTGCTTGGTGTGCTCTGTCGGAGATGGAAGTTGGCACTGGTTTTGGTGGTGGGACTTTCAGGGCCACGGGACTCTTTCCCTTCAGAGCTGCTGATGCTGTGCCTGCATGAACAGAGGGCCTCTTGTGCACTTGGCTTTCACCATTTTCATCTGATACTGGAGCAACCCCTGCAATACCTGGTCCTTCGTCCTCCAAGACAGCAGATCTCACCTCCTTATAGATCTTCAGCTTCTGGTGAGTATCTTCGTCAGCTGTTTGCAGAGCTGTTTGGGAACCTGGCTCTTTGACCTCCAGGATAGTAGTCGCTGGAATGCCTTGATCAAAAAGTTCCTGACTTTTGTCCTTATGTACTGGAGGTGAATCTGTTTCTGTTTGTGGGCTTGTTAAAACAGCAGGCCTGTCGTGCTCCACGAGATCAGACTTAGTGTCACTGTGAGCAGAGGGCTTCTGAAGTGAATGCTCCTGGCTTTTGTCTTTACAGGGTGGAATGGAAGCAGTCCTTTTACTACGGAAGCTTTCACCTTTTAGCTCAGGACGGCTGTCAGTGCTGTCAGCAGAGGGCTTTGACTCCTGGTGCAGATACACTCCTCTCTTACTTGTAGGGGCTGACTTGGGGGTGGTGTCTGACTGTGGAAGAGCTGAAATGGACTGCCTGCCCTCCTGCAGAGCTGTCTTGGAAGCACTGCCAGACAGAGATTTAGCCTGAATGCCTTCATGCTTTTGAACTGATGGTGCAGTTATATCTGGTTGCTGAGCAGTCAGAATGGGGCTTTTGCCTTCTAAATCATCAGCTTCCTCCTCCATGTGAGTAGCTTTTGACTTCTTAAGTAAATGCTTCCTATTCTCACTCCTGTGAGGTGACACTGGAAGTCTCTCTAACCTTTGCACAGTAACAGCTGGGCATCCATTACCCTCACACCTCGTGGATGGAGAGAGCTGTTCTTCTGAGCAATCCTTTCTGGTTCTGCTAGCATCCTCCTGCTTCGAAGTATCTACAGAACATTCCTTGCCCGGCTCAGCTGAAATGTCGCAGTGGCGACTGCCTTCAGGACAACTTTCCTGTGACATTATATCATAGTCTTCTTCCAAAATATCTTGTTCCCTCACTGATCTTGAGGCCCTCAGCCTGTAATCATCCAGTGAACGGCTTCGGCTAGAACCAGCAATGGCAGGATGTGGTGGTTTCCTTGCAGTATCAAATGAAGCTGATTTGGTCAAGGGACCAAGCAGACCTTCCCTGTGCCCTCCATCATCTCCATCATCAGACTTTCTTTCTTCTTCTTCTTCTAGCTCAAACTGTTCTAGAAGGGGTTCACGGAGACCACTGAGGGGCACCTTTGAATATCCAGCTTTCCGGTAAGTCCTTCTGGCTCTGTCCAAGTGCCTTCTCAGCTCTCTGCCTGGAGAGGAAGAGGCCCTTGCAGGAAGCTCAGCTGCTTGGCTGTAGAAAGTGCTTTTAATGACACTCTGTCTAGGAACACACAGAGGTGGTTTTTCTGTCCCATCCCCAGCCTTTTCAATTTTGTCCTTATCAGTTTGAAGTGTGTCTGTTTTTTCTTTCTGATGTAGACCCGATGTGTCATCTACGGAAATCTTCCTTGATGAAGGTTCAGCTGCATCACTTTTTTGGGACTGCTCTGCTCTTTCATCTCGAAGTTTGGGATGGAGTTCCTCCTCTTTCTGCCCTAAGGTAGTTGCCATGAGCTCTTTGCTTTCTGTAGGTGATTTGTCTCCCACCTCACTCTTCACTGAAGCATATTTCCTCCTCGTGGGTTTTACTGGAGGGATCGAGATTTTGGAGTGCTTCTCTTCACTTGCATGCTTTGGAGGTTCCTGACTGCTTGGTGCATCAAAAATGGACAAGTGCAGTTCAGGGGTAGAGCCGAAGTGTCTCTTCTTGGGGAAGTGTGAGTTCTCATTGTCTGAAGAGGAACCGCTCGTACTGGAGGAAGTGCTTTCTTCAATAAGATGTCGGGAGATGGCCAGGGAGGTGTTGTCATGAGTCCTTTCTAGGATTTCTGGAATGGATCGCATTACCAGGATGGATTTATAGCACATCAGAGACCGCTGAAAAAGCAAAACAAAATACAGCACAATCAGATAGAAGCATGGTGTGACTATAGTAAAAGCAAACACAAAAATTATCTTCTGCATTCTTAAAGACCACACACACTAGTTTAATAACACATATAGTAGGTTTAGACCTTATTTGCTCTCTGAATCTACCTCTTCTCTCATTCACAAAGATGAAACTGTATTATCTTTAAGGGGACATATCATATTATCTTTAGGAGACATACTTCCTGTTGTGAATGGAGAATCAGGACCCTGCCTGAGAATTTCAGAGAAAATGTAGCCATTCAAAGCAGATGGAAAAAGATGAGATATAACTATCTGAGTTTTAATTGTACACATCAGATGAGAGCCTAGCTGGAGTAAATGGCCTTAGTTCCATTGACTGCAGCATGACCTACAATGACTTAGGCCAACAGAAGACCTGGCACACTGTAGGAGGTAGGATTCATCTGCTCTAACTTCTGATGTATGAGACATCTCAGCTGAAATTGAGCAGCTGGTCTTCCTTCACAGCCAACAGGGAGAAACAAGCATCTTCAGAAGGCAATAAACCTGGTTATTTTAGACAACTTTCAGGAAAAGAGGAATCTTCTCAGGACCTGTCTATAATTCATTACTGATTACAAAGACAGACTAGGGTAGCTAACACAGACACAACTATGTATCCTATAGGCACTTCCATTAGGACAGATGATTTCTTCCATGTATGTTCTTCAGTCGTTTTAATTTCAAAATCCTGCTTTATACCATACTGGCATATTTCTGTGAAATCCCTCTGCTCTCATATGAGTACTTATAATAGGAATTATAAAGGAAACAAAATGCTTAAAGATAAGTGGCACAATCCATGAATGTCATAAAATTAATGAAAAACAGAGGAAAAGCCAAAATTTAATGACAAGTTTACGGGTGCTTTCTATAAATAACAAGTATCCTGGTAGCACTTACCATGTAAGAGGACTTTTATAAACACTAGCTAATGATCTTGCCAGAGTTATCCACAGTAGACAAAGGGACTAGTGTTATCTGAGGACATCTGATAACTGAGGAGAGTCAAGCACTCAGATAATGAGATACTGACTGAGAGAAAGAATTTGCATGCACGGATTTGCAAGTTCCAGCCTTACTCTCACACCAAACTTACAGAAACTTTAAAATGCCAAGATTCAAATCACTGGCACAGGATCCTGTGCCCCATGGACTGAGAGTTGTGACACACCATCAGATTACCATGACTTTACAAGCTAGTGCATGTCAGCTGGGACACAGCCACGCTGGGTCCAGGTGTGTGCTGCTAATGGAGAGTGAGGACTCCTAGTCCATTCAGGGGAAGAGGGCTAAGCCAAGGGACATCCAAATGGTTATCGTGAGTCAGCTGAACATGGCATGAGATCCAGCTTGCTCATGAAGGCACTTGTTTGTGTCTACACAGACTTGTCTACAGGTGAGGCAGCCTCCAGGATAGTCAGTGGAGAGGTGGTCAATACAGGCACTGAGCTCCTTGGCAGGAGGCATCTGCTTTTGGGTGAGCTGAACCCTTCCAAGGCTCTGCTGACTACACTGGTCTCACTGATGTCAGCAGGACTTTACACACCTAGCTTACATGTACACATCTAAATGTCGGTGTCTTAGTCCTCTTTCAGCACCTGCTGGAAGACCTCAGTACACAACTCATGACTTTAGCGAGAGCCTGGATAATCTCCTTCTGCCACATCCATTGACCACTTTGCTCTGGACTTATTCCCCCTTCAGAGCCAACCTGAGAAGATCTCTGCTGCACTCCCTGTCCTAGCCCAATAGGCTGTAAAAGATGTAAATGTAATTAAAAAAATACAATGAGAAGGACCAAACAACACAGGTTTAGGCCTACTCACCTGCCACTTGCTCCGAGCCACAATGAATTTGAGCTGCTTGGTGTTAATGAAATGAGCTGCTTCGAGGGGGAGATTATGCTGTCAAAAATGAAATCAAAAGTAGAATGAGTGAGGAAACACTGATTAAAAAATCCTGACTTCATATCCTGAGAAGTTTTTAGGATTCCCTCACTCTGGAATTGTTAAATTTAGGGAAGTACGCAGTTGTTTCATTCTAATAGACCAATCCCACAATGCCCTCATAGCTAAACTGCAGACAACATCAAACAGCTTTTCAGAGATAAAAGCAAGCCCTTGTCAAATGCATATGTGAATACAGTTCATCTTTTTCAAACTCCTTCCCTTCATTAGAGATTCCAGGCATTTGAACATAAACTATAAATTTTCTCTGCAAGGCCACAGTTTCCTCTCAACACAAGATGTGTTATATCTGCTCACATCAGTAGGAATCTTTATCTTTTGAAAGCAAAGACACCCTAACAAGAAAACATCAAGGTGTCCTTTACTTCTGGAGAGCCAGGCCTGAGCTTCTGTGTAGGACAGAGGTAGGAGATCAAGAGAAAAAACAGTAAAGGGTTAACAACCAGGGTGCATGGTCTTGGGAGCTGCCCCTCCAGAGGTCTCCTCCAACCCCAATTATTTGATGATTCTAATAAAGAACTAGGACAAACTTACCATGAACCACTTGTGCGACAGACAGTCCAATGCGCTAGGCCTGGCTCTGGTAAGAGAAAAGATGACCCTTTTAGGAGCAAGTCACTTTAAAGCACCTTGGCAAGATTCTCCAGAGAGTGCCTGCATTGCGTGGATGCACGCACACACACACATGCGCACGCATCTGGGTATGACTTTTTGCTGCTGTTTTGCAGCTGAGAAGACAGCCAGCCAGAGTCTTTCAATCCAGCGTTTTCTTTCCATGAGGTAGAACAACCCTTCTTTTTCAGTCTTGGAAAGGTTTCTTGCGCTGGAAGGTCCCATGGCTGTTTAAGGGAGTCAAGAGCAGCCCTAGGAGTGAGTTTGACTCCCCAGGTGACCAGAGCAAAAAGAGCTTTGGCACCAGGCAAAAAGGATATAAATGAAATTAAATGGCAAGCGCCTGCATTCATGCCTTCAAGCCTCCTGCTGCACTTAAAGCACTTAACGAATGTGGCTCATATTATTTAATTCCTACATAACTCCCTTGACCTCAGGTACTTGCTAATGCTCTCCCCACTTTTCCAAATCATTTCAGAAAGTCATCTGCCTGGAGGGCCTTGGGAGTAAGGCGATCACCATACTAGAAGCAGACTTGTACTGCAAACTGCAGGCAACTGTTTTTTGAGTAACGAATAAAGAAGAGTTGGAATCAGGGCATAAAGCAGCTCATCTCACTCAACTTTTCAATTTTTAAAATCATCAAAGCTCTGCTGAGCTCAGTCCTGGCTGCCAAGCACCTTCTTTGCACCCTGTCCATAGGAAACACAAAAAGGCACTCACTCGGGGCGCTGCTGTAGGATCCGTTTTATAAAATCCTTTGCGTCTTCGCTCAAGTGAAGGAAATCAGGAAGGGTCCACGAAATTTCACCGTTCTGGATATTTAGAAGGGTTCCTCTGTCGTTCTCCCCAGCAAACGGAGACTTGCACGTTAGGCTTATTTATTGAACACCATAAAATAAAAAGAGATGGACTTTAGACTCTTATTTGCTGTTGAACTGAATGAAACACAAATGCTTATACAGAGCTTTGAGGTGCCTGAGGGACTCCACACATGGGACACGCAATACTGGTGAACAGCACGTTCACCTCCCCAGCATCTTTCAGCCCAGCATTACAAGACTCTTGACCAAATTATTTACTCCTGTTTCTCACGTAAGGAATTAAGGACTTGATTTTGCACAGCTACAGGAGGATGGTTGCTTGAATGGCCAAGGAGAAGACTGAAGCTGACCCATGAGAGTGGCTGTGAAGTCTCTGAGCAGAGACAACCACCGAAGTCCTTGCCAAACTGGAAAGAATAAAGGAGAAAACGACAGGAGAAATTGCCCTCGTCCTGGAAGGACTCCACGCGTCACTCACTCCAATCCCTCACTTGAAGGTGCCAGAGGCTCTGACTGATGCGGGACTAAGGGATGTCAAAAGAGTCTCTCCAAGCAGGTTTATTTACCTTAAGTATGTGATGACTCCAACAGCCCTGAGGAGAAAGGGAACACTAATATCAGATGTCAGTCACAGCTTCTCCCTCCTTCGCAAACACACAGCCCCCTTTTCCTGCTACTTGCCCAACTTTCAAAGGAAAAAAAAATCCCAAAAGCTATTGATTTAACCCTGACTTTGTCTTTTTCCCTTTATCTGAAATCACAGCTATCTAGCATTAAACATTTCATTGTGATCAGAACAGCATTTTTAAAAACTGGTCTCGAGTATGCCTCTGCTTTCAAAGTATACATAGGAGACTTGAAATGTATTTTTGGAGTTTGGCATTTTTTTTAAAAACCCTCTTAGGAACATCCTCCCTAGCTGGCGCCTCTGTAACAAAGATCACCTTCTCTAAGATGCTCCTTGGCATTAATCAGCTGTCAGAGTTCAATAACGGCTGGCCAACACAGACAGAGGAAGTTTTAAAAAGCCCTGATGGGTCTTGGATTCCCAATGTTCACTTTCAGTTTCCTGTTGTTATTATCACTATTCCATTTATCTATGAAATGATAAATGGAGACTACTTTATTAATTGCACCAGCTTTATCAACCCAGAGCACAATTCAATCATTAACGCCATTTTTATACCTGTAAGAATGTGGTGTATTGCAAACATTACAGATATGATCAATAGAAATATTTCTGCACAACGGACTCTCTGTACCACACTGCAGTAAATTACCCTAAGGATGAAGGTACATGCAATGCAATGCAATGACATATTCCTAAGGAAACATCTCTTTTAACCTGGAGGCTCCAAATTCATGCTATTTAGTGCAAAATTTATTTTAAAAGATGCCAGCTACCAGATATCAGTCGCTTTTGAGACTGGTGACTGAGAGACGATTTCTGGGGCAACAAACTCTGGAGACCCATATTTGCTGAACTGAGGCTCATATGGAGTGATCTTCTGAGCAAATCCAAAGTCACAGATCTTGAGGTCTTCCCTTTCAGGATAAACCATGAGGATATTCAGAGGCTATTAAATAAAACAAAAAGGAGACTTTTTTTCTTGAAAGAGGGCAATATTTTATGTTGTAAATAAGAATAATTCAAATAAAGAACACTTGCTCCCTGACCAACGAGTGGCTGCTATAAGCTAGACCTGCCATTGCACATTACCTTAATGTCCAAATGAAGGATGTTGTTGTCATGAAGATACTTGATTCCTTCCAAAATTTGCTTGATATACAATTTAACCTAAAAAATAAATCAATTATTCAACAATTAATCATTAAATAATTAAATAATTAAAATTAAAGAAGGTTCCTGATTCCGGACATCCTTCATATGTGTGAGGAAGCAGAGGGTAAACTAGAAATATTTTTAGAATTGGAACGAACTTCTTGCATTAGCCCTTGTAGGTGAAATAAGATGTGAACTAAATATTACCATGCTGAATGAAACTGTGCCTAGAATGCAATCACATTATCCTGCCACAGCCGTTTATATTTGAGAAAGTCCTTGCTTAAAGAAATAGAAACATGCTAAAAAGAGATATAGAAATTCCCAGCTTTGATGAACCTTATCTTTAGATCTCAGACTCATCTCTGGCTTGATATGAATCAGGCAAACACATTTAAAAAGAAAATAAATTTTAAAACTGTGTTGTAAACCCATTTTTCTTGACCATATGTAGATCAAATATGACTAAAACTGAACAAGGTGAGAGGATTCAGAGCTTGCTTCCACTCTGTCATTCCTCTAGCTTTGACATTTTATAGTGTTAGCCGACATTCTCTCAGAGTATTTCTGAGAAAAATCAATTTTGGCAGTAACTATGGCAGAGCTGGCTACCAGACCTAGGGAGATGTGAAGCCTTTTGCTCTTTGAGCACACAGGATCTTCACAAACTTTAGAAATGATCATCTCAGCCCTTGGTTTGGAGACTGTAAGGGACCAGGCACAAGTAAAGTCACAAAGGGTCAGAGCATTATTACAGAAAAGCCAAGACACAGGAGCTCCAGCTGACAGAGGGCGAGGAAGTGGTAATGTTAATAGCACAAGTACAGTCTATGTTAGGCTGGATGCAGTGCTTATGTTCAAAACCTCTGGCTCTTTCTAGTCACTCCCTGAAGAAACTCTACTTAGTAATGAAAGCTGCTGGGGACACATTTTAAATATTGACCCTGTTTTGACAGATTATCACTGGTTCATAACAATATTCCTGATATTGAAAATGCAGCGGGAAGCTACTCTTTGCTGAAGGAGAAGCAAGGTGGTACCCACTGATTTTGGACTTTGAAATGAGAGAGAAAGATTACCTCTGCTTCAGTGACAACACTCCTCTTGAACAAACGGTCGAGGAGCTCTTCGTTGGAGCATCTCGCAAGGGCGTTAAGGGAAAATGCAACTACAGTTAAATTCTCATTTCCGTTTTGTATCCATCTCCACCCAACCGAGACAGTTTTAAGTAAGAGTGGGCAGAATTCACAACGTATCTCAGGCAGTGTGATACGCACGTGATGCATGAAGGCCTCTACTGCAGAAGTGTCCTCGCACAAGTATAATGGCATTGGCCTGCTCTAACCTGGTGCTCCCTACGAGAAGGACATGGTACGAATGAGACACGTGCTACAACATACCTGTTGATTATGGGCTTTTCCCCAGTGCTCGCCCAGACTGGATCTTACTGGGACAGAGCCCTTCACTCCTGGACATTTCAGAAAAGAGCTTGGGAGCTTAACAACTCCCTCACACTGTGCACACAAGTGCCCAGGACTTTTGCTGATACTTCAGTGACTGCTGCGGCCATAACGTCTGAGGAGCTCACAGAGCTATGCTATACCGCGGTGTGCAGGAAGACTGCGTGCTTTTTCAGCTCGGGTAAAAACTAAATATTTGTTCAGCTATCCATCAGTGAGGTCTGCCTCGTACTTCCCAGCCTCCTCAGAAAAGAAGCACAGAAAAGGATACAACTCCAGGATCAAAATCAGGGTTTTCCGTGTTTCAAACTGATCCAGCAGCCTGGTAATTCTATCATGGGACAGAGGGGCAAGAATATCCCTCTCCTGATGTGCTCGAGCCTTCGTTTTGCTCCGCAGAGGTATGAACTTGGCAGCACAGGACACTCTGTTCCCTTTATGCACAACTCGTTTCACAAAGCTGAAGCAGCCCCTGTGTAAAATCAAAGGATAAGCCCTGCTCAGACTTGGTTCAAAGCCCTCTGCACAGCAGCTGCACACCTTTCCAGGTCCCAGCCTTTGACGGCTCCCTACTGCTCAGGTCTTAAACTCTCCAACATGACAAGCTGATTTTCCTGTGTGCGAGGTGATATTGCCCTCTCCTGGCTGCCTCCAAAACTAAACAACCAGCCTGTAAGGAGCAAAAAGCTGTTTCAGGTGATGCAGGCTTGCTGCTGAATCCTTTGGATGGACGTGGGGCTGGTATGTACATTGCAATGGGGCTGTGATGCTACTGTCACCTGAAGGTGCAGCTGTGTGTCCACCACAACCCGCAGCCCCACTGAAACACATGTCTGGTGCCAGAGGATGAGGCAGCCTGCTCGTCACAGGGCTGTCCTCGAGTACAGGAGTATCTTGCCAGGCTCTGGCTGCTGTTTTTTCCAGTTGAGGCTGGAAATTAGAGGAGGAGTCAGATGCTGGCCCCATCTGTGCAGGCCACCAGGTATCATGGTGGGGGATGGGTGCTGCTGTCCCACCAGGCAAATGCAGGTACTCCAAGGAGACTGCTGGGTTTCCCAGTGGGAGTGCTTAAGGTCCACGTCTCGGGCACCCTTCCCCGGGTACCTTTGGGTATCACTTTGCCTAGATAGCATCAGCACTGTTTCACAAGCTGCTCGGAAAGCTGAGATGGGTGCTCCTCACTTTCAGACTCTTTAGACAGCAACCTGCTTTGTATCGAAGCAGCAGCTCAGACAGGCAGTTAGATATTCCCCTGCAAGGATGCTATAAAGTCAGAAAATTAATTTACCTTCCGATCTCCTGCTTAACCTCGTAGAGGGAATGGAGCTTTCTCCGGGTGGCCACTTTCTTTGCTGCTTGGTCTTTCTTAGCTTTGGCAAGGAAAGAAAATGTAAGGATTAATATTCAAATTACAATGTCTCGCAAATAATGGGCAAAACTATCCCAGGACAACTTAAGGCAGGGAAAATTATCAGGGTCCTTCTCTAAGCTTCTGCACACAATTAGGTGTAGCTGTTTGATGAGAGAGCATGCCAACATGGACTCTGGGGCTGTATCTTCCTTCATCTGACATAAATCAGAAGAGCCAGGCTAAAGAGCAGAACATCATCAGACGTAAGGCCCCACTTACTTCTGTTGTCCATTGTATCAGTTCATCATCTAGTCTCAAAAAAAAACCCAGCTTATTTCTTCACAGATGTAGTTCATTAGACCATTTACCCTCACTGGATCCTACCATGTTGGTAGCATGTAAATGCCAAGCAGGAATACAGGGTAGATACCATATGGGTACCAGAAAAAGATGCAACAGAATGTATTTTGCAATGGCGCTGAAAGCAACTCATGGAGCTGAAAGAATTAAGTTACCTTCATGTACAACAAGCTCTGCTTTGCACAAAACCTCCCCTCCGGCATTTTTGGCAACACAGGTATAAACACCACCGTCTTCTGAGACAACATTGTCCAGGACTAAGAAATATGTTGTTCCTTCCTTCACTTGATGGAGCCTGTGGCTGTCTGTCAACAAGGAAGTGCCCTGAAAGAAAGAAATGGCATTTTGGCACAGAAAATCAAGACAGAAATAGATGTTCCTTCTCTTCACAGAATGAGATACACCAGCAGGGCTAAAACACAAACCTTTTAAGAATTTAGGCTAGCAAATCTCACTAATAAAATGCTGGCTGAAGAAGTCTCCCACGGCTAAATGTTTTTCAGCTTCAAGGTTATTCATTAACATTTTTGTTTAACATCCCATTCATAGGGAAAAAGGCTTGGGAGAGATCACCAGGGCTACCTGGTTTACCCTTCAGTTCTCCCAGAGCACCATGCAAGAGGCCCAGGGGAGCACAAAGAACATCTACTTAACTCCTGCCTGGTCTCCAGCTTGTGCTGACACTTGTGCTGCTTAATATAGTCATATGTGATCTGAAAGGAGGGTTGGGTGGGGGGGGGAGTAAAACAATTTACACAGAGTAGATTATGATGATTTGCAGAAGGATCCTATTAGACTGCCTGACTGGGCAATAAAATTCCTGATGAAATTTAATACAGATAGATGTAAAGCACTGTTATCTTCCCATATGAAATGTTGAGCTCCGAGCTGATCCTTATCACAGTGGAGCAAAACTTTGGGTTACAGTAGCTCCACGGCAACACCAGCTCAGTGCCTGGGATAGTCAAAAATATACCTCAGGTTACGAATTATTAGGGAAGAAATGAAGAATAAGATTGAAAACATCATCTTGTAAATCCTTGGTTTGCCACAGGTCTTGATGCGGCAATGCACTTTCTGTAATTGCTTCCATATGAGGATTGATGGAGCAAGGTGGGACTCTTCAGCCTGGAAGGGAGCTCTACAATCTGACACAATATTATAGAGCTCTACAAATTCATTAATAGCCTGGAGAGAGTGCGCAGGGATTAACTGCTTCTGGTGGAAGAACTAAGGGCCAAGAAGCTTACATGGGTCCAAGTGGAGTCTAAATAAACATGTGGAAGGGAGCTTCATTGTGGGTCAGTAAATAGCTAAAATTCAGGTAGTTCAGCATATCTCTGAGCTGATATTGTCAGAGACTGGAAGACTATTAAGAGGCTGTAGCATATATTCTTGCCTTCTGCTATTCTCTCCTAGCTGTCCAGGTGTGGGGGTGTGCGTGGTGGGAGGTTCTTTGCTTGTTGTTTGTTTTTTAAGGCTATTTGTATTTTATTTACTTCTCTGAGTAGCTCATCCTTCCACTTTCCAGACAGAAGACAGAAAAAAAATGGAATAAAACTTATGTGTACAAGAACAGTTTGTTGGACAGAAGTGTTACAGGTAATCATTACTGAAAAGTGCTGACTTACTTCAGGGGCACATCAATATTCTGAGGAATAACAAATGATTTCTCCTTCCTTCCCATGGGATATTCAAGGTCATTAGTCACTGTTCTTTTACTAATTTGCTATAGAAAAGACACAAAGTGTGGAAGTCATGTTGACAAACCATTCTTGAGCCCGTCTCTGACCCCAAAACTACAGCACACATCTTGGTGGCTCTCAGACAGGCACTTTTCCCACTTCCTGCCCATCTCGGTCTCCAAAACCATCTTGGTTGTCCCTTCCTGCTGAAGGGGCTACAGTGACATTGGAGACAACACAGGTGAAGATGCATGGTTGTGATGAACCAGTACAGCTGTTCCCTACATTGTCCTCTCATGAAAGGGCACTTGCGGGCACAAACTGAAACACAGAAAATTCTGTCTGAACACAAGAAAAACCCACTTTTTTACTGTGGGGGTGGTTGAACACTGGAACAGATTATCCAGAGAAGTTCTGGATTCTCCAGCCTTCAAGAGGATGGATTCAAAACCCAAGTGGATAGAGTCCTGGGCAACCCACTCTAGCTCTTGAGCAGTGGGGCTGGACTAGACAATCTCGAGAGGTTCCTTCCAACCTCAACTATTCTGCGATAACATGAAACAGAAGCTAGAAAAAATATCTCCAACACTCAACAGGCATTTGCTGGTTCCAGAGATAACTGCAGCTGATTTGACAATCTCTGTATCACAGTCTATAGACACAATCTCGAGTCAGTGTAAGAGGCATAGGATAAAAGAATAAAAGAAATTCCCCACAAGAATTCTGCTCTATAATCCTTTCTGTGGTCCTTATTCCCTGTCAGGGAAACATCTTCACTTACCTTAAACCACAAAACAGTAGGCTGAGGGTTTCCTTCAATCACTGCCTGAAATTTGGCACACTCCCCAGAATTCACCTGCACATCTTCTATTGTCACTTGCATGTAGGGTGCACCTGGTGAGACACAAGGGTTTGTGGCCATCACAATACCGTAACTTTGTTCATGGTCTGCTGATGAAAGCCGAGTTACTCATGTGGGATTCCCAGGACTGGTCATTTAGGATGTGACTTCGGTTTAATGTCAAAGAAGAGATATCACAGCATCATATTTGGGTTTATTTTCACTGGCCTTACCTTTAGCCCTCCTGTTTTCTGGCTTATGTGTTATTTTTTGTTTAATAAACAGTAATTGCTCAAGAAATACAAGTACTTCGGAAAACAGACACCAAGAGGTATCACCAAAAGAGAAGACAACAGGACAATCATGGGATCGGGGAGAGGGAAACAAGGTTGTTCCTTACTTGTTGGGGTCTTCTCCTCAGTCTTATACACACAAGTTCTTTCCGTGGTCTCAATATAAACTTCACTGTGCACATCCCAGACCACATCTCCTTCTCTTCTATACCAGTCTCCTGCCCCTGCGGCTGGTGATGTTCTTTCATGAAGACCAAGAGTAAATATCATTACACAGTCACACACAACTACAGAAATACAGCATTAGACTCTCAAATTTATCATTATTTACTTAAACTTAATATAAGAAGATTTTGTTTGGGGAATTAATTTCTCCCCAATCTTTTTCACCCTTCTTGCACAACACACAAGTTAATAGGACTCTAAGGATTCTACTAAACCCACAAGAATCACACTGAGTCACACCTACTTCCTTAGCTAGAACTTGTTTCTCTTACAACAAAGTCTGCCATGTTCAGAAATCTGTGTGCAGGATCTGCATTTACCTGGTGATGGGAACTGTGCGTTCCTGAGCGCTTTCCGCTCCAGCAGCCGTCTCTTTGTGGGAAGCACCAGGCCTGGGTTTTGTTGCGCTTGGTTCTTCAGCTGGAATTTGGCTTTGTGCTTTGTCTGGCAGCAGAAACAAGGCAAGTTAGACATGTCACCAACGAAGGCACACCTGAAACCAGAGCAAATCTTTGGAGACCATCTCCACTCTGCCTTCTGTCTGAAAGAGTCCATCCGACCTCAGCCGAGTGCAATCATTGAAGCTAAGAGTAGGATTTGGCCCTTTTGAGAAGACAACATGCAGCAAAGGGATTGAATAACATCTGGGAGACTGAATGGTGAAACACCACTGACTGGGCAAAACTAACTTGTTTTTGAGGAAACACACACAGGCACAAACAGAAAAGGCAGCCAATAGGGACACAATAAGAAACAAGATGACTGAAAGAAAAATGTCAATTCAATGCATCCATTTTACTAGATAATTTAAGTGTGTTTGACTTCCACCATGTGGATACGATGAAACGCCCAGTGCTCAATGGCAGTTTAGATACTCTTATTCTTTCATTACTAATTATTTTACCAGATGCATCCTCAAAAATTGGTTTGATCTTCTACTCCAAAAGCAACCGATTGTCCTTTGATATTGACCATTTGAGCTCCTTCCTAGGATAAAGGGCATCATCCTCTTTTTCATCTGAGGAGAAAATGTCAAATCGAGAGACACCATCTTCCCAGCAGGAAAGGCCTTTGGTGGAGCACTCTGGGAATGTGATGCTGGCTGGTTTTGCAGAAAAGTAGCAGCTTCCGGAGACCTCATAGGACAGCTCCACCAGGATGGAAAACATGGTTATTCACAGCGTTACTTGCAGGATCAGAGAGCACAGGTGGACGGGAAATGTACTTGCGCTTTTCTATAGCCAGCGCTGTCAAAATATTTGCCTCCTTTTTATTCAAAACACGTGATCAAAGGGACAGTTGTCAAGTCTCCGGTTTATTAAAATAATTCCCCATGTTAATAACGTCTTCAAGTGAAAGGACTTAAAGCGAAAGGACCGAAAAACTATTCCATTCGCTAGTCACTGCTCCGTTGTTTCTTTAGTTACAGCTAAGTAAACAATCTGTCCTAATTGACATGCTGCTTCTGGTGATTTTTGAGTCATCCTGCTTTAACTAGAAAGTTATTTTCATGGATAACTTTCCATTAAAAAGGAAGAGAGACTTTAAAGCCCATTCATTTTTCATGTGCGATTTTTGGGTCTGACTCCATGAAATCCATCTCTAGCTGTTAAGTTTTAGACAAAAACATCCCATTTTTTAAACAGCATCTGGAGTCTGTGGGCTGAAGGCTACTTGACATTGTCCTTTCTAGGTACCACTAGTTTAAGGAGAGTTATTCTGATTTGACACAAACAGTGACCGTTCAGGCAAGTTGTTATGGCAGCAAGCACAAGGAAGAGCGGAAGGACTGCAACTCGTTCACATTTTTTAAAAACAACATAGACATGAAAGACAGATTCTCCCAGTAAGACATAATCACGCACAGCATTGGTTTTAATCACAAGCCAACTGCTGGGTAATCTATTAAATCTCTAGTGCCAGGGAAATGCAAGTGAAGTTGTCATGCCCAAGAGCCTAGAAAATCCATGGCAGCTGATAAGGGGGCTTTAAACAAATTTCCAGCTTGCTCATGGCAAACAGTTAAAAAAAAAGGAAAGAAAGAGAGGAGAAAAAAGAGAGAAAAGGAAAAAAAAAAAAAAAGCAACCTTCCTTCCCCAACCTCAGCAAATCCCAAACCAAATAACTTCTGAAAATGCAATGGGAAAAAAATACCCTCAAAACATTGAAACAAGTCCAGGTTAAAAAGCCCAGAATTGGAAAAATCCTCTACCCCTCCACTTTGGACAGGTGGCAGACCAAAAACTCTGCTTAGATACGAAGCAAAGCTTGTGTCCAGCCTAACCCCAGTCCACACCCCAAGTGTTGCGGTTTCTGAATGTTCTCTCTTAACCTGCAACTGTTCAGAATACAAAGAAACAAACAAAAAAAAAATCAAGAAAATTCACTATTGGTGAGTTCAGCATTTTTGTCTCTCTTGACTTCCATAGGACATTTTCCCGCTTAATTCCAGACCTACCATGCCCTGCAGTAATTTGGGTTTGGGTACTGGCTTCGTGAACTATCAGAGGAGGCCCAGTTCCTGTTTCTGAGCAGTCAGAAGGCATGGACTCGAGAAGGCCGAGACCACCCGCTCCTCCTCTCGCGCCTGCCGGAAGAGTCACAAGCAGCGATGCTGAATCCACAAGTTTCCTTAGAGCCGTCTTGATCTCCTTATCAGCGCGTTCGAGTGAGGCCTGGACTGAAGTCTCCGTCTCTGACTGTGGGGAAGTCTCTCCTACAGACAAGAAGAATAGCTTTTCTCTCTTCAAGGTAAAAGGAACGTATCAGTATCACCCCATCCATCGCAACCAGAGGGAACACTTGCAGTTGTGTCCTCCCCACCCCTACAGCTGGGAGCTGATGCCGAAATCCAGCAGGAGAGGAGGGACCCTAGCTAGGACTCGCAGCAAGGAGCTCAGCACACCGAACTGCTGGCAGATGTTTCTCGCCACGCCGCAGTCACTGCACCGCACTGCACACACTCAGCCTCCCATCAGACGACCTGCAGAACATGGGTGGTAACAACAAACGAAGCAGGCCAGCTCCAAACTCAACCCTACGTGGGCTGATCTGACAAAAGTACCACTATTAAGACCAGCGGGATGAACCTAGCCGTGCCCTCTTACACTGATATGGAGCCCTATGTGCAAGGATGACGTAACTCTTGCAGAGAAGGGGAAGGAGTGAGCAGGTACCAGACTGACCAGCAGCTCTGGAGAAGGGGAGAGGAAAGATGACAGAGCTGACGATGAGCTTATAAACCTGAGAGGATGGCAGAAGAGACCGTCAAGCTACTGCTTGCAGAATAATCTATTTGTCCTACTTTGCAGTATTAGATTTCCTGGGTCCTGCACTGGAAACTAGCTGAAATTTAAATATTTGTACAGGACTGTGCCATTGCAAGGCACGGTAGATGCTAGGTCAGCCAGTGGGTACGGATGAAACACAGAGAAGCATTACACAGAGGAAGATGCAACACTGACCTCAAGAAACTCGGAGTCTTGAGGGCAGAGAGAAGACAAAAGCTTTTCACACATATAAATGGCATCTCCAGCTCACGTCTTTGCAGGACAGCTACCCCATAGACAAATACCATGGTTTTATTCCCAGTCAGTGCTGGCAAAAGAAGATGGATAGGATAGGATAGCATAGGATAATTCAGGTTGGAAGGGACCTCAAGAGGTAATCTAGTCCCATCTCCTGCCCAAGACTGCTTCCACTAACCTTCATGAGGTACAACAAAGAGACAGACAATATCTAGCAGTATCCTCAGTTACACACTAAGATGCACTAAATCTGTGTCAGATTAAGACTTATCATCATGTCCCTGATGTTGCTTGCAACGGAAGAGTGCCAGCTCAAACCATAATTTGGGCCACGACAAAACTGGCTAAAAAGCTCCATTTTAAAACACCCTGTTTGGATGCCTAAACCTTCAGTACTTTTAAAATGTTTCCCATAGGAATAAGACAAAAATACTTCCTGTGGGCAGCAGAAAAAGCATTCTGACTGTTTTTTTTGGCAGTCTATAAAATACCCTGCCCCAGGGTTGTGCATGTGCCAAAGGTCCAGCTCTGCAACCTTTTGAGCCAATATGCAAGGAGAGCTATCAGGATCATGCTGAGAGAAAAAATAAGAGCACTTGCATACAAATGAGGAAACATGAATCCCACTTTGCAGATGTCCTCTGAAATGCCCATAAAGTGAGTTTGTAGCTGTTCTAGCTGTTGTAACTAGTGGCAAATAAGCCATGATGACTATACTGCAAATCCAAACATATACAGAACTACCCCAGAAAACATGTGCTTCCCCTTGCTTTCTTCTTTTCCTAAGTTTGCCCATGCTTACCCTGTGAGAAGCTTGGTCATCTTCCCTGAAGTTGAGATTTTTTAAAAAAGACGAAAAATCAGATGGTCTTCCTTGACAGGATTTGCCAGAGCAAAGGAAAGCTCAACATGGAAAAATTAAAGAAATCCTGCCTCAAAAATGGGCTTGACTCCCTCAGCCTTCACCTGATTTTAGGTTTGGCCCTGACTTGTTTGATGTCATTCACACAGAGGAAAGTCCTGCAGCTGTTTTGGTTCTGCTCCTTTCCCATCCTTGAGAAAATAAACTCTCATGACAGACCTCAGCAAGCAAAAGTTGAAGCCTGTATTTGCATCAGCCCCCTTTGAAGGCATCTCATTGGATTTTTGTTTTCAATATCCTTCCCATGAGCAAGATTTCAGTTCTAGGTTTGTTGATGGAAAAAGCAAGTTTTGCTCGCTCCATGTCCCACCAACCCATCATTGTCCACCAGCACTGATCCAGATGGAAGATGCTTACATATTTCTCTAGATAAAACCTGTGATTCCTTGATGGTCCTGCTGCGATTACCACCAGCTGTCCTATGAGCTGGGCAGCTGCCAATAAGTGTCGGCATTGTTTTTGCAACACTATTTTTGTAAATGAAGATACTCCCCTTTCGTCCCCTGAGCAAATAGGTATAACACGATCAGAACTGAGCAGTGATGTTTTACATGAAATACATGTGAGCCTGCAGGATGTCCCTGACAGCTGTTAACGTGTGGTGGCTGCGGGGCTAGCACAGCTTCGTTCAGAGTCAACGTGTGTCACACGCGTGCACCTCCAGGTCGAACCAGTGGTGCTTTAAGCTCAGGTTAAGAGGACTGCTGAGGCAGAGGTTTTCCAACATTTCTGGCCTACGAGCCACCAGGGGATTCAGAGCTCCCCCGTGCTGCTGATCCAACCCCCTTCCTCCCTGTTTAGCGGTGGTACACAGAATCAAGCTACCAAAATGAGGAGCTTGAATTTTATCTGAGGTAAGTCAAACTAACGCTGCAATGAGGACACAGCTGTGGCAGACAGGTATTTTCCCAGTTCCAAAATGTTATATGGGAACCTTTTGGCCCCCTGTCTCTCTCAGGCCAAAAGCCAGGAACACAACACCAACACAGATTTTGAAGTTCCAGTTCAACCTTGAAGAAGCATGCGAGGGGACGGGCATTGCTCAAAATTATCCAGTCTGAAATCTGAGTTGGAAGTATCCCTAAAAATAGGTTCTTTTGCTTCAACACTTCTGAAACTGCCCCTAAAAACTGCAGCTAGAGCCCAACTAGAGGAACATTCTTGGGCTGTAACCCAGCCCCTGCTGAAGTCAATGAGAGAAGTGGATTAGCTGGTGGAGCACTGAGTGCCGTAAATAAACAAAAACACAGAAACCCAGTGAGTTCACTGACAGCTGATGCAAGAGATTTATTGATATTAATTCAGCATCTAATATATATCTCTCATTCAGGCTTTTTTGTCCTGTTGTTTTGCATCTCAAGCCAACTCAGGTTTCCACTTCTTTAATTTACCTGCAGGAATTATAGTAAAACATTCTTTGTATTAAAATTTTTCATACAACTGTATGTTTTCATCTACACAGAATAAATCCCCACACATCTCATTAGTTATCTATACAGTTTAATCACTTACAAGCATAATTATTAACCTCTAGGAAAATATTCTGAAAATCAGTGTAACAGACTTTTCATAAACCTTTCAGTTTTTGAACAGTCTTACATAGGATTTTAAAAATTCCTTTCAATTAATTCTCTTTTGCTTAAATTTCAAAAGAAAATGTAAACAGATGTTAATTGCTTTGCACTAACAAACTGAAATATAGTTATTTCTTCTATGACCATCTGAACTACAACTTTCCAGCTTGTTTTAAAAAAAGAAAAAAAAAAAAAAAGAGCATCAAGCAGATCAGGAGGAAACCTCCACATTCCTTTCTACATCTGGATCAGCCTTATGGATGAATATTATATTTTTAAAGACTATTATAGGACAAATTCTTTTCTCAGCAGCATCTATGTAAATCTGAATCAAATCCACTTAGTCCTGTGGAATTATTCAGGATTAATACTGGAAAAACTGAGATCAGAATCAGTCCCAACAAGAAAGAAATATTTTCAGTTTCAAAAGGATTTCCATGTTGTGTGTCTGCTACTTTCCAATATACAGTGCAATATATGAAAAAGCACTAATATATATCCATTGTACTGCTTAATTATAAAATGAACAGTATAAACCAAAGAGTTGTTATCAAAAACAGGAGAGTAACACTAAAGAGGCTTGATTTCCTTCACCACATGTAATCACCGAAAAAGTGTCCTATATCATGAGGGTAGTGCATGTTATTACACATAATATTCTGTCCAGATACTGCAATGAAGAAGGCTGCGAAATTAATGAATTTGTTTCAGTCACCACACGATCAAGGTGCAGCCACAGGGGAGAGGGAAAAAAAGTATTCTTTTCTACAAGCACCTTTCTGAAGTTCAATCCCTGTTAGTAGGAATATCGCCTGGAGGACTCTAGAACAAGGTTCACAATATTACCTAGCTAGGAAACACCGAGATGGACCATCACACACCAACTTTTCCAACGCAAAACCTCACTTGATCCGCTTCAGGCCAGTTAGAAAATGTTTGTTGCACACAACTCAACTGGGAAATGGTGTTGGACTTCTTGCCTCATACCTCCATCAGATAGACAGGGCCAGTGCTTGGTCCTAGTGAGAGCAATGACAAACTCCAGCTGACTTCAACCAGTATTTGGCTGGACCTATGAGCCAATATTAGGGCCTACGAGCTCATTTCTTTCCAGGACTGAGCGACTTTTGGAAGGTCTATGCAATATCCACTTTTGGTGAAGCCAGCAGGAATGGGCCATGCTCAGTACATCTCAGTGGCATTTAGTCCCTTGAAGAACCATATTGTTAACCATATTCCTAGCCTTCCCCGTGCATTTGGCACTCCCGTGACAAAGCTCCAGGGCAACTCAACCCAACGTGGGAAGAGTGACCTCTACAACACAACTAAACGTACATGGCTACAGTAGTACAATGCAATTGTAACTGGCAGTGCCTCCAAGCAGCCCAATTCATTATAACATTATAGCCAGGTGTATTTTTCAACCAGATATTTGTGGTAAAGTTCTCTTATCTTTTTTTCCTTTTTTTTTTTTTTTTTTTTTTGTCTTTGTGCTCCTCTATTTCGCTGTAGCTCAGTGGCAAATTCTTTTTAGCAAATTTAGGAGACATTAATCATCAATCCGTTAACAGTAACGTTTAACCACTGGCATGTACAGGAGATCAAATATTCCAGTTTATTCTTCTAATGTTTCATCACAAAGACCACATTTGTCATTCTTTCTGTGTATTAGCTTCTGATTATAGATGTAGTAGGCATTTTGTGCTGTCCTTTAGCCTTTTGGTGCACACTAGGCAAATCCCTATCTAAACAGATATGGTTTATAAATCCACAACACTTGAATGCAGAATAATGAAACCTGTATCTTTAGACAACTAGGAAGTGGACTTGAAAATAGTAGTCATTTTAAAAAGATGGTCTTTTCTTTTTCTTTACTTAAATTGGAAGAGAACAGTGAAATCCTGGACCTCCTCAAGTCAGTGGGATTTTGACCACTGACTTCAGTCAAGTCAGGATTTCAACCAAAAGGTTTGAGCAGCCCTTTACATTCCTAGTAAATGCAGTATTTTCTGTATGTTTCATTCTGCAGCAGAAGTTCAGACTATGCATGTTGAAAGGTTTATGAAGGAATTTTTGGTAGAGCTAATTGGTGTCAAAAGTGTACAGTAGAGTCAAAGCAGTGTAAAGCTTCACGACCTTCTGGCATACACAGTGACGGGAGATTGCTTTAGATGAAAACACTCCTCCCATCCTGGCTGCTGAAGGAAGTTGAAAAGCTTAGATACTTTCATCTTCTTGCTACACCATAATTTACAAATTAGCACTTTAAATCATTTTTAAGTTCCTGGACAAAAATGTCATTTATATTTTCGTCACAGGCAGGAGAATCAGGCTTTTCCTAAACCTACCATCACTGTTTCACTATGGAATGATATATGTTCACCTTGATTAAAGCTTTTAAAATTACAAACTGATCTGACACACATGTTCCCTTTAAGACTGGAAAAGCTCTACATGTCATAGTTAAATACATTTTCTCAGAGGCATTCCCTCACACGTTTCCTTGCAATCCTCACCACCAATTCCCTTCACCTAGAACATTTTCTTTTTTTTTAATGATGCTTTCTTTTGTTTTGAAAATTATGCTTGTATCTGCTCAGCTTTGGGAGAGGTCCTCTGTGCTGATGTGCAACGTAACAGGCTCGCCAACTGTCCCATAGCTGAGGGTTCTTGTGGAAACTTCAGTTTTAAAGCTTGACTGCCCACTGTCTGCTGAGAGCTGGACTTCAGTGCAGAATGATGGCTTCACTGTGAAGGAGGGACCAGGAGATGCTGATGCTGTTGCTGAATGCACTCCAGGCGTCGTTGCTATGCAGGTATCAGTGACGTGGAAGGAGATGTTGGAGGGGCCTACAGACTGCACGCCAGTTACTCTGGAGGCTGACACAAACACGCCTCCCGGAACGTGCTCCTCAAACTTGCTGAAAAATCTCTGCCTTGGCTTGGAAACAACATGTCTCCCCAGATTCAGCAGCACCGGCTTCCCAATTGTTGGCTCATTAATCTCTGTCTGGAGCACAGAGATCTCACAGGGTTTGTCTGCCGTATGGCTCTGATCATCACACCCATAGGTCTCACCTTCTTCAGGAACATAATCTTCAAGATCCTCCAAAGTTAGTACTTTTCCATTGTGGGTTAGGATTTTGCGGTCCCGGGTGCTAATGTCATCTGTCTGTAGTTCCCCTGGTTCATCAACTATAATGACATTATCCTCTTCCGGAAGAGTATCTTGGGTTACTTCTGGTACCTCTTCTTCAGCAGGCCAAGACGTGTCTGATTCGTCTGCCTCTTCTTTAACCTCTGCACTCGCTGGTGAGAACAGAGGTTCAGGCTTGCCTGCAGCACCTGTCTCAAAACTGAAGACCAAAGGCTCGCCCCCACAGGCAAGCAATGGGGAAGTGACTTCTGAAACACAGCTAGCACCTGTTTCCTCTGTGCAGCTCTTTCCATCAGTTCCACAGTCAATAAACGAATTGCTTCCTAGCTGCTCAGATCCACACGGAGAGCTTCTGTCTTCACTGCTGACTGGAGGTCCTTCCTGATCAGTTGCATATGCCAGGGGCTGGATATCAACATCAGAGAGACTGTCTTTGGGCAGAGAAGATTTTGACTGTTCCACCAATTTATTGTTGGAGTTGTTTGTGTTTGGATCATCTTCTGGGGAACGCCTAGGCCTAGAGCTGGGAAAAGTGAATGTTAACACCCCTGAGTCATCTTCTTCTTGTTTTGCTGGGGAAGATCCTCTTTTCCTCATAGGTTTTGGTGATTTTTTCATCTTGAATTCAATTATTTCTTCAACTTCAACCCATTTGGGCTTTTGCTCTTCCACTGTGGTCTCTATGATGATATCTCTAGCTGCTGCTCCTTGCCTGTCCTCTGGTTCGGTTACAAAAAGCATGGGAACAGCAGACTTTGGCATTGCCTCCTGCTCATGTCTGTGGACTGGCTGCCTGATCTTTGAAACGTAAACTGGTTCTGGAGTTGGCTCCGCTCTCGGGGAGCGGGAAGGCGAATAACCTGACGAAGGACGTGCAGGAGAAACCCTTCCCTTTTGTCTTGGGCTCTTCACCACTGTGGTTATTGTTTCCTCTCTGATGACAGAAATGATTGAAATGGAGTTGGCAGGAAGACAAGACGTTTCTGGGAGCCACACTCCATGTCAGCACATGCAATGGTTGATCAAGGCACTACAGTGGTGTTAGTTTTGTAAGCACTTCAGCTTTTTGTGAAGAGAGTGTCATTGTGGAAGGGATACACACACACGCGCACCCACACACATACCAACATGCCCATCTCCAGCTTACCTTCTGAACCAGGCAAAACCTCAAAGCCATTCCCCCCACATGGATCCAAGCGCCATTAGCCCCCTTGAGTGCATGAACACACCATGAGTATGTCCAGCTAAGAAACGTTCTTCTGGATGCTGCTATATATCATTTGCTTGTGTTGACCATCTGCTACTGAGGACCCATATAGCAGTTTCACCCAAAGATCTTACACACTCAAGGAGTTTAACCTTTTCCTGAGTCTCCTTGGCTAAAACCTCAGTTTTATCAAACTCGGTGGCAAAATGCCCTTTATTTCAGAAGGGTCAGTAGCTTACCCCCTTTTTTAATAAATGTATCATTTGTATTTTATTGATTAAAATGAGTATTTTGAGAGGAAGTATTATCTGTGTTTCTGAGAAGCAGAGATTTGCATTTCCACACACAGAACAGTTATATTAAAAGGGCGTTAAGCATTTGTGGAAGCCAGGAAAAGAGAGTTAGAACATTTTCCTGCAGAAGTCATCCATGCCAAAATGTACCTATTCTTACTTGCTGTAATACTGTTATTGCAGACACAGCCTGATCCTGCTACCAGCAATTGATACAGGAGTACCAGATCAGTCTGAGATGCTTGATAATTATTTCTCAGAATAATTCTGTTAGTCTTATCTTAGATTTTTGGGGGTATCCAAAGCAGTTGGTATTTCTCAACATCCCTGCACAGATACACACAACTAGTCTCAAAGCAATCTTCTGCCCCCATCCCAGGACAAACTTGGACTTTAAATGAGCTACAGATAAAATTGCATTAAATAGCTTTAAAATTTGGGGACAGGAAGGCCTCATTCCAGACTTCACTATTCTTAATTTACATGTTTAACATGTAGTTTTTCCTACAGATTTTTCAATCTTTTTCATGGGAAAAATCAAAGGAAAAGATGGTATTTGCTTTGGAGGTAGATGGGAGTAGATGCTCTACAGCAGAGGTAGCTGGTTCAGTGGAAATAACAGGTAAAGCCAATTTTGTTTCTGTGCTGACATTCTGTTTGTAACTCTAAGCAACAGAGACTGGGATAAAAAAGTGGAGTAACTAAAGGATAAAAAGACAATCAAGAGAGAACGTTTATGAATCAGAATAATAGCTTTTTCATTTCTCTCTTTGTTTCCTCATCAACCTCATCGTCTAGTCTGACCACTCTGCCGCTGAAAGCCAAGAGCTCTGCTCTCCAGCCATCTCTGCTTTGGCTCCAGAGCAGAAATACAGAGCAGGGTGGAAAGAGTCCCTGTCAAAGGAGAGCCTCTTTGCCCTTTTCTGCTCCTCCACCCCATGTTGGGCTTGCCTGCTCTCTGAAACTGCTACAGAACTTTAAGGCTTGAAGGCCCTTTTACAGCCTTTATAACTACCATGGTGCCATTTTGATTTACATGAGAGTAAATCACTGCTGAAAAAGATGAGAATGTGGCTGCACTAAAGACTTTGTTTTACATTGCAAGGCTAAAATGCTTTTCTTGTGTCTTCCTAAGGTCTGGGATTTGCATGTCTAGACTTTGGTCAACCCTGTCTCTAAATTATTCATTAATTTATACTCTGCTGGTAAGGTTTCTAAGCTGCTTCTGTTGCTCAGCTTGCTTCATGTGAAGGAGAGCTGCAATGTGTCCTTTCACACTTGTTCCCAAACTGTATCCCATCACTGTCCCATTTCAAGCTGAGGTCCACTCTACTGAGTTCAAGACCTCATAGCAAAAGGAGGTGAATTTCTGTTGTTTTGTGATCCCACTCATAAATGTACCTACCTCCCTTGGGACTGCTAGGAGGAGGGATATGTGTTCTTATAGACCATTAGCTCAAAACGGGCAAAGGGCATGGATAGTAACTAATAATCATCATAAAAAAATAGTAAGAGATGAAAGGTAGAGCCATTGCTTCAACATATCTCGGCTGTCATTTCACACGCCCTCCTCACCATTTAACAGAAGGTTTTTTTAAAAAAAAAGATCAACTATTAGAATCATGTCAAAGTCGAGAACTGGTTTTGACTCTCGTGGGAATGTGTTTCCCCAAAATATCATTACATAAGCACCTATCACCATTAGGATGTGGTTTGTATTGCTTTGCTTGGAGGCCTAACACAGAAAGACTGTTCCCCTTCTAGCACATAAAACAATTCTATTACATACTTACTTATGATACTTAAGAAGATACTGTAAGACTTCAATGCCTGATTAGCTTCTGGCCTACATGCAACCAAGAAAACACTCTTTTTGCTCTGATTAATCTTTATATATTATAGGCACCCAATATAAACTAGGCTGAAAGTATCCAAAAATCCCAAGTCGCTACCAGGATGATACTTCATATTAGAAATACAGACCCACAGAGAGTAGAAATATATAACATTGTTAAACTTCCTTCTGCTTCACCATAAAAGGCTTTTCTTAAGAATTTAAAACAGGAAGCAGGAGGAAATAATTGTAAGCTATGAGATATTTGTTGTATTTGAGCATCTTTTCAGCAGGCAGAGCTCAGAAGCAGTTTCTTTTCAATACTGGGACAGATTCTACCTTTCTCAAGCTCTTATGCGACTCCTGCAGATTTCAGTGTAATTTGTTCTCACATAGTATCATAGAAGAACTGGCCCAGGCTGTGTCTAACACCAGTGTTGCTATCTTTTCAAAGGCATAGTAAGGTTTTTCAGGTTGTGACTTTGCATAACACAAAATAATGAGATCTGGTGGGATGGCAACGAACACACTTGCATGGCCAATAAATACAAGCTTGTTATTGGATCATGCATAGGCAGCAAGGCAAAACACAAAAGTTACCAAAAAAAAAAAAAAAGTCAGCACTTACATGATGATGGTTTTCTTGGGCACTTTAGTCTCTTGTTCAGTGACTACAAAGAAAACAGTATGAACAGCATGGGGTTAAATAAGGCAAAAGCTGAAATGATTAAATTAACTTTTTTAGTTAATCAGAATAAACTTGAGTGAAGAAAAACACCTGTACCATCCCATCCATGCTTTCTGTGGTTACTTCCAGCATCATCTTTAGTCTCTCTGACCAAGAATGAGCATTCAGGGTGCTGCCTGAACAACGAACAATTTAGATTTGCAAAGGTTTTTCGTTTTGTGGCTATCCATATTGCAAATACTGTTTTATCTACCATGAGATCCTGACATTTTTGTTTGGAAGATCAAAGCTAGAAAACAAGGAGGTTTTTTGCCCCTTTTTTTTCCCTGTAATAAGGCGGTGATGGTTTAAGAAACATTGCTACGGAAAATCCTGGAGAGCTGAAATGCCTTAAGCTGCAATGCTTTTATTAGAAAAAGAGTTGCTCCAAAACACTCAACAGTCAGCTTCCAGGCTTTTGCAGACTAGATGAAAAAACCATGCTGATAACAATGAAAATTAAAATCATTATCATCAGCACAGAAAATCAGCATCACAAAATCCCTAGGAAACCCCGGGGGAGCTTGCTAATACACCTACGTCTACTGCAGCTGGCTTTTGCTATCATTTACCATTTTCTCTAACTCTTGTCTCATAAAGAACTGGAAGTTCTTGAGGCATGTCAAGACCAAAAAAAAAAAAGTAATGATTTTTCATACATTTCTTAGAATGGACATTTTAAAAATAAGAAAGATAACATTTGAAGACTTCATAAAGATTTTCAGCAGTTTCTCAACCTATCTGCTGGCATAAAATTAAGACACCGTTTGAACCAGACTGTTTTGATTACATTCTAAAGAGCTGACTCTATTTGGGATCTAGAAAAAAACAATAGCATGACCCTCTTTTTATTTCCTTATAAGTTAGTAAAGTTTCTAAAAAAAAATAATTTAATCTCAAAGTATTTTTCCAGCAATTGTTTTGCATCCTTCCAGACCCCCCTATATAAGAAGTAGGGTAATTTTTAGTAGGTACAATGAAAAGTGAACTGCAGCTTAAACAAAAAAAAAAAAAAGAAGAAGAAGAAATTTGTTGGCAGTCGCTAGTCTTTCTCACTCTGATAACAGCTATGGCCATCAAAAAAGTAACATTTACCAAACTTGCTATTGCGCTATTTCCATAAAATCATAGTTATTGCAGAGGGAACTTGTAATATCTGTTTTCTTGGATAGAGCTTATGGTAAATGCTGATGTCTTCAGTACTGGCCAAAAACTGTACTGACTGGAAATTAAAAGTACTTACAGGATTAGATGGAACTTAACTTCCAAGGGCTCTCTGCTACCACTAAGTAAAGCCAGAAATCCCTCCCTAACTATGGAGAATTTTCTGCAAATATTGATGTTAATATCTGACCTAGAGCTTGAAGTTTTCTTTGCAGAGCCTTGTCTTATTACGCATGTGCAAATCTGGAACAACCCCAATAGTCTCAGGTGACTTACTCCAGAATTACGTAGGTTTAAAAAAAATAATTTGGGGCATTAGAGTTTATCAGGAAAGTAAAGGACAAGATTGTTTTCAAATGTTTATCTCTGGTTGCAAGTACAGTATAGCCTTTTACCTATCTTGAGTTCATAATCTTAAAATGCTTTAAAACATCACTTTTTAATTATGAAATGAGTATTGCTCAGTGATGGAAAATGAGCTGAGCACTCAAATAACTTACTGCACCTGAGTTAGAAATTTCCACTGAATTTTTAAACCTTTCAATCAATATTGTGCAATTTATACACAACATAACTTCTAGAAAATCTCATCAAACAATATAACGAGATGAATCCATAAGCAGCAAGAGAATCAGTTCTGCTGTAACGAGGGCATTACTTAATTTGATTACATACATAAACAATGGTTTTTGAGAGGGTTGTTTTAACAGCAGCTACATCTAGCTGATAATTAAATATGCATTTAATGAAATTCCTCAGTGCCTGTAAGAGGAATTCTCTTGTACGCCTTGCTTTATTAATGTCTGTTCTGGCCGTTCGTCCAAATGACATCAATTGCAGTACTTCCATATGCAGCAGATGTCAAAGGGATTCAGTATGCAAAAGTTCAGCAGCCCTGGGCGTGAAAAAGCTGTAAAGGGCATAGAGTACAGGCATCCTGAGGACCTGCAATTTAGTGCATGACAGAGGAATTTTATATGTATGATCCAAGGTATATGAGAGGATTTAAGCAATCCTATGTGAAGGACAGAACCACACGAAAGTAGGATGAGAGAATCTGGGTTGCCTTTTTCGAGAGAAAAATACCCTGCATCAGTTTTTGCACCGGATTTATCATTTCAACTTGTTTGAGAGCATTTTAGGAAAACAGCTTTGCAAAGCAGGAGCTCCTGATAAGCAGGTTATAAGCTGGAAGCATTAGGATCAGCCAGTGCTTCTACAGGACTAGACTCTTCTTTGGTTAATACATTAAATCAGCGACTACTCACAAGTTATGAAACATTTAGGCTAAGTCTGAATGAAAGTCAACTCTCGATGCGAATGGATGAAAGGTGGTTTCTGGCACGGCCCTTATTACAAGCTCCACGTTCCACTTTCTCCCCTCATGGAAGCCTAAATCTATTTTTCCTTTGCAGAAACCACAGGAACGCGGCTCTGCTTTCACCCCTCTTCTGCTACACTCCAGTGCTTAACACACAACGGCCGATATATTTAATCTGGCATCAACCGCTGAAGCTATTTTCAATTTTAAACAACTCGTGGACACACCACAATTTTCTAAATTGCGTGAAAGAAATGTAAATGTTTTGCACGTTCTGGAAGGGGGAAAAACATGTTTCACTCTTGCAGCGACTGAGACAATCCTAAAGACAGATTGTGCTCTCTCACGATATGCACTGAAAAACATATGACCAGGCAAAAACTGAGACTAACCAACAACGATAACAGAATAAAAACAATGAGAAAACTATCCTAATCATCACCCCAACCAGAGAATTTTAAAAAGGTCAGGGGGACAAACTAGTATTTCCGATTCCTTCGGTAAGAGTGCAGCACTAAGAGATACAAGCCTCAGAATATTTAGCTTTATCTTGCAAGGCGGACATTACCAAAAGCCAGAGGTACAAAGTAACTAAGTAACTTGGCCAAAGCTCTGCAAGGAGAACTAAGGCAGAACTGTGAAGAGATCCCTGTTGCCCTGCTGTAAATGCTAAATTCTGGCTACCTACCTTCTCTAAGCTTCTGTTCACATCTACCTGTGGTGCCAACCCATTCCCTTACCATCGACTGTCTCGTTGTACGGCCAGGATGCGCCAGCCTGGATGGGAACTCAACACCTTTCAGAAACGCGGGACTTTCACAAGTTAGCGAACCTGGGGTACTCGATCACAATATTAATGCGTTAAAAAGGGACGCCAGAGCCACCGAAAGTCAGCCCACATCAGGACAGACTGCTGTATGCAGATAAAGCAGCAAGGCGGTTTGCCAAAAAGCAGATACTCAACTTGAAGCCAAAGAGATGGATCTTCTTTCAGTTACTTTTTTTTTTTTTTTAATGTCTAATGTCCTTCCAATATCCATCAAAAGTGGATTTTTAAAGCACCTCTCCATTGACTTCAGCACAGTGACCAGGTGTACCTGAAGGCAGACCTCAGCGTTTCAGGCTTGCCGCCTGAGTTGCCAGCTGCTCACAAAAGGGATTCCTTAGTCCAGTGGTTTTCATCCTTTTTGGGTCTGGGTCTTCTTTGTTTTTCAGACCCATGGTGACGGGGCATGAAAACTGTGTCACTGCCTGCAGGTCAGGGCCTGCAAACCAAATCTGTCCTCCCTTTCTCTGCCAGATGAACCTGATTTTCCAAGTGTCAGATTGAGGCTGGTTCTTGGTTGTCAAGAATTCATCCCTGATGTGATTCTGCTCAAAACAATCATCTTGCCCCATGGATGAGCCCGGCTCAGCACTACTCTTTGCTCCATACGCCCTGAACCAGCTCCCTCTCTCCTCCTCTGGGGAGATGAGTCATTTCCTTCCCTACTGCCAAGTCTGGGCAACAGCACAGCACCGATCACAAACTATTTCATAACACTTCCAAAGCTTCCAGGCAATCTCCAATTTAGGTTTCTTCAATCAACCTCACAAAATCTTTTATCACTGTGGGTATTACAGCACATGAGTAATACAGGGGTTGAATGTATATATTTAAAACCCCACGAGCTGAACAATGCTTCTAATGCTGTTTTACAACCCCTGTTCGTTTTTATAACATCTCCTGCCTTGACAAGAAAACTTCATCAAGATATGCCACCCTAACAGTAATTTGTGTTCGTCTTGCGTGCAACTTATTTTTCTCTCTTTAGGTCACAGCAAGGACAAAGCATTCAAATGCTTGAAGGTTTATCCTTCCGAGACAGTTACGGTATTGCTATACTAACACCATTCTCCCCGCAATGCTTTTTTTTGATAGTTTGATGGTTTGCTGATAAAGGACTACAAGGACAGTGCTTGTGCCCGTGCCCAGCACGCCAAGTACACTTCTAATTGGTATCAACAACCAGCTTCCCATGTCGGCGAATGTTCCTTACCCAGATGTAGCCTCTCATCTAAACCCAGTCATGAGGGGTTTGGAGTGAACGTTCCCTATATAACACTTGTGCCATCACCTGAATAAGAAGGTAACTTCAAGCAGTCGTACCGTAAAAGTGCTAAGAAAGAGATGCCTCACTGGATGGGTGTAAGATCAGTCCACATAACCCTATCGATTCAATTGCGAAAAAAAAAGGCAGAAAAAAGGAATAGGTTCTATGACTATGTGGGATGTAACACCTGAGCAGCCCTTGCTAACGGGTGAAGTAATATTGCTCAGGACACACAGCTATTAGTTCTGCTTTCTCAGTCATTCCAGATACTGCTCCGTGGTATTTCAGGAAGAGATCACAATACACCTGCAGCTCTACTTGCAGGACCCTGGTTTTTTGTCAGCAACACTTAACCCATGTTCTGCCAAACTGACACACACCTTTTCAAGTACTCCAACAGGAAGAGACACATTTTCTTGCACTAGTGGCAGTATGACATACCCTTCACTTGCTCCTCTTTTCTCATGTAATGCGCTTTAGAGCGTTATATGATGAAGTTGATTTGCCAGGTTTGGAAATCAACAGATGGCGATGGATACAGAGCTGAGTTGCAGCATACCCGTGCACCTCTCGACAGACAGACGGACACATGTACACCAACAATCGACACGGATAAGATGGCAAACATATTCGATCCTCAGTGAGACGGTTTTAGAGTAAATCACTGACATACTTACAGAGCTGGTCAAGGATCATACCTTCTATGGTAATGGCTTGGTCTCCTCTTCTCTCCTGAGTCAGAGCTGCTGCACTGTGGTGGTAAAGGTCTGCTCCACTTTTTGCTGACCCTAATCTGTTCACCAGCTATAGAAAACCATGCAGTACTGAATAAAATGCAGGATGGTTTTATACAATACAACTCTTCTATACACTATTGCAGCTAAGTTAACAAATTCATTGCAATTAGGTGACAGCAGAAATGGAGGAAGATACAACCCCAAACCTAAGCTACGGTCTGAGTAAACACGCTGCTGCTCAGGGGAGTTCATTATAATGCTTTGGCACAAATGACCCGCATGCACAGACAAGTTACAGCACATCAGCTAACCTACAGTTCCGTGCAGTTCTCTCTGCAGCCTGTGACTCTGTCCTAAGGTGACCCTATCTCCATCAACAGACACATATCCCTGCGATATGCCATTTAAATGGTAGTCAAACAGGGTTTTTTGTTTATCAGCCCTCTGTCCACCAAGTCTTATTCAGCCGAGGAAATAAGGGATCTTGGGGCCTTAACTTATGACAAATGCAAAGTAATGTAATTTTGCTAAACTTTTAGTAGAAGTCATTAAATTACATCAAATTACCTAACAATTTATGGAGAATAACTGAAGTTGCCGTGAGCTAAGAGCCATTCACCATCGCTCAGCTGACCCATGATAAGATCATAAATTAAGGTCAGCTGTTTTATACCCGAGCCGTGAGACCTCGTTCGTATTTTATTACAGTGAATGCATAAATTGTCACTAATTTTTAAATGATTTTTTACCATACATTTGAATTATTTTAATCTATTAGATGCTTCCAGGTATACTTTTTAAATAAACAGGAATTCCAGTGGTTTTCACTTGTACTGAAATCTATTTTTTTCTTCTGGGTTTGGATGCTTTCTTTGGAGCAGCATGAATCTCTCCTTAATTTAAAAACGGCCCAGAAACAAAACTTCATGTCCAATTGCTCCTAAACTTTGCACAGAGGTAGCGCTAGAGATCTGGAACTGGCTTTAGGCTCCAGTATCAGCTGCTCTTATTTGAACAACCAAAATCTCAGATCAGAATATTCTGAAGCTTTGGGATGATAATAGTCCAGGCCCAGTTCAGGAAAACATCACTTTTATGATGAGTTTTTTTTAACATGACATGCAACAACAATTAATCAGCCACTAGTATCATACAATGGATCGCTCTCAGTAAAAGGAATTCTCCTATTTATGACATGTCAGACAGCAGATCTTTATATCCCTTTGAACTTACTTCGCATTCATAGTATCCCATATCTTCCCTGGCAGGGTTCTTGATCACCAGGACTAATATGCCACTCCGTGGTTCACTGAAAGTCTGGTATTTACTGGTGTCCATCAGCAGTGTGCCATCTTTGTACCATCTGCACGTGGAAAACACCGAATGTAAACCAGGAAAAAATACGCAGTGTCAAGGAGTCCCCAGCTCACTCATCCATCTATTAGGCCAGCAGGCCAACAACTCAAGAGTTAACCATTAGAGAAAAGTCTGGATCCCACATGGGCTTTAAATTCCTGGCAGATAGAGCTACAGAGAGATCACACATGGATACTGTACTCATCAGGCTTATGAGATACTGCTCAAGAAATCTCATTAGCCAATGCAGGGAGCAGTGGTCCCAGTCCCAAGAAGCTATATTGAGCTTTCTCATCTGAATACCCCAGACTGGTTGCTGATAAAATCAATTCAAGTGTAGGGCCGGCAACATAAAGGATTCACAAAATGTTGACAGGGCATTAGACCTGATACAGTCCTGTATCAGGTATTTTCTGTAAGTGCTTCTTTTCAGATGCTTGCTGGAATAAATTGCATGAGAATGCCAAGAATGTTGGGATAGGAAAAGCCAGGATTGGGATGAGGACAAGCTGGAAGACACAAAGAAGAAGGGTTCATAACCTCATAACCTTGAAGGACAGGACAGGAGACTCTTCTGACCATGGAAAATGCAAAAAGAGAATTTGTTCCAAACTGACTTCTAAAGAACTGACCTGATCTGAGGCCTGGGTGCTCCTTCAATAGTACAGGTAAACTGAGCATCTTCGCCGTCAATGTAATAAGCATTTCTAACCTTGTTCACAAACCGTGGTGGCACTGCAAAGCAAGGATAAATGTAGCCAACAGCTGGAACTATGGCAACACCCTAACAGATGCAAGGGATGTGTCCCTGACCAGATAATTCTTGCACACGAGACCCTAAAGACCCCATTTTCTAAGAATTCACTACTCCTGTGCCGTTGAAGAACTTTCTGAAGGGAGTATACTGCACATATTATACAGAACTTCTTGACTGCCTTAATATTCATGTTTAGGGTATCACATAACAGACCCCTTTGAAACAATGCATCTGTGCAGGATTTTACCTTGAACAAGGATCTTTCCTAAAGTACTGGTACTTCCAGCAGGACTGGAAGCAAAGCACATGTACTGTCCTGAGTCGCTGCCTGCCAGGTTGTCCAAGATCAGTGTGCAGGAACCATCAGGATCTTCTATTATAATGTGATGGGGATCCACCTCCACTGGCTTCCCATCTTAAAGATACAGGGAAAAAAAAGTCTCAGTAGATAGTCTGGTATCAATTCTGTTTTCTCCCTAGGAATTGCATCCAGCTCTTTTTGTCAGAGGTCTGAGAGCTCTATTTGTTTTCGGCAGCTGAACCTGGTAGCTGAGCAATGAGCTCATCCTCCTCCAGCTCTCTACAATATATCCTGTGAACAAAGCACTGTTCCAAGTCACACTCTGCTCTGTGGGGAATCTCGTTCATCATCAATCCTCATCTAAAAATGAAACTCTCCCGAAGTACGTGCTGCGCAGCTGAAGCTCTTACTTGCTACCAGGTGTCATAAAAGAAACACTTATAAAGAGACTGCAAGCATGCAGAACATATTTTTATGAGGTGTGAACTTATTGCAAAGCTGTTTCCCCTGCAATATAGTTATGCTGAGAAAAGGAATGTGTCCACAGAGCTGCCTGTGTTATCACAAAGAAAGGCCTGAGCTAGTATAACAAACTACTCATTTCCAAGAAGCTGCTTAACTGCAACAAGATGTGGCTTCATATGGACTAATCTGCAAACCTGAAAAGCAGGGTACATTAAGTCACAGGAAGGTCCGTGCTACTGCAGCTTGGTTGTTTAGTACCTAACTTCTTTAGGGCTGGACTCAGGTGTTTCCCAGTGATCAGCTTATAGATTATTCACTGCCAACTTCACAAAGAGCAATATACACAGAGCACAGACTTGGAATATGCATTTCATGGCAATATGACTTGCTGCTTATACCTTTATACCAGCAGACAGATGGCCTGGGAGCTCCTGTAACTTTGCAAGCCAGCTTGACTGTCTCTCCCAGCTCAGCCGTACAGTCTGCCAGCTCTTCCTCAAAGTCCGGAGGTACTGAAACATCAGAATAACCATGTCAGGCCTGAGGAGCAGACTCAGTTCATAGAAAGACTATTGCAAAATAAAGTAACAATAGGCAGAATTTTTGAAGAGCTGTGAGATTCAGAAGGGGAACCAGAAAAGAAAATTTTAGCAAGTAAAGACTTTCAAGGTGACGCGCTGTTCTTGCTTATTTGAGAATAAGTTGAGTGTGCCAAAAGTTGGTTGTTGGCTTTAAAAATGGGACGTAAAAATCCTGGATTTGTTGCTAACCTGGAAGTATTTTAGGCCATGAGTTCAATCAGCACATCCATTATTCAGACACCACACAGCTGTCACAGTTAATTCCCCAATTAATGCGAACCCCTGATATCCAAACCAATATTCTGTTGCTCTGTATACAGCAAAATCTATGCTTTGTCACCAAATTCTATGTTCAGTTACCCTTCTGCAATCCCTGCCAGATTAAATGCCTCTCTAGTGCCAACTCTGCAATTTGTCCAAACTTCTAAAACACACTAAAACTCCTGATAAAGGTGCCTGCCCCAGTTCAGGGGAAGCACCTAACTTTCAGGCAGCTACGATGGTTCCAGCTGAAGGACACTCGCTGCCTAGTCATGCCAAGTTGTTATTTATGGCAGTCTGTGATATGACTGCAGGAAAACCTCTAACTCATTTAATTTTAGAGGTGGCGGGTGGCCCTAGATGGTTCTCTCCCTCCTAGCAACAAAACCTCCTTCCTGAGTCAGGGAGACATCCCCAAGGTAGCGCTGGCAGGTTCAGGCCATCTCGGGCTGTACTCACTCCAGACAGGCTGACTGATCCGCTCCTGTATGCCGCAGATTTCCTTCACCCAGGAGTTCTTGATATTCACTGTACGCGCCTGAAAGAGGTACTTGCGGACTGAGTCTTCTCGTTCGTGCCAGATTTCAAACGCCCGGTCGTCTCCTTCCACAAAGTCATTCACGTCTGTGTTGCTCAGCTGGGTAACAACAGCAGCGTAAGAAACTCAACACCAGTTTTCTTTTCTTTTTACTTAAGAGACAATTTTTGGCCACTACCTCACTCCTCGCAGTAATCCCAGAGTTCAGGAAAGCTCAGATCTGGACCTAGTCTTTAGGGACCACAATCATCTTCAATAAAGGTTTAAAATGGAATCAACTGTTAAACACCAGCAGGGCTCCTGCTGCCAGAAGTCCACTCCCTTCAGTGAACTTGAGTCATGCATAAGTCCCATTAAAGTTAGATTAGATGCTCCAACAGCAAAAGGGGAAAAAGTGATAATTCACACTGCTTTTAAAGATTCGCCAGACTGCACGAGCAATGCGAAGTGGCTTCGGCAGAAGAGCAATCAGGATTTCTTTGCAATCTTTTTTCCAGTATACCTGGCTTTCTGAATACCAGACAGACATTCTCCCATTTCCCATTTGGGAGTAATTACCACATTTCAGGAAAATAACAGCCAGAAAGGGTGTTCCAACAGCTCAGCATTGCTGGGCTGACATCAGCACCAAGAAACATCACAGTCAGGCACTACATGAAAAGAAATTACACAGCAGCTGCAATCTGGACAAAGTGCCCTTTTTTGCAGGGGGGGACGGGAGGAACCGCCAGTGAATCAGTGATGACAGTGATAAGTATTTTTCAAAGGCCCTGACTGGGCTAGGTCCAGAAATCCACCTTTTTTTTTTTTTTTTTTTTTTTTTTTTAAACTGGAGTTGAGCATCTAATGCCCTAGGGAAACTTTACATGCAATTTCTTACAGTTTTAATCTCAGCCCTGAATTTGTGCAGATGAGTTGGTCACCTGCATTTCTAAACAGGAACTGGTTTCAGGAAAGGACATAACCAGCAGAGAGGAGCTAGTGCGAATGTAGCATATAATTGAAACAACGTTTTCTCCAGTTTACTACCAACCCTACAGACTGCAAATACCAAAGATCTACAAACTCTAGTATATGCTATAGACAGCACCCCAACCAAAATTCACATCAATGTCATGTAATTAACTAACACACTTTAGATGCAAACTCATTGCTGCACAGCAAAAATCTGCCTGTGCTTCTGATGATGTCTGACATGTTTCCAACAGTGCTAATAGAGGGATTTGGGGACAGGGAGAGATTTAGCTGTGCTTCACAGGCTTTCAGAAACAAAGGAATAGTTTGAAAGGATTAATGAAATGTTCTAGTTTTAGATGACCAGAAGCTGGACATAAAAGGAAAGTCCTCAATGACAGAGAAATGCTTTAGGTGAGCAGGTAATTAACAGACCTTCATCATGTTCTTGAAGATGTAACTGTACACGTCTGTTTTTGTGTCCCGCTTTGGTTTGCAGATCACTATATAATTCTTGAAGAGGAAGACGTGTCTTTTGTGTCCCTTCCATGCCATTCTGGCTCCTGGAGCTCCTTCCCATACGATGAAGTTGCCCTGATGGGAAAAAGAAGGAAGACCACTTAGCCATAACTGGAATAATTACCACGATGGCTCACCATCATTTTCCAGCCAACAGATAACAAATGTTTTCTGTTACATCCTCATCTAATGCACTTTGTTTTCATTACAACACAGTAGACTGTTTCTAAAGCTAAAGGTGATGCAGGAGACTGACAGCACTGAGAGATGGGCACACAGTGGTCATCATTACATTGGCCTTTAAATGACGTGCTTTGCTGTCAGATAAATACAGAACTCAAGTCCAGTTGTCTCAGGTAGGCAGACTGCTCCAGTACTAATGCTACTGGAAAATTTATATTGAAAATGCCTAGTGAGCATCTAACTCCTCAGGAATCAACACAAAAAACCCCACTGATGTCTGTAAGCTCAGAAGTTGGACCATGTACCTGGCCCATAACGGGAGAGAAGGGGGAATAAATAAAATGCTTAAAAATCACATATGGGCCAAACCAAACCTCCTCCTGTTTGGCGAGTGGCTCACAAAGGCAAGTAACTACATTATGTGTGAACCGGTCCATAAGCTCTGGTATTTCAAATCATAATCAAACCAGTAGGCCCATCTCTCCCATGTACAGGGATGTGTCACATATTGAACAATAAAAAAGGCAATAAGGAAACACTCTGTTCAGATATAATTTGTAAAGGAGCTTCTTTTAGGACCAAACGCTACTTAGAAATTACTGAAGGCACATACAGCAATAAAACTGACTGAGAAATTCCAAGTACCTGTCGGATGGGTTCACCAAGGCTTTCCAAGGTCCCTGGATAATTCTCTATGAGCGAGACATGGAGGTTGTTTTCTGCTCTTTGGGTGAGTGCAGATACAATGGCATAAGCCTGCTCCAGCAAGGCACAGTTTTGGCTATTTCTTGCTTTGTTTCGGATTAATTCCTGTAGATGAAAGTAGTCAATGTTACAGGACAGATGTTTCTCTTAATTAAAAGAAAAAGGAAGGGGGGGGCATTTCCTTGATACCAGAAAAGGTTCCCGGATATCAAACTGTCCTCCAGCTCTTTCATCTGAGCAACTTTTACCCCATTCTCTGTGTGCTGTTTAGCTGCCAAATCCTCTTTTTTCCAACCCATTCTGGGGCCTCACTGACTAGCCATCCTAGCTTTCCCTGCACCAATTGATATTGAACAAAGACAAAGCTGAAGCAAATATCAGACATGCTTCAGTGACTGAAACCCGCCCTCCACAAAAAACAAAAAACTAAAGCAATCCTAAATGTATCTATTGTATTTGTCCTGTGCTTACCCTGCCAATGATATGAGGCATGCAACTCATGTGGCAGTGCTAAAAAAACAATAGATATTTGGTAAAAAAAAAAAAAAAAAAAAAAAAGGATGGAAAAATAGGAAATGGCAGTTACTTCTCACATTTGTTCCTATTGTCCTCTGGATGACAACATGGGATGCTCCCATGCGCTCTCTCATTTCCAAGAGACCATTAAAACTTTGGTGTTTGTGCTCAGGGGCAGGTGTTCAAAATTAGAAAATTAATTTGAACCTTATTCAAATGATCCAAGTTAGAACATGTAAAAAATTTAGCATTTATCCAATATTTGGATATTCTAACGCTATTTCCCACGAAAAATACTATAAAAATGTTATTTTGAATTTTTTTTTGTGTGTGGTATGGGCCAGAACCTGAAACTGCAGGACAGATGAAAACTGTGAGAGGTGAAACAGTTCATGATGGTAAAATGGGGCAAAGCTTTTCAGAAAACAGAACTTTCTCTACTCTTGCCACAATGTGCATATTGAAAACAAGGAGGGAACTGGTAAATCAGTATCTTACAGTTTAAAAATAGCTTATTTTTATAACAGATCTGTTGCTGAGTGTATAGCAATTCCTCCTTGTCATGGATATATACGTATATATATCTCTATCTCCATACAGACGTGTATATATATTTTTTTATGCGTATGTGCATTTGCATGTGAGCACATGCATATATTGAAAGACCATTCAGATAAAGCTTGTTGATCTTTATGGAGATGGAAACTGTGAACCTCTCCCTGAATTCATATTTACAGAACAATTCAGAGATCACCATCACTGGTCAAAATCACAGTCTTTCTTACTCAAGCATCTTTCAAGTGGAGTTACAACAGGATGAACTCAAGAGAATATGAAAGGAGAACAAAGTCTTTTTCTTCACAGGCTACACAAAGCAGAACCTAAACCCATTAGATAAAAGTGTGTAACAAAAGCTCCTACCTTGATAATAGTCTGATACTGCTGGATCCTGTTTATGGGTTTTTCCAGATAGTGCTGCAGTGGTGGGATAAGTGGCTGCGATGGATCTTTGGTAGCTAAAATTTCATCTGTGTATCTCTAAAGAAATATATACGAGAACGAGGAAAGACTGAGATAAAGTTTTAGAGAAACTACAATTTAGAGTTTTACTTTTAGGTGACTAATAGCATTTCCTTGAGCTCCTATATTTAATATAACTTTCATCATATACTATCAACAGGGACATAATCATGTACATATTCATATCTATATAATCTTTATAATATCCATAAGGACATTAATTATATGTTCACATAATGATTGGGTCTACTAGGAAGAGCTAGACAGTAATTACAAAACTACTGTATTTAGCAATGATTTCCCATGAAAATATTTAACAATTCTCTTTGGGATCATATTTGTAATTAATGCCTGTATTTCACGATACAGTGGGTTATTGGATACACGTTCAGTAGGTTCTTGGGCTACTGTTTTACCTTGTAGAAATCCTGCACAGCTTTGCTGACAACAACTGACTCCGCCTGTATTCGCCCCACCAGGTACTGGATGTACTTATCAAACTCTGCCTCATGCTTAATAAAGCACATAGCCACATCATCATCAGTGTCACATTTCTGCAAGTCTCGGAGGTAGACGCTGCGGAGGTGAAAAAAAAAATGACCTCGGAAAATCAGGTGATGGAATAAGGCTAGAACACAGTCCCAGCAGCCAGACTTTTAAATCAGGCATCTCAGGTTAATACAGATTAAAGGAATGACTGAAGGAAGGATATTGCCATGTTTAACATTTCTCAATTAAATTCACTCAAAAGGGTAAGAAATTAGCAGGACATAGGAAGTCTTGAAGCTCTGGGGACTATTACAGGAGTCCCAGCCCTGTGCTCTGACTTAAGCTATGCCATCACCTCTCCTCCTAAAATGCCCATCGATTCTCTTACACCCCAAAACTGCCAGTGCTCCACGTCCTTTACAGTGTCCACAGTTACTGTAGCTCTGACACCAGGTACAGAAGCTACCCTTCTGTCTCGAAGGAAGGCACAGGAATGCCCACCTGGAATGGAAACGAGCAATGTCACTGATGTTTCTGAAGATGGTGGATTTCTGACTGGAAACAGCTCCTGGGATGTTGGGACAGGTCTCCGTGTACTTGAGGTGATGAGTCTGGAAGAACTGTAAATCTTGAATGTAATCCTCTTCTGAGATCAGCAGTTCCTGAATAACAACACTGAAGGGAAGACAAACAGGTGATAAGAAAGCGCAGAACAATCAGCACAATTGTTTTTGACATGTCTCTAAAGCAGAGATGAACATTTGGTCAGAGGAACAGACTCCTTTAAGCATGTTGACTAGATCTCCTCAGACTATAAAGGGATTTTAGACACTCTGTTTACAGACAGACACCTACATTGCAGACATCTACAGCTGGGCCAGATGAAACTGAGCAACAGGAGGATCTATGTAGTGTAGACAGCAGCAACTTAGATGCCACATTATGGAACCAGGAAGATGCTACAGAGGCAAGTATCTCTATGACAGCACATTCAGCAGTGTGCTGCACTGCAAGGGAGTAATACGCAGTTGAGCAATACAAGTTTGTAGCTGCTCTTCCTAGAGTACTTCCACTGCCTCTTTAGACATCACGCTCAGATACAGAGCATCCCAAAGTACAGAGGTACTTAAAAGAGACAACACAAGTTGAAGATTTTTGTGAAATCAGAGAGCCTCCAGAATTACATCACAGAAAATCCTCCTTTCAAGCCCACCTTCCAATAAGATTGCAGTTGGCTGAAATTTTTCCAAGCTGAAATCACTGGCAAAGGAAATGTTGAGAGAATCAGGTGAGGGAAAGGGGAGATGGCAGGCCTCAGTGGTATGGAAGGGGAGACTTGGGAGGGACCTAGACACCAACATTCATGTTAGTTGAAACGGCAGCAAGACTAAGCAGTGCCTGTACAATCTGACAAGTGCTTACGTCAGCTTCCTTTTATATTCGTCTTCAGAAACGCATTCTCCAGGGAATTCGGGAGCTTCTGTTGATCCCCACTCTGGTGACAACTACAATACAAGAGCAAGGACACATTACTCTTCTTGGTTAACAGCGTTTTTGCCAATACACACGGAGGAATATCCCTCACAGACCCTTTCAACAATCCCTAATGCAGCAGTGTGAAATTTCTTTCTTGCTGGAGACTGATTAGGTCTTTCAAGCCCAGGCATCCCTCCACACACACAAAAACATTGTCTAATCAAAACATGAAAAAGCCCCATCATGTTACAGACCCCTTCAATGACCTCCTCACCCTTCACTTCAGTTCAGAGGGATGGCTCTAAACTGCAAAAGAAAGAAGCAATTTTACTTGAAAAATAAATGTAGGATGATCAATTACCTTTAATTTCTTGTCCAGATAAGCTGGGGACACCCAGCCCTGTCGGGAGGGGCTAGATTTTGTGGGTTTAGTCCTGACTAGCCACTTCAGTGGATGAGCTGAATCAAGGACTTCCACATATTGCCCTTCTTTCAAAGTGATGGCCTCCTTGTCAGGCGCAGCAGGCACAAAGTCAGCAGTGACCATGTAGATGTCAAAGATCTGCATGCATGAAATAGCAGTTATTTTGAGCTCTGAAAAGGGAATACAATACTGTATCGCCAGCAGAACCTAAGTGTGCTTATCTATGTTTCATGTTTTATTCTTCAACCCTTGTATGGCAGAGAATCACTCTCTACTTTTTACAGGTGGCAAACTAAGTCTCAAAAAGGCTCTGGACATATTTTCAAAACATTGTGCAGTATCTTGGATTTACACCATGAAATAGTGAATTTTGCTCCCAAGTCAAAACAAACAGTGCTCCTGAAAATGTCAAAATAGGTCAACATTGCCAAAGGTTTACATTTTTAAATACCAGTCTCTACTAAAGTGAGACAGACCCCATGAAGTAGGATGGAGATCCTTAAAACACAAGAGATTGAGCATTCTAAATAACTGGTTTTCCTAGTATCAAACTTATCCATAAAGAAAACATACCTCTCCTCGGGAATCCCCATCTTCAGATTCAGAGGAGGACTCCTGAGCGATGGATGAAGGCCTGGATCGACCATGGCGAGGAGATGCAGAGGGAGTTTTTGATTCATCGTCGCTATCTGCACCTGGTACTCGAAGTGTGGCTGAAAAGCAGAGCGACAGGGAAGTGTGAAATGCAGCTCTTGTACTTGAACATGAGTCAAATCTAAACTAACTTTTAATTTAATAAAATATTATTTGCTGAGAAGAGCACTTGCAGCATTTAGTATGAATGCCTATCCATATTTAGGACTGCTTAAACAACTGGAATGCTTTAATGCTGGAGGTTACACGCTTACTGCAGTAGAAACATCTGTACAAGAGGTACGACTTCATCTTTGCTTCAAGATAAAATTTTACAAGAGAATCAATATACCATATACAAAACAAACCAGAATTCTTCATTTTAATTTAACAAATCATTAGTTTACTGCACAGCTATACACACAGTTTACAGTCTGCACTTGATTTTAAAATCCCATTGTGAACTACAACTCAAATTAAGATGTGGAAAGTCTGCAAAGCAGCATTGCTTTCAGATTCAGGAGTGATGCATTAACTTTATAACTCAAAACACCCACAATGTACAAAACACACTTCGATTTTTACAGTTGCCCTTCACCTCAAAGTTCACATTTACTCCTGCTTATTTAAATAAATACTATATGTCTAAAAAGGACACTAGCCTTGTCAGTTTATTTTAAGAGCTATTTTTTTTAGTTCAAGATTGTGGACTAAGATGTAGCAGCTTGCATAGGTTCTGGCTAAAAAATCTGAGACCTAAACATTCACAAATACTTATGCAGGATGACTGTCTCAGAATCCACTTCACAAATCTCACTGATATTTAAAGATCAAATGAAACCTAAAAAGAGCTTGCATCATTTTCTGTATTAATTCAATTGCCTTTGCCAGGTCACTTACCTTGACTTATTTTTGCAGATACCATTTCTGAGATATGGGAGGTGAGTTTCTGGAAGAACTCTTCTGTCCCAACATCAGCTAAGGAAACAGGGCTTTTGGGTACACCTTCTTTACCAGCTCCACCATCAAGGTCTCCTGGAAAAGAAAGAACTTTCTATTAAGCATGCAATACTTCACTGAAAAGTCAGCTTTTTTAAATAACAAAAGCTTCTCTGGAAGGAAAGTCTAATTTTCTTCACTTTCCCCGCTTCTAAACCTGTGTTTGCTCCTATTTCCTCCAAATAATTCAGCCTTGAACAGAGAGCAGTCCTGAAAAGTTCCAACATTTCAGGAAGTAATAAGAGGAAAAAGAACAAAAGGAGGCAGTGATAATGAAATATGTAGACAAGCTGAGCTGTAGATATGAAAAGTTGGAGTAATTCATATAAAATAGCTTCTCTTACCTACTCTTGCTTCAGAGGGATGGACAGCTCTGGAGAGAAAAAAAAAAAAGAGGAAAGCAGGATTAGAAGTTAAAATGAAAAATCATGGCAATTTGGGTGGGATTTATGACCTTTAAAATTTATTTATTTATATCAGGCCTTTAAGGAAATAGCATCGAGATTTTTTTTTTAAAACTTTCAGAGAAGAATTAGGACATCTGAGCTTGTTTACCTGAAGAAACTACTACAAAGTCAGCAAGGCTATAAATTTGCATAGTACAAGCTATCTGCCCTAATTCTCTGCACAATGCTGTTAGTACATAGGAAGCACGAGGAAGCTCACTCCACTTTCAAACAGCAATAAAGCTACATATCTCCAAATACGCCCAATAAAGGTTAGGTACATCCATGTGGGAGATTGCAGTGGAAGAGCTGATTTCACACTGTAGCTTTCTTCGTGGCAAATTCCCTGCGCAGACAGTCCCCCAAATCAGCCATAAAACTCGAAAGTTAACAGGCAAGGTTGATGTTTTAATAAAATAATGTTTCAGTTGAAAGCTATCGAGTTTTATCAAGATTGTAGCAAACGGAACATTTGTAGAGTAATACCAGCTATAAACCTCTGGAAAAACAGACTAGTGTTAATTAGTCCAAGTAGGATCAATTTCCTCTGATTTTCACTTAAGATCCTTTTGTAGTCAATGGAGAGAGACAGACTGACACTTCTAGAGAGCAAACAGACCCTCAAGAAGGGAAATTCATCCTCTGGGAATGCCCACCTCTCTCCATTGGCTCCAGAAGACTGGTCAAGTCTTTCAGGCTAGATATATTCTAGAAGTGAAAGTGTGTTTAAGTGGATCCCACTCTTCAGAACGTGCTTCAACCTGGGCAGCTAAACACTTACCCCAGTGTGGTCATTATAGCTTCTGATACCATCACGCGCTCCTGGGTCAGAACTTCAGCCTCTTTCACTGCAAGATCAGGGAATATGGTTAGAGGACAGAAAACCAAGAGGTTTTTTTAATATATTTACTCTGGGGCACATTTTCTAGACATGGATTACTGGAAATACCAGAACAGTGAAGCTGTTCTGTTAGCAGCTCCTGACCCAGGGCACACACTCCCACTCATATGATGCAAACACAGTCCGTTCCCCTCCCTGTCCATACAGTTGTATTTCTCCACCCTGCTAAGTTATGATTTGTGTAATCTCCTTATCAATCACATTTATTTTTCTCTTAGCCACTGTACGAAAGGCAACACAGAAAATGTGCTTGTATTGCAAGAAAGACTTACCATCTGCAACTTCTAGGGTAGCAGTGCAGATAGACTGGCCAGCCTTGTTGGTAGCAATGCACGTATAAGGTCCACTGTACTTCTTTTTAACATCCAACAGGATTAGACTGTGATGCATATTGGAACTGGCGAGTTTATACCCCGGAGTGTCTGGTTTGATCCAAAGGATGTCTTCCTGAGACTCTTCTTTCAACCAAGTGACAGTTGGTAGTGGATATCCTAAAGGAAAATCAATACAAGGAGCTCTAATTTTCCTAACAGTGTTACTCCTTTCTCAAAAGCCTCAAGAGCCATGCTGAATGCTGCTTTTGACCTGTTTTCTGACCCTTTTACAGCAGTAACAGTCATAAATACAATGAAGGACTGCATACCTTTCTACGGCACATTCCTCCTAAGAACATTAAAGCACTGTATAAAACCAAACAGCTAACCAACAAATCTTCCTAAGACTAGTAAGTATTATTATCCCTGTTTTTACAGATAGGAAAATGGAAGTGAAGATCAACTGGATGCTTTGCTATGAGGCACACATTCTCTTACAAAGTTGGGACTAGCGCCCCGGACTTCAGATTCAATACCCTAGATGAGGTTACAGTGAGTTGGCCCCAAGAGAGAAAAGAACGTGTCATGAAACTACGCAAAGTTGCTGTGCAGGTAGACCACTTACCTTCAACTTTTACAGAAAATGTGATGCTTGCACCTTTCTTAACCTTTTTATTAGTAAATCTTTCCAGGAACCTTGGTGGTATCAGCTGCTCATGGGCATCTGAAAATGACATTATTGGTGAAACATGGTTACACCTTCTGTGTGAGTTGAGACTACCGAAAAATTTCTAGGGGTTCTGTTATCATCTGCTATGGATCCTCTCACCTGTTTCTGGTGATTCTTCTTTCTCATCAGGTCCTGTGAAACGGGGAATAAAAACAAAATTACAAATATGTTTCTGCCCATGAGTTGCAAAGAAAAAAAATGTGATTCCAGGAGATTACTCACTGCAGGACACACCACACAGAATGTTAGTTCTGTTGAAATGTTATGCTTTTCTAAAGTATATGTATTAATAAAAATGCCAAGAAGAGTCATATAGCACGGGAATGGATTCTGTTACAGTTTTCCATTACGAATATTACACACGCTTACAAAGATAATTTTCGTAAACTACAACTCATCCCTACCAAGCTCACCTAATTAGTAATTCCAGAACAATTATGCTAATAAATACAAATACACATAATCATCTCTGCAAACACCTACTTCCACAACTCTCAAAATTTGTTAGTTCTGCTGACTGTCTTACTGGAACAGCCACAAGTTTAATCTGCATAAGGCCCTTAGTTGTAGTAAAAATAACTGTTAAAGTTGGTGAAGTTAGGCAGGAATGAAATCTATGTACTTGAGACCACAATCAGGCCTTGGAAAAGTGACATGTCTAACCTTAGGGATACACTGTAAACTTACAGGTGAGCTAAGAGTAAGACACATAATGCTTTAACCACAGACGACTCATTGGCAGGCTTTTTCAAGAACCACCACCATATAAAATAGAGTGAGTCATTTGAATAAAGATAACCAGGAGCCAGGACATGCCAAAAATCTACCTTTGACTACCAGCCTGGCTGATGAATATGCAGAACCAGCAGAGTTAATGACAAATATTGAGTATTGGCCAGCATCAGCCTTGGTGACATTAAGAATTTCCAGTGAGTGGAATTCTCTTTTATCAATCTTCAGGATATGGTCCGAGGCATTTAATGGCTGTCCATCTTTGAACCAATACAGGCGAGGCTCTGGGTACCCTACAAGGAGCAATTACAGACACAGAGAACAGAATGCATTAGCAATGACAATTTTGGAGCATCTCCACCCAACCACATGCTTCAGAACAGTCAAGGAAACCGCAGATCTGCCCAGTGCTACTGTCTTGAGGCTTTACTCCATTAGAAATCACTGTCAAATTTATTCAACTCTGTTCGTTTGTTATTTACCTGTCTCTTCAGTTTCTGACACTCCCTTTACTTGCTGCGTATCCAAATACCTTCCAGGTTGGAAAGGTAATACTCAGGTCCCATTTGCAACATACACAAAGCCAAACACTGAAATCCCTAGCGAAGCAAAATGTGGTCCTAAGTCACCCTTAGCTTGTATCACAACTTCAATAGCTGCTCCAAGAACACTGAAGCCAAAACAGCTCTCACTGTTCTTACAGGCAGCAATAGGAAAAGCAGGAGAATCCCTACCTCTCCCTGCCACTGCCAGCAGAAAGAAGTTTTTGCAGCTTTTAGCCCACAGCAGTGCCTCTCTCATAACAAAGGAAGACAATGCTGCAGTGAGGGAAGATGAGTGTAGAACTCATCACTAGTTCCTAGCCCAGGACTGTTTCATTCTTTAAAGAGAATAAAGAGATAGTCTCGCTTTTTTATTCCTTATTGCTCCTCCATAACTAACGTGCTCAGAGAATTACAGGACTCCATTTTCAGAAACATATGCCTGCAATTACACCTGCAGATATGGGCACAAAATAGGACCCCTTATCTGCCTGTGTCCGCTGCAGAAGCCAATGTTCATCAGCGCATACGTATTTTCTAGCTGGCTTATGCAAACATGGTGCAAGATGAACAGATGGGGAGCACAACCGCGAAAAAGCACATCAGAAAACCTTGTCCACCATTTCGCTCTGACAGCAAACCTGGAACAACACAAAGTGTTGTGGCCTCCCCTCACCTTTCACTTTCAGGTGAAATTTAGCCAAAGATGCTCCAGGGGCCACATGAATATCATGAAGCTCATCAAGGATCTGAGGCAATTGCTCTTCTTCAGCAGTAGACTCCTCCTGCTCGCGGCTAAGAAGCAATCAGAGTTAGAAAGAAGAAAGTCACCAAGACAGCAAAGGCTTAAGGAAATCAGGATCACCTATTTCAGGTTAATTAATTCTGTGCGTTTTGTCATCACAACAACACATTCAATACTATACATCATTAAAAGTAGTGGAGAAATCTCCAGGCCAGCTGGAAAGCAGCAGGGCAAATTAGCCCATGATAAATGTCCAGAGGCAGTAGTTACTGTAACTGGAATCTCAGCTCATCTGGCTGCTCCTTTGCTACATTAAACTGGCCCTGCCAGCTATAGCAAAAACAGACTCGGTATTTCCATGTAGAAAGCAACATTAAAGAACTATATTGATCTTATTAAATAAGAAGTTAGAAAGAGTTCGAGTTAGATTTACCTTGAAATATACTCTTTGGCACTGTAGTAGGAGGATGTCTCTGTTGCATCTGCTGCTGTCTCATAGTCAGTACTGGTCACTGTTAAACGGAAAAAGAGAATATGTTTTATATAATCTGAAGTTTGAAATTCTTTCATCTTACAATAATTACAGCAATTAGAGTTAACAGTTTGCAAACTCGGAGAAATAGTTTTTGCTGATCTCCCTTAGTAAAAAGCCATTATTTCACCTACACGACTGTTGCACCACGGTGGTGTTTCCAAAGGTAGCTAACTATCGCTCCCTTCAAGACCCAACAAGGATGCTTCGCAAGACAGAAGGGCTTCCTAAGGGGAGAATCCTGGCCTCTCTGGTGTTCAGAGCCTCAGAGGAATCCCAGTGAACTGGGTATGGTCTATAGGATGACACTCCTCCGACCTTTAGGAATAACTGGGCTCTGCTCTGCAACTGATCAGCTCACCGATATTAGTGACATCCATGTTCTCCTTATAATTAACACATGTACCATTATTATCATTTTGTTAACACATTTACAATATCCTAGCAGAAACATTTTAATTTTGGAGGCTTTTTTTCCCATGTGTTTGACCTAAAAGCTTTTTTTTCCTCCCAGAATTTCCTGTGGACCAGAACCACCCCAGACCTTGCAGCTGTCCAATGAGAAGGACATACTCTCCATCTCCCTGCTAATGTGAGTGCCTGGCAGTTTGATTTTACATTGCTGCAGAAGGGTCCCACATGCCCCTGGCTTGTGGAAAACACCTTTGTTTATCTGAAAAGCTTTGTGCAGAACCTTACCTCAGTTTTGGCAAAACCAAAATGAACCCAAGAGGTTGGCAAGTGAAATGTTTTTTTTAAAAAATGTAAATAGTATTTGTCTTAAAAAATATTTATCCCCCTCTAAGCATGACCCCTTCCCTCTGGCTTTCCTACAGGTATTTTGAGACTCACAGTCCACTCGAAGCTCAGCTTTGGTTGAAGCAACACCCATGTTGTTCTCAGCAAGGCAACGGTAAACACCCATGTCAGCAGGGACCACAGCTGTGATGATCAGCTGATGGCACCCTTCCTGGTCCTCGTTGATCATGTAATGGTCATTTTCTTCAATAGCTTTCCCATCCTTGAACCAGCGAACCGTGGGGAGAGGTTTGCCAATGACAATACAGTCAAAGCTGACTGGATATCCATCTTGCACCTCCTGGTTTTGAAGCTCAGTCATGAACATGGGGGCTAAATTCAGAGTAGTTAGGGGAGAAGAAAGGAAAAATTGGGCTGTGTTAGATGTATTTTAGGAGCACTTCTGCCCAGTGCCACAAGACTTCTGCTTCATAGGTTTTTAAATAATAGAGTGATATCTTTTCTCCATGACAATAAATGTCAAGCAGAAACTCCCTGACAAACTCTATGAAAAAATTCTGCTGGACTGCCATAAGTATTATATATAAGTATACTGCCCTACAAGCTGCAAACTACATATCACCTCAGTTCTTCCCCTTAACAAAATGTCTTTTGTCCCTCTTTAAGGGCTGTTCTGAAAACTGTTTAATTAACTTAAGTATAGCAATAAAAGCATTTACAGCTATATTATTATAACAGTGGACATTTCTACTATGAAAAGCATCATTATAGATAAGTGAGAACTTTGCAACCCCCTGCCCCAGCGCTGACCTCCCTCCTCTCCCCGAAAATGAAAAAGAAAGGAACATTTCATCTATTGTTTTCAGAAGTGTTTCCAGAAAATATCTGCACAAAATGAAAAACAAAGTTTTAAAAGTTATTCACAAGTGAAAAAATAACATCCCAACCTGCTCCAGCTACCTTTTTCAAAGAAAGAATGAGCTTGCTTTATTCACCTGTATCAGAAGTCAGTAAAGGTGGGGGAGGTCTTGCTAGTGGTGGTGGAAACTTCTCCAGGGCGGGTGGTGTTGCTTTCCCAATACGCAATTCCACTTTTTTAGGGCCTTGTTCCAAAATGTCAATTTCCACAGGGATTCCCAGGGCACCAAACATCTCTCTGAATCGAGTGGCTGCAGTTTTCGCCTCAGACAAGACTTCAAATTTGATGTAGATGTACTGGTCATCCTCACGATACGTCTGATGGTCTACCACCTCTATGTCCCCTTCATCTGCACTGACAAAGAGCTCTTCCTCCACATCAGATATATCCGTTGAGATCTTGGCCTTGAAGAGTCTGTGAAGTCTCCTTCCTGCTTTACGGAAAGCATCATCCAGCTCACTGCCAGACGAGCTCTCAGTCTCACTGTCAGTGGCATGTTTAACTGGCTTCTCTTTACAAATAAGTTGAGGTTCCTGACTGTCAATCATCACCTTAGCACTGTGCGAAACTTTGCCAAATTTATTAGATGCCTCACAGGTGTATTTACCCGCATCTTTCATATCCAGGCCAGTGATTATCAAAGAGCAGGTCCCGTCACTGTAACTGTCTATGTGATAGTAGCGACCATCTGAAAGCTCTTCCCCGTCTTTCAGCCAACGGATTTTCATGTCAGTTTTGCTGTGGGCCACACACTCCAGGTGGAGAGTGCTTCCAGGCTCACCAGAGAAATCTTTGAAGGTCTCAACAAACACCGGGCACTCGTGTTGCTTGATCTCCTTCCTGACTTTGTAGCCTTTGAAAGCAGCCTGGATCTTTACAGCTGCCTTGTTCATGGAAGGATCATCTAAATCTGTTATTTCTGGTTCAGCTGGCTTAGCAGCTGGGACTGCCACAGTAGTCTCCACACTGGATTTCTCCCACTGTTTCCATAATTTGCCTGTGGAGATTGATTCAGCCTTGCTAGTAACACTGACACTTGTCTTCCCAGCTTTCTTGAGATAGTTGACTAGTGAAGGAGTCCCAGCTCTAGATTCATCATCTGAACTTGTGAAAGAGAAATCTGCTTCTCCAGTCCTAGCGAGCTCGTCACATGTGGAGTATTCCTCTGAGTAGTAGTGAGACATCTCTGCTTCTTCCTTCTTCAGTTTCTGAAGTTTCTCATCCTCTTCAGGCACCTCGCTGATGGAATCCAAGGTGGGCTCCCTGCTCATCCGGCGTTTCTTGGCCAGAGCTTCCCACAGCAGGTGAAGGTCTCCCTCCTGAGCAGCCTCAGGGGGCAAGCTGGGCTGGACATGTCCATCCAACAGCTCTTCTGGTTGGCTTGCGGGGGGTGCTTCCCTGGCAATCTCTCTTAGCATTGCTACCGTAGGAACTGAGGAGAATTAGATTGGTGAGATGTTAAAAGACAAAGTCTATGATTAAGCCCTGAGAAAGCACATGCAAGTATCATACTAAAATCTCAACAGAAGAATGTCACTGGCATCTAATTAAACATTATGTTGAGAACAAAATATACATTTAATATACTGGAACGGGTTGCTCAGAGAGGTTGTGGAGTCTCCATCTTGGGGACGTTCAAAACCCTACTGTACAAGGCCCTGAGCAACCTGCTCTAGCTGACCCTGCTTTGAGCAGGTGGGTTGGACTAGGCTATCTAGAGATGTCCCTTCCAACCTCAACTATCTTATGATTCTATGCAAGTACATCAAATACGGCCAAACATCAACATTTTTTTTCTTCCTCACGCATTTGAACCCAGTAAACCAAATTCTGTCACTCTTAACGTTCATGTCTAATTCCATTTCTTACATGTAATCATACTCCAAAACTGTAAGCTATCCAGCTATCTAGCATTTGGCCAGACTCATGTTTTGAAAACAAAAGCTTGCAGCTTGGCCTTGGAAAACCCACAGAAGAGCACAAGCTATAAGGTGAGGCAGAGAAGCTGACTGGAGTTCCATGTCTTTTCCCTCACTCTACTCTACACATCTGCCCAGGGCTGCAGAAAAATATTTCAATTTCAAAGACATAAACAAACACTATTTTTTTTTTTATCTCCTGCTGCGTTCTCAGTTTTACTAATTCCTCCAGGGAAATGTGATGTTGATTCTGTATTGTCTGAATTACCGCATAGAAAAGTTTTTGATCTCTAAAGCCTCTGCATGAAAAAACAGTGGCTTTGTCCTTTCTGCTGCAGCTGTGTTTTATTTGTGAAATACACAAACACTCTCACGGAGAACAATAGAAGTGAAGTGCCAAAGCTTTTGCTAAAAATAATGATAATCCAGACCAAAAGAGCATGATTCACACTTGGATATGGAAAATAACACACACAATCAGATTAACAATGATAGTCTTTCAGTGGGAGACCTCAGTAAGTTCTTGATCTCAAGTGAGGGCATGACAGAAATACATAGCTTTTGTTTTAAGAAATTTATCCATCACTGTTTTTTCCTCATGTATCTTAATTTACCCATGCATTTTAACCAGTTAAGCTCATTTTGGAAAGAATGAACCAACAGCTGCATTCACAATCCATCCAGTACTGTCAGCTCTTTCTCTTCATAGTGAGATTAGTGTGATTCACTTAACCTAATCGTAGCCAACTAAAAACCAGACATTTAGTATAAGCCAATTTTCTTGGTTCCTTTTGTAGCCAAAGAAGAAAGATAGGAAGACCTAGCGTGTAGAAAAAGATGAGCAACTGCAAGTGCCTCCCAGGAGCTCGTACCTATGCTCCTCTTGCAATTGCTGAGTATCTAGTTAAGACACGTCAGTGGAGCACGGAAAGCAGTTCAGCTCCCCCTATTTCAAAGTTGGACAGGCCTCCACTGACTGTCTTCAATAGATCTCCATTGGTTGTAACGGGAGCTGAGACATCCATCTCATATGGAGACACCTGCCTGGAGATACCTATGTTTAGACGTCTAGGTCTGACTCACCCTCTGGGACACAGTGAGTTGCCTAAACATTGCGGGGGGTAAAAAAATGCCTCCCAGTGAGCTTATAGTAATAATGATCTGGTGATCATTATTAAGCTTATGGAAACAAAGAGCTATATAAAACAATCGTAGTGATTAGTTTTGATCAGCCCAGTGCAGTACAAAAAGACTATATTATTCCAACCTAACACCATTTTCTCTCTTCTTTCAAAGTTGTGTTTTTATTCTAAGCTACAAAGTGTTGAGGACTTTGGTGACAATGGGTGACAAAGGTGGAAAATATCAGGAAAATCTTATCTGAACAGTTCAAAACTATTACAGATTCAGAAACATACTGGGCAATACCAAACAGGGATAATGATTCTTTATGGATTTGAGAGACAACTTGTAAAGGAAAATAAATTCAAGATCGAACTGCTGAGACCCTCCTAGATGTCCCTAGGCAGAACTGATTTAAGGTCACAGGAATGTACTCTGTACCTTCAAGACACAGGCTGGCAACAGATTTGACTTCTGGAGAAACCATGCAGGTGTATGTGTCCTGATCTTCAGGTTTAAAGGCATGAATAATGAGTATCTGCTTTTTTCCATCAGAGAGGATTTCGTATCTCCCTCCAGCTTGTATTTGTTCTTCTCCTTTGAGCCATGTCGCTGTCTCTTGGATTTCACTTGATAATTTGCACTCCAAGCGAGCCACCTCCCCTTCCGAGACTGATCCTCCCACCAAAGGATGAGTGACTGTAATTGGAGGCTCTGTAATTACAAAAAAAGGGGGTGGGGAGAGGGGACAGGAATTAACACAACATATCATAAACTGGCTTTAAGGTGCTCCAGATCTCTTTGTAGAATAACCAAACATCCCATCCGTAACTTATAGATTCTTTGACTGTTGCAGACAACCAAAGAACATGACTGGCAGCATCCAAAGTCCACAACTTCCAAAGATAATACCAAATTAATTGCACAAGCTTCCCCAGAGGTTAAACCAACGTCATATAAATATATACATGCAGAAGTTGTTTCATTTTCTTATTTCTGTATTTGGTGATCTTCGTGTACCCATCACAATGAACATTCAAGCAGCCCTAGATATCCTAGAAGACTTTAATGCTTAGAATGAAGACGTTTTGAAGGGACACAATAAAGAAAAAAAATAAAAAGATTAAAAGAGATTATTAAAAGCTGACTTCATCCCAGTCTTGTAAGTAAAAGAAAACAGTATTTGCTCTAGTTCCTGAAAAATTAAAAATTCTCAAAAAGTGTAAAGATTTTCTCTAAAATTTTTCTCTATCTTCTTTACTTTGGAAGGAGTCCTGCCAATGACGTGCTGTTTGTATGAGAGTGATACTCCAAATGAAGCCAAGACAAATCCATGAAACGTGCAGATGTTCAGCTGCCACTGACTGGGACCTAAAGCACACAGCTCAGCTCCCAGAAGGAGCACAGTCCTGAATGTCATCTGCCCCTCCAGGTTTCACCAGGTGAGGGGATCATTGCCCAAAATGCCTCGGAGTTGTCGTAGACAAAGTGAGCATATGCAAAGTTATCAGGGTGCAGCTGACACACTGGAAGCTGTTATGTTGCAAAAACATCATTGTGTGCCTGAGCCTTAAGCAAAAGGGATCTTTTCTTTTTTTTTTTTTTTTTTATGTACAGTCTTTCCACTTTGAGGTACTTGCTGGGGACTCTTCTATCACAGGCGGTGTTGCAAGAAAAGAAAAAAAACATTGGAAGAGTGGCTCTCCATCTCACTGTGGCTTCCAAAGTTTCACCAACAGACACCAAAGGAACTGTGTCCTCCAGCACTCCTTCATGGGGGTTATTATATAAAGACATGCAAATAGTGGTAGAAAGACGGGTGAAGAAGACAACACTGCCCACCCACTGCGTAGGCACCCAGGGCCTCAGCTGCACCAGACACATTCCAGCATGCCCCTTCTGCCTCATTCCATCTGACGTCCACCAGAAAAGGAACTCACGGTCACCAGACAACACATGGATGCAGTGCAGGCCACATGACAGCTTGATGCAGTTTGGAGAAAATAAACACTGAGCACTAACAACACAGCAGGTTTTGCTTTGCAGCAGCCCAGAACAATTTTTCCAAGCTAGTTCTCCTATACTGTGTTGGCAGCAAAGCACTGAAATATGTTGCAGAGTGGACTCTTCCAGGAGGTCCCTGCAGCGGGTGAAGCAGGCATGCCACGCGAAACACAGGCCTACAGCGGCTCTCAGTCCTCCTGGGGGCACCTCTCTTTCTCACCTAGCTGCACCATTTCAGGGAAGTGCACTGGCTCACTGGCCCCGACTTTGTTTACAGCCGAGACGCGGAATCTGTAGGGTTCGCCTGGGGTGAGATGGTCCACCACAAACTCCGTGTTTTGAATCATGCCCTTGCTGCACGACTGCCAGCCAACACCCGGGATTTTCCTTTCAACGTTGTAGCCTAGGATGTCACAACCACCGTCGCTCAGCGGCTTGTACCACGACAGAGTTACAGAGTGACCGTTCTTACTTAAAACTTCTGGTTCTTCAGGGGGATCAGGGAGGGCTGAGGGCACAACAAAGTTCCAGTGATGTATATAACATGAGCAATAGTGCTTTACACTACAACAACCTGAGAGGCTTCTGCAAGCAACAAGAAGGAAGTGCAATGCGTTCAGCGCCCGTCTCAGTACAAAGCTGTGCTGGACTGATCAATCTATGCTGCTAATGACAAACCGTCATTTTCCAAGAGCCATCTCAGATACTTATGTTACATATTATTATCATATTTTCCTGCTACTTTTTCCCACACAGCTGAAAACAAGGTGTGTGTATGGCATTTACTGAGCAAATGACCTGCCATCATATACTGTAACAATCCAACAAATTATGGGGAAATAAGGTCAACAGCTGTTTTTTTTTTTAATTTTGGAGGCCCCAAACATTTCTTTCCACATGCAAACCTTGGGTGCACAGCCTCTTGTCTGTATTTACAGTCAAATCTCTACTTGAGGAGATTAGCACACTTCAAAGGGTTCTCTGCTGCCCCTGATCATTTTCCATATGCACTCTAGTTCAGCTCCCTCCAGTGTCCACCTGTTTGCAGAGGGTGGTGTTGAACTCTCAAGCAAACCAATTTTCATGAGATTCTGTTACATTTTATGAAAGACAGCAGCTAAGGAAGCCTGGCGACCATCTCTAGCCTGATCTAATTTTCATCTGATGAGGTAAACTTTTCCTGTTTGAAGAACAACTTGCCCAGCAGCAGCATTTTCTCAGCCTAAGTATGCTAGCTTGGGACATGAGAAACAAATCAGTACAAAGCTTAAAAAATTTAATGCACAGTATACCAAAGTCTGAGATTTCAAGTGCCATTGGGCTGGAATGACAGATACAATGTATGAACTTACCGATCACAGACAACTTGGCTGATGCAATTGCTTCTCTGGAAGCAAAGGTCACCTCTCCAGAATGACATGGTTGGGCTTTTTTCAGAATAAGTTCATATTTATTTCCATCTGCTTGTACCTCCCAGTCCTCATTTGTTTGGATTTCTACGTCATTGGTATACCAGGTAACTTCATTAATTGGCACTGCTTCACTCAGAACACAGCTGAATGTAGCTTTGTCCCCTGGAGAGACTTCCACATCTTTGAGAGGCTGCAAGATCCGTAAGCGCCACCCTGCAGATAAAGACAAGCAATCAAGCCCTCAGGTACTGAAACAAATGCCGGTAAGATGTATTCTGAGTATTTGTGTTGAATCTCTGGGCAGCCAGGACTCAGACACCAAGGGGATCATTAATAGGAAGGTCACATATGTCACTACAACAGATGGTATCCTTGGGGACTGAAACCTTCCAATACTTTCAGGGGTGAAAACCAACCCAGAAATGTCCTTCTCTTTCCAAGTAGCAGAAAAATACACTGGAGAAACTTAAAGGAACTTAGAGCTTTCATTACTGAGAGTCACATATCTCTGACTGGAAACCACGGCCTTCCTGTGCTTTCTTTATTGAACAATTTTTGAATACTGCCACAAAAACACTGGGAAAAGGGTAGCCTTTGCCCTTTAGATTCAGTATCTTAATGAGATAAGCATTTGCAAACACTCTGAAGATGCCTCTCTTCCTTGCAAAGTGCAAGAGCAGTCTAGGACAAGCAGATTTAGGTAGTTCACAAAACTGCCTGCAATTACCTAAGGTGAATCCTGGTTCTGATTCCTTGATGTAAATGGCAAATGCATAACCCAGAAACGCTGAAACAACTGATCCCCATAAAGGGTCATAAAGCAAGAGCTACCTCCTCCTTTCTCCAAAAATACAAAAATAACACAAAGTAAAATAGCATCATGAAATAGCCATAGTTGTAAAATCAAATGAAATAAAACACTAACTCAAAGATGGACTTGGTCCCCAGAGCTCAAGTGCTATTCAAACCAGAGTCCAACCTCTCCTGAGACCCTGAAACATTAGATCCTCAGCCTGCTGCTTTGCACATTTCTGAATCATGAAAGGCATTTCAGTTTGCTTCCTTGTTAAACCCAGGTTCTTTAGCTATCACTATTTTGCATGAAATCCCAAGGCTTATCAGAATGTCTGTATCACAAATCAGCTTATTTTTGGAACTAAGTTTAATAGGAGAGGACTAAGACAAATTGCTATTGAATTTGTACCTAATTTGGCCATGCTCTTAAAGGAAGTAAACGAGGTAAATGGATTTGACAGAGACTGCAGCACCACAGAGGCAGAGAGTATTCACGCTGGCTGTGCAGTGTGCTCTTGTTGGATAACTAGCACAGAAGTGTATATATATATGGGTGTGCACCCCAGTCACTGAAACTGGAGAACAGACCACAACAAAAACATCAACAGATAACAGAGCTAAATCTACTGCTGATGCAATCAGATGCAACTGTGAAGGTTCGACAAGATTTATATCTGTTCATAGCAAGCCTGGATTTGATCTCGGAATTATCAGTACAAGCAGATGGGTTTAATGAAAAGATAGATTTAATAAAATGTGACTAAGCAGAAAGTCCAAGCCAAGCCCCCCGTATTCTGCAAGCGATATTGAAAGTATAGGAAATTCTGTTTTATTAAAAAAAAAAAAAAAAAAAAAGGAAACATTCCTTGAGAGTTAAAAAGCTTGTGAAAGGACACTTCTGAGCATGAGGTGGTAACAATTAGAAAACATCCCAGGGAGCAGTACAATGGAAAGGATGTGGAAACAAGAGTGTGTTTTTTTCTGGTTTTGTGATTGGGCCATATTAAATAGGATATGTAAAGCCTGCAAGTCAGAAATATGGAAATGCAAATGAGAGACAGACACAAGCTGACAGCTTGTCCAAGAAGGACTTGTCTCTAGTCAAGAGCCAAGAAAAACGCAGAGTGCTGCGTCTCTTAGTCAACCTAAGTTCCTAGAAAAGTCAACTCCACCGCTATTTTAAGACAGTCATACACTTCTAATTCATTGCTAAATGATGCTCTTTACATCCAGGTCATGACAAAAAGAACAATAAGAAAAAAGGAAAATATAAAACACCATTCATTCATTGGGTGGGAATAAGTAGTTGGGTATGAAGCAAACAGCTTATGCAACTTTTCTTCTCTGTCGCTCATCACATTTCTCTGGTTCATTTGCCCTTGAAAATCAAAAATTTAGGATTCCCCATAAGACTGCTTCTGTTACCTTTCACAGTCAGGAAGGCGGAGGTCACTGCGTCGCTGCACATGAAAGTCACCCGGCAGCTGTCCTGGGCAGTTAGGTTCTTCAGCAAAAGAAGATGCCTGCGCCCATTTTCAAAGTAAACCATCTCCGTGTTTTCTGTAGTTTTGGCAGGCTCATCATCAATCAGCCAGTTGTAATTGTAGCACTCAGGTTTGGAAAGGTAGCATTCGAAGAGGGCTTCACCTCCTTCCACTGCTTCCACGTTCTCCAGGCCCTGGACGATGCTGTTCTTGGCTAGCGGAGAAGGAGAACCATCAACAGTATTAATTGTTTGGCTATGCACATCTGAATATTGACAAGCCTTGGAGCACTGGTGATTCCCATTGCTGGAAAGTTGATGGAGAGCATATGGATGTGACAGAGCACACCTGTGGCTTTAGCTGCTAATTTCAACCATGCTCTAACACAGTGCTGTATTTCAAAGCACTTTAAGTTGTGAGATAGTTTAAAAATAATGAAAAACCTCTAGAAGCTCTAGCATTTCATCTAGGCTTCCTCCAGAAACCTGACCTCTGCCTTTAGGAATAAAGAAAAAATGTTGGTTTTTATATGAATCAAGCCAGTATTCAACAGGAAGTAATAGTGCAGGGACATAATCAGATTCCTTCTGTCCCAAAACAGGAAACATTTCCCACAGATCTCCCAGGCAGGCACAATTCGCATCGTAACTGGGGAAATTCGAATCAACTGACAGCTCATCATAAAATCTTACTACCTTTCATGCAAAATAAATGCACCAAGAGAGTATTATAGCTGGCAAAGCTATAGGGACTGCCGACTAAGTTAACAAACCATTTCATAAGTCTGCTTCTAGGAAACACATGAAAAATTAACACCTATATTAATAGTACTTTTTGAATTATTACAAAAGCCTTATGACAATATATTAGGTTTATTTTCTTCTGCATGCGTGAGGTGAATTGTGTGGCCAGAAACATGCACAGTCACTGCACTTGCATGCATTGGTTGGCATTTGTACATAAGCAATCAGCCTGGTGCACAATTAAATGTGGGCTAAAGGTGGACATGATTTGTGTCAAACCAACTACACGGACAAATTATGTGCACATAATTATAGCCGACACAAATACCATAAAATGGTCATGATCTGTAATATAAACCAACATTCTGAGATACTCCTGTTCGAGATCTCTATAACCACCATCTGCCACTGTTTGAAACAAAAAATTAATGCTGAACTATTCCCTAGCCAAAAAAAAAAAAAAAAAAAAGCATGAATTACTAAAAAGATTTCCATATTTTATAATACTCGGGGAGAACAATAAAGGTTTTTCAAACTCTTGGAGAATGTATAACATAGGTTAGGATCAATCCAAGCTGTTTCTTCAATTACTTTCTGAGTCCTACTTCCCCTATGCATAAAAAGTGGATAATTACAGATCCTACCTCCTCTTTTGGATTATACTCATTAATATGTTAGCTGTTTTTAATTCCTAAAATGGAAAGTGCTTATCAAAGTACAAAATATTATAATAAATAATACTCTGTTCCTATGCTCACAGTTAACTAGGTAGAAAGCACAATTTTGCCTAATAAACCATGATAATTCAGAAATCAGATCAGAACCACTGTTACTGCTGATCATACTAACTTGCCTGGTGACTGAAAACAAAAATTCCTTATGCTTATCAGAAATATCCTTATATTTCCAATAAAAATATCCTTATCAGAAGTAAATTATTAGACATCCCTATAAAATATATAACTATTGTTTTTTTTTTATTTGCTGTTTCTTGGGGCCCTCGCAAATGCTATTTACAAGTGAGAAGGTATTTCCTGAGCGATCAGTCTTTGAAATAAGTAAAACACTGAACCAGATTAGCTACAGTTGACATTAACTGAAAATAAAATTAAATTCCCCTCTCTCCATTAGTGACTGGTTTTAAAGTGCATTGCACATAAAAGCCACTCTGTAACAGCAAAAAGGACACTCATTATTCCTTTGGACCAACGTTATATCTGCAGTATCACAGTAACTCAGCAAGACAGCCCATTGCACTGATGATGGAGCCAAATGCAGTTCATCGTGGAGGAGCTATGATACATAATCAATACAGTAAGTGAGCATTAACTAGAACTAAGTTTCTGTGAAATGTCACCGTTTCCTATTCAGTTCCCATTAACTCCCATCTATTTTTAGCACTGCTATCAGTAATGGAGCGAACACTAAAGAACGGGTTCTGATGTGTCCCTTATTGTGAGATGCTTCCATGATTTTTCCACCTTTTTTATTGGGAACCCATGATAGTCTTCCTCTTTGTCTGGAAGACCTCACCTTGAACATCAAGTGCAGCCACCACTTTGGTGCCTTCAGCTTCACAAGAATAGATGCCAGTGTCTTCTGGTACCGTAGGTTTAATTTTTAGCATGCTTACATTCCAGTCCTGCACGATAATCACTCGCTGCCCATCTGCATGTACTTCCTGATCATTTTTCTTCCATATGGCGTGCACTGGCCTAGAGTATTGGCATATGAACTCTGCTGTGCCATCTTCATCAACAGTTATATCCTGCATGGGACTGACCACTTCAATGGTTGGATCTGTCAACCAACACGTCAGGAGGGACATGCATTAGTGGATCCTCAAGGAAACAGCAACTTGGAGATTTTTGACAAGTACAGAGTTGGAGGAAGCAAGCCGAGTGGAAGTGCAAGCAAGAAGCTGAGTGGGCACACTGGAGATTAGCGGTTTAGTCTTTGCTTGTGTCAGCATCAAGCAGGATAAAGCAAAACTGGTGCATTAGACTGTAACTAGCACACTAAAATGGACCAGCAGCCGTGAAGGCCTGCACTTTAACGTTCCTGACCCTGAACTTCGGTGCAGAACATCTGCTGGGACTCCTGCCATCATTCGTTATCCTCTCGGTGAGACTCTCTAGCCCAAGGAGTGCTGGATGTGAAACACTTCTGCTTCCCAGAACACTTCAAGAGCACAAGTCTGAGATGGAGGAGCGTAGTGGACGGGCTGCCTTGACTGATTTAAGCAAAAGACAGACATCAGCATTGTTCAGTGGAATTGAGGGGAAGGGGCTTGAAAAGGTAAGCTCCTGACGAGAGCCCACTCACAGCAGCATGGGGAGCAAAGCTCCTGGACAGCTTAACAAGGAAGGGCACTGCACAGGGCAGAGGGACTTGCTCTTTTAATTAGCCCTGTACCAGAGACATAGTTTTGGGAAAAATAAGAAGCTGTTTCCTTTTCATTAGCTGATCTGTAGATCAAGCATCTGTCTGGAACGCTCCTCTTGAAGCTCTGTGCATTGGGCTGAGGGATTTCCGATGCTACAGGCAGACCTTGGGAAGCAAAGATAGTTTGGGAAACGTCTCTTGGAATCTTGTTGCAAGGCTTGATTCTGCTCTCTAAGGCTCCCTCTGCCACCCTGTGTGTGTATGGAGAGGAGGCATCAATGGCAGATCCTGGAGACTGAAGGACTCCAGGAAGGACTGAAGTAGCAAGAAGGTCTCTGTGCAATTGAGGGACTACACCACCATCCCCATAAGATGGAGAAACATGCTCCTCACAGTCAGTGCCACCTCTGGTCCCAAACGAAGGAGAGTGTCCTTTTCTCACTGCCCCAGTGCTGAGCTAAGAGCTTGGTGGGCCTATTCTCCCCTGCAGCACAGCAGGAAGCACCCTGGGCCCTGGGGTACACTGCAACTCTCACTCCTGCACAAGGGGGTCAGAAGGAGAGGGCACCTCTTCCAACCTCCTCCATTCCCCCCCTGCCCAGCCATGCGGGGACAGTGAATGGATGCAACTGTAGGACAATGGTATTGTGAAGGCCAAAGACGTAAAGCTGTCATGAGATCTTGGTCGTTACAGAATACATATCCTGTTATAAGCACACCAGGACAATAGGGTGTACAGCACTAAGACAACCAGTTCCCTGGTGAAGAACAAGCCACGGATAGCTAAATAGACCAAAATACACACAGCTTGAAGGTAGATCTTCAAACTTCTGGACAAAATAAAGTGCAGGAAATTGACTGTTAATACAAGCACAGTTAGAATTTTACTAGTGTTTTACTTTCCTATTAAATCAAGTGTTATCGAGCAGAGCACCGTAACTGGGGTGTTTTTTAAAGGCCTTCCTCATCCTAATCCAGTTATAGTCATTTAATACTGTGACTCAGTTCACATCAAAAAAAAAAAACCTGTACTTCAGCAGAAGCACAATATATCTACATACACGTTTGTACTAGCATGAGCTTTGGGTGCTAGACCTCAACAATTCCGTGATTCTATGAAATTTAAACTTCCCAGGAGCCCTTTATTTGACTGAATATCTAACAGTGCATTTATTTTTAATTTATTTTCTACATCCACTGGAGTTCTTTGCCTACAGTGCTCAGAACCAGATTCTGTCTCTGGAAATACTGAAGTCAAATTTGATGGCAAATGGACATGGGATTTCTCATATTTACACACTGCCTCACTGATGCACCATTCTGATATTAGATATAAATGATTTGGAATTTCTTCTCCTCAGCAAAGATTTCTGAAGGTCCAAAAAGGGACACATTAGATTGACAGAGAGGTAGATAACAATTCCTGACTACAGTTCCATACTGTGGACAATCCATGTTATGGTGAATAACTGTAACATAGAAGAACACCTCAACAAAGAGAATACTTCATCCTTTACACCTCCTTGCACACTAAACCTAATGTACAACCCCCTTTTCCAAGTGAGGAACAAGTGCTACTTTTGTCTGAAAAGTAACAGCTTTTCCAGATGGCTATAAAAGGACTGGATGTGAAGCAGCTTGCTTTACCATAAAGTTTGGAGCTCAGTGTTATTTGCAGTTTGTGGCTACCCTTACCAAATGAGAAAAATATTCATTCAACAGATGACAAAGCTTTGCCAGTACAGTGCTAACCGTTAGTATTCAACCATTAGCAATGAGCTACTGGGCCCACTTTGCCACTGTGCTATTCCAGGGTCATACCAGTGGCTTCCAGGGGGGTTCTGGAGCCATCAGTGTAGGAGCCCAAGGTCTTGATTTGGGAATATGTTGAACTTAGTACAATGAGAGTATCTAAGCTAAGGAACAGCACCGTAGTGAATTATGCAAACTTCTGGCCATGTAATATCTTGTGGTATTATAAAAACAGACTGGTGGGAGAATCCGGTAGCTCCAGAGTGACAAAAGCACAGCCTCTTCTCCTGAATATGTCCAGCTCCACTGAGATGCCAGGTGAAAGCAACAGCCCTGACCCTGCAATCCTTCCTCACCTGAATCACCCAAAAAGCAGATGCGGTTGTACCTACAAGACTGCTGGGATGAGTATGGGTAGAAATTTGCAGGACTGTTATGCCAAAGAAGACTTTTGGAGACATTTAGTAAGGGTAGCCAGGAAGGTAGAAGCACTAGCACACTGAGCAATTGTGGAGGTGGCCATTTGTGTCCTTCCAACAACAAAATACCTTTGACTAATAATTTAGCTGAAGATATAAGGGACCCAGCTCTGAAGGTGACAGTGCCTGAATCATGGCACGCCACATCCTTTAGGGTTAAAGTGTGGACTGTCCCGTCCTGCTCAGAGATTTCTGTCACAAAGTTGTTGTGAAGGGGAGATCCATCAAGCCACCACTGTACATTCTTCACGCCCGGGCGTGAGAGCTCGCAGGTAAACGTGGCTGACTCACCCACAAAGACGTCTGTGTTCTTTAAATCAGAAACTACGATTGCTTCTTCTTCTGTATAACAGAGCAAGAGAAGGTGCCAAAGGAAAACAAAAGCATAAACATATACACGTTCCTTCCAGGAGAAAAAAACTAAGTGACAGTGCAAGTTGTCCAGGAAAATTAAATTTGTTATGCTTGTTCCAGGGGAAAAAAAGACTTTACATTTCTTTCAAGGATTTAAAAAACACCTTCCATCCTTCACCCACTTCCAAATGAAGTGTGTTTGTTTGTCTGCAAACACTGTTTCATTGAAAGGACACTCTATGTCATGACTAGTTCATACCTGGCTGTCCTGTGTGTTGCAGCCATCTGCATTGACATTGTTGGCGGTAGGAGGCAGAAAGCTAGCTTAAGATTTAAATGGGGTGTTTATTTACACTGCTTTAAAAGATTAATAGAAATGTCAACAACAATTGAACCCATAATCAATCATAACAAGAAATTCAGTATTTTTCATAACAGTTACTCCAAACAAATAGTATTCAAACAGCACCATCTGCTATTGTACACAGTACGGTCAGAGCTTTCAACTGCATTAACTTATAAACACTGGTCCAACCTCGGCATGGATGTAAATATTTACATCTTCACAGAAAGCAGGAAAGAAAAGAATGGAATTTCAGCTGTCTCCATCTGAGACAAGTTTGGTCTGTTACTGTCAAACATACTGGAGTGAGAAATTCTGGCAGAAAAGCCAGAGCATTTTCATCACATTTCGTCTTACCTTGTACGTACACAGAACCTGCGGTGATCTCATAGCCAGTGCTACAAGTGTAATCCCCACAGTCGTCAGGCTCCACACCATGAATGATCAGCTCAGCAACGCTGCCTTTCAGCTTCATCTCGTATTTGTCACTGGGCTGAATGACCGTCCCTCCTTTTCTCCACTCAACAGGCGCGTCCGGCTTGGAGATCTCGCAGTGCAGGACAGCTGTTCCCCCTTCTTCGGATTCCACGTTTTTCAGCTCCTCCTTAAACAGCACTGGTAGCACTGCAATGGAGAAGCAGACACAGCATATAACAGTACAAATCACAGTGTTTGGACAATTAATTGCTGAAACCACTCATCATGAGCAGAACACCAGTTGTGACAGCTAAACACAGGATCTAAAAGCAAGATCTTATTGCCTGAGTTAAAAGACACAGCACTCTTAGTATAAAACCTACAAAACTCTTAAAACCCCAGTAATGTAGCCACTAGAAAAACACAGAGAACCATACTTCTTGGACTGCTCAGCCACAAATAGGTACAGTGGCTCCACTCAAGATGGGCCCATTCTAGGCACAGAGAAATACTCCAGTCTCTCTCCTTGCCAGGTGGCAGGCAAGTTCCTAAATGCTCTTGTACATACCCTCCACCAGCAGCAGCTGCAGTTTTGCTCCCAACTCTCGCAGCGAGATCAAAATTGCAACCGCAGAGATAGCATTGGGTTTAAAAGGCACTAGATTCTTCTTTGAAGACCAGGCTGTGAATCAAACCCTGTCCTGTTGTAATTCCCAGGCACAGAGCATTAATGATAATTCAGCAATAAGGCTTCCATTTCCCCTTTGAGGAGGACAGCCACAGACAAAACTTCTCTGCCCTCAAGCAAGGGTCATCTTCTTACCTTTGACTTGCAACGATGCAGAGGTCTGCTGATCCCCTGAGTCACACGTGTACTCGCCAGCATCCTGAGCATCAGCATCATAGATAAAGAGCTCAACACGTGTCCCCTCTTGCCTGATCTCATACTTGTCACTTGGCTGCAACACCTTATCTCCTTTCCTCCACTCCACAGGAGCATTAGGCTTTGTCAGCTCACAGTGCAGCACGGCTGTGCGGCCTTCCTCCACTTCTTCATTCTTCAGCCAGTGTTGGAAAAGCACAGGCACAGCTTGAAATGCAAAGAGGAATAAAAAAGTGTAAAACAAAAACAGAAAGTGGAGGAAAGCTTTATTTTTAAGGTACTGGTAAGAACTGAAATGGCATTCATGAAGTTCATGTACAATTCTGATGTATCTACCTGAAAGACAGCTGCCAGGGGCAGGAATGTCTAGGTCTAAGCCAGATGGAGTTGTTCATGCTACATGGGCTCCAGCCCCCTCCCTTGACAAACTGGGTGGCCTCCAGTGTCTTTCTAGTACTGAGGAGCCCCCAAGATGGATACAGTACTCCAGCTGTGGTCTCACAATTGCTGAGTAGAGAGGAAATCATACCTTTAACCTCTAGTCTGGCAGAGGTCTTCCCATCAGCTGTATGGCAGCTATACTCCCCCGAGTCCTTGCAGTTCAAATCATAAATGACCAGTGTGTGCACACTGCCCTCCTGCTTGATGCTGCACTTCTTGCTGGACTGGATTGCAGACGTGCCTTTCTTCCATTCCACCGGGACGTCAGGCTTGGACACCTCACAGGACAAGTGAGCTGTGCCACCCTCCTGCAGATCCAAGCTGCAGAGCTCCTTTACAAATGTGATGGGAGCAGCTGTGGGAAAAAGCACACAAACAGTGCTGCAACTACACAATCCATTTCTTTGGTTCTGTTGCTAGAAGAAAGGCCAGGACAAATTTAGATCTCATGTAGGTGCCAGTGCAACTCCACTGTCACTTCAGTTTGTTCTAATGCTAGGCAGGATCAGTCCCGCCACAGGATAATAGTTTCTAACCTGCAGCACATATATAGCATTGGCTGGCTCTCTGGACATCAGCATGGCCCTGATTTAAGGACTTACTAAGCTTTTAAGCCAATACAGAGTGAAAATATTTAATATATCATTGATTAGATGAAACAGAGTGTTTGGAGGAACCTCTGTCCACCCAGACAGTATCATGTTGAATTGTTAATAGACATACATCACTGAAAAGTAGGATTAATTTATATCTATGTATCTACATATCTATGTTTAATTTATATGTACCTATCTACATTTTGAACCAGACCAGAGAGGAAGAAACAACATAAGCTATTGTTCTGGCCAATTGTTTAAAATCATTCTATAGAGCTTAATGGAAGTTTTTTCAGAGTTTCTGAAAGAAAAGCAAATATGATCCAAAAACATCATAAATGGGAGATTAATTCAGAGCGTATTCTTGATATACTCTTTGGCACTGATTCTGACATATGCTGGATGCCTGTCTTGGGAGGAGATGTATGGTCTTCAAAGGGTGCCTATTTCACTCCACAGACTATAAAAAGGACTTAATTGACTAGCTCAGACATAAATATCTAACTCTTGCCTCAGTTAGGTTATTTGAATCTCACACAAGATTTCCAGAGGCCCTTCCTCCCACGTACACCTCTCCAGTAACTAAAGAAGTGTTGATAGGGCTTACCAGTGCCTCCTAAACCCTTCCTTCTAGGGGATTGCTCACCTTTGACTGTTAGCTGTGCCCCTGAGGTATGCTGCCCGACTTTGAAACTGATGGGCCCGCAGTCTTCTAGTGTCACCTTCCTCAGGATCAAAGTGTGACACTTCCCTTGAACTCTGATGTCATTCATTTCATTGGACTGCAGTGGAACATCCCCCAGGAACCACTGGGCGTCTTGAGCTGTCTCCTGGGACAGCGTGCATTCAAAGACTGCATCTTCTCCTTCATATGAAGTGACGTCCTTCAGTGTCTCCACTATGGTTGCTGCTGGTTCTTTATGGAAAGGTCAAAAGAGTTTGATAAATACTTTCAAATGATGTCTCCTATTCTCCTGGATTAAACATTTTGTTATGCTCACTCTTAACAACACTACATTATTTGAAAGAACTAACATCCACAAAGCGCTAAACACTATATGTATGTGCATGCATAATTTGTAATCTTGCATACTTACAGATGCATAATGTGTGTGTGTGTATATATATTACACATATGTTACATGCGATAATCTATAAAGTATGCATGTTATACTGTATTGTGTGTACATAGGAGAAATATCTAATACACAACATTTAAAGACAACAAATGTATTGTGGAAAAATTGTCACCAGATCATAGTGGGTGATACTAATATTAAACTACAGAATCATTGACTTCAGGCCTGGTTCTGATGCCTCTGAAATCACTCTGATCTGTTAGAAACCCCCATCGCTCTGTTTGGGCACAGGACATACCCTAGGTGTCAAATTATTTAATCGTGTGCCACTCTCATGGAAGCAAACTCTATTCAGCCCTTCCCCACCCAAAGCCCCACCTTTCACAAGCACAGCCGCAGTGCTCTGCTGGTCCCCTGTGTCGCACAGATACTCTCCAGCATCAGCTTTGCTCAAGTTGCAAATTGTCAGCTCAGCCACGGAACCATCCTGGCGCATTTTGTATTTGTCACTTGGCCACAGCACTGTCCCAGCCTTCTTCCACTGCACGGTGGCATTTGGTTTTGAGATTTCACAGCTCAAAGTGATGGTACCTCCTTCTTCTGCTTGCTGGTTCTGGAGTGGTTGTGTAAAGATCACCGGCAAAGCTAAACCAAGATAATCAGAGGAATATGTTTAAGTTTCATTGCTGACTGTATCTCACCAATTCACTAAAGGTGAACTTGATCCAGCTTCACAGTTATACCCTGATTTGCTGTTTTCCCTCTGTGTTTCTGAATATATGAATCTTTTCCTGCACAGAATGGTAACATATGACCATACCAAGGCAGTTAATTTTGTATCATCTTTAGTATCAGTAAACAGAATGGCTGCTAAAGCCCTAAGTGGTGCATTTAGTAAATCTGTAGCACCATTCCAAATCTCACTTAAATGTCTTTAAAATCCAAACAAGGTGTGATAGAAAGTGCTGGATTTCCAGGAGTACTAAGCACTTTGTATTTGATTGCGGGCATGTGGAAGTCTCATTACACAATATTTGCAGAGAAGGCATCCCATGGTATGGCAAAATCCTGCAGCCCTATGGCCCTCAGGAGCCAGCAAAGCAATATGGGGCATGGAAAAATAAGGGCTTGACAGACAAACTTTGACCTGGCCTGTCAGAGTGCGTCACTACTAAGTAAGAAATCCTCATCACAGAATGGGACCAGTCTCTCTTTCATCATGTCCTTGAAACACACATTATGGAACATTTAAACTAACATAGAGCTACTGAAAAGGTGAAGTGAAAGCTTTTTGTCACCTTTCACTACCAAGGATGCCATAGTTTGCTCATCGCCAGAATCACAGACGTACTCCCCAGCATCCTTCAGCTGTAGGTCATGGATGAGTAGCTCTACAATAGAGCCCGTCTGCTTCATCTCATATTTGTTGCTGGCTTGGAGCAAGACCGACCCTTTTTTCCATCTCACTGGTGCATCGTGTTTTGAGAGCTCAGCGTGAAGGGTCACCGTGGAGCCTTCCTTGGCTTCCTGGTCTTGGAGCTTTTTTACAAAGAGTGCTGGAATGGCTGGGACCACACATAGAGACACAAAAGGACAGACACGGTCAGCACATCTGCTTACAGCACAAACATTTGGGCACTGCTAGATCCTGGAGCTAGTGTGAAAGCAAGCAGGTACAAGCTCTTCATGAGAGAGCTCCCATGGGATATTCCAAAAGACAGCATTTCACATTCATTTCATGGCCCCTCTTTACCTTAGCTGATCTTGTCTCTCAGGAAAAGGTACGTTAATGTTGTATTTGGATTGGGGTGGATTTTTAAAAGCAGACATACTGACACATTACACCTACTTTTAAGAGCCTAGACACTGAAAGTACTTTGGTGACTCGCTTCTCAGCTGCAGCTGAGTGCCCTGGTAAGCTGGAGCACTTGGACTCCAGAGCACCATTTGCCCAGGTGGGCAAATGCAGCTCAAAGGACAGAGGTGGTTAAGAATCAAAACTGTCTGTCTGGTCACTCACACAGAAGCCCCTGGGGTCTAGAATTGTGGAACCAGTTATTACACTTGCATCTCTCCATGTTCATTGCTTAAGACACTTGCTAGAGGATTTAAAATAACTTCTGAAGACAAAAAGACTGGATCCTCAGCTGCTGTATGCCAGCAAAGTTCATCTGAAGTCAAGGACAATAGATAACACCGACTCACTAGTATTAAGCTATGAAAGCAGAGTAAGTCTTTCTTAAAAAACAAAACAAAACTTACCTTTAACAGTTAAAGTGGCTGTCGTTTGCTGGTTTCCATTATCACAGGTGTATTTGCCCGAGTCTTCCGGTTTTAAATGATAAATTCTTAAAGTATGGATTGTTCCCTCTTGCCTAATTTCATACTTGGAGCCTGGGGAAATCACTTCGGAGCCCTTCTTCCATTCCACCGCGACGTTAGGCTGGGAGACCTCACAGCGGAGGATGGCCGTTTCTTCTTCCTGCAGTTCTGTGTTCTGCAATTTCTCCTTAAAGACTGGAGGTGGCACTGAAATTACAAACACAGCAGAGATGAATTTACAGTCACCCGTATCTTGCTTCCCTACAGTTGCAACTTACAGTCGAACAGTTAAGTATTAAAAAAATGCTTTAACTTCTGTGTAAATATTGGGATCGTTAAAACAAACAAATGGATTTTGAACGAAAGCCACTGGCAGATGTTTCTAGAAGCCAAGGAAGTACTAATCAAAGACTTTACACATATTTTGCCTTGTTCAGATGGCAGGAGGTCTTTGACCAGACAAGCAGTTTTGAAAAGGGAAGGAGAAGGACGCTGGAGAAGGATGTCTGAGAATTTCTTCTGCCTCCAAATCACTCTGGAGCTCAAGCACAAGCATCCGACTACAGTGAGTTAACAAGGAGTGAACGATGGACAGGTCGGGCCTTAAAGTTACTACCAGCACACGCGACAGCAAATTGCTGCCTGTTCTCTCCAATGCTGCTCCTCTCTCTCACCTTTTACTGTGAGCTGTGCTGTAGATGTGTGCGGTCCCACTCGGAAAGTGACAGCCCCAATGTCCTGCTCAGTCACCTTCCTTAACATCAGGGTGTGAATCTTCCCTTTCTCCACAGAGATTTCATTCATTTCATTGTTTTGCAGAGCAACATCCTGTAGCTTCCATTCAACGTCCCTTGCGTGCTCATGAGAAACCTGGCACTGAAAAGTGACGTCATCCCCCTCAAACACCACCATGTCCTTTAGGCCACTCACAATGGTCACGTCAGGCTCTGCAAAAAGTCCAGGGTTCAGCAGTCAGGCCATGAAAGGGAAAACGTGGACCAAATCATAGAATTATAGAATAACATAGGTTGGAAGGGACCTCTGGAGGTCACCTGATCCAACCACTGCTCAAAGCAAGGCCAGCTTAGAGGAGGCTGCTCAGGGCCTTGACCAGCAGGGTTTTAAGGATCTCCCAGGATGGAGAGATCACAGCTTCTCAAATCACATATTTGGAACTCTGATGTGTGACCACTTTCAGCCAGGGTGTTCAGTGACACAGCCAATATCTTTCAGGAGTGGTTTTACCACTCTTTCTTTATCTCTCTCAGAGATACGTTCCACATTTATTTTTTTAATTACTTATTGTTTGATCCTGCAATTGGGTGAATAAAGCTTGAATACCAGCTTCCCAGGTCAGGATTTGGAAATCTGTTATGTTTGCACTTAGACATCTTCAGATTACATTAAACACATTAAAATCACATTAAAAACTGATCCCCACCACTGCCTGCTTGCAAACACAATTGCATATGCTCTGTGCTGGTGCTCCGGTCTGGCTGGGTATCAGGGAGGCACTGCGCTCTCAGCAGGGCTGATAGGGCTAGCAGGAGCAACGGGCATTTGCATTTCAGTTTGCTTGCGTCCTGCTTCTATCACAGCTGGGCACCTGCAGATCTATGCAAAGATCACACAGCCTGCAGTAAGGCAGAAGCTACACCCTGAATCTCGTGGGCACTATTGAAGGGGAAGAAACACAGCCCTCATTTGAGCAAATACAGATTTATACAACGGAGATCACCCTGTGCATGAAAAATGGTGCAGTTGGGCATAGTATATAGAGCATTTATAATATACGGAGCAGCCTACAGAGTGGCTAGAAGTGATTGTTCCACACTAGTGACCCAGTCTGGAAGACAGCTCTGTCTGTAACGAATTAGGGGCAGATACAGTTGGCATGCGACCGGCAGCTGGGGACGAACCATCTGTTCACTCACATGATGTCAAGCAAACGTTCAAAGCCACATGAGCAGAAACTTACAGCTGCCTCATCCTCTCCGGTCCCCCAAGCAAATCAGTACATTTATTCACTGATCATAATAAGATTTTATATTACTTCATGATATCCCTCCTGTACTCTGTGTGCATGTATTACAATAGTAACAATTATGCTGCAAAATCTTAGCACATCAAACTGGAAATCCCCTTGTCCCAGTAAACAGCTCTTGCCTTTCACGGTCAGTTTTGCAGAGGTTGTCTCGTCCCCAGCCTTGCAGGAATACTCCCCGACGTCGCTAGGCTCCAAGTGGTGAATACGCAGTTCGCGGAGGGTGCCGTCCTGCCACATTTCATACTTGGAACTCGGGTGAAGCACGACTCCATCTTTGCTCCACTCCACCGCTGCTTTGCCTACGGTAATCTCACAGCGCAGCCTGGCCATTCCTCCCACTTCCACCTCCTCGCTCTTCAGAGGTTGCTTCAGCTGAGGTTTGATGGCTGCAAAGTTGAGAACAATTAATACATAATGCATTAGCTTGAATGCACAAATGTGGGTTCTGTGCAGCTCAGCACAAGGAACCTGGGATCTGAAGCTGCAGAACAATTTTGCATTTAGTGATTATGTGATAATAACAAATCTTTTTTTTATTCTGCATATCTAGAAAAGGAGAGGATCAGACAGCCCCTCAAATGTGTCCGCTTCTCATAAAGGAAAGGGCATCCACATTGTAACAGGATTTTTTACACAACTTGTCTTGATACCAAAAATTATCAAATGGATCAAGACCGTGACTAAGCAGAATCTGATACTTGCTGACTTAAACTAGTGCAAATCTGTTGATTTTATGGAGATACTCCTCAATTCTAACACTATAGATAACGTAAGCAAATGCTTTATTTCACTGCTACCTTTCCAAGACCCTAGACTGTCAACAGCAAGTCCTTCCAGAACACGGATAAATAAATGCACTGCGCTCAATCAAAGCAGGCTCAGACAACAGCTTGTCACTGATGAAAGCGAGAAGGGAATATCCATCCCATATGCATGTGAGCAGTTGCGAAAAGGGGAATTTCAGTGCCTGTGGTTCTCCTGTCTAGCTCCTATTGCGATATATCTAAAGCAAGCACAGGACTCCTAGGTGGGCCAGCAGCTGCTTCAGGGATCAGATTCAGCCACCGGGAGTTTGAAAAGTTGTGGCTTAGATCAAAAACACAAGTTCTATCCAGCAAATGAGACAATCACAAACCTTTCACAGACCATGATTAGCAATGCACATTATTCCTGGTTTCTTTAAATACACAGTGTTTTCAGGATTTTCACAGGAGGACATTAAAAAACAGAAAACAATACAAAACAACACGCTTTTGTAACTGGCTTATGATTAATTATTGATCCAGCTGAACCAGTAGTTAATGCAAAGCACCAAAAATAAAGATCTACTAGAATTTCAAAATCCCCATGATGCAAAGTTTCTTGCTTTTATTAACATTAGAGGAATGAGCCTATATACTGTGCTTTATAGACTTAAATAGCCATTCTATGAATCCCTTCCAACAAAATTCATATTTCTGTATTCTGATTTATCACTGAGCACCTGCTTGGCTCTCTACCTTACTTTTGGGAAGACTTATCCAGCAAGGAATAACAGAATATCAACTACACAATTCCACAAAACCCTTATATCCTCTGCTTCATTTTGGTGCAATGCTAACCATTCACTCTGAGGACTGCTGTGCTCTGCTGGTCTCCTGTATCACATGTATAATCAGAGGCATCTTCCGGTTCTACATTGTGGATCACAAGTTCCGCTATGCGACCATTTAATTTAATGGCATATTTGGCGCATGGGAAGAGCTTCATGGTGCCTTTCCTCCACTCCACAGTTGCCTGATCCTTTGTCAGCTCACACTGGAATTTTACTGCAGCTCCTTCTTCCACATCTTTGTCCTTGAGCTCCTTTTTGAAAAGAACTGGCAAGGCTAAAGGTAGGAAAAAAAGAAAAAACAGGAGCTTTCATTCAAGCCTGAGTCAAGTCCTGGTTACTATGTCTACACTGACATTTGGGGGAACAAAGTTACTACAATTTTCAAGTGCTACATTCCTGCCCAGGATCCATGTTTTCTAATCTGCCTGGAGCGGGTAACAGATCTTGCTGCACTAGAAGCAGCCATCTGCACCTAAAAAGTTTCTTTCCTGTATTCCTCGGGTCAAGTCCTTTCCAGGGTTGAATTATTTGAATGAATTTATCCTTTGGTTGATCTCAAAGATCTCAAGAAAAAAAAAATACAGAAAACTCCATGGACAGCCTTGAAAAATCAGAAAGGTAGTTATGAGTCTCTTTCCAGGATTTGGAAGAAAATCTTTTTTTAAATACATAAGTCACATGTCACATGAAATGTCCAGATGTTATGCTAAAGCATTGTTCTTCCTTTAATCTCTCACAAGCTGTAAAGCTAAAAAGTGTTTCTTCTCATAACCCAACACACCAATGCAGCTCTGGAATAACAAAGTATCCTCTTCTTCCATTCTCATTTAAAAAAAAAAACGGTGCATCAGACACAAAGGGAAGTACTTACAGGCAAAATACTACACATTTCAAAATAATCATATTCAAACTGTTGCTTTGTGTGTTGGATGATATCTATTGCTTTACGAATTAGCTCTCACCACCTACCTTTCACATTTAAAGATGCCTTTGTTTCCTGATCCCCAGTATCACAGCTGTATTCTCCTGTGTCTTCTAATTTGAGATTATGTATTAGGAGCTCTACCAAGCACTCCCTCTGCCTCATTTCATATTTCTGGCTGGGCTGCAGCTCCACTCCTCCTTTCTTCCATTCCACCGCAGCATTGGGTTTTGACAGCTCACAACAGAATGTAGCTGTACTTCCTTCCTCAGTTTCCTTATTTTGAAGGGGTTGTTTAAATATGACAGGCAGGGCTGCAAAATGTGAGAGGTAAATGTTTTAACAGCGCTTTAGTCCTGAAAGGACCCAATCCTACCATCGTTCTTCAGAAATGGTCTGTTTTCCTGATTCCACAATCCTTGGGCTGCAGCTCTCTTTCTTGGTAGCACCCTTCTTGAATCATTATGTGAAACAACAGGTGAGGACAGATTGTGAAATTAGGAACAGAGTTAGTCTTACAAAGTGGCCCACAGAACGGGCTCCATGCCAGTGTCTCCAGGCCAGCTAGGGATGGTTTAGTCAAAGAACACTCGGACACAGCGGGACGCTCTCTCTCTTGCACGGACGCTTGCTCTTCCTTAATAAAGATCTGTGAGTTTGCAAGATTTGGCTAAGAGTCTTGTTCCCCAAATAAAACTTCTGCCAATATCTAAAAGATCAGGTTAGCGTTCAAGAACAGGAATAGATAGTACAGTAAGAGATGAAAATAAGGCAATATATTGAAGGAGGAGGAGAAATTCAGACTACAGAAAAGATCTTGCTCAATTTGGTAGAAAGGCCTGAGGAAAACACAGGAGGACACAGTTGTTTACCCTCAAAGGTCACACATGAGGCTCAAAGCCTCACGTAATAATACTGCGCGTTCAGAGCATGTTACGGAAATCCTTTATCCACAGCTCTGTCCAATCGCTGCGTGCCTTATGCCTACCAAAGCAATGAACAATCATTCCCCAAATTCCCATACGTAGCCAAACTCCCTGCACTCAGGGAGCACAAGGATTCACTATATTTTGACACCCTGGCAAGGTTTAATTGCTTTGATGCTGATTAATCATTCCAAATACTATAAGCAGAAGCCTTCTACCTTGACCATGTGTCAGGCTTGAGTAGAGTATGTATCTGGTATCAAAGACCAGCAACAAAGCAAATAAACAGCAGTAGGGATCACTGAGAGATGCTCCTTTCGCTCCATGTTTACAGAGTCAAGGGTCAGCACTCTGCCTACCATGTACAGTGACTGCAGCCGTTGTCTGCTGATGTCCAGAGTCGCAGGTGTACTTTCCTGAATCTTTCAGTTCTAAGTCATGAATGACCAGCTCAGCACTGGAGCCCTGCTGCTTCATCTCGTATTTCAAACCAGGGTAGAGAGTAGTATCTCCTTTCCTCCACTCCACTAGAGCATTGGGTTTGGTGAGCTCACACTTCAGTGTTACTGTACCACCTTCTTCTGTATCGGCATCTTGAAGCTCTTCCTTAAAAAGTGCTGGCAGGGCTATAAAATAGAAACGTAACTTGCAACATACTGCAAATTGGTTTTGGGAAAGAGAAAATAGAAAGAAACTGCAAACACCAAAATAGTTTTTTGCAGATGGATCTGAACAGCAAAGCTCTAAATCTAAGCTACAATAGCTATAAGGCTATTTTCCCTGAGAGATAATAGGAATATCTGCAGAACACAAAGTTCTGATTTCAAGAAGTTACATGGGCCATCAAGTATGTACAAGCTTAATCTAATCTAAGATCTAAAGACAGCAGAAGATTTTGCCAACTATAAAAGTAGTCAACATGTTCTGATCACTGAAGAGGTGCTCTGAAGATCTGCAGGAGGGCGCAGAAGAATATAGAACAATATTTTCCAGTAGACACAGCTTGGAGATCATCAAAGACAAGGAATACTATCTCAAATAAATGGAACTTCAGTTAATAAGGTTGGACAAACAGAGATAGAAAACAGAACACCTGATAGGAGAGGACAGACGCTTCTAGTTAGGAAATAGGAGATAATTTTTACCCTGCACTGTTAAGACAGCTGTAGACTGGTGCTCTCCACACACACAGGTGTAGTCTCCTGCATCCTTCTCAGCTATTTCACGAATCATCAGCTCTGTCTTCGTCCCTTCCTGCCTCATTTTGTATTTCTCACTTGCTTTGAGGATCCTCTGGTCCTTCTTCCACTCCACAGGAGCAGCTTTGGTAAGCTCACAGCACAGAACGATATCTTCACCTTCTTTTGCTTCCTTGTTCACTAGCTCTTCCTTAAAAAGCGGTGGCAGGGCTAAAGGATGCAAAACGCACAAGTGGTCATCAGAAAAGCAGAATTCAAATCCCAATTTCTTTTTGGTATGGAGGCTGGTAAATAGAAACCTGTATCTATCTTAAAATTGAAATCTGAAGGGCCATTACATGCAATTGGAGAATTTCAGCTTCTCACCTTCCCATTTTGGAAATCTGACCAAAGGAAGAACAAACTACAGCAACATTACCCTCAAGAAAACTAATTCTTAACATCTAAGCCACAAACCTGCCTTGTGCACAGCTAATGGTAATGGGGAGAGAGTACAAACACAGACCACTTCTCAGACAGGTCAGGAAAAAAAAAAAAAACCATGTTTCAGGAAAGCCCAGGAGAGAGTTAGAAGTTGCTGGAAAAAGCTGGTGGGGACAGAAGTGGGTCTCTTCGACCATGTAGTTCCTCAGAGCCAGCGAAGGTTCCTGCACTAAAATAAGATGCCCATCAATGAGAGGAGAGCAGAACATCAGGTAATGAGATTATTAACATAACACAAGGATTTATTTCTGATTTGTTTTTTGGGAGAAGGTAGAATACAGAAGAGTGCAACTGCTGAAAACCTGTCTGTCTCTCTTCTTTTCTTTTTCTTTTTTTTTTTTTTTGAAATCCTTAACTGTCAAGGTAGTCTGTACTCTGCTGGTCCCCACATACAGGTTTAGTGACCCACATCCTCCAAACCTAGGTTATGAAAGAGCATAAAGTGCACTGAAATAGCAACTCTTATCTCATTTTGCATTTATGACTTTCTTTAAGAATCTGGCGCCCTTTCTGCCAGTCCCTAGGAACAGCCAAGGCCAGGTCACAGAGCAGAGTGACTTCTCCTCCTTTGGCTTCCCCATCCCTCACTACTACTCTGAGCAGCAAGAAAGTGAAACAAAGAAAATGAGGGGGAAACAAGCTAGAAAATGTGAATGCCCAAGAACAGGGAGCCTGAGAAGAAAAGAAAAAAACCACCTCATTTCCTCCTTTTGAAAGGGGGGGGGGGGAATTAATAAGGCCCCCAAATTTGTGTTGAGCAATTCTTTTTCAGAAAGAAATGAGCTACACACAAAAGAAAAGAAGACAAAGGGAAAAAGCAAGGACAGGTTACGGACTCAGGGATGAAAGAGCTGCCTTTCAGAGTCATACCTATCGACAGAGCTAGTTATTAATTTAATAGAGCCTTTTTACCATGGACTATTAAGGTTGCTGTTGTCTCCCGGTCACCACAAACACAGGTGTAATCTCCCGCATCTTTGACTTCTAGGTCACGAATGACCAGCTCTGCAGTAGTGCCAGGTTGTCTCATTTGATATTTGTCACTTGCTTTGAGCACTTTGGACCCTATTTTCCACTGCACGGGAGCTGCTTTGCTTAGTTCACAACATAGAGAAACCGATGCTCCTTCTGTAACTTCTTCATTTTTCAATTCTTCCTTGAAAAGCACTGGCAGGGCTGGGAATGGAAAGTCAATACACAGAATATTTAAACTAAGACCTCTGCAGTTTGCAGTTGGCATCATGAACCCTTTTAATTTAAGTTTAAATCTGGCCAAGTCAGAGACTTTAGTCTAGCCCTTCAGGTTGAAGTCATCACTATGATGATCTGGAAAACTGAATCCAGCAGTAACAATAGGAAAAGAAGAACCGTGCTGGAAGAACTGCGTCAAAAATGCAAGAGGCTGGATGGATTCAAGACAGAACCTAGAGGATGTATCTCAGGACCACCCTCCATGGCGGCAGCGTATCTCAGTTCATCTAACACCAGCGTTTCCTAGGCACTGTTCCGTTAAATTTACAGTATAGCAGCTTGTCTCTGCATGGAGAAACAGCCATTTCCTCTACTCCCTTTGCAGGGACATCAGACCAAATTAAGAGGGCAGAACAAGAAGTTCTCCTTTTCTGAACACACTAATTCCTAGGACAAAGTCTCAAGCTGGTAGGTAAATACTTTATACATCACTAAGGTCCTTCAGAGAAACAAATTATAATAAACACTCATCTGCATGGTGAATTTACCATTCACTGTCAGAGAAGCAGTGGTGCTTTGGTTCCCACACACACAAGTGTAGTCCCCTGCATCCTGCAGATCTAGCTCACGAATTTCCAGCTCAGCAACGACATCCTCCTGCCGCATGACGTATTTTTCACTTGCTCTGAGTATTTTGTTCCCTTTCTTCCATGACACAGATGCAGCCTTGCTCAGCTCACAGCGCAGAGTTGCTGTCTGGCATTCTGCAGCCTCCAGGTTCTTCAGTTCTTCTTTGAAAATTGCAGGCAGGGCTGAAGGTCACAGAATGGACAAAGACATTAAAAATGACACATTCCACAGAGCTGACGGGAGGGTCAGGGAGCAGTTTGCTAAGATACAGACGCAGAGAACACTTTACGGTGGGAACATGTTCCTTTCTGCATAATTCTAGGACATTAAACAAACCAGCAGACAAAGAAGAAAATCAGCCTGGACACAACCAGATCTTAGAGACAGCTTACAACTTAAATGAAACAAATTCACCACAGGTGAACACACAACAAATAGCAGATGAGCTGGTAGAGAAATACACGATGTCGACAATACAGATAGAACGTATAAGATGTATATGGTTTTTACCATGCACTATCAAGGCAGCTGTTGTCTCCCGTTCTCCACACACACAAGTGTACTCTCCAGCATCCTTCAATTCTACGTCATGGATAAGCAGCTTTGTGACCGCGCCCTCTTGTCTCATTTTGTATTTGTCGCTGACTTTAAGCAAACTGCTCCCCTTTCTCCACTCTACTTGAGCAACTTTGCTCAGCTCACAGTGCAGAGTGGCTGTTTGACCTTCTGTGACTTCCTCGTCCTTCAGGCTTTCCTTGATGCATGCAGGCAGAGCTGAGGAGGTAACGGATAGCGTGTTAAAATGGAGCAGCAAACACAACCTCCACGTGAAGGGCAGGAGTGGGGGAAGGAAAAGCTAGAGGAAGAGCGGGGAGCTGCCTTAGGGCCTGATCTTACATGTACTTCAGAAGAGGATCAGGTCCTAAATACACATACTGTATTAGGAGTTGGGGTGCAGCTCTTTCCCTTAAATCACAAAATGTGAATTAATTCTCATGACCATGACATGCAAAGTCAGACTCAGAGAAACTACACAGAGGTGACAAAGGACACAGACAAAAAAAATGAACCCAACCCATAAGCCGGATAATTAGGACAGCTACATGATAATGGTTATTACCGTAGACTGCTAAGGAAGCTGTGGACTGCTTGTCCCCACACACGCAAGTATAATCCCCAGCATCATCCTCATTTAGATTATGGATCACCAGTTCTGCAGTGGCATCCTTCTGCCTCATTTTGTATTTCTCACTAGGTTGGAGTAATGTATGTCCCTTTTTCCACTCCACTGAAGCAGTTTTGGTCAACTCACAGCGCAGAGTGACTACTCCACCCTCAGTAGCTTCTTCATTTCTTAATTCTTCTTTGAAGAGAGCAGGAAGGGCTGAGAACAAAGAAGCAAACATTTTCATGACATGCTGTTCTCAGTCACCAAAAAAAAAAAAAACAGAACAAACAGCAGGAATGGGAGGAAGTCTTCATGTATAGACAAAGCTCTAATTTCCTCAGTATAATTCAGCCTGAGAAAATAATATAGCAGGTCACAGCACAGGAAGAAAAGCTAAAGGAAAAAAAGATAAGGTTTTGCCTTACGTGCTAAGGATACCTACAGACCTAGCCCAAGAGTCAGAATGAAGCTGAGGAGCAGAACTGGACCGACCTCTCAAAAGTGCCTGCATAACAATAAAAAAGAAAAAGAAGAGGAAGGGTGTCTCCACTGTGGACATCTGCTAAATACCATCACAGCAGGAAGTTCAGGCATATCCTCATACCTATCCTCCTTCTGAAACAGCTAACAGAATCATTCAGAGTATAAGACTGGATGGTAATGTGGTAATATTAGTTGGGGAAGATACAAGATGGGACAACGTCTGCTAAGTCTCTGGGATGCGTAGGAAAGAACAGGAGAGAAGGCTCTCCAAGTTCTGACTCTGACTAGCAAGAAATAAATATCGGAGACTATGGATGAAGAGGATAACTGGGCTGACACCAGTTATGAAGTGGAAGAGCTCATGGCTTTTAGGAATAGCAATAATGGAGCAGAGAAAAAGGAAATTCTCTTTGCAGCAAGAAAGCAAGTTTAAATAAATGCAAGAATCATTACTTATGACCAAGCAGAAACAAACTGACAAGACAAGGTAGTTTGAGAAAGTGGCAACTTCCTGAAGAAACAATATTAAGGAAAATAATTACAAGATTAACTACAAACTATCCAACCTCAAGGAAACATCACGAATAGCCTGCCTAAATCACAAATTCTTCAATGGCCTGAAACTCAAGAGATCTATAAAATGTGGGAGATACAAATAAGCATGAAATAATTGTTACAAAATGTAGGACCAAAATGAGAAAGGCCCGGTACCCTACATGTTTCAAGAAATTCAGGGGCAGTTCCTCATTCCTGGGCTCTGTCATCTGATGGGCAAAGGGAGGGAGAAACTCACAATCAAAGAATGAATTGAGCAAAGCTCCTCAAGACTCAGTCCGGAGTCCAGTGCTATTCGGGATTTTTATTTAGTGATGTAGTCAATGAAATCCAGAGTAGTCTTATTAAATTTGCAGATGATACAAAGGAAGGAAGAGAAGCTCAAAGCACTTCACAAGACAGGATTAGGATGAAGAGGATCTTGACAAAACAGTAGTGTGAAAAACAGGCTGCAATTCAACAAGAGCAGGTGCAAAGTATATTCAGGAACAGTCAGCAACACAAATACAACATGGGAAGCAATAGGGAGCAGATCTGCACAGAGGGATTTGGGATTAACAAGAGATCACACAGCAAATTCAAGACAAAAGTGCAATTTCAATGTGAATAAAGCAATCATCATAATAGGATATATAAACTGGAGTGCCATATGTAAGACATATGAAGTCCCTCCATCCTGCTCCACTCTGGTAAAACCTCAGATGGAGCATTTTCATCCATTTTTGGCCACCACACTTCTGGAAAGATGTGGATCCACTGAAGATGGTCCAGAAAGCAACAAGGGTGAGCTGAAGCCTAGGATACATGACTTATGAAGAAAGAGTAGAAGACCTGAAGTTGCTTAGTCCAGAAAAGAGAAGACAAAATAGAGACGCAAGAAAAGTTTTCAAATCTGTAAAAAAGTTTCAGAAAGAGGATAATGATAAATATTTCTCCGTGTCCACAAAAGACGGGACAATAAGTGACTACACAGGTCAACCTAAGAAGGATTTTCATCTGGCACTGGGAAGAACTTTCCAGCAGTAATGACAGTTGGGCAGTGAAATGAGTTGTCCAGGGTATTGTGGATTCTTTACCACTGGAGGTTTCTAAGCACAGGCTAGGCAGAGGTGCCTTGGGGCTCAAGGGTGGACTAGATAATCTGCAGAATCCTTTCCAGTCCTATTTTCTATAGTTAAACTGGGGGTTCAAGACTGAAATCAGCCTTTTTACTGGAAAACATCAGGATGAAAAGGCCTTGGTAGCAGAGCAAAGAAACTGATTCGTTGACTTTCCAGGTGAGAAAGACAGATGTGACTCTACTGCTCACTGTCCTCTCTGTATCCTGACTGTGATAATAATGTTTCCTTCTCTTCCAGTGGAAGGGTGCAGATGAATTTGACTGAGGACTCTGAAGTTCTTTCCACTATGACACTGAATAATAGAATGCAATAACAGAATACAAATCTACAGGATCCTCGGGCAGAGTTACATAAAAAGGCTGCACTGAATCAAGCTCTCTTTGTGTTATTTAAAATCACCTGTCAAATCTTAACAGAACTTGAAATCTAAGATCACTTTGTTTAAGAAAAATGAATGCACCAGCTACTCTATCTCTCCCCGCTCAAGTCCAAAGCGAGTAAAGTAAAACAAAAAATGCAAGCAAGTGGAATCCTTCAGCTTTAAGTGTCATGTAAAGCAGTGTAACCATGCATCAACCAGAGCAGGAAGAAGAAAACAGAAAAATATTAGTATAATCAATGAAACTAGAATTCTATTTAGAATTAGATGACAATCAGAAAAAAAGGCAAGAAAAAGCATTACAAAAACAATTAATGAGGGCAAGATTAGAGAAAGAACTCATTTTGATTCAGTATTGAGGCTTCCAGAGGAGGTAAGAGAAATGTCACACATGAAAATCTGACTTTTTGATTGGGGTATTTTACCATGAACTGTAAGTGCTGCAGTAGTCTTCTTGTCTCCACACACACAGGTATACTCCCCAGCATCCTTGACTTCTAAAGCATGGATCAGTAGTTGTGTAGTGGTACCTTCCTGTCTCATAGTGTATTTTTCACTTGATTTGAGCACTTTGTGTTTCTTTTTCCACTCCACAGAGGCAGCCCTAGACAGCTCACATTGTAGTGTGGCTGTTTCACCTTCTGTGGCTTCCTCATTCTTCATTTCTTCCTTGAAGTGTACAGGCAATGCTGAGGAATTCAAAATGAACACAATGTTTGACCATAGCAGCTATCCAAATAACTATTTATCTGTGGTCCATGTCACACATGCCACAAGCAAAGCTTTCCCTAATCACATAGGATTAATGATCACCCTGAGAACCACATGGTGGTGACTTGAGAAAACTGGAGAACACTTTGTTCACAAGGCACAGCTTTTTCTTAGAGACTGGTCTGTGGAAGGAAATAGAGAACCACACCAGTCTCGATTTCTTCAAACTCTGCAGGACTGAGTCCTGCATTACTTCAGGTATTGCCTAGCACAACGGAAAATAAAGCCTAACTGGAAGGTCTAAGTTCTATTGCAATGCAAATAATTACTAAAAAAGTTTGTAAATGATAGGTCAATCAATCTCACTCTTCCATGAGATGTCTCCTCAGAACATGGTCAAGTAGAACTTAACTGTCAGATTATTCTCAAACAATGTTTAATACCACGCTGAAAACTACCTCAAAAATATCCCATCACCAAATTGTAATATTCTCTGCCTTAGGATTGTAATGTCATTACAATCAACATGATCATGACATGATGTTCCTTTTTTAGGAACTACTACAGAACATGAACATCAAAGTGAGCTGGAACCAAGACGAATATCCCAACGGGACCTGCAATTTTGGCAGTGAACGCCTGACCAATACCTGATACCGACCAGCACATTCAGGCCCTTATTTCCATGTCCATCCACAGTCTTCTAAACTGATCAGAAATAGAGTTGCAATTTTGAAGCTGATACTACCATGCTTTTCAAAAAACAGATGGTTGAAAATAATGCACTTAAATGGGAATATATTTTTTACCATTCACTTTTAGTGCAGCTGTGGTTTCCTGATCTCCATAGCAGCATGTGTAATCTCCAGCATCTGTCAGATCTAAATCACGAATCATCAGCTCAGCAATTGAGCCCTCAAGTTTTATGGTGAACTTCTCATTTGGCTTCAGGACTCTGTCACCCTTTCTCCATTCCACGGAAGCTGCAGGCTTGTTCAATTCACAGCATAAAGTGGCCATGCCACTTTCTGTGGCTTCCATGTTCTTCAGTTCTTTCTTAAAATGTGGAGGAAGGGCTAAAGATCACAGGTTAAGAGAGAGCACTTTAAAAATGAGGAAATACTGCATCTTGATTGCTCCACTGGATAAAAACCCTTAATCTCTAAAAATTTTGATTCAAATATATGGTACCTGAGTGGCAAATTACAATGATTACAGGGGCATCCCTGCCTTTTGCTTTGCAATAGGCCACATTCGGCATGTCACAACTGAACTGGAAATCAGTGTTGTAAAACTCAGTATTGGAAGATATGCCCTAAAGGCATTTTAAGATATAAACAATAAAAAGCTGACCCTGAACTTTCAAGGAACTACGCACAGCTCTACCTTGTGCTAAGATTAGATGAATACTTAAAATAAACACCATGTGTAACTTAAACTCCAAGACACAGTGTGTCATTCCTACCTGTTTTTCTCAATTTTACCACAACGGATCACCTTTTAATTCCATTCAAGAAAAAATAAATGAAATCTCAGTGATACATCTAGAGAAATTAATTAATGAAAATACTGAAAGTTCTATTTATGACTTCACCGAGGTCTTCATTATCTACTTCCAGATTCTATTAACAAGAAAGACAGGACTGAAAAGCCTATGATGTTATTTATGAGTCCCAAGTGAGGGAAAGATAACCCCAGCGCTTGGTACAGCCGTCATAAAATTTAAAATAATAGATGGAATCAAGACCAGTTTGTGATCCTGCTTGAGATCACAGATGACAATGCAGAAAAGCCCTAGTAAACTTAGGTATTTTACCATGCACTGTCAATGATGCAGTAGTTGTCTTGTCTCCGCACACACATGTGTAATCTCCTGCATCCTGCTCCTCCAAGCCATGGACTGTCAACTCCGCAATGGAATCCTTCAATCTCATTTTGTACTTGTCACTAGGCTTGAGCACTTCTTGCCCTTTCCTCCACTCCACTGGAGCGGATTTAGTTAGCTCACAGCGTAGAGTAGCTGTTTCATCTTCCGTGGCTTCCACATTAAGGAGTTCTTTTTTGAATAATGCAGGTAAAGCTAAGGGATGTAACACAAACAAAGAGTACATCAAAACCATTAATCAGACCTTGAGGAACACAGGACCAGGTTCTGAGCCCTGACCTTCGCTATTAGAGGAAACTAAATCATAAAGTCTCCTTAAACAGTGATCCTGCACTATCGCAAGAACTGCATCTATTAGAAAACTACTGCGGGACCTTAGAGGGATGACTGTCACAATAACCTTCTTCTAATGTTAACTTATGCAGCATGCTCACTGCTTCCCAGTCGATTCCAGTAGCCCTCTCTATCTATTGCAGTCTGAGTTCATCTGTCCTGAACACTAATCACTTGACTGAAACTCATTGCCCTTGGTGACAGCCTAGTTTTCTGCAGATCTCTACAGGAAATACCTTCCCCAGTACCACAATTTACCTTTCTTGGTCAGAAAAAAACTGGTAAACTAACTTTAGGTACACCTTTAAGATATAATTTCCAAGGGCATAATGGCTCTAATATCAGAAATTGGGGTTGGGGGGAGGTTCTTCAGCAAGGGATTGGCATGGGGAAGAAAATGCTAGTTCTGAGGAAGGGCAAAACAGAAGTGCATTTGATCAGGCTAAAGAAGAAGAAGGAAAAACAGGCAGAGAAATCTGAGAGAAGACAGAGTTTTGCCTCCTTAGTTTTGTCCATGTCCTTAAAAGCATCTCAGCCTTAAGATACATCTCAAATGAAAACAATTCTTTCATTTACTGGAACTACATCTCAATTGTCTCTGCTAAAGCATAACCAAGGCTGTTACACTATTCACCATGGCAGAGACAGAAGCAAAATCTCTCGCTACTCCTTAAATCAGGACCTTCAGAAAAACGGTTTTGGTTTTTTCTTCCCCATCAGCAGGATATATCACAGTCCTGCAAGGAAGAAGGACAGTCATCCATTCCTGAATGAAAAAACCTTTTTCTAACTCAGCTCAGCATTTTTAAAATACATTTTCCTTCAAGTTAAGCATTGAAATCCACTGACACGAGTGAGATGCGAGTGCCACATTCTCTGAAAACAAACACGTTCTGAGAGGCCTAGTCACTTTTGGCCTTACATACGTACGCTTTTTTCACTTTAAAATGAGCCGGCAGACCGAGAAAAGGCTGCAGAATCAAAACATCAAAACAGACAAGAAAGGGACATCTAGAAGAAGAGGGGGATCTCTGAGATACTGCTACCATAAGCAAGAATTTGGTTTTTTTACCATGGACTGTCAATACAGCCGAAGTCTTCTGATCTCCACACACACAAGTATATTCTCCTGTATCTTCTACCTCCAGATCTCGTATCAGTAGTTCTGCAGAAGTATCCTCCTGCCTCATCCTATACTTATCACTTGGTTTGAGAGGCTTGTCCCCTTTTTTCCACTCCACTGGGACACCGACTTTGCTTAGCTCACAGCGCAGAGTGGCTGTTGCACCATCTGTGGCTTCTCTGTTCTTCAATCCTTCTTTGAAAAATGCAGGCAAAGCTGAGAGACAGCAATATGGGCAGTGAGACGTAATGCACCACAGAGTTAAAATTAGACATCCTCCTCCTTCTCCCCATTATCTTGAACTGATATGTCAGTACAAGAACACACACTGTCAAAAGCCTCCAGGAATCAGTATGAGGAAAGAAATCATATCACCAGACAAGGACTCAATATTTGTAGTAATACCTAGAGATATCGTGCATGTACTCAGAGTCAGAAATCAATACAGACAGAAGTAGAAAATGTCAGTTGAAAACCCAAATTTTTCCTGTGAAATTTCAAGCAGGAAATAAATCTTAATTTGAAATTTTTGGAAAAAAATTGGTTTTCTCATATGAACTTTTAAACTGAAATGAAAGGAGGATGTTTGCTATGCCTTCACGTATTTAAGCAAATGAAAAGACATTCAACATAAAAAAATGAAACACTGAGGTTTCATTCTAAAATGTCAGTTTGAAATGAAAATATTCATTTCAATACATGGTGGGAAAACAAACATTTTTACCTGAACTTACATGCTCTTTCAAACATGTCCGTTTCAGTAAAAATCAAAGTTCTTACTGAGAATGACTGGCAGCTAGAAGATTTCAGCTTGCTTTACACATGAGAGTAACTGAACACAATGACAACCGGCCCGTATGTATAAAGGCATCTTGTTGTCCCAGGAATGAAGTATGGGAATCAGATTCCAAGTTCCCTGAAAAAAGCTTATCGGGAAATTACCTAATTTCTGCAAGTTTTTGGAAATCTAAAAATCACTAAGTCACAGTGAAGGAGGTGGCAGGGCACGCTGGGTGCCTGTCCAAATGAACAGAGGAAACACTACAGTTACTTTTAGCATGTCTCTGGGTTTGCGTGTTTTACCATGTACTGTTAAAACTGCCATAGTCTGCTGGTCTCCGCACACGCAGGAATAATTTCCAGCATCCGCTGTTTCTACGTTTTGGATTATGAGCTCAGCAATGACACCTTCTCGCTTCATTTTATACTTGTCACTTGACTTGAGGGTCTTGAATCCCTTTTTCCACTCCACAGTAGCAGCAGCCTTGTTCAGCTCACAGTGCAGAGAGACATTTTTACCTTCTGTAGCTTCTTCATCCATCAGCTCTTTCATGAAAAGAGTAGGTAGGACTGTAGAGTAAATGCAATACGGCATCAAAGCTGAGAAAGTCTGACCCATGAACTTACTCTCTTTTCTTATTTCTCTGAACCTGCATGTCACTGACGCCATAAGACCTTTACATTTCAGGAGTTTGTTAAAATCTCTAGTATTTCAAGAGATTTCAGTTTGCCTTTTAATTTCCTGTCCTCACCCTTTAAAACAGGCTTCAAAAGCATGTCTCTCTCTCTGCTGACTTGGTTGACAAGATCAAGTCATCACCCTCTACTATATGCATCGACAAAAGAACAGGCATAAAATCAGAGGCCACATTTCAAGGTGAGGCCCAAAGATTTTTGTTTCCTTGGCGGGAACTAGAAGCTCCACAGAAACGCCTGATTTATTGCACTGTTTGTACTTCTATAAATAGAGCTCCTTCAAATAAAACAGCTACAAACATGCTGCCAGCTTTCTGCAGAGATAAAATGTGTGTTTTGGAAGACTAGACACGTAATTGATAAAAAAAAGTGGTGGAAACTGCAGGAGCATAAAAAGGCTGTATTTTCATTAAGACGGTCAGTGTGTAGCATCACATACTGACAAAAACTTGTTTGTCTTAGGAGCAACATTCTAAGTAACGCAAAGTAAATATTAGTCCCACTTCTAGGACAATTCCTGTGGGAAAACTTTTAAACAAGCAGCTCTACTGGACTGGGAGATCGTACTCAGTTGGGAACCTGTACTCCATTTGCTGCTTAAACATAGTGTCTATGAAGACAAACAGCACATCAAGAAGAGATCAGGTGAAAGGGGAGAGAAGAAAAACAGGAGCAAAAAAAAAATCAATTGGCAGTGGGGGAGCTGGAAAATATGCAGGGAAAAGATGCAATAGGAGAAAAAGAGGAAGAGTGTCTGGAATATACAGGTTTACTTGGGGCATGTGCCTTGGATTTCTTTTTACCATTTACTATCAACGCAGCTGTCGTCCGTTGATCTCCACACACACAGCTGTAATCGCCAGCGTCTGTCAAAACCAAATCCTGGATCATCAGCTCAGCTACGGGGCCTTCCTGTTTTATTTTGTATTTCTCACTTGGCTTGAGAACCTGATGCCCCTTTCTCCATTCGGCCGGGGCTGACTTGCTGAGTTTACACTGCAAAGCGACTGCCTCTCCCTCGGTAGCTTCCTTGTTCACCAGCTCTTCTTGGAAGAGGATAGGCAAGGCTGAAGGACGCAATACCAACAGAGATGGAATCAGAGCTAGAATGAAAGGAACTGGACTTTTCCGTGAGTTACCACACTGCAGGGTATACATTTAATTAAACAGGCATTAGAGTAGTAAGTGTGTGTCGGGGGGAGAACTCCTACAGTAAAGGAAAAGAAATGAAAGAAGACAGCACAGAACCTAGCTATGCTGTGTCAAAGCAAAAAAAGCACAGGGAAATGTCCTTTAACAGGGTGACTCATTGTCACCACAGGGCTAAGAACATGAAACCTCTCTAAGAAATCATATTGGCAGGTCATCAGAAGACCCAAAAACACTGAGTGTCTAACACACTAATTTCAGGGAGGGACTAAATGATAAACACAGGTAGAACGTTTACCGTTCACTTGCAAAGTAGCAGTTGTCTTCTGGTCTTCACACACACAAGTGTAACTCCCAGCATCCGTCAATTCTAGATCCTGGATTACCAGCTCAGCAAAACGGCCTTCCCGTCTCATTTTGTATTTGCCATCTGGCATCAGCACCTTTTCGTCCTTTCTCCACTCGACCGAGTCAACCGCCTTGCTCAGTTCGCACTGCAGAGTGGCTGTTCCGCTCTCTGTGGCTTCCTCGTTCTTCAGTTCTTTTTTGAAACGAACTGGCAGGGCTGAGAGACGCACAATGAATACGGATCGCAACTCAAAGCCCTCCCCCAGCACCTCTGGTAAAAGGCTGAACTGTGATTTATCGTGTAACTATCCAGGCCTTATTCCACCACTCTTATCCTCAAACATATCCTGTCATTTCTCTGGCTGGAAAAAAAAACCCTTAAGGGAACTGTTCTTTGGGAATCAAAGCCTCCGATTTGACTTGGATCACACATACTATTGACAAACTTATCCTCCTCATTAAGGGTGCTAAACCCTCCTTAACAGAAAATCCCAAGGAATCTTGCATTTCCACACTAATTCAATAAAACATACAAGCACGTCAGCAGCATTCATTTGGGAAACGTCTCTGGGAAGACAGCACGACACATGTGCATGCAACACAGAACACACTGAACGCTGATGGTGGATGGGGAATGGAGAAAGCAGTGACATGGTAACATGAAAAATAAGGATGAAAAAAGTAGAGGCAAGACATAAAGATAGGTGTTGTTAGGAAATACGCAGAAAGGAGGAGTGAGGGGAGGGACAAAAATGTTCCAGAGTTTCACAGGTTATTTCTGGCTTTTTACCATTCACTGATAAGGCTGCTGTGGTTTTTTCGTTTCCCACTATACATGTATAGTCTCCAGCATCCTTTGAGTCCAGATCATGGATCAGCAGTTCAGCCACAGTGCCCTCTCGTTTCATCCTGTACTTCTTACTTGGTCTGAGAACAGTGTGCCCCTTCCTCCACTCCACGGGGGCCTCTTTGCTCAGCTTGCAGCGTAAGGTGACTGTCCCCCCTTCCAAAGCTTCCAGGCTCTTAAGATCTTCTTTGATGAGTGCACACATGGCTGAGAGATCAAGTGTTCATGTTATTTAAGCGGCACCAGTACCAATCGCTTACCCCATATGGAACTTAAACTGTGCCCAGAACAATTCCCTTGGTACAGCTAATTAACTGTGACTCACCTGCACTTCCAGGACTTTAGCTGCATTTATACTAGATCACCATGAAATTGGGGGAAATAAAGCCAAAATAATTATTTTACAATAGTTTGATATCAAAATAGTAACTCCTCTGTTGTCCAAATGCTGTTCATCATAGACACATGAACAACTTGCTCAGCAACTGAAGGAAAGAACTGCATAGTTTTTAACAAAATAGCCGAGGCCATTCTTACCTCCTGGCTTAGAGCTCAGACAAGTGTCTCTGACCAGAGCAGAAAACAGAATAGTTATTTCAGAAGTAAGGAAAGATATTTCACCAGATCAGGAATATCTGATTGGCAGGACCTAGCAGGACCATGGCAAAACCAACAAACAGTCACAAGCAGGTATCTTACTCTTACCATGGATTTTGACTTGGGCTGTGGTCTGCTGGTCTCCAGTGTCACAGGTGTATCTTCCCGCATCTTCTGCCTCTGCATTATGAATCACCAGCTCCGTCACTGTCCCCTTCTGCTTCATTTCATATTTGGCACTTGCCTGGAGCGTGTCTCCTCCTTTCTTCCACACCACAGGTGCATCAGCTTTTGTGAGTTCACAGCGCAAAGAGACAGTTTTCCCCTCTTCCATTTCCATGTTCTCAAGGGTTTGTTTGAAAAGGACAGGCACAGCTGGAACACAGAAACACAGAGATCAGGTATGTGCCCTCTTCTCCTGCTGTGCAATAAGCACTCCACGACAGCTGTCTCTCCTTAAAACCAACACACTTCCAGCAAGTCCTCTTTCATAAGAGCAGAGCAGTCCTAGAGCCTCCTTTGGCTAGGCAGCAGCAGTGGATTCTTCCTAACCATGTCATTCTGTTTGGGAGCAGGAAGAAAACTCTCTCCCAGGTATTATCAGATCATGAGGGATTCCTTGGGGTACGAGAGAAGTTTCTCTTATCTTTTGTAGGGCCTACTTCACAGTCCTCTGGGCATCCTCACCTATCAAGTCCCCAGCTGCTGCAGGGCCCTGTGACAGTACTCATGCCCTGTCTCTCTCCTGCTTTCCTCCATGGCATATACTACTTTTGGAGGCCAGCACTCTTTTTCATTAATGGTATTGCATTTGTTTAGGGGCACAGGGGAGTGTTGATGGTTTCTAATGGCCTTTAGACCTCTCTAAAGGGACTTTTTGGGTCTAAACATCAACCACCATTTGGTCACCTGTAATGTGCCAGGGACTGGACTTGACTGTCGTGGATTCCTGCCCACTCTTCCATCTTATGTTTCCATAGTCTTCCTCACTCTGAGCTCCCAGGCTCCTGGTCTCCAATTTTAATTCCAGTCTCAACCACAGCCATTTGAAACACCTAATAGCTTGGGAACTCTGGCATGCAGGCTATAGAACACGAACCCTTTACACTTATTTGTTTCCAACTCAGTGGGAAATTACAGACCTAAAATCCCAGACCCATAATGTGAAATCACATTCAAGAAATACATAAATGTAGTTACAAGCATATATATTATTGTTAAATTTTAACCATGAATTCACAGATGGCACTGCTGCAATAAAGAAGTGCTCTTTTCTTATTGCAACTCTATTACACAATGTATTAGGGAAGTCTTGCAATATATCGAGTCTGCCTACCATTTACTTTCACCAGGGCAGTGGTCTTCAGTTCCCCAGCGCTGCAGGTATAGGCCCCAGCGTCTACTGACTTAACATCTCGAATAATGAGTTCTGCCACAGTACCATGCTGCTTAAGCTCATACTTCTCGCTGGCATAGAGAACAGTGTCTCCTTTCATCCATTTCACTGGCATATCAGGTTTGCTGAGCTCACAGGTCAGCTTGACTTGTTTTCCTTCTTTAGCTTCTTCATTTTGCAGCTCTTGCTTGAAAAGAACGGGTAGCTCTGAAAGGGAATATTGCAAATGTTTAAGGAAATGCATGAGCTTGGAAATCACTTTTTTCCCTTTTGTTTCAACCCTTTTTTGTTCAGATAGAAAACTATAGGAACAAAAAAGCACTAGCAAGCAAACTAAATAGATTTTTACAATCCACACCGGGTTGCCAGTACTCTACAGGAACAAAAAAAAATGCTCAAGACCATATACTTTTTTTCTTTTAAATACTATTTGGACTACTCAAGACATTGCATTACTGTTGTTATTGTATTTGCATTTTAATTTTTTTTTAATTTTAATTTAATGCATTAGCATTAAACACTGCTGTTGCTGCCAATGACACAAACAGTATGTACTTTCACCACTCCAAAGAACAGCATGACATTTCAGCCGTGAAGGCTCTTAAGCCAGTTACTCAGTTATCTGAATTTTGCTTCCCTGTGCTCTCAGCAGTGAAAGGAAAACAGACATGGTGTAACATAAGGCAGAGACTCTGCAAGGGCCCAGATGTAAGAGGAAATTTCCTCCTTCAGCTTCCACATATCATTCTGGGATGACCGCCAGATCCATAGCGCAAGGCAGAGAAGACTCAGAACAACAAAGGTCAGTTCCATCAGCGTACCAACTTCTGAAGAAGCTCTTGGTGATACAACTTTCAGAAGTTGGTCAGGGATGGGAGACACTGAATTGCTTTGCGGATTGGTGATCGGAACTGGACCACAGACACAAAAAGCTGCAAAAACTTACTGAAGTCATCTCATGCATAACACAGAGGACACAAAGAAATGACAAAGCATCTTCTGTCATGACCAGTGGTACTAATTTCTCATTATAAGAACCAACAGCATGTTTTTATCAGACATGAAGTACGAGCTTAAAAACCAGCACAGAACAGACAGAGAGAGGAAAGCTGCCAGTGAAAGGGTTCTGGTGGAGATCCCTATTCAGGCTCTATCACAGCCTGGCATTCCAGGCTTTACGATGAGTTAGCGTAGAGCAGGCACATTGTGGAAGAGGAAGGAGGAAGAAACCTCTATCGAGGTCATGAAAAGAAAGAACAGTTTCTTGCTGTCTTCTGCTGCCTTCCAGTACAGGCTTATGAATGTGCAAGCCCTCTCACTGATCATCACAGTGCCCTCCTATCTCTGCTCAAGGAAAACTGGCGGAGGTACGCAGTGAACCATCCATATCCTATAATATTCCCATCCAAGGTCCAACAAACACACTGACAGTTCTCCAGGATTACAAAATGTTAATTCCCTAACTCTAGCTTTATTATACATGTAACACAATCCTTGAACATACACAGATAAACATACGATGAGGCCTAATTTGTAGCATTTTTGCTCTTTTTTCACCTATCCACATTATCAAGCAGTTTTTTCTACTCATTCTAAACCCTCCTGCAGTTTTGATGCTTGAATTACCTTTAACAACCAAATTGGCAGATGTTTTCGTATCACCAGCTTCAAATGTAATGACCCCTGAGTCCTTCAGGGAGAGTTGTTTCAAGGTTAGCAAATGATATCCACCAGGCTGAGACTGGATCTCATTAAGGTCATTGGTATCGAGTGGGGTTTTATCCAAAAACCACTGCACTTTACTGTAGTCTACAGGAGAGATTCTGCATTTGAACATGGCAGATTCTCCTTCTAACACACTGACATCTTCCAGGTCTTCGGTTATTAGCAGTTTCTGGCCTGAAAGCAACAGAGATACATCTGTTACTGGAATCTCCAGCTTTTAGCATGGAAATTGGTATAGAAAATTCCAAGACTTCTTGTGTGAGTATTTCACAACAAGAACAACAACAAAATCATGATAAAGAAGTCTGAAATAGAACTCTCTTGTTACTGAACAAAACAGTTATTCACAGGAAGATAATATACATATTTACAGGACACGCAACCAAAATAGGATGAAAACAACTTCAAAATACTAAAACACACAGAGCAGAACAAGTACTCAGTACATTGTAAATCCAATACTACAACCTTTCTCCTAATGGAACTACCTGGAACAGGGACAAGGTGAGGCTCTGAGGTGCCACTGTGCCCTGGACATCAGTGAGCAGATGAGTCTATGAGGACTACCTCTGCTTATTGTATTTTTCTGGAGCAAATAGAATAACTTTCTTTCTATGGGAAATGACCACTCAACTCCCAACTTCTTTGAGCTCGGCTCAATCACAAACGCAGCAGGAAATGCAGCGTGTGTCTGAGTGCAGCTTTAGTAAAAGGAAATACAAAACAGCCTTCAAAAACTGTGTGTACGTGTGTATATATATATATATACATATATATAATGTGTGTGTGTGTGTGTGCGTGCGCTTTTACTGAATCATAAGTACGATGTTGCCATATTCTTTACGACCTATGTTTATTTTACACGTTACATCTTAGAGCCAAATAATTTTGAGCTCTGTGACAGAGATGAGTATTTTTTTCACCCAGAAAAGTAAGTGTTAGAAACCTTGAACCAAATTTAGATTGCTCAAATCCTGAGGCAACAAGGGGGATTAAGCACACCTCCCTGCTTCTCAAAGCTGCAGTGGCAGATGATCAGAGGTGGAGGACTCAGGCTTAACCCCCAAGTGTTTAATAACTTCATAGGACACTGCCACTGCAGCTCTGTGTGGCTACTCTCAAAACTGTTCTTTCTATTATCTTCACTGCTTCATCTATTTCATCTCAAGAGTCCCTCCCAAATGGGGCTGCAACAAGTGGTCTGTGAGAAGCAGTAACAATCAGACTTCATTCATTCCCCTTACATACTGCCCTGCCATCTGCACTGGCCACCTCACTCCTTCCTCAGTTCATTTGCTGCCTGTAACAGCAAACAAAACCTGCCTGGGTTGTGCTTTTCAGCTGGAGGCTACAATTCCCCTCTAAGGCACAGAGAGACGCTAATAATATACAACAGGCGCCAGACCACTCATCTACCCATCCTCTCTTAGAGGCCACTACTGGAAAGAGGCATCAAGAGACATGGCAAAAAGCCTAGAGACAGAATAGTTTTTCCCTTCTCCAGCAGCAGGCACCATGAATCTTAGGAATCATATACCCGCAAAGAAACACCAGCATCTCCTCACATCAGCATCTTTTTTTTTTTTAAATCAGACCTAAAGTATTCCCGGTGCAAATGCTTCAAATCAACAGACTGCTCTGCATGTGCAGTTCCCAGCGTTGCTATGTTTTTGCCCACACGTCCTGTGCAGTATATACATCATGAGTCAGATATAGCCAGGGATCAGTGGCCACATGCTGAGAAATAGATCTGCCTATGCATAGGTGGCAGCACTTAGACATCTGGACATGCAGCCACCCAGAAGCACTGTGCTGGGTTGCATAGCTCCTTCCCTCCCAGGGTGCTTTGCCCTCTGCATGCCTGTCAACACAAGTCATGCACAGAGCTGCTGATGAGACCAGACTGCTGGAGTTTCAGAGATCTGGCATAAATGTACAAGTTCCACCAAAGTAACATTTCCTGCTGGAGAAACAGGATGTATAGTCATATTCCTCTCATAAATACCTTGCACAACTAGCCTCGCTCTGGACTGGGCATCCCCAATGTCGCAGGTGTAAGTGTCATTGTCATTTTTCTCTAAGTTATGTATGGTCAGCTGCAGGAGTTTGCCTTTCTGTGTGATTTCGTATTTCTTGCTTGCCCTGAGTTCTGCTATGCCTTTCCTCCAGACCACAGAGGACGCAGCTTTCTCACTCTGGCACACAAAAACTGCAACTCCATTTTCATTGACTTGCACATCTGAAAGTTCCTTGACAAAGTAATTGGGTTTTTCTGCAGGAAGAGAATAAAAAAAGAGAGAATTTGTTATCCAGCAAGTCCTCAGCATAAACAGAGCAATCTTGAATCTCCTCTGCCCCCACTAATAGAAACACAGAAAACAGAGATGGAAAGGATCTCAGAAGATCACCAAGCCCACTTCCCGCCACAGGAAAAATATCTTCAGGTATCTGGAAAGTTTAATGACATTGTACAGGTGATCGTGAGAACTCGTCTGGCAGGCTGCATATAATGTTTGTCACCCATATTCAATTCAAGTTGACATTTTTCATTAGCTCATTAAGTAATGCAAAAGATTCTTCGGTACATAGAAGGCTTTTTGCAGAATTTTTAATCCATAGAAATCTTTGAAAATCAAATTTGATCCTGTTTAGGGAAACGGGAGAGAAAAACACCTCCCACAGACTGCAGACTTTTACCCCAACTTTTTTACTTTCCAGCCCCTGTGTGTCCTTCTGCTGACCTTGCACTGTGATCTTGGCTTTCGTTTTTGAGACCTCTGTCTCACAGGTGTACTCCCCGCTGTCCTTGACTGTGGAGTCATGGATGATCAGAATGGCTTGTGTTCCCTCTTGCTGCAAGTCATATTTCTGGCTTTTTCGGATTGCTTTGCCATCCTTGTACCACCGAATGCTTGCACCAGGTTTTGACAATTCGCAGCTCAGGCAGATGTCCTGCCCTGCTGCTGATGCTTTATCCTCCAGTTGTTTTGTAATCTCTGTAGGTTTTTCTGAAGGAGAGGAGAGTCCTGAATAAAAATCTATGCTCATGATCAATAAAGGGATTTTCGTTGTTTTTTCAATTAAAATATACAATAAATTTTCACATTGCCCAATGAATGACTCACATTATGATGGAAACAGAGGGAAAAAGAAGTGTTCTTGTTTACTGCATATTAATTGCAGTTATGGGCTCCCAGTGAACAGTAATGATCGTTTATAGGAACTGAAGATTTGTCTGGATGGCATTCATGTCAGAGGCTGGCATTTTGTCTTTACTGAAGTGTGCATTTATGGTGCAATTTACCTCACCAAAGACAGACATCTACAGTATGGAGACATGTTGTGGAGGCACTCATTGTGGGGTCCCTTTATAGTCAGCAGTGATCTACTCAGTACAGGCAGTGGTGTTCAGGGAACAGTTCATTCTGTCCTAAATATGTCCAACTGCGGCAGAGGAACCATGTCTGAAAGCTACCATTTCTTTCCTCTGCTGACTATCCAGGGAACTTTCGGGGACTATTTCAGATGCACACATTCTAGGTAGCAGCTGTGGGTATAGTTAGATACAATGAAGACCATCCCTTCAGCTTAGACTTAAAGGATATTTGCACAGATCATTCTTGGTCTATTATTAATGGAGCTAGAGGTAGAGAGAAGTGCACTTGCAACACTAACCACTGCATCCTGCAACTCTTCAAATATCTATAAAAAGTTTCAGCCTTTCACTTGTTTTTCAGGGAAATTCTCAGTGCCTCTGGGCTCACAGGGAAGGTTGCTATTCACTTCCATCACATCAGGAGTTTGCCCTCATGGTTTACTGAGATACGCTATGAAAAGAAAACGCTCAAACCCCGTAATTGGTTTGATCTCATTACCTTTCACAGCCAGAGAAGCCTTGGAGGTTAGACCACGGGCAGTGAAAATGACTTCTCCAGCATCAGCAACAGTCACACTTTTGATTTTGAGTGTATATTTCCGACCCATGTTAAATACTTCAAATTGCCCACTGCTTTCTACTTTGTTCCCATTCAGTGTCCAACAGAAGTCATCAATGCTTTCATGGGACAAAATACACTCAAAAGTGCAGTCTTCTCCCTCCTGGATTTCCGTATTCTTCAGTCGTTTGGTTATGCCAATGTTTAATTCTGGAAGGCAAAAAGTAGGTACATACAACGATATAATGAGAAAAGGCTTTAAAGACTGACATAAGTAGTAGTGCTATCATTTTTAGCTCATGTGGCTCGTTTATCTACAGGATTTGCAGGACAGCACTGCGTTCCTTACTGATGCATTTGACATGGGGAAGAATTTTTCCGACACTTTCCCCTCAGAGTCACTGCAACGCTAGAGGAAAAGGACCATGTGAATCTCCTGGCTTCACTCTGGAATCACTGTGCAGAGAACAGCCCGCCCCGTGGAGCAGAGTCAAGATTCAACAGGCTACAGAGGGGAAAAGCTATCAGACACAGGAAGCCTTTGGGATGCTGTGTGAAACAAAGGCTTTTGCCCACGCTGATCTGAGAAATGAGATGTTTGTTTGCTATTTTCTCACCATGCAACCCCTCCTGGTATTCAAAACGGACTGAAATTTAAAATGTGTCTCATTGTGAAACAGGAGTTGGAAAGCCTTGAACACTCCTCCTTCCAACAGGCAGCCACAAGGATTAAGGGACAGGCTGAATTACTGAGTTCTTTAACAGACAATGTCCTAACTTTTATGTTCCCACAACCGACTGAATTAATAGCTGAACCATGTGAAACACAAAGCAGCTCTTCTGGGGAGGATTTCTCCATTTTAGGGGTGTTCAGGAAGGAAACAGAGTTGGTATGTTCTTGACATGTCCAGTGATTTTCACTAAAACACCAGGCACACTTACAAAAGAAGAGTCATGAGGGTTGTTCAGACGTCACTGTGTCGTGTAATAAATTCTGGCAACACTGGTTTACAGTGGAGGCCCTTGAGGCTCATGGAGGAATAGGTGCAAGACAAAGCGACCAAGCCCATACATATTCCCAGCACCCCTTGACTGGCCACGGTTGTCTACAATACTTACCCTGAACGCCAACCTTTGACTTAGCAACATCAGTGCCAATATCACACGTGTATAAACCTGCATCCATCTTTTCGAGGTCACGGATAAGGAGGCACAGGGTCTTCCCAGACTGTGTCTGCTCATATTTGCTGCCAGAAGTGAGCTCCACACCATCCTTTTTCCAAACGGGTTTCACCTTCTCTTTGGAGACTTCACATTCCAGTTTAATCACACCTCGCTCCTCACCAAAAACATCGTCCAATGACTTCATGAAGACAGCAGGCTTCTCTGAAGGTTAACAGGAACAAAATAGAGAACCATCAGGATATTTAAGCTGAGATGTTTTCAGCTGCTACCAGGCATTTAAATAGGGCTTGAGGAAACTCTTACCTAAGCAGACAAAACCAGTGCAGGACCTCTCATACCTCATGATTTGAACGAGTTTGGGGGAAAGCAGAATTCATTAACAGGAGGATACAGGGATCAGGAGAGGCCTCCTGCATGCCCATGGAGGGGGAGTGATATTCAGCACTGTAATTGTGGTACAATGCTGTAATTATGATTGTGCAGCTATGAAACGTTGAGGACTCCTCTTTTCTCTCTGTGGGAGCATCTCCCAGCTACATGGTCTTGGCATCCCATGGGAGATGTAGTCACAGAGAACAGGGGCTAGGGCATGCATGTAGGGTCTTAGTGAAGGCCAGAGGGACAGCTTTATACTTCTGAGGCACACTCAACAAGACAGACTAGGTTTAAGGAAGCACTTCCACGCATTACGCCACAGAAGCAGAGAAGGTTCATTAGGGATGCCCTCTCTCCTTGTAGCAGTCTAAAACTGAAAAGGGCTCAGGTAGTTGTAAGAAATGTGTGAAGAGAAGTAATCGGGATGTAGCTCTTCCAAAGCTGGACAGCTGGCACTGCCATTTCATGAAGCAGAATTCACCATAGTGGGCCGCAGCAATAAAAGGATATGCTTGCTATACACTCTCTCTTAAACATTTTGCCTCTCATCTCTGTGCTTTGCTGCTTCCCTTTATATGATGTAAAATATATTTGATCCAGAAGACATTTGTTCTTTGCGTATAGAGGCAAAAATTTTGACCACATATAAGAGAAAGCAGGAAGAGCAAATCCTTCAGACTCTCGGAGTGCATAGGGTGAAAGAGTTCAATTCCTCTGACCCTCTGGGAAAAGAAAATTTCTCATGCTCAGGAGGCAAAACGAAAGGACAATCATCTCTGATTTCCTGAGGGGCTGTGGAGGGTGTCAGTTTCTCTGACTTTCTGACACAATTGCTCTGAGCATTTCCTAGTGATGTTGCCATTTCAGAACTGTGCAGACACACAATGAAGTTAATTTAGTATAACAAATCCCTATGAGTTACCTGAGTTGCATTACTTGAGCATGCATGTAGAGGTGTGTGGCAAAAGAAAATGCATTCACTGAAATTTTGATAAGAGAGATTTACCTAAAATATTTAACATCCCTAAAATGATTCACATGACTTATTGTGGCTCAGCTAATGCATGAGAATGTGTTAAAGCAAAGTAACTCAGCTGCGTGACGAAGCTCTAAGACAAATTAAGGACTGTAGCGAAGTGCGTTCTTATTGTCTAATCAGTCTAACTCAGAAGAGACGCATTGAGAAGTATGCCCTACCCTTAGAGGTACACTGAAGTTCAGCTTCTTGAAGTCAAAATCTTTAGTAACAACACTACATAGACAATATACTACTGAAGAGAGCTACAAGCAAAGGCAATTGCCCTTGAAACTGTCCATACAACAAGGATGATGATAATTTATGGAAAATTTTGGCAGGCTAGCAAAACAATTTTCCTTAGAAAAATCATCAGCCAAGTAGAAACTTGCACTGGAAGATGGCAACTGAACCCTTATTACTTAGCCCCAGAGAGGTGAAGCTTAGGGGCAGGACTGCAGCATGGGTATGGTAAATAGTACCACACCCTCCCTTCCATCTCTAATTTACATTCAGAAGGAGCGTGGTCATGACTCACCTATCACCTTCAGACACACACTCTCGGACACCTTGTCTGACTTCATCGTCACTGTGCCAGCATCCTCAGGCTTGACTTGCTTCATCGTCAGCGTGTAGCAATTGCCAACGCTCTTGATGTCATTGAAATTGTTGGTATAAAGGAGAGTGCCATTCAGGAACCATTCCACATCCTCATCATCGTGGGACAGTTCGCATGAGAAGACAGCAGAACTCTCTTCTTCAACTTCCACATCCTGCAGGTGTTTGATTATTTCGACATTGCGGGCTGTAGGAAACCAAAATGCACCATTATCACTGCTATCATGAATCAGTACGCTTTCCACAACTAAATTTCATAGTCTTTAGAGTTTATTAGATGGCCTAGTCTGATCTCCTGTGCATCATAGCTCATTACATTTCACAGTCCAGCAAAAAAGCATCCATTACAAAAGACCATGCTGCCCAGACCCCTCTACTCTCTTTTCCATATAAAACTTTTTTTTTTAATTTAAAAATAAATAACTCTTTCTAAAATGCTAACAACATTACAGTGACCTCGAAATATCCCACAGAGCTCCAAGTCCCTGCGTGCTAGTCACTGCTCGCACATATACACATTATAACTAAATTGTCTCTGACTCCACCACCTGGGAAATAGTCACAGAGGATGAGGAGAAGACTATGTTTTTAGTCACAAGCAGATAGCATAAAGAGATGAAGCAATTTGCTCAGGTTTAGGGAGGAACAAGAACTGAATTATTTTCTTTTCCAGTCACTGGCCATAGCTTTGTCTTTGCAATTACCCTATTTATGAAATGCTGTTTTTCATAGCACTAGCCAACTCAGAGGAGGCTCTGGGAATATTAAATCATCTGGTCGTTTGAATGATCTCTTCTAGGCCAAACTATTAGCAAAAGATGCTCAATGGACTTCTGGAAATGATGCTGTGACTTGCCTACGAGTCTTGCAGAAAGTGACACTATGATCATTTTCCTTACAGTTTTTTCAGAGGTCAAGAACTGGCTAAACAATACTGCCATACCAGCATTCCACAATTCAAGAAGAGAAACACAGCGTGAAATACTAAATCAGAAAGGACATGCAACAGGCCAGCCTGCTTGCTGCAAACTGCTCATACCTTCAACTGTCAGCGTGGCTTCGGTCTCCGCGTTTCCTGCCCTGCACACGTACACACCAGCATCTTCAGGCTTCACCTTCAGGATCTTGAGCTCTGCTGAATGCTTCTCCCGCTTGATTTTGTACTTCTCAGAGGGCTCAATGGCCGTGTGGCCCCTGAACCATTTCACAACCTTTGGAGAAGGCTTGAAGTCACACGAGAGGATGACTGAATGGCGTTCCAGAACTATCTTATTTTCCATCTTCCTGGTGATCTCTATATTCCAATCTGCAAAGCAGGGTTGGAAAAGAAGAAAGGATGAGGGCAAGCTGAAGAAAAGTTTCAAATCTCTATTTCATGTCAATTAATACAAAGGCCATTCTTTTGCGACTGTTCAGATGATGCTACAAGTTCCGGTTACAGGGCTGATGTGCTGAGAGGCCAGTTCCAAGCTATAGGGGCACGAACTTCAGGATGTGACTGCAGATATTTCCCATGGTGACAGCAGAACATGGAAAGACTTTAAGCTTTGTCTCAGATCAAATCAATGACAAAATGGATTCAGGAAATGTGCTGTCAAACATTTCCAGTTCAGAAATGGAACAAAAGAAACTCTCCTGGCAAATTTCATCTACTCTGACTTCTTTGGTATAGTTAATTAAAAAAAAAGAAAAAAAAAAAAAGAAAGGTGGAAACCACTTTTAGTAAGTAAAAATTAGAAATAATAGAGCAAGGAACAAAAAGATAGCACTCAACTGAATTACCATGGCTCCCTTTAAGGAGCAAACTCTTTAAGGTATTTCTTTCTTAATTTTTATGGAGATTGGATTTTAGAGGTATTAATAAATTTACAAACTTTACATTTTTAATGCTACAATTTAGAATATTATAAAATAACCAACCCAAAGTCTCAAAAGTCAGTTCCCTGATACCTGAGTCACTTCTTTTGTCTTTAATTTTATGGTATCCTATTGTGACTCAACTAGTCTTAGCTCAAGAGATTTGAAAAGCAGGCATATCAAACTCATCCCCTAATCTAACACCTTCCTGAGACACTGTCGTCTCATTTAGTGCATCTGACATTGTGTCCAACAAGCAACTGGGGACTAAGCAGATCGTCCAGGTATACACACATTTCCAAGACCTCAAGCAGTGGAGTGTGCACATTAAACAATAATCCTGAAAAATTACTTTCCAGGGACTGGGAGAAGGAGGGATCTCTCATGATCTAATTCAGATTAGGACATATTACCTCTGACGAGCAGGTTTGCTGTGGATTTTGATTTGCCAATTGAGAACTGAACGGTGCCTGTCATATCAGTACAGGTTTTCAGCAGTACCAGCCGGTGGATGGTGCCTTCTTGCTGCATGATAATGTTTCTGCTAGCCTGCAAGACCTCTCCACGTAGAGACCACTTTGGGGGTTTCACAGATGGAATGGATATCTCACATTCAAATCTGGCTTCTTCAGGCTCAGTCACATCCTCATCACACAACTCCTTCACAATACTAATGGATTGCTCTGGACGAAGGAGGGAACAAGAGAAAAAGGGGATTTAGGAGTCATGAATGACTCTTTCATGATCATCCTGTACACTCATATCATCTTTACTGCACTTGAATACTGCACTTGTCACAGCAGTAAGCCTTAAAACATCCCTTTTTAGAGAAAGAAACATATATGGCTGGTCACAGATCAGACTGTAAGACTATGATACAGCATCAAGGGAATCCAGACCTCCTGATTCCCCATCCTATTTGTAAACCAGAACACCACCTTCCTAGCCTGATATCAAACATGAGGCATTAGAAAATGGAATAGAAAGTTCACTGAAATGCACATGTTGATAACAAGAAAGTCTTTGGTTAGCTACAGCAACATTTCTCTCAACAACAAACTTTCTCCAGCACATCTGGTAAAGTTCTCTGGAACAGGAATTTCATCACTTTTCTTAGGTACTATATATTCATTTTTCAGGATGTTTCTGCTCTCGTAATTCTAAAAGGAGGCAATACCAATGGACTTTGGAAAAAAATCACCACTTCATTAAAATACTTTAAGTGGTAGCGTGTTTTAGGGTAAGTGACAAAGGCTTTCTGGACCAGCCAATTTTTCTTCCAATGTTTCCTGGAGGTAAAAATGGTTTACTACCTTCAACAAAGAAATGAGCACTGCTTTTGTCATCGAAGGCATCACAAGTGTACGTGTCCTCATCTTCAAAATCTGCATCATTGATGATGAGTTTCCGATAGACACCATCACTGACAATTTCGTATTTGTCACCAGGGTGAATTTCAACATCCTTCTTATACCATCTAACTTCGGCACTTGCACGAGACACTTGGCACTCTAGGAATCCACGGTGCTTTTCAAGAGCAATCTTATCTCGCAAAGGCTTCACAATTTTTACAGGCAGCTCTAAAAGGAATTAAAAAATACGCAGTCATCAGTGCAGTTGTACTGAAGGCTGACAACTGAAAACTCACTAGCAATATTCCTTTTCTGATCACTTATTTGGATGATGGCAGGAATCCCCACTATATCAAGCACCAAACCAACTCACACGAAGCAAAGAGCTCAGGAAAGGAAGGCTTGTTATCTCTGTTTTACCATTTGGAGGGCTGAACTGCAGAGATACTAAGCAGTTTATTCAACATTACACAGCAGTGCTGCAGCAAAGCCAGGGACTGATCGCAGATTTCCTGAGTTCTTCTTCAGTCTATTAATTTAAAAGTGTTCATTCTCTCTCTTTTTATCATGCGAAGTCAAACGTAAAAAATGCTATATTCTATTTAAACATAAAAAAGAGAGAATGCAAGAGAAATTCAAACTACAGTGTTTTCCCTCAGAGTTTAAACCTGACTCTTGATGTCTAAAGGTAGAAAAACACCATCTCCTTCCTGATAAAATAAATTCTGTGTTATTTAGTCAAAGGAAATCCCCAACACTGAGGCTGATATTTCATATGCAGAAAGGTATGAAATACCAGAAATTTTCAGGTTTTCCCTGAAAGCTGTAGATAGTGTTCAATTTTCTTTCCATTAAAAGTAAGGGAAATTGCTTAGCTTGTAACAAGAGACACTTTCACCACTATTGTCATCAAAAGTACAATTACCTTTTACTGTAAGCTGGGCACGAGACTCTGCCTTTTCTGCTACAAATTTGATCTCTGCGGCGTCCTCGACTTGGACACGCGTGTAAGTCAGCGAATAGGTCTTTCCTGAGAACAGACACACAACCACATGTATCCTCCTCTGAGACAACAACTTCATCCTCTGCAGCATGCTGCGAGGTTGACCACCGCCCATCTGGTTTCAGTGCATCGCCACCCATTTTCACGGCAGCAACGCTGACCGCTCCTCTAAGCCCACATCAAAGAGTAACCGACCCTCAGCCCTGACAAGGATGGTCTGAATGTGGCTCCCATCATCTGCAAAGTACTTGAAACAGAGGGATCCCTCCCACCGTCAGCAGACACAAGTTCCTGTGCCTTAGAGAGATCAAACTGACTGACCAGGAGCCTTTTCCTTTTCTTCTGCATACACTAATTACTTATTTCTTTTTATTCTCTCAGGAAAACCCCTCCACCTTCTGCAGGGATTTACAGGCCATTGAATGGAAGAGGAGTAGACCTAACTGTCTCCAAAGCCCAACCCTAGGTAACTGTTCACCTCCCGCTTAGGAGCTAATTGCACTGATTCCCTGCCCACTGTTCGAAGCCAGGGAGGGTGCGATAATGTCAGATTTCCCTTCATTAAAGCTCCCACCATGTCAGAGTCCCAGCTTAGCTGCAGCCCTAAAACACAGGACAGCTCTCTGCTGGACCTTTTTAACCCGATTTTGGAGGTCGGACCTTTGTGCTTAGCATCCAATACCAAACATTCTTTTCTCAGTGTTTTCCAGCACCCACCCCACTCCCCTCCACTCAAAAATGACACCCCCCTTTTACACCCTACCATCTTGACGCATTTTAATATTGTCAGCAGCCTTCAGCTTGTTGTCATCTTTGTACCACTGGGTTTGGACCTCATCATGTGAAATCTCACAGACGAAAGAGGCACTCTCATACTCATTCACTTCCACGTCTTCCAGTGGTTTAATAATCTTGATATCTCGGGCTGTGAAATAGGGACAAATGTTTATTGGGGTGTGTCCCCAACTGAGTGCAGTATGTTTAACTTCGGCATACTTGTTTGGAAAAATGGGGTAACAACTTGTGTTTTAGTCTACACCAACTTCCCTTCCTGCATGGTTTCTCTCTCCAACACAGTAAACACATTTTACCCTTGAATCTACAGGTAGAGTTACCAGCTACAGTGGAGCTCACTGCAACAGGATTCTGTGGATGCCAGAACTTCTACGGGTTTTAAAAGAAATTAAATCTGTTCATGGAAGATAATCACCACGGAAAACTAAACGCAAGCCTCCAACTGCTGGTGTTACTATAAACTTATGCTTTTTCCTAGGCATCTACTACGGGCCACTGTCGGGAACCGGTTGCTGGGCTGATGGTTGAAGTTGCTCTTCTGTTATCTTCTTAAAAACAGCAACTGCACTTTTCATAGGGCAGAGAGTGGCAAATAACTGGATGTGGGGCTTGAAGCAGCTCGGGGTGTTTTAGCGCAATCACTTGGAGGTTTTGTCTGTCTGCAATGGCTTTGAGAAGCCATCCAAAATATTCTGGTGAATGAATTTTTCCCAGCTATGCTACTCTCTAGCCCTCACAAGTGCAGAAAACAAGGAAAAAGTTCTTGTTATCATAGTTAGTTTTGTAATCAAATCACTGTCAGGGGAGGCCTACAGCTCATCTGTCAGGGAAACAGTGACCTGATTGACAGCCAGGCTCAAAGCAAACATTCACAGGGCAAGAACAGTGTGTGGCTTGCTAGGAGGGAGCATGAACGGGGCTTTCTGCTGCCTGCACAGCCTCACATCGAACCCAGAGGAAGGTCATTGTTGTGTGGAGGCTGAGCCCTTGGCAGCGCAAAGTGGTTTCAGTCCTTCTCTGCACACTGCCCTCTCACACCTTCTCTTGGGTACCTGGATCTCACAGGGCCACAGAGATCTCAGCCACAGGTTTGACAGCATGAGGTGCTTTGCTTCACTTCAGAGCGCCTTCAGCTGGGCATAATCCCCTTGAACTCCACAGCCCTGCACTTATTTGTGTCAGAATCGACCCATCCTGTTAGTGCAGCCCTCTCCTTTCGGAAAGGAAGGCCCCGATAAACCCTGGATTAGCAACAGGACGTAAACCAGACAGCATTCAAACAGCAACCCTTCCCAACCGCAAAGGCAGGGAGAAAAAGGGAGTTTAGCAGAGCAATGGAACGGGACAGGACATTCAAGAAGACAGTGCTAACGCTGTACTCAAGTGGCCACAGGAGGACAGCATCCAGGAAGGAATAGGAAAGAGCTGGTCTGTATTTTCAGATGTCTTTTTGGAAAGTAACATCTGCCAGGGAACACCAGACCTATCCATTCAGTAACCAGCCTTCAGCACTGGCTTATCTCTGGTGCTTCAGGGGCTGCTGAGAAAATCCAGCTGGTGCCTAAACGGTTGCACGGTACAGTACACAGAGGGGAAAAGCGTCTTGAGCATAAAGCAGAGATGCAGCAAGAAATCATGACACTTTCCTACTCCACCTTAGTATTTACAACTACAACATAAAAAGCGGGGCAGATCTTGAGATCATACCCAGAGCTTGTCCAGTTCCTACTCAGGTGTGACAGGGGCAGAGACTAAACCAAACTGTGTGCATGCTAGCCCTTGCATCCCTGCTTTGTGCCAGGCCGTCTGGTATTTGTTAACTTGCCGATCTAGAAACATTATAAACCAGGGAATAGAAAACACTTATGACAAATGTAAAACTAAGTTAGCATCTCTTCCAAAAATACTCATCCAGGGATAAAACAAGCACAGGACAGTTCTGTCAATATTTCCTCACTAGGAAGAGAAAGTTACTCAGAATGAGTAACAAAGAAATGCACAAACTGCCAATGAAGCATTTCTCGCTGTGAAGTCAAATATTGCATTAGGGGTCATTTCTTCATTCAGTCAAACATACCGTGAACCTTTAGGACAGCTGATGTCTTGTCGTCAGCTGCTTCACATACATATGTTCCTTGGTCTTCATATTCACACTTGTGAATAATAAGGCTTCTCTTAGTTCCCTGGGAAATAATCCCCATGTTTTTACTTTGCTGAAGCTGCTTCCCATCCTAGAAGGGAAAAGGCCAAACCAGGTCACCATCAGCTATTCCATGTCTGCACTGAGCAAAGCAAGCACTCAGATCTTTGCTTAAGTCACCTGTCTCAAGGGACTTAGTGGGATTGTGCTTAGTGGAACTCTAGCATGTGCCAAAATTTAGGCATGGTACAAATTCTTCAAGAACCATGAATGGTTGGAGAACATGCATAAATTACTGGTTGATCTGAGATATCTGTTTGCAGGCTCATGGCACTGTACAGGGTTGGCAATAAGCCCCTTAAGACATCACTTTGAAGAAATGCTATTATCTCCACTTAAACAAAGAATCAGCTGAGCCACAAGGAAGGTACATGTAATGCCTGAGCTCATCTCCAGACTGTCAGGTACAAAAGGAACCAAGGCTTCACCCTAAACCACAGTTCCCAACTCGGCTAAAAATCCTGGAGAGAACTGCTACATGTGAAGTGAATCACAAGACTGTGCTTCTGTCAACAGCAATGCTTACATTCTGCTCAACAACAGTTCAAGAGTTCACTATAAATTCAAGAGGAGCTTAACTTTTAACCTGATAAATACACTCAAAATGACCTGGTAAATAAACAACCCACAGAGAGATAATCTGGGCAAGTAAATGAATATAAGGACAAGAGAGCCACGTTAAGAGCTGAATAGCAAAGGCTCAGACCCAGGTCTCTTGGAAGCGAAATAAAAGGCCTTCATTGACTTCCAGGGATGTTAGAAGTGAAAATGTCACTGTCTAACTAAGTGCTGTACCTTGAACCACTTGACATCCACATTGGGCCTGGACAGCTCACACTCAAATGTGACCTTGTCCTTCTGAGTTACACTCGTGTCTGACAAAGGCTTGCTGATTCTCACAGGCAATTCTGCAAAAAGAAAAGGAAGTCCAGTTAATGGGGAATCAGGTTTGCTAGAAGCATTTGGCGCAAGGAATAATAGCCTATCTTACATGCTTCATGTAACTTGTCAGTGAAAAACAAAATCCTGTTGTTCTGAGCACATTATCATTGGTTGTGTTGTTGGCAAGTACATTACAACAATCCTGTTAATATCAGAGGGATACATTATTGATGATGGCCCAATGAGTGTGCAATTGCAAAGAAAGTCTGTTGCCCTCTTGGGAGGGCTCACTCTCTGGGACAGGAGCAGACAACCAAAAGGTTACCATTTGCACTGTGCAGTTTTCATGATGTCTACACTGTACACATATGGATGGAACAGCAACACTATTCACCCCACATCTATACTGTTATGGTAGTTGTCAATGGAAAGGTGAGGCCTCAGAAGGCACTTGAAGAAAGCATAGCTAGAGAAGCTTCTTCATGTAACACAGCATCTGTATCTTTCCTTTTTTTAAATTCGCTCAGTACCGAGAAAATTTTTAGTGTTTCATAGCAGATAATAGATTACAAACAACAATAAGTACAATGCACGAAGGGAAATGTGGTTCTGTTGCAGAACGCACTGATGTGCATAGCTTCAAAAACATCTCGTAGTTACCCGTTATCACAGACATGTCCAAAAGGATCCCACTGTGGCTAATGACCCATGTCCCACACCAGCCAGAGCCTGAGGCTTTGGGGTCTGTGTACCTGTCACATCAAGCCTCCCTGACGAATGAATGCCATCTGCCTTGAAGGAGATGAGCCCTGCGTCTTCAAGTTTCACAGAGGAGAGAGTCAGTGAATGTTTCTTCCCCACGACATCAATACGGATATTTGGGGAAGGCTTCAGCCGAACACCATCCTTCTGCCAGATTCCTTCCACATCCTCGTGCGACACCTCGACCTCAAAGGTGACGGTCCCTTTCTCACAGACTTTGACAGGCTGAAGACCTTTCACCAGTTTGATCTTCCTCACTGAAAAACAACATAGACAAGTTGGAGATCTCACAGTGAAGGCTGGGGTAATTCTCCCCTCACTTGCTGTGAAATAACCCGAGGACTTTCAAAAGTCCTCAAAATAGATTCTTCCCCTGTTCCTCACAAAGGTACCATATCTCCCAATTTAAAAATGACTTTTGCAAAAAAGAAAACCCGACCATATTGCTGTCATGCTTGCTATTCTTAAATGGATGCTGTCAGCTGGGACAAACAGGCCAACCAGAGCAGGGCTCTTTTCTAGCCAGTTCAACTCCATTCACCTACTGGCAATGCTAGAACTAAGTTGCACACACATACACAGGAGTAGAGACATTCCTGGACAGGAACAAGGATAAAGCAGCTGAGTTTTAGGTGAATGTCACCTGTTCCCACTAAAAGAAATTAGTGTCCTGTCACAGATTTAGTGTTTCTGGTTGATTCACCCTTGATAAAAACTAAGCTGCCACTTAAAAAAAATTTTTTTTAATCCCTACGGAGCCACAAAATATGAAAACTTTCAAATCTCCATGGGTCCCCTGGGAATAGCCCAACCTTCCTAATGCGCGTTTAGCAGAGGTAATCCACAGACAAACTGTTCAGGCCTGGATCCGAATGCAAACATGATCAGGAGGTCAGCTGAGTGCTGCGTTGTGTGGTTTTGGTCTGGACCAAGCTCGGTCTCTGAGGCCCAAACCCTCCTCTGGCACCTATCTCTGTGGTACCTGCTGGGCAGTGGGGCACGGACTATTGCTCCAGAGGCTCCACGGCAGTGGTATACTTAGGCTACATCTTTACGAATGACTGAACTGCACCCAGGAACCTTCCTGGGCATCGAGGTCACCCGGCTTGGAACAACTCTCATCTATGCTTATAAGCTATTTTACCCTCCAAAACAGGGGGCCCGCATGAACATCGCCTGTTGAGAGCAAGCGCAGAAACTTTCTCAGTGCCAGACTATGGCGAGCTCCCAGGCACACCGGGGACCTTTCAGGCCTGCGAACATCTCTGGGGACCACTGAATCTATGATGATAGATAGAGGCCCTGAAGTGCTACAGCGGCACAGTACTGTTCGACCCAGGAAGACGGCCACAGACTTGACACAATGACAGCTCCTCGGGCCTTTCCCATCTGCCCTTCTTGCTCTGTTCCACCTCACAGCAGGTTTGCAGAGGAGCATATGTATCCTCTGCAGGATCCTATCCAATTCCCCTCCCAAGGAAACCACACTGGCTCCCCTTTTGCGGTCCCCTCCCAGGCCCCAACTGCTCTAGCACAAATTTACCCCAGGAACATGTTTTGAACCTGACAAGCGCAGGAGGAAGTTTGTTCTTTGCTTCCCAAACTAAGACACCAACTCTCCTGGCTTTGCCCTTTCAAGTTGCATCCATCCCTGATTTCCCTTCTGATTTTGCAGCCAGTCCCTAACCCTTTCTGGTCACCTTGCTCACCAAACTAAACACAGGCTACCTCTTACAGTCCAACCTTTCATCTCAGTTAACAGATATTCCAACCTTTCAAATAGTGAATGGGCTGAGGATCAAACTGCAATTATTCTGGAGAGGAAGGGAAAGCGATTTTCAAAAATATCAACTAAATAAATAGCACAGCAATTCCTAACTCAGTAAGTTACCTCTTAGGCGTAGCCTAAGCTTGCACTCTATACAGGACTGAAAAAAAAATCATTTTTGCAAAGGTCTTTCTTTTATGAAGTAGCAGACAGTTGGGGAATGATGGAATTTTTACCAGATTTAATAGACAGTATTTCATGTCAAGAGATTTGAAATTTCATACCCATGTTCTCCGTATAATTTCTGCTACAATTAACTAACCTAATTATGCTTTTCCCTGCTGAATGTTTATAGATAGATCAGAAGAAGGATCACTTTACCCATGACTTACATACTTAAGTCTTCCTCAAACATCTCCCCCTTGTCACAGTTGAAATCCGCTTGGTTGTTTTTAGGATCTCCTGTCATCCTAAGATCAGGATAGATCCTTATCTTTTGAGTGAGCATCTTTTATACTGGAGTAAACCTACATAATTTCACAGAATTACTCCTTGTTTACCTTGCAAAGTAGGCTCAAGCCAAATAGTATCAGCCCAGTTTGGTGTTTAAAAGAAGGTCCTTTAAAATCAGGCTTCTCAGTCTAAAGCCGAGCACCAAGTACTAGTAGCCCAGTTCCCCAGACTGTGAGCATTTAAAAAGCTTCTGCTGACCTCAATATAAGCTCTTATGTATTCATCTAAAAAAAACAGGCCATGTGCCTAAATGCCAAAAAATGGAACATAATTTTAAATCATACTTTTTAGAGTTTTGTTTGTGCTGTAAAGCAGAGCGAGAGCTCTGGAGGACTTGGATGTAGAATGAACACATTCTAATGACATTCTTGTATACAGCCACCTTTCCCATTGTGTCTGCAAAAAGAATCTCTTTAAAGGTTGCCCATTACAGTGGACTACCTTGTGCCAGACATAAAATTAATTATATAGGAATATTCCCTGCTGCAATGAGGTGTTCGCGGTTCATCTCAGAACACCTTGAGTTTCAGTCACTGCACAAAACAATCTCAGTCGATCAGTGGAGCTACCTTTCATAGTGACACCTAGCATAAATGGTAAGAAAGTCCGGGAAGCACAAGAGCCAGAATGATCTGGTATCAAATTCCCCTCCCTCCCTCAGAGTGGGAAGTTTCTAAACCAGAGTCAAATACACATTTATGCTTACATGACTCACCTTCTCCAAAACAGTGTAAAACACTGTTAGTAGCTATCAGGATTAACCAGTTCCTTTCTGTATAAACACTTTTTCATTATTTCATTTTTACACTTGGCTATAGCAACAGCCAGTACCTACAGACAGGAGTAACTGAAGCTACCACCAGTGGTGACAAAACACCTTGCTGGAAGTAAACTGGATATCGCCCTGTCTGAAAAAATGCTTTGGGGTGCAACACGTGCAAGAGGATGGAGTAACACTTTGTGAACATGGAAGTGCTACACTTCTCTATCCTCTACAATCCCAGTTCACCTCATTTAACACAAACAGCAAACCTAAATCTAGTTCTAAATCAGCACCTCAGTCCCCCATGGTTCCTCAAATAGTCGGTAGAGAAAGACACTCCAGAAGGCAATTTAGTGCATCTAAGATTTAAAACACTCTCTGGAGGTCCTTTTTTCTCTCTGTTGGCTATCAAAGGAGCTGGAAGTGATGTGCTATCTTTAGACTGCACGAATCCAAGCCTAATCTACCAGCTGCTAGTTACTGCTTTTTTTTCCAGAGCTACTTTGTTTGGAGAAAAGGTGAGCAACTGCCACTAGAACTGATAACTACCCCATATCTAGATGCTAAAGCAGAGGTTTTTGACAGCTGTCAGACAGGAAGATTTTGAAGATGAAACTGTCTAAACAGCATGAAAGCAGTTAGACAGACCCTGCTCTATAGTAGGCACTTTGTCACCAATTTTTGGTAACTTCGACTGTCAGTCTGCGCTCACACAAACAATCCCCGACCTCATCTCCCACTTCACAACAGAGGCATAACAAAAATACATCCACACTAGCAGAAAGATTAAGGTGGATTAACTTGAGGAACGACATGAAATCGCAGCTGTCCTCAAGGAAAACTAGCTTTTAGCTATAGGGCACATGCAGCTGCACAGAGTCAGGAAGCAAAGGACAATGGCAAAGATTCCAGCCTCATGAGAGACTCTTACCAATTATTTCACCATGTCCAACCTACTTGCAAGCTTAGGCCTTTCCAGTCAAAAAGAGAAAAGGGATAGAGAGGTAGGGAGAGGCACTGGTGATGTTTTTCCTCATAATGTTAATGATATGCATGAAGTCCCGCAGTAGGAGTTAAAATCAAGCAGTCAGTATGTATAAGAAATCTTATAGAAGGGAACCATAAGGCGGTTCTACAGCTAAGCAGATTAGAGATGAGTGACAAGAGTTTGTTTACTTTACAGAAGTTTCTGTTTATATTTTCTTGGGTTCAGATTCCTGTTCATCTGGGTCTAACCAAACCCAAACCATCAAAAAGATGCTGCTGAATCACCCAAATCTAAAAATTCCCCATTATTTCAGTGCAAAGTCACAATTGCTCAAAACTTAACCTATTTTAACCTTGCCCTAAACCTCTATGCACTGATGAAAATCCAAAACAAAGATCTGAACCAATGCATCGAATCAGTCTGTTCATCTTGTGTAAAGGTATGTGTTCACACCATCAAAAAGATCACAAAACCATAAGGCTGGAAAGACCTTCTCCCCTGCTCTAGGACGTGCTCAACTCTTTATGTAATTCCAGACAGATATTTCACTAACCTTTTCTTAAACCCATGATGGAGGCTCCAAAACCTCTTCAGATGATTCTAGCCAGTCATCCAACCATTAGAAAGCTTTTTTATTGTATAACCTGGATCCTTCTCATTGCAATTGAAGCCCATTATTTCCTGTCATTATTTCCGCATGGAGAACAGATTGTTCCCTTCCACTTTACAACAGCCTTTTATGTACTTCAAGTCTGTTATCAAGTCCTTCCTTACCTATTAGTTATGACTTTTACAGCACCAATTGGTGGCAGGGGCTTTAAAGACAAAATTAGAGAGCCCTTAAGTGCTTCAATCCTCTCTTCATTTATCCTGTAACAATCATTACAAAAGGATGTAGGAAAGAGGATAAAAGTACAGAGCTACAGCCAAGAGACCATTATTTTCCTTGAAAGGGCAGCACCCATGGATAGAAGATTTGCTCTTGTAGTTTTTCTAATCCTGACTGAGTATAAAGAGACATTCTGAAAGAGGTGCTTTCCAGAGAAGTATGAGGGCAATAGATGGCTGAACAGGGAACAGCTTGCTAAAAGCCCTAAGATGGAGAAAACAGAGTCGACCAGGCAGGAAGAAATTTCAGAGGAGGCAGAAGAATGAGCTAGGAGGTTTAATGGCCAAGAGCATGACTGAAAGCTGATGGAGTGAGATGGAGGCAACAAAAAACAGCCAGTTGTTCCTTTTGTACTGCTTTTGCCTCCACCTTCTCTCAGCCATTTGACTGGTAACTGTTATGGAAGAGACCAGAATCCATCTCCAAACCCTATACAAGGGACTTGCAGAATGGAAGACTGTTCAACTTACTTTCCACATTGATCTTGGCTTGGGTCTTGTCATTAGGACTCTCACAGCTGTAGAAGCCCCTTTCTGCAAAGGAGATGTCCTTAACCACAAGGATATGTTTCGTTCCCTCAGCTTTGATCTCTATTTTTTCACTGGGCTTCAACACAATTTTGTTTCTCATCCACTTCACCTCTGCAGGCTTGGTCAGCTCTACCTCCAGGGTCACTGTATCCCTCTCTTCAACTGTTCTGGGCTCCAGTTTCTTCTTGAATGAGACTGGAGCCTCTGCCAAAGGAGAAAGATATTAGCAAAAATGTAGAGGATCCAGAAAATGGGCTACCGACAGGAATTAAAATAGTGGTCCATGCATTCTGGGCATCTTTATTTAATAAACTGAAAGCAGCAATCCCCTACTACTAATATAATCTGTCAAGGGGAAGGCCATATACAGCAGAGACCATGGCATCAGTGATAGCCGGTCAAAGGGACATGATTGTCTCTTACCTCGGACCCTGAGGTTGGCCCTGCTTTCTACACCCTCAGCATTGGCAGAGATTTCAGCTGCGTCTTCCATCATCAGATTAGTGATTGTGAGGCTGTGGTTGGTGTCCTTCTGCGAGATCACATACTTCTTGCTGGCTTCAATCTTGACACCATTCCTGTGCCATGTAACCGCAGCATCACTGGGAGAGACGGTACACTTGAACACAGCCTCTTTTCCTTCTTCAGAGACCACGTTGTTGAGACTCGTAACGAATTTCACCACTCTGGGCGCTGATGGAAAGGAAGAAAACACTTAGGAGCATGTCTGTGAGACATGGTGTGAACATCTTCAAAGAGCAGACAGATTCAACGATTTTATCAAAAGGATCAATACATATCATTTACAGTAGGTGATCACAATAATGGGTCACCACTTTTCCTATCTCTGACCCAAGTTTTATATATAAAGGTGCCAGAAGAAAGAGGCAAACACAGAGCGGAAAAAAAACCCCTGGTTTAAATTTAAGATCCTTAATTTCAGCCTCAGACGCAATATCAAGGTCAATTTGCCCACATACCAAGAAACCTGAGCTCAACAGGTCTCAAAATCATCCTGACCTTCAAAAATAGAGGCTCCCCTGACATTCAAAGAGGAAGTAGAGTTTCATACTTCATGGTTCATGACAGGAGACAGCACAAACAATTATAAATGAACAAACTGAACAGGGCTGTAACAGCTGAGGAAGACAGACAAGGATCCCTTCACATTTGCACGATTCAGTTTTAGAGACATACCTTTGGGTGTGATCATAATGCTGCTCTTGTCATCCCTGGACTCACAGGAATATTCTCCCTCATCCTCTGCCCGGATCCCTGTTATTGTCAGGGTTCGTTTTACCCCTTCCTCATTCATCTGGAAATGCTTGCCAGGCTTGATCTCAACTCCATTCTTGTACCATACCACCTTCCCTTTGCTATGGCTCACATCACAGGTCAGAGAGACATTGCCTCCAATTTCGGCGTCAGTAGCTTCCAGTTTCTTGGAAAACTTCAGTGGGACTTCTGAGATGCACAAGAAGGAAAAATGATGAAAAAGGAAAAGATGAGAAACCTGCTCTGGATGACTTAAAGAAAAACACATTTGAGGATCAGAGGAGACAGACCAGAGACATGGAAACTTAGGGAGATTCCTCTAACATGAAATTTTGTTATTATTATTATTATTCTGTAAAGCAATAAAAGTGCCTTAAACAGGCTTTGGTTTTGCCTTCCTTTCTTTCTAATCTTTTACCAAATAAGATCATCTGTTCTTTCACTTCAGAGCTTGTTTTGCCTGACCAGATATAAAAATTGGTAGAGGCATAAGCGCCATCCACCTCTGCCCCTTCTGTCCCTGGAGACACAGTGGAGTTAAATGAATCCAGGGTGTGATTCATCTCACCCTGAAGTAGATGTTTCGAAAGGTCAGATGAATTCTGACCTACGCGCAACTTTCCTCTCCACTGACTCCAAAGGGAGCTGAGGGGGTGCATCTCAGCTGTAGACAACTTCCCTGTGGATGTCTGAGGAGAAAGGAGATGAACCCTATCCTGTGCGTCTCCCTGCCACTGCACGGCACAACACCTTTCTTTCTTTTGCTGGACTTACGAAGCTCTGCTGTTGGGGACAGTAAAGCGATATGGAGTTATTGCCTGGGGGCACATACTGCAGCAGTGGGCCCAAGGGCCTGAATTAGCCTTTTGGTCCTGGACATCAACCCTCTCATCTCTGTCTGAGGACCAGCTGTGCTCCATCCTTCTGATGAGATGGTCAATTTATAGCCTTAGCCTTGACGAGGGAGCAGCAGCCCACTGCACTGTCCCAGGAACAGAGGAGACTGTTCAGGGCCTGCTTCCCCCACAGGACTAACTCACAAACCTTATCCTCACACTACATCCCTCCACATCTTCCTCATCAGCTTTGTCGTGTTGTTGGGCAGAGTGGGGAAGAGCTAAGGCCCTGCCCACTCCCCAGCCACTAGGCTAAGGAGGTGATAGAAGTGGTGTAATGACTGTGGAAAGCAAACACCAGGAAAAGCACCCATCGGAGGCCTTCTTGTTCCCTTAAGTGAAAGCAAAGGACATAAACTGGGTCTTGGAGGCAGGAGGAGCTTTGCTAGCTCATGGCAGGGGAACCACAGTAGCAGCAACAGCAATTCAAGTCTTGAGCCTGGAACAGTTTTAGAGGGGGTTTGGACTCGTTCACCTCCATCCTCCCACAAGGGAAATGTTCGGCAGGGACATAACCTGAGGGCTGCTGCCTGCTCACCTTTCACTTCCACTTGGAATTCCTGCTTGTCACTCTTTGTGCAGCAGGTGTACACAGCAGTGTCTGTGCTGTCAGCCAGGTTCACCGTCAGGGTCCGGGAAGCCCCCTCACTCTTGATCTCATACTTCTCGCTCGCCTTGATTTCCTTTCCATCCTTCAGCCACTTGACTGAAGCAGTTTCAGGCGTTACTGAAGTAGTCAGCGTGATGTTTTCATGTTCCTGAACAATGAAGGGCTCTTTCTGGACAGCCTTCTTTTCAAATTTGGCCTCTGGTTCTAGGAAAGGCATTAAAAAAGACAAACTATTAGCTTCATTTCCACGTCCTTAACCCAGCAATTTTCAGTTACTGTCTCTTCTCACAATAGGCTTCCAGGTTATGGCATCATCTCTAATAACCCAGGAAATATGCATGAATATTTGTGACTGGTATAATCTTTTGCTGAGTGGGAAGAAAGAAAATAATCTGTCAGGTAACTCAGAGCTTCTGCTTATTAGAGGAGCAAAGGAAAGGAAAGGCGAATATACGTTTTATCTGCCACTCATAAAATGCTTGTTTCTTCAGGGTAAAATTAGCTCTATAATTCTTTCCTCTCTCATTTTTATGATTCTAGATCTAATTCAGAAGAATCATTAATATGCTAATCCTGAACTTACAGCCTCTTTTCTTATCTATTTGCTTTACTCCCATTCTCCTCCACCTTGTACAATGCTTTGCCGCAGAACAGGGCAGTTCTGGGACGCACCCAGCAGCCATCTAGTTTTTCTTAGCAGCCTTTCTCCACAGCTCTATTTCTGTGCTTTAAAACTTCCCACTTCCAGCTCATTTTCAGCTACGCATCACTGGAAAAGGTGAAAACTCACCAGTAGGTTCAATCTTGAAGGTCAGCTTCTGGCCTGCAGCCTCACAGGTGTATTCTCCAGCATCTTTCTTCTCCAGATGCTCTATAAGCAGGCAACGAGTTTTGCCCAGAGTCTCTATTTTGAATTTTCTAGAGGAAATGAGCAGTTTTCCATCCTTGTACCACTTCACTGCAGTTGTGTCCTCTGCTACCTCACAGCTGAGGGTGGCATTTTCTGTCAGGACAGCATGCACCTCCTTCTGGACCTTCTCCTGGTTTATAAACACCGGTTTCGGCTCTGAGTGCAGAAAAAGGAGAGAATATTGACAGAGGGATTAAAATGAGGCCATCTTACACATCTGTGTGCATGGGCCTGGAAAACATCAAGATTACCACTTATGTTAAAACCACATGTCTTCACTGGGCAGTATCTACCCTTCTGTGTGAGCAAACTGCAACGTGGAAATCAGGGAAGTGAGAGTCCAGGAATGGAAAGGACCAAAGGGTCCTTGATACCAGTCCCATGATTGCAAGCATGCCAAAATTGTCAAATTCAGAAACTTCCACAGAATATCTTTCCAGCACATCACCAAAACCCCCCAAGTATCTTTTGATTAAGACCTACAGTGAATTATCAAGGACACAACTATAACATGTCATAGCAGAAATGATGCTCTCCTGGTTCACTTGTCCATCCTAACCCAACATAGTACTCTTGGCTTCTGGAACACTCTTCATGGTCTCTTGCACTGTCACAAATGTGATGGTCAAAATGACAAAGGAATATGATTTCCCTACAGCAGTCAGCTAGCCCAGGATTGTGGGTGACAAGGTACTCAAGCATGTCTGCAACTTCGACACTCCCTTCAACATCACATGCTTAAAACAGTTTGGGAACTTTCTGAACCCAGTTCTAAAAGACCAAGTACTAAGAATCTTTCAGGACAAAGGGGCATTTAGCATCTAGCAGAACTATTACAAGCATCTCAGAAGGTTAGGACCTCAAATACACAATAGCATGAGTTCAAAAAAGGGCCGCGTTTTCAATCCATCTCTATAAAGTCTGCTGTCAAAACTGCAAATGACAGAACATATGCCAACCTCTCAGTTTTTAGAATTGGGTGTGGAAATCTAACAAAAAAAGGATTTTTGAATGAATTTCATCTCAGGATTGAAATACCACAACAGAAAAGCACATGAGCATGTACTCCTGTGTGGAAATGCCTGATGGCTGGAACAGCTCAGGTGAGTACCTCTTCATCAGCATCTTTCCAAATTTCTTCTGAAAATTCTGAAAAAGTCTTTATTCCTCATACTGATGGTTCTTAATTTATTCCTCCATTTCTTAGCTGGCAAAGCCAATCCTTTGTTCCTTCTGTGTAATTTACAGATAGTCTGTTTTACTTGTAGTTCCAGTACTCAGTCCTATCAAGCCTCACACAATGAGCGTCAGACTCGCTCATCTGATGGTGACTTCCTATTCAACAGCAGTGTAAATGGGGCAGCATGCTGCTTGGAGGAGCTCATGTTGCTCCTCCCATGATATTTCAGTGCACAAGACAGTGCACAAGAATTACCCTTTGGGATCCCAGGAATGGCAAAGATTTGAACAACATGCTGACTATTATTTCTATTACATTCATTTCTGCAATTATTATTATCCAGACTAGTTAAGAATGTGATGAGCCTTTGTGACACGTTAAAACCAAATATTTCAGTACATACCAGACCCAGCACACAGCAAATCAGATAAACTTCACAGGCTGCAGTAGAGCCCAGACTACTGCAACTGAGTCACTGTGTAATATGGAATCACAATTATTACTTTATTACCCTCTACTGAAATTCTGAAAGAGTATTAGTCTGACCTGTGATGTTAACCTTGAAGGCCAGTTTCTGGCCGGCAGCCTCACAGGTGTACTCGCCAGCATCTTCCTTTTCCACCCGGCTCAACACCAGCCGCCGCAATTTGCCCTCTGATTCCACCTTGAACTTCTTGCTCGAGGTGATCAGCTTCCCATCCTTGTACCATTTCACCTTGGTGTTCTCCTGGGCCACCTCGCAGCTCAGCGTGGCGTTCTCTTTCAGGGCTGCCTGCACCTCCTTCTGCAGCCTGTCCTGGTTTGTAAACACAATTTCTGGCTCTGAAAAGAGAGATTAATTCAAAGTGCATCCTTGAGCTGAAATTTCCTAAACCTGTATCATGGCTTACAGGGAATACTGGAAACCACCTCTCCGGCTTGATGATATGCATCTAAAGCTATTGGAAGGATATGTGAATTGTGATTTTTTCTTTTAAAGAATCTTTTAGTTGCTTTGTCATTAATCACACAAAGATTAATAATATCTATGTCAGCAAGCTAGGACATTGAATGGATGGTTCACAGTGGTGCTATATGGCAGGCCCCAGCCAAGGCAAGATTTCTTGTGGTTTAAGCTGAGGAAAAGGATATGAATTCTTAGCGGCAGGGACTGCCTCCTGCTGTGTCAGAGACCCGTAGCTTTCATTTCTTTTGTTCCAGACGGCTGCCTCTGCTGCCTCTACTGTCCCACACGCTTGGCACTAGGTCATTTCATACAATACTTAGGGCACTAGACCAGCATTTAAATGTTCAAGACTGTGCCATTATCTCCATTTTTGCGATCTTGAGAAAATCACAGCCCATCTCACATCCTTACATCCAAATGGTGAAATACCCTTCCCCTATAGGAAATACATTACTTAGGCTGCTAGCAAGAGCAGTGAGTTGGAAAACTGAATCCATTCTCCCACTGTGGAGTCCCAGTGCAAGGATCCACCTGGAACGAGTCTCCATGCCACTTCCTTTCCCTATCTGCCATTTGCCTGATGCCTTAGAGACCTGAATTTCTATAAAAGCTTACTGTTCTATTCCTCCATTGTCTCCTACCCTCCCCTCCAGGCTTAAATGAGCACTTTCAAGAGGAACAAAAGGTGCACCCCGCAGATACCCTCTGGCTCTCCACTATGCCCTTGCTCTGAAACTTCCTGAGCATCAGCCGAGTTGCAGAGTCGTTCTGGTTGTACCAGTGTGTGGCGATGGAGAGGAAAAATCAGTACTTTCCTTTTTATGGCCCTGTTTCCACAGTGATGGGTAGCTCCCAAATGTTTTAATGGATGGAGCTTCCACTCCTAAAGATCGTATAATGTTTTATATAAGCAATATGAAGAGAACTGTATTCACAACTCCTTGTCCCATTTCCCAGGGTACAGAGCTAGGCCATCCAAATGATTTTCTCTGAAAATTTAAACCATAATAGGAAAGAGTCTTATGGAAAAATATTCCGTTTCCTAAATATTCAAGAAATAGGAAGGATGGACCAAAGAATTTTCTCTCACCTGTGACGACCATCCTGAAGACCACTTTCTGGCCAGCAGCCTCACAGGTGTACTCCCCAGCATCTTTCTTTTCCACCTGATGCACCACCAGCCGCCGCAATTTGCCCTCCGACTCCACCTTGAACTTCTCACTCGACGTGATCAGATTCCCCTCCCTGTACCATTTCACCTCAGTCTTCTCCTGGATCACATCGCAGCTCAGCAAGGCATTCTCTTTCAGGACTGCCTTCACCTCATTCTCCATTCGATCTTCAAATACATCATCTGCAAGGTTGGAAAGAAGGAAAAATTACACCCAGGCCATCAGAGCTGCGTAAAAGAATGACAGGATGGGCTTTCAAGTTTCATTTCCACATTGCAACAGAGTTCATGCACGGTTAGACGTGTTTCCAAACACTTTCAGTGAAGCTGGAGGTAGGTTTTAAGAAACCTATGATACTTTAAAGCTTTGTCTCCAAGTTCCTGTTCTATGGGAGTTTCAATGGGAGATTGTCTGATAGGTTATGGTTTAAATAAACCAGCTATGAAATGAAGAAAGGCTTATAGAGTCAGAGTCAAGAAAATGCTTGTGGAAGCACTGGCAGGAACAGTTTGCTTCCAAACAGCACGGTTCCCAGCTGCTGCTCATTTGGACAGCAAGCAGGCTGCCAGAATTACGGTGCCTGATCTTTAGGCGTACACCAGCTTTCCTGCACGTGCTGTGTTAGGGTCAGTCTCTGAAGGCCGAGCAGGGTGGGCACTCTGGGGAAGAACACCACATTCTGTTCACTTCCAGAAAAGACTAGGCTGCATATTCACAGCAAACAGCAGAAAGGACCCTTCATTTGCCAAAGCTGTCCCCATACTTGGGTCTAAATCATTTTTGGAAAAAATGATAAGGGTTACAGAGTAGCTGCATAACATCTGGAGTACCTTCACAAAGATTTATATGGAGTTGTGTTCTTAAGGAACAGCGTAACTTCCAGGATATATTCTACAGCATGTGTGCTACTAATGATAGGATAAAATCACAGTCATAGAATAATTTAGGTTGGAAGCAATCTCTGGAGGTCATCGAGTCCAATTTCCCCACTCAAAGCAGGCCAAATTAGCTCAAGCTGCTCAGGGCCCCCTCCAGTCAAGTTTTGAGCATCTCCAAGAATGGAGACTCCACAGTGTCTCTGGGCTCCCGTTTCAGTGCTTGACCGCTCCCATGGGGAAAAGGTTTTCCCTAATATCTTATCAGAACCTCTCATGTTCCAGCTTGCGTACTTTGCCTCTTGTCCTATCACAGCACACCTCTGAGAAGAGTCTGGACTCATGGTCTCTATATCCTCCCACTACGTAATTAGAGGCTGCAATAAGATCTCCCCTTTGGCCTCCACTTCTCCAAGCTGAACAAATCCAGTTCGCTCAGCCTCTCCTCATATGTCATGTGCTCCAGCCCCCTATCATCATGGAGGTTTCCACTGGGGTTGCTCCAACAGCCTCTTGGATTTCCAGGTGTGATAACTGGCAAATTCCTCTATCAAGCAGACACTGAATTAGCAAAAGTAATTGGATTTTAGTCTTGGTTTTGGTATATCCTAAGGACATCATTTTAAAAGTGGGGCATAGGAAATAACCTTGGATCTAGTCAGCCTAAGATCATCTACTTTAAAGTGAATGGAGGGATTAACAAAAATATCTCTGTAATACACTTACTTAAAAGTGGCAAACTTGGCTGAATTGTGAGAACTGATCAATGAAGAAAAGAGCTATTTGTTCAAGACTCAATGAGGGATCTGATATCCCCAGAATCTTTATCGCAGCCAGTGGAAGAACAGGAAGGAAAAGGACTGGCCAGCTAAAAAGTCCTATCCTTTAAAATCCTTTAGAAGGCAGAACACAAATAAGGAATGGAAGAAAGCACAGCTCTGCAAGAAAGCTGCATCTCTGAGGTCAAGAACTGTAGTGGTAAAGCAAGATTTGCCAAAAGGCTGGATCCAAGCTGGCGAAGGAAGTTAAAATAGGTAGCAAGGGATCCTTTAACACGAGAAACAGAAGGAGGCAAGGAAAGAAGTGGGGCAATGATGCAAAGAGGGTGGGCTTCAGGTTTCCGAGCTCTTTGCATCACACCTCTAAAGACGACTAGCAAATACTCCTAGAAAATATTCTCCTATAGGCTCATTTGTTCCCTCTGGATCTCACCCTCAGCCTAGGTAGGTATTTTGCCTATGGAAACAAACCAATGGAGGTTATATAGCTACTAATTGAATGAGTGACTCCTACATTCACACGCTATGCTTCCATCCTAGACAACGACCGTCAGTGTGAGGTTTCAGTTTCTCATTTGACTTTCCCTTGGCGGAATACAATTTGTTCACACAAAGTCTAGTTGGTGCTCTCACTCAATTGTATCTTCAATTAGCAGCAGGGTGAAAAGACAGGTGATCTGAGATCACAGCACTCTGAGGGTCAGAAGAGGGTCACAGAAGATCCATTTTCCAGTTCTGGTTCTACAGCATACTTCCCCTGCGGTCTTGAGCAAGAACCACAAGGCCCAAACACTTCTCCCTTTAAAGTAGCCAGTAAATCTCCACGTGGCAACAGAGAGTCTGTTCTTGTTTGCTCTCCTTTTTGCATATTCCCATTTGCAAAATCTGAATAACAGTCTCTTTTCAGCAGTAATGGGCTTCAGTTACACTAATCTATCTTTCAGATAGAAAACTGTCAGTGGCTCTTGCCTGTCTCCATTCCCATGCTTCCCCAGCACCTCACAACTTGCGATACGCAAAACACTCCTGTGTGGTAGGACACTGTTTTTATCCCTATTCACAGGAGAGGACGTGAGGTCCAGAGGTCCAGTGACAGTGAGGCTTCTCACAGAAAGCCTGTGATGTAGCAGAAGGATGAGCTGGTTCTCCTAAATCTAGGGAAACAATTTTTGGACCTTCCTAGTGACATGTAAATAACACAGAGAGGAACAATCTGTATACAGTGTCCTTCAAAACATTTTCGCTATCCCATTGTTTGCAGACATTTAGCTGCATCTGGGCATTTTAATGAAGATAGAATTCTGAAATGTTCTGAAAATATCCTACAGCTCAGGCTCAACAAAATGATAAAGATATGGCTCTTAATGTGGAAAAGTACTTGGCCTACGCTATGCATAAATTTGGCCTATAAAATCAAAGTATACTTCTCTATCTTCAGAAATCTCTGATTCTTCAGAAAACTGACAACAGGGAATATTCTCTTAATACCTAATAGATGTAACAAGAAGGATGTGTTTACAATCACTCTCTTCCACAGTACTACTTGGTACTTCTGTCTCAGCAAATGGAGCTGGCATCAAAAGGATATAATGTGTAATTAATAATTAGATAAATACATGTATTTAAAAGATTAAATTGTCACCTTGCTAATTAGGACTGAGTGAAGCACTGCATCGTTTTATTGATTACTTTAAGAATTGTTTATCTGGTTCTCCTTTTCTATCTCTACCAGCCAGAGGTGTAGTTACTGTTAACTTTTGTCGTAGTGTGTAACTGAGAGTTGTGGAAGGACAAATAGAGCCTAACTAAAAGGCTTCCATAATTGCAGAAGAAATGCAGGATATTTATGATACATTTACCCGATAGACTCGCATCCCTATCTAGCTTGAGAAACAGCAGCAGGGGAAGTGCGGCAGCCCAGGCTATAGCGCAGGCTGCCGACGCCTGGTTGGAGCCCAGGTATGTACCGGAGGGTTAAAGTCTGTGATTTCACTGCTACAGGAGCCCAAGCTTCAAAGATGAACTCTGGATTGGCACGTGTATGAGGCTGCCATCACCCTTCAGTCACAGGGCAAGCACTGAAGACAGCCCGCTTCAGGCATCTGGCTTATCTGGCTAAGGTAACCAAACAGAGTTTTGGCTCTCCCTAGCAGTCATGGTGAACCTCTTCCATAACCTCTGCTACTGCCTTCCGCCCCCCAGCCACTCAGTGCAGTCTCCTAGCACCATCCTCTTCTCCTCCTGGATGACTTTCACTCCTCCGCTGTCTCTATCATGTCTGCACTCTGAGTGGCAGCAGCTGCCTGGGAGGGTAAGGAGTGGGGTAAGTTCAGGTCAAGTTCCTATGCTGTTGACCACAGCAGTACAAGCAATCCCGGAATCCACGCCACAGGCTTAGTGACAACATCGCACCGCCCATGGAGAGGGACGGGTCCTGCAGGGAGCATGCCGAAGCAGGAAGCCAGCTTCTCTGCTCTGAACTGGAGGAGCTCCTCTGCTGGCACTGACTGTAGGAGGGCTGTTAGGAGACCACAAGGCCTGCTCATTAACCAGGAAGAGTACGTGGCCTATGCTGGGTGATGTGAAACTCCCCAAAGGGACAGTTCAGCTGACTCGGAGGTTCAAGCAGCATTCAGACATCTCAAAGACCTTAAGTGCACGCCATGGTTTGCATTCTAAACTGGCTGCAGAAATATTAACCTTTCAGCCTCAGTCTACAAATTGGACTACAAACATGTATGGCACACTAAGCAAATGAGTTCCAAACCAGCCTGTGTAAATGGGTGTCGTGTTTAAAGTGACAGATTAGCAGGGCAGGAATATTCCAGCTAGGCTACTTGCTTGTGCTCTGCATTCTCGTCCTTTAATATCAAACATTTTTATAACGAGAGAAAATGCGACTAAATCTTTTAATCAGCTTAATCAGTCCGACTTGTGATTAGTAATTCTGCTGGATTCAAACTGATCTCAAAGGTAACAACGACTGACTTCAAATGACTGACGCTAATCATTGATTTACCTCAGAAATCTATTTGAAAGCTAAGCAAGCATTCACTGCAGATGACATTTCCAAATTTTAGGTGGGAGTGGTTAGTGAAGTTCCACTAAAACTGAGGAAGAAGATTTTCAAGCCCCAGAGCTTTGGCCCACTTCATATAAGGATTTTAAAAGCAGTTCACTGCATCCAAGGAACGTTCAGATAACGAGCTTGCAGAATCGGCTCTTGCGGCTACACCCTTAGTTCAGTCCACAAGGTGTGCAGCACTCACTTCTTCTTACAGTAAATCGAAGGGCCAGTAGCTACCCCCAACACTCAATACCGAGCATCTAACCTTCAAGCTGTCCTTAGAAAGGGAAGGTTTGGTGCCACCAGTGGAGCACTGGAGCACAGGAGCTCTGAAAAGCTCTCCAAGTGCAATGGTAACAGGATAAATTAAGACTCGGAAAGCCACAGCACTTTGGGATAATCTAGTAAGATGAGGATTTCTGCATGAAAGAGCCAGCCACTCAAAGAGCACTCATAATCCCTTTTGATTTTCACACTAGATCATTTTCCAATGAGCTGCGGGACTTGCATGTCATCTTACAGTTGTACACATGAGAAATACAGCAACTGTAGCTAGGCAAGCACTCTCCACTTACGACAGAGGGGGAAAGGTTTTACATTACCCTGCGCAGCCATGAAGTCATCCAGTTTGGAAGAGAACTGAAAACCTTTGGTTTCTGAGGCAAACAGCTAAGAATAGCCCTCAGACAGAGAAATTCAAATTAACAGCCCTAATTTCCCTACCTCTCTGGACTAATGCACAAGTTGGCATCAGCAGCTGAGCATGAACCGAGCTCCCTCCAAACCATGCCATGCTCTTTCTATTAATGGCCATTTTGCATTTTCACTGAGTGATGTCTCTCAAGTCTAGCCTCACCATTATCCATCCTTCATTGAAGCTGGCAATTTCCAGAGTCAAAAGCATGAGCCGTGCAACTCAGGAGAAACAGCCTAAGGTCCCCAACTCACAGCCTGTGTACAGCACACAGCATGAGGACACCTAACAGCTGATGGTTTATAGTAAATGCTACAGGGAGCAGCAAAGCATTATGCTACAGGAGCAATTGCCTATTGCTCACAGGAGACCGAGGAGAGCAGAATGCCCCAAGACAGTAAGAGAGCAGTAAAGACTGCCACCTTTACAAGAGAACAGAACGCGAGCTATGCCCTGCAAGGACTTCAGGTCTCTAGCATGTGGAGAAGCAGGAAAGTCAGTAGATTCCCAGGGCAGTTGCTCCTCTACATAGCTGCTAAAATGCCAGACCTCTGCCAGGATTAAGGTCCCAGTGTGCTTGATGCCATAAAAAAGCAGAAGAGAAAACAGACTCCCTGTTCGGTCAGAATTTGAGACAAGAACTGTAAAGTTTACAGAGAGGCATCTGGCCTACAAACAAAGGCAGCACAGCATTATTACTTTGAATAAAACAAACAAAAAAGCCCTTCTATCAGCCAGTTCCGGTTCCTCTAAATGCTACTGCATAAATACCACTCAGTAGACCAGTGTTGGAGCACTTATCATGGCTTGAAAACTACAGTTCCGCATCCAGTAACAGCTTCTGATGAAAGAAGGGTTTGGGGAAAAGCTGGATGAAAGGTTGTTAAATTCAACTCGTAAATCAAGTTGAACATGTCTGTAACTGTTTCTGTTCACCATTCACAAATGTTTCATGGCAAACTGAGTCTTGAGGGATGGGTTTGCACAGCCAGATTGTGGAAAGCTCAAAAGCAATTCTTTGAGAGGGAGGGCATTACGTAGAGAAAAGACAACACAAAGAGGGGAGAAAACAGTGACTTTTATAGATAAGGAGCAAGGAGAAGACAAAGAACACTCTGGCTTCAATATCTCAGCTTTAGGGGACATACAGCTGTGAGGCGAGGTCTGATGGTATCACAGTACTGACACATAACAATAGATCTGCCTGGTCTTACACCATCTCTCTGACCTGGTAGCTTAGACCAGCGTTTCTGATATTTTGACAGAACGAACATGAGAAAACACCCAGAGACAAAGAAAAGGCAAGGAAATGTAAATCAAAATGTGTCTCCCACCTGGAACGACAATCTCGAAGTTCAGTTTCTGGCCGGCAGCCTCACAGGTGTACACGCCAGCATCTTCCTTTTCTACCTGGCTCAACACCAGCCGCCGCAATTTGCCCTCCGACTCCACCTTGAACTTCTTGCTCGAGGTGATCAGCTTCCCATCCTTGTACCATTTCACCTCGGTGTTCTCCTGGGCCACCTCGCAGCTCAGCGTGGCGTTCTCTTTCAGGACCGCTGGCACCACATTCTGCCCCTTGTACTTGCTTGCAAAGACATCTTCTGTCTCTGCAACGAGGACAAATAGTCGCTCATGGTTTTTTGCAGTGTTCTGCAGCGCTTACAAAAGTTCCCCTTATTTCTCTGTATTTGTCCCTAATAGTCAGTACCACGACAGCTTGGTAATACAGGAAAATACATTCATCTGTATTTTGCAGATGGGAAATCAATAGGTGACTTTCCCAAAATCATATGGGACCTCTGGGACAAAGTTAAGACTCTGTGTACAATGCCAGCACAGATTTGAACACGGGACGTAGGGTACCACCACCCTCTGCCTGAACCCTCCTATCTCATCTCTCTTTGTGTGCCTCTTTAAGCTACCAGTGATTCAGAAGGGAACAGCCCTCATATCCAGGGACCAAGCAACATTGCTAGACTTTGACACCACTCTCATTGCAGTCTAAAACGTATTTGCTAGGAGTGCACTACAGGGGGCATGAGGGAAGGATAAGTCCCTCTCTTTCATTCTTCTCAGTATTTGGAAGACCCACACTAGGATGCCCCATTTCAGACTATGTGCTAGAGGCACCCTCTTTGTTGATCAAGCAAATGCAATAAAACATAAAGTTGCATCAGTCAGTTAGATTCAAAAGACAGTTTCTCAGTTTCAAACAATTTAAGAGCTGCTCTCCACTTCCACTGCACAACTCCCAGTTTAGAGCTGGTCCGCAGACTTCATCAATTCTTGTTGCACTTCTGCAGTTCTCAAACCAAGCATCTAGAATACCTCAAGCTTGGTGAATTTGTGAGAAACTATATGGAAGGTGCCATCTTACCCCTCGCTTTGACCAGAAGAAAAAGTGAATATGAAATTGTTTTAGTCTAATAGAAGAAATGACATCCAAAGACGGTACAGCCAGCATTGGTGCAAATGGAAAGCTTCTCTCCTATTTCAGTGTGTTCCCGACCTCAAGCACCAGGCTACTCAAGGACTGTGCTTCAGATGGCTCTCCCACAATCTATGTACCAGACCCAGCCTATTTGCTAGATTCCACCGCGCTCTGCTAATTGCAGAATCTACCACTTGTGCCCTATCAGATTTTGTGTCCAAAAAAAATTCTTCACTGATAGCCCAGCTGTCCTCTTTCTACCTATTTGGGTCACTCAAATTCAGTGAATTCCCATCCAGTTAGACTTCTTCAAACACTTCCCCCTTCCTTTTAATCTACCCTTCTAGCTCTGCTATGGCCTTTCACTGTCATTCTGGAGTGCTTCTGCAGACACATCAGGTGATTGCGAGAGGTGCAGATGTTATCCTCCATGCCCACCATTTGATGCAGCTGCAATTAGTCATGGAAAAAAAAACTGTGTGTAAAAAAAAAAATACATGTTGGTACGACACTTGGCTGAAAATCAAGTCCTACAGCTGTAATATTTCACCCCAAAGAGGTTGTGAGATAAGCCCCTGACTGTAAGATGCTATCCAAAATGGAATATTCCTTTATCTTTGCCATCCCTTTCTGACATTTTCTCATCTCTGACTTTGAATGTTACTTCTTCATTCTGTGTTGCACAGCTACAGCTCCCTGTCTTGCTGATTCACATTCATGATCGTGAGCTTACGTTGTGTTCCCAGTGAGGTGAATATTAATTTCCGGTTCTGCCTAATTTCAGTTTCATTCTTCTTCCATACCACAGCTTCATTTGCTGCTGGCACCTCCCATAGCAGCCGAAGGCCCCTATAAGCACGGACTGTCGTTTCCAGAGTCGCTTGGCTCTTGTCTACAAACGCTACAGGTTCATAGGAAAAAAGGGAGAGAAGACTAAAAGCAGAAAGCATCTTCTGCTTTGACTCAGGCTTACTCAGCCTTACTCAGCACAATGCTAAGAAAGATACAGTTACAGCTGTAACTGCATTACTCCTCTGCTGGTCACACTACCGTGCTGAATGCTCAGCTCGGGATGACGCTCACAATGATGATGACGCTCACAATGATGATGACGCTCAGAGTGATGATGACAACAATGAACCATGGTTACCAGCCATAGAAATCCTCTCCAAGTTACAGCAGAGGTATCTGTACTGTAACTCATCATCCAAGTTTTAAATCATCCAGAGAGTTACTATCTGTTGGTCTCCTGTTTGGGAGCTGGGTATGGATGAATCCAGGTGAAAAAGCTGCCTCAAGTCTTGAGAAAAAAGAAGCCTGGGATACAGAAGCTCATGTTCATAGTCTCTTTCGGGCCTTTAATATATGTAAACAGATGAATGAGCTACTCTATCATACACACGTGTGTTTCTCTCTCTCACACACACGCACGCCTATATCTATCTATATATATACACACACACACACACACACGAGAATACTTTATTAACAATGATAAACCTCACTGCATTTGGTGTGACTGTTTCCATGAGTAAAATGGCAGCAGAATCAGTTCTTGACATGTAATTTCATACAAATAATACTCAACGTGTTTTGGTCAAATACATGGAATTGGAAAATGTTTGCAATTTTATCGGCGTTCTTCTGAAGTGGTGATTAGCTCCAGTGCAAGTGGACTTACTGATACCCTGGTCCTGTCTACCCTGAAAAGCTATCAACCTACTAGGTGCACACTGCAACATTAATACTAGCCCTATGTCAGAAGAGAAGAGCTTCTAGATAGGTGTGGATCTATTCCTATCTGTAGCCATAACCAAAATCCACCTCACTAATACGCGGTCATTTTCTGCTTCCCATCTGGGAATCAGGCATGAATGCTGCTACGGAGCACAGACAAGGTGATTTCTACTAACGGAACTGCATGTACACACAGGCATGAGCAGAATCTGGCCCAACATGATGAGATCCTAAAGCCTCACGGGTGAAGTCTTTGTGCTTTACTTCACAGCTCCTGTGTCATCACAAACATAGATGTTGATGCCCCAACTTTCTGACAGATGGTACAAGCTCCTTCTCTGATCTTTAGACAACTGCTCTCACTAACAGTGCAGTCACAGTCCTCTGTCCCACATCCTGCCTCTTTTAAATCAACCTGAGATGCCTTCCAGTTACTGACACTTTAATCACCACTCACTGTTTCTGATTTCAAGCAAGCTTGAGGGAATATGTGTTGATGTCCAAGTCCACAGACAGTTTTGAAAAGATCTAAGAAGCTCAGAGAAGCTTGCTAGAAGTGGCAAAAACCTTCTTTTACATATCTCTGAGCCCGTATCTGCAACCCCTTGTTCACATGATCTGTCCCACTGGATAAATCCTTTCCCAAACCACATCAGGGTACATGTGGGTAATCTCATTGATAAGACATTCTCCAGTTTCAAAAGGACCAAGTAATATGTGAGGCAGTAGAATCACATCTGCTCACTGAAACTGATCCTCACAGCAGAGAACTCACAACTGCTCACAACTCATGGAGCTCAGGTGGTAGAGATTCCTGCTTTGATACTTCAGCTCACATCCTGCTGACTGCACAGGCTGGTGCTCATATATATGAGCTGTATATATGCACACACATAAACAGTGTGAGTCATGTATGCCACAATGCTATAGCACTTTCATCCATTTAAATTTTTTGCAAATACATTTCTAAAGGTAGAAGCGAAGGCAACTAAGTGGAGGCAGGCACCTTGTCTGTGAAATGTGAGATAACATACCCAACACACCTTGCCACTCACTAACGAGCAGTGTCTGATGAGCATATCAGCTATTTCATACCCTTCACTCCACCACACCAGCCCCTGCCTGAAGAGCAAGCTGAAGGCTATCAGTTAGAAGCAACCTTAGCTTAGTATTGCATTTCTTTTTGCAGCAACTGTTGTTTTCAGTCACTAAGTATCCCAAGGACAACTGGTATGCTGCAGCCATGCCAGGCATGTGGCATCAGGGAACAAATATTTCATTAAAAATTGTAATCATTAGGAGCAATCTATTTTAAAAAATTAGATTACCAAGGAAGGACAGTCCCTCCAGAGTCCTGCTGTTCAAGATTAAGGGGATAACTCATTACCATAAAAGGCAGATTACTTCCCTGCCCTAATTTCATTCCTTGATTGTGCAGTGCTTCTTATTAGCACTCTGGAAACTTTTTGTGGTGAAATATGAAACAAGGTGGAAGTTGTCCTAGCTAAGGTTGTTAACAGGCTAGTTCAACCCCTGTTCACCAAGAAGTTCACAGGGATTCGCAGATATTTTGCAGATATTGATTTGATTCGTCTGAACCACGGGATGTTTTGTAATGGGAGCTATAGGTGGGACTCATCAAACCGATATTCAGCCATCAAAAAATGAGGCATCCTGTTTCAGGTAACCATGCAAACTCCTTCTACACTTGATGTGTAAAGACAGCTCCAGAAAATATACATGTATTTTTAATCTGTCCTAGATAGCTCTCATCAGATTGTATCAACTGTCCTCTGGGGGTACCTTTCGCTCTGCATCAACACGTTCAGATGAAGCCTAGCTATTTTAGACAAATTTTCCAATAAGTAAAGTTAGGGACTATGAATTACACCCACAGTGAAATTGCCAAGTATTGGATTCTCAACCAAACAGAATTGGAGGCATGATGCAAAGTGAATACTTGGGCAAACAGCTGTAAACTTGAAGCAATCCCTCTAGCTCAGTAATCCCTCTACCAATCCCTCAAGTCCAGTGCTGTGCTAGATCAAGCAGCCCTGCTGAGTTTCCAGGTAGTCTACGGACAGCATCATAGCAATACAAACGTACTGTTACAGGTCACAAGCACATAGCTTTGCAGGACACTCGGTTGTTACTTCTCTTAAATTTTATTGCATTGCAGCATGTAGACACACTGTGAGAAAGTTACACTGGTGTTTCAGCGTGTATCTTGAGACTTGGTTAAAAATTAGGCTTAAAATGTAAGCCAGAAAACTACTTTTAGAGGAGAGGTTCACATCAGGCTATGCAAACTGAATCAGCTGAATTTCACAGATATTGCATTTCAAAGAATTTCTTGTGTCATCTTTTACTCCGCCTCCATCCTGGACTGGAATACATCAGTGGCAAGCATTTCCCTTTCGGACTTGACCCGATAGGCACGTGCTTTAGCACATGTTTTATGCTGATGGGCACACGCCATCAACTAATGGCTTCACCTACAGTACCTAAGGGAACATATGGAGCTGTCTCAGAGATCAGTGTCCTTTGGGAATAACAGGAGGTGCTTGACTGTCTACATCAGAAGTCAAGCTTGTCAAAGGAGGACACAGGACTCACAGTAAGACTTGAGTACCACTTTAGTCAGGAGGTTCAAAGACAGCATAAATGGTGGAGCAATTACTAAACTGAAAGAATACAGATAGGGCTCTCAATCTGTCCAACAAGTGAGGTGTTTTGAGTCATGAAGCCAGCCCTAGTAAAACCTTGAGCTGACCTGAACACATAACGGCATGGTTATATGATTTGCCTGTATTGTGGATTTGAATAGGGCTAGAGCCTCTGAAATAGTACTATGCAATCCTGGCCCAAAGAACTGGTAATCTAAGAAGTAACAGGTATATTTAGCCAAGTCCTGAGTGTGTAATACAGCCTGATCCCATATTTTGATCATGAACTTACCTGAGACTTTTAAATCAAAACTAAGAGTGTCATCTCCAATTTTGCAGGTGTATGTTCCCTCATCTTCTTTCGTCACAGCTGAAGCCACAAGCTTATGCAGTTTGCCCTTATCTTCCAAAGTGAATTTCTTGCTTGCTGTGACTTCTCTGCCACCTTTGTACCACTTAACCATGACATTGGCTTCAGAGGTCTCAGAAACAAATTCAGCCTGTTTTCCAGTGATGACTCTGATAATTCCTCCGGTTTTCTCTTTATTTGTGAAAGTTGCAAGTGCTGAAACAAAATATGGACACACAGTGCTTTGAGAAATTGTGTGGACATGAGTACATACACTTATATCTACATTAGATATTAATTTATCAACATTAGATATTAATTTATCACAGGGCCAAATATACATGTTTAATTATGGATCTAATTATTAGATTTTAGTGCAGAAGCTTCCAAATTTTCAGACTTTATAAACCTTATACCAAGTCATCCTATGTTCAAAAGCCAAAGGAAATGCATCACACAGGGGAGAGGGACTTCTAGGCAAGAGAGGTTTAAGAAAAAATCTGAAATAGGAGAGGTAAGGAAAATAAATTTAACTCCCTCTTTGAATTCTGTCAGACTTAAACATCTATTTTTCAACAACTGTTCTTTCTAACAGCACTCCCATTACCACTGCTGGGTATTAGCCCAGTCCACCCAAAAGCAGTTATTAGCTTTCACTGCTGCTACTGCAACAAGCAGTTATAGTCCAAAATCTGGGCGAGCTAAGCGTGACTCTCTCAGACTTTCTTCTACCCCACAAGTTGGAGGCTCAGAATGTGCTATTATCAATAACAGCTATATTCCCTGGTGCAACAAATGGGGACTCTTCTTTAGCTCAGAGACCTCCAAACACCCTGTCTGCAAGGACGGATTTTGCGTTTGGATTCCTTGCTTTTAGCCATTCCACTGGTTATTTATATTCCTTCAAGTCTGTGGCAGTGCTTTTAAGTACAGACAGATTATTAAATATTTGCTGGGGACCCAATATTCACCAGCTTGTACAGTGGCAAGGTCTGGAGACTTAAAGAATGAAGAGTGATTAACTTGCCAAACAGTGCACAGGCAAGAAAGAAAAAAGAAAATCTCAGTCCCAAATCTTCCCCCAGTCTAGGACTGAGAAATATCCAGCAAGCAAATAAATAAGGAAGGGGAAGGGAACGACTTGATGGTGCAGTCAAGGGCCTCTTCAGTTCTGGTCCTCGTGTGATTCCATTCAATCACCACCTCTGGCAGAGACGGAAACTTGCCTTCGGTAGTACTTGACCTCTGCAGGTCTCTCCCAGCCCTGCTTTCTAGGGCCAAGTTTGCTAAAGCAATTTCTACAGGTAAACAAGCCACACCATAAGCACTTAAGCCAATGAAGCCCCATTTCTTATTGGTTTGTGTCTTGGGGCCTGTTTCCAGTGGTTTCTCTGGTGACTCAGAACAGTGGAGTTCATAGTGCAGCCTTTCCTTCAGTGGGACAACAGAGTAGTCTTTCTCCTCTACCTAGCTCACGAAGCCTGCAGAGCCTGAATGCTGGTGAGACTTCTACAAGGAAAGAAGGAAGAAGGTTCATTCCTGCACCTTTCACTTCCTTAGGAAACTAGAATAAAAAACACAGCCACGGCAGTCTGAAAAAAACTGTTTCAAACTGTACTGTTTCAACAGATTAGGTTGTGTCAGAGGACATCTGGCATGTGAAGTCTCATGGCAGAGAAGGGCCTGCAGCGATAAGTGGCAATTGCACTTTCTAGCAGGGCTCCTTTGGGCCCAAGGCCCAGCAAGTGACACACCTCTGGTTGCAGCTCGACACAGCGGCCTCTCGCCAGCCCTGCGATGCCCATGTACCAGACACAGCTGACCTTCACATCAAATGATTCACCAGCTAACTATGTCTGATTTATAGGAAGAACAGGAAAAAAAGGTGGCAATGTTGAAAGGTGAAATACTGGGAGAGCATGATTGTGGGAATCAGTTCTGCAAGCCTCCTTCTCCAAGTATGAGGTTTATCAAAGCTGATTCTCCAGTAACCGAGCTACTAACAGCAGACATTTAAGGTGCAACTTGCCAACACCGATTCTGAAATAACAGCATTGATTACTCATTTGATAGCCATATCATAGCGAAAAGTGCATAGAGACACCCTTCAGCTAATTCAATGAAATATGTGGGTAGATCTCTCAGTGAGAAAGATGACGCTAAAGAGGCAGAGAGAGAGAGAGAGAGAGAGAGAGAGAGAGAGAGAGAGAGAGAAGAAAAGCAAAAATAAGAACAAAATTCGTCTCTGCATAAGTTTAGTTACATTTCTGAACAATTTTTTTCAGCTGTCTTCATGCCTCTTTTGAGTTTGCTCTTTGAGAATAACCAAGTAGGTAAGTGCAAAATATAAACATCACTCTGGAGCTCTCTTGTTTCTACAAAGGCTGAGGAGGTGACAAGCCAGCAGAGCACAGCGCAGAAGAGCCTCATACATACTCAGAGTAGAAACAGTGCAATCATTGTGGGGAAGAAGGTGCACGAGGCTCTATTTGTGTTACTCTAATTGTATGGAGCCCTGCACAGATCACTGTGCTGCAGATTTTCAGCGTCAAAGAGAAAAATCTTTCTGTGTAGCCCGCAAAGGATTCTTAGTTATTACAACCAAGACCCAGCATACTGATCTCAGAGATCAGACACTTCTACACTTTCAGGAAAATAGGTAGCTGGAGGGAAAATATAACCCTCACTCTAAATCTATTTAAGTATATAAAAGACCATTATAGAATGATAGCTGAGTAAACTCTCCTGTAACTCTTTACAGCTCTCTTCCTCTCTAAAGTTTTTGATCTCTGTTGTAAACATGCTATTTACATCCTCCCTTGTAGCCATCCTGAGAGAACAGGAGGAAGGCAAAGGCTACACTGCTCTTCTTCCTACCTTCTCCTTGACAAAACAACTCCTGGATCTGAGGGGAATTTAACAGGTTAGAACTCGGATATCAAATGCTCCAGCTCTACAAAGTGACCTTTGCCAGTCCAAAGCAATATTGCTACTGAGCATACCCCAAACTATGTCTGACAGCAGGCCAGACTGTCCTGGAGTCAGGTCTTATACTCTGAGTCTCAGCATTTACCTAGATGACACCCATTGGGAATGATCTGGGAATACCCTGGTGCTTTTCAGCCAAATTCAGGTCCTATTCAAGTCAAGGGAAACACTCCCATAAAGTAGTTCATAAAATCTTGCACAGATAAGAAGGCTTATAAGGGGGAGGCTTAGTTCCATTGATTTCAGGGAAAAGGTTAAAGGTCCAGCATCTGGCTCTGTGGGGATGTGTGGTCAAAGTGCCTGCCAACCAGATATGAAGCAATCATGAAGGAAGGGACTGCCATGAAAGAGAGAACAGCTGTACAACAGAGCAGCTGTAAAACTGTATTGGCCCTAATTTGACAAACAGGAAGCATTAAAAGATAATGACATTTTGCTGTTTTATACAGCCTTTTCCACCTGAATACCTTGCAAAAAGAAATGAGAAAAGCTATTCAATGTCCTCTGGAAAAGTCTGTTCTTAATCCCCAGGGTACTGACAGAAGAAAACAAACAAACAAACAAAAATCCCCCTCAAAAACCCAAGTCCAAAATGACCTTGCTCCATCAGCTTTAACCAGAGTATCATATAGCAAATACAGGGCAGATATGGGAACACTTGTATCTTGTCCTGTCTCCAAGGCTGAATTTCCTCCTCACAAGAGCATCTTTTCATTACCCACAATTCAAGCGCATGAAGTAACACCAAGTTCTTGGGGATTCTCCAGATTTCAATCTGAGTGAAAATACAGCTCTGCATCACTGAGATGGGGTGTAAGGGCTTGTATTCACTCCCAAGCTCTCCACCTCTATGACCACACATACAGTCAACACTGGATTAACCCAGCTATCATTCTATAATGGCCTTTTCTTTTTCCTTAAACAGATGTAGAGTGAGGGTTAAATTTTCCCCCCAGCTACCCATTTTCCTGAAAGTGTAGAAGCTTCTTTCTGATCTCTGAGATCAGTATGCTGGGTCTTGATTGCATAACCACTCCCCGCCACAGTGGCTCATGCCCGTGCCTCTGGAGTACTCCCTTTCTGTCCTCCAAAAACTCTGCTTGCTAAGGGCAGGAACGGGCCTTTAATGCAAAGTAGTCCAGACAGTCGCATACCTTTCACTGAAAGCTGATAGACCATTTTATCCCCTTCACAGATGCACTCATAAACCCCAGCATCCTCTGTTGCAATGTTGTGAATTCTCAGGGTGTGCCGCTTCCCCACAGTTTGATGTTCATATTTTTCACTGGCCTTGAGCTCTTTCCCATCCTTCATCCACTTCACAGTAGCATCTGCATCGGAAAGGTCAGCCTGAAGCTTGGCTTCCTCATGCAGTTGAGCAGAAACCTTTTCCATGTCTCTACTCTTGTTGGTAAATCTCACTGGAGCACCTGTCAGGAGCAAAGGCCTTGTTATTTCAACTTATATCAGACTAATGCCTCCCTGATATGTCTGCTGTAGACCACAGGATCTTTGAAAAAATATTAGGTCCTGCTCTTGCTCTCATAATCATGTTAATATAGAGCAGCTTCTTCTAGTTCAAGAAACTCTATCTGGTTTTATTGCCAGTGTCATTGAGATAAAAATATGGATGTCCCTTTACTGATTAATAATACTTTAAAAATGCTTTTGCAGAGATTTTCACCCAGAGAAACACAACCTTCCAGAATGACTGACTATTTATTACCTTTTGCCTTGCAAAAGCACGTAGATACAGATATTGCTGTCATTCCTTAGAGGAAAGCCAAAGCACCTAAGTCTCAATGCTGCATCAAGTTATACAATACTAACTTGCGTATCACACTCGTCTGTGGCAGATTAAAAAATCTCCAAGGAAAGCCTTCATCAATAAGTAAGGATCCTTTAATTTTGAATGATTCCACTAGAGTCAGAAAGGCCAGCCAAACCTGGAGCTGAAATTACCAATCGAAGGTCACGCACTGACTCCATAGTAGATCTGGTCACAGAATCCACTCACTGATGGCCCCATAGCACAGAAATTCTTGAGCTGATGCTAAGCAGTCCAGACACCAAGCAGCTGGGTGAGCAGCTCACTCTGAACTCCACCCTGCCATGGCCAGGTTATTACCAGGACTCACGCTAGTTCACAGGACGTGATTTTGGATACTCCCTACAGTGCAGGCCCCACTCAGTGAGGGCATCCAGCCCTGACTCTAACCATCATGTCACAGCAACTAGAGGTAGGACAGAGAACAGAGTCAATACCTCTCACTCTCATGCTGGTGCTGGTATCAACATTACCGGCGACAAATTTCACTTCTGCTCCATCATTGTTCTTGGTGACATTCTTTATGATCAGGGTGTGAGTAGTTTGGGTTCTCTTAATGACACAGGTCTCACTTTCCTGTAAGACTTTACCATTAAGGTACCAAGTGCCGGAACACGTCGTTGTAAGGTCCACAGTAAATGTGGCATCCCCTCCAGGTACAGCTTCAACAGTTGTCAGTGGGCTTTTCACAGCCAGGACTGGTGCTGGGGAAGAACAACACGTATGTCTGAGACAAAAGAACACAAGGCTGACATGCTGAAGAGGAGTCCTTCCTAGGAAGGAAGTTCTCAGGGGATAAATGGGGAATGAAGACATGAAAAAAAATCCTTCAGTGCTTATACAATTTGTATGGACTGAAGGCAATGCACACTCAACAGGATTTGATTTCTACAGCTGCAAATAACTGACCCATGGTGTTAGTGTAAGTCCTGTTTCTGCCGAGACAAAACAATGGGTATATTTTACTTATTTTTTCCTTAGATTTTTAAGGATATAGCAAGTCTGAACCACCTAGGATCCATAGCAAGTGTGCTATTTATTTATTAAGCAGTATTATTCTCATATTTCAAAAGGGGCCTCAGGAGGTCACCCAGCCCACTAGTCACTTCTAGACATCCTAGGAAAACACAGCCATGTTCTGACTGCTGGGAAAAAGGATTGCACAATATCAAGACACAGCATGATCAAGCCTGAGCAAGTATTGTTCCGTGCAATGAATTAAAGGAAGAAACAATCCCATTGCACACAGTGATTCTATCTGCACACTGGCACCCCCAAGATAAAGCAAAATTCCCATATTTCCTCCTACAAATGCTGCGATTAAAGAGACTGGAACTTGTTTTTCCTGACAGTATTATCACCACATAAACATTCTCTAGCTGCACATTCAGTACGTCGTTTATATACTGAAGATTATATCATTAAGTATGTCTCTTTTTCTCCTTTTACACTAGCTCTGAAAGAAGCACTTACAAGCTTAAGATTCACTGCAATGTACTCTGCCTTCCACCCAGTCTGATGAGATTGGAGTATAAGCATCCTCATGGTTGTAGCACATAAACCCACCCTGCATCCTTTTTGTTACGCACGGTCAGTGGTTGAAATGAGATAGGAGAACTGCCAGTAAAGGCAAAGAGGTTATTGCATTCTACTGCTCTTTCCTCCTCATGGTCATGGTCATATTTCTAAAGAGCCGGCATGGCAGATCAGCGCGGACCAGTCCATTTTTAGGGGGCATTGTGCTCACCAAGGTGCATGCTTCCTGGGAATTCCAGATACGGGCTCTGTCCATACGTGTTGACTGCGGATACCCGGAACTGATAGTCAGCCTCTTCCGACAGGTTGCTCACCGTGAACTCCGGGACAGGCACAGGAGACTCATGACACCTCACCCAGGTATAGCCAGTTAGCTTCTTGCATTCCACTATGTAGCCATCGATAGGAAGGGGGCGGTCCATCTTTGGAGGGGACCATGCTAGCGTCACTGAGGTTTCTGTTTTATTTTTCACCACAGGGTCAACTGGGGGTTGCGTGGGAGGTTTTTTGGGAGCTGCACAGCAATAAAAACAGGACAAGAAACTTGTGTCAGAGTTGAAAATCCACTGTTATCTCACAGAAAATAAATCATCTGAGCTTGCACAGGTCTAAAGGACATTCAGGGTTAATAAACCTCAGGAAAACCTTGATGTGAGATGGAAAAGCAAAGGAATCAATAAAAGATACTTCCAGATTGCATTACACCCCTTACACAAAGATGTACAATGTTCTTAATAGCTAAACATATGTGATTCCTATACAACATTACTGATTGTCCGCACAGACAAAGAGTTTACTGTGAACAACTCATAGGCTTAATTTCTCTGTGCTAAATACAGACCCATGCCACTTCCTATGCTGCTCCTGGGAAAAGCAGATTAACATTCAATTTGACATATTCACTCAGATAACAGGTAAAACCACCATCAGAGGGTGTTCAAAATTCTATGCACCCAACTGCTGTTCCAGTTCCCTGGCGCGAATCCAGGCTAAAGCAAGAGACATCAGCAGGCTTGCTTTGGCAAGATGGCCCTTCATCCACCTGCTTACTAGACATCATTGCACAGGGATAGTTGCAAAGAACGGATCTGCACTAATACTGCAAAGTGTCCTGGTATTAACCTCCTGCCAGAATTTCAACGATACAAGTCCCTGCAGTCAAGAATATAGATGCGCCTGTAAGAACCAATCTGTGCCACATGCATCTTTGTATCAAGGAGGAGTGTAGTGATATTTGGCAATGCTTTACACACTGATGTGGCATCCTGTGCAGCAATATAAATCTACTCCCTAAAAGGTACCCTGTGCCAGGAGTCTATCCACTCCATTTCTTACCGAGAACACGTTCCAACAGTATACTGAAACATTTCAGCCCAGATCCTCAACAGATTTAAACATAGGCCAACTAAACATTGTACAACTGGGACATTTCAGAGATACAAGATAGGCATGAATCAACAATATATGGGTCACACTCCTTTATGGATGCCTCAGTTGCTTGTCATACAAGCTTGGCCTTCCTCTGCAGCCAGCTTCACTGGAAAATCTCTCCTCTGTCCTGCTTCTGAATTTTATGCCATCCCCACTCAAAGGCCCTTTGCAGCTTTGTCTCCCAAGAGATCCCTGGGGACCTCTGTCAAGAAAGACATCTTTTATTAATTTACAGACTGCCAGCTTTCCCACAATCAAGGAAATCCACCTGTCTGCTTTATGGTATCTGAGGTCACATACGACACAAGTATTTCTGAAGGTATTTGCATAACTAAGATTTACGTTCACTTCCTCTGATCACTCTTGAACTCTTCAGAGAAAGCTAAAACCCCATGGAAGTTATTCACTGTGTGCTGCCGCTGATAAGGGCAAGAGGCTACGAATTATTTGATATGTTCTAGTTACAGATCTACTGATACAGTAAAGGATCCATTGCATTTAATTTTGGCTATCTGAAAGTTAGGTGTCTGGTTTAAGTCAGTCACCCAGAATTCCCCTATAATCTGTGGAGAAAAGCATGCTCAGGCAAAATTCATCCCAGCTTAAAGTAGGCGTGTGAGACAGGTGAAATGAACAGCACATTGCAGATACTCAGAAATTCCTTGACTTTAGAGGGATCTGTGCAATGAGCCTAGAGCAAAGCCAAGCTCTGACACAACTGATCTGCTCTCTGCTTCAGTTTGCCCATCTGTATGAGCAGAGAAACACTGCTGGATATGGAGCAAGCAAAATATTAGTATTGCTTGCTTCGTAAATGCTGTTAGATCTGCCAACACCAGCTAATCAAAAAAGATGCGAACAGAGTACATGGGATTCTTCAAGGAGCTATTTAGGCACACATGAAGTGTAAAAATAGGAAATCTCAACACGATACACTTTTCCTTCATTACATAAGCAGAGACCTAAATGCTTTGGGGCGCAGAGTTACCACCCTGTCAGTTACTGCTGGGCAGAGCTAGATGCCAAAGGTCCCACTAGTGTAGCACTAAGCTGAATACTAGACACTGGAATCAAATCTCCTGACTGTACTATCGGCAAATGTAAAGTAGTATTTTGTTCAGAAATACAGGCATACAGGAAGGGAGCTTCTTAACTTTTTCAGTTACATGAATCAGCTCCTGCTTCATAACTTGAACAGCAGAGTCAGAAGTCTGACTGAGACTTTGTCATCCCCATCACAGAGGGCTTAGTTGGATGTGACAGCTTTCCAAATACCTTAGAGACTGGCACAACGCTAAGTGCAAACCCGATCTTTTTTTCTTATTAATACTTGTAGCTTAATAGCACCAGAATGCCCCAGCCAAGCTAGGGTCACATAGCAGTTATAAACCTTTATTTATTTAATACCACTGAGTAATTACAAGTCAGAGGTGGTGGTGGGAGAAAAGGTGACAAAAAACACTACAGTTGGTGACTTTTATAATATACAAATAGGAACTGCAGCAGAGCTAGAAACCAAATGCAGTACTCTCTCAGATGAAGCAGCTTCTGCCTGGAAAATGCACTGCCATCAAAATAGGAACAACTTAACAAAGTTACAACAATTTCACCAAAATTTCATTTCAGGTCCTGTCTCAAACACACTGCATCTGCTGCTACAGCTCTGTCAACCGAGACCCTTACTCAGATCAGATTTGCCAGCTGAAGGAATTCTTCAGCCTGCCTATATCAATGTCCCCAAGGAAAGCTAAACAAGCCAAAGGTCTCTTTTTTCGGTATAGCTACATCAATAGGGATCTGCCGGCACCTTCATGTCAAAAGGCGAAGAAATGACATGGCTTTGCTGGTCTCAGTGACAAGGAGGAAATTACTTCTTAGGAGGAAGCATCTTCCCTTTTCCTGGCAGGATTTTTATTTTATTTTAAAACAAGCAACTTCAGAAGCTAAAAATCAATGCAAAATGTTTCAAGTTTGTTAAATGCTTTACTGCACCTGAAATGCATAGTGTGTGCCTGTGTAGATGTTCTTTCACAGAGCTTTTTGCTTGCTAGAATACAAATAAACTTCACACTCCCCACAGAATACTCTGGGGCTTTCTCTACTTCCCAGTAAGAGTCAACACATCCATCAGAGACCCTCACGTCTCTGGAGACTCAGAGCCTAGGGAAGGAGCTGAATGCTGGCCAACTCTTGCCTCCAAATCCTCAGTGAAGAGAAGAGAGGGAGAAGTGAGAAGCCCCTGTTTTCTGGAAAAGGCATTAGTCCCACGACAGGAAATGGTAAATGCCCCTCACAGAACCTAATGCTTTTGGAAAATGGAGCTTGTCTCATACATTGACGTAGGCGTTTAGGACATTCACAGCGTTCTGTGTGCAACGAAGAAGGACAACTGCAACGTATGTAACTTACAAACTGTTTTCTAGGCACCTCCCATTGGAGAGAAGTCCCACAGCCCCTACCAGCAGGGAGAAGTCCCACAGCTCGTACTCTGTCTTACTTGGTTATCATTTTATATTCATTCCAGACCAGTACAGAGAAAACACACATACAGGCTATGCTCTTCCCCAGGACTTGCCTTCTTTCTTTTGATCTCTCCTTAAAATCTCATAAAGCTCCCTTTCAGGTAGTGAGCCTTTTGTGGCAAACACAGAACTTTCTGCTGTCTTTGGCCAATGCACCACTTACCACGGCAGTATTTGGAGAGAACACTACTAACGTGGGAGCACCTGCTTGCTGGGGAAGATACAACAGCAAGGCTGAATAAAAGTGAAGCTTACTAGTCACAGTGAACTGGGTAGAAGTCCTGCTTTCGTCAGCCAGGAAGGCAATCTCACCAGCATCTTCCATCTTACACTCTCGGATGATCATGGTGTGTTGCTTGCCAGAGCACGTGATGGTGATGCGATCACTGGGTTTCACCTCTTCTTTATTCTTCAGCCAGCGGATTTTCTGGCATTCATTGTCCAGCTCCACACAGAAGACGGCTGTATCATTTACGTGGACTGCAGTTTTTCGGGGAAGTTTTTTAATGATGTTCCCTGCAAATGAGGAACCAATTATGATCAGCAACTAGCAGATATAGAAGATTAAAGTCTCTAGTAACACTGCACCCCCCAGACTACACCAGAACTAGCCAACTGCTCTCACCTAATCAAAACATTATAGACACTACACAGACATCCCTAAATGAAATTCTAGGCTCTATGTTATACAGCAAGTCAAAACAGGTAATGCCAATGGCTCAGTTTGGCCTTTCAAGAGAGAAAAACAATCTTTTATTTGACTATGGTCACCCATGTTTCCAGCCTAACATGCAGTATCTTGTGTTAAATAAATACAAGGTATGTGGCCTTGGCAAGAACAGATTTGACAGTTATGTGAGTTTTATTGACAGCATATACTGGGAATTCACACAAAAACTTCGCTAACGTAGGTCAGTCTTAAACAAGACAGGTCCCTCTGCTGCCTTCAGCGTTTTGCCTCCCTCAAATGACCAATATGTTACATAGCCAAAGGCCCAAACATACTGGTCTCCTGACATAACAGCAAATACATCAAGAATCTCAGAAATTGCTTTTTAGAGCAAATCCAGAAATTTGCATGGAATGAACTTCACTTACTGATGGCCTTCCCAAGTTATTTGGATGATTATGACTTATTAGAATAGCCTCAAAGTTGCAAGATGTGACCATACCCAGGTAAGCTTGGACAGAGTATCAGGAGACCATCCCGACCAATAGACAGAGACTTACTTTAGCCCTGGGAAGGGCCTCTGCAAGGCAAAAGTGTCCTCACCAAGGCAAAGCACCTAAAGCTATTTAATGAGCAGCAATGCTGAACCGTTTTGTGAAACAACAGCTCACACACGTTTTCAGCACTAGGATTCAGTACCCCAACTCCATACCAGAATGCACTCAAATAACAAAGTAACCTTGGAAAAAAAAGACTCCTTCCAATGTCCACACGAGATCTGTTTATGTCTTGCAACACGAAGCTGTGTTACACATGTAAATGATTTTTGTTGTATGGCTGCAAGTGTTTTAAGTATCTGTGTCATTATAAAATGTCTCTCTAAAAAGCATTAGTGGATCAGTCTTGACCAGAACTTTGAGCAATGATTTGTGTTGACTTTGTCTCTGCTGTGAGCTCCTCATGTGCACTGAAACTTGAAATTTTAGAGCCAGGTCTTATCTGATCAAAAATCAGAGCAGGCAAGCTGGGAATGACTAAATTCACAGAAATAAGACATCTTTCTAAAGAAATCTGCCTTCACAGATGGGGCCTTTCATTCAAGCTTGGTTTTAGGCCACAACTCAGCACCTTCATAGGTTGCAGATGACCCTACGCAGTCCCCTCCGAGTCCCCGGAAAGCCTCTGCTCATCCTTTCTTAAGCCTGTCTGTGTGTCTGCTCCTTGCTGCCCTCAGTGGTGTCCCAGTCTCTGCAGCGTCATGGAGCTGTGCACCCTGCCAAGCTCTCACATTATCCCTACCCCACCCTGCTCTCTCGAACCTTCTCCCCTGGGCAGGCACAAGGCTCCCACAAGAAGGCTCTGCCTCCTTTCCCTCCTGAGGGCTCCACCTGACTCAGTCACTCTCTTTTTAATGGAACATGTTGTAGTATCCTAACACAAACAAGTAAAACAAATACCATCCGTCCTACCGGGGCCAAAAAGGCTTACAGTATCTGGCTGGCTCAGTCCTGGCAGAGCTGTAACAAAAGGATGTCTGTCTGAACTCTCATGTCTTTGGGCTAAATCTCCCCTTATGCCTTCTCCCAAGTACACTCCTGTCTGCTTGCTAATGGTAGAAAAAAGAAATGTGCACAAGCACGGATCAAGGATGCACAGCTCCCAGTTATCTTACACCAACTTACGTAGTGGAGAACTTCTGGTTTCAGTGGCAGTAAAGACAGGCTTCAAATGAGACAAAACAGTGCAATCCTGAGCTGTTGCAACGGGCCTCCAATTCCTGTTACTGGAGACGTGTCAATAATACCAACATAAGCAGCATCAAAATCGGAACTGAAGGTCCTGGATTTGCACTGGCAGGTACTTACTTGTTCATACAGAAAATCAGTGAGTTCAAAAGTGATGGCCTCTCCTTCAGATGTGGCTGTGCGTCTGTAAAATACCGATACTATACCCAAGCCTACGCCTGGATTCACTCCAATCTTAAATCACTAAATTCTGGGGAAACTTGGACTTGGATGTGGACCTACATCCACATTTTGCCCCGACACCTCATTTTTCCAGACTCCAGAGCACAGCTCTGGATGTCAGAGAACATGGATCTTGTTTCTGATGAAATCACATTGGTGGACCGTAAAATGCAGCTGCTAAGCCAACTTCCCAGTGTACTCAGCACCACTGCCAGACAAGATTTACCTCTGTGTTCCCAAGACACCTGACAAGATCTGCACGAGAGAGTACCAGGGGATACATTTGGTACTTGGGATCGTGTTAAGGAAAGGCTACAATGCTAGGTTACAGCTCAAGGATTTTGCCTTCCAGGAAGCTCCCCTAAGCACAGGGCCCCCCTGCGATACGAATTTGCAGCCATTGTGCAGCAACACAATCTCTTCCAGCCAGGAGATCCCAGGGACCTGCTGACCAGCCACATGCGGCTCATCTACGCACACCGCAAGGGAGCCTATGTGCTGCCCTGTCTGCGCACACGGGATAAATGCTGATCGTAAGCTCAAGTCTGGAGCCTCACGTGTGGATCTCAGGGTGAGACCTGGCCCATCTGCAGTAGCAAGACTCTTTCTTACCTTGGACAGACAGCTCTGCTATTGTCCTGCTCCCCTCTTTCATCTCACAGATATAGACAGCATCATCGTCTGTGGTGACATCCTGGACAGTGAGCCGGCGATACGTGCCCTCCTCTTCGATGTTGTATTTCTTACTCTGCCGGAGTTTGGTTTCCTCCTTGAACCAAGCGGTCTCTGTACTAGGAACAGGCACCTCACATTGGAAGGTGGCAGACTCCTTCTCCCGAACTTCAAGATCCTTCAGTTTTTCCTTGAAGGGTATTGAGGGTTCTTAAGGGAATACAAAAAAGGGAGAAGCAAGAATTTGTGATAGTCTGGGGTAAGATGTGTGCAAATAAATAACTCAGTAGAAAAACCTAACACTCCTTATTAACGATGTTATTTTGTATTGAGCTACCATCCAAACCCAGAATCAAGTCCTACCGCAGCACTTTTCCGCTCTCATGCAAGAAAGGAGCCATTCTAGCCCATAAAATCTTAGATACCAGCAGAATTACTTTACAGGACTTGTCTATAAGTGAACAAATGTCAGTCTGAGCTGTGGTACTTGCTGCACAGCACCACACAGAGGTGTCAGCTCTAATCCACAGAAATATGAATGTGCTGGTGCAGCACAAGGTTATCAAACTGTCCTCTCCTGGCCTGCTTGTCCTCTAGAGCAAACTTCTCTGTGTTGTACTCTGTCCCATAGGCCAACGAGATGGAGGGCAGAGACCACCCAGCCTGACCCTCTACACAGCACAAGCCACCTCACTTCAGCATAAAAGCCTTTATTAAAACTAGATTCTCTGGGTGGGTAAATAGCAAACAAGCTAGATTTAGGGAGAGGAAAGAGGGAAGCCCTTCTGGGGCAGCATGAGCAGCTGAGGGAGTCAGTTGTTACAAGAACCAATGTTTTATGGGTCTTCAAGCAGAACTGAGCTTAGTGGAGGGATCTGAAAGGGCACGAAAAGACAAGAGGCAGCTGTGCACACATGAAAGACATGGGGGAAAGCACGGAAGTACCTGATGGAGAAGTTTTTTGTTCTTCCCCAAAGCACCAAAGTCCCTGGATCAGATTTGTCAATGACAACAAAAAAAATAGAGAAAAAGCCCATGCTTCCCACCTGTTACTTCTTTCCTTCAGCAATTGGGCTGCACTGCTCCAGCTTAGGGAGAAACCAGAGTGTAGATCAAACATGCAAAACAGCTGCATGGCAGTGATAGAGGACATTTTATGAACAGAACAATATAGATATCATTTAAATCCAGTGACAGCTGAGCTGTGAAATCATCCTGACACCCCAGCACTGAAATAGAGAAGGAAGAACTGAACTGAACAGGACGGCTTCTGGTCACAGCCACGGGACACAGTCACACAGGAAACCTGGATTAGCCGGTGCTAATGCATCACTGTTCACACTTGGTGAGAGATCACATCCCGACATGTACTCTTCATCTTCTGATAACTACGGCACCAATTTCCAGTCTTGTCTTAAGACTCCGTTCTCCCTCTCCTTACTCATTCCCAGGCAGATAATTTCACATGCTCACCAGCAGCTTGCAATGCTAGGCATTAGCCTAAATGTCAGACAGAAGTGAATTTCTCTTAAATTTCTGATTCCATGCTTGGTGTGGCACATCCCTCTCATAGTCACCCTGCTCTAGAGTCTGGAGAAACACAAATCAAGGCCCTCAAACATCCCAGCTCTAAGCTTTGGCAATCAGGAGCCTCCATTTTATAAAATTCAGAGCTGTGTGGTGGATATGCTGCTGTAGAGAAAAGCAGAGGCGGCACAAAACTGCCGCTACTTCTGAGAAAGAAGGGCTGATGTGCACACGTGCATGTGCATACACACAGCATGAAAACCTACTTCCCAGCCTGCAACACTCCAAGTTGGATGGAGTATGGTTTAAAAGTGGCTTCTCCTGCTTTTGGTAGTTCAGTGTAAAACTGAGTCTGTCATCTGTCCCTCCTGCCCCAACCATCGGGAAGCAGGAACCTGTTACAGGAGCATGGCTGTCTTTGGTCTGTTTAGTCTTTTCAACTCAAGCTCTGGAAAGTCATACATTCAGTTTTGCAGGTCCCTCATCCCGCCCCTGGCACAACCAAAATTGCAGCCGTCACCCAAACAACTCCCATCGTTTCTAGCTGAACACAGCCTGGACTGTCCTGTCAGGCACCCAGGGTCTGACAGGCACCAGCGCTACCTGCCATCTCAGCTGTTATCCAGAGATCAAAACCTGACTGGGAACCTGTAAAGTACCTTAGGAGCAGGTGTGTGGCTCCAAATGAGTGCCTGCCACTAACCTATCCTGTTGATTTGGTTATTTTCTTGAAAAGGTTCTGCCCTAACATGCCTCATTTCAACGCACTTTAAAGTCTTACCTAAAAAGGTCTTCAACTACAGTAACACAGACCTGCTCTGACCTCCCTTGGCATGTTAATCTTCCTCCTCTCTAACCAACGTGCAGCTCAGACTCCTGCCCTGCAATCCTGTATATCACCTCTGGAAACACGCAATGCGGTCAGGGGAAATGAAGTGGATGTAACTCATGCGCCACGGGACCAAGAAAGAGGATGAGACCAAGAAAGCATTTATCAGAAGGATGCCAGCCTCAGGGAACTGGATAGAGCGGTGATGTATGAGACGCAAGGGAATCTGGAGTGGACTAGGAGAACATCCTGACATCCCAAGGGCCAGAAGGGAATAAGAGATGCACAGGAGAAGTACACACACACACACAAAAAAAATTCTCTAGGAGAAAGCTCTTAAGTGTACAGAAACATAAGAATCAAGGAAAGATCTCAAGGGAAGATCTATGAAAAGTAGCTGGTTGATCTTCTTTGTTAGTAGACTAATAAACACAGTCTGACTATATAACCATATAATATTTACATGAAAAGCTGTGTCCTGAGGAAGGAAGACTTCATGCTGGCTTTTCATCTTAAAGATGACCAACACTACTAGCTAAATGCAAAAATAAACAAATACGCTCATTCTCCCACTTCACCCCATGTTAGTCTGTAGCCTGTCTCACCTTGACAGACTACGTTGCAAATTCTCTAATATAGGTGTAACTCTGTTACCTATTTGCACAGCACCCAGCACAGTAGGTATCCTGATCTTTGGCTGGAATTAATATACTTCAAGGTTCTCATTCATAAAGGGGTAGGAAATGATACAGAAATATTCTGTGCTATGACTAATGTAGGCACATCAGGAAGAATTCCTGCAGATAACTATATTTGATCTGTCAGATCCCATAACTATTGATTGCTCATTTCTAAACGCCTATTAATGTATTACCCCTTTGCAAGGTAATTACAAATGGGAGCTTGTGTTAAGTATGTACTAGAGAAGATAAAACCATTTAGCTATCTACTGTTTTCCTTATTGTTCAAAATTTTCATAACATCTGAAAATGTCCTCAGAAGATGAGCAAAAAGTGCACTCAGCTGAGGTGACATGTGACATAATTCTCACCAGGATCCTCCATTTCAGATCAGAAGTGCCATCAGTTCCCATACACAGTTCTTCTAAATGTCAGAGCTAGTTAGAAGCTATTTAATATTCAGTGAGAAAGGTGATTTCTGATATGCCTCTATGTTCCACAGTGAAATACTGATTATGCTCAAAATTCAACTATTCAAATTTGCATTGACAAAATCTAAGTGATTTGTGTCACAATGACAAGAGTTGAAATGTTCAGGAGCGTTGAAGAAAATCTCTTTTCTTCAGTTCATTGCGACTTTCTGGAAGCCACGGTTTCACTGTTTCACAACCATATCCTTTCCTAAGAGACGCCCTCCCAGCTGAGCTGCATCTCCCACAATACAAAACCACTTTCATCTCTGCTCAAGTCACCACAGCTCACAACAGGAGAAAAACGAGTGTCATGAAGCATGGAAGACACAGTCTAGACAGAGCTGACAGAGCAGATCAGGTGGATGCAGTTTAATACAAAATCAGATCAAAAGTGTGAAACTATGTTTTTCTGATCACTCCACACCAATCATTTGTAGAAACAGGTACTTCCATGAAAGCTCAGAGGTTTCAGTTCAGGTGGCAATTCTGCTTTGTTTTCTAACAGCTGGACTCCAGCACGTGACTCATTTTCATTAACTCACAGTGCCTCAAGAGGTCATTTAAATTCATCTCTAGTATCAATAGCATTTCTTTCGTTAAATGATGAGTTCTCTGCAATTTAACTACACACATTTTCCTACTGATCCATTTTTAGTCAAAGCAGAAATGCACATTAAGGCATATAAAGAAGCCAATAATATAATTTTTAAGGAAGCACTTGCAAAATAAGAGATCTACAAAAATCTGCCTATTGGGAAAAATGTGAGAAGGAAACAGCAAAGCAAAATCCAGAGCCAGCATGGAGCAGGAGCAGCTCATGGAGCTGGTGGGAAGCTGCAAGACCTTAGACCAGCTATGAATTTGGCTGCTTGTCTTGAGAAAAAACTTCTCCAGAGAGTCATACACTTTTGTTTGGTCCATACCAACCAAACTAGCTATGAGATGATGTTAGTTTTCAAAAGCAGGTCCTGCTAACACATATTTTGCTAAGAACAGGTGCAGGCTGCAAAAAGCCAGTGTCTCAACCTTCTTAAGGCATATCTGCCTCTGACCTGGTCTTTTCACCTGCCTGCATTTTATCCTGCATGCTCCTGGGCTTCTCATGAGCTGGCCATTTATTATTCCAGAGTCAAATTTTCCCTCTGTCAAATAAAAATGATCTGATGATAGTGAGAATATGAAGAATCTTTTCAAGTGGAGTATTCTAAAGGTGTACAGACAAGCTTCCAACCTTTGGTCTTCTTCTCATTTACAGTGGTTTCCAGCTTTTCCCTTGTGCCTCCACATTTCTCAAATCTCAATTCTTTTTCAGATCTCAAATGTCACTGCCACGATAGTTTGTGGTCACCTAAAATCAATTCAGAGCAGAGGAAGAAAGAACTGGCCTCGGTACTAGTCTGTTTTTCCATTCTTTATCCTACTTGACTCGCAACCTTTAACCTTTACATACAGTATCTGATTACTGAACTAGTCCCTCTGAATTTAGGGACCCAGTCCCAAGTTCCATTCCTCAGATGAACCTTCCTTGGCCCAGGCCCAAGGATGGAGACCTGTACGCTGTTCTTGCTACCTTTACAAACAGCCTAGGGACATCACCAAAGCCTTCACGAAGTTCAAGTCATGTATTCATGCTCCTGCCATCCTCTCTGCTCTTCTGGAAATGACTTGTCAGATGAGGTTTACTCTTTGGAAGCATTTTGTAACTTCTTCTGCAGCTGGAATTTCAGTGTATGGCTTGTGATTTTTATCCCTGCTGAAGACACTAGAATCCAGCACATTTCTGAATTGGAGTAACTGACTCCAGCTTTTCCTTAATGGTGAGAGTGACAGTCTGCCCTGTAGCCTCTCCTTGGAGATTTACATCTGATTCACTACATCTCATTCAGGAACAGCTCAAAAATCTCTTTTTACCTCAATGACCTTTGAGGCATGGGTTCAACAAAGTGTTTACAAATGTGCCGGGGTCCCTAGGCCAAGAAGCTAGATTGACAGAGTATCAGAGGACAGACTAGAGGAGGTCTGACCTGTGCTCAGTTCCATTCCCCGAGAGGCCGCTAATATCCACTTAGAGATAGGATGTTGGGCTGCATGGCCTTTTCTATGTTCTTACCTTTAACATACCCATAAATACCCTCACTTGGATTCTTCTGCTTAAATTATGTGCTGTACGTGAATCAGAATCCTACAGAGGATTAAACCTGTGAAGCTTGTCTTCCCAGGTATCTGCTCCTATAGACGTATGCTGGGCATGCAGTATCACAGGCTCTATAAATACGCTGTTACCTTTATAAAGGCCAATGCAGCAGCAGCAGCACGCTGACAGAAGGTGACTGAGTGGAGAATTTAGCCTCTTCTGCATTACTGAGCAAAGAGAAAATTGTTTGGCAAGATGATCTACTCCCAAAAACATGACGGCAGATGAGCTAATAACACATCACCAATGGTATAAATAGAAGATTAAAAGCTCCCTTCATGGCTACATCACTTGGAGCTGTATCTTTGAAGGGCTGAGAAGGACTTCTGGTAGCGAAAAGGAGAGTCATTATCCAGGGCCTAATTATAACCGACAAACACAGATTTTCCATGGCTGCCTTGGCCTGATCAGAAAGCCCAACACAGCTATAGCGTAACAAAGAAACACACTGTAAACATCTCTGCTTTATCCCTCTGACTCACAGATGTCTCTTGACAATGGACATTGATAAATAATCTTTTCCTGTGCTGCTTGCTCCCAGACCCACTGCTTTGCATGCCTTCCCCATCTCCTTTGGAAGGAGTTGCACCCGCTGGGAACAGTCAAATAAGCATGGGCCCAGGGGAGATGTTTGCCTTTGCAAGACAGGCACTGGGCAAGTAACAGCGCTTGAGCCATCCTCAGACTGAACAACCACCCAAGGGCCAGGATCAGTCTTTTCCTTCAAGTCCCGTCTCATGAGGCAGTCAAAGCTTTATGGAAGAGGCCAAGTGCCTTTCCCGACACCACTCAGCACCTCCCAGGGATGGCAAAGAGTGGGACTGCTGCCAGAGAGCTCCACAGATCAGGTGTCTCTGATGGACACAGGGAATGAGTCACTGATGGGAAAGACAGCAAAGTGTGAAAGGAGAGGTCCAGAACAGGGAAAACAGAAAAGCAAATAAAAGCTGAGACTCTTGAAGATGGGTATGAGACACAGAGCCTTCCTACTCATTTGGATTTCTAAAACATTTTGCTGTCAGTCAGAAAAGTCTATTTTAGCTCTTCAGTTACAGAAGCAAAGCTTTCACATCTGGAAGTTAATTTATAGGTGCTGCCTGAAACTTTGCCAAATGGGAGAGCACCTAGAAAATTTAGAACTTCCTTTGTAAAAATGTGTGTGTCACATCTTTCCTGCAGTCCTGAAGAACTCAATCTAACCCCTGCCAGAGTTGGGGGACTCTCTGAAGGTAAGTTCAGATTTGCCTTATCACTACTGACCACAACGGATGGAGGCCCCCTGGAACTGGCATAAGCAAGGGGAAGGCCAAAGAGGCCTGCAGAAAGCAAGGCTGCTGGTGGGGAGGAGAACTGAGAGGGGGCTGCGATTAGAGTTGGGGTACGTCCCCAAGGGATCTAAGGCAGCCTGACACACTCAGCTTGCAGGAAGGAGTTTCCTCTACTACTGTGTAAACTGGCACATGTCAGGTTTGATTAAACCCTGGAGGGTTGGATGGGGCTTTTGCAGTCACTGAACCAAAGGACAGTAACAGATTTCTTAGATTACTATAAGACCAGACTGGAAGAGAGCTTTAAAGATCTAGTCCATCCCAGCTGCCCCACAACAGGCCAGTTCTACATCATCCGACCCTCGCTGATGCTTGTTTACGCCCTTCTTATAAATCCCCAGTGATGACACTCTCCCTCTCCCCAGATCATCTATTCGAGTGGTTAACCCCCTTTACAGCTAGAGGGCTTGTCTCCACATCTAATCCACATCTCCCTTGCTGCAGCTTTGTGGAAGAAGCTTTGCTCATACTGCCTGTGACCGACCAATAAACTCCTGCAAAGGAAGAAGGCTTAGAAGAGATGGGCAAAGACGATGTGCCTATGAAGTTCAGGGAAGAACAGGGAGTGACTGACCGCAGCTGTTGCAAAGAAAGCTGAATTTATGTCAGTACAAAGGAGACTGGAGAGTGCCCTTTCTTTCAGATAAAGAGATGCATCAGTTGAGTAGATCAACAGACTACATCACAGGGGACCAATGATTCTGTAAATGTTTCTTCCCTGAGTTAATCAAAAGATCATGAATGTCTCCCTTAGTTGCCAGATCAGCACGGAGGAAGCATGTACATGGCTCAGCCCAACATGGAGTATAAAAACGGAACAACTAACAGAAAGAATTTCGAAGAGAGCTTGGGCTTGAGCTGGTTTCAACCCACGTATCCCTTCACAGTCATTGGGGATGCCCACTGTTGTGATGGTGAGCTTATCATAGAAACCAGTAATGAAAATCACATTTGTGTTGTGACTCAACTGTATATTGCAATTGCTATCTACTGCTAAGTCTAACTTACATGTGTACTGTGATTTCAGTATACTGCTGTATCACTACACTAAATCAAAATCCCAAATAAGTAAAGTCAGTATTTATATTAAAACTGAAGGAAAAAATCAAAATCTTCAAATGCGTAAATTTGATATTAAACATTACACTCTCCATGTCTGGAATATCTAAAAGAACCTCGTCAGAGGGTATTGGACTCTGACACTCCCACGCGGATTCGGGAGCGCATTGGCTTTGTCTCCGTGCAAGGCTACCCACCCCAGTTTGCAAATGTAACCACCCACCTTTGACAGTGACCAGCACAGAGCTGTAGGTCTGGCCTGCCAGGTTGGAGGCTGTGCAGGTGTAGAGCCCGTTATCCACCTGCTTGCAAAAGAGGATCTTCAGCACAAAGTTCTCCTGGTCATCCTCATAGATGACGTGCCGCCGCCCTTCCAAAATGACCTCGTTGTCCTTCTTCCACACAATCTCCGGCTTGGGCTCCCCTGTCACGTAGCAGCTCAGCTTGGCGTGTTTCCCCTCAGTCACGCTGCACGCGCGCGTCAGCGCCCCAAACATTGCGTTGCGAGCCCCCTTGGCGGTGAGGCCCGCTGCCCTCTCGTAATCCCGGGAGAGGCCATAGCCAATGCCGGACAGTCCTTCTGACATGGAATAAGACTGAGCGGACAAGGAATCAAGAGCGCTGTGGGAAATATCGGTCTTCCTGATCTCCTCCCGCCTCTTTTGCAAGTGAGACAACAAGGAGACGGTCTTGCCGCAGCTGGTATCGAAATAGCTGCTGCTGCTGCCTGAGTTATGAGAGCCCTGCCTTTCCACGACCAGGGCAGCTGAAGCACTGGCAGAGCCGATGGGATTCTCTGCTCGGCACGTGTATGTGCCACTGTCCCCCAGCCGGGTACACTGGATGGTGAGCGCATTTGACTCCCCAGCAGACTCGATCTGGAAGCGGTTGGCATCAGCCCGGCTCCGCACGTGTCTCCCATCTTTTTCCCAGTTCACGGAAAGCGGCGGGCTGCCCTGAACTTTGCACTTGAACATGGCATCTTCTCCCAAAGTTACTTTGATGGAGGTGGGTTTCTGGATGAAGTATGGGGCTGACTCTGTTACTGTGGTCTCCTCTCCAACTTTGATACTGACAGCTGCAAAAGCTTCCCCAATGGTGTTCTTGGCCCGGCAGATGTACTGGCCGCTATCCTCTAGGCTCAGGTCATAGATTGTTAGCCGGTAGAGATCCCCATCTTCTGTGGTTTTAAACCTTCCTCCAGACTGGACTGGAAGTTTATCCTTTTCCCAGCTCACAGCTGGGATGGGATTTCCAATGATCTGGCAACTCAAGGTGGCATCCTTCCCCACAGACACCATAAAGGCCTTAGGCCGGGTCAAGAATCGGGGGACTCCACTAAACGAGCTGTAATCCATCTTTGTTTCCTACAGAATGAGAAAGAAAAATAGAAAGCAGATTAGATAGTGGAGGCAAAGAATTGCTATACTTCCATGGTATCAGAATGCTTGTCATCTAGTTGGGTGATATTTTCATTGTCCCTCTCACTATGGGTGAAAAGGTCTTGGAACATTTTAGGTCTTACAGATTTCTTAGATTTCAGCTCAACAACGTGAATCCACTAAAGGAGAAGGTAGCTCACTTCCCTACAGAGATCACTGGGTAAAATACAATTCTTGGGAGTTCATACAGAAATAACGTGATGGTCCCTTTCAGCCTTAAAGACATGGCACTAGCAAAATGAGCAACACTAATGCTATGTAATGTATGGGCTAGTTTTGTAATCATAGAGAAGCAGACAAACATTACATTCTGATAGACGTGTCTGCCCATCAAGATACGTTCTTCATACTCATCTCCTCTTCATCTCTCTTTTTCCACTTCACTTCCCTTACTCTTTTCAATTTTTCTCTTTCTCCTTGCCTTTTTAATTCTGTTTATACGCCATCCTCCATCTCCCCTCTTGTTGTCCTCTCTGGCAGTTACCCATCCCTAGACCTTGTCTCTGTAAGTACCACATGAGAGAGACCACCACATTCACACAGGGTTGTGGTAAACCCCTCTCCTCTAGTGGCCAGCCTTCAGGAGGACATGCAGATATGCCTGTCCTATACTATTGATAATACCTCTCTTTATTTCTAATTTCTATTCAACACAAATTTAGCTATAGCTGCTTTCCCTCAGATGGTAGCCAATGAGTACCCATCACTTACACACAGCCTTGTCTGGACGAGACACAGCTGCAGTGGGAATGGGTGTCTGCGCATATGTATGGCTTGGAGCACGCACACCACATAGGATGAAGCTGACGCTATCCCCACCTTCTCCCTCTTGCTCATGCCCATGGCAGTACAGAGGAACGCAAGGGAACTGACGGGGGAATGCACACTGCAATCCAAACGGGGCCAGATTTCTCCAAATAAGCCCCACGTGGCCTAGGGCTTACAGGAGAGATTCCTCATTACCTGCTTACTCTCAGCTGCTCTCCGAGCTTGCTGTTCAGCAGCCCGCAGCTGTTTGACAGCATGTATCAGCCAAGGGAATGTGGCTTAACCTGCGTTCAAAACTAAAGCTCAGTGCGATTCTTGTGTATTATGTCCTGAGAAAGTCAAAAGGGATCACCGGCACTAATCTTTACAGCAGCGTTCATTCACACACAGTCTCCCAGTCCCTGTGCAGCTGGAGAGCAACGCAACAGACAGCTCTGCATTTACAGTGCACATGGCACACAAAACCATTCAGGTTGCTTCACTACTCCTGACATGGATTCCTGGTTGTCTTTTCTCTTGCTACTGTGGTGAATCTACTTCTAAACCTCCAAGAGCAGAAGCCCTTTTCCGTGCATTGGCTAGTAGCTACCTTGGTAAGTACAGCACAGCTAAAGGCCCTGTCTTGACCCCACTAGCACAGGTAACAACGCACCAGCTGAGTCTCGTTGGCATAGGATTAGGCCTGACAAGAAAGCTCATTAAGGAGAGCAAACTGCCCAGCTCCAAGCCTCTCTGGAAGTCTCACTCAGATGACTGGAGCACAGTTTCTCTCACCAAGCTACTATATCTTCCTGGCCTTATAATGCCAGACACTCCTATCTCAGCAAGTTGCACCCTCTAATCTATATGGAAGTCCTCTACTTGGGGGTGATCTGCAATGCTGCTCATGTCTGGGCTTTTTCACCTTCAGCATGCCACACAAAGCAAAATGCCCAGGGTACTGCATGCTGTAAGTAGCTCAGAAAGGAAATAATAACCAGTCACTGTGACAGAAATATCATTCTTAATCCTGCAGCAGTCTAGCTTCCCTGCTGGCCACAGATCCACCCACTCTCTCACCCAATGACAGATGCCCTCACAATCTCCCTCCACCTCCAGCAGAAATCACTAAGGCCAAAAAACCTGCACTTTCATTTCTTCATTCACCACTTGGGCAGTGGTTTCATTACTTTTTCCATCCTCCTCCAATTCCTGTTGCAATGTGTTAACGTTAACATGCAAGCGATGGCGCATGGGAGTGGGAGCTGGCTCTGCTACTGACCTGCTGTATGACCTTGGGGAAACTGCCTGTTTTCCCTGTGCCTTGACTTCCCTCCCCTGTTGTCTTCACATCAGGACAGGGACAGTCTCTCAAATAATGACATGCACAGTGTATACGACAATATATTGTCATAAGTATAGGATAAACAATGAGTGAAAATAAACAGGAAATTACAAGATAATTTTCCATGCCATCTACTCCACTGGGGATTGAAAGACACACAAGTCACTGTAAAAATTAAATACTGGGAAAGTGCTGGTAAAAAATCCAGCATGGTATTCATTGTAATCGTTATTATCATTGAAGACAGTATAACTGAACTAACCTTCAAAATTCACCTAGGCCACAGATAACATATAAGCCAGAAGTGTAGTCTTGTTTTTATGTTTACCAAGAAAAACACATATTACTGCCTATCTATCCTTTGCACTCCAAAGAATATATGAAACTCTTAAAAAGAAGCTAAGGAGAAATACAGTGCATTCTGTTCATAAGCTTTACTAGTTCAAAAATAGAGAAATATTTTTCCCTTGGTCTCAAAATAGTCTATAAATCTGAATACAGAGTTTGCACTTCCTGGTCACTCTTACTACATTCAACCTCTGCCTCCATGTAAGTCATTCAGCCTCTGTCTCCACTTATTTTAAAACACATTTTCCATAAGCACTTGCAAAACGGCAAGAACAAAAGCTGCATGAATGGTTAGAAGATGCATATACAGGCCTTGGGCTTGAGCCAAAGTACACTGAACTCAGTGGAAATTTCCATTGAAGTCTTCCATTGAAGACTAGAGTCTTCTGCTTGTTTGGGGCAGGACCATTTTAATGTTCTGTATGGGCTGCTAGGATTCTGGTTCCAGCAGTAGCAATCGCTACAGGAACTAAGAGTTATCGAAAATGGACTCAGAACTCGCATCCTAATCTTGCCCACCCATCAGCCTGAATTTCAAGCTGCATCATGTCAGCAAAGTACTTGGATCTGTCTTCAGAAAACACTGCCATGTCTCATCCTTCCTAGATCCCTGGTAATTTCTGACAGATGTGTCACACCAACTCATTTCCAGCTTCAAATCTATGGTGTCAAAAAGAGTAAAAAAATAAAGTTGCTTCACTTCTCCTTCAAACTGGGCTCTGCATAACATGGAGAAGCGCCTGGAGCACACAGCCAGCTAGGGACACAAGAGCTGCCTGTGCCAGCCAGTGACCTTTCAGCAAACGGTGACTTCCCCCGAAAAACCTTGGGTGCCTGAGCACAGACTTCCTCACCTGGGCACAAGGAGACACACGCACGCCTAGAGAAGAGCTCCCTTCTGTGGGTGTGTGGCAGGCACAGACAAGGCGTGAGCACAGGAATGTTTCTCACTTCCTAAAGCTCTTGTGCATCCGCCTCGCCTTCCCTGCTGGTGCTTTCCTTCCACCCACAGCTCACTTGCTTGGTTATGTCCCTACTCCAAACAGTACTCAAGCAGCCTTCACCACTCATTGATATCTCTGATAGTCCAGATGGTTAAACACAGGGAAGCTGCTGCATCCTGAAGGGCATCATCAGCTCTTTTCCCCCAACTGGATTGATGCAGCACATCCATCCAAGACCATTCTTCCCATAGCCTCAAGCTCCAGGCTCCCTTTCCAATTTCTCCCAAACACTAGTCCGATGTTTGCATCTCACTTCTCTCTTCACTCCAAGAGGAGCAAGCTGTTGTGCCCCAGCAGACACAGACCTGCTGGTGCAAGGTCAAGACCTCATGCTGTAACCTACATCGCGCCTTGCTCTCTACCAACTTTTGCCATGCACCCCTGCACTCAACTGCTCTTATGCCATTATGCCAGGATGTCACAGGAAAACTCAGGGATTAGTGAAAACAGTGTGCTCATCAGTATTATTTTATATGAATATCTAATATGTTGGAAAAAAAGGGGGGGGGGGATTTATTCCTTCTTCTGCTTTCTTTTATAACCATGAGAAAGGCATTTAAACTCCTGTATCTTCAGTCCCTGTCTGAAAAAGGAGGTAAAAACATTGCCTCCTGGGGTGCTGAGAGCATGAAATCCAACAACAGGCATGAAATCCTAATGCTGCAAGGATAAAACTGCAGTAAGCATAACAGCTAGGCAGATCGCGCAGTTTAGATATAGTTTATCTAGTCCAACCTATCTTATAGATTAGATGGGATAAAATACATCATACTGGATTAGACTGTGATAAATAGACAGATTAGGAGTCAGAGAGAGAGGACAGCCTTGTGGATACACTGCTGAAAGGACAAGATTTAATTTTCTGCAGCGTAACTTGTTAAACAATTTGGTAAGCAAATAAACTCATTCAGATTCTGTGTACTTACAAACTTCAAAAAACAGTAATTCTCTGCAAGTGCCGGGACAGTTGTCTTGGAAGTGGTCAGACTGACAACAAAATGTGGATAAGCTTAGTTGATGCAAGCACCCTTTCTAATCAATCTCAGACATTTAACAATATCGTATTTCTCCTTATAACGCCACCATGATGCCACAACAGAGGTTGCAGGTCAAGGCCTATTCTCTGTCAAGGCCTTTCAATTCAATGTTCAGAAGGGAAATTCTGTCCACCATGACTTTGGGCAAGGGACAAAAAACACTGGGTAATCCACCTCATAAAATGCTCCCAAGACAAATGTGACCATGTGTAGTACACCTGTGTAATCAGAAACTTTGAAGATATAAAGCACATGTGAGGATAGATGCCTAAATCTAAGAGACTACTAAAGACTGAATACAAATCAGGAGTAATGAGGTTCTCTCAGACACTACCTAAAGGTGTAAGACGAGTCATATGTCTGTTTGCTTATTTTCTCAGTCAGCTTTTACTCTTTCTTTGCCAAGTCAGCAAGCTGTTGGTTTGAGGTCCTTTTCTCGCTTTTAGAGTTCATGTTTCCTGGACTTTCTGCACAGTGACAACTGCTATAAACTTACACTCCTCCCTTTCCTGAGATGAAAGGTAAGAATCTCAGGGAACCTCCTGACTCGAGGACGTGGGCCTTGCGAAGAAAACTGCTAAAACAAAGCTTCAGATAAAAATCAAGACAGCACTGTTATTACTGTAGTTTACATGATATAACTGCATGCACCGTTCCATCTAAAAAAACCAGGAAACTGCATGGAATATCTGTGGGTGGGAAGGGAAGTTGATGGATCATAAAATGGGAAGTGCTGATTTCCTTTGATGTCCACAGAAGTACTGCTAAGAGCAAACAGCAATAGTCTGCCTGCCTTATTACTTCTCAGTCTGCCAGGGAATGGGCTAACCCTAAAAACAAATAGCTGATGGTATTCTGTGCCAGCCGCAAGCTTGATGACTCAGTTGGGCACTGATGGATGCCTACCAACCACTACATGAGACAGAATGCTTTAAGAGTGAAACACACACCAGCACACCCAGTGCTATATGCCCATTACATTTCTAAATCAGCTATAAGTAGAGGTTTGCACAGATGCACTAATCCGAAATGGCAGTTTATTTGACGCCCATTTCATCAGAGCAGAAACATATCTGTCACTGAAGAGCAAGACTCAGAGCTTAGCTTGGGCTACTCTAAATTCCACTTCAGTGAGGGACGACAGATTCTGGCATGTTCAAGGTCATTTGATGACCACGTGAAAGAGCTTTCTGGGGTGGTTTGGGGGATCTGTCTCCATACTCTGAGGAGTTCTGTCGGCTGCAGAGGACTCAGTGAACCTGCAATAAGCTCACCTTATTGCAATAAGCTTCTAACTTATTTCAGAGCAAGGCTCCATCTATTCCCTCCACAGTAAGCCCAAGTTCACAGGAGATGTTAGGTGAAATTTTGCAGCTGGTCAATGGCTAACAAGAAGTGGTGTTAAACTCTGGAGTATCACTCAACAAAACGATGACTAAACCTCAAAGCAAAACAGTCTTCCAATTATGACCTTCAGAGAAGGGCTAAATATGCACCAGTTATCTAGGAAAGAAATTTCATCACCTCATGCTCTTGGTATTAACCGTTTATCAGTAACCTGAGTATTTTCAGTGACTGATAACATACAAAAGATCAGACAAATCATTAAAAAATACCAGCAGAAAACAAGTGTCATTCACGTGGTTTGTGTGCACTATAGAGCAACGCACTCAGATCCCCTTCCAGTCACACAAGCAAGCATATTCTTAATGCAAAACATGAGAGACCTAAACCAATTAGATGACTTACATGGTTAAAGCACACACTTATCTCTCCTGCTTGCTGCAGAGACAGGGCTATTTCTCATAAAGCTCATCCTTCTATTAACCATCTGGTCAGCATTTACCTTCCCTCTAACACATCAATAGTTTCAAGAATTTCCACACAAAGGAACAGGCTTCTTCCCACTTTGCTCCAGAATAAGAGCTTCACCTGGGATTTCCTCTGCGACACAGCTACAAAGCAACCCCAGAAACTTCCAAACGACTAAGACTGCTCAGATGAGGCCCTCTGACAGTAAGTGATCTAGTCCTTTTATCATCTTTCTGAACCTAAAGCTACCAAGGCTGCTCTCACAGTGTGTAAATAAAGGCTACGACACAGGGGAGTCTCACACATAGAGCAATGCATTCCTGCTTCATGGGGATGAGCAGACAGGACATAAACGGGGGGAGAAGACAAATTCTGGGGTGGCCACCCTGGGGACAGAACAGCAATCTGCAGGAACTATTATCAGTATTATCAATTCTGGCTGGTTTCATCACAGATTTTGCATAAATTGGATTTTGCTTAGAACACAGCTGGAGGTGAACAGCTATGGCAGAATCCCAGCTTTAGGTACACCCTAGTGCCTGTGCTCAGATTACAAAGACTGACAGCTTGAGTCAGGTGAGCTTTACACATTCGGGGGGAAAAGAAAAAGAAAAAAAGAAAAGAAAGAATTTACACTGATTTATTCTACTTCAGTGGTCTCATGGTTTAGAAGATCAGAGTCTTACATATCTGAGGCTGGCCATACTACAATACAGCTATAGTAATGTATATGTTACCTCTCTGCACACACACTCTTGTCTCTCCCTCAAACATGCGTTGCCATAAGACAGGTTCTTACCAGCACTGAACCAAATAATCCCAACTCTTAAATCCTTTTTTCAGCAGCAGTAACAGAAAAATAAACTTGTTTAGCTTAAGCTAGTAACACTGCCCTGAGTTTTAGTGCGTGTGATTTCCTGTGCGAGGCAGTTGGAGGATCATGGCTCCCATAAGGATGAAGAATTCCCTCTGTGACAATTAGCTGCAAGGCTCCGGCCTAAATGCTTGTATTTTAACAAGCGGACGTCATTGTCATTACAGCCACTCCACCCCATTGAGCTGTAGGGCTGAAAATAGCCTCAGCTGTCGTGCTCCATCTCTCTCCATCTCTCGTCAGAGCCATTTGCAGAAATGCGAGGAGGGTGGGGGGTTGCAGTTTGAATTGGCATTGACACAGCAGTAGAGAGAAGCTCAGAGAAAAAGAAGTCCTCACTGAAGAGAAAAGCAGCACTGAGATTATGCCTTAAACTTAAAAAAAACAACAGTCCTTGCTGCCACTTCTCTAGAGGAACCATTTTTCCTGCAGGCTCTTCACACACACTGCTATCCACAATCTGGAGACGAAAACAACCATGTACAATCAACAGCTTCAAACCTCTTTTTACTCTCTCTTCGCCTCTCCTTTGGAGGCTGTTCCTTGCTCTTTTGATAACATGTCCAGAAGTAGTTTAGCAAAGCAATCCATATTTGGTTCAGGCCAGTAGAACAAAAATTACTCTCTCTACCTTCAGCTCCATCTTCTTTCACACGGCAAGACATATTCCAGCATAGGAACAATGACACAGAAATAATCTCACCCCTCCCTCAGTTATGAACAACTCCCTCCACTTTCTCTTGGCTACCAGAGTCCCCAACTCTACTTATCTGTAGCTGAAAGTTTAGGGCTTACCTGGAGTCTTGTCAGAGTCTGAGGAGGAACAAAGCTCTGGGCAGAGTAAGAAAAAGCTGATTCCTACTGAGATGACACAAGGGGGAAGGGGGAAAAGGGGAACAGAGGACATGGGGAGACCATGTTGGTTCTAGTTCCCCCCTTTCCCCTCCAGTAAAATAAAACAGAAACCCCAGCGATGGTAGGGACGTGCAGCAGAAGGTCCCCCCAAGTCCCCCTGTGGTGCCTTTGCTGCTCGGGGTTAGGCTGTGCCACCCCCCCCTCCACCCCTCCTCTCCCTTGTCCTCCTCCAGTCAAATTGCTGACATGCTTTGCTTTCCCTCTGCAGCCCAGCTCCAAAATAGCTCTGGGTGTCACTTACGGGGGAGATTAAGTTTCCTGCAGGAGAGAGGCAAAAGGGCATCGTTTTAGGGACTCGCTAGGATGGACAGTCCAGCCACAGGGGAAAAATATCAGAGCTGTGCGTGTGTTTGGTGGTGTGGGGGACAGGCTGCGGTGACAGGATGGGTCACTTCTGCTTCTCAAGGGTCAATCCCAGAGCCAAAAGATAAATATGACATAGGGACTCAGGAACAGGCAGCTGCCAATTTATCAGTATTATACACTGCTCCTCACAAGAGAGGAATTCCTTTTCATAGGCATCAGATCAATAGTAGGGTTTATAAATAACCTCCCACGAAAACGCTGTTACAATAGTGATTAAATAGCAAGTGAATAAAACCAAGCGCATCACTCTATCTTTTTGCAGCATGAATCTGTTCTAAGCAGAGTCTACAAAAATGGCATAGTAGAATTGCACTCACAGGTTCTAGATCGTATTTTTTTCTGCTCACCAGTAAGCACGCTATTCTTCTATTTCCTGAAATACATCTTGCATTCCAGTGATTCACACCACTAGTGTGAATTTTTTGAATTTAAAAGCCAATTCTGTTAACAATATGGGAGCCATAAAAGAATACAGCAGACTCTCCCACAACTACATTAGCTCTGCACAGCTATCAGGAGTGAACTACAAGATATACTTATTTTTGGCAGTAAACAGAACAGATAACAGGCTGCATAGTCTGAGGCTGTGGATCAGCTGAAGACACAACAGTATGTTTTGTTTACTCAGTCACTTTTCAGAGAAAGGCAAATACAATAGCAGGGGAGCAAAAGGGAGTTTTCTTAGGGATTTTAGAAGCAGGGGCTGAAAAGAGTAACAGGGATCCAAGAAAAGGAACCATGGTGGCTCTAAAGTGTCACATTATCAGAGCAGAGGTCGTTTCTGCCTTGGTCTACACCTGTGAGAGCTGCTCATATCAGGAATCTCAATGTTTGAAGCATCTGCCTAGGTCTTGCATGGTTTCAGGGCATTTGGTCACTGAAAACTAAAATGTGGAAGACATCCAGTGCAAGCTGCATGCTAATGGGATCTCACGAAAAGCAGACGGCAGAGCTCCAAGAGGAGGTGAGAAGGCTGAAAAACAATTAGATCAGGAGGACTCACATTAAGTTGATGCGATGGGACCACCAAAGACAAGGATGCTGGCCAGTGGAAGACATCAAAACAGCCCAGCAGTACAAGTATGGTTGGTTTCTCTGCAAGGAAAAAGCTGGGCACTGATTTGCTCTGGAAGTAGATTTCATCCCACGCGAGAACAGGGCTGGCAGCTTGTGGAGAAGTGACACGGATGGAGGAGAAGAAAGCCATGTGCCTCAGCAAGCATAAGATATACCATCCTTTTCCAAAGGGGAAATAAAGGGTAGCATTGAGTGGTGACTCCCTGATGAGGCAGATGGAAGGACCAATCTCTCAAATCTAACCACAAGCAACATGCGGCGCACCAGTGACCAAATCTGAGACATTGCAGGGAGGCAGCATCTTACTGCCTCAAGCTCCTCATCCATTTTTAGTCATAATACAGTTAGAAAAGACCTGCAGCAGGTCAGAAGTGGCTATAAAGCTGTAGGACTGAGAAAAAAGGTACCTGGATCTCAGGTGGTGTTTTCCCCAGTTCTTCTGGTCAACAGAGAAGGCCTAGGCAGAAACAGACACATCCTGGTGATGACTGCATGACTTCGGTAACATGGGAAGAGCTTTGCATTGCTGAACCAGGAAAAGCTAAGAAGGGATGGTGTCTAGATCACAAAGAAGGGGGAAAAACAGACCTAGACACAGGTCTGTAAACCTAATGAGGAGGACTGTAGTCGAGAAATACTGGTACTGTAGACAAAAGCCTGCTGACGAGTGTAAAAAATAAAAGAAAAAAAAGAAATCTTCGTAATAGCAAAAGGGTTGCTTAATCCACTAAACATTCTAGATATCTATACACTAATGCAGGGAGCATAAGAATAATCAGAGGAACTAGGAGCCTCAGTTCATGATACAGCTCATGATATCAATAATAAGACAGTTTGATCAGGAATGGCAGGCAAAATAAAAAGGGAGAAGGTACTTACTTAATGCTGGGCCTCAGGAGATAAGTATAATAAAACTGGAAGGCTTCATTACCAATAGAAGATGAAATGAACAGTCTGCCAATTGGACTGTGAACTGCTAAAGCCCTTTAAGCCCAGTAGTCCAGACAGTTTTCCACCTGCTTTGCAGTCCACCCATCCAGTTCATCTCTCTCCAATTTGACTATAAGGACAGTACTGGACACCATGACAAAGGCCATACTAAAGCCAAAGTAAACCACATCCACTGTTTTCCCTGCATCTGTAGGTCTTGTCATCTCATCACAGAAGGGGATGCTGGTCAGGCACAACACAGATGTGCTGGTCAGGCACAACTGGCCTTTGGTCCATCCATGCTGACAGTTCCCAATCACCTTCTCATCCTTCATGTACCATGACATGGTTTCAAGGAGGACTTCCCCCATAATCTTTCTGCGGACTGAGGTTAAACTGACTGGTCTGTAGTTTCACAGATCCTCTTTTTTGCCTTTCTTGAAGATGCCCTTCTGGAAAGGTAACATTTACCCTTTTTCAGTCCTCAGGAACATGCCCCAGTTACCACAACCTCTCAAAGAGGCTGGAGAGCTGCTTTGACATATCAGCCAGCTCTCAGCCGGTCACAGGGACCTGTGTACACTTAGTTTGCTTCCTAGCTATTACTTTAGTTATATCAGTTGCTATGGATAGAGGTGCTACTGACAGGATGATGAACCTTGGTGACTCCATGAAGACACTTTATATCTCTCTGTGTAAGAGGATTCAGATACTGATTTTGAGCCATGCAGTCCATGGAACTAGATGGGTCTCTGCAAGGTTTTACTGTGCGTGCAGTTTGGTGCCGTTTACCAGCAGAGAGCCACTAAGAGCAGTTTTAGGCAGCCTGACCAACTTTTTCTGAACTATATTCCAGATCCCTTTATTTTATTTTATTTTTACAATCTCACAAATAGTCATTTACTTGCTATCCGCCCTATAGACAAGCAATTCCAAACATGACAAGCAACTGCAAACTCTTAACCTGAATAGCCAAGTTACCAGATCCTACTCAACAGCTAAACCGAGGCACAGCTTCAGCAGTACTTTGTGACCGTTTACAACGGAAAACAACATGAAATACAATACCCAATTGAAACAGTTAATAGAACTAAAATAGACATGACAAAAATCATTCTGCTGATGCTGGTCAGTACATTAGAGCTATATGGGTCTCCAAGCCACCCCCAAAAGGTTAACAGGGATCTTTATTCATCTTAGGGCTTTGGATCTTATTTTTGTATCTTACCCAAAGAAGAGCTCAGGCCAGTGACTTCTGAACTTCCTATGCATTGGCTGAGAGATCAGAAAGATCAGTGCCACCATTCAATGCCATAAAGCCGTATTCATAGAAGGTGCTTTCTTCAGGACTTGCCATCCTCTGTTATGAAGAGAAGATCAAATAAGTTGAAAGACAAAGTCTAAGACAGCACTAACATCTCTGATTTGACATACAACCTCAGTGTTACCCTGTTTTCCTGCAGTTTTGTAAGAGCATTCTATAAAGCTATTTCAGACATATCAGAAGACTTCAGGTACACATAAATGCTATTATACTGTCCTTCCCTATCGATCCTTATTACACAACTGAACAAAATCTTTGGAAAGTCTGAGACCAGCCAAGCTTAATTTATGCCATTTGCCAGAGTAAATGTTATATTCCACACTAATATTCAGAGACATTCCTTTGTGAGACAGTGCTACAGGTTTGTACTAAGCTTTTACTATGAACAGCTTGTAGTTTTATCTGATGTTTAACCATGACTTTGTGAAACTCATTTTGGCCATTCTGCAAGGTTCTTCCCTCTGTTGTGCAGACAGTTCAGTGTTATAAGAAAGCAGATGCCTACCAAAAAGCATTCTGAAACATATTTACAATGATCTCCCAAAGACATAGAAGGTTGCCCAAGTTTTGTTAGTAACTGAAAACTCAGCATGGGTTTGAATCAGAATGGTTTCATTTCTGAATAGGGTAATTTGTAATTTTCCACAAGCTTAACATAAGGGAAATTATTCTTTTTCAAGTCTTGCTTTTCATTTTAAGGTCTATTCCAACCTGAAACCTAGAAGAAAGCAGTGCCTTGTGCAGAGCAAACCAAACCAAACCGAATAATTGCTTCCCAATCCCCCCATGAAGCAAGCTTGCTTTTGCTTCCCTGTACTATGAGATCTAGCAAGCTGTAGAGAACAAAAATTGTCAGACGCATAAGAGGTGGATTCTTACAGGATTAAATGAGCCAAAAACTGTCTTCCATTCAACCAGTTTGCTTTAAGGAAGAGCTCAGAAACAGCACTTTATGCACTCCACTCTTTTTGTAATGTATATAAGGGGCCAAGTGTATGCACTAGAATTACAAAGTAATGACAGGTCTATTTTTACTACTGGCATGATTAGCAACTCAATGACTCTGCTGGACCCATCTTGGCTGATCCCTTCTCAGAAAAACAAAATAAATACCAGGAAAATTCTCCACCCTCTGTCAAAGTTGCCAGAGATAGGCATAATTCAGAAGCCTTGCGTATTCCTTGTTCTGGTAGTCATACCTGCCAGACCCCCATAAGCTCGACAAAGCATCTGTAACATTTAATACAGACTTCCATGGGATTTTCCTGATCAAAATAGCGAACTCAATGTAGATGTCCCCTCCAGAACCTTGAAGAAGCATTAGCTAATTAATACACAGTAGGCGCTATTTAGAGGTGCTGAGATGGACATAAGCTCAGCAACTGCATCAGCTCCTACCTTGTAACCCTATGATGATGATCATCATCATCATCATCATACAAAAATCCCTGCTCTGCTTTCAAAACACCATCTCTACTGCTATTCACTTCTACAGGCATCAGCTGAAGCCACCCCAGGAGTTGTGCTAACACTTCCTCGATGTCAGCAGAAACAAAGGCACGTTTCCGAAAGGGCCTCCAGCTTTGCAGATTTCTGCGATTTACTGGTTGTGTTTCAGACAGCTGTACAAGGAATGCCTCTTTGCTCTGTCTTTTGCCAGGAAGAGATGTGTATAGGATGTTTTTTATTTTAAGGAATGATTTTAAATATACTCTAGTCATTACATTTATGTGATCCTTCTATGCTAGGAGGACAGTCTTTCCCACAGTTAGAGAGAAGAAAGCAGCAAAATTGGATTTAACCTTCTAGTAAATTGTCACGTACTTACCTAATGGGAAAGAGGATCCTTATTTGGAATGCCCTCCAGCTTGGCCTACTTTCATGGAGCATTTATCTCATAATTTTACTGTAAGCTCCTTGGAGCTCATCTTACTGTGTCTGCCAATACTCAGGACTGGCACCTCCCAGGCACCACACAAGCAAGTAATCATCTCTCTATGTTCTTATACCGTCAGCCACACTTTTGGATTCTGTGTGACTTCCCTTAATTATATTGACATGAGTGGACTGCCTGAGGTACTCTGAAAGAAGGTCACTAAAAATGAGAGGGGCTGAAATATCTCAAGTAGCAATGAATTATTTATCTACTCAGGAATTTGCAAGTGTCAAAGGTTTAAATTAAAGGAAAAGCTATAGAAGATGAGTTTTATAATAAAGGTTTAAGTTTAGAGAGAAAATGATGAATGGGTTGAAAGGACCTGCATTTGAATGAAAGCATATTAAACGTAATCAGGCCTGTTACCGTTCCTTTTTTGTCCTTGGAAGCCCATAACCAGCTTTTCCTTAAGCATGTTTTCTATCCCCACCTCTACAACCCCAAACATTAGGGAACTGTGCTTTTAATAGCAACTGCTATTTATGAGGTTTTAAAATACAGAAAAATCCTTCCTTCTGCTTGAAAACTTCGTACTTTAACCTCCAAAATTGCTCATCTGAACTTCACGCAAGTTGGAAGTTAAAGGAGTACAAACCAATTCAACCATGATTTCCAGACACTGAATGAAGCTGTTTTTTGCTAGTTTTTCTTCAAAGAAATCAATGAAATTCTTTGGATTAACTAGCAAGGCTTGGGGTTTTATGTCCGGCTGCGATACTCAACTCTATCCACCCACACCAGCAGGTGGATTCAGTTAGATCCAGGAAAGATAGTAAAGGACATGGACATGTTCTCCAGACATAAACAGCTAGGGTCTAACCTCATGAAAAACTTATGGGAAAACAGTGAGGATACCTCAGTTTGGGGAAAACCCTAGGCAAAAGCTTTTTTTCTTGTTTTTAAACTTTGAAATGACTTTAAGGCAAAACTAGAGGAAGCATAAGAAAACTCAGCAAACACTGGTGTTAGTCTTTAATGCTGCACAATCCTGCCCTCACAGATCTCAAAAGGATTTCAAGAGCTCATCTAGCCCATGTCAAGGCAGCATCACCTTCACTTCACTAATCCCTGACACAGGCTCACCTGATTTGACTCCAAAAAAAACTTACAGAAGCTCCTTTAATCATCTTTTTCAGTGCTTTACTGTTCTTAACATCAGACCTGTTTCTATGTAGCTAACCTTAATCATCCCTCCTATAATTTAAGCTCCCCTGAATATGAAAGATGCATCATGCCCTTCAAACATGTGAAGTCTTCCTCCAAAAAAAGAAAACTGTTGACTCTGCCTTCTCTTCTTTGGCCTGAACAACCGTAATTCATTTGTGACCCTCTGATCATTCTCACTGCTCTTAGTTGGACCAACTCCGGCTGTCTATGTAAGTTTGAAGAGGCCTGAAACCAGGCACAGCACTCCAGCTGCTGCCGTATCAGGATGCCGAGCAGAAGGATTACTTGGGACATGCTGCGGCTTACAGGCCCTTTGTACACCCCATTATGGATTCTGCTTGCTTCAAAGCAGCCTGGCATTGATGATTCATGGTCAACCGGTGCTTCCCAGTAATGCCCAAATCCTTCTTCACAGAACTACACCTGATCAGCTGTTTCCTATGCTGTCTTTGTGCACTAGATTATTTTAACTCTTTCCCTTTCAGAGATTCTCATGTAGTTTTTCAGACCTTTTCTTCAATTTGTGATCACAGATTTCTAAACCTGCCCTACCAAATCCTGGAACACCCTGCCAAAATCAGATTTTTCATTAAAAATGCTAAGCATCAGTGCACAAACAGCACAGTTTGTTTGGTTCTCACCGTCAAAATGGAAGGCTGTGTAAAGCAACCTTTAATAGTGACAGAGTGAATAAGGTTTTCCAATCAGTTCTATACCCATTTTAGAGTACTTTGTCTAGACCACATTTCAAAACTATTCATGAGACTGCCACGGAAAATCGTGACAAAATTTTTAAAGAGATCAACTTACATGACTCTCGTTTCCTTTTTATCTGTAACACTGTTATACAAGGAAATCACATTGGACTGCCATGGCTTCACATAGCTATACTGACTGTGACTTCCCTCCTTAGCCTCTTCGCGGTGCTTAGAGTAAGTCTCACTTTTTGTTCCAATATCTATCCAGGACCCAAAGTCAAGCTAGCTAACCTATTCCCTGTTTGAAACAGATGTGTTTGCCCCTTTGTTACAGGTATTAACTGTGATACTTACGTTGTTGCAGCCTGCTTTTGGGGTGGAGGGAGAAGGGAAGTCTGCTGACACCTCTCCTGCTCTACTGAGTATAAACCAATCTTTTCCTCAAGGCACCTGCAATTTACATCTCATTTTGTGCCTTATCTTTCCCCAATTTCTTCCCTGCGAGATCATGCTGTCTCTGACCTATCCCACTCAGCGGCTTGCCCGTGCCCAGCCCTGTTCAGGCACACACCCTCTTCGAGGGCACATACATCCACAGTCAGAACAATGAAAGTAGAGGCAAGTTTATTTTTTCCACTAAGCTTCCTTAACTATTTTATCTTCATTTCCTGTATGCTCCGTTCCACTCTGAGCAAGGACATCAGCACATCTCTAAATGCAACTCAAATTCAGCTGCATGTAGCAGCCCCATCCATTATACATGTCTGAACTCCATTCCCCAGACTCCCGATGAAGACAGAATTACATTTGAGCCTGAATAGTTGCTTTCTACACAGTCATATGCAGAGTGCTCCCATTAGCCTCAGAACAGCAGATGAAAAAAAATTTTTTTGAAGGAACATTCATCACTACTTTCCATTACATGATCTAATATTCCTCCAAAGCTTTACTGACACACACCAGAATCTGAAGGGAGGAGGTTATAAAGAAGACAGAGCCAGACTCTTCTCAGAAGTACGCAGCATGTACAGGAGGTGACAGACACAAGGAAAATTCTAACTAGATGAAGACAAAAAAGTTTTCCCTATGAGAGTGGCACGGCACTGGAACAGAGACCCAGAGAGGCTGTGGGATCTCCATCATTGCAGATATTCAGAATTTGAGTGGACAAGACCCTGAGCTCTGAAATTGGCCCTCCTTTGAGCAGGGGTTGGGGTAAAGACTCCAGAAGTCCCTTTCAATCTTAGTTATTTTCATCTATGAGCTGATAAGTTCCTCTCTCAGAATATGTTCCCTGGAGGTCTTCCCCTTAAATCTAATACTTATTGAATGTAATGTGGCTCTTTTGGATGTGAAGGGAATTAAAAAAAAAAAAATTAAGTAGAAGGCTTCACTAGTTTCTTCCACGGATTCATTCTCTTCATAGGAAAAAAAATAATCATGCTGCTAGAAATAAAACACTAGATTTCTTCTCTTACACTGTGGACAGTAGTGCAGTTCTCATAGCTAAATAACATTCTTTGTAGAAAACAGTCACTTTGTTAATAGAAAAAATTCTTCCATTGCTTTTAAGCTTTCACTGTACTTTCCCACGTGTACTTTTCTTTGTATTGCTTCTTCTTTTCCCTCACTTCCCTTCTGTTACAACTTCATATCTCTAAGTATTCTTTCCTTTCTGAAAAGATGTGCATTCTTGAAGTGCACACAGTTTTTACAAGTAGTCTTCTCTCCTGAGCAACCCTAATTTTCCTGAAGTCTTAAACCCAGACGCACTTTCACAGGAGGCTGCTCTGACCAAACTTTGTATTGCTGAGTGTCAGTAGTTCGCTGTTTTTTTTTTCTTGCTACCCAAGATAAACAGCATCTTTACCATGAAGTTAAAAATTGTATTAGGTACATTAGGATTTAATCCTGACATAGGTGCTTTTTGCTCGTGAATAATCTGTTTTTTGGTAGAGTGGTGAAGACCTTAATAGGCAAACTATCTTGATACCTCTTGGATCATACCGAGTCAACTGAAGAGATTGAGAAGCAGGGCAGAAGCTTTTGTATGTAAATGGAAGTATGACATATTCAAATAATAACAAAATATCAGAAGACATCAGAAGCCAATTTACCTCATGAAGTGTCTTTTACACAAAAAGTTTAATCCATTTCAGAAAGCTGAAAATTGCCTTTATTTTAGGTAAGTGCTTGAGTAGCACCACCGATGTCAGTGGGACTAATCAGTTACTTTAAGCTAGTCCTATGCATAAATCCCTTCCTCGGTTTCTGCAGTTTCAGTTAAGGAGGAGGCATCAACATTGATAACATTTCTCATTTTCTCATCTAAAGCCTTCTTCAGACCTTGTCAAATGACTCAGCCTGTCACACTGCCTACAGAACACTGCTGCCCAAAGAGGCTAGATGGGCACCCAAGAAACATGCTCATTTGACTCTTACCTCATCCTCTCTTCTACCTGTCCAGTTCACCCATCTGCTGCACTTTGTCACTGGCTGAGCTTGTAGTGGCAGGGACAGCATTTTCCTTCATGTTAATACAGTGCCCTATAATGTGGGTGCCTGGACACCCTAGTAATATCAGAGATAATGAATGTTTTACTCAAAAATAAAACTCATTTCTACATTATTATTGGGTGTGGTGCTTTCTGCTTTCCTGTGCTTAATCCATCTAGTTGAGTGCATGCTCTACTTACTGCTTATTTGGGACATGCTGGAAAGAAAAAACTGGTATCTAACCTCTAATTCCTTCAAACACCCTTATTACCAAGCTGCCTGAGTACATTCCAGTCATGATCAATACCTGTGTCAAAGACTGAATCTGAAAAAGATGTAATATTCCCAGCTCTGAATTAAAAGGAAAAGTGGTTATAAAATCTTTGGAAGGAATGGGAAGGTCTCTTAAGGAAGAAGGAAGGAGTAAGCACAAAATTTGTATTCATGTCTGTTCTTCTGAAGGCAACTTATTATAAAGACAATTTCATTTGCAAGATAAATAGTGGAAATATTTCCTACTACAAACATAGGTAGGTAAGAACGTATCTGTATTGGAATAAAAATGGCATTAACATTGCACACCTTACAAAAATTAAGAACAAAGATAATCTTTAATCTTCCTGTTTTAAATGCTAAAACTCATGGCAAGTGTAGCATTCTCTAGGGAAATGAATGAATGATGTGAAATGCGTACGCATGTCATCTGATTTGCAGACTCCTGCAGTCACTTCTAAAATATGTGGGGGGAGATTTTGTGTCCTTTGATCTGCATGCTAGCATAAGCTTGGCTCTCGTACCTTAACTGTTGCTTGTTTGCAACTACAACAAAGTGTAAAGGACTAAATTTGTATAATTTTCTGCCTCCTGAGGAACAAAAAGCTGGCCTCCTAGGAAGATCTCATTAAACTCAAAAGAGATGAAGCGAGAGTGCAGAATCTAGGCCACAGAAATAAATGGCTTTAAATTAAACTTCAAGGCAAAATTTTTTGCAAGTTGCCTGATGACAGCTATTTATATAGTTCTTGGTTGTAGTTAGTGGCACGTACAGGACTGAAGCACGGATCTGTGTCCTGTAAGGACATAACCATAGAAAAAAGAAGACTGCCTGCACAAAGAATTTATATTCATAGTAAAGCAGTTTATTTCCACATCACAGCTGAATTCAGTCATTAGATTTTCTCGAGCTGGAACCGAGGTGAACCATTTACAAGGTAATAAAGCATCCAGGATGCAAGAGGAAAGCCTGCACTTACAAATGTATAAATCTGTGGGTCAGCTTCGTTCCTTACTATCTCGATCGATACATAATTGCTGCCAGCATCTATCTCTGTCTTCAAAAATCTAATTTGAATAGCAGGACTGAATTTAGAGGCAATTCTGATTAAAACAGAATATAACTTCACTTGCTGCTAGATGATCTCTACACTGAACAAAGGGAAAAGAAAGCTTTTGCTAGCGCATACTCTCAGCTTTATGGAGGTCTCAGTTAAACTGTACTAACTTTAGCCTGTATGGACAGCAACAGTAGCACAAACAACAAAAGAACACCATATGCAAGAGCCATTCATGTGCCATGTTGATGAGCATGGCTGTAAGACATGTACTTCCATATCAACTCCCCAGGTATTTGAATCAAGATAGTCACAGTGGATAAGCTTTGCTAAAGGGCCCATTAAAAATCAACCGATAAATGCAAACTACTTATCTGCAAAAAGAATGTAGTAATTTACTCTATAAAGACTTTGAGGCCTGAGTAAATAATCCATTGAGTGAATTCTAGCCACACCTCCATCTCCGTTTCTTCAGACAGCCATCACATCTGAATGCACCGTTCACTCTCAAGCCTTCTGACAAAAACCCCTGACACCAGCAAGACAAATCTTATTTTCCCCATTCTTACTGCAATTTTCTGACTAATTCCTCCCACCTATTAAATTGTTTGCTCTTCTGGACATTGAGTTTTGATGTAATTACCCTACAAGCTTTTGTTATGTCAGTGGTCTGACAAGGTAACTTAAAATCATGTTTTGCTTCATGATTTATTGATCTACAAATAAACATGCTACACAATAAAAAACTGCTGAAAATGAGCTGGTGGATTGCAGGGAAATAAGAAAGTGTTTCTTCCTCACCAATTCATCTAGATTGCCCCTCTAAAACCACTGACGTTAATTGCCTACTCATCTTTGTTCAAGGCTGTATGTCTTCATGAAGGGAAAGACTACCTCTTCCTGTATGCTGTCTAAAACTAACATTTCTTCTTCCTTGTGAAGAAAAGCAAAATAGTTCATCAGCAATTTTTTTCTTGTTGTTTTGTTTTTGCACATCCTGCCTTTAATACATAATGTGCTACGAAATCTGAAAGCACTTTCAGGAGTCTGAGCTTTTTTACACCTCATTTCTACACTGTCATTCTACACCTTCACGTAGCAGGAAGTCAATCACACAATGCTTCTGCATCTTCAGCAGTCATATTTTACGCCAAGTGATTACAACCCATGCTGAATGGGGTATAAGCACAAACTTCTACTGTCACTTTCACACAACTACACTGACTTAAGCTGAGCTTGAGTTCTCTCCTCCCCTATTTACATCAAGAACTAACAAGTCAGCCTCAAACCCACGAAAATCCAAAGGAACTCTTTCACTCAATAGGTCTGTATCGCAACAAGCCGGAAGAACCTCAATGATATCTGGGGTGGTGGTGGTACAGAAACAATGGAAGAATTTACTGTGCAAAACTGACACCAAAGAGGGTTTAGAGTTAGGGTTATTTTCTAATTGTCCATCGCTTTGTAGCCAGCTGTTCATAATTTTTCTGACACACACACATACACTCTTGTGCTTTTAAAAAAAAATACACGCATTTCAAAGCATTCAAATAGATTTTTCTCAATACTGTAACGTTACCATTGGAGCACATATCCTGCTGCTTGCATCTATCTCCCTATTACTGTTGTGAAAAAAAATCACAGTAGGAACTACACTGGCACCTGATCTACAAGCCGATCTGTGAAAAGAAAATAAATAAGACTATTAAATTCTGTACTATTTTGGGGGAGGAAAAGCAGGGGAGGGGAGAGGGAGGGTTGAGTTCTCCTGAAACACCAGAAAGGAAACAATAAACCCATGGGAGTGACTTAAAAGCCAAAGTTCAAAGCAAAAAGCTACCAACCTCATGTTCAAGTTTGCCATTTGTGAGAGATCCTCATCTATTTTACCCTGCAACATTAATCGTTTGCTATGACAGACGTTCTTCAGTCGCCATCACAGACTAGTGAGGTCACGAATATGGAAGGAAAAAAAAAAGCTGCTTTTGAGTTACATTTTACATATTATCTTCAGTAATTGCTTACCCAAACCACAAATATCTGCGAGATTCACACTGCAAACAATAGCAGAAATCTACTTGGTAGGCAATGATATAGCCCAAAATTACCATCTAAGATAGTGTTTTATCCTAAAATTTAGAAGGCTGTCAGTGACTTGTGAAATGAGGAAGAAAACTGCAACAGCTGATAAGGTAGCATATACTAATAAGTATATATGTCATTTTAACATCCTCACAATACATTAGTGAGGAAGTTAAAATGACATATATAAACACTTGTTTGTTTTAATTGATCATTACTTCTCTTTTAACAGCTAGACTAAGATCTGTACATGCTAAATCTGTTTATTTAGGATGTTATCTTTTGCTTTTCACCCACTGCTTCTAAGCAAATAAACATTCCAATTTTACATTTACTTATAATCCATTTGCAAGATCACTGAATTTTCAGACAAATACAATACAGCAAACTTCAGTCTTTAAACTGTGCAAAGGAATGTTATTCTACTACTAATTCTTCAGGAATATTTAACCAAACTGTCTACTTACATGCCTACTACTTTGTATCTCTTGTAACGTAACACACTTGAAATATATATACCTATACACAGCATGATTCATCAGCTAATATCACAGGTCTTCTCAGCAACCTTAATAAACTAGCACTGTGGAAATGCAGCATTTCATTTTGATAGGGAACTTTATTTAAATCAGAGCAGTACCACCAAACTGCACAGCTTCACAAAAATCAAGCTATCAAGCAAATTCATCTTCCAAATACTTTCAACTACCATTACTTAAAAAACAATGCAAGATACCAAACGTTACCAGATTAATTCAGGGTGTAACGGATTAGGAGAAAAACATTTCACTGTGACTGTTTTCCAAAATATCTTCACGAGCAAGTTGCTAGCATAGCTGTATTAAAATAGTTGCCACTATTTCATTACAGGTGTTTTGGAACATGTATCAAAGCAACCAAGCTGTATTTGACAAGTGCTGAGTGTGGTTTGGTTTTATTTTAAAAATTTCTATTACTGTCCACTATGCATGCATATTGGCCATTTCTCTCTTTCTGCTTCTTTCATAACAAAAATATCACGTGCTGCATGCTACCGAAAGCATCTTTTGTTTCTGCTTTTCTGGACAAGAGGCTAAATTACCATGTCCCCACTGCTGAAGAGATTACTGTGCTATGATCTTTAATCTTGGGCAGGAGATATTTAAAGCTCTCAGATACGCCCCAATATTAGTCCCTCTATATACAATAAAGACTGAAGTAAGTTCATAGTAAAGCTCTTTTTCAGTTCCAATATGGTCTGCCCCACAGATAACTTCCTCTTCCCCCTTACATAAGTGCAAAGCAGGGAGTGAACAGTGCTGTCAGTGGAGAGATATTTCTCTGACGATCTGCTAAATAACAGTGCTTTGGAAATCCTATTCATTACCTAAGGGGGGGAGGGGTGAGAGGAAAAAGAAAAAAAACAGTTTCTAGCAGTGCCCCAAAGTTAATTCATGAAACATGCACACAAGGCAGCAATCACAATCAAAACCTGCGAAGAGTAGACACATATATTTAAGGTCCACAAAGTAATGAAAAAAATCTGGTCTGCCTCAGTTATCCTAGTTATATATTTTTACAGAAAGACTTCAAATTTGGTTCTTACGGTATAGCATGATGTATCAGTGCTGTGATGGCACTGAGGCTATCTGGCAACCTAAATTCCTCTGGCTTGCCAACAGTGACATCCCCTGACCATTTCCAAACCTGAGAGCACATACAACCCAGTTGCACGCAGGAGCGGTGGGATGCCTCGGGAAGCCACTGTGATCTCCTCCCTTGTACCATTCCTGACACAACTTCTGTCGTCAGTTCGATGGTTTTTAGCCATCAAAAGTTTTGGTCCATGCTTCCTAAGACTCAAACAGTTAGCTACCTAGGCAATATAGGAAATGCAAACACTTGCAGGTTTGAGAAGGGAGTGAAGGGAAAATGAAACTCAAAATGTTTGCTGGGCTTTGAGAGAAACGCTGGGAAAAGTGAGATATGGAAAAAGAGCCCAAACAATTCCACAACTGACATGCTTGAGATGTATGAGTCAACTGAATACGGAAATGCCCTGCTTGCAAATCAAATGCTTAAATTACTCAAGCACCATGAAAGCAGATGAAATTTCCCACTACGGAAAAAACTTTTTTTTTTCCTGTCACTGGAAAAGAGACTAGTCAGAAATATTTTTCCCTGGTTTAAAATAACTTCACACTAGATCCCACAAAACAAACAAGCCAAATCCTTACACTAGCTGTGCAACATATGACTTGCCATCAGCAATACATTCACAAACTCTGCAGCATGGGATTAATCCCATTAACAATATCACCAACAACGAAACAGTCAGTTTATGCTCCATCTGTAAGCAATGGAAAAAAAAACAGGTACTTTCAGAGTGTAACCTGCCTCACCCAAGTTACATATCTACATGTTATAAAGATGAATCTCCCTCAAAGATTAAGAGGTATATAAAGTGCTTAGCTATTTTATGCAGAATAGAAGGCATTTTCAAAAGTCTATGAAGAGTGGCTTATGCATGGCATGAATTAAATGAAACAAGAATTTATAATGTATCAGTAACACGCTTCATTTTTTCACTGCCTAAACCTACCTGCTGCACACATGGAAAGAGATTCTCATCATCTGTGTGGAATTCCAGAGCTTCCAGAATCTGCATATACCCAACGTTTGCATAAACTCTTCTCACTGAAAAAAAGAAAAATCAAGATCCGCCAAGGGCAGCAATTTGGAAAGCACACTGGCTTTCAGCATCTTCTACGACATTTAGCACAACAGAGCGATGCGCCTGCTTACAACTCCTAACCTCTACTTCAACAAAACCAGGTTCTGACACTTTGTAAAGTTGCTTAGTGCGAGAAACGTTCATCGTGACTGTTCTTCCCCAGTAATATTGTGTGAAGTGATGAGTACAACCTACTGACATTACTCAAACTTTTTCCCTTTGTGTGTATTCAACTATTTAATGCAGTTCTACATTTTCAGAGGAAGTCTCCTCCGTGTGTGACCTTGCATCCAGAAGGAGATACTCCTTAACATCCAAGTGCAACAAATGCTATGTAGAGATAACTATAGAAAACTTTCCATTCTTCTCCCATAAAATTTGCTAGATTAATAAAATCAGTGTCATAAAGCATTTTAATTTTTGTAACTGTGTTAACCCAGAACATAACATGTCTTTTCAGTGCTGAATTAAAAGCAAACAAAAAAAAACAACCCATCTCACATGGAGAACAGCAGCTGATTGACAGCGTAAATTGAACTAAATGAAACAACAAGCTGTAACTATTTATTAGGGACATACATACAACACAATTGATTATTTAAATAAAAGGAATCAATCACATACATAAAAATACTAAAAAATTACACTGGCCATGATTTATTACAGAATTCTCATACCTCTGAGACTTCCATACACGTAACACAAACCTTATAATCTTCCGACTGTTGTACCTTTTGCGTAACAGAGACCACGTGTAAGTGTACACAGCTTGCCTGAAGCTACTTTGCACAAGTGAACATAATCTAGCCTCAGCCACAAGGCATCCTGGTGTTCCACATAAAACAACCAACAGAAGAAAGGAAAAGCACAGGAGATTCACAAGTTAAGGTGTACCAACGTGCTGTAATATCAAAGTATATCCCAAAAGAGATCTGTGAAGTATAATTTTAAGAATGTTACACAGGAGGTAGAAAGTAAGATTTTTGCAGCGTTAATTCGATATCAACAGTTGTTTGACAGAAATACTTGAATAAGCCAAACTGACTGATTAAAATCTTGTATAATCAACAATTGACCTTTTTAAAATTTTTTTAAGCTAAATTATACTTTCACATATTCCTGTTGGGTCTACTAAATGGATCAACTCACAAAATCCTCCTTCAGTAATATTTCAGCAGCGGTGTAAAATTTGCTTTAAGTAAATGCGTTTGACCAACAAACATGTAAAAGATATACTTCAGACACCAAATATTATATTAAAATATAGACACTATTAATCTTTGTATATCTGTCATAAAAAATAAAAGGAAACTTATTTTTCCCATATATATTGGAAATAGCCTAATTCTGTGAAAAAACTATGCTCATTAAGTTATTACTGTGCATAAACAAGTTTTAAACTGGTTGTATTTTATACAGTAAAAAATGTAAAGCAACCTTTGCCTAGCAATGATTTCTTTTTTTTTTAAATTTGACTCTGGTCTAACTAGCTTTTACACACTATATGCAAATAATTTCCTTTTTTAAAGCTTATTTGGCAAACAAGCAGCAAAGAGGATTTATAGCTCCAGTTCCTCAATTTTTTAGTAAGTCGCTCATAATCCCATACATTTTCAACCTCTAACAGCACAGACTACGTACATCAAATGCATCTTATTTTTGCACCTTTGATTACAGTATTGCTAACGAAGAAAAATAATGACCCTTCATATTATATAACTGATAGAACTGATTGAAAAAATGTGTTTTTTTTTAAAAACAAATTATAAAGCAATCTATAACAAAAAATAAATTCATAGATGCCTAATTTTTATATAATATTCTACAAAACAAAAAAGTGCTGGTGATTGAGACAGGTAAACTGCACAGGAAATGAATCAAGGTCTTCACATGGTTAAGGCTGTATTTCTATCCATGCAGATCAGGATAAAACAAGGTGCAAAATTCTCAGAAACCCACAGATTTAATTCAGCCAAAGCTTTTGCAGCAGGTATATTCCTCAGCTTTGAAAGAAAGCAAAATAATCCTTCTAATTCCAAGTTGTCAGTGTAGTGAGAAACCTTATAAAAAAAGGTTGGGAACACATCCTTCTGGAGTTTCTTTATATCAATTGTTCAAGGTGAACTACTAAGCTCGTATTTACAAAGAGCCTACATAACTCGAGATATCAGGCCAGTAATGCAACAAAGCCAGTTGAAGTCAAAAATCTGTTAAAGGTACTGGCTTCAATGGAAGCAGCATCACACCTAGCTCATCAGTAGCCTAATTGCAAATGCACCCACTTAAAGAGAAAAAAAAAGAAAGAAAAAAAAAAGGTTTATTTGAACATTAACTCCTCTCATACATTCCCTATTCTTTTTTAATATAATATACAATCTTGAAGATTTAAAAAAATAATCCTGAACTCAAAACTTTCCACCTTAATGACTCTATTTAAATATATATATATATCTACATAATACTGTAGATATAAAATAGAATTAAAAATTTAATTTTACAACTAAGGTCACATACACTGCCAAAAGAAACAAAGATACAAAGAACCAAAAAAACCACCCCAGGCCCCTACTGCTTTGGGTTGCTCCAACATGCAGCACTTTGACATCACAGCTCTTGAACAGAGAATAAAATCAGCTTTCAGAGCAGATAAGGATATAACTTTTTAAAAAACACATATAGGCTTAAGGTTTGTTTGTTGCATAATCTCTACAGCAATTAAATGAAAATCCAACATCCAACAGAACTAGAGCTATAACCTAATATAGATTGTATATTTGAGAATATTATGCTGAGCAAGGCTGAATGCTCTAATTTTAGGAAGAACAAATCTCAAAAAACAAAAACAAACAAAATAACTCCAAAATAAACAATTCAATGAAGCATTTACATGTTTTGAAGTGTTCCTTGTCATTTGGGACCTTTCTTATTTCTATGTACTTCACTGCATTTAGAAAAGATGGTTTAAATCCTACTTCATTCTCGTTCCTGACAGAGACAGCGGTTGAGAAACAAGAGTTGGTGAACCTGCTCTAAGAGGAAGACCACATCCAGCTACTTTGAAGCAGCTTTTCCCAAACCATATTCTAGCCACTTCAAGCCGGTACGTAGTTGAGAGCATCAATCGCTTCCACATGATTAGACCATTTGAGGGTGGAAGGATGGCTACCGGAGTGCGACCAGAACACGTGGACTCTACCACAAGCCTCAGCAGTTAAGCACTGGCAGCATCTATGACCAGCAGACGAGGAAGAAAGGGAAGCACAGCTGAAGGAAAGACAAAGACACTTGGACCCTCAGGCTCACACCTTCGGGATTACTGGAGCCACGGCCGTTAAGAGAAGTGATCCTATCCACAGCAAGTAGGGTTTCCTGTGGCTCCACTTTCCTCCTTTATTTCTGCAAACAGAATGGGAGAAAGCCTGGAGAGCAGATCAAAGATAATCCCAGGAAGCTGCGCTCATGGTCTCCACAGGAAAAGCACACAGGACTAAAGCTAGGAAGTCTTCTACAAAATTCTGGCATACCTTCACACTTCTCCGAAAATGAAGAAAGGACCTTCCTAGGCAAAAAGACCTCTTTTTTTATTTCAGCTACAACAAGGGTAAGTCACATTTGTCTGCTTGATTCTCAATTATCTCTAGCCTCTGGCAATAAACCTGGCCTTCCTTTTTTCCCTTGTCAAGTCTCATCCCAGTTTGTAAGAAAGCGGTGAGGGTGTGGGGTGGGGATAACACAGACATTCAAGCATCCCATGCCTCAAAGAGCAGAAGAACACACACGCCAACTCACACAATTTAACACGGAAGGCAAGAAGTAAACACAGCACACGGCCTGGTAAGGCAATAAAGGCCAAAATACCAGCAAGTACCTCAAAAAGCCTCCTGCTTGTATACTCTCCATCTTCTACAAAGCACTTCATCAAAGAGAAAATGTACTGAGAGTAGTAAGAGACTTATGATGAAGACTAGAGCATCAGGTCTCAAGCTGTGAGGCAAATCATTTCCAAATGATATATATCCAGGTACTGGGAAAAGATTAATAGCAATGGCAAACACCAACAGCAAAGAAGAGTATCCAGTTTAGGGGAAAAGACAGCAGTCATTGGGGAACTAACAGAATCATACAGACTCGCCTGTTCTTGAAAAGGCTCAGTAACACAAGCACCAGAAAGCTAGACAATCTCTGTACATGCTGTTCTAACAGCAGTCGTGACAAACGAATTCACTAGTTTTAGTTTATACAAATACTACTAAAGTAACTTAACAGTTATAGGAACTTCATAAATACAGAAGAAAAGCAGAGATGCTGAACCTATCAGGAGAAAAAAAAAGGGGGTTCTTACTCTGAAGCAGCCCCTCTTCTGAGAAATAAGGTGAAATCATCAGAAGTCTCCAGTTATTAACACACACATTTTTTAAATCTATGATATACTGGATTACCAGTTTGGGATTTTGAAGCATTTAAGATTCACTCATATCTATCAAAACATATAATCTTGATTTGAAAAGGGACTCGTAAGTATCCTGTTCTCTTAAAAGGGAGCAATCTAGTGTCACTGCTGCCACTACTAGCTACAACTCTGCTATTTTCTTCACCTCATGCAAAAACTCAAACTGCATAAACCAAACCAGAAAAAAAGAACAACTGAATCTCAAAGCTATTCTGAAACAAGAAATTCAGCAAAATTTTACTTCCTTGCTTCCCAAACAGAAAAACTCAAAAATCAAGCTCCAAAACAAAACCACCTCTCTAGCTGAAGTGTAACATAGTACCTCAACTCTGCTTCCACTGAAGTCAATGAAATCGGAATAGAATTAGTCCCGTAAAAACAGAAATGTTATACTTAACCATGCCAACAACTCAATGCAACACCCATAGAATTTGTACTTCATTGCCAAATTAAACACTAGTCAGCTAAAAAATCTTTTATGACTGTAAGAAAGCAACTGCAACACCAGATGTAAACTGGTTTTTTTTACAAAATACAGTATTATTTCTCCTAAACTATAAAAGGGTACGTAATAAAGCAACAGAACCTAAGCACTCCGAAAGGACTTTTGCTTTTTATAGCTCTAAAGCTGTGCATAAACAAAGGGTTTAAAGACACGGGCGTAACATTTTTGTATGAAGACCAATGGGTTTTATGAAGAAAACAGAGCAAGATGAGGTGAGATAAGAGAGCACACTAGTCACGTCGCGGGGTATGACCAGTAAAGTCTGACACCAGCACATTGGGACTGTGGTGACTCGCAGCAGCTATGGTGCTTTACGCTTGTTAAAGAGCCCATAACCGGATAATCAGACATCACGTACAAACATTAATATCATATGCTACTTGTTAGCTATAGTCAAATGCAGCCACACTGTAACCCTTTTCAAATGCGTTTTTAGACTGCAATTGAAAGCATACAGTTATTTACTGACTGTTAAAGGCACATTAACCCTATCGTGAGCCAATTAAGACCACAATCCTTCACAATAATAATTAACACACAAACAATACGATACGGACCTACTACGCCCGATACATTCACCACTACAAAACAATCCTGCAGGACTACAATTATTCTGTAAACAGAAATGCAAATCAAGACTCAAATTCTGATTTCCTGTCAACATACTAATCATAATTCGAAAACAAAATCAGCCATTAACTCAAATACTGTAGACTCCACCTTTTTAAACCATGGAGTATAGTTAATTAGTTTCACAAAAGCAAATTTAACGTTCTCAAATTCATTTGTGCAAATGAATTGCACATGCACACATGCATTCACACAGCACTAAAATAACTCTCCAGTACCCACTTTTTTAGGCTAACGCTGAAAATATTCATTTCAATTGAATTCACTTCTCTTTAGGAAAGGATCTTACTATACTAAGATGCTGATTTCTATCAACTCCCATTTTTAAACTTTATTCAGTGGATTAAAATGAGGCTTCTGTAACTTTTGTCTATGAAGTTATGTAGTTACTGCCTCATTACAGTTAACGATGGTACTATTGAGAATACATTTGTTCTAAAAACATTATCAGATTCAAAACTACAGGACTCTTCTTGGAACATTTTGCAAGTACATATATATATGGAAACAATTATATATTTATCCACAAAGTGTCGAATTCAACATCAAACATCATGAAACACAGATAAATCTTCATTTTTGTCTTTCAAACTTTCCTCATATCCCAACTTAATTCACTTTTAAAATAAGAACTGCTCTCCAAAGCCATTCATTAATATACTAATACCTAAGAACCTTAGCTGGTTATTACTACATGTTAAGAGATAATCTAACATTAAGACACAGTTGTCAAAGCATTAAAATATGTGCAAGTACCCTACAAACAAAACTTGAATTACTCATTCTTTTCTAATTCTCACCCTGAACATTCACACTGATGCATAATACTTCTGATTGTCTAAGCCACAGAATGGAGACTAGTTAACAGCAATTAAATACATGAAATCCTCTCATGCTAAAATGAATCAGTTAAACAGCTTTGGTAACCTAGTATATAGTTAGCTTTGTGTAAATATTTTGCAAACATCCCTTCCCCCAAAAAATCCCTATATACCATGTGTATATTTATATAATAATATACATATTTCCTGAGTAAATTGTTAAATCTGATTATTTGGAAGGTTTGGCAAAAGATCAACTGTATATTACTAAAATAGAATTTTAAATAAACATTCAATAAACGCATTAAAATAAATATGGAATGTTTTCGAAAATTATAGTAGCATGAACTTATATTAATAAACATAACTTTTTTTAATTAAGTGCATACGAAGTTATATAGTTACTGTTTTTTAACCCACTGAGGAATCACTAAGTCTAATTTCTAATCCTGAGTGACAATTTTATATCACCTGCTAATGTGTACTTCAACCTAGTACTTACTGAAAAACTACAAACTCCTTAAATTAGTTCTTTTTTTACATAAAACATTCTGTTACATGGATTATGCTATACGAAATCTTGGTTTACATTAGTTTAGCTGGAAACTGAGTTGGCAGCACAACTGCTGAAGCATTTCACGCAACCAACAATTAAACACTGATTATTCTTGTCAAACTGTTAGCAAGTACCTGAATAATCTGACTCCCTGTCACAAACCCAGTACAGAAGTGTGAAGTAGTCTGTACTGAGTGGCAGGATGCAAACTATTTAGCGATCACTTTGGCACTTAAAAGAACTATAGAATGGTGCAAAAAAACAAAAAAGACCCAACCAAACAAAAAAAGACCCCTGAACAATTATGAAATACCTTACAAATGGATTTTTTTAAAAAAGTATGATAAATTGTATAATCAACAAAGAAAGGAGAATTAAGTTCTGCCACTCACTGGTTTTCTCAGGTCACGGCTTCAGTCACAGCTGATATATAGCTTTGGATAAGCAGACAAGGAAATGCTCAGCTATTGTTTAATTCCTCTTATTAATAAAATTCTTATGTAGCAGACATTGCAATACCAGCAATATTAAAATTGCATTAACACTATTACAAGACGTGTCTCTCAACACCAGAATCACAGTAATAAAATTGCAGCACTGATCAGTTATGTTAACCCTTTTTGCTTTTTGATAACCTATCAAAAACATTTTCTATAGCACTATGCAAGCCACTTTCCCCTTCCCTCCTTCCTCGGCCTTCTGCCTCCCTTTTATTATTACTACTACTATTTTTTTTTTTTGCTATTATTCCAGAATCCTCATTGATTCCTCAGATTTTTCTTTTTTGCTTCCTTTGTTTTCATGCTCCATGTTGCTTCTTTCTTGTGTGCTTGTGTTTGCAGGGCAAAGCTCTTGCAATGCCCGTTCAACTTCTTCTTGTTTTTCTGGACTGCTTAAGGAAGTTTTTGGTAAAGTCATCTGTAATGCACACCATAAAGCGGTACGAGCCTTGCGTGTAGAAGCAGCCAACTCCCTAATGGCAGCTGCCAGAGCCAGAACATCTACAACAAAAAAAACACGTTACAGGTAAAACCAATACACGAGCTTGATAATATTAATGCATTAAAAACATTCCGAGTTGATTCAAAGCTCATCACTCTTATGTAAAATTTGTTCAAGAAACAGTTAACCTGTTATTGCATTGGTTAAATGCCAGTTTTTATCAAAGCTAGAGTAGCACATGTTCCCAATAACTATCTTGCACACAAAACAAGGATGCTCATCTTCCAGTACACAACAGTCTAACATAAACATTTATGACTCCTAATTATCTACTTTTGTCAGTACAGTCTGCAGAATGAGCAAGTATGATTAGTAAAACTCCCATTCTAATTCCAGCCAGATGAGCTTGGTGTAACCACTTCTTCCTCCTTTGTTTCCCTTTCAGTGGCTCTGATACGCATGTGGCCTCCCAGCAAAGAAAGGCTCACTACTGATGTTCAGATACATGTTCACCGACAGCGGAACTCAAAGAAACAAATATTTGACTGTGGAAAATAGTTACTCAGAGCTTTTCCATATGTGATTTAGGTTGTGCTTAGACATCCAGAAGAAGCACAATTCTTTTTCTGAGACATAACCTCACCAGAAAGGTTACCACTACCCATAAAAGACTAATTGCAATATTTCTAATTATAGGTACCATATAGGATGGTTCACATAATGATTCTAACTATCTTCACTTTACAGTGAAGATAAGTTCACCAAAAACATGGTTTGTGGGATATTTCTTTTGTTAGGATGATGACTACCTACTCTTGGCCTATAGCTTGCCTAATTAGGGTTAATTTGAGAAGTTTATTTCGCTACAGGACTATTACTTTTAAGTATGTAACATAATTAAGAAGGTACTTGTCACCTAACTTATGAAAGTAAAATATTTTGACTCTTTATACAATTTATCTTTCCCTTCTTGCTAGGAGGGCAATCCTATTACATTGCTTCAAGTCAAAAGAACCACACACCATCGGCTTCACTGCAGCAACAGGAAAACAATAAAGGACACAGCTCAGTAAGGATCAAAAAGAGGGAAAGGGAAGAAAGAAGTTTGTTCCTCTCTAGAAATCTTTCTCTGAGAAATAAGTCTAGTCTGAGAAAGAATATGTTCTTAATCTTCAAAACCCGAGTTCCTAAATGTATCAGCTATACAATCATTATACTGAATAGTAGCTACCACTTACCCTACTCTAGTAGAACAGACTTCGTCTTAGTTTTGCATTAGTATTGATGCATCAGTGAGAGATGAAAATACATGGAAGATTAAGCTGTTATGAATTAAGCAGATTTTTTTTCATTTAACAGTGAACTTTAGAGAAGTTACTTAATTTTGTCCAACTTCAAAGAAATGAACTTGCAAACATAATTTCTTCAGCTTTATACCACATGGCTCTTTTCTAAGAATTTTTTTCCAAAAATTACTTATAACATATAATGAGCTACACTTTGTTAACTTTCTAGCAATTAAAATACTTTCAAAGTCATAACTGAAAAGCAGATTTATGGTAAATCTTTGAAACTAATCTTTCACAGTTGTGCTAGGTAAGAATAAACATGCTACATGACCAGCACACAATAAAAGGCTCTTCAGAAGTCTATAGCTGTGCTGTACATCATTCTTGCTATATGTTAACATAAGCTGGGAATCACAAAACACTTTGTTTTTTTTTTTTTAGTTTAGATAAGGTAGACAGACAGCACAGATTAACACAGCACCAAGCATATCTTTCACTTTATAAGCGAAAGAGAAGTGAAAGACTAGCCAAATACCATTAATAAATAAAATAAATTTGTTTAAAAAAATGAGTATATTTTGACTTAAAGGAAAATTACTTATGATTATATAAAATCCTTTAAGCTTTACTTTTCAGTCAAGAGAAAAAAGTTTCTAAGGGTTTAAACTAGTAAGAGAGAAACAGAAAAGAAATTATTTTATGCGAGATAGACTTTTTAAGAGTTAAAAAGATCTTCTTTTAACAATTTTAGATTTACAAACCTTTTTTGCTGATGTTACAGTAAATAAAATTGGAATTTGCTGCACATTTCAAATTGCATATTTTCACAACTGACATTTGAAAAAGCTTTTAGAACTACAGGAATAGAAAACATTTACCTTTTTCATTATTATAACGCGATGCTCCTTGTCTCTGTGGATTAGCAGCATTAACAATCTCATCCTTACGCCTTGCTTGTGTTACGTGAATGGCTTCCAAATGATTTTCCAAAGTAGCGGATATGTTTCCATGTACCGGGGTGCCACGAAGCCTTTCCATTTTTCCTATTAAGGTGAGCACCTACCAGACATAACAAAAACACCAAAATCACTAGGTATTTATAGCTCTTCATAAAAAAACGCAGTATTTCACCTGGTATTATGAATCACGAGACAATATTCCAGGAAAGCTTACTCTGGCTTGTTCTCGTAACTGGTCCACAATCAAACGATCAACTCGTGATGGGTTAGCAGGAAGTCGGGACACAGGAGTGTTATTTGAGCTAGATATGCGCTTTCCTGGAAAGTTTCTTGCAAGGTCAGCCTCAGCCTGAAGAGGAAATAGATAGCTATTTTAAATATGAGAAAATAGTGCTATATTACAATGTACAATTTTGAGGGGCTTGAATTTTCAAATACACTAGGAGTGTGCTTGCTATCTTTTCTTCTGATGGTATTTACAAAAAAAGTCCCCAAATATCTGTATCCAGATGTATAGCCAGCTGTTGTAAGAATATGAATACTTCCCTAATTTAGTTGTACCTCAAAGCAAAATATTCAAAGGCAGCATTTAGAACCAAAGTGCATAACTAAGTATTTAAATACTTCAATCAATCTTGGACACAGGCCTAGGCAAGAAATTCTTGCACTGTATTCCACGAATTCAAACTATACCTCTCTCACTGCGTCTCTCGAATGTCACTTACTATGATTATAAATAAAAGAAACAGTTGAATATACTAGCATAAGTTGCCTCTGAAATGCATCAATATTAAACCCAGATTTAACATAACGCTAGTATTGGTTCTGAAAAAGCCATTAACATAGCTGCCAAACACTCCATTAAGAAAGGAGCCAAAAAAACCCACTATACAACGCAGACAGTGACTAAACTCAACCAAACCTGTTTTTGGACAGCAACTTCTTACACTTGCAGGAAGAAAAAAAAAAAAAAAAAAAAAGAAGAAGAAGAAGAAGAAAACGTGTAACTAATAGTGGATTCTCTATCTTGTTCCACCTTCAGTGTACAAGAGACTAAGAGAAAGATTAGGGACCAAGTAGCAGTTCAAGGCAAATTTAAGAGCACATTCATGCTATGCATATTCATATTTAAAATTTGTGCTGAAGACTTTCTTTTTGCTTTACATACATCCATATTACTTAGTGTCTGCTCTCACCTAACATGAATTGTAGGAGCCGAATGAGCTCAATTGCTTTCAACCCAAAAACTTGAAAGATATTTGGAAAAAAATGGATGGAGAAAGGGTCATGAATTTACATACCCACCATACATACATATGGTGGGTATAGACATACATAGACACCACATCTTTAAGAATCACAAGTAATAAACAACAACTTTATTTCAGTGCTATTCTATATGCACAATTAATTCCAATAGTAGAAATTCTTTAATGGAGAGATCCCTGGGAGAATAAAATTTAGAAAAGAAAACAGGCAAGTTCACTGTTTGTACTGAGAACTCCAGAGCACAGGAACGAAGAGGTTTCTGAGAGCTCAAACGGCTGACTGATTAGACAGGCTAAAATTAAACACAGGTCTGTTCCACTGCAGGGAGATTCTCTCTACACTCAAGAAATTCATGCTCTCAAAAGGGCGAGAATCTCAAAGCAAGAGGAGTAAATATTTTAGCTGAAGGAATGTGAGCCATGCTATGGCAGCTGGCCTCGGGAACCGAGAACAGCGTATACTCAAAACTATCTGCAGATGCAGTCTTGTAACTACACAACTCAAGGACTGAAAATGTCTGTAGCTTCAGTAGATCACTAGGATAAAATCTGGTTGGGCAGCATGGACCAGAACAAGTTCACTGATCACACCATTTTGATTAAGAACATCATGGAACAAGGATAAAAGAAAAAGCTTTCTTTAATGATGAATACAAGCTAACATGCATTATGAGCTGAGGACTCTGATCTTCCCAAATGACTTAATTTCCCAAAATCCTGCAAAAGCAGGTCCGGAAGAGCCTTCTTTGTCACTACAGAAAGCAGAAGAGTTGCTGAAATCACTATTGTCTTAGACACACTGGAGCAAAAACCATCATCACCCGTTCTCATCACGCAGAGGATTCTTGGTAGAAGATTGGACAGTATCAGCAACACATTTAAAAGGGATCCTGGACACAAACAAACACAGAACTTGAGATCTGTTATTTCCTGTTGATATTTGAAGTTAAAAATCAGTCTTGGGACACCTCTGCTTTGATCTCCCACTTGTAATCATTGTGTATGAAGCAAAAGGAACAATGTGCAGAACTGTTGGGGAATTTGAAAGAGAAGGTGCCTGCTAGACAAAGGTGATGGTGGGATGCAGCAGACCCAGACACTGCTGCCCTGCATGAAGAGATTATGGTGGGGGGAAAATGTGAGGACAAGGTGATATTCACCCATGAGCATGAAAGGAACTCAAGGACGAAATAAGTGAACTGGAGGCATGTGACCTCCTGCTTAACACCAAGTTGGTACCAAAGGACTGGAGGGTGGCAAGGATGAGTATTTTTAAAATACAATCCCAGAAGGAGAACAACAGAACTACAGAGCATCAGCTCTGGCATTTATACTGGGCAAACAAGTAGAAACCATAGCAAACAAAGTTTAAATAGATAAGATACTGGCAAATAAAAAAGCATTTTTAATACAGAAATTGCACTTTACAAACTGTTAGTATTGTCTAAAGGCATCAACAAGCAGACAAGATAGGCCATTTCTATATTCTACTGAGATCTCCAAAAGGCTATTAACAAGGTCTCAGAGCAAAGCATTGATGCTGGAAAGAAAAAGGTGCCCTCCAGAGACACAGTTTGGTCAGACACCTGCCTCTTTCTCCACTGACGAGGAGCCTTCTCCAACATGGAAGAAGTAGACAGGCATTCAGACAGTGTAAAACAGGACTGTGAATCATCAAGAAAACATCCTAGTTTCAGAGATCTGATATGCAGTTCAGGAGCTTGACTGTTTCTGGGGACATATCTCCTGCCCCTTTTGAGCTCAGAGCTTTAATTCCCAAGTGGCAATATGCTTGTTAGTAGCACAGTCTCCTCAAGGACAACACTTCTTAACTAGGGGGTCTGAGGCAGGAAAGTGACTGTAATGAGAAGGGTAGAAACTGAAGCTTCCTTTGGGAAAAGTCACATCCACTCAAAACACCATCACTGTTTTTCTTTACAGACTCAGACGGAATGCCCAGGATTATTTTCTTCCAGCACTAAACCAAAAATTTAATAAAACAAAAAAACAAAAGGAATAAGCGAAAGAAGACTGGTGACAATTAAAGAAAAAAAAGATTTTTTTCTTTAAATGAGTGTTGGGGGAAAAAATGCATGGGTTTCAAATACCTCAGTTAAAGATATAGTTGGGCATAAGGGGGCTGGGAGAAGGAGTGAAGGCCTTGCTATATCCTCATTTAAGACTGATGGCTCTCAAATCATAACAAAAGCCTACTGAATCGATGAACAACTAGCTAGTGATTTTGTACTGACCATACAAACACAGAACAGTGTCCAAGCTAAAGATAATTCAGTGCTTTGGTCAGTGACGTTCTTATCACATTTGTTGTAGCAAACATTCACATCAAATTTCAGTTAATAGACAGAAATGCTGTCAGCAGCCCATTCCCAGTGGAAAGAGATATTAGAAACTGAACCCCAAACTCATATGCATGATTTAAAAGTAGTCATACCAAACAATGCAAATGTTATATTCAAAGCAGATGTTGCACATGGTGTTTCAAATATTTAAAACCAATTTAATGCAACAATACGATTTTCTTCTTCTCAAAAAGGAGTGACAGGCCATAATATCTGCTCTCTATAACTGCTTCTTGCAATCACCACCTTAGACAGAAAATTATCAGTTATACCTTCTTTCTTTCTTTCTCCAAAGCTCTCCACTGCTCATAACACTCCTCCAGTCGAGTATGAAGCTCATTAGCAGGTCCACTACGATTTCTTGGAGGTCTATACTTGTTAAATGGTGTTGGAAAGGCAAAGTATGGTGCAGTTATTTCCCCACAAAACAGATCACTGATGAAGGGATTCAAGTGATTAAAATCATCATAATGAAAAAGGTCAACCAGGTCTGAGAATGGAAATGGTGAAGGAGGAAAATTGAAATTATTGGCTGATGAAAACAGATGGTGATTAAATGGAGGAAAGTTGGGATTTTGCTTAAAATCAGACATTAATGGGAAAGAAGGAAGAAAAGAAGGACTGATGAAATCTGACATGCTACCACCATTTTGTTCTTGCTTTTTTCGGAACACATTGAACGGCTGACGATTTTGGGCTGTATACCCAAAATGAGGAATCCAGTTCCTTCTGCCTCTTCTATCATCTTTATTACTGTTCTCCTGGGTTTGCTTTTTTTGAAATCTATGGTACTTTTCAGAGCCTTCACTTACAGAATTCTGCTGTGTTAACCAGTCAGAGGAAAAATTAATGGGAAATTTACGGTATTGCCCCTTCTTATTAGTCAAGGAATCATGCTGTGAGCGTCCAATGGGCTTCATTTGTTTATGATTTTCTGAGATGAAATTAGAAACTCCCAAATTATTAGAAACACCATTTGATACTTGTAACCTTCCATCTTTCCTTGAAGAGAGGACAGGTGAGATCTGTGAGTAGTAAGAGGACTGTGTTATAGACTGATGGGTAGGAGAGCCACCAGACATGGTTGAAACCCCTGAAGATGATTGCGGGCTTGTTATAACTTGTTTTCTGTAAGTGATATCTGATGCAGCTGTGGGACTTGCAGTTTTCCCATCCAGCCATGAATGCCCATGGTATGATGAGTAACTCCCATTTTGTACAACGTTTTTTACAGATGAATCATATTCAGAAATTTTACGAGAGCATTCTTTAGGATTAATATGGATCTTACATTCATTATTATTAAAAGCATCCCCCAAAGTAAAGGTATTATGACCATTCTGCACATGAGTTTCCTGTGGTTTTCTGTTTGCTCCTCCAGAAAAATGGTTTTCTTTAGCTGGTTGATTGAAAAAATACAGCGATGGATGAACAGATGAATGTGATTTATGAGTAGCTGTAAAGTTTTCATATCTTTTAGAAAACAAGTGGTTGTCCTGGGATACGTTATCCCAAGAGTCATCAACAGGTTGGTTAGACAGCTCAGGGGAGTACTTTGTTTGTTCTTGTGCATCATTTTTCATAATGTTGCCTCTTGATCTTTCAGTTTTCCAATACTCTTTCTGAAAGTTAGTGCCTTCTTTAATTCTGTTTTGAGAAGAAAAGGTGCTAAAATTGGAACTGATTTTTTCATAGTCTCTGTTTAACCTCATAAGGTCATAATTGCACACATGCTGATTATAGTCCACATTCTGAAAAGAAAACCCTTCTTGCTGAATTACAGTATTATTTTGGAAAGAGGAATTTTCAGGGTAACTGTTCTTCAGGATATTATCAGGCTGAGTACAAGAGTCAGAGGGAGAAAGCCAAGACTCTATGAGATGAAGATCTTCAAACCCTCTGTGTAACACCTCCACATCATGTGCCTTCTGCAAGTGTTCTTGATAGCAGTTCTGCGTGCCAATCAGGTTTGAAAAATCCTTACTTTCAACAGAGTGCTTAGGCGAAAGCCCTGAGAATTCACCACTGTTTCCAAGATCAGGTGCCCACATAGGTGGAAATAATCTTGAAAGAGAATTCCTGTAACAAAATTAAACAAACCTTCAGGAATCACTGAACACATTTCTTACACTGCAACAGTTCATGTTTCAGTGTTATATTTCCCCTCTAAATATTTAAACCCCTGTTACATCTCTGGCTTACCATACACAGCTCTGTTACAAAATTTAACAGGAAAAAATTCCTGCTGCAGTGAGTAAACACTATATGAAATCTGACTGCCGGTGCTGTTCTCTCATATCAATCATTTTGTCTATCACAATTTTAGGCTCTCTCTTACACTTTCACGTGCTGAAGTGTTACAATACTACAGCTTCTTATTTCTACCTGAAATTTGTGAAATACATTTATTGTTTTATTCTTCTATCATTTTTCCAAAGACACGTGAACTTATGCCACATTTAACGCAAAATTTCAGTGTATCCTTTAAAAAAAAATTCAGCCATATACTACTTTTATAAAAGTAGTGCCAGGCTCTGTAATGCTTGCTACATCTTACTACTTATTGAGGGGAAAAAATAAAAGAAAAAATAAAAGAAAAACAACAGAAATGTGAGGGGTTTTTTTCCATCAGTTGCAAAATGCGTACCATCTGATTTGCTTTCCAACAGTATTTATAAGCTACCAAATAATTATATTATTCCTGGGATCCCCCTAACATTCACCTGCATGTCCACCAGGGTTCAAATGAGAGAAATGAGAATTAAAAAAGAACAATAGTCTAATATATCACTTTCACTACCTTCTACTTTAATTATGTTGAAATTATAGGTTTAACAAAAATTATCAAAATCCCTGCAATTTGATTGATCTTCAAGAACCTGTTTTTTTTCATATGAAGGGGGAATAACTAAACATCCTTGTGAAGTTTTCCTTTCCATACATCTTGGGACAAGTTGACTGAAACTCAATCAAGAGGATATTGAGTTTACCATCCGGTATCACAGATTCCTGAAATCCACAAGCAAGCATAATTTTGCAGACACTTATTCCTTACGTTTTATATCTTTCAATTCAAAACAATCAAACCAAAACTTTAGTATTAAGAGACAAATAATTCTTCCACACTTCCTATACAAATTGTTTTCAGTTCCAAATCATAGACTTTCTTGATGTTATGAGTATTACACTTCTCTTCACCAAAGAGGCACCAAAATTCAAGATGACAATATAATAACAGTATATGCCAACATACAGACACTGCCACATTACCTTCCGCTAAAAAAAAAAAAAAAAAAAAAAAAAAAAAAAAAGAGAAGTGCCATGTACATTTTCCACTAAATGAAATCATTTTCGCATTAAAAAACAGAATTTCTGCTATGTTCAGATTGCTAGAAAGTAACTTGCATAGTGCCCCCTATCAAATTTCAAAAATATTGCATAAATTCAAATTGGGAAGGCAAGAAAACAAGTCAATTCATTTTACACTACACAAAGCATGTGAAGCTACCTGATCCTTGCCCTGACCAGGTTTAGAAGCTAAAAAGGTAGGAGACACAGACATGTTTATCAATATGAATAGTTTGGTTTTGATTATATTCTCAAGTTTTAAGATATATATTTTATTTCCATGTTTAATAACCTTATGAAAAGGGCGGCTGAAACATCACAAACATAAAACCCTTCCTCTCTCTTTTGGGGGCAAAAATCATAATCTACAAGCTATTACACAAAACGCTGTTGCGAGCCAATGGCTTGCTACCCAACGTGATAATAGCTACAATGATCAAACCATATCAGCTCCAGGACTGTTTATAATATTTGTATTCAAGACTGCAGAGCTTATTTGTATTCATTATTTCAGGTTCAACTGTATTCATAGTTAACTCTCCATTGTTTATTTTAAAAGGAGATTTTTTTTAAATGCTGTAGACTCATGGAAGACTATAAAAATTGTGTTTCTAACAGTTTATTTCAACTGCTAGAAAAAAAAAACACTACCATTTTAAGGGAATTTAAGCGATAAAAATAAGTCCTTTGTCACTCAATTCCAAGATATCATGCAAAATGCATATCTGGTAACGAAAGGATGTAATAAAAAAAAGTGACAGGCAACATATAAGATCTTTCCAAATAAACTTACCAATCTGTAACTGGTTCTGGCTTGTTTGGCTCCTCTAAAATGCTTGTCACCAGCCCAAACATATCGGGGCCATTACCAGAATACGAAAGATTTATCTGTGCCCTGAAAAAATAAAACACCTAGATAAATAAGAGTTTACAAAACAGGCAGAAGTAGTATAACATGAATTTAGCCTTAATTTATTGTAGCAGTATTTCTTAAAAATGCTCTGCATTTAACATATTTGCACTACCCATACACTGAAAGCTCTTCCTGCATTCGTGAATTCTATAGCCTGAAACAGGCAGAAAAATAATTTTCCTTTACCATTTCCTATTTTCCTACCTTCTTGCTTTACTGGAGATGTCTTGAGCTATTCTGTGAAGATATGGGAACAACACAAGATTCTGCTCTCTTTCCAATAAACTTTATTTGAACTATTAATATTACACAGGTATGACATTTTTATCTTTTCTGTCTCCTTATAGGATAAATAAGATCAATCTTCTCTAAACCCTGAAGATTCTAATTTATTCAATTTTGATATTGAAGATTATTTTAACTTTAAAAATATTATCTTATTTAAATATACTTAAAGATATTAAGATTAATTGAATCACTTTTAAACCTCCTTTTTTGAAAGCAGTTGGTCAAGACTTCATTAAATATTTTGGATAAACTCTAAAGGTGTTCAACCATCACTTTTCTTACACAATCCCAACTTTTGTCTTTTATTTCAGTTTCAAAATGAGATGTTTATAGAGCTGTTTACAATGAAATGTAGAACTGTGAACTGGTATTGGATAATTAGACCTCTTCTGTATCTTTCCCAGACAGAACTCTTGGTTTTTATGAACAAGGCCTATTTAGCTCGGTTTTGGTGTGCAACTAACTGGAGATCACAGGTGGAAGTTGTATATAGACGAAGATTATCAGTAAGTAAGGAAAAGTAATCAGAGTCAATTGACAAAGTGGTATGGAAACAAAAAAATAAACAAACTGCTGACCATTTTAGAACTGTGGACAGGACAGTTGCAGGAAGCTGGATGCACTGCAGAATTAAACATTCCTTGGAAAGAATGAGTACGGGCTAGCATTAAGCCTAAAGTTGCCCAAACAAACTTTAGAGATCTGGCAGAAGTTAGATGAGACTTTCATACTGGACACGCACAGAAGCACTACAACACAATTCAAGGCAAGAGAATCTGCAGCCTTAATGAATCCTTTTTTTCTTAAATCAGTCAGTTGTTCAAACCCAGAACTAGAAACACCCCCTTGTGTCTCCTGCAAGTACTTTTCACTACCAGCAATCTGAAAATTCTTGGTACTGTAACATGTCAAGGAACCATCTTATACTTCTAAAAATCCTGATCCATCCTGATCCATACTTCCCCTGAACCACACCGGCACATGTATGAAAGAAGGCAATTATGTCTTCTGGCTTCAAAATATAATACCTTCTACCAAAAGTTGGATAATTCATATTAAAGTCACAATCCCAGTCTTAAAGGCATTCAATTTTCTCAAGACCAAGGCAAGCAGCTATTATCCTTTCTAATTTCATACCAGAAAATACTTGCTGTAAAATCCCTTGATTTTGCAACATCAAGAGGTCAAATCTCTGTCTCCCAGTGTCATAAGACAGCCTACTTTCTATAAAGGCACAGCAACATGAAAAGAATCCATGAAAATAAACAGCACATGGGAGAAGCCAGAATCATAGAAGGGTTGAGGTTGGAAGGGACCTCTGGAGATCATCTAGTCCAGCCCCCCCCGTTCAGTTCAAGCAGGGTCACCTAGAGCATGATGCCCAGGATTGTGTCCAGATGTTTTCTGAATAGTTCCAAGGAAGGAGACTCCACAACCTCTCTGGGCAACCTGTGACAGTGCTCAGTCACCCTCACAGGAAAGAAGTTTTTCTTCATGCTCAGACGGAGCTTCCTGTGTTTCAGTTTGTGCCCATTGCCTCTCATCCTATCCCTGGGCACCACTGCGAAGAGTCTGGCCCCATCCTCTTGACACCTTCTCTTCAGATACTTGTACACACTGATAAGATCCCTTCTCAGCCTTCTCTTCTCCAGGCTGAAGAGTCCCAGCTCTCTCAGCCTTTCCTCAGATGAGAGCTGCTCCAGTCTCTTCATCATCTTAGTAGCCCTCCACTGGACTCGCTCCAGCAGGTCCATGTCTCTCTTCTCCTGGGGAACCCAGCACTGGACACATCACTCCAGATGTGGCCTCACCAGGGCTGAGTAGAGGGGCAGGATCACCTCCCTCGACCTGCTGGCAATGCTCTTCCTAATGCAGCCAGGATACCATTGGCCTTGGCCACAAGGGCACATCACTGGCTCATGGAAAAACATAAAATAAAATTGCCTGCAACTACACCAAACAGAGTAAGAACATCCAGCCTGACACAGAGTTTGTGGCAGTGAGCAAGTTTGTCCCTGAAAACAGAGAAAGAGCAAGAGAGAGGACACAAGAACTAAGAACTACAGCTCCTCAGCAAAACTTCCGAGGGACTGACAGGGGGAGCAGGGCTGTAGAAGATGAGTGAAAGAACAACAGGCAAATAGAAATAGTACCTTTGGCACATCCTTGTGCTGTTCTGGCTGTTGTGATTAACTCCAGAATTGAAACTTGGGACATGTCCATAATCTTTAAGGATAGAAATTAAAATGGAACTATCTTCTTTTTCAGAGATACTACATTTGAGAATATGCCTGAATTCTTCAAAGCTGTAAATAACTTCATCCAACCAAGGGCTGACTAAGGATGCATTTCCAAAGGGACATTCCTCAAGGGAAGTTGGTGGCACAAGAATACTGGTCTAACAAAAGGCCTATGCATAGAAAAAGGCATTGAGAGTCCTTGAGTTTATTGTGTGAAATAATTTCAGCGGTGAAATAAGTGAGAATTAAAAGGACAAAAGCACGAGCAAACTTACACTGCAAAGAAATATCCAGTGATGGACTAGTCACTCTCATCAAGCAGTTTATAGAGGAACTAAAATGATATGGCTGTACTACACTTACTACAGTTAGGCACGAAGCACTCTACAATACTATAAGCAAAAATAACCTAGTAACTGCAAGGAATACTGCATATCTACATTCTCAGCATGAGTGTACACATGGATTATCATTAACAGACAAGTAACATTTGAACCACTTTTATTCAGCTACCTTATATTTGCTATCTGAGAATAATCTAGAGGCTGCTTTTAAGAAGAGATTGTATATTTTATTAGTAGCCTGCCACTTTGAGATTAAGCTTAGCACTTATAGATACTAATAAAGATATATGATCTTTTATACAAAATAAATTTCAAAATAAACATCTCTGCAACACTCTTCCTGATGAAGACTAGCAAAAAACCCAGTATTTAGCTTCTTCACAATGCATGCATCTTTCTTAACTGTTCCCTTTCAGCTCTTGTGAACCAGTGGACTCTCCTTTCTCAGCACCTCAAACTTCCTCTTTCTTATTGGGTAATTGAAAAAAAAAAAAAAGAATACAATGAGATTGACATTAGAAATGTTAATAAAGTCATCATAGGTATCAAGTGGCAAGAACTATTGTGTCAAGCAGCATCAACCAACCCCCCAAATAAGGCAACATTATACTGCCAGGACTTGACATTAAGTTGGAAAAAAGAGCAGGATGCCTAACAATGAATTATTGTTTATGCATTTCTAAAGCTGGAAGAGTTTTAACATTATTTCAATTACTGTACACAAACCATAAAATGAGCAATATAAGAGAGAGAACACCCAATCACATAAAAGAGAACGCAGCAAATTCTGAACAGTATGAAAGTGACCCCAAGGAGAGAAATAGATAACACACCAACTCAATTAGTTTAGTGGCAAGTAGCTGCAGCAAGAATTTCGTAAGTCTAACTGACTGGGTAACAAAACCAAGAGAACTGCTATACCTAGATCACTCCTAATCTCTGTTTAGTCCACACTTTCATGTCTGATAACAGCCAGTAGCAAACGCCTGGAGAGCAGGACAGAGCAATCCTTCTCCTAGAATACCCTTCAGCTTGATAATCAGCAAGTTAGAAGTTTCTTGAGCCACACAATATTCCAAACCTTTGTGTTTAAGTGGTCAATGAACCAACCCTGAATGAATTTGCCTAGTTCCCTTTTGTTATCCCTGCACTTCTGGGACAGTGAAGTAACAAAACATTTACGGATTGTGTGAAAAAGCGTCCTTTTAGTTTAAGCTGCTACCCAATTTTTTTGGTGGGTGCCCCTATTTTTATATTGCAAAATAATCATTTCCTGTTCCTCATAATCATCACATCACGCATGATTTTACAGAAGTCATACCGCTGCATAGCTGTCTCTTTTCAAAGCTGAAGAGTCATTTTATTTATTCTCTACTAACACGGAAGCTTTCAAACCTTTGTCCAGCTTTGTTGCCCTTCTCTACACCTTTAATAGTTCTACTACATTATTAAGACCGGATGATCAGAAATGCTTGCAATAGTCAAGAGATCTCTTGTCAAAGAGACAGACTCTCAAGTCAGAGTAGATTTCTACAATGTAATAAAAATGTTTCTGGTTTTGTCTTTATTTCTTAATAAGCCTCAAGACCTTATTTGCCCTTCTGGCAAATACTACGCATGGAGATGAACTTTCCAAAGATCTATCATGGAGGACTCCACAAAAAGTCCAAGGGAAGGCTGAAAAGAGAAAATAACCTGACTCTTAAGGTTGGGAATCCAGGTAAAATGAAGACCAAAAAGTCCATTACAATTTAAAGAGAGTAGCCAAAGTGATCCTTCTCTCTTTAGGGAGCATTCCAAGGTTGCCCATTTTAACTACAGGGAAAATATAGTTTTTAATCTCAGAAATGAATGTTGATCTTTTCCACCAAAAAGTTTGTTTATTGGACTACATAAATCACTTATTGAACTAGCTATTTTTAGTTGACAAACAAGTTCACTCACATATTTGTAATGCATGATTCAAGTAACAAAGACCCTTTGCATTCTTCAAGCTTCTGAAAATACAGAGCTTTCTGAATATAAAAATCACACTTGAGGGCATTATGTCAAACGCATGATATTATGTATACAGCTACTCTTGAAAATGCATCAGCTTCCTATATTTATGCTGTCAGTGGCAAAGGGCTATCCCCTCACATCTGTCCTGTGTCTAACACACTCTTCCTTATTGATGTTCCAGGAAATACTCCATGTCATCAAGCAGGATCAAAATGATCTACAGTACTGAGAGGTGGGAGGTAGGGAAGACGACAGGTCTTTTTAAAGCAGTTTTCAATTACATAGGACAGGTTCCCATTTCTTTCCTTAAAAGTAATATTTTTTTTAATCAATTTTTAAAATGTATGTATGTATATAAATGTATGTATATAAACATTTTAAAATTTTATACAAATATACATATATAATATATAAACCCTCACAAACCTCCTACCATTTTTCACAAACTCTATAATAAATATTATAGAATAAAGAATTTATAGAGTTTCTAGCAAAGTAGTTATCTCATGACTTCTTCCTAAAGAGACCTGGAATCCCACTTGTGCTGCCCAGTAACAATTCCAGTTTTCTAGAATATCACCATAAGATTATACCAAGAAGGTCCATACCTTTTTTTTGTGCAGTCTTGAAAAGAAGTTTTTGCGCTGGTATCATCTCCACATGCAGCCCAGTCACTATATAAACGTGAAGATTCTAGTGGGGGTGGTGTATTAGTAATCGTTCCTAATAACGGTGAGAATAACTGAGTGTCCATTTTTTGTTTCTTGCTATTTACCTATGTTGAAAAGAGAAGGAAAAAAAACTTTAAATGTTAGATTTTCTACAAACAAGCAGCAAAGACAACATCAAAGTACAACCTTCCTTTTATATCTTGATCTAAATGATTTCTCAGGAAAATTAAATGTATATCAATTAAGCAGGCACTACACAAGGATACAATCTAAAATTTGCTCTCTTCTTTCGCCTAAGAAATGTATGCATCTGCTTAAAAAAAATTACTTACTATAAAATTACAGGAATTCTCTACAGATTTCACAGTTTAGGTGTTTGTGTCTCAAACTCACAAGCTCAGAATCTTCCAGCCTATATCACTGAAAATGGATGTGTGACGAGCATACACATCTCTTCTGAGAAAACAAAGAGCAGAGCAATTATCCCTGTTATATCCCTGAACACACAATGTATTGCTGCAAAGAGCTCAATGTAAGCAGGGAAGAACATCTGTTTGCGAATTCCACGGCGCAGAATTGACTTAAGAAAAGTAAACTCTCTTCTCACTTTACGTTTTGGTTCAGAAAAGCTATTAGAGTTAAATGGCTGACAACCACCATTCAGAGAACGAGCAATAGGAGACCTAAGTAACAATGAAGGACTGTACCTAATTAGGTATCTGAACCAGGAGCTGCCTAAACAGCAGCTGTGATTTATAAAGGTTTAGGCAGAATCAGAAACACAGAACAATTTAGGCCGGAAGGAACCTCTTCGGTGCCCTGGGGTCATCTAGGCTAATTCCCTACTCAGAGCAGATCCGATCAGACCAAGTTACTCAAGATTTTGCCAAGCTGAATTCTGAGTACCTCCAAGGATGGAGATCCCACCACCTTCTCCGGGCAACTTGTTCAAATAGCTGACCACTGTCCTATTAAAAATAAATAAATTATATATATTTTACTTATATATACATTGCTGCCTTAGCAAGAGTAACCAGTGGGGCGAGGGCAGTGAACAAAGGTATTAAACAGTACTGGCCCCAGCAGTTATTCCCAAGGGATGCCGCCAGCAACTGGCTGTCAGCTGGCCTTTTCTACCGCTGATCACAACCCATTTAGCTTGACAGTCCAGCCAGTTTTCCATCCACCTTATCTTCCACATCTCTGCAATGTGGCTACAAAGACAGTATAGGAGCCAGTGTCAAAGCCAATTCATATAGAGCAGTCCTACAAGTACACCACTTGTGCCTTGGTTCTTAGACCATCCCTAAACAGAGTATCTTAATAGTTATTTCAAACTATTTTCAACAGCTTCTGGATAGTAAAGGTCTAAGCAATCGATCAACATGAAAAAAAATGGAGTTGACTGATGAGGCACTTTGTTTTAGTGGCAAAAGGACAGAATTTCAAAGAAAACAAGTCTGGACTCCACAGAATGTCACATGGCTTGGGGTAAGAGACAGAATGACTACTGGAATACACATATGTTGATATATATTCAAATTCAAAAGAACACTTGGTAAGAATTTTGATTGCACATCTGCCTCTACAGAATACCATACTGGGGGAATGGAAGAAGTCTGCATACCATCCATTTTGAACCAGGACAACAGTAGGTAAAAAGAATTGCTCTCCAGGCTCCACTGATAGTATTAACTAGATCACCATTTCATGTAACAGGCATTCAAGCAACTAGCAACACGTAGACAGATAAGTTGAGATGCCTTAAATCTGCTACCTGAATCTCACCCAAACGGTACAAGACACAGACAAGGCCTCTAAGTCAAGCATGCACCTCAGTTACTAACATTCAGAAGCTTTGCTGAAATCCTGCTACCTGGCTGCTGGGGATGGAAATCAAGAGCTTTAAGACCATGACAATTAAAAACAAAATAAAACAAAAAAACAAACCACTTTTGCTACACGAAGTATCAAAGTATATACTGCTTATCGTAAATGCTGCTCCAATAGGTACAAAAAGTGAGACTCCACTTTTTAGCTAGCTAAAAAATATTCTCTCTCATCAGGTCAACCTAGTTTTGGATCGAAGAAATCAAACAATTTGCTAAACCCTTTCTGAATAACTGCAGAGAGACAAGTCATATTGATATGGCCTAAAGTTTAGCTAATTCTGTGAGACTGGTACTTGCTATTGGAGAAATACCTCTGAAGCCTAGAACAAGACAATAGAAAATAGAGGTTTTAGGAGAAATGCTCAGAGTCTGAATGCAGTCTTATGCATCAAGTCTACCTAGGGGTGCTGACAGGTTTTTCAAAAGTTATTTATATCTAAATAACATAAAAGAACAAAAATTCAGTATTGGTCACTCCACTATCTCATGCCCCATCCTTTTAAAAGAGAAAATGTTACGTTAATCTGAACTTTTCTCTCTCCCTATGACCTTTTTCCTCAAAGGTAGAACAATAAAGCCTTGCTTACTACAAATCTTAGACCTGAATTTGGTTTAGTGAAAGCTCTCATAGACCCAAAAGATCTCCCTTCCTCATTCTTGCTCTGAAAGAGTAGTGAAGCAGTATGATGTGGCAAAGGGTTCTCCTACCTTGACCTAGACAGAACAAATCTTTGACACTGCAGGGTACTTTAACAAAAATAAAAATAATTTACTGAAGGTTTATCAGTTTCCATAAACTTGTCTTACACATCCAAACAAATCCCTACCAAATAACATAAATTAAGGTGGTATAACCTTAGAAAGGCTGGACACATATTCTGTAACATTCTATAAGGGCACACTGTCTATATGTGCATCAGTAAACAAAAAGAAAGAAGAATGCCTCATCACACTCTAAAGGCTAAAGAGGCTACAAGGCTCACAGTGCTCATGTGATCAACTAAACTTTTATCCCTTCAGATCAGGAGGGCAGTTTCCAAACTACCTACTCCAAATGGCTCCTCACTTGTGCGAGCTCTTGAACCACGCGCAGTAATTGTTTAGGAAAGCATTAACTGACCAAGGCCAAAATTGTATTAACAATTCAGCAACACTAACAATTGCATGCCTGTGCCTTGATCTTGTTTAGTCTACTGAAAATCAACATATAAATTATGCTCCATGGCTAAAGTATAAAATACTTCTGCATAGCTTAAAAATAGGAGCTGTAACTAATGGATTATCTTTTATTTTCAGCACCATTAGTCACTGCTAATGTGAGTTGTGCAGGACAATGTGACTAAAGCTCAGGAGAGAAGGTACTTCACGTACCCTAGATACAGCCTCATCAGTCAGCACTTCCGAAACGGCAGAGACTCATTCTAGCTAGTTTAAAAAAAAAAAAAAAAAAAAAAAAAAAAGTTCAAAATAACTGAGAAACTCTCATCTGTGCTTTAGAAATGAATTAATAACAAGTTACAGTAAAAAAGAAAAAGAGATAAAATGTTATTCTGTCGCTTACAGTAGTACGTTTTAGTTTTGAAAGTCTTCACTGAATTTCAGATAGAGTGATAACGTAAATAACTGGCTTTACAAAGAAAGGACCTGCCTGCAGAGGAACAGACATGTTTCAGTCAGAACTCTAACTTTAAATGAATGAATGAAACGCTATCTCCAACAAAATCAAACGACAACTCCCACAGTCTTCGGTAGGGCTCTTACTTCACTCTCCCCATGCTGCAAATCATGCAGAGCCTGTATTCTCACTAAACTACCTCTCAAAACAATAACAACAAAAAAAACTTATTACATCTAAAACCCAGGCACATCGCCTTAGCGGAATTTTTTTTTTCAAAGCATAACAAGATATAGCTCTGGTTCATTCTTGTAAAATGGAAATGTGAATGTGCTAAATTCTCTCCCTGCAAACATACCTGACCGTGTGTGCACACGCGCGTGTGTGTGTAATTTTTCTTTTTTTTTTTTTGAGACACCTACCACTGTTATTAAGTCACATCGTATTTTCAAATGCACACAGAGGAGCTCTTAACTTCTGCAGAAAGTTCTTCATAACTGAGGAGTGAACATAAACTCAAGCATTTATCAATAACATTCACTGCTTCCAAAAGCCTCATGCTGCCCACCACATTCAGAAACTCTTCTAAAGTTTCTTTCATTTGGGAATAAGCAAACCAAAAGAACTTTGTCAGTGTAACGGTAACAATACAATTATAAATATATATGAAATTAAACAGTATCGAAGTTATTAGTCATTGATATTATTAAGGTATCTGTGACATGAGTCTTGCCCCCCACAGCACAAACCATTCCTAACCCAAAGCTGGCTCACTTTTTGCTACCGTCTCCTTCATGCTGCTTCCTGTTACTATCTGCATGGTCTCACTGCTGCAGCAGCAAGAGCAAAGGACCTCAAGGGAGGCTGCTGTTCCAATATTTTTCTTCCTGCTGTCATCTCATTCCACAATAAAGTGCCAAGCTAGCACAGCTGCCACGTATGCAGTCGGATGAGATCTGCAGATCTCTATAAAGGACTTGATAAAGAGTAATTTGTAATGTGAACAGAAGATCCTGCATGGCAGAGAAATCACAGAATAGCGAGGTTGGAAGGGACATCTAGAGATCATCCAGTCAACCCCCTCCCCTGCTCAAAGCAGGGTCAACTACAGCAAGCTGCTCAGGACCTTGGTCAATCAAGTTTTGGGCATCTCCAAGGATGAACAGGATAGAAGATGCACAGAAATCCCAGGGTGCCTTCCACTACCCTGTGCTACAAATATAGGATAAATTTTCCACAGAGAGGTTTCTGCCTCACCATCACTATTTGGGATCGGCAGCCAGGAGACACACATCTATAATTTCTGAAAATCCTCTGATCCCAAGATTTAACAGCACTGGGAGTAGAGTGAGAGATTCAAGTATTACTCCTCACTACTGGAAATTTTTTGTTTCGCAAGTTCTCTAGCTAAGTGCTGGAAACACAGTTCAAGACTGTAACCTCACATTTTGAGACAGCTATAGCTGCTGACAGACTAGCAAAGGCCCCTCAAGCAGAATGGAAAAGTTTTAGGGACTTTCATAGAGACCACTGCATTATGTAAAAAATCATATGAAAGTCCGCAGTGAAGTTAGGGAGATCTGGAGTATCTTGCTGAACTATAGCATTAGAGGAAGTGGAGTTTAAAAAGATTCCAAGAGGGTGTCGTTATCTTCCTATTTAGAGTCAGGAACAGTCTACAGATGATACAAAGCTGCAGCAATAATATTTAATACTAAAAAAATTCTGTGAAAGAACATATTTTAAGTTAAAATATAACACAATCACAGCTAAGTATCTCTGTTCCACTCCTTACAAATAATTAGAAGAAACTACTTCTATTGCCCTATATACAAGTCTTATCTAACAGAAAGTACTTGATTCCTCCCCCCCCCCAAAAAAAAAACTTTTAGCTAAATTAGTGTAAAAGATCTTTTACACTCACTTATCCTAAAATCACAGGAACTCACAGCTACAGAGTATTGCTCCCAGATACTCCTCATGAATAGCTATCACAACTTATCTGTAACCTGAGTTACAGCACTGCACGGCATTTTTATTTCTACATTGACTATATCCTTTTGCGATTTCTTGGCAAGACAAACATTTCTTGTTTATTTCTTGTTTTTCCTTGTCAAGATAAACTAAACATAAGATAAAGCAGCATTTTGTATTGTCTTTTGACTTGAGACTTCTAATAATTCCTACCTATAGCCACCTTAACCTGCAGCACACTGGAACTGGTTAACCCGTTCAGGATGCACTGCTGTTAACTCTCTGAAGCTGAAACCAGTGAAAATAATAAGAATTCTATAAGCTAATTTCTTGTGTTACCTGGGAAACTAACCAGCGGAAGAAGCAAATGGGTGATGAGGACATATGAAAACTAAACTTAGGGGAGAGAACAGATCAGCTATCAAGATCTCTCTTTATACTACAGACAGAAAAAGAGGTAGATTAGTAGAGACTTGCTTCTATATCCCAAATTCCTAACACCTTAAAAGACTTACTGTAGCAGGAAAGGGGAATGCTCCTTTTCAACACCAAAAGAATCAGGAATATTTTTTCTGAGAAAAAAGAATCAAGCCTGTGAGACCTCACTCAAACAGCAAGGTCAAAATGATATAAAAAAAAATGGGGGGGAAAAAAGAGAGGGGATACTGTACAATTTGGAGATGCTTATTTGGTATATGGGTTCTATAACACTATTACCATCAAGAATACTTACGGACTATTGGAGCATTGCTTTTTTTATTATTATTTGTGGGGTTTTTTTAAAACAGTAACATCTAAATATGTTCATTTCACGTAGCCAAAGAATTTTTATCCAGGTAACTTCTGCCAATTTTTCTTTAGAAAACTTTGTAGCAGCAAACTCACAAATGCTCTTGACAAGAGCCACTCAAAGCCAGACGGAATGGGGACCTGCTGACTTCCATGAATAGAGGATTACTCTCCTATACAAACAGAATAGATATCTCTTCCATCCGTAGTGCAGAATTATCTCCAGATTTTTTACAGGTTGTTACTTTACACATTTAGTTAGAACAAGCAATAGATCATAAAAGTATTTATTTCTGTTTACCTAAGCAAACTCACTTTTTGGACTCACCTGTGGCTTGTAATGACCAAGTGTGGCACTTTGTTTGACCATGTCCTTGTTAGCAGTATACAAGTTCTCTTCTCTGAAGTATGCAGCATTGCCATATGAGCAGCAATTTAGATTCTTAAGCACAGATTTAGCCTATTAAAAAAAAAATAGTTAAACACAAAAAAGCAACAATTACCAGGACTGTCCAAGGCTTACTTATTGTGCATGAAACTCGTTTCTAGCTACCCCTCGTTGCTCCTCCCATCTCCTTTCCACGTCACACCACCCACAGCTATGCCATTACCACCTACATCTTACACATTCACAGAACAGTGACGATGTTTCTTTATTGCTGTGAGATCCCACATGACAAAACAGCTCATCTGAGACAAGATCTGCTGACCACAGGTCACATGGAGTCCCAGAACGGGTAAGGCAGCTGCACTGCACCGTACCTGGGGTCATGCAAGCAGGGGCATACTGCCCAATAACAGCCCCCTCTCTTCAGCTTTCTCTCATTACATATATAGACAGATATATCATGTAGGTGCACATCTACCACGCAAGTATATAACCGCACCACGCGATCCCACTCATGGGCACACATCCATACAGAATGGAACATCCGTCCCCATTACACAGTAGGACAAACAAGTACGTGGGCTCACACCCACTTAAGGACTCTCCTGCATTTTCACAGACTCGTAGCTTCTGTCAATGGCAAAGGTGAAGTAGTTCTTACCACACGCTGCTACCCAAAAACAGCTGTGAAAAAAACACGTTCCCGGGAGCACTCAAAGAACGTGTAATAGGCTGATTCTGCAAATCCTTTTCTATGCTCTCTGGACATCCATTTACACGTGTTACAACCTAACCTCATATGCTTCCCTCAACGAAAAATAGATTATCACATTGCCACTGCCTAGCACCATGCCTGCAGTCTGCATATGTGCCATTTCTCCAACTTCACCTATTTATATTGCATGATATGGCAAAACAGTGCCCAAGATTAGCAAGTCGGTGCACTATGTGAATGTAAGGCTTCATCTTCACTGACAAAGTTTTAATTGGTGGAAGCAATGAATACAGGAACAGTTGCTTTCAGATCAAGATAAAGCAAGATAAAATTTGCAAGTTATATCACGATACATTCTTAGGAAGTAAAAAAAGCACTTGCACTTTCTCCAAAGTAACAAGATAATGTCAAACCATACCCACATCCAACTCTGGCTGACCTACTCTGACCTACTGAAGCTAAGGATGTACCTAGGCTGATGCCCAATCTAGAGCCTGCTACAATAATTCATTTAGCCCACAGCTGAGTCTCTGCTGCTCCCTTTCCCAAGGGCCTGCCGAAAGCAGGTTAAGAGCTGGATGAATTGATCAAACCACTTGATAGTCACTTTTCTCAAGATTCCCATAGCATTTCCATCATCATGCAAAAGAGATACACACTAAGACGGATGGAAAGTCTGTAGGCAGGAACAAGTTACAGAAGAGTTCTGCGAAATGTCTGTACAGTTATCGTGATGCTTCTGGGAAGCGCTGGGCTTGCCGCTTGTGTAACTAATGTCTTCTGTGCATGTTTAACACACCAGTCTTCCAACAAGGGAGGAGCTGCAGTAACACCACTCTCTCAACACTACAACAAGCTCTGTGGCCCACACAGATGGAAAGATTAGGCAGCCCATATTTAATCTAAGATACAGGGTTCTACACTGAAATGACTCAGGTGCACATAATTGTTCCTAGGTGCTAATTTTACTGTATACAGTTTCCTTTCAGAACTAGTAATATTTTTATACCATGCATGATTATTTCTTCAGTCAACATGTGTCCAAGCCACCAACCTTTACAAATCTTTTAACTGCTGGTGATTAATTAGCTGTTCTTCTGTCAAAGCAGACTTAATGAAACTCAATTAGCTAATCACTACATCAGTGACACAAACTTTATATGACTTTATAAGACTTTGCAACTTTAAAACAGGGATGCACGAAGCATTAGCTGAAATTTGAAGGCCCAAACAACAATCCATTTATATCTCGGAATAGGAAGTGAATGGGTACTACTTCAAATCATGGGAAACATTCAAAGCAGTGCAGATGCTGCATTAGGCTTCACAACCTATGCAAGTGTCCAACTGAAATTTAAAATTTACATAGCTGTTTGAAAAAGATAAGAGTGCTACCTCTGTTCCCTAGCCAATATGCCCTTTCAGAAAAACAGATTTTCAATGATAACGTTCTGTGAGTTGTTACTTAGCTTTTAGGGGTTGATATAAACGCATGCTTATTGTGCTACTGGTAAATAATTCATTCCTAGAAAAGCCTTTTGGGATATCTTAAGCATGTGAGGTGCTACATTATAGCACTGGTAGAAGCAAATGCTTTAGTTAAAGAAACATTGCCAGCTTGCATTTTGTTAAATTGACAAAACAAACTAGAAAGTCTCTCATTGAGTACTTCAGTGTCATGTCGTGGATTTTCTTAACTGGTTCAAAACTGGTTCTTTTTCTTCTGACACTGATCAAGAATAACTTTGAGCAAAAGGATGAATGGCAACAAGAGCAACACTAAGAGAAAACAAGCAGATCCACCAGCAGGGAAAACTGGCTTCCTACACAATCATGCCCTATCCTAAGCTAATCATAACAGCAGCAGTGTCCACACCACATCCTCTTGGCCTCACCAGTCTCTCCGCTCCCTCCCAACTTGTCCTAATGACCATCAGCTAAGAGCCCACTGTGGCAGGACTGGTTCTACTTGAATGCTCACCAGCAGCCCACACTGAACACCTACAATCACGCTAAGGCCTTTCTCTCTGGGAAGACACCGATCTGGACCTCTCTTCTACGGATCCGTCCAATTCTACGGCATTTGCAGAAATGTATTATCGCTGAGATATCTATCCATCTCTCACTCAGTTTAAGTGAATTTGACCAACGGTTCAAAACTTACAGGAGGAATGACAGACTGCTCAACAACTTAACCTTCACTTTCCTCGAAAGGAAAAAAAAAACCAAACTCCTAATCCGGTACACAAAGTATAAAAAAAATTTAATGTCCACAAGATGCATCTTCCCATCAACACTTTTCAAAGTTAACACCAAAAACTTCAAATGAAACTTGTAAATAGCGAGCCCCCTCAGCACTAGTAGAGTCATTCTACTGATTTTGGTGCCTTCTGTGCAACTTGCCTTGCCTCTATGGAATGGGTAATGGAAGCATTACACTTGAACACAGCGTGCACTATTATTATAGCTTCAAACTTCTCTAAAGTTACTAATTCAGAAATTCAAATTTTTAACCCCCACCTGTGTTTTTTGTTTTATTAATTTGAAAAAATAAGGAGTAATTTGCCAACTGGTAGCTTAGAAACAAAGTCCTTTTCTGTAATTCATTTAAATTAAGGGGGGAAAAAAAGTTACCCATGCTGATTCTAACCATATACAAACCGTAACCGCGGCCCAAATTCACAAGTACTTCAAATACTGGAGCCCTGCTATTTTCAACTAAATTTTCATGCAACAGTGACTTATGCCTCCTGCCCTTACTCTCTTGAGTTTCAGCAGATGGGTTTTGTTTGTGAGACATAATAAGGAGTAATCCCCAACTTCAAACAAACAAACAAACAAAAACACCCTCATGAAACATTGACATGAAGTTACCAACCGTAAGAACAATGACCAACTCAGCTGCAAAATGCCATTTCCCAAATGCTCAAATTTGGGACTAATAACAAAGTTCTACTTATGTGGGGAAAAACAGCCACTTTAACATGTTTATCTCTAAGCCGCCTACAATATTCCAAATACTCTGAGTAATCAAATACATGTTTAAGTATCTGAATAGCAGATTTCATATTCACTGGAGGCTCCATGGAAATATAACAGAACTTTGTATTAGCTACCTGTATACATTCACCGTCACCTTGGAATTCTTAACATGTGTCACATTCCATCACCTTCTGGTAGCGCAAGAAAACACAAGGGAGTATTAAATAAACAGATACTGAGTTTTTAGCTTAACTTCTACTCAACTTTATTAGTCAAATAATCAGAAGGTAGTTTAAGTGAATTAAAACCAGTCACAATTTGTAGATTACATCCTTTCAAATATGTATTTCTTCAGAATAGGATTCAATATATTATTAGTAAACCTTTTCTTTTAGGAATATAAAATTCCAGCTGGTGACCAACTACTTTTTCCAGATTCAGTTTGATAGATGGACTATCTAGTACAATTTAAACTCTACTAAAACAAAAAAATCAGTTCCAAATATATTTTTAAAGTTGATTTTAAACAAACATAAAAATGATGAAATTGCCAATAACTGAATGTGTCAAAACAAACTCTTTGAAGTTACAAACCAAGTAAATAGAATTTTATTAGTTGTACAATGATCTCTATATACTATATATTATATAGAGATTTTATCTTATTTTCATTATACTGCTAAGATCAGATATAGAGCTACTTTTCCTACTTGACCACTTCCTCGGTTTGTGAAATTCAAGTAATAGAGGTCTCAGAGATTGCAGACTTAAGTAAATACTGTCACAATACCATTTAACAGATCTAAACTGCAGAATACAGAAATGAACGGGGAACTATTACCTGGTTGAAAAGTTATTAAATTACTCAGAGTAGGGATGACAGCAAGTATTCCCAAGTTTCCTACCCTCTTCATAAGCCTCTCATCATTGTCTCTGTTAGAAGGCTCTGCTGGTGAACACTAAGAGACACTTCTGTTTGGAGAATTATGTTTCTGTGTCAGGCTTTCATAATATGCAATCATTTGAAAAGCTGGGCACTGTCAGGCAGATAAATTATCACAGTTACTTTAAACTACAGCATCATAGCAGCCTTATCAAATATTACACTGCAAAAAAAAATTGCTTTGCTGAATTGTTTGCCAGCTTCCTAAAATATCAGTGTTACTTCAGACAGCAAACATACCTGAGCAATAAATTCCACACAAATCTCATCTCCCACTGTGAGAACCAACTTCCATTCAAGACCAACCTGCACAGATGGTACCACCAGCCATTCCCTGCATGCTTTCCTTCCACCGACACAGGCCACTGAGGAAGCGAAGGCAGCACAGGCTTTGAAACATGCCAACTGAACACACTGAAGCACTGCAGCTGCAGCAGCAGCTGATCCCAGTGCTTTCAAGTCCAGTGGCGTAGCCTGCACAGTGCCGAACCAGTGCTACCGCTGCACCTCATTTACCTTCCCTAACATTGCTGCCATGGGACACACACCACACACCTCGGTTACTATATGCACACAGAAACTGTTGCCAGGCTCTGGACAGCGTCTCTACTCCACCCATTGAAGCTGCAGGACAAAAACAGCAGAAAGCAGCAGGCAGATTTCATGCTGTGCGAAAGAAAAAGGCCCCTCAAGACAAACTAGCAGCACTGGCATTAAGCAATTACTCCACATAGCTTTTCCTAGATAGAGGAGTCTCTAAGCTGTACTAAGAGAAACAGTACAAATTGCTTGCCCTTAAATGTCACCTCATGTTTTCTTCAGATACACTCCATTTTAAATACCTCTGCAGCAACTGTAAACCTCCCCTAACAAGCAAAGATTTCACACTGCCAAAGGCCCTGCTACAGAAGTGAAAGAAACACCGAGCTTACATTTTCAGTCTTCTTGCTTTACAACCAGTCTCAGCCATGTAATGTCTGATGTCACTGGAGTACCAGTATGTGGAAGTACTATGGGAATTGTAGTCTCTCCTCTATTGTGCAATAGCTACAAGGTACGGGACTCCAGGACTACAACTGTGAGGCTTCAAAACAGTCTCCTTAACATACAGGCTTAAAGGAACTGCCGGAGAAATATATCTAACTGATTTACCTAGGAACTGTTTCTCAGTTTGAAAAAAAGAAAAGCGTACTGGAGGCTTTGAAATGCACCTTCTACTATTTCCCACATATGAAGTAATTTCTAAGCAGTTCCTCTCAGGTGATCATGTACTTCTAAAACCTTAACTTAAAGTTGTCATCAGGAAGCACTACCTACGGAGGAACTACGAATAGCTATGAGATGCACTAGCATTGTATTTAAATGTACAAGAGTTCTCACAAGTTTGCTGTCCCTTCTACCTCTGGGGTTCTGGCATTTCCAAATGAAAAAATAATTCCCTGGAATATGTTTTGTCAGTGGTCATGATGGAACTGCCATTTCTGTTCCTATCTTCCCCACTGAAAACTATAATTTGGTTCACCTTAGCTAAGTAACAATGAAAGACTTGCATAATTTGAGCAACTTTAGCCCTATCGCGCCTATAACAAGAATTAAAAATAAAGGTTATTTTACTTAAAGGCTGTCTTGCATATTAATATGTATGTGCTGTACCCAACTTAACTTCTCCCCATTATCAGTCATCTCTCTCTTTAGGCAGTTATGTATTATCACCTTTAACACATTTTTCTTCCACGATTAAAGCCATCATTTTCCCACAACTCTTTGCCTTGTTAATTCAGATAGCGAACCCTGAACTTTCTCTCACATGACTATACTCTTAAGCTATAAAGAAAAGAAATAATATAATTTAAGTAAATTAAGAGGTCCACAGAGATAACGGAAGAGAACTATTTTGATCTTTATGAAGAAAACAACATAAAAACAATCAACTTGCCAAAACAGATACGATATGAAAACATTTTGGCTGCTGGGAAGGGTAATCAGTCGTCAGCCAAGTATTACTACGGAGTTTCAGGACAAGAATAAAAGAGAAAGCACAGAGCTAACAAGCTCTGATTATTTTTTCTAAAAACTCAAGCCATCCTTCAACATACACTCAAGCTAGCTGAGTTAAAACTGAAAACATACGTTCTTAGCCTTGAACAATAAAACTGAAGTGTTTATCACGCTACAAATCCATCTTACAAGAGAAAACTTCTGTGGCAGCTAGAATTCAGAGTAGAAATCGAAAAAAGTCTTAAGTTCTTGAACAATTTAATGCAAGCAGACTAAAAATCAAAATTCTTTTCTTATAGAAAGGACTTTGTCTAAAGTCATCTTCTGTTCCCATTTTCTACATTTCGTGTCAGTGAAAGCATTGCTAAAAGCAACACTGCAGACAGAATTCCACATACCAAATAACATTCCCAAAATATTATTTAAATGTTTCCATACAGCTTTTCTGACACAGCAGTAAATAGGAAATGAGGTCACCCATCCCTAAAATCTCAACCCTGGTGTATGTTATTCTTATTCTCCCTCTGGTTACTATCCAGATGAAGCTGTAAAGGCATTCAAAGAGCACGACCATCCTTCTCCAGCTTCTCCAAAAGTCTTAAGTAGACAAGAATCATTTAAGACTAACAACATATATAAACATAGTGTAGAAAGCTTTTAAACCAATTTCCACATTTAGGCTTTTGGAATAAGGCCTTTTCCTTCTTGATGATGTGTTGTTACACTTAGGTGTTTTTAAAGCAGGGTTCTACCTACACACTTGTATTAATGGTACACACACCACAGCTTGGAAACTCCTGCTTTCGAAGTCCCAAAGTCAGTTATTCCACCACCAGACATGCTTCAAACTATACTACATTCACAAGCAGTGTTCAAGGTCTCAAACACTCAATTGACTTTTAGGTATCTTTCTAAATGCTGGAGATGTTTTGCTTACTGTCTCCTACCTTCTCCGCATTCTGTCTTTGCAGATCTGGCTAAACATTCCAACAAAATATAGAGACTCTGTTTAGAGTTAGCATTTATGTTTTCAACCACACAGATGACAAACATGATCCTCCTTTACTGACCCTTTTTGACAGATTCCATCAGACACAGCATCATTAGTTAGCAATAGTGTATTTGCACCAGTGCACACAATAAAGCAGATTGCACTCAAGTGTTTAAAGAACGATGACTGCAAGCCATGCTCTGACCAGAAATTAAAGGAACAGAGAAAGCCCAAACCTTTCCTGCATTACGACAGCATACATAATACTGAAAAACATGCACTAATTTAATAATGCAGATAGGCACTAATAGCCATAAATGAAGTCTAAAAGCAGAATTTTGTACTACTTTGACCTGGGCAAGAGAAAGGAAGACAGAAAATCCAGATGTGAGTCCACAAAACCAGTTTAGGCATAAATTATTTCCGCTAGCTTGAGAACAGCATGTTCCAGAAAGACAGTATTTTCTGGAGGACTTGCTATCTCGGCGAAAGCAAAATACAATGCAGAAAAATGGGCAATGCTTGACAGAATAGCTTGAAGTCAAGATTTAGTCACAGTATGGGAAAAAAAAAAAAAAAAAAAAAAGGGCTCCCAACAATATTCTTACAAGGTGACTAGTATTAGCACCTACACCCTCATCTCAAAATAACATGCAAAATGCCCCTGCTGACTGTACAGAAACATGTAAGCAGAGCTCAATTTCATCAATGATGGCTGTGCAAAACTCAACAAAAGCTGCTAAATTATGCTGTACTAAAAACACCAGAAAACATACACCTACTACAGAAGCAGAAACACCACAGGCTTTGAAGAACGTGCTGCGTTTGTGACACCTGTGCAATCACCTAATACACTAAAGACACCAAAGTTTTCAGCAAAACATTAATAGCTAACCAACTAACCAAAACACTCAAAATATTAATAAAGCTCCAAACACCTGTTAGGACTCTTTTAAAAGAAAATCCACTAACTTTAAATAATTCAGTGTAAAGAAGATGTTCAGGTGCAACCTCCTGGCATAAATCTGGCCACTGCACTGTGAATTCATTCTATTAATGGTGCATTTAAAATAGGAGATTGCAGTGATTATAATAACTCAGTAGAACATCTGTACGTGCAGCAGGCTTAAGTATCAGCACTCACTTTCCTGGATTCCTTAACCCTCACCACAACAAGACAACTTTTAAACTTTTTTTAGTAGAAGAGGAAATTAAAACATTTAAAAAGGAAATCAAACATTGCTTCCAGAAACAATCAGGGGGAAAAAAAACAAAGAACCCTTTCTTTCTCCTGAAACCAAACATTTCAATATATTCCCCTCAGCAGTCTCAGAAAGCCATCCCTGTCTCATCCTGTTGGGATTTCAAGCTGTAACACTTGCTTACTTCACAGCTCTCTTCTGCTCTCTCTCTTCAGAAACATCAGTCATTTTTGGTGTGTCAACGGTGCTGACTGTTGACCCAGCTCTCTGACAAGGTGCATATGACCGACAGGCGGAACGGAAAACCAGCCTTGTATTTTCACAGATATGTTCTTTATTTACATCGCTCTGCTCTATCAGCAGCCACCGGGGTTCCCCTCGCCTCAAGGGAGCCCAACAAACCCGCTGCGACCGCTGCGTCGCTCCTCGCCGGCGAACGGGCTGGTTCCTCCCCTCAGACGCCTCGCTCCCGCTCAGGAGAGAAGCGCCATATGGCTCCCCTTCACCCCCCGGCTCCGGGCGGCAGCGCTCACGCCTCACCTCTGACCGGGAAGCCCCGTCAGGCCGAGGAGCCAGAGGTCGGGCGCTAGTCGCCACCATCTTATTCTCCCTCTCACGTCCCCCCTCCTCCCTCCCCCCACCCCCGTGAGGGGCAGCGCGCGCCGTCAGCGCCCCCCTCCCCCCGCCGGCCGTTGAGCCGCCCCAACGGCCGCGGCACGCGCGCGGTCAGGGGCAGCGCTGAGCGCCCCCGCCCTGAGCGCGCGCTAATTCCCGCTCGCGCTGCCAGGCACCGCCCCGCCCGGCGCCTGCGGGGGAGCCCCGGTCAACGGCCGTAGGTGGGAGAAACCACTGCGCGAGGAGGAGGGGGAGGAGGAACCATTCTGGAGCACGGGGGAGGGGGGTAGGAGAGGGGAGCTGTTAGTCAGGGCTCGGCTTTCCCGCCCTGCGCGGGAGGCAGCCGGTCCCTCAGGAGGGGCAGCGCCGAGGGCCGCCCTCCCGACCCCGAGGTCGGCGCTGCTTCTCGCTAAAGTTACCGTTTCTTCCCACAAACCCGGCCCTGCCAGGCAAAGGGGCACATTTGGAACTTCCTTTTGCAGGGTTTGTTCAGGGAATAACACTCCTGAACGCACACCGGACTCGATCCTTGACAGAGACACTAATGAAAGCTCCCTAAAGCAAACACTGGGGAGGATGGTGCACTGTTAATTTTCAATAACATATACAGTAGCCATAAAGAACACAACTGAGGCTGTAATGCCTCATAGTTTTAAAAAATAGTGGAATTAAATTTCTCCATGTGGCCCTAATTCACTCCTGTTATGTATAACCATGATATATAATGTTTAATTATGCAGTCATGTGGTGCTTCTTCTGCAAGACCTTGTCTCATTCCGCATGCAAGATGCATGACATTGAATGAACAGATACTAAATCATTATTTTCCTCCTCATTGTTCAATGCACAGCCCCAAGCTTTATTTACTGCAGGCCATTCAAATCCTCTCCGAAGGCACAAACATTAATTTGCTCATCCATCATCCTACAGCTCCCCTTACAGTAATATTCATGTGCTTTGCAAACATTATTCAATTTATTTTTATCATGCCCTCGGGGGAAACAAGGAACATTGCAATTCCCTTTTTGCAGAGGGGAACTGAGGCAGAGCCAGATGAAGCACACATTCATCTTGGTGGCAAATCAAGAGGGTTAGGGCAGGCAGTACCTGTCTCTCCCAGCCTGATCCTTTCTCCTCTGAGTCCAGGCTCCCAATTTCCCATCGCTGGTGCCACCTCCATTACCCTGCAGCTCCTTGTCTCAGCACAGCTCCGTCTCTTTCCCTGTCCGTGCACAGCACAGCAGACAGGTTGCTCAGCTCCGAGACCCAGAGAAAAACCTGCTCAGGAGCTGACAAGCTACAACACATTTACAGCTTAACCACCTTAGGAAATTTTTCTGACAGAAATGACACACCATCACCATCACCTCCTCCTCTCCCCCCCCACCCCCCCAATCTTCCTGGACACTTTTTAAGTCCCTGCTCCAGTTCACAAAAGCCCAGCAGTTTCTTCAAGACTTTTAAAGCAAGTCACAACAACAGGCTACCCTCAACCTCATGTTTGCAAACTGAACTGTTTTGGCTGAGGAATGGGCTGGTGATATTTAGTCTGAGACAAACACCTGGGGTGGGATTCACCTCACCTGGCTGTCGGTGTCTGAGAGCTAAATGCACGCAGCTGCACTACCCTGGGCTTTTGGTCTTTAAAGTCTTAATATTCACCTCATGCTCCTTCTCTCCCCAGGCTGCAAAGGGACAGCAAGGGGCCAAGCACAGATGTCTCTATTTCTAGGTGTCTCCATCTGGCTGGGAGTTTCAGAGCAAGCAGTTAAAGATCGTAAGGATACTGGCAATTGAGAAAAGAGCCTTTGGTGAAGCAATCCTTAACACCTAGCCTGGGCTACACGAAAGGTGTCAGGCTGTGCAAGCAATAGCACTCCAGTGATTTCTCTACAGGTTTTCCACATTCCTGCAGAGATTGGTTATTAAAAGCACCTCTGAGGACATTGCAGACATTTAGCTGATGTGACTAAGAGAAAAAAGTGGTCATTTCCCCCATTTTTTAATAGCTCTATTTAGCATTTAATTAGATTGCCTTTCATGCCTTCAGTCTGCAATAGATTTCCTCTTGCACTTCATTCACTCTATCTTAGCTGGATGTGATTTACTCCACTACTGACTGTCCATGAGGCATAACACCACGGCAACCTCAGACCAGGACAACTGATACCCTGACCTTGCAGCCCAAGCACAGCTAAATACATGCATGATGGAGCAGGCTGGAAGGGAGAATAAAGATAAAATAGGAGGGTGAGGATCGGGGATGCCCCTGCAATACCTGCTACATCCTTTCCCACCTCCAAAAGTCATCTAGTACCTCTGAAAATCAACCTGCATGTGTATTCTGGGGTCTAAACATCCACATTTGCAAACTGCACCCTGAAAAATGCAGCTGTTGGTAGCATAAAAGCCTTTCAAATACTTGAGAAGGCAAAAGAAATGTGTGTGTAGCAGAAAAGATCTGTAGGGCTTCCCCAAATGGAAGAAATGTAGTGTTTATTCATGCTGCATATACAGTAGCACAATATAACTATTCTGCGAGGGCTCTGCACAATGGTGGCTGGGAGGAAAAGCTCCTCCTGGCAGACCAGCACGAACACGGGCAGCACAGTCTCGCCTTTGTCACAGTCAGAGGATCCAGAACGTGCAAAGCACTACGGTTTAATTTCTTTTTCCAGCAGAAAGACTTTGTTAGCAATCTAAAACCTGACAAAGAGGTAACACATAGTCTAAAGAAATTTCCTGAGCTAAAAGTCTTTGGAGATGTGTTTATTGTCAGCAAACAACCAGAAAAACCCACTACTCCATTATATATCTTCACACTAAGTAAATAAAAGCTTGTGTCTTTCTTCTTTCAGACATGTAGATTTAAAAATTACTGATACGACCAACTTTTAATGAGATATTCCACAGAATCATACAGCAAGCATAAGGAGTTTTGACCAATACAAGCATCTTTCACAGATAAATTTCCTTCACAGTAATGGCTACAGCAATACAGTGACAGAACGTACTTTGGATGGCTTTTATTACAAATAAGTATACAAGAACTTTTCTTTTGCCAGAATGGGATCTCACCTTCTCGCCTCTCTCATCACCCACTTCTTCACACACACCATTTCAACACCGGACACATAATGGATTTATTATAAAAATACGTATAAATTAGTGCAGGTTGACAGGGTGAGGAGGCACAGAGCTGGCTGGCTTTGGAGAGCAAAGAGAGGAATAAATTGATTGTAGAAGTAGGAACAAGTGCAAAGACAGAAGAGCAGCAGGGGCCAGAAAAAAAGCAGCAGCCAAAAAAATCCTGAAGTATTGGGCTGTTCTGAATACCCACAGGGGACGATGGACGGAGAAAACCTCAGCTAGAGACAGTGGCAGGAACTGGCCAAGGAGAACCTTTTTGTGTGGAGGCCACAGAGAGCTCCTAGGAGAACAAGAGTGGCAGTGAAGGAGCCAGAAAAGGGAGTGTGGAGGAAGTGTGTTCCCTCAGTCAGGAACACCAGGCTAAGCCAAGAGGAGCAAAATGCTGGTAGGGTTGTGAAAAGGGTGCACAAGACCCACATGGACCTGAATGGGCTCTGCTTAGTGTTCTCCAGTTTGCTTTTCACACAGGGCAGCGCTGTGCCCTTCAGCAGTAGCACACACTTCTCCAGAGACCGCAGCTTACTCTAAAGGAAGTAGAAAGCATCTCACATTGAGATGGGGATATGCTGTCCCTTCACCAGCTTTGTAGTGGTTACATGGAAAAAGTGATGTAACCTACCTGCTGAAGGCTTCAGGAGAGTTTGGAGGCTTTTTCTTAAGATTCAGAGCACGTCATCCTGTTGTTTCACGTCTTTAATCACAACACTTATTTTGGCACCTCCCTCATTATCAACTGTGCTGGTATAAATAAAACAGTGCAATCCCCTGTGCAAGGAAACCTTCCTCCTAGGTAACCTCGCACACATCCAAGTTAGGAGGATGCCAACAAAACCCCTCAACTGTTGTTGGCCACTGAATTAGCTACGCTGGAGGGAAGCTGCCTCTAGCAGTAGCTTACTCCTACCAGGCACCAGTATAACAGAGTCACTGCAGGACATGCATCAATGCACTTCTGTAAAATATCACAGTCCTCACTGAAAGAGGGGGGAACAATGTGTGCAAGACGAAGATCAGGAACTGCAGTGCAGCTCTACTGCAGACTGCTGCTGGCTGCGCTCCCTCTGCTGGCCCTGCAGCAGGGAAACGCACACAGATCTTTGAGGGCTTTCCCGCATTTTTCAGTGTGGTGAGGTATCGAAAGTGAGATTTGAAATGTGAAGTACAAGGCATTCCTCTCCCTGAACACAACTAGCAGTAATAGTGATGGGAAAAAATATCCATGCAATCAGCAAGTTTAATAAGAAGCTCAATGCAAGGAATATTTTGCAATGAACACTTTAGCCTGAGTATGACAAAGATGTATCTTATGCAAATATAAGTGTAGCAAGCATGTTCTCAATTAAATAATTTGTAATAATTTGTAATACAGAATGGTTATTTCCATTCAGTACACACAATGAGGAAACTCCTATCAATTCTTTCAGTGTCTCAATACACAAAGCACCCTATTCAGAATACAATTTGATCTAGTGAATGGTGGACTAAAAATTCAGCAGGAGTCCAACAGCATGCGGCACCACCTAAATAAATAATGGACTCTCTCACATAAAGCTTGCCTACCGAATATCCCCACTAGATGCCAACATGGTCCAGTCTTTTATAGTCTTCCATACATAACTTCAGCAATCTTGCTGTATGCAAGGGGAACCAGTACCAAGATAACTAGCTTTTCTCTGATTTTCCCTATGTCAGGTATAGCCAGCAGTAACCAGCCTCTCTCTGCCCCCCTGCAGAGGTAATTTTGTGCAAATCAGAGAAGGTGTTTGGGCCATGAGGGTGCTATGGTCGAACCAGGGATCTTCCACATTTCATTGCCTAGAAAAGCCCAGTCCCACTTACCTCTTCACTTAACAGAACAGAGAAATTGAATTTTATACACTTCCCTTCGTACCTTATCCTCCAAGATCTCCCCACAAAGTGTTAACTGATTATTCTCCTTCCATCGGTGACTCACTGCTGGTTTGGGTTCCTGCTGTTTAGTCCCGATTTGAAGGAAGCTGCTAATACACTCTCCAATCAAACACTGCAAACAGAAGCTGAAGGCAGAGTTACCTTCAAAAAGCTTGTCAGACAAAATATATTCTCAATAAGGCAACTGTGCAGGAAGTGGTTCCTCATTTATTTACCAGCAGTTTTTGGCCACCACTTGGGTATAGTCGCAGTGAGCTTCACTTTATCACCTGGCATTTTGAGGCAAAGTGGTTCATTTATATTAGCAAGCCTCAGCAAAGCTATACCAAGTTCATCTCCTCCAGCCCGGAACTTCCCAGCTGACTTTCCCGATTCAGTTAAGATCTCAGCACCCTCAGGAATATTTTCCAGGGGAAGAGGAGCTGAAAACTGAACCGGCAACAGACGTTTGCGAATGACACCCATGTGATGGGTTCTGGCTGTTAACTCCTGTCCAATGTAACAACCTTTGGTAAAGCTGATACCATTCATGTAGGCCAGGTTTGATTCCAGCGGGAGGGCTACTCCAGGAGGGAGATCTTTCACACCTTCAGGAATTCCTAGGAAAAGAGGAAAACCAACAGGCAAATATGGTAAGATATTCGGTATTTTAGATTTCAGGAGTATGTCTCCTCTGTATGTTATGAAACCAAGATAACCTAGTTATAATAGAGTTAATATACGGTTAGCAAAGATTATGTTTAAAGATAAACAGAAAACTCCACTAGAACCTAATTTCATGAAGCTTAAAGCACTTCATAAGCGTAGCAGTGGAAATTCAAAGCACCTAAAACTATGCGGACTCAGATATAAAGGCATCAACATACATTTAATACCAATGGCAATATTCTTCTCACCACATCCCCTAAGTAGACTTCAATGGCAGTAAGAGTTATTTTGTTCAAAGCTGTCTAATGAACGTAAGCTGGCCAACTACAAATATTTCTGTGACTACTTCTGTAGTAACAAACCATACTGAATTTTATCTTTTATCCTAAATTTCAGAGTAAAGAGGAAAGGAAAGGTTTAAAAACAAAACCACACACAACAGCTTTATGAAATGGTCACCGTTTTTGTTGTTAGAAAATAAGCATATCATCAGAAATAGATAGATATATAGAATTATTGAAGGGATCACACAGTGGATCTAGGGAAATGATTCACCTTGTAATTCAGAACTAGAAAATTCCTTGATAAAACAGTGCTTTAAACACTATTTTTATCTTCCACAATTAGGAAGAGTCAATTTCTCAAAGTTTCAGACACTTTGAACCTCAGAATAGCAGCCCAAAAGTCCTTTTTTTTTTTTTTTTTTTTTGATTAAACCTAAAATGAAAGGCTAGCTTGGATAATTAAACCATAAAATTCAAAATTTTATTTTTTTTCAGAGGCCAACCTCTAGTCATGGGTTCCTAATGGTTAGAGATGAAACAGGACCATTAGATCATCCAGTCTGGCTGCCAATCTTATCAAGTCCATTACACTTCTAGTGTTTGGACAAGGTATAACCTGTTTGGCTGAAGCACAGCTTGCAGAAACACATCTATCTTCCACTGGAAGATATCAGCTGATGGAGGCCCTTTTCTCTCCGTGGGTAGTTTGTTCTAAAACCCCCTTGCACAACTAAGAGCAAATTGTAAAATATGAACACAGTTTTGTCTGTCTTTACCTTCCAACCATTGTTTCTTGATCCCCATTCCTTGTGAGTTTAAAAAGTCCTCTAAAACCTGGCATTTTCTTCCTATATGGTCACCAAGTCCTCATCTTATCTTTTTCATAAAATCCGTATCAAGGTTCTCACCTTGCCAGCTATAAGGATTTTTTCAGTTTAAGTCACTAGGGCAACTTTTTCATGTCCTCTTTCATATCTTTTTCAAAGCACAGATGCCAACTATGAACAATAGTCTATGCATATACACTCTGAGATGCTGAGCTAAAAGATACGCTCTTCCTGTGCTTATATAGTGAAAAATGTATGAGTTTTGTTTGCTTGTTTTTTTGCCAATATGAGGAATGTGTTCAGCTGCTTCCCCACTACCAATGTCAGTGCTGACGTGTTCAGGGTATCACCCCCATCCATAGTCTGTGATCCTAGATGAACGTCTGTGTAAGTAGCTACAGCTGCTCACTTTTTTTGACCAACAACACAATATTTGTTTTCTGAAGCAGATCATTGGACCCAGCTTTCTGCAGCAGCACCCAAGACTAGCACTGGTGTATCAGAAAGGTGGCATACCACCACAGTCGAGTCCGGTTTGACCCATTAACAGTGTCTCAAACTTTCCACTGCTTTTCTGTACCAGACAGACTGAGCTTATGATCACTATTTATGTGCAGAGGACCATCATCTTTCAGCCTAGCAATTCATTTAATCCACTATCTGTGCAGACACAGAGCAATGGGAGCCCTGCACAGGCACAGGGGCTCCCACCATCAGGTTCCCTCTCAGATCAAACACCTCTTTGGCTTCTGAATTAACTCCACGAATCCAATAGCACATTTTTAGGAAAGTAAGTTGAGTGTTTCCTTTTCTTTCCTTAGCAACAGCGAACACATAGACTGTGCATAATCCCAAAATAATCATCATGACACAAACCAAGGAAGTTTTACTCTAAGAAAATGAGTAATACTGCTTTTTTTTTTTTTTCTTATTACTGTTCTTGACCCACAGTCCCATAACCTTCGTAATGGAAAACTGTACTCAGATATTGATTCTGCCACAAGACAGAATTGTAACTATTGGATCAACTCTACCCTCAAAATAGTAAACAATTACTGAACATATGAACATGTTAAACATTCAGACGTATCACTGCAGCTTTTATAGTTTCTTCTATTGTCTTCTGTCAGAGTATGGATTCTTCATAATAATTTATTTTCCAAAATCCAATAACACAGAGCGTAAAACAGGACTTGGCTTTACCTTGTTTATACCTGTGCCTGTGGTAATCCTGAATATTTCCAATATGACTTCCAGGGATAATATCTAGTAGATTTGCTTCTTTTTTTGTAATCAATCTCCAGCCCATGACTTCTGTTCTGGGGTCAGGAGTTAAAACCAGAGTCTGGTCTGCGCATTTGTTGAGGGAGCTGGCGATGTCTCCAGGCTGCTCCCTGGGGATAACGGCCCACAAAGAGAGGTCAAGGCAGGGGGCAATGTTTACTTTCCTCCGGATCTTGTACAGTTTCAGATGTTTTTGCACGGAGTCGAGCACGGTGCTGTCACACTCCAGCAGGATGTGCGGCTCTTCTGGACTCTCGTGAAGCCTGAAAAAGCAACGCATACGAAGGTCAGAAGCCACAGCCCCACCACGGAGGAAGCGAGCGCTCTTTAGCCCCATCCTGGTCCGGATCCAGCCATCTGTGGAACTTCACCGAACGCCGCTGGCGCACACAGGAACGGCACTAACCTCGCTTCAATAAAATACCTGAATCTTACTTTTTCTGCCATCAGTTCCACTCTAACAAAAACTGCTCCCATCTCCCCAGACGAAAGAAATAGGCCGTATTTTACAGCATATCCTTCCCCATTTTATTCTCTAGCGCTGCCACTAATCTAGGTGACTAGGTGACTAATCCAGGTGACTTTCAAGGAGGAGGGAAAGCTGGAATTACTGACGAGCGATGCTGAAGAGCTTCAAATATTACATTAAATATTACTGTACCTTTCCAATACCGACATGCCCTTCTTTTCCACCCTCACCCATTATTTCTTCCAGACTGAAAGCAGCTTGGGGAAGGACCTGGCAATTACATTACCGGACAAAGCCTAGCATTTCCTTTAGCTGTGCCTTGCACTAGTTACTATAGCATTAACAAGCAGGCTGACAACAGGCAAGAGCCTGGTTTTGCATTGACTTATGTGGTTGCCCTCCATGTCCACCTGTGTGAAGCGGCTGTATCGTGTAATTATTATATTCCACCTAGCTTGTGGTCACTTAAATGACTATATTAACTGTAAGACAGAGGAAAAGGGAGGGCTTTTATCGACCCTATGCACGAAACACACCGCTGAGGCCCCTGCAACAGGAGGCCGCGGCCTGCCGAGGCCGCTCCGTCTCCATGGCAACAGCGCGGCCTCCAGCGGGCCCCCCCCCCCGGTCCCTCGCCGTGGTCTCTCCCGGCTCCCCCCGCCGCTTGGTCTCACCTGTAGAGGATGAGGTCATAGAGGCAGCGGCCTTGCACGTTGAGCGCATGCGCGTAGAGGGCGCGCGGCACGGCCGCACCGCCCCCCGCGAGCCGCGTGACGTCGTTGGTGAGGAGCCCCTGGAGGAAGAGGGCGGCCTCGGGGCCCCGCACGCGCAGCAGCGCGCGGCCCAGCGGGAAGCAGGTGGCGGCCGCCGGCGGAGGGGGAGCGGGAGCGTCGCCCCCCCCGGCCCCGGCCGCGCTCCCGCCGCGCCGCCACAGCCCGCGCAGGCCCGTCGCCGCGCTGCCGCCGGCCCTCACCAACATGGCGGCAAGGCAGGCCGGCCGGGCGCTCCGTCACGGCGGCCCCGCCGCAGCCGCCATCTTGTGTGTGTCCCAGCGGGTCGGGGCGCCGCCTACCGGCCGCACGCGGGAGCCGCAGGCCCCGCCCCACCCCCCCGCCGGCCCCGCCCCGGCCGCGGCGGCCCCGAAGCGCGGGCAGGAGCCGGGCGTGTTGCGCAGCTCCGGCAGCCCGGCCCCGTCCTGAGTGAAATCATCCCCTCGCCTCGGTCTGGGGGCATCTGAACACGAAAAACTTAGAAAAAAAATTCAAAGCCGCCCCTGGGCACCCTTAGCTCTGGCCTGCGCCCAGGCGGGCCGTACCAGGCAGCCCTGCAGCATCACCCCGTTGTGGGTGTCTGCAGCAGTCGTGTGGCAGCCGAGAGCGAACCGGGGTATCCCCTGGAAATGGCAGCTTACTGCGTGTCACCCGGTGCTTTAAGGCATGTCAATGTAAAAACCATTTTTTATTCTGTAGGCTTTGATAGGATCCCTTCACTGCTGCACCGGTTTTCTCCAGGGGCTTGGAAATAACGGTTGCGATCCTATTTGCATGCCAACACACCGAAGCCAAAATGTGACCTGGGCTCTGAAGGAAGTAAAGGAAACGGCTTAAAATAAACCGACCTACTGTTTATTTCTTTATTGTCTGATTTCTTGGTGAGTACCCATGCTACCTCGCCGCAGCTCTTCTGGCTGCTTGCGGCATGCCTGTCCCCTTAGTCATTCCTTCTTCCGCTGAGCCTTTAATCCTCTGGAAACTAAGGACAGATAGGGTACGTACCCATTCTCCTCCAATGGTATTTTGGCCACTGCACTGGAAAACACTGCCATGCCAAAGGCTCTTTTTTCCATTCTATTTTCATGCACTGTTGCTGCTTCTGTTTCTGTAGGACCCTTCTGCTGCCGCCCTGCGCTTTTAACAAAGGAAAGTTGTCACTGCTTTGTTCTAGAATAAAATACAGGGTTTGACAGTGGGAATTTCTATTATGTTGCATTGAGGTAAGAAGCTCCACGTTAGAAGTCATGAAAGGTGCTCTGAGCCCGTTTAAGCCCATTCTCCCCCAGAAGGAGCCTTCCTGCCCCTTGCTGCTGCCACACCGGCGATCGTGCAGCTGTGTGGGCAGAGGGATCAGCAGGCCAAAAACAAACTCTGCCTCAGAGGCAACGCCAGTGCCGAGGGCCAGCACAGAGCCACAAGCTGCTGCCTGTAAAACTGTGAGCAAAGGGGCACGTTTTTGGGGAGCTGCAAGCTTGCTGGCGGCAGGCAGCACGTTCAACCAGCTGGCCGGCGAGGCAGGGGTTGGCTGCTCTCTATGTGCACCAACAGTGATAAAATTATCGTGTGCCATCACACGTCGCCATCTCAGGGCGCAGGAACAGATCTGCACCCAGCGGGGCCCCACGATGAGCAGCGCGGCCCAGCCGACTGCGAATTCGACGCTGTCCCCAGCTCAGAGACGCTTGTCAGACAGCTGCATAAACAGAGCAGGAGGAGAGATAAAAACAGGCGGCGGATGTGATCTGAGATGACCTCGGGCCTGCGAACGCGCTCTGCCTGGCTGCTGGCACGTGTGCGGAGGCCGCTCGGCGCCGGCAGGGCATGAGGGAAGCGGCTGGAAGGACACGCTGGTAGTTGGAGCCCTTTCCGCGTGGCCTTAAGCTAGTTGCATCTTCTCTCTGTGCTGCATATGAGGAAAAGGGGCTTTGGAAACCTGTCTTCCTTTAAATCAGGGCTGAAATGCAGAGAACTGATGCTCGTCATGCTTTTCTTTTCCTGGATGTGACTGGAATATGCACTGCTCTTTGCTTTTTAGAGATCCAGAAAAAGGGGGGTAGTCACATATTTGGAATTACAACTGGTCTGAAACTCCAGGGTCTAAAACGCACTGTGTGCAAACAGGACCCACAGCTGGATCCAACAGCTGGATCCAGCTTTGGCCCATGTCTACCCAGGGAGGTAAAAGGGTATTGGGTGGCAATAGAAAGACAAGTGAAAATGGAAGAGAACCATGAAACCAATTTCTGAGTCTGTTGGCTTTTTTACAGCTTTGATTCACTTTTCTCTGGGATGTTTTTCCTATTGACACAGTTATGCTGCCCATAAAGTAGTAGTTAAATGTGCCCAGTGGTCCCTTGTTGCCTTTCGAAAGGAGAACCTCAGACTTGTAGGATGCAGCACAACAAACGGTTTATTTTCTTCTCTCTACCCATTTTTTATCCATGGCATAAAGCTTATACGGGGACAGCACTTCAAATTAGGTGCTTTCAAACTGATCCCAGGACCTGAAACTTTCCTGGAGCTTTCCTTTGGATGAGTTTGGCACACATGGGGTTACTAGAGCAGAGAATTGCAAAATTCATCTGCCAGCCTCTTCCTCCTCCTCCACATCCGTGGTTCAACACTTAATTTGGATGAAGTTACAGTGAATTTAAACCCCACTAATGTGGCAGGACCCAGCGAGCGTCTCCGGCAGGCAGCTTACACGAGAATTGCTGCTAACGTGTGGGGCCGAATGAGCCGATTGCTCTGATTTTAGCCAAACACAGGGACAGCTTGCTCCAGTGACCCTTGTCGTTCCCTGTGGCCAGGGCTGCTCCGCGATCTTGGCAGGGAATAGCATGCGCCTGAGCTTTTCAGCTCCAGATGAATTTTAAAAAGTTAAAAAAGAGGAGAAAAGTCACTTTGGTGAATTCTCTCCTCTCTTAAACTCTTGGCCCGTTCTGAAGCCGGCAAGATTTTATCTTCATAGGGATTTGCACTGGTCAGCATTGTTTGTAAGGAAGGTCAGATACTCTTGCCCTGATTCATGACAATAAATACCTTACTTGGCTGATACTCTACCGTAGGATTAATAGAGTGAGACTGAGTAATGTCATCTCCCTTGCTGGTAACAACATTTGATGCAGAGTTTACATCTGACCTGCTGTGCTTTGAGCGATAAGTGTGGCATGGTGCCACGTGGGCTTTCGGCTGCGTTCAGAGCTCCCAGGCGCAGTCGACGACCCTCTCCTTACCATCGCCTGAACCCACGGTCTCAGCTCAACAGCTGTGAAAAATAAAACACAAAGAAAGGAGTCTGTGTCCTCAGTTCACTTCTCCATGTCCCTTCGAAGGCAGCTTAGGACCATGCAAATACCTTGGCGCTGAGCGGGGTTGGCAGAGGCAGTGGGGAATTTTGAAAGACAAGTTCTCCGCTATATTCAGGCAACTTCTGCCAATTTCTCTGGGGTAAAATATCTGACATTAAACCAGGAAAACAGTCCTCTTCTTCGTGAGGTTCATCTACCCAAATGAGGACATCCCAATCCATCCGTTGTAGATCATGGAGGGGAAAGGGCACTTCCAGGGTGCTTCGTTTAATCCTGAAGCCTTGTGTAAACCAGGTCACCCAAACTGCACCTTAAATGTGCCTCATCTCCCCATGGTCTCTGCATTAGTGGAAGGGGAGCTGGTCGCACAGGGCTGTGCCTGGAGTGATGTGGTGTCCCCAGCTAAGCCCAAAGCCCTTCATCTGCCCCCTGCCACTGAAATCCACCTCACGTCCAGGCAGGAGCATCAGGGCAAAGCAGAAACGCTTCTTACAACTACAAAAATAGTGAAAAGGGGCAGAAATGCTCTTTCTGTTCCCCAGCCATCCCAGGACGGTTGCACAAGCTGCGGGCAGCCTCTTGCGGCAGTGAGCGGGTTGCTCCAGCAGCTCTCTGCTCTCCCACCGCCCCAAACCCCGCTGCGTCGGGCTTTGCTGGCTGCCCGGCTCATGGCAGCAGAGCAGCCCGTGGCTGCTGCCCGTGAGGGTTCAGCCTCGGTGTTTATTCATCCGTGTCTCAGCTACGCCAGCATAAATCAGGAATAAGTCTGCTGCCTCTTAGCTGCCTGCCCTCCGGATTAATGCTGGTATGAGAAGCTCATTTTCTCCAACTTTTTCTCAGTATGCACGAACTCTCCTGCACAAATCCATGGGAGCTGCGATTATGCAACCCTAACCCTGCGCATTAAATACTCCCCGAGCCGTGCTCCAGGAGCTCCCGTCCCAGGCGGCCGTCGGCGGGGTCTCAGGGCTGCAGTAAACCCTGGCAGGGTCCAGGCAGCCCGGCTGGAGGCGAGACGATCCCCCACGACCTTGGAAGGGGAAACGCAGGTTGCAGCTGGTTTAAAGAAACCGGTCTGCCTGCACAGAGCTAGCTGCGATTACAGGAATCTGGACAAGCTCTTGCACATGGTCCCTTGGGATTCAGGGCAATCGGTGATGCACCCCTGCTCAGACGCTCAACACGCACCGCCTGAAAACCGATAAGGCTGCTCCTAAGGGAAAGCTGTTCTACGATGGCAGTCCTCTGCTGGTGAGAAATTTGGTCTATTCTCTGTCTCTTAAAAAACATTAGTTGTTATAAGCCCTCATCTATGTGCAACCAGTATTCAGTATGCGGTAGAGGAAACACGGGACAACATTAAAGCCAATTAGGCCTACAGAAGATAGGGTGACTTGCAAGGGGAATAGATCCCCCCCCAACCCCCCCCCCAAAAAGCAGAGAGGCAGTGCTGGGGAACCTGGCTGCCAGACAGAGTTTGCAAGGAGTGAGCCTGTGCACAGAAGCGGCTGAGCAGTGCTAGCAGGGCTGAAAAGGAAGGTAAAGCTGTTATTACCATTTCCCGGAGGGGAGTGATTAAGAGCTAGTGCGATGCTGTTGACAGGAATAATATCTGCAACATGGGGCAGCTCATGAAAAAGAGGAATCCTGTGATCCCAGAGAGAAAGAGACTCTTCTACACTGATATTTTTAGCCTGGCTCTCTAAAGAAATGAGGTTTTGCAATTGCTCTTCATGTTCCCAAAATACAGAGAGCTCGAGGCAGCTTTGGCCATTCCTCCTTCTGCTGAGAACAGGATTGGGAGTAAAAGGAGCCCCATCACCAGCTGGCTGTTCCCTCCCTCCATGGATACCATCCCCACCACAGTCACCACCAGCAGCTTTCCACCCGCGGGGATTTGGAGGTGACCTGAGCAAAGCAGATTTGGGCTGGTGTCAAGTCCTTGGGGCAGGACGTGGTTGCGTGCAGGCCAAGGCACAGAGTCCTCAATCAAGTAGGACAGCGTGGGGTTAAGGTCGCCAGTGAGGAGACTCACAACAGGGTTCGTTTCTGCTTGGCCAAAGGACTTTGGACTCTTGGTGTTCCTCGTGGGCTTGTTACAGGCTGCTGCTCCTCTCTGTTTCTTGGTTGGAGTTGGTTCTGCAAGGAAATTGTAGAAATCCCCCCAAAACTGCCAGAGAAACAGAGAAAAACACATATTTCCATCTGGATTTTCTAACTGCTTCCTGAAGACTCTTTCCTGAACATTCCCAGTGGTTGCGAATGAACTCGCCTACCATTTACCGCGAGCAAATTTTGAGGTCTTTCGGAAAGGCAGGTTTTCTCACAAGTGCTATCCCATCACTCACTCAGCTCGAGCCACCAACTTCCCCCAAATTCTGAGGAACTCAGTGTGCTCTGCAAAGTTTCCTTGCTTTTAGAAATACCGGTTCCTCTAAGTGGTTTCAGCTCCATGCTTGAAGGAATCGTAGGCAGTGATTCATCACACAGAGAGACAACAGATCCCAAACAACCAGAAGGTCAACTGTTTCTTAAGGCAAAAATATTTTGCAGTGATTTATAACCCTATCTGGGAAAATAGAGCTCTTATGTGGATAAAACAGGCAAATAATAGATTGAGAAGAATTTCTTCTCATCAACACTCAGCACCCGTCTCATGGAAACATTGCACACTGCATACTGTAACAAAATGTAAGTTTTATTCCATTTTATTAGTAACGGACATGGAAGAGCCAGTCAAAGAGCTGGATTGATGTATCTTTGTCTTTTGACCAACGTTTAATATTCTAACTACAGTGCGGATGTAACATTTACACTGAAGAATACTTACAGATTCAATCTCATACTCCAAAATTTTCTAGTACAAATACAGTTAGTACATAAAAAATGAACAGACAAACAAACAAACAAAAAACAATCCCAGAAGCTTCATAACAGCACAGACTGGTTATGGCCTTGAGTTAAGTTCAAGTATTTCCCAGAGGAATGCAATGCAAGCAACAAGGTAATCTGGCTTTTGCTGGGGACGTTCCTGGCCCTGAATGGTAATAATAGAAATGTAAGGGTGGGCACTTTATCCCGCAAAGTTTAGTGAAAGAGTCAACATTTACGATTAGTTCAGCTACAAAGCTAAATCCGTCTCATCTGTGAACAGGATTACTAAGCTGTAGAAGAAGCAAAGCATTAATTATATTGCTAGCCTTTCTTCCCTGGCTGATGCTGCCTGCCGTTTAATTGAAATTCCTTGAGCAGCCAGCTTCACTTGGGATGTTTGTGCAGGGGTTTTTGCTTGCGATTGTGTTTATTTTGCCTCCCTCTCCTTTTCCTTCCCAACAGGCACAATAAAGATGCGACCTCTCTTACTGCCCTGGATGGAGTCATTGCGGCAGAGGCATTAAAGCATGATCAGCACCTTTGTGGCCGTGACTGTGGAAGGACACAATATCCTAAAGGCTTTAGAGGCCAAGACAGGGAGGAGGAACAGGGCAAGTGAGCAACTCAACATATATAATAATAACCCAACTCAACATGTATAATAATAATCCTTTATATTTTTAGGACCATCTGCCTCATGCTGGCTCCTGTGGGCTGCTTGGGTGGGATGTGGAAGAACAAGGGTCACTTCTCCCCAGCGTCAGAGGAGTGTGCCAGGCTTGCCGGGACGTGGCAGGTGACCGTGCATCCCCCAAGGCCGCCCAGACCAGGCTGCTGGACACCGGAGCAGTTCTGCCAAGAACGTATCAAAGCACTTGGAAAAAATGAGAAAGCAAGGTCAGCCCCTTTTCACAGGGAGGAAACCAAGACAGACCTGAGCCAACCTCGGTGCAAAGCGTTTTATACACCAAAGTTGTTTTGAGCCCGACAGAGGAGCAGAACTGGCTGGAAGAACGGCTTGGAGAGTGGTTGTCCTGTCTCTCTGCCAGACAGGGAGGTTGTATTGATTGCACAAGTGTCTGTCCTGGCTCTAACACTCATCAATATTGCAATTATTGACCGCCACTCTGGAAAACAGTCTGTGCATATTAAATGTGATGGTGACTCCCGCTAGGGAGAGGCTGCAAATTTGCTGCAGTACTGGCTGGTTGTTCAAAATCCTCTTGGCAAACTATCTCGCTGGCGTGAAAGCAAAAAAAGGCAGGTGGGGGGACAAGTGCAGAGCGAGGGCAGGAAGATGCCAGCTGCACACACGCACGTCTGCCGAGGGGGGCAAGCCCCAGGCCCGCAGAAATGGGGGTGTCGGGGAAGACCAGGCTGTTTGGAAGAAGCAGATGGATGCATGAAGAAAAGCAGGGTGAGAAGGTGACGCCATGGCCAGGTCTGCTGCAGCACTGCCACCAGCACCCTGCACTGCTACGAAGGCATGGACTGGCTGGTGGTGGTTCAAAGACAGCAATGAAAACCACACTGGAAACACACCCCTTGGAGAAAGATTGAAGGGATAGGAGTTCAGCTTAAAGCAGACTTGAGGGATATGAAAATAATCTTCAAACACCCAAAGACTTCTGCAGATACAAAGGGAATAAGCTGTTCTCCATGTCTACTGAGGGCCAAAGTCAAGGGTTGCAGCAAGGGATGTTCATGTTAGTCATTAGGGTTGCCCTGTGGCTAGGCTCTGGGGTTTGTGGCTTAAAATCTGCTCCTCCTTTCCCCACAGCGAGGCGGGATGGTTCCCAGAAGCAAGAGCAAGGGAGGCACACACCAGTCCCTACATTTGGTGACTTGCTTGTGAATCTGCAAGTCAACGGGAACCAAGGGACCAGTCTGAGTCATCAGGAAATGCTTAGGCCATGCGTGGGGTGGGGGAACATTTTGCTATTACAGGCAGGAGAAATCCAAAATCAGGGCTCCCACTCGGCACAGAGCCTGCCTGCATTGCATGGGAAGGACAAGTTTCGCCAGGACTGTGATATTGCTAGTCATCCCGAAGGAATCAAGAAAACGCCACGCCGCAACCAACCATGGCCCTCGTCAGAGTGTCCATCCCTCCCTCGGGATCACAGCTTTAAATACACCCTATTTCCATGGAGAGAGCAGAAAACAAGCAGGATTCACATGGATGTGCTGTACAAGCTTGTGCCCTGGGTGGCCTTACTAGGGTGCAAATCGCTACCCGGCAGGATCTCTGCCCTCCTCCCCAGCCCTGGGCTGTGGAGCTGGGTGCATTTCCCCCCTCACCACCACCACCTCCCTTGCGTTGCCCGAGCCGCGGAGGAGGACGGGTTTCCACGCAGAGCTGTCCCGTGGGACAAGGAGCAGCAGCACAGTCTTGCAGAGCACTCAGATATGTTTCTCTCCTCACCACTGTGGTGTGAACTTTAGGAGCCTGGAGTGCAAAATTTGTGGCACATGGGCCATCCTTCCATGTGACGGATGTGGGTTACCACTGACCATTCCTGCTGGGGAGATCCACTGATCCTCCTCCTGGATCCAGTGGATCGTTTTCAAGGGGAAGGTCTTTAGTAAGGAGGAGCAGACTGTGCTCCAGGCATTTTACCAATGCCTTCAATGGGATCAGGACCAAGCCTCAAAGTACTCCCCAGACTGTTAAGCAAAACCATACTGAGGATTCGCAGATGAATGCCTCATTGGATGTTTCTTTGATTTATTTTTAAACCTACTTTTTTGCTACCAGCACTATTGTCTAATGGCATTGCACAAATTTATCGGTGTTGTCAGGCGCTGAAGGCCATACTCCGGTGTAGGTGTATCCATTTGGCCTATGGGCCTGACCACACAGGCAACCTGAAGACATTTGGAGACTGATCTCAAGGACATGAGGAAGAAGGTCAGCAAGCAGTTACACAGGTCCAGTGGATAAGAAATACTGGCACGGGGACCAGGTGTGACTTCGTCTGACTGGCAGTGCCCTGAGCGAACAGCAAGTGCATCTCAGCATATGGGCCGTGCTGCCCTTCAGTGGGGATTTACTCATTTCATGTTAAGTTTGCTCTTAAATACTGTGCCTGTTTAGGTCCTCCAGGGTGGTGAATCAACTGCTTGGCTCCTGGGAGGTTGTAAGAGCATCTGCCAAGCCACAGGCATCTCGGGAAGATCTCCACTCTCTGAAGGATGTGACCCACTCTGAGACGCGGCAGACCGTGGGACAGTGACTGATTTCAGGCTGTACCATTTGACAGCAGATGGTCTTCTTCTCAAGCTAACAAAAAACCTATGTAGTAGGTTTTCTTTCTGCTTTGTCTTACTGGATGGTGGCAAAGCCACAGGCCCACAGCTGTACAGGAGACATAGGGTGAAACCGCCCTGCAAAGTATATTCGCGATACTAGCAGGAGCCTTGGAGCTCGGCAGCTTTTTTTAACATGCCCCAAACTCTTGTAACTGCAACACTTCCCCCCCCAAAATCCAAAACAAAACCAAAAAAATCTCCCATAAATTAGGGAAAAACTGGTTACTGGCCTCGGTCCTGTCCCCACTGATCTTCTGCTGGGTGGCCCAAGCAAGCGTGTGAAAAGCTGCAAATTCCCCAGGTGAGGCTGTACCCGAGGACTGCTCCGGGAGGAAGATCAGCTGTCATTCCGGATCAGCCGGGTTTACCCAGAGAAGGTCGAAGGCTGTAAATTTCCAGCGAGTTGATATTACGTTTATATATATATACATATATTCACAGAGACATGATCATATGTGTCCATATATATACTTAGATGTACACGCAGGCACACACCATATACACACTATGCGTAGATCTGTGCTCTGCCACTAACAGAAAAATCTTTCAGCACTGATCCTCCAATCTTTACTAAAATTTAACAAATAAAGATGTCCAAACCCTCTACAATTTTGTTTTCCTGGTTGCATAAAGGCACTTTCTGATGATGTGAAGTAGCAGTTTGTTAAAAATGCTGTAAGTGCAACGATCCCCACCACATCTGCAGCAAGAGCTACCCCGAAACCGTCACAACGCAGTTCCACTGCGAACTCCTGCTATGCAGTGTTTGATCATATTTGCTTTTTGTTTCAATGCGGAGGAGGAAAAAAATAAAACCTTTAGCACTGTGCTGTGCTCTCAGGTCTCCCTGTGTAGATACCGTCAACGCGTTTCTTCCCCCATAACCTGACGTGCTTGCCGGGTTACAACGCAAAGCACAAACCTCTGTTGCGTTCGTTTGCAGTGATGCTGCTAACGAAGTTAGGAATTCAGACAGGAAATTAGCCGCGAGTGTGTCACGAAAGTTCACGCAACGTGTCAGCTGTTCTCCCTTTTAATCAAGGGATCGGAAATTAATGTTGATTAAGGATATTTAGTAATTAAACACTCCCTGACCTACAGTACGCTATCCTCGCGCTGCAGGGGAGGAGTTGCTCACTGTAGGGGTGACTTCTCTTCTGAGCGACCAGCAGCTCCTCTTCCATCACAGCGCGTTGTCCAGTCCCTGCTGGGGGACACGGCAGTGACCAAACGGGTCGGATATGCGAGGGATCCGAACCTTGTTATTGCTCGCTGGAGGTTCCCAGCTGGAGAACGGCTTGGAAATAGGAAGGAAATGTCTTTTGTTAATGTACTGGAAGACAACACTAAATTGGTCTGAAATGCCTTTTCACTGCTGACTTCCATATAAAAATTGTGCCTGTGCCCTGTGAATTGAACTCAAGACAATACTGAAAAACAGAAAATAAAAACCCCACTTACACTGCCCTCTCTTCTTTTAAATGAGCTATATCCATACAGATGTCTTTCCGTCTTTGCTGCTTGAGCTTCCTTTCTCTGAGCAGGCTTTGGGTTTAGCACCTTGTTTCTCCTGGGCGGTGTTGGCCCTGTTCTGCTCTACCACCGTGCCGCCCGAGGCGGGACTGCTGGTTCGAGAAGGCTGTGTGTTGGGCTGGGTGCTGCTGTAGCTCTGAAACGCTATGTCTAATTGTTCCTGGGCCACTCGCAAGTGTTTGTGAAGGGTGGACAAGTCTGCTGGGATATTCTCGTCCGGGCTCGTGCACTGCTGTTCCTGAGCAACATTAGCCAAGTTCTGCTCATGGGCCATCAGGCTATTGGGGATCTTGGTGGACTTCTCTGATTTCACTACCAGGTTGTACTCAGGAGGGCAGGAGATGTTCTTTGGGTAGGCGTAGTTGTAGGGAGGCTGCCTAAAGCTGTTGATTTTTCGATTACGAATGGCATCTCGGATAGTCCCAAACCCCAGATGAAACATCTCACACATGTTGAGCAATAAGCACAAACAACTCACAACATACATCACCAGGAGAAAGATCGTCTTCTCTGTTGGCCTGGACACAAAGCAGTCCACAGTGTGAGGGCAAGGGACTCTGTTGCAGACGTAATAAGCTTCGACTTCAAAACCGTAGAGAAGATACTGCCCTACCAAGAAGCAAACTTCAAATGAAGCTCTGGCAAGTAGCTGGAAGACATAGATTTTCATCAGTCCTTCTTGCTGGATGCGCCTCCTCCCATCATGCTTCTGCTGCTCTTTGCTTTTGGGCTTGGCTTTGGCTTTTTCGTTTTCTGCTGTATCGTCAGAGATCATGGGCTCCTCTTCATCTGCCTCCATTGGGTCCTCCAGGTTGCGCACTGCCTGCCAGTTCAAAGCAAACTGCTTCTTCTTCTTGAATCCCTTGAACTTCTTCTCCTCTTCCGAGGACCTGGCGATCCTGTGGATGGCATAGCCCAGGTACATGACCGAAGGGGTGGATATCATGATGATCTGGAAGACCCAGAACCTGACGTGTGACAGCGGTGCGAAGGCATCATAACAGACGTTGTCGCAGCCAGGCTGCTTGGTGTTGCAGGTGAACTTACTCTGCTCATCGGAGTAGATGGACTCCCCTCCAACCGCTGTCAAGACGATGCGGAAAACGATCAGCACGGTGAGCCAGACCTTCCCCACGAAGGTGGAGTGATTGTGAATCTCTTCTAGCAGGCGGGTTAGAAAGCTCCAGCTCATGTTGGTCATAAGGGCTACTCAGTTATAACCTGAAGGAGGAGAGGGAAGCAAAAAACATAACTATAAGTTAATGTCTGTGGCAACAGTCAGCCATAGAGTTTAGCATTGGGGATGGAGCCGTGGCCAGTGTAGGGACATGCTGCACCACCTTGATAGGAGGCAGGGATACCTGGTTACACTGGATGTACATAAGTTCACAACAAGACAAGCCCCAGCATCTGTTAGATTCCCGTTACACATTTTATTGCCTCTTTCAAGACATTGTTCAGCTGTAACAAGGCTTTGGGGGACTGTATAAATGAACATAGTGGAGAAGGGAAGACACCTAGGCACAAAAAGCTGATTAACTTGTGATAATCTCTTGCTTGTGCGTCGTGTGCTCGAGCACTCCATGAGGGACGGGATATGGGAGGCGCTGAATGTGGGAATAAGAGATGTTCCCCACATCACAGAGATTCACACTGCTGAAATGGCTTTCGTCAAGAAGCCCAGAAAAATGCAAAAAAGTCAGCAGAAGAATGGGAATATTTATGTTTTCAGGATGACAGAGCTTTTAAGTTCCTTTTGAAAAACAAAACAAAACAAATGCTGAAATCAAATGCAGACTGTTTTAAAAATAACCTTCAAAAGTTTTCAGAGAAAACCATGTGACTGTTAGAAGACCTGGACAGCTGGGGAGGAAGAGCTTGCAATAGCCATTTTAGGCTTAGCTTGACTTGCAATGGGGCCTCAGTCCATCCTCCTTGGGTTACCCCCAGGCATCAAGAAAGACACGCAGCTATTTGACTGACAGCAGCCCTGAGAGATACCTGGGGACTAATGACCCCATGGTGGAGGCCAGGAGAGAGAAAGCACTTGTTAATCCCGCTCACTAGCCTTGGGTCCACCAACCCATCCCCTTGCTCATTCTTTGGACGTGTGCATCCCGCGCTCAGCGTCAGGTGCCGGCAGCCCTAGCACACTCAATGCTATCATTCATTGCTGTAAATCATGATGATCCAATTATTTTTCAAGCATAATTCACCAGGACAGGCATAAAAAATATTTAAAAGTAGGCCATGTAGATAGCTACCTTTTAATCAAACCATTTAAAAAAATGAAGGAAGAGGGTGATCACAATTTTTTTAGGCTAAGTTAGGTGTTTTCCTTTTATAGTTTTGCCACGGAGCATAACCAGGATGGAAACTGCCCCTTACACCAGTAGGAAGAAAACCAACCCTAGCTCTGTTGCCAAGCGGGCAATATAGAAAACACTGCAAGACACAGCTCTGCTCAGTGTGGGCAGTTCCCTCCCCAAGGAAGATGTGAAGAAGGACTGAGGTGAAAAAGACATTGAAGCAGCTCCAGCATGGTGGGGGCAAGATAAGGAAGGCACTCAGATCTGAAGGGCATCTTGGTGGGGCTCCCGTAGGGACAGTGGGACTCTCACCCTGGAGTGGCACGGGATAGGCTTGTCCCTCTGCCGCAGAGACGTGTTTCCTCCACAGCATCTTGTGGGGATTTCTGCTTTGCAAAGCCATCATTTACTTTTGTTTCTGTTTAGATCATGTTTGATCTTAGACAGCTCAGGGGGGACTCAGTGCATGGATTAAAAGGCAGATTAACATCAAGGTGTTTGTATGTGTGTGCCCGCCTGTGCCCATTAAAGCCAGCAGAGCCTGGAGAACAGTTGAGCTCACCCTCCCGTAGACACCTACATCAGTTCTCAAGCTCCACCGACTGTAAGGGAGTTCACCACCTTGTTTGCACATAGGCACCCGATGGAAGACGGTAAATGAGGTGTCTGTGAGCCAAGTCTCATCCTTGAGATGATTCTTGCTCCTGCATCCAGCAGCAAAGAGGGGATATGTTGGTGGTGGATGGTGGAGTCAAGCACGTGAGCATGGACATGAGCAAGTTACTGTGGGGTAACACACCACGGCAGTGTGTTACAGCTCAGTGGTAGCTGCCCCGGCACAGCTCTTCCCATGTCATCACTCAAGGTCACGCGGAGGAAGAGGAAGGAGCTACTGTACATTTACTGGGTAAGCCTGACCCACACCAAAGCCACCCTTTGGTTTAGCCCTGGCTCGTTCATGAAGATAAGCGTCCAGGAGGCCAAATGATGCCATGAGACCTGAGCCTGCTCCTAAGGGGATTTTGCGCTGGTGTTACATGAAAATGCACAATTGGGCACAGGGTTTCCATGGCACAAGCCGGAGCTTGAACCGGCTGGCTGCAACGGGGCGAGTGGGAAGGAGCCCTCGTGTAGCTGCTTTCCCTGGCACAGCGTTTGGCGGGCACAGCCCCATGCGGGAGCAATGAGGGAAACGTGACTTGCTCTATTCTCCAAATTGTGCCTTTCTGGAATGTTATTTTCCTCATGCTGTGTCTTCGGATATGAGCCAAACGCAGCCAGTTTGCTCAGCGCGAGCCTCCACGCTGCTGCGGGAGGGAATGACACAGCTCGAGGCTCGAGATCCAGCTAAATTCTTTCAATGTCAAGAGCTCTCAGAAGAAGGCAGATGGAATTTTCTAACCCTGCTATTTCTAGATCAAACAAATCCTCTGTGAACCCAAAACCCCAAGTCTTCACACGCTGGACTCAGCAGGAGCACTTTGCAGATGGTGGCGAGGGCTGTTATTCTTCTCCTGCAGCTGGAGAAACTGAGGCAGGGAGTGGGGAAGCAACTTGCCTTAGGCTGGCTAACAAGCTGGAAGAAGAGGTGAGGAAGGTCTCCTGCCTATCCCAAGCTTCTCAGTAGAGGAACAACAGCTCTGAAAGCCACTGGGAAGGGTTAGGCCCCACTGCACGGCTGTGCCGTAATTGCCCGATGAGGGACACGGTGCATCTGTCTCTGCAGCACCTGGTGTCAGCAGAGACAGGGCTCAGGACGCGCTGGAGCTCAGGTCTGCTCCAGCCCGACTACTCCTACACCAGCATTTAGCCATGCACCTGCTCCCATCTGCACCTCCAATTTCCTGCAAGCACGAAATTAGATTTGTTCTAAAACATGGACTGCAAATGTCATGTTGAGCACTTCATTTCAGTGCTCTCTTAGGAGGTCTAAACTGGGGGTAATTTACCATTTTGCAATTGTTACCCAAGGATAAAATTACCAGAGAGCTGAGGAAGCTTCCAACGGGACTTCTGCTGGGGCAGTGAGGGTCTGACCTGGGTAACGATGGATTTTGGAGTAAATATTCAAGGTTCGATCTGATATTTTGCTCTGAGAAGGTGGCATCTCTGATGGTTACCAGCTACCAGCCGGAGCTTAGTCCTGTCCTGAATAGTGCAAATCCCGCCAGCTCTGAAAACGTGCCACCCTCCGTGCACATCTGGATCTGCAGCAACATCTGCAGGAAATGGCTTCATGCTGTTTCTGCATCCCACGGCCCCCGCTGCTGCCTCGGTGCACCTGGCACCTCTCCGGACCCTCCGTGCCCACCCTCTCCCAGCACCGTGTTGGAAAGAGGAAAAAACCCTCCCACAATCTGCTCAGTTAAACTTGCAGCGGCTTTTTACAACTGGCTGTCTAGGAAGTCTATGCATTCACTACCTGCAAAATGAGATTTTCATGCCTTTAACTCCTTGAGGATTTTAGGACCTCGTTCCGTTTTGAAAGCAATTATCAGGCAAATAAGCTTCCAAACGGTCACATCGCTTCTGCTGAATGAACAGGATGGTGTTAGGACCAGACTATGACTCTTCTCAAAATGCAAACTCTCAAAGCACAAAAAGACAGGGTTTTGAATCTCCTAAATGCTTCAAACTCAATTCTTCTGCTCAGTAAAAAAAAGGTTATAGTCTATATCCCTGGGCAAAAATAGGAGCGTGGAAATGCAGCAAGTAGCTGGATTAGATTATAACGCAAGGGTAGATTATCTAGCTAATTTATGCGCTGCAGAGATCACATGAGGGCATCTTCCATCCCTCGGGCTTCGCAATCCATTCATTCACTATTATCTAACTTTACCGGTCTTCTCCACCCTATTTGATACGTGGCATATAAAATACCTGCCGAGTAAACGTTGCACTTTGAAACAGCTACGAAGAGGGGAGTTGCACTGTGTTTCCACCTGATCCTGACCCAAACCCCATGCAGTCCGACAGCCCCGTTTCTAGAGCCTTTGGCTCCCCCCTAAAATGGTGAAAATTGAGCGTAGCCGGGTAGAGGGTCTGCATTTTGGCTCCGAGCCTCACAGTTATTTCCTGATATCTACTGACTGCTCTGTGCAATTGCAGACGCAGCTGCTGGAACTGGGAAAACTTTAAAACCTGAGTCTAAAATAAGCAGAACAAGGGGAAGGGGGGGGAAGAAGCAGAAAAAAAATTGCTCTTGCTGGAGGTCTTTCCTCTCTGCTCCGCTCCCCGCCCCGTTCTCCGCTCGTGTAAACTGAAGGGAAAACGCAACAGAAAGTCTACTTACAGGGACATAGCGCTCCTCACCGCGGGCTTCTCCCCCCAGTCCGCATTCCAGGGTTTTCCCGCGCTCCGAGCCCGTCTCCCGGCCCTAGACAGAGCCAAGCCATGCCCCGGCGCCTTGGACCGAGCGCTCTGCTCCGGGGACGTATTTAACGGGCCATCAAACTCCGCCTCTGGGGCAGCGCGGCATTGGGACGCCCCACGCCGGAGGACCGCTCGCACCCGCCGGCCCTTTCCCCACTGCCGCGGTGCGGGAACGCGGGGCGGCTCCGGCCCTCGCCGGGGCTCCCCAAGCCGCCACGGACGGAGGGAAGGTGCTGTGTGACGGGGAAGAGCGGGGCGTTGATTTTAAACGCAAACAAGCCGCCGGCTCCGTTTTAGGAACGCTGCCTGGAATTTCGCTGTCGAGCTCTGGGGGCTGTTGGAAGTGAACTCGTAGCATCGGTTAGCAGCGCTGGTAACAGATTTGCGAGACAGAAAGCATGACTAATAGGGAACATGTGGAAAACACATTTTGGCAAAAGCTCTGTGGGCAGAGAATTCGTGGAAAAAAAAAAAAGAGAGAGAGAGAGGCAAGACTGACTAGTGAGAAAAACCTATTTCAGGCTCCTGCTTTGCTGCACCCCCAGGCGAAGCTCCCTCTGAAAGAGCTGAGGTGGGGGGCAGACCTCCCTTCTCAAGGTGGGGACTGTGATGGGTTTCCGAGCACACAAGGGGCTTTCTTGGCTTCTTTGCAGAAGCAAAAGACATATGAGGACGTTTGGGAATGAACATGGGACCTAAGGCAGATGGAGAAGACTCCCCCTCCTGATGGTCCAAGGGTCACTTCTGTTCCCCACCATGTTCCTGGGAGCCTTCCCTTTGCCACACCAGGGCTGGGACTCCAGGTAGCTGCTGAGGTTGGAATGGAGAGTCAAGGCAGAGTGTCTCTCCAGAGGCCAGGAATGAGAAGCAAGTGACAGCAGTGGCCAACAACACAAAAAAAAGGATCAGGCCAAGCCTCCAGGGGAGAAAGCATGGAGGATGCCCATTTTGATCAAGGGGGAAGTTAGAAACCATATGGTCTATCGGGAGCTTTCATCTCAGGAGGGTCCTGTCAGATTTACAACTTTGCAAAAATCCTGAAGGGGGGATGGATGCTGCTCTCTGGAGCACCTCAGCCCGATGATGTTGCAAGCAGTGGTGTCCTTGCACCGGGCCACGCTGGCATCGTGCTTTGGCCATGCTGTTGGAAGCTGCTCTGCAAAAGCCAACGGGTGAGTGAGGCTGCTCCCATCGGAGCTCGGCCGCATGGCACAGCCTCACACTAACAGGTCCTCCAGGGCGATGGTGTTTCTGGATGTACTGCAGCGACTTTCTTGAAGCTCTTCAGATAAAAAAATGACTAATCATGCACAGTGATTGCTTAATTTCTCATTCAGAAGTAGCCACTCTGATAGGCAGGTGGAAAGAGCCCAGCATTAAGCTAAGTTAGGCGTAGGGATGGACATACCCTTGGGCACAGGGAAACAGGCTCCTTTTTTTTTTGGAAGGGGAGAATTAGCCCTTAGTGAAGTTAAATTGTCATGACCCTGGTGCATCCTTCAGCTTAAGCGTACAACGCTCTTGCAAAGCTTGCGCTCTCAAAGGACCTGGTGGGGATAGGGAGCTGGTTTCGGAGCAGAGCACTGGCTCTGGACCTCTCCCTCCAGTAACGCCCCAAGCTTCCTGGAGATGTCCCATCCAGAAGCCATCGCTTGGCTAATGACGTCACGTGGGACCTTGGTGGTGATGGCCACAGATAGCCCGGGCTGCAGCTCAAGCAGGACACCTCTGCCAGAGGACAACAGGCTGGGAAATGCTGCACGTCTCCAGCGATTTGGGCAGTGTTGTCCCACCCTCTCTCCCCAGCCAAGACACCAGAAACGGGGCAGATTAACGCACAGCGCTACTTTGCCAGGGTCATATCCGAGGGCTGTCAGAGCTGCGTTGAGTGAGGTCTGCGCTATTCAAAGTAGACAGCAGCACACATGCAAAAACAGCGTTTCAGCCCTCAACACGCTGCTGAAATCGTTTCATGGGAAACAGGACCTGCCTGGACACATGGTGAGGACCCCAGCTGAGACAGAGGAAATGTGCAGCGAGCCAGGGCCACGTTGCCCCTGCAAGGTTCCCAGGGCTTGGAGCCGGCCTCCCGCCTGCTCCGGGGAGCCCTGCGAAGGCCACCTGCGCAGCGGTGGTGACCTTCTCACCCGCACGGACCTTCACGTCTAGGGACAGCCTGGTGGACCCCCTCCGTGGGTGCCACACCATGGTCCCATGCAGGGCCCCTGCGATTTCCAGCACGTTTCACACCACCTTCATCAAAAAGGCGAGTGCTTTGAGCTCCATCAGCTTTGAGGGATCGCTACCGAGCACTCGTTCCCATCAAAGAACTGTGGCGAAACTACGACCAGCTCCAGCTGGAGCAGGACGGAGCTGCAGAGAGTATAGTTATTTATAAATAACTATCTGAGAACAACTTCCAGGCGCTGCAGGACTGCAAGGAGCAACTTAGAGATAAAAGGCAGCTCGGCACAGTGCCGGTCCCGTGGGTCGGGCAGCCTTTCCCGTCCCTTTGCTTTCTAACCCGTGCGGGTTATTTATACACCCAGCAGGCTCTCTCGGTGGAAGTCTTCTTGGGGGGGGGGGGGGGGGGTGACCAGTGCTCCCTCTGCTTTGCCCCCGGCCTTCGGCACAGCAGATACGGCCATAAGCCGGGTGCGAAGCAGGCAGGGAGCGGGAAGGTTTTATCTCGGTTTTCACCATCAAGAGGGACAGGTTGCGTGAATGCTAAAACCTGTGCCGTGCGTATCTGGGGCAATAACACAGAAGAGCAGGAATATGCACAATCTCATAAACAGTTTGTGTTTTCCCCTTTCCAAGGCAGACACTGGAGAACAAACAGAGCTTTTCCAGCCCTAAATAAATGCCCATACTAAAACAGTTGTAGGCACCTTTTCACTCCCTGCACATCCCTCCAGTGCCCCGTGTCCTGGCCTCTAAATAATGCTTGGAACTGAAAAAAGGCAATAAAAAAGAGGACTGAGAGAGAAAGGGAATGGGTGTAATGGAGACTTCTGGCTTCTCCTGGGAGCCGTCTATCCATCCAGGCACCTCTCGTATTTTAGAATATTGATCTATAAATGATCATGTCATAAATGTTTAAATATCCAATTAAAATGAGTAACAGTTGGATGCTAACAATAATCAGATCTAGTATTATGTCTCCTACTATGTCAGTGATGAGTAGCAAGCAGAATTATCTAGTCTGGCCCAGTCTCTACAAATCTCTGTACTGCATTGCTCTGGTGGAGCCGATGCATTTACTTCTCTAATTTTCACCTTTTGGTTTTTCATTCATTCCATTTCAAAACTATATCAAATGAAGAAACGCGTCTCTGCTCAACTAATAAGCTTGCTGCTTGAAACACAAGCCAGGAAGCAACTTTACTGTGCTGAGATGAATTTCACAAAACTGAAACAGATTAAGAGCATCAAGTTTTGACCTTATTGGAAGTTGCTGGATTTAGGAGCATTGCTGGGCTTAGGAGACAGCAGAATTACATGCCTGGGGAGCAAAGACATTTGGATCCAGCAAATGAGGGTAGCCTTGCTACAAAGGCACTGGATGGAGACTGGGGGAAGAGAGGCAAAATTCAGGCTCAGTGATGGGCAGGGGTGGGAGAGCCCCAGGAGAGGTCCCCAGGCTGGAGAGCGACCAGAACAAGATACCAAAGCTGTCTAAAAGGAAAGGATAGATTTTGCAGAAAAATTCTCCCTTCTTTGCATAATCTAAACTCCACTGCAGAACTGCTGAATTTTCTTTTTTTTTCTTTTTCCCCAGCATTTTTATTATTCTGTAAATGATGGCGGGGGGGTTATAGCTTTACCAGTGAATGATAGGGTCTCACAGTGATGGTACGACGGAAGGTGCCTCTTTAAAACGTGGCTAAAGACGAAAAAGTGGCAGGTTTTAATCTCATTAGTGCCTCTGCTTTGGCTGGGCTGCTATTTGCAGCCCCGTCGCTTTATCAGAGCGCCGCTGTTCTAAAAATGGCTTTAAACAGAGCTTTTGGTCAGGCATAAACATGTGCTTCAGGGAACGGCGCCCTCCTCTATAAACGCTTCCTCCTTTTCTGAAATTCCCCTCTTCCTGCCATTATCCTCATTGTCTTCGGAGCCGCCAGTCCCCGAGTGAGGAATTTATGGGGTTGGAAGAAGAGGACCAGCCACACGTCTGCGCCCAGCCCAGGTCACCGACTCGCCCCTCTCTGTCCCATTGAGCCTGATAGCTCGCGTTTCCTTAAACACCATGTCCCGAAAGGCAACTTGTCTTGTCCTGAAGACTCGGAGATTCCCACTCCTCTCTTCTGCAGCACGCCACAGCGATTCCTTACCCCAGCTTCATCATTTTCCTTGCATAGCAAAGCTCTGCTTCAAAAACTTTGCATTTGTGGGAGTTTGAGTGGTAAGGCTGGGCTTGGCCAGGCAATAAGAAGGAAAAACAAGGAATATGCCTTAAAAATCAGAAAGAAGGGAAGAGAAATACTCCTGCAGTGCTGGTAACCATGCCTATCCAGGCTAAATTTGAGGCATTCAGTGACTCCAACCTCCTTTTAGCTGGCAATAATAATTCAAGAGGAAAAGCAGGATCTAAACCCTGATGGGCTCGGTTTAGGACCGCTTCCAGCTCGACAACGCCTTTCTTCCAGGGTCATGCCATGGTTTCCTTCATTCCAGGAGGGTGAGACTGCTACTCGAAACGGTAACTGGTGGGGTTAAGGCAAATTGTCCCGTTAGCACACTTGCCTGCCCCGGGGAGCCCTTCGGGAGCTGCTACACAGGCACCTGGGTCGACCCCAGCACGGTGGCGATGGCAACCGCAGAGCAAACGTGGCATCCGAACCGCAGCAAGCCAAGGCATCTAGCCGTTTCTCATCAGGTTTCTCTGATCTCCACTTGCATCCAGCTGTGCTTGCGAGGTGAGCCCAAGGAAGCGCCCGACATGGACCAGAATATCGCAGTTGGTCTCTGGTTCTTGCGAGGGCCAAGCTCAGAGAACCAGGTCTCACACATTTTCAAAAGCCTGTGGGGATTTTGGCTATCTCGTGTAAGGATATTTGAAAACAAGGCGAAGGCTGTTTTCGTTAAAGCGCTCTAAAAATATAAACTCTGAATCTGAATTTCCATTAGGTTTGCGCCATTTATGACCACAGTCGGGCCTCTGTTAGCCAAAAAGACCAGAAAGATAAGTCAGAAAACAAAATTTGCTTTAGTCTGTAATTGGACCAAAAAGATCAATGATATTAACAGAATGAATAAAATTTCTGCTTAGCAACATTGAAATGTGTCTTTTTGATATTGCCGAATGATGATTGCAGAAAGGCAAAAGCACTTCACTTTGAAAGTGTAAAAAAATATAGTTAAATAACAGTAATAGGAAACTAGAAAAGCCCAGAGGAAGCATTTAAACCCAGGCCAGTGAGCAGAAATAATTTATTCCAGTTCTTCCCAGCTGAAAATTTCACTGTGATGGACATATTCCCGAGATAAATTTCAACGTTGACAAAACCACATATTTTTTGGACAGGACCCGTTCTGCTGAAAATTTCAAGGCCGATTTTATTCTCTATGGTAACATATGCCAACACACCGAGAGGAAGCATGAAACGCTGCGGTACCGCTACAGGCAGCGCTGACATTAGAAAGCCCCGCTGCTCGGTGAAGCTCTTTATAGCGTTTTTCTATTTGTCTGTTCTTGCTCCAAAGCAAGCATAGGAAAAGCAGCGAGCTGCCTCAAGAGTCAGAGGTCTCTGCAAAGGCCACGCCAAGCAATTATTTCCTTCTCTATTTGCTTCCCTTTCCTGAAGTAGCCACGGAAGAAAAGAGAAGAAAAAAGCCTATGTCCAGCCCCACCCGAGCGCTCTGGGGGGGGGAACCTGGCATCAGCCCCGACCTGCCTCTCTCCCCCAAACCCATCGCCGTTCCCCGAGCCCTCATAACAGGAAGCAATAAAATTTCCAGCCGGCGTTCCCAGCGCTGCCTTTCCTACAGCACCTCCCTATGAAGTGAGGCCAGGCTCGACTTGCCGTAGACCTTCCTGAACTTGTGCGAAAGACAAAAAAGGGGGGAAAAAAAAGAATCGGCGGAAGTCGATCCCCTAGCAGGAACGGCCATGCGAAAGTTCACGGCACATCGCCTCCTCCCGTCATTGCCCCCGGTAGCTCCTCCTTTAGCACTTCACAGAGCAGAGGTGCGTTGACACAAACGAGGGCAGAGGAAAGAGCAGAGTGCATGGGAAATATTAGGGAACACTGGAAAAAGTCAAGCAGTACTGAAAGCAGCCACATTTTTGGCCGCTCCAGAAAGGTGTTTTCTTTTTTTCCTGACACCTGTGAATGGGCAGAGACAGCACATTAAGCAGGAGCTTGGAAAAGCCCCAGGAAAAGGGAGCAGAAACAAAGGAGCAGGGAGCAAAGATTGGAAGGTCAACCACAGCTTCTGGGCTCGATTGAAGAGCTGCTCGGGGAGGTCCCCTGGCTCGCATTGAGGAGACAAGAAGGATGGTCTTCCCCGGTATTCAGCTGCATGAAATACATGTGCACAATGTCCAGAGAGAGAGAGGGAGGGGACAGGAGAAGCCTGACTCTGGACCCAAATGAAGGACATCTAGACAGCTTTGCATAAAGCAGTAAGCCTCCGCTGGGCCCAAATTTTATGCACGGGGGGTGAGGTGCTCCCGCCGATCCTCTGGTATAGGAGGTCCCACTTCTGGTCCTGTCCTAGTTGCCACACGCCTCATCTGCCAGACACAGAGCAGAGGTAAAAGGGTCACTGTGGCCAGCTTGACTACCTCTACCTAACGGATGCCAGTCTGGTGTTACACCAGCTCTGTTGTGTGTAGCAAGTCTACGTACAAGCTCCTCCACCAGCATTTTAACTAGGTTCATACCAGTTTTGCCTGAAAAAGCAGATCGAGGCAGAAACAGGCATCAGGAGAACAGAGGTGTTCACTAAATACTTTTTAAATAGGGTGAGATGGCCAGCTGAGAAGAGAGACAGATGACAGGAGTACACCAGGACATAAATCTGTCCATAAACTGAATCACTTTCAATGGGCCTCATCTCACCCACAGGCCCCTGGCAAGGCCACGGTCCTACAGAGGGGCAGGCTCGTGGTGGGCAGCCTGCAGAAACGATGGGCAACAGCCAAAATGCAGCTCATTCCTTGGCCACGTGAAAGGCGATACGCTGCAAGGCTGAAGGACCATGTCTTACCAATGTCTCTGTTGGGAGGACAACGTTCTTGTTAAGGGGAACATGCCTCTGTGCTTTTCTCCTCCTCACAGTGAAGCCCCCAAGCTTGCTCCATCCTAAACCAGGAGGTCTGATCAGTGCTGCATTGTGTGGACTTAACGCTGACTTAGACATCTACCCTTTTAGACTTGTCCCATGAGATCCACAGCCCATCCTGTGGGTTGGAGGAACCCTATTTCCCTGACAGAGGGATGAGGGGAAACCTTGCCACTGCCCTTGGTCTGTTTTGGCTGAAGAGCACTTTTGCACCTAAGTAAATGGCTGTGCAACCCACCAATAGACACAGTCCCATTGGTCAAGGTGAGGACTCAGCTCTAAAGGTTCATTCTCAATCCTAGTTCACTTTTTGCCCAGCATCTGCCCGCCCAAACCACAGTGCAATAGGGAAGAAGGCTCCAGAGAGGTGCTGAAGAATTTGGTTGAGATGTCTTTTATCCCCAAGAAGCATAGCTTGAGAATTGGGTCCAAAGTCATCTCCATTTCTTTGCCACCCCTAAAATAACTGTAACTTACTAACCAAAGTGCAGGTTAGAGGAACCATGTCTTTACCCTAACATGGAAATGAGCTTGCAGTGAGCAAGTCTCCTCTGAACCACTGTGCGAACCTGACCCACCGGACCCCTCCCAGCTGCCTGAACAAGGTCCCTGCTCCACTCACCTGCACGCGATGCTCCCTGTTAAACCTTGGCCATACCCGTGAATGCTGAATGACTGCCACGTGCTCGTCCTGTCCTAAGCTCTTCTCTAAGCAGAACTTATGTGTAAGTGCTTTAAATAACAGTGTGGTTAAAAACAAAGTGTGGGTGATTTGGAAGAGCAGCTATACTTTTGAGCAGATTTAAGGTACTTTTGCTTTGGTGTTGCATTTGTTTAGGGTGCTAAGCCAGCGCATGCCGAGTCCCACAGTGCACTCCGGGTCTTCAGACACTGGCTTAGTATCTTGTGCAGGTATAGCTTGCGGCCACAGCTCTGCCTGCAGAGGTTTGAGACATAGCCTGAAAGACCCAAGAGGGCAAGGAGGAGACATGCCCTGCAAAGCAATTCACTGGGTGCTGCTTCCACTGAGCCGCCTTCCAGCACAGCAAGTGCTGATGTTACGATGGAGAGTCACCAGCATAAAACAAAAATGAGCTTTTGTGGGCAGCATTTCCAGTTGTAGTGGCTGGATCCAGCCATTCCCCCAGGCAAACAATGTGTTGCTTTGGGGAAAAGACCAAACTGAAACTTAGACCAAGGTTTTTCAAAACTAAGAACATAACATCGGTCTCCTAAATCCATTGTCCAGAACCTAAATGAGTGGCCTGGTTACAGGAGCTGAAGTGAAGCTCAGGGAGCACAATTTGTATGATGAGTCCAAACCTTATCCCAACAGGACTTGTGCTTCTAAGACACCAAACCTCCCTGAAAAGCCCAGCATTTGCACTGTCCCTAGGACACTCGACCCTATGGCTTTGGAAAAGCCTGTGATTTTGGAAAAGCCAGGCCAGGCAGAGCCATAGTGGTGAGGCCACTCACTGACCCAACTGTTGCGCAAATGGGGAAAAGGAGTGGAGACGGCTACCATACCCTTTACTCCCCCATATAAATCTATCCCTGCTCCCTCCCTGAATAAGCTTCATGCAACAGAGCCCAATCCTGCAACTCCAAATCAGCAAACTGCCCCAGAGGGGGCTGCACGGCCCCATGGCACAGTAGCCCCATCTGTCCCGTGCATGGTCCCCGACACCCATGGGTGAGCCGAAGCCAGAGGTGGAGGGTGGGCCTGGTGGGGATGCGTCGGACCCCTGCGCAAGCTGCAATGATTTCATGTTGCAACAACACATGGAAAAAGTCAGCGCTGAAGCAGTTACTTGTAAGAGGGATTTCACCGAGGCCACCAGGGCAGGGGAGGACAGAAACGGTACCTGCCCAGAAGGGCAAGCAGTGACTACCCAGCATCATCCACCTACAAAAGCCCAACATAAACTACATAAGGATACTGAAGACCAGAAAGCAAAGGTCAAAGCAAAAATACCAGACACTTGAGTGTGACTTTATGGCTCATTTTTCCATTACTAATAAGACTCAAACATAGCTAAAAGGGAAGAGAGGGAAACCAGAATGTGATAAATGAGGAAACAAACGGGTTGGATACTCTCCTGCCAACTGTTCTTCGATAACAGATAAAACAGAAAATGAAGAAAAAGGAAACATTATTACTACAAGTGTCTTCCTATCCCTCTGGCTGGGGTCCCAGCATGACTGGGGCAGATTTCTACTCTGCTAACCGAGATTTATTGCTCCACCAGTATCACCAGTAAATATTTAAATGACCACTTGGGTAATTATATACAGAGATAATTATATAGTTACGCTTACATACAGAAAAGAGGGAATATGAGAGAGAAATGCCCAGAGCTGGGCGTGCGGTACGGTACCTTCCCTGGGAGCCCTCAGGACAGGAGCATCGGTGGAGGCTGGCTGGTCTGGTCCGAAGGAGAGCGCGGTGTGGAAAAGGGACGGGAGCCTTCCTGGATGTGTTTACATAGGTGGGCCCCCACCCTCTGACACCGGATAGGTCAGCGGCTGCCGCATGAGCACTCTTTGCATCATACCTCACATCTGGAAGCGAGCGGTCCCCCGCGCCAAGAAGGGAAGCCGCGTGTGCACGGCACCTTGTCCTTCACTATGCTTGCAGGGGCTTTGAATCAGGGTCTCCACCAGAGAGCTACTGAGGTCCCCTCAAGCTGGCATCCAGGTGGACCCAAGCTCATCCAGTCTTGCCTGGGCCATACTGATCCAAAGGATGACACCAGGGAGACCGTCAAGGCTAGAGGTCCAAGCCCTCGCGCATGCAACAGGGTGCCAAGCGCATCCTCTCTACCACACTGGACACGGGCACCTACCAGCCCTTCTGCCAGGCCACGCATCCAGCTCTCCAAATCCCACACCAGCACCACCACCCTTGGGAGATATCCCTTCTTGCTCAGGCAAATCGCACCAAGGTAGGGGCCCTCACCAAGGCCTGGGCTGAGGGGACACCTTCCTGGTGCCCCTGGACCACACGCCTTCCCGCGGCAGCCCCCTGCCTCGCTGCCTGCCCTCTCCTACCAAGGGATGGATGGAGCCGGCCTCCGCTGCCCGGCTGCCTTCGCCCATGCAGAGCCAGGTGGGAAAGAGCCTGCAGAGCTGGGCTGCAGTGGGACTGCATGGAGAGGACCCTCATGGTCCTCTGAGCTGTGCTCGAACACGAGTGCACACGCTGCTTTGCAGCAGGTTGTTCTGGGGAGCAAGCAGCAATAAAAAGCTGGAGAGTAGAAAGGATAATATCAAACCCAGCTGTGAAAACAAAGATTAAAACCCTCTGAGCCTATAGCCTCCCTTGGCCAACACGTGGAAACACCTTGCCAACATTAATTCCTCTCTCCGTGTCCATCCAACGGACATTTTTTCATGAATGAGCACGTTGAGGCGGAAGGGGAAGCGGGGCGACGCGGGAGGAGGAAGGTGGACAGCCCTTCCTCGCCTTTTACGCTGGGGACGTTCTGCAATGCAGAGAGCGGCAGAGCTGAGCCAAAGATGCTCCAGTGCTGGGGGCTCATCCGCAACCGGAGACAAGCGGGATGCTACATGAGGTTTCCTCTCTCTCTGCCTATGCAATAGACTGCTCCTGAAGGCAGAAATCTTCCCGAGGCAACACCAGATTCATGGGTGCAGGTTTTAGGAGCGGAGCTAGAGCAGCGAGCATCTCGACTGCACGCTACCTGCTTGCACCAAAGCCTCCAGCGGCCGCAGGGACTCCTTGGCCTGCAGCAGCTCCTGCTCTCTGAGGAGCCCGCCGGTATCGACGTGGCACCGCTGTGGCTTTCATGGGGGGGGTCAAACAGGCCAAAGATGGTACACAGAGGATGCTACAGTGACAGTTCAAGACAGAATAATACTGAAATCCCCCCCATTACATGCAGCAACCTGCTTTCTAGTCTCCCAGTCTGGTGTTCACACTTCTTTCTCACGCTCTCTGCCAGCCCAGAGCCATTTCAGCCTCCTCTGCTAATATGCACATTGCTAAGTTTAAATCAAATAATTAAACAGCATGGAAAGAGCAAAGCAAAAAGAGTGCAAAATAAAATGCTCTGATCCTCCTTCACTTTGCTATAAACATCCCCTAGAGATGCCAAGTCGGGGTCTCAGCTAGACCTACAGCAGCTGCTGGGGTGCATCTAAGTTTGCTGCTGGTTGATCATCCTCTTCCTCAGGGCTCTGGCAATGTTCACTAGCTGGGTACCCAGCCCACTCTCTGAAGACTGATGGACACTTTGGTATCACAGGAAAACCCCTGTAAATTTTTTGTACAGAATAGCTGCAACCAGTGGTCTGGCCATAGGCAAAAGCTGAGGAAAGACGATGAAGCTGTGAGAGGCTCTTCTTAAAAATGCACTCTTTCCAACTCTGCTTCTTTCCCTCATTTCCTTTCCAAGGCATCCTCCCTTTAGCTTCCAGACAAAAGTTAATAAGAAACCGCAGCGCAATCTGTATGTCTGGGGAAGATTAAGAAGTAATAACAGAAATCCCTGCCCTTCACTTGAGGGATGTGAACCAAAATCCACCTTATGTTCTGTAACATTGCTATAAAATGGGACAATCTGCACATGGATGGACAAGGTAGAGCCCTGTGGGCCACACGTAGGGCTGTGAGGACGTGGAGCCAGTGGAGCAGAGTCAACTGGTGGTACCCGAGGCACTGAGCAGTGATGAATACAGAGCCTGGGAGCTTTCTCCTCCATCCACTGCCCTACATTGGGGCGTGCGGGGCTGTGTTCAGTGATTCGGGCATGCAACAGTTCCTCCAAAGCCATCCAGAGGAGTTCAATATCCTCTACAGCCAGGGCCGAGTGAAGCCTCCATATTTTAATAAAAAGGAATACTACAGAATACTATCCCAATTTATAGATAAGGAAAACAGAGGCATAGGCTAGTCTCCCGAGTTCATTTTCCTTCTTCCTCCTCTCCTGGCAGTAGATTTGCTGCCCATACAAGAGCTTGGCAAGTTTCACTAGTGGATAGCACTGATTTTCCCCTAGGTCTGACAGGATGCTCATTCAGTTGGGATAGAGCCTCGTTTTGTGGTTGGCACATGGACCCACTGGTGACTTATGTCTGAGCCGTTAGCCAAGCTCACCTTTCCTCTACCATCTCCATGCCACTTTGTGCCAAATGTTTCTCTTGCATCCTTCAAATGCAGATCTTCATCCATCATCCTCCTTTTCCCTGGCTGCTCCTTGGGTCCTTTCGGCCCTCAGGAAGCCTGGGAGGATTCACCTCAACACTCTAGAGCCAACATCTGTGCTGCTCCAGCAGCTGTCCGCTGTCTCCAGGCCAACTGCAGGCAGAAATGACCAGAACAACTGCATTTTCACCTCTGCCAAAGGCAGCAGTGCAAGTGAAATAGAAGTGTCTGACCTCTCTCAAGCAGCAAGGGTCTTGTAGGACTTGTGCTCTAAGAGAGGACATAATCTGCTGGCCATGCCATGGGTATCCGGCCTCTCCCCACAGATGCTGATTTCTCCTGACATTTTAGTGGGGTCCTTACGTGTCGCCTACAAACACCCCACGCATCTTCTGCCCCAGCCATCCCGCTTGTAAGGAAACCCCAGCATCACTCAGGACAGATGTCAGGGGACTGGCCTGAGATCACGTGCAGATGTGGTGCCCTTTTCACTGGCTCTCCAAGCGGGAGCTTTGCTCTGGCTGGTGCTGTGCCAAGAGCCCCAACCACTGGCACAAGACAGAGCCCACGATGGAGGGTGGTAGAGCCATGGTGAGGAAAGGGACTTGCCTGGTGGGAGGTCATACTGAAACCAAGCCCAGGAGGTCCCATGATGGGACTGTCCCCTGGCACTGCCACTCTGTCCCATGTGGGTCTTGACCCAGCCATTGCCTCCCACTTGGATATGTGTCTTCTCCTGTCTCTGTCCTTGACAAATGTCATTGCATTGCCCTTCTGTGAGCCCAGGGTCCTCTCTGGCTTTGTCTATACCGCTGGGTGAACACAAGCTCCAGAGAGGACCCAAAATTCAGCAGGCCCCACACACAAGCTCTAGTAAGGGACACCCTGCCGCCTGCCTCAGATAGCCCTCCTCTCACATCTTCCACTTATCCTCCCCTCTGCGCATCTCATCCTGACCCCTGCCATGTTCTCCCTCTCCCAGGGCACCTAATGCCGCATCTCGCCGTGCCTGGGACGGCAGATCCAGCCGCCCGCACGGCCTCTCTGTGCTGCTCTCCACCCAAACATCCTCGCTCCACCTGCGCTCTGAAAATTCAGCTGACCAAGTGGTTTTTCTCCTTTGGCTGGAGCCCTTCTTTTCTGCTCTTGCTTTAATTGTCCATTTGTAATAGCCAAGAATTTCCAAAACTTGATGGAAAATTAAAGAATCAGTGCAGGAGCAGAACCATCCCTGCCTTGGAGAAGGCCGCTTTCATTTCCTGCCAGCCATCCTCTTTCAGGCATTGAGAGCAAAAACCTTTGAGCCTTTCCAGCCACTCTATCACCCTGCTGGACTAATAACGTGGGCAGTTCAACTACACCTAGTTCCAGCTATTGAAATGACGGCAACAGCCTCCATCCCACAGGAACTGACCCCTCTACTGTCGTCAAGGCTGGTGGAAGTGCTGATGACATACGAACATTAGCGGCTGTTATTACTTTCCAGTGGTGTTTGCTGAAACTGGAATTCAATGCAGAGCGAAGGGTGGAGGCGATAAGCTGAGGGGCCTGGAGATGGGATGTGGGGGGTCTCAACCCCAGAGACAAGCCAAGGGCTGCATGGAGGGCGAATTACGGCTTTGTCCTGAGGGGCCCTATTGGGCTAAGAGAGATACAGGCTGGCTAGAAGGAATACTCTACATATGAGTGTGTCTATCTCAGTCATCACGCTGAGAACCTGCATTCAAAAATGCGTGATGTGGTTCATGGGCTTCACAGCACCAAGAAATGGGGCCATCACAGTGCAGTGCAGATAGTTTCCTCTTGCAGCTCCCAGCAGAGTCTGCATGGTGGAAAAGTCCATGCACATACTCGGGCCACCAGCTGCCCCGTCCTGGCTAATCCTGAGAAAAAATCATCTCCTGCCCTGCAAGCTCCAGTCTTCCTGCCTGGATTTGTGGATAGCCCCCACTTTTGGAATTTAGTATGCTTTTACCTCGGTTTTGGGAATGACCAGTTTCCTCATTTTCATGCCTAGCCGTGCAACGGCCCCATTAACGCTCTGGCAGAGGTGTGGGAACGGGGCAACACCAGGCGCCTCTGCTCTGCTGTGGAAGGGGCCAGTGGAACGTGCATCCTTGGGCAGGTCTGTTTTTGAAAAGCAATTACTGGCAGGGAAGACGGCAAATCCCGCATTCCTCGACGAAGGAATCCGGGTGATGTCACCTCCTGCCCAGTGACAGGAGCGTTTCGGCAGCCGGCTCCTCCCTTCAGACAACCCCTGCCTTTGCCACAAATATTTGTTTTGGCCTCTTTCTTGGAAGCTTCCCATTACAAGGACTAACGGCGGGGTGGACTCTCCTACTGTAAGGCCAGTTTCTGCCCCAGCACATTAGCACGGGCCACAGGTTAATAGAGGTTAACAAATGCCAGCCAAGGTTTTACTGCCAGTAGCAGCAGTGTTTTTGTTCAAAAATCTGTGTGCTGCAAGGCAGGCTTAGGAAGACCAAAACCTCCTTAAGCAGAAGGCTGCCTCCTTCCATAAACCAGTTTAAATCAAATTTGCTTGAGTACCTATTACGCGTTTCTAGATTGCAGGCATGCAGATGTGCTGCCGATCTGCCTGCAGCCTTCTCTCACGCTCTCTCTAGTAGGACACAACAGCGTAAAGCAAGTCAGGATCTTTCCAGATCAAGTGGTCTGGAATAAACTGCCCTTTTGCCTGGGAGGGGAGCGATTCCCCATGGATGTTTCTGGAGGAAAAGGATTTCTGGGGTAGGTGACAGGGTGGTGAGGAGAGCTGGAGGCAGGACCACATCCAGCATGGTGGCTTCTCCTCAAAAGGAAAAGAGGAAAGAGTGGTTTGATAGCCAGGAAGGGAAGGCTTTTTGCACTGGAGCGTCTGCCCCAAACCCTGACCGTGCTCCTGTCCCATGGAGATGGTCCATCAATTGAGGGGGGAAATGCACCACTGCTCTGGGTGCCATCCAGACCCAGCTCCCCTCCCAGGCACGGTGTTTTGCAAGGTGCCACCATAGAGGGACAAGGAATGAGCGACCTCTCATTGCTCCCCACCAAGATCATTTTTAGGACACTTGGGTGGGATTCTGTCACCTAAACTTAGGTGCTCAACCACCTGGGAGATGAGCTAAACATCCGCCTGGCTTCCAAGTGCTGGTCCGGGACATGGTTCTCCTAGCAGTGCTGTGCTTCTCCTGCCAAGCCCGTGCAGGTAGCCCAAGGCATCTCAAGTGGCACGAGACATCTGCATGTGGGCAAGCAGACCGAGCTGCAGGGTCAGCCTCATCCGAAAATCATTTCCCCAGACAGCAGCTTCTCCCCAGTGACTGCAAAGGGCCCTGGGGGCCTGCTCAGGTGGAGACCTTGGTGTTGCTCTAAAACAAGTCAGGGTGAAGCCCACCCTTGGAAGATTTCCTTGTGGAATAACATGGAAGCAGTTTGGGTCAGTTGCTAGCTCTTCCCTGCACATCACTAAATTTTACTACATGCTTTCAGGGGCCAGAGGACCAGATGCATTCGGAGTGCGAGAGGTAGCCACCCTTGGGATTCACACTCTTATGAACTGACGCATCTTGCTTTTTTCCTTGCTTTCTTTGCTATTCCAAATGGTGCATTTGGACTTTTTACCACCACTGAGCATCATTCGGAGACTCCAGGGTGGGAAGAGCTTGTTTAGGTCTATTATTTACAATGGCAGAAGAGAAAAAAATACCATATTCATCACTGTGACATTCTTCTGCAACTCCTTCCTGCAAGCTTACATTTTTAGCTGTCCTTAAAAATACACAGAGGTGCTGCTTGCACCTCACTGTGCACCCACTTTTCCTTAGCATCCATGACACTGGAAGAGGATGGAGGGACACAGAGGGGGCAAGAACTGGTCATACAGTAGGCTTCTGATGGCAGATGGGGTAAATTGCTTCGTTACGTTGCATAAGGAACCTGAAAAAGTTGCATATTCTCAGTGTTCACACTGAAGAACACGAGGCCAGTTCAGCGCTGCTGCAGGACTAACGGGAGCGGGATAATCTTGCCCTTCAGCAGCTCCTGCACCTCAGGGACCTCGGGGCAGGGCTGCTTGTGCTGTTTCTGCCCAGCCTCTGGCTCTCCTGGCCCCAGAAGTCCCACCTAGACAAGGTCTGACACCATGCTCCAACAGTCATCCCGAGCTGCGATCCCCTTTAAGGTACGGTTTGCAAGCTCAGACACTGCCAAAAAGCCTTTTGTGATGTTGATTTATGGAACTGGAAAGAGAAGGGCAGGAGGATGTTTTGTAAGATGTTTGTGAGATTAAATTACTCCAAATCCCGCGGATGTTCATGGGATCTCAGTAAAGTTGCTGATTTTAGGAAAACGTTTGTTACCACAGAGATCCTAGCAAGGTCACAAGCAGAGGAAGGATGAAAATGGAGAAGAGCTGTGTTTTTACCAATAGCATACAGTACTCCCCCTGTATTTGAGTGCATGGATAAGTTGATTTGGGTCCTAAAAAAGCACATTTAAGAAATCACTTTTGGAGGTTCCCTAAGCCAGGGCCTTTCGCATCTGCTGATCATTTTGTTCTGCCAAGCCAAGAAGGCTCTGAGTGTGGAAGAGAGCCACAGACATCAAGGCCTGGCTTGGCAAGAATGATTCACTGCTGTGAGTGAGAAGGGAAGTTAACCCCCTCTCCTGGCTCCTGCTGCAGCGAGCCGGTGGCTTTCTGCAACGAAGTCAGTGCAGCAGCTCAGGCTTCAGCCTACGGAGAGCAACAGGTAATTCAGCCTGTCCTAACTGCAGCCAGAGCTGAAGGATGACGAGACCCAAGACTTGGCAGAACCAGAGAGTGGCTTTCTCAGCGCAGTGGCTAAAGCCAGGTGAACCCACCACCCTGGTGGGAAAGACCCTCTTGCTTTCCTTCGGAGATGGGGAACTTAAGGCTGCAGCAACCTCTCCGACCAGTACAGGCACTGGGAATTTAGCACGGGTCCCTGAGTCACCATGGCGCAGCCCGGGCCCTAAATCAAGCTTTTTCAGTTAGCACACGCCTTTCATCAGCGCTCCGTTGTTTTTAAACGCCAGCGATAAGAGGGTTCAGTGAACATTTCAAGCTGTAGATAAACGACTGCCTGCCAACATAAACACCATAAAATGCTCCACATAAATCATACATCGGAGTTCGTCCCCGCTAGGACTGCTGTTAAAATTCCCTGGAAAAAGGAATGGCTGAAAGGGTGCAGCGGTCTGCCAGGAGTTTCTGAGACCAGGAGATTTGGGAGAAAGAGAAAAAATGCAGTTCGAAAGCCTGCAGCAATACAGCTGCTTGGAAGAGCGTTCCCTCCCCTTCCTCCCGCCTTGAGATCCCTAAGCCTGCTCTGCTCATGGAGGATTAAATTCGTTCCACACCCACACGCGTCCTCGCAGGCGTGTGAAACCCCTCATGCACTTGGTGTAGACACGACATCTCTTACAGAAAGCCTTCTGTTTTCCCCTGCTGCTCCTCTGGCCTCTCCGGTCCCGAGGATCAGGGGACTTTGGCCCTTCTTCATCTGTGTACGCCTGTTTTCCAGCGGCATTTCAACTGTCCGTACAATAACAGCTACAAATAAGCTTCTCTAGCAAACGAACTGCCTGCAGGCTCCTCAGAAGTAATCCACTGCCCCCCCCCCCTTCCCGGGATCCAGAGACCACAGTTCATGCATTGATCTAAAGGACCAAAACAGGAGACCAAAACCTTTCCAAGGGTGTCCTTGGATCACAAATCAACAAATCAAAGCTACAAATCAAGTTCAAATCGGCAACTGCTTTGCTCGCATCATGCACTCACCAGGCAGTCCCGTCCTCCCTCGCTGGCCACCAAAGCCTTATCCAACCCAATGGTAGGAAATGCATCAGTCTGATCCTGCAGCAAGCCCAAGAACCAAGGAAAGGACGGTCTGGGGAAGCTCACCATGTGGATTCGTCCCTGCGCTGCGATCCAGACCGAGCTTTGGCCTCCTCGCTGTAGGTCCCATTTGACTCAACACCGAACAGCAGGAAAAACCTCAGACCCACTTCTGACCTGGGGGTGATGCCAAGAACGACGACGCTCTGAAATCACCGCAGAGCCATCTCCCAGGCAGGGGTGAAAGAAAAGGAAACACCAGTCCCCTCCATCTCCAAAAATAACGGCGATACGTAGTCGATCTCACCCCGCCAGGGAAGTTCGGTGGGATTTTGAATGCCCTCTCGAATGTCTCATGTCTCCGCCTGCAGTGGTTGAGCAACGCTGGCAGTGCGGGGACGCGAGTCAGGTCTTGCTGCCCTGGCCAGGGTGGTGGAAAGTCTCATGTTCAACCGAGCCAGCGTTTCCCACCAAGCCCTGTTGAGTCAGTCCCCCGCAGACCTCTGGGTCTGGTAAATCAGACTGGGACCAAGCTTAGGGCTCTCAAATAAAGACCTTCTCGCCCAACGCTGGTAGAGCAGCAATGACTCACAGCCGGCACGCAAGGAGAGACCATGCACTGCTGCCGGCGCGTGTCCTCCCGTGCACCTGGTTCACCCCAGCTCACACCCACGCGCTTCCGCTCGCTCTCCCCCTGCCCTGCGGCTTTAAAAAAGCCTTGTCCGAGCGCGTGGCCTGACAGCGACTACCTCCCGCCGGAGCCAATCCAAGCAAAACGCCTTGTTTTAACTCAACAAAGCCTCATTGAAGCAGAGCCTCGCACGTCCGGCCCGTTCCTGCGGGTGCCCTTGGAGAAGTCGCTACATGAGGGCAGAGCAGCCACCCCCGGGCACCGTATCGCTGTGTGCCTTTGTGCCCTGGCCGCGAGCCCTGACTGCTGGCAGGGCCCTGCGGAGCTGCAGGACTTCGGGAGCGAGCAGCCTTTGCAGCATCCTCGGCGCCCTGGCGCAGCGAACGTAATGGATTGTGGCAGTTTGCAAAACGTGTCGCGGGCTCAGATGGAGTAGAACCGAAATATCTCCGCCTGGGATAATTATTCCGGAGGAGAGGCATTTGCTTCCTTTCTAAGGAAGGTCCATGTGATGGTAATGATTGTGGAAATGGGCCTGATGGCCACATGCACCCAGGCCAGGGAAGCAGTGTCCATCACAACGGCCGTGGTGGGGAGGTCACTACGGGGATGACTGAGCTTGCAGGTTAAAGCATCTGAGGTGTCTGCATGGAGGCAAGGTGGGATTTAGTGGCCCAAATGGAGACATCGCAGCATGACGTTGACTGTGGGGGGTCCTGCCTGACCTCCAGCTGCCACTGTAGAAGGTGGCTGTCTCCCATGCAGACATCGCAGATGCCTGCAGCATCTTGGATGGCTCTAGACACCTACTTGTGGGCAACTGGATCCACCCCGGGTGTCCCACCCTGGTTATGGTCAATGAAGCCCAGACAATGCAGTCCATGGAGCCCTGGGTCCTCAGAGGACCTGCTCTTCACCCATGCCAACAGCTGGCCCCAGAGGTCTCCAAGCACACTGCAAGGAAGGGTGGTATCAAACCCGAGGCCGTGCATGGGAGGCCAGCGACCTGCTCTCTGTGTGGGCAGGCCCAGGGGACCCAGACGTCGGGGCTGATGCTCTCAGCTGCAGATCCACTGGAGCCAAGATCAGCATCGTAAACTCTAGAGAAACCCTACTAAGGAATGAGGAGCTCCTACACTGAGGAATGCCTTGCAGTGCCCACGGTGTCGTCTTTCCTTTCTCTCCCTCGTTTCTACCCTCCTCTTTTTATTAGCTTAGCTGTTTTGACTTGAAACTCTGCAGAGCCAGGGCTGTGTGTGCAGCGCGGCAGGGCTCGCATCTTTGGTGGAGCCACGAGGTGCTCCGACCATGCAAACCGCAAGAGCAAAGGCTGAAGCTGCAGAAAGCCCTGCGGACACGGCAGCGCTTGCACGGGTCACCGGGTCACTGATACACATGCCAGCGTGTGCAAGAAAACATCTGCTCTTGCAGCATGTCACTACACAGCTACTCCTCCCAAAGGCTCCCAGCAGCAGTTTGGGAGTGCTGGAAGAGCCGGGGCAGGGGGGAGGCAGGCGGGGGAGCCGGCTGTCCATGAAAGGAAACGAGGACATTTAACTTTGTAGTAAACTCCGTTAACTATTTCTGTCTGCGAGCGCGGAGGAAACGGCTGGGCCGAGCAGCGAGCAACACCATTGTCCCCGTCGGGGAAAAAAACAAAAAAGGATGATAAAAATGTGCCTGAAGGAATTTGGCTCATGCTCACTTTTGAACCGGCATCAGGTTTCCAAAGGAGAGATGTGTGGCTGCACCGGCAGGGCGTTTTCCCAGGGCTTCCCAGCTCCGGCTGAAACCGATGGGGAAGTTCACGTTGGGTTTTGGGTTGGATTCTCCCTGCACCAACCCAAAGGGCCAGACTGACCAAGGATTTAGGCACCTAAAGCAGGACTCGGATGCTCTCATGGCCTTCAAAGCTTCTGTCCTCCAAGCCCACGGTGAGGGATGGGAGCGTCCCTCTCAGCCCAGCAGCTCGAGGGCTTGCTCTGGCTGCGGGAAACCCAGCTCTGGTGCTCCCTCGGCTCTCACCGTGCCCACGGAAAGCCTGGACACCGCTGCAAGCCGCCAAGGGGGAAGGAAGCAGAGGGAGGCTCTTCCCAGCCCTCCTGGGAAGGAGCTGCTGGGAAGGAAACGGGAGCTTGCTGGAGCCAGGCAGGAGCGGAGTCCGCTGCTCCGGCCTCGTGGTCGGGCCACGCAGCCGGGCGGGATGAGCTGCGGTTTCCGGGCCTTGTTCCTCCGCTTCAGCTGTTTATTTCTCTCCGGGATGGAAGAGCGCACTAACCTCCCGCACGCCAGCTCCAGCTCGCGCCCTTCCTGGCTTCGACCTCGTGTTTGAAAGACGCTTTTGCACAAAGCAGACGCTTGTAAATCTCCAGGCTAAGTGTGTGTTTAAGAGGGTATTAAAAGTCACAATCAAAAATAACGGCGCAAAGCAAAATCGTAGCCTCGGGATATGCCGAGGTCCCTCAGCCTTCCCCGTGTCAAAATGGGCCTTTTCCCAGCAAAACGGGGATGCTGTGAGGAACTGACCCAAAAAGTAAAGCCTCGTTACCCCAACACCATGGAGCAGCTCCTGCTGCTCCCAGCCCTCAGCTCTGCCCTGCCACCCCCGAGCATCTCCTGGTGCTGCCAGGGCTTGTGCTTGTCCCCTGGGTGGGGACACCATCCGGTGAGCGGAGTCCCTCGGAGATAACTGCTGGGGCCAATGCTGCTCAGTGTCTTTGTTCATGACCTGGATGATGGGACAGAGAGGGCTGTCAGCAAGTTCGTGGGCAGCCCGGTTGAGGGGGAGCGGTCGATACGCCCTGCTATTCAGAGGAACCTCAACAGGCTGGAGTAAGGGTCCAGCAGGAACCTCATGAAGTTCAGTGGAGGTAAAGGCAGAGTCCTGCACCTCACGTGGAATAACTCCATGCCACAGGACAGCCTGGGAGCGACTGGCTAGACAGCAGCTCTGCTGGAAAGGATCGGGAGTCCTGGGGGGACAAGCTGGACAGGAGTCAGCAGTGTGGCCTTGCAGGAAAGAAAGCCACCAAGTGCTGGGCTGCCCTAGCAAGAGTAACCGGGGGGGCAAGGGCAGTGGTTACCCCCTGTGTTCTGCCCTTGTGAGACCACATCTGGATCCTGTGCCCAGTTTGGGGCTCCCCAGTATAAGAAAGGTCCGGAGTGGGTCATGTGACCTGCTGGAAAGCAGCTCTGCGGAGAAGGACCTGGGGGTCCTGATGGACAACAAGTTGACCATGGGCCAGCAACGTGCCCTCGTGGCCAAGGCCAATGGTATCCTGGGCTGCATCAGGCAGAGCATCACCAGCAGGTCGAGGGAGGTGATCCTGCCCCTCTACTCAGCCCTGGGGAGGCCACGCCTGGAGTGCTGTGTCCAGTGCTGGGCTCCCCAACACAAGAGAGACATGGACCTGCTGGAGAGAGTCCAGCAAAGGGCCCCAAAAATGATGAAGGGACTGCAGCATCTCTCATATGAGGAGAGGCTGAGAGAGCTGGGCCTGCTCAGCCTAGGGAAGAGGAGGCTGAGAGGGGATCTTATCAATCCGTATGAGTATCTGAAGGGAGGGTGTCAAGCGGGTGGGGCCAGACTCTTCTCAGTGGTGCCCAGCGACAGGATGAGATGCAGTGGGCACAAACTGAAACACAGGAAGCTCCGTCTGAGCATGAAGAAAAACTTCTTTCCTGTGAGGGTGACTGAGCACTGTCACAGGTTGCCCAGAGAGGTTGTGGAGTCTCCTTCCTTGGAGCTGTTCAGAAAACATCTGGACACAATCATGGGCATCATGCTCTAGGTGACCCTGCTTGAACTGAATGGAGGGGGCTGGACTAGATGATCTCCAGAGGTCCCTTCCAACCTCAACCCTTCTATGATTCTGTGATGTGGAGGCCTCCAGAATGGTCATGGGCTGGAGAGTGGGACATGCAAGGAGAGGATGAGAGAACTGGGTCTGCTCAGCCTGGAGAAGGGAAGGGGAAGATCTTACTGGTGTCTGCAATTACTTTATGGGATGTTATAGAGAAGGTGAACACAGACTCTTCTCAAGGGTGTGCAGTGAGAGGACAAGAGACATGGACACAAGTTGCACCCAAGGAAATTCCAAGTGGATATAAAGTCTTCTCCATGAGAGAGGTCAGACACCAGCACAGGGCCTCAGGGAGTTGGTGGGATCTCCATCCCTGGAGATACTGAAACTTGACTGGACAGGGCCCTGAGCAACCTCATCTAATGTCAAAGGTGGCCCTGCTCTGACACCTCCTAATGTCCCTTTGACTTCAGTTACCCCGAGTTTCCACAATTAACCCTCAAGATCCCCATCAATCCCCCCTACCTAATGTCTCTCACACCTTCTTTGCACCCATCCTGGGGGCTGGGACAATTTTGCGACCTCCCCAGGGGGCTTCTCTGCCCCCAGGGCAAGCGAGAAGAGGGACCTCAGAAGAGGGGCTGAAGCTCTGAGGATCTCTTCTGAGACCTTGCTTAGGGGCTTTGGCTGCCTACACAAAGCCACCTCGTGCCTTAGGGACAGCCCAGGGCCTTGGAGGTAGGGACACGGGGCTGGCAGGCAGCCCTGGGGTCCCACCTCCGAGGAGGCAGCCAGAGAGCAGACGGGACACCCCACAGTGCCAAAAACAACACCGGCCCTCTGGCAGCAGGGAGCAGAAACAACAGTGGTTTCTGTGGCTGGTCACCAAGATCTCCAAGCAACGGACAGGGTCAAAGGGAGCTGAGCAGTGTTGAAGATGAACCTTGTGCTGGTTGGATGAACCTTGGGTGGAAGAACTCTAAACAAGCCATAAATTAAAGAAAAATCAGTCTGCTGCAAGGCTGGGCCCTGCAGAAATATATCTCTCCAGTGAAGCCGAAAGGAGCAGAGACCATCAGCACATGCCATATTCAATAGTCCACCTCCGCAACACATGACAGATGATGGAGGGGTTTCCTTATTACATACATTGAAAAAAATCTCCTGGTATTTTGCTCCTGGAAGACATCCAAGAATTGTCTCAGCAGTAGCTCTGAGAGCTTGCAGGAGTCAAAGGCATGGCTTCCCCATGATTAATGTGCCCCTTTCCCCCGTTCCCACCCATGACTCACTGCAGCCAGGTTAAATTGCCTTTCCTTCAACAGCTTAGCAGAAGGGCGCTTTCTAAGGAGGGTTTTGATGGAGGACAGATTGCCCTCCTGTGGCATTTCCAAGTAGTTTGGGCTAGAGGAGAAAGCGCCTCTGGCTCCTGAAACTCAGACGGCTCTTTTGCTCCCCTCTGGTTTGGAGATTGGGGCATCTGCTTGTCCCTCCTGCCAGAAGAGTGGGGACATCCGTGTTTCCAATGGCACGGCTCTCTCCTATTAAGCACGGCTTAAATACACTTGCTAAGCCAAGCTCCTGCACTTGGTACAATGATAGATGAGGGTCTCCAGCCCGGGCCACTAACGTCAGAGCTGGGGACCACCCCGTGCCAGCTCCACAGCCCTGTCCTTTGCATGGTGGCTGCAAGCCACCTGGCTCCTTGCAGACGCTGGCCAGACGCAGGTTGCTGGACAGCCACCATCGCCACTTCCCATGAGGCCGAGGCTGGAGCAGGACGTACTGTCCACCTGCTCCGCCAGCACAGCCCACATGCCGCTCCCTGAGATCTGGGGTTTGCTCCTGTGCCAAGAAAACCCCAGGAGCATTTTCTCAGCGATCCTCTGGGAAGGGCCCTTCAGCACCAGCAAAGGGCACTTTGGGTTGGGAGAAGATGGAGCCCCAAGCCTGGGAGATAAACGCATCTCTATCATGCACAGAGGCCCAGCGACCCATGACACATTGGTGACAAGGTACCGTGGGCGGCTGCAGATGAAGGGGAGGGAATAACCTGCTCTCTGCACCTCTTGACCCTGCAGAGCCAACCAGGCAACATCTGCTGCCGGTTCGGGGTGAGTTGGTCCTGTCCGGGGCACAGTATGGCCCAGGTGGTCTCAGGAGGATCCTTCCAGCTTCGCTCTCAGGGGGTCCAGCTGGACAAACACTGGCTGTAGTCAAGTTCACTGTGACCATAGCAGCGACCCGGAGATGAGAGGGATGGTGCTGAGGTCAGCACAAGCCAACTCCCATCAAACAGAGGAAAGACAGTAAGTTTTTAATGAGGAGGAAACCATACTCCATGGAAAGACAACAGCATCTCTAAACTAGATCCATCTAAGGACCTGCAGATATTAACTGGGAACACAGATTGGATAGAAGGAGATCCCATCACTAGAGGAAGCTATGTGTTCGGTAGCTGATAGAGTTTTCTTTCAAAGGAGGCAGGTTGGCCTAGAAGACAAGGCCACCAGGGAGCAGGTTCAGCTGCTGCCCCATGGTGATGTTGTCAAGCCACGTCCCTGCTTGGTGCCTCAGTTTCCCCAGCTGCACAGGAGAGAAGACACCCTTTGCGAGGCGCTTTGAGAGGCAAAGATGAAAGTGCACCTACATCCTTGGGTGTTATTACAAATTATAGAGAACGTAAAGGTCAATGGACCTTTTGTCCATGGGTTGGAGGCACCAACTACATGTTCTGCTGGGATGAGCTCGGCCGGGCTCTGATCTCTGGCCACTCTCGGTCTTTTGAGATCAATCCTTGATGCACAGACATATAAAGCTTAAGCTGATGCTACAAAAGAAAGCACTTTGCAGAGCAAAAAAAATTGCTGTGGCTTTGTCCATTACAATGAAGATCGTTCCACAACTACCGGTGTCTGGAGAGAATTTTCCCACCATTTAGGTGGAAGGCTGCAAAACACTTCTGAATCCCACTTTGCTTTAAAAACACACGTTCATCTACAAAGGCAAGACAAGGGAGGGCTCCAAGCGCAGATCTAGCGAACGCATCCCAAGCGACAGAGGGAAGGATTAGGGTTGTCTAACCCAAAGACGACCAAAGAGAGGTATAAAAGGAGTCACCAAATATGCCGCAAAGCTGCACGCGGGGGGCAAGGAAGGGTTAGAGTCCATTTTCCATATCCGCTCTGGGGACGCCAAGGAGCAAAGGCTCAAGCTGCTGCAAAGGCCACCGAGGTTGGAAAGCAGGAGGCCCCGTCTCTGCTGATGGGTGGCAAAGCCCTGAGCGTGCCGCGGCTCGGAGGGGCCGCGCGGGTGCCTAGAAGGTGGCTTGTGGGGACGGAGGGGCTGGGGGACGAAGGCGAAGCCCCCCCAGAGCTGCCTCCTGCAGATCATCACGGAGACGGCATATAAAAAAAAACCCAAACAAACCCAAATCGGACGTCTGCTTTCTGCTCCTGCTGCTTCTCTGCCTCTCGGCCCCCCATCAGAGGCATTCGACCACCCTGCCACGGGGAATTGCATCAGGAAAAAGTTAAAACGCTTAATCCAGGACATTTTGGCTCAATCCCAAACTGCCTGCGTGTGGGAGCCCAAAACCTGAACGGCGACGGGAGCTGGACTTGGGGAGCAGCTGAGGTCGGGGCAAATCCGTCCCCGGCCCGTGCGATGGAGAAAAGGCGGAAAGCGAAGAGCGAAATGCGTGAGCGGAGGGAGGCAGCTGCCAAGCTAAAACCGGCCTGCAAGGTCTAAAAATAAAACAAGAAAAAATTAAATAGGAAAAAAAAAAAAATCAACATACGGAGAAGCGCTGGACTTGGTCCTTTGCAAAACCGTCCCATGCTCCCGGCTCCGGCGCTGCAAGGCGAGAGGCAGCCGGGGCGCTATTCCCCCTTCCCTGCCCTCTCCGGTGGCGATCCCAGCGCCTCCGTCTCCTCCCACCCCTCGGATCGCTCCCGCGTCCCGCTACCCGAGCCGACGGACGGTGACGTGGAGACCTCAGCCGGGGAAGCTTCCTGAGGGACGGCGACGCTGTCCCCGGCGCCCGCAGGGCTCGGGAAGTCGGAGCCGGGAGCAAACGCTGGGCACACGCTGCCTGCCTGCCTTCCCCACGGCATGCACGGGATTTCTCCCCCTTTTTTTTCCCCCTGCTCTTTTTGCAAAAAGCCCCAAAAGGGCAGAAAAACCAAAAAGCTGATGCTGCTTTCCGCAGCTAAGAGCAACGCTTAGTAGAAATCAAACTGTTTCCCCCAAAGCCTAAGGGTTTAGGGCTGAAAATAAGGAAAAGAGGAGCAGAAGGAAACCCACCCAAGGGATGGGATGTTTCTCCTCCAACCTTTGAGGCTCGCCAGCAGCGCTGGGGCAGGCAGTGAGACGCCGCGAACGCTCAAAGAGCCAGAAAGACGGCTGCAAACGCCCAACGTCGCAGCCCTAGCGATAGGCGCTGGCAACCCCGAGCGCCGGCCGGCACGGAAGCATCCGTCGGGTTGAGGCAGCGGGCAGAGCCCACACGGACCCCCCCGATTTTGGGCAAACCAGGAGAGCAAATGCCTTCTCCTGCCGTAGCGGAGACCAAGGCTGTGAAACAAATTGGGTAATTGGGATTTTTTCCCCCCTCTGTTCCCTTCTCTTTTCCTCCTGCTTGAGTTTTGCATCACTCTTCTCTCCTCTCTCCTGGACCGTGTGGGCGTTTAACCCCCTGGCCAAGCCCCAGGCTACATTTCACGCGTTTCGGGCAATGGGAATAAACACAAAACGCTGAGACCAGAAAGCACGAGTGGTCTGAGACCGGTACCAAAACCTCGAGAAGCGCTGCCTTTCTCTATAAGCTGTTTCCCGTAAGCGTTTCAGCTCTATGCACTGACTTAAGCGACTCTTCCTGGGTGGCTGAACATCGCCGAGACGCGCTGTTGTGACCTGCTGTGAAAAGCAAAGCAACGACCCGCTTGGGTTTTGCTCCACGCTTATCCCAGTTTCTTTGAAAATTAAAAAAAAAAAAAACCCAAAAAACAGAGCAAGCCCTGAGCCCACAGCCCGGGATTACGCGGCATCCAACGGCATTTCGGGAAACGGGCAAACCTCGCTGTGCCCGTGCTGGATATATATCATAATTATAATCAATACTGCCACAACGTGAGACAGCGCAGAGTAACTCGCTTGCTGATTTTAAAGCGAACGGGCGTCCTTGCCTCTGTGCAGAGCCGCGATGCGGCAGTCAGCTTTGCATCCTTTTATTATCTCGCTATATTTTTAATTGCATATCTTATCCCGGCTGCTTTCTAGGAAAAACAAGATGGGAAAGAGCCTGGCTGGCTGGGCAGGAGCGGCACCTTCCCCGAAGGGGTTTGCAAAGAAAAGCCGCTTCGAGGATGCCCTGGGTGATGGAGGATGCAGTGGGATGAGGGAAGCTTTACTGCAGCAGTGGGTTCCCGAGTCAGGCTGGAAGGGTTAAAAGCCAAACGTGCAGCCCTGAGTCGGGCTTTTCAGATCAGTTTTAAGGGACTGCGCAGAGTGCAGCTTGATTGCTGTAGCATAAGCACATACTTAATATAAAACATTATATAGGCGTGGAAAAAAAAAGGTAAGATATGAAAAGAAGATTATTTTAACAGCTTCCATAATTCTGTTATAGGGATCGATGCAGGAGTGACCCGGGCTCACGGGGACGAGGTGCAGGGCACTGTTTTGCCCCAGACCGATACTTTATCCGGGGCCGAGACACCTCCGGGGCTGCGGATTAGTACCGACATAGCAAGGCCATCCCTACCTTTTGCAGCCGGGAAACAAGGTGCCTCTGCCCGGCGGGTCGTCACCGCATACCCGAGGGCTTTGCAACGCAGCGCGGCCGGCCGCAGCTCTGAAACAGACAGGGGAAAAGGGGGAAAGAAAAGAAAAGGGGAAAAAGAAAAAAAAAAGCGATTATTTGGGGGCTGCAGGCGAGCAGCGCTGCGGTGCCAGGCACCATACGGCAGCGTCGGCGCTCAATGCTGCCATTGTGCTGCTGCCGCGGCCGCAAAAGGGCCGGGGGAATTTCTTCTCTGGGGATAGGATGCGTCCCAGGGGCTTAAGACGCGGCGAGGGAGACCAGGGTTGGACTTGGGTGATAAATGCAGCCGAGAGTTGCTGTTACAGGTGCACCAAAGCGATGCAACACGCAAGCTCCTGCACTCGATTATAACACAACTGTGGTAGCATTGAGCCGTAAATCAGCGTGCAAAACCCATGGGGAGGATTGCAGCGGCGCGCGTGGCTTTTTGAAGGGTTTCCCGCTTCAATTCACCTCCCGTCACCCGCTCTGCAAATGTTGCATTTGGGGCGTTTGCATGCACAGCTCTGCATGCATTTTGCTTCCCTGCAGATTTTCTCGATAGCGGAGAAAATCTCTTGATAGCAGCAGCAGAAAGCCTGGTGCTTTAAAGGGATCGCTTCGACCTAGCACCACACCCAGAGCTTCTCCTCGCAGCAGGTATTTGGGGGAAAAACGCAAGCGCTTTGCAAACCGGCCCCGGCTTAAAAGCCCCTTGCATCCGCCCGTACCAGCCGCCGCCGCGCCGAGTGCGGCTCGCAGATGGCTCTGCCCGGCCGCGGCGCCCGCGGGGACGGAGGCACGTACCAGCCGAGGAGAGGCACAGCCCCCAGGCTCAGCCCGCACCCGTTGCTGCTTCACCCGACAAGGGTTTTTTTTTTTGCTTTTAATTCCCAAATCACTGCTACTGCATCCCCGCGGCTCATCTCCTCGCCTCACTTTAGCCTCGTTGCTCCCGCTGTGGTCTCCGCTCTGCTGCGCGGATGCAAACTAATGCTCTGCGTGAGAGAGAGAGTGTGGGGGGGAAAAACCAACCAAACAAGCAAGCAATTCTCCCCCGGCGACCCGGTTTCCACTCTCCTAAAACTGATCCCCGGAGTAACGAAGTCATGAGCATCCCCGGGAGTGCATCCCCCGCCAGGATGAGCCCGGTCACGGCTTCGGGGCTCGAAGCCACAACCAGACTCACAGCTTCTGCCAAGACGGTGCTTTTGACATAGTCCAGCATTCCCTAAATACCGGGCTGCAGCCCACTGAGATGCCACCTTCTCCTGCCCGTCCGCTGCAGGCTCCTGGGATGCTCCTCATCTCCCCCAGCACAAAATCAGCTGCTGGGGATTTTGCTATAAAAAGTTTGCTGCGTAGGAGCACCCGGGGAAAACGCAGAGGTTGGATAGAGCAGAAAATAAGCGCTTTTGCCAGAAAAGCCCATAGCCGGCGGATTTATCCTGCTCCGGCATCCCAGCAAACGCCCTGCACGGGGACCCGCCAGCACTAACCTCATTAACACCGACAGCATGTGTTTCTGGGAGACATCTGCTAATAGTAACGTTGGTATTTTGGGGAACGTTGCTCCCCACAGACGCTTTTCACTCGATTGCCTCACTGCCAGCAGCTTCCCGCCAGCTTTCAGGCTGCAGCAGTCGTAACGGGGCCCAGGGAGGTGGCGATCCATGATTTATTGGCAGGCAGCAGTGCAATACCAGGGATCAAATACCCGGCACAATTTGCGTCAAATCAAATACCACGATTCCCAATTTGCGACTGGATTTTATTGCAATATCGACTGAAACCATCTGTTTCTGCAACCGTTTGTCCTGCTGAACCGACTCTCGGGAAGGTCCTACACGAACGTGAGGAGCCCAGACTCAGCCAAGACGGACTTGCAATACATTTTTCCATAGATTACATTTAACGGCACGCAGGTTGCTTTAACCACAGCCTTACCCAGCACACAACTTCTGCATAAGCCACCACGGGCTCGTCCTTCCGGACCTTTGTGCTCTCCGGGTTGGAAAAAAACGGCCATTCTCCAAGCAGAGACCCTTCAACCCAAGTTTGTCCCCAGCAGAAGCACGCGGGCAACACGAGCCTCCCAGCCAAGCTGGGTAACGCCAGCGACGGGCCAGCAAGAAAACCAAGACTATTTCCAGTTCCCCTCCGAGGATGTGGCAGGAGCCGACTGCTTCGCGAGGCAAACGCGGCAGTGACCTCTTGCTATCGCGAAAATCAGAGGCGCATCGAAAAGAGCCGGCGTTGCGGCAGCCAGCACCAAGCCAGGGACAACTCACTCTGCTCCGGAGCCGAGGTCGGTCCCGTCCACTGCTAAGGGCCAGGACGTCGCCCCGATGCAGCCCGCGCCGCTGGTTTTGGGTGCTCGGGGCACCCAGGCTGGTCAAAGCCAAAGCCCCAGCGCCGTCCACGGATCTTCTCACCCGGAGCATCTGACCCCAGCGCGGGTGGTCAAAGGGGGCTTGCGAACGGCCCCTTTTGGCTTCCCGGGCTTTGCCTTACTGAGCCCTCTCCAGGCCTCGCTACAGCAACGGCTTAGGGACAGAGGTTTCCTCGTTGCATAAAGGCAACAGTTTTGCACAGATTCAGGCGTTTGGGGAACGAAACCCTGCAGATCTGGAAAGAGCCGAAATCCATTCAATTTTTTATCAGCTCGGTGCAATAACAAATATATGACAGATAAATGCCTTTTCTAGCATTCATACAACCAATCCAAAGCATTTAATAAAGGCATAAGACCCTCTGCAGGACCCCAGGGGCAGGCCCTTTCCTCCGCTGGGATTTACCGCCGGGAGGTGGACAGACAGACATCACTCCGGCAGGGATCGGCTCCCCTTTGTCCTTCCCCAGTGCCACTTTCCCCCGCAGCGGACTTTCGCCACGCTGGAAATCGGGGCCGTCAGTCCACGGCAGGGAGGTGCCCGCGGGGGAGCCGTGCTGCGGGAACTCACTTCGCTCCTGCCGAGCCGGAGAGGGAAGCCCGGGGCGCGCGAGCCGCGGGGGAGCCGATCCTGGACGCGAGCCCGTCTCGCGGCAGGCTGCAGAGCCAGCCTGAGCTTTGCAAGGAGGGGGATGGCGCTGGTGGCAACCTGGGGACGAGAAATGAGCACCTGGGAGAGGATGGGACAAATGCAACGGGCGAGAGGACAACGGGGGAGATGGAGAACGGAGATGAACGGTCCTGAGCTTTCATGAGAGGTCCTGAGCTAGCAGCAAGCACAGGGGAAGGATTGGATGCAGCACTGATTGCATTTTCGTTATGGACTGCATGGTCAGCCCCATCCTGCCTGGAAAATCCTGCCGGGTATGACACAGGAGAACGCCGTACTTGCACACCATGCGGAGCGTCCTTTCCCAAGCAGAACGTGAGTTTAAGCCACGTTTTGTGATTTTGCACACGAGATGCTTTCAAACACAGCAACCTTTCAATGCCGTACGGCGCCCAGAGCGAGCTATGCAACAGCAAAGACCTGCCGAGAAGCAGCAAAGCATCTGGAGAAGATCTGCCTTCCCTCGAGAGCGACTGATGCACTTACGCGGTGGAAAAACACTGTTTTGCCTTGTAAAAAAAAAAATCAATAGCTGCAGTCTGATCGAATGGCTGAAGCCTGCTGTCTCCCTTCCGTCCCCCAGCTCCTCTCCAGCCCGGCATCGAGCACCGGGAGCTGCTGCTCTAATACGATTCCTAGTGACGGTCCGCATCGTTAGCCAGCTTATATCTAAAATATGAACACAGAAAGGTGTTTTTGCAAATGCGATTAGAAAGACAGATCTGCCCTCTCCGGGGAGCGGCATCACTAGCACGGCACAACTGGTCTCTGTAAAAGAAACGCGTTTCAACAGGTTGCTTTTCCTGTCAAAATGAGGTCAGGTTTGCAGCAAAGAGCCCAACCTTTTGGTTCAGAGACACACCCGCAGTCCCACAACTGGAGAGGCGTCGAGGAGAGCCGGGACAGGCGTGATGGGTGCTGCAAGCGCAGCCGCGCGGGAAGCGACCGATTCCAGCCTTGACACGGGGTTTTGCGCTCCGGGAACCTGCCACCGTACCCGGAGGTGTCCCTGCCTCCGTAATCCCCACGGCCAAAACTCGCTGCCTCCAGCATCCCTCTGACGCTTCCTTCTCAGATCTTCCCTCTGCGGATGCTGCCCCAAACAGCCGTCCAAGCACCAAACCCTCCAGCCCCTCTCCCCGCTGCTCACTCGTCCCCCTGCGTCTCTCAGAAGCGGGCGATGAGGCCACGGGACTGATGTTTATGAGCAATGAGGACAAGGAGAAAACAGCGCAAATGTCGCTTTCCTCCTGGAGAGGACAACCCATGTTGTCCGCCTGCTTGAACGGGAGCTTAGAGCCCCAAGACTACACTGACCTCCAAAAGACACGCAGGCAGGCGGGACGCAGCCACGAGCTGAGCAGGCAATGCCCTTTCAGCAGGCATTTCTGCAGTGTTTTGAGGACAAAACACACTTCCTCGGGCATCCTCTCCTCCCCGAACACCCACACTAAGAGAGACACCGCCAACAGCTCCTGAAAAGACTCGCAAAGACGCTTGCCTTAGCGTGACCGCCGCGCTGCAAAGAGCGCGCTCAAAAATCCTGCGGTGCTGAGCACATCGACCAGGCTGCTCCGGCATCTGGGGCTGCTCCGCTCGAGCGAACAAAGCCGTGTCGCCCGCCCGGCAACCCGCTCCCAGTGCTGCCTTCACGCATCGCCGTCCCGACACCAGCCCCGTCGCTTCGCGGTAGCCTGCGGCGGGGAGGCGATCGCTGCCGTGCTCCATCGGGCACAGAAGCAGCCCCCAAAAGCAGGTCACCCGATGCAGGCCAGGTTATTTCGGATTTCCATATCCATTACCGACAGGGTAGGGAGGTTAAGACCTGAACGTGGTGGTTGTGGTGATCTAAATTACCTTTCTTCAAGCGTTGGCAGCACTCTCTTGCGGAGCCGCTGCACAGTGTTGCTATAATGCCAGAGTTGTCCCTGCCCGTCCTCGGGTACCACTTACCTATCCCGGAGGGACACCAGAGGGCTCGATCAAGGGCCGGGAGTCGCACCGTTCTGGGAGCCCAGGGGAAGCGTGCAAGCACGGCGTTTGCAGGACAGCTGAGCCCGTAGCTTCTGCGCATTTCCATCTGGCAGCAGCTCGGCAAGTTCTGCTCGCTGCCCGGAGACCACCAGACTGAGGCGAGCGCTGTGTCGGCCACCTCTGCGTTTTTCTGCTTCGTGGCTCAGTCCCCGTGTGTTTTCCTGCTGTCGTTTCTGCCATCTAGAGGGGAAGTTTCTACATTGCAGACGTGTCCCTCGAAACCCAGCTGAAACGCACGGTTCGGAAAACCACGGTCCATCACTCGGCCAAGGTCTGGTTCTGCCTACTGCTGTCCACAGCTGTGCGGAGGACGGAGTCTAGTAAACTGGGAGGTGATCTGAACCGAGAGGGACTGCAAGCGTGCAGCTGGGTAAACTGGAGAGATGGAATACGAAGTGGATAAAACCCAAGAGAAATGAGTATAAGGTACTACGCTGCCCTGGTAAGACATGCTTTCAGTGAGAAAAGGGCACCGTTTGGCAGTACATGATCTCCCTATTGAGGGTCTGCATGATGGACGCTTGACCTGCGTTCAGTTTGGAGGGGGACAGGTGGAAACGGCCGCCCGTGGGACCCAGCTCTGCAGGATTCGCCGTTTCTAGAGGATCACACAAACCCAGACCATCTGTATCTTCCAGAGCAACATGCTCTGGGACAACCGAGCCTGTGAACTTCTCAAGGACACAGCAGCGACACAGCATGCATGTTAGCAGCAACTGTTGCTTCCCTACAGCTCAGAAACAGGTTAATCCACCTGCGAGCGCAGAAGATACCAGATGAGCCATTGCTCGTCTCTCTCCCACACTTGCGACTGACGGATGTTTTAAGTATCCTAGGTCAGTGAGTAACCAAGGCTCAGGATACGACCCCCTGGAGGGATCAAAGGGCTCAGAACATATATAAAGGCATTGGGGTTAAGGCCGAAGAAAGCCAGCGAAGCTAAGTGCAAGTCATCCTCCAAACATCAATCAGGCAAAATGCTCCCATGTCTCGGCTAGACACCAGTGCAAGGGACAGCAGCTAGATCAAACAGATCCTTGCTAGGATCCCTGCAAGAAGAAAAGGCTGCACTGCTTGGAAAGGAAATACTCTCTCCTCCAACTTGTAGGTATAGAAGCATTCAAAAAAATCTACCTGCATCTGAAATCACATGGAACAACTGCAGCTGACTGCAGTTAGAGCGGCTGAGCTGTGCTGATGTACCACCATGCAACAGCAACACAGAAAATAACTGCAGAGCCTGAGGATGGGAGACAGTCAAAAAACGCCTGGAGGAGCTGTAGCCAAACCTGCAAAAGGAAGCAAGAACCAGAGGAGTCAACGCTGGCGATATCCTGCCTTACTCTCTGCCCCTGCAGTTTAGCGGGTGCCATTAGAGATGGGGGCCTATCCGTCTGCAGGTAGAAGTGGTGTCACATCCATCTAAGTAAATCCCCTTCTGCAAGCCGCCTTAGCTGGGCACAACATGATCATCCCTGCATAAACACTGTGGCAGGAAACAGGGGATCCTAAGCCACGTGTCAGAGCCGCAGCAGTCCTGGCTGCCCGGCAGCTATGGGCAGGCGGCTCGCGTGTAGCCTCGCAGGACAGCTCTGCCCTTCGGCGCAATCGCTTCCAAACCATCCACCGGAGATACCAACCTGGGAAAGCACACGCCAAGCGCTTGGTCAGCACAAACACAAGCGTGACCGGGTTTTGTTTTCTTTTGTTTTAATAGAAACATTCTAGAGTAACTCTGAAAGGGGATCAGGCTAAAGGGAATGTCTCTTGGAATAAAATACTGTGGTGCGCTTCAGGAATGATGTGCAAAGTTAAAACGTCCAAGCCGGCTCAGCTCAGGACTTCCTGGATTCTTGGGCCTTCTTGATTTCCTGCAAGGAGATCAGGAAAATAACTGAGCACCAATCCCTCTCAGGGAGCAATTCCTAGTTTCACAGATCTGAAGAACAAGAATGATTATCCACAGCACAAACTAAAGTATCAAAGCACCAAGCACAGAATTTATATGTAAGCCTTTAGGGATGCAGCTAAGTTTGCCTTTGAGACACTTCGAAATAGCACAATCCTCCAGCCCCGTCCAGTGGCACGTGCTTATACTGCCCCTAATTCAGTATTGCACTGGATCCGTTTCCCACTCTTAGGCGTCTGATCCATGATCACTCATAGGAGATCACAACTGGATCGCCTGGCAATTCAAATTGGATCTGGATCAAGTGCAGGCACGTGGTTGCATTTCTGCGGCTGTTCACAAATAAACCCTCTCCTGCTCAGCCTAGCAGTCAGGCTTGCACAGGGAGCAAGGTACGTAAAAACCCCCTGAACGACTCACCTCCAGGAGTATTTCCTTCAGGTCAGAATAAGCTTTCTCTAGATCATCATTAATAATGACCAAGTCAAACAGGCCAGGCTCTTTACCTAGGGAAGGAAAAGAGGACAGAGCTGTTAGAGGGGAACATGTTTCTTCCCTGTGTCCTCTCTCACGCAATACTTCAGTTCCCGTGGCATTTTAGTACTATTATTTCAGCTATTGCTATTCTCTGCCAAGCGTCCGCTAGGAATTGCAATGGGAAACGATGCAGTATCACGCTTAGATCAAACCTAACTAACGCCCAACTCCTGCCAGCACTCCTCAGAGAAGAGAGGTCAGACCTTCGTGTAGAAAACGACACCTAAACCACCAGTGTCCCCCTTCTCCCTGGCCGCATCTCTCAAAGGCCACTGGACTTACTAAGTTCCAAATCTACGCAGGCTGCAGTCAAACGCTTCCGTAAACTTTCTTCTGTCTCAGTCTGTCGGTCACGTAGTCTTTTTTCCTAAACCCAATGACAAATATATTAAAGAAACGTGCGTTCCAAATCCTGAGTGCAGAAAACACCAGCCACCCCATCATCTTAAAATCCACAGCCCTCTGCCCCCCGCACAGGAGCCGTTTGCCAACATCAGCCACCGTGGCATGTGAAATGACACCCTGCAAAGGGCAAGGGGACATATTCAGAGCCACAGAGCAAATCAGTGTTCAAGCTGGGTTTGGGCTCAGGACATCAGGTTTCCAGTATTGCTGGTACTGGAAACTGGGTATCTTCCAGTATATCTTTTTTGCTCATCAGCAGCTGGGCAGGTACTGCTGGGAGGTGAAATCTCTCTGTTGGGCTCTGGTATCAGTGCGCTCTGTTAGCGTCCTCCCCCACAAACTCGATAAGAAACACAGAGAGCAACAGGGGAGAGCCAGGCCCTGGCTGGGATCCAGGAGTCGTGGGCTTAGTCTCTACCACGTCCTTCCCACATGGCTTCAGCGAGTGGCATCTCCAGGACCATGTGCCCCTCTGAACCCCGACAGGGATTTCACTTCTCCCAAAGGCGCCGTGTACATGTGATCCTTATTATACGGGATCACGTAAGACCAAACAGATACAGGTTTCCCAGTGCTGCAGAGAACCAGCCTCCCTAAGTTTAACTCCAATAGCTGGAGCTGGAAGCACGTCTCACTAAAAAAATCTCATCTTTACAAAGGACAACTAATGCTTTTGTAAAGCATTTTGAAGGCTGGCCATGCTCTAACAGAGCTGACACCCCAGCAGAGGCAATCACACTCCAAGGTGTGGAAAGAGACTGTGCAGGGAAGATCCAAGCATGGCAATGAAAGATGCCTTACTGGGAACCAAGTGCTGGAATCACAGATTGGGCAGATACTGAGCAGGGGTAACAGCACTCAAAAATGAGCCCCCACCTGTTCTGCATCCCTTAAAAATACATACATTCAACAATGAGGGGGGAACACTCATCACTTCAGACCAAGACGCCGATTACCTCTAACTGCCTAACAGCAAAGGAAGGCAGCCGCTCACCAAGACATCTAAGGACGGAGGCTGCACGGAGATGTAGATGGGGTTCAGGTCTGTCCTCTTGATGTTCTTCACGCCTTGGATGTCGATGTCAAGGACGCAGATCTGGTTCTGGGCCTGAATGGCCTGCACCGCACCTTTACTGGAGACAGGCAGAGAGGGGGCAGGTTATTCGCCAAAGCAAGGAGGAGAAGGGTCAGAGCATCCAGCCACAGCAGAGCGAGTTTGATGTCCCCCAGCAGTGAGCCTTTTGCCTCATGGGGCTCCCAAGTGCCTTCGTTGCTGCTGGAGGGAAGAGGAAATTTGCTCCGCTCAGGCTAACAGTGGTTTCTCTCTCCTTGACGGTCCTCTGGGTCCCTGAGAAAGAACAGAGGGGCTGGCAGCAGGGCTGCCTGCTGCTAGAAAGAGTGGCAAAACTGTAAGGGAGGAAGGCTGTGGAAACAGATAACATGCAACTATCCCACATGCAGTGTGGCTCAGACGTGGTCCATAAAGATCCTGCCTTCAACAACTACAGCAGCATCCCCAAAGAGCAAAAACACTCCAAACCTTCCTTAGAGGTTCACCAATTCCCACACTCATACGCTCTACTGAAGGATGCTTCAATGTTCCTGCCAGTTTTGCAAGATGCATGATTAAGAAAACATTTTTAAAGTGATGGTTCTCGTACATCTGTAACGATGGTTGTATCTCTTCCCCAGCATGGGCTGCGTATAATACGCGTTGCACTTTTTTCCAAAGGCCTACAATGCTCCTTTGAAAAGCAGCAACTCCAACCCTCTTAAATCAGGAGGCCATGCAGTGGCAGCAGAGTTTAAGAGAAAACACTGCTTTAGAGCCAGCATCAAACTCTCTGGATTCTCTGCCTTCACCCATTTCTTGCACCAACCCCAAGCCCTTCCTCAGCCTTTCCCAGCACTGCTCCCTAGCTGAGCAGCACCCTGGACTGGGGCCGGCAGGAGAAGGCAAGGCCTTTGCCAGCACAGAGGGGAAGCACCCATGGGTGCCACGCAGCCAGGGCGCTGCTGTTCGTGGGGTGGGAGAGCAGCAAGACACAACAACACAGACAGAGAGTCCAGCATCCACCGACCTTGCAGCTTCCCTACAGCATTCTGCAAACGCAGTCGGAAAGGATGGAGGCAGCGTGAGCAGGACATGGCTCTCGGAGGGATATGGAGAGGAGCTGAGCTGGGGAAAGGTGTAAGGACTTCTAGGAACCTGCGAGCTCAGAAAAGCCCCAAGAAGAAGAGATGGGGCTTTGGCTGCTCCATTGCCCAACCTGAAGGAAAGGGTTGAAGAGGGGTAACACTGAGAGGAGGAAGAGCTGGAGATCTTGAGCAGACAGAATAGGAGAGCGGATTTGAATAGCTCTGCAGCAACGAGCTGGTGTGGCACCAGGTCTGTGAACCCCTCACCCAGGTCAGGTCACAAACACGCCGGCAACAGCTCTTTACACACCAGTGGAGGGAAAAAGCGACCCAGCAGCCAGGCAGCCTCGAGATCCCGAAGCTGGTGCAGGCCCTCCCAGGAGGGCACACTGCGGATGGGTGAGGACTAGTGACTGCAGGGATGCTGTGGTGATGGGATCATGCAGGAACAAGGGGACGGCTAAAAGCTTTCTTCCTGGCATTGGGATCCCATAGCACAGGTCGCTTAAACCCCAGTCAGGAGGAAGAAGCTGGAGTGATGCTGTGAGACCATCCCTGTGCTATGTACAACCAGAGATTTACTACCTTGCCCAGATGGGCAGCAGTGAGAGCCCGGATCTGAGCATCATCTACCACAAATACACAAAAACTCCCCAAACTGGCTTGTTTCACCTTGTGAAAGCCACAGGCTTCATCGGGTAACACCAGGTATCAACCAACTCCTGCTACAATCAATTCACAAAGAGCCAAGAGCTCCCTGCGCCCCAAGGAAGAGGCCCGACTCCAGCACTCAAATTTCAGCCCCTAATTAAAGGCAGCTTCAAAGAAGCCCTGATTTTGGTGAATAGGGCTCAGCGTTATCCCAAAGACATGGATTTTTCATAAGCACCTAATTTTTAGTTATTAATTATCTGGTGGGATTTAGGAAGCACAAAGCATTGGTGAAAGCTTCAACTTTTCTGCTTAGCCTAAGGGACCCTCTCCTCCATCTTATCAAACAACTGATTATGAAACATCCTCAGGCACTTAAATAGAAAATCTTTGCTTGAATGGTTTCAATATTTATTTTGCTTGAAAACTTACATTTATTGTCAAGTTGATCTGAGTTAATTTCAGCCTTTTTCTCCCACCCTGAACTCTCACCAGCCCAGGCCCAGAGCAGAGGCAGCATGAACATGCAGACTGTCTGGTCTGTGTGAGCAGAGACAAAAGTGAAGGCCAGGGAGAAAAGCACTTCAAAACTAAACCCAAACACATTATTTATATTTGCAGTGATTATAGCATTTTATCTACCAAGATTTAATCTTTCTAAGTTTATATAACCTACCACCATTAACAGGGCACATCCTCCTCCATCACTGACACGCGCACCATGCGGCAGGGAAAGCAGCAATCAGTCAACGCAAGGAGGTGATGTGAGGTTATAGCAGGAAGGGAAAAATCCTTGCCTGCCTCAACTCTGAGCTTCGTTTCACTAATCAGTCTACATAATCAGGGCAGAAATTCAGCTAGAGGCTTCTCTCGGTCTGGGCAACCACAGGAAAACACTACAAGGCAATCAGAAACCACAGTAAGGCTCCAGGTTTGATCTCATTTCAAGTGCAACACCTGCAACAACATCCCCAAGCACCCTGTCTCGCCACACAGAGCCTCAGAGGTTTTCTAGGCCAGCATGATGGTCCAACCCAGCTAGCATGAGATCAGTGTGCAACCACCAAAACCACCGGTGCACAGCCAGGAGACAAAACGAAGCCCTGTTGTTGCTGTTTCCCTGCACTACCTCTCTGCTCCTGTTCAAGTTATTAAAGATATGTACATAAACGCATGCTCCCCTTGCCTCTTCTGCCCTGAGGAAGGTCAGCAAAACCCATGCCCTCTGGTCTTCCCAGCAGCCTTTTTTAAGCGCATGCAGTTGTATTGTCCACGTGTCATGTTCCTCCTAATCATGGACTCCATTAGCTGATTTCACCTAAATTTGATTTAAAAAAATGTCTTAGAATAGCCAGTTCATGAAAATTCCATCAAAATCAGCTGGGGAGAGGAGAGGTGCCTTGTCAGCACCCACCCTGAGGAAAAGGCACCACGGTCAACAAAACCTATATCAGACATCAGAGAGCTGCCACCTCCTCTGCACCGCACTGGATTAAGCAGAGCACGCGATGGGAAGCAAGCATGTCCTACGCAGGATGAACCCAGGGATGAAAGAGCTTGCACCTGGCTTCTCCTTGGTGCTGGGTGTTTGAGATTAACTGAAAGATGAGCAGTGACACTGGAAGCATGTAGGCCAGGGCAGGGACTGCCCTCCTCAGCTGGCGCAGGAGTGACCATGGCCAGTGCCCCGGGACACTGTCCTCAACTGCAGCGAAAGCAGCGATGCCTGCGCACGTTGCATTAAAACACCGACTTTACTGTGACAGAAGTCTCCAACCATTCCTTTACAGATATGTACCTATGGCACGATCAATTTGGGAGCCTTACGCAGAGACGTCTCACAGAGAATCCATCCTCAGAAGAGGAAGTTTAGCCAAATCTGCTGTCTCCAAAAATAATCCCCCAAAAGCACATTCAGCCCTTTAAGAAATGCAAGTCTTTCTGAAAAGCATTTCGGGCAACCTTCTCTAATTTAAAAGACTAAATATCTTAGAACTTAGTTAACTTTCCTCCTTAACAGGTCCTGTACCATAGCACCACACTTTTCTAACAATAATTATGTAAGATATTTGACTTCTAATTAACATTGCAGCTTAATGTTTTATTGATCACCAGCTCCAATGCCCAGAGCAATGCTATTTTAAAATCCACCCAACTCTTTAACCCTAGCCAAGGGTGCCATGCTATATACCTATTTGTAAGCAGTTATTTTACCAAATAAGCATGCATATTTGTTTCACTACAGCCAATACAGGTGCAATAGCATCTGCTCCTGAATTTATCATATTCGGACCACAAGTTAACAGAGGGATAATGGAAAACAAGTGTCCATCTTGCCCACTAGTCTCTGCAGAGCACTTGGAAGATATTAAGGACTGCAAATAGTCTGCAAAAATCACCCCTGTGCAAGAACAGCGTTAAGCATACAAACTCCTTCAGCAGCCCTCAAACACTGGAGGCATTAGGGAATCTCATGTTGCAATGAAGAATTAATCGTAATGAGTTAGCTCTTTGTAAGAGTTAATTTTGCTGTTTCAATAATGGCCAAATACAGCTGACAGGTCCCTGCCAGCAGAATGAAAGGCTTAGCTTAAGGCAAGAATCTGTGCATTTGGGGGAAAACACTGTCCCTAAGTTAAAATGTTTCTTCCTCCATCATAATCTCAACCAACTGGGTTCAGTGGCGACCGCGTCTGAGTTGCCTACCTCGTCCCATACATATTTCCGGAGAACTCTGCATGCTCAATGAATTCACCAGCATCAATTTCTTTCTGCATTTCCTCTCTGGTCACAAAGTGGTAATCTGTATATGGCAAACAGGAAAAACAGCCAGAAATTAACAGCCTTGAAGGTAAAGTGCATGGCCAAGATGGCACATGCAAGTGCTTAGGGGAGAAGCACATAACAGCCTGCCCTGGACAAGCTTGGCCGACTGCAGATTCTTACCTTTAATTACCACGTACAGCATCCCCTCTCCACCCCAACTGCCCAGACACCTGCTCAAAGTGCTTGGGAACTCTGGTGCATCTTTCCATGTGGCCAGATACGCTGCTGTGCACCCTTTTTCATACCCCTTCCCCTTTCTGGTGGAGTGGGAACCCTCTGAAGCTTGGAATACATCATAGCAAAATGATATATTTGAAAACAAGTACGATCAAGACTAGAGAGAGGGGGGAGATAAATGGGGACATCAAAACAAATGAACAAAGAAGAAATGTTTCCCTATCTTTTGTTCAAACTTTTCCCTCTCATTCCATAGTGAAAATTGCCTTTGGAAATTAAGTGCCAACCTCATTTGTTTCTTTCTGAAATATGCAAACTGACCAGAATAAAGAAAAGTGTCACACAAGCTATTAAGACAGATAAAGGCATCTCATTAAGCAGCTGCATTTCCCAAAGAACCATACATTTGGTGTATTTAACCAGAGCTATTTGGCACTTTAGAAAGCCAAGCCACTCAAAGCCCAGGTATGAACTGGAGGCTTAAACTGAGAGCCGCACTTTGAAAACTCTGGTCAATGCGTCACAGAGAAGGTATCTAAAAAAAGAAAACTGGAAGCGCATGCTCTGCTTCTGTTAATGTTTCATTACTTAATTCAATTCTGGTTTTGTTCTGCCATATCCATCCCTCTTCACATCTTCTCTCTATTGCATGGCACACACTGCAGAACAGCAGTAAGCAGTTACGGTCTCATTGGCCATTGAGATCAAGAAAAAAAGTGTATATATATAAAATTCAAATATATCACTACTGAATACCTATGCCTCAGAGCAGTAATTTGTTGAGTCTGACAAGACGGGCCAAATTGCAATGCACTGACCTTTGCCGTTTACTTCTCCAGGTCTTGGCTTCCTTGTGGTATCTGTAAGCAAAAGGTGGCCGTGTGAATTTTGTAGATAAAGGAAATAATAGCATCAAAGAAATAAAAAACACACACAGATTAATCCATTCACATAGAAGGCTGATCCTCTTTCAAAATGATCAAAGCTTCTGGAATCAACTAGTGTAAAACATGACATGCATGATTCACACCTTCGATTCCTAGATAACCTGAAAACAAGGAATTGAGAGCGGCCAGTTTGGGACCTAACAGGCTAGGCTTAGTTTTCTGCTCTGCTACAGACTTCCCTGTGTAATCCTAGACACATTATTCAGATCTCCATCTCAGTTCGGGGAATTAGCAGTGCCCTACTTTAATAAGCTATCTTCATTCTAAAAGATCACGCAGCGCCTACATAGGTGCTTAAAATAGCCAGATTTAATGAATAAGGGCAAACTCCTAGGTGAAGTAGCTGAATAAATCAGACATCCCATGAAGCCTTTTGGAAGTCATTCAAACTTGCATTATTTTAGGCATATGATCTGCAAAGCAAACAAGACCTGATGGTCTGCACAGAAGGCGACACTCATTGTTTTCTTTAGGATTGGTGGGAATTAACCTAATGCAATAAGGCTCTGATCGCCTTTAGCTTTTATAAAGAACTAATTGTCAAGGTCCAAATGGTCTATGGAGATTTAGGAAAAAATACATTCCAAAATGCTGCCTAGTGGAAACAACAAGATTTAGTTTGGGGTGAGCTCTTTATTAAGAGATTCAGTTGAGTTAAAAGCATTGGATGAAACATGAAAAAAAGAAAGACATTTTTAAGGCTTTTTAGTCTCTGGTACTTTAAATTTTTCCACATTTCAGTATGTGCTTTTTCATAGTGGAATGAATCTGGACCTTACAGATCTCGATGCAAAGATTTCAGTTGCAGTATCCAAAGCACTAGGACAGTGACAATTTTGATAAAATAATTAAAAACACCTTCTAGAGCCCTAGAGAAAAATCAGGTGAATAAACTGAGAATGCAGCCCAAACTCTGATGGTAACCTTCAAGCTGCCAGTCAAAGAAAAGGCAACAAATTAGTTTTGCAATGGGAGAGCTGCTCCAGAGAGGTTTCCTACACTTACTATCGGGAAAACAGTTTGCACAGTAACACTGGTGACCCTGAAGTGTCATTAACACCCCACCACCTCTTTAAAAACATCGCAGAGAGCTTCACACTATTTTACAAAAGTCAGCAGGAAGGGAAGGGTGTTTTAAAAGAATTCTGCTAATGAAAATGAGCTGACTGGCAGAGATGAGTGTGTAATCTGCACTGGAAACTGGGCAGCTCTGGTGGCTATCACACAAATCTCTCAACCTACGCTTAAAGTCCACCACGACAATGCCCCTCTCCCGTGACCTGCCAGGGATGGAGAATCTTCCCTCGCCCACCATCCTGAACCTGCCTCATTTGGGCAAAGGCAACAGGTACGAGTGGACCAAGTCAGCCAGATGGGGGTTATTTTCATATTAAAAGAAAATACCTCAGGTAGAAAAATAGGACCCTTGGCCAGCACTCACCGATCAGAGTAGAAAGTAAAGTCGACAAACCAGTAGAGCAGTGGCAGGAACAAGAATGTAAGTAGGGGATGGGACAAATTGTTTCGCTCATTGACCCGACAGCCGGATGGGTCTTACAAAACTCCTATTTTAAATCAGACCATGCTAACCAGAGCCCGGGCTATCCTGCAAGCAAAAACCCTCATCAGCACCCACAGGTTGGTGGGAAGACTTGACTTTTGAGGCAAGTCGTCTCCGGGATTTGGTTTCTTTCCAAGTCAGGAATCACTCGGAAAAATCTCATCACCATTTTGAGCTGTGTTCAGAGAGGTAGCGAGTCAGAGACTGAAAGGTGCCGTACCAGGCAAATCCTGGAGTTGCCTCTTGATACTAGTATTAAAAAAAGGCCTGACTTATTTAAACATCCCAAAGAGCCCACAGACAGACTAGGATACAGGTAAGCCACAGAAGTAGATTATCCAGGGCACAAATACTGCTACTGAAACAGGTTTTGGGCTATCAGTCCCAACCTCCTCTGCTCCCCTTTAGCAATGACACGCAGATACTCACGGGAGACACTGAAGCCAAAGACGTTCTCGTAATCTTTAAACAATTTCTTTAACAAAGTGCTCTTTCCTGCGCCTGATGGGCCACTCAGAACCACCGGCCTCGGCCCCTGCATGGCTAGAGAGACAGGAAAAATAGACGTCTGATTAGAAAGACATACAGCTCACGAGAAAACACAGCTATGGATTTCCAGGGGTGCCTCGGGCCCACAAAAGCGTCTATCCTTTACCTTCAGATACAAGTTTCTGCAGGCAAATCAGAAGTCATCAAAATTCACAAGTTAGAGCTGATGGGAAGTAACCGGGGAGTGCAGAAAATACCAGAGAAATTCAAAGAGCTATTAAATTAGCAAACTCGCTGCAGACAGTGGCAGCTGCCACCTCTGTACTGCTGAGAGAGAGCTGGGCGAGGAGCCCTGAGGAGTCAGATCTCATTTTGCAAAGCAGATACCAGAGGCCACGAGCAACGCAGCAGGACAGCTTCACCCTGCTTTGTTCCTGGCCCCAATTCTCACCTGGGGGACCCATCCTTGGAAAGGGCAAGTTCTGCATCTAAGTCCCACAGTCATCCACACCACAAGCTCCCCCACCACAAACTTTGGCTCATAAAATTAAAGGATGAGTATTACTGCAGTATGAACGCTTGTCCTCAAGGGACTGAAGTTAAACTCGCATCGCATAACCCAAAGAAAGGGGAAATCGGACTCCAGTTGCCACCGAGCTGGAAGAATTCAAGCCAGCTTCACACTAGCTCTGTTCCCTGTTAGAAGGGCTTAAATCCCTTCTCGATCCAAATCCTAGGAAAGGCTTTAATTAACAGGAGAAAGACGCCACCTGTGTCTGGTGGCACCTAGAAACATCATGGCACATCTCTTACATGCATTTGGCATCTCTGGCTTAATACTTGCCCTTGGAGATAGGGATTTTGAGAGGTCCTGCAATGCGCATTTTGGGGCAGGGGAAGAGCAACTCATTCTGTTTTCTAGCGGATCGCTCTTGTCTGGTTTTTGCACCGATGCGAATGGCACAGCCACTTCCCCCTCCAAGGGCCAGGCCTCGAGGAGTGCGTGCAGGGTCTGCTGGCGAGGAAACGGGAAGGAAATCGGCTGGCGTTACAGACACGCAACTCCACGTGAGGGATGGGTTGCCCGGGAGATGGCCAACGGCCCGCAGACCTCTTAAGCTGCCAGTTAACATCCTAACAAGTGCAAACTACTAACTTATGACAGACAGTTAAAAGGTTTTGCTTCAGTCCTCCACTCGTAAATCCTTTTCCGTAGCAGATAATGTACGGACCAACAGAAGTCCACCACCTCCTTCACCACTAACCGTGCACGCAACACAGCGGTGGGGAGGACACTGCTGGGCTCCAGGCTTTGCAAGCCAGAGCTGTGGCACAGACTCATCTTACAGCTTCCAGTCCTCCAACTCGCATGCTCTGGAAAGGCTCACTGCGGATCTTACTGCTGTCTATCAAAGGGAAAAGGACTGTTTTAGGCGTATAGTAAAAGGGAAATAAACCTCAAAGCCTTGCAAACAAGGCTGAACAAGGGTGTGATTTGGGAAACAAGCACCGGCTGGCCACGGCCACACTTCACCACGCTAACTCCAGCTTGAGGTCTCTCGTTGCAAGCAAGAGGAGTCCTAATACTGGAGAAAGGCAGCCACAGGTCACGTGGACCTTTCTGCAGTTGCTTCTTCGCCCAGAAAGAAAAGAATGGATATTTTCCCATGCTTGCCTCTCTGGGGAGGAAGGAAGGCTAATGATTAACATGTGAATACAGAAGAAAATCCTGTACTTCAGTGCAGAGAATACGGCCGGGGTCGGTAATCCATCAACAACTCAGCGGCTTTTAAAACAGAGGTGACACAAATCAAACAGGTCTAGTTTCCTATTAGGAAAAAAAAAAATCTTTCTGCAAGCAGTAAAGCCCCTTGATATGTGTTATTTTAACCTCATCAGCTGGGTCTTGACTCAGGAGCATTCAGAAGACAGACACTATAATGCCTTCCCATTTTAAATTAGATCATAGCAATGTGACCCTGACCTTACAAATCACTTTTTAAACAGCCTTAAGCCATCTGCAGTCTCTTACAAAATCAGTGGCAGCCATGGGTCGCGCGGCAGGCTAATCCAGCCATGCCGTCTACCTGACCTCAGCCTGCGTCAGCGGGATGCTTCCTTATCCCCAAATCCCTTCGGCACAGCTCCGCGATCCTGCCGGCACCTGTGAGGCAACACTAAAGCTAGCAAATTATCCGAGTTTTCCCTCTATTCCCTATGGACGCTTTATATGTCCGATCAGTACTTATTCAAGCACATACTAAGGAAGAGGATGTTAATATACGAAGTCTCATCTGTGCAGGTTCTAGCAGCAGCTAACATGTATATCGGCGTAAGGTTGAACAAGCCTCCAGGGAGCCCTTTCGGGTACTTGTGCTATCCCCCCCTTAGCCCTTGACCTTAGATAATTTCCAAATATCATGAGTTTTGCCTAAACGTTCAATACATAAACACGCTCCTGCACCTCCCCACCAGGGAACTGCTATTTAGTGCTTGGAGCAGGCAGGCAAAGGGGCCCTCGCTGACCTTGTCCGAGGCCTCTCCCTCTTCTGCCGTAAAGTAAAACGGGAGAGCGTTGGTGAACCTTAACCGTTGCTTGTAAAACGCTCCAGAAAAGAGGAGCTACCCAAAGTTTATCATCACCCAGCCGCTCCAGCCCACCACCAGATTCACAACGCAGCTCCCCCCTCGGCACCAAGCACCAACCAGCCGTTGAATGATGCTCATATATCACAACCGATGTTACACGCTGTCCTCATAAGCCATCAAAAACCTCCGCATGGGACATGCAGACACCAGCACAGATCCTCTGCCTGGGCATTTAAAAGCTTCTTCTCCAACACCATCCGATTGCACTAACAACAACAACTTGGGACACACTAGTCCTGGCTCCTGCCTGCAAGACACCAGGCAGGACAACTGGATCACTACCAGAGGAAAAAGTTTTCCTCTCTCTCCTTCCCCCAAATTCCTTTGACCCTTTAAGCAAGCACTGACAGGAAAAGGGGAATTCAAATCAGCCCAAATCAGTTATAATCATGTCATTCAACCCAAACCAAATTGGGAAGGAAGCAGCGGAACAGGCGAGGGTACCCAGAGAGCGCTGGCTGGGAGCAGCAGACTCCAAGCAATTCTTACCTTTTCTTTTATACCCTTCTAACCGAGGTATAAAGTCCAGCTCTTTGTAGCAGCGACAGGCTCATAATACGAGCGAGCGGGCAGAAAGCTGGGCTATTTGTGAGCCACATAAAGCCTTAATTACAGAGTCTCCGTTTTAAGATAGCCAATGAAAACCGTCCGCTGATCTTTAATCTTCTCCTGTGGTTTCTTCCCCACTCCCTGCTCTTCTGACTGGTAAAGCTGCAAACACCACTACCACGCTGACGAATACCAGCGTGTGCCACCCTGGTCAACATAGGTGCCGGCTTCAGGAAACAGAACAAAAAACTCTGTCTCTGTGAAACTAATCTCATGTATCACACGTCCTCCTGTTTCCCGGTGACACAAAGATGTCGGTGTAAATGCACACAAGCAGAGGAAGAACTGTTGTTATTCATGGATTGGGAGGTGAGGTACCTCCCTGAGTGAAACCACAGCATAATTCAGGTTGGAAGGGACCGCAGGAGGTCTCCAGTCCAACCTCCTGCTCAAACGTAGCATGTCTTTATTGAGTGATCGTGCTCACCGATTCACAAACTTCAAAAATGGGTGGGGCTCTTAGATCACATCGACGCACATTAGGTATAAAACCCAGGCCAGATAGCTACCACACTCACATTGCATCCAAAGATTGGTGTTTGGTTAAGACAGCTCCTCTGGAAAGACACTCATCTGGTTTTTAGCCACTTTCTCTAAAAAGCGTTCTTCTTTTGGACCTGAGTTTGCATGGCTCTTGCCTCCAGCTTCACGTCAAGTCAAAGATTAAGACACTTACCCACAATGAAAGTGACAGAACAAATGCCTTCTCCTCCTCTCCCAACAGATGTGAACCCAAGCCTTCAAACGGCATGTTCTAACCCCTCCGTGGTGGCACGTTCCAGGCTGCACGGCTCTCCATCCCTCCGGATGGAGCTCTCCCACTTTGACTAAAATATTTCAATACTAGAACAAAACGGGATTCAAGATCCTTGGTGTCAGCCCTTTTGGCCCCCCTGGCTGCTCGTGGACCACAGCTCTGCCCTACAAGACACGGAGCACACACTCCCCCAGAGGAGCCAAACCTGGTGGCCGGTGGCCAGGAACACCTGGAGTCAGACACCAGGTTTGGATGTGGCACAGCAGCGACCTGAACTCTGGTCTCTCAAGTCCCTGGGGAGCGCCTAGCCTGGCTAACCATGATCTATAGCTTTACTTTTCCATGTAAATGTCTTTGTTTTCTCCTCAAGCACGCTAAACCTTCCAAAATCCACAGGGGACAGGAGCTCATTCCCCCAAGATCTGGTGTCAGAGGGTCTCAACTCCATATCACCCTTTTTCATCAGATGCCAACACTCTCTCCAGCTGAGGCAGGTGCTGAATGTCTCCTGACACCCAGCCTTCCCCTTTCCCGCATCAGGATATTAGCAATCTTGCACCTCTGGTGTTAACAAGACATCGAGTTAAGCGCTGCAGATGCCTGCCAGCTGCCTTGCACATCACCCAGGTCCTGATTTGCGACTGCTGGTGCCAGGTTGTGAAAGGGAAGGGAGCAGGTCCAGCAGCAGGTAAAAAAATAAAGTGCAGTTTCCTAGGAATCCACGCCCTGAGGATGTGGATTCCCTGATGTCTAGTAAGGGTGGAGTTGACGATGTTTTTCCATCTGCAGGAGCCCTTGGGGCGACGCTGGGAGAAAATGCGGCCTCTAATTTAACTACCTTTTTTCACAAATGTACTAAGAACTGAGGTGAGAAAAGAGACACACATTCCCACTGCAATCACACAGGCCTCACTTCTTCAAGAAACAGGCTAAAAATAAACCAAAGGACTTACAGATGCTTCCTCTTGCCTCCCTTCAAATCTATCCCTTTTTCTCTTTGCTGGAGATCTCTGCAGACCAAAACAGGGTTGTGAGGAAAACAACAAGACGTAATTTACAGAAAAACCAATTTCTGCCGCCAGATGAAGAGGCTGGGCCCTCCGCGTAGGCGGCAGACAGCAAACACCCAGCTGGTAAACCGGGAATCTGTGCCAGCGCAGGACAAAAATGGCTTTCAGAGCCATCACAGCACCTATTTTTTGCCGGCGCCCACCGCCTGGCACGGTGCAGCGAAACCCTGGCCTCTGCTCAGCTCCACCGCAGCACAGACGGGTTTAATCTCAGACGAGGATGCGAGAGACGTCGGGGGCAGCTGCCCAGGGCTGGAGAGGAAGGATGAAGATGGTCTGGAAGTGTGAACTGGTCTCCCTGCGCTCTTCTCCTCCAACATGCTCCACAAATCCCACCAGCCCCAGCTCCTCTCATTCTGGCAGCGTGAAGCCTTTAAAAACCACAAGTGAAGCACTGAAAAATCCCCATTTGAGAAACCGGATTTAGTGGATGGGGCTATTTAATATCCTGGTTGGTTCCCAGCCCAGCAAAGCACCCTTGGGTCACGCTGTCAGCCTGCCCTTTGCAGCTGTAACATTACTGGTACGTTTCCATTCTGAGCAGTAGCGCAGATTTTTTCCCTTCGCTCACGTTTTGGCATTTTCAGGAGAAGAGCAGCTGGTCTCCAAATACTGCATCTAGCACAGAAGGTCTCTCATCTCTGCTGGGTTACTCCTAAAATGGGTTTGGCTCCAGCCTAGTCACCATACATCACCAAAACCATAGCAGACTGATTGGAAACAGAAAAACATCGCTTTTTAATGAAGATCCTCACGTTTTGGGGGTGGGCGAAGTGTCACACCCGTGACTCACAGACGGCTGCGTCTGGTGTGCTGAGGATGAACAATCCCACAGATCCTGCCGGGTTACAAAAACGTTAGGTGGTCCAACAAGAAGCACATGGGAGATGCCTCCTCCTCAAGGACACGCAGCACGTGATTTCTGTGCATTAACCAGAATGGCAGCTACTTAACTATGGCTCTTGATGAGCATTTTTCTCAAAACGGTTTGTAAGTTATATTTTAGATACATATATGTAAGTTATATTTACACACATGCATATTTTTATTATTATATCAGCGGGTGTAACTCGAAAATCTCTCAAGGCAACAGTTTCTTCTTGAGGTTCAGCAAGTCTAACTCTCCCAGCTGGTGCAGTCTAACAACAGCACGTCCAAATCCGGGACTACTTACGCCCTCAGGCCTCCAAAGGAACCGCAGCTTATCACTAGGGCGTGGAACATTTCCAAGTCTGCTCCTGCTAAACCTCCCTTGAATTGTAACTGGAAAGCAGCAACGCAACTAGTAAAGGAAGGACAGACGGTACAAGAGTTAAACAAAATTAATGCTGATTAGCAAACAGGCTTTAAAGAGAAGGTAAAACCACCTTACAAGTAGAAAAGAAGATTAAAGGACATTCTCTCCGGAGCCCCAACAAAGGTCTCCTGGATTAGGTATATAATCCCATTCCCTATTTTTAGCAGGCTTTTTACAAACCCTCAATTCCCACCTTCCTAACTTTTGGGGCAGCTGATTTTGTCACCTGACAACCCCACCCGGCCAGGTGTAGGAACACGGCAAGGTTTAACGTTATCGCAGAGCAGGCAAACGCTCAGCTTTTGATGTTTGCAAGAGGCCCTAAAAACACATCCCCCCTCCCCAGGGGTGGGTCAAGCGTTAACCAGCCCTCGGTCTGCCATGTCGCACCAGCTGCTCGAGCAGACGCATGGACACATCCCTGGACCTGCACACGTTCAGCCGGGGAACCACAAAGTTATCCCCAACATGCTCATCATCTGCTCGCAGCTGATTTAATTGGATCACCTCATTAAGCACACGAAACAAGCGGTAACGAGGATGCAACAAGCAGCGCAATTCAGGCCGTATTAACGCCCAACGGAGACGCACGTGGCTACCTAATTAAGCACCAACGCGCGGTCACACGCAGTCCTAGCAGGGCCCGGCAGGAACGAAACATCTCCTGCTTCAGTTATTTTTATCCAGAGCTTCCTCTAACCTGCAGACAATAATTCCTTCCCTCTCTTCAGAAATGAGCAGAGCATCCCCGTGCAGCTAAGTGCATCGCCGTGCCCACACCTGGCAGAAATAATGAATTATTTTTCTTCCTGGAACCAATTATCTAAAAAATAATGCTGCTTAAGCCCCTCCATTGGCAGCACCGATGAGCGCGCCTCGCTTTCCAGAGGGCAACGCTGCCAAAGGAAGAACAAGAACCGTTGGCTCAAGGTCACTGCAGAATTTAGGTCCAAGTCACAGGTGAGGCCGGGAGTCAGTCTAAGACCTCACCTAAAGGTAAAGCTGGACCAGTTTAACCAAGTAACTGGTTGGAGAGCAGCCCTGACCCCTTCCCACCCATCTGGATAAATTTCTGCAGCTGTGAAGGTCAGACGAGCGCAGTTACGTTGGCCGGTTCCCCCCACGGTCCAGACGTTGCCACTCCCACGAGTTAGCTCATTTCCGATCCTCTCCAGATGTTTGGGTCCCCGAGGATGGAGGACACCCATCTATTTTTTTTCCAGTTTAAGTGGAAGTCTTTGGTCAGGGTCAGCCCTGCAGTCACGGGGAGGGACATGTGAGGGACGCCCGGAGCCCAGAGGGGTGGCTGGAGCTCAGCACGCCCAGGATGGGGACCAGGATGAAGGCCAGCACCCTCCAGCATGGGACTGGGGCTCCCCACACTGCACTGGTTGGAGCTCAGCACCCCTGGGACGAGACCGGTGCGCTGGGCCAGCTGCAGCACAGCACCGTCCAGCATGGGACCTCCTCTCCCAGGAGCTGAATGGGGCTCAGCACCCCCAGGATGGGACCCCATGACGGGCTCAGCATCCTCATGGATGGGACCAGCACCCCAGGATGGGACCTCCACGATGGGACCAGCACCCCTGGGGGCGGCTGGAGCTCAGCACCCCAGGATGGGACCCCATGACGGGCTCAGCATCCTCGTGGATGGGACCAGCACCCCAGGATGGGACCTCCACGATGGGACCAGCACCCTCGGGGGCGGCTGGAGCTCAGCACCCCAGGATGGGACCTCCACGATGGGACCAGCACCCTTGGGGGCGGCTGGAGCTCAGCACCCCAGGATGGGACCTCCACGATGGGACCAGCACCCTCGGGAGCAGCTGGAGCTCAGCACCCCAGGATGGGACCTCCACGATGGGACCAGCACCCTCGGGGGCGGCTGGAGCTCAGCACCCCAGGATGGGACCTCCACGATGGGACCAGCACCCTCGGGAGCAGCTGGAGCTCAGCACCCCAGGATGGGACCTCCACGATGGGACCGGCACCCTCGGGAGCAGCTGGAGCTCAGCACCCCAGGATGGGACCCTTGTGATGGGCTCAGCGCCCTCCCGGATGGGACCGGCATCCCCAGGGCTGACTGGAGCCCAACCCCCGCCCCCGGCGGGACTCAGCCCCCCCCGGGGCCGGTTGGAGCTCGGCCCCCCTCAGCACAGGCCCCCGCCACCCCCCGGAGGCCTCGGCCCGGCCCCGCTCACCCGCCGCCCGGGCGATGGCGCCGCTCAGCCGCCGCCAGCTCATGGAGGGGGCGGGGCCGCCGCCGCCGCGCGGCGCTGGGGGTCCCGGCAGCCCCCGCGCCCCGCCGCCGCCGCCGGCGCCGCGCGCGCCGTCGACGTCACCCGCCGCGCCCCTGGCGGCGCGAAGCAGTGACGTCACCGGCGCGGGAAGCGGCCGCGCGCTGGCGGAGGGAGGCTTCGCCGGCGGCTCCGGTCACGTGAGCGGAGCGCGGAGGGCCGAACCATCGCGGCGCGGCGGGGGGGGGGGGAGGCGTTGTGGGAGGCGCGGGGAAAGATCCGGGGACCGAACAGCGTGGCCGGAGGGGAGGGACCGGGCACCGGCGGTGTGCGACGAGAGGGAGCCGCCGTGGGTTGAGTCGTAATGGCGGCGGGGGGCGGGAGAGCAGCCGTGGGCTGAACCGTAATGGCGGCGGGGGGGGTCACCTTGGGAATCAGGCCGTGATGGGGGGGGGGGGGGCCCTCCTTGGGGCTGAACCACTGCGGGGCGAGGGGGAGCCTCCTTGGGGCTGAACCACTGTGGGGAGGGGGGGAGCCTCCTTGGGGCTGAACCACTGTGGGGAGGGGGGGAGTCTCCTGGGGCTGAACCATTGTGGGGAAGGGGGGAGCCTCCTGGGGCTGAACCATTGTGGGGAGGGGGGGAGCCTCCTTGGGGCTGAACCACTGCAGGAAGAGGGGGAGCCTCCTAGGACTGAACCACTGCGGGGAGAGGGGGAGCCTCCTTGGGACTGACCCCAGCCGACCATCTTGTTCCTCAGGTCGGCAGCAGAGAGGCCTCGCTGTGCTGCACAGCTCGGGGCCCCGGGCATCCCAGCCCCTCCGCCACGCTCTCCGGCCGGGGATGGCAGCGCTGAGCAGGACGCTGGGGTGAGCACCGTCCCTCTGCCGGGCCGGGGGCCCCGCCGGGCTCCGTGCGAGGCCGATGGCGCTCCAGGCTGCTAAAGGGCCGCATCCTTGGCGGCTGTGTGCCCTCTCTGAAGGAGAGTTTTTTCCGTGTCTTCTCGGCATTGCTCCGCCCGGGCTTGCACCCAGCGAGACGCCCAGCCGCCCCGTCCCCCTCGCGACTGACCCGCTCTTGACTCCCCGCAGCGCGCTGCGACAGGACGCCCTCCGTGGGCTGCTGCCCGGGGCCCGCTGCCTCCACGCCACCGCTGTCCGTGACACCTCCAACAGGACCTCCGTCGCCCACGTCCGCCGGCAGGCCTACGGCCGCCTCTACCCCGTGCTGCTGGTGAAAACCGACGGGTCCACCGTCCGCGTCCGCTACAAGGAGCCGAAGAGGATCCTCATGGTGAGGCGCCGGGCTGCGGAGCCGCGACGGAGCGCTTGTTTAGGCAGGTGCCAGCCGGCACGTTGCGGGCTCGTCTCCACCCTGGTGTCTTTTCCCTCTGCAGTTGCCCTTGGACAGCAACACGCTGCCCGAGGCGGAGAGGAAAGCCAGGCTGCGGCGGCGGTTCCCTGCCAAGTCCAAGCTGGAGAAGGACGAAGCGTTCGAAGAGATCAACCTGGACGAGTACAGGAGGTTTTGGAAGAAGTGAGGTGCTTCTAGGGTGGCCGCCAAGGCGCGGCGACCGCAGAAAAAGTTGGAAAATAACCCATTTTTTCAGAGTTTCGAGTCTTTCTGTCTGTTTTTTTGATGGGTGCGCGCAGGTGCCCTGCCCCAGGTGTGCGGGGCTGCTTTGGGGTGACTTCATGTGTCCCCCCCCATGCGCGGCGGTGCGATGGTACCGCCTGGCTCCCCCCCCCCATGCGGTGCGGTGGTAGCGGCCGGGGCGGGGCCGGAGCTGCGCGCGCCGCTGGGGGCGGGGCCTGGGGCAGCGCGGGGCGGCCGGAGCGGCCGGGCGAGGTGCGCGGGGGGGGGGCCGCGCTCGGGGCGGGGGGGGCCGGCGGTGGCGGGGGGCGGGTTGCGCGGGCCCTGCGCTTTATGGCCCCCTCCCGGCCTCCTCATTCCCCGGGGCCCCTAACGGCCCCCCCTCCCCGCTCCGGGCTGTGTGGCGCCTCCCCCCGCGGCCTGTGAGCCCGCAGCCTCGGTGTCTGCCCCCCCCCTTGGGCTGTGTAACCGCCCCCCCCCGGCCTCTGCACCCCTGCAGCCTGTGTAAACCCCCCCCCCCGGCCTATGCACCCCCCCCAGCCTGTGCAGCCCCCCCCCCCCAGCCTCTGCCCCCCTGCCCCGGCCTTTGCACCCCCCCGGCCTGTGCAATCCCCCCCCCCCGGCTGTGCAACCTCTGAGGGCCGTGTGACCCCCCCCGACATCCACCTAAGTCTCTGCACCGCCCCCCCCAACCTGTGCAGCTGTCCCCCCCCCCCGGGGCTGTGCACCTCCCTCCCCACCATCCAGCCTTTGCAGCCCCCCCCTCCCGGGCTGTGCAACCCCCCCCCCCCGGCCGTACACCCCCCACACACTGCCCAAGCTTTGCAACCTGCCCCCCAAGGCTGTGCAACCCCCAACCCACCCATGCACCCCCCAAACCCACCCACGCAGCCCCCCTTGCAGGCTCTGCAATCCCCCCCCCATCCCTGTGCTTGCCCCCCCGGGGGTTGCCCTCCCCGTGACGGCTCCTTTCCGCGCAAGCCCCCCCCCATGGGTGCAGCTGGAGGTGGGCACCATTTTGGGGAGGGGGGACAACACATTACCCTTGCCCCCCCCCCCCCAGGCTGGTCACCGGGTTGGTAACGGGGCAAAGGGTGCAAAACCGCCTGGGGGGGGGGCAGTTGGGGTGGGGGTGGGGTCCCTTGGAGGGGGGTCCTTTTTTTGGGGGGGGGGGGGAAGGAGGAGGCCTAAGTAACGGGCGCCGCCGGCAGCGCCATGTTCGGGTCGTCGCGCGGCGGCGTGCGCGGCGGGCAGGACCAGTTCAGCTGGGAGGACGTCAAGGCCGACAAGCAGCGCGAGAACTACCTGGGTAAGCGCCCGGGGGGGGCGGGGGGGGGGGGGAACGGACGGACGGACAGACGGACGGACGCCTGTCCGCCGTGGCGCCTCCTGTGCCGGCAGGCAACTCGCTGATGGCGCCGGTGGGCCGGTGGCAGAAGGGCAAGGACCTCACCTGGTACGCCAAGGGCAAGGCGGCGGCGGGCGGCGCGCCGGGTGCTGAGGAGCTGGCGGCGGTGCGGCAGGCCGAGCGCGAGGCCATGCTGGCGGCGCTGTGAGTCCCGGGGGGGGCGAGGGGGGGGGACGCGATGGGGGTCGCGGGGTGGTGGTGGGCGTCCCGGCGGTGGGACGCCCGGTGAAGGCCTCCCCGCCTGCCGCTGCTTCTCCTCTCTGCTCCAGGGGCTACGGCAGCGTCCGGCGGCGGCCCACGGGGCTCAGCAAGGAGGTGAGACCCCCCCCCCCCATCCCCGGCGTCATCATCCCCCCCCCGGCGCCGGCACCCCCCTCCGTGACCCCCATGTCGTGGTTTGGTGCCCGCAGGACCTGGCCGAGGTGTGCAAGCGCGACGGTGCCGAGCGGGGCCCGGCGGACGTGGACCGCCCGGTGGGACTGGGCAGCTCCAGGTAGGGGAGGCCTCCCCCGAAGGTCTACCTTCTGGTTGGGCGTCCCCTGAGGCCACGGTGATGGGCGCGCGGTACCTCCCGGCGCCCCCTTCGCTCCCCGAAACCGCCCCGAGGCCACGGTGATGGGCGCGCGGTACCTCCCGGCGCCCCTCTGCTCCCCGAAACCGTCCCGACGCCACCCTTTCCCGTCCACCAGCGGCTCCGCCGGCCGGCTGATGTTCTCCAAGGAAGACAAGGAGGCGGCCAAGATGGGGCTCTCCGTCTTCACGGTAGGTCCGGGTGCCGAGAGCCGCGGCTCTCCCGTGACGGGACAGGGGGAAAGGAGCAAAAAAAAGCGGTGCCACCCTGCCTCGCGCGTATACAACGCTTAAAAACAAAGCTGGGCCGTTACCTCGCAGCATCAAAAGGCGCCGGGCAGCCCCGAGAGGAAGCAGCACAAGGAGGAGAAGGCTGAGGAGCGAGGGTAAGTTGGGGCGTCCCCGGCCTGTGCTTTGGGCTGATGCTCGAAATGGAGAAACTGGAGGGGAAAAATAAAAAAAAGGAGGGTTTTTATTATGGCAGGGAGATTTCTGCTCTCAGCGGTCGGGTCTGAGCGTGGGAAAGGGGCTGGGGGGATGCTGCCGTGACCCCTGTCCCCCTCCAACCCTGCAGCTCGGAGAGCGGCAAGAAACCTAAAAAAGAGAAAAAGAAGAAGAAGAAGAAGAAGAAGCACAAGAAGGAGAAGAAGAAGGACAAGCGGCGCGGGAGGGACGCCTCCACCTCGTCGTCCTCCTCCTCCTCTCCGGAGCGGGACGTGAGGTGACGGGGACAGGGGGGTCGGGCCGGGGTGCCCCCATTCCTCCACCTCCCCCCCGCTCACCTCCCGCTCCATCCCGCAGGCGCCGGCGGAGGAAACCCGGCGACATGGATGATTCCTCCGGCAGCGGCCGCCGCTCGCCCAGCCGGAGCCGCAGCCGCAGCCGGAGCCGGAGCCGGGACGGCCGTGGCCGGCACCCGTCGCCGCGCCGCCGCGGCAGGAAGAGGAGCGGCAGCCGGTCGCCGTCGCGCCGCCCGCTCGCAGGACCCAGGGAGCCTGGCGCTCGGCCCCGCAGGTCTTAAATAATCTATATTTTTTTAAAGGTGTTACCGGAATTAAAGTCGCAGCTCGGCAGCCGCGGGCAGGGAGAGTCCGGCTGTTGGCGACAGCACGGGAAAGCCCTGCGTCCGCGTGGGACGGACCCGGGCGGAGAGCGGGGATGCGTCGGCGCCGACCCAGTCGCACGCGGCCGCCGAGATTTTAAGGGACGTGCTTTGCCACGGAGGATGGTTCGGGACGGCTGGTTGCGGCTGCAATGCTGCGCGCTCTCTGCCCCCGTCTGCTGTTTAGTTCAAAAGGACTTGGATGCGAGGATTACCCTTTTTTTTGTTTTTAATCTCTCTTCTTTTAATGCTCTTATTATTTCTGTTGAAGAGCCTGATGGACAGTGGCTTTCCTTAAACCATCCGTTACTGCAAAATACAAATCTGACCTGGATGTCATGATGCTGAAAAAAGAAATCCCCGTTTTTGCACTCGGTGCTCATGTGTGCTCTGCATTGGTGGGGAGGGGGAAATGGGTGCTTCACGGGGTGGGGGGCATGTCCCCTGCATGGTCCTCTGCTCTCCTTGTCCCCTCACTCAGCTGCGTTCTCAGGCAGTGGCTGGTTTCTCCTGGCCGTCAGTGCCTCAGTCCTGCCTCATGGGGCCGTTGCTGCTTTTTTCTCGCTCCTGCGGGGAGCCCACGCGCCTGTGCCCTCTCCTGCCGCGTGTGCCTGAGCAAAGCTCTCCCCAGAGCCTGCTCCCCATATTTCACAGCGCAGCCTCTCCTCGGTCCCTTTCTGCCCTGCTTGTCCCCTCTGCCAAGGCTCCTAGTTTTGCTCCTTCCTTTTCCCAAGCCCTTCAAATCATTGCTGTCATTGCAAGAACGTGAGATGAGAAGGGTGGCTCCATGTCCATCACCCTGGCACAGGGGAGCTTGGAGCTGGAGGCCTCAGGTAGAGGTGAGGCTCAGATAAGCCACCGGCCATCCATCCACCTCCCCTGGTCACCTCCTGGCCACCTCCCCAGCTGGATGGGGAACGAGGAACCCCCCCCCCCCCCAGCTCTGCACAGCCCTGCCAGAGCAAGCAGATGTCTGGCTGTGAGCCTGCCTCCAGGGACCGGGTGGCTCAAGTCCCTGCAGGCCTGGCCAAGCCGGTGCTGTCCCCAGCAGCCAGGGTGACTGCGAGCAGGCTGCCAAGCTCAGGTAACATCAGGACGTTCCCCCACTCTTCCTCCTTCCAGCCTGGGCCAACAGCACGTTCTGCCCAGCAGAGAGCAGCAGCTGCTGGCCCTGGTCCCTGCCTGCCTCCCCTGTGCCACCTCACCTCTGTGGCAATCGTCACTTGGGGACTCCCACTCCCACGTCACCACAAGCCTCTCCGCTATGGAGGGGAATGAGTCACAGCAGGGCCTCTGCTTGCTTTAGGGATCAGGGAGGGGAAGATGATCTTCAGCTCGTGTTTTCTTGTTGGAGACTCCACTGATTTCAGCAGCACACAGTTAGGTCAGCAGGAGAGCTGGCCCTTCGAGGTCACTTCCCTGCCCAAACAGGCTGCAGCAGATGTCCTGCCCAGTTAGGCATGCAAATATCCAGATTCAGGGCTTGAAATTCAAGGTGTGATGAACAGCCTTGAGAGAATAACCTGCCTTGCAAGAGTTTTGTAATCCCTTATCACAGTGTTTGCTTTACACTGTTTACCTTCAGCTTCTGAGAAAAGCTAGAAAACTCTGAGTGCAAGGAACCAACGCTGTGCTGAGGTAGCCCTTGCTGGGTAACTTGTTTAAGCCTCATCACGCAAATGTGGCATCCCCCGCAGAAGCTGAGGTAAATCAAAACTCCTCCACTAAACAAGGCTCCGTACGAGAGGGGTGAGGCCCAAGGAGACCTTGTCCTAGAGACTGGGGTTAGGGTCTGGGCCTACCTGTGAAGTGACTGCCCTGCTGCCTTAGATGTTTAGAGGGAAGATAGAAATGCGGTGGGTGACAAAGTGTAGCATCCACTGAGCAAGTGAGAAGCTGGGAGATGCACCCAAATCCTCAAAGGTGCTCAGCTGTTTCTCACTCATCTCTGAGAAACTGGGTGCCAGGTCAGTCTAGGACTGGAGAACCATGCACCCATCTCCTCACTGGCCCAGGTGAAGTCCTCTTTGGTAATTACCCACATGAAAGGCCCATGTGGGAGTGCTGTCCCTTAACCTGCATAACACCTTTCATTCTGTAGGTTTCCAACCTGTGAAAGAGGTGAATCAGCTGAAACTCAAGGAAACACAGCATCAGCAGTGCAGCAGCTAGAGCTTTACAATCAGTAACAAAAAGCTGCAGCTGACTGAAGAGAAGGCAAGACCATCAGCCAACAGTAGAGTTTTGTCCCCAAGCCAGAGCTGGACTGGGCTGCTGAAGGGAAAAAGAAATGGCAAAGGTAGTTTAGTTACCAGCTGCTGGTACCCAGCTCTCCACCTGCAATAACCAAACTAGGCACCATGCATTCTCTGAAAAATACCAAAGATGTGCCTAAGTTTTCATGCAAATTCCAATGTGGCAAAACACTGGCTAGATTTGCATTGTGTTAGTCTTTAATTAAAAAAAAAAAGCCCCCACACAGTACTGCACAAAGATGATACAAAACCACATGATACCAGTGCAAGTTTCATGAAACTTTTTATTCAACAAGTATTTCATTATGATTCTGCCAAGATGATCAAATGAACAGCAAGGCATAAAAAACATGAAATAGTTAAGAGATTTTATTCTAATAGCTTTAATTACAGTGCTTGTTTGTCGAAATGAAAACTGAAAACAAGTATACAAAACAGTTGATTACTAATTGTGTATTGAAAGCAATAAAGGTTTCCACAACACTAAATAAACCAGTTCTGATAGTTCCTCAAGTTAAAGTTTAACAGCTCCAGCTTCTTCAGTGTTTATCAAAATACAAAAGAAAAGTAAAGAGGTCTTTTTCTGATGGCAAATCTGAACCTTGCAGTATGAGGGATGCCAAGGGTTTTCACACATATACAGATATGGGATTGTTCCAAAATGGGATTGAGTACTTCTAGAGTGGAATGACTCTCCAAACTCTCATGCTTTTTTTCCTAGACACTATACATAGATGTTTGGTGTTTTTCATGGCAATTTTTACTTAAGTACAGTACTTTCTGACTATAGAGCTTAGGACTAGTACAGGCTGTGCTTTCTGTGGAAAGGTTTGCCTTCTGGAGTGGTTTACACACAAGAAAAGTACAAAACACTTTAGACAAATACAACAGGCTAAAAATGTGACTTCCAGAAATTATTCAAGTTCAATGGAAGTGATAAACCTCACCTGAACCAAAAGTCAGATGTTTAGGATGAGTCCGAAAGCTCATCTAAACCAGCTCTGACAAATCTTTTAACAAGTATGAACAAATATGAGCACATACTATGAGAGCTACACAAAGAACCAGAGATCTACCAGTTGTAATCTGTACTTTAACCCTATGAAGCTAATTTGGTGTCAATCATTGCTTCACCAATTCGAAAGAATTAAAAGTCACCGTATTAGAGTTAGAACAGCAGAAGCTATGTCAAACATACTTGTATGTTCAAGTGTTTTTACTTTTCCTTGACTATTTAAAAAAATACAGAATTCAGGTTAAAAACCAACCACCAAAATGGATCTCACAGATCTCACAACCCAACAGAGATAGTATTCAGCTCTACTGCACAATGACCACTGGCAACCCTTATGTTAATCCACTTAAATCCCTTCCAAGTACTAAACAGTGAGTTGATTCTTTACAATAAAAAAGCTGAGTAATATTGCATAGGAGTACCAGAAACTGCCTCATTGGAAACAAAAACTATTTACATTAAATAAGAAACCTAACTGTTTTCAGGCTTGTATTTGCCACATTTACAGCATGGTGCAATATATACTGTGACAAAAGAAATGAAAACAGCTTCCGGCACTCAATACCACAAAGTAGCACAGTTTGCCACATTAGAGTAAAGCGAAGGGCGAATAGGAGGAAATAAGAGGGAGGGGTGGAAAAAGAGGGAAGAGGAAGGTTTATGGTTTCATTTCTGGTTTCGGAGCTGATTGGACAACCAGTCCAGTCCTTCATAGAGACCGTCTCCGCTAGTGGCACAGGTCGCCTGGATATACCAGTTCCTGTGACGAAGAGAATGCAGTCCGAGTTTGTCTGTGATTTCTGCTGCATTCATGGCATTCGGCAGGTCCTGAGGGAAGTAAGCAGAGTTACTTTCTCTCCTACTAGTCGAGGAGAAATGCCTGCCTTCCTAAACAATTCTAATCATCAGCTTCAAACCCATTAAAAAAGATAAGAGCTTTCAGAGTTTCTCCTTCAGAGGAACTCAGTAGGCTACTTTTGGATTCAAGCTTTTTGTTTTGGAGAAACTCAGTAGATTACTTTTGTATTCAAGCTATTTCCCCTATACTGACAAAAGCCGCCAAAGATTGAAAGCATGATCACCCATTGCTGGTTGTATCATGGGCTATTTCTCTTAAGAAAACAGAAGTTAGGCAGCTAATGTTTGGATTAAGTCATCATGCCACTCACTGTTGACCCAAAACTGCTTACAATTCAAGGGCTGTTTTCATTCACTTTCCATTCAGGAAATGCTTTCTGCCACTGCAGTTTTATGATTTAAGTTCAAGCTAAACTTTTATCATGAAGTCACACTCAGCTGAGTACTCAGCAGTGCTTCTGTTTATAGTTCACTTTTCCTGCTACTAGGAAAGACTTATGACTTCTTTACCTTTCAGAGCCTGCAAAACTGATGAAGCAGAATGCTATTAACTTCTGCATAACTGAAGTTTACTTAGTTGTATTTAAGGCTCACAACATTTGGGTTTAACCTACCAAGCTTTTTTTTTTTTTTTTAAATAAAAAATAAAAGGCAAAGTCCCAGCTGTGTGGTCTAGAAGACTACAGCTCACAGTTCAATGGGAGTATATCGGAAGTCAACTCCCTTTTTCTGCCAACACAAGCTGTGCTCTCAAGTACCCTCACTGCAGGATTAGGGAAGTTCCAGTTTTGGGCATTCTGGGCTTCTTTTCTGTCTGGAGAAAGCTTAGGCAGGAACAACACCGGAACTAAGCCAACCTAATGCCAAACTGGTAGAATTCTTCACTAAGACTGAGAATATGGGAAACGCTGTTTTGAAGAGGCACTTTCCAAATGAGAACAGGGCAATTTAGGTGCTGTTGAAGACAACAAGCCCAGAGATTAATGGACATTTACTGAGAGCATACCTATTATGCTGGAGACTTTCACATCAAGTTCAACAGCAAATACGCAGTGTGTTTAAAGAGCTCTTACACAAAGACACCTTGCTTGGGCATACCTGTTTGTTCGCAAACACTAATAACACGGCATCTCTAAGCTCATCTTCTGCCAACATTCTCATAAGCTCTTCTCTGGCCTCATTCACTCGTTCTCTGTCATTACTGTCAACCACAAAAATCAAACCTAGAAATAAGCAAACAGTCAGAACCAGAGAACACCAAAAGTTACTTACAAGCAATATCATAGTTCCAGAAGTCAGAACTTAAGCTTTGAAGAGAAAATAACGCAAAACAGTATGTGGCAAAAAAGCACAATTTTCATCCTGTTGTAATTTCATGTCTGAGAGAAGCAGCCAGCTTGTGCTGAGAGCTGGAGGAAGTGAGTAGTTTGCTTGCATTTGCAATTTTTGGAACTTGTACATTTAATTTACATAACCACTCCATATTTTCAAGGAGCAGCAACTCGAACTCCTATGACAGGACTCTAATACATCTGTATTACACATTATAAAGGCATACCAGTGGAAGAGGTGACATGTCCTCAGTTCAAAGGCCTGGTAAGTTTGTAGGAAATGACAGGTACTAAAAGACTCTGCTTTGAAATAAAGGCAGAGGAGCTGCACTGCTTTCACAGGAAAAGCAGAATTCTGAACTCTGCCTCAGATGGACAAGGAAGACTGGTTTCTAGATTTCTTTTCACTCCTCTTTGAACCTGCACTAGGCTTAATATAACAGCCAGCCCAGCACACACACACACACACTGTTATAATAAACATTTTTTTCCCAAGAAAACATCAAGACTATCCACATAGGGGCATTAAAAAAATGAATCATAAATTACCAGAATATAAAAAGTTAAGTGCAAAGACTCACCTTGTGTATTCTGGAAGTAATGGCGCCAGAGTGGTCTGATCTTATCCTGGCCACCTACGTCCCACACTGTGAAGCTAATGTTCTTGTATTCTACTGTTTCCACATTGAAACCTAGAATAAAAATTGTGGCAAAACCTCAGTTAGGTATAGCTGGCCTTCCACCTACTGTATTTTCCAAGTCATGCTCATACTCTCATCACTGAAAACATTATCTTGAAATTTAAATGTTTAAAAGAAGCTGAATCTTACACAAGACCTCAGAGCAAACAAACACCGATTCTCTGGAATCTATGTTTCTGACCACCCAGTTCTCAGATGAGCCACCCTCCATTTTTTCAGTCTGAACTACCTGATGCCCCAAAATTCTTAACAAAATTAGGGTGACTGCCCTTCCGCAGCCCATAAAGGGTTGTTCCACAACCAACTGAAGAGAGGGAATATAGGAAAAAGCAGTCATTTAATCTCTTCCCATGCCTTTAGATCTGGCTGCGCTGTCTTCATGACACAGCTTTAGTGGATGCTGGTACTGACTGGCACATCAGGGTGCAGCACTAAGTCACTTAAACCAACAGCGTGGCAGTTAAGGTACTGCTGCAAACAACAGGACTCACATCTCCAAGCAAGCAGTTTTATATAAATGAAAAAATCTTACCTATAGTAGGAATAGTAGTTACTATTTCACCAAGTTTAAGTTTGTACAAAATAGTAGTCTTTCCCGCAGCATCCAGACCAACCATTAGAATACGCATTTCTTTTTTGCCAAAAAGGCCTTTGAAGAGGTTAGCAAAAATATTTCCCATGGTTGAGATATGTTCTCACTGGCCAATAAGTCTAGAGAAAGAGATCACAGTATCATACAGTTAAAACCAGCTGTGCTCTGACCACCAAATCAGCCACCAATAAACCAGAAGAATATAAACTCTTTAGGCATCCAGACTCATAGCACACAGTTCTTCCCATACTGAAGCAATACAAACATCAACAAATAAGCCAAAACTTACCCAAGTAAAAAGTGGTTCTGAGTGCTTTAAAGCTTTTAAACACTCTTTCAGAGTTTTTAGTACCAAATACTATTCTCAGACTTATTTGTGGCAGAAGCAAACCACAAATGATGCAAGCGACTGCTTCAGGTACTTTGCCCCCTATTGCTCTGACGTAATTTTATCTACTGCCTAAGGTGTTACTCTAAAATATCTTTTTCTAGTTGACCTACAGTTAAAAAAAAGTTTGAACTTGAGCTTAAAAAAAGTTTAAACTCATGTCATTGTCGCTTAGTGCACTGATAGTTTTTCCTTTGGGCCGTACTGAGGAATAAAGAGGAGGAAATTCAAAACACAGCTTGAATTCTCTCCTACTCAGAACAGTTTCCTTCCTCTTCAACCCTTAGGAAGTGGCCTGCCAGCACAGTGTAAACGCAAAGCAATATTAGCTTCATTAACATTGAAGACCTTCTCTAGAAAGCAAGTCAATGTTTACTGAAGCTCAATCATCAAAAATTAATAATTATATTAATAGAGTCAGGCTTAGAAATGAATGCGTCTTTGCTCACTGTAAGCTATTCAGTTGGGATGCTCATAAATGATTAAAAATATCTGGAGCTTCCTGTTTTAGGAACTGAGGAAGTTGCCTCTTGATTTCTGCAGTTACAGAACACACACTGTGCCCTTGGAATGGGATCCACTGCTACTTATTTCCACAGCTTTTTAAATTTTTAAGCTTACCACTATGCCATTTACAGCAGAGCTACACACCACCATGAGAAACATTATTCTGCTACTACAAGACATGAAAGTTTTATATATAAAGTAGCCTTAAAGCTTTACAGCAAAGCAGAGATGGAGATGTTACATGGCACTAGTGACAATTCACACCTTTACTACTGCTTTATCCAGAAAGTCTCAGATAAGTTTGAAAAGAAGAGCCTGAGTCCAACTGAAAAAACAAGTCTAAGATAGTGGGAACATACACAGTCAGGATGCAACATTCTGGGGTTGGGCTTCCTGTCAACCAAGTCATATAACTTAAAGTGCAATATTAAATTTGAATCATATCTTGAAGTCATTTGGCACTTCACAATGAAGTTGTAAGCCTGAAGCAGAATTCAAACTCGAAATTTGCTTTACAGCGCAATTTAAGACAACTAAAACACGTTTTGAACTGAAAGTTTAATCACTGCACCACAGACGAAAAATCTTGCTCTGCTCTATTTAGCCCGATGGTAGGAATGTATGAAATTTGGCTTCCTCATTCAACACAGATCTAAACAGTTCTGCTGTTCCCAGGAAGTTCTGCTCGAAACAATTTTTAACTCAAAAGTTCAGCACTGTAACACTAAGAGTCACATGTCTCTGCAGAGGCAGCTTCACAGTTAAGTTCACAGTACACTCCAAAGTTCCTGGATGACATCAAACATACCACGTCGACTCACTGGGAAACTGAAGTCCAAGATGCATTTGTTTTACATGATTGAAATTTGATAAGCTTGAAACTTTAAAACTAAGCTGGCTCCTCTATGAGCCAGACAGGGCAATCTATGGATTAAAACCAAACAAAAGGTTTACAAGTTCTATTATGTCACCATTTCCTTCATATTTCTGAAGCATAACCATGAATACTCAGCTGCCAGTTGAATATATGAAAGCTGTATAAACAGAAAAGTTAATTAGAAAGTAGAGAAGGCATTTCTACTAGAGTCCCTATTTAACGAAATCACTCTTTCAGACAGCAGGAAATCTCACTCCTCAGCAGTCAACAGCAACTCTTACTGGGCTGGAGGGGAGGCAGGCTATAAAGCTCTCCTTTGTCTGGCTGTTCACGCTGCCTCTATTTTCTACTTCATCTGAAAAGCAGTATTTGGGTTTGAACTGCTATCTGTTACCACAGCTGTTATAACCCTCCAAAATGAGTTTAAGAACTTCTTTAGTTAGACAAATTTGTAAGGCCCTGCAAATGAATGGGGTTTTTTTTAGTTTCTGAATGTTTAAGAGAGTAACAGGTTAGGATATTACATGCTCAAGATCAACAGCTGTAATCTAGTAACACAACTTAATCTTTGTTTTTACATTCACGACATCTTTCCGCCCCTTGCCAAAGTCACATTCTGGGCCTCACAAGTTGCTTACACTTGCCAATAATCTTAGTGAATCCCATTAGGCCCTTACTCTCTTGGTAACCAACCATTCCTAGGTCAAGTCTGTCCCCCACCACCAAAGCATATTACTCAGCTACTTTCATGGCACTCATCCTCCTTAAGTTTGATTTTCTGTGAAGAATGAGAAGTGAAGATAGGCTGAAGAACTTTCTCCATTTCCTTCTTGTTCCCTATGCAGTTACTATCCAAACCTTTTCTGCAGCTACTTTAGTACTCTAAGGTATACAACAATCCAGAAAGTCTTTTTTAAAATAGAGAATAGAAATGTCTCACAGATATTTTTATATATATGTATGTATATAAAAAGCATGTTTAGATGTTCACTAGAAAGTAGCAATATCATTATTTCCTAAAAAAGAGAAATACTGTTACGCGAAACCCATCTGCAGAACTCCCACAAGCTGTTGCGGTTCCCACCAGAACACTTCTTGGATGCTGCTGGGGCAAAAGAGAAGGCCTCTGTCTTCAACATCAGCAGCAACGTCCTCTAAACAGTGGCCAACAATCAAGTTCTCCTATGGTCACAGAAAAGGAAGAATCAGTCTATCCATCTGACAGCCCTTTACAGACTCGTTCACATTTGTGATGAGATGGTGGGATATACAATCACATACTTATTCCTATGTATTTTTCTATATTGCACTCCTCTCACTACACTGTCCCTGCCAGTATTTGGCTACTTTGTATTACCCTAAACATAAGCACCTTGAATTCATTCCTCAGCATTAATAAAAATCCTCAGCCACATCATTATAAGAACAGCAACCAATTATCTCCAGTAGTCAGATCTCTGCTTTTTTGACCAGTCATGCTCTCAAACAATGTAGACCCTGTCACACTGGAAACCACTGCCACAGTTCAGAACTGCTTCCCATGACTTCATTACCATCCGCTAATACAACTCAGCTGAGAGATCATGCGATTACTTCTAGTGTACTTCAGTGCAGACTCTGCTTAGTTTAATTCTCATTTCAGTCAATTAGTTGGACTCCATGAACACACCGAAAACACAGGGAGATTTAAGACACCTAGGTTCACCAGCCAACCCAGTTGCTTTTCAGGCACCTTCAACATTTGCGGTCCTGTCTATATCAAGATTTGCCAATACGCTACCTATATTCTATACTGAAGCATAACTTTATTTTCCTTAGCTCAGATTAAACGTTGTCAGTAGCTGGTAAATTGATAGTTTTAGAGGCCTAGCAAGTTCAAAAAAAGTCTGAAAACATGAAAAGACTACAGCTTATGAGTTGTTTATACTACTTCCGCACATCTTCAAAAGAGGCATCTAAGCCAAAAGACTCTGCGTACGAAAGGGAATGAGCAGCAGTGACTGCACTGCTGCAACCGGTAGTCTGTGGCACCCTCACTGTGAATTCAGTTTCTAAAAAGGGAAGCCCATCACTACTCACCAAGCCCAAACCATGCCAAAATAGAACCACCATCTTTGTGAGTTTTGTTTCTTCCTGCCAATCCAAGCACTGAAGCACACCTTAACATATTCCACTCCTCCTCAAGACCTGCACAGCTGTAAAAACCTGTTAGGCAGGTTCAGTTAAGATAAACTGTGTCATTGGTAAACAGTGAGAAAGAGATTCACTGGATAAGACTGCAGTTTTGTTTCAGGAAACAAAGCATTTTCAGCAGCCTATTTTCTAGTAAGTGATACATTTAGATAAGCAATTAGGAGTACAGGCAGCCTTTTCCAGAAAGCCTCAGTGTGATGAGAGCTAAAAATGGATGAACAGTCTGCAGCAGTGATCAGTCTGCGGTGTCTGCTGAAGTGATACAGCAATTGAATTAGAACTTGCTTCTATTCATTATCGATGGTCAGAAAAAAAGCTGAGGAGTATCTCAAGACTAAAGATAATTCAATGTCTAATCTTTCGTAGCAGTTTGTAGTTAACCATGCCTTAATGCATGTCAATGTCATTTCATGCACTCTGCTTATCTTCAGAAGTCAACTATGCTTCTTGATTTCCACACTCCATGGCTGAACTGTTAGTGAGCAAGCTATACCGCAGATACATGACCAGAAGGGTGTGCAGCATATTAAAGAAGGTACAGCTGCAACTTGAAATCTCAATCTTAATTTTGCACCTCTGGAAGACTTCTTTTTGAGGACAAGTCACATTCACTGAGGCAAGAGTTGCAGCAAATGCCATGGTTTCGCTCAGTGTTATACCACTTCTCTAAACGCACCATAGCGGATGAAATCAGAGGCTGAGGTAGGAGATGCCATATGCATTACCTAATTGGACAAATTATTCCTGCACTATAAAAAAAATTTCTTTCACTTCTACATATCAGCACTTACCACATAAGGCTTCCATAGTACAAGTTCTGAGTAGTATTTTTCAAAGCGGTATAACAAAAGTTGCTGGGCACAATCATTTTGTCAATCTGTTCTCTATAGCGGATGAACACCAACAGCAATTAAGAACAACAGAAAAAGCTTAATTGCCTGCCTACTCTTCACTATTTACTCCAAGATACAGAAGTACAGAAGGCATTTGTTGACTTTGGGAACTATCAGATCTCCATTAGGAGTTTCATACCTTTTTATTTAAATGCCTACTTCAAGGAGAGACTAACCCAGAGACATACAGCATTACAGTTCTAATTAATCAAAACATCAATGCTAAAGCAAAAGCTGAAAAACCTATCAGTAAAGAGTGGTATTTCAGATACAGGTTTAACAAAAATCTTTTTCCTGATAGCTCCATGTTACAGCTGCAATTACATGTTACTGCTCTACTGAACATTTACTATAGCTTGTTCCAGTTGCTTAGATATCTACAGTAAATAAAGCTGGTGTGCTTATGAAGACAACTGACTTACTATCAAAAGCAGATCTGTTTAGAAGAGAGTAAAATCTGTTCTACATTGGCCTAAGCATTAACTCCACCACTAACGCAATTAAAACCCAAACATACAGATCCTAAACTGATATTAACACTTAAACTGGTTATCAGTCACAGGAAAACAAGAATTAATCAATCTGGTATTTAACAGAAACATTCATTTGGAATTTAGTCATTCAGTGCCAGTCAGCCTGCATTGCATTTCTACTTTATGGCATTCTGGAAGATTTTAAGTTAAAAGCAAAGCATGTGAGGATATCATAAACAGAAAAAGCAAAATATTATATACAAAAGATCACCAAGCCCATGAGTAAAGAAGATGGATTAAAAAAAACCCTCTCTCCCAAATTTAACAACTGCTTTTGGAGTAACGTGCAAGAGGAGACAAAAAAAATTAAACTTGAATGCAAATCTAACTCAGCAGCTTGTTCTTTACTATTTAAAGACCGATTTAGAAGCAAATGTGAGAACTGATCCAACAAGGATAAAACACTACAGAAATTTTAGTATTAATCTAGGACCATTTCACAACACCACTCAGCAGGCAGAGATGGTTAAATACAGCTGCATTCTTTTGAGCTTGAAGTAATTTCTTTGCAGATTAAAATGTGCTGCTACAGCAAGTTTTGAAAAAAGCTCTTGATCAAAACACTTTTTATACAGCTATGGTGGCCCGATACATTACTGTACATACAGAAATATTCAACTATTTTTACAAGTTGTTCTCTGGCCTTCCAAATCTGATAACCTCAATGAAAGATGACTAAATATCAACAAGCCCTTTAACTTGGAGGCCTTAACATTGGAATTAACTTAATTTTCATTTGAGTTACCTGAGACCATACTGCAAGTCATTAAGCATAGGTAAGTGCAAAAAGTTAAGAGTAGCTAACAAGTATGCTATAGGTTCCTTCATCAACATGGGATTATTTGAGGATTAAATGCCATCGTAATAAAGGCTACCTCGAAACCTCTTTCTCAGAGCTTGTCATCACTCGTAAGCCCCCACTTTTTCAGTCATATCTGTTAAAACCAGGGGAATGTTAAGTGCTTAACACCAATCACTGCAGCAATTTTCTCCATGTCACAGTGGAGGTGCTTGTGCCATGTCTGAAATGAAACCGATGTCTTAAATGACAACCTCACCATGCATTTGTCTTTTAGAGAAGATTAGAGAAAATAAAGTGCTGATTTGAAGTGTCATGTAAAAAAAAATTAAAGCTATATAGTTGTACTCCCATCCAGAGGCATTTAGATGGATTTGGCCACCTAAAGCTTGCGACTACTGACTAAAAAGCATCTAAACACACACTGCACATTCAGGTCAAATGGAGAACAAGTCAATCAAAAGTGAGAAACTCAGCAAAGAAAATCCAACACAGAGCTGTTCCTTAGGTAGCATCTTCATTCAACCTAAGTAGGTTGAACATCTTGCTGTTTATACAAATTACCCATATATATAGTACTTTCCAAATGCTGTAAGATTCTTTTGAGAACATGGGGATCAGACTGGCAGGAAAACAGAAAATATTTCCATTTGCAAGCTCAGAACAAGGGCAAAAGAACACAAAAGAGGGAAAGTTTCCTTTGGAGTGATGCACTGTTTCCCAGGTTATCCACCTCTACCTAATGAGGGCCTACACCACAAAAAGTCACTCCTAAAATACTGGGCAGAAAAAGAAAATACCAATGTCTAGCAAAGACAAGAGGGCAGGCTGCTTAACTTGGTATTCAAAAACCAAATCAGATTTATCATCTTACTCTCACCTTGAGGTAGGGGAAGCAAGCTACTTGTGTTTCACAGCAAAATCTCTAGCCATTTAAAGCAGTCATATACCACCATGCATAACTGGAAAACATTCAAACTAACACAGAGGAACAAAAAAACACATCTGGTCCCCAAAATATTTTATTTAAAAGACAGGCTGGCAGGTGGAAAAGTACAGAAGCCACTGTTCACATTTTTAGATAAAGCACATCCATCACTTCCCTGCAGACTGTCTGCAACTGCTCAGAAAAAGAATTGGTGCTGACAATAAAACTGTGACACCTAAGTTTTCATGGCAGCTACATCTGCACCTGTTAAATGGTGGATATTCTTACTACCATGGAACTGCTCATCACAAAGCATCTGTTTTCAGACAAGCCCTGTACAGTTTGAGGCCAAACTATTCACAACTTTTAAAAACTTAAATTTTAAGCCAAATACCTGCAATTCATTCTCACTAACTGAAGAGTAAGTCAACATTTACACTCTTAGTAGAAATGGGAAGAACTTGCATGAGTGCCTCAGTGATAAAGTTGGTTTTTGGTTTGGGGAAAATGTCAAAGCAGAACCTACGACTAGCTATTTATTATATACTAGATAATCAGCATATGAATAAGAGCTATATTAAACCTCAGAGTCTTATTAGAATGAGAAAATCAGCAGAAGTAGTACCACAGTCCATCAATGTTTGCATGGGCTAGAAACAAGAAATAAAATTGGATACTTGCAAGCAGAAAGAAAAAAGTGCTGAATAACACAGAAAAAACAGCTGCTGTAGTAGGAAGCTGGTTCTAAACTTCTTTACTCATCAGTTAAAGAAAGGGAATGGGGGCTGAGAACAGCACTAGCTGTGATACAAGCTCCATAGCATTTCAGCAGCAAAACTTTCAACAGATTTCTAAAATATTTCTCTTATGTTTACAAAGTCTATCCACTGTAAGGAACTCAAGATAAAGTGTGTGTGAAGGCTGTTTAAGTCTGTAAGAATCCTAGCTTGAAAGTCTTTGCACATCTCAGCAGTTTTTCCAAACTGACCTTTTGCTTTTAAAGCAAGATACTTTAACTTCAACCCGACAAATACAGCTGGAGCCTGTATTTGAGTTTTTCCTTCTCTCACCAATTAATGTAACCAATAGCTCATGTGATGTATGAACACTACTACTTAAAGCAGGTTTTCAGTCAGGTGTAACTGGAGCACAAAATAGTTTGGCCAGTTAAGAGGAGGACCAAAATCCAACCCTTCTCCTCCTCCCCCCCCCGCCCACTTTGTTTGCCTTGAAACAACTGTAACTCTAGTCCTGCCCCTCACTTGGCAAGCATGACTAATGCACACAAGGAATTGCGTGCACCGGTCAAGAATGCACCACTTTTGCCCACTCCCTTTTCAGATTTGGGTTGTATTTCACAACTAGACAAACTCCAAAATTCAGCAAACGCTGCAGCAGGGACCGATTTACATTCGGAACGCTGTGTTCAGACATTCACATCCTAACCCCATTCCACGTTCTTAAGGTATGATCCTGCAATTATTATGTCTATCATAAACTATCACAGCAGTAAGGGCTGTTCAGAGTAGAAGTGACATCTGCTTGAGCCATTTTTACTCCTGATGCTCTGGCACAGTAGAAGGGAGAACAAACTTGGCAAGCAAAGAGTTTAAGAGGTTCAAGCGAGGTAGGCTTCCCCTTTCACCCAATGTAATTAGCACAATTGAGAAAGTAGTCCAACAGGGTTCTCGAGCACTGCAGACATGTGTTTTTAATAGAGGAAATAAGTGGCATCATACCAGCCTCCTAAATGTAGGTTTCAGAGAATCTCTTGCTTTCTGTAGCTGTAAGATTACAAGTACTTACACTGACAATTTCATCACAAATTTCATAAGGAAAAGCCAAGAAACAATCCTCAGTTCAGCTGGAGAAGGTTCCCCCTTTCCCTCCCCCAGAAGTTCTTCAAATCAGTAGTAAAAATAGTAATAACTGCATTGCCAAATGACCTTGGACAATTCACTTCAACTTCATTTCTTTGCCTGAAAAATAAGGTTAGCAGAATATTCTTCAGAGGGGTGTTGTAAGACTTATCACTTACAAAACAAAGTTCAAAGTGTTACATAAATAGTTCGCATTTTAGCTATTGACAAAACTACATTTCAAAACAAGTCTCTGGACACAACTCTAATCAACCTGTGGAATTTGGTTTGGCAGGAACCTCGCAGCAGAGCAACAAGGTCAAACACAGCATTTAGGCAGTTTTATGACCTGGGAGAGTTTTAGTCACATTCGATCGGTGCAAACGGATTCCTCCGCGAAGAGGCTTGCATAGTTAGCCCATCACTTGAGCAGATAGGGGATATCAGCCCATGAAGTATCATGTTAATTACTCACAGAGGCAAGACACAGTACTTCTGGCCACAGTGTAAAATGCTTCCACTGGGACCTACTACGCCAAGGAAAATTGACCTTCTGGATCACCAAACCCAAGCAATGGACGTCAGAGTTTGTTCCAAGCTAAAAATCAACTTACCTTCACCCTCCCAGCCCAGCACGAAGCCCGACGCGGCAGTTAGAGATTTATTGGCCAAATAACCTCTCTTAGGAGCTTCCCCCGAGCTTCACCTCCCCTGCCGGGCCACCGAGGAGGAAGCGCAGGAAACCTCTCCCCGCTCTCGGGCGGGGCAGGCCGGAACGGGGGAGCTCGGGGCGGGCGCCGAGGCCCATCCCGCCGCATCCCGCCTCATCTCTCCGGCAGGGGGAGCGGCGCCGGGGCCTGGCGCAGAGCTGGAGCCTCCCCCCCCCCTCCCCGTCTCGCCGGGCCCGCGGCTCCCCGCCGCCCGCACTGCGGCCTGGCTGCGGCTGCGGCGGCTCCCCAACCCCCCGCCCGCCCGCCGCCGAGCGGGGGCCGACAGCGCCCGGGCCGGGCCCGCAAGGCCCCGCCGCCTCCTCAGCGCCCAGGCCGCGGCGCCTCACGCCCCGCCGCGGCTCCCCTCCCCCCTCCGCCGGGGTGGGGAAGGGGCCGCGGGCTGAGGGGAGGACGGCGGCGACCTACCGGCGTCGGCTGCTGCCCCGGGCAGTGGGTCTGGCTGTGCTCGGGCGGTCCCGCTCGGAGCCGGCTCCCCCCTGCCGCCGCTCAGCCTCTCTCCGCCCAGGCACACAAGATGGCGGCGCTCGGCGGCCACGTCAGTGCCAGCCCCGCGCGCGGCACCACGGGTAACCGAGGAGGGCGAGCGGGAGGCGGGGCCCGCCGCCGAGGGGGCGGGGCTTCGCGCGAAGCCCGGGGGAGGGGGCGCCGGGGCGCTGCAAAGGGGCGGGCCCTGGCGGGAGGCCACGCCCCTCCCTCTCTTCTCCCCCCCCCCCCCCCCCCCCCCCCCCCCCCCCCCCAGAGCGGATGTGGCGCGCGCCGCCGCCCGGCGGGGCGGGGCTGGCGCGTGGGCGCGGGGCCGCGCGTGGGCGGTGCGCGTGCATGCATGCGGCATTGCCCCGTGGCAGGCTATTTGGGGGTGCAGGCACCCCTCGTGGGCGCTCGCATGCACCATGCAGCATTGCACTGTGTGAGGCTATTTGGGGGTGCAGGCACCCCTCACTGAGCTTGCATGCACCATGCAGCAGTACCTTGTGCCAGGCTATTTGGGGGTGCATGCCCCCCTTATTGGGGCCTGCCTGTGCCATAAAGCATTATGCTTCGTGGGGGTGCATGCACCCCCCATGGGGGCTTGCATGCACTATGCAGCATTGAGCTGCATCACTCTATTTGGGGGTGCATGCACCCCTTGTGGGGGTTGCATGCATCATGCAGCATTGTGCTGTGTGGGGATGCCTGCACCCCTCGTGGGAGCTTGCATGCACCATGCTGCATTGCCCCATGGCAGGCTATTTGGGGTTGCAGGCACCCCTCGTGGGGGCTTGAATGCACCATGCAGCATTGCCCCGTGCCAGGCTATTTGGGGGTGCAGGCACCCCTCACTGAGCTTGCATGCACCATGCAGCATTACCCCGTGGCAGGCTATTTGGGGGTGCAGGCACCCCTCACTGAGCTTGCATGCACCATGCAGCATTACCCCATGGCAGGCTATTTGGGGGTGCATGCAGCCATCGTGGGGGCTTGCATGCACCATGCAGCAGTACCTTGTGCCAGGCTATTTGGGGGTGACTGCACCCCTTGTGGGAGCTTGAATGCACCATGCAGCGTTGCACTGTCCCAGGCTATTTGGGGGTGCATGCCCTCCTTATTGGGGCCTGCCTGTGCCATAAAGCATTATGCTTCGTGGGGGTGCACGCACCTCCCGTGGGAGCTTGCATGCACTATGCAGCATTGAGCTGAATCACTCTATTTGGGGGTGCATGCACCCCTTGTGGGGGTTGCATGCATCATGCAGCATTGTGCTGTGTGGGGATGCCTGCACCCCTCGTGGGAGCTTGCATGCACCATGCTGCATTGCCCCGTGGCAGGCTATTTGGGGGTGCAAGCACCCCTCGTGGGAGCTTGCATGCACCATGCAGCGTTGCACTGTTTGGGGATGCCTTTTGGGGCGCAGGCTGGCTCCCAGCACCCACAGGGCAATAACGCGTTGCAGGGCGGTGGATTAGCTGCGTGGGGTGCGGACGTGACGGGGTTTAACGCGTGGCGAGGACGCAACCCCTTGCAAAGAGCGCGCGAGCGCGTCGGCTTGCAACAGGCAGCACCCGCTTTGCAGGGCCGGGAGCTGCCTCAAAGCCCAGAGAGGGGCTCTGCGGGCTGCTTTATCCAAAATAAAGCAGGACCACGGGGTTTGGGTGAAGGAGAAAACAAACGGGAACCATGTTTTTTTCCCTTTTTTGGCAATAAAATCCCCTAACCTGTCTTGCGGGGGGATTCGAGGAGCCGAATAAGGCAGCAAGCGTTGCTGTGAGCAGGTCGCGTCCCCGCTCCCGTACCCTCGGCATCCCTGTGCCGTCCGTGCGAAACGCTGGTCTGAGGCAACCGATTCCCGTGTGTTTGCAGCTCTTTGGCAGGAATGCAGAAAATGTCACTTATTTCCACCAACGAGGAAAAAAAAACCCCAAAAATTGCAAGGCACTTTGGGGAACGGCGACTTCGGGAGCCGAAATTTGGCCCCGGCGCTCTGAGTCACCGATGATGCAAGAGGCTGCCCGTGACTCATTTCTGGGAAGAAAAAGGCCTCTTTTCTTGCAATGGGCAGGGCAGACCCGTTCCCTGCGTTTTTTTTTTCCTGCAGGAAGCCCGTTTTGGGGGGGGGGGGGGCATAGGAAAAAGGAACCTTTTGGGCGTCTCTGCTTGCCGAGCAGGAGCCCGCTCTGCTTTTGCAGAAAATAAATAAATAAATAACCCCCCCCAGCGATTTGTTACCTTTCCTACAGAAAAAAATAGCAATTATTCCCCGGATTCAGGGTCTTGGAGTCGTCTGCTGGGCTGAGAAATCTCAACTTGGTGCTCGCGTTTTCCCATCCCGCTAGCAAAAGGTGGGTGGATTTTGGGGGAAAAGCAAGCGAAACGCCAAACGCAGCAAAATGAGGCAGCAAAATAATAATTTTGCAGCAGGAACTTGCTCCAGGCCAGTAGATGAGGTGGAGCTGGAGGCCAGCGCGGGAGCAAAAATGGTCGAGGAGGGTCCGGGTCCCAGATCCCGTCTCCCGTGGCCCCGCGAACTGCAAGAGCTTTGGGTTTCGCCATGGTTTCTTGGAGAAAAAGCTGATTTTGGGGGGCAGAGGGACCTGTGCAGCCGGAGGTCCCAAAAGGGTGTTTTTTTGCAAGCATCTCAGATGTAGGACGAAAGCACGGAGAGCCGAGGGAGCAAACTGGCCTTGGGATGCCGGGCAAATTGCTTCAGCTCTCTCCACCTTCGAGGACTTGCCTTCGTTCGTTCAGCGCCCGGGTGGGAAAATGCGCTCCGGCCGGGTGGAAACCACGCGGCGACCCGCCCAGCCTGCCCCAGAAGCAGCCGAGCCTCCTGGTTTTAACGGGTGGTGTTTAGGAGGGTGCATTAGTGTCGTCGTTTCACCCGGTGTCCAGGGCCGGCGGTGGGATTTGAGCAGCAGAGCCCCTAGACCAGATGGGGCCACACCGCGGATGGTCTCTCCCTCCACCCTTCCCAATTTTGGCTTTACTCCTCGGCTCAGTTTTAGTGTCAGAGCTAATGTGCTGCGGTCGGGGACCTGTGCCAGCAGCCGTGTCCACGGGGCCGGATCCCCGGGCCACCGCACGGGGTGGACACAGGGACAAGCACTGTTGCCCCCAACCCTAGGGTGTCCCCAGCACCAGCTGTGCCACACCAGTGCCTCCAGGTCTTGCAAGTCAGAAACGTGGCAGGACCACGCGACTGCCCGCAGCAGAAGGTGTTTGGTAGGGTCAGCTCCTCAGAGCTATCCGGTCCTCCTAGGATCCTCCAAAGTCTCCTGCTCCCTCTCCTGACTACAAAGATGTTATTTCCTTCTGCACAAAGATATTAGCTCCTGTGACCTGGTTGCCTAAGGCTTCGAGGGATAGAGGAAGGAAGAGCCACAACCATTTGGGAAGGTCACAGGCCCCGTTTTAACAGAAGGTTTCTGGACTGGATGTTAGTCCTTGCCCGTGGGGGATGTGCAGCCCTTCAGGGGGTGGTGGGAGCCCTTCTGGGGTTTGAACTGATGGGCCAACTCAGCTTGGGCCCAATCTGCTCAGATTAACTAAACCTAGACTGAGTTGGTGCAACTGAGTCGGATGGGCAACCCTTCCATGAAGGTCCTGTGGGGTGAGCTGAGCTGGGGCTGGTCACCCAACCGGGCTTAGCTCCACGCGCAGCAACGCCCAAGCATATTCCCTTGTTTCATCCTACCTCCACCCCATTGGAGACACTGCCAGAGCTACCCTGAGTTGTCTTGTGAAGGGCAGATACTGTCCACGTATCACGACACGCGACAGGAGCATTACAGTATCCCATTTGGAGAGTTTTATGCACTTTTCTGGAGTTCCACCAATGAATTTAGACTTAGGCAAAGCATAGGGAAAACCAGGCTTTTCAAAAGCGCCCTGCTACTAACCTGCCTCAGGATACATGGACCACGGCAAGGCAGGCTGGAGCCTGAACCCCAAATACCCAGGCTGCAACTTGGCTGGGAAACCTGATGTTGCATCGTCGTGGAAAGCTGGTCGACCATCACCAGGGTACCATGATGCTGTGCAGGTTCTCACGTGGCACATATCCTTTTGTCTTTAGCGGCCACGTGCAGCTAAAACCTGGATTTTAAATGCTTGGATGAAAGACTTCACCTCTAGTAGCAAGATGCCCCCAAATCCCTTGGTTCGCTAGCAAAAGCTGCCACCTCTGAAATACTAATATTGCGTATCTGGGTTATTATCACAGTTTTCTTCCAGAATTGGAATGAAATTTCGGCCATTTTCCATCATCAGAACCTCATTAGGTTGCGCAGCCACTAATTGATACCCACAAGCCCGACAGCTCGCGTCAAAGGGGAAGACAGAAGTCGCCCTGGGACCTGCCAATCAATGTCACAGCCGGCCCAGGCCCTCGGGGCACTTTGACCGCCCGCAAGAATGACGGCGATTGTTTCGGATGCGAGGGGAGAGATGGAAACCAGCCTAATTATAACATCAATGTCAGGTCACATAGCCCTGTCGGACACCTGCACGATGGAGAAGAAAAGCAGACGGCAACTCTCAGAGTCCGGCTTCTGTGAAACCAGCCAGAGACGTCACGGCCGCTCTCGGCTGTCCGGGCCTTGAAGAGCTTTCTTTGTGCCTGCTGTCCTGTCAGCTGTTGTGCTGAGACAGAGCAGTACATGTTGTGAAAAAACAGACTGGAATAACGGTGGGAGAGAGAAATACAAATATGCGAGGGAAATCCCGCTCCATCTGCAGCTAGGTCTGCAAGGGAGAGGGAAGGAGGGTAGGGGCAGGGAGGCCACAAGAGGAAGGACTGCAGAGAAAGCCCTTGGTTAGTGAAAGGACATGGTATAGAAAGGGAGTAAAAAGGTGCTGCATGCCTAAATCATTTCATTTCATTTCGTATGTCTGCAATGTAGCTATCTCTGGCTGAGCTCACTCCCTGCTCCCTTTTACAGTCACTGCAGAGGAACAGGGACCTTAGGGTGAGATTCAGCACCCTTTTCTAGGTACCTCCTTCAGGGTGGGATGACCTGTGCCTTCATCTGCACTAACTGGACTGACTCGATCTTCCCAGGAGATACCAGGGGTCTGGATCCGGTGGCGATGTCTCCCTTGTAGGACACGAGGTCCTGAGTGACCTGACCCAGGTTAGGCTCCTCTGAGCAGTGTTGGACCAGAGGCCTCCAGAAGAGCCTTCAGCATCAGCTCTGTGGTGGTGTCTTCACTTAGTCAAATCCCTGCGTGGCAGGAGACAGACAAGTGGGTCTAAAGAGGCAAGAGAGATCCTGGGCTGACAGTCTGCAGAGCCTTATGCAGAGCTCAGGGTGGTGTGGGGGGGTCTCACAGCTGGCCCCAGGAAAGCTTCTTCTCAGACTTCGGAGACTGGTGGCAGTGACCCCTCGGTGGGAGGCATGCCTTCCTCCCGTGCACGTTTTGGGTCTCAACCTCCTGCATCGTGCCAGGGGGCCACAAAACAGGCAACGAGTTTTCTTCCGGATGGACGTGTTGCTCCAGCCTGGACCTGGGATCGTAACAGGCCTACTGGTCTCATGGGACCCATAAATAAGCCAAAGCCTGCTTAACCCGTGCTGGAAGCAGAGCTCACGAATACAATGGGGCTGTTTGTGGGAAAGCGAGCAGGCCGGGTTTAGCCCGACATCTGCGAGAGCAGCTGGTTGGTACGTGGAACATTTTTAAGACATCGAGGGGCACGTCAGAAGTGAATCCAGAGAGATGAGCCATCCAGCGTCTTCCTCCTCTCTATTTCTAAACTTTAATGCTTTTTTTACTGTCCCACATACCTGGAACTGGAGAACCTTCTCCTGCTTCTCCTGAGCCCCAGAAAGGAGGGATCTGTGACCAACGAGCTGTGTGTGACGGGCTCGCACAGCGGCCTCCAAAACTTGCTTTGAACTGCAGCAGGCTTCGTTTGTGGTGTCCCAGTGGAGAAGGATCATGAGTCTTTTCTCAGGCCCAAGGCAAGTCTGATGAAGTCAAAGGACAATTTGACCTCAGTGCGGGGCCGGGCATGCCATATAGAGAACAAAGCAAGCAAACAAACCTTCCCAAGGCCCCGTTTGCTGAAATTCAAGTGTAAATCGACCTCAGCTTCCTGTTTGTATGACCCATCTTCCCAGTATCTGAGTGATCCTACCATCTAACTGCAGAGAACGACATCCTTGCTGCAGGATGCTGTCAGCGCTAAAAGTTCACAGAAGTTCGTGGGAGGAAAAAAACATCAAGGACTCATAAATACGAGGACACCAGCTCTGGCTCTGCACATCCCTGGCACAAGTGGCTGGGGCTTGGGAGAAGATCCATTTGGCCTGCCCTGGGGTGGCAGCAACGGCTGTAAGTTGCCCCGTGGGGCACCTACTAACATGGCAAATGAGGACCGCAGGAGACCTTATTAGAAGGGAGATCATCTGCAAGGAGATCTCCTTGCCTGAGACCACATGGGAGCAAAGTAGCAGAACACGAACTTGATCTCGGTACCTGCTCACTCCTGAGGCAGGAGGCCAAGGGGCAACTTCACCGCTTGTTCTGGCCATGGGGACAAGACCATCACCCATCTGCAGCTGCGGTCTCAGAAGGGACCTGCATGAAGCCTCCCATGGAGATGAGAGAGCCACAGCCACAGGATCCACCTCACTTGCCTGGGACACGTTTGGGGGTCATGGACCACCTTCCCCATCCTTCTTCTACCTCTGCGCTCCCGTCCTTCCACACCTTGCATCCTCTGAGTCTGCTCACGTGGCAGCAGGGCTGCCTGGGGAAGGAGCAGTGGAACACCAGGTACCTCCTGGTGAGACCCACGTGGGCATTTTTTGCTTCGCCTGTGGCTAACCCCCACCGACACAGCGCTTGGTGGTATCTTTGGCCAGGGCTCCTTTGGCCCTGCCCTGCCCTGCTGAGCCCCAGCCAAAGAGACTCAGAGCTGCCCGAGATGCACAGTCCCCGAGGCCATCAGGAGGTGCTGAGATCCCACGGATGTCCCTTTTGTTCCCTCCAGGACACCGAGGAAAACCTGTGCCCACCTTGAGCCCTGATACAATCTGGCCTTTGGGTTTCCTCAGCCCCTTGCTCCAGCAAATGCCAATTTACGTCAATTATTCCTTTACATTTGCTGTGTGCGCGCCTCACTTATCTCTAGGGAAACAGCTGTGCTGCCGGGGCGTGATTTATCCTCGAGAAATACTTTTCAATTAACATTTAAACCCATGCCCATGATGTGGTTACAAAGGCGCTAAAATGAATCAGTCTTTTAATAAGCTCAGCAGCCTTTGAAAACTCACCAGGAGGGGAGCTGGGCATGCATGTGGGCCAGCAGATAACGCGCTGCAGATGCCGGCACTGTCTGTGCACGGGTTAAAATCGCCGTCTGGACCCCCGGCCGTGGACCGCGGCGTGTGTGCTGATCGCTGGCTTATGGCTGATTGCTCTGGCGATGCTGTGAAAATAACCTTACGCCCCTGCAGCCAAAGCAGCTGTTTTTTTCCCTGTTTTATTCTGCAGGGACAGATGCCTACGGCTGGGTTAGCTCTGTGGGATGGACCGTCCACCTCTTCCCATCATGATGCAAGAAGTGGGCATGGGAAAAATGGGGTTGAAGCAGGCGATTTGGGGGCCAGGCCCGGGAAGCGCTGGGTGCGGGGCAGCTCTCCTGACCCAGCTGCAGCCAGGATCCAGGATCTGAAGCTGCGTGTCTCTGGAGGTGTGAAATCTGTAATTATAAACCTGCTAATGAACTCACGCTATCCCAGGAGCACTTGTCAGACAGTTATATCTAGCTGGGGGCCTGGAGGGGCTGCAACCACCCTCTGCCAGAGCAGCTGGCGCAGGTCCTGTGCAGAGCTTGGCGGGGTCTGCGGGTGGGTGAACCCCTGCACCGCGGCCTCCACGGTAGCTCTCCGCACCAAAGGGCAAGACCTGGAGCAGCTGGGGTTAATCCCCACCTACCGTATCCCCAGGGTTTGTGCTCCGGCAGCGCTGGGGTTGGCAATGGTGAAGGTATCTGGTCTAGGGTGACCCACAGTTGGTAGAGAGGGCTCTCGCCTCCGCAGCATGTACCATCCCCTTTTTCCCAGACACCACGCTCAGGATGGGTTGGGTGCTGAGCGGAGAGGTGAAGATGTGGCCCCCATGCAAGGCTTGCCGGGGAATTTGGTTGGGCCAGGATTTCACTCCCCATTTTTCCCATCCTCAACTTGCCTGTCTCCAGTGGGAACTGAGGCCGACCTGATTTTCCAGAGGATGCAAGCAGAGTCCATTATAAGCTTGGCCCTAGGCACAGCGTAAGTGAGTCAGGGATGTAGCTTTGGGACATGGCACTTGGGTGTGTATGGAGAAGAAGGTCAGGTCTGGATGGGTCTCCTTGTAGAGATTTTTAACCCTGATGTAGGTGGGAATGTTGGCTGGTGGCTTGAGCATAGAATAGAAGACTTGGATTTGGGACATCACACCAGGAAATTCTTTAGCTGTCAGATAGCTAAGTGTCTAGATTAAACTAGCATCTAGGATCACCGTACAGAGACTGTTTTTTCGAGTTAGCTCCCCCCTCCCCAAGAGAGTTGTCTAGAATGCTTTTCTCCTTGGGTGTAGACCATGCCTTTCAGCATCAAATGGATGTTTCGTTTTTAAATAGCCGGTGGCTGGAGACAGGAATCTAGTCCTTGCTTCCATCCCTTCATCTGGGAATGAATTTTGAGCTGTTCAAATCACCAGCTATGCCACATGAGCGAAAGGCAGAGCTCCCCAAGCTGGGAGCAGCACAGGGGCAAGGACCCCCAATGGAGAAGGTCTGAACAGACTGCCAGGGGGGTGACCAGGGGACCATGCGCTTGTGGGAGAAGAGGGTTGTGGAGACACAGTGGAGATGCTGGGCTCTGCTTGGCCCAGCAGCGAGGCCGGGAGGGATGTGCTCTGATGGTTGGCATCTGCTCTGATTTTATCATCTTTCAGCAGATTTGAAAGTCTTCTCATGCCATAACGATGCTGTTTCACTGTGGGAAGCCGCTTGGCACGAGTGAGCCCCATGCCCCTTGCGAGCAGAGGGACAAAGTGGCTCCAAAGCTGAGCTCAGCCGCAGGGTAATTCTCAAATGTTGTGGCACCTGGTCCTTCTCTGAGGGGTGAAGTTGGCCATCACAGCAATGGTCATTCAGCCATGAGGTCCCATCCTTGGGGCTGGGGAGCTGGAGACCACCCGGCATCCTCGCGGCTAGAAGGTGGCGAGTCTACCTGGGGAGCTCAGCTTGGGACCAGCGAAGAAGACCCAGTTTTAGGTGTCTTGTGTGATGCGTATAATCATCGCATGTGAAGGCCCCGGGTCCTCCCACGTTCCTTGAGGTACGCAGGAGCGTCACCCGTTTCAGGTGTGACTCATTCTCTGGGAGCACGTACTGCGGAGGAGCCGAGGGTGACTACATCTGATTTCAGCAGCTCCCTTCGATACCTACCAGGAGGAATCTGGGCCCGAATCCTTTTCCTTTTTTTTCCAAGGAACAAACTAGAGCAGTGAGTTTCCTTGGCCTGAAATCCTTCCATCGGCTGCTCCAAGGCACGTTGAAATAAATAGCTTTCCCTAACGCTTGTCCTCACAGCAGCTCCCAACCATCACAGCCCAGAAACCATCGTCTTGGTTTCTTCCCTGGTGATTTTGGAAGCCCCTTATTTTAGCTTTGGGCTTTGTAGGGTCTAACGCTCACAGGTTCCTGCATGGAAACTAGAGACCATGCTCTGGTGACGGTGGCTTGTCCCCTGGTTTTAATGAGGTCTGTAATCGTTTTTTAAGTCCTCGATCCAGCCAGGGCTGCTGTTTGCTTTAGAGCAAGGTGAGGACAAGGCTTCCTGCTTGACGAGAAGTGCCGCAGTTTCACAGTTTCTTTTCTTTCTTTCTTTCTTTTTTTAATACCATTGCCAAACTGAAACGAAAGCAAAAGCAGTCCGAGTTCCTGAGAAAATTAAAACTTGAAACAAAATATTAATGACTGGCAGCAATCCCGCTGCACGGTGAGGATCTACTGTTGGGGTCTGGCTTTGCAAGGGTTTAGCTGTCACGGCTGCAAGAAAAGCATCGTTGCAACCCCGGGATAGTGGAAAGAAAGGGGCTGCTGGAGTTTGCAATGAGCCTGAAACAGTCGGTCTGTTTATCCACCCAAATCCTGGTCGGAAAATCTCTGTATGAGGAGGAGGAATAGCTAGCCCCGGGGCTTAGATGCTCGTGCCGTCCGGAGCGGCCGCGGCAGCCCACCAGCTGGAAACACAGGAGCGGCGGCTGTGAAAAGTGCTTTTTCAGCTGGGCCGTTTCGCTGTTCCGCTTCGCTCCGAAGGAGGTTTCTTGCAGCAGATGGCAGCAACGGGTTTGCGAACGGCAGCGCTGGCGGTGGCCCCACTGCAAACACCGAAATGCCCCTGCTTAACGCGACGGGGGTTTGCACAAAAGTCCCTCCCGAGGTGTGAGGGACAGAAAAAAAGGGTCATTCCTATGAGTGGCAAAACAGCAGAAAGCTATTTCCTGCACTGGCTTGCCGCTGTGGATTCTCCAGTGTCTAATAGCAGGGTTGAGCAGCCTTTCCCTCGTGGTGGGCCCCAATGCGTGCACCTCTTCTCTGCCCAGATATTAAATTGCAGAAAGTCTGCAGGAATCAGATGATCTCAGAGACCTCTGCGTGTCTGATGTTGAAGCCGATTGGCAGCCTGTGATATTATAGAGCTGGAGCTGGCGGCCTGCTCGCGTTATCCTTGTTTCTCTCCCCTGGCATCTTGGACAGTCTCTTAATTGGGTCTGTGCTTCCTAATGAACATAATGTTTTTTTTCCCCCCTTTTCCTAAATCTGTTTTTCCAGCTTAGTTTCCTAAGTCAAGGTGGACTATGCAATTTGTGCGTGTGTGTCTGTCCCCTCCATAGCTATAGATTTATTGGTCTGTAGGAAGCTAATTTTGGCCAAATTCAACGGTGGCAGGAGAGTCTGGAAAAATGCCAGGCGGGGACGGACCGAGCCGGTTCCCCCCGCGGAGAGGGAGAGCCTCTGCGACCATCCAGCCCCTGGCTGTGCCTGCGCCACAGAAATGTGCTGTGCTGGAGCATTGCTCCATCCTAAAAAACATCCAGGCCTCCCGATCGCCCCTGTAAAGGCAGAGGGAGTAGGATGCCGCAGGGGTTGTCCCCGCTTTGAGATAAGGCACAATGTAGACACTGCGCCGGGTCACCTGGCCCCCGGGATGGAGGTGTCCGCGCTCTCCTCCGGGATGGTTTTGCTCCCAGCGAAGTTAATTTGAGTTTCTAGACAGCTGCTGTTATCGTGGGTCAGGGAGCCGATGTCTGGGGGAAAAGGGGGGGAAAGGGGTCCCCACCCCCCCAAGATGACAGCCTCCAGCATGCAGGTGCTGGAGCCCAAAAAACACACGCTGGCCTTCTCCCCTCCGGGGCGGTGCAAAGGTGTCCCCAAAGCATCCCGAAAGCCGGGTGCCCCGGCTCGGTCCGTGATGTCCCCTGCCCGCGGGGCTCCTCGCCGCTTTGTCCTCCCCGAGCCTGGGTGGTCCCCGAGGCGTCGGCGAGTGAAAAGGTTTCCCTGAATGGTCGCGGGGCTTTAGAGCAGGAACGGCGGGGAGTTATTCTGCCCGGAGTTAAGTCGCTGGCCGGTGGAAGAGCGTTAAGGTAGCGCTTCGACGCCTCAATTATTTTGGGCTCTCGAACCAAGAAAGCAGATTGTGTCGCTGGACAAAAGGCATTTTCTCTGTGACTTCTCGTCTCGGAGCCTTCACCGTGTGTAATACCGATATAAAAACCCGCAGGCTAGACGAGCTTATGTTGTGGTCAAACCTCCCATTCAAAGTAAGCGTTTACGGGGGAATTGCATTCAGCAGAGGAAGCCAAAAGTGCGTGCGGTTCGAAGATACAATCTGAACAATATCCTCGGTGGCATGTTAACAGATAGGAAATGAGGCGTGTGAGGCCAGGCTGAAAAAATGGGTTGCTCTGCCCTTCCCTGTGCTGCCTTTTTGTGCCATGACGAGCCCTTTCCTCCCTTTCGGCCCCAGCATCATTTCTGGATCAAGAGGGGGAAGATGCAGCATGTGCTGCTAGATACCTTGGCCCCCAAATCACCCAGCTCCAGGCCCGTCCACCTGGAGATGGGGCACGGGGCTGTGCTGCCGGATGCTACTCTGACATCAGGGAGGCATTGCACTGCTCCGTGCATCAGTTTCCCTGTGACAAAAAGCGAAATCATGCTACGTGCTCTGCTTGGAAACACCCCGAGATCAGGGAATTGCATGTGCCCTATTAAAGGATATAGTATAGCAGGGGAAGCAGGAGAATGGGAGCCTCCCTTTTCTTTCCTTGCTGGCTTCCAGCAGGCCTTAGACGTTGGGTGAAAAGTAGCAAAACGGCACTGGGAGCGTCAGCCGCTCTTGAACACTTAGGCTAGCCAGGGATTATCCCCTTCGGAAAAGGGCAAAGCTGGGCTGGAAAAGGACATTTCAAAAGGGAATTGCTTGTTAAAAGATCTTCCCTCCCCATAAGAAGGAATTGCCTTCAGCCAGTGGTGCTGAGCGACCCTTGCAGCAGGGCCTCTTGTGGGCTGCAGGCTCAGGTGCACAGTGGTGACCAGGCACGAGGAGCTTGGAGTTATCCTAAGGAAAACCAGACCCAACGTGCCTGTGAGCCTCTGGTGGAGACGAGCCACGTGCCTTGGCACCGTCCTGCCTGTGCCAACCTGTCGACCCCGTCGAGTGGGCCACCCTCGGGCGTCCTGTCCAGTCCTCCCAGCTCCTTGCAACACCCTCCACTGCCAGCCCCCCTTCTGCTCTTGCTCTTCCTGGAGACACAAGCTGGGAGGGCAAATTATTATCAATCAGGCTAAAATGGGAGGCAAGGCTGGAAAGCCTTGGGCTATTCCCTGGGATGGAGGTTACCCTGCTCTGGGGATGCCTGGCATCCCGTGAGGAGCAGCCCTGGGGATGCAACTGCAGATATTTATGCTGTCCTCCGTATGGGTCCATCAGCACCTGGGACTCCTGGGTCCTCACCAAGCATCAGCAAAGGTGCAGAATCTGGCCCATATTTCTAGGGCTAATCAGCTTTCAGGATATTAAGTTGCCTGTTTGTTATAGATAAATTAAGCCCTGGCTGACAAAACATGAATAACGAACTAATGAGCCTAGAAAAAAAAGAAAAAAATTGGCACTCGATATAATTAGCTTCTAAAAACTGCACACCACAGAAACGATCCCGTTCCAGCAGGGCAGGCACAGCTGCGTGTGGAGACAGAGTTTCTAAGAAAGCTTCCCCCAGCTTCCCCAAGGCGTCAGTGGCGAGAAACCACAACACACCACCAAGGACAGGGTGGTGGTGGCAGTGGTCGGGAAGCCAAACATAGCCTGTGTGGTCTCCCTGCTGCTAAACCGTCCGTGCATTTCTCCCTCGGACATCAGTGGTTTGCTGATGTACCTGAGAGCTGGAAGTGAGCACTGCTCAGCCCATCCTGCGCAGAGGAGATACCATAACAGCGAAGACTGATTCCCGGTGACTCTAGGCTCCATCCTGCAGGCAGATGCTTATTTGCAAGTTCGGCACTAGCTGATGAATTCAGCTGGCCTGCTCTTTCAAGAAAGCACAACGCCGTGGTGCGTGTAATCACAGGATCCAGCTCCTGTGTAGTTGGTTCAGATGTCTCCATTTCCAATGGGGAAGATTTTGCTCAAGCGCCTCGTTTATTTTGGACATCTCCTTTTTTTGGAGTGGCCAGCTGGAGCCAGCTGAAAGGCAGCAAGGTTTTCCAAAACGGTTGACAGCTCACCCTTGGCGTCCCGGGCTCTTTGAAGGCAGTTCAGGTTGGGCAGGCGAAACGGGAGGCGGACGAATGCGCTGCTGGCTCGGTGCCTCCGGATGTTTCTTGACTTTCAGCAAAGGTGTTCTGCGCCATCATCAAAGGCTGGAAGGTCATTTGGGCTAGTGAAAGCCTGAGTTCCCCAAGGCTTTCCAAGAGTGAGGTGTTTATCTTCACCTTGGGCCATCTCTCCGTGCTGAGGGACATGGCAGGGGTATCTTCTGCATTGGCCAAGGCAAGGCCCAGACTCCCCGCCTCTGGCTTTTCTCCAAGAACGTGCTATTGCTATGTCTCAGCCATCGCTGCAAAACCGAGTTTTGAGGGCTTGCTGCAGCCTTCCCCGCTTGGCCTGTAGCTGCTCTTGCTTTAGTCGCAAAGAGTTTCTTGGGAGCTACGCAAGCTACGCAAGTGGACGTCCAAGGGAAGCCCTCACCCAGTGGCAACCCAGGGGTGCAGCCAGCAAAGAAGGGTGCTGCTGCGCTCCTTGGAAAGGGTGCCAAGGCTCAGAGGTGCGACCACCAGCGTGTGCTGCTGCCATGTGGCCTCTGCAGCAGGAAGGATGCTGAAATAGGGGTGCCAGCGAGGAAGACGAGCGCGGTGACAGCCAGGCAATGAGGGATAGAGTTGCTGATGCAGCATCCTGAGGGTGACCAGGGAAATGCAGGGCTTAGTTTGCCAAAGAGCACAGGGATGTTTTTGCTAGGCTGGTTTCCTAAAGGGGTATGCATGACCCCATCACCTTGTCTACTGGTCCTGGTTAAAGCTTCTAAGCCTGGTGGCCATTTTCTACAGCTTGCCAAGAGGTGATAGTCTGTTTAGTTTCTCCAGGAGGACTGAGTCTCATATGACACTGCTAGGAAAGAGGAAGAGGAAATATTATGATATCCAAGCCACTGTCATGGGGGCAGGCTGTAGGCAGAAGAGGAGGGAGTGAGACATCTTTCCTCCGTGGGATAAGGGTCTTGGGGGCAAATGGTCCTGTCATGGGTGTGGAGAAGGTGGGTATCATAGGGGTGAGGGGAAAAGGTGGAGAGACTTGGGCAGCCAACACGGAGTCTCTGGAGATGTTGGCTGGGGAAGGGTCCTGGGAAGATGTGGAAGCATTGCAGAAGAGGCTTCAGGCCATGAGAACTCTGAAAGCTGTAATGAGACACGGAAAAGACCAACTGACCCCAAGTCTATTGACGGTTGCATTTCCCTAGAGCCATTTTATGAAAATGAAATACAGAAATACAGTTTTTACTTGCACCACCAGCATGAGGCCAGTGCTGCTTGGACCACAGCCTCCCGTTCCTGCAGGGTCTCCTACCTTGCTGCTGCCCCTTTCGTGACGGTGCTGTGACCCTGGCCACTTGCCCCAGCCACGTGATGGAGCTGCCGAGATAACCTGGGAGTCGGGCAAACCCCGGCCAGGGCACCCTGCGCCCTGTGGTCACCATCGGAGTGGACTTGCAGGGTTCCTTACGTCTCCCTCTGCCTTCAGGTCCTTCACTGGAAACTGGAGAGCCCTCCCATAGCTCATTAAACACCACCAGTGGCATCCGCTGTGTGATTCGTCTTCCCACCAGTCTCCAGGGGATAGATATGTGCAGCTGAATATTATGGCTATTTAGACTGCTTTCCTAAGGAAGTAAAACCCATGTGTTTACTGCTGTCTGCCTGGCATCCTCCACCCAGTTTCTCCCCCAGTAGCTTTTTTTTTCATGCTTGCCAAGTTTCATCCATATTTGACAGTGGAGAAAAGGTCTCGAGGACTGTGTGTTCCTCCAGCTTTTGTAAATAGAGGTGGCCAGGTAGACAGCAGAGACCGTAATAACTCACCCGCAGAAGGAAATCTGCAGTGTGAGCTCAGCCATGTGTAGGGAATCCACAGAGGGCAGTGCTCTAGGCCTGGTTTCATACTTTCCACAGGTCTGTATCTGTAGCAGAGAAAACTGGATGGAAGCTATGCCTCTTGCATTGGGTCTGGAAGTGAGAGGAGTGGGTGACAGTTCATGTTTCTGGAGTTTATTGCAGGCCCCAGCTACCTCCTCTCCCACATGGCATTGAGCTTGTTATAGACACCTCCATTTTGGCCAAGAAATGGGCTGCAGTCTCCATCCTGAAGCTGCATGTATAGATATCCTGGGATCCTGCCATGGACCATTTTGGAGATAAAGTCTGGGACTTTTACCACTACTAGAGGGCTGTGCAAGGCGCGGAGCCAGGCTGCTGCGTTTCTCTGGAAAGGGGCCTGTCTTGGCCCTTGGTTTGGTGCTGAGAGTGCTGTAGGTGCTGGAGGAGGCCATCGTCCTGCCAGCCCAGGAGTAACCTACCTGAGTGCCCCAGCGACATGCTGTTCCCTGGGGCTTTTCCTGTGCCTTGGCATGGAAAAGGGTAATTGCTCCTTCGGGCCTTGCAGCAGCAACTTGGGCCAAAGCTTCGGATTTCATTTCTTATAGTTCACTGGGCATTTGGGGGATGCTAAAACCTTCTTGACGTCTAAAAGCTTCATCCAGTCTGTATTGATACTGGTCCTATATGGGCTTGCCAAAGACCCTTGCTTTCAAAAGCAAGAATTTGGAGGAGCCATTTCTGCCTGCCCTGGGATTTTCAGATTTTTAAAAGTGATTTGTAACTCAGCACCCACAACAGGGCATTCAGAAGCCATTTTTGGGTATGGAAACCCAAAAGCTCTTACTCACTTCAGAAAAAGGATGATAAAATCCGCCTCTGGTCTGGAAACTCTTCTGGACATGCGTGTGGCAACCGCTGGCGTTTTGGAAGAGAAAAGCTTCCCTCCGCTCATGCCTGTTGCAGGCATGATGGACAACGCTGTATCTGAGGTGGGCTCCCACTGCCCTGTGGGTCCCTGGCATTTTATTTAATATTGGAAAAAACCCTTTTCTAACAGCATCAGGGGAGAAAAGTGCCGTGGGGATAGGAAACTGGAAATGTATCAGCAGAAAAAGGCAGGGACAGACAGAGCTAGGTGAGCTCTCCTTTGTCCCTGGGTACGATCTCCAGAAACCGGATAAACTTCCTCAAGAGTTTGGAGGCCAAAGCACATCAGGGAGAGGAAACACGAGCCTGTTTTCAACTGGGGGAACTGAGGCTTGGGGGAAAACCTTGCCCGAGGCCAGCAATCAGATGTTGCACTGCTTGGACCCTCCCCACCCTCGGCTATGCATCTCCTTTCCCCTAGCTACCCCGTGGTGCCACGCTCTCTCCCGTCCTGTGCATCCCGGCAACTCCCCAGCTCCAGGCACGTGGGATGGCTGCGAGCCTGGTGCCGGGCGGCATGACCCCGCGTGGCACAGGGCTGGCTGCGGGGAGGAGAGCGGGGAGTCTGCGGCATGACAGTCGCAGGAAATGCGTGAGGTTTGGAGGATCTGGGCTTGCCCTCGGAAGCTGGCTCGTTTTCGGGAGCTGCCTCGCTTGCATGTTGAAAGCCTCCCTTTGAACAAGAGGCAAGTTAGCTGGGAATGCTTCCCACCAGGCACGGAGGAGGGAGTTTCGCTGCAGAATAAGCCATCTGGACTGGCCCCGTAGCAACCACATCCATGCGGTTTCAGGCTGTTTTCCTGTCCCTTCCTTGCAGCTGTGGGCTTCACGCGGCGGAGACGAGTTTCAGTCCAAGAGACTCTGGTGCAAACTGGGTCTGGTGTTACTGTCTCCCAGCTGCAAAGTGCCGCCAGGTGTGATGGGGTTAGGGACATGCCGTGGGGAACAGCCAGGCACCATTCAGGGTCTGCCTGGGACAGGCAACGTGACTTCGAGACTTTGCAGATGCTTCTAGGAGAGACTTGGCTCCGCAACCATGCAAAATGTGCTGGTTTCATTCTACAGCTTTTGGGCCCCTGTGGGTTTGGCTTTAGCTGTGCCTAACCCGGAGATGCCCTGCCGAAACCACCGTGTTTCGTTATGTTGTGGGCATGTCAGCCCCACCAGAGGCTGAGAGCTCCTCAGGCCAGTGTCTTCAACTCGGATGTTTAAACAGTGACCGTTTTCTCTGAAGATGCCCCACAGAAGTTTCTGAGCTAGCGTAGCATGTGGGAGATATGAAAACCAGGGTAAATCAGAGCAGGGGAGAGGAATATGTCATCTCATCAGAAGATGGAGGCTGCTGCTGCTGGAGGGCTGTCGAGGCCAGGAGTGAAAGCGGGACTCCGAAGGTGGATGGCTGTGATTAGGAGCAAAACCAATTAGCACTGACAGTGTTGGGAAGGATCAGCCCACATGCTTCGTTAGTAGCAGTCAGGGTTACTGTGAGGGAGCAAATTGTCTCCCACCGAGGTGAGTTCTTACCCTGTCATCCTAAGCAGCAGGTGTGAACCACCGCCTGGTCCAGCATTGAACAGGGTGCCTGGAGAAGCTGCCTCCTCCATCCTTGGAGGTTTTCAAGACCTGACTGGATACAGTCCTGAGCAACCTGGTCTGACCCCATATCTGACCCTACTCTGAGCAAGAGGTTGTACCAGAGACCTCCTGAGGTCCTTCCAACCTGAATTTTTCTAGTACATGAGGGATCTCTGGTTCTGTCCTATCTGTCCCAGTGTTCATAAGCTCTTCTCATTTCCACAATACCTGGAAGGTTTCATCAAAGCAAAGCACCATCACCCCTCGCTCTGTCACGGCAGCTGGGACACCAACTTACAGCTGCAGGGTTTGGAGGGACTAAAGCCTGGGACAGTCCTGGAGGTGCCTGTTCTTATAACAAACCAAACCCATGGATGGTGCCTCCGTCCCTTACTTCCCGATGGGTAACTGAAGGCACTGAGCTGGTTCATTGGGCAGTAGGTTGAAAATATACCAAACAGTGTAGAAATTTGTTCAGTGCGCCAATAACTTGTGGGACTCATTGTCACAGAATGGCCAGAAGTCGAGGGGTGCTGCTGATGGCTTGGCTCCAGCAAGTTTGGGAATGGCAACTGAAGAAAAATCACTCCTTGTGTTTCCTAAACAATTATAATTCCACCCCAACACCTTTATATTATATGGGAAATGTTTAATTTCTTTTCACAGTGATTTTGTCAAAACATTCTGGAAGCAATTTGAGATTTTTGTAAGCTGAAGAAATCCATTTTGTTTTGGTATTTTAGTGTTTTGAAGAATTATTTTTTGAAAGTTTGTTTTTAATGAATTAAAAAAATTGAAAAAGTCAATTTTTTATGAGAAGTAGCCTTTTTCTCTGGTGCTGGGGGAAAAATTTGTTATCCTAGAGACGTGCAACTCTGACACTCATCACTAGAGAGGCTGGCAAATGGGATACTGGAGCCTTTGGCAGCTGAATCAGGGATGCTCTTGCCCTCCGTGGTGTTGGGTTTCTCCATAGGACATGAACGGGTGGCCCAAGCTCAGTTGCCCCTGGAGGGCCTGTCTCTCCCAATCGACTGTGGAAGGCGTTTTGGGAGATCTGGTTCCCACTGCAAACACTGCAGTTAAGGTGCCTAATAGCTGGTGGCTTGACTCTTTCTCCTGTGTCTCCTGGACCAGGATGAAAAGCCAGAACATCTGCAATTTTTTACCAGACAAAACACTATAAAACATTTCCTTTCGTGTCCTGTGGCGACATATCACTAGAGTTCCTGCAGGAAGGGTGAGCTGCTTTGCATGGCTCCTCTGAAGCCAAGCAACTTGGCCCGCCTCTGACAAGACGTTTGAAGCATTTCCCACAGGGATTTAGGAAGGTTTTTCAGACCAAACCAACATGTTCGCTTGTTGGGAATTCAATCCCCTGAAGCTGTATTTTCAGCCAAAGACCACTCCATCAGACACCAGCATCCAGACACTGTTGGCTGTGGAGCAAGAGGTGCTCAGCCACCTCCTGATGTCCACCCACTTCCTCCTACCTTCTGCCCACGCTTGCACCGGTGGCAGATGGACATGCTCCTGCAACCTCAGCCTGGGGCACTCCCTGAAGGCACCTGGGGGGACGGCAGGTCCTGAGGTTGTGCAGAGGCATGTCTCCGTGCTGGCATCTCCCCCTCTCTCCGGGGATGGAGGTCCTGGGGCAGTGGCACCTCTGCAGCAGGCATGGCCTTCCATGGTGCATGTCGAGCCCTCGTGCATCCATGGATCTGCTCTCCCAGGGTGCTGGGGGCTGGCTCAGCCCAACCCTCGGCCCACGAAACGGTGCTCACTGCCCCTCTCATGGAGGTGTCTCCTGCCCTCGGCTCCATCTCCACCAGGAAGGACCATGCGATGCTGAGAGCTCACCTTGATCCAGCCCGGTGTGGACAAACCTTTCAGTCTCCAGCCATTTCCACCTCAGCTTGTGGCTGGGGACACCCACCTGAGCCACAGACCCAGGAGCGCTGGCGATGTCCAGGCTGCCGGCGGGCTGGGTGCAGTGGGGCTGGCCACTCTCTGCGGGGCCGAGTCCCTAATCCCTCCTCATTCCCTAAGCCCTGGAGAGGCCCCGTTCTCCTCCCTTTCCAGTGGACTGTGGGTTTTTGCAGAGACGGTAACCTGGCAGCTGCCAGGCAGGATCCAGCCATAGGCGTAGCTGGCCCATGAATGGTCAATTTGGGATATTTCAGGGAAAGAAGCCTGTTTTAGCCCTTTCACCCCAAGACCTGAGAAAATCTCCCAGATCCCAGGCTGGCCCGAGAGAATGAGATCTAATGAACCTACCCTAAGTTTTTCTTATCTTGCATTAGAAATGCAAAGAAACCTTCCTGCTGCAAATGTCCGTTCCCCCTCCGAATCCCACTAGCTTCCTGGTATGCAGCCTGCAGGAATGAGCCCCGCAGTTAAATCCACATCACCTTCCCCCAAATCCCCTCTGAGTTTCCAGAGTGCCTCTTTCCTTGCCTCCTTCTCCAAGGCATGGAGAGTGGGAGTTCCCATCTCCCTTCTCTAGAGAATTTGTGATTTTATTGGGTTTCTTATGGCCCGTAGCTTTTCTAAAGTAAAACATGAGCCTTTGGGAGGTCTCCAGATCTTATGGTTGGGAAGGATGGGATTTGTTTCACCACCTATAGCTGTCCAAAAAAAAGGTGTCTGAGCAAAGAGTTGTCTGAGCTCCTCACCAATTCACTGGTGGGAATTGTCATTTCTGGGGACTAATTGCAAGTGGGTGTTTAAGACAGATGGCATGAATCATTCGCCAGAAGTGCCTCCCCTCATCAGGCCAGGATCCAACATAAATAACTCACACTGAACACTTTCTCTTGGCTCTATCTGGAGAGATGAATCCCCTCCATATCTCTACGGGGTAGCTCAGAAAGAGGCATGGCCTTCCCCTCCCCGTGAGAAAGTGTTAACTCTGAACACTACTGATGGCATTTCTGCTGTCACGGGCACCACAAACTATTGCACCATGGGTCTTTGCGGCAGCAGCTGCCTGTTAATGTGCTTTGCCAGGGATTTTTTTCAACAGCCCCTGAACCACGGGGGCACCTCTCCATCCTGTGGGAGTCCCTAGCTGCATTTGGAGCTCTGGCTGTCACATGATAAATATGAATATATAAAAGGTGGCTCCTGCTCTGCTAGGCTGGAAATCTTCCTCATGTGCTTTCCTCTGCTCACACCCAAATGTGGGACGAGAAAGGATCCCTTTCCATGGTGCTCTGGAGATGCTTTTCCTTCTGTCCTTCCTACAGAGGACAGAGGTACTGGCAAAAAAAAAAAAGAAAAAGAAAAAACAAGGAGCATAAAACCACTGGGGTTTTGTGTTCCTCCAAAAGGGCTTCACCGAGCTGGATTTTCAGAGTGGTGGTTGGGCTCGATGGCTGGCCTGCGCCTCCGGAGCGGGGACACTGCCGGCTGGGAAGTCTGACTCTGAAGGGGACGTTTCCAACGCTAGATGGAGCAGCGACCCTAGCCATGGAGGAGCAAAACCGTCTCGACCTTGTTTAATTAACTCCTTTCGCTCCGTGCAGCTTGGCCCGCAGGGAATTTGAGGCAGAACAAGTCTTTTTCAGCATCTAGGCAGCTCCAACTGCCAAGGTTTCCATCCGCAGGGAACTGGTGCCCTTTGAACGCAGTGTTTTCTCTCTGGGAACAGCCCTCACTCTCCAAAACATTTGTCTCCTTTGAATTCAACCCGTTGGTACCCGCTTTGTGACATCACAGAGGCTTTCTGTGACCTCACAGACATACTGACATGGAAATGATGATGTCATAAACAAGCCCTGATGTCATAAATGACCCCTGCACCAGCCTCTGGGAATGCTTTCAAAAAAAGAGGGACTTTTCCTTGATAGGAACTTGCTCGGCAGCCGCGGTGGCCAGCTGAGGGATCAGCGTTGTCCCGCACCGCCGGTGGCCCGAGGACATCACCAGCCCCAGGGGCCGCAGGGCTGAGATCGGTCGGCGGAGAGCCGCGCTTCAGAGGCGCGCTTGTCGGGGAAGACGGATCAGGGAGATCAGACTCCAGGTCATTTCCTTGTTGCCTTAACACGTGAATTTTTCCGCGGCTGCACAAAGCTGGAAGGTCAAAGGCTGGGGATTAAAAGGTGACAGCCGGCGAACTGCACTGGCCCAAGGCAACATAAAGTGCTCATGCTCCAGAGTGGCCAGCGAGCAACTCAGGCAGCACCATCCCTTCTCAGGATGTGTGTGCGGGGAAATCAGGGACCTGCCGTCCCATCAGGATCTGGGGAGGATGCCCCAGAGGGGCTTCGCTCCTCTCTGAGCTCAAAACCACACCAGGGTCGTAGAGTCAAAGAACAAGGGCAGCTCTTTCAAAGGCGACATTGTCCCCACTCGCTCAGAAAGTGTTTGGAGCTCTCTGGGGGGACGAGCAATGGTGAATGTTATTACAACGTCACTTCTATAGCTCAGCATGGTTGGCACATCATCTTTGTGTGTCTTTCCGTCTCGTCTCTCGGCTATTGTGCTTGCTACCTATGGGCTGGGTCACACCTGGTAGGTATCTCCACAGCTGGATGTGCTGATCTGAATTAGAGCTGTGCCTTTACATCAGCCTTTTGGGGCCAGATGTGGCCTAGGGAATGTCCTCTCCATGATGCAGCAGGACATGTGACCCTGAGAGTAAAGATCATCCCTGAGGGCACTAATAGGACTTAATGGCCCTGGCCAGCCTCACCTGCAGCCTGCCCTCACACTCTGCCCATGGGCCTGAGGAAGGCATCACCTTCACCGTCTTGGAAAATCCAGGGCCAGGACCTGTCCTCATGCAGGGTGAATAGCCATGGCTGTCTTCATCCAGTGGGCTCAGCCTTGGATCCATCCTGCTGGATTTCAGAGCCTTGGTGGCTGTGCCCAAATTCAGCCCCCGCTTGTCCTAGGCAGTCAATGGTGGATGTCAGCTCCAAAGGGCCTGGTCGGTTCTTGAGATGCCGCCTCTGCCTGTTGATTCAGGAAAGTGCTCAGCTCCTGGCTGAGGCAGCTCTGCCAAATTCCTGCCCTTAGGTGGGGCAGACCTGGGCACGAACGTAGCTTTGAGTGGTCTTCAGGTGGGGTCATCATAGGAGCAAGTCCTGGAGCGATCAAGTGCAGGACCTTGTGCCTGTGTCCCACACCGTCCCCAGGTGTGGGATCTAGGGACAGACCCAAACTGAGCCCTAAGGCCAAAACCTTCCCGCCTCAAGCCCGACAGGGAGCCCACCAGACCCTACAGGAGATGGAGCTGCTTGTTTCCCCTTGAGCTGGTCTTCTCCAGAAATGCAAGTCTGGCTTTTCTGCCCTGGCCCCAGCTGTACCCAGCCAAAGCCTTTCTTGGGGGTCGAAACACATGTTTTTGGGGCCCATAAGGGCTGGCAGGTTTCCCTGCTACCATCTCACGGAAGCCAGCCCCATGTCATGCCTTGGTGGGGGACGAGCGATCGCGAGCTCACCTTAATTGAGGGCTTCAAAAGCTGCTCTGTGGCTCTGCCGTGCCGGGAAGGTGGCTTCGCTCAGCAATGACCAAATCGCGAATACCTGAGGCTTGAGTCACGGCTCGCAGAGGAAACGTGCATAAACAAGCAGCGAGCCAGGAAACTCCACGGCTGGGATGGACAAAGGTAAAAGTCAGTGGCTTGGTATGTCTGCGTGATAGCAATAAACCCGAAGGTAGCAGGTTTTTAGCTGATAATCGCAGCACCCCAGGCTGTGCTCGCGCGAGCAGAGCGAGGTCAGATTCAGTCACCGCTTGGCTGCGGGACCGCCGAGGAACACCCAGGCGGCTGCTACCGCCGACGTGGTTATTTCAGCAGGAAAATTCACAGCAGTTCCCTGGGTTGTGTTATGGGAAGGAAATAGCAAGGTTCTTCCCCAGGTAGGTCAGTGCGATGGGGAAACTGAGGCACAGAGTGCATGGGGGTGATACCTTGTGTCTCCCAGCTGAGCAGACCTGGCAAGAGAGCCCCAGTCTCTGGAGTCCCAGCCCGGTGTGGTTTTCAGGAGGTCACCTTGCCTTTTGCATGGGTTTACCTGGGACACCCATGGAGGTGAGCAGCTCATTTCTGCAACGTTGGCCCGTTTCTGAGACTGACAACAAGTCCTCGCTGTGACCCTGCTTTCTCCTCTCTCTGCCAGACGAGCGTGGAAAATAAACAACCCCAAACCTCAGCTGTCAGAGCTGAATTCCAGCTGGGGCTTTCGCATCCCACCTCCCTGAATTCCCCCTCCAGCTTGGGGTGTGGGAGCAAACCAGTCTCACCCGGCTGCCTCCTAATGCAGGTCAGGCATCGCCCCGTGAGCCCTGCTTCCAGCCCAAATCCAGGCTCTGCTGCAAACCCTGAGTAAAGCTCAGCAGAGCTGCATCTGCTTTGCCGCAGGGATGAGCCTCTTCATGTCTTTCTTGTGCCTCAGTTTCCCCATCTGCAAAACAAGGCCAATGATGCTGTCCACTTTTGGAGATGCTCTGAACATAGCGATGATATCGCACCTGCCAGTGTGCATTGGAGGTGGAAGAGAATCGGTCTACGAGGGAGGACGTCAAATTGATGAAAACGGATCATTATTGATACCTGATGACTCCCAGGCTCTGGGGGAAACCAGGGACAACATAGCAGCCAGGCTATAGCTGAATCACAGGTTGCTTTTCCAATGCAGTTCAATTTTCTGGCCTTATCTCCCGGTAGCGAGCCCCGAGCAGGCACAGTTGCTGCAGCGCGAGCGCCCGGCTGGCTGGCAAATAGACGCCGAGTGATATATGCGCTCCGAGTTTGCATTTCTGGCCTGGAATGTTTCTTATCGGTCTCGCTGCATTTCCCATTTTTCTTGCGCCACACTTGAAGCACAATAGACACATTGTCACTGTTCCTCGAGCTACACGAGAGGGGGCACGGGGAGACGGGGGGAAACACCCTTATCGGCCTCTCTCTCCGCCTGCACCTCTGTATCTATAAATCAAGTGGATTTGTACGTCTCTCCGGTCAAGTATGGGCATTAGAGCTACGATGTGAAGTCATTTCAGTAATGTGCGCCCTGGAATGCGCCTTATCTGATTTACCTCCTGTATTTCTTTTTTTTTTTTTTTGAGTCCTTAGGCCCAGCCGTCGCTCCTCCTCGCTGCTTCCCTCTGCTTTGGGGCAAGCGGGCTCCGACCCGGAGATGGGAGAAGGTGCATGTGCAAAGCCTGCTGCGGCTGGGAGCTGACCTGCGGCCCTCCCAGCGAAACCAGTCTGCAGGACCCTGGGGCGAGTCTGAGCCTTGGCTGCAAAAAGAGGCTCTGGCCACCCCTCAGCTCATAAGCTGAGCCATCCCGTGACTGTCTGGACCAGCAAAGCATCGACACGGCCTCAGCTGGCTTCACCAGCAATGCCCCGAGCAATTCCCGGCATCAGTGTGGACCATGGACCATTCCCGGCGCATGCATGCAACCACTGCCTTTTCGATGCTCGAAGATGCAATGGGCTGCGCCGGGGCTGTGTGCGCTGTTCGGGGCCAGAGAACAGCCCCGAGCACGTCCGACCCCCATAGCCACAGCCTACGGGTCCGAGCGGGTGCCGGGCTGCAGGGAGGGCCAGCGGTGCTGGCAGCTCGCCCGCAGCCCCGATGCACCTGCGTCCTGGGCACCGGTCCGTGTCTCCTTGCCCCATTGCTTGCAATAGGACGGGAGATCATCGTTGTCACATGAACAGCTGCTATTTGGGGTTGAAAATTCAACCCCTCTCCTCTGTGCTGCCAGCATGAGACAAGGATAGCAAAATCGCCCTGGGAGCTAAGATATCACCTAGGCACGTATAAAAACCTTGCAAATAGATTCACCTCCAAATTCATGCAGATTGGGAGTCTGCTGTGCTGGATTTCTTTTGAAAGAGAAATTTTCCTTTCCTGGAGCGGGAGGGGGCCAGGAGGAGAGGGGAAGCATGCCAGGAATGTGACAAGCCTGTTCTCCTTATTTGTGTAAACGAGTTGGGTCTATTCCCTTAATCTCAAAGTGCGTGTTTTAAGCCTCCTTGCAAAGCAAATTTGCTTTGAGAGTGCGTGGATGCCAGAACGGGGGAGGCCACAGGCTGACGTGGCGGATGATGATAATAACGATCATTGACAATATTAATCATTAATAATAATAAAAGCTCTTGTTTTTCCCAGAAATGATGGGTGGTGACCAGCCACCGTTGCTAATGCATCAGCCCAGATCATGACATGGGGGGCAGGAGATGTGAACGGGATTGTCAGGGGTGGCTGACAACCTGTGGGGCTCTGATTTTTGTAGGACATTGTCCTCGAGAGGGCCAGCGTGCTGGGATGCAGCCAGGACCAGGGCAGCTTGCGTGAATTGCAATGTCCCTGCAGACACATGGTGGAGGAGCTGGTCTCGCTCCCCAGGGAAATGCTTGGACCTCAGTGTGGTGGTGGCTGTCAGGTCTGCAGGGAGGTTGGAGACCTTGAGAAGACAGCGGAGGAGCAACCTGAGTGCAGGAGATGTGGCCTCTCACTTGTCCTCTTGCAAGGACTCCTTCCCACACTTGCCACCAAATTTGTGCCCTTTTCTCTTCTTGCCTGTCTCCTGCTGAATATTGTATCTGTCCAGGCTTTCCCAGATGGGAATTTCTTGACAAAATAGTTTTCCATCAGGAAAAGCTCAGATGTCCACAGCCAACCCTTGTCGCATGTCTAGGTTACAAAGAAGAGCTCCTCAGGATGGTTGCTCAGCTCCTGATCCGAGCCGGAGCCACAGCAAGAAACACCAGAGCAGAGACCTCAGCATAGCCAATAATTTCCTGTAAAACCCAGATGAGATGCAAACCCTGCAGCCTAGTTTGAGTATTCCCAGCTGCGAGCTTGCACGGGCTGGTGGTTGGGCAAGGCAACATGCAGTGACTCCAAAGTGCCTCCTCCCACTCTCCAGTCGTAGCATCCCCTTATCACGACCTCAGAAATAACATTTTAGCGGAAGCTACACAGGTGAAGACGGACACATGGAAAGGCCGTTTCTGTCTCCAAATGTTTCAGGATTGGGGGTGAGGTTGGTGCAGACTGCACCGTTGGGGTGAGTCTCTGCATCCCAGGTGTCTTTGTGGGTTCGGATAGTCAGTGCATAGACACACAGCCAGGCATCTAGCTCACAGTATTGCTTTGATTGCCTAGATTTGATCTGGTTGCCATGTGAGTTGCAAAAGGGATAAGCAGAATTTATCCTATAGTTACACATTGGGAAACTGAGGCACCAAGACAGCAAAAGGCAGCTCGTCTGTGGCAGTTTGGGCTGGCAGCTCCGTCTCTTGTGCTTTAGTCAAGTGTCCAAACCATGTGGACTGCCTTAGTGTGTTTTTGTGGCCAGGTTCAGCCTGATGTCACGCTCGGCCTTGGGTGACACGCATGACACTGCCTCTTGGCTGGACGGACTGATGAAGCGGGGAGGCTGCTGTCCCCTCCTCTCCTTCTCCATACGCCTGTGGATTTCCCTGGGTCCAGACTCCGCTTGCAGGATCATCGGCTTCCCTGCATCTGCAACGCCTTGCCTTTGCCGTTCCTCGAACATGTCTTTCGGTGCCGTTTGGAAAATTCCTCCCTGTAATCACCTTGCTGACGGGACTTTTCAGCACCACCATCCCTCTGCGTGCCAGCATGCTGCGTCCCAGGATGAAGTAAGCACAGAAACCTGGGCTGGGGCGATGTTTATCGGCCAGCTGCTCTAATCCCCGCTCTGCTAAACTGCTCCTCACCCCACAGCCAAGGACCTCTGGGAGGCCAACGGGGCATGTTGGGCCCCTCTTGACAAAGCAGGTTCGGGCCATCCCCACTTCTCCTCTCCAGGGCATCTCGTTAGCGAGGTACAGAAAGGGTGAGGAGCCAATGCTCCCTCTCTCGCTATCCTAGAGCATCCTGCTCTAGAGCCTTCGTGCCCCTGTCCTCTCCCAGTACAGCCATGGCCACCCATGGGTCACCCCAGGGGGAAGTCTCCTTCCAGCTGCAAGGCTCAGCCCAGCCTCTAGCAAGGAAAAAGCTTGACATTGCTGGATTTACCTCCCCTTCCCAGCCCCTGTCTCTGGCATGGTGAAACACTGCTGTCGTAGGCTGAACAGGGATCTCCCAGGCTGCCCAACATGTTGCTAGATAATCTGTTTATTTTAGTAAATGGAGAATAGCCCCCTTTCCCTCCCCATCTTTTGTCTGCTTGCCAGGAGATGTCCTCCAGGTCCCTCTCAGAGTAGCTGGAAGCTGGCTGCCCCTCTTGATGAAACAAGGATCTTCACCCCACACTGTTGGTCCTGCAAAGCCTGGGAGCATTGGCCACTGTGGCCAATGCTACAGCTGAGCTGTGACAACATTATTTCAAGGTTTCTGTTTTGGAAACCTTTTTTCTTGAGAACTTGTGGCCTACACCATGCAAGAACCAGGTGTCAGGAGTCCAACGAAGGTCAGGAAACCTTGCTACAGGGGTCTATTAATGCTGTGAAGGGGTGACCAGGGAGCCACTTCCAGCCCTGCACTCCAGTTGCGCATGTCACTTCATTACAGATTTGTCCCCAGGTCCATTTTGGACTACCCCCTCTGGCTCTTTCCAGGGCAGACTCCAGAACTTGCAATTCTACCATCACCATGCCAGAAAATCACTGCATTATAGGTCCACGGGCCAGGATCCAGGGCTAGATGCCTCATAGTGGGTTGGGGGGATCTTTTGCAGCCCTGGGATCTTGCTTCAGGGCACATGTGGTGAGATGAGATAAGGCAGTGTTGGTGAACTGCGCGTGGAGGAAGGATTGAAACTGCTCTCGTTCACACTGGAGATGTTCCCTGGAGTGACCTGTTCTCCAGACCATGCCTTGATTCTGCCCTGAACACAGACAGATGGAGTGGTCCAAACTGGAGCCTAGGAATCAGTGCTAATTGGCTTCAAGATCAGGGTCAGTCTCTGAGCCTCTTTTTTCGGTAGCACAGACACAGCCTGTGTGGCCAGATGACCCTGAGAGCATCTTCTGCCCATCCTCTGGGTCCAACTTCCCCACTGCCTCTCCAGAGAGAGGTCACACATGGATGATGGCCCTTTTGATCACCCAGCTCCAGCGACCTCGGGGGCTGAGACCAAGCAGTGATTTGCTGAGCACAGTTTCCTCTCTCTGCCTTGGCCTGACCTAACACGCTTTTCTGGGGGAGGAGATCTCCTTTCTGGGAATGATCTGAGTAAGAAACTGTGACCTTTGTTTACAGGCGGTGGCAAAAAAGAAAGATGACTTAGCAAGAGTAACGCATGGGTGTTTTTAATATGTGCACTGACATGCTAAAGGGTTGTGGCCTTTCAAAATGGGCTTGAAAGCTCTGTTGGTGCCAATGCACACTATCCACTTGGTTTAGAGAAGGGAAGAAGGTGATGAGTGGGAAAGGCAGGAGGTTTTTCTTTACCTCTAATACATGAATTGTGCAAGAAGTGAATTTCCCATCTCTCAGCTTGGAAAAGCCCTTCAAGCACCTTTCCTGCGAGCCTGTATTTAGATCCCATTTTGACTTTGCTTGTGCCTCTTCTTGGTCCCAGGCCACTGGATGTGCTTAGCTTGACCTTGTGTTTTCCTTTGCCATCTTAAACAGACACTAGCCAAGGGGAGAGAAACTGTTTAACTTAGGCTTTGGGGCTAGAATTGACGGCAACTTTGGCCACTTGTGGAAACCAGTGAGTAGTATTAAAGCTACAAAAAGGTGCTTTTCCTGCTGGATCTCTGGGCACCATAAACCTGAAAGCACCCCTTTGCACCTCAAAAGCAAGTGTTTGCAATAAGAAATGGGGAAAAATTAATTTCCCGCTAACAGTAGATGAGTCCTGATGGTTCTGCTGCCTCTGGTGTTTTCTCTCTTCCATCAGCCCACAATGGTGGCTGTATCATGCTGGACTTCCCTTGCTGGCACTGGTATGGTGGATCAGGCTCAGCATCCCTGGAGGTTCAGCTATGCCCAAGGGCAGCCCTGTCCCTGCAGAGTAGTTGAATAAGCATACAATACCTTGCAGGATAAACTGCATTTAGTGCATTCCCCTGGCTTGAATCCTTCAGGACACTAAAAGAGACGATCCTGTTGGTTCTTCTGACCTTGCATCCACAGCTCTCTCTGTGTCTCCTCTATGCAGATGCTAGTGGAGCGTTACACAGGAGCACACTGTCTCCCCAAGTTATTGCTCTATCATGGCTCATCACTTCCATGGGTGTGCTGGAAATAACTGGTTGTTCCCAAATGAATGATGTTTTGTTGATCTGTCCTGGTGTACAGTCTTCTTGCAGCCTGAAATCTTCTGAGATGTCGAATCTACTCCTGTTGCACAGTGAGATGGAGTTGAGAGGGTGACCTGAGCATGGAGCGACGTGTGCCCAAAACAGGCTCTGAGCCATGCCCCATCCACATCGCTCTCCACCCATCAGCCCACTCTGTCTTAATCCCTGGTACTGACCCAGTCTACCTTGGGCTTGACAAGCCGGGATTCCCAAACCCAGGATGCTTCCATGCATGAAGGATTACTTTCTTTAATTTAATAATAAATAATAACAAAAGATTGATTTCCTTTATTTTTTTAGCATCTTTTTACCATTCAGCAGTTTTGAACTGAAAATAGGTGAAAGTAAACATTAAAGAAAATACCACTGCTCCATCTTACGGCCTACCTGTCTGCCTCTTCCCTGCTCCAAGGTGCATCCACCACAGCCTGGGTTTATGGTCTGAGAGAGGAGCAAACTCTTCTCCTGCTACGGTCAGCAGAGAGAGGCACCATCCCAAGGCAATTCCTTGCAGGTGATCTCCGACTTCCCTTCTGGAGATGTTTCTCTCTTGGGCGACTGGGCTCCCAACCTATGTGGTCATTTAAGCCCCTGAACTACGTGGGAGCAACTCATTCGGAGCAGAGACATTTGCAATTTTTGGCCTCCCTGCTGGAATTCCCCTGTGAGATGTTGCAATCGATTTAAATGGACACCTGTCCACCGAGGCCTTTTCAACCCTCAAATATGGTGTTAAATGCTATGAAGCGTGTCAGGCTTCGAATCCTGTGTCGGGACATGTCTGAGGCATTAAGCTCCGAGTGCCATGTGATGATCAGGAACATTTTTGTGGCAAGCTGCCATCTTTGCTTGTATCGTTTACCTCTGAGTGACAAACGCGGGCTCTGAAATGCTTCTAACACTTCGCAGTGTTATGGCTCCTTTCATGCAATGGTCTCTGAGAGCGGTACAGACATTATCTAATCATGGCCCTCCCTGGAGCCAAATGGGGCAATTCCTGCCATTTTCAGTGCACTTACGTTTGTATTAGATGGAGCCAATGCAGGCAGCCAGATACTCCGAAAATCTGGTGATGCTTGTATCTACCTCTGCACTTTGCAGACTTCTCGAATGATGGTCAAAAAGGAAACATGGCTGGTATAACCATGCCCTGTATGTGTATGCGTGTGTGCATGACTGTGTGCACTCGTTATACTTTTTGAAGCTGATTGTGCCCAATTTGAAAGCTTTTTGAAGCTGATTGCACTCAATTTGAAAGCGGGGCAGAGGTTTGGAAGACATCTTTGCTCAGAAACACAGATGGTTAGGGAAGAAGTTGCTGATAATGAATCCCCTCAGGTGCATGGAGCCCTACTTCTCCACTGACTACAGGGGAGGCAGACACTAGGCACAAGAAGACACCTACTATAGTCATTTCAATTTAGATGTCTTACTTTGCCAGATGACTCCCATCTGTAACGTGAGGTGAGATGAATCCCACCTCAGCTGCAACTAGCAGTAAGGGGTGATAGTACCATCTTGTCCCCAGAGATGCTCTTAGGGTCAACGCATTACCAAATGTTTGGACAGGATGGTGATGGGGGTCGGATAATTCCCCCAGCTTGGTCAGAGCTCTTGGGGCTCTTGGTAGGGACATGGGGGATGCTCGCGCCATGCTGATGCTGACAGCTCTCCCCACCCTGAGAGCTGGGAGGTTGGAGGCCCTGAAAGCAGTCACCGGGGTAATGAAGCAGGACATGATTTTCTGAGTGTGTGTTGACACCTGCTGCCATTTTCTCCAAGCATGTAGTGATACGGGGGAGCCACAGGCCTCAGAGGAAGAGCGGAGAGCTGCGGAGTTGGCTTTCAGAGCTACTCAGATGACGGGATTGCATTCCAGGTGCCTGCCAGAGCATCGATGCTCATTTGCTTCTTGCAGAGCTACAGCCCAGCCACATGGGTTCTGCACAGGGCAGAAAATAGTGCTCCAGCTGCATGGTCTAGGGTTATTTTCACTAGTCCCTGACTCGACGGGCGAATTGCAATCCCACCCCTAAAGCTAGTGAGCAAGAAGGTTATTTAGACTTGAAACCAGGAGTTGAATCTTTTTCCTTTTTTTTCCCCACCTCCCTTTGGCCAATACATGTGGTTGATTTCCTGATGCAGATCTGCTGGATTAAGTAATTGATTCGCTGTCTCGCGAGTGCCAAGAAAGAAACACTCTGCATTAAAAAAACAAAAAATGTGCCAGGGAATCCAACACTAAGTACTATTTAAAGACTTTGGAGAAGGCTGGCTTGAAACTCAGAGAGCCACCCAGGCTGTTCTTGCAGCATCGCCTGCCCCTGTGCCTTGGGATGTTCACCAGCACGGATGAGAACAGCCTTTTATTGCTGTCGCCTCTCCGTGCCAAGGAGTTCTGCGGGGTGAACAGGTGCTTGCAGCTTGAACTGGGTGGGAAATAATTATTCCGTTCAACAAAATATTTTGCAATAGCAGAAATTTTCCCATTCCTCAACAAGGTGAACTCAAGGCCATGGAAAAAGAACGAAGAGCAGCTCTACAAGAGGATGGTTGTCTGGTGGAAAGATCACGTCTTGCTAAAGTCAGAGGTCCAAGTTCACGTATCTTTTCTGCCCTCCACCTTGCCCTTATCATAACCTCTTTAGGGAAGGGAACATACTGATAGCGTTTTACTTAATATAAGTAGCTAATTACTCATTGGGGTAGTAAAGCTCAATGTTTGGGCTGGACATTTCCACTTTGCTTTTAATTAGCAGTGCTGGAATGGAGGAATATTTCCTGACAAGTTTGGTATGAACTGAGATGTGTTTAGGGAAAATCTTAAGTTCCATAATTTTATGACCCCCCCCCCCAAAAATCCCCCCAAACAAAACCTCCCACTGTAACAGCTCTCCAAATAGTAATTTTGTGGGTTAAACTGGGTCATGATTTTGCCTTGTAAGCCCAAGTGGAATAGACTAACATAAAAATACTGCAAAAAGCCTTTGTCCCTACTGGATTTCTGCAAAGAAAGATTGGATGTACCCTGTGGCAGAAGTATTTGAGTGGGGATGTTCTCTAGGGACTTTGAGGGGATAAAATTAACTGAGGACATAAAGTTACATGGAGGTAGGAACCTCTGTAAAAGATAATAGAAGACAGAGTGAAATATCATCTGTGAAAACAATTACAGGTAAATTGGTTACCATATAGCAGCACTCCCTGAAATACAATCAAGATAAGGATGAGAAATTCAGGGCCTGTTTTTTACCATTGCCACTAAGTCATTGGACCAGGCCCATCTCTGCAGCTGGAAATAGCTGCTGGTTTTAGGTGCACGTCCAAAGCTGAGCTTAGAAAGATCTCGCAAGGCACAAGTCCAAATGGGAGCAGCCGGACAGCCCCGAACAGGGATATACAATTCATAGCTACACTCAGAAAAGTAGGATTCAATCATTCTTGGCTCCAGTTTCCCACTAGCAAAAAATGGCAAGAACATCTTGAAGCTAGCTAGTTTTTCTGCATTGCGAAACAAATACCATTGGTTTAGGGAAAACCTCGGTAAGTCTGCCTATCTGCTATATTTTCAGTGTTTTTTCACAATGTGTTTTTGGTAATATGATTTCAGCTTTGCCAGCTATTGCTTAACTCTTGGGGCTCCTGCTATTTCTTTTCTTGCAGTGCCAAATTCTGGAGTCCTGCAGTTCTGGGAGAATCACAACTTTCCTTTTGAGAAATAATTAGCTTTTAGCTCTCAAAGATGACATTGAAAATGTGGATGCTGTAAATTAAAAGTCAAGAGAATGAAAAAGACTTCCTCCAAAATCTAGAAGATGGCTAAAATGACTATAGGATGCGTGTGTTTGAAATTCTTACCATTCCTAACCCCCTCATTCCTCTCTGGGCTGCATGTTTGAGTAGTCAGTCCTGTGATGGGATGAAGCGGTTAGGACGGGGTGCCCGAAGATCATAATTGTTAAGAAATTGTCACAGCAGCAGGAAAAGGAAAAAGGAAAAAAAATAAAATAAAAGGGTAAGAATGGTGTAACTGGAGCTCCCAACTTGTGCTTGGCATGTTGTTTTTATTTGGCAGTGTATCTCGTGTGATATTTGTTTTTTGGGAGAGTCCCTCAGAGACCTGGTGAGTGCTCTTCATGGTCAGGCCTCTAATTAGCCACTCGTCTCTCCCTGCAGGCATCTGGATGAGCTTCCCCAGCACACTGCATTTCCTTCAGCAGGGCACGGAGGGGAGGCTGGCAGGCTCCAGGTTTCACAGGGTGGATGATTTGAATTGGCTCGGTCGGAAGTAGTGGAGTTGGCCTGTCTCTATTTTTCTCCTTTTTTTTCCTCTTTGTTTCGCTGCATGACGGGTTGCTGAATGCATGAAGTGACATGAATTGGTTTAATTTCATTAATCCGTTTAAAAATATAGATCTGGTGTTTGTACATTTCCCCTCCATCTCTTTCGACAGATTGTTGGCTCCAGAGGGCTTGTGAACTGGCAAGCTCCCTCTGCTGGCACCACGACCTCCCGTTTTCTTCTCGCTGGAAATTTATGATATAATCAGACTTTCCCCTGCAGTGCCATGCACGATTCATGGGAACAGCACTTCACATTGATTTCCTCGCTTTGTACACTAGTTGTTACAACGCATTTAAATCCTGAGGACGCTGTGAGCCCCTGTCCCTAACCAGGCAACAGATGATGGACAACTACAGAGCAGCGAGAAGGTCTTGGTCCCAAAGGTCCACCAGGTTATACAGCTGGGAGGCATCAATGTCAGATGTTAACTCTCCACCAAGGACCTGGGCGAAGCTTGGGAGATCTGGGTGCGCTCACGAGGCCAGTTATTACCCAACCTGAGTAACATGAACTGGCATCTGGCCAAGGAGGAATAAAAGTGACTTTCTGGAGCGATTCCACCCTCGTCTAGTGCTAGGGCCTTACCAGGGCTGGACTACCCTGGGGAAGGATGTTTATCCATTCAGACACTTTTTGTTGAAGAGATTTCTCCTCCACCAGCCAAAAAACCCACACTCATGTGGAGAGCTTCCTCTTTTGCTGGGGCAAATGTACTTGACGGCGTGTACCAGAGCCCTGCTCTGAAAGCAGCCACTGTGCTAAAGTGTTTGCTTGGCTTCAGAAATGTTAAGAGAGGGGATTTCTCTTTAGGAAGCTGGAAGATATTGGTTTTGAGTTTACTCTATGCCTGATCCAAAGCCTCTCGAAGTCGGTGTAAAACTAGGATGGACTTAGTGGACTTGGAATCAGTCTCCAAGCCGACAGACACAAAACCAAGCTGGAAAAAAATGACAGAGGATATCCTAGAATAAAGAGGACTGTTGTTTCCAAAATCCCACCCTGAAATGCCAGTCGTTGGAGGGCAGTTCCTGTTCCCTGCCCAGCACCAGAAGAAGTCATCACTCCAGACCTTGTGTGCTGAGCGAGAATAGCAATGTCAGCAAAGTGCCTTCCTGACCGCCCCCAGCCCTGAAGCATGAGGCCCACCATCCCGTGGACTGTCTCCTTAGCTGTGTTGATGTCCAGTCTGCCTCTTAAACCTGCTGAAACCTTGTCCTCCAGAACAGCAGTGCATTCCACAGGGCAAACACCCATCTGACAAAAGCCTTTTTTTTAAAAATGATATTTATATTATCTTTTCCACTGACACATAGGTGTTTTATCTGTCCCTTTAAAGCCTCAACAAGTTGTTTTAAAAGTGTTGAATGTGCTTTTTTTCTCCAGAGCTGCAGGGTGAAGCCAGTGCACTGAAGGTCTGTGCATGGCTAGGAAGGCAAAGTCCTTCACTGAGGGACTTCTAAGTCCTTTATAGGGGGATTCTCCTCTCTTCTGCAATTGTCTTAGAGTCAAAGAATCATAATTTAGTTTGGAAGGGACAACCAGAAGTCACCTAGTCCAACCCCATGGTGTGCCCTAAGGCATAACCTTGACCTGTGACATCCTGGACTGTCCATAGGGACAGGTTTGGCGATGGGATGGGCCAGCGACTGTTGCCCGTGGGCAGCGTGGATGGGACTGCTTCGTTTTGGATGCAGTATGTATGTGGAAGGAGGCAAGCTGGGTTGTGCCACTTGCCTGCAGGGCTGGTGAATGGGTTGGACATGGTGCCTCTGCGTGGAAGGCCACGTCCCACTGCGAATTCTTTGGCTACCTCAATCCTACCCCTTAAGCTGTGCCAGGGGAGGTTTCCAGGCATGGAAACTCAGCTCTTCACACTGTGAAATTGTTCAAATTGTCCTCGGCATGGTTTGGACCTGGGCCAGCTGAGGGGTCTCCCAGACAATCTCCAAGATCTGGGGGAAGTGCAGGCCACGGCCTCATCCCAGGGGGCAGTTTGCAAGTTGCCGCCCTTCCTGGAGGGTAGCAGTGTTCAACGGGGTGAAGGCGGGTTGTTCTGTGCCACTTGGCCTCGGTGCCAGAAAACAGTTCCAGGCACATTTAATTTGCTTGCATAAATACAGCCCTCGCATCCTCCAGCCCCCTGTAACAGGATCCCAGGTCTGTAGGAAGTGCCGAGCACTCCTGCTGACTCCATGGAGGCAGCCCAGAGAAACCGATCCTATTAGTGCCAGTCCGAGGCTATGAAAAGCTCCCCTGCCTCTACGGCCTTCTCGCAGCGTGCTGTAGGGAACGATTCCCGAGCCCGGGGCCTGCCGGAGCCGGCTGAGCTGCATCCACGCACCATCGCCCTTGGCCCGCGTCTGCTCTGAGCACTTTGTGCAGCCCTGGGTACAAGGCGTTATCCCGAACCAGGAGGCAAGGTGCTATCTCCATCCAGGAGGGAGGTGGAGTGAGCTGACGCCCAGCAAGGATGATCTTCAGAAACCAGGACAGAACCAGAAACCAAGCTGAGAGTCAAGTTGGCGGCGTTTTCAAGAGGAGCATGGTAAAGAGCAGGGCAGTGCGAAACCGCCCTTGGAGCAGCCAAGCTCGGAGTGACGTTTGCTTTTGTGTCTAGCAGCAGGGAGGAAGGAGGAGATATCTCTGTGTGTGTGTGGGTGTGGGAACACGCTGCCTTGCAAGAGGCGTTTGTGCCGCTGAGGAATTGTTGAAGGAGGACAGCAAGGAGGGCTGGGGGCAGCTGTGACCTCCTGGAAATGGTTCACCCCCAACCTTGGTGCCGTCTCTGGAAAAGCAGTTTTGTGGGATGAGCAGCTTCTACCTCCTGAGCGGAAAATGCCGTTGTGGACTTGCTGCTTGCAGACTTGCTGCTTGGCCCCTGCGGTGCAGGACTGGCAGGTACCAGGTAGGTCTGGGAGCAAACTGGGGGTCACTGGCACCCTCTGGGAAGCAGGTGATGGTCTCAGTGAGAGCAGGCAGGGATGCCAGAAAGGAGGGCTGCGTGCTGCAGACAGCTGGAATCAAAGGACAGTGTGTTGGCAACACAGGACTCGTCAACAGCCAGCAATTAGAGCTGCAGAGCGCAGCCCGGCCGACCACCAACGGAGATGACTTCGCTGGGGGAGCGGGGATGGCCGGGGTCTCACTCAGCGCCTGCCCCGGGGCCCGTGCAGCTGGCTCTGGGCAGGTCCCATCGCTCCTGTCACTGGGCAGGTCTCTCCCCACAGCAAAAACACATTCCCTGAGCGCCCAAGGACACAGACGTGGCCACAGCTTTTGCTGAGATCCTACCGAGCGCCTCCGACCTCTCTGAGCACCAGGAGCATCTTGCCACTGATGTGAGCCGCGGTACCAAGATCAAAGGCCAATTTCTGTTTTTAAGGGGGGGTCCAGACCGCAGAGGACAGGGGAGAGAGCATCAGGCTGCGACTTGCACTGTGTTCTGGTTTCTGTACTGCTGTAATTGAGGTTGGTCTGACACTTCCCGTTAGATGATGGTATTCCCAGTTTCTTCAAACTTTGCCAAACTTGAAGCACGCACGATGAAATTTTCCAGGCCCCCCCAACCTGCCTTTCTGCTGTAGCCGAAAGCTGAGACAGCAAAACTGAGACTTTGAGCTTGTCCCTCCTGAAGAACTGCTGCTGTTTTTGCTGGTATGAGCTCACACATTTGGGGGGGGCAAGAGTTTCTAACCCGATTAGCAATGACGTCAGCATGAGGCTTTTGTCCTCCTGCAAAAGCAAAAGAGAAACATGTCCCCCCAGGGAGGAAAACCCCTTTTTGCATGTGTGCAGGAGAAACCTGTTAAAGTGCAGAAGCTAAATCTTGCAATGGTCCATCTTTGCTGAGCTCAGCCAAACATACAGTCTTTGCCAAGTCCTACACCAGTCCCAAGACTCGGTGGTCTGTCTTTGAAGCTTTTCATTTCAACAACTATCGCTGGTTGCTCAAGCAAACCCTTGAGATCAGCAAGGCTTGACACATTTCTGAGAGATGAAAATTTTCATTTTGTTTTGGTACTTGCAACCTGCAGATTATGAGCATGGGTTTTCTTAAGCTAAAAACAAGAGTTGCTATGGCTAACCTCCCTCAATAGTGCCATTTCTGGACTGATATTTCTCAGTTGGCTGAAAAGATCCAGTTGTAACTACCCGCTTTGCAAAGATATCACGGGGCCTTACTCCTTTTTTTTGTTCAGTCCCAGGAATCAGTCCAGGATAACATTGCTCCTTGCTCTTCTGAGCTTATAATGCTCTTTCTTCCTCTCTTTAAGACCAGAGCAGCCATTCACAGGACCTACTGCATGCCCTCAGAAATGCCCCAGACGTGTTGCTTCAGGGGCTGCTCATCTCTGGCGAGATCACTCGCTCGCCCATCTAACATCCCACATTCTTGTGAGCAGGCCGACACCTCGGGCTCTCGCAGGCCAGCAGTGGAAAAGCAGATTTCCCTCCTAGGCACGTTTGAAAGAAGGAATCAAGAGAAGAATTTCCAGTGGAAAAACACCAACAGCTCAAACTCTTGCACTTGACGAAAAACCAAAATAGATTGCAACAGTGTTTTCCTTTGGGAGGAATTTTCCTATCTGGGGGCAGCGAGGGGGAAAGGGCTTGAACGGACAGGTATGAGGTTGAAAAAAAAATTGTCAGGTCCTTTCATTGCACAAGTGAAAGGGGAGGCACTCTTCGCCGAGTGATGGGGCATGTCTCCTGCACGTGCTGAGCACCCCGGACAGGTGCTGCACTGTGGTTTGTGCACCTTGCTGCATTTTCCTTTTGCACCTGCGGAGGTGGATGGACAGTGCCCTGTCAGCCTAGGAGGGCCTGAAATATATTGCGTTCCCCCATAATACAAGTTATATTTATAGAATTTGCTGTGTATGGTTGCTAATCATATACATAATCTCACTGAATCATGGAATAGCTGAGGTTGGAAGGGACCTATGGAGATGATGTTGTCCAAAACCCCTGCCCAAGCAAGGTCAGCCCCAAAGATGGAGACTCCACAATCTCTCTGGGCAACCTGTTCAAGTGCTTGACCACCCTCACCATAAAAAAAGCTTTTCTTATGTTTAAATGGAATTAGTTGTTTTCTGATTTGTGCCCGAATTAACTAACTATTATATTTCAAAGATCTACCATGATCTCTGAAATGAGCTCCCTTTCCAGTGCTCCTTCATGTCTATCAGACAATCTGCTAGCCAAATATATTATTTAAGGTTCAAGTCCAAATTCAGATCTCATCTCTCTGAGGGTGATGTGTAGGCCTGACCCAGCCCTACGGGTGATCCTACCAGGCCTCCCCGTTTGCTGGAGAATGGTCAATAGGCTGGGCCACCTTTTGAACGTCTTCTAAAGACATGTCCTGAAGCTTAAATATCTCACCAGTCCAACACGGGTCATGGACACATGGCTGAAAACTGGTTTCCCAGGATGGAGATGGCTGATCATGTATCCATTGTGCATCCATGACGTTCATCTCCATCCTCCCTCCCACGGCCCCTTCCCACTTGGCACCTCCTAGCGAGGGGAAGGGGAGGGTCTCCCACCTTCTCCCCGTCATGTCCCGGTGCCAGGGAGGGCGAATGCAGTGCCCAGACCCTGGCCACCCTGTCTCCCCTCCACCAGTCACTCTGAGGAGCTACAGCCCTCCTCGCCCCGGGCAGCAGGATCCGGCCCCGGAGGCTGCGGGCCGCACGCCGGGTTGACAATGGGCCACTTGTTCGGTTGCAGTGTGTGGAGGCCGCTTTGTCGGGACCCTGAGGTGAAGAAGAGACTCCCTTTTACTGCTTCTTGCCTAATAACAGGTTTGAGGATATTAATTACCTTAATTAGAACTGGCCAAACCTGTTCGGCTTAGAGCTGGGAGTCGCTGAGGACCAGCTCTCTCAGCTCTTTTCTGCTCTCAGGTCTCATGATGTTCCCCAAAGAGCAAGGCCTGTCCTATTTCAAACATAATTAAAAGGCTTTTGAAAGGCTCCTTAGATCCTGCAGCTTTCTGAGCAAGGAGCCCTCTCTTCGGTAAAGGGCTATTTTGCACAAAACAACAAGAAATGCAACATTTTCTTTCTCCCCCAAATAAAAACAGATGTTTTTTATAATCCAGGACAGCACTGGGTACTTTCTCAGTAATGGGCGTAAGGCATCATGCTGTCCTCAGGAGAGCTGGGGCAGCAAAAATCTCGTGATAGGGTTACAATTCTCCTTTGGGAATGTGGAGGGAGGGTTTGCAGATGAACAGCCTGGGCCAGCAGTGGGGCTGGAGCTGAACCAGACCTCTGCTTGGCTGGCAGTCAGGTAAAGCCTCCGTGCCTCAGTTTCCCAGCTTTAAAATGTTTCTTGTCTAGGCGCATGATGTTCTTATCATCACTTTTAATGGCACACAGATAAACATTAATGTGAGTAATATCTAGCTGGGGACTTGGGGTACTACAAGCAGTAAAGCTTGGTGACCCAGTTGCTCAAAATTCACCCAGAGGAGTGACTGCATGGTGAATGTGACATCAACACAAGGTGAGACACTGGGTACAGGTAGCTGTGTGGCTCCTCTGAGTATCTCATATTTACCTGGTGGAAAAGGAGGTCTCTCCCATCATGTGGTGTTTGCCGATGACCTGTTGTCATGACCTGGGAGAAGGTGTTGAGCTCAGGGCTGATGTGAGGTTGACTTCCAAAAAATGACTTACCCATTTATAGGCTACACTCTCCCTGTGGCTGAGAGAGGACCTTGGTTGTGGTTCAACTTGTGATTCATCTTGTCAGTAGAAACTGCAGTCCTTGCAGTACATGTAGCCTCCCGTGAGCTGACGGCATGTCACATCAGGGCTGCTGGTCTCTAGCCCTCTCTGTAGCCCTGGGGGATCACGGCACCTATGCCAGATACCTGCAGCATGTGTTGTGTCTGAATAATGTCCATGCCTCTACCTTGTACTGTCCTGCCCATGCTCATCTCAAGTACATCAACTTCAAAGCCTGCATCTCCTCTTGAGAAAGCAGGAGGACATACTGTGGGTGAACCCCTGTTAGTGGTTGTCACACAGGGGAGTGCTGCCCAAACAGAGGCATCTCAGCAAGCTGCTTAAACTTCCAGCTCATCTCCCTGAGGACCCTCTGTCTTCAGAGGGAGAGGTTCCTCTAGGGAGAGGTTCAGAGCTCCTAAGCTGGGTTTTTACCTTGAGTCACCTCCCAGAGATGCCTGACCATTTTGCAATAATTCTGAAGACTTTTTCACATCTCTCTTATCTGGTCATGGTAGTTGGGCTCCATCGTGCCTCACTGTGTGGTGTGTCCACGTTTCCATCTGGGCTACTTGCCCTGGCCTCCTCTGGAGAGCTCAACGGGGAGCTAATCAACACAGCCAAAGTGACTCGCCTTACCCTGAAATAGCACTGTCTGTTTTCTCCAGTGCCTATAAACGGAGCCTGAAGTCCTTCACATGGCTGGAAATCTCTCTCATCTCCTCTCTGCTGCAGGGTGGGATGGGATTTATCCCACCTCTCTCCCTGTGGTCATGCCATGAGAAAGGACGCATCGTGTCCCTTTGCGTATTGGTGTCTGTGAGCGTGGAGAGCAGTTTGCATGCACGGGCTGGTGCTGTATTATTCATGCAGGAGGCAGATACTATATCCAGTCAGTTAATGGGAATGCTCTCCATCTGCCCTGCAGACCCTGCTGGGACCTCCCACTCGTGTTGCCTCCCTGGGCCCTGTCCTTGCCACAGGTAAGTTTTGAACCCTGGTAGGGGTGGCCCTGGGTCATCCCGTGGGGATGACTTCATGTCATGGATGCCATGACTGATGGGACAGTTGCAGTGGCTGGGTTGGGTGCAGACATACCTGCAAGCACTGAGTGTATCTGGCCTTCTCTCCGTTTCCAAAACTGCCAGCTGGATGAGCATCCAGCAGTGCCAGGCTACCCAAACCTGTGGCAGAGGTCCCCAAATTGGCAATTGTAAGCAAGGCTGGACTGGTACAATGCCTGTTATTCCCTGCTTACTCCCTTCTTCTGTACTGCAAGGGGAATATTCTTATCTCCTTCGGTGGATCATCACATTCCCTAAGCTGAGCCTTTTCCTATCTATAAAATATAGTTAGATAATACAGTATATGGAGGATAGCTTTGGTCCACATGAAGCAATAACTTCAGCAAATAAAGTATTTGCATTTAGAAGTTCTTTGCCTGGCCTAACCCTTAACCTTGTCCCAAGGAAATCCGGAGGGATCAGCTACTTCCCTCCCCGTGGGGACTTGGGATCCAAGCCCCGTCTCAGTGGAAAGTCTCCCATGCACTCAGTAGGACCAGGGTCCTGGGCCAGCCCCTCCGTGTAGGCACCACTGGGCCATGCTGACATACCGGTTTATTCAGAGATACCAGGGGCATCTCTACTGGCTTTGCAGCCTTTCGAGGAGCATTTCCTCCCAGAGGAAATCTCTTGGTTAAAGTTGACCATAAAATTCAGTCTCTCGAGAGTATGCCAACATTCATGGGCAACCAAAGGGTCTTGTGATCGCTACCCTTTAAAACTGGCGGCTGTCCTCTCCCTTCCTGGTGCTGGGCCCATGCTGGTGACCTCTCTAAACTTGCAATGCAGCACTAGCCACCACAAACTATTACCTTTGTGATGTTAATCCTGAATTGCTTGAGTGTTCAGAAAGTTAGGAGAGGAGAAAATGTTAGAGGAGGAAAGTATTGGGCTCTCACAATATTATGATGTATTTAATTCTTGCATTTGCTCAGCTGAAGAACTGATTCCCCTTGGAGGTCATAAAGGAGTTTTGGATCTTATTTCTATCGGACATCTTAACTTGCATTGCACCAAGCACTGCTGTGGCCACAGAGTGAGCCAGTTCAGGGAGCCAACGGATGGAAAAGCCTCTAAAAGAGAAAAAAGAAAAAAAATTCCATTGAATCTGCTCTGTAAATTGATCGTTTTTATGGCTGGGCTCAAAATGCTCTGAAGTCATTGACTAAACTGATTGAGAGCCACCTAAACATCCCTTCCTGATCGATGTTCAGTGTTTCAGCGATTCCAGTTCCTGAAATGGTTTCCCTAGAATGGGATTGCTCTCAGCCTTTGAGACTTCGAGGTATAGCCCAGATGGCAGATTCATATCCTACCCACATCTGTATGAGAGATATTAGTGTATGAGACATTGCATTTATTAAAAAAATATGTGCACTGTATCCTGTAATGTTCAAGGATACTAGTATAAACATAACACAGTATTTCTTAATAGCGAGATACTGAATATTAGTGTAGTATCACAGTGGACTGTAGTTAAAATGTGTGTGTGCGTGTGCAGTCTGATTCACAGGTCTATCAGCATGTATTTGTCACAGATCTTTGGCATGACCTCAATAGGCCATCACAGCTGGAGGTGCTCAAACCCCTATCGACTTTGCCTTCTCCTTCCTCCTCCTCAGCCACATAAACCTGGCCCAGCTGCTCCTTTCTTCCAGATCAGCTGTCCTCCAGTGTCTTCCACCTTTGCACTTTAGGGTCACTCAAAGCTGGGCTGCAGACATGGTCCCTGGTCTCTAGATGCCTCCAAGGACAGCAGGTTGCAGGTAGTATTTGAGATGTCCTCCTCCTGATAGATCTCATCAAGGCTGGTTCTTTGCTAATGCAGGCCAGAAACCTTTGCCTCTGCTCCTGGGCTGTGGCTGAGCCTCAGCAAGTCCTTGAGGAGCACTTGCACCTCTTGACTGAGAGACTTCAGTCATACAAAGACCATCCCTTCTCCTGCTTTCTTTCCTCCCCTGCTCCCCAAAGCTCTTCAGAGAGTTAATTACCCATCTGCTATCACACTTTGTCCTTATTGCTGAATTAAAGAGCCTTCTCCTACCTCCACCTTCTTATAAATTGTGCTCAAGGCACCACTTCACCTCTTCTTTAACAAACTTCCTAAGCCCTTGACTTTAAGCTGGCTTCCCAGATACGGAGCAGTTTGCACGGCTCCTTCCCTGCTCCCCCAGGACAGCTGCGTGCAGGCAGGCTTCCCCCTGGTTCCCTGCCCAGTGCTCCAGCAGCATCTCTGACCTCTTCCAGGAAATGCGTCTTGTGTTTTAGCTTATCCCGGGAGAAAAAGATTGTTGCTTAAGCAGGTTTCAGGCATCTCAGCCTGTGACCTTTCTGTAACTACCTGAATGAATGCATTGACTTGTTCTGTGAATCATAAACTCCATTAACTCTTTAGTGACCCCTCAGTGCTTGACGAGAAAGGCTCAGATCCAGGAGACACCTAATGAGCCAAAGTCCCTTCAAGCTTGTGGGAATTAAATGCTTAACCCTGTTACAGGCTCAAAATATTCTTTTCACTGGCAGATGCTGACAGCTGCTGTTTAGACTGGTTAGAAATTCAGAAGTATTGACTTCATGACCTAACACTGTAACCTGCTTTGTTAAAATCCTTCCTAGCTTTCACTCTAACAGAAATAAATGTACTGTGCCTTTAATCTTGCCCTTTTAAGCTTTTTTTTTCCTCCCTTAAAAAAAAAAAAATCCCAAACCGACTGCTCTCCAGCAAACACCTGTACTGCCACTGAAAGGCCTTTTGCTAATATATTTTTCCCGCTGTTCTTGATCACACCTGTCTAGCTTTGGGCAAAACAAAATATTCACGTAGCTGCCAGAAGTGAAGTTCTTTCCTGGCTTGAGCTACTGTGTGCAAAGATCTCCAAAGAAATGTCAGATCACTTTATTGAATCCTACTGAAAACTTGTTTGACAGTAACATATAGAAAGGATCAGGACCTCTCTGTAATTGCCAGTGGGTTGAAAAGAGCATTTGTTTTGAAGGCTTAAAAATGGTTGTTATTTTCTTCTTTTTTTTTTTTTACGATTTTATTTTTAAGATGTTATTTGATGTAATAAGAATTGTGAAGAGCTCTCTGTGCACATTACATGTGCACGAACACATGCTACATGCACGCGAGCGCATGGGAAGGACTTAGTCTGCAGCTGAAATGCAGCCACCTCTGGGGCAGAATGCAAAGCGAGATAGCAGCACAGATCAATTAAGAAACACAGACCAGGGCTTAAATTAATATATGCTACTTTCATATGCTCTTAGCTTCACTCAGGAGTAAAAAGCACCCCTATGCCCTCATTAAGCCATGCATGTGAGCAGGTCAGAGCTACTTGGAGAGGCAAATTCCAGCCTGTACACTCAGTGTCTTGCAGCTCCTGCTTCCTCTGTGGGGAAACAAATAGCTATTGTAAAGGAGAAAATAATTAGGAGCAGGTGAAAGCTTATTTTTAATGATCCTCTGACCAAACTGATATTTAATTTAAAATAGGAATATTTTTCTCTCCAAATCCTTGCCAGTTGCTGCCAGATGTTCATTACAGTTTGTCACTCTGGTGTCTGCTGTATGAAATGTGTGTTCCTCTAAACAAGGCCCAGTGCTAACCTTTGTCTTAGGATCCTGGAAAATTCCTTTTATATGATTCTTTAATTTCGACAGAAGCAACTTTGAATTCCTGGTATGATCAAGCTCCAGCCTTTGAGATGGGGATGGCTGTTGGAGAGTCACTGAAACCCCCACTTATATCTGAACTTTTCATGTAAATTTAATCTTAGCCTGTTTCAGGCATACTACCAGGCCTGAAAATTTATAGTGTGAGGAAACTCAAAACCCATCTCTGGATCTCTTTTTTTTCCCCCAAAGGCTGTTGTCCCTATTAGTCTCAGCTAAAGTCTCCATTCTCAGAGGGTGCTTGAAACTCAGAGGCAGAGGCTCAGAAAGCAGGCAGAGCTGTCTCAGCAGATGAGGAAACCTCTCCTCTCTTAGCTTGAACCAAAGCCCAGCGCATCAGTAAGGATGGCATTCACCTCGCCTGCCTTTAGGTATCCACGAGGTCGACTTGGCAGTCTCCTGCCTCTCATTTTGTTGCTCTTAGAGAGAAATGGGAAACTCTAGCGGACAATTTGATCCGCGTCAGACAACAGTTGAAGACACGCCAGAAAAGTCATCCCCTGAAGTTGTCTGTTTTTCCGCCCTGTCCTTGTCTAGATGTTCAAAATTAGGAGGGTTGGACTGTTCCCAAGGTCTTTATCTCCTAGCAGAGCTTTTCATCTATCCCAAGGGGACTAGTTTTTGACAGAAAGTCAAGAAGACAGCAGTACAGTTATACCGATGTATTTGATGGAGCCAAGGCAACCAAATGGCTGATCCTGGGTGTACTGTGCACATGAACATACACATTTATCCCATGAACTGTGACTTTGTTAGCTAGACCTCTGGGGCCCCAAACCCCCTTCCTACAGTGCAAAACAAAACAGCTGGAGCTAAAGTGACTTGTGCAAGGACGTAGACTGAGCCAGATGTGCGACAGGACGAGGCTGTAGGAGAAGAGCTGGTGGAGGCAGTGGTTTCAGCTGTGAGACGCCCTTAGCAGAATGTGCGTTTGCTGATGGGGGGATGTTTTCCCTCCAGCTTCTCTAGACATCATGTTTCACAGCTGAGGGAATGACCAAATGCTTCCATGGCTCTGCCAACAGGAACCCTACAATTAGCCAATATCCTCAGCAAAGCCCCCTTGTAAAACCAGCATGGGGCCATCCAGGGCTTCATCCTGGGGGGGACTCCACGCTGCGTTAGTGTCCAGACACTGATCAAATGAGCTGCTTTAGACCCTGTCATCTGTTCACAGGGGCTCATGAAGCATCATATTGTGGGGAGTGATTGGCAAGAGCTAACAGATCCACCCTCTCTGCACTGGTGACAAAAGGGTGGTTTGGCATTGGCATCCCTCATCTTTTTTTTTTTTCCTTTTCTTTCTTCCAGTTGCAGAGAACTGCTAGGGAAGGGGACATGGAGGTGAAGTGAGCAAGATTCTCCTGGTGATTAGAAACCTGGAGTTTGCAATGCTTCCCAGTGAGAGGCATCTTTTCCTATGGGTTTTGGAGCACTGGATGAGAGAATGCTACATGGAACAGAAACAAGTCCTCTAGCATTGATGACCTGAATGACAAGAAGAATTTCACATCAGGACCACCTGCATAAAGCCTGTGACAGCTTAACATCCTCAGCTTGGGATGTGGTCCTGCAAAAGCCTTTTTGTAACAGTTTTGCTAGATAGATACCAAAAATCCTTATTTGAGGACATCTCATGTCACTTGAGGAACTGGGGGTACATGATATCAGCCAAAGCACTTGTTCATTCATTCAGGTGGTGTCTCACCAGTGGGAGCTGCTGGGATTGCTTGTCTGGTAGAGATCTCCTCTAGCACAGAGCGAACATCTGCTGGATCTCTTCCATAGGGACACAGGCTTCTCTCCATGCTGCCTGGGAGTGCAGACCTGGGGATGTGCTGATGCACATGAGAGCCCATGCTGGCATGCTCTGGTGCGTGTAGGCACCTGTGCTCATGCTGGTGGAGTGTCCTTCTGCACGGAGCTCTGCCGCATGCCTATCTCCTCCATGCAAACACATGCAAAGCCTCTGCCATTAAGTTAGGCCAGTGGAAATGCTGTCATGGGCTCTTGCTTCCCACTCACAACTGTGCTCATGCATGCACACAGACAAGGATTCACTCTCTGTGTCCTGCGTTAAGGGACAGTCCACTCACAGCCCAGCACACCTGCCGATCCAGATTCAGGAAGAAGGAAATAGGAAACGGAATTGCATTTATTTTTATGCTGTACTGAGGTGTAGCTTATGTCCAGATCTCCCTCACCTTACTAAACTCCAGAACTGTCATCCTAAGCCCTTAGAGCAGGACTGTCCTCTCTGGTGATGAGTTAGATCTGGGGTGGCCTCAGTTGCCTGTTGGGATGACTTTTCTTTCTCCCCACAGCTGTAAATAAAGCCTAGCCCAAAGAGGACCTGATCACGGGAAGCCACAGGGTATCTGCTCTTAGCGGGAAATAAAACCAGGAAATATTCAGGCTGGATCTGCAGGTTGCTCTGCGCAGGTGGGAACGTTTAGCAGGCAGCACTGGAAATCTCCAGTCCGGTTTGAGGGATGTGATCGGTGCTGGGATGGTTGAGTTCGGTTCCTCACCTCTCCCAAATACTGCCCTGGACAAATGACCTCATCTCTGCATACATTAGTTCCCCATCAGCAAGTCTTTAGCTGTTTAAATTGAAAATGGTTTCGGTGAGGGGGTGATGGCCTTTTCCTGCATACCATCAGCACCCAGCACCACGGGATATTGATCTCATGACAGTCAACTCCAAGGCTACGGATCTTCACCACTCAATCACCGCTAAATAACAAAGGGGGCAGGGGGGCCACCGAACTCATAACAGGCGTGTTTAAATCAAGAAGAGAAAAATCAGAGGCCAAAAATTAAGATGCTTTGATCCTTGATTTCACGTCAAGAGAGATGGAAGAAGAACACTAAGTCTTTTTACTTTTTACCAGCTGCTGCTTGAAACAGAGTAATTGGATAATTAAAAGGCCTTGCCTTATGTCAACCTTATTTAGGTACCTTGATCCACTGATGGAATGTGTCACTGCTAGAAGCTTTAAGAGCTCATTAGAAAAGTCCCACAGACAAACCATGGGCTCAGCCTCTTCAAAGGGCTGTCAGCTAGCATGGATGGTGGCCCAGGGTGGCCCAGTACTACGGTACTGCAAGGGACAAACTCTGCTGGGCAAAGCTGTAGAAAAGCAGGCTACATCTCTAACACATCTAGGCAGCAGGTGTTGCAAAGCACCTCATGCCCTCCCTCACTGTCCCTGGCAGCTGATTTGAGCTTGAAGGAATGAATTTGCCCTCTGCGGTGGCATGGCATTTCTCCTTGGCAAGGTGATGATGTTTTGGTGGAGTGTTACCGTGACATCACATCTCGAGGCGATGGCATTTCACAGACCCTTGAGAAGTGCTGCATTTTCCTAACAAAAGCCACCCTGCCATCACCTGCTCTGCCTGATGTTGAGCTCTGTCTGTTGCGCAGGAATTAGGACCTTATAGAAAATAATATGGTGAGTGCACGTTGCCCTTCTCCACATCCCTTTGCTCCCCAAACCTCAATACTTTCTCACAAGACTCAGTTCCCACTTATAAATTACTCAACAAACTTCTGCCTCTTTTGAAAACAATAATGACAGCACACATTTAATGCATCAACTGCATTGTTGGGAATATGGCCTTGCATATAGTAGCTTTTCCTTGTATAAATGCAGTTTTTCTTTAGAGTTAAGGCTGAGGACAACCTAAAGTTCCTGTATGAGAAAAGCATGTTGTTGCAATGATTAAAGAATTTGGAACAAAGTGCAATCTTTGTTTAAGTGTTTCTTCCCCTAATTGATTTTGGGTGAAAATTTCCAAAGCCACCTGAGTAGAAACCTATGGTCTGACCATCAGAGGTGCATCCCTGACTCCGACTGCCATCTCAGCCTTGTCACCTTTGGATATGGAATCTGGGGTGCTGAATCAGGTGGACCATTTTGAAAAATTAACCTTTATATTAAATATCTGCATCAATTTCTTAACACTGCTGATATAATTACTGTCCTTGCTGACTCCATTTTCTTGTTTCTTCATTTGTGATCACCGTAAACTGTAGTTTACAGCCAGATGGAGCTGATGTTACGTGACTTGCACCGAGTAGGATCAATTTCACTTTGCCTAAAGGGAGGCAGGTAGTTTTAGCTGCTCTTCTGGCCTTTTCTGGAGTGTATAGAGATCAGCATCTCTAGAAGGTGACACATCCCACTTAAAATAGGTCTTCCAGATAGATGGGAATGAACAGCCCCTGAAGGTACTGGTACATTGATGGGAGAGAGGCCCTAGAGGTCTAGCTGTGCCTCACTTGTGAACATCGAAGTTAGCTGTGATGAACCAGATCCTCTTGCAACGTGCCCTGAGTTTTCCGCTGGAGAGAAGGGTGCTGAATTAAGCCACAGCTGGCATCTCCCTGCTGGTGTCTGCCTGGCAGGCTCACATCCTTGGGAGAGCTTGGACACAACTACACAGTTCTCCAGGATACTGCCGGACACATCTTTGGACTACATAACACCTAAGTTTTTGCCAGCTGAAGTCGGGTGAGGTGATCCTGCTTTCTTTCTCTCCTTCTAGCAGCAATGTCATTATAGCCAAGATGGTCTGCAAATACGAGATGGAAGTTTGTGCAACCCCAGCTCCTCCAAGCCAGCATGGGAGATGGACTCGTAACCCACGGCTGAGACCAGCAACTCAGAGCTGGGCTCTTCCCTTTGGGCAGAGCAAGGAGAAATGCAGGTGCAGAATGGGATGAAGGATATGACGTGATTGACATCAGCATTAAAACATGGTGCATGAAAATTCAGGAGCCCTGGTGAAAACCATGTGACCTGCGGTCACGCCTGCAAAATGGGATGGTCTGAGACCTGCCATATGGTGTGCTGCTGTGCACTGTACACACACATCTCTGTACAAATAAGCAAAGAAATAAATATCCCACATGTAGATATATAGCTATATATTATGTGCATATATATAGACACATGCAAACACAAAATTATTTATACAGCATGTGTGTCTGTCTATGCTCTGTGTACATAGCTATCTAGAAATAGCATCGAATGCATACGTATACATATACATAAATATATATATATATACAGGTATTGCTCAAGGCCCCATACATGCTGTATGGGCAGAGGTTACAGCTTTGCGACCCCATCGTGTGACCTGAAGTCAGCATGGAGGGTGGTGTAGGGAGCGGAGGGCTACAGCGAGTCTGGGTCCTGACTCCAGAAGAGCAACTGCAATGCAGGCAGCTGGCCATATTGCAAAAAAACGCCATTAGCAAAAATAAGAAGAACCCCAGTCCTGGCTCTGCTCGCACTGGCAGTCAGAGCAGGTCTCCCGCCTGTCAAGCAAACGCTGTGTGAATCCAAGCAGACTGTGATCCTCACAGCTGTGGGTGGTAGAAACAACAGTGTGTAAGCGATGCATTCTGCTTTATTTGATTTGTGACTGATTTATAGGCACTTCTGTGGTGTAATTGGCTTCACTGAGCCCACTGTGGCTTTGCGCTGCCATGACTGAGAGCTGGGCTTGGCTCTAATCTCCCGTTCCCCGACCTCTCCCTGGAACCATCCCTGCACTGCTCTGACATGTGAAGAGATTATGGTGCTGGCTTAGGAGCTGATTAGTCTGTATGATATCTGCACGATAAATATCTTCGTAAATAGCTTTCCTGAGCAGATTTCATTAGGCATTCTTCAATAAACGCCAAGGCTTGCTGCAAGAGCAGCCACCGGCTCACAGCCTCTCGGCCCTGCACGCCTGCCTCTGGGGCTCTGTGTCATCTCCCCAGCTGGTTGTGCCCAGTGCGTAGGGTTGTGGGGTGAGAGACCGCTGTAGGGCAATGCTGCTCGCCCCACGCCGTGCTGCCTACTACTTCGGCTGAAAGGCACAGTCCCATGCTGCCCCAGGTGTTTCCTGTGTCCAGCATGAATTGACGTGGGCTCTTCTTGCTTTAGATAGACACCATCATAGTCAACTAGCTGTGCCCCACTCTGCTGCCCTGAGCGGGGAAGGCTGGCAGGGGTGACATGCTCCCATACCAGGTGTGCAGATGGCTAGTGGCTGTTCTTCACAGCAAGGATGAATCGATTCCTATTCAACACATGAAAGAATCCAGTTCCAGACCAAGAAAAGGGCCTCCCCTGTGCTAGGTCCTGTACAAGCAAACTGCAAAGGAGGAGTGCTTGGTGGGAAAGCGATAGGAAGAGGTTAGAATGGCATTCACTGGTGTGGGGAACATCCCTTGCTCCAGAAGCCTCCCTTGTAGACTTACTTTGATTTTGATGCATTTATCCCTCTGATAGATTTGGTCCTCGGGTTGAATTCCTTTGGAGGTTCTGTGTACTATTAAGCAGAAAAATAAGGACACTTCTAAACAGCACAGTAATAGGACAAAATATCCCTGAATCCACTTCCCACTGAAAGGTTTGAGTTGAGGCTGCATTCTCACTTCATCCAGGCTCATCTGTTCTCATAACTGATGTGAGAAGGAAGGAGCTGAGGTGCAGAGACCTTTTCTGATGCCAGCTGCTAAATCTGAGGAAACAGAAGAGCTACAAAGTCAAGGAGTGTTTAGACGCACAAGACAAGTCATAAAGGAGAAAGAAGAGCAGAGGACCAGACAGGACTGTGCTATACAGCAGCAAGCCTCCAAGATCAGGCTGAACAGAGGTGGCAGACTAGATAGGAAGGCAAGTGGGTGGGGGACCTCATTCTCAACAGAAGTATGCGACCAAATCTGCCTATGGTAGGGCGTCCGGTAATGCTGACTTAGCTCTTTCCACCAGAAATGCTTAAGTATAATAAGCTGTGTTTGTGTGTATACATGTACACATAGAAGGAAAAGGAGGGGGAAGGAATATGGGAAAGAGTACAAAGAAAACTCTCTGCTAACAGAAAGGAGGAGAGGACTTCTAGGATGCGAGTGAGAAGTCTCGTGATCTTCAGACATAACTTTGGTCTCTAACCCACTCACGACTGATTCCTGTTTGATGGTTGCAGCATGGATGTCTAATGGGACTGGAAGTGACTCCTGCAATGAGGTTTCCATCATCCTCCATGGACATTTCTCCCCATCTTCTGTCTCAGTTTAGGGACAGAGTTTAAACGGCCAGAAAGAAGGACTGAGATCACTCTCCCAGGCCTCCTGTGTAAGAAAGGCCAAAGGAGGCTACTGGAACAATTCCTGCTTGAACGAGAAAATATATTTTGGATAAAACATTTGGCCTTCATTCTAAGATCTGTGTGATGTGAATCATCATAGTCTCTGCTAAATTGTTCCATCAGTCAGTCAACTTCAGTGTGAAGATATGTGACGTTTTGTGTCTGAGTATCTCTAGCTTTGATATCTGACATTTACATCTTCTTGTACGTTTGCGTGAAGACTGAAAAGCTCTCTTTTATTGAGCTTTTGTTCCCTGGGGAGGTTCTTACAGATTCTGGTTGATTAAGCTCTTAGCCTTCTGTTCACTGAGTTGGTGGACCAAGCTCCTGTAAAGATTTCCTGTAAAGATGGAGCCTTGCCTCCATTTCCTGGACTCTTTTCCAACCCCTCTTTGGTTTAAAAAACATTCCTTCGGGATTATGCCTGCCTGTTTTTCAGAAGCAGTGCCCTCTCGTCAAATCTGGGAGGAAGAGCATGAGATGAGGAGTTTCACCTCAACCGCCTTTCAGCCTGTCTAGGTCAGTTGGTGGACTTAGCTGGTTTGTGTCCCTTTGCCCCCTTAGAGGAGAGAATGGGATATTCAACACCTCTGTCAGCCTGTTTTGAATCCTACCCAGCAAGAGCACCTCCTGCTCTCCACTAGCTACAGAAGCAACCCAGGGGAATCAACTGGGTAACTTAGCCAACTGAGTGAAGTGTGGGGTAATGAGGACATCCCGTGAATTCAGCATTCCTCCCTTCCAGCATCCTAGGAGATCACTAGACCTTTTAGCAATAAAACCCAGTTGCAAGAAGACCTACCGCTGGTTGCCTGTTGTGATGCCCAAGTCTTTTCCAGCATTGCTGCTTCCCAGGAGTGGGAATATAGCCACATTCTTTGCTTCTGCACATCTGCCGTTACATTTGTCCCTCATCTTTTGCTCGTTAGTTGCTTGCACCCAGCTTGTTAAGTGAGTTCTTTTGCTCTATGTCGTTGCCCTCAGCCTTTTCCTTACATGCTGATCTGGTAGACCTTGTGTTGTCACCAGCAATCATTTATTTGATTTTTTTTTTTGCCTATGCCATAGAGAAAATGTGAAAACGGGTATTGCAGAACCGTTCCCCATGGGTCCTGACTAGGAACACACCCATTTGGTGATGATCCCTTATTTAGAGTTACACTTCAAGACCTACGTTAGCCAGGTTTTAATCCCTGTAATGTGTGCCATGTTTGGTACTCCAGTTTCTTAATCAAAATATCACACAGTACCCAGGCAGTTGCCTTGAGGAAAATTTAAGTAAAATTACATCAGCACTCTTTCCCCTTATTAACCATGCTTGTGCTGTTATCAGAAAATACATCAAATTAATTTGACAAGATCTATTTTTCATAAACCCAAGTTGATTGGCAGCAATTATATTACCTTCCCTTGATTCCAGAATTAACAAATCTCATATTAGCTATTCCATTATTTTTCTGGGATTATTGGCAGGCTGGCACTCTAGAACCCATGTTGTCCTGTCTCCTCTTTTAAAATACTGGCAGAACATTCATTTTCTTCTACTCCTCTAGAACTTCCCTGGGGTTCAAAGACTTTTGAATATGCTCCAGTTACTTCTTGGCCAACTCTTTTAAAACTCCTGGATGTAAACGATCTGAATGTGCAGATTTATTAATGGCGAGCTGTGGGAGATGCTGATTACCATCTTGCTTACTTATGGTTAGAGCCGTAAGTGTGATCATCAGCACTGTGTGGTAGAAGTAGCTTGTGCAGCTTTTTCCCAAAATGCAGAACTGAAGTGTTTTATTGAACATACATGGCTTTTCTCAGTTATGATCCCTGGTTCCACCATTTCGCAAGAGTAACAAATTAATGCTCTCATTATGGTTTCTTTTGTTCCTTGTATAAGAAAAGCACCTTCTTTTCAGCCTTAACTCTGCTAACTATAAATACTTCTTCAAGTACATTTTTTTCCTCTTTTTCCATGTGCTGTATAGATTTTATTTTAATGCAACTACTCATTCATTGTTTTATTGCCATCTTATCTTACATACCTCTTTTACCTCTTTAATAGACCACGGTGATCACATATTGACTCATGTAAACACTCATATCGAAACTACTGCTATTTGACCATTTGGATCAGCTCCTCCTTTGTTGTGAGATGAGGCCTGTAGGAATTCCTCTCCCTGGGATGTAATCCTTGACGTACAAATTTGCCATCTTTAACTTTCAGAAATGTGAAGGTGTTTCGCTGGTAGCATGGGATCTCCAGCCTACGTCACTCGGATCGCAGCTACCATGCTCATGCATCCAGTCTCCTTCGCAGAAGAGAAAGGTGCCTAAGGACACGGTTGTCTTGCTCTCTGCTGAAATGTGGTGATCATTAGTTCACTCCAACTTTAGTCCTGCTCTTCCTGCTTATATGGTTATGGAGGTTTTCTGATTCCTTCCTTTTCGTTTCTCACCTGTAGACAATTGTCATTGTGGTTATAGACAGTTATCTGGTGTTACTATTGCATGCACGTTCGGGACCCTGCCTTACGTCTGGATGAAATATTTGCCAAAAACTTTGATAATCAAACCAGGCTTGTCAGCTCTGGACCTTTCTTGTGATTATGTAATTTAAAGCAGTCTGGTCTGACCTCAGAGCTGACCTTGCTTTAGCAGGAGGTGGGACTAGAGACCTCCTGAGATCCTTTTTAACCTGAATTATCCTATGATTTTTTGGTTAATCTCCTCCCTTAAAAATAAATCAAAAGCAAATAATATCTGAAAAGCAAAATGTTATTTTGGCTTAATTTCAAAAGTTCCTGCTTTTAATTAAAACAAGTTTCCTGACTAGAGTTCATCACCAGACTCAGATACCCACTTTAGATGTCTGCGCTGCAGGTGTCACCGTGCAGACTTGGTGTCTGAGACGTCCTGATAATCAGTGGCAATCCGGCCGTGGGTGGACCTGCCGCAGGATGAACTGCACCGCTCTCCAGGACCTACTGCCCAGGGACTCGGCTGCGCTGCTCACGCTGTGGATGGTGGCTGGATGGTCCCATGGGACTGCGGTGCCCCGAGTGGGGCTGGCGGACGTGGGGCAGGAGCTGGGGGAACTTGGTGCCCTCTGCATCTGTAGCCCAAAGCATCTCGCTAGGAACAAGGCACCTGCCTGGGGGCACTGAACCACACCGCGGATCTCAGGGACTGCAGCGGGAGCACTGGCAGTTGGAGACACCCTACCTGTGGGTGTCCGAGTCTGGAGCCGACTTCTGCCTTTTGCTTAGAAGTTCCCTTGAATTTTATTTCCTAAACACTGAAAAATCTTTGATGAACTTCTGGAATTTGTTGCCAGGGGAAGTTGTCAAGGCAGATAGTATCATCAGGTTCAAAAAGCGGTTAGACAAATTCACGGACAGTTCATTCCACCAACAGAGACAAAGAGGAGCGGGTGGAGGTGCACCATCCAGCATCTCCATGTGGTGGCTGTGGATGCTGGGACAGTACGAGGTGAATGACTGCAGAAAGTGCCAGGCTCACATACCCTCCGTGGAGAGAGTCTCCTTTTGCCATGGTCACAGACTGAGCTAGAGAAACTACTGACCTGACTCAGTAAAGGATTTCTTACATTCTTATACTTTTATGACATTTCCTAATGTGAAAATACAGTTTTTCATTTAGGATTAGTTTAGCTGACATGTTTATTCTCCTCTAACTTTTTGATTCCCTGCAAGATTTTAAAAAATTGCTCTGAATGTGACTCTCTGAACAGCTCTGCAGGTGTCTGCAGGATCCCAAGCCCATGACAGGCATGTCTCCAGCACTCCCACATTCTTTGGCTTAAATCCTGATGAATTATGACTCCTGCCTGTGCACAAAATTCGTTTGGGGTGGCCAGAGCTGTGACTGCCTCACATGGTCCCTGTCTCCCCTCTCCATGAGCCCCCAGCTCAGCAGTGGGATGGCTTATGAGGACATTGATCTTGCTCCTGAGCCAACACATTGTATAACCTGAGCTTCTTCGTGTAAACTGACATTGGCAACAGTTTAAGTTAGTATGTTGGGCCGATCCCCCAAGACTCCAGATAAGAGGCAAACACTACACTTTTCTGCTGCCCACAGCATCGAGAGAGAGGCCAGGCTTGACATAATCTTTCTGTTTGCATTACAAGAGTGCCTAGAGGCCCTGCCATGCTAGGTCCCACATGGAGGCCTGAGAGATGGTTCCTACCTTAACTACCTGGCAGCCAAAAAAGACAAGGGAGCTGTAAAATGTGAGTGGAACAAGAGGTATGGAGAGCGTCTTGCCCAGGGTCACTCAGCAGTAGCCAGGAAAATACTTATGTCCCTTGATGACCTGCCTAGGGGTCTAGGACTCTGTCATACTGCATATGTGTATTGAGGGAGGGAGCTGAGGAAAAGGAGATATTTTGGTGGGTTTGGGCCTGGTCGGTAGGTGCCTTCACTGCATGTGAGAATTTCCTGGAGAGCGCCCTGGCAATGTGGGCACCGCTCAGCTCTCCCCTCCAGAGACTTCCCAGCTAGGGAACCCCACTCCTCTGTAAGTGAGCTCCTGTGGCTAGGCATTAAGAGTGGTGAGCAGCAGATTTGACCTTGAGACTTGTCTTGAGGGTGCTGGAAACACCACAGGGGAATACATGGCTTCCTTAATTAGCTAAATGAGGCCTTGAGAGCTGGGTGTTGAAAGCTCTGTTATTTAATTGCGCTCATTTCTCTCACATCATATCTCTTCATGGTGTGCGCCCCACCTGCTTTAGTCATCATGAGCTAACTGGTGAAGATGGACATTTCCCAGTCACCAAGGAGAGCTGGTGGGAATGGGACAGGAAAGGGCAATGAACTCTTCAGAGCTGCACCCTTGTTTCAAGTCTCACCAAGCTGTGGTGGCATGGGGTGTAACTTAACAGCGTTTTTCTGAATAATTGCTTTTACCAAGAAATCATATGGGAGGTGACTGCTGCAGTGGGCGGTCACCTGGAAGTCACCCTGGAAGGATGCCATCGTGCGCCCAGCTTTGTCCTGGAGAAGTTAGCAGGCCGGACACAGAAGACATGATCACTGCTTGGTCTGGAGTCCAGCAGAAGGCACTTGATGAATGTGTCAGGCTGGAGCACCTACCCTTGGGCCGCTGGAGCCAAAATTTAATTATGAGCTTCGGCATAGAGCAATCTCCTTGTCTAGAGTCTGTGGTTACTCAGTGTATCTGTTTCATAAACTTGCCTGCCTGCCCTCCGTGACTCAGTTAATAATAATTAAATGATTCTTTAACAATGCTGGGTAGATTTCCAGATATTTTTCAATATGCATTAATAATCCTTAGGGCTGGTGAACTTCCAAAATACCTGGGGTCTGGGTTGCTGAAGTATACTCACACTGATGGGTCTGATTCTCTGTTCCCTTGGGCAGTCGTTTACTGGTGTTTAAAATGCAAAGTAGGTGAAAGTGAGTGGAGAATGTTGATATTGGTAGTATTTTTTTCTTAATGGTGCTCAGGTTTGTGAATCTGATCCAATACCCCTTGGTGCTGCAGAAGCAACAGGCTTCAGTAGGCTTTGGAGAGGTTGAGGCATGGCTGCACAAGGCAAAAGGCTGTGAAGAACTAGATGTTATCCAAAACTTCTCCAAAGGCCTCAGCTTGCTAAATCTGTAGAATTAGGCAACTCTCTCCTGAGAACAGGCTTCTCTATAGTGCCCTGCCCTACCGAGAGGGAAAATGTCCGGAGACACACTTTCCTACACCAGCTGGGCACATCTGCCTCCTCTCATATCCAGAACCTAATAGCCTAAATCTGCAGAAGAAACCTAGCAGGGGATGTGTCTTGATCCCTTTGCAACCCGTGGCTGCACTTTTTTTTTGGCAATCATAGTCTCTGAATCCTAACATTCAAGCATAGAACAATAAAACAATAAATTCCTAGACTCCTAAAACTGGGAGGTAACAACATAAATGATGATCTGCTCTGATCCCTGGCATCATACAAGCCAGAGAACCCCACCCAATGATTACAGGAGCAGGATTTAAATATCAAGCCAAAGCATCTTTTTTGGAAAAAAAAAGCATTCTAGATTTAATGACTCTGTCTCATTAGTGAGTAAATTAATTCTACACCAGGTTGAAAACATATGTTTTATTTCTAAGCCAGGCTGCTGGTATGAGTCATCTGTTCTATTTTAGATATCTGCTTTAGGACAGAATGAATACATCTCATAGCTCCAGTGACTATACTGACAAGACCTCCACTGACTATAAAGTCAGCTGAATGAGATTAGGTCAGGCAGAAGTCCACCACATTTAGTCAGCTGAAAGCAATCCAGCATACTAGCTCCAGCTTTTAGTTCTTGGATCATGTAATGCTCAGTTCTGCATGTTAGATTGAAGAAACTTCTGCTTTTAGAGAGTCTTGTCCTATACTGCTAGGCAACATTTTGGAAGGAATCTACAGATATCTGGGAAAGTTTGTCTGATGTGATAACTGCATCCCAAAAGCTGGCTAAACACCAGGCTTAGTTACCCATCTGCACCCATCCATCTCACCAAGGTTCAGCTCTTCAAAGGAGAGGATGCATCCAACTTTTTCGCTCATATGGCAACCAATACAGATGAGACGTATGCCTAGCTATAGTAAAAAAGTTAATTCTTCGGCTATTGAAATCAGTAGGAACTAGGCCCCTAAATTGGAGCTAAACCCTAACCTCTTTGAAACCCTTGCTGACTCAGTTGCTGTATTGAAGAACAACAGTACAAAGTCTTAAAATGTCTCTGAAATAGTCTTCCTTGTGTAGGAATCTGCAGCCCACAGATGGCAGGGTTATTGTAATCTGCTTATCTATAACTTTAAGTAGAGGAAGACTATTAGCCACTGACAGAGTTACAAAGAAACCTTTCTGTTTTGGGGCGAGTATTATCAAAATGCTCTGCAATTCACATTTGTTATGCCCCTTGTAGGACAACTTACCCCTCCACAGGTTTTCAGGTGCTCAGGCAAGGTCAATGGGAATTAAAGATGAGATTCAGCTTACACAGATGTCTGCACCTAAATGTAGGTGTTCATATGTAGATGTCCCTTTTTGTGCTCTAAACTCCTGTTATAGTCAGTGGCGATCTCAACAGTGGTTAGATGCCACTGATTCAGCTCACCCTTCAGCAGATGCCACGTTTGTTTGGCTCAACAGCTTCATTGACTGTATTTACTAGATTTCTGTTGACTACAGTGGGAGCTCAGATTGCAAACTCATTTGGGTTCACTGACCTTCAAAAGCCTAAATTTAGGTTTCTTAATCTCTAGCTAAACAGTCCCTACCATTAGGATTCAGCTGTCTAAAGGTAGTAACTTAATGACATCTCAGACATCCTAGTGTGTCCAACATATCTGCTCAGGACTTGCAGATATGGACCTGTGTCCTGCAGATGAAGAGCTAATAGGAGATTCATGCACTTCTGGAGAGGGGCCTGGAGGTCAAGTGAGAGCCCTGTGGTACTAGACTCCTCTGTTTAGGCAAACAAAAACAGCCCAAAGTGTCTAAATGCCTCTGAAGATGTACGAATAGGGGCATGATTCAGTTACCTAAATAGGGTTGTGTAGCACACCTGAGTATTCAAGCTACCCATATGGGGTTCTCAGGTATGACAGGACTTATGGGACACCCACACTTTGCTGGCCGGAAAGCTGGAGCTGCATGGGATGCCTTAGGCCATCTTAAATGGTGCTAGATGCCTCTAACTGAGCCAGACCCCCAAGGTGACTTCTGCTGTGCTTGGGCAGGTCTTAGCAGAGGGGCCTGCAGCAGAGGCTTTCAGTGACTACAGCAACATGAGCACACGTGCATGGCAAGGGTTACCAAATGAAGAGGTTGCAATGGCTGGATTTACTCCGTTAACTAGGCCTTAGTCTGAACATCTGGTCAAGATTTAATCTTTTTATCTATCTGGGGAGGGAATGGAAGTTTTCAGATAACTTCTGTCCCTTCTGCTTCCCTTAGTCCACCCAAATCATTCCATATCTTAATTGCCCTAGTCCCTGCTCAACACCCAAGAGAAGTCCTTGCTGTCATGCTGAGTGTTAATCAGGAAGCATCTACAATCTCCTTAGGGAATCTGTTCCTCTCAAACTCTGGGCTGGTTTGTTTTAGCTTTGGTCCAGACCTACATGTCTTTGGATACTATTTGACCCCAGCTTCCCCCTCCCATATCACCCTAACAAGTGGTTGTATTAGAATAAACACTTGGCAGACAAGCAACTTGTGCTGTTGAGTGTTGAGAAAAGTACAAAGCCACTTCCATGGGATGGGGAATGATGGGGATTGTTGTAGAGGTGACATGACTAGGTTCTTCCCTGAAGACCATTGGGGTCCATGGGGTTCATTCCCATAGAGTGGTTAGATCCTTTGGACCTGATCGGTCTTCAGATGTACTCAAAGTGGTGAATGACTCAAAGTGGGGCTTCATTCTCCCTCACTATAGATTTGCAATTTGGATTTTGTTTGGCTAAGCAGCTCTCCATTGACTGCATTAACCAGATTTCTGTTGACTGCAGTGGGAGTTCAGACAGCAAACTCAGTTGGGGTCATACACACACATCTACCTGTGCTCCTCAATGGGGAGAAATAAGTACTTTAGGTGTCTGTCTTAGGATGACACAAATTGTTCTCTGCTGACTACTGATCTGATCTCCCTGGCCTATAAAAGGAGGCCCTGAGAACTAGCTCAGATGCAGATGGCTGCATTTCATGTGCCTGCACTTGGCCAGATGGATCCTATATGAAAAGTGTTTTCCATCTTCTATATGAAAAGTGTTTTCCATCTTCTATATGAAAAGTCTTTTCCACTTTGTGCACCCTCTATTAAGGCTGAAGTTCCTCCATGATAGGAAAAGCAAATGAGTTTTCCGTTCTACTTATTCCTTTCCAAGGATGGAAATTGCCCTAGAGAGTGTATATAGAACAGGATGGAAAAATGGGCTGACTTCCTTCTGGAAAATGGCAGCTGTGCACTGAAAGGTCTCATCAGACTCTGCCTGGGTAGTCTCAGCTTCATGTCTGGTATGTTTGTTCTCCTGGTGCCATAAACAGACACCTGTGTCCTCTCCAGGGTACATTTTATCATTAAGATAGCTTGCTCTCAATTCCAAAATTCCTGATCCCCTGTATGGTCTACCTGCTACCTGCTGGCTTTGAGTCTGGGGTGACCTATCTGGGTTCCCAAACTTCAGGTGAAAAAAGGAGCCTGGCTGTGACCCGAGCCCTGCCTTTGAGACAGTGTGGATGCTGGGGCTCAAGCCACATAGCACATCTGAGATCACTTTTATAGGTAGTTAAAAGAGGTGAGAAAAAGAGACAATATGGCCGTTGCCAGCAGGACTCAGAATCAGCATCCCTGATGAGCCTCAGTGTTTCTCAGGATCTTCCTCTTTTGCTTTCAAACCAAGGCAGTGAACAACAACTCACTTCTCTCCTGCATATTAACTTTTCCAAGCCATCTGACCCTGCGATGCCCCAAAATGGGCTTGCAATTTTCTGTGTCCCAGGCTTTTCAATGCATCTGTTTTTCAGTGTCAAGAAAATGCCTTATGCCCATGTGAAGCACAGTCAGAGGATCATTTCTTCTACTTACTATCTCTCAAAATAATTTTTAATAGTGCTTCATCTAAATTCTATGGAAGCTGGAGTGTTCTTCCACTGACTTCAATGGGCTTTGGATCAGGTCCAGAAAGGTGGCTGCACACGCCTGGGAATCCAGGAACACAAGACTTGGTTTTGTATGTTTAGGTGCACTTATTTTTAAAGAAAACACTTGATTCTGCCTCCAGTATCTTTGGTGACAACCTGATACTGAAGCTGGAGGACAGACTGCTAGCATAGCTCCATCTGAAGACTGCCCCAAAGACGACGTGGGCACACAGTGTCCCTTGCTTGCTGAATGATTTCTATCCTTTCTTTGCCGTGCTTTGAAGCTGCACCTCAGTGCGCTGCGATCCAGCCAGATGTTAGGAGGTGATGAATCAGCACCCAAACTAAAATCCAAAAGGCCAGATGCTCAGCTGGTGTGAAATGGCAGCTTCCTATTGAAGTCAGTGGAAATAGGCTGAATTATATCAGCTGAGGGATTGGCTGCAGGGGTTTTAGGTGAATTATCCTCTATTTTCTCAAGACACTAACAGGCTGAAGCAGGTAAATGATCCTTGATATATGGCACCTGGCTGCAGAGAACACCTTTCGCCTTGATGTTAGGTTTTTAATATACCCAAGCCTTAGCTTTGCAGGCTAACACACTAGAGGGGATCTAAAGGAATCATCCTTCATTATCAGAGTCATTCCATTACCGAAATAGCTCCAGTGATTCTTCACAATTACAATGCCTAATTTGGCCTCTGAGCAAAAATGATATTAACACCAATGACATGCTCAGCCCTTTTTCCACCTGCAAATGTTTTGGGTAATCATTGCAGGTGCTTCTTTATAAAATGAAGCAACTGCCTTTAAATATTTCAATTATTTTTATTAGATTCCACTGTTCTGCAAACCTCATTGGCTGCTAGCCAGTCCTCAACCTATTCCCCTGTCTTTAAGTGGCTTAATATTGAAAAGGATTTGCCTTGCCCTTAGACTGGATGTGTTTGTACAAGTGAACTGTCTGTTGATAGAAACAGATGTGCAAACCCCAGATTTCTTTCATGTTTGGTCCATGTCAGTCCTGAAAAAAGACAGATACTTCCCAGCCAATAGCCTGATATAAGACCTACTATATAGGTGCGATGCTGGCTGGTGCGGAGTGAGTGATCAATGAGATTAAGACCAATGTTGGGTTTGGTTGCTTCTGCAGCATGCTGTAAGGTATACAAAACAGCCAGTTGACTTGGTATTAGTAGGAATCCCTGGCCAAAATGTAGGACTTTGTGGTAGAAGGTGTTGAATCTGATTCTACGAAAGTACTTGGGTTGTTCTGTTTGCTTGACGTCGACTTCATTGAAAGGTGGGATAAGATTGAGGCAACTGTGGCAGTCCCAGAAGGGTGTCTCGCTTAGGGTCTGTCACCAAGTCCTTCTTTCTGTCCTCCTTCTCTCCTCTTTGCAGAGAGACACGACTACATGGGAAAATTGCCAGTTTCTGAAGCAGAGCTGGGCCCACTCAATTCCGCTGCACAGCCACATCCTTGGATGCTCTGGAGACAAAAAAACAATCAAGAAAGCCTAAAAGCTACAGGTCTTGCTGCCTACGGATGTCTTTTCCCGATTAGTAGCTGGAGATTGGGTGAGATGGGTTTAGGGCTGATCATAAAACCATTCTTATGCAAAACCCAGCTCACAAGACTACAAAAGATTATGATGGCTGCACTTTCTAAGGCAGACTGAATAGTTCCCTTGCTGGGGTCTCTGAAGCAGGTCCTCTCTTCTGTCAGTCATCCAGCCCTCTTCAAATGTCCCCCCCCCTTCAATGGGATGGATGAGATATGGTGCAAGAAAGCCCCTCTCCCTCATTCAGGGCTCCATGGCCTGGGGCTGGCTTGCCAGATTGCCTCCAGCCCTGGTGTTGGGGCTCATGCCAGGCCCATCTGGCCCAGTTCAAGTGAGACAGCCATCCCCTCCCCTTGTTCTGCCAACACTTTCTCCCTTCACCCAGCTGCTAATTGCAGTTCACAAGGAGATGCTGGCTAGCACCTTTCACTACCTTTACCTTCTTGCTGGGAAATTGCAGGACTTTATTGGCCCAGGAACAGACATTCAGACTTCAAAAGAAACCCTGCATGAGTTTGTCTTGGGAGGAGGGGGGACCCAGTTTGGGGCTTGGGCTGGCTCTGAAGTGCATACAGCACATTGTTTACAGACCCCGTGCAGGTCTGCTGGAACGTGCAACGACTGTTATCACTACAGCTATTAACCTGATGGTGGATTTAGCTGAAATTGGCCAATGACTTTAAAAGTTACTGGGGTAGAGGAGGGGCTGACACACAGTGAGCTACAGGATGATCATGAAAGCTTTCTTTTCCCTACGAGAAAAGAAGGAAAAAAATGTCCCTCCTTGCTCCCTTCCCCTCTAGCTTTATGTTCCTATTGCTGGAAGACCAACAAACTGACTGTCTCTGCCAGGATAAGGGCAGACAGATCCAGGCTCTTCTGTCCCCATTTGGAGCTGGCTGGAGTCCAGCAGTTTGGGTTTGGAAGCGATGCAGCTCTATTAGCGTGGCACTGTGCCAGGGCTGGGCTGGCCGCTGAGCTCGGGCATAGCACATGATGGCCCGCTCGCAGCAAACACGTTTGGCTGCATCTGTCTAGGTAGATAAACAGAGACAGAGACGCAGGATGCGTTAGCTCCAACATCAGACTTCTTGGCTATCAGTGTCAGAGCTGAGCAGGTTGAGGGTGGTGCAAGCAACTGCTGTTTTTGGTTCACTGGCTTCCCAGATTGTTCAGAGAACCAAAAAATGTCAAAACCATTTTGCTTCAAGATGAATGGAATGCTGTATTTGATCCCCAAATGATCCATTCTGTGTTGTTTCTAAACGCTCGCTGAAAAATTTTAATTACTTAATATTTATATTTTTTAAAGCAAGAAGCACAAAGCAAGGGGTGTGTGTGGGAGGAAACAAGGTGCTTTGACTTTTGGGGAGTCTTTTTTTCCCCCAAAGAAGACTTTTTGTTAAAATCAACATAAAACCCCCCACAAAATATTTCAGTTGAGTCAGAACTGTGTTGCCTCACTGTGATCGCTTCTCCCACTTCACAGATAGTGGAATAAAAGCACCAGAAAGGGGGAGGTTTGAGTACTCATCCTGTTGAAGTACTAACCCACCCCTCACCACCCAAGTGTCCCTGCATCCTCAGGATGGATCGTCCCCACTGCCCAGACCAAGGAGGGTGTGGGTAACACACTGAAGACGGGCAGGTTGTCTGTCCTGGAGCTAGGAACTGAGAAAGACCCCTGTGAGGTCCCAGCTCCGTTGCAAAGCCATAATATCATCTTTTTCTATTCCACTTTCAGCCCATGTGCCTTTAGTCCCAGATTTGTTTCCCTGAAATGGATGTTTTCTCCCCAGTACTCTGGATGTTATCTACAGAAGGGAGGCAATTTCTTGGGCTGTGTAATGGCTGGTGGGAACAAGGATTACGCTGGATGATTTCTGCACAGCTCTGCTGAAATGAAAATTGTGCTCACTGCTGAGGGGCAGGGAGTAGAGACGGACCCTTGTGAAGCTGGGATGTCTGTGAGGCAGTGAGCTGGGGTGGGGTGGTGAGTGGTGGGCAAGGACCCAGCGCTGTTCCTGTCGGGACCTGAGCAGGGCCCCCAGCCCTGTGGAGCCAAGTGCAGCCTCCGTCCGGCTGAGTGACTCTGCTTGCTTCACGGCCGGGTTTTCTAAGTACAGCCTGGGGCTCTGATTTTCCACGGGAGCTATTTTGAAGGCATCTGGGCATCTAAATCTATTAGGCTCCTCGGATGAAAAAAAAATATTTAGCTTTGTTTTTGCACCCTTACTTTGATAGTGACTCATGGTGAAGTAACCGTAAAATAGTCATACTTAGCTTTTCTCCAGCATGACCCAAATGATGTCCATGGCGTTGTCTTAGATAAGGGGACATTTCAGCTCCTCTTACCGCTTACTGTGCAGGAGCTCGGAGTGAGTGTGGAAGAGCTGTTGGGCAGGTAGATGGCAGCGGCATGGTCCATGGCCGGACATCGACCTGGGCACCACCTCACCCACACAGCCCAGAGCTGAGGGTCCCAACACTAGCAGCTCTCCCACCTTCACCCTCCCCACCCCTTAGCCCTCCAGCAAGTGCTCTTAGTGTGATCTGCAGATGAGGGCAGTAAAGAATCCCATCATAAACACAGGAAAACAGAGGCACGGAGCAGCAACATGATATTACTCCTGTTTTCCTCACTTCAGGAACAACCTTAAGACCAGACATCACAAATCCTACGTGGCTGCTCTACCTGCCAGTCTGTGTCATCGTATTCCCATGTCATCTGAGTGATGCTATGCACAGAGAAACTGTTGATGAGGATTATGCAAAATACACAATTAAGACGCTGATTGAGCTTGCTGGTTGGTCAAACCACTTGTCAATCTGAAATCACAGTTTTTCATCCTTGTCAAAGAACGGACAGTGTTAGTGCCTGGTCAGATTCATGAACTGCAACTTGTGCCTGCTGCTTGGTGGTGAGAGGGGGGAACCAGATGATGGTAGGCTGCACGAGTGGATAGAAGACACCATTGTGGCAATAAACACTGCTGTAAAGGGTGGGAAGGGGCTCTAAACAGGGAATTTGGGGGATGATCTTGGCCCTGCTCCATCTCTTTTTTAGCTGAAATGCACAGTGCTTCCTTTGTGCTGGGGACTAATCCAGCGGCTTCAGCAGGACCTGAAAATACAACTGTTTTTTCCCTCTTTTACAGGTATAGCTTCCTATAGAATTCATAGTCCAGGCCTAATTTAAAACACAGTATTTTCCTACCTCTATAGAGGTAAAAATGTCTGTCCAGAATTTCCATTTAAATCCAATCAGGTGCTAGATGGACCCACCATCTTTGCTTGTAAATGGAAGGGACATATCCATGCAGCTCTACAGCACTATACTCCTCCCCATACCCTCTCCACTCCCGCTTCTCACCTTCCCCCCCTTCCCAAACTATGACTCATCTTAAGGCAGAAGGTTAATTTAGGTTAATTATCTTCCTGGTTAGCAGTGCATACATGTCCTGAGCAGAAAAAAAGGTTTGACACCCCTTCTGCTGCTGCAAATCAATTTTCTTCCTCATTTACTGTAAATGGAAAGGAGCCAGGTTCTCTGGCATCAAAGTAAACATTTCTCTGCATGAAACTCAACTTGTGAACCTGCTAATTTCAGATTTGCTTATAACATGTGCATTTGCCAGGAAAAAAAAAAAAGCAGCTGTTTGATGTCTCCAAGAACTAGAATTAGCCCTGTAGATCAAACATCAGTTTGCCTGCTTCTTTAATAATGGAAGGATCCAGTTGCATTAAGCACGAGGATATCATCACACTATGCACAGTGCTTACATATATGCTAATCCCTAATTCTCCTACTTAACAGCTAATGCATATTATTATTATTTACTCTTTGAGTTATAGGCCCAGCCATGATCAGGGTCTGTTGTGTTATGTGCTCTACAGACATGCAAAAGGAGAGTCCCTGCCCCAAACAGCTCACAGTCTAAACAGAGACTGAAGACAACAAAGGAAGTGTTGCTGCCCCTAGGGAAGAGGAGCGTGAAGGGACATGCAGAATATCCCTGAGCAAGTTTACGGCAGAAACAAAAATAAGGCACTCATGGCTTGAGTCCTAATCTAGTTGGCTGCCACTCCTGAAGGTGGGTCTCTTTAAAAGGTGGGAATCAGTTCCCCTAATGTTAGCACCCTGTAAGGTAGACTTTCCATCTAGGCTAATCGTTTAGGCTGCCTCCAGTCAGTGCAGGCAGCTCAACATCTTGGGAGGATGATTCATTGCATCCCATCATAGGTGCCTAACGTAGCTGGGAATCTTTTCCCACCGACCACAGAGTCTGGGGACAGATTTACTTGTCTGAATGGAGACTTCTGTGAGGCCAGGTGGGATCCACAGGGCATCTCAAGTGAGCTGTGTCCTGGATGAGCAGATAAGACTAGACACTTCAGCATTAGAGACTGAGGCCAGGGAAGGTGAATCTCAAACCCAGTTCCCAACCCTAAGTGCAAGAGTATAGGATGCAGGATATTTTCCCTCAAAGGTAGGTCTCCATTCCCACTATGTGTATGAAAAGACAGGTGGACTTGCTGTTCGAGAAGAAGATTGCTCATTGAAGGTTCAGGTTTTGACAAAAGACATTCTGCACCACCCCAGTATTGTCTTTTTTTCCGTACAGTGGGAACAATGATCCCTGCTTTCACCCCAGACGCTGATGAAAGGCTCTGCTCAGGGTCAACATGGTGCTCTGAGAACCGTGGGAGAAAGGGGCTACAGAAATGCAAAATGACTCTATGACTGAAGACAGGAATTTTTAGAAGATGACCTATCAAACCCGATCCTGGCATTCTGGGACCAGTACCTAAGTGTCCTAGAAAACAGAGAAAATTATTTATTGTGATACATATTCATACTTAGGAAGAGAGGAGTCAAGCAGCGGAAAGCAATGAAAATTAGCTTCGAAAGCTTCAGGGTGATTGAATTTGTTTGTAAGTAGTGATGAAATGGTAACTGGTAAATATAATTATATGGGCCACAAGAAAATCTGATGCAAGCAGACACTGGGCACTCTCAGAGAGAAAGAGAAAGATAGCCTACATGGTATTAGGACTAATTTCTGTTTTGAACAAGTTGAAAGTCAAGAGTGATTTTTTTTTTTCTGAGTTACTGCTACCCCATACCTGGCCTTCTTAAACCTTTCATTCTCCCAAACAAGCTCATCTCTGAATGTGCAGGAGCTATAGGTATCTGTACCTGAACTTCATATTGTGTTGGTGCCATCAGTCCAGTCTGAGTGGTTTAGGCAACTTTCTGCAGGAACTGACGCTCCTCCCACCTCATGCCTCTCCAAGATTGGGACGTTTCTCTCCCAAATCTCACAGAGCTGTACAAGAAATGCGTTCATTTTGGCTGAACACTGCCCCATGTGAATGACACCTCTGGGTAGCTTTCTCATGGAGTCGATTATAACCCGGGAACAGAGAAAAGGAAGAGGCAATTAAACTTAAAATTAATTTTATTCCAAATTGTAAAACCTGATTTCAAGAGTTACTAGCATTTATCTGAGACCACTTCCAACCTTCTGCATCTATGAAAGGGCTCTAGGATGCTTAATCTCTTGGGCAGTTAACAAAACTCTGTTTTTATGGGATGTGAACTATCTGACTCCACAACTATGCCTACTCCATGACAGCTGCTTGTAGCATATTTATAGAATCTTCATTTCATCCCATTTGGACATAAAAAGCTCAGATTTTTCTTTATTTTCCTTCATGCCATTTGTGAGGCTGGTTGAGGTTTTTAGAGATTGGGAATGCAGCATTATCTGTTCCAAGGAAGTACACAATCGGTCGACAAAGCAATGTCATAGAAACTAAAAGTTCCTGAGAAGGGCAATTAATTACAGGAATCTATAATTCATCACAATGAATCACATTTCCTCTCTGACAGTGAGAAGCATGAAAACCCCTTTTCATGCTGGATTGCAGTAGCTCAAAGACAGTGATAAGAGCAAGCCAATTAGGAACCTCCTTGCAGGGATGTTACATTTAAGATATAGTTGATATTGCTTAGGGCAGAGAGATGGAGTAGATTTCTTAAAGTTCCTTCCAGCAAGCTTTTCTGTGCCTCTTCAAACCTTTAGAGCTCCAAGAAGAGCACAGAAAACACATCCCAATAATCTCTCCAGATTATTTAGGTCAATAATTAAAATGTTTATGGGATTTTCGATATTTTTACATATAGCTGCTTTTTTCTTGCTAAGGACAGAGCTATCAGGTCGGCATTGCCGGTACTGCTGGCTATCCAGTTGGGATTGCAAAAAAAAAAAAAAAAAAAAAAAAAAAAAAAATCAAAGGCATTCATTTTACTTGTCAGGTTACTAAAACAGTGATCACTGCAGTAAAAGCTGGAAAAGTGTCAAGACTGGAAAAGAGCAGCATTTCTACATTTCTATCTTGCCCTAACACAGTGCTTATATGAGCACATGTACAGGTGTACACGCACACACACACACACATATGCAATATTGTCTCATTATATTTCCTTCCTGAGATTTTCCTTGACTTTCCTAAAAAACAAGTATAAATAACCATGTTGGTTGGGCTGAGACTTTTCCTTTTGTTGACTGGTCTTTAATAGTGAACTCTGTTTTTTGCCATAGTTTCTTCTCCTGATAGTGATTCTCAACCCTTTTATATAAAGTGGAACTGAATCTTCTCTGAATCATCTGATAAGATGCAAGAGTGGAGTGGTTTTCCATGGCCGTCTGGACAGCTATAATAACACTACCCAAGAAGAACATGAGCCACAGAAGACTATGATCCCAGGACCTTCATATTCCAAAGCAGACCACTGGAGCTGAAGAGGCGACTCCCTGATTAGTGGTAGGTGTAAGGGGTTTTCTTGTGGCTGGATCAGACACTAGAGAGGGATGGGAGTGGGAAGACTCCACCGTGCTAGGTACAGTGAAGGAGCACAAACTGCACATTTGTACTAATAAAGAACTTGGGCCAGGGACCGTTCTTTGGTCATGAGGCCAACTGGTACAATGTGGCTTGCTCACTTTCTCCAGAGAAGTGTGGCTACATCCAAACTGCCTGGCCCACTCTGTTTCCTGGACTGAACCAGCCTTGTCTGGGCAAATCTGTGCCAGGGACCATGCTAGCCATGCAGCTGATCATGGGTTGTCCTCAAGTCCGTGCTCTGGCACTGTTTTGTTTACTAGTTAACTGATCAAAGGGTGGCAGTTCCTACCCTACAGACCTTGTGGTGAATGTGATGGAGAGTGAGAGGAAGGAAGCAGCATTTGCAGCTGGGCTTGGGACAGATGGACACCGTGTGACTTGTCATACGGAGCACTGTTTTCATACTTGCAAACTGCAACATTGCCAACTCCATGCAGATGAAAATCATGAAAATTAGAAAAGAACAGTATAGTTTGAGCAGATTGCACTTCCTTTTTGGTCTCAGAGCTTTCAGGATCATACTTAAATCATTATTTCAGAGATTTCTTCTCAGATACACATGATAGCAGCTTGACTATTTTCAATGAAGCTGTCGTAATCACAGGACTCTGCTTGCTGAGGCCTGCTCAAAGAAAACACTGAAAAAGACCATGAGACAGCATGAATTTCAGAGACGTGGCAGACATCCTTAAGTGCATTTACTTCTTTCCTGATGAAAAAGAGAACTAAAAACAGTAAAAGAACCAGAATGCTGCTAGGAATTTGTTTTCCCCAGGTGAGATGCTGCAAAAGAAATGGAGGCTCTCCTCAAAGGAGTCTTTGCAATATCTGTACATTTGCCATAGAGCTTTTCACAGATCTCAGTATAAAGGCTAAGCCCAAGTAATCAAGAATGAGCACTGAACATTTGGTTCCTAAGACCTAAAGCTTCAGAGTTAACTAGTCATTTGGAGGTGACTCCATAAGTAGTCTGGTTCATGTCCATGGTGGCAGCTGACTTCCAGACCTTGCTCAGGTACTCGTAAAATGGCATTAGCTGGGGCACTCAAACCACAAGGTGCTGTTCAGCCAAGTGGACAGTTTGATTTTCTGCACCCAGTGGAGAGGAATACAAATTGGTTTCAATAGACTTTAATAGACACGCTAGAGTCCAAGTTTAACTCCTACTTGAACAACTCTGCTATAGTTCAACAGATCCCTTTTTTTCGCTCTGTCTCCATAGTGTTTTCATTTCTATTTCCACATTTTCAGATTTCTATTACCCTTCCTACAGTGCCTTGGTTGGGATTTATTTGGGCAAACATAACCATCTAAAATAAATAAGATAAACTGCTTTCTAATGGTGTTTATTTCTCTTTACTGACCTTGAGAGGATTTTTGTGTGAATAGCTCACATCTAAAGTGAGCAGAGATGAATCCCATTCCTCCTGTCTGCACTCTACTGGCTTGTGCTAGCTTGAAATCAGACTTGTTCAGCTCTGTACTATTACGTGGTTCCCAAACAGCTGGAATCCACAGATCATCCTAGTCCTAGAAAATGAAATATATCCCTTAAGTCAAGAAATCTGAGTCTAGGTGGTAGAAATGGAGCATTTTCCCTTAGTTTATGCCCTCCAGTGACGCCATGTGCAGGTTCGGTGGCACTGATGTCCCTTCTGCATGTGCAGCAAACAAGCAGATACAGCCCAGTAATTGCCTTTTTCTGCTGAGAAGGCAAGTTTTGTTTCAGTATTATGCAAACAGCTTGCTCTCTACATGGCTATAAAGACTAATTTGGAGACCCACACCAAGCCAAATAGTTGTTTATGAGATGTTTATGAGGTGAAGGCCAAATAGCTATTTATGAGGCAGTGGCAGTGCCAAAGTCACATAGCACCTCTAAGTGATGATTAGCACAGTACCATTTCTTTGCGCTCAGCTACAGAGGAGTGCTTATTGAATTCATGGGTGCCTCTGATGAAGCACTCTGCAATTAATCCAGCAGTGGGATGGACTGGGAAGCAATGAGCCCTTCCTAGGTTCTTGCAGCTGGGGGCAAGAGCCTCTTTGTGAAGAAGATAGGAAAATCAGTGTGAGAAGAAGAACTTGGGACTGAACGCAAAGAGTTTCAATGTCCGTGGTGTCCCTCCCTCATTACTCTGCAGAACCTGAAGATGCAGCTTCTTGACCATCCTTGTATTTTAGACCCACATAGGAGCTGCCATGATGTTTCAAATCTTTCCTCCACTGAGATCTAAGGACTTATCCCTATGTAGTCTGAGATCTGATATTCTTCCAACATTTATTTTTAAACATGGCATTGTTTTGGACTGTTTGTTTACCAGCACAAGCATCAACTTCTTCACTGTCTTGTGGAGACCTTACAAGGCTCCTGGACACAAACCACATGACTGAGATCCAACAGAAGCTTTACAGGCAAAAGGCTTTTTATCAATAGCTGCCTCTTGTCAAAAGTCTAGACACCCTGGACAGATGCATATACAACTTTTGTTCTTAAACCCTCTACTGAATGAACTCCTCTGGTCTCCTCTTAGAGTCATTGCTTTTCACTATCCCCCCAGTCTGATGACTTTTTCTTAGATCCAACCCATATAACTCTTGCAGCAAATGATTTTATTTGTTCTTCCCTCAGAGGACCTGATGGGCAACCGCCCATCCTATATACATTAAAAAAAAAAAAACCCTCATACCGTTCTTAGCCTCCTCTTTTCCAGACCAGCAGATCCCTTTATTCTAAGCTACCTTATAGCAGATTTTTTCTAAATACCTTAGCATTTTCCTCTCTTCTCTGAATCTTCTCCAGCTCTTCTACATCTTTGTTAATGCTTGTTGCCTAAAATTAGACCATTAACTTTGGCTTTCTTATTCATGTGCTCTCTCAGGAAATCGTTCTTTACATAAGAAACTTCTCTCTCTTGTAGTTATCTCCCATCTTTGTACCCCAGTGTCTCTGTACTCTCTATGAGAGGATTTCTGCAGAGAGTATATCACAAATAACATTAAGGGAGAATTATTTCAGGAAAAGTCTCAGTTCCCTTCTTAGCAAATCCAAGCATGTGTTTTGCATGTCACAGCAGAGGTCCGGGGTCTGCACTGTGGTCTTCAAGAGGCAATTCTCAGTAGTGCCAAGATATCCCTCTTGAACTGTTACAGCTGTGGTCAAATCCATGTCCAGAGAGGCAGAAAAGCATGTAAATAATTCAAGGAGATGTTCCTGGAAAGGTCCTCTGGTGGCTGCCAGCAGTAACGCTCTGCAGTACCGTATCACCTGTTCTTCTTCATGAGCCCGCTGAGATGCAGTCTGGAAGGTCCCTGGAGCAACCGACTTTTTCTAGGAGGCAGGTCAAGAATCCAATTGCTAAAGGAAAACCTGTGTTTAGTTTTAAGTTTTTGTGCCAATGTTGAGGTCCCAGCTGGAGCAGGGGACTTCTGAGAAGGGTGCGAGAAGCGGGTAACTATGTCCAAACTTCCCAAGATTAGGAACAGTTGGTCCTGACACAGGGTGAGCAAGAGATGGAGGTGGTGGGTGGAAGGGAATGAATGGGGGGAGGACAAAATGTCATTCTGTGGCCCGGGGCAATGCTCCATCATCTGGAGAAGGCTATGGGAGGCAGGAGCCTGCTTGAGTCCCAGACAGGGATCCTGCAGCAAACATCAGTGTTCCCTGCTCCAGAGGCAGAGCCTGCTTCTTGCCCACACTAACGCCAACCCCATGCAGCAGACTCACTGAAACGAAGCAGGACCATGACCCTATCTTAGCAAAATACTCTACCAAACACACAGTCCTGCCTGTGGGCCAAAGCACAGATCCTACGTGAGCCATGTCATTTAATGCCAGGAGCGGGTCAGATATTATGCTAAGAATAAGAACCAGTTTAAGATTGAGCAGAGGGTAGGAGCGGCCATTGCCCTGCCATAACACTGCATCTTGTGCAATTGCAGTAAGAACTTTTTTTATATAACGGATATGCAGATGTCAGCACAATGCCACCACCCCTAGCTATTTAGATGCTGGATGTTTATTTACACAACAAAAAGCCACGTGGGAAGGTGTTTTGTGTAGTTAGTGAAACTGCGTGGCCTTATTTAGAAGAAAGACATCACCAAGATAAACACAGCTGGTGTTAAGGCCCAAGAACACGGGACTGGGAAGAAAAAAAGAAAAGGCAAGGATGACGAGCCAGTATCTTCTCAACCCTTGGTTAGAGGCCCTTGGCCTTGGAGTCATAATTCACCTCAAAGACACAAGAGCAAACCCCTAATCGTTCCCTCCCACCAAGCTAAGATCTGAAAGCGTAGATGTTGCGGCGGACACCGCAGGAAATCCCTTGTCAGATGGCTAGATGGAGCTTTTCTTGGGCTGCAGGTATGTGGAAGTGAACCCAGGGTGGGTGTGAGGTTGTGCGGGTGCGTTCAGTGCCTCCATCCCTGACCTCTGAGCTGCAGTTCATTTGCAATTACAGGCCTGGCGTGCCCTTAATAAAATAGAGATTGGATCATTATTCACATAATAACCCGGAAAATGTATTTCTCAGGCTTGTCCTTTGCTGTATCAAAGCCTTGCTTCTGTATTTCTGCCTTTTTTTTCCTCCCCTCTCCCCTCTTTGCCCCTGTGAAGTGTCCAGGTATGGTTTGCAGTGAAGCCCTTGCCTGTGATTAACGTGCTGACCTAGCAATTATTCACATCTGGACGGGCCTTTGTTCTGCTTTGAAGTCTCTCAATGACTTTTCTTTTGCCCCCCCCCCCCAACCTGTCTTCATTTTCTCCTCCGCGCCCCCATCCCACCTCCTCCCTCCCCACCTTGCCTATTACTCCTCAGAAGTGCCAGTGGGCCCAAAATGAAATACAGGAGGGCCCAGAAATTCCTCCCTAATAGGCCCAGGTGAGCTTGGCAGGGGAAAGGGAAGGCCCAGACCTTGAAGATGACCTTTCCAAAGTGTTTCAGTCAATAACAGTTTGCAATTCCGCCTCTCCCCCTCCCCAGCTCCTTGCTTATAATTGACAAAGCGGAGATGGACTGGGGACTCTTTCTTCTCTCAAAGTGTGCGAGATCTTTTAATCTTAAAAAAAAAGGGGGGGGGGAGAAAAAAAATTAAGCAAATAGAAGGATGATGGGACAGATAGGGTAACTGGTTAACCACAAAGTGAGGCTGGGGAGCTGTGATTCCTTTTGAGGCCTTTCTCTGGTGGGAGAAGTGTCCGTTGAGCGGCATCTCCTCTCGCAAATCTTCTTTTGTACGGCAGGAGAGGAGGAGGGGATGCCTCCCTCTTACACATTCTTACATCTCGTTACTGAGGCACATTCACCAGCAACTGGTTAAGAAGAAAGATTAAGGGTTGTGGGGCTTGGGGGAGTGGGAAGTCCCTTTGCTTTGAGGAGATTAACTTTCTAGGCGAAGTAAAACACAAGGCGATAGTCTTTCAAAATTGCCTTCCAGCCGTGACAGGCAATGGTTAGATTAATTAGATTACGAATGCTCTTTTATATTTGGCAGATGGGTTGGGACGAGGTGGGGCAGGGGGCTGGGAGAGGAATACTTCATTTTTTTTCCCCCAATACTGCTATTTTCTAATGCAACACAGGTGCTTCAGGCATGCTGCAAAGTCCAGTGGTCAGCAAAAATCCTTCCAAGGCTTTTAGTGGACTTTGGGAGGCAAGACTGGTGTCCCACTGCTGAGGATCTCACGGAGAAAACTTTCCATGGTCTCACAGGAAGCAGGGATGGATGGTTGTTGGAGAGAGGGATAGATATAGAAATGTAAGAGTAAGAGGGAACATGACTATCATTAGGTTTTTCCCCCTTTTTTGTAAAAAAACAGGTGTAGGTGAAATGATTTCATTACCTAAGAAATCATATCCAAAGGAAGCTGTGTCCATTTCTAGCACAGAGCATGAAATGAGTTTCATTGAAGGGGTAGACTTGGATTTTATGTAGCTTTTTTTATGTCCACATATACCCCAGCACTCCTTTTTCCCAACGCTATCTGGAAGCAAGGAGCAGAAGTATTTTGCCTGTATTCAGCCGGGATCAGATACTTCCATTCATTCCCCTTAACTGCCTATGAAAGACCAGCTCAGAGTCAGACATCTCGTTGTTAAACACCTGAGCTAGAGCAGAACAAACACAGATTTTTAGTTCATTTCCAACTTTTGATAAACCTTGAATAAAGAACCTCAAGACTGTCCTCTTCAAAACGTGAGCTCTAAGCTATGAGGAGTTTTGCAGATCTTGGTTAATCTTCCGAAACGTGAGCTGTTCTTTTCAGCTGCAGTGGAGCTGTAATGTCAAGAGGGGGTGGCAGAGGGTCTCCAGTGCCTGGCCGTGAGAGGTAGCATCCAGGATCGAAGTATCCCTCCAGACTTGAGGCTCATGCACACCCAGGCTGGTCCATTCAGTGAGGGGAATGAGGCTGAGGGACGCAGTGCAGTGTAAACCCTTAAGGGGAGGGAGTCAGGTAGGTCCCAGCTGATCATTTCATAGGCTGAAATGCTAGATAACTCAGCAACTTGGAGCAATAAAAGTAGTGAACTAACAAGAACAAGAAGCTAGATATCCAGCTAGCCCAAACAAGACTTGAAGCTTCAACCAAAAATATTTGCACAGAGGAGGAGCTCTGAATAATGGCCAAGATACTGGGACAAAGAATGTGTATAATCATTGCATGGTAAGTGTGCATGTAGAAAGTGTGAAAACAACCTTTGTAGCCAAACTGAAACACGCTTAATATTATGGAGCAGACCATATTCTGTATTTTAGGGAAATCATAGCTGGGAGGAACACAGGAAATCATAGCTCCACCTGCCAAGGCCTTATCAGTCTCTGATGAGGTGAAGGGTTCTCTTTGCAACATCCCTCTGGACAAGTCGTACAAGGAGTGGCCAACTTTCCAGGCACTATGAGCCATAGACCAAACTCTTCATATACCTGCAGGCTGTGGCATATTTCCCTCTGATCTCAGGCAGGGAAGAGGGAGCTTTAGCAGCAATTTGGTCAGAAGATGCATCTGAGGAGCACCATTGCTCCATGGTGGGAAGGCCGTGGTGGGGAGCAGCAAGGTCCCGTGGTGCAGCAATGCCAGCCTGAGCAGCCCCTTCTGGCTCATTTTCTCTGTAGTCCATGGCCATGGGGTCAAATCCTTGGACAGGACCATGCTTGAACTGCTCTGAGATAACAGTGACAGCTTTGATGTGTCTGGTGCACCTTCTCGGTCTAGAGGTTTTATTATCTCCCACTGCTGGGAATCTCTGAGCAAATGCATTGGTTTCCTCCCACTTTCATCCAGTTGATTCTTCTTTGGTTATTTGTATAGGCTGGTCAGAATTAGCTGCTGCTTCCAGAAGGCCTTGGCCTGTTTGATGCCAGAGTGCAGAAGGGGACTCTGAGGTACGCTGCCTAGGGAGTATGCCCTGGTCCCTGCTCCCGGCCAGTCCATTGCCGCCACCTCTCCTGGCTCCCAACCAGTCTCAGCCACACATACCTCGCTCTGGAGAGGACATAAATACCATGTGGGCGATGGACTGAGCAACTTCTTCAGCTTCCTTCTTGCTCCATCTGCTTATAATCTTGTCTATGCTTATTGTAAGCACCACCAGAGATGGGCCTATGCAACTCTGGTGGCATAAGGAAACGTCTGCCCATGGTGATGTCCCATCTGCCTGTTTCTAGCAACTCGTACTTGATGATGTGTCCCTCTCTGGGCCATACCCTTCATACTGATAGTTTTACTATATCCCTGTAACCTGAGTGGTTCAGAGAGTAGAGATGGCTAATTCTTATGTAAAAGTGTGTGTGGGGAAAAAAAAAATAACAGGATAGAAATATGAATCCCGAAGGATTTTGGCTGGGGAACTGAACCTTGTGGATGCTGTTGGTCAGTTCTTCTAGTGTCAGCTCTGGTCAGAGAACTGACCAGAGCATGGACACGGGTTTGGCTGAGACACAACTAGCACCTCCCCGTCACGAATTACCTTTCAGAGCCAGACCTGCCGAGCTGCACGAACTAACCCCGAGCATGTCTGGAGGAGTGAATCATTTGATATGAGTTGATCATGACTAGATAGATTACTCTGTTTTTTCCCCCTGAGCTCTTCATTTTTATTTTGAAACCAGTGTGCTGGTATCCTGTGATGATACAGCCCTCGCTATTGACTTTATCTCTTAATTATACCGGGATTATTTTAGAATTAAAGGTGCATTTATGAGGCTTTTAGAAGGAGCCTTCTGCTCTGCTGCTGGCCCTGGTGACTAACCAATCTAGTGGCTTTTATATTCCTTCCTACCAATGCAATGAGTCTCTTTTTTTCTTGGGCTTCTAAACTTGTCTGTAGTCTTGAAATAAATTCCCTGATCCCCCCCCGCCACATACACACTCCTTCCACCCGGTTTTCTTCCTGTAATAGGTTCAAAAAGGTTGAAAGGTGCTGAACTCTTGTGCGGGGAATTCAACTTTAAAGACCCTGAACTTTTAAATTCCCTGAGGGATGCAGGGGGGAAGGAGGAAGAAGGAGGGGTGTCTCGTGCTTCAGCACAATGACCTAAATGATACATCTCGTGTACATGTCATGTCAGATGACATCTCCAGGGCTGGAAGTACTCTGAATAACCTGTCTGGTCAGTAGAGGTGACTGAAAACACTTTCCTGCAAGCCATTGCTTTGAGAAAGCCTTGCCTTTTATAGCTTCTTTATTTACTTATGGGTTGGGGATTTTTTTCACCCTTTGCCAACAATGCACCAACTGGCTTTTACTCTGGCAGATTGCAGAATTGTCCAATGAGCGGCAAACAGCAGCTGCAAAACAAGCAAGGAAGAAATGGGGAGCCCAGTACCACGTGCTGGTTTTGGGCAGAGGTGAAAAGTGGTGCCCGAGAACGATGGGCCAAGAGAGGCCCAAGTCGGCATGGCTTCACCCTCCTGACCCGCTTCCCTCGCACCGCTGCTCTCTCCCTTCTTCTCTCTGCTGCTGAGCCCCTTTCCATCTTCCCTGGGAAAACTCCTGTTTATTTTCCAAACAGGAATGGTAAAAGGTGTCTTCGCTGCCGCACATGTGCCTCTCTGGGGAGCGGATGCTGCCTGCTCCAGGCTCTTTAATCTACTGGGGAAGCGCCCAAAAACAAGCAGCAGGAGATTAATTCAAAGTGGAAATCAGGCACCATTTCCCAAGCAGGGCATTTCAGCCCACCTGTTTCTCCCTAGCAACTTGGGAAAGGATCATTGGCTAGGATAAATGTCCAACTTTTAGGCAGGTGAAGCTCTGGATGTCGTTAAATGGGGAGGGGAAAGATGCCAGAGCTGAGCCCAGGCACAAGGGCTGATGGAGGGGAAATCCTTTGGCCCGAGTGGTGTGGGAGAACAGACTAAATGCTCATTGCAGCCCTCTGAACTCATATAAAGCAATAATTATTTACTCAAAGTCTTGCTACTGTCTTAATTTTCTATTTACATTTTCTGTGCCTCTTGCTTGTATTTTTTGCTTGCTTTTTCCTAGCAATAACTCTGTTAGGCCAAGTATCCTTACCCAGATCCATGCTGCTATTTAAGGCATCCAATTCCCATTGCAACTCCTAAACTCCCTTTGCAGATCTGGGAATATTTCTCTGCCTGGGTTGGTATGTGCTCACTACAGCCTGATCTTGCATAAGGGCATCAGGACTACTGAAACAGGAATAAATGGGGAGCTGAGTATTTGAGTCTGAGCATTCACTTGGGCGCCTTTCCAATCAGAGCTGTAGGTCTCCATCTCAGCATACTGGTACCTTTCACCTTTCCTCAATGGTAGTTGGTGCTAGGCGGTGGCATTACTGCTTCTAGCAGGACGGTGGGAGCATTTGCCCAGAGTGATGGGAAATCAGAGCCGGGAAGCCTGGTAGGCCAAAGGCAGCTCACAAGCTGTGAAGGCCTCGCAAACAAACTCAGTCTCCTGGGCATATCTGGGACGGTTTCAGTCTGTGCCAGTTTTCTGGAGGGCGAGCAAACTCTCCCGAGAGAGCCATATGACCACCGCTCACAGACAGCAGGGATTTCCCAGGGAAGACTTTTCCCAACCAAGTGTGCCTTCTGCCCTTTTACCAACAGAATATAATTCATCCTTAGGGTTTAAGTAGAAATGAGAGGTTAGATTAAGCCTTCCCAACAACTCCCAGTAAAGAGATTTTTTTTTTTTAAGTATACAGCTACATTGCAATGCAATTCCCATAGCTTTTGATAAATGCTTTGAACTCCCAGCTGTTCTTAAGGACCGAAGGAACATCAAAGACATGCCTGAAAAGGCTGTTTGTGTACCTGAGCCAAACTGAGCTCTGCTTCTTTCCTGGGGTGCAGGTATGTGACTGCAAGGGGACTGGCAAGGGTAAGAGGCTGAATTTAGTAGTGAGAAAAAATAATCACCCCAAGGGACCCCACCAAAAGAGAGAAGCCAAAGGCACCCAAGCACCTTCATATAGTGCAACATCAACTTCTATATTAAGGTGGCAGTGTTGTTAGCTCAAAGCTACCAAGGGGCTCTTCACCTTCCCACTCCCCACTCACTAATAGACTCGTTAAACATCTTTTCTGAGGCTATGGCCTGTTTTGTGAGAGATCTACGGGTGAATATTGAGCAGTGCTGGGTGGGTTTCAGCGAGTGATCTCCAAGGTCTCACACCATTGTGTTCACACGCACAGCACTTCCCTGACCTGAGTTTTGTAAGTGCTTAAATATAAGACCCTTGCACAACAAAGCTGGCAGGTGGTTGAGTTTCCAGCGGGCTATAGAAAACTGGAGGTTTCTAGATTGGAGCTGGTGAAAGGTTGGAGCTGGTGGAAGGTTGGAGCTGATGAGGGGCTGGCCTTGGTTGACTGCCCCGTTCATGACAAGGGTTCACAGTGAGAAAATAGCTGGGCTGAAGCTGGATGCTGCCTGTCTTTGAGTTTTCATTTTTATTTTGTGCCAGCCAATAGCTCCTTGCAATCCTTGCTTTAAAGTCCTGGCGAAGGGTGCAGAGTGTCCCGGGATGTTATATCCCTACTTTCTGTCTGAAGCACCGAGCCTGTGTTGCGCTGACATATTTAGCAGATAAAGAACATTTGCTCCCCTGGAACTGGGACACCTGCTTCATCCTGTGGCCCTGAGGGATTTTCACAAAGCAAAGATTTGCAAGGCAGATCCCTAAGACTGACCTTCCCTACAGTTGGTTTGGCAGTGGCCTTTCAGAGCTCTTCCCTTTGAGTGTGGGGTGTGATCCCCCCATGGGGTCACCCGAGCATCTCTCGCTGCCTCAGTTCCTCCTAAAGTATTTAGGGTGCTGGGGAAGACTGCAGTCTCTCCTGAATTTTTCCTGTGGCCTATGGCATTTTGTAGGCCTTCCTGGTGTTTGCTTGAAATTTAACAGCTGACAACACGCAGGGCTTCACACTAGGTAATCTCATGGTCTGTCTTGGTCTTCGCTAAAGAAAATGAATGTCTTTCTTCACTTGTAAGTGCTTGAATGTAAGACCTTTGCTTAACAAAGCACGTGTGGGCCAGCTTAGGTCCTTCTAGTCCTGCTAGGATCGAGTTATACATTTTTAAGCATGTGCTTTTATAAGGATTTTGCAGAGCTGTGAGGTATAATCTGACCTAATACATGGTGAAACAAGTGAATAGGGAATAGAAAGATGAATTAATGATGAAATAAATGATTATAGCATGGTCCATTTGTCTGCAGAAGTGTTCAGGCCATAGCTACAGCTGCCTCACTCGTATCCAGTTTGGCTACAAACAAGGAATTTGAGTCACACACTTACAGAGCAATTAAATGGGATGGGATCTTGGGGGGTCTCTTGTCCAATCTCCTGCTCAGAGCACGAGAAGTCTCCAAGTCAGATCCAACTTTGACATCAGATCTGGTTTCTCAGGGCTGTGTTCAGTCAAATTTTGGATATCTCCAAAAGAAAAAAAAAGAAAGACAAATAAAATGAGACTCAGCATAATAATCCCATGACTCCAGGAGCATGGGCTTTGCGAACAGCCATGGGTATTTTGAGGTGCTCAGGAAATCGCAGGAGATGGCAACATGGTAGAAACCAGCTGTGCAGTGGAACAGGGTTGGTCCGGCTTCTCCTGGAAATTCAGGAGAATTTCCTGTGATAGACTGACCTTTTTATCCATCAACAACTGCGTGCTGGTTCCCTCCTGGCCAAATGCAAAGAGATGTTGCACCATGCAAGATGCTTTGCTAGGTTCTTCTACAGGTGCGTGAACTGTCTCACAACCATTAGTATTTTGAAACACTAAAAAGTCACTCTTGAACTGTTGAGCCTGAGAGGCAAAGGGCATTTCTGAGCTTGGGACTGTGGGTGAGAAGGAGAAAGAGAGAGAAAGACACAGATTTCTTTTTCTGCCACAGGTTTATTGGATGACCTTGGGTGAGTCACTTAGCCTAAATTTTTGTCCTAGTTTCTAAAGTTGAGGGTGATACTGCTTCCTCACCTTGCAGAGGTGGAGATGACCACGTCAGGCCGTAAGGCCTCCTCAGACAGGGAGGACTGGCCTGTTTGAAGGCTTGGAGCTCATTTGGACCTGCCTCGTCCCGGTGGGTCCCTGCGTGAAGGCCGTGTTGCCCCTGCAGGGAGCTGGCCGCAGCTCCGGGGCCTTCAGTGCCTGGATTTTTGGGGGAAGGAAAAATGACTGAGGCAGTGAGAGAAGCAGAAGTGTGTGATTTATCATGGGGAAAATCCACAGCTTCTCCTGCTGTTGCTTAAATAATTGCTAAGGCTGTCGTGGCATAAAATAGGAATGACGGAGAAAGCGGCATTTATTTCTTTTGAAATCAGAGCTTCAGTAATGCTTCCTGCATGTTGGGACTGGAGAGACAAACTGCCCTTTTTTATTTTTCCTCACTTTTGTTTTCTCCTTTTTCATTTTCCTTCATTTCTTGAGAATAAAATGTTGCTTGCAGACAATTAAAAGAAATAAAAAGAGACTATTTGAAAGATAAGGGATCTGGTCGGGCAGACGAATTACTTTTCAGTTCCAGAGCTGCAATGACTGGGGAAGGAGGGGCACTGAACAGTTTTTCTTTTCCTTTAACTTAATTCCTGTTCTTGACATCTGCTGATGAAAGACACAGTGATCTAGATCCAGAAGTGGTATAAATCAGCCGAAGCATAAATCCTTGCAGTTCACAGCTGTGCTTGATTTACAGCAGTGAAGAGCTGGTGAGATCCCTTTGGACCAGTGGGCAATTAGTCCTGGCCACTCTTTGCTCTACTGCCTGGTGGCCCAGCAGATCTTCCTTAAACAGCGCGCTTAAACGGTGCCACTCTTAATCAACTAAATGAGCGGAAAGGAAATGGCTCTGAACAGGAGGACACAAAGTTACTGAGGTTTTTCAGCCATGTTAAACCTGTAAAAATATTTTTAGGTACTACTTTAAAAAATTTAAAAGTCCTTTTCAAAGCTGAAATGGCATTGAGTCATTATGAAGAGAAGAATCCATACCTTGTCCTTTGGAAATATGGAAATGAAACATTTCCATTTTTCCCTGTCTGAGGAGAGATCATTTTTCCCTACGAAACCAAATTAAACAAAGAAAAAGCCCAGCCAAATCGACACAACCTTGCAATGTATTTCAGTATGGGACACAAAAAAATGGTGGTGGAAAAAAAGTAATTTTGCTGGGCTCTTGTTTTCACTGCAGGAATCACTGCTGCCTGACTCGGATGGACCGTCTGTGGGAAAGCAAGGGGAATTTTGCCACAAAACTTACAGGTTTCGGTTCATTTTGTCTGGGGATGCAACAGCCTGCTGCTGCCCAAACCGAGCCCGTGCAGACATCCCCTGAGCTCTTCCAGCCACCCTCGCTGACATCAAAGGCCGAGTTATTTGACCAAGAGTGTGATTTTTGGGAGGAAAGGCCCCGGCCTGGGAAAACAGCGCAAATAACCCCCGCCGCAGCGGTAGGGCCGTATAGATATGCAGGAACGCGGTGGCTCCGGGCTGGAGGGGGAAGAGCGGAGTTATGGCCGCGGGGTTTCGTCCGCGGGATGTGGCCGAGGGAGCCGATTGCCATGAAAGCCCCCTCGGCCCTTTTGTATGGTCATTAGGGGACGTGAATGGGCTTCTCACGCCTCCCGCCCCAGCCGCCGAGCAGACCCTCTCTCAAGTACCTGCTAACAGGTCGCCTTCCCTTTGGTCTCAGCCAGGTCCCAGCGGAGACCAGGCACCATTTCCTAGGCTAATAGGTGTGAGGGGAGCCAGGAATTTCGCTCTTTTTTTCTTTTTTCCAAGGAAGGCTATAAACCTCTTGTTTTCCTCCTCCTTTTCTGGGTTTATTTTTCTGCCTTTTTTTTTTTTTTTTGTCTTCTTCCCCAGGTGGTGTTAAAAGTCAACAGGCCCCTTTATCTCAGCCTTGCCTCCAAATTGAGCCTGGCCTTTTTCCCTGCGGCAGCTGATACCGGGCTTGGGGCACAGGGATTGCAGCCTGTGACGGGGCTGGGGATGCTCATTTTCCTTCTGTTTGCAGCGGTGCAGGCTGGCTCAGTGTTTCTGGCTCGGATCACCATGGAGGGCTCCCACCCGTCCCTCTGTAAGGTCTGGGGGATTTTTGGTGGGGGTGAGACTTGAGTGTGTGTCCTGTCTGCCGGTCTCAACCCTTATTAGACCCCAGAGAGTCCACCCATGAAATACAAAGCTATAGGAAACCAGGCTCCTTGGAGATGTCTCCTTGCAGGGCCGTGTCCTTCAGTGCCACAGGCAGGGCCATGGCAAGGTGGTCCCTTCTTGTGGTCACCCCACGAATTTACCTCTTGCTCCTCAAATGACTACAGGAGCTGGAGGTTTAAAACCATCCCATGACCTACCGCTGCTATTGATTATGGTTAAAATGAATCTGGACCAACTTTTTCTGTTTAACTCAGATACTCAGGATCTGTAATAGGCTTTTCTCCCCCCTGGGACTGTTAACACTGGAGCTATTTATTGCTACCTTTTCACTGTAGAAATAGCTGTAAATGGTTTCGCGCTAGCTAGTGTTAAAAAAAGTTAGTATTCTCCAACCACCTATTCCTGCAAATGCAATCCCGGGGAAAACCCCGTGCCGCTGACGAGAAAAGCCCATCAGCTTCTCTTTGCAAAGACCTTCTCCTCCATGGAAGGTAATTTGGACTCTGCTCTGAAAATACCCAGTTTCAGGGCAGTGGTTTCGGGAAAGCAGCAGGTCTGTTCTGCCCCTCTAAGGCCTTCTCCAGGCAGTGGAGAGAAGTAGCTTTGCTGCCCCATTGGATCCTGAGCCTTGGTTGTGCAAGAGGATTTGCTGTCAGGTGAATGTCTTGGCTCTTGCAGTGACCATAGCAGAAAAAAAATTATCAGTAGCCCCTCAAGTTTCTAGGTGGAGGGTGCTTTCAAAAGAGTATACATGAGCAACCAGCTCTGTGTGTCCTAAAATTTGTCTGCGGAGTGCTTCCAGCAAACCTCCCTGCCTCAGTTTCCCGACTGGTAAAAGAAGGATGGTGGGGCACAGCTCTGAGCTGAACTTCCAGACCCACAGGTCTCTTCAAACCAACATCTCTAGCAGCCTTCCTGCTCTTCTCTTGTCCCATCTCTTCCCCTCCTGATGGCACCATCCACCCATCTTGGCCCTGATGCAGCTGGCAGGCTGGGTTTTGGCCGTTCCCTGCTGAAGCCCTGCAAGACAGAGGGAAAAACTCCCTCCACACTGCTCAGAAACCTCCCATCAGACTGTGCTCCTGAGGGACATCTGGTGACCTTTCCAACAGAAAGGCTGGATTTTCTACAAAAGAGCCAGAAAAGGAATCCTAATAAAGCTCTTTTCTGACCTGGACAAGGCAGGCCTTCAGAGAGCAAGGAACAACCTGGGCTTTGACAAAAACTCCCTGACATGACAAAAACTCCTTCCTCGGCTGTGTCACTCCTTCTTTAACTCTACAGAAGAGAAATTGGCACTTTCCTCTCCATTGGCTTCCCATATCCATTTAGGTTGCAAGATCCTCTGAGGGACTTGGATCCCTGCCTCAAGGGTAATGCAACAAAATACCTTTGTGGACCTGGAGCTAGGGAGAAGGTCACTTAAAAGCCTTGGAGGAATGAGGCTTAATGCGGTTTCCAAACATCTTTATCCTGCAGAGCTGAACAGCCTTGCTGAATTGCTGCCTGGAGAGCAGTGAATCCCTCTCTCACACCTTGCAGCTCTTTTTCTGGGTTCATGGACTGGGTTTTGGTCCCTGTCCTGAAGGTGGTGGGGATGGATGGGGACTGGGGGGGGCTCTTCGGGAAGCGCAGCCCTGGGGTGTGGAGCGCAGGGGGTTAATCGCATTAGAGCGAATACCTGAGGAATTAATAATGATTTGCTGCTCATCACGCAGCCTTCCTTAAGAAATGTAACACAAGAAAAAACACGTTAGGAAATGCCAGAAAAATGCAGTGAAAAAGAAATTGCGTGTTGGGTTAGGGGGTGAAAAGGAAAAGAAAGGAAAAGGTTTGAGACAACCCGGGACCTCTGTTGGACACGGCCCTGGGTGAGCTGCCTCCAGGGCGCAGTGTTGTGATTTCCATGAGGAAATCTCCGTGGCTGCTGGACGGGGAGAGATGCTGTCCTTTGTCCAGCCCCACCAGACCCCAGCAGCAAAAGGGTCGCACGGGCTCCAGTGTGGGGCAGGATCCGTGAAAGGAGATGGGGGAAACGTCTGTTGGCACTGGAAAGGAGAGGTGTAACTGGTAGGACAAGCATTGGCGCTGAGGATGGATCACCTGGGGTCCATCCTCCACAAGCGATGCAAGTGGGATAGGCGATGTGCATAGTCCCGATGGAGCGTCCCAACCTGGGGAACTCCTTGCTGCAGGACACCACTGCACTATGATAATAATACCAAAAAAAAATCCAAGCAGATGAAGAAGAAAAAGAAGAAAGCAACTTAGAGAAACGATAACAGCATCTGCACATATGCTTGAACAAAACCTGAGGGCTTGAAAATATAAAGGAGAGCTGAGGTGCAAGAGGTGAATCAGTGATCTGGCACGATGTGCAGAGATAGTCTGCATCCGCTCCCGGCCCTCGTTGGATCATGTCACAACAGCGCCGTTATTCCCCCTCCAGAAGCTCCTCCAAACTGCCGCGACGATCCCCAGCTGGGGAAGTCAGGCATCAGGCAGTTGGGGTTATTTGGCAATGGGTGACACTCCCGCCAGTCATCCTGTCCCTTGTGGGGACTGTCCATCGTCCTCTGTTGCTTTGCTTTGGAGAATGAAACCCTTTGGTGCGTGGCTGTCCTACCTCGGCTCCTCGTGCCAGCCGATTCCCACTGCTGGCTTGCCCTGAGGTGGGTCTCCTGTTAGCTCTGACCTACTTGCTGCAGGATATTTAGGCATAAAAGACAAGCGACTTGTCATGCACTTTCCTATGGGTACCTTGTAACGCAGCGAGGTCCAGAAATCACATGATTTTTTTCACCCCCCTTTTCAGAGTCTTTTGGGGTTCATCAATGCACACTGAAGGCCGTCTTGCAGGGTTTGGGCTACCTGCCCTAAATATTAGGCAAGCCAGAAATGTCAGTGCGATGTCTCCTGCCCTCTCCCATCCCCTGCTGCAGGACCACTCCTTTGCTCCATCGTGCCATCAAACAGCCAGGTGCATATTTTTTTTGGTGCATATTTTTCAATAGCTCGCAACAGCCAAGGTGCTGCTCCCAACTGCCTCATCTGTCACCCCCGTGGAGGAGGAAGCCGCCCTTCGCGTTTGGTGTGGAGCCAGCGCGTTGACGGAGCTCTGCAGCTTTCTCACCGGGCTGGCGGCTCGCGGCTTGGCCAAACAGCTGGTGAGCCACTTCTCTGTCATCTTTTCTCTGCATGTTGTTTTTCTTCTGGCTGTTGGAGAGTCTGCTGGAGCCTAGGAGATTTTGGAAAGAATGGCATTTTGTGGTTGTACAGTGTCCAAAATCATGCAATCACAAGGAAATACCTGGTTAGCTCACAGGGATTTGTTTCACTGATCTTGGGGAACAGCAGAACTAAATTCGTTAACATCCAAGAGTCTGCACCGGCCTTAAAAAGCAGAGAGACTGGAGCCCAGCCCTTGGGTATAAACCTTTCTGTATAACTTTTCCTTAAAGTACTACCCCTGTAAGGAAAGAAATTTAAAAAAAATGAGGCCAATTTGTGGCCATTTACAGGTCTGTGGTTCAACACCCCGGCTCCTTTCTAATTGCCCCTTTCTTCTCTTTTCTGGCCCTTTTGCTTCTCCCTGCAAGCAGGCACAGCTTGTGGATGTTGGAGGGTCCTTCCTCCATGTGCCACAATGCAAATTATATCTTTTGCCCTCATTCAGGTTTATGTGTCGCTACCAGCCACATGAGCCACGTAACACATACAGAAACACAATCCAAATTGAAATTATAACCCCCAAAGACACGCACAGGACAACACAAAGCCGTAAGGTCCAGGCACCTGAGAGCAAACCACGGTTTCTGCTGTGCTGCTGTAACTTCGTAATCATGTCATCTTAATTAGAGGGTTTCCGAAGCTAGATATCTGGTGTTGTCATGCACCAAATTTGTCCAACTAGTGCTGGAATTAGCGCTTTTAAATGAGGCAGATAGCATTGCTAATAATTTCCAGGACTCCCTTTCTTGCTGTTTATTAGGGCCTACCCACAGGGCACAAACTATGTTAAGTGGAAACTACTCAGAAGCCTTCCCTGCTAATGAACGATTCGCTAAACGAGCTCCCGTCCGGGAATGACCGATACTAGAATTGATGCTGATGTCATGGAACCGTTTCCATTCATAAAAGCTATTGAAGACGGTCCAGATTCCTCAGAACTGTTAAATCTCTTTTTAATGTCTCCTCTTTGTGTATATATAAGCTCTGGGGGTTTTGTTTGTTTGTTTATTTCTCTCTGCGGAGAGCGAGTTTTAATTTAATTTGCATGTTGGGTTGTTGTTCTTTTTGTGCTGTGTTTAATGTATTCAGAGTGTTTGGGGAGCCTGAGGTTTGGAGGCAGCGCAGAGTGAGATTGTTTTCATTGATGAATGTGGCTTTCAGAAGAGAAATGAAAAAAAGGATGAGGAAAATAAATTCCACAAGTCTCAGCAAGGGCAAGGAAATGGAGGAATTTTTCTGCCTTTTTCCCAGGCAAAATTAGTTAATTGCTTTTCCTTCCTCTTTTTTTTTTCTTTTTTTTTTGAGTGGCATCTGCTTTAACTAAAAAAATTGCATTGATGGCAAGGAAAAACCCAGGAAAGGATGAATATAGGTAGGTAACGAGGAAAAATGAAAAAGAAGAATGGATGGAGATATACAGCTCTCATCCCACAAATAAAGTGGAAAACATGTACAGAGAGGCTTGCACAAGGCTCGCTGCACACAGCGTTGCTTCTTGCACGTCTGGACAGCGTTTTGCAAAATGGGGGCTGCCTAGAAAGATTTGGTTGTGTGGGATGGGAATGTGCCGAAGTACCATATTTTCTGATATCTAAAACACTTTCCTCCGTCCTCTGCTGGGTTGTGTCTTCCCTCTCCCCTCCCCTCCTCAAACTTGCTTCTTTTCAAAGTAGCATTTCTCATTTTGCATTTTACACCCCAAAATGAGTGATGTTTTACAAAGAGAGATTTCTTCCAAACTGAGCGGTGATAATAGTGAGGGCTCCATCCGTGTCTCTTCCATAGAAGTACTTGCTATTTTTTTGGGGGAAAAAAGAATGTTAGGACCGATTCTGCCTGGCCGGGAGAGGGCTATGTCATCTAATTAGACTTTGTCATCTCGAGTTCCTGCATTTTGGCAGGGTTAAAATACACATCGGATACCCGTGTGCTGGGAGAGCCCAAAGCGAGCTTTGCAATCCTTAACTGCTATCTTTCAAATCCTATTCAGGAATGTGTGGAAAACACCTACTCAAAGCCTTTAAAAATGAAAGAGAAAGGTCTATTCTGCAAGAAACCTGGAAGAATTTTTTTACTCTCTTCTGCTAAAAAAGAAATGGTTAAAAAGTGCATCCGTTGCTTTCCTGCAGCCCAAAGGGTTGGGGGAATGAGGAGCTGGGGCCATTGGGGAAAGGTGGGGATGGCCAGGCTCGAGATAAGGGTCGGATGCCCACACTTCCCCCCAAATCCACGAGAGCTGGCATCGCTGTGATGCCGGTTCCCGGGGGACAAAGCACGTCGTCCGGTGCTCGGAAAAGTCTGGGCGAGCCTTCTGGGAGATAACCCCGAAAAAAACCCCAAAAAACAAACAAAAAAACCCTCGCCAGCCTCCCCGCGCGCCCGCCGCCCTCCCCCCGGCGGGCCGCGTCCCCGGGGTTGCAATTGGTGTGTGTGGCACAATTACGGCTTGATATGCTCGATATGAATGGGATACTTCAAAATGCCTGAATAGAGCCCCGAGCCCGCAAAAAAAAAAGAAGAAGAAGAAGAAGGAGGGGAAAAAAAAAAAAAACATTGTTGAAAAAGTCCCCACTCAGCCTGGGAGGGAAAGTTTGTGTATCAATCTAGTTTTATAATAGTGTAATTTAGTGCCTAGGCCCGGGCTCTGGTGGTGATATTGTACTGCAATGAATGAGACAGAGGACTTCAGGCTGAGCAAGAGCTCGAGGACCCGGCTGGCTCTATTCAGGCCAAACTAATCGGCTTCAGCTCAGCTCTCCGCCAAAGCTCCCCTCTCAGTAGTGGGTTTTTCTCTGGGTTTTTGTTACTGTTTCTTAAAGAGCTCAGCTGGCCGCTGTGGCTGAAAAGAATCAAATTATTAAAGATTTTGTGGAAAATCCAGTGAGAATGGGCCCATGCAAGAATAATAGCATTGTGCCACCGTGGGCCATTCCCAGCTTCCAGTCGGGAGAAATTGTCAACTCTGTCTTTGTTTTCTTAACCCTTTCAATGGAAACAAAATAATATTTAGCTCAGCACAAAATACCTTCTTTTTCATTTCTAATCCTTTCAGGTTCCTTTTTTTTTTTTCCCTCTTCTTCCTTTCCCTCCCTCCTTCTCTTTCCCTCTCCCCCTCTCCCTCATTTTGTTGACCCTCCTCAGAAATAGATTTATAGACCTCATACATTCGCCTTTTCCTTGCCAGTTGGCCAGAGGAGCATCTGTTATCAGGGAAGCCCCCTCTTTTTTTAAACAGGATGTAAAATGAGTGGTTAAATCCTTTACTAACAGTCACTGCCAGAAAACGGAAGCGGAGAGGGAAACTTTTTCTTTCAAGCTTCTATTTTTCACATTTGTTAATGGCTAATAAATCGTTATTGATGTTTATGTAGGATATATGATGTCTGCCACGTGTCTAAAATGTCTATCAATGATTTCGGAAAAATTTTCCATTGAGACATTATAATGCGATTAACAAACAAAAAGTTAATGTCTGTCTATCTGTCTGTCCTCCATCCATTGCAGTAGATCCAGGCAAGCAATTTAATCTCTGTCCTCCTTTTTTATCTAGGCACTAAGCCTCATTCAAATTGCGAGCTGTAGCTTTTCTCAGTGCTTTCTCTGCCGCATGCACCAATGTGAAACATGTCGTGGAGCTGCCTCTGGCTTGGTGCTCGGTGGCAAAGGCGCCGTGACCGCGGTGCGGATGCTAAACCCGGCCCCAAGGGGCTTATCCATGGGGCTCTCCAGGCTGCAAAGCAACAAGATGCGGGATGCTCCCTGCACCCCGGCTTTGTGCGGGAGGAAGAAAGTCCATGGCTCCTCTTATGCACGAATGGCAAAGCTGCAGCCACCTTTTCCAGGCTTTCTCAGGGATGGAGAAGAAGGAGGAAGAGAAGGGGGGAAAAAAAAGTCAAAACAAACCCTCTCCGTACCAACCAGCTGGCACTGGGGATGGCACGACACAAAGCGCGAGGCCGGATCTGCCCCTTGGAGTAACCTGCTGCCACTGCTTCGACGCCAGCAGAGCCAGGCAGAGGCCAACCAGACGCATCCGTAACTTGCTGAGTTTCGTGACGATAGCAAGCCCAGTATTAGGGCACGGGGGGGAAATTTGGGGGAGAAAAAGGTACTCACTGCCCATTGTAGGAGATCCCTCTAATCTGGATATTCTCCCTCAGCTTTGCTCTGCTCTAACCTATTGACAACAGAACTAGGTCATTCTGGTGAATAAGGTAGATTTTCTGCCGCCTCCGTGTCTTTGAGGCTGGAAGGGCTGGTGTGTTCAGGGCTACAAACAGACCTTCTGTCTTTATTTCCCGACCAGCAGCGCGCCGCTTAACAAGGAGAACTGGACCAGCCTTTTTCCTCGTAACAAATGGAGGGTCCCATCCAAGCTGGCCTTGCCAGTTGGCTTTCGGACAGGGGAGGCTTATTCATGTTTTTAGACCTCAGCCAAATTCAGTCAGGAAGCCTGAGATGTTTGAAGCTGGGGGTAGGGGAAGGCGGGAGGATCTAGGGCTCCCTTGCCAGCTAGAAGGGAGATGTTGGATTATTTTGTTGTTTTCTTAAGTTGAGTCTTTTTTTGCGCAGTCCCAGGGATAGAGTTGTCTCTCCGTATCTGTGGCACAACGCTGGCTTGGGAGGGAGGTGCACAAGGATTTTTTTTTTCTCCTGGCACTCCTCAAGAGGACAAGTCCACCCCTGCTTGCTTGAATCACCTACAATGGTGGGAGAAGAACGGAGGATGCGTGTTGAGATTGCTCATGGTGAGGGATCTCACAGGTGAGTCACTGCCAGTGTAGGTGGATGCTACACTACAGGCCAAGATGCTAAACTGTCTTCTGATGAGCTAGACGCAGAGAAGCTGTTGATCCCCATCCAGCCTGAGGATGCTTCCTCTTCAGCTGTTTTACTATGGGGAAGGACAGAGCAAAAACACAACGTACCCTGTCCAAGATCATGGTGCAGTGTACCATCTTTGTGTAATTCTGCCACTTTTCCAGTGCAGAAATACCCTTGGACCTTTCAGGGTAGGTAGCGTGAATATTCCTCTCTAAGGAATATCACTACCTCGTCCTACAGGCATCTACTCTTGGCCTAAAATCCACTTTCCTATTTAGCAAAACCTCACCTCCATTGCTATAAACAGGTGGCTGGTGTCCTGGATCCTGCTCTGCTCACTTTGAGGCATCCTGCAGACATGTCACCTGAGACCTCACCTAACTGCCAGCTCCTCTGCATATGCAGAAGAAAGCACCCCACTCAGCCTACCCCCTAGTGCTCACGGCTTTCCCCACTGCTCATTCTGAGACCCCCCCCCCCCCGCCGTTGATCCCCCAACCACTCTTCTGCACCCCCTTTCGGGACATCAGGATCAGACTGAAGAGGGAACATCGAGCCAGGGCTGAACAGGGATGTCCAGCAAGGCCGTGGTTGTTAGAGCAAAACCTTCCTGAGGACATGTCTCCTCCTGGGGACACCCAGCCTTCCTGTTGACAAATGTGGAGCTCAGAAGAGGAGGGTCGGCAGAGGAAGAGATCCTTCTTACTGTGTCCTGTTGCTCATGGGCATCCCTAACCATCCTGTGCTGGCCAATCTTGGAGCCAGGATTTGGGACTTGAGGGGCTTTTGGCTTGATCTATTGGGGCTGTTCTCAAGTTGTAGGATGCTCATAGAGCTGCTACAGCCGGTGCTGAGGATATTGTAATACTGGAGACGTGTCCTAAACTTGGCTATATGCCTGGATTAGAAATTAAAGGCAAATAAGGCAATCTAAGCTCTGGAACTGCATCAAAGGCAAAACCAGGCTAAATGGGAAGGATCCAATTTCACAGTTAAGTTTGTTAAATAGATGGGTGGTGGTTGTCGGTGGTGCGCACGTCCCTTTATTAACAATTTAAAAATGAAAGGTCCCTGCCTGGAGATGACTGAAGGATCAGACGTTTTGCTGGCTGCCTTGCCCACAAGTAATCCTTGCTGACACAAGGTGCTACTAAATCGACAGAGCTACTCACACGCATAAGGATTGTCCTGCATAAACATAGACTATAATGGCAAAGATGACGGGAAAATTGCAAGGACTGTAAGAGGTTTTTGGCAGACCCGGCACAGCTTGTGGCAGAAAATAATCGAACAAATTAGCTCTTTCTTTTTCACTTGTGAATTGTCTGCAAAGAGAAAGCAATTCCCAACTGGAAAATATTCAGCTGTGCATTCACACAAATGTGTTTTCTACTGTGGATGGCTTCTGAATTTGCTGGAATAAATTACTTTTTCACTGTGTGTTCTTTGCACTGAACAACTACTTTCCCTAAAGTACACACTGGAGCTTTTGCATTCTTGTTTAAGATGACAATTTGCAGTTGATAATTTGACATACAAACATTTTTGGTGAAAATGATCATTAATGTGGGAGCTTGTAGAGCTTCAACAGACATTGCTGTGAAGCATATTTTGCTTGCAGATTGCTGTTTGAAATGTACAAAAAATACTGTAGATAACTTTACATCAAGTTTAATAGTTTTATTCAAAACCACTCACACTCAGGTTTATTTGTGACATTCACTGGACATGAATTATAAAAGGTACCTCTTTTACCTACATCAGGATGGACAAATATGATTATGAATATGTCCCTTGTGGCACATTTTGTATATATCTCTGTGTGCAATGTTGAATTATTATTATCTTTTACCTTTTTTTCTTTTTTGCTTATTGTATTCCATAATTACACAGCAAACCTTTTCTATGTGGACTTTTCCTCATCTTCCCTTTCTTGGCCACATGATAAATTTGTTGAAAAGAAACAAAACATCTTCCCTGGATTTCTAGTACTCAGAACCAGGCTTGAGAATAATCCACAGAGACACTCAGAAAACACATGACAAATAACATGAATCTAGCATGAATTATTTCTAAAATCTCTTGATTTTTAAATAGACCTGATAATTTTGGGGGTGGGGGAATGACCGGCGAGGCTGGGCAGCTTGGCAAGGGCAGTGCTGTGATATGGTACATGAAATGGTCCTGCAAACAAAAGGAGGTAATTAAAATACATTTGGCAGAAAAGAGCCCAGATTTCCCATGCGATGTGCAATACTTTCTGCACAGCAGAGCTTTTCCTTTCTACGCGCCCCTCAGCTCCTTGGTTTTATCATCTCTCAGTCAGAGGCAAGCGAGACAATAGACATTCTTTGAGAAATTCACTACAGGGGATATGAAGCTAAGGTCTGTGGTGCCAGTTTTACATCTCCTTAGGACTTGTCTTCATGGCAAATGTGACCAGAATAGCTATTTTAGACTTAGCTTTCTATGGGGCCACTACTCCAGGGGAAAGAGATTTTATTCCAGATGAATTATCCTGTTTAGGAAAGCACTTGTTATTTTGCAGCAGAAATCCGTGTGTGTAGAACAGCATATGGTAATGCACAGAGATACCTGCTCTAATGAGGTAACAGAAGCAATGTGGCCACATTAATGTAGTAGTCGGCTCCTGCCCTTATCTGCAGTGTTGTGCAATTGCATGCACATAACGAAAACTGGACTTTCCTCATTAAAATGTAGTTGCCTAAAAGTATATTGTCCAGTGTGAGCTGGACACCTTGCCTCTCTCTATGGATAGTAGGATGAGAGAGAGTCCTCAAAAAGTCTCACCCATCTTAGACAGGTATCTGAGGGTAGGGGAATTGCTTGTTGGAGGAATCAGCCTCTGTTGATCAGAAAGGAAAGCAAAATATTGAGCTGAATCTACACACAGACTTGCAAGAATGGTGATAAAACAAATCCTTCCTCAGGTGACTTATATTTGGAATAGTGGGTGGGATTCAGCCTACTAGTTCAGATCAGATCAGATCACACTTTGCTTTTCCAAGATAAAAGTTGTTATGGTCCCTATAACAGCAGTTTAAACTGCCAGCAAGTCCCCTGTATCCAAAATCTTTGCACCTGAGTTTGGTTTCATAGCTGGGTTTCTCAGAAGTTACCGCTTTTTCACACATTTCCCCACACCATTACTCTTGCCAGCTAGTGTCTCTTGTGTGGCTTAGCTGCCTGCATGTTCTGTGTTGAATTTAATGTTTAAAAGAATCAATTGGCCCTTGGTTCCAGCTGAGAAACTGGCCTCTGCTGGTGACCAGCGACCTGCCTGCACAAACATTTATCTACCCCTGGTGGAGACGACACTTTTTTTTCTTTAATCATGTGTGACCCATAGGAGGTGATGAAACAAAATGGCATAGTGGCGTTTTCATCACACAGACCCAAAAGATATATTTATTTTTGGAAGTCTCTGAATGGGTAGAGAGGACAGGCAGTCTGGTGAGCAGTACTTTAGAGGAAGAACAGGGAGGAATGACACTGTCGTATTATAACCTCCACCCTTTGACACATCATGTTTGGACAGTGTCAGAAAGCATCTCTGAGCCACAGGGTCTCCCTGCCAGCTACCCCAGAGGAGATATGCCTACATGTTTTCCACCACTTTGATGAAAAATGAGGGATCCTAGCAGCTTTTTGGGGAAGGAGAGTGAAGAACATTTTCCTCTGGGAAAGTATTGCTAGGGAAATCTATCAGGCCCTCAACCTTGCAATGAAAGATGCTGTATAAGTGCAGGGGAAAATCAATGCTCTAATGGATATAAACCACTCACAGTTTGTGGGAAAATATCTTTTGTTGGGCCTCCTGGTACAACTGGAATAAACAGACTTGATTCCAAGGTACAGAAGATCTTTTCCTCGTCTAGATTAGTCAAAATTAGGAGAGCTCAGACAAATGAAGTAAGTAGGTTAGATTGTTCCCTGTGGTGGTAAATGGTTTTCAGCCTCCTAGCTATGGCATAGGCAGAGCCTTATCTCATTGAGCTATGCACAGAATGAAGCTTGGGGGCTTTTTCCAGCTATACTCATTTGTACAGGTTGTCCTTATTTGAGAAAAAGTTCCTAATGATGTCAGTGGACAGCTCTGGAGAGTATGGGTTGAAAGGCCAGTCTGTTGCAAGACCACTTCCCTGCTCAACACATGGCTCAAATGCTTCACCCTGTTGTTGAAATTGGGCCTTAAAAGGGTTAATTTGAAAATCTGGCCCGTAGTGCCCATCTGACTCTCCTGAGTGAGTAGGAGACTTGACACCAAAATTCGAAAGGACCAAAGTCAGGTGGAACGACTCTTCTCTTGGCTTCTTTGTGCCTCTGCTCCTCATTTGCAAAATAAAGACAACTGCACTCCACTGCATCACAGAGAAGATGTGGGGAGAAGTATTTTGGAGACCAGGAGGGGTTTGTATGCTGTAGTCACAAAGCTCTAAGGGCAGCGTAGGTTAATCATCCCAGCATTTGCTTTGATGGACAGTGAAGGAAAGTGTGCAGTTCAGAGAAAACAGCTTACGCAGTAAACCTCATCCTTATTTTGGTATGCTAAGTAGCCAAAACCAAATGTCACCACTGGGAGGCATCACCGTCAGGAGAGAGCTTCAGTTGCACTCAAGAGCTGGGCTATGGTTAGTGAAGAAACTTTCGGATGAGGAAGCACTCCAGCTTGTCTGAAACAAAATTGACTTGGGAATTTTTTGTAATGTGGATTCTTTATCAAAAGAGAGAGTGATGGAAAACCATGGAGAAATGGTGTCACAGTTTTACTCTTGATGTCTAGTGTGACATCGTAGGTAGCTCAGCCTGACATTGCACTGTCACTCTGGGTCCTTTCCGTGCTCAGCCCCTTTGGCTGAAAGAAATATGAAAATGAAGTGGAAGGTCTTGGCTAAAGCGCTTTGGCAGAGCTAAGACACTGGGGCGTATTGGCCTTTGATTGACCTGAAATCATACTACATTATGGGTATGAGCAGTTATTCCTTTTCGCCAACACCAGCGGCACATTGTCAAGGTGAGTGGCAGCCAAAGCAGATATCCGGGTTAGAGTTTGATGTTGCTTGTGTAAGAAGTGGTTGAAGTATCTCTCATATTGCCTTGCTACTTACTCTCCTCTGTTAGCAGTTACCAGTGATGGGGGAGGACTTATAAAGGGGAAATTATTGCTTATGCAAAACAATGTAATACTGCCAAGATGAAAGAAAAAAAAATTAAAGCCATAATAAAAGCCTTCTTACTGTTGGAGACTTGGAGATGGAATTTGAATACCTTCTTTGCATCTTCTTCAGCTTGGCTTACTGAATGTGACTGAAACGATAACTGATCTATAAGCCTTGTCCAGCACAGATGGGCATGCAGTGTATGTCACTACTGAACCACTTGTGCTGATGGGTATTTTACAGCCTACAACAGCCATTACATTTCCCTGCAGCTCAGTGAATCCCACAGTAAAATAGGGATAGCAATACTCATCCAGCTCTGTAAAGTATTTCAGTCCTTGGGATGTCAGGAACCATGGGAAGATGATGTAATGTGTGGGAACAGTGCAGAAGGAAGCTTGTTTTAGTCAATTCTTTCTTGCTTTTTATTTCCTCCCATGAGAAGACAATTCCTGACCAAATTCCGATGCCTGTGAATCTTCAGACTGAACGTCTGGAGAGATTAACAACCAGCAAAGGTGTGTCCTCTCCAGCTATGCCCCAGGCCTAACATCTAAAGATCTTGAGAAGGGTTCCACACTAGTCATGCAGTGGAGGATTAGGGGGAATTACTGATAGCGCGTCTGTTGCATTACTCTCTGGCTGCTGGTTTGGTGACTGTGGCTCTGCTCTTTAGTCAGCTTTTGCTTTGGAGGTCTGCAGGCTTTCACCAGCCCTCAGCATCACTGATCTTCTGTTCTCCAGTGCAGGAAAGGTTCCTATGAAGCCTGGTGGGAGAAAAATTATTTCTGCTAATATTTTGTTTCTTCTCTTCAGGAGAAAAGTAGAAATCAAGACCTGACTGATCATCACCTTCTGGACTTCCTTTGAGGCAAAATCAGAGAGGGCAGAGAGAGGGCTAGGATGAGAGATATGGGCTTAAAGCCAGGACTGGAATTCCTAAGATTTTGCTTGTATTCCTTGCTTTGCTGTAAACCGCCTCCGAGATCATTTCATTCTTCTGTAAATCAGTTTCACATAATTTATTCTTCCCATCTCTTTTTAACATTTATTGGGCACAGACTGCCTATCACTAAGTGCATGCACAGTACTCAGCCCTTGGTTCTACCATAACAGAAATAAAAAAGGATTTTCTTGAGACCATTGCGGCAAGAGTACTCCTTAATACTAACTAACTGTAGGGGACAATATGCACCTGCTGGTCATTGTCCTCTGCTGGGCAGAGTGTAGCTGCTCATGTGTGTTGCTCAGGGTGTTTACTATTTAGCTCAGATGGTAGGAGATAGTATTTCTGGAACCAAAGGAATTGAATATGATGATTATGAGAGACTGTTTATACAGATGTTACAGATTTATATCTGTCCCTGTTAAGTCTGCAGTCATTCTACTGTTTTCTCAGTGGAGTGAGAGGTGAGGACTATGTCTAACTCATTTCAGTTCTGAAGGCAAATCCCAGGGAAATCCACTATTTGAGACATCAAGGAGAGAGCTGTTGTCTTGATGGACACATTTTTGGCACATTTTGCCCTACTGAGCCGATGGCAGCTTCGTTATTAAGTGAGAGCTGTCACAGTGGATGATAGCTGTTCAAGGTGAACTGAGCGGCGTGGCGTCACTGAAGATACGTGTTTTGGGTTCTGCCTTGCTCTTGAAGCACCCACCTAGCGAAGACACAGCCCGAGAAGATGTGTTTGCTTGCAGAAAATCATTCAGCCAGCAGATGTCTCTGCATGCTTCCCTGGTGAACACGGAAGACAAAACTGGAACTCAAGTCGTACGGAAAAATGCTCATTGGTCGTTTGTGACTGTTGTCTTTATTAAACATCTTCTGCTGGGAGTGGACTGTGCACCATCTCAAGAGATGCTTTGCTTCGGGGGTGGGTTCTGATGCATCTCCTTGGGTTGATGAGACTAGAATAAATATTCTTTGGAGCTTTGTAAATTAAAGATTTTTGTCTGTCCATGGCAATACATGACAGCAGTGTTGAAAGATTAGCAACAAGAAAGTCACAGAGGAGGACAGAAGTGGAGGGGCTTTATAGAAGAGATGGTTTTTAATGAAGGGATTTAAGAATGGAGAGTGCAAGTCATTTGGTAGCCCAGAGCCTCTAGGTGAATATGAAAGGCAAGATATGGTAAAAAGCATTGTTGTTACCTACAGTGTTTATGATGGAGTGGAGTAGTCAAAGAGGAAAATCCTGCCATGAATTTAGAGCATGGAGAACAAGCCAAGAGAGGACTCATTTTCAGCACTCACTGTTTTTCCAAACTGCTGATTTTCAAGCTTTGCATGCTTCACATACTCTATATTCAAATGGTCTGGAGTCTGAAGCAACTTGCCCCTTGTATTTATTTTGAGAAGTTCACAGCTGAAAAGCTCATCATGTCAGCACGACATTTCAGAACATTCTGAAAAGAAGGGGTAACTGTATATTTCTGATACTAAGAGATCATGGACCTAGAACAAATAAACACAACTTCCTACCTCCTCACAAATTGTGAATGACTTTGATTCCCAAGGGAATAGATTGTTTTATTTTTATTATTCAGTGTATTGGAGGCTAGAAATGGAAAGTCCCAAAGCATTTTCTCTCTTTTTCTACATTGCATTCATATTTTTCTTTAAAAACTCTAGTTTGAGTTGAGTTTGTGGCACTTGCAGAGTTAAAGCCCTCTAAGTTTACTCTTCAAAATTTCCCCCCCATTTGGATTTACAGCTAGCACCTTAATCTGACAAGGAGTTCTTCTCTTGTGGAAATGGAAAGACAACACAGCTCTTACGATTTTGCACCTAAAAAAGGAGTCCACTCACCACTGCTGGCATGCTCTTAAAGACTCTTTATGACAGGAAGGCTTAGCAACACAAGTGCTAGGTTTGAGCTACCTAGATTCCTTGCAACCACAGAGTCAAAATCCAGCTGACTCAGCTCAAACCTTTTGTGCTTCTTCAGCAGCTGACTAGAGTCTGTTTAGTTTATTCCCATTGGGGATATTTTGTTTCATGGTCTGGATAGGCATTAAGGCCATTTTTTGGTCAGAAATGGAATTTGCTTTGATGTCTTCCGCTACACCTTTCTCCCTGGTTAGACGTGGCCTTCACTTTTCAGCTCCTATGGTTATCAAGAGCTTTTCCTTCTTATGAAAACATTGTAGGCATCTAAAATTCTCAGGTGAAACTATTGTTTGGCTGGTAGCTGGCATGCAGACTTAAGGAACCCAAAAGACGTTTTGGTATCAAAATTTAGTTGGCCCATCCAAACTGATTTTGAAATATATGGATGTTTTCCATAATACTTATCACTTTGTTTGTACTTTTTCCATTAGCTGTCCACAGCTGGGAATCCTGCAAATTTGAGGCTGGGCTTGCAGTTTTGGGAGGGCTTTGTCTGCCTTAATTTAGGCCTGTAAAAGTTAGATGCCTGGATCGGCATTAGTCAGCCCAGGCTTGCTTTGTAGTCAAGGGAGAGAAGAGTAACCCCTAGAGGGAGATTCATCTCTGCTTAAAACAAGCAGCTAAGGTTGATCATGCAAATCACCTCCTGGACATGTCCTGTTCTCTTCCCTGGCTCTGAAGGAGCCTCGGGGACTAGCTCAGACAGATTTATTGAACTTTTAAACCTTTTAAGTTGGATGAAATGATCCCCATCTTCAGATTCTCTTCCCAAGCTGAAAGAATAAATCATCTCATTCCTAAAATCGGTCCCCTCTGAAATGCAGGAAGAATATTAGGCTGTCCCCAAGTTTGTCTCATGGACATTTACATCCCAGTGAATATAGCATCAGCTGTGCTGGATCAGACAACAGGTTGTTTTGGCCCAGTATCTTGTATCTGACAGGCCAAGAAGAGGTGCCTAGAGAAGAGGAGAAGAACAGGACAAGCATAAGGTGATACTTCCACTGGTGTAGACCGAACTCCCAGCCATATCTGGCTCATAGGTTTCTGACTGAGTAGCTGTATCTTTGAGTTAAAAAAAATCTTTCTGGATTTTTCTTCTGTGAATTTGACTAATTGCTTTTTAAGCCCAGGTAAACTTAAATATCTACAACTTCCTGTTGCAGTGAGTTTCACTGTTTAAGTATGCCCCAGGTGAAGAAATACTCTTTTCCGATGTTTTTGATCTGTTAGCTTTCAGTTTTAATATTATGAGAAATGGTGAGTAGTTGTTCTCTGTTTACCTGTCAGTCGTATCGTCTCCCCAGGCCTGACTTCTCCTAAGATTTCTTTTGCAAATCATGTCAGCTCTCACCCTATGTCCTTTGCTTACAAAGCAGTTCCCACCTTCCTTCTGCTAGCCAGGTATAACCTGCTACATGATGGTGAGCTAGCAGAACTATTATTTTTTTATTGGCTTGTGTTAATGCCAAGCCAGAAGTGAAAAAAATAATTTCCTCAACACAACATGTTTGACAAATGATGCTAAAGGAGAGACCTCATTTTTTTTCTAGCTAAGTCAGATATTGTCACTGTTACTAACTTGACGCTCTTTTTGCACTCAGCTGACTTGCAAGACCTCTGCTTGTGATATGTACAGCTTTGTGACCTCCTTGGGTATGGCTGTTGTGTCTTCATGCAAATGAGCTAGGACAGCCTACAGTGATGGACAGAAGCTATTTTGATTTGTCAGCATCACTGATTGATGTAAACTGTGTTAGGTAAAAACAGACAACTTGGGCTGGAATTTCTTTAAGACATGGTCCACCACTTTGTTCTGTATTTGTACATCACCTAGCACTAAGGGTGGTCTTCAGCCACAACTGAGCACTGCAGAAACCATCACAAGATGGTTACAAGTATATCACAAGATTGTCACAAGTATGATTAGGATCGAGACTATCATAATAATAAGAATACCTGGATCGTATTGTGTTCCTCTGATACCAAAGCATCCTAATTAAAATGGAGGAAGAAATAGCTCAATGAAGTTGCACAGTCAGCCTTTAGGTTGCATTTTATTCCATACTAATCTGAAGCATCTGCTGCCTTTTAGTGTATAACCTTCCTCTCCTCAGCAGGAACAACCTCTGCTGCTGAGCTGAGGTGTGTCGAGCAATCCCTGCCAGTCTGTAACAGCAAGTGGCATCTGGGGAACTTATTCAGAGCTCTTGAGGACCACTCAATTATCATTCATTAACAAGTTTGCTCCTTGCCAGCCCTCCATGTGCCAAACTCCTCCCCGGTGACTGCCACGCAGGGAAAGCTTGGGGGATGGTGTTCCCACTCCACAGTTGAACCAGTAACAAGGTCGTTTATTGATTTAGCTCTTTATATCAGCCAGTCCTTTGCTTACCCACTTCTGAGCTATTTGCTTGTCCTGCCCTCTCCACTCAGTTGAGACACTCTACTGTCCCAACTGACACTGCAGAAACCATGCCTGAGAGAAATGTCCTTCAAATTTTGGTCTGCTATTCTGGCCCGGATTAGCAATATGGAAGATAAAACCATCTGCTAGGTGTTTGAATGGGCTGTGCGTCATCTCAGTCCAAGTGGACAGGGGAAAGTCCTTGTCAGAAAATACACCCATTTCCATTCACACCAGCTAGCCAAACTCTTATTTGCAATCTCTGTTGTGAGTTTTGGGTGAGACCCAAGCTAATTCTTTATTTTTGAAAGCACTTGGAATTCAGGTGTATCACTTGTGAGGGAGCAGCATGAGAAACAGAGGGAACAGCACTTTTGGAGGAAACGTTTTTCCTCTGGAAAGCACCAGTTTGTTGAAACCAAAATTCCAGCGAGGTTGCTCAAGCCTAGGCCGGAGCTATCAGTCACTCAGAAACTGCTTGTGACTCAGCCAGGATATGGGCTCTAGGTTCAAGTCTGTACTCTGCCTGATGGGGAGGGGAGGCTTGCACTTGGGTTTCCATATGCCGCCAACTGTCCTCAGTGCTTGGCCGTTCTGGGATGGGTTTCCCACTGAAGCTATACCATTCCTTGATATTCCTTGGATGAAAGACACTGTCTGCATAACCCAACAGCACTGATTAGGACAGGAAAAACAGGTTCAAGACTCTCCTCGGATGCTTGCATGGAAGAACTTCTCACCATAACAAGGTGGCACCCCACCATTACCATCACCATTGCCCACACACACCAGCACAGCAGAATTGGGAATGACTGTGGTTTCACATGTCCCAGGGAAAAAAGTATTATAGAGCCAGTTTCTTTCCTGGAGCTCAGGTGCTGCACAAGGGATATTCACCACACCCTTGCAACACCTCATCTTTGATGGAAGAGCAGGCAGTCTAGGGTGTCAGGATGTGCATGAGCCAGAGACCATTGAACAAGGTTTCAAAGGGTCAGGGCCAGAGCACAGGTCTATTTTAGATTACTGTTAAAATCTATTTAACTCTGCTGTCCTTTCGCAAAACCAACTTGCAGAAAAACTAAGCTGACCTCACCTTAACACTACCACCAAGTTCATTAGTTAACACTTCACCTGTTGACACTCGCAGGCAAATCCCAGACCGGATTGTAGCCCTGTGGAATGCAAATCTGGCTATGTGCCTCCAAATGACTGTATGATGGGGAAAAAAACCCACACCTGCAAATGAAAGAGATCAGTAAGCAAATTCCAAAGCCAGGCTGGGTAGAAATGAGATGGCAAAGCTTTCAAATTACATTGGGTCACAGCTTCTTTCTTAATGGCCTGGTTAGCTGCTGGTCAGGAATTGCATTCTGCTGCTTTTTGCAGCTTCAAAGGATGCTGCATTGGATTGATTGCTCAAGAGGGATTCAACTTGCTGATTAAGACTCCTAAATTTAGGCAACAATGTGTGGGTGAGCTCTACATGTGCTTGGAGAATCTAAGCTCCCATTATGACCAGTGTAAAGCTAAGTCTCCATGCACTTGCCGAAACATAGTACCATCTAAGGTAATTCCTCCTGGTACCCACCTGCCAGTCCAGAAAGGCAAGGATCTCCAAAACCGTCTGTTGCGTTATATGTGCCAAGTCCATGTGATATTGCAGATGTCCTAAGTGATCTCAGGCAGCTGTAGGTGAATGAATGAGACAACTGACTGAGCCTCTGGCCTACCAATTGGTGGAGTCTAGAGAGTGATTCACCTGATGTGGGTGCCTTCATTATGGTGACGTGGGGTGGACAAAGAGTCTCTGGACTTTACTGACACTAATAGGAACTTGAAACTCAGAGCTCAAATGCATGCACATGAGGCTCAATTCACTTGCCTAAATGTGTCTAGTGAAACCTTTTGAGATGTCTTCGAGTATCTGAGACATCCGGGTGGAGCAGCCAGACATGACATGGACCTACAGGAGACCCATGAGGTTCTGAAACAGTATCTAGAGGACAGGCAGGACACTCCAGAGCACCTACTGTGGATCAAGCTGCCTATTTGCCGCTCTGTGGACACCTACATTTGTGTGTTTGAACCTGTGAGTTAATCCCACCCCCTGTGATTAGTGAAGCCTGTGTGGCAAGCTGGGAGGCTTTGGATCCTTTGTTCACACACACATTCGTCTGATCACAGATGGTTTATTCCCACCAGACTGGTCCTTGGCATGTGACCTGCACAGGCACAAAGGCTCTCGGGACTCTCAGAAGCCTTGGGCTCACTGTGCATGTACAGATCAATTTGCATGACTGCTACAGGTCTGACACATCCCAGAATGGTTTGAGTTACTGTTCATATGTGACAGGGTTGCCTGTCCATGGCAAACATTCACAAGAGGCAGTGTAGTACTATCAGCACTAGCAGTACTATCAGCAAGGTGGCATGTGCACATGGCTCTGGTTTCACTTAGGAGGAGTACTCCAGTCAGCCCAGTACAGACTATTTGCTGGGAAATGATCCTTCTCCCAAGTGCAGCGTCCTATTTCTTAAAGAGATGTTAATCTCTCAACTCTGCTGATTACAAGGAAGTTAAGTGCCTAATTCCCTGTGCACATCAATCCTGAAATTATGCTCAGGGCATGCAGTATCTCGTGGGGTTAGACTCTTGGCTTTGAGTATTAAATACCTGCCGCTTGGTAGTGGAATGATTTTTAGGTGATTTCCATGGGTTACGTTATCACAAGCAAAGTCCACTGCCATGTTTCAATGTGACGTTCTGCTGTGTTGGCTAACTGTAGAGAGGAAAGAGACTGCTCTGCAAAAGAGAGAACCTCTGTAGTTCACCTGATGGTGAAAAGCCCAGGTCATGGGGCAGGCAATGACTTATCAACGCCAGATTTTCTTCTTTAGTCCCATATGGGTTAAGAATACGTATGGTTTCATGGAGAAGGTAAGGGAGACTGGGATGTCCACATATTTCTTATTTTTTTCTATTTAATCCAAAAAAGAGTACTTGCTTGAACCTGGTAAACCAGGCAACACAGCTTGACAAATAAGCTTATCTCAAGCGCTCTTCGATAAGAATGTTTATCATTTATTTCTGGAAAATATGCTGGGTCCGGTATGCTGAAAGCTCTCTGTGGTGTTTGACCTATGTCGTTTGAAGCAAGGTGTGGGTGTATGTGGGAGGAATATTTTGTCTGGGGCAGCACAGTTTGATATTTGCCTCTCCATCCATTCCCACAGGAAAAGTGCATTTTCTCTTTATAGATGTGCCCATTTACAGTTTCTGTAGAAAAACAGACATCTCCAGAAAGTTATTTATCCCACCTAAGCTCTATGTTTTTAACAAGTAGGGTGAATCTCGGGATGTTCCTGACTCCCTCCGTTGGCTAAAAAGGAATCAGCCAGGACGAGCTTAGAGGAGATACGTAGTCTGCGATGGATAAAGCTGGCTGGTCTGAACCTCTCCTTTGTAAATGGCCAAGGTCACAAAAACACCTACGGGGTCTGATCCATCACCCTGTTGGGGTGAGGTGCACTGGTTTGAGCACCGTTGCCTCCCGCTGCCTGGCTTGCCCGCCCGCAGGGCACGACTACCCCAGTACCACGGAGGGCAGGACGAGCCGGCTCTCTACCGCTGCAGTCCGTAACCCGGCACCTGAGAGCAGAGCCTGTCTGATTTCAGTCTGTACGAACGTGGAGAGGAGACCTGCTGGAGACGTTGCCCCCGGTGCCAGCAGCCGTAACATCTGCAGCCAACTCAGCTAAACTGAAAGCCTCAAAGAGAGTCTATGTAGCTCCCTGGCTCAAATGAGCCTGTTTCATGGGGTTTACTGAGGACGGAGCAAGGGGAAAGGCTCTTGCAGGGTTTCCTCTGGAGGCAGATTTCTCTATGCAGTCCGTGGCCAGCCATGGTGCAGACCCCAATGGAAGGAATGACACGGGGTGCCCCTCTTGCCTGCCAGCAATGCCCCCACCCAATTGCATCCCGCTGCTCGGTCCCCAGTTCTCAGTTTCCCTGCCTGTGTGGTTGCTCTTTGTCCAGCCTGCATCCGAAGCAAGATGCATTTCTTTTGGCCACCTTTCTCCACATCGCAGCTGGACTCGGGGAGGAAAACTGGCTCTCCCTGTCCCAGTGGTGCTCAGCTGGGAAATGGCTTCATGGGGATTTAAGTGAATGTGTTTTACTCACAGCTGGGTTGTCACCTACCGCAGCAGCTGGGCACGTGTTAAATGGCCCTGACTCAAGTGGGCTCCGTTGTGTGTCTCTGCCCCAGGCACACAGCTTCTGCCCTACAAGGGGAAGATGTGTTTCTTCACTACCTCTCCCCAGTGATACTTCAGGCTATCTATGCAATATTATCTCATTGAAACTGCGGAGTGGTGGTAAAAATATCAGACACAGGTTAAAATTAATGCTTTTTTTTAATTTTCATTATAAAGTTAACACATCTATCAAACTTAACTGGTAACGAAAAACAGTTACAAGACATCGCTAGTGTGCTGTCAGTAGAAAATAGGGTAAAAGCCAATGAGGTCACAAGCACAACAGCAGAGCAACAACACTGTCCCGATGAGTTATTTCCGCAAATATATACTCTTACTAATATATACATTTATTCATAAAATAAATAATCATAAAAAAATCATCAGACTTAACAAAATACTGAGAAAAAAAAGGCGACAATCCTACTTTGTACAATAGCTTTGGAATTTCAGGTTGTATCATACATGCATTCTGTACAAAAGGGTATTCAGGAGGGGTGAGGGCAGGGACAGGCTGGGGAAGGGTTACAGACAGTGACATAGCTTTGAACAGGGTGAAGTCATCAGGCAGACAGTATGTGGGAAGGGAAGGCAGCGGTGAAAAACCCACCCACAAGAAGATGCTTGTCCTTGACGGCTGGACAAGGATGTTTTGCCTCATGGGGGATTTCCCAAGGTGTTATGGGGCTGTGTTTTATCCCTCCCACGCTGCTGGTGGGCTTGTCAGATAGTCCAAAGCAACGAGAGGTCCTGTTTGGGCAGGCCACGGTCTGGGAGTGACAGAAAGCGATGCTGCAAGACAGCTAGATCGAGTGGGGCTCCAGCGAGAAGAAGAGCTGTAAAGCTGAACTGTGATCAGTCGGGGACAGTCTGGCACTGGGGTAACTGGGTCTGGAGGCACGCATGTCAGTGGGAACCAGGGTTTCAGTGGGGAGGATTTCATCACGCATGGGAGGGTTTGGGAGTCAGCCTTGGAAAAGGTTGGGCCTCTTGTGCTTTCCAAGTAGCAGCAGTGGGTGACAAGTGCATGTTGGGAAGGAGCCCTGGGAAAATGGTGCTTTCCCTCAAAAACACGGGTGATACTCAGCTGCTTGCTAGCCTACATCTGTAGCAGACAGGCCTTCAGGCTTTTTGGTGGAGAGAAGTGAGTGGTAAGAAATAAATAAATACTAATAAATAAGGAGAAGAAACTTGGAAAAAGAAAGGAAAATGAGGAAAGCATTTTCTCATACCTTCCCCACTCTCCACTTCCTCTCAGGGCTGTTCAAGACCTCCCTTGATCCACAGAACACGAATAAGGAAAGCAAGGTCTAGAGAGATGGAAGAGAAGGCAAAGTCATGTGGAAAAGACCCTGTGACTGTTGTGCCTCAGGAGATCTCCCTATGTGGATGAACATGGTGGGACTTGTCCATTTTCATTATGTGCTCCCATATCTGATGGAGATCTAGTCAGCAAATTCAGTGGGGCCCAGAGTCTGGTTCAGCTTGCTCTACAGCAGATACCTACATTTGGCCAGCTGAATTGCTCTCTAGCCTCCACTGCCTATTGACTAGCAGCTTGACTAAGTTGCTCATGCACAGGCGTCTAGTACCATCTGAGATGTCCTGGGGTTTCTGAGGCATCTGCATGGGGCTGGCAGATATGGCATGGGACTTAAAGGAAACCCACAGTCTTCCAGAGCAGCTGCTAGAAGCTGGTGGGGTACCCTGGGGCATCCCAAATGGCTCTAAACACTTATCTTCACTAATTTGATTCAGCCCTGGACACTACGTTTAGGCAAATGGATCCCATCATCATTGATGGTATGGGAGTTTAGGCACATACTCACATGTAGATACCTACATTTAAGTGTCTCACTCTGTGTCCTGAATCCCACCCCCAGGTACCACTGCCTGGCTTCTTATTTGCGCTTTGGAAAATCTCCCCCTCCAAAGTGGAGATGCATCTAAGACACCTCTGGAAACTGCAGCAAAGTGGGAGTAGACTGTCTTGCCCAAGTCCGTGCAGCCACTGGCAGTATTAGAAACTAGGACTAAACATCCCTTTCCCAAAATGGAGGCCAAAAAGCCTCTGTTTTCAATGAAATGGAAACATGTGCACCCCGCAGTGGCTAACAAAGGCCCCAGGCAGCAGACGCGTCCCCTTGCTCAGCAGTGACAAAGCACAGATCAGTAACTGGATCATATGAGAGAGGGCAGGAAACATGAGCATGGAGGACTAAGCTGTAAAGAAAATAATTCAGCAAAAAGCTAGATGGACTACTGCTGTCCAGTGAGAGAAGGGAAATCTAGAAGACATGTTCTCCAGTACTAAGACGTCTCTACTATAAGAGCAAAGATTTAGCCTGGAGGGAGATAGCGAATGAGGGAAATGCAGATCAGCAGAGCAGAAAGGGCATCCTCCCACCCAGCCCACCTTCTCACCATCGCCTAACGCTCTCTCTGTAGCCCCTCTCACAAACAGCCACTTGGCCATATAAACCGAAGGATCTCAGTGAACCTCTCATCTCCCTCACTACTCCACCGACTGAAGAGCGTTGCCTTCTCGGCATCCTCAGCTCTGGGGGTGTCTGGAAGAGCCAAGCATCGTTTTCCTCTAGGCAGCTGATTACTGCTTATCACTTTCAAATGGGTGCAATGGCTGGTGTCTGCAGGTCATTTTGACTCAGTGCTTTTTGGTGGCCCCTGCTTTTAATTCCTGAAGCATATCATTAAGGCATTAAGAGAATCCCAGAGTAATTTCCATAGCACAAAAGCCAGGAGTGGACTCACAACTCCCAGCTTCTGCAGAGTGCTCACGCCATAACCTGAATATCCCCAGGAGCACCAAGTCCCAGGTTGTCAGCACTGAAAGCTCTCCTTGAAACTAAAAAAGGGACCCAGAGCTGTAAGATGAGTAAGTTGTTCTCCTGTACGTGAATTGAAAGATTGGGGCGTGACAAACATATGAATACATGTGACAAAGGTATTATACCCCATGAATATATCTGTGGCAATATGCAATGCTCCAGCTGAAAACTACATCCAGACCTGAATGAACTGTGCAGCACTAAAAGGACTTTAGATAGTGTGCCAAAAGAAATTGCTCTCAGAGGTTAACAGAGAAGTCGTGCAATGCACGGCTAAGACTATAACGCTTCTTTCTGCAGAGCTAATGTTGTTGGTGCTATCAGCGACAGGGATTTCTGGTCAGGATTTTCTGTTTCATACTGCATTTTGTGGTGTGGATGTCACTGCGGTCCCCTTTCAAGATTAAACCCTGACTGTTGTAATTCTGCACATGAAGCCCCGTGCCAGGAGTGGAAACAATTCTGGAGACTTCAAAATGCTTTGGAGAAGACTCTCAGTGCTTGGCATAATACTCTCAGTTAAAAGAGGTACATTAGGGATCAAGTAATAGGAAATGTTATGCATTTCCCTCCCCATGTTTTTCTTTTCTCTTAAAAAGAAAAACCCCAAATCCTAAAACTAAACCAAAACAACAACAACAAACTCCTAAACTTTCCATTTCTTTCATAGAAAGAAAAGAGATGAGGCCAAATTCACCCCTTGCATATAACTCCACTGACTTTAATGGGGTTGAATGTGGAAATGATGGGGCCCATCAAACTCATCGGTTCAGCTAAAGGAAAGGTTGGATAGCAGCATGTAAGAGGAAAGAAATTATGCTCCTTTCTTTCTTATTTTCCTTTTTACATTTGTGTTACTTGGCTGGATGATACCATCTCCTTTCTCCCTGGTACTGCCAGACATATGACACAAACCATCTGCCTGAGGACAAACCTAGTCGCAAGTGAAGACTCAAGGGGAGAGCACCGATGGGTCTTGGAGGCTGAGTAGATTAGGTCTCATTTATGGGAAATGGATGATCTTGTGTCTTTTTAGTCAAGAATGTTGCATTACCCAGGTAAACTGAGCTGGAGGGGAAGTTTTTACAGCAAATCATCTCCAGATCTGAAGTGAACAATTCAGCTGTCTACATATAGGCATCTTGTGCCATTCTGGATACCCTACAACCTCTGACATATCTGCCCAGGTTTAGTATGTCTGATACAGAACCTCTGGGAGTCCTAAGTCCCTGAAGCAACAGCTGGATCCAAAGGGATATTATAGGGCACCTAAAATGTCACGAGATGCCTGTATGATTGAATCAAATCCTAAGCAATAAATGCGTCCTTTCCATGAGAAAGGTGCTACCATTTTCACAGATTTGGAGAATCTGAGGCAGAGAAAGGCTTTGAGTTTTATTTAGACGACCTCCTAAATGATACCTTATGTAGGAATCATGATGTATAGGGAGGGACAGCACCTCACTCATCACCAACTTAATCTTTGCTACCACTGTAGTTGCAACCTTTAAGTGAGACACCTAGAGTAGGCAGTGGAGTGGGACCCTAGTTTTCCACATATACTTCCTGATTTTGTGTTTTTTAGTTAGTGATGGCCCGAGTGCCTCATCCAAAGCCATGGAGTCAAACTCAGGACTCACGTGTGCACTTAGGAGTCCTTTGCTCCCAGACCTCTAACAGGATCTCCTTCTCCCCTCCACATGGGTAGGAAGATCAGATCCAGGACTAGGACCCTCAGATGCACTTGCTGTGAGTAACAGAATCCACAGAGGTGTTTTTCATTGCCTTTAGTAGTAGTTGCTCAGCCCCCCACACTATATCATCATGATAGATGACTAATTACATAATAAAACCAACAGATATGCATAGGTCTCATTAAAAATCCCTTGAATGGGGTGGAAGTCCCCGACCACTGAGCTGCTTCAAATCTGACCCCAGCATTGAAGGAATACAACTTCCAGCCCATCTCAGCTGATGATCAGATTCTAGCTTCACCTCCTTGACTCCTGGTAGACTTCATATCATCAGAGTGCACCCATCTAAAAGTTCAGCATCTAGTATGAGCTCATCAGCTAAGGTCAGAAGAAACACAAAATTACATCCAGAGGGTAACTAAGATACCATCCTAGGCTATGATGAATCACCTTTTGGAGCTGTTTGTTTCTTGCCATTGATCTTAGCACAAAAAAGCGGATAAATAGCTTAGACTAGATGCCTAACTTTGACACAGTCAGGTGAAATAAGTTCCACTACTGCAGTCAAAATCTGTTCACTTTAATAAGCCATTGCTTGGCAAATGCCTGTTTTGTGTTTTTTTGTGTCTTTTTCTTTTCCTATGCTTCCAAAAAAACTTCACCTGGTAGTGATGTTGGCATTGATGCTGGTGCAAAAGAAGAAATTGTTGATGTTAGTGAGCTGTGGAATGGGCTGGGGCCAGAATCCAGTTTGCATGAAAGGAAGCCAAACCCTTCAAACCATTTCTTCACTGCTATGGTATAAAAGAAGGAGTTTGAAACAACCTTGCTTGAAAGTATTAGGGTAAAACTAGTTATGGGTGTGACCCTGCTGAAGTCAATGGGTTGACAGAGAACATGACCTGTAATGATTTGCATCCTTACTGTTGGGGTACCAGTCACTGACAGAAGTCCATGCTGGGATGCATCTAACATCTGGTGTTGTGACTGCTGACGCAGAATCATATTAAATAAACTGGACTTATCTTTCCTCATCCCGCCTTCTGCAATTTATCAATGCCTTCCACCTCATATGTGGCTTTCTTCAGTGTTTTCTTTCTTGACAGCTTGTGATTGAATATTGGTTACTGAGGCAATCTTCCCCCGCAGCAGCCTCCTTCTGTATTTGCCAAAATGACCAGGTTTTCCCCTTCCCCCAGACTGTATTATAAAAATAGCTGTGAATACACCCATTGGTGCATCTTCCTCTCAGTTTTTAGTAATCCACTACTTTCTACCAGTTGGAGTGTGGCCATTTATTGGGTGCAATGCTAACATGTACAGATACTACAGCTTTTCTCCCCATTTCTTTCTTTTTCTCCCTTGGTCTCTCCCTCTCTCCTTCCCTCCTTTCTGTGTCTCTTCTTTCATTTGATTGCAGCTGTTTTGCAGAGTGTTGATCGAAGTGCCTCCATCAATATGCAAAACCTGTTAGCACCCTTGGGCACAGCCCTGAGACAAATGATGATGCATAAACTGCACCAGCCTAGAAGTAGTCCTGGGAGACGCCGTGACTCAGAGTCGACCCTTGGAGGCATCCTTTCCTCCTGTTTTCTCGCTGATGGGATTAAGCTCTGTTTTCTCCCTGACTCTTTTGCATACTCTTTCCTTTGGTTCCAGGAAATAAGCTGACAGGGAGAGAAGAGCACTCTTATTTCTCTGCACTGGTGTCCAGATGTTAGCTGGCCAACAGCTCTGATCATGTTGCCCTGCCACCCATGAAAAGACTCCTATGGGTTACTGGAGTTATACCATGCCCCATTTCCCTTCCTGTACTGAAGGGAAACAAAAAATGTCCGTACATTATCCTAAAATGGGATTACTGGGTTCCTAAGACGGGAACCCAAAGATACGGACATGGCAAAGAGGACAAGAAGCAAGCGTGTCAGAGGCTGGACAGGCTAAGACTCCGTGCTTGAGTCACTACTCATTTATGCCTGTATCACTCTGGAGTAACTCAAGCAAAGAGTAGAGCTACAATGCTGTAAATAACGAAGGAGATGGGCTGAGGTTCAGGCCTGGACACCCCCATAGCTGACGGAAGCCCTGATTCACACAGAGGAACTAAAATGTGTTTCTGTAAACTGGCAATCCTGATCTGAAATCAAAAGTAGAGCTGCATGCAAAGAAGGGGAGACAGAGGCAAACAGCACAGATGGGGCTGTGCTGTGAAGTTGAGATTTGGCTCTGCATCCAAACTTGCCTCAACTTGACTGTTTCAAAGTATGGATTTTTGTGTATTTTAGTCTGTGCCACTTTTATAGACTGGAGTGATTGTAGAAATTAGACGTGGATCCAAATTTGGGTAGAGTCTGAAACTGTTCCAACTTGCAGGGGGGGTTGGTTCATGGTCGTGTAAATTAATGGGTGACAAACAGTCCTTCAGAGTCATATTCCTGGCAGACTTGCAGTCTAAGGGTTTTGCTAAGTGCCCAGGGGGAAGCCTGCATGAGGTGCGGAGAGCAGATGGAGTGGACTAAGTGCACTTTCCACTGTTAGTTATGGTGCTCTGCAACAAGATGGGAGGGGTGGGCATTTTCCCTTTCCTCCTTTGCTGAAATGAGCTGGGATGCCTAGAAGCCAGGTGTCCTACTCCCAGCAGCGAGCATTCAGCCCCAGGAGACTCGTTTTGCACTGCGTGTTTCAGAGGAAGGCTCATGGGCTGAGTCACCTACCAAGCCACAGCTGGAGCAATGTCTCTCATCATGGGACTGTCTCCTTCTCATTGCATATGCTGAGTTCTCTTCACTTCACATATCAGGCACAGACCTTTTCTGTAGCGTGCACATCAGCTGTGTGCCAATAGGGCATCTGTAGGAAACCATCAGCAGTTCTCTCTCTCCCACTCCTTCTCTCTCCCTCCGTCTCTACAGGTGTCACTGCATCCTATGTCAAATCTGGCAGAAGCTACTATGCTAAAAAGTTCATGCGAAGAGCCTGCCCGCTCTACAGCTCTACAATATATCTGTAGACTTCCCTGGTTCCAGGGAAAAAGCTAAGGAGGATTTGCATTTTTTAAAAAATTCATTAATTTATCTGCTTGTATTTCTTTTGTTGTTGTTGTTGCTCATATTATACACAGAATCTGGCCATTTGGGTATGTAGATAGATCTCAGAAAACTTAGTGCTGTCATCCTACGTAACCTCTCCCTAGCTGAGGGAAGAGGAGATTTTTAGGAAGATGCAAGTCTTTCAAAGGACACTTAATCACAAGAGTCACTTTAGGTGGGTGAGAGCAGAGCAAATCCATGCTCTTGCTGATGCTCTTCTTTCCAGCTCTATATCATCGGCTAGTTAAAGAAACCGCTGTCTCCTACAGGAGGCATAATTGGGGCATACCTTTATGACTGCCAGATGTACCTTGGGATAGCCCAGAAGTCATTAGACCTATTCTATCCAACCAGTTTTAGCCTTTTAAAATTTTTTTATTCTTTAATATCAAAAAAGTAGACTTCTCTCATGTCTGCAATCTCAGAGGAAGTAGGCTCAAATCTGTTTCTCCACTTGGAGCCCAAGGAAGGATTTTGCCTGCTTTATTTGCACGTGTGGACATCGTAGACTCGTATGCATTCCTGGCAGCGGACGTAGCAGCACCAGTGGAAGATACAGTGGCACTTCTCTTTCCGTTTCTCAGTCCTCGTGTTGTGTCCGCGGCCGCAGCACAAAAGGTCGCAACCATCAATCCCGTGGGAAGTGACGTTACAGATCCTGTCACGGGTCCCGAAAGAACCTGTCTCAGGGTTGGGCTCACAAAAGTTTGGTGAGTTCTCGTAGTAAACCAGGTCTTTCTCAGTTGGAGCCTTGAAGAAGTTGTATTTGGGCCTGAGGGTCTCCACCCAGCCACGGGATTCCCGGTGTTTTTCCACTACCATTTCAGAAGCGCTATCATACTTGTCCTTGAGGTAGTCACCGATGACCCTGAAGTCCGGCTGAGACCACCAGCAGGTCTTCACTTCACAGCTGCCCGAGAGGCCATGACATTTGCACTTAAGGTGCATGAGTTCAATAATGGACTGAAAAAAAGAAGAAAGGCAAAGAAGAAGGAAGATATTAGCTTGTAATCAAAACCTATATTGAATTCTGCTTTTTAACAAGGATTTCCTAAAGAACTGCAGTATTTTTATAGATACATTCACATACCTGTGAACAAGAATCACCTTATCTCTCAGCCAATGCACTGCAAGGATGCTGGGTCTGAGGCAGATATAAACTTTGGTAGCGTTGTTGTTTTCAGTGACTATTTCTCACTCCCACCCCAAGTTTAAGCATCCGTAAAGTGCTTTCACTATGGACCGAAGTGATTTCTGTACATATTTATTTTTATATTATCAATGCTTATACAGGAATATTGCAGTATTTTCACCCACGAATGTAATTCAGACTCATCTAGTTAGAGAAGCAAAGAACACAAAACCCAGCTGAAACAATGACAAAACTATGGTAAGTGGAATATACAGCTATTCCATTGCAAATGAAAGAAATAGGAAGTGTTCTAACCATCTCACCCAGTATTCCATCCATCCATTTCATTCTATCCATTGACATATGTTTTCATGCTTATTTAAGCAAACAAAGTTCTAGCCTTGCTGGTGGCCATGTTCAGAAGACAGAAAAGTAAGGTATTCATATTTTTAAGTCAAATTTACAACTTTTCTTTTTTTTTTTTATTTTAAAAGGCTTAGGCTCCAAGATAAAATTCTGTCTTGGGATAAATGGAAACAAGATTATTGGTCCCAAAAGTTGGCTATTTGCTTTCATCTATTGCTAAATTAGCCCAAAGTTTTCTAGAGGGGGTTGCCCTCCAGTATTCTGAGGTGGGAGACAGCCTTATGCAACTTACTCGATAATCTGCATTTTCAGACTGATCAGCAAATTTCTGGGTACATGAACAGACTAGTGCCAGCCTGAGTCCATAAGATTTGCCATGAATCAGCACCTTGGTGTTCACCAGGTGCTTTCCTGTGTTATTTACGGAGTATCACACTCCGCAAAGGAGGTTGTAATTAGTGATGAGAGAGAACCACAAAATGTTTGGTTCATATAATCATGCTAAACTTAAACAAAGCTTCTGGCCTGGTAGTAGGGTTTGAATTCATATGAGAACTAATATGCAACATTGCCTATGGCTCAGGTTTAGCTGGAAGCACTTGAGCATGGAGGCCAGAAACACCTACCCCGTGAGTGCTGGCATGGGGAGAATGGAAAATACCAGTACCTTATAAAATAGTAGGATTTCAGATAATTCTGTGACATTTACTCTCTAATCCTTGACATCTGCAAAATGTCCAAAAATAACTCAGTGCCGAGTGAAAAGACTTGCTGCAAAAAGACCTCTGCAGGGCTGACATCCCAGAGTTGTTTACTTGCAGCTTGATTTTTCTGGGGATTCTCAATCGAAGGCAAATCCCTCTCTCCCACTCTATCCAACTTCCCCACAGTCCTCTTCATCTCAGCAGTCTTGCCCAGTAACTGCCACCAGAAATGCACAATACCTTGTGGGACCTAAGACAATACGAGCCAGTGTTTTAGGAAATCACATTATTATTTCTTGTATTCATCTTTGTTGCAGACATTTCTTGTTTCTGGTGGCTTTTCATTTCAAAGGTTGGTACCCCTCTTTCAGATCAGCTCTCCAGAGGTGTAGGTGGAAAAATTCCACACAGTTTTGACCACTTCCATCTGAGGAGCTCACACTGAAGTCCTAGTCTGTCTGTGGACAGTGGTCTCCCAGCACAGTGCAACTGTGGTGGCTTTGCTGTGGCTTACTGCACAGTCGTGTGCCCTCCCAGGCACGTGTAAGGCCTGCTCCCGAGGGAGTGAGACCATATTAATCTCTTTTGATTGCAGTGAGGTACCTTTCTTTCATTGAGGGATAAAATATCTCTAGTTTACCACTGGAGAAAAAATGCTGTTACCTCACAGGAGCTGCAGCATGGTCTTCATTAGCAAGAATTTTGTGACTGAATTTCACAAATTGTTTCCCAGAGAGTATGCTCTGCTGGCATTTATGGGCTATTCTTGTGATGAAAAAGTCAATTTCCACCCCCTTAGATGGATTGTTCCGCCTTACAGAAAAGATTCACTGTCTTATGAGGCAGTCACCATGATGTGGGCAAGACTTTGTATTTTCAGTTCCTGCTTAAAGAGATCTTTATTTTGTCAAATGACTGAAGTGAAAAAAAACATTAACCAGTTTTGGGGCATGGATTTGAGTCCAGGTTTAACCAGAAGGCACTGGAGTCACACTCCCTCTTATTTTCTTAAAATACACCCTGGGAACAGTGTCAAGAAGAGGGGTGGGAAATGTTCTCCTGCTCTTCATCACCTTCAAGCCTACAGAGCAGGGTGGTGCTTCTGGGGGCTGGAGCCCAATCCACCAGGCTCCGAGGGCAAGGGAAAGGCTGCAAGGGCAGCTATGGTATCACACTTCTTGGACACTGGCAATTCAGCCTTCCCCACCCTGCACAGCCTCTCTGGACAACATGTGGCCAGAGTGGTATGGACACCTGGGGACTTCTGAGGTAAAAGCTGAGATGGATGGAGATCGTATGGATCTGTGGAATTAAACAAGGAGACTGCAGCTGTACACTTGGGTCTGGGCCCATGTCTCCTGCCTGGAAGTTGCAGAAAACTCAAAGTAGGACTGTGTTGCTGAAGGACAGGCATCTAGCAACGTTTGTGAGCTCCAGGGGTGTCCAAGGCATCAGCTCAGGGCTGGGAGAGGACCTACAGGAGACCCATGGACTTTCGCAGTAGCAGCTGGAGGGCAGGCTGGACACTTTAGGATTCCTCACTTCACACTAAACACCTGTGTTTAAGCTGCTGAATCCTGCCAGTAAACTCCAGTCCATCTGTTTTAACTTCAGGTGCCTACAGCACAGACATCTCCGGCTGTATGACACACCCCCTTCTTACAGCCAAAGGAGAGGAACAGGCTCAGTTAAGGCTTCTTTCAGTTGAGCTATTTTAAATGTCTACTTTAAGGTGGGATGAAATCCCACACTACTGCTGTCTGTTTTGATACATTCACTATAAAGGGGTCTGGGCAACTGACTCAGAGGTACTCAGTTACATCTGGGTGGGTGAATTTACTTCTAGGCTCCTTAGATCAGGCACAAAGATCCACTGATCACCTCCCTGGCAAGAACCATCACAGGGCACATAACATTATTTTGTGATGGAAAACAGTCCAGATTTAGGTTTGGTTATTCCCCCCAGCTCCCTCCCACTATTCATTACAGGTTTCTAAAGTGGCAGGTAAGAAATGAGTAAGGTGAGATCGAATAAGGTAAAACTAAATGGCCTTACAGTCCTTCCAGCTTCGTTGTTGTGCCTGTTCATGGCTGACCGAGCGTCTGGTCTGTTCTCCCGGGCATCAGCAAACTCCCGAGACACCATGCTTCCAAACTCCACGTCCTCGCTGCAGCCCCCCCATTTCCAGCCTTCTCCGGGAGAGCCCTTGTGGCGCGTGTCACAGCCGCAGATGGTGGCTGAGCCCTCAGCACAAGATCTGGTCACCGCGAAAGCCACTCCAGCAGAAGCAATGGCATGGACAAAGGCTGATTCCCTGGTAGCTGTGAAAGACAGAAACCATGAATAGCTGTCAGTGAAGGGACCATGTGTGGCCACGATCAGCCTGTGAACACTTTCTCTCAAGGACATGGCGGTAGGTCAGGAGACTCTTCCTTGTGGTCTGACTTTCACCTACTCCATGGACATTTTCTTATACTAGCAAATAAGGCTTGATTCAAGTGCACTGAGGTCAGCCAAGAAGTTTTGACTAAGGTCTTAGGATGGGGCCATGGTGAAACAAAAAACAGTGGAGAACTGGGTTTCAGATGGTCTATAGCTCTATGGCATATGGTACTTTGTAGGCAACCCTGGTCCTGGTTTTACCAAACCATCCAGAAATAACGCAGTCAAGTCAGAATGGTGCTGAGATCAATTGACTGCATCTTGCTGAGGGGCAGAAGTTAACAGTTCTGGACAACTAAGATCGCACAGCCCCTAGTTAGGGCTGCCTTCTCTCCAGCTGGCTGGGCAGAAGGCAGCATCTGCATCTGCCTGAAATGCACCACTTGGGCATTCCTGGAGCTGAAGTCTTGGTTTCATATAACAGAAACTGGGCTGAATTCACATAACTTGGAAAGTGAAGATCTCCAGTGAATGCCAGTCTCTGCCCTTGGCTGTGTGACTGGCACCAGGTAAAGCACTTACTCCTCCTTGAAAGGGACAGCTGCTGATAGCTGGAAGGTGGTAAAATGTTAGGATGGCCAGACGCTCCCTGGTCCTCACTGCGTAAAATAAACTTTGACCCCATCATCCATCCTGAAGCCACCTTCTTTTTCCTAGGCTGTCTGACTCACTTGGAGACAGTGTTCAACATATAGCATCTTGCATGTATTCAAAGCTTTGCTCACTTGCCCAGTTAAGGCCTCTGCCAAGGGGACTGGAGGCGAGTTTTCCTTTTCTGCCCACCACATCAGGATGCTGGACAGGATCAGCCAAAAGATTTCATGATTAGGGAGTGAGGGGGCTTGATCTCTGTGGAGACCCTCCTTCACACCCTTTCATCCTGGCTTAGCCTGGGTGGGGGAGGACAGCTCACTGTTAGCATAGCTTTCCTGGTTTCCTGTGCTCTTTCCCCACAGTGCTGAAATGAAACCCAAACCTTTGAAAACACTTTGCAGATGGGAAATATATGAAAGCATCAAGTTTTTGTTTTCAGTTTCAGTCTCATTTTATTTCTTCACTCACTGGAAATGACCCCAGAGTTCAACATCATACTTCAGAAAACATCACAGTAATGCTTTTTGGCCTCAGCCAAATGGCATTTTTATGATGGAAAGGACTATTCTCAACCCCTTGAGACATCTCTAAGAAGACAGAATGATTTTGATAACCTGCCTCCCTGGACCTCCTATTCCCTTCCCCTCACAAGCTCCCCTCTTGTCCATAGGTCATTTAGCTAAGAAAGCACGTAGTCTAGGAAACCTTTTGGTGCTTAGGCTAGAACAGTGTTGAACACAAATGGAGCCATGAAGGCAAAGGGTCAGTTTTTCCATTGATGCAACTTCACTGACTTCAACTGAGCTTTGCATCAACTTCTGAGTTGCCTCCACAAGTCCACTTAAACTTTCTCTGCACTGCATTTTGCTGATCTTAGCTTTCCCTGGGCATTTTGGCTTAATATTTACCTTCTAGATGCTTCCAGCTTTTGCTAACATGAGGAGACTTTAATATGCCAAGCCAAAAAGCCGACATTGTTCTTGGGGAGAAATCAAAAATGCATGCTTGCAGAGCAGTCCCAGCTGGATTGAAGGTTTAAGCAACAACTTGTGCAGCACAGCTTCACTTTGGGAAGACTACCAAATACAACAATATGCAAATCAAATAATGTGCATGAACTTACAAGCTGAAGGTATGAGCAATGTCCTGGATCACAATGTCGATGCACATTGTGAGGTTAGTAAGTCACTGAGGGCTAGAACCAAAAAAGGAAAATGTAGGAACCCTCAGTACCACAATGTGATTTCGAAAAATGCTTGTTCAGCATCTGACCAGCCTGGAGGAACGCAGCTTCCCACAGCTGGTGACCATGCAGTTCCTGAGTTGCCTGAAAGCTCAGCTTTTGAGCATGACCAGATATGTCCCAGTTCTAAGAGGACTGTGGACTTGGCAGCTTGCTCTTGCCCAGGTGGGATCCACAAACTAAGCCTCCAGGGTGGGGACTTGGTATGATGTTCACCAAGGATGTCTATGATTAGCCCTGGGGTTTGTAAAAGGTAAAGACTTCTCATAGAAACTAGTCAGATAAGACACTGGGATGAACCCTTTGCCCTCTGTAGGGAGGTGGAGGGTATAGTGCCTATACAAGGAATTGGTGAGTGCTTTGACATGGTGCTTTGCCATGAACAGGAGAGGAAGACCATGCTTCTTCTTCTTCTTCCTCCCTTCTATCCAACAGCTGTGGTGGCTAACCCACATTGTTTGGGTAGGTTAGCTCCCATCACTGGGGTATCCTCCCCTCAGGAGGAGAGACCTGATCTCAGGCTACGCGGGTAGGTGTTGTAGCCACTGAACTGATGTTTGCCAAGGCCAGCGAGAGCCCCAGTGCCTTGCCATGCTCTGAATGAAAAGAAAGCAGCTGCACCTATGGTGTTTTGCAGAAAGCCCTGTCCTGCGTGTGCATGAGAGGAGTGGCCTTGGGTTAGGATCCACCTGGGCTTCAGCAGGACCCGTGAGTTCATGACAGAGGTCTTTCGGCACCAAACCCAGGGAGCTTTAGGGCACTCAGCCAGAGGGTCTGCAGAATTTCAGTGTTTCCAGGACGTGGTAACAGCTGAACAGAAGATTACAAGATCACAGCTTGGGACATAGGTACCCAATTTCCCCCTAAATCCCAAATCCGTTACTTAAATTCTCTGCTGGCGCTAGCCCATAGTGACAGCCTTCAGCTCCAGGAGGGTTTTGATATGATTTTTCCTTAAGAAGCACCGATTATACTTGGGCTCCTCTTCCCAGAAAGAGCCCAATGGCTTTTACAGCCCGTATATGCAGCAATCACTCCCCTTTTGAAATGCAGCCACCCCTGGGGTGGAGTGCAGCCACCACTTAACAGCACACAACAGGAAGCAAATAGCGCTGTATCTGATAGTAACTACCTGGGGAATGTAGGCAGGCAGAGCGAAGCTGAAATCTGGCCTGCGGCACCGAGGTTAGGAGTTTGTCTCTTGAGAAAGTTGCCGCCGATCTCTTAATGACTTCATGAAATTAGGGCACTGGGTTTACATCTCCTACCCCTAACTTACGGCACCGAGTTCAATATTGACGCAGATGGAAGAGCGCCATTGCGTGAATCACGTCCTGCCACCGACTAAGTTATAGGACTGTCCTCTGATTACTAAGCAGACCTGACCCTGTTGAGCTCTGGAGTGCTCCCCAGGTTGTAGCCGGAGGCAGTGTGGCTGCAGGAATGGAGAAGGAGTGTATAGAGATACAGATAAGCAGAAGGAAAGCATGCACTTGTAATGGAAATGAGGGGTTATTAAGGTGCCATATAAAAATGCAAGAGACTTAGCAAAGATAACAGGAAAGTGCAGTATATTTGTCAGGTCACCTCATTCCTCTCTGGGTGGTTCTGGTAGCAGGAGACAAGCAGCTCGTTATGACTTGAAGAGACCTTCTGGAAAGTCATCTGGCAAGAGAAGGTTAATGGAGACTAATACCTCATGGGGATGTTGACTTAAGAGCATTTTAACCACTTTGTTTTTAGTGCAGCACAAGGTCACCAAAGCTCTGGCTTCAGCTTGTCTAATGCCTGTCTGCTCCCGAGCTTCCCTTAAGGCCTAGAGTGCTGGATGGCTGGCATTCTGCAGTACCCAATTTTGTACTGTTTTGGAGGTGTTGTCTATCAGTGAAAAGGGTGTTGAGATTTAAAGAGGGCCTTCTGCAGTGCTTTATACATGCCCCCACAGAGAGCTGTCTCCAAGTCACTAGTCAGTTCTGGAAACGGGGTGTAGTTTCCTAAGCGCCTGGTCTGCAAAGCTGGGAGCATGAACATCCCATGCGGAGCACCTATCCACCCTGTTTCAGCAGCTGAGACATCTCAGGATGTGGAAAATCATGCCCGGGCAGTAGCAGAACAAGAATTCAGAGGCCAGAGGATGAGGTTTGAGTTCCTGTTTTTACAGAGATTTCTGATGTAATTTTGGGCAGTCTGTGCCTCTACTTCCTTATCCATATACCTGAAGACAATCCTGCTTATCTGCCCAGGAGTCTGCAATGCTAAATTCAGTGACGTCTTCATTCTGACTGTGGCTAGGTGTTGGAGCAGAACAATGGGTCATCAAGATGTGGAATAAGGAAGGCAAATGAATAACTGCACAAATATCTGGACTGTCTAACATGACACCTGGCCTCGTGGGTTCTGCTCCTCAGACAGTGACTTATTTGCCTTGAATCTTTCTCTCAATGACTAACCCCAGGTCAGGTAGATGTCCCAGATATGAGGGAGGAAGGACAATGGTGAGGCAGAAGGAAGAACATAATGGTATATTTTGGTCTTAAAAACCTACAGTCCTTTTCTTACCACCTTTGTGCCATAGTTCTGAGTGCTGCTCTCCCCACTGTTGGCCCCCAAAATCTTGCCTCTCTGCACAGTGGCCTGGTAGTTACAACAGGCTCCTGGGATGGGGCAATGCAACCCACTCTCAGATGCACTGGGAGCTGAAGTTCTAAGTCTTGCATCCTGGACCACAGCTCTAATCACTAAGCAATTTTTTAGAAAGGGGTCACTGCTGTTTCCACTGATCACATTTTAAAAGAAAGCAGCAAGACCTGTACAGTTTTAGAAAGAAAGAAAGCAGGGTGTCTTGCTTGAGGTGGTTCTGGGCTGTAAATCTTGCATGGAAAGAAGCAGACCTCAGCAGTGTGGAGAACACATAGCCAAGCAGCATAGATGGGCCTTGCTCTAATGGTTTCCCACTGGCCACAGAGCCAAACCTCTGATGCCAGCTACACTCCTAAACTGGTTGGAGCCTTTATGGGCAACCTTAATTTTCTTGGTTTTGGTGGAACTCAGACTCCTATATGATAGACTCTGGAGATTTCGACCACCAGTTTTAATTTAAAGACTTCACACATGGGAGAACCTGCCATGCCCCTTCAGTGGGTAATCATGGCTCTGCTAGCACTTTTCTTCTCCCCATGTGCTTTTTGGGGATTATTTCAGTTTATCACCATCCTTTTTAAAACATGGCCCTTGGAGTGAAACAGTGAGTTGGCCTCTTTGGGCTGGATGATGTATAAACACCACGAAAAAGAAAAGAATTGGCCCAGATTGTTTCTGGGGATATGTGATAGCGAAGGAAAGAGTGAGAAAACAACTCAGCACTGAATTCCCAGACCTTAGCCACTCCTCCCAGCCTTCATTAGCATCTTTATTCTGAATGAAGGATCCTACTCCTAGTCCTACAGTAGGAAAGATACTGCAGTGGGGTGACTGCAGACACCTATGCACCACATAGGCTCTGGATTGAAACAAACAGACAGATGCACAAAAAAATAAACAAATTCTAAGAGGCAAGAAACTGGAAGCAAAGCTGGGGGCAGGCTATTGCTTGTGGTTCTGGAGTAAGTGTATCTGGAGAAAGCATGGCTTCTCACACTGGAGACCTGTCCTAATGGCTCAGTTGCCTCCTTCCCTCGTGGGTAGGCTCACCCATAAACACCTCCATGATAAAAGCTAAACCAGAAGGGCTTGAATGAAAGGCCATGTTGCACCACTTTGGATGGAAAAAGAGGATGCCAGGAGGGGTTAATAGCAAATGCTCCTGACCATGGATGCAGGAGCTGAAGTGCTGATGGGTGTAAAAAAGTCAGTGCCACTTTCTTGTTTGTAACTGCACTGAAGACAAGGCTGAAGGAAGATCTCAGCTCTGGAGGACAGCTTTCAGAGGTACCTTGAGCCAGATCCTCACTGGGAGTTCAGTAGACTGTGACACCCTGGTGAGGTGGGGTTTCTTTAGGCCCACACTGACAGCCTTGGAGGTGCAGATAGTTTCTGAATGGCAGAAGTGAAATCCAGCAGGGCTGGTGAGACAGAGATCACAGGAGCTACAAAAACATACACAGAGATGGATATTGGCTTACACTAACATGAATGGGACCCTGACGACCCCCAAATTTGCTTGCAGGATAGACAAGTCCCACCTGCAGCAATGAAGCCTTGCTTGTCCCAGATATCAGGAGAAAGAGGATACTCCACACCCTCATCTTAGCTGGCCTCTCTGCTAAACCTGCCAACAAGCAGGTCCCTCAGAAGCAAGAACCAAGGGTTCAGGACATAGGAATGATGTCCTGACTTATGATGCTCTCATTAGGCCAATTCCCTCAGGAAAACCTGACAAAGAATGAAATTAGGGATCATATCTCAGAGTGCAGGACATATTTCTCCCCAGGGAAAGGAGGAGGGATGGGGGGAAAAAATGTTAAAGACTTTTTTATGATCACAAAGAAGCAAATCGTTTGCCAATCAGAACTACTAAATTTTGGCACAGCACCAGGAGAAGATGGAGAACAGCCCAGAATGCTGTAGCAGACAGGGAACCCTTTGGCACATGACGGCTGACAGATCCATCCATGCCGCAGAGACAGAGCCCAAGTGCTGGAGGGGAACAAGAGTCGTTCCCATCGTAAAAGAGGAGGAGGAGGAGGATCACAGAGGTGTCATGGCTGCTGCGAGCCTGACATTGCTCGTGGGGAAAATACTGGGAACGTTGGAAACAAAATATTGGCTCTCACAGCCTCGGAGGCAGGCGAGCTTCAGTTTTACCACATTCCTCTTGATTGTAGCAATAGAGGATCCCATCTCAGATAAACCAACTGAAAGGGTTTTACATAAGCTGGCTGGCTCAGCTTCAATCCTACTTTAGCTCCACTCCAAAGATGCCCCTGTTTCAAGCGTTCATACTTCCACCGACCCAGCCTTGCCAACCTGGATGCATTGCCCTCATGGAACAGCATCTCCTGTCCTGGCACTGAAGGATACTCTAAACCTCTGGGGAGCCGGTTTGGGGATCTCTGAGCAGGGCTCGCTGTTTGTTTTTAAAGATGCACCTTCCACTCATTAGGGAACTTGGAGGGGAGGGAGCTGTGGCCTTGAACGTGTTCAACACAAGAGCTATAGAAAGGAGGGGACAAGTCAGGCTTCCCGGTGGGAGGGTAGATCATTGCGCGAGCACATTCCCAAATTCAACAGCACGTGCTGTATTTATACTGACTATAAAATGCTTCCCAGAGTGAGGAAGAGAACCTGAGCTTGTTAAAAGCTTTCATTTCTTTACTTGGTGTCCTTCCAAGTCTAAACACAAGGTAACTGAGTGCCCTGGCTCCGATTTTCTGCTCAGTCACAGCAGCGTCACTCAGGAAGGTGGCTAGTGAAGGGTGAGATGGCTCGGGGGGGGGGGAGGGAGGTTAGGAAGGATTTGGGAAGTGGCAACAGCCACTAAGCAAAGACATGGCCAGCTCTGCAACTCTGCCTCAATTTCTCTCTCTGCAAAAACACACTAAATTCCCGTATCACAGAATGCTCACGGATTCATTCAAACGGCAATTGCTGTAGGCTTTTCAGGCTCATAATCCATCTATATCACTACTGGCTCACACCACACACCAGATCTGGCATATTGTCCATAAAGGACAGAGGGAAAAAGATCAATTTACCACCTATAGCCTGAGCTCTGAGTCTTCTTTCAGTCTACAACATTACAAAGGAGAGGGACAAAAGGGAGGACATTTCTCTTCACCCAATAGAGCACGGTGCCTTATTACCCCAGGAGTGATGCTCACTCTTTCTGAGTAGGGCCTTCCAGGACAATATCAGTACCTAAATCTGCCTGTGTGCTGTGATGTGTGGATAGGGCTACCTTCTCATCAGCACCTCCTCTGAGATGATAGCCACTGCAGGTCTTGGCAGTAGCTCCAGGAGTTTCCAGAGCACCTCTGCATTGCGCAGGGAATATGTGCCCAGAGCTATGTAAGCCCCCATCAATCTCCTCCATATTAGCAGGGCCTAAATGATTGCATGGGATCCTTTGAATGCAGAAAGAGCACTGAGTCTGTTCCCCTAAGATCCCTCTGTAAGACCGAAATCTCAGTGTAGCCTTACAGACTATGACTTGAATGGCTTGGAGCCATACATTCGTGAGACCCAAATACCTGCAGCCTTTGTCTGGCATGTACACTTGTCTCGGGTCCGTCCCTTCATTTTTAGCAGTGTTTCCCAAGTGAGTTTATAAGTTTGGGGAAGCCTGCTTTGCAAAACCCCAAGCTCTGGGGGCTGCAGGTAATGGAGACTTTCAGGTCTAACCGTGAAATGGGATAGTGGAGGCTCCAAGGAAGAGGCAGTGGGAGAAATGTAGCTCCCCCACACCAGGATTCAGCACATATACACTGCAGCAAGTGATGTCAGCTGGTAGCTCCCCCAAAACCCCATGCCTGGCTCTGTGTAATGCCACAGCCTCTGCCCTTCTTCACCAAGAGCCTTGCCAACTTCATGCCCAGCTGATTCTGTGCTCTTTCTCATCAAAATCCAGCTCCAGGGTTTGCTTGACTTTTTTATCCTTTTAAAAATCAGGCCCAAAAATGCAAAGACTTATGCAAATACAGAACATAATAACAAGAAGCTAACCACACTTTTGCATATCTTAAAGGAAAGGTTAGCTTTGGGTCCCATCTGTGTTTTGAATGAAGTTCTGATTGAGTTCTTGTTTTCTCTGAACCAACGTGCTAGTGTCAACACATCCCTGGGAAGATGAAAGACTGAAAAGACATTTGATCAGATTAGCTGTGATTCAGATCATCGGAGGGAAATTATTAAGTGGGCAATTCCTGCCAGGGAACATGAAGCCGATACAGATAAGAGGGAATGTTGGATTGAAGGAGGTCGGATTAACATGGTTTATAAAATCCCACAGGCCAAATTCCCCTAAAACATCTAAATGGTGGGTTTTTATTGCTGTTGTTGTTGGTGGTTGCTTATTGCTGTTGTTGCACGGAGCAGCCGCACTGCAAACTCCAGTACAGTTCTGGCTCTTCCAAGCATTTGTGGTCCCCGGAACAGGTAGAGCCAGATTGTCCGATGCTGGAGCAGCCTGGGAGTCTCATGCGCAGTGCTGGGAGCGGGGACCGGTGCACGCGGTTGCGCGGTGAGCCGGCAGGGCTCGGTGGGAGCAGGGTGGGCCGAGGGCTGGAATGCTCTTGCTAATTAGCTACTGTCAGAATAACCCCAGGTGATCATAGGTAACCAGACCCCCAAGATAGGCAAATCAGGAGGGACAGTCTCGTATCAGCAGCCCAAGTCTGATACCTGCAAAGCAAACATCCTTCTATCTCGCTCTCCATCGTCCTATCTCTCTGTCTATCTAATCATTACCACGTATGTCTCCTTACCTACCCTGCTTAATGCAAGCACATTTTATCTGTCTTTCTGCTGGTTTGGTCATGTGTAAAAAGCTCTCCGCCTGACCCCCCCCTCCATTAAGTGCCCTATTCTGAATATTGCATCTCTACTCTGAGTCCCGAAACGGCCGAGCTCTCTTAGCCCATCAGACTTCCCTGAATTATCCCGACCCCTGGTCTCCCCAATGGCCTGATGTCCCTGGAAGGCTTTAGACAAAAGGAAGCTGTGTGCCAATTGGAGGTTATTAGCCGAGATACAGCACGCTCATTGTGGCAGGCCCGGTTCCTTAATGAAAGGGGAAGGCGGAAAAGGAGCAGGGAAGGACCGGGGTGAAATTCTCCGGGGCGCGTTCCAGAGGCGATCAGGTTAAAGCATCATCGGGGTCCCTTCTGCCCGTTAAAAAAAAGGCACAGGAAAGAAAAAGGCAAGCGCCAAAGACCGCTATGCAAAACAGCCCTGCCGGTCAATAGGATAGGGGGAAGAAAAAAATAATTGTATTCTGTTATCAGAAGCAACATCGTCGAACAAAAGGATCGCCTTCGCCCACCTGAGAAAGGAATGTGAGGCTCCATTTCGCTGCTCTGATCGTATTTGACAGCCCCCCTCGAGACTGCCTGGTTGGTATGGCAAATCGTCCTTATTACCTGCTGGGGTGAATGAATCCCCCTTTGTGCTGGCACTGTCACGCTGCATTAGGTTGACAATGGCCCGAGATATTTTATATGAAATTTGCCCTCACTTGTGATTAGCCAGCACCAACTAAGTCATAGCAACCTAGAACTATGCATTGGCCGGGCCCCGTTGTCGGCCGAAAGGGAAATCCCTATTCAAATGGTTTAATAAAACAATCTAAAGGGCGTGTGAATCGTGAAAAGCATTTTCACTTTTCTCTTTAGCTTAATCTCATGGTCGCTGGGATATTGTGCTCTGAGCAGACCCCAGCAGGGTGTGGGCTAAGGTCCCCCATCAACTTCTTTTACAGCCTCCTTTTCTGCGAGTTAATGATATACCGGTGTGATTGCCTCCCGCAGCAAGAAGAAACACGCATTTGATGAAAAGGATGGACCTCCTAACACATCCTAAATGGCAACAATTTCTCATCCAAAGGTCACAGGTCATAACCTGGATTTTGAATCACCACCCAGATCTTTTTCAAAGCCCTGCTAAAGCTGTGGTATTCTGCAAGGCTGTTTTACACACACACATACACACACCGAAGTTATCTCCGGAGTTTCCCGCTCCGCTTGAGGCCTGAGTTTAGTGTTTGGAAACAATTGGATTTTCCCCTTGTTTTTGGGTACAATTTGCTGCCTTTCACATCCCCTCAGCCCTACACTCCCACCAGAACTGGGTTGCAACACCACGGAAAGCACAGAGGTTTGGTGGTACGGGGATGTGCGTCTCTCTACAAGGTGCCTCCTGAGCAGCCCAGAGGGGCATCCAGTGCTCAGCAGTAGCTTGGGTGCAAGGAAGACCCTGAGTCATCCAAAAACTGCCACGCTCCCACCCATGGAGACCATCTCCAGCAAAGCTAAAAAGGCCTCAAAACTTGCCCCATCCTGGCAGTGTGCAGGCATGGGAAAGCTCCCCTAATTTGGACCCCTGAAGTTGCAAGGTTTCCCGTGCATGGGCTCAGCTGCAGAGCTCTGGCTGTGGAGACGGGCAGGGGGAGGGGGAAGGTGAAGCGTAGGGTTCCCCTTTTGTATTTTTGCTTCTCTTTCGTGCCTCCCTGTGGAAGTGGAGGACGGCAGCGGCAGCAAGTGCGGGGTCTCCAAGAGGCTGGTTAAAAGCCGTGTGCTCTTCTTGACATTTACCTAAGCAGAGGAACGCTTCGAGTCTGCAAAATGAGGGTGGAAATCCCCAGGGAAACAAGCTCCCTAATGAACCTCCCACAGCCCAGTTTCCAAGCTGAGAGTTCAGATGCACACGGAAGCAAAACATGAAGTGGAAAACAGCACAGGAACTTTTTTTCCCTTCTTTTCTTTTCTATTCTCTGTTTTGCCCTGCCTATCCACCACAAAACCTTCCTGCGCTGGTTATATGTCAATATTCTTCCTGGATTTTTCCCACTGGAGCTCTACAAGAAAAGAGGGAATGCAAGAAGCACGCACAATGAAAGCAACCCAGACCCTCACGAGGGTCCCTTTTGGCTTTCAAAATCCACGTTTGCCTTCTGGAAGGGTGTTCACATGAGCGTTACAACTGTGGTATTTTTCCACTGCAATTCTCCATGTAATTGTAAGCTATCTGGGGCAAGGAGTGATTTTGTTATTATGTGCTTGTACAGTATTTAGCACAATGGGGCCCTGATCTCTGCTTGGGGCCTCACAGTCTACTGTAATACAAATAATTAACCATAATAGAGCTGGGCAAATATCTTAATAAAACCATGGAATCAATTTAAGGCAATTAAGCAATTTTTCTGCTTGCAAAAGTTTTTGCTTTACAGGCTCGATTTGGAAAAGGGAGTGTATTTTGGGTGCTGGTGGAATTGCAGGAGAACTGTTCACCCTCCTGGAGTAGGGTTTGGCTTTTTTTTTTTTTTTTTTTTTGTGGGTTTCAGTTTCACCCAGTTGAGGAGGCAGAAAAGTTCATGCAACTCCCAGAGCACAAAAGCCACTTTATAAATAGCCCTTGAGAGGAAGCATGGTTCGGAGGCTGTATCTGTGGTTCCTGAGGGATAAGGGGCTCAGTTCTGGGCAGGACTAAGCAGCTTTGGAGCAGCTCATCTGCCCTGCCGCTGCCTCAGTTGCCCACCTGTGAAACAGAGAGCAATCATGCTTTTCCTGCTGTCTGATCCCAAGTAGTCAAGGATGCAGCCAGCTGGTGAAGCAATGGGGACTGCAATCCTACTTAGACAGAGAGAAATGAGAAATCTGAACAGGACCGGACACAGACTGGATGATTTACAAGCAATTATATGTCAAGAGATAAGCTTTGGATGACAGATATTCTGATTACGGTTGAAGCTCTTGTATAATTTGCAAACGGAAAAGGGAGCTAAATGTATTGAGCACTTGTCTAACGCTATACTCAGCTGTGTCCTTGCCTATCATAAAACGAGTGCATGTGAGGACGTCACAGGATGGAGCATATCTTCTAGGTGTGGGCAACCTATCAAATCTATTAGCCGAACCAACCAAAAGAATAACTGCGAGACCTGCACTACACCACCTTTCTGGAGGAGATAGCTATGCCCCACCAGGGATATTTGGCTCCCTCATAGACACATTTGGGGGCCAAGCGGGTGCAGATACCAAGCTTTGCAGTGCGTAAATCTCACAATCAAGCCTTTGCAGAAACTCCTATGACCAACAGTCATGTTCTGAGAGACATTCCCTTAAATCTTTCAATGGTTAGGAAGACAAAATCGGAGTAGCAACACTAGCAACCAGAAAGAGTTAGCCTGTCATCCTGCTGAACTGAAAATGTGTCTTCTGTTTGATTTGGGAGTCTGAGTAAAAGCATGCCTGATTGATGCTTGGTGAGGAGACCACCTGGTGATCTGTTGCCCTAAGCATAAGGCAAAGAGCTTGAGCTCCTGGTGAATGTAAGACTGCAGAAACTCAATAAATGGAAACATTTCCTTCATCTTCATCTTCCAATTATAGAGAGGAGTTAAGTAGTAGTAGTAGTAGTAGTAATAATAATAATAATAATAATAATAATAATAATAAAGTACCTATAGTTGTGATTTAAAACACTGAAGCAAACTATTTTGGATCACAGATGTGGGATGAAATTACACTCAACATTTACCCAAATAATTGTTTTTATATTAGTACAGTACCAAAAACTTCCTCTTTTCTTCTGATCCCTAACAACCACTCCACTATTTATAAAACCCACCTGGTTTCTGCTTGTCTACCTTCTCCCCACTACTGTGGATACACTACTTGTTGCGGACAGCTGTCCACCTGTGTGCCTGTGCCTACACCACCAATGCGGGTGACACACAGGTCTCATCTGACGATGCAGACAAGTGCCACATATTCTTAGTGATGGGACAAGGAACCCTCTTTCAACCTGGATTAGGAGAATGGTCTGAGTTTTTGATGTCCACCAAGAAGCTCTCAGACATGGCATTTTCTGCTCTTCACTGAGCCACTGAGATTTATGAACCAGTGACCCCCAAAACAACTTCAAAATTGTGGACTGATGCCAGGACTGTCAAGCCCCAATCCCCTACTATATGACCCCTTCCACAGTCAGAGCTAGAGCGCAGCTGTTGCAGCATGAGATAGCTACTTGACCTGAAAACAGAATTGCTGTAGAAGCAAAGGATACCAAACGCCTCCAGACAACTCTTTCTCAACCAGTCATCATTTGTATTCATAAAACGAGCCAGTTTCATTAATCTTATTCTTACCGTATTTTGCCCAGGATTCTTAAGTTTGCATAACGCCCACCTACTTAATTACAGAGATGCAATTTTCTTGCCCAGCCCCGTGTCATGCACTTGTCAGCGCTCACGGCTAGAGGAGTCATATGTGTGCAGACTATGGAGGCTCTTTCCTAGGAGACGATCTCTCCCACTCTGAACTACACATGGGTTTCATCCTCCAAGGCAAGGAAAATGATGGACACCCAGAATGTGAATAACTTCCAGGTGGTGATTAAAGCTCCTCTGAAGGGAGATGGGGGTAGTGAACCAGTGGAAGAAGAGGCAGGTGCTGTGGGTTTTGTTTCATAGGAGAAATGCAGAATTCCCATTCTATCTCTGTCTCTGTGTTCATCTACATTAACCTGTCATAAGCCAAATGATAACATTTGCTTTGATGAAGCTTTCCGTTCCTCACGCTGTACACCATCAGGGTATTTTTTCGCTCCTTCTGCTTGGTTTTGTGAAGCTGTTCCAGAACTTCACCTCTCCAATAGCAAGAAACCTTAAACCTGCCAGCCTGCACTGCTCATTCTTGCCGTTTTTAATTCACTAAATGCCTTCTTGCTCTTATGTCAGTCCTGCCTTTGTATTTGACAACTGGACACAATCTTATGCTTGACTTTGCACCCTAAATGCTGGTGCAGTTCTGCTTCAGGTTGTTAAACAACATCCACACCCCATGGCTATGGGTGTGTGCTCTCCAGTTTTGGTGGGAACGACTCATGACTCCTTATCCAACATATTAACTTGGGGTGGAGGGGAAGGGTGATGACCTGTTCTGCATACACTGCCGTCGGTGACTTTAGTGGGAGTGGAAAGCATTCACCAAACTGCTAGAGGAACCAAGTACCTTCAGGGTTTACTAACAGTGCACATCGCTTTCATCCCTGCCTGTCTTACAGCAACAAAATCAAAGCCATGCATTCGGCGATCTCCTGGGATGGGAGCTGCTAAAGATTCCTCTCTTGCTATTAAATGTAAGCTCCCATGGTGGCAACACTGCTGCTGCCCTGTGTAATGAGTGGGGATAGATGATACCCAAAATGCAAAAAAAAAAAAAAAAAAAGAACAACCAACAACAAAGGAAATATCTTTGAAAATCAGTTTCTGAATAAACCACATAAAGTAAAAAATGTATTTTGGCCATCAGCAGAACAACATTGGGCCTGACTCCCTTCTTGGCCTGGTGTAAATCAGAAAAACCCTTTATCTGATTCAGTGGAAATGGCAGAATAATTAAACCGTCATTATTAGGGATGCATCTAGGTATAGGCATAATTTTTTCACAAAAAAAGCTTATTTTTTCTACTGAGACACCTTGCTTCTTGTTACGTTGTATGAAACTGATGTCTAGACTGCCCCACTGAAGTCAGCACTTTGCTCTGAGAGGGAGACGCTGCACTAACCCACACACAGGCTCAGCCCTCGCTCCAGAAAAACTTCAAATTACAAAAATCAGACATGGACCTTGCACCCCTCTGCCCAAAGGCAGAATCCACTCTGCCTAAACTATCCCTGACAGATGTTTGTCTAACCTGTTCTTAAAAACCTCCCAGGTTGGTGCTTCCACCCCTTCCCCAGGCAATCTACTCTCATGCTTCACTACCCTTACCGTTAGACCGTTTTTCCTAAGGTCTAACCAAAAAGCCCCCAGCTGCAATTTTAGGCTACGGCTTCTTGCTCTGTCTCCGGTGGACACAGAGAAGAACTTGTCCAATTAACCTGAGCAGAGCAAAGAAGGAGGAGGAAACGAAAACAAGCTAGGAGAACGAAGTATCATCGTGAAGTTGCCCAGCAGCTCAGTGGCAGAGTTGAGAATTGAGCTCAGATCACTTGACTCTGTCTCTTGTGCCTGAGTCACTGCATAAATAAGGGATCCCTTACCTTATTAATACCACTGGGTACCCCTCCTTTCTCCTGGCCTTTTCCTATGCTCTTTCTTCTCGCTGGTTTCCATCTCTCATGTTAATTTCCTTTGCCTTTCAGCCTCTCACATGTGCCAGCGGAGGGAGCGGGTGTTGTAACATACGCAGTCCTAGACTGATTCATCCTTCTGCTTATACATGACTAACACTCATGCTATTTGTCTAAGTATTTCGATTGATGTACATTTAATATGTAAAAATTTAATTAAAGTGTTATTCATAAAAAAATATCTGGGCCAATTTAATATATTTTTTTTAAATACCCAAAGGGAATATTCCAATTAGGGACTAAATGCCAGAAAACACTGTCGGATTTCCTCCCTTCCCCCCATCTCTAATCAAAGCAGCAGGTTTTGATATTATAAAGAAAAAGCCACCAAAACCACAACAATATTTAGAGGCATTTGCTCTGCAGGTGCAGAGATCAATCCTGAGAGAAGCTGAGAACTTCCAGCTCTCAGTGGAAACCAGTGGAAGTTACTCCACATCTCCAAGAAGAAGTCAGCTATGTACCTAGAGCCAGCTCCTCTCCTAGTGGACCTGTGCTAATGCTCTGATTGGAGAATTTGCTGAAACTTTCTAATCAGCTTGGTCCTGCAATCTTTAATTATGCAAATGGCTCACTTCAGTGCAGTTCCAGACTTGCCAGCAAAAGACTTGCAGGACTAGGTATGGAAACAGTGGGAGTTGTGCTGGCAGAATGAAGTTTCTGATGGTTATGGGCCTGAAAATGCATCCCCCTAAATGGATGTTTGTTCAAAGTTAGCTGGGAGGAGTAAAAAGTCTGGGATTTGCAAATTGCAGGGCACAACGAGTTTCTATAGTGGACAGTCTGATTCAGAAGCTTAACAGATGCATTAGTATTTCCTGCTTCCTGATGGGTAGTGACTACCAAAATAAAGGAGGCACATGGAAATAGTGGTCAAAAAAGCACAGCAAATGTTATCTGGACTTTGTTTCTGCTAAGAGGACCAACTTGGGTTGGGTCTTGGGAAAAGGCTGAGATCAAATCATCCAGTCTTTAGTTTGGCATCATCCAGATCTGATTCATAACCTAGGTCAGAAAGTCTGGTCTCCAGCAATTTCAAGTAGCTGTGTAATAGTGGTTTAGTTCAAAAGTCTGCCCAGAGCAACTCCCCACCACAAGGCAGGGTGTGTTTTGCGTAGTGGGTAGTATAAGAGCAAGGACACAGAAGTGTTGTGTGACTCAGAAGAGGATGCCACACCAGTTAGTGCTGATGGTGGCTTCCCTACCCCTTTCTAGTCCCCTGCTGTGCACCACGAAAACACCTCCCAGTGCTCCTCCAAAAATGTAAGACTTCCAGTGTGGAGCAGCAAAGCCTCAAGAACAGCAATGACTGAAATGTTCAGTCACCCACATCCCAAGCAAACAGCTTCACCCTGAGCCTTCAGCTGCTCTGGGGATGGCATCTGTCCACAGGGCCTTCTCATGAAAGTCTTGGAAGGTCTCCTTACCATTCCAGTGCAGGCCCCAACCAGTTGCAGAAATCTCAGAATTTTCCTCAAACTGGAAACCTATTTTCTAGTCACACCAAGGAAGTCATAGCTGCCATGGAGAAAACAAGGCCAATGGAAATGTTGTGTATCACCGCATTTAAGGAGGGGCCCCAAACTCCCTAGCTGGAGGCTGTTGATGACTCATGAGATTCGTTCTTTGGGGAGATCCTCAAGCCCATTTAGCCCATGTCTTCATTTTAGGTGTTTTTATCAACTCATTGAAAAGACTTGGTCATTTATGTCTTCAGGGAGAGATAGTGGGGTACCTGAAGAATGTGCTGGTACGTGATTTACCTCCATAGAGGAACAGCTCGGCACTTCACACGTACAAGCTGTTATATATGCTAACAGCTAACACAGGCCTCATCTTGAAGTCTTAAGGGGGGATTACAGCAGATGAGTCCTTATTTGCTTTTCCAGAATAGCAATAGGGATAAATCTGGCTGCTCCTTTGCAGGGTGTTAAAGGGGGATTTCCTGGTGGGTGGGTCTCCTCGATGGGGTATTATTGTATTGATAGTGGGGCAGGAAGGAATGGATTAAGCAACAGGCAAGGGAATATGGTGTCTTTGCATTTGCTCACAATGGATATGAGCTGGGGAGGGTGGCAAGCTGTCAGTGGGCTATATGAAATCAGGCTTGATTCCTGGCTTATGACTGACCACACTGTAGCTCCTGAGCTGAGCATTACTCTTCAGAAAATCAGGCATGGCTTCCACGCTAGGTCTGTCACCTGTGACCAGGGCTTAGTTGTTGTGGAGGCTGCTGGACCTCCTGATGTGAGCATAAGTCAGCCAGTTGGTGCTGTCACCCAGCACACCCTACCTTATCCTATCCTGCAGTGGAGCAAGGCAATGACAGAAAGAATCGTCATCCCCTGCCTGTAAAACACTCTTGGGTCTCCCCTTCCTCTCGGCTTTCTTGAGTGTGTGCTATTTTTATTGTATGTTTCTCAACTGTGGTGAAGATTTTGGTATGCTTTTCTTCTAGTCTGTGTTTTTGGCCTCCTAGTCTGGATGGGCCTAGGCATTATAGGCATCATCAACATTGGTGCTAATTGGGTGACTGGAGGAAGTTTTACCGGAGAGGTTAGGAACCAAGTGGAGCTGTGACTGGGATTCCACTTCGCCATGGAGATGTGGTCTCCTCCAGAGAGGAGAGCATTTGTCAAGAAAACATGGCTATTCTTCAAATTTCAGGGCTTGCATCTACCCTTGTTTTAATGAAAACTGCAGCATGTCAGTTTTTGAAGGCCCAAGTCCTGTTTAATAAATGCATTTGATATAAGAAAAATGAAGGGCCCATCATCTGTGGATTCTCAGTGTCAGAGAAGTTGCTTAGAGACCAAGCATTGAAATGAAGAGCTCCTGGACAGTAAACCCTACACATAGAAGACACATTCTTCACCTAGGCTGGTTAATCTCAGTCAGCTAAATTGGGTTAAAACAGCATTTAAGGCAAGGCAGTTTGCGTATTAGCTTGGATGAGTAGTTTAAGTTCAAGTCAGTAAGGCAGGAGTGGCTCCCCAGTGGCTCCTGAATCACATTGGCTTGCCAGAGTTTTTGTACAGTTCTTCACCCCTGTGTGGTTAGCAGCAGGGCTGTGTTACATGGGGGCTAGAAAGCCCAGTATCGCTATTACTCTGAGATGTAGCGTGCTTGCCTGGGCCGGTCCTGCGTAGCAACAGGGTATGGTGGCTCCCTGGAGGTCACCCCGTGGCTCCCTCCACAATCATCCGAGGTACTGTGGTACACTGATACCCCTGGATTCTCTGATATGTGTCATATGCAGCTTGTAGAGTCAAGAAGATCAGCGATCTTGCGTGGGGCTGTACTAGGCTGCCTGACCCCAAACAGGCTCAATTTTAGCTCTTCTGCCATTTTAAGTCAGGTTGCCTCATTCAGTTGCCCAATCTGAATTAAGGACACCCTTCTCTTGGCAGTGTAGATGGAACCAAACAAAAGTCGTCATCAGACATCAGCAGGTGCAACCATAATGAGAAAATGTGCAGGTATTGATTAACAAGCTAGAAGACAGCCACACTGCATCTCAAAAATCAGAAGACCCCACCCTAGCAAGACAAGCCTAATACACTTTCAGCTATTGGTCAAACAAGTTAGTGGTCAGCCTCATAAAATAAGCAAATGTACATCATTAATAGTTCCAAGTGCTTGAGCAGTGACCTCATTGAATTGCAACACTGATGACTGCAGACTCTTTTCCAGTGGAGCTGTAATGCTGATACGTATATTTTTAAATTGCATCTTTACTCCTTTGCAGACTTTGAGTCAATATTTTTTAGTAGCCAGCACTGGCATATGAGGCTTGTGCCAGAGCTATAATGGAATGATGACCATGGCAGTTAGAGCAGAGTATTATCCATTTCTAAAATATCTATTTGGAAAGTCAGGTTAAACATAGAGATATGTTTGGATTCCTTATTTAACTATTCCCTCTCTGTGCTTTGGAAAACACTAGCCCTATGTTAGGTTGATTTAAAGATTTCAGGGAAGTCCACAATAGCCTTAACATGAATAATTAAGAAATGTATTAATGACTGATGGGACAGGAATTTTCTGAAGGTTAACAGCTGGCTTGGGTTAGAGGTGGGAGATTTAGGGACAGTTTGTAGCTCTTTCATTTGATTATTAGTTCCTGATACCTTAGGACAAACTTTGGAAACGTGGAACTGAAAACCAAAATGGTGCCTTTCTGTTGACTGGGAAGTTCAATAGCTACAGCATCCATTTGTCCTCTTCTGAACCAAAGCAAGAAGGTGGGATCACACTGTGTTGCTCAATGGATGTATGAGGTATTTTACTATAAGACATCTGTAGCCTCTTCGACTCTTTTCTGGTCAATGTCGTCAGTGTCATTGGATCAATGACATCATATAGGGATATGTTTGGATCAGGGATGTTATTGAAGAAGACATACGGAGAATTTTGCAAAACCCGTTATTTGCCAGTGTCTTGCCTTCAGGAGCTCACCAAGTCGTCTCTGATCTGTTCAGACACAAGTGATGTGCACTGTCACTTCTGATTGAGAAGTCACAATGCTCAGGAGAGCTAAACATAGACAGTACGCTTCATTTCAGATGCTGGACACAAATGCTACTTGTATTACAAAACTTGCTAGAGCCCTGCTGTGCTGGACGCTCGCTGAATGTCCAACAGAGACTGTCCATGCTCCACAGAGCTCCCATCTATTGCTCTCTAGGTATATTTACATATTCAACCTCAGCTGCCTCAGAAGCTACATCAAAGTGCAGTTAAGAAAGCTGGTAGAAAAGGCTGTACGAACACAAACACCTTTCCTCCACCAAAAGTCAATGCCACTAGAATACTTTGCCATCTTTTTTTTCTTCTCTAAAAAGAGAAGTGCAGTTTCCTGTTGGAGTCTTTTCATGATGGGACTCAATGTTTTATCATGGGGGAGAATGAGTCATGGATTTGGGGCTTATCTGTCACAGCTCTCGTTTTACAGAGCTGTAAGGCTGCTTTATTAATTTAGGGGATCCTCATGAGAAGATTTCTGATACTTCATCCTCAGCAAATCCAGATTTAGCCAGCTTGTCAGGATGAAGGAGTCATTTGGAGAGTGCCTGAAGCCAAGGCTAGTAAAGAGGTCCAGAAAATCAAATTTCTATATTATGGGAAATTCTGTGGGTTTTTTTTTTTTTTGAGAGTTGAAAATCAGACAGAAAATATGAGATTCTGAACTTCACCATGTTATAAAAGACTGAATATATATATATTTTAGGCTCTTGAAGCATTTTATCTTGTTAATGTTGAAATTTTATTTTTTACAGGATAAAAATTCTATTTCAATAATATCAAAACAGTTCAATATTCTATAAAATATTAAAGCTGCAGCAGTGTGCTTCTTCAACAGTTTAATGGCTTGCTATTTTGAAATAAGATCACATTCCAAATGAAAAGAAGTAAAATGGCTTTGAAGAGAATCTCTTTTCATGAATTCAGATGAAACTCTTTGAAACATACAAAACAAGACAAGAAAATGAAAGCATTTTTTAAACCATGTCTTGCACATTTTTGCCTTGAAATTGAGGGGTTCTGCAAAACATCCCCAATTTGATGCAACTGCTTTTTCTGATGGAAAATTGGCCTGGAAAATAAATAAATAAATGCATTTTTGACAAGATATAATATCTCCTAGGCTGGATCCTGCGTGCCTAGCCTAAGGGGTCTCCAACTTTTTTATGGCTCCGGGTGAACAGAAACATCTTCTTGTGCCCTCCCCACCCATTCACACTCCCACAACATCCCTGTGGCAACAGCTTCCCTGGGAAAGTAGCATGATTAGGAAAGGATAAACCATAATTATTAGCTATCATTTAATGTGATTTAGCACCTGGAAGTAAAGGAGAGGAAACTATGCCAGATGCTTAGTCAACAAACTGCAGCCTACCAGGAAGTGTTCCATGAAGCAGTACCGCCTTGTCGATCAAACTTGAGGGCAACAGTCATAAATAGGCCAATAAAACTACTTAAATTGTGTTCCAAGGGCTGCAGGGCCCTACATATGACCTACTTTGGTATCACGGTCTTTGAAGTATCCAGTCATCTCTTTGGTGCACTCCGTGGGAAATGGAGATACAGAAGAAAGAGGATTTGGCCCTCTGTCTTCACCAATGCCAGCAGTAAAGCCAGAACCAGAACTACTGCCTTGCCCCCTGCCACTGGCCTAGGCTGGGTTTGGAGGATCCAGTCAAATAACAAGTATGCTTTCTGTTTTTCTTTTCCAGGAAAGGTGAGATGAGTTGAGATGAAATAAAAAGTGAAAGACCCTCTCCATTCCTCCACGCATAATCTATACCTACTGCTGATTGTTCACCTCAAGCCCTGTGGACAGCTCCGTGTTTCCCAAGGGGCTGGTGGGCACTCTGACTTTCTGTCTGTACTTTACTTTCAGACTTTAGGATCATCTACAGCCAAAGCTCCAGAGCCTCTTTGAGGTTCACCACGCCTTATCCTATTTCCTAAAAGAGCATGACTGTGAAAGCCCCCCCAAAAAAACAAAACAAAGCCACCACATTCTCCTTCGAGTCCTTCCCTAAAGCATATCCATGCTGTGATGTGTTTATAACTCCTATGGTGCCTTAATTTGAGGCCAATTCCTTTAGCCACCCTCTGTAGTCAGTGAAGTCAGACAGGCACCTCCAGAAGTTTGCTCAGACCTCAGATGAGGTGAGACACATTCCAGAGGAGCTCCTTATAAAGTCATCTATGAATAGAAGTACAGCATCTAGGCTCTGAGTTTAAAACCCTTAACAAAACGCCCATAGTGCAGGGCGATAAATGCAAGAGTGCTTTGTGATGGGGCCGTCTTTTCCTTCTGTGCACTTGTACAGCAACTAGCATCGACCCTGATAGGAACCTGCGGGGAGCTGCTCCCGTTCTCACGAGCCAGTGCATTGCTGTGCCTGGCAATACAACAGCAAGAGCAAACCTGGGCGAGGCAGTCCCCTGCGAACTGAAAAGCCAGAGGAGAGCAGAAGTTCCCTCTTATGGTGACCTGCTGCTGGCTACACTCTCCAGATGTGTCTCAATGACCAAAGGAAACGTGTTGAAGTTGAGCAGGAGAGGGTGAACCATACACCTCCCTGCTTAATGTCTTGGGGCCCGTTTCACACGGTCTTCAGCTACCTCGGCTTCACCCATCTCTTGCTATTTGTCAAACAAACGTCTCTTCTCTTCAGCATCTCTGCCTGCTCTGGCTTGGTGGAAGCTCTTGCCTATTTCTGCTGGGTGCTCCCTCCCGCAGGTCACTGATTCTGTGACTTTGGCTCTCACAAGACTTTGGAGCCCCCCAAAATCTGCTTTCCTCTTCCAGTCTTGCTCTGTCTTCACTGATCACAATCTTCTGCCATCTGTTTGTGCAGCACCCAGTGTAACATGGCCCTAGTCACTCATATGAGTACATCAGGCATATGCACGATAGAAACCCAAACACAAAGCCATAACAATCCTTTTTAACCATTCCCCTTCTCTGATTGTTGGCCTCCAATTGCTAATCCTATGGATCTTCCTAGATGACGAGGGAGTCTTTCCTTTGAAGGATGTGCTCCCAGAAAGACGGGGCTGAGGGAGCATGGAACGAGAGAAGTTAACCTTCGTCTGCAGCACACCTTTGCAGGGAGGCACCCTCTGTCTCAGTGCCTTGGCTGTCTCTTCTCTGCAGCCCCTCGTACTAGCTGCTTGCCCTGTCCTGGTTTTTGCCAAGGAGGGAGACAGGCTGTGGGTATAACCACTGTGCTCCAGGAAACCCCATCAGGCAAGCGCCACATCCATTCCTCCGCCACACAGGCCAATGGGGCAGAAAAACCTATGCAGGGAAGTCTTAACTGCTCTTGTTTTTTTCCTTTTCTCTTGCAGCCCTTTCTGGCCTTAAAATCCCTGCGTCTATTCACCACTGCCAGCTCACAACACATCTCACAGGCAAGAAAAGCCAGACGCATGGATTCAGATCCCTGGGCATCTTTGCAGAAGGCTTTTGTTGTTTGGTGCATACGAGTGTGGGCAGATGCAGGACTAGCTCCTCAGCTGGTGGAAAACACCCTCATGGACAACAACCGTTTTCACCCTGGCTCGGGATCCAGCCCGCCGTGCTGGCGGTTCTAGCGGCGCTTAGCAGTGCGATCCGCCGCGTCCCCTTCCCCCAGTGCCCGCTGCGGTCGCCGCTGCAGAGGGACACAACCAGGCCTCCTCCGTCCCCTCTCCCCTCCCTGGCTCGCGTCCATGCGTGTGTGTTTGTGCAGCCTGTTGTGTGCAGAGGGCCCATTCGGGGCCGGGATTCTCCCGGGACAAAGGGATGCTAATCAGCTCCCTCTACTGTTCCCTTTTGTCTAGGACTAGCTCCCACGCTTGGACTTGGCACTCTGGGATGCGGCAGAGGGAGCTCCTTGTTGCAACCAGCCTTAGCCCAGTTGGGGAATGTAATATACCCAGCAGGGAAAGGAGAGGGGGGGAGGAAATAAATCTATAACCCTGCGCAGCTCGCTGCCTGCCAGCCCATCGCCTTGTGCAGGCCGCCCGAGGCAGAAGTTTCCAGTGCCTCCCACCGCCGGGAGGGACGCCACCGGTTTTCTAGCCATGGGCTGTCTTGTTCCCTCTCCCCTGCTTGATCCCCCATCTAATGTTTCAGTTGCCAGAAAAATCTCCATGTCAGGGCTGGCAGCTGAGGGTTGATGGAGCGGAAGGCAGAGGAAACACAGAGAGCAAACAGGATCGACTCATGGCTTGGCTGCTGTTTTTCCTTTTTGCCATCACTGCTTTCCCAGATTTATAGCCTGCGTCTGGGGGTTGGTTACAGAAAGAGCTGTTTACAGGGGCTATCTCATCTCCAGGGGACTCTGCAGATGCACAAGAGCCAGGTCTTCGTCCTGAGATCACTTTGCAGGTTGACAGGTGATAAGGCCAAGACTTGCTAAGAAATACAGCCCTGTCCTTGCCCACCAAGCACAGGCCAAAGGCAGCTTTCTGTCAACACACCTAGTCATTTGGGTGGGAGAGTCAAATGCAGCCAGATGTGATGCTAACCATAGCCTTCTGAGAGCTGCTGGGCAGCCTGTCCTATCATCCTACCCCAGAAGGCTGCCTGACACTTGTCCTCGAGCACCACTGAAGTCACAAGAGACCAAACTGATCTCTTTTGATAGTCACCTGGCCCTTGTGCAGCCCTTGCAGTAAAAGAAGGGAGCTCCTCTGCCATCGTGCTGGTTTCCCTCTCCCAGAGGCTGAAGGACCAACACATCATCAAGTTTCCTCAGCATCTTCTGTTTTCTGCTGTTGCAACTTTGCTCTTGCCAAGGCTCAGAGGCAGCTGCTAATCTCCTAGTACTGATGTGGGCTAAAACCAGAGATGTGGCTGCACCTCATATAGCCCCCTACAAACTGTGTTTCTTCTCCACTGCTGCTGCCTGTACTGAGCTAGCTAGGGAAAAGTCAGTTCAGAAGTGCTGCAACCGTGAATATGGGCTGTCCTGAATCTGTGGGCTGGAACATGGACCCAGGCAGTGCGGTAATAGACTTGCACTTTTTATTGTCTCATCTCCTGGAGTAATCCTCAGCTCCAAACTCAATTTACACTGATACTAAACACAACTGATGCTTCTGTTTTGAGCCAAGAGCTGCCAGTCTTTTTCTCAGCAGCACTGGCAAGTCTCTGGCCTACTGTATTTATGCATCTTGATGGCTGAGTGGAGCTTGCATAGTCACATTTTCAATCCTGATCCTTCTAGTTTCCTTCCCCATAGTTACAGGGTAGAGTTTGTAGATCTCCGTTGTTGATACCAGGGCAGCTGCCCAAATTGCCATTAGCGGAGAGGTAGACGGGGTGTGGTTGGAAATCAGATCCTCTTGGGAAGAGTTTCATGAGAGAGCAGAGAGTACCTCCTACATGTAACTAACCTCCTGGATGGATCAGTATCTTGTGGCTTTCTGCTCATGCCTTACTTTATTGCAGAAGTGGAGAAGTCTGATCTAGAGCAGGGAAAGAGGGGGGAAAGCATTTGGCACAGAGACAACTGAGATGCCAGAATGCCATCAGGAAAAATACAATGAGATCTGCTAAACATCTTAATTTTAAATCATGCAAGACATTATGAGATGGGATTATGCCTGAAATAGTAAGGGTCTGGCTGTATTCAGTGGTCCAGGAGATCCTTCTCAGTGCCATGTTCTTATGTTCCTAAAATGGCCTCTGCAACAGGGGACAGATGTCAGAACTGCTTTCTAACAGGAGAGAGACTGGGGTGGGAAATATTTGCCCCCAAATCGGGCCTCTAAGAAGTACACGCTGAAGTCTGAGCCTGTAGCCCTAGGCTCCCTCTATAGTCAATGGAGAGAAATAAACATCTTGCTATGATTCATGTTATCCTGAGATAGGTGTCTAAGATAGGTCAGATGAATTGCTCTCTGGAGATGCCGATTGCTCGCCACCGACTACAAAGGGAGCCTGGGGTGACTAGCTCAGACTTCGACATCTAACTTTGGGTAGATGAGATCAGCCCTATCTGAGAGCCTGTGGAGCAGAACTGTTACAACACAGCAAGAAAAAAACTTTGGAGAAGACTTGTGTCTCCCAGTTATTATAACTGAATTTAAAATCCTTGCTCTGTTCCTGCTAAGCCAAGGGAAAAACTCACATGGATTTCACTAGGCACAAGATGAGCTTTCTCGTCCACAGTGGTAACAGGGACAAAAGAGTCTGAACCCATGAACATAGTTACTTCTTGGCCTTCCTGTGAGAGAGAGAAGAGGTATGGAGCTGGTAGCTGAAAGACAGAGCCCAAATTAAACCTAACTTTGAAGGTAATAGCGCCTGTCATCACATATGAAACTAGATTTGACTTGAATATTAATTTCTCACGAGCTAGACTGATGCCTGCTCTGCTCCTCATGTACTCCCAGTGAGCAGAAGTCCTCTGACCAAATGAGCCAGTGTCCCTGGATTCCTTCAATAATTGATGGAAAAACATAGAAACTTTACAGTGTGATGAATTTAATCCTAAATATCTAAAATACATTGACTGAATCATGCTCCAGGGGACCCCAGCACCAGATGAAACTCCCTCAACCTGTGTCACCGTCTGATAAAATGGACCCAAACTTTTGCTGACCCACTGGCAGACATGCTGAGAAAGTGTAGTGCTGCAGGCAGCATCACAGTTTGCTCTTCTGTAGGCCTCAGTTTTAACTTTTGAATTTCCTTTGGCTGAGAGCAATGTTGGATGGTCTCCCAAGCAACATGTTTAGCTTATCAGAAAGATATCGAAGACTGACTTGTTTATAATGTGCAAGTACCTGCACACAAAGAAGATAGTCTGTTCTAGAAGAGTTATTCTGAATCTAGCACAGGAAAGTGTAGGAAGAGCCAGTGGCTGGTTGTCTACACCAGATTAGTGTCAAGTTAGAAATGAGGAGTAGTAGATTCTCTGTCTCCTGGTGGTATATCAAGAACAGATGTCCTTTGTGAAGAGGCGCCCTAATCAAATTCGGATTTTGGTTTCATTCGAGAAGTCTGAGGTGAAGTCCTCCTGTCTGCATCATGTGAGAATTCTGCTTGGATGATCTGACAATCCTGATCATGCTTAACACATGCAGTATGCACACTACTGCAGGAAGGAAAGAAACAGGGAGAAGGGCAGAGGCCTTTGAGATCCGGTGATCTGACAACCATATCAGTACATGTTATTATTGCTGCCCCTATCCATTGCCAGGTGGTCATCAAGAAGATGATTTGATATCATTTTCTGAAGGGTACTCTGCCATGTCTACAAGACGGTGTCCTCTGCAAAAACATCATGAATGAAGCTCATTCTTTAGGTTTCAGGGTCTCCCTAGATAAGATTACAGTGGGATCATACCCCATCCCACCTTGATTTGTCCAGACTGCTGGAAGAGAAGACTAATATGGAAGCAACCATGTGGTCCTAAATCTGCTGTGTTTCATATCACTCCCATCTGGGCAACTGCACAACCAGGGGCTCTATCCAAAAGGGCATCTCTTTGCTGGGCAGGCATGAGGTTAAGCCTGAGGGTACATGACCAGTGGGTGACACCACTGTTTTCATGACTTTTGTCATTTGCATTCTAGCACGGGCAACGGCCAACAATTTATGTCCCCAAACCTCAGCATCACCTATTAGATTCTCATTTGTCCAGTGGGGAATTTGGTACATGTCCTTAGAGGGCACATCCGACGGGCACAGACACTTGACAAAGCCACGAGACACCCACGCACATGCCCCACCTCGTTTGAGACCCCTCGCACGCCGGCAAACACCCCGACGTACAAAAAAAGGACAGTGCGGCTTCCAAAGGTGGCATGAGTGTTAAACTCTAATAAACAAGCCCCGTCCGGGAAAGCTGAAAGAATCTGAGCCCTTCTCAACAAAGCATTTAATCCAGTCTGGCGTAACCTTTGACATTATTAGGGATCGCGGTGACCCTAATCCAATCAGATTGATTAACTAAAGCAGAGACCCCATAAGCTGACCCCCCTCTGGCCTCTGCTATTTAGCCCTGGCCAAACAGTGGGAGAGACGTGCTGTATTTACACCACAATGGGTCCGCGCTGAGAACCTGTTTCATTACAGAGCGACTTAAACTCCCATTACTCCATCAATGTATCATTCTTCAATAGTTCATTAAAAGCTGCTCCTCCACAATAACTATTAACCATTTCTCAGTCCAGCTGGCAGGTTTAAAGCCCCAGCCAGTCTTTAGCAGAAGGAGGTGGGAGTGAGTGAAAGACATAGATAGACAAGGGCTCCCTTTTTAAATTTAAACGAACTGGGGGCTTAAATAGTTTGAGGTAATTTACTTTTATTGAAAGGGGGAGGAGAGGGAGGAAACTTTTATTTTGACTTAATTATGTGCTTAGGTCTTTTAAAGTGGCAGCACCATGATAAGCTTTTATTATATTGCTTTTCTTAAGTTTGGCTCATATTTTTGCCCAGGGATTCAAAGAGAGCTTGCACTGCGTTGTGAGGCTAGGAAATGCACCACAACTTAAATATTTCTCTGTGTCAGTGTCTTCAGTCTGTAAATGCCAGAGGCAGGGGGAAAAACCCAATTCCCAACATAGTCACTGAAGTTCAAGACGGAAAATGCCTATTGGGTTGCACAGTTCACTTTCTGCTGGCAGTGCAGGCGTGTCCCTCTCCTGCATTCTCCAAAGTTTTACCCTGTATATTTTTAAAGATAACTCAAAAATCTTTCCTTGATTTCCTTTCAGTTTCCTTGAAACTGAAAGATAAGGAAATTCCCTTACAAAAGGCCAGACCTCTTAGTCAAGCAGCTGGGCACAGACTGTGGCTAACGTGGTCACTTAGCTAGAGCCACATTCTGCTCCATCTCTTAACAAAGTGTGGATGAAGCAACATTGGCAATCCCAACGGAACAAATGGGAACAGCATTTTTCCCTATAAATCACTCTATTAGAAAAGTTTAAGTAAAGTTACGGTCACTAAAGCAGGTAGCACAGCACAGCGGGGAACACGATTCCCTTTGAACAGGGAATATTTCTTCCACTGCCAAGGACAGATAAAAGCACATAACCAAGCAGGATGGGATGGAGGACTTCTTATAGCCTGGGTGCAGCTAGAGGGACATGGAGTTGGGTTGTCTCCACATAGCAGCAGGCCTTGACCCCTTGAACATCACCATTCCCTAGTAGCCAGCCTCTGTTATGAACACCATTACTATTTAATATTTGACTTGTCCCAACTATGGATCTGTAAAAATACATATATATATATATATATAAAAATAGAGCTGTAGCTAAAACAGGTGGGGTTTCTTGCTTGCATGGGGACACCAACATGCAGGCTCATGAAGAGAGTGAAAGAGTCCTGTTTCAGGCGAGATATCAGAATATGGCTCTTAACAGCACCAGTCTGGTGACAGTTTGGCACCGCTGAATCAGAGCGAGAGACAGCCTAGGCCTGAATTAACAATGAGATACCGAAGCCGTGAGCACAGCACAGGCACTGCGGCAGCCTCAGTGAGGTTTGGGCCTAGAAAGTGTTTCCTGAAGGCATTAAAATCAATCCCTTGTGCTCAGAAAAGTCCAGATAGGCGTGTGAGGCAAAGCGGAGCTGCTTTACTGACCGTAACTGGTTTGTGCTGAGGGTCTCTACTGATTCAGAGGAGAAACTCCAATCTTAGGTGCCTTAAATTTTAAGCTACAAAACAGAGTTTTACTTTCTTTCTTCCCCTCTTTTTCTCTCTTTCTTTTTTTCTGGGTAGTAGCTCAAATATGTTCCTACCCTGGGGGATCTGCCGCACAAGAATGTGACTGAGCTGTTTTTTTCTCCCCCTCCTGCTGTAGGTGAAGCAAAACTGAAGGGTGGTTTGATTCTCCCTCAAGGAACAACATTCTTCAGTTATGAAATCGTCCCAGCCTCCTTTCCCTCGCTGAGCCGGGCTACCGAAAACCTGCAATCTCCGGGCCTCGAGCAAGGGACAGACCCCTCATGTCGATGCAGTTGTGAGATAAGAGTATTTGGCAGCTGGTGGATCGGGGACCCTGTGGTCAGTGAGCAGATGAGGATCGTTTTCCTCCTGCACAAGGTGTAACCGTGGCCCTTCGTGCTACAGGTGACGTGGAGCATCCGATCTGAGAGTATCCGGCAGCGCAAGACACTCCACGTGTCATTTAAGAAAGCCTCCAGTCTTGCGACAAGGTGGAGGCACCAGGCTGCCTGGGTTCATTTACTCACTGTGCCACAGACCCACTGAATGCTCTGGGGGCAAGTCACTTGGGCTCGTGCCTATGGGAGAAGTCCTCGATTTTGCTGCACCAGCTAAATTCAAGTGCTATAGTCGCCGGAGAATGAGGAGCCCAGAACAGGTGCTTTAACTGCAAGCAAAGCATTTTGGTACGACACTTTGCTATGGGTTTAACTGCCCCACACTGCAGACCTCTCAGCAGTTTTTATTTTGGTGTGGCCTCTCACTGCTGCACCAAAATAGTGCCGCTACTGTTAGCACAGTGCTTCAGCCCCCCAGCTATAACAGGATAACAGCATCAGCCCATCAGCTGAAATCACCAGTTCTCCTGCTGCGTGCATATAAAATGCCTGTTTGGGCTGGTGGAGCCCCACCACAATAGGCCCTGCCATGATACAAATCAAGGCTTTGTTCTCCGTTGGCTGCCGCGATGCTCTCTGGCGTATTTTTTAAAATTCACGCAGGAGGAAATGTCCAAGTCTCTTCTGAGTAACACAGCAGGGGAAAAACAAACAAAACCCCAGTAACAGCCCCTGTCTGCTGACGGCGAGCGCTGGAAGAGCGCGGTGAACGTGGGAGATCAGCTGCACACACGGATTCAGAAGGGCTCCCTGAGACGCATCTCCGACGTTCCCTCCTCTCCTCATATAAGGTCAAATGGTGTTACTTTGCTTTTCAAGACAGGGTGATTTCAAATGTCAGCCCTATCAGAAACATGTAACTGTTTCTGGAGCTATAACTGGAGCCAAAAGGAAGAAAAAAAAGAAAAAAAAAAGGATTTCCAATCCTCCTTTGCTGGTGCTCTCTTAAGAGAAGGCAGCCATATTCCTCTATAGCTTTGCACAGGGCATCTGCACTTATCTTCCTGGCAGGAATTAAAAGTAAAGCAAGTCTGTCTTTCAGATGAACCCACTTGTGCTAGTGGGAAATGCAGAGCCTGACCCAGATATGCTGAAGCCAGCAGGATCAGGCAGGATTTGAAAAGTCAGGCTCCGAAAGCAAAGCAGGATAAAACAGTATTTTCTTTCTGTTTGTTTAAAATAGCCTATTTTAGCCCCCAAATACTGTTTTAGTAACACATGGGGAGAAAGACCAGATACTCAGAGTTAGCCAGGTGTTTAAATGCTATTGTATTCAACAACTTGGGACAAAACATTACTAGTATCTCCCACTTATGTTAATGGGAGCTGGATCAGAGGGGGTTGCCTGAATTACCACCCTGTCTTAGTTTGCCACTTTCAAGACCAGTGAAAGCAGAGCTGTTAATTGAGGGGGATTTCCTCAGGCCTCTGATCTTCCTTGTATCCCACTACAGTGTCAACACTGATGTGTGGACGATCAACACTAAATCCAGCCCCTAGGAACCATCTCCAGCTGGGATGGAGTTTGGATCTGCAATGTAGTGTGTCACCACCTATCATTTCCCCTCTGCAATCACTGAGAGAGCCTAAAAAGGCAGCACAAAATGCCATGGGATCAGAAAAGAAGTCAGACGTCCAGCCAGACCACTGAAAACACAATCACCCTGTTCCTTTGTGTTCCTCACAACGGGCAGGTCATAGGATCACAGGATAATTCATGTTGAAAGGGACCTTAGGAGGTCTCTCGTCCAATCTCCTGTTCCAAGCAGGGTCAGTGATGACCCAGTTTTCCAGGTTACCCATATGATCCCAGCAGAGGTTTGGAGATTGGAATAGTTGTTACCTGTGACTGAATATTCTCTGTATAACAGAGGGGGTGGATCACCACCCTTGCTACTTTGGGGAGGCACAGAATTACTAGCTATTTCTATGAGAAGGCTTAGTTACCTTGCCTCTAGAAAAGGCCCTCTAGATCAAGCCTGAATTGCTTGTATTTTTGTCCTGGGAGGACAAAATTTTCCCTGCCTGTGTCACATTTCTCCAAGCTCAACGCTCGCCCTCATTTAGTGCGTTTTACATGGTCCTTTATCACACGTTATGAAAAGCAAACATGAGTTCACAGTTGGCCTCTAGAGATCTCTGCTGTTACTCCTCCATGAACTTTGCTGCCACCAGACCGGTAGCACTTTACTCACCTTTATCTAGCACAGGCCCAAAGATGGCTAAGCTGTCATTGACGGTTGTGCAGTTCCACCTCCTGCCTCGAAATTGGTGCTGGCACTCCTGGATCCCAATCTTCACCCCTTCCGCCACGCTGGGCATGATCTCCACATAGTTCCGACAAAAGCGCAGCTGCTTGGGGACCAGTCCTGGGATGCTCCCGCAGAGGATGGGCTGAGTCCCCAGGGATGAATACTGGTGACCAATTGCCAAGGACCTGGAAAAAAACACAAGGAGAAAGGGTTGCTGTCAGGCAGGCTTTGATCTTCATACTTGGTTCCCAGCTATGAGGACAGAAAATCCACATTTTCAGTCCCTTTGTGCCTCCCTTTTCTGCAGAGAGCATCCCTCCCACCATCATCCCTCCCCAAAACAGAATCATCTATCTTCTGAAATCTTCTATGGGCCTAGCAAGAAACTCTGCCTTTAACACCTTCCTTCCCTTTCCTTTGTCTTCTCAGAGCCCTGACCCATCATTGTGCTCCATCTTCCCAAAGATGCTCAGCTCACATAGTAAGTTTCTCTTGCAGACAGGTGGCAGAAACCATATTTCTTTTTTTTGAAAGCCAAGCCCATCTGTACAAGAGTAGATGGGTTTTACAAAAAAATTTTTGCAGCTGAGGAAGCCCAGGGATTAAAAATCAAAAGCGCTTTCAGAGCTACACAAGGTAAAAGGTAATAACACCAACAGTAGAAGAGACCAACTTTCAAGTCTTTGGAGAGAGGAACACCAAAAAATGGCAACCCTCTAAAATTCACCAATGTGCCGTATGTGTCTGAACCTTACCAAGTAATTTCTGTGCACTGAAACTGCCCCTAAAGATTCAAGCAGTTTCGACCTCAAGAGCTTAAGAAGGCTGGCTCTGAGCCAAATATTGCAGGCGGGATATGTAAATTCACTACCCCGTGACACTTTCATAAGCAGTTAAATTTCTTGTGCTATGGAGGAAAAGGGATGGAAATACAGTCCCACTGGAATGGAAATAATTTGAGGAAAGATTCTTCTATGGCTCAGTGTGGGTCCAACATCAATGCTATTTCCCTGTGTGAGAAATGGTACTCATGCTACTAGAAATACTCATGCATGGGAGCATGCAAGTTGGGGCCATGGCTGGCATGTTTGTAACCTCCCTGAAAGTAAGGTCTGGAAAAGATTTCCTGCTGTTTATCAGCATATTTCCAAATGTATTTAATTTAGGCATGTGCTTTGAATGGAGTGTCCATGAACCACTATGTTGGTTGAAGCCTTAGAGACAGACAAGACAGCTATGCAGAGAGATCAGCAGATATATAACTAATTAGATGAATTTTAAAGTGTTTTTCCTGGTGCTTCTAATAATAACCATGATTACTAAAACTGAAGGGTGGTTATAATTTCCTTTTCTTCTAATTAAATCTCTTGATTGACTTTTCTGCTCAGAATTAATGACAAACAAACCTGCTTGGGCAGTATGCATTTCTGTTTACATTAATTTTTTGCTATGTGGTTTTCATTTGGGAGCACCCTAGTGCGTTTGAATTATCAACAGGGCAGTCAAAGAATATGCCTTTACTCTGTTTTGCACAAACTAAAAAAAAAAAAAAAAAAAAAATTACAAGAGTTCTATCACTGCTAGAGTACATAAGAAAATTAACTTGACTTTAGAACTTTTCATGACATGGATAAAAGTTGTTTGAGAGTGCCAGTCCCTTTATGGGGAGAAAGGTACTTGTAGCCAGGTAGCTGCCTTCCTGGGGGGTACCCTGCCATGAAGGCACAGATGTGAAAAGGATATTTACATCCAGATGTTCAGCTGCCAGCATCACTGCAAAGGTTTTTAGGTGGAGCTCAGTGGCTTTTCTAGGTGTGCATAGACTAGGCCTCACAAATCAACCCTTTCCAGCCAGGTCAGACACAAGAATTTCCAGTTCTGGATCCCAGATGCTCCGAGGTAAGAGACTGACACCCAGATAATCAGCTCTGTAAAGATGGTGCCCTTCAAGACATTGCCCAGTAAATGAACTTTAGGCAGATAAGGTGCCTGGGAAAGCAAAGGGTTTTCAGCTCTTTTCCTAAACTTAGTCACCTGCATTCCACATCAACTGCACTTCTGGGAAAAAATTAATCTAATCTAAAATTAGAGGAAAATCCATCCCACCTTAGGGAAGGAGTATGAGACAAGTAGCATGAACTGCCCTCTAGAAGTGCCTCTCTCTTTCCACTACATTAAAAAAGGAGCCCAGGCAGCTCACATTAACTAGGAATTTTGTTCATCTCATCTATCTTCAGGTGTCTACAGCACAGGCATCTCCAGCTGAACTACTCACCCCAGGCTGCTTTTGTAATCAGCAGAGAGAAACAGGCACTTCTAGAGCACGATTCATCTGCCCGGTTTTAGATGTCTGCTGTACAATGAAGTGAATCATGCCCTTGACTCCACTGACTGTATGGACTAAACGTCATTGGCTATCAAGACAGCCTGGGTGTCCGGCTGAGTAGGATATGTCTGCACTGCAAAAGCCTCCAGATAAATCATGCCATGATACCTAATATTTGGGGTGGCTAAGTTAGATGAAAAAAAGTACTACCCAAGATAGCCAAGTGCTGTGTTGGATTCCATGCAAACAGCTCAGTTCTGTTGTAGGAAACAGGCAAGTTCCTGCAGAAGCCTACAAGAGAGGACAGAGAAGAGGCCCCAGCTAACTTGTTTTCCTTATGAATGTGGCTTGATGCAGGTCCTCCTGAGCTTTGGATTAAGGGAACCACTAGTGACAGAAAAGCATCTGTGAAATACATCCCATCCCAGGCCAAAGGGTGCTTCTGCTTTGACTTCACTGTGTACATTTTTGTATCACTGGTAGCTTATATACAAAACATTCCTGGACCAAGGAAAGTGGTCTAAAGTTCTGCTTTGGGCTTCAGAAGGCCTGCTGTGTGTTGCCTTGCTGGGTATGTGGAGTCTTAAGTCTCAGCCCATAAAATCCCCTGAGGACTGGGAGCAAGGAGCTATTCACTGAAGCTAAGTTTAGGCTTGAAAAGTAGATTGTCTTAATCTCCTTCTATAAACACTGGGGAGAAATAGATACCTTCAGTGAACCATCCACAGAGAAGCACTAACTTAGTTGCTCTGACATCCTTCAGAGAATAGTTCTTCCGCTAGAAGGAGGGATTAGAAGGAGGCTAGGACGGCTATTTCCAGTGCCTATTCCCACATCACCTAAGGCCAACAGCTTCCTTTCCAAAACATTCCAAAGAGTCTCATCCAGTTCCCTCCGAAGGCAAAGTTTCCACTGAGGTAGAACCAGCCCACTGTAGGCTCCATCCATCACCTTGTGAAGCCTGGAGGAATTTCTAGATCTAGTTCAGTAGGACCTGGATGAAGTTTTAGGATTCCAGTCTCATAAGCTCTAATTTATGTGAACAGTTGTTACTCATGTCCATGTCTATGTTTTTCAGTGGCTAGCAAAGGTACGGTAAAAAAAACAGTCATAGGAAGAGCACAGGTTGGTGCCCTCAACTATTTGTTTCCGTTGCTAGGAAGATCATCTAAGATTAAAAAAAAATGTAGAAATATTTCAGATTGCTTTTCACCCAACTCCCTTCTCAATACAGTAAGGAAACAGTCACACCTTTCTTTGATCTGTGTTACAGTCTGGAAAGTTTAGTCTGCAAAAGACAATCTCCAGCAAGACTCTTGCTCTCAAGATGTCATCAGGCACTGATACGGTGTAATGTAAATTTGGCATTTCATGGAGGATAGTGTAGTCACTTGACTTTCAGTTGAAGATACAGGGTGGAATCTGAAAACATCTCTCCATGACCAGTACCTCTGCTGTTCAACACAGCTAAGCGCAGTTCGCTTCCTAATTCACTTGCAGATTCCAAAGTGTGATAATATCAACCAGGGCACCTTCTTTTGGTCTCTACTTTGCTTCCAGCATCCAGATGAAAACACTTTCTCTCTCTCTCTCTCTAAAGTCATTTTATCTTTAGGAGAACCAAGTTCTTTCAGCCTTCTGTCATTTTTATTGATCATGAGATATGAAAAAAACCCACCCCAAAACAAAACTCAAACCTTTGGAAAAAGTTGGGAAAGCCTATAAAGATCAGAATCTCATTTCACTGTTACTCAACTTTCTAGTAGCTCCCAGCATTCATTTCTCTCACTGTTTCCATTGATTAAATCTGTCTTTTGCATCTTCCACTCTCCTGCAATGTGCTTGTAAGCTGTCTTCTGCATGCTGGTAATTTTGAAATTGTGTTGTGGTGAAATGGGCCAAGTGTCAACTACTGTGAAGTAACCAGACATCGCCTTCAAACTTCTTAAGCACCAACACTTCCTGGACACATTGTCATCACCCTCTTCTTTTTCACTGGGGTTTCATTAAGCATTCAAGTTTTCAAAACCACTTACGCCCAAAAGGTGCTGTTTAAGTCTGAAGCAAGACAAAGAGTCAAAGAGCTGTTTTTTCAAACCAATTAGCTTTTTCTTACCATTAGCTCAGGAGGAGCCATGAAAGTACTATTTTATATGTCCACAGCCAAAGTTCTTGTCTTATCTTTAAGCCTTGCATGCCCTGAAGTGTTTAATTCAGCCTTCAGTGAGCATTTTTCTTTGCCAACACACCTAGAGAGCTCTTCATTTCCTTTATCTCAGTCTACCTGCTCCTTCAGCAGAGCAGTTGTAAATAAGTGCACAGTCACTTTCTTAATAAATTACCTGTACCCTCCCTCTTGGAATGGACACCATTGTCAGTTTATGAGGAAGAAATATACAGGAAATATATGCTCATAGTTTCTTCAGAAAAAGAGAAGACTTCAGTTCTGGATGACTTTGCTGTACAGCAGAATTTCTTGGCACCATTCTACTGACTTTTCAAGATTCCTACCTTCTCAATATGGTTGTCAAAAGTCCTTGACACATCAGTAGCAGCATGTAGAGGGGCGTACACCTACTTGCTTCTTCCTGAACTCTATTATTCTTGAACTCTCTAGGAGGTCTATTTTGCTATTCACCTTGGAGAGGCCCTTTGCCAGCTCCAAGTGCTGCTGAGAGCTTCCTCAGTGGAGGTCCTTCTGGGGTCCCAGACACAAGTAAAATAATTGCATTTATTAATGTTGTACAGCAAGAGTGAAACTTGTCTGTGCAATGACCCAGCATAAGACCCAGAGAATACTTAACTTCCTGCTGAATATTGAGAATTGAGCAATAGCAGTGGCACTTCTCCTTTTGTCTTCTCACACAGATGCAAGGCACAGATGCAGTCAGTCCCGGTGCAGAGGCTGAGTTATGTTAAAAGATGTCCACCTCCTTATGGTAGAAGTCATTTATGTTCTCCTGCTGCTCCCTTTGCATGAGGACCCCTTACAAGAGGATGTCATGCCAGCTCCAAATCCTTTCCCATAATCCATTCAGATTTCAAGAAGCTCACCTCCCACGCCTTTCCTTTCTCTCATTTTTGCTGCCTCCCCATGGTGCAACACCTAACTTCTGAAGACGAATCTCACCCTTACTATGGAGAAGAAGGCAAGTTTTGAAGAGAGCTGTTGATCCAAAAGATGTACATTCACAACACACCCTTGGTATTATGACACTAAATATGGGAAGGAGCCTCTGGGGTTGAAGAATGTGGCTTGGAGGAGACTTCATAAGCCCTGCCAAGTTATAAGCAAAACCCAGCAACTATTGTCTCACATCTCCTGGTACTAGGCCAGAAGGACTCAGAGGAAAGTTGCTTGCTGATGATGAGCATGTAGCCCTTACTCCATTCTAGAGCACCAGAATTAAGCCCTTTGCTTTGCCCTAACCATAATCTCCTGTGGGCTGCTAGGATCAAGCAGAGTGAACTTCATGCGTCTGAGGACATGCACTTGGGGCGAACTGAGCTAATAGAAGGCTGTGAAATTTCTCCAAATGGAAACTACTGCGAATGGCAAATGGCACCTGAATGTTCAAAAGACTCACAGGATAGGATCTATCTGTCAGTCTTAATTCGGTCCCCTCACACCCACGACACTGTATAGGGCTGGCATGCATGACAGAAGAGATATGGTAGACCGTGACATGGTTTGACTATGGTCACGGTGGCTATGGTATGATGTGACAGCGGGAGGCTGGGTATGACATCCCACAGCACCTCAACCTCATCAGAGGTAGAGACCATGCTTAGGAGAGGTCATTGAGCCTACTGCCTCTTCTTTTCCATTCCAGTAACATACATCAGTCTCCATGAAACCCTCCTGCAAGGACTCAAACCACCAGCTCAGAGGTCAGGTTGGTGGACAGACTTAGAAAAAATTAATAGATTTGCATTCACTTAATGCAATTTTTTTTATCAGAAAATATAAATATTTTAGAATATATTGTAGTTATTTTTCTAGCTTCACAATAAAATGAAAATAAAACCTGGAGAAATTTTAGAAGGAAAGGGAAGAGAAAGAGTGGAAAAGAAAGGGAAGGGAAGATTTCAAATCCCATATTTTTAAATGGAAAATGGAATCATTTTGCTAACTAAGTGGATTTTGTTTTCATAGCATTAAAACTATACCCCAAACTCAAACAATCATAAAATGTGAGCTATAATGAAAATTATAATTACTGTTTTAGTTCAAAATATTTCTGCTGAAATCCTGAATAACTGAAAAACCACCGTAACACAGATCAATAAAGTGATTGGATTAGCTCTAGAAGGCATGAATCAAGTAATTGATTATCAGGAAAAAATATTTTTCAGCTTGGGCTTTTTAGTTCTCTGTTGCCCAGTAAAGGCCTTAGCTCTCTAACAGTAATCCCAGAAATGGCATACTATCGTTCAGAAATTATAAGTGTCTGTACAATGGATTCTAGCAGAGTCTTCAACTTTTACTCTCTGAACTTTTAGGTATCCACAGATTATTTCTAAGAGGTCCACAAAAAGAACTAAGAAATCTAAACCTCTTGTGAGTCAGCTCAAATTCACTGTGCAGGTGTCTGTCCTTCCAGATTTTTTTTTTCAGTCTTGAAAAAAGGACTGAAAACTATGGAATTTACTGTTTTTTTCACTTCTGTTCTTAGATATCTGTTCTTTCATCCTAAAGTAGAGCATAAGAGCTATATTTAAATTCTTTTTCTGTTCTAGCCCATAAAGTATGCACATAACTTGTAGCTGGGTCTGATCCTGCAAACACATAGGCATGGAAGTAAATCTGCTCCCATGAATAATTCCCTCACCCTTGCCCTGCATTAATAATAATGATGCTGATGATGATGCGGCATTATATTTCTCTATTACCTTTCATCAGAGGATCTCTAAGCGTGGGACTCCTCTCACCCGACTTTGACCATTTAAAAGTAAGGCATCTTGGCCAAGTTGGCTGTCTACTAGAGTCCATGGAGCGAGATCAGCACCTCCAGAGGGCAATTCAGCCCATCCTAAGATAGGTGCCTCAGATAGGTGGGTTGAATCACTGTAGATGCCTAGGAGGCTGCACTGGCTGTAGAGAAGCTTGGGTGATGAGCATAAACTAGACACCTTGTTTTTAGCTAGCTAGTCAGGCACCAGGAATCTTATGCATTTTAGCTGAATCTCAGAAGTCCCTGCAAGGCTGCCAAGAAGGCACCAAGGGATGTCTTTGCTAGGTGGTAGAAGGCAGCTACCTCTAACGTGGAATATGGCAGCTTATTTACAACACACAGCGACAGTTTGGGTCTGGAATTGGAAAATAGAAGACTCGATGGCAACTTCGAGTGGATGCTAAGACAGCTGTACATAATTATCTGAGTTCAGGTTTGGCCAGGACAGTAAATTCCCACAGGAACTAAGGCACACCACAACACTCAGCACCTTCCACTCTAAGTGCAAGACCAGTTTCTTTGACTTTGTCTTCCCTTAGGATCTACAGAACAGAATAGAACAGAACAGAGTACGAGTATTAACAACCCAGTTCCTTACAAAAAGTCTCAGGAACTCATTAATTACCCTAGGCAATTAACTCTTCTATTATACATATCATCAGAAGAACAACCCATCAAGCAGAATAACGGCCCCTCAAACCACGTTTTCAAGCCTGGCTCAAGAACATAGTGACCCTGATGTTGTTTCCACACCACATCCTACATCCAGGGTTTCTGCATGGAGGTCTCCCTGCCGAGATCTGCCTCCATCCTTCTCCATTTATCTTGAAAAATTTGCCAGGATCTCCATACAAGGTATTAGAGATGTGTAAGCCTTACCATTTTAATCTGCCACCTACACTGCAGTTTATGAGAGCTGTAAATCTCGTGGTTATAATGAACTCATCTAATGATATTGCTGATGGATAAATTTACCTGAGACGAGGAACAACAGTTACTTGCAAATGAAAGAAGAGTAATTTAAAGTTTCATGTAAACACTTTTGCTGCTTTACTTGTGACTTCTCCCAGCCTACAATGTATTAGGGTTTCATGACAAATGGAAAGTATGTATGTATGTGTGTTTGTGATGCAAAGATTGGCTGGCCTGGAAGAGAATCTGCCTGTTTATACCTGGAATAATACTCATATATCTTGGGCACTGGAAACATATTTTAGATGAAAATAGGCCAGATTTGCTGTGTCAGTTGTGCTAAACGGGAGGCATGGAAGGAAGAGAGGAGGCAACGTATTAGGTAAATACTAGAGAAATGCCTAACTGAGACAGGAGCGTATGTCCTATTTTCAAAAATGACTTTGCCTGCAGTCTTTAAAGATATTTAGACTCCTGCTATGAATTTCAATAGTAATTAGGAGTGTGGCTGGTCTTATCCCTTCTAATTTGCCCACCTCCCAGAGCATCCAGACCTGAACCTGTTTTAAATGATCAGCAATATAAATTATGTGCTGTGGTTTCAAACCTCTCATTAATGCTCACCCCCCCGAACTGAGGTCCGTTCTGAGCTACGGCAGCACTAAATACCTTTGAGGACTGAGCTCAAAGACCTAAGATGCTTGTGAAGATTGGATTTGGGCTTCTAAATTACTTAAATGCTTAAGTGCTTGGGGGAATTTTATCCTGAAACTACTTAGTGTTGAAGCTAATTTTGAAATGAGAACCATGGATGTGAAGGTCTGTCATTTTTCTTCATTAACAGTGTGTTTAGGTAACCCTGTTTGAACAGCATGATTTTCAGGGTCCTATCCACTCTTCTAATACACAGAGACACACACATTTCTTGCCCTTTTCCCCCAAAGATGTCTTTTGAAGATGCATTTGGTCACGCCAAACACACACGCACGTCTGCGAGTTCCTTCCTTGGCTTTAACTGAGTCATCAGGCTCACCAAATGTGTGAACTCACGCTATAATGTTCTCCCAGAAAAATAACAAATTGATTTCATTTTTACAGGCTACAGCATGCTATATAATTGGAGACACTGCCTTGTCAACTCAGACCGGTCTGACCCGACCAGAGACATTGCTTACAGCTGTTTACGGAGCCATAAAGTTTCCTCCTCTTTGTTTTTCCTTCCTTTTGCACTCTCTCTCTCTTTTTTCTTTCCCCTTCTCCCTTTAATGAATCCTACAGTTACTTTTCGTTTTGGTCATAAAATACTGTTAAGGGAAATGCAAGAAGCCTCGATTTAGAAAAGCGTTTCAGTCTATGCTTCAAGATAACGCTGCACATATTTAAAGCTGAGCATATGTTTAAGTACTTTCACTGCACCAAGGCATTCAGTGAGGAACTTTTAGTTACAGCTGCATGTGGTTTTTTTAATTACCAATAACGAATTAGAGGTTTTGATTGAGCCATCTCAGGGATTGTTTCCTTTTCAGACTCGCAGAACAGCTCCAGTTGCAACAGGAATTTTGCCATTTTTTCCATATATTGTCACTGCATTTGAATCCTGATCATCTGTGGAAGAGCAGAAGACCGTCTCTCCTAGACTTGTTCATCTACTCTGCTGAAACTGCCAGTTAGAGCTGGGCACAATTTTTTTGCATGAACCCATTTCCCAATGAAAACATATATTTAATTGTATTTAATATACCTAAGAAAAATTAACTCTGACAACTCTTGAGCATTTTGCACATGTATATGGAGTTTACCACATTTGCCAAGCACTCAGAAAAAGGTATATTTTTTTCTGAATGTTCCAAAAACACAGTTTTATGGGGGGTTGTTTTGCAGACGATTTTGCTTTGTGTAAAAATCCTTTACATTTATTTTAAAATCCTCAAAAGCTCAAAACTGAAATGAAATGTTTTGATTCCTGTGGAAAAAGAAGTTATGATCTACTTGGAAGGATATTCCCATAAATGCTTGACTTTCCAAATGTGAAAAAAAGGTGCTTTCATTTTGAACTACTGAACTGACCAAAAAAAAAAAAAAAAAAAAAAAAACCCAAAACACATACACAAAGAGCTTTTAATCTAGTTGTACTATCCATCAAAATACCATTTAACTACTTTGCAATAAATTCTGGCTGTGCTTCCTTTCATATCATCCATTCATCATGGATTCATCACAGAGTCTGCTCCTCTTCTGGTCTGAAATGTCACAGTACTCCTTTCATTCAACCCCCCTGAAAGGTTCCAGGACTGATTAAATCTAAATCAACTCTGCACTGTCCCAAAGCCTCTGCATAGGTGTGATACACCTTATGCCTTCTTTGAGGACCACTTCTGTACGCAGGATGGATTTAGGACAAATGAGAATCTTCATTTGGATTTTGTTCCAAATAAACATGGGGAAAAGGGGCACAACAGTTGTCAGGGAACAAAAACTTCTTTCCTTGAAAAAAATACATAGAACTTTCTTAGGACTGCATTTTTCTTCCAAGATAAAAATGCAGCAACAAAATGATGCACTTAAAAGTACTACCTCGAGCAAGCAAGAAAACCCAACACTGTGTTCTCCACACAATTTATCTAGGTTTCCAGTGGAAGTAAGATATACCACCATGTGTTGTACCTATGTACTAAGCCATGTATCTACCTGTGGGTCTTTCTTTTGAATGTACTGGAACATGTCAGCCGTACTAGAGACCGTGAGAGCTTCATGAGAACACGACAGCAGTCGAGGGCAGAGATCTCCTAAGCTTCTCCTTCCCTCCTCTTTGGGAAGGCTGCAGCAAAAGACCACCAATTGCTAGACAACAGAGAATCCACACCAGGGAAGGCCACCAGGAACACACCAACCCAAGGAAAAGCCTTAGTTAGAGCACAACCTTTGCAAGACTCCAGAGGATCTAGCTATGAGACTCAGATCCTCAAATTTGTTTTTTTTTTTGCGGCTTATGGAACTAAGTTTTTAAAAAATGGAACTGGAATTCTTGGAGTACATCCTCCCCTGGACTAGGTGTTTTTGCAAAGAAACTATTTTGCATTGGAAAAAAACTTCATGGCTTTTTGACATGTTTTGGCTAAATCTAGGTAAAATTCAGAAGGCACAGACTGATGAGTCGCTCAAAGGTACAGGAAAAATGCCAGTGTATGTCTTGGCATTTATATTTTCTCTGAGAGAAAAAAAACCCCAACCTTTGTGGAGCTAATTTTTGACGACAAAAAGAATAACAATAGCAATAAACCTGATACAGAGAAAGAAGAGAAAAATTCCATTCCCTCTGCAGCTCTGACTTTTACTACTCTTTTAGATAAATCCTGTCTGCTGAAATGGAAGTACTGGGGCTCCTTTAGCCCCCCAGATTATTCTGATGTGAATGGAACAAGCATGGATGTCAGCTTGATTTTCTTGGACTGCTAAGTGAAATGCCACAACTTCCTAGGCTGACCTTGGCCAGTGTCTAATAGTCTTTTCTGAGGTGGGAAGGAAGGAAGCCCTGTATAAGTAATACGAATCTATTCATAACCAACTTGCTTTCCTTAGCCATCTTCTGTGGACTCTTAAGCAACAGGCCACCTACTCCAAGGTCTCCAGATCTCTTGTTGAAAGTGGGTGATTTGGGTGTAAAACTCCTTCGGTTTGTTGAGCAACTAAGCAACAGTCCCAGCCTGATTTCCTGCAATGTCGATGCAGAATTACAGCACCATGTGTACAGCACGAGACCACACAGAGAAGGGCTGAGGTGTATTCTCCAGGCTCCTCTCCCCAAACCTGCTGGGGTTTGGCATTTGCACACCGGGAACCATAGCTCAAAGAGCCTCTTCTCCAAGTGACTCAGCGGATGCGGTGCCTTGATGTTCCTCAGAAAAACGTAACTGTTCTCCAGCCTAGTAAATATTCAGCACGATGGGTGACTCAGTGCCTGGCTGAATAAAGATCGATGGTGGTCAGGCTGATGAATGGGGAAGAAACTCGGATGAGAGAGGAAGCGTGTAGGAGGGGTAGGATTTGGAGGAAAGCAAGAAGCGTGTAGGAGGGGTAGGATTTGGAGGAAAGCAAGAAGTGTGTAGGAGGGGTAGGATTTAGAGGAAAGCAAGAGGGCAGGGAGTTGTCCTTGGAGCAGGAGAAACTAATGCAAATCTCCGATGCGGAGGATGAAATAAGATTTTGGGCGGAGAGCAATAGCCATAACAGTGGGCTCGTCTGCCATGGTTTACCAGGGTAACTCAGTGCTGGGGATCGGGAACCTCCGGCAGAATGACTTCTGCAGGGTGTCAGCAGCCAAAAGCCACACCTGCAGACCTCTCCACATTGCAGCGGAGCCTTAATGATTTCTTTCTGAAAGTGGCTGGGGAGATGCAGACAGCCTGCCAGATAGTGATCAGCTAGTAGAGGGGTGATCACTATTAGGCAAAGATACCAGCTTTGACATGCAGCGAGGGAAGCAGCCAAGAATTTGGGAACGCAATCCCAGCTTTCTGCTGCAGGTTCCTCTGCCAAGACACCTCCTGTGTTTACTTTAGAAACCAGAGATGGGCCCTCCTCTTCATAATAATAATAATAAAGCTGCAGGGTCACTCAGCTTAACAGATGGATTCCTTCCAGCTTGGAGTTCTTCTCATTACCCGCAGAACCGAGGTACCGATGTATCTGGGGGATTATGCAATGTTAATAATTAGGTTTCTCAGGAGATCTGAACAGTGACAATGGGAGCCTGTGGGAAGAAAGCTCCACTGGAGAAAATCAAATCGCCCCATGGATCTCATGTGCAACCCGTGGACATTGCTTGGCTCTAAAGAGCCTTGGTAGAGGTAGTGAGCCTGAGTAGCCACAGAGACCACTCAGCCCTCTGCAGCAGCAGCTCTCTGCTTGCCAAGAAGCTGTTCCCATTCATAAAACAGCTTCCTGTGCTCTGCCTCACTGGAGAACTGCAGGAGCAATGCACTGGACTGCTTGCTCTCCTCAGTTCTTGGTTTTCCCGTGCTGGGGGAGTAGATCCTAATTGCTCCTTCTTGGTGGAACAATCTTCCACCTGAAAATATCTCCACAGTGAGGTAAAGACATCCGCTTTGCTAAAGTTTTATTTTTCAATTAAAATAAAAGGACAGATTTGTTGCAATGCAAGTAGCCTATTTTCTGCATTTTCCACTTTGAAACTTTTATCATTATGATTATTTACCATACTCTTGCATGCAATAGAACCTTAAAAAGTTGAAATCCAAAGGATTGTTTTGACTGGCCTGAAATATTTGAGTCACTCAGAATTTGAGCAAATCATACTGATTTAGAAATAAAGAAATTTCCAACTTTCCACATTACTTGAGAAAGAGAAAGTTCAATTTTCATGGATTTTTACAAGAAGAACTTAAGTACTATTTGGAGGTTACAACTACTGCCTAAGAAGGCCCTGCACATCTCTGGTTTTTACAATTTTCAAGAAATTACTTTGTACAATGCTCAACTAATTAATTAATGGAATTCGTTTTCACAAATTATCTTAAGGTTCAGAGCTTACTAGGAATTAAAAAGAATCAGATATTTTACACAAAACAAGAATGCCTGGAGATTTGACAGCACAAGGATGCCTGGCCTTCAAAAGTTTCTAAGCACTCCAGCTACAGGATGTTACCCCATTTATAACTAAGAGGGCAAAGAGAACACTTTCTTTGGAGGGAACAAACTACTAAGGCCTTAACTGCTGTGGCCTGTTGGACTGCAAGGCTGAACATGGCAATGCAAGTAAAACCATGAACACAAGTACATATTTATCCTTGATCCTGCCATCAGATGTTTTCTGTCTTCTGTTCCCTTCCCTTTCTTTCTATGTGTACACATGCAGAGACACACCTATTGACACATCTCTGTCCACAGAGATAAGATTTAAAATTTCTCCATTCTAGTGCACCCAAGCATTGATCAAAAACATTGAACGCCCTCAAGGAACTCCTCCTTATACCTTCTTTGCTGCTAATACTGACTGAGACTATTTGGAAATCAGAAGTTCAAAACTAGGTGGGCCAAATTTCCCAAACCTGGGGCAGTATTTCAAGACATGGGAGGGTTAGGGTGGTTGCCCACAAACAGGCATCTCATACCCTTCCAGCTACCTTTGGGGATCCTACCTGGCTTCCAGCTGCTGCACCAGGTCTTCTGAAAGGCCTGTGTCGCAGCTGCCATCCATCCCATATGGATGTCTCAGACTCCATAGGGAATCACCATACAACTGGGTGCCTAAACATAGAAGCCTATGGTGCAGACCTGAACTAATCATCCTACATTTCCTGTATAGCCAATGGAGAGAAAAGGGCACAATTAAGATGCGAGTCATCTGGCCTAGTTTAGATACCTATTTTGAGATGAAGTTCAGTCATGTGCTGGCCTCCAATGGCTATAAAAGAGTAATAGCTCAGGTGTGGATTTCTGACATCGCAGACCTTTAATGACATGAGTCCACCCTGAATTCAGGGCTGTGGTGTCAAGTGATAAACAGGAGGTTTGTATTCGCCCACGCCAAACCCTTCAGCCAAGTGAAGATCCGGTTCTAGAGGAGCTCCAGAGAGACTTGCTAAGAGAAGAAAGGGGATTGCAGCGGGGTAGGAGCCTCCTCCTGGGGAAATGCAGCAAATACAGTAACAAAGACCCAAATACAGCAATTCCCACTGTAGCCCAGGCCAGGACAGATATTCAGGGGAATCTCTCTGTGACACAAGGTTATGAACTGGAGATTCAAGACCTTTCCCTTCACTTGCCTCCTTGTGGGATAGCTTTTTTAAACTGGGGCAGGGAAACTGCTGAGAGATAATCAGAAAACTCTAGGAACGCTTCTGAAACTCTTAAGGAACAGAATAGGCTCTTTCTCATGAGCTTCTCTTCAAGAGCATTTTAATCTTACTGGTTTTTCAGCTCATGTATTTCCAAGCTGGGCCACCCATTAGCTTGTCTTTTCCTGTCTCACTGGACGTTGCATTTCACACACTAGATTCACCTGCAGCAAACCCCGTAGCTTTTGCTTGGCTGAGTCACCTCCTTCAGAAAGGTACCCAGTCTTGAGCTGAAGATAGACAGAGACAAGAAATTTGCCAGTTCCCCCAGGTATGTGCTCCAACGGCTAACCACCATCACTGGTAAGACCTGCTACCTGTGCTGAAGCCAAACGGTTGTGGCAGTGGTGGCAACCCTGGATTGCAGTGCAGAGATTTGTGGAAACGGGATATGGCTTGCCGGACACAGGCTCTGCATGTGCTAACGTGACTCCACTGAAATCATCTGGACTTGAAGCTCATCTAGAATAAGAGGCAAGGAGGTGAAGGCAATCAGCCTCTCCACCTCCCCAGTTTTAATCTGGGTTTGGTCTGATTCCGTAAAAAGAATAATTAGAGGCTTCACTTACTCCCTGCAAGAGATCATTTATTCTTTCTGCTGAAAATGATTTTGTAAGCAAATCTCTCCTGGAAGTGCTTCTGTCGGGTGTTCACTTTAATGAGGGTGATCTCACCAACTGAAGAGGGAGTTCACGGTGGGGAGGAGGGGAAGGGCTGCACCGTTTAAGGTGGCTCACAGAGTGAGACGGGGACCTCCTCCCCCCCAGTTCGGCTTTCCCCCGAGCTCCCCGCAACACTAAACTCCTTTTACTTTCTGAGCAGCAAGCTGCTGCTGCTTGTGTTATTGACACATATTTCAAACAAGCCCGTGCAAGGGACTTGAGACACATTACATTGCACATGGTGCCCCGGGCCACAGATTCGCCTCCTTACACCGACAGCACGTTTTGCTTCATAAAGAATGTGCAGGCCTTCACCTCGAGCTATTTATCTGGTGTGCTCAGAAGAAACAAGGGAGAGGGAGAAAGCCCTACAAGCCCATGTTGGCTGTTAACCCCATGCTACATACCAGTAAGTGGCCAAACACTGACCTCCCTCTGCACGAGGTCTAGGCCACCCTCTGCTGATAGACCTGGACACATGCCTGCAGCCAGCTCCCCAGCTTTCTGTGCACCTGTATTTAGGGAAAGCAGCTCCCTGCACCTTTTTTTGCAGCTGCACCTCATTGTCTGCACAGCCCCTAGCACACGCTCCATCCCGGAGCACAACTGGAGCTCCTTGTCTCTAATGATGTACTACGCTGGAAGAGCGAGGCTATCTGACGAATAAAAGTTGCTGATACGCACCTCTTTCCAGGATCAGGCTAATCTTTTCTTGCTGTTAGCAACACTTTTTTCCTGCTTTCTCTAAATCTTTCAATTGTTATTATTATTATAATAACAATAATTATTACTATTGTGCCTTGAACTTGAGTCTGAGATCAGGCTTCCACTGTATTGAGAGCTTTATGGAGAGACGTCAAGAAGCTGGTTCCCACTGCAGAAAGCTCATTGTCTGTGTGTCAGGAAGGACATGAAGGGGTGAACGAAGCAGAGAAGAGGGGCCAGGATTGAGGTAGGAGAAGACGCGAGTAGAAAATGAAGAGCAGTTAGCAGAATAGCAGGAGTCAGCACTGGTGCCTTGCCTAAGCAAACCTCTCTCCTCATCTATGTCCACACATGTCAAATCTCAGCAGGAAGAAGGGGAATGTTCCCTTGACTTTCCCAGCTGTAGAAACTTGGGTCTTTTGAAATAGCAGTGCAAGAACCTTCAATAGCTGCATTCAGATCCGATTGCTGCCATTACCATTGCATAACTGCATTTCCTCCTCACCGATGGAGCTCTGCTCCAGCTATGCCAAATACCCAGAAAATCCCTCCTCAGTGGAAAAATCAGCATTCCACCACAAAACTGGCATTATTCTTGCCACACTGGTGATCTTGAGAAGAGACATCTACGGTCATGTCCCTTTTGGGGCTGGAAAGTTGCCAGGGATCTGGGGTAAGGAGTTGCTAGGATAGTGCCATACTAATAATTCTTCATCTCACCCACCTTTTTTCCTGTCTCTTTAGATTAGGCTTGAAGTGCTTCAGGGCAGGGACTGTCTCTCACTATATGCGCATACGGTGCTCAGGACAATGAGCCTTTCCTCTTCCTTGGAACTGGCAACTGCTAATGTATTGCAATTAATAAATAATTGGAAAGATCTTGAAGGGTGAGATGTGAGATGATGAAAGACTGACTGGGAAGGGTCTAAATTTCTTTTGAAAGTGTTTTAGGGGAACAGTTAAAAATGCATGGATCTTGTCTGGATCATGGATTTCCAAATATAATGGGCTAAATTCTGTACTTAATGAAAGTGGAGTAAACCATTAGGCTTTTATGGAACGACTCCAGGTTTGTGATGACTCCAGTCCTAGCTGTATACAGGAAAAATAATTTAATCTCCCTACCTTGGATGTGACACAGGACCACCAAACTACAGTTCAGGACAGGAGGGGTAAAAAAATAAATAAATAAATAAATAAAAGTCTGTCCAGGTGGAGTGTCATGAGAAGTTTAGGTAAAATGAATGTAATTCCCCAAAGCAAATACCTCAGCTCTTATAAAAATGACAACACAGCTGAAATCCCATGGGATGGTTTTAAAGTCACCTATCAGTTCATAGAAAAGTATCCACGAATCTCAGGCTCACTCAGTTGTTATGTGCACTCATAAGCAATGTGAGGAGCGGGAAATTACAAATATAAATTAGAACTGCGTAAGGCAGATAACTTATAAGGGAAGCTAAAGTCACAGTGAAAAACCCATGGCTACTAGTGTTCCTAGGGAACTACTGGGGAATATTTAGAAATATTTGCACACACACATACATATATAGTCTCTAACAATATATTAACCAAATAAATAAATAAACAGATAAAGGAGGAAGGGAATCAAGGATATTTCCAGATCACTGATGCTAACATATGTAATAAATCTTGAACTGACGATGGAATACAAGAGAATGCAAAATTGCTTAAGAAACTACCGGCATTGCTAAAGAACAAATGGATAACTGCCAATCTGTTATCTGTCCAAAAAGTGAAGTAGGTGATACAAGACTGAATCCACAGAGAATTAAGGATCTATAATATAATTAATGTAGTAAACAGTTATACGCTAAACGAATTTCATACAATTTTTAAATGCTACTCTTAAACAAGAGTGAGAAAAGTGATTCTATTGATATAAGATTCTTGTCAGAATATAAACGATAATAGTGAATAAAGAATTCAAAGTGGTAATATACAGGATAAATAGATGCAGAGCTGAAAAGTGCTCCAGTATCATTCTACTAAGGCATCGTCATCAGGTGGGGCTGTTCTAAAGGAGATTCTCTGAGATCATCTCAGCGCTATTTAACTTCCTTGCCAATGGTCCAAAATAAGTATCACATCACTGCTGAAAGCCTGTAGGATACTCAAGCACTGGGGAGGTGGGAGCGACAGATATGTACATGGCAGCAATACAAAGTAAGGAATCAGATGTGTCCATGTAAAGCCACCTTTGTGCCCCAGATGCCAAGTCAGGCTTGCAGGGGTAACATAAGCTGTGTCCTGGCTCCAAGGGGATGCAGGGATTTGTGTGACGGACTCCTGGATGTGAAATCAGCAATGGCAGTCTGGCTAAGACAGTGAAAACAGAAGAGGAGAATATAACTTCTGCACACAGAGCTGGTGAGGACATTACTGAAATACTGTATCCAGATGTTTGAAAAGTTGCAGAAGGTTCAGGCAAAGAGTATAGTGAGGGACCATCCTCATTTTGCCTTAGGAGGGAGAGAATTGTTAAAGGGTCAACTTATTTGGCTAATTACAAAGACCTGCTCACTGTCTGAAAACACCAAAAAGGAGAATTTCAGATGTCAGAGGTAGCTTTAGTGTACCAGACAAAGCAGTAACAAGATTAATCTACCAGCAGCAGTAAGAACTTGCAAAACCCACACTTGAAGCTACTGAGCATATTTGTGCCAGTAGGGATCACTGTAATTACTAAGACCAGTTGCTAATGGCTGTGGCAGAGTCTTTATTGCTTGACTTTCTTTCCCAAGACAGAGGGAGAGCAGAACCTCCTAAAATATCACACAAGCCACAGTGAAAACTGTGGGACTTGTATGTCCAAGTCACACGTGTTGTATTCAGATAATTTATTGCAGCGCCCTAGATGGACAGCAATATGTACTATGGCATCTAAGTTTGGGAGAGCAATGAATGATTCATACCAGTCCAAAGCTACTACATCATTCCTCCCTTTACAGACAATGAAGAAAAGTGGACACAGGATTGAAGCTGATCACATACAGGAGATGCTTTGAATATTACCAAAGCTTCTTTCCAGTGACTCATAGAGAGCTAGAGTGTTGACCTGAGCTATTCATTACTTTCTTGATCTCAGATGCCATAGCATGCACCTACAAGGTCCTTTAAGGTCTAAGGATAGTCACCTGTATGTGGACTATAGGACCTTCAGAAAATGCCACTTCAAACATCTTTCTAAATGCTGTAGCTCAAACACAAGTTATTAGACTTGATGAAGGAGTGACTGAGTGTAATTCTCAGAAATCATGGTCGTAATGGTCCTAAAGAGATAAAACTATACTTAGATTTCCTTGAAGGCTTCCCACCCAATGACTCAAACTCATTATTGTTTTGGGTAAGGAATCTGACACGATTAGGCCTAAGATGGTCTATATGGGCCTGATGGGCCATAAAGTCCCCTATCACCAAGTGCTATAAAATTCTCTCATCTGAGGAGCACTCACCACAAGCTCTCGAAGGGTTGAGTACCAAGATCTGCCTTTTACAATGGAATGTAATATATCTGCAACCATATAAATAGCTGGATAGATGAGAGTTGGATAAGATCATGGCTTTACAATGCTGCCTCTCCTGCTTAAAGCATAACCCATCCCAAAGTTGGTTGGAACCAGGATGTGGCAAGCCTTAAAGGGATTTATGTCTCAAAATTACTAGCTTTCTTCAGTGTTACAGGAATAAGGATGTTGATTCTCACCAGCAAATTGCTCCCACTCAGCACTGACTTTGCTTGTTGATCCTTTTAGCACCAGCTTTTTGTTTATAGCCTCTAATCACTTATCAGCAGAGGCCCTAAACTAAAATGCTGTTTGGAAACATCTCAGCTGTGGCCTCTCCATTCCATTGTCCTGTGGCATCCTGCTCAAAAAACGATTTTGCACCCGAGACTCTCCCTGTATGTGCTACTCTATTCAGTTTGGGTCTTCTTATGAAAGACACCCTGTGTTAGCAGAAGAAAAGGAATTGCCCTGCTGCAATTTATATACTGCTTGCTGTGACAGGACAGAATTGTCTCTTCGGTACCCAGAATTTGGTTGGCGCCAGAGCTCTGGGAACAGACTGAAAGGCGTGGGTTGTTTTTGGATGAATCATGTTTTTAATCATCAAAGACTACCAATCAGAACTGCAGCAGATTTTCCTCAGTTTTTGTTTTACCATAAGAGTGATAATTTCAGCTTCCCACCTCTGGATTAAGCACAGATAGGACCTTCGCAAGCAGTGACTAATGAAGCTTCACAGCTTTCTTGTTTTAGATGGAGAACCTTCAACACTGAAAGATTGGTGATTTTTGAACCTGTCCTTAATGGAGCTGACATTAGGTAGTAGATTAAGACAATAATCCTTCCAGCGTGCACATGGATCAATTTTATCTGTGATTAACTTTAATTAGTAGAGAAAATGGTGTAATCATTAAGGCATAAGTCTAGGACTTATGGACTGTGGATTCAACACCTCATTGCACAAGAAGATCCCCTGTGGGACTAGAGACAAATCATGTTTTTTGGTTTGTCTCAATTTCTGATCTGTAAATTGGGAAAAACATTGCTATACATATTCATGAAAATAACCAGGTATTCAAGGAGTTAAAGGCCGTGAACACATAGATGTATGGATTATTAATGAATAAGCCATATTACAATCGTAAACTGGAGCTCATAAATACTCGTGTCAACCACAGGAGCATAAGAATAGAAGGTAGCTGATGGATCATTGGACAAATGCGCTTCCAGGTGGGCCAGAAAGATGCACATCATATCTCAGCCTCTAATCGACTGTTAAACAGAAACTATGATACAGTATGCAAACCTGACTTCCAACTCCAGTGATGTCAATGTGGCATCTAGGAGCACTGTTTTGGGTGGGAGAGGCTTTTATTTCTATGTAAGAACCTCCCTGCCCCATTCAAAAAGTTTTGTCCTTGCTGCCTTCAGAGCAACATCAAATGGAGCCATTTGCTGCTGCTCAAGTAGAGTCTTCTCTGACCACTGGTGGATTTTTATTTCTTTCTTTTTCCTTTTTTTCCCCATTCAACCCACTTTACTGCAGATGGCATACGGTAGGAAGCTGGTAATTTCCTTCTCTGACTCTCAAGTTGCCTTTGGTCCTGATTTACCCAATGGAGTAACCAAGCTATGGATTGATGAGACGTAAGCAAGTATGTAAGGACAGCATGGCCCAGGTGCTTAAATATGTGGTTAAGTGCTTGGCTGAACCAAAGCTTTCATGAAGAAGGGATTAGGTTTAGTGCAATAAAAGTGAGTAACTCTAGGCATGACCCAGGTTTTCCTGTGTTAGGTGTTGTAATGTTAGAGCCTACCCCAAAGAAATTGCCATTGTGTTTTAAATCAAGGCTTCCATAATTTAAAAGTCTGGCAAAACATGAAAGCCTCCAAATGTTAAAAAAGAATTAAATACTTAAAAAAAAATCACTGGTTCAGGTAACACAATAAATCTATATTGAGCTTTACTTAACGAACAGTAATCATCTCCTTAAAGATTTCTGTCATAATTTGCATACTGTTCTAAGTCAGCAAAGACCCATGGGGATGTTTTACAGTCATAGGCAAAGGTGGGCACACCATGCACTTCAATTAAGGGGAGCTTGACCCATAGCCTGATCCACAGTAGTACAAAGACTACCACTGAGTAGAGACCTCTAATAAACTTCTGCCTCTGCAGCTGGTTAAAGAGCTGTTTGGGAGCCCAAACAGAAGCGTTATACATTAGCCTCGGTTAGGAAGTGAGAGTACAAGGTGACTTGTTTATGTCTTTGCTGAATGTATATTTTAACTGATGAGTTTTCACCTACTCTTTCTGTTAGAGTGGTTTCTCCACTGATGGCACTTAGGCCAAATTCAGTTTGCAAAGCACAAATAAATAGCAGCTCAGGGAACTCAGACCAGAAGAGGCCCATGGTTACCTAAGCTCTAGTACTCCGAGAGCTGAAGGCAAGAGTCCTGGGCAGACACTGTCCTTCAAGATACACAAATGAGGCAAGGATAAGAGTCCTCAGCCCTCATATACACGTAACTCTCTTTATCCACTGTTGCTTGTGGCCTACATACCCTTAGTGTCTTCTCTTATCAGCTCCCCTTTGAAATCAGTTGGCAGGTACTGTTTCTATTTCTAAAGCATACATGAAAAGGACCCACTGATGTAGCTAATTCAAACACCCTCATTTTTTGGAAAGTCAGTCCTGAGGCTGCATTTCTGTTATTCCTTCTCTTTTTCAGAAACAGAGAAAGGTGAGGAATCATGTGGTCCAGCTGGATTCAGGTGTCTACAGCTGTTCCATCTACTGTCCTAGGAGAAAAAAATCCAAAATAGGCTGTCCTCATCTGACCCAGGGAGTCAGGAGCTCAACTTCTGAAGACTGGAGATCAAAAGGTACTTTGCATGTTCCTCAAAAGATGTTCCCTTCATTCTAATCACTTCACTTCTAATCACTTCATTCTCATCACTTCAATTTGCTCTCAGTGAAAGCATGATCTCCTGGCAAGAGACAGCTTCAAACCTTACCAGGGCTTTGGCAAAAACAAAGGAGGATCCCAGCCATGGATCCTTCCATCTTTTTACACACTGAGTCCCATACATAGATTCTGTTTGCTAACTGCTGTTGGATACCCATACAGTGCAGACAAGATCAACGTAGCACGCTATCGAGATTCAGGGGGCTGATCAAAGTGAGGAGATAAGAATCACAAAGGCCAACTTTATGACTCTGTTACTGATATGGTGACAGAGCAGGGACTAATCTAGATACCAGCATAATTGATAATAACCTTGGAACTTCTCAGAGCTGTTTAATGACCCAAGAATCTGGGGAATGCTGGTGCATGGCAAAATTCCTGCCATGCTCCTAACACAATCTCTACCTCAGGCTGCGAAAGGAGATATTAGGTCAGTTAAATTGGATTGATGGGTCAATACTGATCAAAAGGATTACTTCAGACCCAAATGTAGGGTGCCTGAGTTCTTGGCTCCTAGTGTTCCCCAAATCCTGGAATACAACATCACTAAGGTGAAGAAAAAATATATATCTGTTGGATAACTCAGCAGCTGGGAGACAATCCAAATTCACTAGGCAAATTTGCTTATATGAGCTAGGAACCTGCATGTCACGCCTCAGCCTGGAATCAATCATATTTCAGTAGCTATGGTAAATTATGCAAACAGTGACTTCCAGCTGAGACAAGTACAGCACAGCTTGGCCAACGGGGTGGAGGCTCCATTTTTGACTCACCTAATAGAGTTACTGCCTAAGGACCATGAGGGTCTCTGTGCAACGTGCACATGAGCCATGAAGTCCAGCCAATGCTGGGAGAAGGGGTGGGGAGGATTCTGTTCGTGTTTTTGGCCGCCAGCTCGATGGGAAGAACGAGATTCTGCTCCTGAGCTTGTCTCAGCTGGAAGGAACTCACTGCAGACATAATTCATCTAGACTGTCCTCTCCAGCTTTCTGTATAAATGTCATCCCAAGGCATTTTGGAGCAGTACATAATGTAACATGACAACACTACTGAAATCCAATGATCTCTATCAGCACTGAGGGAAGATGGATCCTCAGGTGGTGTCAAACAGCAGCACTCCAGGGACTAGACAACTAGGACTCAGGTCCTTAAAGGTATTTAGCAGCCAGTCTGTCTCTTAAGATACCTACCCCATTTTAACTGTGTTGACAAAACTGTTCCTCCTTCCTACCAGCTGCATACCTGTGCATTTATGCAGAGATTTAAGCATTGGTGGCAGCTCCACAGCTAATAGGATATTGGAACTTCAGGCCAGTCTTGGAGACCTCAAAGATGAATTTCGAAGTTGCATATTCCCTTCCTCTTATCTGCCTCTAGCCAAGTTAGTTGCTCAACTCTGACACTTTGCCCCATATATATGCATTCTGTTGACCATTTTATACATTCTGTGAGGATCCTATCCTTTAATGCCAACTCTTTCATAGCATGGGAATGCTGGTTGCCAAACATTTTAGCAGGATGCAAAAGAGAGTAGCAGGACATTGCTTAAACAGTATTGATGAGAAAGATCTTTGCCTTTTTACATCTGATGTAGGCGCAGCCCTTATACCCTCATCAAGCCTGGGAAGTGGAGAAAACGTCCCTCTCGCTGAGGGTGTGTCCAAAAGAGGGGAATATCTAGGCCCTACTCTAGCAAGGGGAAATAGATCACTTCATTTTCACTTATGAAAATCTAGAGTAAAGCATTAACCATAAGCTTTCTGACAAATTATAGTTTGTTGTCGCATACTCCGCTTCTCAGATGCTCATATGCAGTTCAGGTAGGATCCGTCTCACCTAACGCTAGCCATCCAAAACACAGATATCTAGCCTCACCTAATTATCCAGTTCACTAGATTTGGTGGAAGGAAAGGCACTTCCAAGAGGCTACTCAACCCACTGCTTCTGAGTAAGTATAACATAGATGATAAAAATCCCATTTGTGGAATACTATTACTTATTTGGATAGAAGATATATTTCATGATTAACACTGTGAAGACACGTGGGCCTGGTCACAACAAATGTTTGGAGTCAATAGGAAATTATGAGTTTACACACTTCGTTACACCTGGTAGACAAAGTCATGGATTAGCAATTTCATCACTTTAAAAAGGTGAATGACCAAGTCCTCAGGTTGAGTAAAAAGATTCATGTCTGCACAACCAGATCCTCCATTCCAGCTCTTCAGTGACCTCTTCTATGTCTTAACCTATCTGGAACAGCACCACTGAAGTCAGTGGAGCTATAGTGATTTACAGCGGCTGAAGATAAGCCTGCACTGAATTGCATAAAAAAATTGCTTATTTACCCTGGTTCCACCTACCCTCTTCCTAAAATGGAGATCTTGGTGCAAATTCTCCATGGTCTTGCCTGGGATCATATTAAATAAGTCAAATGATGGTGCTTTCACCATTTCCAAAACACTCCCCTACATTGCCACTTTTCCAGGAAATTGGACAAGTTGCTTTCCCAGGTATTAATCCCTGCTGAGGGGATCCTCACTTTCCCCTGATATTTAACTGATATTCCCCTTTCTTGCCTACTCCTAGTTATGTCCACTGGTACCATGTGGATTCCTTCTTGCTTTTTTTTATTATAGACACCTGACAAATATCTGAGAACTGTTATCATATCCTTATTTGGCTTGGATTAGTACTTTTTAATCTTTGCTCATCAGCATCAGTCCTTCCAGCCCCCTTACTCTTTGAACACCCTCCAGTTTGTCAAGATCTTCCTGGCATGAGCATGGGATGAAATACAGTAGTCCAGGTGCACTTTCTTTGGAGCCATAACATCACATCAATCCAATTCAAGGGCTCAGTGCATTGGATCATACGGGTTCTTCTTTCCCATCACCTTGCATTTCACATTTGGGCTTACAGATGCATGCCTGTGCATAGCTGATCTATTCACTCGTGTCTATGTGAAGTTGTGCATGTTGACATGGCAACACTTTTCATAAATGTGGAGGCAGGGGCTCTACCTCCCTCTGTTTACTCACCAAGGTGACGAGAAGTGAGGTATTGGCACACAATGAATGAGATCAAGTAATTGACAAGTTTCTGCCTGCCAGCAGAGCTGCTCCAACTGTCCATGAGAGTGCTCTTAGCCTGTGCTGGCTGGGAGGGGAGACATACATTTAAATCTCTTCCTTTCACCTCAAAATTAGATTGAGCTGAGGTCATATATACCAGGAGGTGTTGTACTTCTGATGGCTGGTGACTCGTCAAGCCACAGTGACAAGACTGCATTCACTCATCTGAAGATGCATTTTTTTATCATAAGTGAAATTAAATGCTTTGATAACCCACTTGTCTTCAACTTCAGTCTAGATGCTGTGGCAGTAAAATCAAGATTATTCTGTGTGACACAATGCAACTATTCCTTCCAGGTAAGACTAACAAGATCTTAATTTTATTCTTCTGCAGTAATTAGACACAGTTCTCAAACAGTAATACTGGATGACTCTTCAAAGCGAAAAGAATTTAAAGTCAATTTAAAATTGGTGAGTGGTGCTAGATTACTAGTTCCTGGAAACTGCGGTCTTCTTTCATCACCACACATCCACTGGCAAATTAAACCTCTCCTTCCCTGAACATAGGCTAAACCTGATCCAAATGAATGGAACCAAAACACAAGAGGACGATTTATTCTTCTTTTCTTCCATATTTGGTCCCATTGACTCCATGGTCAATAAGACTGCCAGGATGTTCTGTAACAGGCAAGGGTGCCATGTCCTGCCTCTGAATTACCATCGCCATTACCAAGATACAAGTGCATTACTCCACATATTTCAGATAACATTATTTTACATAATACCACCTTCTCCTGGGAAACATACGTTCTGAAGCAAGCCTACTAACAACTGCTTTTTTTGCCTAAATTGTATTGACCTGCATGAAACTATCTTGTTGGGGTTGGGTTTTTTTTCCCCCTTAGTTTATCACATATTGAACCCTCAGGATGGGATTCAATTGCTTAAGCATAAGTGTTTTGAATGCCATATGAGATGCTTTACGGTATCCATGTGGCTCCAGCCTGCCATTCAGACATCTCCCACAAGTCTTGTATCATACCTGCCAGGATCTTTTGGATATCTTGGATGCCATGGGGTGTTAGAAGGGGCACTAAATGTCTATGTAGATGTAGACATGCCCTAGAGTATATCCTAGCTGTTCTTCTGCTACCACTCTAAGGGCATGACTTTCTCATAGGTACTGTGTCATATAATACATGTGGATACCTCAGATAACATAAAACGTCCAAAAAGGCACTACACATCCAGGTATAGGTAACTATATTGAACCTTCAATCTCCATAACTATACTGGGACTCAGATAACTAGCTTAGGCATATATGCCTGTATTGTAGAAAATCCAATTCAGATGTCTGAATCTGAAGCTCAGGAATCAATTGATTTGCCTAAATATCTCCATGCAAGAGTCCTTTGAGTATCAGAGATACCTACACAAGGCTTACGGACATATAGGACTTACGGGAGACCTGTTCCCTTCTGAAGCAGCACCTGGACTCCAGGGGGATCTCAAATGGCTCTAGACACCTATGTTTGGTCAACGGTATCAAACTCTTAGTGAGGATTATTAATGTTCAGTTTCAAAATTCCCTACATTCAGCACAGGATTAAAGTCCTCCTTTTTTTCTTTGCTCAAGATGGTACACAATACTGAGATTATGTAAAGGGCTATCTGTGTTAAAGGAAGGCAACTTGCAGCACTGTACAAGCCTTTGAAAGATACTGATTTAAAAAAATGCTTGGTCAGTTCATTATTTGTATGACTCTCATGCCTTTTGTCCATCTGCAGTTGACTCAGGTACTCAGCTACCTTGGAATTTGACCAATTCTCCTATTATTATGGCTTGAGTGAAGATAGGATTCTCTGCATGATGCAGAGACTCTCCAGTTCTCTGAGTCATCACATACGCTATAGAACGTGTATACAGATCACTAATGATTTACCTACGTGAGATGTCATTGCATAACAACCTGGATGGTAAATATATTGAGTGCTATCTATTCCTCACTAACTCTGAGTACAGATAGTCAACATTATGTGTGCTTGAATAATCTCTCTTAAGAATGTCTTTGTGAAAAGTAACTCGTTCTTCTCTGAAAAGGGAGAAGTCACTTCACACTTAGGGCTCAATTCATTTGAGATGACATTTCTGAGATACTCTTCTGGGATCGGCAGATGTGACACAGGACTTTCGGGAAACCTGAGACCCTCTGGAGAGGCAGGTGGAGGCCACTCAGACAGCACTAGATGCTTATGTGCCTGCAACAAAATTGATCTCAGTGGGCGCTGGGAGGTGGGATTCATTTGTCCAGCTGATAACATCTGGAATGTAGAGGCTTACATCTGTGCAGTCATCCAGATTTCCTTTCCAGCAATGAAAGGAAATAGGCCCTTCTAGGGCACAGTTCATGTGTCCCTTTTTTTAAAAAACATCTTTAGGGTGAGACAGATGGCTCCCTAGAAACATCCATTTCTCCTCTTTTTTGACTATGAAGGAGTCCGAAGTGGATGTCTCTTGCAGATGTCTAAACGTGGACATCCTAGAGTGCCTCCTGAAGGAGTTAGCACACAGACATCATTGCATGAAAAATTCAAATCTCCACTTGGGGTTCAATCTCATGGTCAAGTTAGTAAAGCTTAAATTACTGTGCGCTAGTTGACCCACAGCAGTCCTACATATGTGGATTCCTAGCCTACAGCAAAAGCTAGTGAATGTGATTTAAATTAACCCTTTTTTATTGTGGGTAAGCAAAGTCTAATTACCTCACTTGCTGCAGGCTAAGAGTGAGCACACAGAGAGTTACCAAGGGTCAGCTGATGTGTGGTAACTTGTTACACCACAGAAACTTGATCACGAGTTTAATTTGCTGTAACTTTCACGCACAAGCAAACTCTTAGACTTGGATTCTAATTTCTACTAAAGCCTCAAGTTGTACAGCAATGACTAAAAGCTGGATTAAGGAGAGGGAGCAGCCACACAGATATCCCTCTCTGCTGGGAGGTTCTACGACATGGTGGGCATCAGTCCATATTTGTCTGAATACTTCTATTTTGCACAAATGTAAGTACCTAACAGTGGCAGCAATCAAAAACCTAAAATCCTGAATGCTTCTCCAGATTAAAACATTAACAGATACCCTGTGTCAAATAGCTACAAATCTAACTCTTAAGATCTGGAATACCCACACGTTTATTTTCTAGACAGTCCTAAAAGGTTACCAAGTTTTGTAGCACCAAAGATGTCAAAACAGGTATCAGGAAAATTTCACCAGGGAACTTGCTCTTTAGCAAGTTTCTGTTGCTTTCAAATGCATTGAAACATCAGTCACCTAATGCTAAAGTTTCCCAGGATGGGACCCCGTTCACAGACTGAGACATATACATGTAGATGTCTGCATATAAAGGAGTTGTCTAAATCTTATAATGCAATTCAGCTGCCTAAACATAGGTGTCTAGTGCCATTCGAGATCCCTTAGGGTGTCCCAGTTGGTTACTGTTCCAGAAAGACGTGGATCTGCTGTAGGTCTCATATCACATCTGCCAGACTTGTGGGTATGTCTTGAACATCTCAGGGCATCCCAAATGGCTCTAGATGCATACATATCAGAAAACTTAGTCAAGGCTTATATGCCTTAGTATGTGAGGTGAGGCCTTCCCCAGTGTTCACTGTAATATGGGAATTATTGCATACAATAGAGCCCATGTTCCTTCTGAAAAGCACAATACGTGTTTTTGTGCCAAATAAGTCACTTTTTCAGAAAACTGGCTGCTTTTTAAGCATACAAAAATGACATGTTTAATAACTCTAATTCTAGCTTTACTGAACCCATTGCACACAAAATATTTTGCAAGTACACCTTATCTATCCAGGACTGCAGGGGTCCCCAGTCACCTCTGGGACCAAACTCTCCAGCATCCATAAGAAAACCTTGGAAATGCTGGACCCATGTTATGCTAAAAGGCTGAGCTGGCTACCATCACCACTCCCCCGGACTTCCTAAGCAATGCATACATGTGGATCATACTGTACCAAGAAATGGAAGAATTTCTTAAAAGCTGGATGAAACACAATGCAAAGGGCAGGAAATAAGTGAGGGGAAAAATATTCAGACATCGTGGAATTATTGAAAAGTAGATGAATATTTCAACCAGAGAAAAATGAGGTCCATTTTGTTTAAATTTTGCAAAGCTGAAATTTTTATCTAGAAATGCAAATGTTATCACTTTTGTGATAACAGTAAGAATAGGACGGTCGTTATAAAAAAAATGCCATGGTTCTGTAAAGGTCAGCAGAGCGCAGGTCCATACTCTGCAAAGCCATGTTGGTTGCAATAACATTTCTCATTTGCTCAGGATGTTCTGAGGAAATCTCTCATTTTCCAGGTTGCCTCATCTGAATATGCAGCCACAAAAGCCTAATGAAATGCCAGTGTTTATGCTTATGAAATCAGTCTGGAGACAGAGACTCTCTCACTGTGGAGGTTTGAAGCAAAGCAAGAAGGAAGCTTCCAGAGATTCATGGCTTGGTTAAAAACTTCCCTGGAGTCAGGGTTGCTACAGTGTTAGCACAATTAGACTTTGAAAAGACGTGTAGATACTAGAAAACTTCTCAAGCCATAACACTTTGCAAGCAGCTTCCGTAGCTTCCTCAGCCACAATGACCTCATATTTCACCCCTGCACTGTAATACTGTTGCTGTGATATTGTCAGCTGTGGTCCCCATCCTCTAGGCTATAAAGCCATACCACTTCACATCACTTCAGCTTTAAACAGGTTCTCAAGGCTGCAGGACTTCACTGGATTTACTAAAATCTCTAGATTCACCAGAACTGAGGTCTCATGCATTCTCATGGTAGAAGCCAATGCTCAAACCAAAGCTAGTCCCCTACAGTGGAATTCATCTCATCTCTCTTTAGTCATCCAAAAGTTATTCATATAGTTAAGGCTATGGTCTAGGCCCCCTTTGTCATCATTACAGAGACATCAGTACCTCAGGCGGGCTAGTTGTTTTGTCCTAAGGTAGGTGTCTAAGATAGGTGGGCTGAACTGCCTTTTTGAGGAGTTTGTCACTACAAAGGGAGACTGCATGATAGTCATAAACTAGATGTCTAATTTTCAGATGGCAAAGGTTTGACAAGATGAATCCTACACTTCTTGTGAGCCACAAAAACCTCAACAGAGAGTTGAGAGAGGATTAAAAATCACCTTTCAGCTTGATTAGCACTCACTGGTGGTAACTTAGCCCAATAATTCACCAAAACATTGTCAAAGTTACACTGGGCCATTTGCCAGTTATAAACCATCATCAGCCTTCTGAAGGGTGCAATGAAGAATATTGCTCCTCTTTCCACTGCAACAATCTTACTGCCCCCATGGAACCACGAATGAGCGGCCCTACACACTGGGCTGGTAACAACGCTCCAGCTCTATAGAAAGAGGGGAATTAGCAGACCTCAGATGAGTACCACTCTGCTAGAGTGACCAGAACTAGCTGCTCCAGAGGACAATGTAAGTGCCCTGCACAAGACATATGTGGAATATTGTTTCCTCGCATGTATCTCATTTTGGTCTCCAATAGCCAGAAATTTCCTTAAGCCCTGAAATAAAAGGTTTTAGTTATATACATATTGCCATTAATTAAGATGGTCCTGAATATTTGTAATCTCTCTGTGAATGTTCTCTTGAAGAACTCTCTTGACAAATTCTCTTGAATCTTGTTAAGTTCTTGGCCTGATTAAACCCAAGCTAAAGCCTTTCAGATTCTGTTTGTACCTCAAGACAGAAGACAAAACTCAGGTGCCTTGAGAGGAGAGGTCATTTTTCATTTCTTTCTGAGGACGATTCGGCATTTGGAGTAGACCTGCTTTCCCATTCAGTTTTCATTTTTTAATGGCAGGTTTTTTCTTTTTGTGAAATAACTCCGCAAAGCAGTATCAGCCTCAGCTTCTGTGCATGCCCAAATTGGAAAAGCTGTGCTGTTTGCACCGGAGAGGATTTGGGTCTTTTACTTCTTGTCTCCTGGAAATATGACCAAGGAAGGTCAAGGATCTGACAGATGCGTAAGGCCTCTGGGAGAAGTTACTGATCAGCCACTTTTAAAATAGGGACAAAAACTTTCCAGACAACAACTGACATCACATCAATGACATCTGTTAGGTGTTCAAACACTTGGTCATACCTCCAACTTCAGCTGTCTAAAAGCGAGGTGTCTAGGCTGTTTCTAGAGTGGATGGAGAAAGATAAGCAACTCCAGACAGTGACTCATCACATCCAGCAAAGATACTTATCTCAGGTATCGCCTATGGAAGATGCCCTTCTTTCTAAAGGGAGGTAAGATGACTGGCCAACATATTTAAGCATTATATGGCTAAAATTAAGTGAGATGAATTCCACCGACAAAGGTTTGTAGGGGAGTGTGCTGTCACCCAACAGAAAGTAAGGATACAACTCTTTGTGTGCTTGGAAACAGAAGATTTCCTCATACTTTCTGAGCAAGCCCTGTTTACAAACAGGGGCGTCCCACATTGGTGGAATGCTACCTCACGGATGAGTTGAGTCTTCCCAGTTTAACTTGCAAGGAGATGCCTAAACAAGATAGCATACGTCAGCCAACCTTTGGGATCATGAGAAAAGGTCCCACCCCAAAAGCAAGTACTTTTTGACTGGAATGTTGAATCCAGTTCTTGGAATGTTTTAAAGATGTTTTTTCCTCATTCAGTCACTTGGGTCCATGCACAGTTACACTCAGCCTGCTCCCAGACAAAATTGTCTATCTTTGTAGCCCTGGAAGGCTCTCAGACCAAGTGTGCCAAGTAGCAAAATCAAGGACTTCTCTTTGGAGCTGTTGCCATCCTTTGCGGCCATTTCGCAGACCTATGAGAAGTGTGTGAAAGAGCATCATACACTGGCTGACCTCAAGGCAACCCACAAGTACTGCTCATCTCACAATCAGACCTCCTTTTCTCCCCATGGATAAATATTGTTTCATGTGCCTAACTTCATATCTCCACATGTTTAGACCTCTTCAAGGCTCGGAGGCTGGCTGTGAGAAACAGGGATATCAATATTATGTCAGTGCCCAGAAGGTCTCTGACTACGAGGCAGGCAAAGCTTGTGAAGCGTCGGTAGACTATCTGCCCATGTTGGCTATAGTTGGCTGTGAGGGTCTCAGAATGAGCCGTTCTCTGCAAAAACAGCGCAGTTGAGTCAAACCTGGCAAATCATTTTTGGCAAGCTGAAAATGCCTTAAAATAATTACAACTGGAAATGGAAGATTTGCGGCTTTTCTAAAACAGAAGAGTTTGATTTTTTTTTCCCAGGATGGATTCTCCAGAGTACTGAGGTTAGAGGCACAGACCCAAGTTACGGGGAGTTAAACCAGGGTGTGAGCCATGTGAACACCCATGTGAACGTTCTTACCCCCTGGTATATATGAACCATCCTGTATTTATTGCAGGGTAAGAGCATTCACACGGGCAGTTACCACAGAAAAACTGGCATCTTATTTGTTCACACCCTAACTTACCTCGTGGTAATTTGTTCATGTGCCCATCCCCTCAGGTACCATTCTCAAAGTGAAGTCAGAGGACGCAATGTCCCCTTTATACTTGTAGTCAGCAGCTTAGTGGTTTAGGGCACTCACCCACTGTATGGGAAAATGAGCTTCATAAGTTTCCTCTGCTTGATTTGAAGCAGGGTTTTGAACCCAGGTTTCTTAAATCTCAGTAGCACACCCTAGCCAACAGATTATTCTTTTCCACAGAACTACCAAATCAATTATTCACATTGATTGAGTCTTCGCCAGCACTGGGGATTCAGCCAGAAACCTCTGGAGCTCAGAGCAGAAGCTCTTGACTTAACACCCGTAGACCTGGATGCAGATCAGGGTAGGTGGTACGTGGATGGATTTTGCAAATGCTGAAGCCCATTAGGATATACACAAAAGTTCTGTAATGCTGCCTTTGCATGCCGCAAAACCCCCATCTTGTTCCTAGCCAAGTTTTGCTACATGTTGTCAGATATATACAAGCCTTAACTGGGTTCCCTCTCTCGCCCGCAATGGGATAGGAGATGGGACTGAGAGATATGTCCATAATTTGCATACATTATTACTGTATGTATGTCCCTGACAGCATGCATAATAATGTGCTATGTATCAGCCCAACACAGAAGAGACTCTGCCTGCTCTCAGGCTTGATCTCAAACTGTGACCCAGCTTGGTGCCTGTGCATAAAAAATGAGCAGAATGGCCCAGATATTTAAGGATAGACATAAGACTAAGCAGCACCTCCCTGGCCCCAAATCAAAGTATGAAGAAACTTGCAGGATCAAGACCTAAAGGAGCTCAGAGTCTATGACATGAGACATAGAAATTGCTCCAAATTCTGTTAGAGTCAAGGGAAGATTTCAACCTGTCTTTGAATTAGAAGCCAAGGCTAAGGAACGGGGTGTATATGTATGTAAGCATCTATGCATGTACCTATCTATACACATACATACATATGCATACACATATAGATTATATATGTATACAATCATTTTCCAGGATAATAGATATTTATTTGCTCCAAAGAATCCTCAAAGTAGTTAATGGGACTTTTCTGTGAGGTGTCACTGGGAGCTACTAATACTGCTCCACCAGAGAGATGAGTGCACTTCTGCAACTGTCTTGCTCCTGTGCTCACAAAACATGAACTGGCCTGTTGCCTCCTGCACAGTCTTGGTGAGCCTCACTCACTCTATCTCATGACCCTCTACCAAAATGCCTGCAATGCCAAGCTGTGCTGTCAGGTATCTCCCATGTGAGGGACACATGCAGTATGTCTTGTCCTGGTGTGGGAGACAAGCTGTGTCTGGAAAGCAAGAGTCTTCCAAAAAGTGGAATTCTCCATCCTCTTTAAGAAGGTTCATTCACTCCATCCTCCTCCTCACTTCAACAATGCAATATGTCTATCACGAGATTTGTGGTGTGTCCCACTGCTGTCCTCCTTCCTCTCACAAATTGCATGTCTCAGTGCATGGAGTCTGATGCACTGAAATGCACCAAGTCAAGAAATAGTCAAAAGTCCTACACAAAAGCCTTTGTCTTCAAACCCTGTCCTGATGTCTTTCCCCCAGTTTCTGCAGCTGCCCCTTTCATCACAGAAGAAACCCAATGGAGACAGTAACATTGCCCCACTGGAGAGACACAGAGAGGATATCCAGGGAGAGAAGTGAGAAAGGAGGAGGTCAAAATGAAAAAGAAGGGAGAAGAAGCAGAAGACAATGGGAGGAAAAACATACAGAGCAAGGAATTATTCTGTGGGCTGTGAAAGTAGTGAGCGCTGGCTTTCCTGACATCCTCCTGTGTGGATTCTCTGATGCCCAGAGGACACTGCACACACATGCGTGTGCATGAACACACACACACGCATGCTTGCCTCTCCCTCTGCAAGGGCACCAGTAACATCTCCCCTCTACTTAGCTGCCCAGTTTTTGTGAGGCTTGTGGGTATCAAATATCCCTGAGAACCTCTGCCAAACGCTTGCTCACTTGGCCAATGGGTTCAAACAGCACTAGAGTGGCAAACAGCCGGCGGGATTGCTTAAGCCTTGCTTCCTGCAGACGCCCGTCTGTAAGAGATAGAGAAGAGGAGCAGCATGTCTGAGAGCCCGAGTCCCTCCCTGCCCCCAGCTTAGCAAACCCTCCGGTGCTCTCCTGCCTAATCCCCACCAAGCGCATGCCCTGAAGGACATCAGTCCCTTAGCACACGCTCTCCCCCCACAACTACACATCTGCATTTTAAACACACTTTGGAAGGGCCTGAATTTCACAAGGAAGGGGTCCAACACTGACTGAAAATTACACCAAAAGTGTCTCCATCTAATATTCATCCATCAATCTGCTCATATTAATAATAGTGTCCAAGTTAGCATAGCAGTACCGAAGGCAAAGTTCATGCCTATCTTACCACCCAGACAGTTTTAATAGCAAAAAACTGTGTACAGACCTGATATTTAGGCAGTTTAGAAAATCTTTCCTGACCTCTTTAAGACGAAGGAAATTTAAGATAAGCCAAACTGCGGAATTCACAGTAACAGCTACAGTCCAGGAATTTGAGAACTAGACAGCACAAGTGTGTGAAGAAAGTTTTACAGATCTTTCTGTAATAACAAGGTCAATGGAACCCTAGAAATGCCAAGACTGGCTTAAAAGGCACATGATCTCTTTTTTTCTAAAAAAAATAAAACCTTCTTATTTGCCTACCGTCTTCTCAAAAAAGAGGATTATGTGTTTAAGCTCTTACTCACAAACATGACACTCATTTATTTATTTAAAAGAGAAAAGATATGGAAAAAAAATCAAAGCTACTTTCTAATCACTAGCTACCAACAGGCTCAGGAGAAGACAATATGGGGACTCTTGTTATGGTGATTTCAAAATTGTAATTGGCCTTGAAGGGGGGCTGTATCACTGTACCTCTGCTTGGCAGTTCTTTAGTGTTTCCAAATATTAGTCCAAATGACTATATCTTTAACAACTAATGTCTCTCCAAGAGCTCTTTTCTTGAATGAGCCTTTGTGTTGTAGACTAGCACCACAGAAAAGCGGAGCAGACAGACTTTGCCAGAAATGTAAATTCATTGCCCATGGAGTCCCACAGATCTGCTCAGGATTAGCCTAGGGATTTGGGCTTGATGGATTCTGAGCATCTGACCTAACCTTATTCATCTAGAAGTCAGGCATCTAACTAGTCGTTTAGGTTCTCCTGATCACCAACACAGGGAGATCAGTTCCTATGGAGAGAGAGTCATTTCATCCTAAGATTGGCATCAAAGGTAGGCCTGATGAATCATGGTGAGGAAGTGTCAGTCTTCGTTCATTGACTAGAAAGGGCACTTAGATGACTAGCCCAGATTAGTTGTCCAACTCTGAGATGGACTATGACGAATCCTGCTCAGCATGGCTGCAGTGTGTAGGCATTATGTGCATCACTTCAACAGAGTGAACAAACCAAAACTCATCTCTCATGCTCTTCGTCGTACTGACTCATGAGAGCCCAGATGCCCTGGCTAATATCCTCACTCCCAGTGTTTTTAGAAACAGTGAGTCAAAGGTAAGTCCAGCACAGCCTTTCCTACTATAGCTCAGGCTCCGCTCGATGACCTCATGCTGCACATTGAAACGGTATGTGAGCAGCCCACTTGTGCCACAGACCATAGTAGACTGCCTTTCCTGGTTTTCCAGCTGTCTGTTTCCCATCTGTGCAGATCACCAAAGTACTTTTTAGCCTTAGTGGCCATCTGTACTTAAATTCTTCATGGTACTTAGTGAAATTACAGCCCCTATATGATGCAGGGCAATGTTTTTTATCTCAGTTTTATAGATCAGAAATGGAGGCACAGAGAGGAACCTCTGCTGAAGGTCATCCAAATAATGGAGGGCAGAGAGGTCCAATGTCCCAAGCATGTGCTTTAGCCATGGGGCTATCTTTTTTCCCCTGGTTTTATCAAGGAGTCTGCAATTCATTGGATAGTCAAGATCTTGCATATTCTCCTACCCTTCTTATACTAAAAATGGACAAGATTGGGTTTTTCCATGCAAGAATCCATACAGGCGCCTAGATCACCCTATTTTCTGCAGCCTATGTGTAGGTCAGTAGTTCTCAAACTATTCTGGCTGAGTACCACTATCAGAGCCAATAGATACCACCAGCAGCAGTGCTGGTGGCAGTTACGACCATTCATGGCTGTAAATATATGCTGGACTACATAATCCTTGAAGCAGTTTCCTCACCACAGTTTGGAAAATCTTCTAGTAGCCATTACAGCTAAGTTATAATTTTATTAGAGGTGTAAGAAAGCTGTGCTCGACTGAGCTTCACCCTTTCCTTCAGGAAGGGACCAAGACCACACATTGCATCAGCAGGATTCAGTGTCTGTGTCTATCACAGACTTCCCACATGCCTGTGGGCAAGTTGCACCAAGGGTTTCAGTGGCCACTGAATTAACATTTCCCTGTCTGATTCCCAATCTTCTGTGAATGTCTCTTATCTATTCTCTTTCAACTCAGTTGTTTGCCACATCTGTCTGGGTCGTATACTCTTTCAGGCAAAAACTTGATCCCACTGTGCCCTCCGTCTTCTGTTGTTAGTGGCTTTTAAGTTTTTTAATCATCCCACTAACATCCACTGTCCTGTTAGAAAAGGACTGTGATCCAATATATTCCTTTCATTTCCACTTGCTATTATTGTTAGTAATGACTCAGCGCTAAGTACCTTGTATACCCATTAGTTCTTCATAACTGTGACTTAGGTATATTTAATCCGGCCTGGGGTACACGAGAACGGATGAGATGATGATCTCTGGATTGAATGATTTAACGATAGTAGAAGTTGTCATACCTATTATTGCAAACTCACAGTGGGACTCACCTCAACTAACCTAAGATGCCTAACAGACAGACAACTAAATCTGTGCGGCTCACCTTATGTTCTCTTGATAGCATGCGAAGAGAAATAAGCACTTCAATAAATGCAAAAAAGCTAATCCACTTTCTCTCCTGTTCAGAATGAGCTAAGGGTATTGCAATTCCACTGTCAAGGGGCAGCTCAGTAAAACCAGTTAATTGATCAGATTGCAGCAATTCACTCAGTTAATGAATCTGAGGCACGTAAGTGAGAGTTATAAGTCTAAATATCCTTGCACTTTTTTTTCTCTGTCTGTCCTTTTCCACTTAGCCTCTTATCATGTTGTCTGAGCACTTCCACCAACAAATCTTTCCAGATGGTAACCAAACCATGCTTCTGCTAACACTGCATCAAACCTGGTCTCAAGCCCAAGCTTCCTTCTCCATAGATTCACACTATTTGTGAATGAGAGCATATCAAGGCCTTCAAAAAAATCAGCACACTCTTTGTACGAGACTGTTTCTGTGAATGGGCTAGGCTGGCTGAGCCTTCCACTCAAACACTCCCTCAGAAGGCAGAGTGCCTCACTACTGGAAGAAAATAGACTATATCAATACACACTTCCTAATATCCTTAGCCCAAATTCTCAGTGTCTGTACACTTTCAGAAGAGCCACTCTCCAGTGAGTATTCCCCAGAGCCTCCAGGATGGCTCATCACCGGCATCACAAAGCAAATCCTCAAGGAGCGGCAGCAACCCCACAGTGTGCAGAATCAGGTGAGTTATGCAGCTCACCTGGTAAGGCAAACTGTTTCAGGGCAAATGCATCAGGTCTGCTCTTCCCATGGAAGAGCATGCAGAACGCCATAAGGAATCCCTTTGATCACCCTTCTGAGATATGGGAATTTTGGTCACCTCCAACACCAGGAACCTGAGTGACAGATTCTTAAATGTAATTTGGTGCCTAAATGTAGAACAATGCCCCCTGGGATTTTCAAAAGGGTCTTCCAAGGGAAGCCTCCCATTTTAGTATTCTGCATGTCTAGGTGGGTCATTAAATGCCTAGATGCACCTTGCCTTTAGAGTCTTATTTGAAGTGAGAAAAGGAGCTGGGTTCATCTATTTAAATGGAGATACCTTTACCTGACCTAGTTATACAGGATCCTATTGCAGACAATGGTGAGAAAACTGTCACAGCTGGGATGTGATTCACCTCATCCAAAAGTAAATATCTAATATATATCAGTTTGGTTGCATCCTTTTTCTGTCCAATGACTCTAAAGGAAACCTGGAAAGAGACAGCTAAGAGATAATTCTTCCTCCAGAAGGGACAGGAGTCAACTTAGATCTCCCAAATCCCAGTATTAGCCAGATTTTTATGCCTTTATGAAATGCCAGTCTCCCAGTCAATTCTACAAATCTTATCTGATGCTCAGCCGTGTCTTCCCAGTCTTCAGCTGGCTTTGGAGGGGACCTTACCTGTCCAGCAAGAGCTTAGACCACCCCATTTCTTCCCAGTTACTGCAATCTTGGTGAAAAATGGAAATGTTCCCTTAAGTGTCTCCCTCAGGCTGCAAGGAATTAGGGTTGCTTTCTGTCACACTGCACAACATTGTCTAGCAACAGGCGCTATTGTTGTTATTCTGGGGGCAGAGGGACAAACTGAATGGTAGGCTTGGCAGCTGTTCAAGGAGTTTTATTCCTGCCTTCCCACCCCTTAGTAAATATCTCTATTAGCCAAGGTGCAACCTTTTGGAAGCAGGAGAAACTCCTGCTCTGTTCAGTGCTGTGTGGCTTCATTTCACAGGCTGGGCTATAGCAGGGATGGTCTCTGCCCTTTCTCGTATTCTCCTTGCTATAGGGAAGCAGGAAAGCTGTTTTATAATTTTAAGCTTAGAGGTGAAGTCTTATTACAAGCCTGAGTCAATGATGGGTGGATGTGGTTGGAGGATGCTGGGAGACCATGGCTGTGCTTGGCAGCTGAGGGTGGCAAACATGAGGAAGATGCACTTGTGCTCCAGAGCCTGCTAGTTTAGAGGCAGGACTAAATACCTTACAGAGAAAGCTGCAAAAAGCTCAAGTTCCTTAGGTTTTTGCAAGTATGCTGAGACACAACAAAATGTAAGCTGGTGTGGATTTGCTGAGTTGAGAGGTGGTCTGGAGGCTAGTGCTAACTTTTTAGTACCAACCTGGATGGCATGCGTGTCCTGCAATAGCACAGTATCATTCATACCACAGCTGCACCCATTCCAGTACACAAATGAGCACTGTGAACTAAGGAGCTCTTTAAAATACGGGAAGAGGACAGAGTAAAAGTCCATGACTTGACTTTAACCATGTGAAATCATGCCAGGCAATAGGAATTAGAAATTAAGCTATTTTAACAGCTAGTTATTAGGTGAAAGAGCACATTTTCAAAGGGGAATCCCTGCCTTAGGAACACTTTGACTAAATCTGGATGCCTATGGTGGTGGCATCTCTGTGAGCTAGGTGCCTCAACTCCATAGTCACAGAGGGTTTAACCAGCCAAGCTCAGCCAGAGGAGTGAAGGGCCCTGTTTCATCTAAATGTAGACATCTAAAATAGTACTTAATTTCAGGACTTGATGCCTTTCTGTAAGACACGCTTAAACCAAACACCAGGATAGATGCATGTGGATGAGGAGAGCTTTCATAACCTGTGATAGACACAAGGCCGAGCTAGAAATGTGAGGGTCTCCCATACTTAGAGCTCAAGGTAGCCCTGAGGCACTTTCTGAGCATCTAAGGCAAACTTCCTCCAACACACCTGGAGACGACAGAGACTTCCTCCACGGAAAGGGGAAATGGCTCTGCTATGCCTTGCAAAATACAGGCCTGAGATCTTGAGGGGAACCAGTTCATATGCTATGACATGACCTTGTTAGTGTGGTCTAAGAGAGGGCAAAGATGCAACAAGATTAAAGCATCTCACAACAAGACAGTGTGGGAAGGGGAAGAAGTATGCTGGAGAAGAGTAACAGCATCCCTGCTAAGAATTACCACCGTACCGATATAAAGCATCACTGACTATTATTTACACCAGGACAGAAACTGTGAGGAGGAGACCAAAGGCACCTTGAACCCCTTTGATGGCACAGGCTCTACAAATGCAAAACACTCTCTGGGTATCAGCAACACCCAAGGGGGTAGGGGACTTTGAATATGCAGGTGACAAACAAGGAAAAGAGACAAATGACGTCTTTGTGATGCATAATGCTCTCCCCTGGTTTAAAGGCTGTTCTTAAAAGCAGTGCCCTATGTTAGGAGTTCAAAACAAAACAAAGTAGTTAATGTATTGGTTCTTCCCCCTCCCCCCCTCCTTTTTTTTGCAAGCACTAGTAGAATTTGAAGTGAATTGATGATCAGCGGAATTTTTATATGTTGTGGCTAAGATTGTAACAGGACTTGAAGCAAGCCTTGCCACTTTGAAAGGTGCAGAAGGGACGAAAAACATTACAGATGACCCAGGCTATATGAAAACATTTTGCACAGACAGTGTCAGGAGTGGCTTTTCTGAAAGACTAACCCTGGGCCCAATCTAACAAAGCCCTGGAAGTTATGAATGTCTTGGGAGGGTTGCTACCCTTACAGACTTTCCTGAGTATTCATCTCCCTTCAGTATTTAGACCCACTGAACCACATTAGCTCTCATGGACCTCACTGGGTGCCTATTTTTGGCCTAAAGGTCCTTCTCCTTCTCTGCAGCAATGATCTCCAGAACTTTGGGAGCTTCACCTTCCTCTTCCAGCCTGTGCTCTTTGGCCCTGTGGGGTTTTGTTCGGGATCCCAAGATAGGACATGAGCCCAGCCCTGCTCCAGCAAGGGGATTTTGACATCAGCTTTGGTGGGAGTAGGACCAGTCTGTCCCTGCTTGCAGGATGCCCTGGGGATGAGACTGTTGGCTCAGCGCGTTAAACGCACTGTGTAAAACTCAGCTGTACAAACGGAGTGCTAGTGACTCAGAGTCTGGAGGATTCCCCCTGTGACACACTTGTGCAATGTTTGTTAAGTGCTGCCATTATGCCCAATAAAGTCCTTTGAAATGCGGCTGGGTTATTTGAATCATGCACTCGAGGAATACAAGTGTGGGTACCTTTCGCGGAGGAATGCTGATGCTAAATGAGGGGGAAGCAGGCGTATTGACACATGCTTGTCCCGGTCAGCTTTTCTTGCACTCCTGTAAACACGAGGCAAAAACATCTGCTCCTCACGAGGACTTGGGCAGGACATGGGAACCAGAGAGCAGCTCAGGGCACAGCTCAGAACGGCCTGCTTTATACCGGTGCTAAGTGCCAGAGATGCAATATGGAGGTGAGACTGGCAGTCCCTGTCTGGAAGAGCAGAAGCGATGCAGAAGTGTTGGCCCCAGCAGTCTTGGCCTCTGCTGGAGCAGAGCTGGCCCACTAGAAGCGGATATGCAAGGGGAAAGGGGATGCCCTAGATCTGGGATGGAGAGAGCAGCCAGTTGGGCTTGTTCCTCCTGGTGCCTCCAGGGACAGGAGACAGCAACTCCTTGGCTTTCCTCATCTAGAAGGGCCACGGACTCGCAGCAAAAGTCAAGGCCTGACCCTTTAGAGGGGACAGCCAAAACGGCTTTTGTGGCAAAATAGGAAGCAGGGCTGTGGCCATTTCCCCTTGCCAATGATGCTGCCTGTGGCAGGCCTAGCTGTAGAGCTGTGTCTCTAAAAAAGGTGACGGTGCACAAGCGAAATGGCTCATCAAGGAAGTTCAGAGAGGAGAACACCTATTTCATTAACATCACCTGCCCCCGAAGCAGTCATCTCTTTACCCTGCCCCAGTACTGTACATTGCACCAGCACTCAGGAAACCAAGCTGGGCCATGGGACTGATGTAGAAAAGTCTTCAGAAAGCAGGAGAAACTGCCTCCCCTCCCTCTGTGAACCTGATGCCCAAGCATCTTGATGCTACACCCAACTCTGCCACAGATTCATTGCAAGGCCCTGGGCAGGGCCTTTGAATTCTTCTGTCTCTGCTTACCTAGCTGTAAAATGAGAATTAAAAACATCCTCTTTCTCCCTGGGCACATATCAGAGCTCAAGCCATATCAGTAAGACATCCTACCTGAAAAACTTTGAACACTTAGAGGTGTTCAGGCATCTGTAAAGGACATGTTTTGCCTCTGGGGCTATCTGAAAGGGGTTGCCTTGAGGAGCAAAATAGTTCACTTCTTTTAATCTTGGTTAGAAAATGCCTGTTTTGTGCCTTTGTTCAATGCTCTGAATACCAAGTTGCTGGCTTTCAGGTTAGTTCATCTAATGAAGTTATCTTAAAATTGAAAGGAAAAAATCCATGAATAAGCAATGAGACAACACAGTTTGCAGGCTAAAATCTGAGGGAGTAGATGACTTTTGTTTAGCACACGCTCTTTTATGAGGGAGAGCCCCAGTCCTCCTCACGTTTGAAACAAGACTTGCACTCTTCCTAACACCTTGGAAAATTGTCCAGACAGAGGCTTCTTGTGTGACCTTGGTCCAGTCACTTAATCCCGCTGGCACAGCTTCTCCATACCTGGACTATGCTAGGAGCAACATAAAAACCATTAGGGCCTGCTTCTCCAATCTCACCAAGAGAAATGGAGATGGGAGAGTATTTCCTTTTCCCTTTGCACATTGCACCCTAAGCATGGACCAGGCTATGGCTGTTTTTTACTGTTTACATCTACACAGCAAGATCCCTTCAGCCCCCATTGCCTTCTATCCCTGTTGCTGCTTGGATGTAAATCATCCATGCCGTGCTCAAGAAAATCCAGGCTGGCGGAGGAGTTGGTACCTGAAAATAGGCTAAAGCATCAGCTTCCCTCACAGGCTGGATATCCCATTCTGTGTTTATGCAGTGCCTGGCAAAATAGGGCCATATAAGATAGGGTTGTAATATATATATGTATATAAGAGCAATTCCTAGCTCTTGGGGCAAGGGTGGGAGAGGGGCGCACGTAGAGGAATCGCACCGTGTCAGGCTGAAATGCTGCCATGTCTGCAGAGGAGCACCACAGCTGTTTGACATCACCCTGCGACCCGCTGCAGCGGTAGAGGAAACGCAGATGAATGCCACCGCCTCCGACACGTCAAAATCCTCGGCTCTGGTTAATGGAGCAGAGGAGCGGGTAGACGCAATATGTATTTCAGAGCGCTGGAGATTGCTCTGGGAGCTCCGATGCCAACATGCGTGGCTCACGCTGTCCCTTGGGTGACCTTCCACAGCTCTGCCTCCCTCCTGGCTAACAAGGGATGATCATCTCTCACTTAACACGCTTGCTCTCTGCCAAACCTAAGCGGAGGTTTTTCAAGCAAGGAGCCTGCCAAAACTCAGCTTGGTTCTCTCGGATTCGCAACAGAGGAGCATCGCGTTTCTCGTGAGATCGAGATCCCATCTTGGCGTTCGCCCCCGCCAGCATGAATCGGGGCCGTTCCAGCGGCCCTAAGGGGGTTGGACCCCAGGGGAGACCTCAATCAGGGCACGAGCCAGCGCTTCACCCACGCGCCCCTCTTCTTGCGTGATGTGGGGCACCTGCAGATACCCGAAGTGATGCCACGGGCTCCCTTCTCTTTCTCTTGGCAAGACTGCCCTCCCATCCCACTCCCAAGTGCCTGCCTTCCCCAAATCACAAGAAATAAGGATGGAAAGAGCTGTTAGATCACATCAGCCAGTCCTCATCGGCTGTGAGTGCCTACTGCAGGACATCGAGGGCTTTGCCCAGCCTCGGCCTACATGGATGATTCAACCCATAGAGCCTCCATGACCAGTCTCAGGGAAAAAATAATAAAGCTAAAATCTCCTGCAGCCTGGCACAGGCCACAGCTAGGAAAATATTCCTAAAACACGTCCTTCCTGTCCACTTTCCAAATGCCAGCCTGGCATCTCCAGTTGCACTCCTTCCTTTCTGCCACTATCTATTGGTTATTGCCCATCTCATTACCCAGTGTATTATGGGATGTGACATATGTGTTACAGCAGATGGGACAGGAGGAATCGCCCTGTGTGAGGAGATGCCACAGTCCATGCCTGGTGGCTCAGGACCATCTCACCCACCAGGTCCTTGCGCTATTACGTATTTTTTTGGTTCTGCTTCTTGTGTGGAGCATCCAGCAACACCATCGGCGGCCCACGGCCAGACCAGCTCATGCCATCTGCATCCTACCAAACCTCCAGGCGTGGGTTGGGAGCAGGGTGGCCCACAGCGTGCCCTTCTGCATCAGCCAGGGTTGATTGCAAGGATCCCCTTGGTACCCAAGGGCACCAGCCAGGCACATGACATCGCATGAGGACCTCCCTGGCCATAAGCCTCCTGCAGCCCCTCTGCAATCCCACGCTTTGGGATCTGGCTCAGCAACCCCCTCCCGCATGGACCATCTCCCCCAGCACCAGCCTCCCGGGCCTCTGCATATTGGCTCGCAGTACTGGAGCTCTGTGTTCACTCCCATTGCTGCTTTTTCCTCCTGAATCAAACCCTCTGAATCATCTCTGAACTCTCCGGCTATCCTCAGACCAAGTCAGCCCTCAAACCACTGATTAGAAAATAAAATAAAAAGGGTTTTCCATTGTGTGTGCAGGCAGGCAGTCCTCCAGCCAAGGCAGCGCGAGGAAGCTGGAAAGTTTTATTTCTGTTCACACACCAACTACGACATCGCCTGGGCCAAAAACCCCAGTTGGACAGGGGGCTGCTTAAACCTAACCCTCTCCGCTCGCAAAATTGTCAGTCCTTCTGGAGTTTCCTAACTCTCCCCTCACCCAGTCTCTTCTTAAAAAAAAAAAAAAAGTCACTAATATTCAAAAAAAAAACCCAAATCCCAAATTTTTTGCTGCTAGTCTTTGGCGGCTGAAGCCCCGGGTGTTTAACGACCTACTGCTGCTGCCAGCGGCTCCTTTAGGTCAAACAGCACAGAGCTGCGCTGGACAAGGTCCCGTGGGGTTATTAAACCACAATAAATCACACCAGCATGTCCTCAGAAACTTGTCACCTCAGCCCCAATGGCTACCGGTGCCCTCTCCGCTTATTATTTTTAAATAGCTATTTTTAAAGCCTATTTTGTCCCTTTCTATAAATACATGACCTAGGGATTTTCTTTCTTTGGAGAAGCTTTTTCAAGAACTTTTTTCCCCGTTATTGCTGCTCGGTGCTAAGCATTCGGACACACATAGCTGCCCTGTGGGATCTTTTCCCTTTTTCTTCCCCGAGCTTTTTATTACCGGCCACGCATCTGTGTCTGCGCCGCGGCCGCCCAGCACCGCAGCGCGAATGCGTGTCCCAGTTTTGAGCAGGTGCCCCCACGCTGTGGTGGGAATAACAACCAAAATAGCTCGCTCGGACAAGAAAAGAGCTCTATTTAGAGGCAGACAGAAATTACAGTAACAGATGCGTGCCCGCTTGCCCCCTTCCCCAAATACACAGTACCTGTTTCCCCCGATTTCTCTCTTTTTGGGGAAAAAATAACCAAACCCTAACTTTTCTCAGCCACTGCTTTTTCTGGGTGATCAAACTGTCTTGAAAGCAAGGCAAGTATCTGCAGCTCTGCATGCATTAGGATGGGCTCACATTTTAATTAGAAACTATTAATTGGGGGGGGGTTGGGAACGACACAGTTTGGGGAAGGTTAATCACAGATTTTCTGCTGTAAGCGGCTAAGCAGCTACCAGCTAACGTAGCAGCGAGGTTTTAAACAGCGGCGGTTGAAATGATATGTTTGTCGCCGGCACTAGCGGACTAAATAAATTTCTGGCCCTCTCTTCAGTCCCGTCAAAACAAAAAAAAAAAGAAAGAAGTAACTAATATAAAATAAAGTAGTGCAATCAGTTTGCTAAATTAGTTTGCAAGCAGGGTCTCCTTCCGGAGTGTGGTCTTGCCTAGGAAAAATGGAAAATGCACTCCGGATTTTTGGATTTTGCAACGCGCTCGGTGGGGCTGCGGGACCCCAGTCCCGGGTCTCCCTTGCTGTGGGGGGTGGCAGTGAGTTTATATCTTGCCGGAGGATAAATAAAGAGGGAAAGGGGTGTGTGCGGGGGGGCGAGGGGGGATGTAGCAGCACCCGGCGTCTCCCCCAGCCCAGTCAAAACCTCTCTTGCATTTCCATGGCCTAAGGGGGCTCGTGCTTTTTCCAAGAGAAATGTCCAAACCGCTGCTTGGCAGAAAGCTGGGGAAAGACACGGAAAAGCAAGTCGCCCTGCAGTGCCCCTGCGCACACCTGATGCCCAGGACCGGCGGAGAGCCCCCGCCACCGCTCGGGTCCCCCTGCCACCACCTCCTCTCCCTGCCTCTCCCCCCGGGACCCTCCGGAGCGGGACCGGGGGTCTCCAGGTGCCGGCCGGCTTTCGGCCGCGGGTGGCTGGGCAGCCCCGCTCGCCCCTCCGCCGGTGACAAGGGAATATTTATGTCGGCATCGGTGGAATGCGTTTCCTTCTCCAATCAGGAATGCAGCCGGAGTTCCTAATTATAAGTTAGATCGGGGCTGTGAATAAAAGATTGCTTTTTAATGACTCCCCGTCCAGGTGCTCCTTCTGCCTGTCTTCCCAAGAACCCATTTGCATTTTATTACCTCTCCCCCATCCCAGCGCATTCCCTGCTTCCAGACATACCTGGCATAGCTGAAGAACCTGCCTTCAGCACCCTCACTCACCTCCGCACACCCGCAACCCACCGCCCGGCCGCGCTCGCCAGCCGCAGCGCCACAGATACTCGAAGCACCTTTTGCTTAAGATGATGAAGATGAGGAGGAGGAGGAGGAGGATTTTTTTTTTTTTTTTTTTTTTTGCATGAGGGTTTTACGGCGGCGACCTGGGTCTGCAGCGCCCGGGGGGGGGGGGGGCGAAGGCGCTGCGCACCCAGAGCCGGGCCCGGAGCCGTCGGTGCGGGCGGCACCGCGCTGCGCCCCGCGGCGCCCGGCTGGGGCTGCGCTGCGCTGCCCGCGGCTCCTGCGCACCGGCCCGCGCCGGGGAGCCGCTCGCAGAGCAGGAGCCGTCCCGCAGCCCAATTACCTCCCCGCGGTAATTAGGGCAGGTCTTGCAGTTACATGCCTTCCCCAGCACCATTGGCTTTTGGTGGGGGAGAGCGAAAGGGCTCTTAAAGGCGTAGGGTGCAGCGCGGAAAGCAGCGCAGCCCCGGCGGAAAGCGCGCTGGTCCCGGCCGGGGGGGGGGGTGCGGCGGGGGGGGGGGGGGTGCGCGGGTCCCCGCCGCCCTGCGCGGCCGCTCCGCGCTGCCGCGGCCCCTGCGCTGCGCCGCTCCCCGCCCTGCCTTTACATAACGCGCCCGGCTTGCTCCGTCTCGTCTCACCTCCTTTTTCTCCTTTTTTTTTTCTTTTTAAAATAATATTCCTTAAAGCGAAGGGGGAAAAAAAAAAAAAACGTTTTCACCCTTTTTCTCTCCCCCCCCCCGCTTCCTTCCACCTGACTAGCTCGAAATCACCTTGAAATGCTCATGTCAACTTGTATCATTATCTCTTTAATTCAGGCAGCGCCTTTTGTTCTTCCCAGGAGAGGATCAAAGCACTTAAAAAAAAAAAATAAATAAATAACTTTCCGATCGCGCTCGCTCGCTCTGCTTTACAGTAGGAGAAGGAGAGCGCAGGTATAACCCAGTCAAAATAAACAAAGTGAATGCATAAATAAAAGAGGTGAAATGCAGGTTCTAAGAACTTGCTGGCGCTGGCACCATCCCACCTCTTTAGCTGAGTGGCAACGAAAGGAGAATTTCAAATCATCTTAAGCGCAGGGGTTGCAGAGAAAACAGAGGAGGGGAAAAATAAATGAAAATGAGAGGGGAAAAAAATACGAAGAAGAATAAAACTTACCACCAGATTGGGTAACTTGACAGAGCCTGACTCAACCCACAAAGAAACAGGAAATATCCAAAAGAGGCCATTGATGAAAAGTTGTCTTTCTTTTTTTTTTTTTTTTTAACCAGAGTTGCCAAAACCTTCCTTTCTTCTGAGGCAGGATGATTATTTTAATAATAATAATAACAATAATTTAAAAAAAAAAAAGTCAAATGAAGTGAACTCAACCCGACCAGGTAAATCCTCTCTTGCTTCCTCTACTACTCTCAAGGAAAAAAAAAATCTCAGAGAGGTAAAAAACTCTTCTCTCAGCCAAGACACTGAAGGCAAATATTAAAAAAAAAAAAAAAAAAAGTTTGAAGTAGCTCTCTTAAAAAGGACCCAATCAGCACTTATTGCCAAAGGGAGAATTCTGATGCTTTGGCTTGTTCTGTCAATCAGGAGCGCGAAGTCAGGAATGAGCTAATTGCAAGGAGATAGTGTTTTAATACTCATTAGGGGGCACGTTGGCCCACAAGCCAAGGGATAAAATGTAGTTTTAAAAAGGGGAAGGAAGATTTAGGGGGTTTAAATAGACAGGGGGGACCCCTGTGGATTTGGGTAGCTATAACAACCTGCCCGGATTTCACTCCCTGGGTCGAAGCTACTAAAATGCAAAAAAAAAAAAAAAAAAAAAAAAAAAAAGTGTGAAGGTTTTTTTAAAATTATTATTTTGTCAACCTGCTCCTTTTCGCCATTCTGTCTTCTTCTAAAATCCCCTTTTCCTCGCGGTGACGGCCGGGATGCATTCGAACTAACTTTCTAGAAACTTTCTGTTGAGTCTTTCTTTTTTTCCTCCTTTTTTCATTAAAAATAAAAAAAGGATTTGCACACACACGCACGCACAGCCGCGCACACACACACGGCCGTGCACACCCGCTCCCCACCAGTCCGACCAGCCAGATATCCAAGAGCTCCAGCGAAGACATCTGCAAAGAAATCAACCTCTTCCAGGCAAATTTCAATAAGGCTCATCCAGCTCATCACAATTTGCAGGAGTCACAGCCCGGCGTTTGCGACCGCACCGCTGCAAACGACTTCATCCACCAGATCCACCCCACAGGGCACTAGTAATTGATCTCTTCTTTAATTTCTCTCTCTACATATTGCAACAATTTCTCTCCTTTCAGTGGCGGTGGTGGGGGGTGAGCCGGGCTGGATCGCGTGCTTCCAAGAACTGCGGGTTTTCTGCGGGGCGGAAGTCCTAAAAGCAATCATAATTAGGATTATTATAAAGATGTAGCTCCTTGAGCCTGGGTGAACAGTTGGATTTGCTGCTCCTCTGCAACATATTGTTTAAAGCTTGCTCTATTTGTGGGCAAGTGTCACCCAGCTGACAGCCTTTCCCCTTGCCCTGGGGAGCTTGGAAGGGGTCCGGAGAGGAGAAAACGAGGGGTCGGAGGCACCGGACTAGCTAAGAGATATTTTCTCCCTGGAATAATAGTGACGACTATCTTTCCCATCATTTTTTGTTGTTGTGGCAGCTGCCTGTTGGATTTTTGCTGCTTTTTGATGGCCTTTTTTTTTTTTTTTTAAGCAAAGAGAGAACTGGATGCGATTTATTTTGTTTATTCATTATTTATTTACTTTCTTTTATTTTGTCTTTGAATGGGAAAATTTCTGTGGCTCCCGTGGGACAAAGAGAAGTACAATTTTTAATGATTTTTGTTGGAGGAAAGCTTGTAACCTTTGCATTAATTCAAATCAAAATGCGTTTCTTTCTCATTATGAATTGCCTATTTTCCCTGAGTAGGGAATATTTCTATTTACACATCCCCACACAGCTTCATATGCATATGCATGTAGCGAGAGATGTGTTTGTGCTTAGCTAGATGGAGAGATAGATCCATTCGAGTGAAATTATACTAGAAATGCAGTTCATTCGGGGATATTTAAATCACTGGGAATTTGGCAGGGGTCGCGGCCTGATTATTTTCTTTAGGGTTGGGATGACAAGTGGTTGCAAACGCGAGCGCTGGCAAGGGCTCCGAGATGCAATCGCCCCGTGCAGCCAAGCTCGAGTCGATCCGAGCGGCTGCTCGCTGCTTCCCGGGAAGGGACCGATGCTCCTCTGGCTCTCCGAGCGAGTCCCCGCGGTGTCGGTGCTGCAATCGCATCCAGTGCATTAATGCCACCCCCCTTTACCGGCTCCTCTCCCCCGGGGAGCCAAAGGGGCCGGAGAGTTTCACGTAAGGTAGGACGAGGGGAGAGAAGAGGAGGGAGGTGGCGGCGGTGTGTGAAAAATCATCTTAAGGACTTTCCCTCCGTATTAGAGAAAATCCCATCCAATTATAGCATTACTGGAAAGAACCAAACGCCGAGACTTTCAAAAGGAGGGGATTTCTTCTCGCTTTTCAAGTGCAATTGCTCACACGGCGGACGGGAACACACGCGCACACAGTCCCCGACACGCCAGCGCCGGGGTCCCGGGGCCGCGCCGACCGGAGGCGGAGGGGGAGGAAGGGGCCGGACACACATCCCTCCCCAGGGTCCGGCTCATCTTCCATCCTTTTGTCTCGGGGCAGAGGTTTAAACGTCCCCCAGAGCCCCTGCCCCTCCCCGCAGGAAGCACCAGGCAGCTTCACCTGGAGGTACAAATTCAGCCACTCTCCCTTTTCCTCTTAGCTGTGCAGCTGCGATTTGGGGAGGACGGAGATAATCCACTTTGACATAGGCGCACACACACACACGCACAAGCGGGATCGTACTGATTTCTCCAGCAGGCAGCATCACTGCTTATTCTGACGCCGACTGCTTTTAATTACGCTGACAAAAAGGTCGTTGGGTGTATAGCAGACATGTGCAGAGTTATGAACGCTACTGTAGATTAGTTATCTATTAGCAACGTTACCTTTGAACCGGAGCCTCTCAAGCGCCAGATTTTGCAGTCCATTAGAGTCAATAAAAAGGCTTCCACGGGCGTTATGGATGTGGGACTGTTTGTATTCGGCTGGTCAAATCAGCAGTGTTTTCTCCTGACAGCTGGGTTTAGGGCCTGATATCAAAACCTGGGTAAGTTCATCCATGCTGGTCCACTGGTTTCCACAGGGCTCGTCCCTTCCTCAGCTCTCCCAAGCTTTCATGCACGCATGCAGAAATATCCTTTGCAATGGGCAGGATATGGCCCTTCATGGGCTGAGCTCAACATCTCCTTGGCTTCTTTGCCCTTGGCATTGCTCTTTTTTTTTTTTTTTTTTTTCCCTCCAACAACATCCAGATAGAAGTTTTGAGAAAAGTCCAGCTTCCAGAGTTGTGGATCCTTGGCTGGTAGAAAGCAAATCTCAGTTCTGGTGGACCCACGCGCTGTCTTGCACAGGCTTTCCACCATGCCCAGCCTTACGCTAGCAAAGCAACCTCCAGTTTTCGTTCGTGACCTCTCTGGGCGCTGAAGGTCCTGACTGTCAAAGGGAGAATAAACTCTTGCCCACACTTGCAGCTGTGAGGACAGGCTCCTCAGCCCTCTGAGCCTGCTGCGAAAGGACACGGGTAGCTTCAGTTGTCAAGCTGGTATGGGAAAGGGGACGGAGAGGACACGGAGCAGGCCTCGTAGTCATGGGGTCGGAGTGCCTTACTAAGACATTGCAAGCTGGTCCTCTCTTGCTTACTCATGGGGATAGCCCAGCTGGCATCTTCAGGGCCCACTTGAGTGAGCGAAGAGAGCTGGATTTAGAAACATGACTGCTTCACTGTGCGGTTAGTCACAAGAGGGAACAGCTGTGCTCCTCCATATTCAAAAAATGACATGTCCAGGGCGCTTCCACCCCGGAGAACTCTATGTAAAGAAATTAGGGGTAAGAAGAGAAGGTTGGAGAGATCCAGACAGACAGGAAGGCGAGCAGACAGGTGCAGCACAGTCTGTCACACATCTCAAATATTCCGTGTGTCACTTCTCTTGCTCGTCTTCCCCCTCTTCCCTACATGGAGAACATTTGATATGGCAGCACGATGGGAGAGACCATCATCACTGACAACAAACAGAGCCAAGGAAAGCTCCCCTCAGGGCAGAAGCCTTTGCTTATTTTTGGGGGGAGGACAAAAGCGTAGTTCTGCCCCTTCCCCCTTTAATATTTGAAATTCCACTAGGGAAATTTAATTCATTATCTCCTTTTGGCAATGACCCTTGGCAACAGTTCTTGCTGGATGACGATGAACCTTCCCTGTTCGAAAATTTACTCACTGGCTGCTCCAAATATGCCTCTCTGGACATAGTGGTCTCCATGGTTGGATACAGCCACCATGGCAGCATGAAGAAGCTGCTGCCTATTTTTCATTCCATGACAAGAAGCCCCCAGTCCAGCACTTTGTGCTAGTGGGAAGACCAGCAAATGCCCACCAGGCAGCTGTGTGTTCCACCTACCCTAAAGCCATCTCTGCTGAGGAACCCCAATAGCATTTAGAAGTTGCTTTGTCTCAAACCCATACTGTTCACTGTGATTGAGATTGGGAACCAAACTGTTCAACCACTTCCTTCCCTTGCACTTCCCAGCCCAGATTCCAAAACACATTGTGAGAACTAAACCTCCCCTCCTCACTGATGGTCAGAAAAGCTCACACTACTGGTGAGATCCTGGATGCACATCCCTGGCTTTCCCATGGGCCTGTTGACTTGTGGCACGCCATTCCACCTCTCTGGCTTTTAAGGTCCCTAAGGACTGAGTTCTTCCCTTATCCAGGTCATCCATGCATCCTGACTGGGTGTTACAGCAGTATAAATAGTGATTAGACAGGTAAATATTGATCTCTGTGATTTATAGATGTGGAGAATGAAGCAGAAGATGGGTAACAACTAGCTCTTGATGTGATTCTGTAGCAGAACTGGGGAAAGGATGGATCTTACTGCTGGACTGGTGTCTTTTCTTCTCTGTGACCAGCTGGTTTTACTGTAGAAATTCAAGGTCACTGCCACCTGGAAGTAGAGGTTGGTCCAGTTAATATTCGAGGTGAAGAAGGTTTTAGAAATGTACCAAATATACTAAAAGCATGGGTTTCACCTGCCCTGACTCTAGCTGCCTAAATCCTAGTTATGAAACCTTGGCTCCCTCTGTGGTCAATGGCGCAATAGAGACGTGAGCAACTCGGCCCACCTGAAGATGGTTGTCTACAGTAAGTGGGGTGAATTGCTTCTGGAGTTGCATTTCTCTCTTTTAGGTGTCTACTTTAGACTTGGTGGCTAATCTTCAGATGGTTGGAGTTAGGTGAGATGCCTACAGGCCACTGCCTGTTCTCTGGGCTCTAAAGAGGCCCTGAGAGAAATGAATAAGCCAGGAGCACATTCAGGGCAGGAGTTTCAACCAGGTAGGTCGAGGTATCTCTAATGCTCCCTGTGTTCCACCTGCAAAGAGGTGGAATATATTTGACACTGTCTAAAACATCTTTGGATATGGCTGCCATCTGGCCACGTTATTCTATGCCAATGGCAGACTGGGATTTTGGTTGCTTCAGGCTTCCCATCAAAGCATATCTATAAAAAGATAATGGCAAAGTTGTCTTCTGATCACAGTGTTCATAAGAGAAATGTGGGATGGCCAAGTGCAAAGGATCCAGAACTGGTATCTCCCCCAGGGGATGGAAAGGATTAGGTACGGAGGAGCATGGTTGTTCTGTTTAAAGGAGGCTGAGCAAACAAATAGCTGTAATGCAATGTGCCAGACCTTTTGCAGGCATAGGCCAGTGCACAGGCACGGGCAATGCTTGGGTCCTCTGGAGTTTTATACACAGGAGCTTCTGTCATCTCATGTGGGGTGAAGAAAAACGTTGTGAGGTGGGTTCTGCTCTCAACGTTGTTTTTGCCTCTCGCTATACCTGCTGGTACTGTGCTGGACAGGTTTCTTCCATGCTAGGCTTTGGTGAGTGCTCTGGCCACTAATATGGTAATTTAGAAAGGCAGTAAGTGGTAAAGCCAGGCCTTGAACTGGTGACTGGGGCTCTGCTCTTGGCTTTGCCCCTGAGGTGTGATGAGACTTTGTGTTTGCCACTTCACTGGCATATGTAACTTCCCAGCTGGGCTGCTCTCCCTGAGATGGTCACTTCCTTAGGACAGGAGACTTCTCCTGCCAGGGCTTCAATGACCACAAGGTTCAGGCTGAAACTCATCTCTCTCTGATACCTCTTTCTGTTTCCTCCCTTCATCTTCTGGTCCGCAGCTGGCTGTCCCTTGGCTGGCAGGGACCAGCCAGGCACCTGCCTTGCCTCCCTCCTGCAGGTGAGGTAGGACTCTGGCTGGTGTAACTCTGGCCCACCTAGTGGTGCAGGAGGAGAACAAATCTGGAGAGAAAAAAGCCATGGCCCAGAAATTCAGCCAGTGCGCAGGGCTCTGCAGGGCCAGGGCTGTGGTCTCCTTTCCCTCCCTGAGAATAGTCAGCAGAGCCCAAAGTGGGGACGGGGCTTGTCTCTGTATTCATGGCTGGGTATCAAGGAGGCCTGGTGAACTGAAGGACAGCATGGTCTTGCCTGGGAAGGTGGGGGATGAACTGTGGGTGTTACGCCTTTTTTTGCCTTCTCCATACAATGCTCAGGAGGGATCAATGCTCTGGGACTGTGCAGCTGTGCTGCTATTTTCTTATCTGCATACTCGATGGAAACGGGTAAATGGAGACCCCAGCACCTCTTGTCTTCTGCTTTCTTGCCCTGCTAAACCCTCCTGGATAAGAGTACATAGGTAGTGACAATGTCTTCTGAGAGTGAAGGTAGTGCTTAGAAATATCAGGCGCTTCACCCAGATCTCTCCTTGTTGTAAATGGCGACAGAAGGGAACTGTACCTACCCATCCAGGTCTCCATCAATACCCGCTTTATTTATTGAATAGCAGCAGCAGCCAAGAAGTGAGCACCAAATTTGTCCATGCTGGGGAGGAAGCTGTTACCTGTCTACTTTCAGGTAAACATTTTGTTTCATTTTACTGTTGCTTCCTCCTCAGCCCCACTGAGTTTGTCACCTTCAAGCATCTTCTCCAGAGCCCCTCACAACCCCTCTGGCAAGAGGTATCAGTGCTTTGTTCAGTAGGTCCATTTACTGACAGCGAGGAAGACTTTTCTAGATGGCCTCCATCAGCATTTGCCTACTCATTGCAAAGTGACTTGGTGGAGACCATCCTCTGACAAATGACTGCCATGAAGGACAAGGTGGGTTCTTCCTCACTGCAGAGGCTTGGGAAAAAACAATTTGTTATGCCAGAAAGTGTGCTCATCAATGACACCAACGCAGTTCTGCTTCTTTTGACAGTAAGGTAGACCCAGGATATGCGTGGTGCCTCTGGGACCGGTGGGGCAAGGGACTGTCCAAGAACGGCGGGGCTCTGTGGTGTTGCACTTGACAAGGTGATCAGAAAGATTTTGCAATTAGGTCTGCGCGTTTGAAGGCAAACTTACGTCCTTGTGCCCATAAGGACCAGCTCTGCTTTTCCAGGCAGGCTGAGTACTACAGGTTCACAGAGGAAATAACCTCAAATGAGAACTGAAGGACCTGATCAGCGTAAATTTGCCCCTAAGGACACTGACTCTAATTCAATAAATGTATACATAACCTGAGCCCTATGTGTGTAATGTGTGTTTGCTTGTGTGGAATTTCTCTAGGCCAGACTCAGATAAAACCCTAGTAATCAGCAGTGGAAGCTGATAATCTCTAAGGACCCAAACCTGCTATTATGTATATAAATAACTATTCACAGGACATAGCAGGGTTAAACGCTAATAACTGAGTACAATGATACTTATCTAAGAGAGTAATAAAAATCAGCCATTCTCTTTGAGAGAAACATTTCAGAGTCTGGTATTTCTGCTTGTGGGGCCAAATCCTGCAAGCCTTTCTGGACACATCCATCTCCTGAAGTTTCAGCATCTAAAAGTGAAACTACATGTACCCAACGTGCTGATGGCGCGCAATGAATGGGAGCTCATGCCCTTGGAAGTGATGTGCCTTCGACTGGAGGAATGAAATGTCCTTTGGAGGTCCTTGTTTTCCACCTCCCACCTCTCTTTCATTAACTGCAGAGACAGCCTAGACAGCTACCTTCAGCTAGGTGCCCAAATCCAGAAATTTAAAGTCAAGCAAGGTGTCAAAAATCAAGCTGTTTCGGAAGACTCCCTCCAAATCCATATTCAGAACTGATCTAAAATTGTAATTTCTTTTCTCTGCTCCACCCAATCCCGCTTTATAGAAATGATAATTTGGGGATATAAATTGGATTAAGGAAAAACAAGAGCGAAAAAACCAGTGTTTGTGGAACAGAAAGATCAATAGCAGGGACAGTTATTTATGGAACTGCTGAGATAGTAAATTTGGAATTTTCTAATCTCATTCTAAAATGCCATTCAAATCACCCCATTTCAAAGGGCTAGCCACATTCCTGCTGCAGGTGAAAATAAAAGAAAAAATTAAAATTGAAAGCAGATTCAGAGTTGTATCTCTTTGTGAATTCAGTCATAATATCACTCTTTGAAAACCAAGTGATGCTATCTCTCTATATGAATGTTGGGATTCAGTCTTATCCTTGCAAATCAATATGCATTTTAAACGGAGATTTCTCTACGCTGCTGACAAACTCTGGTCTGAAAAACCACCCAGACTGGAGTGTCTTCTTTTCAGGCACAGAATAAGGGTAATTAAGATATATTAGAAACAGTAACTGAGAATGTAGGGTACAATTTGAAAACATAGGAGCATCTTCCAGACTGGTACTCCTGTTACTGCCTACTATTGCAATAACGCCCTAGTTGAGGTCCCTAAATCCTTTTTTAGGTGCTTTAAAAGTCAAGAGCGGTAAGATTTTTATATTATCTGCTTATTTGGCATCAGTTATTTATATCAATTTTATACTACATATCACAGTGGCAAAGTTGTCATGCAATCTATTAGCTTTGGGTGCCAGTCCCTGGGGGCTAATGAGCTGGCTCAGAGCTTTGCCATGCGGTGGGTGATAATGAAATAAAGCAGTGATATCTCTCTCACACACCAAAAATTGCTCTCGCTGGAAACAGGGTGGACAGGGCTGAGCGATGCTGTTTTTGCTGTGCAGGACACTGATACTGGAGAAAATGCATTGGTCCAAAAGGAGAAAAAGCATTCCTCCAAAAGCAGAAAATGCATTCTTCCAAAAGCGATGAGAAGAAAAGATCTGCTGGCTCTCAGGAAGGAAAAAAAAGAACATACAGATTTAGCCAAGAAAGTTAAAAAAAAAAAAAACGGGGGGGGGGGGGCGGGGATAAAACTCCACCAAGGTGTGAAAACCTCAGCCAAGTGAGGTGTTGACAAGGGATGCAAGCTGATAAATAAACAGGCAGGAGCTCTCCCTTGCAAAGCCTGAATGACAAAGGGAGAAAACTGGGCGCTGGAGGAGCAGCAGTGGCTGTTCCTTGCCATTTTCATCACAAAAGCTGGTGGTGGGGGGGAGATTTTAACAAGGCAGCAAGTCTGACTTTCTCTCTTTCTCCCTCCTTTCTTTTTCTTTTTTTTTTTTCTCCTTTTCCTTCTTATAAACAGAGAGGACAAGAGGTCATATCCCCAGGGTTTAAAGAGACAGTTCTCCCCCTTCAAGGGAGGGTGGATGTTCTTTCAGACTGTTTACAAATTAGTCAAAATTATGATGTCTTAATGCAGTTGCCGGGTGGCCACCTGTCCCGGACTTTCTTTGAGAGCATTTACTCCGCGTGCAGGAGTGACACCTGCAGATAGTTTCTCGCCCAGCATCAAAGTGGGTCAAAATCACGCAAAACACGGCGTGTCGGAGCTGTGGTGGGTTCTTTGCACCCATTTTGCAATGGCAAAGACCACGCACAGGCAGAAGATCAGAGTGTGGGTCTGCAGATGCTCCCGCAAACACATGGGATGCTTCATGCAAGGAAAGGCTGTGCTCCAGGCCAGGGTTGCGTTGCGTTTAGTGTGGTGCAGACACCCCTGGGAGGGATTTCTCCTGACGGCTTTGAAGCAGGGTGATAGCAGGGACCAGATGGCTGCATCACTTTGGCTTGCCGACATCCTCATGTCTGCAGGACCAAAATCCCTCCTGTCCTTCACACTGGTTTAAGAGGTCATTTCCAAGACCAGGGCACTTGGACAATGCAAACAAAGTGGCTTAAACGGCAAATAGTTCAGTGAGAAATCGGAGTCAATGATGCTTGGTGTCCCCTGTGCCTTCCTCCTTCCTATGTGGGCTCTCTAGTGTCTAATAAATGTTGAGCTCACCTTGCAGTCTTCTCTCCTGGGGAAAAGAGGGGAAATGCAGTAATGAGGTCTCTCTTCCCTACCTGTATGCTTGTTTTCATACAACTTAATCTCTTCGAAACTTTTATCTGTCTTCCAAATTTGACTGGGATTGGCCAAGGGGTTCAGAAGTTGGAGGGGAGGAAATGAGCGGATAAAGACACACACCATAATCAGCTAAACCCAATTTCCCAAGGAAACCAGACTTCAAATGCATTACAGCCCTTTATAAGTCTTGCAGGAGCGCTGAGAGACCCCAGGCATGAGCCAGAGCTCCCCAGTGCCAGGCACTGCGTGAACATACTCCTCAACACAATCCTTTCCCCAGGCCAGTGCTCAGGGGGTCAATACAAGAAGTTTAAGGCACACAATGTTGGCAAGCACCAGCTTTTCAATATGAGTGTAGAGCAACCCTTAATGTGGGTTGTATTTGGCTGGATTCAGCAAGAGCCTGGCCCTGCCGGAGTTGGTTTGTTCATGGGAATGGCAAGGACATCACAGGACTTGAAGATCTTTGCCTCTGAACAGCCCTACTTGGCTTCGATCCTCCCAGAAATCCCATTGGCTTCAGTGGAGTAAGAAGGGAGTAGCAACTGCAGGGCTTGGCCTCATTGTCAGCTGCGAGACTCTTTTTCCCTCTTCCCTGAGAAAAAGGGGTTATAATCTCTCTCTGCAGCCACTAAGGGAGAAAAAGTGCTGAAGTCTCCACAGGGCAACGGGTCACTCATATGCTATTGGTTTCCCACCGGGGATGAGCTGGCCTAGTGTCTCAAAAAATGACTCTACCCTCCAAAGGCAAAATCTGGGGCCTGCAGTGGGCCCCACTAGACAGATTATTTCTCGCTCATGGGAGCTGCTGAGCTTCCAGCAGTTCTTCATGGCCCTGACACATGGGCTTCAGGCAGGACTTCCCAGAGGGGAGAGGTACCTTGTGGTCACGGCCTTGTGGTAGGAAAGGGCTCTGCTTGGGGGATACTTGGATCCATCCAAAAGTCCTGGCTTTCATGGAGGTGGGATCTGGCCCATCATCCCAAAACCTGCAATTCCCAGAAAAGGGAGTGCTTTGCTCACAATCCTGGGACACGGCTGCAATCCTGCCTAGCAGTGCTGCCTGCCTGCAGAGGCCATGGAGAGGAGTGAGCTCTTCCAGTAACTAGCTTGGAAAACCCTGCAGACAGCTCATGGCCAACAGGCTGCTCAGTCCTCTCCTGAGATGCCTCCTCATCCTCTCCTCACCCTGCTTTCTCCCTCTGTTGACTCCTTGGGGCTAAAGCTGTGCAAGTCTGAACCTGCAATTTCAGAAGACATTGAGCAATAAACCACCAGCACTCCAGACATCAGGAGTCAGCTCTTTCTGCCTCTGTTTCCGCTTCCCAGAACTCTAAGGTTTTAAGAAAGTGAATATATTTGGAGTTATGTGTTGCTTTCTAGTTTCTGAACTTTTAAAATAGTCTGGGAAGATGGTTTCAAAATATTTTGTACACCATGGAATTTGCTATATGTTTGCACAAAATAGCGTGACTCCAGAAGATGGTGTGTTAAGAAGAAAAAAACCAAATCTCCATCAAATATTGAGATATTTGCTAACTTAAGTTGGGGAAACATTCAGAAGTAGTGTATTAAATACAGCAAGTGGTAGATATATTCAGAAGCAGTAGGCAAGACTGGTCAGTAAGAAAACAACATGTTGTGTATCAACATCTTTATTTTAAACACAAATTTATCTTCACGTGAAATGCTCTGGAGTGCAGGTGAAGCCCCGTGCTGTTGCGCTGTCAGCTGCAGCTCCCATCATTTCTCTGCAATCCTAGCATCTTCTTGAAGCTCTTTTGCAGAATGGGAGGTGGGTGGCAATTCAAGGCCCCAGTAGATCTACGCAGCCAGCTAAGGAAAGGTGGGGAGGGAGCTGCTGGTGGGATAGGACAAACAACCACATTATCCAGCCTGCCTTTTCTTCACACTTCCGTGGCCAAAATCTACCTGACACTTTCTGCACAGTCTTCAAACATAACAAACTCTGAAGCTCCCTTGGATACAAGGGGCCATGAGTTTTAGGATGTTTCACACAAGGAAGCTCTCCTCTCGGTTAAACAGTTGGAAAATGCCCTGAAGCAATGGTCCCAGTGATCTTGTTTAAAGCTACCATGCGTATTTCCCAGTGTAAGGGAAATCACAGCTGAGGAAAGGGCATGGTAGGTATTTAAGTAAGGGATAAGTAGGTGACAATTCCTCCTATTCCAGTATGGGGTTTGCAGGAAATGAGAGGTGTCTTGGACCTGTGTGGGGTCTGAAATGTAGCGTTAGCTTGGATGGTTGGAGGAAACATGCTCACATGAGCTTTGCACCGTCATTCAAACATCACAGCAATTCATGTGGACCTACTTTAAACGCGACCTTTCGGGTTTTCCTGCCAACCTTTCACAATGCTCTTGTCCATCATGGACCTGTCAGGGGCCTGCAGAGTGGGGCCAGCATTGCTCGTTCCCTGCAGTTAACCACTGATGGGATGCCTGAACAGATGTAACACCACATCTCCTCCCTGGGACCCCAGGATAATTTCAGCCAATAAGGGCTAGAAAAGGCTCCTCCAACATTTCCAAGGTTTCCGCGTCATCCGATATGCAAGGTGGCGGTCTGCCATCTCCCTTCGGCTGAGGGTTACTGCAACACCGTGGACCAAGAAACATGGGATAGACTTCTCAGAGCCCAGAAGCAGCACCGTTCATGGAAGAAGTGTTGGACCCCTGTTGCAGAGGAGCAGCTCAGTCCAGGAGAAAAGGCTAGCAAAATCAGAAAGTACATGCTGATCTCTGCTGAAAGAGATGGAAAAATGAAGAGATTAGAAGAACGTGGAAGACGAAAGGTAAAAATATCTGGCAGGAGAAAAAAAGCCTTTCTCCTAAAAAAGGAGATGGAGGAAGAATGAGCCGTCCAAGTCAAACATTGAATACATTAGTTGAAATATAGCTCACGGAGGTGGTACCTAAGCGGTAAAAATCTAGTGATGGATCAGGCTAATTGGGGCTCTGATTAGCATCAAGCGAGCTAGGCCATTAGAGAGCAGACTGGCTGATAACTCCCAGTGCAGGTAGCAGGTGATGTTGCCTTTGGAGAACCAAGGCTGGTCATCACCATGCAAGGACTTTCCATCGACTGCAACCACCCCCCAAAAAACTGTTGTCCTAACCACAGAGCTGCCTGTGCAAGAATGATCTCAACAAAGAGAAAGGGGGTCAGAGTATATTTAGGAAGAAAGAGAAAATAGTACTGGGAGTATCATCACCTGAACATTAAAACTGTGTTCAGTTCTAGTCACCCATTGCCAAAAAAAAAAAAGAAAAAAAAAGAGAGAAGAGGAGGAACGGATTAAAAATATCAGGGTTTAATTGCCAAGAGGTGGTGAGTAAGAGATGTACAACAAAATGAACAGGACAGGAATCAGTCAAGAAGCTATAATTTGTTCTGACTCATGATACCAACCCAATGGAATTAAAAGCAGCAAAATTAAAAACAGTAAAAGCAGATGCCTGTATATACATAGCTAATGATTAAACTGAGGAACTCACTGCCACAAGACAGCACAAGCATTTAGCAGGATTCACAAAATAAAAAAAAATCATTTCCCAGCAGAAAGGAAAAAGCAGTTTTATGTACTGATAAGTCAACGATTCCAGATTAAGCTCTGGAGAAATGCTGTAAAAATACTTTCAGCATGGCTTGGAGTCTTTTTTTGGGGGGTCTCCCGAGAGCTCTCCAGAGGTTTTTAAGCCTCTGCTTCTATTGCACCTGTTTTCTAGAAACTGTGAAGCTGCTTTGTTTTTAAGAATTTTATTTTTTGGTCAGATTTGGATGGGAAAAGGTGGTACTATCTTGAAAAATCACCTTGAGATGTATCTTGCAAAAAGGCAATTTTTCTCTTTGTCATTTGGGTAGGCCCTAAAAGTCACAGAATCACAGAGCAGTTGAGGTTGGAAGGGACCTTTAGAGACCATCTAGTCCAACCCCCCTGCTCAAGGAGGGTCAGCCAGAGCAGGCTGCCCAGGACCATGCCCAGACAGCTTTGAATATCTCCAAAGATAGAATATCTCCAGTCCAGGCCACCATTGCAGCCTTACTCTATGAAACAACTTAAGAGTGCTTTTTGCAACCACTATTTGGATTTTGATGATTTTTCTAAAATTCCAGCTATCTTAGGCTTTTCAACAACAAAACAGACAACGGGATAAATGTTTTTTTAATGTCCAAAAAAGAATATTTTGAAGATGCTCTTTTCCTTCCCTGAGTGTTATCCACATGGCATCAGTCACTGCCATGGGATCGCCGGGCTTACAGTGCTCCCCTGGCAGAGAAGAGGGCAGTGCTGCCCATGGAGAGCAGCCCCCTTCCTTCCCCACCTCCCCTCCATCCCCCAGGGCCCTTTGGACAACATTGTGGACATCATCTCTTCTTCCAGCCCTTCGTCCTTTCACAGGCACCACAATGCCCATTCGTGGTTGCTGAGGAAAGCCACTCCTTGTAGAGCTGGAAGGACCTATGACAGCCGAGGGGCCAAGGAAAAGCTCAGGAGGTGACATGCACAGTCTCCACCAATGCTTGGTATTCAAACAGAAGGACAAAGCCCCGTGACCTGATGTTGCTTTAGTGTCCAAGATCCAGCTCTTCAAAGATGTCAAAGTAGTGGTTAATCAAGGAGAGATAGGCACCTCCATGTCCTGAGGCCCAGTTTCTCAAAGGTTTCCTTGCATTACCGGAGGCTTTTATACCTTGGGAGATAAATGTAAGTGGTGAGAAGGTAACCATAATTGATCAGATTAGTTGCCTATCTCATTTCATAGCCAGCTACAAACTGTGCTCAATTAAGGGCTCTCATAGGGAATGATTTTCTGGAGATCATTGCAGGATTCCTTGCAGGTTGCTTTCTGCCCTGAAGTGAGAATGCTTCTTTCCTTGTCAAAATGCTTTTTTTTTTTTTTTTTTTTTTTTTTTTTGTGGCATTTGCTGTTACACTTCCTACACTCTTGTTGTGAGGAGAAATGTGTAGCTCATTTTGGTACTGAATTAAACTATTGCCAGTTGTCTTTTGCCTCAGTATCTTGCAGCAGTGAGTTCCACTCGTGAATGGTGTATTGCAAAGATTGCCCTTGGGCTTCAGCAGCGTGAGACCATCTTACATTTAATGTCTAGAACAGTACTGCAATATTTTTGTCAGTGGTTCCCAAACTATTAGCCACAAGCCTGTCCAGAAAGTGACTAAAGATGTGAGATTTATAGAAGGAAAAGGGATCACCAGCAAAATAATCTGGGAGCTGCGACCTCCCTTGTTGTTAGTGCAAGAGAACAGATGTTGATTTTCTGCATGGGTTTTACACATCCATGGCTCTGGATATGATTCCTGCACTGGTGAGAGGCCAGCCAAGAGGTGAGACCTCCATATTGGGGATTTGAACCCATCACCCTCAAGGAAACAGGATTGCTAAGCCTGTGTCTCCTGTGCCACAGAGAGACTGAATGAGCTTGGGCCACTCCATTTCATCCATTGTCAGAGCTTCTGGGTCAGACAGGGAGATCTAAAGGTCCGCACTCAAGGTCTAAACTGCTGACAGGATCCCAGTGTCCTGTGCTGAAGCAAAGTGAAATCCATCTAGACCACTGTGACTCCTAATACAAGTACTATGCGAGCCAGCAGTCTGGTGCTATTGCTTCTACCGGTGGAATCCGTGGTCAGATATGGGGAAGGAGAGCAAAGCCTCCAGCTCCAAATCGCACTGATGTGTTGATCCAACCTTGCTCTTAACTGTCAAAGAAGAAGCTTTTTCTTCTCACTAAGTAGCTTGTCCCAGTGTGTCACTACTCAGTGTCCATCCCCACAGCCCACCTAAACGTCCTCACTTAGTGGACTTTGCTTCCAGTTGCACTGATTTCTTCTCGCCCCTGGATGCCCCTTGCCTGTTGAGAGCTGCCAAATGTAAACAGTCACTGCCATCTAGTGACCATGAAGCAGCTCACAGCTCCAAGAAAGCTTTCCTCAGGGGTGATTGCAAGGTGTCATGGTAATGGGGAAAACCAGTCAATCTCAGCACAAGGTCCCTAGGCCTATGTGTAGGTGCATGTGAAGCTCGTTTCTGGTTGCATCTGCAGAAACATTTAATCGTGCACCAGTTTGCCATTTCTTGGGCAGATGGGAAGGGAATGTGGGCTTCACTAACCATGCCTTAGTAGCTACCATCTAAGCGGGCTTGGACTAGTTGCTCATGTGTGCGTGACAGCACAGGTGCATACATCTGAATGGTCCCTTTGACCCCTTTTGTAGAGAGAAACACGCACTTCTGAGGTGATAGTCATTTCACTGGTTGTAGTTGTCTGCCTATAGATGACTGACCCATGCCCTGGACTCCAACGGGAGTACAGGCTTACTCGTTACTGATGCTCAGATTTAATTGTAGATGTTTACACAGTAGCTATCTGCACCCAACCCCACAGAGATGGTGAATTAAAGGCTTTTGTACCTAGCACTTTTTCAGCTCCTACAGTTGTCCCTTTGGATCATGTTAGAGCTGAGCCTCATAGATGCATCCAAAGGTTTCACCTACCAGACCGTTCAAGCAATTAAATGCATTCAAAGTGCTGCCTTCTGGAGTGTAAGTGGGAACCACTGCTAGAAGGGACTGCGATTTAAGAAATCTATTGCCCAGGTATTCAGCCTCAGGATGCCATGAGAGGAGTTGCTTTAGTATGGTTCGAAGCCACCTCTCAGACCCCACATTTCAGCTTCACTCTCAAAATCCTGTAGGAAAGCGGATTAGCAAAATGGAAGTGAAATTACTGTTACGCCCTCTCTTGTCTGGATAATTCATCCAGAAAGGATGAAACTTGAGGTGAGCTTGTGTTATTGCTCTGCATCACATTGTCTCTGAGAAGCCAAAAACTGAGCTAGAACAATATGGTATAATCACATAATATGGCAAGGACTTAGAAAAGGGGTGGATTTCCAGCTCTTCGAGGTAGGGACAGTCTTTTCTTCTTTATTTGCATGGAGCCTAGCAAAATGCAGTTGCAGTCTAGGGCTAGGTGTTGCAAACAAAGTTGATGCATCTTCTGTAGGCTCTTGCCACAGACAACCTTGAAACTAGTCTCACAAATGGATCTGCAGGCCCTGTGCTGCTGCTTTACAGAGCTGGAGGAGGCCAAAGCGTTCCTCACTTAAACCCGTGCTCAGGCTTGAAAAAGTCTTTCTTTGCCAGAAGATGGCACTGGTTCTCCACGAGAGCACCGTATGGGAACAGGTGCATCCCAATGCGTCCCATGGAACTTCCAGACTCCTGAACTTGGGCTAAAGCTGCTCCTGAAGACGCTCCCAGGGGCCTTGTGGGTTGCTGGTTTATTGAAAACACAAGCGCAGCTTTATCTCCAACTGGCTGGAGCCAAGGTCCTGGAGACCCACGTCTCTTTCTGTGTAAGGAATGCCTCACATCCCAGATTTCCTCCCTGTAGACACTATCCTGGTCTAGATGGACTAAAGGACACAATGCCAGGGAGAGGGACTGGGCTGCCCAGGCTACACCAAAGGCTCCAGCTATGGAGAGAGGGAGGAGACTGGTGGCTTTCCTGGCCTGCCTGATTGCTGGCAGCTTCCCGAGCCGTGCTGACAAAACAGACCCTGCGTGCCAGCAGCCAGGGTGGCTGGCGAGAGCGGCAGACGGGAACAGACCAGCCCTTCAGCCGGCACTCGGCTCCCCGTCCCCCAGGCGCGAGGCATTCCTACTGATTTCCACGCACTTGCAAGCTTTCAGCTGTTTCAGACACTCCCCGCTGCTCCGTTCCCTTTTCCTCGGCTCTTGCCAAACAGATCCTCTCCAGGCCTTTCCGGTGCTACGTCTTGTCGGCAGTGTGCTAATTCCAGGCCCTACAGGGATCAGTAGCACTGCTGTTATGGCTGGGATGGATTTAACCCTGTCCTCTTCCCTCCAGCTTGTGGAGTCCGCACAGACACTGCAGGGTGGATTCCTTCCTTGTGGATATATTAAAAAGCCACCTCTTTTTTCTCCCCACATTCCCTAATCACAAAGGCCTGCTTTCTTAAGGAGAAAAGCACCTGAGTTAGATATATTCAGCACGGCATAACAAGGCCAATTCTAGGGTTGATTGCTATTTATCTTTGCACTTGCAGTTAATTACTAGAGATGCCACAGTACAGGTGTGCTTATTCCAGCAGATGATGGGGCACATGCTTGGAGAAGCCCACAGAGATCATAGGAGAAGCAGGAGACTAAAGACTATCCAGTGCTGGATGAGCAGTTTTGCATGATTTCAGCATGGTTTGAAGGTCACTGCGCTCAGGACCAGTTCTGTGGCCAATAGATGGGGCCATTTCCACACCTACTTGATTATCTTCAAGTCCACCAGAGCAGGTTTTCCCAGTGCCCACAGGGAGCTGGTTCCTGTGTGCTTGAGACGAAGGCTTCCCATGTGTGTAGTTATGAAGTGTATGCAGTTATGAAATGTATGTCGTTATGAAGTGAATTAAGAGATAATGTAGTTATCTGCACTCTGAGAAACTTAAGCTATTAATCATTTAGTGACTCAAGGTACTTTGAAGCAGCCAGATGCCAGATGCTCTTTCTCAATGCAACAAGGAATCACAGAACTCCCCAGCTGGCATCTAGGATCAGCAGTGAATCCATCACTACGGTGGAAAATCCCAGTTCTCCCATATCTGGAGAAGTTCGGAAAATGCAGAAGCACTAGCTGGAGAGGAAGACATGAGCTTCCCTTTTATTCCAGCTTCAAAAGACATTTTCACTGCCATGTGCACAAGGACCTCAACATACTTCATGTAAGAATCAGAAATAAAGACACCTACAGCAGAATTTTCCTGCTGATGAATTGCCCTTAGACATGATGCGATGGCTGAGTAGAAGAGAGCAGTGCTCTGACTTGCTCTGGGCTGCTAGCTACCAATGGGTGGGTGGATTCCGTTGTCTGGACCTTTGAATTGTTGCTTATGTCTTGTAAAAAAACATCAAAGAATAGCCTAATCAGCTTCAGTTTTAATCTAGGGCATGTCTGAGTCATCTTGCCATAATCCAGCAGCGCAGGTGAGTGCTAGCGCTATATTTTTATGAGGATACTGTCAGTCACGCTTGCAAAACCACTCACGGCATAGACCTCATGCTCACCCTTGTTACTTGGACATCACAGCCAGACAGAGGAGAATGGTGTCACCAAAGAAGATCGTTTACACACAGTGTCCATCAGAAAGGAGAGTTCAGCTGGACAAGATGCCCTAGGAGACCTCTCCATTGCCTACACAGCGATGGAGTGGTATTGTCTGAGGGCTAACACCAGGCATTGTCAGAAAGCCATTCCTTAAGTGCAGGGATGACTTTAAATTGCTCAGCCCATGCGATTTAACTCTCACTATTAGCACTGGCAATGTGGCATTGCTCAGACCTTTATGCGGTCCTGGATGGACACATTCAGAGACACGAGTCCTGCCCAAGAACACCCAAACACCCATGGAGAAGAGAATAAAAGACATACGCCATTTTTATATGCGTGCAGGAACGGGTCCCTACTAGACCAGGCATCGTATCAGTACCATAAGCCTCTGAAAATTTCAGCGCGCTAGCAATTGAGTTTAATATTCAGCTGAGGAAACCCTCCCTTCCTGCAGGAGCAAACTGCATTTGCTCCTTCAGACAGGGAAAGGTGAAGTTTCAGAGAATCCCTTCCACCATCTGGAGATGGAGTCTGGAGTCTTCCTGGCTGCTAAAAATAAGAGACCTATTCCCACTCTTTCTCTGGAAATCCCAGTCTAGGGCTTCTCAGGGAGAAAACACCCAAACTTTGCACCACAGTGAATATTGTGTTATCCTGGTTCTCTTCATCACTTCCCTTGTCCTTCCTTCTGACTAAAGGCCAACTGATTCTCACCTCAGCCTCTTCATAGGCTCTTTTTGTGGCTAAAGGCTCCCACTATTCCTTCTGGCCAAGACCACAAGGCTAAACACTTTCAGCATCAAGACTCCCCTCGGCAGCTAAACCTTCATTCATTATAACAGCATTTCCCCTTGTGGGCCTATTTCAGTGCTTTTCAGCTTGGCCTGCTAGTCCCAGACTCTGCTGCAACTTGCAATTGCATGAGCCCTCCCAAATTTCAGAATGGCTTTGCTTAAAGATAGGACCTGAAGGACAGATGGACTAGGTCCAGCCTGTACTAAAAGTGCCAGCAAACCTTTGCCAACTCATACATACTTTTGAGGATTTAAAGCAAGTGGGTAAGATAGATGAGAATTGCTTTTACCTGCCTGACAGCATAAGCCAGCAGAAACATGCCCTTGGAGGCTGCACATGCCTTTGGCTTTTTAACATGCCGCAGTGGAGGGAGCGAAGGGCACACAGACTCCTCTCTGCAGGAAGCCTAACTGCTGCACTGATCCTGGGAACGTGGGAAAGCACAGACCTAGCGAGACATCCAATCTAGCCCTTTTCTTCAACCATCACGGTGCTGTGGAAACCCTGTCGTACCCCTGTCTGCTAATCACAGAATAATCCAGGCTGGGAGGGATCTCAGGAGGTCTCTAGTTGAGTATGGGGGTGAGAACAGATGTGGGGAGATGGATGGAAGACACTTATTTTGCCTGGAGGTGGGATGCAGAAAGAATGCAGGGACAGAGGAGAGACAAGACCTAGGCTGATAAAAAGGTTAAGAAGGGGATTAAGAGAGGCTTATGCAAGGTGAACATGGTGATCTTTGTGTTTTCCATCCACATTGCTGTTTGCCTGGCTCCAGCTCTCATTAAAGAATCAACACTGTGCTTAAGAAACGCGAAGTCTCTCAGCAGATAACCCAAACAAGACTCTGGGCATACGGCTGAGGGACCGTGGTGTACTGTGTTTTGCCCATATCTTACCCGCACTAATGACAAAAACACGAGCACAGTCACGTAGTGGTCAAGTGGGTGCTGAGAAACATTTTGGACTCGCTCTTGGCAGACACTGCAGGTGCCCGCTATAATTTCTTTGACAGTCATGCCATCGCACTGACTCCAGATAGCTGGGGAAGTCACACCCAGGTCTCCTCTGCTCCATGGGTCCACAATGATACCAGAACATGGCTAAGATGACAAAAAACGATGAGGAAAGGTACGGAGAGAGCAGGCCTAGCAGCAGATAGCCCTGACTCTGACAATGGCCCATTACCTAACCATAATTGTTTCCCTTATGTTTCCACCCATCTTGTCTATGAAGGTCTTGAAGGTCTGAGGGTCAAGTCCCCAAAGGGCAGCAGATATTTGTCCCCACTCCCACTGCTGGTGAAATCAGCATCTTCCCTGTGCGAGGCATCCAAATGCGACAAAACTGCATTTCCTCTCTCCCATGGGAGCATCTGAAGATGTCTGGTCCCCCATAGCTTGATGCACCCCTGAGCCTGCAGGAGGAACAGTCCTGGGAGCACTGAGCTGCGACTGCTCGTAAATCAGGGGTGAAATGGTATGTTGGAGAGTGGATGCTTCATTGGTTAGTCCCTGAACTATGGCCTAATATGTGTGAGTGCTGACAATGATTTACAGGCCAGGAGCGGTTTGCACGCCCACACACACACACATGCACACTTGCAGGTGCCAAAATGCCCTGGAGGGCTGGCAGCTATGCCTTCTACTTCTCCTCCCGCACCCATGCAGGCTCCTCGTGGGGTGCCTTGACACCAGGGAGGCAGGCTTTGCAAGGTGGGAGTGAAGAGCAGATTGCTTCCCATCCGCTTGGCATTTGGGTGTAGCAACAGCCGAAACGGAGCAGAGGAAGGGAGGGGGCTGACGGGAATCATATGCAGGAGGAATTTAGGGTGAACCCTGCACCCAGGAGGTCTGAGAGGGTCTGAGAAAACTCGTCTCTACTGTCTGTGTACCTGCGAGGCCTCATACATGGGGACGACACAACACAGAGGTGAAATACCAACATCATATGGAAACTTCTGCAGTAACTGAAAAATGTCATGCCTCATTTTGAATTTACGTATGCCAGGTTGGCCGTGATGCTGCCCCCATTTGTGACGGATCCAACAACCTGAGCCTGAGCTGGGACCTCGTGGCAATATCTGTGCTACTAAATAAAACAAGCTGGAGCATGTTATCTTCATCTGAGATAAGCAGCATGGACAAAGTATGTCCATATATCTGAATGGTCTCCCCACTCTAAACAGAGTGGCTGCCCCAAACTGGCTTCTGGCCCAGGTGGTCTCTTGGACTGTGTGTTCCACTGGGGAAGGTACTAACAAGGACAATGTGGATGGTTGTGGGGCAGAACTTGAATCTGGACCCTGGTCCTATTTTATTTCCTAGCATAGGTGTATTTTACATGTATTGTAGCTGTATACATGCAGCTGAAGGTCTCTCCTCACCCCAAAGGTCTTGCCTTCAGGAAAGGTATTCCAGATTCAAGCCAACACCTATGTGCCCTGGATTGTCCACATTTTGAGAGCACATTGGCTACCAGAACTGAAATATAAGGGAAGGTCCAGCCATTGCTGGCCAGCCCCAACACTGTTGAGGATCTGGGGCAGGTCTGCAGTTTGATGTCTATTTACTGAAGGCCGAATCTGCTTTTGAGCAGAGCAGAGAGCGCGAGTAGGAGATTACACACCTGCAGGTGCCTTTCTTGGTCTGCTTTTCTCCTATTGCTGCCTCGGGCGGCCTGAGGGCTGCTGCAAGGGGCAAAGCCGGGGCGGCCGTCAGGGCTGCTCCAGCAGGTGCAGCTGCTGGATCCCTGGCAGGATCTGCCCAAGCACCGATGGCTTTGCACGGCTCAGAGCAATGCATCCTAATGCTACGAGCACTGATCAGGCAGTGAGGCGACGTACAGTCCAGTAAGGTGTGACTCATTTTCCCTGTTTGTAAAACAGGGAAAAGCACTGTGACCTTTGTGAAACATTCAGAGGTCCCCATGTGGGAAGTCAGGCGTTACTGATAATCAAAGACAAAAGAGAATTATATTATTTTCTCAATAATTACGATTTCCTCAGAATTCGGTTAGAGGAGAACAGTGCCTAGCAAATAACTGCATACTTATACACACTGATCTCTTTCTCCAGGCACACACACACACACACACACACATAGAGCTAGTTCCATGCAAAAATGAGAAGCCTGGACAAACGTTCCCAGCAAACTACTCAGCCTGTGACTCTGCACACGGTCTGCTGTTGTGGTATGACTGTTTCTGAGCAACGCAAAGAAACAGGCCCTAGTGTCCAGCATCTGCAGTGCACATGCCAGAACGTGTTCCTGACAGCTCGCCCTCAGAAACCCGGCACCGAGCCACCCAAGCCAGAAGGCGAAGGACAGGCCTGAAAGGAAACTGGAAATTAGTGATCAGGACTCTCATAACCTCCCTGGCAGGCAGGGAAGGATGCCAAGGCAGAACACACAGTGAGTCTGTTTTGTGGCTCCTTCCAAGATCAAAACTGGCTTCTGCATTCCAGGTCAAAGCTCAGGGCATCAGACAAAGATGTGTAAGTTAGCCTGCCACTTGTGGACCTGCCCACGTGCTCTGTGACTGCTGCAAATGCCACCATAGCCAACATCCAACATCAGTCCAGGCTGCTCTACCCCACAGCCAGTGTGAGCAGAAGACAGACACGGGACCGTACCCACAGCTCAGCTGGCATGCAATAACTCACTGAAAAATCTGCAGTTCAGCTTATTTAGAGACACCTGCCTGCGACTGGCTGAACAGTTCCGCAGTCACCACGGACCAGATCTCCACCGATTATAGTGGGAGCTCAGATGCCCACTCACATGGAGACCCTGAGGCTTAACTCGGTTGCCTAAGTGTAGGTCTCAAGTGCTATTTGAGACATCTGTGGGTCATTCAAGATATCCATGTGAGCCTGGGGGGACCTGCATTCACATGGGATGGCAGCTGGAGGCCAGCGGAGGATCCCATAGAGCATTTCAGATGGTCCTAGGTGCTTATGTTTAAGTGACTGAGTTGTGCCTCTGCATTTAGACATCTAAACCTAGGTGCTGTAATGTGCAAGCTGAATCTCGCTCCTTGTGATAGGTGAAATGAATCCTCTGCCAAGGAAAACACCAGCTCGCCCAAAGTCATGTAGAAAGCCTGTGGCACAAACAGAATTTGAACCCAAAGTTTCTATGCCCTTGCCAAGGCCCTGAACCACGTGAGTGCTTTTCATCTCCATAGGACTGTGATTTCCCCTTTCTTCTGTGGCATTTCTCAGGGCATGTCAAAGCAAAGCTTGGCTTTGCACAGCAACAGCGTGGACTGACAAAGAGAAGAAAACAGCCAAGCAGGTGGGTATCTGGTAACTGGGTCTGGGAGCTGGATCTCCAGCTCTGCATTGTTTTCTTGGGTATGAGTTTAGTCTGAGCTTTAGCATGCTACAGACGGGAAAAGGCCAAGCATGAGCATTGCAGGACCAGCCTGTATGGCTCAGGCAGAAGCATGGCCAAGCGATTTGCAAACTAGCCAAGCTGCAAAGCATCAGGCAGATATATCGAACCTGAATCACTGGCACAGTAAAAGCCAGACGCTGGCATGGAAAACACTCCTTTTGCAAGTTTGCTGCCGTTTTGGTTTTTCGCTTTGCCGTTTTGGTCTTTTGCTTTACCACATGCTGCATGTGTAGCTGCAGGGGATGGGGTAAATCACGAGGATGCCCTGTGAGCTGGACAGCCCTGGAGGTTTCGAAGGGTTTTAACGACACAGCTTCTTCAGCTGGCTGGAGGTGAGCAGAGCTGCCACTGTCTCAGAGTCCAAGCGGCGTTTGCCAAGCAGGCATGTAGGAAGCTAACAAATATGATCATTTGCTATAGGCAAGCAGCAGGACTTCAGAAGGGAAATCTCCGAGAATTGATATCCTTGGAGCTTCACCCAACGACTGACATGTGGCTCGATTTCATATTTTTTTCATTACCTTTCAGACCTCATCACCAGGAAATGAGATGAGATGTGAATTTGAACTGAACTTCATGAGTTAGAGCCTTTGAGAAAAGGCGAGGGTGGCTTTTACAAAGCTGTAACCCAGCCAGGCTGGAAAGGGGCCTTGGAGATTTCACCAACCCTTTTGCCCTGCCCCAAGACAGGACCATATCTGCCTAAAGCACCCTTGGCAGCAATACGCTCGCCTTGCTCTTAAATATCTCTAGAGACAGGTTGTTTCCACGCTTTCACTGACTTTCCAGTTAAAAATAATTTCTTAATGTAAGCCTGGTAGCCAAGACTTAAAAGACCAAGAAGCTCACTCATCACAGGTGTCCTTCAAGGGGGGAAGGTCCAGAAGGCTGGGCTGGTATCGGGTGGAGAGGAGCAGGGCTAAAACGGGCAAGGGGACCAACAGGTATACCTAAGCCATGCTTATTTTACATAGGTTATCTTTCTGTGGGAGGCATTTTGTGCATTCCCCTGCTTTTCTATCTTTCCAGCTTTGTCTTTCCCCTCCTTGAATAAAGTATTGTTTGTTGAACTAATTTATTCACCTTTGTGAGGGGGGAAGTTTTAGCTCACGGGGCACCAGGACATTCAGCTCGATGTCCTCAGGTGTCTGGGGTCAGAGGCCCAGACTGGTGTTTTATGAGTGACTCCATCACGTTTCAGCCTGGTCCGTGTGGCTGCCAGTCTGGCCCTGTAGACGAATTGCACTAATGTTTAACTTCAGCCTGTGTCACTGCATTTGCAGTCGGCTGTTTCTTCTCCTCTAGATGAGGAGGTTATTCCCTCCCTTTCCAAGCAGTGGATCTGCTGACCCCATCTCCTCTCAGCCTCCCCTACACCAAGCAAGTCTATTCCTCCGTTGCCCCTCATGGGTCCTTTTTTTGAGACCTCTTTTCAACTTGGTTGTGGTCCTGTGACCTTCTCTAGAGGGGTAACCTCCTTCCCTGAAGCAGCTGAAAGCCTGAGTTGTTTTCACCAGGAAGGACATGGGGGATCTTGCCCTGGAATAAGGAGATGGTTCTGAGGCCAAACAGGCCAAATTCAGGAGTACAGGCATTAGGGCTCTGCCTCATGGCTAAGGAGGAAGAGGGAGGATGAATTAGGGGGAGGAAGGCATAAGGTTACCCCCTAATCCCTTAGTTACCTGGAGTAACCGGGCTCCCCTCTCTGAGCCCACCATGCAGGACATGCCAGGACCTGGCACAAGGACTCATGTCTGAACTCAGAGCAGAAACGCCACATCAGCTCGGGCCATCGGCTCCCTTAGAGATTATCTCAACCTACTTCCCCAAGGGGAAATGACAGATTGTCCCATGTCCCCCATCATTAGGACATAAGTTAAAAACATTTTGCTCCTGGTGAGGAGGGCTAACTTCTACCGCTGATCCCTTGCCCCAGCCTTGCCTCTGTGACCTTGCCCCGTCATCTGGTGCAACATTCACTGCTTGACAACAAAGAAAGCCGGCAATGCTGAGGTGTTGGCGTGCCTCTTCAGACGTGAAGGGGACCTTTACTTCAAAGGTTGCACATCCGTGTCCTGAAAGGCTGGAAGTAATTCCAAAGTGACAAGTATCCACAGGGCAGGAACAAACACTCCAAGTGTTTGTAGACCCTTCTGCTGTTACCTCTTACCATCCTAGAGATGATGACATGAAGTCAAGGCTGTTGTTCCTAAGTGGACTTGAAGTTTATTGACCATAGTGAGTCATAGGCATTTCAAGACCACCTTTGGGAGTCCTTTGTCTGGGTTGTTAGCCTTTTTTGTCTGAGATGTATCTTTTTTCATCTAGTGGCTAGGTTTTCCTGGCGGTAGGTTGACAGGCTATGTGTTTTAAGAGATAGGAAAGTCATTGCATTCTACCAAAGAGGATGGAAATATATTGAGGGCAGTTTTAAAGCGTGTGTCCTGGGCATACTGGAGATTGGTGACTCTTAGAGTCCTATTTTAGGAAGGGACAGACTGTGCTCTGGAAGTGACCATCTCGAGAGAGTGGGGCTCAATGCCCTGTTTAGACTGCACATAGAATTAAATTCCTGACAAATTAGGGTACAGGGGCATGAATCACCATTATCCTCAACCAGCTAAGGTCCATACTTGTCACTGTGACATACAGATAGAATTTTTAAGGTCAAGAAATTATTATGCAGTTTGGCAGCCTGAACATAGTAAATCAGAAAATTGTACTTGCTGATGCCTGCCTTGACCCTGACAACCTCTGACATCTCTAGATTACTTCAGATGCTTCTGAGACTCAAAGTACCTGTGTATTCATTGTATTAAAAATGTCCAAGCAAGTGAAACCTCCAAAATGACACCAGCAAATCAAGGACACTTGGCATTAAGAGTTTGCCACCTGTCTCTAAGATCTACAACATCTCTGCTGGATCTGTTCAGACAGCAGAGGGTGCAGGGGTGGAAAATACAAGTTTGGGATCCAAAACTCTGCAGCTGTTTAAAAAACCATAATAAGACATACTATTGGAGACTCTGAATTTCTAAATGGTAACAGCCCTCTACCTGTCTTGGCTGGAATGAGTTTTGCATGTCAGCTTGCAGTCATTTGTGTGCTATCTGATAGTTTGTGGTCAGTTAAATTGTTGGAAAATGGCTCGGGATTGAAACATTTAATTTTTGCAGATCTCTGTGTGTGTGTCTGGTCATACACACAAACATTTTTGCATGCGCGTGCATCTATGATCGTGTGCATATATACATTATCGCTCCAAATGTTTCCACAAATCTGAAGTTGGAGCCTCAGAGCCTGATATTTTTCTTCTCTCTCATTCTCCCAGTGTCAAATACTTTCCCTGCTCCCAGCTGGGAAGTCGGCCTGTCACATGAACTGTAGGTAAGGAGCATTATCTGAGTGGGTTTACTTGTTGAACAATGCAAGTAGATGATTAACCATTAAAGCAACAGAGTTTGCTGACCCATTAACCAAATAGGAAGGACCTCTTGTTTGCTGAACAATGGGTCCCATACAGAAAGCACCCCGACTTGTCCATCCCATCAGCGCCGCTGCCGACAGACCTCGGCACTTATTGTTATGTAATGACTCAGTTTGGGCTTTCGCTCCACCAATCGCGTGCCTGAGGCCGGTGCTCCCCACATTTTCACTTGCACTCTGTTGACTTTGGACACAAATCCTGCCAGAATCCGTACGTTGAACCAAGCCCCGGGAGGCTTAATAGTCACCATTCATTTTTCACCCCCGCATTTGCTGACCACGGGTAGAGGGTGCGTCTGTTGGCACGCGACGTGTCCCCATGTTGCTCTGCGGGGGATGCAGAATGCTATGTCCGAAATCAGTAGTCTTTGAAGTACGCCGATTTACTCATCAGGAGGCATTGGCCAAACACCCATCAGTCCTTGCACAGGGCAGGATCAACCATTCTTTTCTGGCTTATCATTACTAGCTAATCCCTGCATCGCATACCATCATTGCCTTGTCTGTCAGATGCATTCCCAGCCAAACCATCACTCCGGTGTTTTTGCTGTATGCATGTTCAGTTGTCCACTGCTTTTTACAGGTTATTTGTCTTGGAGCTGGTGCTGGAAGTTAGGAGAACTGAATTTGCTGCCTCTCTAGTTTCAAAAGAGAAGAAAAATCTAGTGATGTGATGATATGATGGGGGAATCTCTTCCATCAGGATGTCATCAATGTCATAGTGTGACACAAAGTCTAGATATTGGGATGGGAAGACACCTTTTCTTTTTTTCCTTCAGGTTGGTAATCAGGTTGGGTATGTGGCATAGTCCTTAGTATATCACGAGGTTTCAGGGAATACTGAAATAGGAAGTTCCCCAAAGGCAGAACTGAGTCTGGGATGCTGAAAGGTATCTGAGAGCCAGATCACCAAAAATATTTAGTATTCTAAAGATGCAAACAGAAAACAAGAGATCTGTTTTGAGCCTGGGAAGGAGGAGAGTGACAAAACCATGACAGTTCAACATTTGAATTGAAACTTAAGAAAACATCTATTTGAAACAAATGAGGACAAACATTTCTGTGTATTGAACTTCATCTATATTTTCCCCCCAAAACTGCAGACTGCTGGAGCATTTTCAGCAATTCCCCCCACCCCTTTCTTTTAGGTGAGAAATTTGGCCTGGCTCCATGTCAACCTGACACATGCTTGTCCTTCAAAGACATGGACAGCTAGAATTAAGTGCACATTCAGCCCCATCTCAGGCAGTGCATACTCTGCACTAGCACAGGATTGCAGCTTCAGATGCTAAAGGAGCATTTTGCAAGATACTCGAAGTCCCTAGAGTGCTCAGTATCTCAGTGTCAGGCAGGGCTCGAGTTATAGCACTTTTTACTCCATTCCTGGGCCTCCTTACCAATATTCTGCCAAAGTTACTTTGTAAGAAACTAAGTGTATTTTGACTCTCAAGCTCTGGCCTTCAGGACTCTGGCTCTGGAGGTGTTATCTCAGTCAGTCCTGTGTGGCCTACAGCTGTCGATCCAGTAGGACCTGGGTCATATCTGCCAGTCATATGTTGGTATCTTGGATATTCTAAGTCCTCTCAAATGGCACAAGATGCCTGTGTTAAGACAACTGATTCCCACATACGGATTGTACTGATTAGGTCTCCACCGATAAGGATGAAAGCTGAGATGCCTAAGGGGAGAAAAATTGCCCTGTAGATCCCGCTGCATGTATTGGCTAGATCTCTAGTAACTATACAGGGAGCCTGCAGTGAGTGTCTAGCTGGGATGGAGGTATTTACACTGTAGACATCTACATGTAATCCAATGAATCCCACATAAGGATTGGATGAAAGATGGAATAATCAAATGGTATATGCCAGCTGTTTGATTTAGGGCCAGCTCTGGAGTGACTCTCTTGGTATGTCTAGGATGAGCACCCTGCCCTATAGGCCACACTTAAATGGCAACTAATCAATTGGACGGCCCCTGCTCTTCAGTGCTCTGCTTACCAGCTACCCAGTCTGCCCATGCAGTAATGTCACATCACTGGCATCAACCAGTCAACCCTGGGGTCCTCCTATGATTTGAGATCTGGCGAGGTTCAGCCTGGCTGCAAGAGCACTGTGGACATGCAAAGCTGGGTACTGAGAGACAATGGGACTTCAGGCTGTCCCTTGAGCTGGCTACATCAGGTGAAGAGCTTGCAATCTAAGACAGAAGGCAATGGGCTGCAGAGAGAGCAGGGAACAGAAGTAAACAATAAGCTAGCATTGCTCAGCATGATGGTGTGATTGTAAGAGCTTACACTGGATCAATCAGTCCATGGTACCACCATCCTTGGCTATCATCATGGTGTGCCACCATCAAAAGGTATTTGAATGCCTAAATATGAAGGTGCCACACAGATCAGCTCTGTGTCACTGCAAAAGCTGTGTTTAGAGACCAGCGCAGCTACTACAGCTAGCTCAAAATTGAGATTTGGAATTTCCTTAGGAGAGAGTTTCCTTCTGAGATTTGGCATTTTTATTCTGTTATTTAGGGAAAGAAGTGGTAAAGAATTTCAGAGATGTGGTGGGTTGGTATAAGGTTTGCGAGAGCCTCAGTAGTAGCCAGCACATTGCAAAATGATTATTTCATCACTCCAGATTTGTAGGGGGGCATTAAACATTGAGCAAGTGGACAGAAATCAGGACTGGCAGCTGAAAGGTAGTATAGCAGGCATGATCCTGTACTCTCACTTGGGCAGTCCTAACCCCAGGAACATGTACATGTTTACAGGCAACCTATGTGTCTGAGCTCCCTTTACAGACAATGGAGATACTCCACGCAGTTAATGGGGTGGGATTCATTCATCCAAGCATGGCCATCAGGTGACATTTGGGATGTCCTAGGGTGTCCTGCTGGCCTTCAGCTGCTGCTCCAGAAAACACAGCTTAGCTCCTGTGTCGTATCTACCAGTCCCACGTGGATGTCCTGAGGCCAGCTCAGTGGCACCAGACACCTGTGTTCAGACTGTAATGGGGGCTCAGGTGCCTAGCCGACATGGGGCACCTTCACAGGAGACCTCTAAATGGCGGTGTCTGGGTCCATGGGCTGCATCTCACTAAGGGTTTTTGTGTTTTGCCAAATACCTGTCTGGAAGCATCACAACTGACCAGCCCAGTGACCATGATCTTCTCGAGCTTGAGTGGGCCTGAAGTTTTTTTCAAAATGCTCAGTTTGCTCATGGGAGCAGGGACTCATGGAAAACTCCCTTCAGCTGCGGGCTCATGAGTCAAAATCTGGCAGCCTAAGCATACACTAACACAGGTAAAAATACCCCGTTCCTGGACTCTCTGGCTGAAGACCAGACAGATGGCAACCTTCAAGACAATGGCATTTCAGTTATAGCAATAAATCATAAGCCTGTTTCCCCCTGCTGTAAAAGAAAGCTAAACACTGTGAAATAAAACCCTTTTATTAGCATGAAACGGCCAAAAAGAGAAATAACATGACCGAAATCACCTTTCATCTAAAAATAAAAGCAAAAAGAGAGTTTTCAGCAGTCCTGGAAAATACCCGACACACGTTCAATGGGTGGGCTTGATATTGTGACTACAAAAATATTTTTGCTCAGTTTGTTTCTGGCTGTTTTGCAGCTGACAGGTTGCCAGATCTCTTGGCTGGATCCCTTCTCCTTCGGCATTCAATAGGATGGGCTTGTTAGCTAGCGCATACAACTTGAATAGACGGCGGCAGCGCAGGACTCGGGAAATGACCCTCCAGTATTTCTACTAGAAATATTCCACCGTTCTGAGCCACTGCAACTGTCAACAGTTTCAGAGAAACTGCCCAGAGCTGCTTAAAACCAACCAACGGCTGCTTCAGCGTTTCCAACAGGGCATAGCAGGACCAAGGAGCAGCACTCTTCCCCTTTGTTTAAATAAATGCATCTGCCTGCAGGACGGAGGAGCACAGGAGGACAGGTCTCTGGGGAAGTGTCTGCCATCTAAGCACTGGGGTTGAGTGGTTTTGGGTAATGTTTTTGGCCCCTCTGAGCAAATCAGAATGGGGTGAAGGCAGGTGGCTCTTCTGAGTGGCAGCCAGAGGGAGGCTGAACCCAAAAATGGGGGCAGGAAAGTGGTGACAGAAGTAAGTCCAGGTAGACTGGAAAAACCAAAGGCTTTTTTAAGGCTTTTAGCAAAAATGAAATTGGAGAACAGAAAATGTCTTTTTGGCTCAGCTCATAAAAGTCCATTTGAGTTCAGTTGTGGGTGTTGTTGCCTTCTGAGGGCATTTCACTCCTTCCTTCACCGCTTTTGCTTCCCACGTAGGGATGTTTTGTTTTAAGTACAGTATGTCATTTTCAAACAAAAAGGTCAGATTTGGAAATGTCCAAAGAAATCTGTCAGCATTTTGGACGTGCATGGAGCATACTGCAGGGAAATGCCCAAGCAATTTCAACACGAATTTGTGAATACCGTCTGTCGCTCCCAAATCTCCATTTCCAGAAAATTCACTATTCATTAAAAAAAACATAAAATCCAAAAAGACACTACCCAGATCTGTTCCTCATCCACTACTATTCTGTCTCCTTATTCTCTGCCATGTTAAAATTTGATCCAGCATCTTCTGTCCCTTCTCAATGGGGCCAATGGAGGGAACGGGATCCAACGCCAGGATCCACAGCCCCGTCCAACAGCAAGCTCCCTCCCTCGCTCCCGGTGTGCACACACTGACATTGAATACACACCAGCCAGTCTCAGCCACATCTGGCCCCATGCTGCAACCTATATGCACAAATGGAGTCTAGGAAAAGCAAATGTTATGGCTTGTCCTTTACCAGCAAGGAGAAACCCCAGATGAAATGGAGACAAGAAACTAGGAACTGATAAGAAGATTTTGTCTTTTTTAAGAGCGATGATTAATCAAGTGAAATTTTCATCACAAGAAAATCACAGCTGAAAAGAGCTCAGAAGAATTTAATGAGGATGCTGTAGATGGAAATATTCACAGACAGACTAAAATGGCTAGAAAACGGATTCAGTGCATGTTACAAGACATCACCTGAAAATTAATTTCTGGAGATTTGAAGTAATTTCCTCTTGGGGCAGTTTGCTCCATTATGGGGTTCTCTGAACCCCTCTCCAAGGTAACAGCAGTGACCCCAGCAGGGACACAGTAACGGGGCCCAGCTGGGCTCCAGGAATGCAGCCTCTGGGATCCTGTCCCTCTTTCTTTCTTTCTTTGCTTTTTTTGCTCCTTTTCCTTTCTTTCCCACACTAACATACCTCTTCTTTTCGCTCTCAGGGTCTCTCGCATGTCCTTCGGTTAAGTGGTTTAATATATGTTCAAGGTCAAAGACCCCTGACTTGGTCATATCCCTGGTCATTGCTGTCAGTCCCTAAGATATACAGGCAAGGTGGGTGACCTTAAAGATAGAGGAATAGGTTACCCTGGGCACCTGTCACCCCAAGGATGAGGTAAACAAGAGGTCCTATGACAGCAGAGCTAATGAGGCCTGATTTCCTATGGATCTGCAGCCAGTGTCCTGACATCCGTCCACTGCAGTAACCCTTGCTTCACCCGCAGGTCCCCTAAGGCCTCCCACACATGCACTACCTCAGTTTCCCAATTTACCCTCCTCTCATCACTCCCCCTACCATCTCCAGTTTGAAAGCAGCATGGCCAAGGGCTGGTTCAGGGCTGGCAGCATGTAAATGGTGCTCAAAAGGGCTGCTGAGCTCCCACGGGGAGTTCTCCCTCAACAGTGCATGAATTTACATCTCCCTCTTCTATCTGGTTGCTGATTTTCCTAAGGAACCAAACTCTCACTAAACACCTTCACTAATGGCCAGTAAATCGCTGTGATTTACAGCATGGGCTATGGCAGAATGTGAAAAGAGTCCCTGCTTGCTTGGCACTATTCCTTCAGACCTACAAGATACCTCCTGCAGCTTTATATAACAAAAACACATTCATTCCTAGCATGCCTGATTGCCATAAAGACAATAAGGACCTTATTTTGCAGTGGGACTAATTGCATTAAAAATCACTCAGGCCCAGATTATAAAGTCCCTGATTCCCCGTGAAATCACCAGGAGAAAGGTGCCCACGTTAAGGACAATTTGTTTGGATTTCCTCAGAAGGGTGATTTTGATAGTGCTCATGTACTTAGACATAAGAAGAAAAACCTTTGTGAGAGCAGAGCACAGACCAGTAAAGACATGCACAGAACTGGGAGGCAAAATTCCCATTTTTTGATGTGTTTTTAAATCACTTCCCCAGCTCTTGGGAACATCAGCAAAGAGAGGTCCCCTTTGCTGCCAGAGAGGAATGATTGGATATTAAGGGAAGCATTTACTGGGCTTTCAAAGAGTGTGAGATAATTTACGATTCTGTTTTCTTAATGATGGAGAACAATTAAAAAGCAAAGCATTTGAAAACACTTTGTTTCATGCACACCTAATATCAGCACGTAGCATGACTGAGCTCATCTATCATGATCCCATGCTCATACCCAGCCTGCCGTGGGTATGTCCCTCCATCACATGAGGGCATGGGAAGAGGCCTTTGAGAAGTCTTGACACAGGGGTATAAGAGACTGGTCCAGCTCTTCAAGAGCTACGTGGCCCGGGGTCAGGCTCACCCTGGAAATGAGACTTTTTGGGAGAAGGTTGGGCCCATGCTGCTTGTAGGGCAGGAATGGAGATGGGCTGACAGGCAGCTGATCCGTATGAAGGCTGGAATGTCTCCGGGAAGGAGAGATCTGTGCGGAGCGGAGATTTGGACAAGGCAAACGGGAGCCTGTTGAGCTCCTTTTGGTTGGACTGCCCTAACTCGGATTTTCTTGGGAGCCTGCATAGCTGCTGGGTTGATCAATCCCGTTGCAGGTCCCCCCAGAGACCAAGAGCAAAAGTGTCAGGGCATTGGCAGACCCAGCGGGTCAAGGTTTGTAAAGGTTGCTTTGGGGTGTAGGGGGGTTGGCCAAGCTACCTGCCAGTGGGTTGGCAGGCAGGAGCCTGGGAGTGCCCTGCAGAAGGCCTGTGGGCTGACGTCCTTGCGAAGGACATGCCAGCGTTAACCAGCCGTGAGCAACTCTGTGCCGACGGTGGTTGTGTGCCTCTTGGGGAAAGTGTGTGCAGCCACCCTGAGCTCATTTAAAACCAAAAAATCATGAGCTTGGGCCTTCCTTCAAGTTAACTCCCAAGTGGCATCTTCTAAAATTAGGTGGAATATGGGAAATATGGAGCAGAAATGAGAGGTGAACGCGCTTGATCTTCTTGCGTGGAAGGGACATGCAATTCCAGAGGGGCCTCAGGAGAGCTGAAAAGTTTCCTATCCCCTTCTCTTCGTGGCACAACAGGAGAGCAGGATGCCTAACAATTGCTCCAAAGAAATTAAATAAATATAAAGGAGCAGCTCCTGCTGCGGAGTGGAGGCTGGACTAGGTGACCTCCTGGGGCCCCTTGTAAACATATTTTATGAGATTGCCTGATTATACCGAGAGCTGGCAATGCTCAGAAAGGATCTGCATGAGCCTGTTACCATAGTCCAGGAGTAAGGTGCTTGCTAATGCTTAATAAGATTTAGCTGCCGTGTAACAGATGCCTATTGGGACCTGTTGGTTAAGTCCCTTTTAAGGTATTTTAATATGGGTCCTGTAATCAGTTAAGAGAGGGGATCTCTGATGGGAATGAGGGTTAAGGAAGCCTCTTGCTTATTGAGGTTTGGTGCAAGAGGCCCTGCTTGGGGTCTGTCCCATGGCAGCTTTGTCACTGGCCCGATTCCACGAGAATGACTCATTTTGGGGGTAGAATCATAGAAGAACATGCAAAAATTCAACAGGTGTAACCTCGTGAGTCTGACGTGGACCCAGGGCAGATAGACCTCAGGGGACAAAGCTGGTGGCCCCCCATCTTCTGTAACTGTGGCAGGGGACAGCCTTTTTGCAAAATGTGGGAATAGAGGCCATGGAGACACAGGGCAGGAGTGGGGACAGGAGCGGCCAGGGACACGCTGCTCCTCATTTGCACTTATTCGCACCATCCTGAGCCCCGACTGGGGAAGCTGACTGAAGCTCAGAGCTGTCCCCAGGGTGACTCTAGCTGTATCCAGGCCCAATGGAAAAGAAGTGAGAACCTGGCTTTGAGCCCGCGTATGATTACTAGGAAGGAGGAAACACCCTGGGAGTCCACATGACAGTGAAAAAAGAGCAAATGGAAATGCAAGCAGCGGAGGCAGGGGGAACTTGAACGGTGTGATCCCTGAGCCGGTGGAAGAAACGACTATCCACGGGCGGGCAGCGCTCCCACGCCTTGCCTGTTATTTCAGGCTGTATCCGGAGGGCAGAGAAACGCCGTGCCCATTTCTAATTAAGGAAACCGAGGAAGGGAAATGTGAGTGGCTTGTCTCCGAGGCGATCTGCCCAGAGGAAAGGTGGCTGAAGGCTTCTCAGCTGTCCCTGGGCTCAGCCTCGGCTGCCCAGAGCAGACCAAGCCTTGGGAGGTCCCCACCTCTTGCCTCCTCGCTTGAGTTCCTCTAGTCTGAGAGCGAGTGCCAAATATCCGATGGGGAACCCATGCAGAACCGGCAGCCAGGGATGAACCGGATGACCTCATGGGTATTTTCCTTCCCTCTCGGACTCCTATGACTCAACGGCCCCACTGAGCTGGAGTCACCGAATTGGAGAGGTTTGGTTCATGCTGCAAGACCTCGGTGAGCCCTCGCTTGCTGGAGCTGAAGCTGCTGGCACTCAGCTTTCAAACGGGGGCTGCCCGCAGAGGACAGCACACAGACCAGGGCGATAGGAAGGGCAGGGGAACTCCACGTGGCAGAGGAGCCAAGTTGCTTTGCAAAACATGCTAGCGAGAAAGGCGAGGGCTCCTCTGGGGTGGGGAAGCCTCGGTGGCTCCGCACACAGGCTGAGCCCAGGGAGCAGCTCGAGGGCTGAGTCACGGAGAAGGAACACTTGAAGTCACCTTCCAGATTTCCCTGTAGTCTAACGGGCCTGGGAAGAGCCTGACGGAGCAGCAGTGGCCACTTATGCTGCCTGAGGATGTCCCATTTGCGGGAGGAGGTGCCAGGCCAGGGCCAGCACCCTCTCCTGGGATCTCACTGGGCGCTCACCAGTTTGCCCAGTAGCCAGGAGCGCCTTGCAGAAGCGAGATGGCAGGGCTGCGGTTGGGGGAACGATGTGGGCAGGTTTTCTATGGGTGCCGAAGCATGCAGCGAGGTGGGGTCAGTGACAACCACCCCGGGGTTGATAAAGGAGCTCCTCGTCCACCATCAGCCTCGTGTCCCAGCGTCTTATTTCAACCGCAGAGAAGACCTTATCACGCTGATAGCAGCGCCGTTTCCCGATTCAGATAAGCCTCGGAGGGCCTTTGAAACCATCGCTTCTTGAAATGCCTATCTCATTAAGCTGCTTGGCCGCTACAGCGTGTCCCCTGCCATGCTGGGACTAAAACACCCTGGTGAAAAGGGACAACTTAAGAAGCCCAAGCACGCGGCAGCGGGTCGGCGCTCGCCCCGGGACACGCGGCGCTGCCTCGATGTGGCACTGCCCTCTGCTGTCGGCAGCCCGGCCCCGGGGACGCCGGCCAAGGGCACCGCCGCCGAGCAGAAAAACGCGGGTTTGGCGGCCTCCTGGGAACCGCAGGATGAAATAACGCCCTGGAGAGCTGCAAAGCTGCTCCGGGAGGATGCTGCGCCGGGGACTTGTGCATGGTCCCGTTGCGCTAAAAACAGCATCTGCGGCAGGGGGTGAAGCCAAAGAGGAGCTGACTCCGGCTTGGATCAAGCAATTGGGCTACTCTAGCCGGGATGAGCCACATCTTTGGAATAACAGCGGATTTCCCAACTTGGAAAAAGCCCCATGCACGCTGCTGCTGGCCCTCCAGCGGAGCGAGGTGCCATGGCTCACGGCCGTGCCGGCTGGTGCCGCTCGCCAGGGCTCTCCGTCTGCAGTGACGTAGCTCCGGGCAGGGTCTCCCGCGTGCTTCCCTTCCCCCCCAGCCCGGCCGAAAGCAGAAGCAGCGGCTCTATTTTGGGTCGGCATGTGCTGTGCCACGTCGGAAAGAACCGTGGCCGGCCACAGCGCACTGCCGCGGCATGGGCACCTTGCTCCCGCAGAGGGGAAATGACTAAAGGCCACGGCTGCGCTGCCTTTCCGGGAACCTGCCTTCCCTACGTCGCGGTGAGCCGGCGTAACCGGAGTTCCCTTCCCTCCTTCCCGTGCTGGGCACCTCGGCTCTGCGGGGACACGCGTGGAGGATGTCTCCTGAACCGTCCACCTAGCCCCAACCGGCAAGACAAGGTGACCACAATGCTCCAAGGCCCCTGGTGAATCACGCAGTGATGAAGCAGTTTGGATATGAACCTCCCTGCTGTGGTTTCGCCCCACTGGATGGGAGCCCTCCGCTATGGGGCAGAGCCGTGGGGAGCTGAGGTTTGCAAAGCGGAGCTGCAGCGGGAGCTCCCGAAGCTCGTGCACGGAGCGTTGGGTGGTGCGAACCGGCCGCTTTTCCATGAGGCCGTTTTGCCAAGGCTCAGTCTGCGACTCAGCTGGGATGTTTTCTACAAGCCTGGAACTTTAAACAGCCTTTTTTTTTTTTTTTTTCTTTTCCTGAGCACATGGTGAGAATAAACTCCCTGACCTCCCCATGCTACCCAAGAGCCTATTCCAGGACAAAACGCCCCGAAAATCTTTTTCCCCACTAACCCCATGCGTGGGCATCCTGAATCAGTCTGCTTCCAGACTATTGGAGACAGGAATATAGCCCAAACCTGCAATGGTTATCCCAGTGCTCGCTGTGGTTAGCATGCACCGCTGCAGACACCGCATCCTCCTGCAGGGTTATTCACCCCACTTTGGGCTCTCCCTGCTCCGGGGGCTGCATGGCCCAATCCCAGCCTGAGTCTTGTCCCCCTGTCCAAGCATCAAGGTCCCCGTGCCTCCCTGGGCCTCACTTGCATGTCTACCCTTTGCACAACTGTCCAGCCTTTGCACGACTCTCTAGTCCTTGCACGACACATCAGCACTCGCACGTGTTGCCCTTGCATGACTGTCCAGCCTTTGCACATCTCACCCTTGCACATCTGCCTCACCCTTGCACAACTGTCTGGCTCTGCCATGCTTAGCCCTTGCACAGCTGCACACCTCTTCCATTGCTATCCAGTCTTCGCACACCTAAACCTTGCACAGTTTTCTAGCACTTGACCACTACCTAGTCCTTGTGCAGAGGATCGACCTTTGCACAGATGTGTGGCCTTTGCACGGCTTTCCGGCCCTGGCATGTTCAACCTTTGCATGGCTACCTGAGCCTTGCACAACCATCCAGCTCTTGCACACCTCCCCAGCCCTGGCACAGCTGCCCAGCCCTGGCACATCCAGCCCTTGCACAACTGCCTGCCTGTTGCACACAGGTTCACCCCAGGCATACGCAGCCCCTGCATGGCTTTCTACCCCTGGCATGTCCAGCCCTTGCATGACCGTTCAGCCTTTGTGCAGTGGCCTGGATCTTGCATGGCTGTCCAGGGCTTGCACAGCTGTCCGGGGCTTGTGCGGATGTTTGGGCCTTGCGCAGATACCTGCCCTTAGCACATCCAGCCTTTCCACAGATGTCTGGCCCTTTCATGCATGTCCACCCCCGGCACCTCCAGCCCCTGCACCGTTGTCCAGCCCTTAAACAGCTGCTTGGCCCTGGCACGGCTGCCCAGCCCTTGCACATCCAGCGCTTGCACACCCAGCCCTCTCTCACCCTGCCCTTGCACAGCTGCCACTCCCCCGCACACCCAACCCTCGCATGACTGTCCACAGCAGCACTTCCAGCTCTTGCACATCCAGCCCTTGCCTGGCTGCTTGGACCTTGCACAGCTGCGCAGCCCTTGAAGGTCGAGCCTTTGCACATCCAACCCTTGCAGGGCCACCTGGCCCTTCCACGGCCACCCCCTTCCCCCCAGCACATCCAGCGCTTGCATGGTTGCCTGGCCCTTGCACGGCTGCCCAGATCTTGCAGGAGGAGCCCTTGCACAGCCAGCCCTTGCACGGCCACTGGGCCCTTGCATGGCCATCTCCCCCCCACCCCCGGCATGTCCAGCCCTGCACAGCTGCCCAGCCCTTGCACACCCAGCCCTTGCTCGCCCAGCCCTTGGAGGGCCACTGGACCTTGTTCAGCCATTCCCCCGCTACCCCGGCACATCCAGCACTTGCATGGTTGCCTGGCCCTTGCACAGCTGTCCAGGCCTTGCAGGTCGAGCCCTTGCACATTCAGCTCTTGCACTGTTGCCTGTCCTGGCACACCCAGTCCTTGCACACCCAGCCCTTGCAGGGCCACCCGGCCCTTGCACAGCTGTTCCCCCCTACCCTGGCACATCCAGCCCTTGCACGGTTGCCTGTCCCTTGCACAGCTGCCCGTGCCGGCACGCCCAGCCCTTGCACGCTCAGCCCTTGCACGCTCAGCTTTTGCACGCTCAGCTTTTGCACGCCCAGCCCTTGCACGCCCAGCCATTGCACGCCCAGCTTTTGCAAACCCAGCCCTTGCACGCCCAGCCCTTGCACGCTCATCTTTTGCACGCCCAGCCCTTGCACTCCCAGCCCTTGCACGCCCAGCTTTTGCACACCCAGCCCTTGCACGCTCAGCCCTTGCACGCTCAGCTTTTGCACGCCCAGCCCTTGCACGCCGGCCCAGCGCTGCTGCCCCCCCCCCCGCCCCCGCCGCTCCGCTCCCCCCGCGCCGCGCGCCCGCCTCCCCGGGGGGCGTGGCCTCGCTGCCCGACGCCCCGCCCCGCAGGCAGCCCCGGGCTCGGCCCCGCCCCCGTCTCGGCCCCGCCCCCCCAGGGCTCGGCCCCGCCCCCGGGCCCCCGGCCCCGCCCCCGCCGGCCGGGCGCTCGCTGCCGGCCGCGCTATAAGAGGCGGCGCGGGCGGCGGGGCCGCAGCGGGCGCGGCGGGGGAACGAGATGAGCAGCGCCGGCGCCGCTGCAAGATGCTGGATGGACACGTCCTGCTGGGATGGCTCTCCTCCTGCGCGCTCCTAGGGCTGCTCGCCTGCGCCCCGCGGCCCTCCGCCGCCTACTTCGGGTAGGTCCCCCCGGCTCCCTGCAGCCAGCCCCCCCGGCTCGCGTTTGCACCGCCCCGCTGCTTTATTGCGCTTTATTTCGCACCCGCAGAGTGCGCGGCGGCTTTCTGCTTCTCCCCCGCGCCCAGGGGCAGATGCTGCTCCGCACCGCGGGACGGGACGGGGCTGGACCAGCCGGAGCGCTCGCTGCCGGCAGCGGTGTGCGGAGCGGGCAGCCCCGGCTCCGCGGTGCTCTCCCGCCGTCGCGCAGCTCAGCTCTGTCCCCGCGGAGCGCTGCCTGCCCCTGCCAGGCGCAGCTCTGCGGGCGCTGCCGGGCTGTCACCGCTCGCCGGCCGCCTGCGAGCTGCAGGTCGCTGCCTGCACGGGCGATTGCCCTGCTTAGGGAAAGTTTTGCAGCCCGCTCCCTTCAAGCCCCCTTCTCCCCTGGTGGCAGCGCGGGGGGCTGGGGAGCTCCAGGTGCACTTGTGCTGGAAACCCCCAACCAGCATGGGGGGAACCTGTCTCCTTCTCCCCATCGTGATCTAGCTGCCCGCCACCCCCATGTTTTCCCACCTTCCCAAACCAGGTGCTTGCAAGCGGTCCCAAACGTGAGTTTTTTAATAGGAAGAAGGGGGGGGATTTTGCTTGCACAGTGACCCCATCCCGCAGCCCCGGCTCTCGGGAAAACCCGGGAGAGCTGCTCGGGGCGAGGTGGTCCCCGGCGGCCGCGGCATCCCCGGCGCGTCCCGCCCGTCCCGTCGCGGCGCCGCCGCTCACCTGCGCGGGGCGGCCGCGGTGTCGCGGCGCGGCCGGCAGGGGGCGCCGCCAGCCCGGGCCGCCGCTGCTGCCGCGCAGGTGGACGGGCCGCCCGCGGCGCCTCCCCGCCGCGTTTCTTATCCCCCCCCAAACTTCCTTTTCGCCGGCTAAAACCCATTCTTCCACCCCAAGCCCGTTCTCCCCCATGAATCCTCTTTCCCTCCGTGCATTTTTCCCTTTTTCCCTCAAACCAGTCCAGCTTGAAGCCCCCTTTCCCGTGCCAAGGGGAGCAGCCTGCGATGCTGCGATGTGATGCTCAACCTGTGCGTGCTGGTGTGGTTTGATTCGGTCTCTGGGGTGTCTCTAAGGGTTGCTTTGGCTGCTTCTCCTCTTTAAAAGACCTGTCTGGAATGGGATCAGCTCATGGTGGGGAGGATGTGAGCACCCAATCATCGTGTTTCCCAAAGTTCACTGGACTAGTGATAGGTCTTGGTCCTGTTTAGGATGTTATGTTGTGACCACTGGTAGGAGCTGCTGGACCAGCCCCAGGGAAGGCTTTATCAGGTTTGAAGTCTCCCCCCCCCCCCCTTCTTTCCAGTAAAACAAATCCTGGTGTTGAGGCTTGTCCATTTGCCTGTGGTCTGGCAAAGCTTTCCAAACAGTGCTACTTGCATCTTCTGTTTCCAACTTGAGAACTGTTTACCTTCCTGCTCCTGAGGCTGGTTTTGTGAGGAAACAGCATCAGCCCTGTGTGTGAAGGCTTTTAGGAAAACCCCCTCATCTCCCACTGCAGTGCACAGGGTGTAGTGCTGAGGTGCTTGGCTGCAGGTCTGCTGGAGACCAGAGGCACTGGGTGCTTGTCCTGTGCCTTTGGACCGATGGGGCTTGAGGAGGTGGCTTTAACTCTGCTGATAGCTGTAATACAGCAGGTAACTCATTCCAGTTATGTGCTTTGGGGACTTCTGTTCTGGCCTCGTGTGGCTGGTGTAGATTTTAGCAACTTCAGAGTGAATGTCTTGAGTCAAGGGAAGTACTCTCAGGTCTAGTGTCCTGACCACTTCAGGTTATTCCCTATCTCAAGACACTCAGGGCAGCTGCTGCTCTGCTCTCATCCTGATTTGAGGCTCCATTTCTAAGGAGGGGAGGAGATCCTGCCAGATGTGGATCACAGTGAAGTTTGCTTAGGTTAAGCATCTTTCTGTTCGGGTTGAGCGTCTGCTAATCTCCTCATTGTTCTTCTAAGAGGCCTAAACCAGTGATTGCACTTGCTGAGCTGCTGGGGACACTGGAGAATATTCAGGGCTGAGGTCCAGGGTCCTTGCTAGTCCCCAGTGAGATGTGATCCAACAAGTGTGTGTGGAAGAGGTGAGCTGCTGCTCCTTGTGGCAGGCTTCTGCATCACTGGGGAAAGTGGCAGGCTCTTCCCCCAAATCTGTGCTCGTGCAGGGCTCTTAGTGCCTCTGCATTTGCTCTGCAGTGGCTGGTGTTACCCTCTCTGATTACATGGCTTCCCATATGGATGTAGCTGCATGCATGGGGGATTTTCTCCGGGTGAGGAATGGCCTCAGTTTATTCTAATATAACCATCATCCCTAATCTTGAAGGGGAATTGGGGACTTTGGCTCAGCCATAGTGAAATGGGAAAAAACTTGGATGCATCACCCTCTGCTTGGGACTGTGCTGAAGCTGGCTCAGCTGGTGAGATGTCCCTGCCAGGCAGGGAGAAGGGATGCTCCTTCCTGGTCCAAGGAACTAGTGTCATGACACCCCTTGATGGCCTGTGAGACCCTTTGCTCTGTGGGCTTGTGTCCCCATTGGGGTGGGGGGAGCAGAGATCAGCAGCTGGCAGTGTTAAGCAGATGTCATGCAGCTCCTGCTTAGCTGCCCTGCTCTGCTGGCCACTGGGGGATAGGGACAGCTGTGGGTGATCCTTCCCCCTCCTCTCCCCCATGTCTTATTTCGGGGAAAGAATTTGGCGTTTCCAAATGTGTGGCCTGCCCGGGAATTAGTGTGGGGGGACAGAAATGAGGCATGGTTACCTGATAACGAGATTGTGTCAGCATGTAGTTATGTCTGGGGCTGCCCCCCTGGGGCAGGGGGTGAGCAGGAGGGGAGGCTGGAGCAGGGCCTGGGTGGGTGCTGGGGAGAGAAAGCCCTGGGTTGGGGGGTTTTAGGCTCTGGTGGTGGCTCAGAGGGATTTGCAAGCAGCCAAAAAATAACAAATAAATACCCTCTGGGCTGCCTGATTTTAGAGCATACACTGAAGGTGATGCCCCACTGTTCTGGGGTAGAGGGAGGGCCAGGCTTGATCCCTTGCCTAGAGATGGGGCTAGCAACCTTCTGCAGGCTCAGTGCTGGTCCCTGGGTGTTGCTCAGCTCTCCTGCTCCTATAGAGAAGCAGGTGCTTGCTGGCTTGACCTGGAGCTGGTGCACAGCAAGGGCAGCACCTGAAGTGATGCTTAACCAGACAGTGGTGAGCAGAGCTGAGTCCCCAGGCAGCTGCTCAGAAGGAGACTTAGCCCTGGTTAATGGAAAGCAGCTGGAAAAGGCTGGGATGTTGTAATGTAGCATCTCCTAAGCCTTGCCTGATATAAGGCTGCTTGCTCTTACAGAGGAGACAGCAGGCTGGCAAAACTGGAGCAGGACCTACTGGGCTGCTGCAGGGTCCAGGTCACCCAGCAGCTTCCCTGGGGATGCCTGAGGGATAAGGGCATGTTTTAGGCTGGGAGTATTTGTGACACTGGTGTTGGTTGAGTCAACACCAGAGGGGGAAGCATTGCCTTGAGATAGGTGTCAGCTGAGCCTGGCTAGCTGAGCTGCACTTGCTGCTCTGAGTCAGTCTGCTTTTATGTTCAGGCATCTCTGCAGCTGGGCTATCTTAAAACTAATTTGCACCATATTACAACTGGTGGATGAGGATAGCTTGGAGCAGCCCCAGCCTGCTGAGATCTTGGAGAAAGCACTGCATTTTGCTTTCCTCCCCTTTCTGCTGCTCTGACTTGCAAGCTTTGGGTGTGGGTTCCCCTGCCTCCCTCCCTGCCTTTCCTCTTACAATTGCGGGTGCTGGAAATGCCATAACGGTGTCTGGGAATTGTGTTGGTGGCAGATGACAAGATTAGCTGTGCAGGGGTGACAGGCTGGTTGACTTTGGTCCTGCTCTGCATGCCCCACTGTGAGCAGGAAGGAGAGCTGGCCCATAGGAGCCTGCTGCTTTCCTGGTCTGCCTTGGAGATTGCAACCTCTCCAGGCCACAGATCAAAACCCCTCAACTTGCTTCTTTGTGGGTGTTTTGATTTACAGACTGACTGCTTTGATGCTGTTCCCCCCAGATTTTTCTTTTTCTTGATTTGAAGAAGTGAGTTCCTGCAGCTTGGAGTTTATTCTCCTTTCCTCCCACAGCAGAAGGAGCTCGAGCAGATCTGCCCCCTCCACAAACACTTGTCAAGCCCCAGTAGTAATGTTACAAGTGGCTCATGCTTACATAGTGTTTATATTGACAGATTGCAATGTTCTTCATAAATGTAACTGATCTGCACCCTGCACGCAGGCAGCGGGAGCCCTTAAATACTTGCGTGGGGGAGAGGGAGGGAGGGGAAGCATAGCTTGCCCTAATTTACCAACACAGCTACTGAGAGCAGGGTTGCTACTGCACAGTGCGTTTTTGGTGAGGGAAGTGTAATATGTTTTTGCTGCTGATGGCAGGTGCAGAGTAGGTGCTCCAGCTATGCTTTAGGTGCTGCTAGGGTGGAAATGCTGCGTGCATGCTAGTTCAGAGCTCGATTCTGCTGAAATCACACTGAAAAGACCTGTGAATACTAGACTACTGGATACTCAAGGGTTGGGGTTGAGTGACCACCCTGATGGTCACAACCCCTTTAGTGGCCTCAGAGGTAGCAAGAGGTCCTGAACTGTTGCTGCAAGTATGTGGCATTGGCTTGAATGCTGTCTCCAATGCAAGCAAGCCCGCTGGTGCCGGCACATCTTGTTTTCCAGTTGCAGCAGCCTGTGGATATGCTGGACGCGAGCGTGGCTGTTGCCTATCAAGCATTTCTCTACCTGTCACTTGATGGTAGTGTGGGGCCACACACTCGAGCTCCAGCTTCAGACTCGCTGCGTGTGAACTCCTTGGGAGCTGCTGCGCCGCCAGGCCACAGCGTGTTAGCTTTCCAAACACACTGGCTGCCCCTGGCGTGCGTTGAGATGTAGCAGCTGGTTTTTTGGAGCGACCAAAAAACAAAACCTGGGCTCGGGTGGTGAGGGAAGAATGCTGCGTGCAGGCGAGCGCAGCTGGAGCGGAGGCAGCTCCTGGGGCTGGAAGAGCAGCTCAGACATCCCACCCGGGTGCTTGAGGCTTGTCTGCTTCTCTGGAGCCTGATGCTCATTTAAGGTGCTGATTTTTTTGGAATATAAAGGATGGGCTGTTTCTCTGCTTTTTCTGAACTGGGTGAATTGTCACATAGATCAATCAGTCTGAGTCCTGACTGGCTTCTCTCCCAATATTGGCCTCTCTGGGTGAATTCAAAGCAGGTTTTTAAACTTTCATTGCTTTGTAAAGGAAACCCCATGTACAGAAGCATTTGCTTTGTAGATACTTGGAGGCAGCACTTGAAGTGATGGATGAAGTGCCATGAAGGTGGTGAAGAACTCCAGGAGCACTTGGAAAAATAGCCAGCTCTGCGCACACAGCAAAGGTCTACCAGAGCTGTGTCATCAGCCCTGGGGACCTGGAACTGTCCCAGATCTGCCTGGGTGGTACCTGAAAGCACCCTCTGCCTGCAATATGCTCAAGGAACAGTGTCCAACTTTATTCAGACAGGGGTTAGTATGGCTTGGATTCATGTCCTGGCTTGTCACAGCTGCTGCATGCCTCAGTTTTCCTTATCTGGAAATGGCCATCACATCCATCTCTCACAATGCAGAACTTGTCCATGGTGTGTATTGTGCAGCCCTCTGCATCCAAATATGCCTGTTTTTTTTTGGTGGGACCACCTCTGGTGCAGGTGATTCCTGGGGGAGAAGACAACTGGTTATAAAAATAATTGCATACCTGGAAAAGCAGGAGGAGGCAAGAAGCTTTCTGTAGTGCAACTGGTGATGCAGAACTAGAGGCCAGAAATCTGTAGGACTCTGGTTTCCTGGTGAAAGGCCTGGTCAATGATTAACTTGCTTTCTGGAAGCTGCTAACAACAGAACGGGAGTCCAGCCCCACAGCCCCAACACAGAGCCCATGAATGTTTAATAATTAAAGGCCTTGTGCTTTATCACAGGGTAATGAGAATTGCCTTAAGGCTTATTCAGTGGTAGGTAATTGAATTAGACTGTAGGATGGGGAAGGGGGACAGTTGAGTAAAAGGTCTGAAAGGATCAAAGCCACCTTGATGCTCTGTAGTTTAAATCTTTCCAGCTAGACTGGGTTTTGTCAGTCTTGGCTTTTCCTGTCTGCTTAATCCGCTGTGCTGGTAGACTTTGTGGTGCACTTGTCTCTTGGAGAAGATGGAGTGAAACTTCACTTTTCCCTGGTGAAGTGCTGATATTTAGAGGAGGAGGTATTGACCTAATGAGCATCACCAGCAATTCCAGTGCTGAGTGGCTGAGCAGCCACAGGGTCTGCTGTGCAGAAGTGATGGGACATAGCTCAGCTCAGAAGAGGTGCAAGCCAGATTTGCTTCCCCTGTCTCCTGCTTGCATCCCTGTGCCTAACTGTTAATTAAGTGGAGGAAGTTAGGCTAGATGGGAGTTCTGAGGCTTTCCAGAGGTGGCTGAAGAGACTAGATGGGAATATCCCTGTGGAGGAAGCTGTGAGCTTCACTGTGGCACTTTCAAGAATTGGGTTAAATCTCTGATCACTGAGGTCTATACAATACAAATGGGACAAGTCCTATCCTGATGTTTGAGAAACTACTGGGGAAGGAGCCCAATGTGCTAAAACTGTCTTGATCTGATAGATATGACAGCTCCCTTGGCCATTTTATGCATAACCCTAGATATTACAGCTGCCTTCTGGAGATGGCACTCTTGGGTGGCATGGCACTTAGCACATAGTAAAGCATATGCTAGATATACACTCTTTCACCCCACATTTTCTGAGTGCTCAGGTGGTAACCTGCTGGATTCCCAGTGCTTCCTTGAGGGCATATGTTTGTCGAAGCAATCCAAGAAGTCTTGTGTGCCTGGCTCTGCTGGCTGCAGCCATGCTGAGCCTCTGGCTTCTCTCCATAACTAAGCAGCCTCTCTCTGTACAGCCAGATGAACTCTCTAGTGGCTTGTAGCATGTTAATGCAATTGGTTTCTCAGTCTGAGAAGCCCTAACAAGCAAAGGGACCAGCTGTCTGCTTGTTAGTGATACTGTGGAAATGTGGATGGAGGGCTACTGTCCCCTGCACAGGATGCAGCTGTGGGGAGACTAGTGCTGCAGATCTTGGACCAACACAGGCAGCCTGGGTGTGATATGTTCTTCTGACTTACTGGACCCAGCTTGGATTCAGTTGAGTAGCAGAAAGTTGTTGTGATGTTGGATAGAAAGGGTTAACTCTTTAGAAGCTGTTCTTTGAGATCTAGTCTCAAATTTTTCCTTTTTTCCCCTGTTTTTTAACTCTGCTTTTCAAGGTTTCCTCAGATTGTGGCTGTAAGTGCTAATGAGTCTTATCTCAAGATACTGTCATAAAATACACTTATGAAGCTGATAAACTTGGTAAGCTTTACATTTTATTGTAATGAATGTTTGCCCTGTGCTAAGTGGAACAGGGAGTATTTTGTGACTACATGGATAAACATGGCAGTTAAACTTCAGGGATTTGCTTTAGCTGATAGAAAAACCTATTCTGATTTTTTTTCTTAGCTGTTGCAAAGAACTGTGTGAAATGAATCAAATGGCTCCTGTATGTATTATGTGGTCTTCATGTCTGCTTGCGATATTAAATAATTCTTCTGGGAATTGGGGGAGTTTCTTGCAGATTCAATTGCTGGGGGGATTTCTTTTGGGGGAAGGGGAAATAGCACATTAACCCCAAACTCATCTGTTGCAAGCAACATGAGAACATGGCTCTTCCATGCATCTGCTGTAGAACATGCAAGCTCACCATATCTGACATTAATGCTTTGAGTCCGTGCTGGCTTGGAAGGTAGCATGGTGCATGCAGTTCATGTCATTTGGATGTCAAGTACTGAGTCAGCATAAATTTTACGAGCAGATCCATTTGGCCTAGGTTGTTAGAAGTACCAGTTAATCAGAGCCAGATGCTTGTGAAGTTTGCAGGGGGAGGGGAAAACTCTAGCCTGCCCTGTCTCTTCTCCATCTGCCTTGCACTGGATGGGCAAATGTCATTTGCAGCTATGGTTTGGTTGTTTTAGAGTAAGTGTTTTGAATGCTCCAGAGACTAAAGTTACATAATTGGTCACGTAACTACCTTCCCCTGTGCACATTTATTCTGTTGTGGAGCAACGTGTGGTCACCTAGGATGAAGTGCTGACATGCCCATATGAATATCTGAGCTTAATTTAAAACCTGTCAAATAGCCTTGTCCTTTGGATGTTTTAGCAAGACTTGCCCTGAAAGCCATTTGGGAAGTGATCTGGCAAACTTCCTGCAGGCCAGAAGATGCCTGACCTTCCTTCAGGCAAAGTGGGGAGCTTCAGTGTTAGGGCTGGGCATAGCAGACCCCCAAAACATGCCTTGCCCACAGTAAGCCGCCAGAGGTCTTGACACTGATCCAAAATGAGGCACCTGTATTGATCACCATGGTAAAATGCAGTCTAAGCTCAGCTTCAGGCATAGCTGAATAGCACTGTTTCAACACCCAGAAGACTATGGAGTTGCCTCACCTTGGCAAATTCAGATGACAAGGTGTCTGTGGATTGCAAACCTAGAGAATAGGGTTAGAAAGCCCTACACATCATGAAAAAAGTGGGAAGTATCAGTTGGCTCTCTTCTGGATGCTAGCCCTCTTTCCAAGGCAGTGCCTTTCAGCATTGGGGAGTTTGGGAGGAGACAGCAGAAAACATTGCAAGATGCTCAAGTGAGCAAAGATGTGCCTCCACTCACCTGAGTTTAGTTTAGCTTGTATTTGAGTTGAGGGCCAATGTGTTTTGGTGTTTCTCAGCTTCCTTAGAGCTGCCTGCTGTCTAGTCTCAAGCAGAAATATCCCAACCTGCCTGGGAAGGGGGAGGCCTGAATACCTCCTTCATGTCATCTTGAAGGTGATTAAGCTGGTGACCTTCAGGTATGACAGCATCTTCATCACTGTGTACTATGTCGCAGCACTGCATGCCTCTTGCAGCAGTGCTGCCTGTGGAGCTAGGCTTCTCCTTGTTTGTGGGACCAGCTTTGGTCTGGCTCAGATGTGAGCTATGAAATGTGTGCACTTGAGTGCCTGGAAGCCAGTTTCAGCTCAGAGTGCAGAACCTGCCTGAGAGCTAAGGCAACTAATGGCACTGGGTGCATGGAAAACAGGCAGGAGTGACTGGGTTTAGGATGAGGATCCACATACTGGACCAGCTTTGTTTGAGTTGACTAAAGAGAGCCCTCTCAGAGCAATTAACAGGTTCAGTTGGGCTCCATATAGGGAGCAGCCTTGCCTGGACAAGTGATGCAGCTGAGGAGTTCATGTGCTGCTCTGCTGCAAGCATTGCTCTGCCACAGCTTCCCTGGGTTGCCCATCTCTGACAAGAAACCCAATCTCCGAGCCCAAACCCCTCTGGGGACAGTCCACCAGAACTGATACTTTATTTAAAAGACCTGACTTGTTTTGCTTAATCTTGACAAAATTCTTTCCTAGCACTAATCCTCTTCCAGTGAAAGGTGAGAGCACCAAATACCTGGCAAGCTAATAGCACAGCTCTTTCTACATCCCTGGGCCTCTCTGTAATCAAAGGTGAGGGGGGGCAGGGATGTTTTAAGCCCCTGCCAAAGATAAATCTCCTGCTGGGAGCTAGCAGGGAGTTATTTCCCAGTCTGTGGTTAGCAAGCTGATCTGACAGGCCAGAGGTGAAACAGCCACTTGAGCTGAATTACAGGTCTAACCAAAGATCCAATGCTTCCTTTGGCTCATTAGCTCAACTGTTGCATCCCTGGTGACTATTTCTATCTTCTGGCTTGTCCCATGTTGACTCTAGAAATCCAGAGGCTTAGCCTGAGTTTGAGAAGAGGACAGAAGCTAAAGAGCTTTTCTTGGGAGAGTGGAAATGGGACTAAATGTTTTGAACAGTCCCTGCTGCCACAGTTGCGGGGTTATCCCATTTGTCTATTTGAAGTTAGAGTATCAATGCTGAATATTGTAGTAATAGCTGATGAAATGTTTTATAGGCAGAGAGACACTGGTGCAGGACAGACACTGGGCCAAAGAGCTGGCATTTGGAGGGGAGTGGGGGTGACCCTCATCTTGCAGCTGTCTTCTGAGATCAAGAAGAATCTCCAGCTGAGCAGGAACAAATATCACTTGATGTAGTGAAGATGCCTTCAAATTAACTGCATTTTTGTCTTTGGGGAGCTCAGTCCCTAGTCCTTGCCAGGGCATGGACTCAGGTCCCCTGTGGGCTGTCTCAGATGCTGCCTTGAGGATGCACCAGGGTAAGGAAAGTGTCCTCCTTCACTGCTGCATCCTGCTGAGGCACTTGCTGGAGCTGCAGTGAGGTTCATGGGAAGCATGGAAGCCAGAGCTTGAAGGCTTGGCTAGCTCTGATTCATTGAGTTTAGGACTGTGCCAGGCTTGGTGGCCCTTGTATGTGGTGACATAGTGAAATGCTGGTGTCCCATAGCAGCTGGTAGGGGGTTAGACCCTCTCACTTGCGGACTTTGCTGTAGGCAGGGGAGTACCTCAGGTGGATTGTGGACCCTGATCTTCTTAGGGGCTGGCTGAGGTGGTGTCAGTGTGGCATAAGGCTGGTGAGCTGCTCCCAGGGATGCTGGGCTCTGATCGGATCAGCAATGGTGCTTCTTCTTGGGGTGACGGAGCAGAGCAGTCTGACTATACAGGAGTTCACTGTTCCTGTTGCAGTGATATCTGGGTGCTGAAAAAGTGTGATCTGTTGATTGTTTAGTGATCTCTGAAATGCTAGCAAAGCAGGAAACCTTCCCTTCCCCTAGCTTTAACCTGCAAGACTTGGCTGCACAGCATGCCTTAGAGGCAAGGTTGCATTTTAGGGGTGCAGCATTGCACCCACTAATCCTTCTCCAGGGCCTTGCTGGGAGGTGCATGGCTGCATTTTCAGTGGTTGGTGCCCTTGCATAAAGCACCAGGCAAGCATTGCTCTTGCTACCGTCAGCTGCCTCAGATCTTCTGTTTGTGTCTAACTAAAACTTGAAGGCTGGCGAAGGAAGAAATCTGACCAGTGCAATGGAAACCTTCAATTCACTGCAGTCCCAGGAGGAGAATAGTAGTTTCAGGCTGGAGCTAGGAATGAACTTCATTTGTACACTGCCTTGCCCATCCAGGAGGATCGGCCAGGAAAAACATCAACAGTTCCATTAAAAAGTCTGCTGGTTTGCTAAAGTAGTGAAATAAACATACCTGTAAGCATAACGGCCTGAACCGCACAGGAAACATTAACTGGAACGAACACACACGGACTTGCTCCCTCTCCCCCTGTATATCTAGCTGATAAAAAAAAAAAAGTGCATCCATGGTAATGTGTAAATCAAACAGCAGCTGGGTGGATTATTCTTAGCTGGGGAAGAACCAGCTTGGATCAAACGCTGAGGGGCTTGGTGCTTTCCTAGAAAGGCAAAACCCCTGCAGAGCCTGCTCTGTGCTACTGCCTGGGTCTAGGGGGGAAATGCCAAAGGGGAGGGTCTCAGCAGTAGAAATTGGGGTGAGCTAGGGTTTAGGGGAGCTGTTAGCCATCTGGGTGCCTCTTGTGTCCCTTAGTGCCTCTATTTCTGTGGGGAAATTCTGGTTTTGCTTCAGGGAGGAGGGACCAGGGTAAAAGCTGTGGTGGAAACTGGTGGGAATGGCAGTGACCAGCTAAGTGCAACACTGTGGGAACCCACTGAGGTGGAAGCGATAGCACCAAATAGAGTGGGGGTATATGGTAGAAATGGCCTGTTCACTCTTCAGCTGAGCCTATAAAATGTACCCTGATGTCCGTGCAGGAGTGAAGACCTGGGAGCTTCTATGACCTTGCTGGAGCAAGGGGTGGTGAGCTTCAGGCAGGGCCTGGTTGAGAGATGGTGCCAGTGTTTGGACCAGCACCTGGAACAAGCCTGGTCTTGGAGCTGCCTGTAAAAACAGCTTCCCCTTGGCCATACCCAGCATACAGTCCAGAGAAAATGCGCTTGGAAAGTGCCTTTGGTTGCAACCAGATGGCACCTGTCAAGCACAAGTAGATATTTCTACTATGGTGTTCTTATTTTAATGTGTTGGACCACTCCCAGCCACAGCATAGCAAACCCACCCTGCTCTAGCTGTCCTCCCAAAGCAGCCCTCAAGGCAGATTGATGTGATTATTGCGTGCTAGAGATGGTCTCTGTGCTCCTAGGCCTCATCTGCACAGCCACTTAGCACAACAAATCTGAACTGACTTTTAAAGTGGATTAGCTCAATTACTCTTAACTCGCCCCAGTGGAAACGCTCTCCTTCAGGATTAAAGAGCCTTAATTCACTTTAACATACTTGATTTCAGAGCAAATCAGACTAAACTGAATTAAGAGCACTTTAGAGCCCTGCATGGAGGCACTCCTTCAAAATTAATGTGGTTTAACCAAGCCACTTTGCATTCCTGTGCTCAGTTCATTCCAGTTAGCACTGCTTGAGTGTCCCCTTACAGATGGCTAATATAGTCAGTCTCTCGGCTATAAAGCTGCAAGCAGATTACCTAGGCTGATGCGTGAGCCAGCTCCTGCGAAGAGCTTCTGCATCTGCTGATTCAGTGCTTAAAATTGTCCAGCTAGATTGTTTTGGAGGTGTTTGCTCATCTTTGTCCAGCTCTTTCACTCTGCATTTTTCTTTTCAGATCTTGCTTTTTTTAATTCTTTAAACCAAGCTGCTTGCTTTTTCACTTAAAAAATGCAAGGTGGTGAGTCATGCATCAGTTTTTTTCTCTGCTGCCTTTAACCCCTGGAGTCAAATGGGAGTACTTCACTAGTAGCATGTGCATCCTCTTATTCTAGCAATTTAACTCTCTAGTGGAAGGTGAGCTGAGACCCTCTGCTGCAGCCCATTAATTGATTTAATACCATCCCCATCCTTGGGCTCCAGCTGAAACTGCTGATTTGCTGCTCTGGGCCCAAAATTATCTGCCCCTGAGGGGCTGGGGAGGAGGTGGTTACTTGGCACAGCTTTGCTCTGTCACAGTGAAGGTGGCAGAGGGACAAAGTTAAACCCTGTGACTCAAATGTGTTGGCATCCTTCACTTTCTTTAGTTCTGGGTTTTTCATGGCTTACCTGAAGAGTCCCCTGGCATGCCACGGAGAAGGGACCAGGCATTGTATACAAGCAAGGGGGGACACTGCTGGCTCCCCATGCCAGGTCTGCGAGGTGGCTCTGCATGGTGTGAAGCCCTGTCTGTGAGTTCCCTTGAAGGACCTGCTGTGCAGCCATGCAAAGCCTATGACTCCCTTTGGGTACCTTGCGGATGCTGGAGGAGAGGTTCACCAAAACTGAGTGGTGCCATTTTAATCAGGGGTGCAGAGGTGCTCTGGGTCTGTTGGGTTATCTCTGGAGAGCAGAGGTGAAAGGACACAATGGTCTGCTGCTGCTGAATTATAAAATGCGTCTGGGAAGGCCCCTATTTACATGTATTTGAACAATTCCTGGCAAACACTTTCCCACCCTTTGCATGACCTTTCAAAGACTTGATGAAGGATGTTCCACTGTAAGTCAGGCCATTTGCACCAGCACCTCTTTTCCTGGCAGTGAAATTTTGCTCCGACAGTCCTGGTTTCCTACTTTAAAACATGAGACCATTAACCTCATCTTTAGTGTCTTTTCTCAAGCTCTTCTGGAGGTGACTGCTCTGGGCAGTACTGAAAAGAGCATGACTATTAGGCACATGTCACTTTGCATAAGCAGTAAATTTCTAATTTCTGAGAAGACACTAAAGCCTTGCTTAGAGGAGATGTTTCACCTAGGTGCAAATTTTTGTTTGGAGGTGATGCTGTCCTCTTGCTTTATGAGCCAAGAGGAGGGACATTAATGAACCTGCCAAACTGTACCATCTGCAAAGCCTCTGCCTAGCCTAGGAGTGTCTGGACAAGCCTGGGGTGTCCTTCTGGGGTCACTCTTTGAAGGCCTCTTGGTGGTTAGGGCCATGCTTGTATGAAGCAGCTTTTCAGCAGGGGGAAAAAAGTGCAGTTGTAGATGCTGAGGGAAAGCAAGCTGATCCAGGAGCATGAAGTCTAGATGACCAGTTCCTCCCTTGGGTTTTGCCAAAATCCTCTTGTCTTTTGGTAGCGTGTTCATACATCCCTTGTTTGCTGGCTAATCCTGTCATGGACTATGAGTGTCCTCACCTGCTATCAGCTTCCCAAGCTGCCTCACCTTCTCTTAGCAGCCTGGCATAAAACAGCAAGTCTGCTGCCACAAACTGTGGATGTTTGTTTGCACAAAGTGGAGTCATTCTTGAGATGTGGCCTGACATTTTATAGGGAATTGCAGCCTGTTTTAATAACTAAACAATAGGAGTAGGTGTATGTCCATGCAGAATAGACTGAAAGACTAATTTGTTTCCTGAATCTACATACTGCACACCAGAGCAGGGTTGCAGTGGCACCGTGTGTGGATAACTTGCACACTGGTGTAATCACATTGTACAGGAGAGATGGGGGATTAGGAGTTTCAGGACTCTCTGCTGTATCTTTGGTCAGTGCTTGAGCAGAGATAAGCAACGATGATGTAGGAAGTCCCCGCAGCTCTTTTTTTTAAGCCTGGGGGAGCTGAAGTTGGCCTATGCTTCCTGGATACAGCCAAAAAGTGACCAAAATGAGGGGGAGATGCTTCCTAGTCTTTTGGGCTGCTGAACTCCTCAACTGTATTTTTGGGTTTTTTAAATCATTCCCCTTAAAAGTGGGTTGACCAGTAGGAGAGAGAATATATCAGTAATTGGTTGGAGACCACTCTCTGGTGTGGTACCCTTGTGAGTCAGATGGCCAATGCATTCCTAGAGAGAAGAATTTGTAAGTCCTAACTGCAGTGGCTCCAGGGTGCAAGAGTGCAATGTGAGGAGGTTGGAAGGCTGTAGAGCCTGTTGCATGAGACAGACCAAGACATTTTGGGGGTGTGTGAGAGGACACATTGCCTAAACCACCTTCCTCACTCTCAAACCTCTTCTGTAATAGAGCTCTTAGAGATAGGTAGCATCAGTATCTTGGGTGAACTGGGCTCTCAAAACCTTTGACTTCTCATTGTGTGTCCCCTGTGCTGCCTGGTAGCCCTGGGGAATCCGAGCTGGCTCCTGAAATAGCCTTTTGAAAAGATATTGAGCAATTCTTAATCTTTAAAATGTGGAATGCTCTAAAATCTAGTGACAGAACAGTCATGTGAGGCTCTTAATGATGGTTTTCATTTTCTTGTCCTCAAAGCACTTTACAAAGGTGGTCAATGTCATGATCCCATTTTTATTGGGAAACTAAGGCATGGAGCAGTGAAAGGATTTGCCCATAGTTATGTGAGAGATGGTGTCAGAGTAAAGAATACAGGTTCTTGGTCCTGTGCTTCTCGTTAACAACTTGTTTTGGCGTCTGTCTGTGATGTGATGTGAAGGACTGGCCAAGAGAGCTCCAGATGATACAGTTTGCTTCATCCTAGATTTCTGGACCAGGGTTAAACAATTCTGCTTGAGACTTGACTCCTTTCGTTATGCCTTGCTAAAACCATTGGGCAGAATAGCAAAGGAGTGAGAGCTGCTAGAGCAGGCTCTTAAATTTGGTCCTCAAAAATGAACTAAGCAGAGTCAAGATTGGGAGTAATGGATCAGGTCAGTTACTGGTGCAGTTAATGGTTTATGGCTTTTTCGGATTTCAGACTAAGTACAAACCTCCAAAGTTGACTTTTTGCTGCAGTCAAGCAAGGAGTAAGAGGAGGACAACTGTACTAAGTTGAACTGAGCTAAATCTGATATAGCACCAAGGCTGCTGCCCAGTTCTGTCTCTGTGGCCCCAAGGACTGGTTTACAGGCTACCCAAAATAGATTCTTTTGCAGATTAAGCTCTTATCCCATTAGAGAATGAGACCAATGTCCTCTTCAGTGCTTATATATGTACCTTTAACAGAAAGATGGGCTTCTCTTAAACTCACAACACTAAAAATTGCTATCCCCTGTTGTGGGATTTTTATACATCCTGCTTAAGGGGTTCAGACTGGAACATTTCCTGATCTCTTGCTGCCCTGTTTTTAACAGCCTGTGGACACTCTGCGGGCCACTGTATTTAGATGCCAATATAATGCGGGAAGGATTTGCCCTTTTTAATTGTTTCTTTCCTACCTCACTTTTAAAGCAGCTCTAATTCCATATTACCCTAATTGTGATATGCAAATTTTGAAAGGAAACTTGCTGCCAATGTATTTTAAGATTCTTATGGGCAAGCAGCCCCCTGCATAACGTGATAAATTTGGACAGCTTTTCTCACTAAGGAAAATAAAAAGCTTTCCAAATCAAGAGAATTATGTAAGCAAATCCGATGAGTGTGCTCTAAAATTAAACTGCCTCACAAGCTCTAGCACCTTCAGTGCGAAACCAGTGAAGACTATTTGGGGGAGGCTGTAAAGCCTTGCTTATGGGGTGTCCATTGGTGTTCCAAAATTCTCTCTACCCATTGATCCCCATTTGCCCATCTGATGCAACCAAATGTGTGCAGGAACATAAAGCTTTCAGGGTCCATCCTCATCTTGAGAGCAGCTGCCCAGCATCCCAATCAAGCTGCAACAGGCGTTTAGCCCAGGAGGCTCACAGAAACACTGCTAACTCATCCTCCACCCCCATGCACCTTCTGCCATGCAGCATCCTATTCAAAGGCATGACTTTGAAGCTTGGTGTGGCTCTGCTGTCATGGAGCAATGTGATGTCTCATTATCTGAGACCAAAGATGTCTGGTATGAGCATCCTAAGTATGGACTTTGCAAGCTGTATTACATGCACTGTGCAAATGTTGATTATTCTAGGATGAAGTTAGCAAGCTTACTGAGTTAGAAAGGCTTTTTGCCATAAGCCTTTGTCCATCTCTACATGTGCTTAGGGGATCCGTCTTGTGTTATTGCTGTGCATCCACCCTCCATCCTGTTGTATTACCCAAGCTCTTCTCTACTTTGCAGTCACATAAAGCATCCTGTCTTGGCATGCTTTTCTGTGGTATGTGGCCAAGGCTGCTCTAGACAGACTGTTGCCCTCCATCCCCTTTGGAGAGAGTTAATGTTTGCCTCCGGGGATGTGACTGCCTCCACGAGGCTTCCCTATGGCAACTGTGGTGCTGAAGTCCCCTCATGTTCAGAGAGGGAGAAGGGAAGATGCTCTTCTGTGTGCTACTGCTAGCACGGTATTTCCAGCCACCACAGGAGGTGTTTGACCTCTTCCCTAGCATTTATACTGAGATGGCTTTGAGCTGTTGATAGACTGGGGTGATCTCAAGCAGTTCATGGCACTTCTAGCTGATGCCAGATAAAAACACCTGGAAAATCTTAGTGGGGAGTACCTCGTGTTATGCTCTTAGCTCTTGTTATGCCCAATAGATCTGTCAACTCACAGCCACACAAGATATTTCCATCTGCGGAAAAATCTCCTCTGATATTGTTTCACTCTTTTATTTACAGACTGATGACAGGTTTCCACCAAACATGTGAAGCATTCATTAGTGTCACTATCCTTTCCCTTTGCCTGAATTGCTTTTCTTCTTGGCCCACAGTCTTCCAGAGTTCTTGCAGCCAGGAGACCCTGAAATCATAAATGTGCAAAATACAAGGCAGATAAACATTTTAGTTTCACAGATATTTCAATCTAAATGTTTTCCAAGGCCCTCCTTCAAGAAAGATCCGCCAGGAACAGCATCTGAAAGGTCGTAGCCTTGCTTCTGCTTTCTCTGATCTTCAAGATGCTAAACGTGTGTGAGAGCTTCAGCAAAAGGCCTGAGATGCCACTGCTGTTCTCTGAGGCTACAGGGAGCATCTGTGTGTCCTCTTAGGCTTTGGACATTCATCTTGGAGCTCTGCCTGCCTGTATTAGCTATTGTGATAACGTTGCCTAGAGCACCCAAATGTGACATGTATCAACTGGCATTTTGGCTGCACTAAGTGTAAGATTTTTCCAGTGTTGGTTTATATCTTTTTTTTTTCCTCAAGTGTGTGCAATTACTGTTGTGATTTATTTTCAAGCTGTAACTTTGATTTTTATCACTTGAAATACTTTGGAAACTTGGAGGCCTTTTATAATTAGTTGCAAACTCTCTTTGCCTTGGAGGAAAATTCCAGTGTGAAGCATGCTCTTCATTCACACAGAAATTGTGTTACAGAGCTCTGGTAGAAGGGTGTCCTCTCATCTCTGCATTATTTGGGCCTAAGTTTCCTCCCTGAAGCTGCCATTTGTTTGGTAAAGTTGACTTTGCTTCTCACCAGCTCTAGAATAGAATGGATATTGTTACTGAAATGTCAAGACTATCAACATGGATATCCTTCAGTGAAAAGCTGGGAAATCATGAGTGTAGGAAACCAGTCTGAGTGCTTGCTTACTCCTCTGGCAGAAAGTGGAGGAAATGATTTGGTATATGCTTACACTAGTAGTGTTTTTGATAACTAGTAGCAATAGATCTGGACTATGATGGTTTATTCCTTCTCCCCTCTTCTCTCTCTTGTGACTTGAGACCTGTTGGTCAGCCTGTAACAAAAAAAAAAAAGTGAATGCCTTGTAAGCTGTTCCTTTGCTATAAAATAAGATGTCTTTCTCTGACTTTAGCTTCAGTATTGCCTGTTGCTCCAGCTGCGTATGCAAGGCATACGCTGTTGGGGCACTTTCAACCACTGCTATTTTGGGGCTGGAGAGGGGTAAACTGTAGGGATTCCTTTCTCCACCACTGAGAAAACAAACATCGCTCTGGGGATCGTGGTGGAGGAAAAGCTGGCAAAGCAAGTGAGGTTCTGTCACTCTTGTTCCTGCGGTTCAGCCTGCAGAATCGCTAGTGTAACCCATGCTCACCATGCTTCAAGGAAGTGAGGTGTGAGACTTGTGGTTTAGTGTCCCTCGGGGAACAGGTCAGGGAATGCTGGATGTCTTGGTAACCTCAAGGAGGGTTGGAGGGAGCCAGGGAGGTTGATGGAAGTCTTGGCAAAAGGCATGAGCTATTGCAGGGATGAGGAACAAAGGCTGGGGGTGGGACAGTTTTCTTGACACCAGGCCAACTGGAGAGTCTCAAGCGCAGACGAAGAAAGGGGAAGTCATCTGATACAGTCTACCAGGGAAGAACGTATAATCTGAGAGAAGGACGTAGCCAAGTTTTGTTGCAGCGCTATAGAATTTCAGCTTGGAATTAAATAGCAACGCTATTTTCTAGTGACTTGCTTAAAGCTCTGGGACTTCTGCTTTGGGTTTGTAGGAAAAGGCCACAGAGATCTCATCTTAATGTATATTTTTATCTTTTTAAGTTTAAACCTCCTTGAATTTTCTGATTATTTCCCTTCAAGTTGCATTTGTACCTGTCTTTCAAACATGCATTGCCACAGGATTTGAGGACAAAGAAAATTCACTCCAAGTATGGTTGTTGGTTCAACCAGCTTTGAATTTCTCTTGTCCTAACTTCTGTCTTCTGTGTATTATCTAGGATTTGGGCACTGAGCAGACAGCTCAGGTCCTGCCTCCCCAATACTATGTGAAAACCTTCTGGGGAGGCTTCTTCATAGGCAAGTTTTTTCTTTTCTTGGAAACATCAGTGTTAATCCTGCTCCAGTATCACTGTCCCTGTTTTTTTCCCAGATTTCACTGTATAGCTGAGTGCCTTCACAGAACATTTGAAACCAAGTTAGATTCTACCAATTTGAGTGCTTCAGTCCGCTGGCTCTAATTTGGATAAATTCCTTGTAGTTATGTCCTGTGTCATCTCAGGAATGATGACTTGGTCTCCAGACCTATTGAAAGAGGTGGGATGTGGGAATTGTAAAACAAGCCTACATGTGTTTTAAAGACAGATGGAAATTCCATTTCAGGCTGGAGCTGTTCTAGTTATGATTAGCTCTAATGAGCATTTGTTGATGGAATAGTCTAGGTGGTGGTTCTTGATATTTGCTCTTATGAATTGTTTAGGACATGAAGAACTAAACTAAAAAAAAGACCTGTGACAAAGATATCTTGCTTAGGGAATATGCCCAACATGTTTTTAAACTTGTTTTTGCCTATTTGTAGTATTTCTGTGTCAGAGATTAACTCCACCTGCACTAAAACATCATCACAAATGGCTGTATTTGGTTGTTTATACATACCAGAGGAGTTCCCTAGCCTGTGTTCTCCCCAGGTGTAGGCTGGAGTCCCTGGAACTTGCACAGCCCTTGTAGGGCTGAAGACTCTTTGCCCAATGCATGTGACAACTGAATGCTGCTACCAAATTGCATCTGCAAATGAATCCAGAAGTGGTGTGGTTTAATGCCACTGCTTCAAGCATCTGGAGGTGCTTTTTAATACAGAATTACTGCTAATGTTAGGCCCCAGAGTTAAACTGGGGAAACTTCAGAGATAATTTAGATTACTCATATGGCTTATCTTCTTTGTGCATGCACACTGCAATAGCATTTTGTTTCAGGACTGCATGCTACTTTTATTCTGCAAAATTCTTGCCTTTTTTCAGTGAATGGGCAATTACTAAATATTTCTCTTTATCATTCTTGTGAACTGTGTGGCCTCAAGGCTTATTTAGACCACCTTATGGAGATTCTGTACTCAATTGAAAACACACTTGTTTCCTCATGGGTGTTTTAAAGATGCCGTCTGAGACATAGAACTTAAGGACAGTATGGTCAAGAATCCTCTAATCTAGAGCATCCATGCTGATGCTGAAAATCAATTTTCTTTTCATTACTTCTGGGTACTTAGAATTATTATAGGCCATCCCATGTTCAGTTGTTGTCAATAGGGGAAGCCCGAAGGCTCAGTACCTGGCAAATGGGATGTGCTAATGACTTGTGAATAGCTGTGAAAGCTGTTTGACTGACTTTCCCTTGTATCACATCACTACTGGAATGGATTCTAATTCTCCACTGTAACACTCATAAGACCACAATCTGTTCTTCCCATGGTCCTCTGCCTCCTTTCCATCTAGTCTTCCTCAGGAAGTGAAGACAAGATGGGCATCTGTAAGGGAATATCTATCTCATGCATGGAATGAGGCAGTGCTCCTTTGCAGAACATGTTCACATACTCTTGGTAGATAAAATTGGTTTCCTAATGCATACTCAGTTATGCTGATGTTTCCTGACCCTTGAATGTTTGAATTGCGAGCAATCTGTGTATAACAATTTATAAAGTGTATAATAATTTAAAATGTGTTCTTTTCCCATCTTTCACTTCTGGCTCTCAAGAGTTCCCAAGGAACAATTTAGATACAAAACTTCCAAATTTCTACTTCATCTCTGTTTCTCAGATGAACTAACACATTCTGAATTCAGAAAGAGTTTAGGAATAGGTATCACTGGCATTTCAAATGAGATGTCAGCTACATGCCTTTGTGAATCTGTGAAATGATCATCCATTCTTGGCCTGGGAGATGAGTCATTTGTTTGTAGACCACACAGCAAGTTATTCTGTAAGGCAAAGTATCAAACTAGGTCATTGTAGTAGAGTTGAATGCACAAGGTGCCCTGCTTGGATTTCGTTCTTCTCTGTTGGTTCTCTCCCAGAGGTGTAGATTCATGGGACATCTCTCAGTAGGAGCTTCTGACCTCACTGTTGCTTTTCACAGCTTAAACTTCATGCTGTTGATTTGGCTGGAACTTGGTGATCTTTCTAAAGGAAAAAATTCAAATCCTGCAGTGTAGATTTGTTGAAGAAAGTGCACTCACAGAAGTTTAAGTAGTAAAACTAACAAAGCTATTGGACAAAAGAAAATGGGATGCAATTCCCTTCTTCCTCAAGCTCTTTAGGGTTGTATGCTGCATTAGATACGTGGTTGTCATGTTGCCCTTCAGTCTCTAGAAGGTGCCATTATATGACATTGAAATGGTATATTTAATGTTCTACCATGAAATTTTTGTGCCTTAATGCTATTCAGTAAGAGAAAGTAAGGGATCACAGTAGTATGCACCCACAGAGCTTGTAGCTTACCTCCAAGGCATTTGTGGATAACAAGTGGTGTAAGATGCTTGTTTTGCTAGCTGTTGGTGGGTGATTTAAAAAATGAGAGCTTGCACAGATTGGCTGAAGGTGTCTTGGATGATGTTTGCATGCTAGGATATCACCAAGCTAAAGCATCACCAGGAACTTTCGTGTCCCTTCCACTGTCTGATGTACGGCAACTCTTTTCCATGCTCCTTGGCACCATTCTTTAGTGCAATTGCTGAAATGGTAGAAGTTCATATTCATAAATCTGCAGGCCCCTCATCTAATCTCTTCATTCAACATGGTCAGGGATATCATCTTATCTAAAAATACCGGAACCCTTTGGAAAGGAGGATGTTTTGACTTGTGCCAAGAATGTGGTGCACTAGGCCGTTCAGCCCCACTGACATTCCTGGGACTCACTCACTGGTTGTGACACTCTGAAGCTCACTCCGAGCAAGTGGATCCTCTTCCCATAAGATGTTTTTTCTTCAAGATGCTTTCCAGCATGCTTTTTTCTTGTGCTTTTCACATTAAGATTGAAAATGTTTCTCCCTTTGAAGTCTATGTGTGTGGGGAAAGAGTGGTGTAGAAATAACGCTGTGTAGCTCTGCCTCTGTTGGGACTTTTATGTGTTTCCTCACCTGGTTTGTTACTTGGAGGTGTTATTTACAGGCAGTGGCTTTAACTAGAGGTCTGCTTTGACCTTCTTGAAGTGCAGCAATCACAGCTTCATGAAGTGTGTATTTTATGGTGCTGAGGAACAGTTCTCTGCAAAATGAGCTAAAGGAATATGGACACAGCTGTGGCATCCCACTATGCTCCATCTTCATGTTCAGTCTTAAGGTGAGGCTCTATCCCCCTCCAACCCCCCAAATAGCTTGAAATCTCTCAAAATGCTGTGAAGAACAGTTTTTGTATTTGATAAGGATTTGGGTGGTGAGCATGCAGTGTGACATAATAGGTCTTTACTCTCCATAATCTTTTACCCCTTCCAACATCCAGGCATACAGAGCTGATTCAATTCTTAATCTTGCTCTAACGAAACCACCTCGTGGTTTCTGTATTTGGGTTGATCTAAATTGGGATGGCAGCAGTTCTTGAATCCAACAGCTTTGGGCTATTTTAGGTAGCGAAAATCTGCCACTGGCACTATGGAAGGCATTTATAAGTAACAAGCTAATTATGTAAAATGCACACTGTCCACTTGTTAAGATCTTCTTAAAGTTTCATAATCTAATCAGAATTTGCAATGTATAACACTTAGCTTGTTTTCCTCCCCTGCTGCCTTTTTAATACAACCTAGTTTGGATGATCAATACAGGAAGGAAATGCTTTTCTTAATACTGGTGGTTGATAGTGTCCCACGTGCCTCCTTAATACGATGCCTAAAGGGTTTTTTAAATTACTGAGCACAAATGCATTGCTGTGAAGATGAATGATACGCAGCCATTAACCTGAAGTCCCATCAGTTAAGTAGCACTCACCGAATAAAACTTCGGGACTTCTTGGGCTATCGTACTTTGGTTAATATGACTCTGTTTGTATGAGCTCTATGATACAAAGTTATAAATACTCAAGCCAGCAAGTGTTCTGAGGCTGTTTATGTGGAGGGATGTCAAAGGTAGATCTGACTGGGGTCCATGCAGATAGTCTGTAGTCCCATTACCTTTGAAAGGAAGGTGAGGGCCCTGCAACCTGCACAGGTACGAGCTCACTGCTTTAAACTGTCCTGCTAATCATGCTGCTGGTCAAAGGAGTGACTTCCTTTTCTTCTCACTTATGCCCAGCATCCCCTTCGGAAGAGCTGCTGAGCTTCAGGTGCTACCTGAGTCCAGGGCAACAGAGAATATTGCAGGAACACAGTGCACTTTGGTATGAGTGTGCAAGACTCAAGCTGAAAACAGAGGCCTATTAAAGACTCCTTGGTTATTGATATCTTCGTATGAATCACTTGTGTGCTTAACCACTGTTAAATCATCTGGTTGTCTTCCACAAAACTGCAAGCGGAGGAAGAGTTGAGCATTTCTTACAGTGCTGTGGGGCCTGGGCCTTTCGTGGTGGTGGGGAATGGACATCAGGAGATTGATGGCAGATGTTCATATTGTTAGTTCTTTCCCTCTTCCTTTCAGTGGAATAAATCGATGCATGGAGGAATGGTGTTTTGAGGTGTTGGGGAAGATCAGGGGAAAAAGACGGCAATGGTGTTCAACAGATGGCACTGAGGGAAGGCCTGTGAAATGCCCTTGCATCTGGAGCAGAAGGCAATAGGGTCTGTGATATTGGTTGGCTTTATGGGAACCTGTTTTGCAGTGTGGGATACTTTAGTGAGAACAGTCTCTTGCACTGGTGATTTATCCTTAATTAATGACTTAAAACATTGGCCATAGCTGGTTTGTTTAGCTGGAGATCTGACCCTTGAAGTTTCATTTGGAGCCTGTAAAACCTCAGGGCTGCAAAGCTCCTTCAGAAAGACCTTTGAGACACCTTTTGTCAGGAATGACCTTTATATAAGAGCTTTGTGTATTGTCCTCTCAATTTTTTTTTTTCTTTTAAGGAACCAACCTCTGTTCACAGTCTGTTCCCCTAGTCTTTGCTGGGGCTCAGAATGAGGACAAACTTGTACCATCCCATCAACATAATCTCTCTCTCATACATCCTGTTCTCTCCAATGCCCAGAAAGTTTGTTTTTTCACCTGTTTAGTTTTCAAACCTGCCACGAGGATAATATGACATTAGAGTGGAAAAGCTATCACTGCTGCTGCGCAGGGGAGGAATTGCAGAGCCGTAAACTGCTCCCAAAATAGATCAGATGATGTGTCAAACTGCCCAACCATCTAAATACTCCACAAGCTGACCTCCATGGGATATAAAATAGGGTCTGGGTGAAATGTTTTGGGGGAGGGGAAGGTTAAAGCCCCCTTCTGCCTGAATCCGCACGCTTGTTTCTAGAAGTTGTCATTTGTCCATAAGTTGATAAAGAAACTGTTGAGCCAGTCTCTGCTTCCAGCTGGGACCTCTGGGTCCTGAATATAAAGGCTGGGGCTGGGGAAGGAGGAGAAAGCTCCTTCTACAGTTGTTTTTTCTGGCCCCACTGACTCAAGGAGCTCTTTACCTTCACTGTGCTTCCCTCGAAGGCTCAATTTCAGCCTTTTGACCCCCCAGCTTCTGAGATTTGTGCTGTGTGGGAAGTAGCCTTTATTTTCTCTTTAACTGCTGTGCTACTTGAGCGCGGGTGTCTGCAGGGATATCTCCGGCAGGGAGGGAAGCTGCTGCGTTGGCTACCGGCAGTTTCTCCCCTCGCTGCCAATCTCTGCGGTCTGAGCAAGGGCAGCTATGTAACTGCGGCATCTGCCGAGAACAGATCGGGCAGTGTTCGGGAGGGACAGCAAGATTTATGTGACAGACGGGCCGGGGAGGAGGAAAGGAAGAGGCTGGTCCCGGTGCACGATGTGTATTGCGGAGCTGTTAAATTTGGGAGACAAGGCTTAACAAAAGGCTGGCTGAGGTGTTAGGGAGACAAATGGGTGATTCATTACAAAGTCAGATGTGTTCCCTGGCAGGGGCAGATAGGAAAGAGACTGACACTAACACATGGTGCACTGCGTATCGCTGGAGCTGTGCAAGGCATGCCCGTGTCCTGAAGCACCGAGGGCTGCCGTGGTTCGGAGAGGCTTGCTGGACATGTAGCAGAGCCACCAGTGTGATGGCATCGAGTTTGCCACAGTGCTGGGACTGTGTAGGTGGGGTTCCCATGCAAGTGTGGCAGTGGTGGCATGTCCAGGATGGAGACCTGGCTGCTCTGGCCGTACCAGTTGGCCTGATGTTGTCAAGCATTGGAGAGTGGTGTGTGCTTGACAAGGCCGTGTCAATTCTTGCTTGCACCTGGAAAGTTTGGGAGCACAGATGGGTTAAACACTGCAGCTGAGGCAAGGTCCCATGGTGCATCTGCAACCAGCTGAAAGACCGAGACTCCTGTCTCAGTGCTGAGAACATACTACCACCATACTGGGTCGAACTGAAGGTTTCTCTACCCTGAGTATTTTGCCAGCCGTGGACATCCAGGGAAGCCAGTGAGAAACGGGACAAGTATAGTGATGTGTCTCCTGGCGCATCCTGCCAGCTTCTGGCAGTCAGTGGTTTGGAGACTTCCTGAGCCAGCGGCTGCAGTCAAACCCGCATGTTTAATCATCTACCTTGGTGTGCCTCCCTTTCCTGAATTTGTCTAATCCCTTTTTGAATCTATTTATATTTTCAGGCCTTCACAACATCCGGTGGCAATGAGCCTTGCAGTTCGTGCTGTTTGGGGGTGTGTGGGGGGGAAGCTCTGTTCTCTCCGAATGTCGTGCATTTGCTATTTATTTTTCATGCTGCTGCCTCATTTCATTTGGGAGCCTGGAGGGGGCTATTTAGACTCATGCCCAACCTGTGCTGGGACTTTCTGAGTCAGCAGATCTGGTCACTGTGTGGCCCTATGCAAAGGGTTCCCCGTAGAGCCCCCAGCTGTGGACAGGGCTGCAGGATCTCATTAGGTCTTGTGCCAGCAGCTTGAGCTGCAGAGATCCAACAGGATGGGCTGGATTTTTATGGATTTTTTTTGGCCCTCCTCCTGTAGATTTAGATATACAGGTTTATGGCATTGATGACTGTCTTGCTTTGAGGAATTTGGGCTCCACGGCAGGAGGATGTGTAGTAGAGTTTTCTCATAGCTCAACTCTGTTGGAAGAAAATCGTGCTATTGAGCACCTGGCCTCTTCCCTGTGGCCTTCAGTCTTTAAAATCTGTTATAAATTCTTTTGCTGTATTCCCAAGGTCAGTCTGTTTTTCACTGTTGACTTACCCTTGTGTGATCCATCACGTATGTGGTTTTCTCCTGGCCCTGTACCCCACCAGAAACTGTTCAAAAGCAACGGAGGGGAAATGGCTGTGTATAGTTTCCATAAATGTCATCTGGACATGTCCCTTGTTTTCTATATCACTGGAGAGCTGTTTGGCCCAATTCTAGATTAAAATAAACTACTCTAGCCCCACAGTCATGGATGGAGCTGAGTTGTTTTTACTGCAGCTGGGATCTGAGATCCTGGTAGGGGAGGATTTTCTGCCAGAGTAAAATTGTGGTATGTTCCTTGTCTCCCTGCTGCAAGGAGGGGGCTTTGGTGTTGCTGTAAGCCATGGGCACTTGGGTTCTAGTTTGTGTGTGCATCTCTCACTATTTCATCCTTTCATGGAAAACAATGGCCTTTTATTCTGAAATCTCTTTCTCTCCCCAACCCCTACTTGCTCGTGTGGTGCTAAAGGGGTTAAAACAAGTCTTTTCTTTTCTTCTCCAGGCTTGTTTCTTCCTCCTCTTCCATTGCATTGCCCCCCTGCTTACTCTTCCCTGTACCCAAACTCTCAACTAACGCATCGCCTACGGTCTAGTGGGACATGTGCCAAAAGAAATGATGTGAAGCTGAGGGGGGAGGCAAAAAAAAAAAAAAAAAAAATCCATTGCTGGCATAAGGAGCAGGACGGGGCTCCGAAGGAGGGCGGGGTGGGAGCTGCGGAGCTGTCCAGCCGGGGGCCAGGGCGGGATGCGGGCTGGGGGGATAAGTCCTGGCACCTGCCGCGAAGGGCGAAGCTTAATGCCGTCTTAAATCGTGAGCGAAAGCTCCTGTTGCTGCCTGGCCCGTGCATTCCCCTGGCACGGCGGTTCACCGGCCGGCGTTAAGTTGAGTTAGAAATCCTTCGTAAATCTAGCTGATTGCTGCTTCATTCTTGAGAGGATGAAGGGGAGAGGAAACAGCCTTGCCCTCCTCCCTCCTCTCTTCTCCTCTGCTCGCTTGCAAACAAAAATCAGTCATTCCAGTGGAAGTTGGTTGCTGGCAGCTTTTTTCCAAGCTGCTAGGAAGCTCCCAACCAAAGGCAGCTAATAGTTATTGAATTAAAAACTAAGCACCCTCTCCTCAAAAATCCAGTGGTGTTTCCAAATGTGACACGGAGGTGGGGACTGTTCAGTCCCCTGGTGTGAGCTGCCCTGATTGCGAGGGAATATTGCAAAGGCCTGCAGAGCTGGAATCGGTGCTCTCCTCATATCGCCTCCATACTGGTGAACCTTAACTCTGCCACTCTATTGAGATACTTGCCTAAAATAAAAATGCTTCTTGCTACAGTGGGCTGGAAACTTCCTGAATAAGGTTTGTTGTTCGGAGGGGGGAGGGAAGGGGAGAGGTAGTTTAGCCTTGTGGTTCAAACACACCACCAAGGGCTGAAAGACCTAAATTTGATTCTCTCCTCTGCTGCTGGAGTGCTTGTGCCCTCCTCACTGGGGCAGGGAGGTGGACGGGAAGGCAATGCTTCCTTTACTTCAGGGGAGCGCTATTAGCTGTAATTCATAACCTGTAAAGCTCTTTTGCCTTGCATGGGTGGGAAATGCTATAGCAGCTTCAAGTATTTGCTTGTGGTGCTTCTGGTTGCCACGATGCAAAAATAGCTGTTCCTCATGGCACCTTGGTCCCGTAGGTCCTACGCAGGAATGCACCATAATGAGAACATCTCCAGACCTCCACATCTGAACTGAGTCACGTATTCCCTACTCATTCATTGAAATATTTTTCCTTCAGTAGCTAAATTTGACCCTCCTTTACTATGCGCCAAACCATTGACTTTTTTTGGTGATTTGTGCAGAAGCAGCTAAGGGCATGATTTGGCCTTGCTTTGGGGTGCAAGTTTAATTGCATGAAAGCTCATTTATACATGGGGCAGCCATTCTGTATTTGAGAGGCTGTAGCTGTCACCATTCACAGAAAAATCGCTTCTGAACTGATGCAACATAATTCCTTTGTAAGGCTGTTGAGATCCACCTCTCTTTTTGAATATGACAGCTGGCCTAGTGGGATTTCATTTGCTGAGACTGCATTCAGCAGTCCCCTGACTTCTGTGTCAACTTCAGCTAAGGCTAAAATAGGTAACTTGAGAATAAATTGTCTCTGTGATAACACTTGGGCATGAGAAGAGCTTAATGATTTAGGATCAAAGAGTGCAGTGGCTGATGTGAATGTTGGAAATGTTCAGGAGAGTGCTCTTGGACAGGAAGAGCTAGAGATTTGCAGGAGCAAATTTCTGCTCCCAGAAGCAGCTGTTATTTGTTTCCCCTGGATGCTACAAGTGACTCTTGATAGGGCCTGAGAGTATGACAGGTATGTGTAGCAAGCTTGCTACGTGCCCACTCCTCCACCCTCTTGTCCAAGGGAAGATGCTCAAAGGAGAAGAGAGCCCAGAGGAAACAACTGTGTAGGTATGCCCAGTTAGAGAAGGAGTGATTCAAGACAGGCATGAATGACTGGAACTTACCAGCATCTCCACCTTTTTATCTCTTTAAAACAAACAAACAAAAAACCCACAAAAACACATTTTCTGTGCATGCTCCATTGGCATTCTTTTGGGTTTGAAGTTCCCTCCACACTGGTTTTGCTCCTCTCCATTCTCCTAATGCTTAGACCAGAGAGGACAGACTGTTTGGAAGAAGAACTGAGGACTTGTAGATATTTGCCTCTGTGAAACACGTGCTCTGAATTTGCTGAGTTTGCAAGGATCGTATGTGTAGGGTATAGGCTGGCTGTTTTCCATCTGCATAGAGCGAGGTCGTAAGGTCCTGTTGCCCATGCCTTTTGTGTCTGACAGCATGTGGTGTTGGAACAGGCTCCATGGCGGGGTCCTGTTACTTGTTCCTTTGTAAGTAGAGACTGAAACCAAGGCTTGGGCAATATACAGTAAAGACATGGCCCATTTTTGAATGGGTTGACATCTAGACAAAAGCTCTGGGTATGTGTACCATGCTGTTGAGAGGAAGATAAGGATCAAAACTGCAATTGAGAAATACTTGTCATGGGAATAGCTGTATTCATAACTTGAGTTTCTGAATGTTTGTTTGCTTTGTTTAATGGTCTCCAACAGCAAGGCACCATTGTTTGCAGAGAATGACATGGGGAATGTGGAGAGGTGAGCGTAAAGCAGCAGGTTGGGCGCAGCCTTGAAAAACAGACCAGCACGTGCAGAAAGGGCTGTAGTCTGGGATGGTGTCAAGGAGAGGCAGCCTTGCAAAGTGCCAGAGTGGACTTAGTTGTAGCAAAGCTGCCTGTGGCTGGTCAACCACCCACCAGCTAGAGGTCAGAGATAGAGGAGAGAGTCCAGAAGTGGAAGTGAGCTGAGACAGTCCTATGAAAGGTTGGCCTGAGTCAGCTGGGAAGGAAGGTAAGTGCAGCTTGGGACAGGCTGCAAGAGCAGATACTACAAGGGTAACTTTGGGTGTGAGTGGAGGTGCAAAACTAGGGTGTCACAAGAGGATGAGGATCAGCCCTGAGAATCAGCCGGCTCAACTCCAGTGGTTAAATGTTGTCAGGACAGCCGGCATGAGTACTCAATGCCCTGCTTCTTTCCGATTTCCAGGTGGAGTGTAGCCTGTTTAGCTCGGTCCTGTAAAGCCCCAGATGTCCAGGTTTTCCCAGCCTGGGGGGAGACTTTTCCTCCTGTTACCTTCTTTGACTTCCCAGTCAATGTAACAGTGCAATGCCAGGGAAGATCGGTGAAAAACTTTTACCGAGGAAGGGCTGAGCTAGAAGGGAATGCATGTCAGAAGAGAAGTTGTTAAAGAAATTAAATTCTTGCTGAGATGTCAGGATATCATGGAAGCTCAGAAATCCTGGCTGAGGTTTGGAGAGTATCTTGATGGTTTTTTTCCCTTGGGTAAGGATTCAAGGGGATTTTTTTTTTGCATGCATGTATGCTAGTCGAAGTGGGAAATCTTTGATTTTGTAGCTCAGTGAATGGCAGGGGATTTTGCAACTCGCACGTGTGGCTTTGGATTTTGTGGCCTAAGCAAGGTGGCAACAAATGTGAATGCCTGCATGCTGGGGTAAGCACCGTGTGTTGGAGCAAAATTGCTTATTTCTGACTTTGAGACGTAGAAAGGCAACTGGAGAACTAAGCTTTTAGTGACCAAGGGGGAAAAAGCTCCTAACTTAAAATGTTTGAGTTCAACAGTGTTTCCACCAGCTCTGGGAAGAGCAGAACTAAAGTTGGTGGACACTCTTCAAATAGTTGCATCCAAAGGACTTCGGGTTACTGTGGGGGCACATCAGTGGCATCTGTACCCACAAATATTAAAAAAACCAAAACAGTTGGTTCTTCAGTAGCCAACTCCTGCTCCAAATATTGAGTCCACCATGAAATTCTAGGAATTTTCCAGGACTTTTGGCTTGTTTTATCTCAAGTAGCAGTTAGCTGTTGTATATGGGAGGACTATGTTAAATCAAATTTGGAAAGCTCCTTTGCAGTGTATGTGATGGTGGGGGAGAGAGATCAGTTGAAGTTTGGATGCAAGAAACAAAAATATAGGCCTGCTGTGCAGTATAAATCAGTCTGGCTCCTTGAGTTGGAGAGTCATTAGTTTAGGCATGGAAGTGAAGAGGGTTAGTGTGCGAGTTCTCAACTTTTTTCAAAAACATCTTTGTCTTTGTTAGAAGAAAATAAATGGTGGAAAGAGAATGAAAAGGGTTGGAAGAGGTAGCAATACTGCAGAGAACATCCATGTGAAAAGTGGAAATGGAATCAATTGGCGCTTTGTACAGATATACCAAAGATAAATCTCCCAGCAGAGAAGGAAGCGCAGGGGTAGGAATGCAATATTTCAGCAGGTCTGTCATTCCAGGCGGGTATAGCAGAGGCATTTACTCACAGGAAAGCAACTCACTTTGTCTCGCGTCTCTGGAGGTACTTGCAAAGGAAACTCCTAAGCATGTCAAAGATGAGAAGGTGCTCGCAGGTCTATGCAGGTGCCTTACTTCTGTCTCATCCCCCTCAAATTCTCATCAGGAAAATCTCCAATTAAATAAGAGAAAATATGGGGATGGACATGAAAGGATGAGCTGACAAGGCAATAAAAACTCTTGACTTCCCAGATTAGCTGAAAACAGGACCTATCTGAAATTGCCTCTCTGGAAGGACAATAAATCTATGTTAATATAGGTCCAGCTTGGCTTTGCAGCTGTCAGTGTGAGTTGTGCAGTGGCAGGGGCTGTGTTTGGGATCCCTTTCAAGCCTGGCTGAAGTCTAAACCTCAGAAGAGAAAAGCAATTAGCAAGGTAGGACAAGAAGTTCATGACCAAGGCAGCTGAATGCCACCAGTAGTACTTGGGCAAACCAGATAGGTCTCACTGTTTACAACTGGTGATAATAAACCTTCTGGTTCCCTGGCTTCTGACTAGTAATGGACTGAACTGGAAGGAAATTTGGACAGAGAAGAATGCAACTGATGCTGGAAACCTCTCTCCTGCGATGACAACCTCCTCCAGAGGAAGAGGACTTGGGGGAACACTTACTCAAGATTAAATGTAGCCAATTTGGCTGCTACTAATGATTATTGTTGACGCTAACTAAATGCCTGGAGGTCCCAATCTAGGCAAGGGTTCCTCTGAGCTAGGTGGTAAGGCATGGAGCAACCAAGTCCTTCCTGAAATCTGGACAGTGCAAGCATGCCGCTCAGAGCAGAAGTCAGGTGAGGTGCACAGATGAAGATTAGGACAGAGTTTGAAGTAAAACCAAGAGCAAAAACCAGTCTCTTGACTTTGTCAGATTGCTCTCACAGAAGCCAGAGTTAATTTCCACAGAGTTAAAGCTTCCTGGGCTGTGTGAAATAAGCTGTTTGGTTTCTCTCCAGGTTCCTAGTGAACAAACACACCTTCATCCGTGCTCAGCCCTCTTGATCCAAAATACAATTACACAGATTGCTGGCTGGCAGTTTAATTGTAACAGTTGTGAATTGGGTGAATATAATAATAATAAAAATATATATATACACATTAAAATAACCAGCTTCCTGCCCCCCCATCCTGAAAGATTTCCAGATTCCTTGGAAGGAACAGCTCGGTCTCTGCGACGAGCTGAGAAAGCACCCGATTCTGACACCGTTGCCTTACAGGACCTCACTCAGCAAAGGTTTCATAAAAGGGCTTTATGGGATTATAAAGGTGCCATGCTGTGGCTCTGCATGCTCTTGCTTATTGCTGGTGCTACACTCAGAAGTGCCACCTCGCCCCATTTGCCGGGAGTGCTGGAATGTGCGTGCAAGGCCTAAGGCTGCTGCGTGGGTCCCCTCCTACTGAAACGGGCACAGATCCAGCGTGGGGGGAGAGACAGTGTGTGTGTGCATATGTGCTGTGCCTTGCAATTGTGGAGCTCTTTGCCTGGAAGAGCTATGTTGCTCGGCGCCTGGGAAAAGCCCCTTTACGCCCTCCTCTAAATTTGTTCCCTCTTGTCCTGTTCTGGAGATGCTTTTATAATTAATTTGCTCCAGTCTGATTCAGACCGGCTTGGAAGCCAGCGAAATCAGTCTGAACAATAAGCCAGGCAGTGATGGACAAGTCTCCGTTCATCACGTGTGTTGCATGGCCTGTTTCTCACCAGCTTGGATTTCCATTTCCCCTTCTTCTGGGATGGGTGAGGACTGGGGACAGTGCACTCCTTAGTGCAGAGCTGGGCCAGAGGGCTGAGAGGAGATGAAAAAGGTGGTTTTTGGCCTCCCCTTCAAGACACTGTGTTGATGTTTTGCCCTCGCGCTGTTTCTCAGGAAGGGGTGAGTGAGAGATGCACTGGCCCAGCAGTCATGGTTCACCTTTGCTGTTACCCGCATGCCCCCATTGTCAGATCCGTCAAACTTTTGCACAGATCAGTTAAAACGGACGTTGGCAGTTAGCACATTTGATGCTTCAATTTTTTATTTTTTCTCAGGATTTTCCAGCCGCTAATCCTAAGCAGCTTCTGGAGGCCCGTGTCCTCTGGCTCGCTGGAGCACTGTGAATCCCACTTCCTATGTTTTCCCTACACTAAGCTCTTTATTTTGCTTTTACTTTTTAAGAAGCGACTCTGCTTGGGATCCAGTTTGGGATGCATGGCACTGGGCTGTACTATCAGCAAGTTTTGTAAGCCTCTGGTGTGGGGAACTGTCTTTGAGGTGTCTCAAAGCCAAGCATGTAACGTGGGAGGCTGGGGAAGGGATTCAAAATCACAGATTGCTCTGCAGAAGTCTTGGCTGTAGGATCAATTTCTGTATCCCTCCTCACTCTAATAGCTGTCTGCTACATGATACTTGGAGCTTGTGTTTTTTCAAACATTAAGCTGAACAGTACAAGCTCAGTCAGAAAGGTAAATTGGGAGAGTGGGAGCTGTAGAAAATGCTTTTATGGCTCCCTCTCCTTTGCCAACTGGGGATATCTCTTGCACCAACTGTGGAAGCTTACAGGAATGAACCTTCAGGGCAAATGTATTGATGAAGGCCAAGAATGACGGTCCTGGAGATTTTGTTACAGGTCTCTGCTACTGTGAAGCTTGGACCAGGCCATCTTTCTCATAAACAAGTCTACTCTGAGCTTCACTTAACTAGGCCACCAAGGGCCAGGTGATGTCCTGTCTCCTCAGGGAATAGTCAAAACTGGGTTTACACTCATATTCCAATCCAAACAGAGTAAAAATGTGTAAGAGTTAAATTTCATCAGTGCTTCAGACAAAGCTTGCTGTTTGGCTTTTGGGTGGTTTTATCTTTTTTGGAAGCAGAATTTTCTGAAAACTTTTTTTTGGAAAAGTTATACTAGTTACACTAGTTTTTCATGTTTCCCACAAAGCACTTTTTGAGTCTTCATTTTTTCCCATTGCAGTTTTTCTTGAAATCCTAATACTTCTGGAAGTAACACTTCCCCGCCCATCTCCCTGTTCTCCTAAAACAAAACAAAAACCTAGCCATTTTTCCCCCTTCCTTTAGACATTTGATGTTAAATTACCTCATTAAATCATTACTCATGATTGTCATCTGTACTGGATGTTGCTGGCTGTGCCTTAGGTCAGGATTTGGTGCCTATTGTGCAAAGAGGTTTGGGAGTTAAAACATGCTAGCTGCTTGCCTGGGGGACTGTGTGCCTGGCAGGATGCATCCCATTGAGTTGGAGAGAAATCCCTCATTAAAAACAAACAACAATCCACTGTTTCTGCAAGGCAGGTGGAATTTTAAGAGTTTCCAGGGTCATCCTGCACTTAGCCAAGGGCATGAGCGTGTGCTCCCCTCTTGTGCCCACCACCCCGTGTTTCCTCCCACGATGGAGGCGAAGGTTGAGCTCGGCCCCGTGCTCGCTGTTTGCGTCCATCTGTGCAGGGCTGCAATGTTCCAGCATGTTTTGAATTCTGGCTTTAGCGATTCTTCCTTTTTGGCTGGGGAAATGCGTCTTCAGGTCCCTCGAAACCCTACATAGTGATTCCCATTGACTGCGTGGACTGGCACCTGGCCGGAAGAGGGCAGAGCCAGGAGAGCGGGGCGCGGGCAGCTCGGCCAACAAACCGCTCATGAGTCCAGCAGATGTTCCTGCAGCGTCTCTGCTCCCCGGGGCCGATGCCAGCCTGGTCCTCTTCCAGCAGCTCGTCACTTGACACCGGGAACAGTACGCTGGCTTCTTTTGTTGCACATTGTGCGAGTCGAGGACCTTGCGCTTGGAGGAGGCAAGGGAGGGGAGAAGGCAACAGGACACGTATTTCTTCAAGGCGTTTTTCATTTTCAAGCTTGTTGCTCAGCATTAAAAGCTTTTGGCAATACCACTTCTCAAAGCTTATCCTGCTTGCAAACCTGACGCTGTGGCTTGCTAGGTTTTATGTAAGGAACTCTCCTGCTCTTCTGCCGAGGGCAGAGTGGCTGTAGTGTTTTTCAGCGGGATGGATCACCCTCTCTCCCTTTCCAAGACTGTCCTGGCTCTGCTTGCTGTGCTAAACTGTTTTTTCTGTGCACAAGAGAGCAGCTGTAGTGCTGTTGTGTTTTTGCTAGCTTCCTGAGTTTATGCAATTTAGGTATCTTCTGTTAGTTCTTCCATATTTCTGTATTAAATGGCCTGTCTGGTGGAAACAGAATTTGACAGGGAAGTGGAGACTGAAGGTTTAGTCTCTGAACAAGCTCTGTGAGAGCTGGTAGAATAAAGCCAAATACTGCTTCTCACTCTTCTCCTCTTCCTCCCACACTGGAGAAAACCTCTCTGTAACCTCCATCCTCCCCCAGACATCAGTAAATCCACATAGCTTAGCTGGGGGAGATCAATTCCCGCCACGGCTCCCCTTTCTGCCTGCTTTTCTTTCTCCTCATGCTTGTGCCGCTCCGTTCCTCCTGCAGGCTGACTGGGAACGAACCCCTGACCATCCTCCCTCTGACCTCGGAAATGGAGGAAGCTGCCGTCAAAGCCCACTACAAAGTCTGTGACCGCCTGAAGCTGGAGAAGAAGCAGCGTAGGATGTGCCGGCGGGACCCCGGCGTGGCCGAGACCCTCATGGAGGCCATCAGCATGAGCGCGCTGGAGTGCCAGTACCAGTTTCGTTTTGAGCGCTGGAATTGCACCCTGGAGGGCCGCTACCGGGCCAGCCTGCTGAAGAGAGGTGAGTGGCATGGGGGGGCTGTGCTTGCACCCACTCCAGCTCCCCGGGCACCCCAGGGTCCTTCTCAGGGTCACTGGTGCCTCCCACACCCGTGGGCTTCTCCAGGGCTTTGCAGATAAAGCGGTTGTCCTGATGCATCCTTTGCCAGTGGTAGGTCATCACCTCTCTAGAGGTCCAAAAGGATTTTTTAGAGGGTGGTGGGGAGATGAAGATGAAGCTGGGGTCAGCTCATCTGTGACAGTGGAAAGCGGTTGCTGTCATGACCACGGAGGCTCTACCTAGCTGTAATTTGTGTTCCTACCGGTGAGGCAACTGCTTTCTGCCTCCGATTGCTGGTCACAGCCTTGAAGGCTGGAGGTAGTTGCTTGCATGTCTACTGCTGGTAGCTATCGTTGCTCCTCCACTTCTGCTGGGACTTGAGCCATTGCTGGAGGGGAAGGGGTGGACTTCTGTCCTCCCTTTATTAAAAGATCTACAAGCAGGGTATGCCAATCTTTCATGAAAAGAAATAGGAAAAATGCTTTGTTAAGGGAATTGAGACAAAATGGGCTGTTGCATGCTGGCCTGTTGATGGTGTTAAGAGGAGTCCTCCCGTAATGCAGGCCGACAACTGCAGATATTTCCTTGTGGTCTGTTATTGCTCAACCTGGGGAGAAGCTCTGTGGATGGGTAATTCCCACGCCCCTTCCTGGCAGCTCAGATAGAGATGACCAGAAACTGAAAGGGTGTATTTGAGGAACAAGCAGTATTTTTTGTCTTCTTCCTGTGCACAGACTTGTATAGTTTCCTGCATCTTCCCAACAAAATCTGGTTTCTATTTCTGCACTGAAGATAATGATGCAGGAGGCCCATTTCACAGATAGGTTGCCTGGGCCTCGAGGGCTTCAGGGACTTCCAGAACGTCCTGCAGTCGGTGATGGAGCTGGGCCTAGAAACCAGGGGTCTGACTTGCCCAGAGATAAGAGCGGAGGTTTGCAGCGCTTCCTTTCTCGCTAATAAGTGAGAATGAGTCATTCAGAAGTGTTGGGGCTTAACTAATGCACTGTCACTGCCTGCAGTGGAAACAAGGAAAGTCCTTATGAAACCCAAGAGGTCCAGCCTGAGCTGCAAGACGTTTAAAAATATCTCCGCGTGCCAGAGGAGTCCCTGGATTAGCGGCGCCTTGGGAAACCCAAGCACTTTCTCATGCTGACACCTGGAGGCCACAGCTTGTTCCTTCAGACACACCTGCCCCCCGTGGGCAGCCTTCAGCAAGTGACATGGGTATTTTAAAGCTGCCTGAAGTTAAGCTGCCTTAAAACACTAGTGAGAAGCCCCCCTTGTCGAGACCCCGTGTAATAAATGGTAGCTCTGAGGGCTGCAAGACTCTGTCTGCTGTCTCATTCTTCCATGCTTTATGCCTCTGCAACATCTCTCCCCTCCGCTGATGCTGTAAATCCTTCAGATGTTGTTTCTGCAGCATAAAACACTGCCCTGTAAATCTTTCTCCTTCACTCTGGGAGCTGCTGGTTCCTGGTTCAGCATTGCAGCAAGCGATACCCTAGGGCAAAGGCGTACATGTATAACCTACTAAGACACAGCTATTCAAATACGTCAGCGTGCTTGCTTTCTCTCCTCCGGGGCTTTTGCACTGTTTTAAGGAGACCAAAGAATCCTCTCTTTTAAACAAAATGTTTCTCCTTCCGTTGTAGTACTTGGTCACCAGAACTGCCTGGCTGCTGGTTTGTAACTTGGGCTGATGTGGCCCGTTTCTTAAAATAACGGAGGATTGTTTAAAGGACTTGTTATCCTCTTTGGATACTCGCGAACAATTTTGGAAATGGCTGAAACCGGATAGCTGTGGATGGCAGGCTGTCGATGCGCTGGAGGTTAGAATGCCTGCATTGATTTAAAGCTCATTATCTTGTTACAAAATATCTTGGTGCAATCAAATAGTGCACTGCAGAGATGGCTTTAAATCTGGCCAGAGCCAAATGTCACATGGACTTGCTTGGAAGCTGCCTGAGCTGCCTGAGGGTGAGATGATACCCGTGCTGATGGCCGCTGGGAATTTGTGAGGCTTTAAATGATGGAGAACGGGAAGAATATATCCGAAGCTGGTGGGAGGATTGAGAGGGAAGAGCCTGGCAAAGGAACAGTTCCTCCTGGCTTTGTGTCGAACCAGGTTTGTGTTGTGGCTGCTGGGTGCTGACTTTTCTTGGAAATTTCTCAACCTCTCTGGATTCAGGGCTTCAAACAGGAGGCTTCCAAGCAGGTTGTAGGTCTGTGATACCTACTAAACAGGGGTGAGGCTTGGCTGTTTGCCACCAATTGTGGTGTCTCAAACTGGAGGAGAATTTGCACACCCTGTTGCATCGGGGGCTTTCTGTTGGCATGCTGGTACCTCTCTATTTCATGGCACAAGTAGTAGCAGTGAAGAGAGGCCGGCTCTCCAACCTGGGAGCACGAGAGGTAGGGGAGCATCTCTTTTTAGCAAAAGCATCCCTCTGACAGGCGTGTCAGCAGTCTGGCCCAGGGCATAACCTTGACAAATTGAATCAGCCTGCAAGAGATGAAAGCTGTTAAAGGTGTTTTCTACCCAGAGATCTTTAGTTCGCATATCCATGAGTTTTTGTTGTGTGAATTAAATAAAGAATTCTCCACCACCTACTGAGACAGCTTGCGATATTGAGGGTGTTTCTGAAGTGCCAGAGCACATGGTCTAATTTCAGGGAGCAAATGAACAGAAGAAAAACCAAATCTGTTTTCTCAACCCTGATGACTTCCTACTTTGTTCCTGGTGAGTGTGGAGTTGACCCTGTTTTGTTTTAGCCTTCCTTCCAGAAAGGGAAAGGTTCTTGCTATTCTTTTCCAGATGAGCAGTAGAATGGTTGGACAATTCCTACTATGACCTGGTTTGAGTCGGCCCTGTTGGGAGGACCAAACCTTAGTCTACTGGACTGAATTTTTGTTCTCAGTCTGCTGGAGTACAGCACCATGCGCCTGGGAGTGCTCTGGGAAGGCATGCTCTGGGGACAACCCAGAGTAGTGCCCCATGAGCTTGCTTGGATTACCATGAACCTCCCAAATAACAGTTCCAAAAATGACCTGGCAGTGTCTCTGCATGTCCATGGTTGACACACCAGCTTGCAGATAAATCCACTACTGTCACTATCCATTTGTGTTGCTTCAGAGTGGGGGATTTCTTGAGCCAGATCCAAAGCTGTCCTGGAATTCCATCTCAGATATGCAATCACGTCTTCCATAGCTGGAGAGTGAGGAGCTATAAATTCTGTCATGTTTGCTTTTTATTTTGGGCTTTTATAATTTGGACTGAAATCATGGGTATTTATGGGCCTCGGTTTACCTACCGGAGGGAGGCAGATGCATCACAACCCTGCAGGTGAGCATGGAGGTGTAGTAAAAGGGTTATGTATAAAAGATTTGGTGTATAAAAGATTGGCGTAAACTGCTTTTTGAGGCATTTGGGTGAGGTGCAGCATTGGGCCACAGGCTGGCTGCTCTGCACTTCCGAGCCCTCGGGTGGCTTTTGTTAACAATTTTGTTGAACTGGAGCAGGACCTGGTAATTTTTCTGGGGAGGAGGAGGAACAAGAAGCCCTCATGGTTTCTATCCTGACCCTGTGACTGGAAATCTGTGCTGGCTTCTTGCTATCACTGGCAGCCTCTTGGTAGGCGTATGGCTATATCACCATGATGGTACCTCTGTGGCCTGTTAGGCTCTTTCTCACATCTTTCTTTTCAGGCAGAGACAATCTGTGGGGCGACAGCCACAGGGCTGGCCAGGTTTGGCTTCTATTTTTGAATTCTAGCTTGTGCCACCTCTCTCCTGCATTCCTTGCCAAGGAAGGACTTTCCTGATGTGCTCTCCACCATCAGTGATGATGTGCGTAGGGCTTGGCATGCTTTGATGTTTGCTCAAGCCTTCTCATTATGGGATTTGCCTCAATTTCTGCACTTTTTTTTCTTTTTTAACTCTCACTCTGGCTGCAAATAAAGCCATCTCCTCCTCTCTCCCCCAGGTTTTAAGGAGACAGCCTTCCTGTATGCCATTTCCTCGGCGGGGCTGACTCATGCCATGGCCAAGGCGTGCAGCGCAGGGCGCATGGAGCGCTGCACCTGTGACGAGGCCCCCGACCTGGAGAACCGCGAGGCCTGGCAGTGGGGCGGGTGCGGCGACAACCTGAAATACAGCAACAAGTTCGTCAAGGAGTTTCTGGGGAGGAAGCCCAACAAGGACCTGCGAGCCAGGGTGGACTTTCACAATAACCTTGTGGGCATGAAGGTGAGTCACAGGCTGGTCTGCAGAGAAGGGACCCATGGGTCTGTCTGGGGGGCTTCACGCTGTTTTGGGTTTTGCATGCCTGGGTGCAGAAATGGGAGTGTCGGGTGCAAAATGCATGGAGTGATCCTTCTGGTGCACAAATCAAGTCTCAGCTAGGTGACTGCCCCGTTTTGGTCAATATGCTTCAAGAAATGTGCAAAGCCATGAGGAAGAGAGACTGGAGGGAAAGACATAAGGATATGTCCAAGTCTACAAAATGTGACCTGGGAGGAAAGATTGCCGACTTTCCATAGAGAGGAGAAGGGGAACAGAATAACTGCCTTACAGTACAAAGGGAAGGAAAGATGGGTTGTCTGGGCCTGTGTGAGTTAGGACAAGGAGGAAGGGATGAGGTTAAAGGATGCATTTCTACCAGTAGTTCGGTAGAGGTAGGGAGCATGGCACATCCATAGCTGGGTTTCTTTAAAACTGGCTGGAGAAACATCTGTCGGGGAGCTTGCACAGAGCTATTCCTTTCAGACCCCAAAGTCCCTTCAGCCTATTTCTTTCATGCTGTGACTTTGCCTTCCACCTCCCAAGACCTGGATTTGCAGCTGACAGTGCTGGGGTATGGTAGTCGATTGTGGGTTTTTTCTTTTCTTTTACCCCCTCCCCTCCTTCCCATCCCTATGCACTTTGGGTGCTTTTTGCTCTTTATCCCAAGTTCCTCCCCATCAGGCTTTATTCTCCTGCCTGGGGTCCTTCCTGCAGGAGTGATGTAAAAGGCAAAGCATTTGCAATAGCTGGGCCATCCCAGCAAGAGAAGGGGAGGTGGAGGAAGGGAAGGGGCTTTCCACCTTCTCCCATAATTTGCTTGGCTGTACCTAGTCTAGATTTGCTCAAACACAAAAATCCTGTAGATTGGCCAGCACAGGTGCCTAGGATCAGTATTTCATTGCGCCACCGTGGAAGGGGGACATACTATAAGGCTATAAATAGCCTTTAAGCCTTGTTATTGTCCGTGTGATTGGATAGAGGGTTGGGGCTGGGATGGGGACCTGGGTCTCCAGTTTCCCAGGCAAATGCTGCCCAGCCAGTTGTGCATTCTAGGAATTGCCACCCCAGCTCAGTTGTTCATGTGTGTATGCATAAAATGTCATTCCTTGCGGTAGAGCTGGGGCATTGGAGAATGCCACCAGTGAGCGTTGGCCAGCAAAATTTTCTCCCTCTCCCCACGACCAGGTGCTCCTAGACAGTGCTGAGATCAGGATTAGAAATATCCTGGATTTAGCTGGTGTCTGACTTTGGCTGACAGCTTTCCTGCCTCTGGATTAAAAGGCTCAGCGCCTGTGAACTGTTGCAGCTCTTTGGCAACGCTCGTGTGTGAAACAGGCTCTGCAGGGTGATGAAATGTTTTTTTATCCTTGTGGTTGGTTGTCCCTGAGGGCCTATCCTAGCTTTTTGGAGCTGGTCGTGTCACAAAGGAAACTAAAAATGGTGAAGGTTGCCTGTGGAGGCTATGGTTGCATGCAGGAGAGAGCTGTGACATGTTCTTGGCTCTCCTCCCTTTCCAGAGGGTCTCCTCCCTTTCATCAGCCACAAGGCTGTTGCTTCGGATGCCATTGCCGTGTTCTTGTGACTCTTATGAATATCTCCCCTCCAGCAGTTTTGGGGCTGAAAAACCATGCCCAAGGAATTTAGTCTAATTCCCAGTGCTCTCCACCCCACTAGTTGCAGGCGGGATGGTTGTATTGCTGAAACCAGCCTTAGATTTTGGTTAGATGTGCTCATTTGTCAGTCCTGATCTGCAATACCTGTGTGACTTTGAGCTAAATGAGCTCCAAGGAGGAGATGGAGGGAATGCACCTCCCTTTCTGCCTGTCCTGATCCAGCTGAGAGTTGCTGGGGGAAGAGGGGGAATGTCAGAGACTCTCTTGCATCTTCTGCTTCCACTTTATTTGGCACGGTCAGTCCCTGGCCATTGGCAGTGGTTTCTAAGCACTAGTGTCATATCTGCAGCTAAACAGCTGAGTAACAGTTGTGACGGTTGTCCAGACACCGAGGCCCTCATGGCAATACAAGTCAAAGGCCATTGCTGCAGGTCAGTGATCCGGTGTTCCTATTTTCGTCCACCCACGCTGTGTCTGTTGAGTTTGTGTTGCTGTCTGACAGCTTTTTCCTTGCCACTTTGCAGCAGCGGTTGAAAGTATTTCTCTGCTTATGCTCCTAAAATAATTGCACTTTAGTGTGGTCGAAAGGCAAGGCAAGCAGCTTACCAGATTCACTGCAGTGCTGTGAAACCAGGTGGAGAACAAGAAAATTGCATCTTAAGAAGGAAGCTTTTAGGAAGATATTGGGTAGTAATCAGGAGATTATAATTCTATGTAGTTAGGATATGTGGACCTAAACTATTGTCACAGTTTAGTGCCTTAGTGATGATCGGAGATGTCTGGGTCGGAGATGAGGATTAAAGCCCTTGCTATTATACCCAGGCTAGCTTCGTGATGGCAAGGTCAAAGTGTGCAACGCTTGCTTCAGATATCAAAATATTGAGACTGATTTAAAGCCTATGCATTTAATTTCTTAAGTGTGTTTGATGGATTGTCTCTGATTTTGCTTACACTTGGGTATAGATTAAGGTCAGGTTTAAACTGCTTCCTTCCTGTCCCCCTCTCTACACACACTTCCAGTGCAGCCTTGGTGGAGGGTGAGAGTTGTCTGACAGGCAATATTTAGATTCCCCAGCTGAGCCTACCGGTATTTTCCTTGATGAAGGCAGTGGGTTAAATATGAAACTCTTGATATGTATCTCCTCCTCTTCAAAAACAAAACAAAACAAAAACAAACAAAAAAACCCTCTCCATCAGCTAACTGTCGCCTTATCCATTGAGTATCAGGAGATACTAACCTAGTGGCTATGATGGGCTAAAACCACTTTAGACTAACTTAGTTTGTTTATAACTAGTTTGTCCTGGATTTAATGCAAGTCAAAGTGGATATGTGAGGAGCATAGATAACCTTGATTCATGCCATTTTGGAATTAAGCAATTTTGAAATCGAGCACTTGTTAAAGAGCTATGATGCTCTTATGGCCTCTGAGGTGTTAAATGTTCCTGTGAGCTACAAAAGGATAATTACTGCTGTTTTGAGCAGGAGCTGAGACACAAACAGACTTTCCCAAGGTTACGGAGCAGGAGACTGAAGCCAGCTCTTCTGAATTCCTGCTTATCACACCCTGTTTTTCCTCTAATCAAACCACAGATTTAAATCATTAGCTAAGCTGTACAGGCAGGCCCCAAAGTCTGTAGTGCAGCAAAGGTTGCTTTGGATTGGGCTGGGAATGGACAAGGAGACTTTCTTTTCCAGTACTCTGCTACGGGAGCTTGTTTTGGTGTCTGTCTATGTTGGTGTAGGTACTGGGTACGTATGGATGTATGTGTGTTTGGGGGGTAGGGGAATATCTATTAAAGATAGAGCACGAGCTTGGTGGTCTCTCTCTGATTCTCAGCAACATATAATCCTTCCCATCTAATTACTCCTAACCATAGCAAAATATATAAAGAGGCCCTTGAGACCCAGCAAAAAAGACCTGTGCTTAATTGACTGATTTGGCAAGCAACTATTCCCTTCTGGTCAACACGGCGATTTCTCCATGGTGTCACTAGCAAACAATCTGTGTATTTCTGGGAGAGTGACATTACCCTATCCCGCCTAGTTTTAGTGTCTCTTGGTAGACGTTCTCATTTAATTATTTTACTTCTGTTTTTTACAACCTTGATGGGTCAACTGTAATTTTGCTGCAACCAATGAAATAATCGCCGAACATGTTGTGCCCATGATGGCTCACAAAGTTATATGATATGACCTCAATCGCTAATGAAAGGGCGAGCTTGTCTAGCGTGAGGATGAGGTAATTAGACCAGGACTTCTCCAGCCTTCTCTTTATTGAAAAGTAGGAGCTCTGAATAGGCCACTTATTAAAAAAGCAATTTCCCTTCCTTTGCCAAATCTACTCTAGCTCATTCAGCTATTCTTTCAGAGGGGGTTTGGGTGGAGTGTGTGTGTGTGTGTGTTGGGGGGAGTTGTGTGTATGTGTCAAAGGGTTTGGGGGTGGTGTTGGTGAGAGAAGTCAACTGTATTAAAGCTCAGTTGCCAGCAATGGTTATATTAAATGAAGCACAAGCAGCCTTGCTAAGGCTCTCTTCTTCTCTATATCCTCCCCCCTTTCTCCCCCCATGTATACACAAGTGCAGCCCTCTTTTGTAACCCATTAATGAAAAGTTGGAATATTAGAGCACTCAATTAGTTCCACTGGGCTTGAGTAAGTGATGTTTTAATTAAATTTGCCCAGTTTCTCAGCAAAGTATCATTAAACATGACTTTCCAACTCCCTCTCTGGAGCGTTGCTAAGTTTCTTAATCCCAGGAGTGCTGACCTCTTCCAGAGGTATGTCTGGTCAAGCATGTCTTACAGATCCAAGGGGCACTATTAAAGGGGGCTTCTATTACCCAAGGAAAAAAAAAGTCATGTTCTCATTCCTCTTTTTCCTTTATCCTTCCAGATGGAGGGACACAAGTAAACCTTTGCCTTCAGGACCCTGAAGTCAAGGTTATAAACCACAGCCTCTTTGAGAGCCAAGGATGTTTATTGGAAAACTATGGGAGGATAGAAATAGAGAACCAGAGAATTTCCACTGAAAAGGCAATATCTCCCTTTGAAACTCTTTCCCTTTATGGGGCTTCCTGAATTATTTTCACACAGTATAAACCCAAGCATTTTGATCTACGTGGACTATATGCATGTTTCCAAAGAATCCTCCTCACACTTGTTGCTGTAGGGTTCAAATCCAGACCTGTCCTGGGATATATTATACCCACATCTCTGAAACCATAGGGGAGGCTCTGAAGAGGTTAGCACGAGGTGCATAGCCTCTTCCCTACTGTTGACTTGCTTGTTTTGGCAGTCCACGCAAGTAATGGCTCTTCCCCTTAGGCTGTTCTGGCAGGGTTATCAAGGGTTGAGCATGCCTCCCACTCTGGAAGCGCACTCTCCATATCAGGTAGATGTTTGTCCAGCTATCATCTGTCTGAGGAACTTCACAAGGTATCATGTGACATGTTATCAGAGCGCACCACCCTCTTTGTTGCTGTATCTCCATTTTACAGATGGAAACTGAGACCTAGAAAGATTAAGTGACTTGCTAAAGGTCACACAAGTCTAGCAAAGCAGAGACCTGTACCCTGGACTCCTCTTGCAGAGACAGTGTTTCCAAGCATTGCCCATCCTGTCTCCTACCATTCCCACCAGCAGACATGATTAGTCTCTGGAGCTTGTTGCACAGGCACTGTAAGTGCTAATCCTCATTTTTTAGCACCTTCAAAAAGAGTGTAATTGCTCTTTTTTGTAAGGCAAATCCATATTAACCTAATAATATAGTTGCATGAAAAAAAGCAGGTGACAGAATGCACTCTGTATGTAGTTTCCTTAGGGACACATTTGTTGCATGAAATTTAACATCATACTTTTACTGAGATGCAAATCAAACCTAGCAAATATCGGCCTCTGTGAGGCTCGCTCCAGACTTTGCATATAGAGGTCGGCTTGTAGGGTGACTGCTAGTATTAATTGCTCCAGCTTATGACAGGTAGGAATGCATGAGTGTGCTCTCTGGAAATCTCCCCCCCACCCCCCTTTCAGGTTGAGATTGGCTCAGCCATAGTCTAAGGCCTGGAAATAACTTTTTTAAAGGTGTTTGGCATGTCCCATAAGGAATTGGACTTAGTTATTTATGTAGAGTTTTTTTCAGCATGTGAAGCATGTTAGAAATACTAGAGGGAAAATGAATTACGTTTAAAGTTCTCAAGTTAAAGTAGGGTTATGTTATTCTATGCTTCTTAAGTGCTCATTTTTTAACTCATATTTCTTCACTAAAATGTTGTAAAAGGAGGAAGGGTAAAGGAAAGGAGAAGCTCTTCTGAAAAATGTTTGAGAACAAGCTCAGAAGAATTTTTTTTTTTAAATAGGAAAAAAGAAATCCTAACAATCTGTGAAATTCACATACTTAAACCAATGGCAATGGCTAGTGTTAAGGGACAAGTCTGGCCTTGTAGTGGTTTGGGTACTTAGAAGAAATGGGGACTGCGGCGCTTGTCCAGAAACATTAATATTTGAGCCTAGAGAATAACCAAGCATGTTTAAATTAAAGGAGTTATATGTGTATAGAGGATGGAAGAGTTTTTTGATTTTTAAAAAGAAATCTCAAAGTCCTGTCTGAAGTAACGCTAGGCGTTAGCTGGATGAGCTAACTCTAAGGCGTTCATCTGCTCCCTGCTCTCCCCCAAACCATGGCGAATGGTTTGAAGCTTTGGAGCCGCAGACCAGCCATGACGACAGCGAAAACGATAACCGAGGAATTCCCACGGCTGCGTGGCCGCTTCAGACTGCTGCTGCCCAGACAAGAGTTGTCTGAAAACCACCGCCAGAGCCCCGTGACCCAGCTGGGAATGAATGGCAATCTGTCCTCAGCGTTTCAGCTAAAACACTGAGAAATTGTGTGTTGCAGCATGTCTGAGACTGATCATTACGGGGGCACTTAGTCTGAGCTTCGTAGCAAACCATTGTTGTGAGGAAGGATTACATGTTGCATAGCAATGCTCTGCTGTGATCCCTTTTCCCTGTGGCTCTTACAAAGCCATTTGGGCAGGCGCTCCCGCAGTACTATCTAATTTCCTCTTTGCAGCCGGCACCAATAAAGAAGGTTCAGTGTTGCTGTATCATAATTGTTTTCCTCATTGTGCTTTTGTCAGAATTTGGTATTCTCAGAAGAGGATCAATGGGGATTTTTGTTTGTAAGACAATAAAACTAATTTGTTCATAGAGTGTTATTTTCTTCCCAAACTGCTGTCCTATTTGTAAGAGGACTAGACTAGCTAGGATGCTCGTGTGAGAGTGGGAAGGTAAAGTTTCAGTGTGTGATCCTATGCGTGTCCCACTGCTTGGCTTTGTTCAACTTAAGTTTCATGGTAAAACTCTCTGCAGCAAATAACACAATGAGGATTTAAATGCACACAGTAGCTGTGACTACACTGGTGGTGTTTAGGCCACAGCAGAAAATATGCTGCACTTTTGATTTAAGCGAACAACTTTTCCTTCATGTTTATAAAAAGATAAAAGTATATACATGACCACTTACCATGGCATAGATGAAATATGTTTACTAATAAGCAGTGATGCTGTGTGTGTGCAAGAGATTGAAGTCCACGTAGGATACAGACAGATCAGGCTCTGAACTGTGAGTTACCTATGGTGCTTGAAATGATATGCTTGTGTTAAAGTCCTATACTGCCCTGTACACACTAGAGTTTTTTGGCAATAAGGGCTAAGCTATTCTAGCCTGGAAGTCTTTCCTGCATTGGAAGCATGACTTAGATATTTACCCATTTGCCCTGGGGCTCAGCCAGAAGAGGTATCTACAACACTGCTCCAAGCAGCCTGATGACCTTTCACTGGGCTAAGTCTTGCTGTGCTGTCTGGAAGAAGATGGGTTAAGAGTCTCTGACAGGACCCTGCAACAAGAGGAGGGAGGTCTTCAGGGAGGGTGGGGAAAGCCAGGGGAAGCAGAAGGGCTTTGCAGGAGTTCGTTTCGGCTCCATGGCACTTAGGAGCCAGTAGACAACAGTCCTCCATCACATGTTTCCTTGAGCAGCTGCCTTGTAACAGCAGCAGCAAGAGAAGGCTGTTGGGGGGAGAAGTTTCTCTGGGATTTTTGCTAGAGCTGCTTTGTAGCATTTTTGAGTCCATCCCAGCCCTTCAAAGAGAAGATTTGTGGGGCAGTTGGGATGCACCGTGCTTGCACGGAGGCCACATGAAAATCCACAATCTGTGTTTCATGAACTGGTGTCTTCATGAAAATTGGGACAATGGAAACTCTTTATGCCTTGGCCCACCACTATGTGATATCTGAGCTCTTATAGCCACTGGTCAATGTGCAGGTAGAAGCAGGGCAGGTAAAAACAGACTGGGATTCATTAGGGGCTTTGTTCATTGCTATTTAAGCCCAGACAAGGAGAGTAGGATTCATTCACCTAAACATAGGCATCTAGTACCACCTGAGATGCCCTGGCAGTTAGGACACAGTATGTAGGAGAGATCTTTATGTTTCTGGAGAGGCAGCTAGTGGTGTGGTACAATATCTTACAGCAACTGAAAATAATGCTTGATGCTGATATTTAGACACCTAAATCCTGCCCTGAGGGCAGGATTCCACCCACAGGTTAAGATGCCTAAGTTTAGATGTCTCCATGTGAGCAGGGTCCCTAGGCTCCTGCTAGTCTGTGGAGATAGAGTCAGCACATTGGTGGATCATGGAGAACTGCTCAGCTGAGCAAGTGCAGGTGTATGCTTCAGTGTCAGCTGAATCTCTCCAGGATCCCCTGACAGTCTTGGCTCCGCTGAGTCAGATGGGAATTTAGAGGTGTTTCTCAAATGCAGGCACTTGCATTCACATGTCTGACTTGGTGAGCTCAACCCTGGCTGGAGGGTATGATTCAGGTGCCTAAACCTACATATCTGTTACTGCTTGAAGGTCTCCTACCACCTACAAGCTGCCAATCCGTAAGGACCTGGGTTTCCAACACTTACTGTGTCATATGTACCAGCCCCATGTGGATGTCTGGGATATGCTAGACCTGCAATGTCAGCTCTCACAGCTCCAGAGAGGTGGCTCCTGACAAGGAACAGCCGTGTTCAGGTTCCCTTTTCCCATTTCATGACTGTGCCTTGTTCAGCTGGCTCTAAATCCAGTCAAGCCCATGCACAGGAGCATGTGTACCAGCTGAGCCTATTCTCTTTGGTTATTTGCTTTCCCATCTCCTGTACAATGGTGATTGTCTCCTTCTCTGGGCGGAGCAGATGCAAATGGGTTAGGGGAGGTGGAAGGGTTGAGAAAAGCCTGAACTGATGAATGACTGCAGTGTGTTGCCCTTCTGCAAGTATCTCAACAATTTTACCCAGTTTGCTGATGGTCTGGGCGTGAAATCAGGTACAGGAGCTTTGTTTCATGCAAACCCAGCTCTCGAACCAGTGTAATGTGACTTCACATGAGGGAGAGTATGGGTGATTTTTTTTTCCTCTTGGTGTTGAAATGTGTTCTGTACACTCCTGTCTAACACTGTGGGATTTCTTGCAGAGTTGGCTAGACACTTTGGCATGCAAAGCGTGACAGCCCCTAACCAAGCCGGCCCAGCTGAGTACTATAAGCAGTAACACATCTCTCTCTGTAACCCATCACTTGTTTGAATGCTACTGTGTATTATTGGATTGCATTTGAAAAGGTCTTGGCTGTCACAGGAATGAAGTGTGACCATTGGCCAGGCTTTGCTGAAGGCTGTATTATGCATAGTGTCTTTCTAAAAATGTCTCTGTAATGTCAGGATTGGGCCAGACCCCAATTCCGAGTCCATGACCTATTGCACATTTGCACATGGTGCTCAGCAGGGCTCATGTCACCAAATAACGAAGAACTGGATGGTCAGGAAATGGACTGGAGCCAGTCCTCTGCTGTCATGAAACCATAACATAGGCAGATGCCACAAGGGGCGGAGAGGAGGGTTGTTTTTTTCTTTTTTAGATGTTGTAGATGCCCACAGGAAGGGCACTCTTCAGTGGTACCTTGACAGGAGGCAGCTCTATGAAACAGGCTCTGTTCTAACTTACTGTTTTAAGGGCTAGTTGTAGGTTACCCATTTAAAGTCAAAATGTAAACTATTTAGGGGGAAGGGGAGGAGGCAGAACTGGAATTATAAATATCTGCTTATAATCTGTGGGCAAAACGCAGGTTGTCTGTGACCCTCCACGTAATGTGTCTGCTCTCACGTTGCCCACAGAAGAGTCCCAGGAGTAAACCTATCGCTGGAGAAGGTGGGGGAGAACATTCAGATGCCTCTTGTAAAGAGATGGACGTGCTTTTGTGTCGTGAAATGTTGTTGTAGCCTAGTTTGAAAAGGACAGGATCCTTTACTAGCATCAGTCAGTTTATGAATGTGGAGTCCTTTATAGCATCTGGGAAACTGGTACCATCTTTGTCTGTCTCCAAACTGAATAACTGTTCTCTGTTTTATTCTCTTCCCTTTTTGATGTTGCTGTTGAAGATAGCATTCTCTTTCCGTTCCCTCCGTTTTCTATGTGAACACAGTGGTTCCGCTGGCTCTGCTCTTGCTTCCGTATTTTTCCTTTGTCCTGATGCATGGTCAGGAGGGAGCTATCTCCATGGAAGGGACACCATGGTCTGTACGTCTCCTTGTATGGGAGCTTATGCTTTGGGAATAAATCAAACACACGCTATTTTTTTTTTCTGATATGAACAAGATCCTTCCTTCCTTTAGGGTATCAGTGAGATGAGCCTTATTTCTAGTAACAGTACCCACTTCAAGAGTGTTTAAATTTTAAAATTGAAAAAGAAAAAGAATTAGAAAAGGATTTTAAATCAAACCTTGCTCTTGATAGTTGTAGTGAACAGGCATAGGCAGGGATAGCATTTAATACCAGAGTCCTGGCCTGGAGGGGTCAGAATCCACTCCAGTTTCCAAGGATTTGAATGTTTTGTTCCCCACCTTGAGTCTGAAGACCTTGGTCATAAGTGCTTGGCTTTTTTATGGAAAGGAGAAGCAGAGAATCAAATGTTTCCATCCTAATTGAAAATATGTTATAGAAGGTTCTGCAAATGTATTATAGAAGTTATGCCAGACTGAGATTCAAACCCTGCAGCCTGTTCCTCCATGGATGGTGGCTTGTGCAGATAATATTTGAACGCAACAACCCCCCGAATGCCTATGTGATGCTGTTCCCCTTCATCCTTTCCCCAGAAGCCCTGCACAGCATTTACCTAAGTGGCTTTTCTACCTGCTGGGCCCTGCTCTGTGTAAATGACCTGTGGCCTTGCTTTCTGGTCAAATCTTGCCTTTGGATGGGCAAGACCAGCCCGCCCTGAGGCACCGCTGAAGAATCAAGGCAGAAGTTGAGGTTCTTCGTCCCAAAATGAAGCATCTCCTGTTTGCTCATGATGAGGCAGATGGTGAGCTAGACCCACTTCAGCACAGTGGATCTGGTCTTATGGCCAGAACTGAGAATTTAAATTGCTGTTATTTTCCTGCGGGGTGACTGCCCCATATCCTAACTTTGGGTGAAAACTGAGGACTGTGCTTCCCCAGTCCTCCCCACACCCGTCAGCCCTGTCGTTGTCCCCAGGGGCTGCTGCCTGACAGGCTGCAAGGACTGATCCCGGTGGGTGACTTTTCCTCACGGTAACACCAGCCTAGTTTTCAAGTTTTTTCCCTTGAAACTCTGTGAGAAGCCAGATTCCCATCCAAGCTGCCCACAGCTGGTGCCACAGGCAGAGTAAATCCTGGGGGCTGCATTAAAGCACCTGGAATTAATGAACCCTTCACACAAGGGTCTGTTTTCCATTTCTTCATGTCTTATTTTTTCAGGGCATAGAGGAGACTGAGAAAGCTTTGGGTTTCAGCGTGCACGAAAATGTGCTTCATTAAACATGCTTTTGGCCAGTGAGCAATGGCACTCTTTGTTTTTAAGAGCACATGCAGCCTTCTTCATTGCTGTCAGAAAAAATTTAGCAGCTCCTTTTGGATATGCTGCCACACTCCAGAAGAGGATCCTGAGCAAGGCTTGGGGATGTGGAAGCTACCTGCATGTTTTTGGAGCTGTTGATTTTGGTGGTGATGATTCAGGCATGTGCTGTTGCTCTTGAGGGCTCTATACATTGCAGCTACATGAAGGTTTCTCTTCAGTCACAAAGTGTACAAGTTGGGATGCCTATGCCTAATCTCGGTGCGTGGAAATAGCACAGCTTAACCGTGTTTCCACTGAGCCTGTGCTGCTAATTGGGAGCTATGTGCATTTAAGGTAGACTCCCGCATGGTGTGGAAAATGCTCCTGTGATCTGTGTTCATGTTTTGAGGGATATAGCACCACCGGTGTGTTTGTGTGTGTTGCAGTAGCGTGCTCTCACTTCCCTCTGTTAAATCAGTATTTTGGAACATAGCAATTGTGTTTTCATCATCTGCGTGGTGCATTAGGGGTTGGCAGAGTTTTAAATATGCCACGAACACACAAAGAAATAATTTGTAAAGCAATGGAACTGCTGGACCCTGGCTAACCCAAGCATCACCCAAGGAGATGAGTGAGTGTTTTGCAGACTGCTGGTGGTATGTGGGAAAAGGCATTAGGAAAAGAAAACTTAATTGTCCAAGAACTTCAGCTGTGTACTAGCTGGAGGTGCAAACTGAAATCCTATAACAAAAGATTACATCTCATCTGCCCTGGTGAAGGCTTAAATACCTCTTTCTCTCAAAAGCGGAGGTTTAAGGTGGATTAATATTGGTGATGTGGGCAAGTGAGGTAGGCCTAAATTCCTTCCACTTTTGCTGTATCTTATCTCCTTGCTCTTATTAAAATATGTATAGGCATTAAAATTTGTATTATGTAATCTCTTAGCTGCATCGCAGGTTCAAAACTCTGAGTAGATGAGTGCTGATATTGCAGGCCAGTAGCAGATAGCCTTTGAACACTGTACTAGTATCATTAACTAGCCAAGTAATGCAATATTCTGGCAGGTAAGTGTCATTTTTCTGGAAACTGGGACTCATCTTCTAAAATGAACACTTCCTCTAGTGTGCGCTTGCTGCCCTCTTCCAACAGATAGATTTATGTTGTCATCGACTCTGGGTTCCAGGAGCATCTTCTAGCAAACGGGATTTTTGCTCCGTGCCTTTATTTCTTCTCCCATAACGGATTTTCTTTTGGGGCTATGTGTGTTCGCAGGTCATCAAAGCTGGAGTGGAGACAACCTGTAAATGCCACGGTGTATCTGGGTCCTGCACTGTCCGAACATGCTGGAGGCAGCTCTCTCCATTCCACGAAATAGGGAAGCAGCTGAAGCAGAAATATGAGACGTCACTCAAAGTGGGCAGCACTACCAACGAGGCCACGGGGGAAGGAGACATCTCCCCACCCAAGAAGTCCATCCCTGGTCACAGTGATCAAATCCCAAGGACTACGGATCTCGTCTACATTGACGATTCCCCGAGCTTCTGTCTGATGAGCAGATACTCTCCTGGGACTTCAGGAAGGAAATGTTACAAAGACAAGAACTGTGACAGCATCTGCTGTGGGCGAGGGCACAATACGCAGAGCCGGGTGGTCACCCGTCCATGCCAGTGCCAGGTTCGCTGGTGTTGCTATGTGGAATGCAAGCAATGCACCCAGAGAGAAGAGGTTTATACCTGCAAAGACTAACGCGTCTTCTGTCTAATGGCTACCCTCAGTGATGGGCGATTGCGATCTATGAGAACTACATATGGAGACAAACAGGGTTTGATTGACCTTCTGGGATCTGAAAGCTATGTTGAGACATAAGCACTTTGTAGGGTACAGGTGACCCAGCTGTGTTGCTGTTTTTTGTTTTTGTTTTTTTTCCTGTAGACTGAATTTTAATGAGGTCCAACCATGTGGAAGTAAGTGCCTGTCACACTGGGGTTAGACACCAGTTGACCTTCACCTTAATCATCCACGCAGTTTAACAGATCATTTATCCATGGAACATCTTGATTGTTTCACCAATCCTCCATGGACTCCTGGGCTAATATATTCTCTTCAGAATAAACAACTGTGTGACCTATACTGCTTTATTCCTGAAGCTTACCTGACTGCCTAGAGAGCTGAGCAGATACGAAAGAAAGACCTTTCTGCTTTGAATGTGGTGGTAGAGGAAGCGGTAATTTTTCCTTCTGAAACTGGAGATACGTGTCTGGGGTAAGCAGAATCAGCTCTGATTGTTCCTCTAGTGGAATTTCTGCACATCCAGCAAACAAGGCTCTGACAAAGAGACCCACTTGGAGGGTAAGCTTTTTAATGACAGCTCTGTATCCACGTGCTCTGATCACCAAAGTAGCTCCAAAAATGTTGGGTCCACCATGTTGCAGATAGAAATTTATCCAAGAAAGAGGTTGGGAAGACAGTACAAAACCAGACGTGCCTGTCCCCTTCAGTCCGATAGCATTTTTTTTAACATTTTCTTCAAATGCAGTTTCTTTAGCACTATCACTGTCTTAATTTTTATTTTTTAAAGAAACCACTACTTTTGTTTTATTTTCACTCTGTACATGTTATATGTTTCTCTCTTCTTCCCACCTCTTGCTGATTTAATTCACCCTGTGAAGACTGCTTTGGAAATCTAAACTGGAACTTTTTCATCTTATGTCAGCTGAATTTGGACGTGCATTTCTGAGTAGGACAAGAGAAATTCCCACTCATCTTGGAACATCATGCTGTCTTGCATTGTATAGCAGCCGTTTTGGACTGGATTGGACCTTTGGAGGAGTTGACTTTTCTTTTACTGGGTCATCATTCCATTTACTCTAAACCGTGGCAGTGGTACATGACACAAGCTGTATGTAAACCCTATGACCTTAAGATTTTTTTTAACCACTAGATCGAGAACTGTATTTTGAAAATACAACTGCTAAATGGTAACCAACTATTGGATTCGGAACAGCTAATCGACACCGAGACAACCTATTGAGTGGCCAGAGACGCCAGAAATCAACTGCAGTGGTAGATCGCTCTGACGCTGTGAAACAGATGACAACCTTCAGCATTTCTTCTTCCCTTTGAAGAAGATACTTACAATCCAGGACTTGATATGGCAATATCATTCAGTCATATAAAAGTGCTTCTGGATTGGAAGCAACCGGTAAATGCCTCAACGAAGCTTTCTCAGGAAACACTGGAGAGCAGAGGGCATTTTTTTTCTTTTTTTGGTAGCAATTTTTGATTGTCCAGTAGTAGCAAATTCGAATAGCTTTATAAAGCATTGGTCTGATTTTTCAAAAGATGAACGCTGGCTGGAATTTTTCAAGAAGTGGTAGATGTTTGCCAAGCAAAAAGAGCAGAGTTTTCCAAGATGGACCATTATTTTTCAAGGTGTTGTTTTTCTTTCCTTTTTTTTTTCTTTCCCCAAATAGTAGCCACTAATATTTAAGCTGTTCATGTGCATCTACTGGGAGGAGAATTTTTTTTTTTTCTTGGTAACAAATAACTGCAGCCCAGTCTGGCTCCATTGGCTTCAAATTTTGAGGTGGGGGACTGGGGAGGGACAGGTGTTACCATTAATAGTGCTATGGTCCTGCAAAGCGAAACATACTGGCTCTTTTTTTATTTTTATTTTTTGTTTTGTTTATTTGCTGTACAATTCTGGAGATTGGGGTAGTGCTGGAGAAGGAGGAATCCACACACAGTGTTTGTCCCATCCACCACAGCAAGTGCTCGGTGGAGCATTCGACGCAGAGAATTTGCAGGAGGGTCTCGCAGCTTCCGTGGGATGCACCGTTTTGAAAGTCACACACGAGCAGTTTATCTAATGGTTTAAAAAAATGAACTGAATAGAAACCTATTATTCAGTGTATGCATGCGTGTATAGATACACACGCATGCAGACACGTAAATATATATATATATAAATATTGAACGAACATTTATTTATTGTAAAGCCCTTCAGAAGGACCTTCTCATGGTTTCAATGTGGTATTATGTTAAATTCTCTTTCTCCCTCTGTCTCTCTCTCTCTCACACATATGTGCAAACTCACTGTTACATTTTTGTGTGTGTGTTAGAATAGCTCTTGCCCCTCCAAAGTAAGGCTGGATCCAAACCTGCTCAAAACACGAAGGTTTTGGGGTCTGAATTACTAGTTCTGGACCCATTCTTTTTTAAAATATTTGTTCTTAATGAAAGAATGGGCCACAATTTATGTGCATTATTATTATTATTAATTATTATTATTATTCTTATTGTTATATTTAAACCATGGGCCTCATTTTCCTTCTTTTCACTGGTGTCTCTGTCTCCGTTGACCTCGCTGGAGTAACTCCATATTGCACTGGTGTGAGAGGAGAATGAGTCCCTAGATGCAGAAGAGAGGGCAGGATTGGCATTGATATCATTATAGTGAAAATGCCTGTGACAGACGGGATAGGATAGATAGCTTGTGTTTGGCCGTAGAGGGGAGAGAGAGATGGGTGGGCAAATAAGGCAGACTGTCAAAAGTCTGAATAGAAGTAAGAGGCAAAGAGTGAATGAACTACTGAGTGAAAGAGCTCTTCTGTGTATTATAATTCACGCACTGAAGCCTGGATGCTTTCTGTAAGTATTTAAAAAAAAACCACACAAAAACAAATTGTATTTATGTTAATGTGGATATATTACTTGCCTGTTATATATTTGTAAATAGCAAGGTTTATTCTCCTGTGGTTAAAAAAAAATTATAAATAACTAAATAGTAGCGAGGCACATGTGTTAAATGCATAGGCAATGTATAAAATATACTAACACTCTGAAATCAGGAGAACTTGTCTTCTTGGCCTTTTGACCTAGGGTGGTAAAACATATGTGGGTTATTTTTCTTCTCCCCATCCCTAAGCTTTCTGTGTGTGTTTTGGGGGAGGTTGTGTTAAGTTCCAGGGTTTTCTGATGCTTGCCTTATCTTTGGAGAAAGAATGGGGGAAAAGCTTCGTTGTGGAAAAATCCAATGGAGCTTGAGTAGGACGAAACAAGTAGCAGCTGGTAGAAATATTGTTAGACCCTCTCAAAACTCTCTCAAATGCTTGAGTTGGGTTTTCTGCTGGGGAGGGTTGTGTATTGGAGTTGAATTAAACCACAGGACCAAGCAGGGATTTCTGCTTGTGATCCTCCATATGCAAGTTTAGAAAACTAGGTAAGGAGCCTTGAAGTCCTCTATAAAACATTGAGTAATGTCCTGTAAAACCCTTTTGGCTCCAGCTGTATGAAATTGGATTTTTCCAGAGAGGCCAGTTGTACTGTCACATCGTATGATCTCCAGTGCAATCCAATAGAATTGCTTATTCTTGTAAAACTACTACAAGAGTGGATTTCGGCCCTGAATTTTTCATGGTGTCACTTCATAATGAAAGTGCAAAGCAACTTTTCCTCTTTTTCTTCTCTTCTACAGAAACAGCTTTTTGCAGCAGATATAACTGGAGAAGGATGGATGGGTATAGGGGAGGTCTCTGGTTTCTGATCCCCTTTCACGCCCTTTTCCCCCCCAAAAGTGTCAAAGCGTGGGTTCTCCTAAGCTGATCCAGCAAGACTTGCAAGATCAGTATTGGGGTGGGGGGGTGCAACCATTATTTATATAACTTTTTTATTAATTTTTTAAAAAGAGAAGTTAGCTGATGGAAGAATATTTTTATTGAATAGTGCATTTAGTTATGTCAGAAATATAAAAAATATATATAATATTTTTGTAAACAAGGCAAACTGAAAATGTTTGCTGTTTTATATTAGAATTTTCTATTAAAAGAAATAAAAACCCACACAAATAATTGTTGCACCCGTCATCTGTTTTTTAACAAGCTTCTATTCTGTGTGACTGACTCATATATACCGGATGTGGAGATGTGCAAAACAAGTCCTAAACATTACGTTCTCATTGTCTTCCAGCTCTCAAAAGACTTCAGTTGGTGAAACAAGCAGTGTTTAGTCCACAGGACTTTTTCTGATTGCTGACGCTAAAAATTTCTTACGAAGAGTGACAGAATCCGTAGCTTGCAATTGAAATACAAAAACCTACCCGGAAACCTCAAGCTTGCTGGTTTTAATTTTGCTTCCTGGTCTTGGGATGGCTCTGGAGGGAGGAAAGCCCCAGATGATTTTCAATAACTAGATTTTTGCCTTCGATCTCCATTCGGGTGGGAAGGGAACAGCCTTGTGAAGGCTGTTGGAAGCAAACAAACAAAGAACAAATCTGAATGCATGGGAGGTTTAAATGAAGAGGACCAAATTCCAGGCTTGATCTAGCACAAGCTGTTCTTATCGACTTGACTGGCGTAGTGTAAAGTTGTGACACTGGAACTTGGTCCGCTGGAGTTCAGGAAGCCTCTTCTTCCCCTTTGGAAGCACAGGATAAATTGTGAGCCATCTCTTTTCAGGAGAGCTTTTGCAGTTGCTGATTTGGAGACCTGGATAGGGATGAAAAATTGCTGAGGATCTTTCATGGTCAGCCAGCCTTTATTCATCTGCCTTCCTTTGGTCGAGCCCTTGAATTTCTTTGTTAGTCATTATTTCAGCTGCCCTGTTTAAGCCAACATACGAGGAGAGATTGAGTTGGTTTGGTTGCAGTAGGTCTGGATGAGAGTCCAGATGAAGGGACAAATTCCTCGTGGTTGCTTTTATGGAATAGATGCTGCTTAAGGTAATTTTCTGTTGAATTATAGTGCCTATGAAAAAAAAAAAAACCAACCCTCAGTTGATGTTGCAGTAAGGTTAGGGCTATTCTGTACTCTCTAAAAAGGTGCAGCAAAGCTGTATTCCCTGCTTTTTTGGCGCTATGTGCACATCTGTTGGGATGAGTCTGGCTTCCATGGTCAGCTCACCCTGGCTTGCACTATTCAGGATGCGTAACTAACTAGGTGGTGACTTTTTGGAAGCAACGTTTTCCCACAAGATGAGGCCTTTTATTACCATTGCAGTCCATGTAACTTGAAGGAGGCTCAGTATGGCACAGAATCAGACCTGTAGAGATCTGGTCTATGCTTAAGCACTCAAGCTTAAGTCCATGGATATGAGCATTGAAGGGCTGTTTAAATCCAGTTGCTGGTGATGAGGGTTGGATTTGACCAAGCTATTTACAGGTTCCAGGAAACAGAGTATCTCTGAACAAAAATGAGAAATCTCTAGTATTTGTGAGAGGTGAGGAAAAGAAAATGGATTTTGCTAGCACATTTTAACTCTGGTAGGTTTTTAACGCTGTGGTAGGTGACCTATAACTACATTTCTTCAGGGACAGAAGTGGGAGAGTGTAAGTGAAGACCATAAATGATTTGGATACGTGAAAATTCAACATGCTGTCAGGGGACACATCCGAACATGACGCTTTTCTCAGTTGTTGCTGTATGTTCTCAGAAAAGGGCAAAACCCTTCTAAGCAGGTTTTGGCAAGGTGACCCAAAGGAACAGGAGATTCCCCTTCCTCACCTCGTCTTTCCTTTCATTGCAGAGTTGCTCGGGAAAGTCAGGCTGTGCAGGGCAAAGGTAGTGGCTTGCTTGGTGCAGTGGGACATTTGCAATGGGCCAGGAGACATCCCCCTTAGCTAAGGAGCCCCAGTTAAACCTCACTTGCCCCATCTCCATTGGCAATCAATGTTGGCACCTCTAGAATGGCATTAAGACATAGACCTCCCAGCTGAGAGAGGTGGGGATGAATTCAGGACTAAGCAAGGTTATACGTGGGCATCTGGCAACCCTGCCAGATATCCTTTGATATGAACCCATCTGAAACAGGGGTCGCCAACTTAGCATGGGAATTTTCCCTTTTTCCACCCCACCCCAATCTCTTAACAGTGCCCTTTGAGGCCTGAATGTGAAGTCTAGGATTTGTTTTGCACACTTGGGATGGCATTTCCTTTTAAAGGGAGGTGGGGACTGAAAACTAACATGAAGGATTAGTATTTTTCTTTTTGTTTTTTGTTTTTTTTTCCAATGTCTTATGGGAGCCTAAGTTATTTTTCTCTACCTCATATGTACAGCTTGTAGGTATAAATCTGATTCTGAGTGACTGTTGAGAATGTATTTAAGTTATTTAACATCTTTGTATAACAAGAAAGCCAGAACAAATGAAACAATAAATGTATTTTAAATTATACTTGAAGTGTGCTCCTCTTTCTTCACTTCTGTTGAAAAACGTCTAAAATTTCAGTGGTAACAGGAGCTTTCTGCCTCCCTCAGCACTGCCTCAACATCTGGGCATGGAGCCACTCTGTACCTGTGGCTGATGTAAGCCTTGAAAGGCTGTAAAGTCTAATAGGGTAGCAAGTAGGTGGACTGTTGCCATAGATGAGAAGGATGATTTATCCTTCCTGAGGTCCCAGTATGTTTTGGAAACCTCAGATGATCCATGTTGATTTTCTGGGTAGTGGAGATCCTTATCTATTTGGGTGCCTTGTGGGCTGACCCTCTTGAAAGCCCCCAAGGTTTCAGGGGAAAGGATGCTCACAGCCCTCAAAGGAGACAGGCAAGTGTTGATCTCCCTTTTTCTCCACAGTAATTAGGCCTACAGAAAGCAGAGTCAACAGCTCAAGAAAGACCTCTTTAACAAGCCCAGCTTTGGGGACAATTAACCCTTGCCAGATGAACTCTGAGATAAATCTTATCCTGTCCATCTTTGGTCCTTGAGCTGGCCTTCTGATCGTGATCACTTAATGCCTTCCAAATTAAAATATAGCTGGCCTCATAATATCACTGCGGGCTAAAGAAACACCTCTATCTGAATTTTCTGGCTGAGGTACAATGGTGGGATCACCTTCCTCCAGCCAAGTAATGCATCTGTGGCACAGCAGGGCCAAACTTCTGGCTTTCTAACTGCTGCTCACAAAGTCTTTTGCTCTTCTGGTGAAACAGCTTAAGTATGATCTAATCCAGGACTGCTACAGGCTGCTGTGGTTTGGGTCAGGTGCCACTGCAGTGTTTGGAGCAGTAGAAGGTTAAACAAGCTCAGGAGGTTGAAGGACGCTTTCAGCTTTTTATGGGATCATATTAGTCATCATGTTTAGCTGAAGAAGTCATGATACCTTGGCCAAATGTCACTGTCATGATGTGATTGCAAAGTTACTCTGATAGAGTATCTGGCATGAGCTCAGGACAGGGAGGACGTGGCCAAATTTAGACCGGCTGAATGACAACCATTGTCATTATCCTAGGCTACGTATTGTCTTGCCTGCTCAAATGTCTTTCTCCTCACAAAGGCCTCCTGGAGCTATTTGGTATCTAAAATTCATTTCAGCAGAGCTTTAAATATCCAGAGCCTGTTGCTGTTCATCTGGTAACCTACTCATGACTTGAACATGGGTGATTCGGGTTTGCAAAGCCTCTGAGAAACAATTCCTTCCCCATACGTGCATGCATGCAATGAGATGTTGCCTTCCTGGTCCCCAGCCATGTGATGGTTCACAGGTGCTGCTTTTCCATGTGGGTGAGGAGAAAGCTGAGGAATCAACCAGCAGCCGATTGAGGTCACATTGGTCAAGACATTAAAAAAAAAAAAAAAAAGAAAAGAACAGGGAAAAAATCCCAAACCCAGCAGCAGATAGAACTTATGGTAGAGAAGATATTGACTGGGTCAGCAGGTGGTGGGCTACATGCCCTACTAAAGAGGTCTGGTACCTGCTGGATGATTTATTAGACTGTTCAGTAATCCCACTGTCAACCAAAAAGCTTTTGTGTGGGGAGAGGTTAGAGGGGTTCAGGTCTGAGCAATCAAACATCATCTGGAATATGGGAATTCTCCCTAGCTCTAGCTGTTGCATTCCTGAATATAATGTGCTGCTGTATTTGGAGAAAGTCTGCCGCACTCCTAGGGCCAGGTATTTTAATCCTCTGGAGTTGGAGATACGGTCCTGAAAGAGAAGCCAATTCAGACAAAGCCTTTTGGGATATAGTTCCAACAGTTGTGACCCTGGCCATGCAAGATGGCTTTGCTTGGCTTGCCTTTGGTCAGCTGCTGAAAATCCTGAGTCTAAATCTCTGATGTCACTGTCTGCACAAAAGGGTCTGCTCTGTAGACATTCATTGAGAAGAGGACTGTATTACCATATACGACATTGTGGCTGCTGACCTTGTGTGCCTGCCTCTACTGTGAGAGCTCTGATATGTCAGGGAGAAGCCAGACTCCAGTGTGGGACTGCTTTTCCGTTAGGTATGAAAATAGATGGAGCACAAAGCCAATGTTCCAGAAATGAAACTATGCCACCAAATGCTACCACAATGGTGGTAGCTATCAGGGCTCTTCTCTGTCCTTCCTGCTAACCATCAAAGAAAGAGGTGGTGAGACCGGAGGGGTTGCACCTGGCAGGGAATTTAATTGAGGAAAAGATGTGATATTAAAGTCATGTATCACCACACTGCCTTGATAAGAGGATGCAGCTGAGTTCTTGCAGCCTACTGGGCTACTGCCTGTTGAGGTCCCTGCCTCACCTTGGTGCAGGCACCCTTGTCATTTCCTTCAGTGGCCAATAAACCATGTTAGTTTAAAGCACCTTCGTGGAGCGGGGTGAGAAAAAGCACATAACCAGCTATGGCAGTTTAGGTGACCGCTGGTAACTTCCTACACTGCAAGAACTTACTGCCTTTCACGCATGTGTCTATGCCCTCTTGCTCTCAAAGGTTTGGCACCCTGGTGAGGCAGTGTGGTCCAGGTAATTCAAACAGGCAAACTCACCAACCCAAGGAGCTTGGCAGGCTTTCTGAGCATGTGACAGAAAAACTAAGCTTGGAAAGAGCTTTACCCATAGCTGTCCTTTCAGTGTTCCCGTGATAGACTTCTGTCCTGAATGAGACTATTAAAAAGGGTGAGACTATTAAAAAAAGATCTACTCCATTCTTCTGTGCTAGGAGGCCTTGAAAACTCTAGCTTGTTTTTCCTAAGGTACTTCACAAAATCAGAGTTGGTTATCCAGTGCCTTCCCTCTTTCCATGCACGCACTAATTCTTATATTTACGTTACCTCCTAGTCTTATTTTCCACTGTGGTGGAATCACGTCCAGGTCTTTAGAAAGCCTTCCAAAAGATGGCTCCTCAGCACCTCCCACAGAATCACCTTTGTCCATCCTCAAACCAATGTCATGATACCTTTAAAGACCTGGGATAATTCTAGCATTAGTTTCCTATGCACACTTTCACATTCCTTCTCACAGCTTATTATCTACGTCCACGCCCCCCCCCCCCAAAAAAAAAGGTTTATTAAATTAGTTAGAACTATGCAAACCAAGGGGTCTTGTTGTGATGAGAATGATCAACACCAAGTGTTTGAGGAACCAGGCAGATCTTTCAGATGATGGTAGTTTGGAGCAAGAAATGTGGATTATTGGAGGAGATGGGATTAGAGTTGGGAGAGCCAAGGAGCTACTGCTGGTCTACCTCCCACCAAACCCTGCAACATACCTCCCTGCCTTCTTCTGCTTCCCATCTGACCTTGCATTACACTTCCTGCCAGTCGGGTAATGAGAAATCACAGGCTTGAAACCTCACAGCCAGCCTCCGCCAGACCCTTAAAGAGCTGCTAATGTGAGTCGTAAAGCCGCAGTAGCCTAGGATGTAACGGCGTTTTGACAGCTGTTCCCACAGAGGAAGTGGGTGAAGCTAGAACGCATATTGTAAAAATTTGGGATTAAAAAAAAAAAAAAGTATCAAATGAGAGACTACCTCTAGAAAAATAAAACCTGGCTTCTTCCCCTTTCTCCCTCATTCCTGTTCTTAAGGCCACTTCTAGGTCTTTGCAAGAAGATGATTTAAGCCTGCATCTGTAGATGTGCTGAGCAGCAGGGCAGCATGTGGGAGCATGAGAACTAAGCAAAATCCAATATGTAATAGAGGTGCCTTTTGCTTAGAAAGAACTAAGGACCTGGCCCGAGTCTCTTACAGGATTCTAGCTGCTCATCTGAGGGATGGTGCACAGAGAAGTGTAACTGCGTGTCTGTGTGATCCTAGCAGGAAACTCAGAGATGTCCTGAGCACAGACAAATGGAGAAGCGGGGGTATTTGTGAGCCAAAGAATAGAATGGGGAAGGAGACAGAAGTTAATGAGGGGACCAACTTTATAAAGAACTCTGCTTCTTCTTAAACTGGCATGAAAGCTGAAAATGTTACTATTCCTTGGCCCCCCCCCCCCCCCAAACAAAAAATAAATTGCTGAAGGATGTACTGTGAGACGGGAGAGTCAGGTCCCAGATATTAACTCACCATCATTATTAATATAACTGTAGGTGCTTTTGGATATCTCAATGTAGAGAGGTCCTACTGCATTCAGAGACAGTCACCATGCCTACTCTCTTTCAATCCAAGCAGGACTACAGACACAGAATTGGAAAGACAGAAGAGGCCTAGAGAGGAGATGTGGCTCTCCCAAACTCATGTCCTGGTCACTTTGAGAGCTGGGCCCAGAACTGGGCAGTGGTAAGTGCTGTCGACACTATTTTAGACATGGGGATACCACTAGTGGCCAGGACAAGTACACAAATCAGGCCACACTTCAGTTTTTATATTCTGCCTTTCTGCAGCGGGAAGCAGGCAGGGGATGGCAGCATGGTTCATGTGTTTCCCTGTGGATTCACTTCCAGGCTTATGCTGGAAGCTGTCTGCTCCACTTCTGCAATTGCCAGTCTTGCAGGGGGAAAATTGAAGCTGGCTGGAGATGATGCTAAACATACGACTCCCTTGTGCATGGTTGGCTGCAGTACTGGTGTGCTGCAGCCAAGCTAGTAAAGGGTAGAGCTATCAAATGCAAAATGGAGTGCTTCCCTCAGGACTTGTGCTATAGAGATAGTGAGAGGACACGTTGCCAGTTGCCTAGAAAAGAGGAGGAGCCATTTCGTTTTCTGCATCCTCTCCCATCTGCGCTTCTAGATCTAAAAGCCAGATAGGGTCAGGATATGTGGTGGACTGAACTTCATGGTTATGTCTCTACTAGTTAATTAAACACAGCTCTGATGCTGACACCACCTGGCATGAAACAGCCCACATCCAACCTATTCCATTCCCTTGCCCACCAGATCAAAGTGGATCTACGCAAACCACCTCCAGGGAATGGTCCTTGGCCCATGCTAACACTTGAACCAGGCCCAGGAATTGCTCGGGAGTGCGCTTTTACATGAGCCAAAAGCACGCCGGAGACTTTCTAATATTTTAACAATATATCAACCAAGTTCCAGTGCACAGGAATGTTTCTTGCCAGTCTTTAAATCTTCTCAGATAGATGTAGAAATCTGAAAGCTCTACAGCAATACTCACATACCTATGCCTGGAATATTTATTGATCAGTTCTCTCATTCTTGCATGGCACCAGTGGGAAAAACCGCTGGGAAGGCTGGCTTTCCTGGTCAACCAGGACTAAAGCAAGAAACAAGTCCATCACAGCTGCTGCAGCACATCAGCCTTCAGGTACTCCCCAGCTGATTTTTATAGTGGTGATTGACCATAACAAGGCCTTGCAAAACTCATCACTTCTCAGAGAAGACATGGCCAGGCCTTGAAACAGTCCTCATGTCCTCATTTCAAAAGACTATCAAAGTAGGGATGATTCACCTCTGTTGCTTATCCTTGTTTATTCCCCCCCCCCCCCCCAACTTTCTGCTGCTCCATTCCATGTGCTCAAGGACCGAATAGCCACAGGTTTAGGTCTGGATTTGTTCTGCTTTCCTTTAATTATTTAACTGAGATATCTATATAAGGAAAGAAAGTATTTCACCCTCCATCTATAGTTAGTGGAGAGAGAATCATGGAATATCAGAGGGGGTAAGCGGTACCTGGCATTCTCCTCCATTAACTGTTCATGCCTTGGGATATCTGTTTATGTATGTGTGTGTCTGTGCTCACACATACGTTTGTATTGCTATCTCCTCTAAATTTCATTTCTGGCAACATTCACTGTGAGAATCCCAAATCCTGATACAAAACCTTCTGGAGTCAAGCAGTGTTTCAGCCCATTCTCCAGTTGTCCATCTCTCCTTTGATTAAAAATTCCCCGTGCAAAGTCCCTATAGCAGCCCCGAAGCCCCAGTGTGCTAAATGTGCTATGCATACTCATTATCCGATAGTTCCTGCCTTAAAGAGCTTGTTACCACATCAGATAAAACTAAGGGGAAAGTGTTTTGGCACGCTGGTTGCCTAGGGCCCTGCCCACACCACTAGGCTATGCTAATCCTGCCTTCCGCCACCCTCAGCTCCCACTGACTTTAAAAAGACTTTAGATTTCACATCAGAATGACCCCTCTGCCCTGGCAACACTTTCATTTACGGCCTTCTCAGCTTCCCCAGGCAGCATTATTTTCCAAGGTGTAAATTGCAAAGGCACTTATCATACATTATCACTCATTTCTCCCCCTCGTTTGCACTGAAGGATCCCTCAAGGGATTATGCTCATTAAAACAGGACCAGGCTGTCCATGAGCGACATCCCGGGAGCAGAACTGGGCAGCCCGCTGGGAGGGCTGAGGGAATAGGAAGGAAACAGAGGTGATTTGGCACTGAGGTGTAAACTTGCAGGAGCTCCAGCATTAGGGAATTCCTCAGTATCTGCTGGGAAAACCTTTTGGCTTATCCTGCTTGATGATTCACCCAGAAGGACAGAGGACCCTGAGTTTCTGAGATTTCACTGTTTTTGGCAGGGTTTAGAGATTAAAGAAAGGAAAACAGCTTAGTTTCTTCCAAAAAGGTAGCACTTAAATTGCAGTATTGGATGCAGCTTCCAAAAGAAAAACATAAGGAAGATATTCAAGGCTCTACTGGGTGGTCTTTACCTGATGTGATGTCTTGGGTAATTTTACAGGCTTGCAAAACATCCACAGCTTCAACACTGGTCTGCTGTGGTGTCTTCCATGAGCTACATCTCCTGTTCTTCTCAGAAGTCTGTCCTCACCCAAGGCCAGGAAACCTCAATAAAAACACAGCTTTTCCTTTCCTGTATATGAATGATCTCAGGTGGTGTGAGATGCAGTGTGAGGACTTTGCTGTGGAGAGGCTGGTAATACCAAGCAATTTGTGCATCACCTGATGGAGGGAAGGTTTCCATTTTCAGTCATGGCTTGAAGCTACAGAGGAGGGGAGCAAAAGCCGTCTGTGAATTTTTCTGAAGTTTCAGCAAGGTTTGGTGACAGAAAATGAGCTGGAATGGGTTATTTCACCAGAATAAGCATGCCACTCATGCCGGCAACCACAGCTGACTGGGCAATGATTTGTTTCTTATTTTTCTTTGGAAAAAGCAAATTTTTTTTGGAAAACTGATAACAGACAAATTTTTATTAGAAAACATAGTTGTGATGCCTTATGGAAATTGTAGTTTAATTATCTTCTGCTTCTGTTCTCCCCTGTAGATAGGCCTCCTGGTTAGGTCACACTACCCTGATGCACAATATGTCCCACATGGGAGCAACGTGGGGGACAAATTGGCTGGGGAGCTCAGTCCTGTGTCAGGATAGTGACTGGAGGCATTCGAGCTCTAACTCTCATACACTAGCATGTGAAAAAATTATTTTCAGCGCGTGGAAGTGCAGGGGAAGGGGTGGCAGGGAAGAAATTTGGATGAAAATAGCAATATTTTCTGTGGAGATCAGAGCATGTTTTGTGAAAAATGTAACTGCATTGAAACCAAAATTCTCCACTGTAAACAAATAATTATGGGAATATTTTACCCATGAGTATCTGTGAGTAAAAGGATCCTCAGAGAAGATCATTATAATACTGAAATCTCCTAATGCCATATCTTGGCTCCTGCTGGCAAGGTCAACACAAAGTCAGCCTTACACCTACCACCTCATTTTATATCTCGCCCTCACCTGACATACGGGATGTGCTAGAGCACTGTCAAAAAATGAAGGTTGTTTACCTGTAAATCCATGTTTCAGTTTTATTTTGGTGTCCTTTATTGTAGATCCCTGACAGAAAACCAGGTCCCATTATATCAGGTTTCACTCATACTCATAGTGCAAAACAAGAAGCTGTGTGAAAGACCTTATAAGTTCAGTGTTCAAGAATCTATAACTGAGGAGCTGCTTTCCAGCAGGTCAGCCCCCAGCCCGTAGTGGTGCATGGGGTTATTCCTCCCTAGGTGAAGGACTTTGTTGAACTTCATGAGGTTCCCCTGAATTACACGTTGCTACCTGATCTGTAATTCACCTGGAGCTTTTAGGAATTATGATGACCACAGTCAACAACGCTTGGAATTAAAGAGCAATTACTGACTTGGTTATTCCCAAGTATACTGGTTGATTCTGCAGCTAGGGGAGACAGCATGGCTCTAACACTGCTTTTCCAGTTGAAAGTGTCCCTTCTGCTGTCCTCTGTCCCATGGGAGCACAAAATGCGGCGTTCACATTGCGTTCCTCCAGCCACACTGATGCTCCCATGGGCACCACGCCAGTCCCCGAGGACCTCTCCAGGAGGGCGGAGGACACTGAGCTGCAGCGAGTTCCCAATGGGTGGAGGTTAGATTAGGACAACATCTGCTCTGCTGATCTCTCTCAGCCTTTAGCTTAATATATACTTGGGCGGTTTATGGAATAAGTATGATTCCACATGGGCTGCAGCCTTTTTGGGAGAGTCGGCAGCGTGGCTTGGCCTCCCCTTTTTTTTCCCCCCCTTTCCTCAAGCTGTTTTTTCTCTCTACAGCTCCATTGGAGTGTTTCTCAACCAGGCTTTAGCCTTCTATAGCTTCTATAACTTCCTACAAAGAGTTTGCTCCTCACGCCCTGATATTTCTCATACCAGTGACCTCAACTCCTGGCACGTATAAGTCAGGCCTGTTATTTGTAAGCTAGGGAAAGATCTCCATAGGATACAAGCAGCCTTCCCAAGAGTGTTTCCGGTGACCATGTGTAACAGTAATAGTATTTGTAATCAGCTTTATGTTTAAAATGGAAGTGTTATATACTTGGGTTTGTTGCATCTTAATCACTTATTAGCTACTAACCAGTCCTGGGACTTTTTGACAGTTTATGATTTTTGATATCCAGAAAAAAACTGGGACACTTTCAAAATTTTTTTCTTATTGCTTTTTTGCTTTTTGGGGAAATACTTTCTTTTATTGTACATTTTAAAATATCAGATTTTTGACATTTGAGAAAGAGCTGAAATTACTCCTTGCATTTAGGGGAGGAATGCTTTGCATTTGGTGTTCTGGAGCTGCTGAAATTTTCAACTTTTCTCTTTCTTTCTTTCTCCTGCCTTCCTTCCTTCTCTATTTCTCTCTCTTTTTATCTTTCTTTTTCTTTCTCTTTCTTTCTCTTTCTTCCTCTCTCTTCCTCTCTCTTTCTTTTCCTTCCTCCCTTCCTTCCTTCCTTTTTTCTTTTTTTTCTTTTCTTCCTTTCTTTGCAGACAAGCCTGAGCACTGTATTTCAGACCAGAAGATGACAGAAACCTGACACTATCTTGATCCAGATTTGGTGTCTGACTGATTCAAAGGGCCATGGTTTGAAGGGTCGTGGTCTCCTATCCTGCTCTCTGGGGATCTTTAAATCAGTACTCTCTCTTTCTACCACCACTTGCTGTTATGATCAAGTCAAATAGACTGTTTGCTGAAGCTGAAGGTGTCTTCATAAGGATGAGTGCAACTACCACTCCATGTGAAAATAAAAACAGGCCAGGTGAGACACTTGAGGTCATCTCAAAGGACACTAAATGCCTATGTCTGGACAACTGAGTCAGCCTTAGACCTCCTAAGTGATAAGCTAGGTGTCACTGCTTTGACCACCCTCTAAGACTCTTGACTGCCTGATGGTCTTTGACTGTCAGAAGTGGCTCAGCCCCAAGACAAATAGTACAAACATCTATCTGCTGGGTCTGGCTGCCAGCCCAAGGCTCTCTTTGCTTTCTTGTTAGGTGCCTTCCTCACAGCTGTGATTCTCCCCACAGTGCCACACAGATGTGCAGAGACAGAGCCTACCCTGCAAGAGAAAGGCCGTTCTCCTGGTGAGAGGAGACAAGCTAATGTCATGCCAAACAGGGGGCACAAATGCAAAATGGCAGAAGTAGAAACAGAAACCCCCTTTCCCCAGTCTGGTGCCCACAGCATGAGTTTGAATGTCCTTTTTGCCACCAGGTGGAGCTGGGAGAGAGCTCCTTGGAAAGGGCCAGCTGACAACACACTGGGATGATTGCACAATCCCTGTGGCTAGCTAAAAAGATTTTTTTTTTTGGTTTGTTGTAGGATTTTTTTTTTTTTTTTTTTGCTTCCCAGACCAAGAAATTCATGTCCTTTTTATCCTCCTGAAAATCAAAGAAGCAGAAATCGGGTGCAGTTTTCTTTTCAAAGAATGAACTTCTACTGAGATGTGTATCTGGCCATTGCAATCAAATCTTTCAGTGGGTGGCTGTTGACTGGGAGGAACAGCTAACACAACGGCGTTATTGCTGTTCATTCCATGTGCAGCTGCTAGGCTGGCCCGTCGCATGGGTCTGGGGTCACCTCGCAGTGTGAAATGTCCTGCCGAGGCTTGCAGGGGGCAAGGCGCATCTCACGCTGGTCTTGTGCAGCGAGTTGTTTGCCTCTGCAAGCCACTTCACGACTCCCCACTTCTCTCAGTAGCTGCTCTAGGAAACAGTTGCAGCTTTGCTAACCAGTCCTGTTATTCCAGCTCTTAGCCAAAGCTCATGCAAACACTGGCCTGACACATTTCTCCTGTCTATGAGAGACTCTTCAACTCAGTAGACACTTAGGCAGCGCCTCCCACTTAACAGCTTATAGGAGATACTTAAACAAAGTCCTCTGCCCTGCCTCTCCTTTGTTTACGCTGTAAATTTTGCCCCCCACCAGTGCTGGGAGCTGTATCCTCCCAGCAGACTGGCACGCTTCTATGTGAGTAAATTCAGATGCGGCTGTTCTCCGTTTGCCTCATTTAGTGCTGTAAAATGCCACTTTGTGCCTTTCACCCTGCTGTTGAGGAACCTCATGAGACTTGCATTAATCAGGCCTCCACAGACGAAGCAAGCAACACGCTGCAGAGGTCAGATGGTAATGAGTTGCAAAATGAAAGCCATTTGACCAGGTGGACCTAACGCCATATCTGCACTAATGTTTACTGCCTCTGAACAGGGTATGTCAGGTCAGAGTCAGAGTTGCTGTGACATGACCATTTGAGCCCCAGAAAGGAGCAGATTCACCTGCAGCGCAGATGTGTGCCTGAGGGGCTCATCGAATAGATAGGGGCAAGCAGCTCAGCATCACTGCCAGGCTGGACAGCTGCTTGGAGCCAGGTACGTAGTATTACAGTCAAGGCCATTCCTGGTCAGGAGTGGGAGAAGCCAAGGGCGAAACCAGTCTGAGGTTTGGAGCAGGAAGCCAGCTCACATGGTACACTAAGCATTGGAAAATGGAGGAGGGAGACAGCAAAGGGAAAGGCAAAGAAAAAGTGTGATCCCAGGACAGGCCAAAGGTCAGGAAATACATTATATGAGATAGGGACCAAGGAATGAAGCAAGCATGGCTGAAGCAAGGCCAGGTAGTCTGGGTCTTCAGGAATGGAGGCTGGGCTGGGCCCAGCTCATGCAGAATATGGATAAGAGAAGAGTGACTCTTCGGATAATGTCTAATACCCGTTTCATAGGGTTCACGATCATACTTATCAAGCCTTTAACTTCAGGAAAGGGAGACTGTCATCTTGATGTTGGTGGCACATCTCGATTGTCTGGTCCAGCCTTGATCCAGGCCAGCTTTTGCCACTGTAGCCATATGTTAATAATCTGTGAACATCTCATCTTGAAATGCTTGTTCTTTTGTGGTAATGTTTGTGTGTGTGCGTGTGTGTGTGTGTGTGTGTGTGTGTGTGTGTGTGTGTGTGTGAGTGTGTGTGTGTGTGTAGGGGGGAAATCCATTTGACTGATCAGGATGCTAATTTCACATATCAAGCTTTGGTTTTGTAATTGCGATAGCTCAAAACAGACTTTTGAAAGAATACAGAAATTGCATGCTTTATGAAAGACAACAGGTAACAGAAGAGGCTAGATTCAAGCCAGCCAGAAACATGCAGCAAATATAGCCACACACATAGTCCTGCCTCACCAGAAGTACAAAACAACATTGAGACCTGAGGTTTTTAAATCATGAGTCTCTTACCTCATCAGTGCAAATAAGAACTTTCTCATGTAGCTAAAGCAGTGGCAGGTTCGTCAGCTGATGGAAGAGGCATGCACAGACCATTTCATGGGTCTGTAGGTTGTGGTAGTTTGATGCCCTGTTCTCAGGATAGGGGTGATCACCACACTGCCCAAATGCCTTGTGTGTCTGCCACACAGGACCCATTCTATTGTAATAAATGGAATAAGACCAGTTCCTTGGTGTGTTATTTTTATTTTTTTAAGTGGGACTGACCCTGAGCACACTTGCCTTCACCTCACATTCAACAGTTCCCCTCCTTTTTTTAATTTTTATTCCAGCTGGATTTGCTTTCCTTTTGCTGTATTTTTAGTACTGTTGAACTCTAAGGTTCAGCTCACAGGCTTTCATTTGCTTTCTTCCAGCTCACAGATGCTTTTAGTGCAGAAACCTGGAAAAACAGGCTTCTAAGATAGAGCTGAGCACTAGGAAATGGCTTTTGGGGACTCTACAGGCTTTGCTGTCTCTGGGCTTCGGACCACCCGTGTCCCTCTGATTCATGCAGCATGGTCAAACCCTGTGGCCACAGCCAGGGGTCCAAAGAGAGTAGAGGGAGGATGTGCTCAGAGGAATCCCTCCAAAAGGGACCTTCTCTACCTGCAGCCTGGTCCCAAGTCCCTTCCCGTTAGGCAACTGAGTGCATCTCCTCCATCTGTCATCTCCTAGCTTGGCTATGGTGCAGCCATCACAAGGGAGGAGAAGTGAGAGGCCTCTTCTCACCGTGATGTGCACCTCCCCATCACCACTACGAATGACCATCACTGGGGAGCCAACACTGGGCAGAAGAGAGACACATTTTTCTCCCCTTGTCCATACCCGCTTAATGTTATTTACACCCAACCGGTGTGTTTCTAGCCTGTATTTTTTGTTTCACCCAGCTGTGCCATTACTTCCTCAGGCTGGTTTATTTCTTTTCCATGCGCTCGGCATCCTTCACAAGGCCACTGGAAAGGCTTTGCAAGCTAGCATGGAGGTAGCATAGGTAATAAAATACACGTTACCGAATGCTGTGCAAACAAGTGAGGTCACTGTGTTTAGTAAATCTGTTTTTCCCCCGACTGTGGAGAAAACCTTGTTCTCTCAAGCCGTTGGAAAGTCTAACGCCTGCCTTTTTTTCCACCTTCTTCTTCTTGCACTGATTTGTAATTCTCCCTCTTGGTTCCACTCGTGAGTATCCCACCTATTTACCCAATGCTTATTATTGTTGTTAGGTAATGAGCAAAGACTGACATCTCTGTGAGCAGTCTCCTGGCCCACAATACTGCCTTTTTCTTAGCCCAGTAAAGAAGCTGAGGACCACTAATATGAGCTTTATTTTCATTGGCACTTTCCAGAGCTGGAGCCACCCAGTCTTTCCTTGCAGAGTGCTTCTTAATCAATACTAAACAGCTGAGTGTGCAAACAACTTCCCTGTACAAGCAATATATTAACCAATGCTGGGGGGCTGAGATGATGAAGGATATGCAACAAGCCTTTAAGATAAGAGCGAAAAAAGAAATTGCATGAGCTGAGCTCTGGCAGAGGGGGATATGTGCATAGGTCAGGTATACGCTCATGTGTTCCCAAGAACCGAAGGATATAAGACTCACCTATCCCTATGCTGGCATCCATCTAGTTCAGGATCTGATCCCAGTCGTGCCAGTATTTGTTGGGAAAGATTCCCATCTTTTGATGATTATTTTTTGTCCTACATTCACCAATTCACATCAAGTCAAGACTTAAGTTCCAGAGTGGCTCAAGCTGTGTATGTACACTTCTTAAACTTAAGGAACATTTAGCTGCAAAGCTGGATAAACATGTTTAGAAAGCAGAGGTACAACAATTAAAATACTGAGAAAATAAAAAGAATTGAGTCTATCTGGGGGTTGTTTGAATTCAGCAGTAGATCCCGAACAGGTCCAGAATGCACTGATTAAAATGTATAAATTCCATTAATTTAAAGGAATCATTCAATCGCACTGTAGTTATCTTCCATAAAATGCATCTTCTGGGAAAGCAATAGCTAGGCAGCTTAAATCCTTGGAGAACAGAAACCAAGAGAACTATTTCTAACTTTTATATTGACCCTTCTGAGAGCCAATGCAAAATTTTCTGAAGGAACGCTTTCCTATTGGAAAAGTCAATTTGATAAATTGGAAATGGTTTGGAAATGTTAATACTGATGATCTTTCATTAAAAAAAGGCTTTGTTTTTCAGTTTCAAAATGTCTTTTAATTTCTATTTTTTATTTTAGGTGTTACAGCATCTAGTATATACAAGCAATAAATCTCAAACTCAATCTGAAAATTTGTCTTTATTGAGATGAAACGTGTTGATCAACCCCAAGTGTTTTTTTTTTCTCAAAATTGTGTTTAGTAGGAAATTTGGAAAATATTTTTCTTTGCTTTAGGTTCAGAGTGGAAAGATATTTGAAAGCACAGGATTTACCACAGAATGGAAAATTCAGTTCCTCTCCAGTTACGATGCATGCAGGTAATATGCACTTTATGGCGCTTTTTAAAAAGGATACGGGAATAGATTGTGGCATAGGCTTTCCAGGAACATGGTGCAACCCCCCCCCCCTCCCCCCCCATTGCTTGAGCAATTTTAAACCCGATTTGACAAAGCTCTGGAGAATATGTTCTTGAGGGCAATTTGGTATTGGCAGGCAAGTGGACTAGTTGACTTAAGACATTCTTTATGCTTCCATGAAGGGAGGACAAAATGTTTATTTTGGTTTCAGGGTTTAATAGGTTTGGAGATATTTCAAGCTACTGGAGGCTTCAAAATTAAACTATTCAGCCTAGAGACTTCTCCATTTTTCTTTTCTTTCTTTCTTTCTTTCTTTTTTTTTTTTTCTCAGGATGACCAAGAGCAATCTGGTTAGTAACAAAACTTCAGTTACCTACTCAAAACCTTTCTCCTGTTATTCTTTGACTTTGGGCCACAAAACACTTTTCCACCTGAAGAATGATCTTTTATAGGGGAATGTTTTCCCTTCTCCACAATCCCATTACTGAATTCCCTCCAATCTTTGGTCAGGTTGATATGGGCAATGATTAATAAGGGAGAAATAAAATTCCTCAAATGAATATTAATTCATTGGTTGTTTTCTACAGTAGGCATAGTGTCTCATGGCTTCCTCTTCTTCGTTTCCATTGGCTGTTGGCGATTCCCTGGGGCTTTGCAAGCAGCCCTGTTTTCTCCAGAATGTGAAGACTTTCTTGCCTTTTAACTTTCCAACTGCATGTCAGGAAGCCAAAGTCCTTGGAAATGTCAACTCAAAGGGGAAACAGGTGATGTGAACTCGCCATGAGTAAGGCTGGAGGGTGACTGCAGAGGGATGGTGTTCCAAGAGCTTTATATATAAATGCAGATCTGCTGGAGCATGAAATGTCCTTACTTGTCTTTTTTTTTTTTTTTTTCCTCCTTCTTTCCTGCCTTTTTCAATTGTGTATGTCCTTTTCATTGCCGAGTGGGTTGTGTGTTTTGGATGAGGAGGTACCTCCTGCTCTCTCATATGACAGGATTCAAGGACGAGTCCACCAAGAGCATTAGGAGAGCAGATAAAACCTCGGGAAATCTCTGAATCCAAGTGTGAGTCATCAGAAGAGTTGATTTGAAAGGACAGCTGTACTAACATTGACTAAGATGCCTATTAAAAATATTGGCAGTCAAAGAAGGATCACTCAGTATTTGATCATCCATTTTGGAAATTAGCAAAACAATCTGTAGAGATTCTGAATAATATTTTCATGTCAAGATAAGGACTTTTCATTTGTGGGTGTTTTTTGCATTTTATGATTTCCTCTCAATTTTACTCAGGAAATTGTAGAACCACAAAATACTCCTCCTTTGGTGGAACTGAGATTTTAAACAAAACAAGAAGCCTAGGATATGCTTTGTAAGCCTAATCATGATTCTCCCCCACGCTCAATTATTCTTCCTGTTAGTCTGTCACAAACTGCCTCAGGGTTCTGGGAAATGAGCAGTTAACTCTGTATCATCTCGGTTTAGTGTTGGGTAACACATGGAGCCTTTAGGGCAGTTGTAAGCCCTCTGGGAAACTCCTCGGTGAAGATGATGTCTTTTCCAACAGACACTACCAGCTATGCTCTGTCCCCAAAGAGCCCCACGTTCAGCTCTGGCTTTGGGACTAGCCAGCAAGATTTGGGCCTATAAATGGTTTTCCTAAGCCTGGGTGTATTTTACCCACCCATACTGGCTTACTGAGTCCAGTAAGGCATCCAGTCATTTGGGGCAACATTGCAGCTCAGGTTAGGGGCAATGCTGGACCTCAAATGTCTCTTGAAAATGGGAGAAGCTGGCTGTGTTCCTGTACTTGTTCCAGGGTGATATAAGCCTGATTCCTCCATGCTGTTTGCCCAAAGACAGATAGAAATGGAGGACATCCAGTGACGATGGCTTTGGTGAGGAAGGACCCACAGCCAGATGTCAGAGAGCACCTCCAGCTAGGGATTTCCCTTTAGTGTCCTTGAGGCGAATCACAGCCTTTGGTCCCTGTTGGGTGACCCTTTCACTTCCCCCTAATGCAGCAGCCCTGCTAGAGCCGGCATGCCACGGGGAAGGGTTTGCTGGGTGTCCCATCACTCCAGAGACACTGGGGTGCTAGGAGAGCGTCCAGTCTGACCTCTCTGGGAGTTGTGGATGTCGTACTGCTGTGTTGCCACCCATCTCATCCACCTGCTGTGGTGAGGGCTTGTTGGTTATAAGGACTGTTGTTGCTATTTTCTTTTTTTTTTTTTTTTTTTTTTTTTAGTAGAAGTTATCCTTTTGACCAGAATGAAATATTTTGTGATACAGAAATCATCTTTGACAGAAACTTTAACTGAAAAGATAAAAAGTGTATTTTCTTCTGTTGCCAGAGAAGAGAAGGACAAAGCATTATATTTTGCTTTTGTGAAGATTTAGTCCCAACAGTTTTTTAGTTGAAAGAATAAAAAAAAGAGAATGTGTGTATTTGTCCTCATGCCTCCATATCCCTTTTTCTTTTCATTAAAAGAAGCAAATAGAAGTTTAAGAAGGAGGACACTTATACATGTCATTTCATCACAGCTAGATGTGCTTGTGCTCCTTCAGTGATATTACAGTAGCTCAGCTTTCTGAAGTAAAAATAACCTCATACAAACTAAGCTCTGTACAGAAAACTCAGCAGAAACAGGACCTTTCTTTCACAGCCTTTCTTTCAGCTCTGTGTCCTCAAGAACTGGCCTACATGTATGTGCAAGCCTGTGGGTAAGCAAATGTAGAGCGATTATAAATATGAGCAAGAAACCTTTTTTCCTTCAATACCTTTCAGATAGGCTGTTGGGTTTTGAGCTTCCACAAATTTCCTCGCTCTGCATCAAGACAAAACCGAGCTGTCTGTGCATTTGTCATAAAATAAGAGACATGGAAACACATGCCAGAATAGCCAAAGATCTGATACTTTAAGACTCATGAAAGATACGTAGAAACTTGAATTTAGACCTCTCATGTCTAAGAAGAAGTGTGGCTCCTGGTGTCCAGGTCTGTCTCGGAGCCTCTCGGGTCCTCCTGTTGTAAATCCAAGAAGATGCTCAAGCTCATTCCTGGAATGCCATAGGAGAGCAAACTTCCCAGGGCCAAAGAACAGTCCATTACACACCTTGGGGTGTCCTCACTCATACTCAGGAGATGCTTTACATTGCTCTGGCTCAAGTCAGACTTTTAAAGGCTCTCTTCAACCAGCAGTGCCTCTGCAAAAAAAGGGGGGATCATCCTTTCTTTCCAGCCTCTGAGGAAAATGGGAAGATCTGAGTGACTGACTGAGATTCATAGAGGAAACCATCATTAGAGAACCAGGATTTCATTCTTCCCACTGGTACATGCTTTCACTAAAAGTCACCCTTTGCCACCCTGGTACCAGATGACATTCAGATCTGTGCTACTCTCAGATGAAAATCTATTTTCCCATAGCACTCCTGTTGACAATCTGCCAGCAAAGGTTATTAGATACCATCCACAAAGCCTGTGGCACATTGACCTATTCTGAGGGAATCAAATGAAAGCCTATCCCCTCTCCAGTCAGAGCCCACCCAGTGAGAAGCAGGCTGGTGGGTTGACTGAATTCAGATTTTTCTGCCTGCGAGACTGCACTTTAATGGATTAAACATCTCTGTGTTTCGTGGTTGCTTTCTTAAGAAAGAGAACCATTAAAAGAATAAAATTTTGTATGGGTATATATTTTGATCTTTTGATTCAGAGTAATTTTTCTTTCCTTTCTCCCCCTGCCTTCCTCCTCTCCTGCCTTTCTGTGTATGGAGAAGTAAATTTTGTATCCATGATGTTTCTTTGGCTGAACATGATTCAGCACTGCTGGCACTCTAAATCAAGGTAATCAAAATAATCATGTCCTTTTAATTCATCCACTAGTCCCAACACTGTGTACTACATATATATTTTCTTCCTAAGGTTTGGCTCTGACATCACTGAAATACTTCAGCAAAATATCAAGACTAATGTCAGGAATAAAACAGCATTGTTAGTTCCTCCTTTCATCCAAAGCCAAACACCTGCAGCTCTCCACAGGCCTCAGACAAGACTTTGCTGCCTAGAAATGCCCAAACAGGACTCCTTCTCTGATGCTACGCTCTTGCAGGAAGTGAATTCATTAAGAGGAAAAGCTCAAGACACAGATTCCAGGAAAACAGCAAAGAAAGAAAGAAAGAAAGAGAAGGAGGGCCAGATTCTCAGCTGATGTCAATTAGAAGAGCTTCTTTAACGTCAAAAGCTATACTGATTTGCTCCAGCTGAAGATTTGGCCCAGGATCTCATCCCAGTTGCTATGCAAGGATGTGGTGTCAGTGCTGTTCTTTCTCATGAAGGCCTGAAAGTGAGCTCCTGGATTCATTTTTCCCCACATCCACTGGGTTGTTTCACTGAGATCTGCCGATTTTTGACTGGGTCTGCTCAGCAGACAGCAATGCGCGAGCTCTTGTTCTGCCAGGCCACCCAGGCTGCTGTACATCGCTTCGACGGGTGGGGATGGTGGTGGTGCAATAGAGTTGCCTCTTGAGAGACGGGGAGACTGATAAGGAGTATGGGAACTCCACCAGGAAGGCGGGAAGTATCAGATATCTGAGACTTTGGAGAGGCCCAAGCAAAATGTGTTTGTGCTCTAAATCTGCTGTATGCTCTCCGAGTAGCCCTTCCCCAACACGTCCATGGCTCTGCAGTCTGTGTGGGCAACGTCCCTACTCTGATTATAGACACTCGTGTTTTCCTGGCTGCTGAACTCCCTAAGTTAGCACAGCTGACAGGGCAGGGCAGAGAGTCCCAGTCCTGGCAGGCAGGTTTAACTGAGTAGAAGCTGGGAACTGATGAGGTCTGGGGCTTAAAAATGGAACAAGAAGTCCAGGGACCCTTGCTACCTTCCAGTTTTGTCATGCTAAGAAGGATTTCTGTTGCCTGACTTTGGACATCCAATTGCTATTCACATCCTAATCACTAATTGCTAGTGAGCAATACCGCACCAAGCCAGTGTAGTTCACAAGCTGTCTCAGCATGAGCACATCAGTAGGACACCTGCACTAGCTAAACCTATTGGAAGACAGGTACAACATGTAATACCATACTCCTGCATTATGTTGCTTCAAGGACTAGGCTGGTATCTCCACATAGTATGGCACTGCGCTGTATGAGCCGTCCAGCTAGAAATTAATATTAGTGCAGGACATCACACCATACCCCACTGCTCAGCTTAAATGTTGCCTAGGTTTGGAGCTTATTGTGTAGAAAAGGGGAAAACCTACTGACTTCAATATTGTCAGTACAAGTAGTTACCATTGCTAAGAATTGAGGCTTTGGTGTCTAAATCTTGATATCCAAGAAATTATATATGAGGATGCATCTAAAAATAAATGCAACTTTTGAATATTTGGTGCATGTTCTTCCTACTTATGTATAGCTGGAGAAAATGAGGCCTGGGAGTCAGTGTGAATAGTTAAATTTTATATCCAGTCTCTGTATGCTGATACTAGGGAGATTGCAACAATTCTTCATACTAAATGTTGGCTTTGGGAAATCACTGCAAGTTCCTGGGAAGTAACCAGTTTGAAGTTTCAAGGAATCTCATTGAGAGGCTATGACTAACAGAAAAAAACAAAGGCCAAAACTGGAGCTTTCCAACTAAACATTTATTTGCCCAGAGAGATCCCTTATTAATTTTTAATGGTGCATAAATACCAGAAAACCAGATACCATTAATCAGTGACTGATCTGGGCCTTCTCATTCAACCCAGTTCAACACAAGCCAAACTGGGATTTTTTTATTAAAGGTTTAGGGAAAACTGTATTTCGATAAATTGATTTTGTTATTTATTTATGTTTCCTATGCCTTTGACACATTATTATAGGATCTGATATGTTGACATATCCTCAGGGAGGCTACTTAATAGATTTCATCCTTGAATATTTGGTACCGTAGGAGGAAGTCTGATGCCAACTTAAATTAATTCAATTTTTGTTCCAGTCATTGGTACCCTCTCATGAGACGTTATTCTTCACATCTGCCCCACATATCTTTTTGGTAGCTGACAGTTGCAACAGTGCTTTATGGATAGATACAGTACAGGATCCTGAAGACTGAAGTCTATTTCTTTTATGGCTTGATCCAACATCTATTGACACAACAGATTTTTTCCCAGTGACTTCAGCAGGTGTCTTTAGCCTGGCAAACAAGAGCCCTTTTGTGAAGTCCCTTGCTGATCTGGGCACAAGCTGTGATGTGCAGTCCCCTCTTAGTCAGCTCTTCTCCCCCAGAAGTAGGAGGAGAGAGGCAGAAAGTACAGATCCCTACCCCAAATCTACACAGAGGCTGCAACAGCAATAAGCATCTTGGCTGCCCAGGTGGCTTACATCAAAATCATGGTTTTCCTCTGATATTGGGCCCTTGGAATTGGCCCTCATAGAGGCCTTTAGACAGAGGAGAATTTGGGTGAGCATCCCTGTTGTGAGCCAGACTTATCATATGGGAGACAGGTTCTCTTGACTTTGATCATCTGCTGTTTGGAGAACGCATGCCTGACAGACACAGCGACTGTGCAGGATTCATCTGAAGTTTATTTCTTTGCTGTCAGTTGCTGACAGGTTTCTTGCTCATGTGGAATTTCTTTTAAGGTTTATATGGTAGGTTCATCCTTTAAAAAAGCATGAAGCCACCAGGAATCTGATTGATATAAATTCTTAAATCTGAGAGGATTTGAGTGTAATGGGTTATTGGCTATTGGGACTGGGAAAGGGTGGTATTTCTGAGTACTGTGTCTGCCAGTAAATCACGCAAAGGTCCAAATATTAATGTCTTTGGATGTTCAAAGCATGCCATAGGTATTGTGCTAACTTTTGTTGTCAGGATATGTTTCAGTGCTGTCTGTGGAGCTGCACTTTAGCTAGTTGGAGAGCTATGGTTTCTAAAGACCCACAGAAGTGTAGAAGAGGAATTCAGTCAGAGTGAAGTGTCTGTCTTTCTTAGGCCTCAGTAAAAAATTCAAGCCTAAATGTTTAAGCCCAGTTTGGTTTGAAAGCCTAGAAGTTTGGATCTAGCTGGCAGGGTCACACAGCTCTACAGAAGGGTATGGCTCTGCAACACTTCCTCAAGCCAACCCAAAAATGTGCTCTACGGAGACGAAGTCTTGGGTTTGTGTCTGGGTCTTATTGTAGATCTAGCATTTCTGGTCCAACTCTCACAAAGATTAAAAAAAAAATCTATCTTGCAAAGTACTTCTATGTATCCTCTACTGTCAGGTGCAGTGACAGGTTAGTTTGGCTACACCCAAAGCTGGTTTTAGTAACAGGTGCTCAAGAATATCTTCCCCTTTATCTGGAACAGGTTTGCCTCATTTGTGGAGAGAGTACTGACACTAAGCTGCTAGTTGGAGCTGAGAGAAGAGCCCACTACCCTAGTCACCATGCATGTGTCACCGAAGTTTAGCTGTTAAAATTAGTGTCACTGGAGGCTAATGACCACAAATAGCCAATTTACATACATACCTCCCAAATAATTAATTCCTCATAGTTTGAATGGGATGAATGACCTCCTTGGAAGATCCTATCTACCTCTAATTAGAGGAGTGTTTATAATTAGCTTGGAGAGATAGGTGAAGCTAGGGCAGAAGGTTGCATTTGCTCCTCCATCATGCCATAATATCTTTTAACTCAGCACTCAAGGTCTCACTTCACTCTCACTCTCATCTTTTTTGCACTAAAGCCATCAATAAATCCGTTGATCAGTGCATCCAGGTAGGGTTTTCTTTTCCTTCACTCTGCTTAGTGAAATAAGTTATTAAACAGAGGAGCCAGTTTCAGAAGCCAATGTAAATCAGAGCGCAGAAACACAGTGGAATGAAAGTGTTACGCCTAAGGGCACTGCCAGAGCTTTTGAATGAGAAGACAAAGTGAAAATTGAAGATTTGTGTGTTTAGACCACAGAGCTGGGAAAATGGAGTTGACTGAACGTAGGTTGGTGAGAAATGGTGTGAAAATTACATGTCTTCCAGACTCAAGCACAGCTGTAGAGCACCCAAGGGTATGCGCTGCTCTGGGTTTCTGCTATTCTTGGCTCTCTCAGTACCTCTTAAGTGGCAGATGACATCTTGAGAGTCTCCATACGTGACATGATCCGTGTGCTTTGTAAAAACTCTATGCACGATTAACATGCTGTTTGCCTAGGAGAAAATCTTTAGGTCTTGCAGCCTGAAATTCAGTGTTATTAAGGGGAATTCACTCACAGAAGTTGCCCAAGTGGAGCACGGAGGAATTTTAGAGCCTTGGGAATGAATTGTGCCTGTTCAGCTTGACCTTATGTACAGAGTACGTGTGATTTTATACACAGCAGATGAGTAGGTTGTGCAAGGAATACTATGTGCACCTTTAGTGGTTTGGTTATTACAAGGGGATAGCATGGGTAAATGGTCTCTCTGAGAACGGTCTGCCTTGCATTTCTGTTATATGCTAACGATGAATAGCATATGTCTGGGCATGAAGATCTCTAAAGAGGCTGGTTTATAAGCCAGTGACTTTATGGTTAACACTGCACTCTTTTCTGATGTTTGCCTGAAATCTCTGTTGATGTTACGATTTAACTGGAGGCAGCCTGCCTAGTGGCTTAGGAGAGCTAGGTGCAGGTCAGGACTCAGTTTCTAGACAAGTCACTTTAACCTCCGCATGACTTGGCTTTCCTTTTAGCAGTGAAATATTTTGGGTTTAGACAAAACAGGTTTTTTTCCTAAATGATTTTTCCCTCTAGATTCTATATTTTCAGATGGAAAATTTTAAAAAGTTCTTTTTCCTCCTTCCAGTTCCTGTTGCAAAACATTTTTGTGGAATACACAACTTTTCCCATAAAGTGTTCTGAGATCTACCAAAGGAAAGCGTGATATAAGATCTATTATGCTTGTGGTTCGTTTGGGGTCAGGATGCATTCATTGGTCACATAAGCTTACCCGGCGTGCTCTCCTGGAAAGGGAGTGCTGATGGGAGAGAAAGCCTCAAGGACTTTTTTTTTTTTTTTTTTTTTTGGCCTATTTGGATTTAAAATATTTCTAACCTCTTCTTAAATGCAGGCTTCTGCTCCTTTTTCAACTGTTTCCAAAGGGAGGAATCCCAAACTCATTCCTCAAGACTGTCTCCTATGTGGAAGTACCACACACAGCTCTTATTACCCTCCTTCACCTCTCCCCCTCCCCACCCTCCATCATCTCCCTACAGATCCCTCCCAAACACTTGGGTTTGGCTTATTCCCGAACCCAATCAGTTTGGTTTTCCTTCAAGAAGCCTTTCCGCAGCTCTTGTTGCAAACCACACATTAGCAAGGCAACGAGCTTCTTCAAAGCCCTTCCCTCCTTGCTAGCTGTTGTGAATATAGGGGGAAAAAAAGCCACCGTCAGGAATAACAAACGTTTCCCCTGTCTGCAGAGCTGGGCAAAAAGGCAGAATATTCAGATCCCAAACAGGGAGTTCATCAGGTCAGTCTGCAGGGTGATGGTGATTTACGCCAGCTGAGAAGTTGTGCAAGTGAATGCCACGAAGCCAAACACTTTTATTTACCCTTTGATGGATTTGCTGTCTGGTTTGGGACAGAATCCACAACCTGGTTGGAAAAGTTTAGTTTAAAAGGGAACCTGGATTTGAATTGTCCCTTGGTTTTGGCTGATCAGTTAGCAAAGCCCTGGTCTGCCTCTTGCAGAAAGGGAGCAACCCCAAAGTTTGTCAGGGCAGGTTTGTTTTGTTCTATTTCGTTTAATTCATGTGAGTGTAAATAAGAGAAAAGCACATTAAAATTGGGGTGTGTGAGCAGAGAAGCAAGAATGTGATTAATGACTGTGAATACAGAGCTATTTTACAGCAGTCGGCAATGATCACACTGTATTTGTACCTGGCTCTCAAAACTCCAGTCAGGAGATTCAAATCATTTACTTTTCTCACTTACCATCAGAATTGATAGGGAATCAGAACTCTAAGTGAGATACTAGGAGACCTGTTGAGACTACACTGATGAGGGACATATATAATTATTAGTCAGATGTCTGGATTTGTAGATGGAGATGTACCTATGCACTCGTCTGCAGAGAAGCAGATTGGAAGGCATGGAGAATGTGCGGGAGCTGGCATTGGTTCTGCAGAAAACTATGTAATTTAACAAACATTATAAACTTTCCAAAGCAACTAATCCCCTTCCCCCTCCCAATCAGATCGTGCAAATGGCACGAATCATTCCACCCTATACGTGTTGGAGAAGCAAATTTTCATCTTAAAGCATTCATTTCTTTTTTTTTTTTTTCCAAAACAAAATGATATCAAAATAAATTTATTCTTATGTGCTATTTCAGTCTTATTTTCATATAAAAGGATTATTCTCGTGCAATATTTCTCAGAAGCTAAGTTGCTGTCTAGATCTTATTGATTTTTGAGCACTGTTCCTTCCTTGGTCACTGCTGCTAGTCAAAAGCACTAATAGAAACCAACCAAAATATTCTATGATGATGTTCTAGTACCCCACTCTGCACCACTGGAAATGGGAAAAGGCAGTGCTGCAGATGTCACTGACTCAGGCTCAAGTCCTTGCTTTGATGCACACTAAAACCTGAAGATGCTCTTCAGATCACAGCTAACAATATTGACTTTCAAACACAGGGTTTTTTTTTAAGTGCTTATCCTTTTTCTCTTCCATTTTTCCATAGTTTCAAATGTTTTATTGATTGCTTAGGGTTCCCTGTTTCTCCTTCCTCTGCCAAAATCCCTCCCCTTCCCCCTTCATTGTGCCCATGCACAGCAATGCCTAGAAGTAAGACTGTATTGTCTGACGATGTCATGATGCAGACCTGCATTGTCGCATGAAGTCAGACATTGATACCAAAAGCAAGACATCCATACCAAAGGCAAGCAGTGATGTTTTTGGGTAGTGAGATTATGGGGAGAGAGCTGGCTTGAACTAGGGTTGCAACAGCCACTGTCACCCTTTGAGATGGACAGGGCGGGTAGAGCCTGTGGGCAAGGTAACACGGACAGAGGGAGAGCTTTACCTGGCTTACAGTACTGTCAGTCATCCCCCAGATGATGGGCAGAAATAATTTTGGTCATGCCACACTTAGTTCAGTGGGGAGGGCTTCTGAGAGCTCTTACAAAGCAAGAGGATGAAATTATCATTTCAATAAACCACTTCAGAGCCCATCTACTCTTTGGAAATGTGTATGCTTCCCCAGAGAAATTTGCACAAATCTGTTCTTGGTTTTTTTTTTTTTTTTTTTTTTTTTTGGCCTTTGCCTCTTTACCTCCCTTGCAATGACCTCTGTTTCCTTTAGCATGAGTGGGTTTTGCACAATGAATGATCTTTGCTCTTCTACCCATCCTTTTCTCATTTTTCAGCCTGCCCTGGAATGCCGGATTAGATGTTGTAATGCGGCATTAGGAGACTTAAAGGTTAATATCCTGGCTCCCAAAGTCACTTTTAGGCTCACAGCATTGCTAATGAAAGACCCCCTCCTCCACACCCACCCTCCCTAAAAAAAAGCATTTAGGAAACAGATCAGGGTCTTGTCAAGGGTGAGAAAAGAGGAGGGAAATAATAATGATAAGTATATTAAATGAAAACCAAGCCCTGTCCTGCCATATACAGGAGTCAGGAGCCCTTTTGCATTTGAGGGACCAGCAATTATGGGCTAATCCATTTGGCAAATGCAGGATGGTGCATAGATCAACTCTTCCCAGCCTAGGTTTTTTGTGTGGGGAATGTTTGCTGACTGCATTAAGGGACAAGCAAAGAAAATACCCTCCTTGTTTCCCTCCAGGCAGCAGAGGAGCCTGACAAAGCCGCTGGCTCCCCAGGCTGTAGCCTTGGGAAGTGGATGCCGCTGGGCCTCCAGCTGCAGGAAAGGCTGGAGGAGAAGTGACTCGGCCTGGGGAAAATTTCTGTTCCCCCCTTGGCCCTGCACTGGCCTCCTCCATGTCAGGGGACACTAAGCTTTTACATGTCACCCAACCAATGTGGCATTGACCACAGTTCAAGGCAGGCTTAAGCAGAAGGCAGGGGAGAAAGGGCATCATCTCTGGGGAGAAGAGGAGGATGGGAAAACCCAAGATGCAAAGCTGTTGAAGTCACCTTGCCAGCCTGGGAGGTCGTGGGGACTTGATGCTGGAGGACTCTGGATAGGCAGAGCTGGGTCTTGGTGTGTGAATGTGAGTCTAAGCTGGTGAGACATATTTTTCCTTGCTTCATGGGGGTTTTGGGAAGTGTCAGCCCCTCCAGAGCACACAGGAGAGGTATCTCAGTAAAAGCACCCTCTTTTAGGGCTTGGGGCTATAGTTGCACATGCTCTTTGGAAAGCAGCGTTGCTTACACACCAATGTGATCCATAAGTTAAAATCATGCAAAGTTGAATTTGGACTTAGCACATGCATCTGAACCAT